>NW_026695222.1:31311628-33711628 GCF_021218885.2 Marmota monax | reverse complement strand
GGGTTCCTTGGTGACGTCTGGGGCTGGAGGGAGCCCGTCCCCCTGAGACGCTCGATGCTCCCTGGTGAACCACAGGACAACATGGCCGTGTGGGGCCAGTTTCTGGCATCCGCGTCTCTAAGGAACCAACAGATATGCATGTTCTGTCCCTTGGGTGGCAGGAGTAGCCTCACCAGCCTGCCGTGGGCCCTGCTTGGGGCTGGCTGTGGATACAGCTTGTCCCCTGCAGCCCGTGGCTCCTGGGCCCCCCACCCGGCATCACACCGACTCGTGTGGCAGAGACACGGTGACAGGGCCGCCCTCTGAATCGGCTTCTCAGGAATGTGGGCTGTTTTATGGCCAGTTAAATATGCTTTACGCTACCTGTGAGTGAGGCCACTGTGACATCTACAACCGGCTTGATCAAACCCAGATGCGGGCTGCCCGCAGCGAGCCCAGGTCAGAGGCGCAGGCCCCACGTGGCCCTGGGGGCTTTCAAGACGGCAGGACGTCGAGACACTTCAGCCTCAGCAAGACCGCCAGGACACCTCCCTCCCCGGCACACGGGCCACCTTGTCCCTGTTGACCCCAGAGCTGAGGGCCAATCGCGAAGCTTTGTTTCCACTCGGTGCTGGGGTCTGGGCCCCACAGGGGCTTCTTTTTCAACCTTCCCTGGATGCTTTTTGGTCCCCGGGGTTGAACTCGGGGGCCCTTGACCCCTGGGCCCCAGCCCCAGCCCTGTGTTGTGTTTTATTAGAGACAGGGTCTCCCTGAGCTGCTGAGGGCCTCGCAGTGGCTGAGGCTGCTTTGAACTCGCGATCCCTGGCCCACTTGTGACGTCTCCACGGGTGGTCATTAATACTCAAACACGGGCCAACACGTCCATCCCGCGTGGATTCTCGGCTCCTCCGGGCTCTGACATCCAGGAAGTCAGCACCAGCACTCTCAGGCGCTGCCTGCTGGGCGCGTAGTAGGCCCTCAGCCAAAGTTGATGGGATGGAGGGAAGCGAAGGCAGGGGACGACGAGGGCTGTGGAGGAGGTGGCCCACCTCCCAGCTCCCGCTCCCCGCCCCACTGCATTCTGGGTAAAGGAAAGAACCCAGCCACAGGCCCCGGAGGCTGCGCCCGTCCCTTCCTGAACCCGGCCTGGGACGGAGCCCCGGGCGCAGGGTGTCCTCCGGGCCCCCTCGTCCTGCTTCTGCTTTCCCATTTTGGTGTCATCTGCCGACCGTTTGGTGTCCACTCCTTCTAGGTCACCCCTCCACCGTCCTTGACCACCCTAGACCCACACTTGTGTTTTAACGTATTTTAATGGCGGCATCAGTTAGTTAGGGGAAGAGTGCGCCCCTGGCTGTCCCCGTGGACCCACACAGAGGTCCCTTTGCTCTGGGGAATCGGTTGTTTTGCTGCTGTTTGTGGGGCTGGGGGGGGACCCAGGCCTCGTGAGCAGATCCGGGAGGTGACCCAGGTGACCCAGGAAGCCGCCCGGCTGCTGGCCGAGCCCCTGGGCTGCGGGGTGGGGCCGGGAACCCTGCTCCATGGCTTCCCGGGAGGACCTGCTTCCTGGGTCCCCACGAGGGTGACAGACAATGCGGTAAACTGATCGGCCTCAAGAAGACCGTGTGTAATGCGCGGAGCCAGGACGCCCAGCGACATCCCCGGGAAGAGCGAAGGCTCCCCGGGGCTGGATTCCGTTAGAGCTGGGCTCGGGCCAGCGAAGGGACTGCCATCGTAAGTGTCACCACCTCACTAAAAAGAGGAGGACGTCAGAAGGGTGTTCAGAGTCACCAGGAGCCAAATGTGGATGAGGACCACAGAGGAGGCGTCACCTGTGGTCACCTGTGTCCTGCCAGGGATGGCAGAAGGAGCAGGCCGTCCTGCAGGTGCTCACACAGAGGAGGGACCGTAAGGAGGAGGGTCACTGCAGCCTGTGGCCGGAGAGCAGGAGGCCACCCTGGCATCCTCCGGGGGTGAGCGGGAGGCTCGTGAAGACAGGGCCCGACAGCAGACGAGGGGACACAGCAGCACAGAGGGCCTCGGCCACTTAACGCAGGTGGAAAACCCAGAGGCCACGTGAAATGGGCACCCGGGCTTCACAGGGATCGACCCTGACCCAGAATGCGAGCGCAGGTTTCCCAGGAGCGATACAAACAGAGACTGCGTCTGTCACCGTTTGGATGTGGTTTGTCCCCAGGAGGATCCATGTGTTGACAGCTTTGTCCCCAGGGTGGACCCTGAAGACACAGGACCCGAGGGCAGAGGGTCACCAGACCCTGGGGGCTCCGCTTCAGGAGGACTTAAGGTAGTTCTCAGGGGCTGCTGAGGTCAGCTCTCCCGGGAGGGCTGTGGTGACACAAGCAGCGGGTCCCACCCTGTGTCGGCCTCCCGCATGGAGACGTGACCCCTCACTGCTGCCATGAAGCCATCTGTCCTGAGGGCCTCACCAGGGCCAGGTCAGTGGCAGCCTGGTCTTGGGCTTTCAGGCTCAGGTCTGGGACCTCCGCAAGCCTTTTGTCTTTTCTTCCCTTTCTCAGCTCAGGAAGCTGTTTCCTAGTGAACTTTCATGGCAGCTACATAAACCTCTTTTCTTTGTAAAGTCAGCCGACCTCAGGTATTTCATTCTATGACAAACAAACTAATACACATCAGACACCAGAATTCTTGCCAGTGGAGGGACGGAGGGTGAGAGGAAACCAGCGACGAAAAGAGGAGACCTGGGTGGGACTGACGTGGAAAAAGTGCCACACACTGAATTAACTTCTCATTCGCACCACAGGGTGGGCGGCAGGGTGGGATGGGCTGGCTGTGGCGGCTGTCCACACAGGGTCCCTGACCTGGGGGGACGCACAGTTACAGGGACATCGCCAATCCCTGGTGCAGTCGGTCTGAGCCTCAGCCTGCAAGCCCAGGTCCACGCCGTCAGCACTAAGTTACTCCCAGCCTCCACTCTCCGGGGAGGCCAGCCTCATCCTGGTCTTTGGGACCCTTCCCCAGGGCTCCAGAATTCCGGGCCCAGCTCTGGACTCTGACCTGACGCTGACGTGTTTGTGGGGCCAGAGCTCACGGGGCCCCCACCGCTGGGGCCCAGGCTGCTTCTGATCAGGTCAGGAGCTCTTCCTGGCTGTGTCTTGGCCACCTGCGGGCAGAGGACTCTCACTGTTCTGTCCCCTGGGGGGTCACAAACTGGAAGCCTTAAGCCACGCCCACCCTGCAAATGTGCTGTGGTTGGTTTCGTTTGGTTTTGTTTGGGGTCCAACTCATTTGTGTTTGTTGCCTGCATTTAAAAAAACTGAGACGGCTCTCATACAAATCCAGATTTCTGTCTTGTGGAAAGTCAGGCGCTCTGGCCACATGGGTCCACACGCCCCCATGGCAGAGCCCGGCAGGAGCCGAGAGCGTTGAATCCTTAGGAATGCCCTGGGCAGTTTACTTAAAAAGCCCAACTGACATCGCCTGAAACCATAATCACGTTTAGTGTCCATCTGGTCCCCAGGGTTAGCTCCGCAGCTCATCACATCTTTGAAGACCGGTTTCTTTTCATCTTTCCATGCCTCAGCCTCAGCATGTGGGGCTTTAAGCTTTTATGCTCACGGCCTCATGTCCCAAGATGGCTGCTGTAACTCCAACCACCACATCCTCTCATGATTCAGGGGAGGAGCCAGGTACAGGGAGGACAGGAAAACACTAGGCCAGGAAAGCAAGCTGTCTCTGTTGCCCTCTGTAAGGAGAAGCGAAGGACAAAGGGATTGGTGACGCCTGTTGGGCAGCCAAATGGTGTCTGCCACCAACTACTGATGCTTAGGCGGAGCCAGTCCCCACCACTCCCTCTTGCTCCCCAACACTGAAGCCACTGATCACAGTGTCTGCACCGTGTCTGTCCTCCCTCCCTCCCTCCCTCCCGTCTCCTGCTGGCCTGAGAGGCCTCCTGGGTGCAGGGTGGAAGGGCCCAGCTCCTGCTCACTCTGACCCCGCCCGCCCGTCCGACCCACCTCTCTGGCGCCCCTTCACCCCCTCCCCCTCTGCAGTTCCTCCTGGGCACTGGGGGGGGCACGCAGGGTTCCTGTCTGCTGGGCCTCTGCGGCCACTAGGTATCCCTGGGTCAGCGGTCTCCTCGTGGCCGCCAGGTGTGGAGTGGTTGACTCGCCCAGAGAATTGCCTGTGGCGTGACAGTGTGCTGACCGCGTGTCACTGGCCTCCGTTCCCACAGGGCTGGACGGTTGGTCGGCAGCCTTGCCCGTGCCCTCCCCTCCCAGGCGCTGGGGCCCACGCCCTGGGACACAGGAGCTAGGACGATCTGTGCCTCTTCTCCTGCCACCACCCTGAAGCCCAGCCCAGGGTCTGCAGCCCACGAGGGGACGGCCCGCGAGGAGGAGTCCCCAGCCAGTGACACCACCGGGAAGCACCGCCCTGACCCGCTGGCCTTGGCCCCTCGGCCTCAGCCTGCTGACCCTGCCACACGCGGTCACGGAATGCAGAAATAGCTGGTAGAGGACCGAGGAGGGCTTCAGGGACCACCTGGGCCACCGGGAGGGTTTCCTCAGCAGAGAAGCCCCGGGGCAGAGATTCCCAGACACAGCTGCCTCCGTGAAACATGTCCCCGCAGGTGGGACTTTTGATCTGAGGCACCACGCACGCCGGGACCTGGAATTCAGCCGTCCACTCCCAAGTGGCCTCTTGGATGGCACCTCGGGGACCAGGGAGGCACCCTCAGTCTCGAGCGGTACCCGCTCTTTCATGTGGTCACCTCCAGGCGTCAGGAACACAGGAGGGCTCAGGGTCATGTGCCAGGAGCAGGGCAGGTGACACACTCGTGTCCCAGCCTATGCACCGTGTGTCCCCAGGACCAGGGAGGGACAATCTTTTCAAACCAATATTTTGAAAGATCCGGAATCTCATGCAAGTTTCAAGCAGCTCCCTGGGAAAGAACTGGTGGTCTCAGAGGGGGTCCATCCAGCCCAGAGCGCCAGGCCCTGTGTCCCCCGCCAGGAGGAGCCTTCTATGGAGACAGGGAGAGGTGGGAAGGGCTGGCACGGAAGAGTGGGGAACTGTCCCCTGGCCTCAGGCTGGGCTGCAAGGGTCCTGCGGACTCAGGTGCTGTCTCCCCTGGGTCTCGCATGCAGCCAGCAGGCCGAGGAGGGCACCGGCCTCCTGTGCCCCTCTGCGCCTCCCTTTGCTGCAGGCCTGGAGACCCCACGTGGGGAGGCAGCGGGGGCCCAGGTTGGTTCAGGTTTTAAATTGATAAAATTCCCAGGACATAAAAGCAGCCACTTTACGGCATCAGCTACCTTCCCAGTGAGAGGTGACCACCCTCTGGGTAGCTCCAGGACACTTTATCACCCCAAAAGGAGAGTCTGCACCCGTCCTCCTGACCGCCCTCCCCAGCCCTGGCAGCCCCACCTGTGGTCCCTGGGGAGTGTCCACTCAAGTGTTCAGGTTAAAGGGGGTCACTCCGTGGGGCTTCGCATTGGCTACCCCTGGGCCCGTAGCCCAAGAGTCGTCTGCGCCGTGGCCAGTGTCGCTCGCTCCTCTTGGTACCTGGATGATGTTCCATTGTCTGGAGACGCAGGATGGGTGTCCCTTATCCAGAGTGCTGGGGACAGAAACGCTTTGGATTTAGATTTTTCGTAGATTTTGGAAATATTGTCACACGCATAATGAGACACCTGGGAGGGACCCGTCTGAGCTGAGATCTGTCGTGTCACACTCACCTCAGCCACGGAGCTCGACCCGTCTGAGTGAGTGTGTGAGGCCACCGGTCCGCATGGCCAGGGGCTGCCCACCTGCGTGGTGTGGCTCTCAAAGTGTCACACGTGGGCGCTTGGGTTCTAGATCCTGGGATTCGGGGTGGCCCCGAGCCCCGTCTCATTTGTCATCTTCTGTCAGCGGTCACGCGGGTCGTTTCCGGCTTAGGCTGCTGTGACGGTGTTTTCAGTCTTCTGGGTGATTCTGGGGACTCTAAGGGGGACTTTTGAAGGAATCGGCCTGCGGTTTCCCGTGGAGTCCTACACGCCCCACTCCCAGGCCCCCTTTCTTCTCCTTCCCACCCACTCTCTCTCCTTCTTTTCTTCCCTTTTCTACATTGATTCCGGCCACCGAGCGGGGCGGGGGCCGCAGTGTCCAGCTCTGGCGCCCTGGGCTGAGTCCCAGGGTCTCCAGCACTGAGGCTCTGTAAACTGAGCAACAAGTACCTCCTTGGAGGGTGGGCAGCGGCACCCAAGGAGACCCCACCCCACCCCCGGGCATCATGCCCCAGCACCGCGGCCACCACTAGGGTGCCGAGACCACCGCCAGGCAATGTCCCCCGGTGCTCCTCGCTCTCACTGAAGTGGAGGACCCGGCTCTCCCCTCATTTAGCACAAAGTACAGTCAAAACTAGTCACCAGGACGTGCTCTCGGTGGAGGCAATAACCACCCCCACCCCGCCAGGGAGACCGCGGTTCCTGAAGGGACTACAGTCTACGCAGTTCTATCTAAAGCACAAATGCACGCACGGTACCTAATCAGACGAATAGTATAACTTGAATCTTAAATTTTCATGAAAGGAGGGATTGTTAGGGAGAAAAAATGTCTAAAATGATCCCTGGAGCTGGGCGCCATGGTGCAGGCCTATAATCCCAGCAGCTCGGGAGGCTGAGGCAGGAGGATGGTGGGTTCAAAGCCAGCCTCAGTAAAAGCGAGGCACTAAGCAACTCAGTGAGACGCTGTCTCTCAATAAAATACAGAATAGGGCTGGGGACATGGCTCAGTGGTCGAGTGTCCCCGAGTTCAGTCCCTGGTACAAAACAACAACAACAACAACGATCCCTGGAGAAGGCTGGCAGTAATGGAAAACAGGTTGAGAAATGGGAAATTTGGAACTATTTTAATTTTTTAGATTATTTTAAAACAAAATCCAAAAAATGCAATTTGATTTGTTGTTATTAGATTTGGCAGACCTATCGTTCCTCTGTGGGTTACTCTAGAGGTGTCTGGTCCTTGCCCCAGTTTCTGTATTTCTCTCTGGACGTGGGGCGCCCTGTGGCGTGGGCGGGTCAGCAGGGCACAGCAGCCTGTGCTTGGCCATCGCTGCCTTGTGGTCTGTCTGGACTGATCCTCGCTCCTCGCGGATCTGCTCTCCTGCTTGTTGTCTGTCTCCTCTCCGTATGTCAGGTGCCACCCCATATCTAGGACAGTGGCTGCCACGTGGTGACCCTGGGGACTCACCAGGAAACACACGATGGTTGGCAGGAGGGAGTGAATGAGTGAGTGTCCCCTTCAGAGAGTTTTACTGAGCCAGGGGCCGAAAGTCAGCTTTTACTTAAAACTCAGGGAATTCAATCAACCAGGTAAGGTTCTCCACCACAACAGGCTCAAAATGTCCCTGATGTCCATCTGCCGTAGCCCAGCAGATGGAGGTGACAGTCAGCAGAGAAGGCCCGGGCATGGCAGGGTTCCCAGTCTGGGCAGCTCCCCACCCAGCTGGCCCCTCTTCGTCCTCTGGAGGTGGGTTTGGCTGTCATTCCCTCCAGGAAGCCTTCCCTGATCCCACCTCTTCCCCAGTCAGCTTTCAGGACCTTGTTTGTGCCCTAAAACTCCCTGGGAAAACGGTCCCCAAGAGCCTCTCGGCTTCCTCCCAGCACCCAGCACGTTGCAGTATGGGGTAAGGTCCGTTTAGAGGTGTGCCTGTGGACCGATGGCGGTCCTTGGTACAGTTACAAGGCGCGGCTGAAACTTCCGGTGATTTGGCAGCAAACTGGAGCCGATGAGCCAACTATATGTGAGTGGCCAGGCGAGCCCACAGAGGGGAGCCGTCCTGCAGGACTTATCACCATGTTCTGACTCCTTAAATCTGTCTGAACTAACTTCCTGTCTGTTTCAAGAACTTTCCGGGAGGTCAGCTTCTCTCCATTGTTCTTACTTGAGGGTGCCTGGCAGCTCCTTCACCCTGAAGGACATGTCCTCTGGCTGTAGAACTCGGGTTGACGGCTCTTTCCTTAAGCTCGTGAGAAGCGTGCGCCCCTTCCTTCTGGCCTCCATGGGCCAGGAGCGGAGCCGCTGTCTTTGGATGGCCTTGCCCTGGGCCGCATTGTGTTCGCGTGAAGAAACAGTGGATCCCACCCTCACAGGTGAATGGGACCTTGGCAAGTCCTGCTCCACAGCCCTCCTTTCTCTGAATAGAACTGGGGCTGGTGACTGTGCCCTCCCGGGGTTGGTGTGACAGTGAAGTGGCACGTGGTGCGAACGCCTGGTTCAGGGCTTGTGCAGATGGCGCTCAGCAGTCCCAGCTGAATGAGGAAGGAACTCGTGGTCCGGTGCCCTGTGGGACTCGTGCTTCTATGTGCTGCCGAGGAAAGGCAGGAGGCCGGCTCCCGCCCGTCTCTGCTACCAAGGCTCTGAGTCACAGCTCTGGGCCACTTGCCTTCCCTTTGGGGCCTCGGCCTTCCCATGTGGATGAGAGGATCTAGCATCAACTCCTGATTCCCAACCCTGCTGTGCATTAGACCTCTCCAGAGAGGTGTCGGCTTGGCTTGGTTCCTTGGGAGATGCTAATGCAGAGCAGGTTGAGCCCTTCTGTTCCTTATGATCTGTCACCCTGGACATTCCTGGAGGTGTTCATGGCTCCCTACTGTCTGTCCTCTACCTGCTCCTGACCTGTCCCTGGAAAAGACCCCTGGAGTCCATTCCAGCCACCACAGAAAAAACAGCTCGTGGGAACTTCTTACATGATGTGGTTGCAGTTCATTTAAGTGTCCATCTGTCCTCTGCCCATCAGCTCATGGGAATGCTCACATCAAGATTCACTTAGGTTAGATCATGGACCTAAATGTCAGAGCTACTTCTGTAAAAAGAGACTTGAAAAGAAACAACTGAGAACTTAAAAACTTTTGTTGTTCAAAAGACATTATTAAAAGCTGAAAAAGATAAACTGCAGGCTAGGAGATAACTTTATGAATCATCTGATAAAGAACTTGTCTCCACAATATTTAAAGAATTCATATAACTCATAAGAGGACAAGTCTAACTTTTCAAAAAAATGGGCAAAAGGTTTTTTTAGGTGGAGTCTCACTCTGTTGCGCAGGCTAGTCTCAGACTTGGGGACTGAGTTCCGCCTCAGCCTCCTAAAACCTGGGATCACGGGTGTGCACACTGTGCCCAGCTAGGTAAAAGCTGTGAGTGGACATTTCACCAGAGAAAACACCTGGGTGGCTAATGAGCACGTGGAAATCATCCAACATCATTAGTCATTAGAGAAATGGTACTTAAAGTCACCATGAGATTCCACTAGGCACCTACTGAAATGGCTCCAACCAAAAAGACCGAATACAGAGGCTGGAGACCCTGGAAACGGGAACCCTCGTGCCTGGGTAGTAGGGCCGCAAAATGACCAGACACTCTGGGAAACAATGTGGCCACTTATTTCAATGTCCAACATACACTTACCACATAACTCCACAGTCCACTCACACACTCACACACACATGCACACACACACATGAACACACATACACACATACACACCACACACACACACACACATACACACACGCGCGCACACACACATGCACACACACACACAGCCTGGTACACAGATGTTTATTGTTCCATCATCCATGACAGTTAAACATTAGACGCTGTACACATGCGCCACGGAAAACTATTCAGCGATAAAAAAAAGAGTGAACCTCAGACACTGGCTGTAACATTGATGAGAACTAAGCCCCCGCTGGGTGAATGGTGCAGACATGTATTCTACCATCACATTTACATGAATTTCCAGAAAGTTCTTTAGAGAATCAGAAACAGTTCCGGGGCAGCTTGATGCTGGGGCTGGGGACTAGCTGTGAACAGGCAGAAGTGAACCTTGGGGTAACAGATGCTTTGAAACTAGATCATGGAGACAGTTGCACAATTCCACCAGTGCTTTAAACATCGTCAAACAGACACAGTGGTGGGATTTTATAGTGTATAAATTAGACCCTAATAAGTTTTTTAAAATGCAACAGAGGCCATGTGTAGAATGCTGAGAACAGACCCCAGCCAGACTGCCTGGGAGCCTCTCCCAGCTGCTGTCACCCCTACCTCTGTGGCCTTGGCCAGGCACTGGACCTTTCTATGTCTCTCTTTCCCCATGAAGAGCTCAGCATGGTGCCTGACACACACAGGTCACTGCTGGGTCACTCCCTTCTCGCTGCAGGCTCCTGCCCCATCAGCCCTTTTCCCATTTCTCTGGCCTTCCAAGTTAATGCCCACCTACCACAGGGCCTTTGCATTCAGTACTTATGAATATTCTTCCTCCTGAGATATTTCCATTCCTGGCCTCTTCTTATCAATCATGTCTCAGCTCAAATGTCATCTCAGATTCTCCTTCCCTGACCACCCCGTCTTAAACACTACCCCACTCGTGAATCCTTTTACTTATCCACTGAAGAGCACTTTCTAGTAATAGTGGTACATTTTATTCCCATTTCGTAGATGGGGAAACTAAAGCTCAGAGAGGTAACGTCATCTCATTTATTTATTCAGGACAAAATCATTACCTCCTCACACTCATGGAGATGGCTACTCTAAAATGATAATAAATAAATTTTGGTAAAGATGAGGAACTGGAACCTCGTGCACTGGTGGTGGGAACGTGGAGTGGGACAATCTATGGAAGACAAAATCAAAAGCAGACCTACCCTAGACCCAGCAATTGCATTTCTGGGTATATATTCAAAAGAATCGAAGGTAGGGTCTCCAAGAGACACCTCTACACGTGCTCATAGCCGCGTTATCCAAGGGCAAAAGTTGTAAATGACTCAAATGTCCATCGACAGATGATTAAATAAGTGAACTATGGTCTATGCGCATGGTGGAATGTTCTTTATCCTGAAAAGAGAAGGAAATCTAACTCAGGCCACATCATTGGATGAGCTTTGAAGACACTGTGCCCTGTGAAATGAGCCCGTCATGAACACTGTGGGGTCCGCTTGGACGAGGTTCCTGGCCTAGTCAGACGTCAGGAAGCAGCATGGCAGGGGTGGGGGGCTGATCAGTGCAGAGAGTTCCGACTTTACAAGTTGGAAAAGGTCCTAGAGACGGACGCCAGGATCGCACGGCGTCTATCACGCCGCCCAGCTGCACACTTTAAAATGGCTGAGATGGTGAATATTGGGTCATTTGACAAGAATTTGTAAAATAAATAACATAAGAACACAAACCTCGAGGGTCAAGAGAATCAGTGTTGTGTGCAGTGTCTCATTTCTGTCCCCAGTGTCCCCTGCAGAAGGACGTGATTTGTCTTCAGAGAGATTTGGTAATGGAGGCTCTGATCCTGCCCCAGCCTTAGACCTCCAAGACCCACCTGGCCACCACGTGCTTCTCCTCCACCTCTCTCTCTGATTATGAGAAGCCTAATCTGTACCCCGTCTCCTCCTGCAGGTACGGCCGGCCTCTACCAAGGAACAAACGGGCTGACCAACGCAGCGGGATTCGGGGTGCACCAGGTCAGCGCGGCCCACACGGCTATTTTCTAAGTTCCCCTCAAATCCGGGGGTCCAGAGAGCCCACTCCACATGGTGTCCACCAGAACTCCTTCCTCTGAGTCCCCAGGTTTGCAGACCACAGGGGCCGATTGGGCAAGAGGCCACTGGAAAGATCTTTTTGAAGATTTCCAGGATATCCTGGGGGTAAATGTTCACTCTTGCCCCGTCCCCGCCCCCCCACACCTGCTGCGTCTAGGAGTGAGGGGCAGGTGTTTCTCACCAGGCCACGGCCTCCCAAAGGGGCGGCATAGCCTGCTCACCTCTGCATCCCCAAGGCTAAAAGCCCTGCACATAGTAGGTGCTTCAAAAATCCTGGTTTAACCAGGTGCCAGCTGGTATTGAGAGCCTCCGGTTCACTTCGGGAGTTCCTAGGGAATTCTCCTGCCGAAGGGCTCAGAGCCGGTGCCGTCGGCACTCCCCGCCTGTGTGTCTCCAGTTATTTCTAAACAAGAGACGAAGGTGCTTTCAGACTAGTTTTAAAATTGTGCCAGGGCAGATGGGCCTCTGGACCCATGAGGAAGGTACCATTTCTTCTTCAGTGAGATGAAATAGCTGAGTCACTGAAACTTGGAAAACACAAACATCATTCCACGTGTGCTTGTGGACTCCGTGCATACAGAGATAAGACACTCGTCAGTGCCACAGAACTTCTGTAGGTATGATTAGGGACCCAGGCATTTGTCCCTGTCACCATAAGACCTTCTCAAGAACACAGGCTCCCTGGAAGTTCTGACTCAGTAGATCTGGGCTGGAGCCCAGGACGCTGACCTCCCTGAGAGTCCCCTGCAGGGAGGAGCACTGGTCATGGGGACGGTGGGACCAACCGTGTGAAACGGTGACTCTGGGAGAGTTGGACAGATGAACTTGACCAAAGGGGATCGACATCATCGACTTGGTCTCCGTGACGCCCTCAAAGAACATTCTGGATCCCTTACGCTTCCAGGGACTGTTACATTGCACCTTTCTCTCAGGAGCCCCAAAGTGACCTGGGCTCCTGGGTACAAGTGGCCTTCATTGTTCATTCACCTCACTGAGTTATGGTGTGTGCCAGGCACTGTCCCCAGTGCTGGGGACGCAACAGCGGCCAACATGACTGTCGAGGCCACAGCTTGTCCTTCAGGGTCACCTCCAACTGCCCATCCCTGCGTCCCTGTCCCTGGGAGTTTTTCTAGTGCACAGGGCAGGCAGGAAGTGCCGGGGTGTCACCCCTGGAGCAGAGCTCGAAGGGGGTGAAGTGGGGTGTAACCCCCAGCCCCAGCCCAGGCCCCCGGGATGCCCAGCGCGGGTCAGCTCAGCGCCCACTGAGGAAGCTGACCAGGCTGCCCTCCCTTCCCTTTGTGCTCACCCCCCTCCCCTCCTGGGGTCTCCTTCCCCTTCCAAATGTGCTACTGGCGCTGGTCCTTGTCCTAGACTCGCTCCTGGGAAACCGCAGTGAGGACACCCCCGCCCTTGGAGAGCCTTCACCCTCGTGTGGGACAGTTCTGGGCCCGGGGGTGGGGGGCGCAGCCCAGGAGGCCCCCTGCTCATGCCGGGCTGGGCTTTTCTCTCTCCCCAGGACTATCCTTCCTACCCCAGCTTCCCCCAGAGCCAGTACCCCCAGTATTACAGCTCGTCCTACAGCGCTCCCTACGTCCCAGCCGGCAGCCTCTGCCCTTCGCCCCTGTCCACGTCCACCTACGTCCTCCAGGAGGCACCGCACAACGTCCCCAACCAGAGTTCTGAGTCCCTGGCTGGTACGTACGCAGAGTCACCTTCGGGGGTCACTCGTGACTGTGTGGTCTGAGCTCCTACATGGAAGAGGGGCCCAGATGTGGTTCAGTTGTAATGAACTGGTTACCCCAGGGCTAAATCCACCCCCAGATGTGTTGTGGCCTTTCCGTGTGTGTGTGTGTGTGTGTGTGTGCATCCAAGTCCAAAAGTAGAAATGTTTACCTAAAAACCCTCACTTCTGGCTTCTTTTGAAAGCTCTGCTGGCCTAGCCACAGTCCCAAGGAGCAGTGTTTGGTCGAAACTAAGCCCACCTGGTGCATTTAGGAAGGGTGCGAGGATTCCAGAGCCGGCAGCTTACCTGAGATCCTTTACCCACCTGCCCACGTCGGCCCTGGAGTCTGAACTGTGCTCCAAAAGGCAGGGAGACTGGTATTACTGCCATCCATTTTGAGCCAAGGGCATACCTGCTGGTCTTCTCTATTTATATACTTATTAACAAGTATTTATGAAGCACCTGCTGACTTTCCAGGCAGTGTAGACTTGGTCTTTGTAGAAAGTAATCAAATAATCACACAAATACATATTTAACAACATGATAAGGAAGCCATAATTCTCACAAAAGCAGGTTTCATATTACCTAGGCCCCTTTCCCAGATAAAAATGATGACGATCAGAGTCGGGAGCGACTGGCTAGCGCTTGGTGGCCCTGGGATTTGAACCCAGACCTCTTGGTCCCAAGTCAGGGCTCATGCTGTTCATTGGCCCTGAATTTTGAGACCCTGTTACCTGCAGCTCATCTGAGAGCAGAGGCGCAGAGGCCTTCAAGGGGTGGTTCTGTCTCCAAGAGGGGCTTGGACACTGACTGCTGGGTCTCAGGACTGTGGAACACTTCCCGCAGTCCCCAGGCATTCTCCCCCAGGGGCACAACAGTTTTAGGCCACCTCTATGTTAGCCAGGCTCTGCAAGCAGGCTCCTCCCACCACACAGGGCTCAGTCCTGCCTGCAATCGCAGCTGTCCCTGAAAAGCTCCCGCTGGTCTGGACTCGGTCACCTGTCCATCCCCAGACCCATCTCTGTGGCGGGTGGCATGGAGCTGCACCCCGGGTCTCACGTCCACAGCTGGAGCTACAGTTGGGGTCAGCTGAGATGAGGGAAAGGGGGTTTCCAAAGAAACCCAGAGCACATAAGCAGAGGACGCACTGGGCACCCAAGAACAACTGCTCCCGGCCGCGCTGCCCATCGCTGGTGAAGAGCGTGCGGCAGAGTCCACGTCCTGGCCCTTGGTGATCACAGAGCCTGGGGGCAAACTCAAGGCCGCCCAGCGGCCTGCGGAGTCTTGCATTCATTCCCTGGACGTGCTCCGTGTGCGTCTTCCCGTCTACGAGGTGTCCTGGGCTCGTCAGCATTAAGTGGCAGCAGTAAAGTCTGAATGAAGATCCCTTGTCTTCTCCTCTGAAAGCCACCAACGTTCTGGGGCTTCGCGGAAGCCAGCCTAGCTTGAGGGCGTGTGGACCTTCGTGAGTACAGACTCAGGGGAAAGAACAGAAAAGGAACAGCTGAGGTGCTCAGTGCGGCTTTGGATTCAACCCAGAACGTTCCGCCCACAGGGGGCAGAGTGTATGGGGGGGGGTGCTTATCCCTGCTTTGTTGAGTCGCAGACAAGGTGGACAAGCATTTTTAAGTCAAGTTTTAAGGACGTGCGAGGCTTGAGCATTGATTTGGTCATTGTGTTCTCACTCCAGAGTATTTAGCACATGCATAGAACCTAGTCAGCAACTTCTAAATTGTTTTCTTTGGAGAACAGGAAGTATGACAAACTTTCCTTCTTCATAACCTTGGATTATCTTCAGACACCTTGAATGTGACCTCTGCCATATGGTTTCAACAACGGAAAAAAACTGATGAGAAATCAGGGAAGAGAGGAAGGACAGAAGGAAAAATTAATTAGATGCTACTATGTATCCATGATTCCAGGACAAAGAGGACTCTAAAGACTCCCTTTCCAAGAATTTGGGTTATGCTGCAAGGTTATCTTTGTTCCCCGTCAGAAGTAAGTGACATTGTGTCTCTCTGAATTCCTCTTTTGGTATTCCCCTGTCCTTCACTGATCCTTCGGTCTAAGGTCCAACAATAAGTGGGTGAGTTGGATTTTACCGTGGGTCTAACAAGCTCCCATAAACCCTAATGACATCAATAGTTGTCAGCTCCGACTCAGGTCCCTGGCCTCTTCTCCCCAGTGTCCATCAGAAGGGAAGGGCATGTGAGTGGGCACGCTTCCCACAAAAACCAGTTGGAAACTATCCAGGGTCCCCTCGAGGGCTGCTTCCAAGCTCCAGAGGCTGGCAGTTCACACGCTGCCACCGACAGACCCACCTGCCGATGCTGTTTTGACGCTCCCACCCGCTCCTGCCTCAGGACACTCTGCGCTGACCCGAGTCGGCAGCTGCATCAATGCCAACAGTGGACGAAGCTGCTTAGAAGCTAAACAGCACACTTCCACATGACCCCCGGGCCAACGGGAGATTAAAAAGTACTTGAACCAGGTGAAAATTAAAACACAACTCATCTGAATTTAGGGAATATCATTAAAGCTGTTGGTACAGGGACGTTTGTAGTGCAGAGTGTCTGAATCAGAAAAGAAGAAAGGTCACACAGCAGGACCTCGTCTTCCACCTGAGGAAACAATGAAGATCCGAATGGAATCCACGAGCTCCCAAACCAGGAAATGTCAGAAAAAAGGAAGGTACAAAGTCACCCAAGAAATGCAAGGTGTGACGTCCCAAGAATCGGCCAAGGACAGCCATGCGACGTGACTGTCATGCCCAGAATCTGACAATCTCCATGAAACGGACACGTTCCTCACACGATGAAACTGACCAAGCTGGAGAGGGACTGAGGCAGATTGACTTCCGTGTGTGTGTGTGTGTGTGTGTGTGTGTGTGTGGTCATATCAAGTGAACCCGGGTCTCCTGGGTGACTGTGATGCTCCAATAAAACAAAGAAAGAAGAAGAAACTACCAAAACTCACACAGGAGGAGGTCACCTAAATAGGCCTGTGTCGGTCAAATAAATTGACTTTTTGTTGTTTTGAAAAAATATCATAAACAAGAGCTGAGGGTGTGACTCCGTGGCAAAGCATCGGCCTATCATGCTGGAGGCCCGGGTTCAATCCCCAGTACAAAAATAAAATGAAATAAATCATAAAGAAAATGCCAAGTCCAGAGGCCTTCACTGATTCTATCAAAGAAATATCCTTTCTACACAAATTCTTCAAGAAAATTGAAAAAGAAGCCATAATTCTCAACACATTCTGTGGTCAGTAATATCCTGATATCAAAACCAGACAAAGGAGAAAACTACTCACCATCAGGCCTCAGAAACTCAGGTATAAAATTCCTGAACAAGATGTTAGCAAATCAAGTCCAACAATGAATTTTAGAAGCGTGGTGTCTGTCCCAAGGATGCAGAGTTGGTCTGAAATTTGAGATTCAATCAATATAATTTGCAACATTCACAAACTGAGGGGCAAAAGATTATTTCAATAAATGCAGAAAACACACTGGATAAAACCCATCATCTACTTCGAAAACACCAAACCAGAAGTAGGGTATAAAAAAAGCCTTTTTAAATCAGAAGGCACGGGTGATGGCCTGAACGTTTGTCCCCATCAGCACCACCACCAAAATCCATGCCCTGCAGTTCTAGTCATCCTTATGGTGGCACTGAGAGGTGGGGCTTTGGGAGGTGCTTAGGTCATGAAGGTGGGGACCTTAGAAATGGGGTTAGTGCCCTGACAAGAACCTTAGAAGAGGAGATGAGAGCCAGGCAAGGTGGCACACGCCTGTAACCCCAGCATCTGGGGAGGCTGAGACATGAGGATCACAGGTTCAAAGCCAGCCTAAGCAACTTAGTGAGGCGCTAAGAACTTAGCAAGACCCTGTCTCAAAAGGGCTGGGGGTGTGGCTCCGGGGGGTTAAGCACCCTTTGGTTCAATCCCTGGTGAGAGAGAGAGAGAGAGAGAGAGAGATACCAAGAGAGAAAAGGTATCCTCTCTCTCTCTCTCTCTCTCTCTCTCTCTCTCTCTCTCCCCCTCTCTTTCTCCCCAATATGAGGACGCAGCAAGAAAGCCCTTGTTTACAAGCCGAGAAGTAAGCCCTCACCAGGAAATCAATAAACTGGCCTCTTGGTCTTGGACTTTTAGCTTCTGGAACTGTGGGAGATCAATTGCTAATGTTGAAGCCGCCTACTTATGGCATTTTTGGTTACAGCAGACTAAACTTATAGTACTGGACAGCTAAGACTACCCACAGCTACCCCTAAAATCAAAACAAGATGAAGCTGTCCGCCTTACCACTTCCATTAAACATTATACAAAAGTTCTAGCTAGTCCAATAAAACAAGAAAAGTCACTAAAGGCATCTGTACTTAAAAAGAATGCCACATGATCTGACTTGTATGTGGAATCTAAAGCGTGGAACTCAGAAACACCTCACGCTGTTGGACTAGGCATCAGGGGGCGGGATGGAATCCCAGGGAGATGTTGGCCAAATGGTACAATGTTTCCGCCTGACCGGAGGAATAAGTTCAGCTCTTGTGCATCATGGTGACTACAGTTACCAACAATGAACTGTTCCAAACAGAACATGGAGTCAGAAATAACCCCACATGAGTACACACAACTGATTTTGTGTGTCTGTGGTGCTGGGGATTGAACCCAGGGCCTTGTGCACGCAAGGCAAGCACTCTACCAACTGAGCTATGCCCCAGCCCCACACAACTGATTTTTGACCACAAGCTGATTTTTGAAACAAGGCAATTCAATGGAGAAAGTGTAATCTTCTCAATAGAAGATGCCAAACAGACATCTATATCCAGAAAACCTAGACTTCAGCCTATACTCCACAAGACAAAAAAGTAATGGCAAGTAGATCATAGGCTTAAATAAAAACTATCCATTTCGACAAGAAACACAGAAGGAAATCTTTGTGATTTGAGTTACAAAGGTTTCTCGTGCATAACACCAAAAGCTTGATGCAAAAAGAAAAAAATGTGTATATATATATGTATATATATATATATATATATCAATTAAACTTCACAAAAATCTCAAACAGAAGAATGAAAAGACAAACTGTGGTCTTGGAGAAAATAATTTACCTGATAAAGTATAGACATCCAGAATAAATATGGAACTCTCAGAATCCAACAATAGGGAAACTCTTCAGTAAACAAATGGACAAAAAATTTGAATATACTCTTCACCAAAGATTTAGGAACGGGGGAAAAAATCACATGATCAAGATGCTGAGTGTCATGAGCCATTAGAGAGAGGCACGTTAGATCTATAATAAGACACCATTGGGTACCCCCAGGAATGGCTTTAGTCACAGAGACTGGCCATTGCAAAGGCTGGCGGTGGGGTGGAACAGCAGGAGCTACGGAGGAGGCAGGCGAAGGGACCCAGGCACTGCGCCAAACAGCTCAGCGCTGTCTCACAACGTCAAACATGGCTTTCCATGTGACCCAGCAATCACAGAACTCCTAAAAGAAAAGCAGCTTCTGTCCATACAAAGACTGATATGCAAACATTCATAGCAGCTTTATTGCCACCAGGAACTGGAATCAACCCAAACGTGCATCCACAGTGAATGGATGAACAAACTGTGTGTAGTCACACAGGGACGAGCTGCTGACATGCATAACCTGAACAGAACAGTTATGCTGACCCAACGAAGCCAGACGGCAAAAGAACGCACCTGTGCTGTGGGATTCCACTTGTTTAAAACCCTAGTGGACGAGTCTAATGGAGAGTGGAGGAAACAGATCAGAGGTTTCATGGGAGCAGGGCCAGAGGCAGGATCACAAGGAGACTCAAAATGCTCCCCAAATCTAAAACTTTTTGAGGTCCAGAGCTCCATCTGGTGAGAAGTGCTTACCCTATAAAGTCTATCAAATATTTCAAAAACCTGAAAAATTCCCAAATCTGAAAAACACTTCTGGTCCCAAGCATTTCAAATATGGAGTGCTCGACCTGTACATTAAAAGGGAGAGAGAAAGAGAGTTAAGTGACCCCAAGGTGTAAGGGGGATGAATTGCTCTATCTTGAGGACTGTTGACTCTGATCTTGAACTTGGGCTCTTCGCTGTCAAGCATGCGGAATGTTGGAGAAAGGTCTATATCTCCCCCAACCCCAGGCAACCCTGCTAATCAGGCTTCACACACCTTATTCTAGACCTTCCGTAAGGTAGCTGGCATTTACCCCTTGAAAAATAATGTTTTCATGGATTTTAATGGGGATAACCGCTATTTTCTAAACCCCAATACCTTAAATGACCAAGTGACTCAGGATGGACCTTATGACATTGTTCTTGAGCATCTGTGAGTCTAGAAGAAATTCTTCCTCCTGAACAAAGGGTTGCTAGCTCAGGGTTTGGGAATCTCTGAGGCTATGTCCTAAAGGTGCCCGGGTGTTGGAGAACACCGGGTTGTCTTGACGATCCAAGATCCCATCCTTTTTATTATGTCCTTAGTCTGCTAAGTTTTTTAGACATTAAATAAACAGCGTCGAGTCCCTTGGGTTTGGGGGGAAACCGTCCTTCCAGGGTAGGAAAAAGAGTCAGTCCGTTGCCAAGTGCTTTCAGACGAAGGCATTTCCCCCAGATGGTCCAAGAACCGGCCATTGCAGCAGGAGAGAGGGGTCTGCAGGATGCATTTGGGAGCTAACAAGCAACAGTGAGGTAAGAAAGTGGGATGGCAGGTCCCCCGAGGCTCCATGCAGGTTCGCGATTCTGTCACTCTTTAGTGACAAAGACAGGCCTAAGTTCTCACTGACTTGCAGGGTGCAGCAGGCGAGTTGGAGCACCCCCCTAAGCCTGGGCCCCTCATTACTTAATCCGAGATGATGGCGTGCAGCCAACAGCTTGCCTGGTCTGGGGCTATGGGACAATGGCCTCTCGGCGTGGCCACACCCTGAAGGCCACCCTGATGAGAGCCACAGGTCCCATCTGCTCTGACCCTTCTCGCTGACCTGCGTGGGCCTGTGGGCTGCGTCACGGGCCTTGCCTGGCCCGTCCTGGACGCTCCGCACAGACAATGTCACGTAGCTCTCAGGTCAGCAAACCTCAACAGGCAGAGCCTAAAGGGCTTGCTGTAACCGAGCCCCGGTCCAGACCCCACAGGAGGACAGAGGGAGCTCTTCCCACCGGCCCCATCTACCTCTGGGGGGCCGCCCCCCTCTATTTTTTTAACTGAAATGTTTGGACTTATTTTTTCTGTTTCCTATATTTTTATTGGTGATGACAGTCGTCCGTGATGGTGGGTTTGTGCACATTCACACAGCACACAATGCAGCTTGGCAGATCTCTCCCTATTTCCCCCTCCCTCCCTCCCACTAGTCTCTCTCCTCTGTTGAACTTCCTCTGATTTTCACAAGATCCCCCCACTCTGTTCTTTTCTCCTCTCTGGCTCCCGCATATGAGAGAGAACTTATGACCCTTGACCTTCTGAGTTTGGCTAATTTCACTTAACATAATGTTGTCAAATTCCATCCATTTACCTGCAAATGACACATTTCATTTTTCTTTATGGCTGAATAAAACTCCATCGTGCATGTAGGCCACACTTCCATTCATCCATTGATGGACACCTAGGCTGTTCCACTGGGCTGATGTGAATTACGCTGCTTTATGGCTACAGTATGCTGATCTTAATTCTTTTTTTTTAATATTTATTTTTTAGTTTTTGGTGGATACAACATCTTTATTATTCTTCTTATTATTATTATTATTATTTTTAATATGGTGCTGAGGATGGAACCCAGCGCCGCGTGCATGCCAGGCGAGCTCACTACCGCTTGAGCCACATCCCCAGCCCTTGACCTTAATTGTTTAGGATAAATACTGAGGAGTGGTACAGCTGGGTCATATGGTGGTCCATGCCTAGTCTTTTGAGGAATCTCCTGGGAGGACTGTCTTTAAGGTTGATGGTATTAGTCAGTTTTTGTTGCTATAATGAAACCCCTGAGGCAGACTCACTTTACAAAGAAAAAGATTTTCTTGGCTCATAGTTCTGAGGTTCAAGGGCATGGGGCTGGCATAGCTCAGCTCTGGTGAGGGGCTCATGACTGATGGCCTCACAAGCGGGGAAGTGTCTGCAGGAGGAAGAGGTCACTCCACCAGGTAGGACCTCAGTTCCTTCTGAGAGCGTGATCTCTCCAGTTGACTAAGGACCTCCCACTAGGCCCCGCCTCCCAACACGGCCGCCTTGGGGATCAAGCCCCTAACACATGAACCAATCCAGACCACAGCACTAGAAATCCTGGGTGCCCAGCCACCTGTGAGGCGGCTTCTGGATGCACAGAGCTGTAAACATAAAGCTGTTCACCATAAACAGAGCTCTGCCAGGGCCTCTCCCTCACTTCCTCCAGATGGCTGGTCAGGTGTCCCCTCGCCCACGAGGCCTTCTGTGATGAGCCCCGTGTAATGGGGTGACCTCTCAGCAGCCCTGCCCAGTCCTGATTGATTGCTATGTCCCTCCTGACATTAGAATGACTTGTTTATCCAGGTGAGGTCTCTCTCCTCTCGAAGAACTTTTTACTTTCTTTCTTTCATTTTTTTTGTATGTGTGTGTGTGTGTGTGTGTGTGTGTGTGTGTGTGGTGCTGGGATTGCACCCAGGGCCTTGTGTGTGCAAGGCAAGCACTCTACCAACTGAGCTCTGTCCCCAGCCCTCGCTAGAATTTTTAAGTGCTGGTGCCCCAGGTGCCAGGTGGCCCAGCGCCTGAGTCACAGCTGGTTGGTGGATGAATGAAAGCCCTTGAGTGTTGTGAGTGGGTGACTGAGGAGCAGCTTCGGCTCCCGTCTCGGCCTCCAGGGCTGCCCCGGGCTGCGGCTCTGCAGTCCCGCCCCCAGGTGTGCTGTTTCCTGAAAGCCACCTCCGGCAGCGCTTCTGATCTGCCCACCGCTCCCTGTCTTGCTCAGGTGAATACAACACGCACAATGGACCCTCCACGCCCGCAAAAGAGGGGGACACAGACAGGCCACACCGGGCCTCGGAGGGGAAGCTCCGGGGACGGTCGAAGCGGAGCAGTGACCCCTCCCCGACAGGGGACAATGAGATCGAGGTAATCCAGAGGGCCTGAGTGTGACTGGTGTGATCTCTCCCTGTGGCCCTAATGTTGGTGGACGGGAGGGGTGCAGAGTTCTCTCCATGCGCAGGGAATGGGGTGGGGGGCAGGTACTGCCCTTGGGGTTCACGAAGCTCAGGAAGAGAAAGAGCGTGGCCATGGGGAGCACTGTTGAGGCCCAGGGCTGAGCGGGACCACCCTGGATCCGCACGGAGCCTGCTTCTCAAAGCTCAGCAGCATCAAGGGGCCACCAGGCCCTCTAAAGTCTCCAGTTCCTTAGGTCCAGGGTAGGCCGAGGCCTTTACGTGTCTAGCAAGTCTCCAGGGGATGCTGACATGCCCTGGATTTGGGGGGCACACCCTGAAAGCCCCTGGTAAAGAAGATGACGGGCAGGAGCCTTGGCCTGGTTAGGGGGTTCTTGCCCTGGCGACACGGCAGAGTCCTCAGAATGTAAAATACCAATGACGGGCCCCAGAACACGCCGAGATCCTCTGGAGCAGTTTTCAAAGTCGTACTGACCACCAGGAGCGGGGGTCAAATGGGGCTGCGTTCCTGATCTCAGCCTGGGTGCCCATCAGAATCGCTGCAGAGCTCGGAGAAACCCTTCGTTCTCAAGCTGTACCCCAGGCCCCCTCCTCCTGAGGGGGCACCTAGGCGTCTCCCAGAGGGGTCTGACGTGCAGCCTGGGCTGAGAGCTGAAGGCCTAAGCGTGCTCCTACCATGTTAAAACCAAATAACTGTGGGTCACACTGAAATTCCCCTCCAAAACCAGCATACATGGGGAGAATCCTAGTGGGGACACAGGCTTAATGAATTCCCAAAAGCAGACATAGGTGGGCATTATTGACCAAGGAAGGAAGATGAGCAAATCTGCAGGTTTGTGCATCTGTGCAAAAGGTGGCCGTCCGTCGGCTGGAGTGCGCCCCGGCACCCGAGTGGGATTGGTGAAGCCTGGGTCAGCGCCAGCAGTTCATTTGCACCATCTTCAACTCCCTGTTTGTACCCTGTGCACTTGACGCAGCAGCTACAAAGCTCAGCCACAAACTCAAACACACTAAGAAATGCCGTCTCCACCAAGGCCTAACAATCAGGTGATTTTCACCGATTGTTCCATCTCGGGGCCTCCCTCCCCCAAGAATTGTGTGAGAATCCCAGGGTTCAAGTGGTCTCAGAAAACACAAGAACCTCTACTGTCCCATGTGGCTTGGTCAGCGCCGCCTTCCTGGTGGGCCAAGCCTGCAGGGGTCATCTGCAGTCCGGCCGCTTGCTGGAGTCTCTTGTGGAGCCTAAGAACGTGGGAGCATTAGCTATGATCTTCGGTGGCAAGCAACAGAATCCAGCTGTGGATACTTAAGGAAAAGGGACTTACGGGAAGGGACGGCCGGCGACCACGCTGAGGACGGAGGGGACCGAGGCCGTGCTGGGGAATCTAGGGAACTTTCAAGGTGCTCGCTCCACCCAGGAGCACCCGTTTTAGGCTCTAGTGCTGCTTCACCCAGTGTCAGAGTCAAAGCGACAGCATCCCATGGTCCCGGCTTGGGTCACGTGCTTGCCCCTTGATTGACATCTCCACCAAGACAGCCCACACTGGAGAAGGAAAACCAAAGTGCTCTTCGCCAAAGACCTGGGCTGGATGCTGGGGGGCCCAGAGCACAGACGCCGCATCTGAGGTACTTGGTATCAAGCCAGCATCCACTAGCACAGCTACGGCGGTTACTTACGGCAGGTGCCGGGCTGATGGTCCGAGAAGTTATTACATCACACTGTCCCCCACTATTAGCCAACCTCCTGCCGTATACCAGCCATGGACCTGGCCGAGGGCTCCGCCGCAGAGCCAGGACAGCCTCTTCTTGCTTTTCCTGCCATTATTGTTGTTGAGGTGGAGCCTCACCGTGCTGCCCCAGGCCGGCCTCAAACTCCCACTGCTGGGCTCAGGCGATCCTCCTGCCTCGGTCTCCAGAGTGCTGGGACTCCAAGAGCAAGCACTGCACCAGCTTCCCCTCGTTTTTAAGGCCACCCCCACCCCGCTTCCCAAATCTAGGAGGCTCTGCCCAGGCCTTCAGTGGACTCAGGTCTTTGCAGAAGGCTGAGGGAGGTCAGCGATGCCTACTTTTATATTTCCTCCCCCAAAATATTGGGTCACCCAACATGGCTTCTGCTTTTGGTAGGGGACGTTGGGAGTGCAGAGACATTTTTCCATGAAACTGAGAAGGGTTGTGGCATGGAAGTCGGGGATTATAGGGTGACATTATTCTGGAAACATCTGCTTCTTGATTGCAGAGTAAGTACCACTGGGAGAGAACAGTCAAAAAGGTGTGAGGTGTGCTTCGCTTCTGGGCTTAGTGTCAACAGGGAGGGCCGCCTGGGTCGCACCTCTTAAGTCTTCGGCGGTTCTGCTAATGACTGAAGCCCAAGAGAGAGAAATTATGTCGAAGTGGAAAGAAGGAAAATTCTGAGCGTGTATTAGCTAAAATCCTTTGGCTGCAAGTGCCAGAAACCAACTTGAGCTGGCTTAAGTGAAAAAGCAGGATTTCTTTTAAAGCTGCAGAGACCCTCTTAGAACTCAAGGGCAGGGGTGCAGCAGAATATTGCCAAGGCCAGGGGACAGGGCAGGGAGATGTTTATGCCTTCCCCTGCCACAGGCCACAGTGAGTGGGCCAGAGTCCCCCGAGGAGGGCGTCTTTTAGTGCCTGGACATGGGTGCCTCAGCATGGCTGCCCCCAGGCCTCCCCTGGCCCCTCTGTGCTCTCAGCTGAAATCAGGTCCTGGGAAAATGTTGGGTTCTCTCTCACCCTCTGTCCTTCTCTCCCTGTGGACTGGCCATCTTTGTCCTTCAGATCACATGTCAAAAACAGGCCACCAGCCCCCAGAGACAATGACTTTCTTTCTAAGCCCCAATTTTAAGTTTCCAAATAAATATCTGACCCATCCGGGGTCATGAACCCACTGAGGTCCAAATTGTGGCAGCTCAGGGACTGGGAGAGTGGACCCACTGAGACTCCAGGGCTGGGCGCGGAGGATGAGGTAGTGGGGGGAGGCGGACCTTCTTCAGAGGGTTGGAATGGATGGATGATGGAGCCCGCACCAACTTTTAAAGTACTCCCTGATTTTTAAAAACCTCTATAACTAAGTACATACAAGAGGAAGTGAGGGGAAAGGGAAAAACAATACAAGGGGGACAAATGAATGTCAGTAGAGGGGGCAGAGAGAGAAGAGGGGAGGGGAGGGGAGGGGGGATAGTAGAGGATAGGAAAGGCAGCAGAACACAACAGACACTAGTATGGCAATATGTAAATCAATGGATGTGTAACTGATGTGATTCTGCAATCTGTATATGGGGTAAAAATGGGAGCTCATAACCCACTTGAATCAAAGTGTGAAATATGATATATCAAGAACTATGTAATGTTTTGAACAGCCAACAGTAAAAAATTAAAAAAAAAATAAAAAATTTAAAAAAACCTCTATAACTAGAATTTCTAAATTAATCTGATCCCCCCATTTTTATTAAGAATTAGCATAAATAATAGATGCTAAATTTATTAGCATAATAAATTTAGAAATACCTCAAAAGCAATGGCTTGCAAACATTTTTTTTTTTTTACCATGACTCGAATAAGAAACACACCCAGAATGTGACCCAGCACCTACAGGCACAGGCACCTGACCACACAGACACGTGACCAGCTGAACCAAAACAACTTACAGACAACACTCAACTCTACTGATGGCTTCAGAGACCCCAGTGTTAGAGGGCGGGCATGCTGATTTGACTTTTTCATTCTAGATGCTTCTTTGTACTTTTAAAGGCATGGCCAGTGCCTGGTGGAAATATGATTCTTGACCTCCAGAGAGTTTTCAAAGGTGGCCACAGTGGCAGTCTGAGGAGATGTTTTGCTCTCCTCTCAACACAGAGATTTAAGAAAAGAAAAAAAAAAGTCCTTTGTTCTTAAAAATAATCATCACCAGAAAAATGAGGATAACCAACAGTTTGAAAAACGAGGATAAATAAATAAACAAGAAGCAAAGTAATTTAAGAAACAGAAAGGAACTTAGAAAAATCCAATTGGTTTTCTTATAAAAATTCAAGGAGATTTTGGATCCATAAAATAAGTAGAGGCTATTGGGGAAGAAACATTCAGAAGAAAAAGACAGTATTGGAAAATCTTTAAATGACTGTGAGAACAGTCAAAAAAGAAAGTTTAAGAATCTCCCAGAAGCCGAGTGTGGTGGTGCTGGCCTGAAATCCCAGTGACCTGGGAGGCTGAGGCAGGAGGATCACAAGTTCAAAGCCAGCCTCGGCAACTTAGCAAGACCATAAATCAAAACAAAGAGTGCTGGGGGTGTGGCTCAGTGGTTAGGTATCCCTGGGTTCAATCCCCAGTACCAGAAGAAAAAGGAAAGAAATATCCCAAAGCATAGATCAAAAAGACAACCTTATGGAAAATCTTCTTTAAAAGGAAGAACATCATCAATCCTAAAAAGTTTAATTTGACTATCAGAAATTCCAGAAAGAGAGAATGGCAGAAAATTAAAAAAAAAAAAAAAGTGGGAAGAATTATTTGAAGATAGAAGAAAATAGTTTTCAGAGCTGTGGAAAACACAGGTCATTGGATTAAATGTTCAAGTGCTAAACGGTATAAATGAGAAAAGATCACACCTAGGTAGAATAACGCCTTATGAAATTTGAGAGTATCAAGGAAAAACAAAATATCCTTATAAACCCTAGAGGAAAATAAAAAGTCAAATCTATAAGGAATCAGAGACTCATGAGATCTTCTATCAATGACCACGGATAGGAGGAAATAACGAATGATTCCTTCAGAGGTCTAGAAGACATGTTTTCAAATTAGAATTCTGTACCCAGAGAAACTCTAGAGAAAATAAGGACAGCAGCTATGTAGGAATTTAGGAAGATTTCTTTCCATGAATCCACTCAGAAATAGCAACTTAAGGATGTACTCAAGTAAAACACGGAAGAAAACCAAGTAAGAGAGAGACTTGGAATCCAAGTAACAGTGGCTCCCACCCACAAATGCGCTAGAGGGAGGTCTCAGAGCGTTAGTTCTGTGGAAAGTCCATATAAATCCAGCTCACCTGGGAGCATTCTATCAGAGGATGCGCATCTCTGATACAGAAATCTGATACTGACGCTGAGGATGTTCATCTTTGATATAGAGGGTGTGACTAAACCGGACATTATAATGAAGGCATTTGTAGAAAACGAGAAAAAATAAAAGCAATGAATAAACTCGAACAAAAACAAAAAGTCCTACCAGACAAGTTGATTCATAAAACTGGCATATGGTATATTATCTTAATCAGGAAGGAATTCAAGAGAAGAGAATACATATGACCTTGACAGTAAGAACATTGTCATTAGAGTGGATCTGGGGCTATGAGACTGGACATATATATAGAGAGAGAAAAAAAAGTGACATCTAGAACGTTTTTGGTTCTGCGGTAAAGAATGATCACAAGACGCAAATGTTCTTTACTAGTTACCAACTTTTAGAATCAACATGCAGACAGAGTACAAAAGACTTGATTTTCTATATAAAACCAAACACACACCCATTCATCCCCATTGACAATGTAGAAGTAAAGCTAGAGATGAAGATGTCAGAGAGAAGGGTGACAGGAGAAATATCATATTGGGTCTCCTGTTTGACCAGCGTCCAAAGCTAACGGAACTGGAAATTGGAGGATTCACCTAGTGGAAGACGTAAGGTCACAGAGGAACAAAGGCGGGCCTCAGCTGAGCCTTCGTCCTCAGACGGCCAGTCAGGAGACACCGCCACACTGTCGGCAGATCAACGAGTAAAGATACGTGACCGCGAGCCAAGGAGAGCAGAATGGTCAGGAACGGTGCGACTCAGGGTGGGCAGTGGAAGTGGTCCTATTTCAGGTTGTCCAGTGAATTCTGTGGTTTCCTTGCTGGGCTGGCCTGAGCGCCTCCTCCAAGTTGTTGTGTGGAGGCAGGGACAGGCTTCCTGGTTCTGGCATCTGTTGGGTGGACAGGAGCCTGGAGATGGGCCTTCATGACACATTGATGCAGCTGAGGTTGGATGGGGACTCATGACATGTCCCCGAGTCCCCTGCTTTGTAACTGAAGGGTGAAATGTTTCAAGACTTGTCCTCCAGGGGAATTAATGTCTGCAGATGTGAAGTCAGAGGCTGATGAGTCCCTTTGTCCCCACTGTCTTCCTCTCTGTCCCCCCAGCGCGTGTTCGTGTGGGACCTGGATGAGACCATAATTATTTTTCACTCCCTACTCACGGGGACCTTCGCCTCCAGATACGGAAAGGTAAGAATCCGCTTTCTCTCTCTTTTCTTTAACAACGTGACTTTCCGTGCAGCCAGTTTTCCCGGGAATTGTCGGGGCAGTTCCTCCGGTGGCTTCTCCAACAAGAGCCACCTGTTCAGATCTGCCCAGGTTTGAAATTCCCCGAGCATTTTCCTTTGACACGTGAGAATTTAATTAGAATTAGATTCTGTACCCAGAGAGTTCTGATCCCCTTCTCTTGTCCCCCAAGCCTTTTCTTCCGATATACCAAGTGACTGGCCTCTGCGTGGTAGCATGCAAGCTGTGATCTTCAGCTGTCCCCTTCCTAAAGGGCGGGGACACCCTGTGGCCAGAGGCAGTTGTCTCTGCTAGAAAACCCTCCAAGGGTTCTCCCTGCTGCTGAGCTGAGAGTCTCAGAGTCTTAGAGACGGAGAGAGGCCTGGCAACCCCGGCATGGACTTAGCAACAGCTTTGCAAGTGTATCATGGACAAATTATGTTGGGGACCCGTCCGGTTAGAATTCTGGGCAAATGTGCCGGTTGTTGGTGGTGGGTGAAGAGACCTGAAAGCCCTTAATGATGCAGGAATTACCCCGATTGCTAAAACCTCGCGGGTTCTTCGCATCCATCCCGCGGACTTCTTCACAACCCCAGGACATGCCCCCAGACAGCTGCCATCTCTTTAGGGGGCCCTTGGGGACAGGGGGCAGTGCTTCCAGGACAGCCCAGTGACCATCTCCTCAGAGGTGAGTGACCCACGGCAGCTGCTCCCCCGCATGGGTGGGACCTTGCTTCTCGCCAGCGCCTGGAAAATATTTCTGTTTAGAGACCAGGAATATGATTTGACATCACCTCATAGCTTTTCCAGCTGCGCCTGGCTTTTATGGGGGTCGCAGCGAGCTGGATGTGTAATTAGCAAGATAGATTTATTGTCTGCCATGACGCTGCGAAGGATGTAAAAATGGTGTTGGTGGTGCCGAAATCTCTGGCCGCGTAGGAATGCGTTAATGTGTCTAGCAGGGCTGTGGGAACCGGCATGGGTTTCTGGGCTGTGCCCGGCGTGGTCAGGGGCAGCAGAGCGCACGGCTGCCCCCGAGGACTCCAGTAGTACACTGTCCACAAAGCCAGGCTGTTCACAGCTGTCCCACCCGCCCCGGTAAAGTCACCCCCGCCCCACAGACACAGCCCTGAGCGCTCCCTGTCCTTCGAGGCTGCCCACCGTGGAGTTCTGTGGCTCTGGGAACACCTCACCCTGTCCTGGGCGGGGCCTGGTGACCTTGGGTATGATCTTGTCTCACCACCTGTCCTTAAGCCAAATCAGGGGCTCTCTTAAGTAAAGGACTCCGCCCAGAGCTCCCTGCTGGGCCCAAGTCATTCCCCACTGTCACCCCTCTCCAACCCCCACCCTGATCCCAGCCACCTTCACCTCCAGCGTGACCTCCCATCTGCCCTCCAGCTCTACTCTTGCCCCATACAGAAGAGTCGTCCTAAAATGCCAGCCTGGTGACATCACCCCCTGCTGAAAACCCACCGTGGCTTCTGCACTGACAGCCGAGCCCGGCCTCCAGGGCCTCCTCGAGCTGGCCCCCTCCAGCCCCATTTCCTGCTTCGTGCCCTGAGTAGCTTTCTGTCCTGAACCTGCCAACCTGTCCTGTCCCCACTGGGTGCCACTGGGGGCCCCCAGAACCAGATCCAGAAGTGAGTGCCGTAGTTGATCTGGGAGGTGACCCAGGCGTCCCCAGGAAGCAAGGCAGGAGGGAAGGACGTTCAAGCAGGCTGTGTAACTGCTCCGGGCAGCAGGCGAGTCCCAGGGAGACCACGGGCCAGTCATGGAACTCCCCTCGGCATCAACCCACCCGGAAGTGAGGGAGCGGGATAGTCACCCTCAAAATCCTTCCCACCGAGGGCTGAGGCCTGCTCCCAAGAAGACCCTAAGGTGGGCAACACCGGTGCTGACTGTAGAAGGCTTGTGTGTGCAAGATGGCCACAGCTGGGCTGGGCTGGGGCTCCGCAGTAGAGCGCTCGTCTAGCACGCGGGAGGCGCTGGGTTCAGTCCTCAGCACCACGTAAATATAAATAGAATAAAGGCATGTGTCCAACTGCAACTAAAAAGTATATTTAAAAAGAATGGTCACAGCTGAGGAGACATGGAAGAGGGGCACGTGGAACCTCTGCTGTAATCTAGAATGTTGTTCTAGAATGTTCTTGTATGGATTAAGTCCTACTTATGTTTTGGTTCTTTTTTTATTTTTACTCTTTCTTTCCTTTTTGAGATGAGATGTGCTGCCCAGGCTGGTCTTGAACTCATGGGATCTATGATCCTTCAGTCTCAGCCTCCCAAGTTGCTGGGACTCTGGTGTGGGCCTCCCTTCCTCCAGGAGACCTCTCCTGGCCTCTTCCTTCCATCTAAATGGCATCTGTCTATACCCTTATTTTTCATTTGTGTCTGAAGCGTCCGCCTCCCTTGTAGCCTATGGGCATCACAAGGGTAGGGAGCGTGAGCCATTTTTTTTTTTTTAATCTTCCTAACTCAGCACAGGGCAGAGGACAGAATTGCTGAGTGGATACTTGTCACATGAATGGACTGGAACAATCCCCTAGAACGTCAGGCTGCAGGAGGACAGGGCCACCCCCCTTTTCCTCATTGCTTTTTTATCTGTAGTGCAGAGAACAGTGCACCCCTTTGTAGGTGTCCAGTAAATATTGGTTAAATGAAGGAAGGAAGGAAGAAAAGTAGTGTCAAAACAGAAATTCCTAAGTGGTGGCCACCAGCCAAATTCATCTTGCAGATCTTTTTGTTTGGCCCCCAGAGTGTTTGAAAAAAATGTGAATTTATCGCCAACATTCAAAAATCAGGAGATTGCACAGACCAAAACAATCTAGATTTCCAGCTCTTCTTGAAAAATTAGGCAATCCGGCAATCTTGCATTCCCCTGTGACCGCAATCAACAGGAGCCTGCGGCAAGGGCCTCCGAGGGGGGACATCTGTTCTCCAGCCTGCCGTGGCCACCCCTGGCCCTCAGACCCAGCTATGGGGCTCTCTGGCCCCCTGGAACCTGAGTGTCAACATCTGTCCTAGGATTGCAAGACCCACAGAAGGTCAGAACTGGAAGAACTTAACAGAACATCACGTCCAGTTAGTCTCCCTCGTACGTAAGGAGAAATTGAGGCTGAGAAGGGGGAAGATGGTCCAAGAGAAAAGAAGAGTGGGACTCTGCCTTCTTGTGATGTCTGAACATCTTCACTCCTGTTCTAGAATCTTCCTTCCCCTCCTCCAGCTCTCCATAAGGTGCAAAATGAGCATTTTTATTTGCTAAATCCAGCAACCCTAAACGAGATGCAAAACAACCAGACCAAGTTGACCTTGAACTCATGGGAGGTCCAGGAAGCAGCGGTGCAGGCTGCTGAGTGGCACCAGGGACTGAGGCTCCTTCAGTCCTACTCTCTGCCGTCCCTGAGCACTGCAAGGTGAGTCACGGCCCACCCGCAGGTCTGCATCCCCGCCAGGGAGAAAGGGAAGCCACGTGTCTCTCTTTTAAGGGCCAAACCCAGAAACGCACAGAGCCTTCCTGCTCACGTCCTACTGGGTGGAACTCGGTCACATGAACACACTAGCTGCAAGGGAGCCTGTGAGGCCCGTCCTTATTGGGGCCGCTCATGTGCCAAGTTAGACTGCAGGAATTCTGCTACTCTAAGAGAAGAAGACAGGGCCCTGTCGAGCCCAACGGACCACACAGTACAGGGAGAATAAGGAAAGTGAAAAGTGATCACAGAGAACCAGGTGAGTTCTGTTGACAAGGCGCAGGAGACACCTGGATTTGTGGGCCCGAAACTCCAGAGAGCGGTTCCGGCTTCAGCTCTACACCTGGAAGTCAAAGACGTGGCGGGGGCCGGCGGGCACAAGACTGTGAGCCCCATTTTGCAGACAGAGTAACTGAGGCCCGGGAGGCTCGTCGTGGGGGTATCCACCACAGAAACACCCACGGCCTCCACGTCCGGCCCGGTTCTCTGTGCCTCTCCAGCAGCTGCACCGTGGGAAGCCGTAGGAAGCCCTGGTGGGAGGCTGGACTCTCCGTTTGAAGCCCAGATGCCTCAGCTAAAGGGGAATTTGTCAGATCACAACTTGAAAAACCCAGGGACACTTGGGATTCGGGTCTGGCTGATGGCGTCCAGGAGCTCAGGCGGTATTCTTGGGCTTGCCTTCCGTATTTATTTCTCTCCCTGCGGCGATTTCCTCCCAGCGATGCCAACGAAAAAGAACGCACCTCCGCTGCCCAGATTCCGGTCCCACTCCGAGGCTTGAGTCTCATCGCCCCAAACTGGATCCCGGGCCCGCCCACAGGCCAGCCTCTGAAGCTCAGCTTGGCCGGCCCCGACCAAGAGCTCACTCTGCGGACGGAGTGGGGAGCTCGGCTGCTCCATCTCACCAGATGGACCGAGTGGGAGGGCACCAGCCCAGTGGGAGCCAAAGCGCTCCTGCCAGCAAAGTGAGAGGGCCCTGTGTCCAGTGACTGTGGCTCTGGAGGCCAAGAACCCCCCCACACACATCCATGCCAAGCACTGGCACCTCGTGGCTTAAGGTCATCATGCCGAGCGCTGTGCAGGAGGCAGGAGTCGTATCAATTACAGCCCCAGCCAAGGGAGGGTTTGCTGTTTACTTAGGAAAATAAGACGAGCAGAGCTGACCCGATTAAGCCATGATTCAAAACAGGGTGTTTGAATTCTGAAACAGAAACTGGGCTCTCCTCCTGGTCCCAATCAGGGACGGGCTGCTGGAGGCCGTCATCTCTGCACTTCCTTCCCACCCCTCGGCCCTTCCAGTAACTGTGTCTCCCGGCACCTTGTGGACGCTCTAGAAATCCCCGGCAGAGAGGAAGGGAGAGGTGGAGGACTCCCCAGGAGCTGGGGACCCCAGCAAGTCTGCCCTGACTCCTCCTGCACCCTGCCTTCCAGGCCGCCCAGTGAGGATGCCAGACTCAACTCAAGGACAGCTGCTCCACTTGTCCCTGTCCTTGTCTCCTTAATAACCGTGAGAAGCAACTGCATAGCACACACCTGCCCTTTCCACAAATACAATTCAGTGGTTTTTAGTACATCACAGAGCTGTGATTCTAGAACATTCTCATCATTCCCCCAAAACACCTAATACCCCTTAGTAGTCATCCCCCTCCTGCCACCCATCTCCCCACTGCTAGAAACTACTGTCCACTTCCTGTCTCTAGACTTGCCTCTCCTGGAGGTGCGTCTAAATGCACTCACACAATACGTGGGTCATCTCTGCCAGCAGGTATGGGTCCTCCGTACCTTCTAATGACAACGTGGGTCTCCATTGTGTGGACATACCACCTCTTGTCTACCCACTTACCAGCTAAAGGACTGTTGGGGTTCAGGCTGTCAGGAATAACGCTGCTGTGGATATTTACAGACAGGTTTTTGCGTGGACATGGTTTTTTGATTCCCTTGGGTCTATACCTCAGAGTGCAATTGTAGGTTATATGGTAACTCTAAAGTTGACCAGTTGAGGAACCTCCAGAGTATTTTCCAAAGTGGCTGCACCATTTTATATTCCCATCAACAGTGTAAGATGGTGCGCTTCCTCCACGTCCCACCAACATTCATTACTGTCTCTGGCGGTGTCACTGTCCCAGGATGTGTGAGGTGGTACCTCATGGTGGCTCGGGCTGGCGTGTCCCTAATAACTAACTGTGTGAGCTGGTGAGTTAGACTGACGACGGGGATCCCAGGGGCTGCTTTACTTGACATGAGCATATCTTCTTCAGAGAAACTTCTATTCAAACCTTAGACCACTCTTAATTGATCTACTTGTCTTTTTATTGTTGAATAGGAAGAATTTTATATATCTGAGTTCCAGATTATTACCAGATATGTGATTTGCAAATATTCACTCTCATTCTTTTTTTTTTTTTAATTTCTTGATGGTGTCCTTTGAAGTACTAAGTTTTAATTTGGATGAAATCCAATTCTTCTGTATTTTCTCTTCTTGTGTAATTTTGGTGAGAAATCGCTGCCTGATCCAGGCCACTAAGATTTGGGCCTCTGCATTCTTCTAAGAATTTTTGTCATTGTAGCTCTTGCATTCAGGTCCGTGACCCACTTTCAGTGACGCAGGGGTCCAAGCCACTTTAAAACATAAACATCCAGTTGCCCAGCATCGTTCTCTGAAAAGACTTTCCCCTCCCCGTTGAAAGGTCTCAGCATTCTTCAAAACTCACTTGACCAGCCAGTGTGGTGGCACACACCAGTGATCACAGAGACTCTGGAGGCTGAAGCGGGAGGATCACAAGTTCAAGGACACCCTCAGCAACTTAGCGAGACCCTGTCTCAAAAATAAAAAGTAAAAAAGGCTGGGAGCCAGACGCGGTGGTGCATGCCTGTCATCCCAGCAGTTTGGGAGGCTGAGGCAGGAGGATCATGAGTTCAAAGCCAGCCTCAGCAGAAGTGAGGTGCTAAGCAACTCAGTGAGGCCTTATCTCTAAATAAAATTCAAAATGGGGCTGGGGACCTGGCTCAGGGGTCCAGTGCTCCTGAATTCAATCCCCGGTACCCCCCCCCAAACAAAAAAAGGCTGAGGATGTGGCTCAGTGGTAGAGCCTTACTGTGTCAATCTCCAGTCCCCCCACCACCAAAAAAACCAATTGATCATACTCAGCTCTGGACTCTCACTTGGTTCCATTGATGGATATTCTGTGTCTGTGCCAGTACCACTGGGTCTTGGTGATGGTAGCTTCGTAGTAAGTTTTGAAATCAGGAAGACTGAGTTCCCCAGCCGTGCCTGGTGACCAGCCTCCATCTTTGTAACTGGCAGATTGTTCATGGGCTCCACCCTGGGCCTGCCTCTCTGCCAGGAAAGCTCATTTCCCAGCATCCTCCGCTGCACTTCCTTCCTCCGCGCAGGAACCCGTCTCAAAGTTCCTCACCAAACAAGCCCTGTCGCCGCCTGGCGTGTTGGATATTATTATTTAAACCCAGACCGGCTCTTGCTGGTTTCCCATGGGCCCGTGATTCTGCAGCCCACACAGCCCTTCCATCTCCGTGGGGCAGGCTTACCAGGTGACGATGGCGGGAACAGATGGGCCACAAAGGGCAAGTGCCAGGGAGCTCTGAGCCTGGCACACACAGGGGCTCAGGAAGCGTGTGGATGTGTGAGCGCCGGCGGGGGTGCTGCGGGGTCTGTGGCGGGAGAGATGGGCCCGCACAGGAGCCTGGAGGGAGATTATTTTTCCCATGCAATGTCAACCCAGGGCGAGCCCTCGCCTGGCAGGCTGCTCAGACTGTCCCCCCCTTGGGGTTTGCTTCTGTGCCCTGGTAGCAGGGTACAGGACCTCCCTGACACGGTAACTGTGTCTCCCGGCACCTTGTGGGTGCACTAGAAATCCCTGGCAGAGAAGAAGGGCGTAGGGTCCCCTGAAAACTCCCTTCTCAGAGCACTTCAGCTGTTGGCAATAAGCCAGAAACCAGCCCACTCACCAGCCAGGCCCCGGGGTCACACCTGCTCCCTCAGGAATGGGAGGCCAGAAGCAGGGACCTGAAGGCCACCCGGGGAGTCATAGCTCACATCCCACCATGTCCTTGTGGGAGGACACCTTGGACCCTCTGCACATCAAACTGGGACAGAAAAGGAGGTGTTTTCTGTTGCCATGGCGATTAGGGGCACAGTGCGTGGGAGAACCAGGTCAGGGATGCGGTGCCGGGACACGGGTGTCTGTCCGCTTATCCCTGACTGCGTCATGCACCCCGTAGCCAGGCACTGACCCAGGCTCCGCCTCCTGGAGAGCAGACAATAAACAAGGCAAATAATAAATACAGAGGAAAAGAGCATGGAAGGGGAGGTGGTGCAGGAAGAACTGCGGGGAAAGGGGTTGCAATTAAATTTAAGAAAAAGCAGGCAGGAAAGAGGGTCTCACAGGAAAGCTAAATCTTGAATAAAGACCTGAAGGAAGTGAGGAACAGGTACCTGGTAGAAGACCCGGGGGTGGCAAGTGCAAAGGCCCTGAGGTAGAAGTTTGCCTGATGAGCTTGAGGGACAGCAGTGAGGCCCTGAGGCTGGAGAGGGTCAGGGGCAGGAGGAAGCGGGTGTGGAGCAGCAATTTGGTTTCTTTCTACTTGGAAACAGGAGACGTGGGGGGTTGCAGAGGAAGGAGAATGGCGTCTGAAGCCCCTGGGCTGCTGCTTCTGTCCAGTATCTCCCCCTGAAGAGACCTGATCTCCTGTCCCCTGCTGCCCACTGCAAGGTTCCTCTTGTACGAATCCCTCAGCTTTCCCTGCGCCGCGCTCCCTTTTACGGTTGGCCTCAAGCGCACAGGGACAGTTGCGTTCCTCGTCGGCACAAGGTCCCTGTCTTGGCTTACACAGGGCAGGTGTGTTTTCTTTCAACCCGTCCATCTCCTTCTCCTCCCTCGTTGAACATGTAGCCTTCCGTTGTGTCCTGTGACCTGTGCCTTTGTCCTTTCCTGTCCTCTCTCTTGTGTGAGTGGCATTTGGAACCTCACTCTATTCCAGATCCTTCCCTCCCCATCACTCTGACTCAGTGACTTCTAATCAGAGGCAGTTTTGCATCCTGGGGGGACATTTGGCATGTCATGCACATTTTTGGTTGACAGAGAGGTGACACAGTCTCTTTATGGACAGCTCGGCTCTAGGCCCTCTCAGAGTGACCCCACCACAGACTTACAGTCCCCTCCTCTTCCAATCATTTCAGGAGAAACTGAGGCTTAGAGAGGTGGAGTGGCTCGGCCAAGGTCACCCAGCCTAGAAGGGATAAAGGCAAGACGTGGGCCACTGGTTCACCCATGTGACGCGGGGCCCATGGTCATGTGACTGTCTGGAGGGTGAATATCAAAAGCCTCTGGAGGGAGCTTGTCCACAGACTGTGAGCTCAGCCACACACGGAGCGGCCTGACGTGTCCACACCTTCATCTCCTGCCCGCCACGGGGCCTGGCACAGGCTGGACGAGTGTCTGCTGAATAAACAAATAAATAAATAGGTCACCAGTGGGGAGTTCTCAGCCTGCACGGTGGCAACACAGCAGAAGTGACATCCCGCCCTCTAGGGAACTCTAGGGAACAAGCGTCCACCCCTGTGACCAGTGCCAGCCTGGCCTGCCCCTCCCAGGCCCCCAAGGGCCTGGGCCGAGGTTTTGGAACACTGACCACATGGACTACCAGGCTGGGGCCAGAGACACTTTACAAGTGGGGACTTGGGCTGGGGCCAAGTGTCAGGGCCAAGGGCTAGGGGGCAGGGTCAGGTGTCCCTCGATGCCTGCCTGAGCTTCCCTCCCTCCCTGCCTTTCATGAGCCAGGCCCTGCTCAAGACTTCAAGACGGAGGTGCCACCTGGCAACCCAGGGTCCCCGCTGGCCTGAGGACAGGTCAGGCTGGGCTCCTTGGCACTGGAGCTCTGAATGCATGACTGAGATCTTCAAATCCATTTTACTTTTACACAAAATCTGAATATCTGGCTTCTCTTGAACAGTGGCAAGCTCTGGCCACAGTAGGCCTGAGTTTTCAGGGACCCTGAGGCAGGGCATGTGTCCTCAGCTCAACTGGGTCCCCGTTTTCTGAAAGTACATCATCTGCTGGAAGGTTTGGGGATTTCCAGTACTGTGTAGGGTGACACTCGCACACCCTCCTGGGCTGCGGTCCCCGGAGGCAGGTCATTGTGAGCAGGAGGGAGAGGGAGCCAGGCGGGGATGGGTTTCCCAACACAGGCCCAGCCTCAGCCTCAGCCTGAGCTCCGGAAGGTAAATCACACCACCATCATGATGGCCCCGTCTCCAGGGCAAGAACTGAACTTGCACACCCTCTACCCATCAATCATAGGGTCACACCTCCCCAGAGCCACGTAAACCTGAGGTACTTCCAGCTCTGAGCACATCTAAGCCAAGTGGCCTCAGTATCCCCAGAGCAGCCCTCCGAATGGGGTACATAGATTTGGGGTGCACAGGCTGGGGAATGGGTGCCCAGAAAGGGAACTCAGAGGCCAGTAGGATGGAGCGCCAACCAGCTACTACTCCATCCATCAGTCACCCATCCTCCAGTCTGTCCATCCATCCTTCTACCCACCCACTTAGCCTACATATTAATTCACCCGTTTATAAAAGTCTCGTTAGTATCTCCGTGTCCACCCTGAGCTTGGTGTGGATAGTGACATGGCCGTCAACACTGCAGACAACGCCTCCGCCCTCCGGGAGTCCCTTCTAGGAAGGAGGATAGAGAGGCCCGGAAACAATTCCTTGCTGCGACCCAGGAGGCTGAGCCGCCCTCCAGCTGCATCTTGGGAGACTCCTGCTCGCTCTCCGTGGTCCTGTCACATCTGTCCTTCCTTCAAGCCCTCCGTGTCCCTTCGCACCCCAGACCTTCGCAGATGCTCTTCCCTCTGCATGAACAGCTCCATCCACCCGGCCGACGCCTGTTCGTCCCTCAGGTCTCGGCACAGACATCACCTCCTCAGAGAGCCCCTTCCTGAAATGATTGAATGAAATCACCTCCGTAGCGTCCTGGACTTTTCCTGAGTGGCCCTGACCGGTTTGTGTGACTCCTTGTTTAGTTTGCCTCCCCTCCATGGGAACAGAGTCCAGGAACTGTTCTGCCCCGTCACACTGTGATCAGGATGCCCGGGACAGCGCCAGGGTCCAGGAGGCCACTCCCGATGAACAAGACGCAGAATGCCAAGCCCCAGACCCTCCCACTCATTCACAAAGGTCGGTTCTTCTGCTTAAACCCACCGGTACCAGGAAAGTCCTGGGTGCGGAAAGTCAGAAACCCAAAGTAGAGAACTGTGTCTGCCCAACAAGAGCTTACAAGCCCAGTCAGACGCTGTCCCAGAGCCCACGTGCTCGGGGAGAGTATAGGGGTCACCAGCCTGGCCCCACACAAGGATGACGTGCAATCTCAAGATTCACTCCATGTTTTTAAGGAATCGGGGTGACTGTGGATTTCCCAGCAACTGGAAGCGAGAGTCCATAGATAAAAGCCTAAAAATTATGAAGGAAAGTCATTTTCTTTTCCAAGCAAAAATTCAATACCCAGCCCAACTGTCAAGCAGGCCAGTAGAGTAGAGCCATTTTCAGGAAAGTGGGGAGGCAACGTCTGAAAACAAGTCATCCTCTACTGGCTCCCCTTCAGAGAGCTACGGGAAGACACCCACCACCGCACAAGCCGGAAAGCGGGGAAACAGGAAGCAGGAAATGTGACATTGTAGCAAAGTGAAAGGAATCCCCAGATCATAAGAAAATAGGTCCCAGTATGAAAGAAAGCAACAGCTGCTGTTGACCTTGATTGAAGCAGGTCAGAGGTGCCAAGAGAGACGTCTTCGTGAAGACAATTTGCTAAATACATGGTACATCCAGATGGTTGAGAGGATTTTTAAAGGCCATTATTAACTCCGGGGAAAACGGAAGGCAAGAAGAGTCACCAGAGTTTCCTCCCTGGTTAGCTGTGTGATCAGTCAGCTACAAAAGAGATCACCCCACAGCTCAGTGGCTAGACAGTGAGCATTTATCAAGCCCATGAGATTGCGGGTTGGCCGAGGCGCTGCCCATCTGGGCTGGGCTCTGTTGGGTAGCCACAGACAGCTGACAGATCGCAGGTAGAGTGACCTCAGCTGGGACAGCTCGTCTCTGCTCATCTCTGCCCACGGAGTCTCTCTCCCTGCAGCGGGGACATCCTGGCTTGCTGCCCTCGTGGTCACACAGTGTTTCTCTCGAGGCAAGAGGGCGAAGCAAGCTTGGAATGGGCGCCCAGCACCTCTGCCGCGCTCTGTCAAGTCAGCCAGCCAGACCCAAGTGTGGGGCCGCAGCCTCCCTGTAGAGAGTGGGGACGCCGGGAGGACACTGGTGAGGGTCATCAGTGCAGGGACTGCAGAGCCGTCCTGGGAAGCGGACTTGCTACCCAGTCACCACTACAATTCTGAAGAAGGAGAGACCAGAAGGACTCACATGGGTGGCGAGGGCAGAGGGCACAAAGCACTTACTGGCCACTGCCTGTCCTGAGACCCAGGAACTCCGCTCCAGAGCCACAAACCAGGAAGAGCCACCCGGGTAGTCACAGACCTGACAGAGAGCACCCCATCAGCCCAGAGGAAGGAAGGGCCTGTGTCCCCACAGTGGGGACCTGCTCGCTGAGCCAGCCTTCCTCCCACCCTACTTCCCTCCCCACAGGGTCACCAGCACTTCCGGGGCCACCTCCCAGGAAACTGAGTCCAGGACTCAGGGTCAGCTTGTTGCGGGACCCAAACTAAGACATGGAGGACGCGCAGTGTTTGGGTGCATCTTACAGAGGCTTCTTACAGAGGTCAACGCTCCTGATGCCAGCGCCCTGCTGTGACTCAAGCCCCGCGGGCTCCCCAACTCCATCCCGGAACCGGCATCCCGCCAGGTCAGCAGTGCAGAATCCAGGCCCGCGCAGGCATCCTGAGCAGCCTCTGCGCCTCAGCTTCCTCCTGGGTGATTCCTGCACACGTCACGGTCTGGGCGCAACATGAAGCCCTGAATTCACCCGCGGTGATTTTTCCTGTGGGTCCAGCCCGCCCCAGCCAGTGTGTCCGAAAGAGGCCGGTGGTCAGGGCTTGGCCGGATGGTGGCCTGCTCCCCGCACGGTGGCTCCTCTGCCCCCTCCAACCAGCCACAGTCCCCAGCGGGTGCCGTTACGTGATTCCCACTCGCATTCCGGAATCCAGGACCCAGCTCCGTGCCATCAGGATTCAATCAGATCCAGTTGGCGATACGCAGCTCGCCTCGGCCCGTCTGTTACTGCTTTACAAACTGAGAAGAAATAAAAACCCTGGTTTTACGACCCAGCAGTTAAAAACTATTTGTAGAAGTTGCTAAGGTTCAAATCAAAAGCGCCCTCCCCGGGGGACTCTTAGGCAATTCCGAGGACCCCGGATTCCTTCCTTTCTTTCTCCCCCTTCCACCCTGAGATGGGGTCGAATTCACGTCTGCCTGCAGACATCTAGAGCTTTCCGTCCTGGACAAACACAAGCCAAAGTGCTTAAGGACATCTGTTTATTTTATTTCTTTAATGAGAAAACCTCCCTCTCCCCAGCTCAGCTGTGTTTATTTACCCTGCGCGTCACGTGGGCGCAGCGCCCTGCAAGTTGAAAGGCCCGGCCGGCCCAGCCGCCTTCAGGTCCTGAACGGGGAGCCAGGGCTGCCCAAGCAAAACAGAGGCCCTGGAACTCCATAAAATAGGTTCTCAAAATAAATACGGCCTAATTCACTCGGTAGAGGTGGATTAAGTCAAGATGAACACAATTTGGAAAGGATTCTCTGAGGAAGTCGGGGATTTCGTTCCCCCACCGGGGGTTAAACCCTGCCTCCCCCACCCCGGCTCACTTTTCAGTTAAATGAAAGGTATTTGGTCCTTGTGGCTAATCAAGAAACGGGGATCGGGCTTCTGGGCCCGGCCCGAGGGCAGCTGGCCTCACCAGCCACTCGGTCCATCCTCCAAGAGGCGCAGGCAGCTGCAGGAGCCGTTCTGGGGGGGTGGGGGGGGACCAGGAAGAAGCTGGGAATGCTTTGAAGGACGCGGGGAGGTGAATGGCACAGCAGCGGGTGCGGGCGGAGGTGGCACCCTTTGTCGGCTTAATCCTCCCTGATAAATGCTGCTGAAGCCACGGCCTCCTCCTCCTCGCCAAGCACCTCTGCCCACGTCTCCTAGAGCATTAAAGGATTATTTCCAAGAGCAAAGACATTTTGGAGGTGGTCGGGTTGTCAGAAACAGGCTCATTAGCAGACTTTCTTTGAAGCTCGGTGCTCTCTGCAGCTTGAGGGGCCTCGGTGAGTGGCCCAGCTGGGGAGAGGGGTTCAGGGCTGGTTCAGGCCCCCGAGTCTGCCTGGTTCTCCACCCACTAATTTAACGAATGCCCGCCGGCTCCCCAGACCTCCTCTGCCAACTCCTCCCCCCTCCCCAGCCCTCCTTCTTTCTGGTGAATGCTGAAGGGGAAAAAAGAGACGGATTTAAATCTCCTGCAGCAAATTGTCAGGTGGGCGGGAGCGAGAAGCTCTTTGTCTCATAAATATAGGGGTGCGACTCACAATGTTCTAGGGTGGAAACTACCCGGCACCCAGGGAACCGAAATAATGGGAACAATTTTCCTTGACACTTAAATCTCAGGTTGAGGAGCTGTCCCCCAGCCCCCCACCTGCGTGTTTTGTGCCACCTATTTCCCGACAATAGGGTCTTGGAACTTGCTCAAAGATGGCTGGGTTCCAGCAGCCCCTGGGGATGAGGTGTCACCTGCCCAAGGCAAGAGGCTGTCAACCCTGCCATTGAGTTCGGGGTTGACTTTGATAAGAAAGTGGGACCTGTCCCCCTCACCAGAATCCGTTTCCCACACTTCCTTTGAATTCGTGAACTTTTGTGCCTTTCCAGTGTCAGAGTGGGAGAACTCTGATGCCAGGTCCCAGGAGGGGCTGATTCCAAAGTAGAAAAATGCAGTTTAAGGATCTCTTTGGAAATGTCCATCCATGGATGAAGGAATAAACAAAGTGCAGAATCCTAGTAGGATGAAGTAGTATTCAGCCATGAAAAGGAGGGGGCGCTGATATGGGCTACAACACGGATGAAACTTGAGAACGTGATACTGGGTGGACGTGACGCTGGGTGGACGTGACTCAGGTAGAAGAAGCTGACACGAGGGTCTCCCATTGTCTGCTTCTGTGAAATACCCACAGTGGTGAATCACAGCCACAGGGCACAGACTGGGTTACCAGGGCAGAGGGGACCAGAGCTTCATGGGTAAGGGATTCCTTTGGGGTAATGAAAACCAGTCGGAGGTGGCAGTTACATAACCTGTGATGCCACCAATTGTGTAGTTTAAATGGTTCGTTTTATGTTATGTGGATTTAGAAAAAAAGAGAGAGAAAAGGAGGAGAGGGAGGGTCTGGGGGCTCTAGGTGCGCAGAGCATTTTGCCCAGGCTTTGGGGGCACGTGGCCGACCCAGGGTGCCCATGGGGCAGAAGGTCACTTCCTGCTTCACCTGTTGGGCCATTTCTCATCAGAATCCTTCGGTGAGTGACGTAGGGAGTCCTCAGGCCTCGGATCGAATGCGTCTTCACCTCTTCCTGGACCCAAGCCCTGGGGCGGTCCCCGTCCTCTGGGGTCTCAGTTTGCTCCTCTGTAAACGGGAATAAGAGCTCCTGCCCACCCCCACCCCACGAGAGAAGCCAGGCACTGCGGCTGGTCCCCGCGGGCACCAGGCCACCTTTCTTTTACTGAGAAACTGGGTCGTTTTCTTCTTGTTGCTTGGTGCTCGGTCTCCATCTGGTTGCGGTGTCGGGGTGGGAAGGGCCCCGCCTGTGGTTCTGGGAGAGATGGTGGGGCGCCCCGACTCCTCTGGGAAGGCCTGGCCCATGCGTCCCCCGCGGAGCCGGCTGGGCCTGGGGGGCGGTGGGGGCTGCTCCGTGAATTCAGCTCCTTTACCAGTGGCGTGATCTCATCTGGGAGAGTCGGTAGTTTGCAGTTTTCCAGGAATCGGTCTATTTCATTCATTTGCAGTTCATGCAGCGAGCGAGCGCTCAGAATCAGAATTGAAGTATTTGCTTTTATGAGTTTGTAGCACATGACCCACAGCCAGGGCCCTGGGTCCCGCGGCTGGAGAACCTGAATCTCCCACGTGTGGCACCAGGTCAGACGCCTCACATGAGTCATTTCCCAAAAGACAGACCCGCCTGGTAGATGTGGCCCTCTCCCTGTACCCAGGAGGACCCCACCCAGCCACCAGGCTGGTGAGTGGCAGAGAAGGGATCAGACCCAGCACTCTGAGCCCCTCGGCCACCAAGCCTCCTCATGTTACCGGGACCCGTTCTTCCCATGCCAGCTGTCACACGGGTCCCCAGTTCCTCCCATGCCAGCTGTCACACGGGGCCTGGGGGGCCACAGACCATGCCCAGCTCTGGAACACAGTCTTTTCATTACCCTTTAAAATTAGTTGCCAGGATTTAAAACCAGGAGATTCCACATTAAAATTCAGATTTCTGTCCAGCATTTCTGGCAACACGGGTGGAACCCGAGGACATGATGCTAAGTGACAAAAGACACATGATGTCACCCAAACGTGGAACCTAAACGAGCCGTTCCCATGGAAGTAGAAATTGGAGCAGTGGCCTCGAGAGCCCGGGGAGGAGGGACGGCCAGCGGGTGCAGAGACGCCGCCCCTGCCCTGGTGGTTGACCACAGTTAACCGTGACGTAGGGTGAATTTCCGACGAGCTGGAAGCGGGACTCTGAGAGGTCTCACCACAAGGAAATGGAGAGTGGAGCCATGTCCCTGCTCCCGTCACCGCCTTGTGTTGAAGGAGCATGTTGGAGCCCGAGTCCAATCATAGCCGCTCTAAAGAGAAAGATTCAGGTTCCTGGGTTCTCTTGAAAAGTCACAGGGTGTGGCCACGCTGGCCCTACTGCCCCCCAGGGCACCCCGCGGCTGGATCTGCCTGCCTCCTTTAAATAGGGCAGGCGCTGGCCAGTCTGCTGCAGGCCCCGCCCCTCCCTAGGTGGCCCCAGCCCTAGGCCACGTGTTCTCAGGGGCACTCTTGTCCTCTAGGAAGAGCTCAGGGGCTTTGGATTCGCGCACCAGAGTGGGAGGATTAGAGCTGCAGGCTGTGTGCTGCCCAGGCCCCACTCGGGGCAGGGGAGTGGGTGTGAGAACGACACCTGTTCCCAGGTTTCTGACTCACTTCAGATCACGTTCAAACTCTTCCCTGGGGTCTAGAGGGTGAAGGTCAGGGTCAGGGTTAGAGTCAGGGTCAGGGTCAGGGTCAGGGTCAGGGTCAGGGTCAGGGCTGGGATTAGGGTGCCCTGATTCCTGTGTAACTCCTCTATTTCCCACCGACTACTACACTCTCTGGCGTCTCTCCGCTGCTCCAGCAAACCTCACTTGCTCCTGCCCCGGGGCCTTTGCACTGGCTGCTCCTTCTCCCACCCACCCCATGGCTGGCTCCTTCATGCCATCAGGTCTCACTCAGATGTCACCTCCCTGGGAGGGCTCCCTGATCACCCCATTGCTAGCAGCCCTCCCCCCCACACACGCTCGATCTGGCTCATTTCTCCCTCCCCGTAGTACACCACCCTGTGTGTGACATGAAATGTTTCTTAGGTTTTCATGTCCCCTTCCTCCTCCCTTAGGTGAGCTCCACGTGGCAAGGGACTGTGGTGTCTGGGAGGGAGGAGACGGTGTAGTATGGTGGTCCACAGCAGGGGTCAGCAAAGGACACCCACCCAATAGGCACCTGTCTTGGTGCGTAGTCTTATGGAAACACAGCCGCGCCCCGCATGACCGCCCAGGGCTGCGAGCTGAGGCGGGGACCCTGCAGGCCTCGGAGCCTGGAGTGTTTGGTCTCACCCTGTGGACAGAGCGTGGGCTCTGGAGCCAGCGCACTCAAGTCCAAGGCCACGTGACCTCCGACCAGTGCTTTTGCCTCTGTGCCTGGGTTTCCACCGTGGGCCTGCTGTAGGGGAAGCCTGTGTGGAATGACACTGACGCTTTGGAAGCCTGCTCTGAAGCTGTCCCCTCGGGGCCACTGCTGGTGGCCCACGAGGCTGACAAGGATGGCATCGGGCCGGGTGGAGGCTGAACTTTCCCACCTGTAGCACTGACAGTCCCGGGACCCGGGGAGCGCCGCAGTCCTGGACACATCAGGATGGTCACCGCCTGTCCATGCTCACAGCTCCATCCGTCTATTTATTTTTGCCTTTAAATTTACATCCTAGGGGCTGGGGTCGTAGCTCAGGGTACAGCACCTGCCTCGCACGCGAGAGGCCCTGGGTTCAATCCTCAGCACCACATAAATAAATAAAATAGAGATATTGTGTTCAAGTACAACTAAAAAATAAATCTTTTTTAAAATAAAAAATAAAATAAATTTACATCCCAGTTGGGCACGGTGGCCCACGCCTGTAATCCCAGCAGCTCGGGAGGCTGAGGCAGGAGGATCGTGAGTTCAAAGCCAGCCTCAGCCATGGCGAGGCCCTGAGCAACTCAGTGAGACGCTGTCTCTAAATAAAATACAAAATAGGGCTGGGGACGTGGCTCAGTGGTCGAGGGCCCCTGGGTTCCATCCTCAGTCCCCACCCCTCAAATTTACATCCTAGTAAAATGTTGCAGAAGCTGTTAGACATGCAGCCACGGGACGATCTCCAAAAGTCAACACAAATCTGAGGCTGAGGGTTGACCCTCGAAAGAGGCGCCGGGGAGACCTTTCCTTCCACTTGACCGAAGCTCCCTGTCTGTCCGCTCCCCTCTGCAGCCTTGGTCGGGTTCCTGTGAGTGCAGGCAGGTCCACCTTCCACGTCTGGGCTCCCCTCTGAAGCTGCCAGAAGCCGAGCTGGTCTGGTTGGGTGTTCCCCCGCCTGACTGTCTCAACACAGGACCCACCTATTCCCGCTCTTCAAGCCGCATTTTCTGGTCTTCCCCTAAGAAAGATTTTTTTTGTCTTTTTTTCAACAAGGTGATCTGTTTTCCAGGAGTTTCCAAGTAATTAAACTCAATTAAAGCCATTAAATTCCTTCTTTAATGACAACTTTATTATTAACGCCAACCGCGCGGAGGAGGCTGCCGGGCGGGCGGCTCTCCGGTGTGCGCTAATCCGTCCCTGACCCTTGGCTGACACCTCTGGAGATAAGCCCTGCCGAATAGGGGAGCTGCTCCGTGAATAGCTTTAATTAAGACTTTGCTTCCTCGTGGCAGAGTCATTATTTGTTCAGCTTGTAAACAGCGACTTGGCGGGGTTTTAAAGGTGGACTGCAAGGCGCGAGGGCTTGGGCTGGTTTGCGGGTTTGTTTTTTTCTTTAGAGGACAGGGAGGGAGAACTCGCCATCCGGAAGAGGTGAGAGCCCATTGTCCCAGAGTCGGGTGATTGACACACCAGCGAGCGCCCATGCAGGCCCAGCGCCCCGCCCAGGGCCCCCTGAGACCCCCCACCCCCCCACCCCTCCGGCTGGGCGCTGACAGGAGAGGGACGGGCCTGGATCACCAGCTGCCAAGCCGAGCACCTCCCTGGCCCTCCTTTCAGTGGCACCTGAGAAAGGACAGGCAAGGGCAGGTGATGGATGTGAGCAGGAACAACTGGCCCACCAGGGTGCTCGCTGTGGGCCAGGCCCCTGTCACCGCCTCGTCACCCGTCACCCCTGCCTCCAGGAGGTGGACGCCGAGGACACGGGCACCAGGAGGACTAGTGACCTGCCCGAGTCCCTAGTAGTAAGAGCAGAGCCCCGATTTGTAGCCAGGTGCCTGGCTGCAGGGGTGGGACATGACTACGGCCCCCAGACAAGAGAGTGGCACCTCCCGCTCGCGGCTGGAGACTTCTTGTTGTCACTGTAGCTCGTCACCTTGCTGGAAGGCTAGTGTCATTTAACGTCTCTTGCTCTGCAGTTCCAAGGTCAATTTCCTGACCCAAGAGACCATGACTCTTCATGATTCTCAGATCAGTAGGCCACATGTTCTCAACTGGGGGTGACTTTTGTCCCCAGGACACATGTAATAAAGCCTGGAGACACCTGTGGCTGTCTTCTCTGGGTGGGGGTACAACTGGCATCGAGTGGGTAGAGGTCGGGGCGCCATTCACACTCTTCAGGGGACAGGGCACCCCGACAGAGTTGCCTGGTTCAAAGTGTCAACAGAACCGAGGCCGAAACCCCTGATTTATAGAATGCTAACAATGTCCAGTCTAAAGGAATTCTGTAAACAAGCAAAAGCAATGTTAACCTTCCCACCGATTCCCCCTTTAAAAAACCAATCCAAACCCCTTCTTTTAAAAAAAGAAACTAATTAGCCATTGAATTTGTTTACCATGCACCAGAAGTCTCCCAGAAACACTTCTAGAGTGCCAAGGGTGTTTCCTAAACAGTAGGGATGGACGAAATTGCGGCACGTGCCCCCGTGCGTGTTTGAAGACAACTGCAAACTCCCAGGCACCTACTGCGCCTGGTGCCCAGACTTCCTAGGGCAGTGGCTCCCGGGGAGCGGAAAGCAGGGAGATAATGCCTCACCCCAGCTGCCCAAGACTGGCAACAGAGGCCCTCATCTCTCCTGGGACGGCTCCGAGGTGTTTGGAGCTGGAAATAAAGTGGACAACAGCCCAGGAGGGCTGAGCCCGGGGCCAGGTTGAGTCTAAGGCTTAGAATGTCAGTGGGTGCATCTGGAGGAGGGACCCTGGGAGGAATAACAGCAGAACTGCCCCCACGAGGCCCCTGCTAGGAGGAAGCCGGAGCCCGGCCAGGACACCAAGAAACCTGGCTCCCCACAGGCGCGTGTTTCTGAAAACTCTTTGTGGAACCGTCGCATCTGATAACATTAATGACCCTCAAGTTGGTCACCAAACTAAGTGTCCCACAGCACCCCTCTCTTTTGCCTCCCAGGTGACACCCCAAGGAGGTATGGACTACACCCAAGTGCAGCTGGCTGGGGAGAGCGGGGACGCATCCTGAGCCTGCAGGGCTGGAATGGGCTGCCTCAAACCCGGCCCAGGGCCGGGTCCCGAGGAGCCGTCGGCACCAGGAAGGGGCCCAGGAAGGGGACTCACAGTTAACTCTGCTTCTTCATATCAAATCCAGGAAATTAAAGGCACAGATGCTCAGAGGCAATAAGGGGGGCCCTCCCCCCCACAGACCTCCCCCCTCCAAGCCTGGCAGTTACTGGATTGGAAGACCACCACCGACAGGAGGGCTGCGCAGGTTCCTGATGATGGCTGCTTGTCACGGCTGTCCTCCTAGGAAGGAGAATTTCATTCCATGAATCATTTATTTCTTAAAAGTAGACAACATGGGGCTGGGGACAGAGCTCAGTGGGTACAGTGCTTGCCTCACGTGCACAGACCCTGGGTTCAATCCCCAGCTCCACACAAAAAAAAAAAAAAAAGACGACAACTTTTAAAGAGGCATTTACCCTCCCCCACCCCCCCTTTGTTTTTCAATCTAAAGCTTCTTTTCTAATAAAATATTTTATATTCTCGTCCCTGCACAGACACATGGGGAGCCTAGTGGTGAGGTGAGTGGCTCAGGTCTGTTTCTGGGTCTGTCCTGGGTTGACTCCCAGCTGGGCCACTGACCAGCAGGGTGACCTGGGACCACCCCTTCATCACTCTGAGTCTTGACTTTTCTGTAAAATGGGGAAGACCTTGTGTAATAGATCACAGTCAAACACAGGCACATTAACAATATCATCTAAAATGACCTTCAGCCTTCTACGTGTAGGAGACGTATATAAAATGTCAGTGAATCTGAGTGTGGACTTGGGTCCCATCTCCAAATTATTCATTATTCATATGTAAATATATTCCAAAATCTGATAAAATCAAAAATTCAAGACACGTCTGGTGCCAAGCATTTCAGACGTGAGGTACTCAACCTGCGCCTACGTCTCATTTGGACATTCTCAGTTAAGAAAATGAAGCAGCCGCAGGGAATTTCAGTAGGACAGGCGCGCTGGTCATGCAGACGAGAAGACCCAGTTCCCATCAAACCTGGGCAAAATATTTTGTTTATTTATGTAGTGCAGGTGTAGTCGAGGCTCTGATCATTAGAAGCAGGGCTTTTGTGTGCACGTCCAGCCAGACTCGAGTCCTGTTGGGTGTGTGAGAACCCTCCGTTCCCCGGGGTGGACAGCGTCCCAACGCGTGTCATGAGGCGTTAACACCCTCGGCACCTCCAATACCAAGACGCCCCCGTGACTGTGACAGCCAAAATGCGCACCCCGATTTCCCCACCATGTCTGGGGAGCAGCCACACCCGCTGAGAACTTCTGTCCCAAGCCCCGTCCTTTAGATGACGTGCCCAACACAGCTCTCACAAATGGCCTAGCTGTGTGCTTTGATAGGCTCACAGCCCCCAAAGATGTCCACGTCCTGGTCCCCAAAACCTGTGAGTGTCATCTTATGTGGCAAGGGGGACTTTGCAGATGCGATTAAGTGGCCCAGGGTGATCTAAGGAAAAAGAAAATGTACCTGCTTGTGTGACCAGAATGTCCAGAAGTCGACGTAAGTCACGGTGAGGTCCAGACCCAGACACTTTCATGTGGCTGTCACATGGACCTGTCACCGTCTGTGCAGTGACAGGGGACAGCCCCCATTCCCAGCTTACACTTACCTGCCACCCTGGGGAACCAAGGGCCTCTTTCCCCGCAGTTATGGCTGAAGCTCTGCGGCCAGGTCCCATGGGCTCAGCTTGACCACGGGGCCTTTCCTGAGCCAATCTCCATGATCCTGGCCAGGCCTTCAGTTCGTGGTCACCCTGGAAGGCCAGCAAGGGATAGGTCGGCTTCTCTGCACAACACGCTGCCTCCCTGGTTAGCCAGCCGCGGGTGTTACAGGTGCCTAATAAAGACACCGTGTCGGGCCCAAGACCACTCTCAGACTCGACTTACCAGAACCCCAGGCCTCAGGAAAGCGGTTGTAGTCACAGCAAGAGTTTATCACAGTTGGGGACGCAGGTGAAGTCACCAAGGGAAAAGGCCAGGGCAGAGTCCAGGAGAGAGCTGCCCCCCCCCCCCCCGGCATCCTCTCCCAGCGGGGCACAGACACTCCCCCAGACTCTCCCGGCACAAGGGGTGGCAAAGGGTGCCCGGTGTTGCTGGGGAAGCCCACCTGGGCCCTGGTGTCCTGGTCTCTCTGGGGCCAGTGATACAACCTCACAGCCAGCCTCTGCAGCCTCACCACAGAGGCCCCCAGTGAAATCCGCCAAATGACTCAGCTGATAGGAGACCTCCACACACCATAGACGTCTGGAGCATGCAGGTGGGGGTGGGGACAGGGACAGCCCATCCTCCTGGGCATGAGGCACCTGTCCTGTCTTGACGCTGAGCCACAGAGGGTACACACCCCCTCAGGGCAGAGTGACCCTATTGGGCATTAAGGACACAGCCCAAGAATGATGGGTCAGATCAGTCGTGAGCTTCAACCCAAAGCCACCTGTCCAAGCTGAGTGACATCGCACAAGTCAGCAGTGATGACACGTAACAATAGCTGTGACCAAGCTAAGGTCCCCCGTGCTCGCTCTGTTCCGGGCCTGGCTCCGCGTCCCCGAGTCGTTAACGCGAGTTTTTAAGTGCGTCAGCGTCGGCGCAGTAAGAAGTACATTTGCACCAGGACCCAGTACCGGCCCCTGTGCTGAAATACAAGTCCCCGTTGCTGTGTGCGGTGGCCTGACACTGCCGTCTGTCCTGGAGATGGGCACACTCCTTCCATGAAGGGATAGTGAATACTTTCTGCTTCAGTCTGTGCGGTGACGCTCAGCTCCGCCACGTGGCATGAGAGCAGCCGTCCACGTGAAGTGACCGGGTGGGGATGGACGCGGCCAGTAACACTTGACTCACAAAAGCAGGCCGCCGGCCGCGCTCAGCTGACCCCAGACATATGGCACTCTCAGTCTTTTTCTTTTTTAATGCCGGTCATTCAGGTCTCACTAGAAGTATCGGAACCTGCACTTGGAAAAACTCATTGAACCTTTTAACACCAGATCAAGTAAGCGAGCCGCTTACAGAGGAGAAAAGGAGGCCCTCTCGGGCTGAATGACTTCCTGGGGTCACCCCTGGTGAAGGCGGCCTGCCCTTGGTCACAGGCCGGCAGCCCACCGCTGAGCCCCTGCCCAACGCTCTCAGTTAGACGGCTCCTGTCACTACTTCCCACATCTTTGTTGGTGCCTTCCAGTTGTATGTGTAATGGGATCCGTGGTTACACACTTGTCCATGCCCATGATCAACAGTGCGTTTGGCCGTGTCACTGGGGATGATCCCCTTCCCTCCCCTCCTCTCTCCCGGGCTCCCTTTCCTCTACTCCACGGATCCCCCTTAGACTTTCAGGAGACTCCCCCCATCCCGCCTTGTGCTTTTTCCTCTCTGGATTCCACAAAGGAGAGAAAACAGACCACCCTTAATCTTCCAAGTTGGCTTATTTCACTTGACACAATGTTCTCCAGTTCCACCCGTTTTCTTGTAAATGACATAGTTTCATTCATCTTTGTGGCTAAATGAAACTCCATTGTACACCACGCGCACACCTGTAATCCCAGTGGCTCCTGAGGCTGAGGCAGGAGGATCAGGAGTTCAAAGCCAGCCCCAGCAACGGCGAGGCGCTAAGCAACTCAGTGAGACGCTGTCTCTGAATAAAATACAAAGAAGGGCTGGGGATGGGGCTCAGTGGTCAGGTGCCCCTGAGTTCGATCCCCGGTACCAAGAAACTCCATTATGTTATCGTGATTATTATCCAACCGGGACAGTGAAGGAATCCAGAAGACCCCGTCACAGGGGCCCCTTTCTATTGAGCCTGGAACCTGCCGTCCTGCTGTCCAAAGGCTTGAGATGGGGATAAATAGTGCACTAGTGTCCCTTCTTTGAGTCAAACACATTTTATAGTCATCTATGACAAAAAGTGTTCTGTGCTTAGAAAAGTTGGAAATACAGAAAGGAAATTCTCTAGTGGACAAATCGACTTCTGCTTCATTAAAGCAACTTTGGGGTAGACACTTGGACTCTTGATTTTGAAACAAAAACAGAGGCCTCGGGCTGGGGTTGCAGCTCAGTGGAAGACACCGGTAGATTCTCCAGGCTACAGGGAAGCCCTTCCATCCCCAGCCCCAGGCCCGCAGAGCCCCTCCCGGGATGAAGCCTGTTGTGGGAAACCCCCCTTCTCTCAGTTCTCTGTTCTGGTTTAAATTGATCCTTATTCTAAAGTGATCCACTCATACTATTGCTTATTTGGAAAAACAAACACTGATTTTTCTTTAATCCAAATAGTACAGAATGATTAGGAAAATGGTCCGCTGTGCGCTCTGGACCTGCGTCTTCGGGGCTCCTGCTGGGTTGACAGAGACAGGTCCTTTGCTTAGGGGTGGGAGGGAGCTGGGGCGGGGGGAGGTGACAATCCCGAAGCTGCTGCCGTCCTGCTGCATGCCAGCCGGGCTGGGCACGGTGTTTACACACCTGCTATCTCATTTAACCCTCGCTCCCTCGGGCGGTAGAGATCAGAGTGGCTCTGAGGGGTCAGAGGCCTGTGGTCAGGGGAAGAGCGTGGCGCGAAGGCTCCATATTTTAACTTTTATTTGATTGGGTCCAACAGGGTGCCCCTCCACGCTGCTCTGGGTATCTGGAGCCACAGAGACGGGTGGCGTGTTTATGGGGTGTGTTGGGGACAACAAGTTCCACAGATGACCCGAGGTGAAAGGGACGGCTCTGGTCCTGACGCAGTCCACATGTGTTCTATACTAATGTGCTGGGAGCCATTAGCCAAGTAGGTATGACAGTTTCCTTGCCAGCGTACCCCATGTTGCAGTGACATTGAATGTACGTGACCTTGCTCAAGGACCAAGGCAGATTAGGGTGTTCCCGGTTTTAAGATAATCGGGTTTAGGGCGTTCCCAGTTTAGGTTCCAGGTTTAAGGTTTAAGATTATTCCTGCTGGGAATAGGGCTATCCTGCTGCCTGAGTTCCCCTTGAGTTCTCACGGGATTCAGACAGTATATTTTGGAGATAGAAGCCCAGTGGAGGTGGATTTGGGCAGAGAACGTGGATTTGGGAAGAGAACGTGGATTTCCCCAGAACGTGATTGTAGACGGCTGGTGTGAGTTCGGGAATAAAGAGTTGCTGTTTGAATCTACAAGCTGTGTGGTGGCTCGTGATTGTGTGCCCAGCCAGACTGCGGCACTAATGAACGTGGAGTCCTCACCAGTCTTTATGTTAATTCCTCTGTCTTTGCAGCCCTGGGGAAGCACTTTCTTTCTGGACAACGTGGTCTGCCTGGGGTGCAAGAGGCACGGGGTCCCCGAGCTCTGTGCTCCTCTGGGGGCTGGTGCCGACTTCCCCGCCCAGGGGCCCAACGGGTTTTCAGTAAGGAGTCATGAAAGGAGGCCCCGCGTGGGCAGCTTCCGCCATCAGCGCAGAGCCCAGCGGGTTCTCAGGAAACCTGAGCAGGGGCCTGCCAAGCCGGGCGGGTGATCCACAGGGTCTCCAGACATTCGGGAACTTTTGGTTTGTTGTTGTCATTTAACTTTTAATTGCACAGTAAATATTCAAATATCTTCTCTTGAAAAAATTTAGAATATTCTGGATGATACAAAACTTTGCTTTGACTGTCACCTTTAGTTCCTACTCTGTCCTCTGTGCCTTCCAAAAGTAACCGCTGTGCTGACTCTGGGGTCACCCACTCAGATCTCGGTAAATACGTCAGCGCCCAGGGACAGACGTAGTAACACGTGTCACCAAGACATGCCAACAGTATGCAGTATAGAGCATATAGGTGGGTTTTTATTTCACTCAACAATTATATTTTTTGGTGTGTTCGTGTCAACCCATGGAGACCTAGCCCATTTCTGGAGCCAGGTGACCTGGGGTCAGACCCCAGCGCTCACTAGCTCGTGTGGCCTTGAACTAGGTACCCCGCCCTGTGCACCCCAGTTTCTTCATCTGTAAAATGGGAGAATCACTGCTGCCCTCGTAGAGCTTTGCAGGGACTGACTGAGATCATACTCTAGGGCGTACGGAGAAAGCACTTAGCGGGTATTTGTCAGGAATTGAGGACCCGGGTGTTGGACACACTCTGGACGAGTGGTTCTTCACCGTGGCAGCACATTGGAATCACCTGGGGAACTTTGAGCTTCCGGGTGCCTGGAGCACCCCACAGCCATCCTGGTCTTGGTATGCAATGCAGGCGGAGGCTGGGACTTCTTTCTTGCTCCACACAGCATCACAGTGTGCAAGCAGGACTGAAAATGAGTGTGCTCCTTATTCCCCGTGTGCATCCGTTAGCATAGGTGAGGTACGATACAGTAACAAACATCCCCAACTCTATTTCTCAGTCTACCCTTCACTGTGGTGTAAGTCCATTACCAGCAGCAGCTCAGATTCGTGCCCCCTTTACCCTGAAACCCAGGTAGACAGAATAGCCTTCATCCAGAGCACGTTCCTTCCTGTGAAGTGGGAAGAAAGCAAGCTGGACGCACTGTACATCAGCTCACGGAGCCCCTGGCCAAAAGGGAAACTCCACTTCTGCCCACGTAGTATCATCCAAAGCCAGTCACATGGTCACACCTGAGTTCAACAGGGACACTGTACTGGGGACAGCAGACTCTTTCTGATAGCCAAGTTTGTAGACCAACGGTCAGGCCCTCCCAGTGCCCACACACCTCCCCTGAAGCCTTCCCGGCGTACCGCAAAACCAAAAAGTGCCATCCCTGGGCGCTGATGTATTTACCAAGATCTGAGTGGGTGCTCCAGAGTCAGGACAGTAGTTACTTTGGGAAGGCACAGAGGAGAGAGGAGGGATTAAAGGTGACGGTCAAAGCAAGGTCTTGTAGCCCACGCTGGCTACGGCCACTTCCGTAGGACGTGTCCTTGTGACACAGTCACTGAGGTGTCTGCAGAGCCAGGTGTTTGCAGGAGACTTAACACTGGAGCAGGTGGATATGAACTAGAAGCCGGCCCTGGAGGCTGTGCGCCGTCAGCAGCCCGGCCCCCCACGGGCACACTCCAGGCCACTCGAGAGCTGGCCGAGGAGAAGGACCCAAGCTGCCCTCAGGGGTGGGCAAGGAGGCTGAGACCCAGAGGCTGCGCCTGCATGGGACTGTGCCTTCTCTTTCCCACAGGACACCACGACGTCCGTGCGCATCGGCCTGATGATGGAGGAGATGATCTTCAACCTGGCGGACACACACCTCTTCTTCAACGACCTGGAGGTTTGCAGTCCCTGGTCCCCGTAGGAGTTGCCACATTTAATCACCTCCTCGAGGGGAGAGCAGATGCTTCTTTCCATCACTTCTTTCTTTTCTTTCCTTTTTTACATCTTTTTCTTTTAGAGGCTTGAAACTTTTCTAGCAACCCCCAGGAAGGCCCAGAACTGGGCCGACAATGGCTTATTGGAAACACTTGGCGGATCATCCCCCTGCCTTCCTGCGCAGCTCTCGGGCCTTCTCCCTGCCACGGGCAGTCCTGCTAATCCAATAAGGGCTGTGTCGCTTCTTCCTCCTGAAATTTACTATTTAATAAGTTTATTAAGGCAAATTAGGGCAGATCCTCCTGGGTCAGCGATGGTCAGCAGTGGGCCAGGATGGAAGCTTTTAAAGACGATTTACATTCCCCTGAAAGCATGTTTTACAAAGAAAGAGAGTGAGAGCCAGCGGAGGGACTCCTCTTATTTAGTGTGTCTGCTCCTGAGCCCCCAGGCAAGATGTAAGGGAAGTCAGAAGGAGGGGGGCAGCTTCGGAAATAAACTTAAGTCATTTATTTCCGACAGTCTCTGTCGGAAAGATTCGGGAAGGACGTCAAATGGAAAACATATTAAAACGAGAACTATTTAAGCAAAGGGATAAAGAGCTGCATCATGAATTTTTTAAAAAATTCAGGCTCAGAACTGCTTTTGTCATGTTCAGAGTGAATCTGAGCTTCCTGGTAACCAAAGCAAGAAGGGAAATATAAATTACTTCCCTCAAATGGAGGAACAAGCAGCTCTCCTCAGGTGAAGAAAGGTTGGAGTGATAGAAAAAGATTAGCGTGAGACTCTTCTGGCTTTGTAGATTATCACAATCAGGTTTATTGGCTCAACAGATTGAAAAATAAAGGCATCTTACAATGAAACTCTATGTGAAAGAACAATTCTGTTTATCCTACTAGGAATAGTTTTTCTAGGTCTCTAGAAAATCCCTGGGACTGAGCTGTAGAGCTGAAATATAAAGGTGTGGATTCCAAACCTGTCCCCGCCCAGGGCAGTATGAATATTCATCATCAGGAAAGGTCCTCAGGCTAGAGACGGGAATCCTTGCAGTCTCGGGTTCTGTCTTGTGCAAGCCCCTAGGGCCCCAGTCTTTCCATCCAAAAGATGGACTCGATGTTCTCTGCCCAATGAGAACCCAATTCAGGGAAAGGGTCTGGGTGGAAACGTGAGTAAGGAGGAGCCTCGGTGTCAGGGAGAACACCTCTGGCATCGAGGCCAGTGCTGTCCTTGGCCAAAAGCAAGGTGCAGGTGCTCTTTAGCGCCCTCCTATGGCTGGGGGAGAACAGGAAGAGAGTGAGAATGGGGAGGGTTTGTTTGTTTGTTTGTTTAATGGCCATTAAATTCAGCAAGTGTTTCTGGAGCTGACTGGAAATATCAAAACCTAACTTGCTTTAGAATAAAAAGGGGGGCACGGCAGGCCCTCACAGTCAAAAAGTCCAGAGTAGATCTCCTGTTTGCCCGTCTCTGAGTCGGCTCCGTGTGCACTGGGGCACCCTGATTTGCATAAACCCCCAGGGCCCAGGCAGAAACAGCCGATCAAATCCGAAGGTGAGACAATCAAATCCGAAGGTGAGACGGTCTGCGACAGCAGAAGGGGTGCAAGGAACATCAAAGGTCAGAGATGAGAGCAGTGGTGGGCGGATGGCGTCCTCCAGGGACGGTGCTCCAGGAGAGCAAGGGCAGGCACCGGCCAGATCCCAGCAGGTGGGACAGCAAGTGCCAAGGGCCTGGGGTGAGCACAGGAACTCGGTGACTGTTTAGGGACAGCCAGGAGGACGAGTCTGGAGAGGGAGGTGCCGTAGGAATCAGCTTATCCCAAGTACTGTGCAGAGCCACGGGAGAGGGGACACTAAGCACGAGAGGCCACATGACCTGGTTTTCCAAAGACCACTCTGGCTGCTGCATGGAGAGTGAGCGGTGGGCCTCCGGGAGGCATGGGGATGGGAGCAGGTGAAGAGGTGGCCGTAGTCAACCAAGCAGGGGAGAACAGTGGGTTGGAACCAGGGGTCAGGAAGGGCTTTGGGGACAAGGTAAAGCCCAGGGACCTGCTGAAGTGGGGTGGGGGCAGAGGCTGGCAGGACTCCTGGCGTGGTCTGCCCGTGTGTGGTCAGTAGATGAGTAAAGCAGGGGGCGTGGGCATGCCGTGGGCACCCTCCTCGCATCACAGGTGCCAGAGGCTCCCAAGGGCGCAGGAGGCTTGCCTCGGACCTGGGCTGGCCTGCGGGATTCCCGCGGGCTCCAGGCCATGTCTTCGGAATCCCTCTCCCTCTGCTCTTTCTTGCTGGCCCCAAAGTCCAAGTCTCGGTCCCACCTCTTGTGAAGGGTCTTGATCACCAGCTGGAGCTACTCGGGGAAGCCAGTTTGTTTTCATTCTCTAATGTTTTTTCAAAAATGTCCCAGTGCCAGGAGCCCCCAGGGCACGTCGCAGAATTGAAACCAGGTTACACCAGGGAGAAGTTCAGACTCCCACAGGTAAAAGCTACTGTTTGTCGGTGCAGGCGCCTGTCGGAAGGCAAGCAGCAGCCCCAGGCTCCCGGGAGGCCAGGAGGGAGGGCCCGTGGCCTGCCAAGGCCAGCTCCAGGCCGCTCCCTCAGATGGACCCGCGCAGGGAGCAAAGTCAGATCCGCAGTGCCACCTGCAAATAAGGAGATCCCTTCCTGCCTCCAGCAGCTCCTCCTCGAGAACTTACCCCCGGCTAAATGCTGCGGCCTCAACCACACTCAAAACACAGCCAGAGGCCGGCGTGATGGCACACATCCTCCTACTCAGGAGGCTGAGGCAGGAGGATCAAAAATTCAAGGCCAGCCTCAGCTACTTAGTGAGATCCTGTCTCAAAATATGTTTTAATTTTCTGAAAGGGGTGGGGTGTAAGCAGATAGTAGAACACCCTTGAGTTCAGTCCCCAGTGGGAACGAGACCCATGACCTCAAGGCACTGGCCTCTTGGTCGGGAGGCAGACCATAAAGAACTGAATATATACCATCATGTCCAATAAGGAGCTGTCGAAAGAGACCAAGAAAGGCAGGGCACAGGAGCTGCTGTCATGGGGTATTGTCTCGCCAGGAAAGTCCTCTGACATTTAAACAGACACCTGCAGAGGTGAGAGAGAGGGGCCACATGGGCATCTGGAAGACGTTCCAGACAGAAGGACAGCAGTGCAAAGGTCCTGAGGCATGTCCAAGGTCAGTGGGTTCCAGGGAGAGGAAGGAGGCCAGTGCCGCTGAGTGGAGGGGCAGGAAGGGCTGGGGCAGGCACTGGGGCAGGGCCTTTGGATCACACCCTAAGGGTGACAAGGGGCCACTGGAGACCTTTCAATGACATGACAGGCTCACTGTGGCTGCCCAGGGGAGAAGAGAAGCAGGTGTCTGGGCCAGGTCACTGGCTCTCAGGACCCTAGGTGGCAGCACTCCCAGAGAAGAGCCCAGAGGCACGAGGACTGGTCAGGATGGTGGGGATGTGCACCCAGGGCTCCACCTTCCCCTGGCTGTGTGACCTGGGCCAGCTGCTCCGCCTCTCTGAGCCCCAGTCTCCTCCTCTGTTAATGAGCCGAGGGGAAGCCCCACCTCTGGGTGGTAACGATGAAGGGGGCCAGCACAGGGTCCCACGGCCTGGGCTCTGAGCACCCCAGGGACAGGCGGGAGGGTGCCACCTACAGGGATTGTTCCATTTTCTTCGTAGGCATTTATGTTACTGTGAATCTGGAAAACAGAGCTAGCTTCCCTACTACCCTCACAGCAAGGCACACAGAGGCGTGGCACCCTGTGACAGGGGCCCCCCATCACAGCGGCTCACTGAAGTCTTGTGGCAACTACCCACAGCCGCCGCCCCCACGCCCAGCCCGCTTGTCCTCGTGACAGAGCTGCTTGTGGCCAGTCAAAGCGGGGGACGCGGTGGCCACGCGTGTAGTCCCACTCCTCGGGGGCTGAGGCGGGGGAGTCCCCTGAGCCCAGGAGTCCAGGACAACCAGGCAACATGACAAGTCCCCATCTCAAAAGAAAGGAAAGGGGGCCCACACCCCAACAGTGTCTTAGGTAACAATTTTTAATAATTTTAAAAGGGAATAAAGTCGAGTAAGAGTAAGGCGCATCATAAACAGTAGTGGGAACTGTCTAGAAATCTGTCTTCGTGGTGTGAAGCTGTGTGATACACATTTCACACCGAGCATCAGCCAAAACCCCTCTGGAAGCCCCGTCTGGGCCAGGCTGACCCGTGGAGGCTCCGGCCGTGGGAGCAGTCTGCTGTGCTCTGTCCAGTAGCGCCGCCACCTGCCCCGGGTGGGCACCCGACGTGCTGAGCTCCTGACCCGGGGCCGGCGCCGCTGAGACACTGGATTTGTTATCGTGTTTGATTTGAGGTGACTTTAGGGTAAAGAACACATGTGACTGGTGACCGTCATTTAGGACAGAGAATGTCTACCTCGTTGTAGAAAGTTCTGTCGGTGTGGCTCTGAAGTCTTGGATCTCTAAGCCATGACTGCACCTCAGCTGTGACAGAGGTGGCCACAGTGACCTGCATCTCAGCTGTGACAGAGGTGGCCACAGTGATCACAACAGCTGGCACCTCCTGGGCGCTTGCGGATGCGCAGCCTGGTGTGGGAGCCCGTCTGTCCCCACTGTGCCGCCTGCTCCGTGACAGGCCTGACAGCAGGGCGTCTTTCTCAGCATCTGGAGGCTGCACGCCCGTGGTCAAGATGCCGGGGCGCTTGGCTTCTGCTGAGAGGCCTCTTCCTGGTGGTGGACAGCCACCGTCTCGCCGTGTCTTTGCGTGACCTTGTCTCAGAGGCGGCGTTGGGCCCCTGGGAGTTGCGGTCTTCACCGCGTCCCCTGCTGTGCCCCTGGCCTGAGAAAGAAGAGTCGGTGGGAAGCTCAGGCCTCTAGAGGCCGTGGGCAGCGGCTCCACGGGGACCGGGCAGAGGAGGCGTCGGAGCAGCCAGGAAGGCGGGGATCTGACCCCAGACGAAGGGACACCCCGGGGCAAACGCAGACGGCAGCCGAGAGCCCCCACCCGGGCCTGGGTAACGGCCTCCAGCCCGAGGCCTCCAGCCCCGCGGCCCTTGGACTCCTCAGGTCAGAGCAGCGCAGGGACCCTAACGCGCTTCCAGAAAGAAGGACAAGGACGGTGTGACGAGGGGTCATGACACGGTGGGGGCTGGGTGTGGGCACACATGGAGGTCATGGGCACCATCCCAGAGGTAGCCGACAGGTGCCATCTGGTGACTGAAGAGCCACCTGCCTGTCCCTCATCGTGTAAGCCGACAGCCACCGGAGACCGGCGCCCCGCTGCAGAGACGGGACAACGGGCACCGAAAACCCCACAGCGACGCGCACCACGCCCCCGACTGCACCTGGCACCCGGCGCAGGGACCTGCCTGAGTCCTCACCCCCACCCCCGTTTCACAGACAGGACACTGAGCCCAGCGAGGACCAACTCCAAGAGCCAGCGGACGCGGTGGGGGTCTGGGGTGTTCGTCCCTCGCGGAGGTCGCCCGTTTGAGGTGACTTGTGAACGAGGATCAGCAGAGCGTTGGAGACCCTCGGCCAGGAACAAGGGGAACATGAGGGTCCCGGGGGGCAGCCCTGGGAGGCTTCCGGAGCAGCCTGGCAGCCTGGTGGGCCGGGAGCCCCGGAGCTTTGGGACCGACCAGGCTGGCGGGGTCAGAAGCTGCTGGAATCGGGGTGGCCGTGGCTGCTGACCGTCTGAGTCACAGTTCCGCAGGAGCCTTGGGGAGAGTGTGTCACTGTGTTAGGTCTGAGCTGCTGTCGCAGTGTCCTTCCCGACTGGCCACAAAGACAGCGCAGGCCAAGCCCTGTGTGCTCTCGGGACAACTGAACATGGAGACGGCGCGGGAAGACAGCCCGGGTGCCCGCCAGGCAGCGCACCCCTCGGGCTGCTCTAGAGGGGAGAGAGGAAGGACACCTGCCTGCAGCCGGGGTGAGGGGTCAGCAATCTCACTTTTAAAGTACACCTCCCTGAAGGAGGAAGCGTGGCCAGGAAGCTCCTCGGGCGACAGGAGTCATTTTTGTAAAGCCAGTCTGTCAACAGTGTCTGTTCTGCACCTCGTCTCCAAGAGCTGATGACAAAAGTCACAGGACTCACCGAGCCAGCGCTCAGACAGGCACAGCAAGAATTCTGAAGTGTCAACCCTGGGGGTGCAGGAGAAGGTGAGCCAGGAAATTCATGAGGACTGGTGGTCGAGAGGCCATGAAAACAGACGAGCCTTGGGCCAGCATGGTGAGGGACAGGGGCAAGTCACCCAGTGTGAAAAGAGCAGCGTTACCGCAGGTTCGTCTGTGTCAACCATGCAGCCGCCATGGGCAGATTCGTTGCTGTGAGTTGGAGAAGCCAGATGAAACTGACACCTTCAAAAAGATGTGGATTATCAAAATGAGCCGAAGGGAAATAAAGACTAAATTTAAAAAATGATCACAAGAGAGTGTCAGACTGCTAAAGTTGTTCTCCCCCAAAATGGCACTGGGTCCCTCTGGTTTGAAACCAGAGCTCCGACAAACCTTCCAGGAAAGTTCAGTCCCACTCTACACAAAGTACACAGCCAAGAGGAAGACGGAATGTCCCCTCCAGGCTTTGAAAGACTGCTGTCACCCTGACACTAAAGCTACATTCCGAGCTTATGGACAAGTGGACACATTGCATCCCCATGAAAGTTGGGGTGTTCCTGCCGTCCCAGCAGATGGGACCATCCCCTGCCTCTCTTTGCACAGGCTCCCTGAGGTCCTGGGGGACTCCAGTTTCCACACCGTGAAAGGATGCATTTGAACCAGCTTCTGAGGGCCTGCCCCCGCCTCAGAACACTCCAGCAGGCAGGAGTACTGGCCATTTTTCATAATTTAAAAACACAAAACAAGACCAGTGACCTTGTCCTGTCACCGAGAAGGCCCAGGGCAATGACCCCCCTATCACAATGAGCCACCAGGGTCCAGGTCTTAGTCTGTAACACCATCTTCCAATCAAAGGACCGGAGCTCCCTGGAGAGATGGCTGGTGTGGGCTGGAGCAGGCGTGGACGGGATGGGCCAGGAGCATCCGACAGGGGCTGAAAGCTAAGATGTGCTTAAAACCCCACCATGACGGGTTGTACGGAAGGGGCACGGGATCCAGCTGAGAGCTTCAAACAACTTAGTCATAAAATATATAACACGGTATTGACTCTAACCCAGAATATCAAGTAGTAACCCTAAGTCCAGGCTGATCGAGATGAACGAATACAAAAACAAATTAGTGGGGAATAGACAAGGGTCTCATGCCAAAACGCCCCAAATAATGTACGCAGATATCACACCCCCGTGTGAGCCCCGCCTGGAGACTTCCTTCCAAAATACAGTTCAGAAGGGGAGAGGGACCGTACAGATGATGCCCGAGGGGCCGCACCTCAGCCAGGGGCCACAGTCCACTGCAGCAGTGGTACGTTGTGGGGATGGTACAGGCCCTCACTCTGGGGGAGGGAGGGCGCTTCCCTTCGCTGACCCCCACCCAGGCCCCTGACCCAGGCCAGCCACAAGAAGAACCGCACATAAATCCCAACTGAGAGACGCTCTGCCAAGTGAGCTGAACGCCACTCCCTCACACTCCTCAGGAGCAAGGAAAGTCAGAATCTGCCGCAGCCCAGAGGAGCCCAGGGAGCCCTGACACCGATCCCACGTGCCATCCTGATGGGACCCTGGAACAGAAAGCAGACACTGCGGGAAAGCTCTGGAAATCCGACCCCAGGGTTAACAGGAGCCAACAATAGTGTAGCAAAATGTGTCACAAGATGCAAGAAAGGTAGCCTGTGGGGACAGAGGGCAACCCAGGGGACCGGGAGGGTGCCTGAGAGCTCTCCTACGGTCCCTGCCGCGTCTCCACCTATTCTGAACTAAAACAGCGATTTAAAAATCTGAAGACTCAAAGGTGTTAAGTGACTTGCTCAAGATCAACACCCAAAAATGTGGAGCCCAGGGGACGGGCATTCAAACGCCCACCCAAGACCCCGGGGGCGTGAACTTGATCCCAGGTGCATCAGCAGCATCCTGACCTCTGGGCGGTCTGACTGAGCAGTGCACGTCTGCTCTGTTTGTGAATCCCCTGGAACTCTGGGCCAGGCAGAGCTTGGACCTATCCAACTCAAAATGGCAGTAAGAGCAACACTTCTGCTTTTCAATGGCTTCGCCTGTGTCCACTCACTGAGTCCTTATGTCCCCTGCAGGGTAGGTATGTCCATAGCTCAGCCACCCTGGGGAAGCCAAGGTTACACAGTCAGTAAGTTGCAGAGCCAGAATTTGAATCCAGGCCCCAGAATCTGTGCCTTTATCTGCCCTATTGTCCACCTTGCAAAAACTGATTTTAAAAAATAGGCAGCATCTGTGGACTTTTCTGAGTTAGTAGATGAAAGAAGAAAATGGTCATTGTACTAGGCTCAAGTTAGCCCTAGAGGCCCACACAGTAAGAGAAGGGAAAACTGAAGTCACCCAGACTGACCTGGGATAGGGTTGGGTGACAATTTTTTTTTTGTTTATACTGGAGATTGAACCCAGGGCCTTGTGTATGCAAGGCAAACACTCTTCCTACTGAGCTATATCCTCACCCCAGGGTTGGGGGACTTTTTACAAAAAAAGAAGAAGAAGAAAATAAACAAAGCCTTTGGCAGGCTTTTGACAGATGGGAAAAGATGGGAAAGGTATTCAAGGCAGAGGAACAGGGAGTGCAAAGGCCCTGTGGCAGGATGGGCCATCTGTTGAAAGACTAGCAGGAGGCTAGGAGAGGGATGCAGGAGATGCGGTCAAAGTGGTAGCCAGCATGAGGGTGTGCAGCAGGTGGGGCAGGCTCCCTGTGATGGCTATGACAGTGACACTTGTACTTGGAGAGAGGTGGAACCATTGTGGGGCTTGGAGCAAGAGAAGGGCATGATCTGACTTAGGGTTCAGCAGAGCCCACCTGGCTGCTGGACGGAGATGGAGCAGGGGGGGCAGGGGCAGGAGCAGGGAGAGGAGGAGGGGACTGCAGTGGTCTCGGCCGGCTAGGGCAAGCTGCTCTGTAAAGGGCCCGATGGTCTGAGCTCCAGGCTCTGAGGGCTGAGCCGCCGTCTCATCTCAACACACTGCGAAAGCCGCTGGGGGCGTGTACTTGATGCACCCAGCCTGATCCAGTAAACCGCGTGTCCACCAACGGACCAAAGGCCACCTTGGGGCTAGGTGGGGGTGGCAGCAGCTGGACCCTGGTGAGGGCTGTGAGGAGGGGGGCATGGCCGTCGTGGTGCGTGCTGAAGGGAGGGCCAGGGGCTTGCTGGCCGGCCTGTGGAGGGCTGCGAGGGAAGGCGAGGAGTCCGCAGTGGCCCCAGGATGGGGCGTGGCCGCGCATGGGTGATTGACATGCACATGGGACACCAGGGCCACGTGCCTTTCTCCTGTCCGGGTGGATGCGTCTCTGGGGACACAGCTCTGCAGCAGAGGCCCCCTGCGTTCAGACCCGGCTGCTCTGCCCACTGCACCCTGGGCTCGTGTCAGGCCTGTGTCACCAAGTGTCCCAAACCGGGTGGTGTGAGCCACAGGAACGGGAGACCAGAAGTCCAAGATCAAGGGGGCGGTCCTCCCAAGGGCCCTGAGGAAAATCCCCTCCTCCTCCTGCTGGTCTGCCACGGCCCCTGGCTGGGAGAGGTGTCACCCGCCTTTGTCCTCATCTCACATGGCATTCTTCCTCTGGTCTGTCTCTGCTCCAAATGTCCCCTTTTTATAGGGATGTTGTCACGTGGGCTAGAGCCCCCCACCCCGTGCCTCATCTTCAGTGACCTCCAAAGATCCTGTGTCCAAATAAAGTCACAGATGGTAGGGCTGGGACTTCAGCATCTGGGGGGAGGAAGACACCTTCTCCTCCCTCTCCCTCACTCTCTCTGCAGGACGGGTCACCAGGTGCCTCCCTCCCGACCTGGTGAAGAGCTGATCCCAGTCCCGGGCACATGGGAAGCTCTCACTAATGTCAGCTCCTCCCTGAAAGAAGCCTCCACGCAAGACACTTTGCCGGGGAGAGTTCCACTTTATTGCAAAAGGCTGTGGGCTTATATAGATCTTAGGAGAGGTGGCAGGGCTGAGGTAAATGGCGGGCCACCCGTTTATTGGTAAGTTCTTCCAGATGTCAGTTCCAGAGCCCAGAAATTAGTTCTTATTGGGGCTAAGGTTCCCCGCCAGCGAGATTTGAAATATTGGTGCCGGCGGGAGAATTGGCGCCCGCGGGAACTTTTCGCGCCAGTGGAAAAGGGAAAGTAGGAAGAGCAGGTCCTCAGGCGCCTTGCTGGGGTTTTTTTCTGGGGTGCGGCTGCCGTTATACGAATGTGAATGCCCAACATTCCTCCCTTTTTGTTTTCTTAGGAAGTGGGGCATCGTTGGTCAGATCTGGCTGCTTCCTGCTGTGTGGGGGCGGCATGGGGCCTAGAAGGGGAAGTGGAGGAATGTTGGGGGGCAGGTCTGGGGATATCATGGCAGCCAGAAATAGAACCCAGTGGCTATAGACAGCTACTTCTGTAGGGGTGAAGTCTATGAAGGTTCCCTGAAGCCACAAGTCGTTGATGGCATCGGACCAGTCCTGGATGGAGGAGATTGTTGGTATCAGCCACTGGTCCTGTAACAGAGACTCTAGGAAATACTGGAAGCGTTGCCTCGACATGGCGTCACCAGCACCTGAGGAAGATCAGAGCAAACAAAAACAGGATGAAGATAAAAATTAAAGCAAAGGTCAATTTTTGGCAGAAGATCCATGTTGGGGGACTGACAGAGAAGAGGCCAAGGGCCATGAGGAGGCTTTAAAGGACACAAAGGCTCAAGAATCCAGGATGGCAGATTAAGAGGTTCTCCGGGCTCGTTGTCTCCCGCTGTCCGATGTCCGTTGCATTCCATCGTGTCTGGTAGTGAGCTTCAGCACTGAGTGAGCTGTTCTCTTGAAGATGTTGGGGGTTCATGGGTCATCAGAGGCTGGTAGTGCCTAAGCAGAAGCTGGTTGAAAGTTTCACTAGAAATTTTCTGCAATTGGGTTTGAAGGAACTTCATTATGCAGGGCAAGAGAGCACAAAAAAGGAGCATCCCAATAAGGGGCCCCAAGAGAGGTAGCAAGTACGAGAGAGGGTTGGAAGAACCCCACTATGGGATTAGGGGAGGTGGGTTTGAGCAATTGGGTCTATAATTCCTGCAATTTAACAACATTTTTTTTCTATTAGCCCAGACTCATTAACACAGTAGCAACATTCCTCTCTGAGGAACAGGCATGTACCCCCTTTTTCTGCAGCGAGGAGATCAATTGCCCTTCGGTTCTGTAAAGCCACTTGTCCAATGAAGTAACCTGCCGCTGCAAGGAGCCCAGAGATTCAGCAGCAGTATCGAGCGCTTCTTGCAGTTTTTGCTGAAGGTCATTGGATGCCCACAGAGCATGACCTATAGCTCCCCCAGAGAGTCCGAGACTCGCCACTGAGGTTGTTAAAGTGAGGCCTACCAGAACCGGCAGAAAGACTGCCCTGCGGGTTCAGGAAGGTAGGGCCAACTATCGGAATTCGGTGGGAGTGTACAAAGACAGCTGAGGAACTACAGTAACCAAGAAACAGGTGCCAGCGACATTGGTCGTTGAGGTACTTAAAGACCCGTTACTCCAGAGGAAATGTCCAGGTTGCATAAATGCAGGGCTCAATGGGGTGCTATAGCTAAGGAACAAATGGGTAAAGGATTCATTGTTGGCAGGTGGAAACAGATGAAAGGGAATGAAGTATTGGTGGAATAACTTTCCCACAGTGGGATACGTGTCACATGTAGGGGTTGTCCTTTCTTAGAGAAATTGTAGGTTTTTGCTGAAATATTTCCTGCCGCTAATGGGACCGCTGCTAGAAGTGGACGACTAAGTGAAGCACAGAGAAAGCACTGAGAAGTAGGCACAGAAAGAGGGGTGGAGTTTAATAATCGAAGAGTTTGGTGTAGCAAATTGAACCATGTGGGAGGGGGGCCTGAGGGGGTTGAAGGCTCTGAATCCTCTTAGGATGGGCTATGGATGAGATCTCGAAGTTTTGATTCTGACTCCTTGATGTGTTCGACTACCTGGACGGTTGCCTTAGGTGGTATTATCAGGGTGCGGCCAACAGTCATCCACCCTGTGGGTCTGGCTGAGGTTGTCGGAGCATAGACAGCAAACTCAACATAGTCCCAACGTTTGGCCTTGGGGTCAGGTATATCTAAAGTATACCATCCATTGTTATCGGATGAAGAGCCCTTATGCCATTTTAGGTAACTAGAAGTCCACCCTTCAGGGTAACCAAGTGAGTGGGAAGAATAGCTACCGCATTCATCATGGAGCCTTCATGACCAATAGGGGCACCCATTATACATCTCAGGCCACCAATGACAATAGTCTATGGTTTGATCAAAAAGGAAGCACATGAAAGGCCAGTTCCAGCTACCAGGGACGAAGGTCCTGGAAGGTGACAATTTTAGGGACACAGAGGTGCAGTTGTGGATGAAGCAAGTAGTTACATCCACTGTGCGGACCTTCTGCATGCCATGTTCCGAGTATCGTTCCTGAAGAGTGAATTGGTACATGGTAGGAGAGGAGGGTAAAGACCAGTCCCGACAGAGCACAGAAAACAGGCAGAGCACAGAGAGGACTAGGGTGTTGGGAGAGCTCATTGTGCCTTCTTTAAGAGGAATTGGGCTGCGGGGAACACCTGTGAGCCGCAACTTAAAGGGGTGAGACGGGTGTGGAGAGCAGGAGTAAAGGGGAGGTTCAGGAGGTGACTCTTGGAGTTCCTCTGGGGTGGTCCTGTCGTCAGCAGGTGGGGCCTCCTGGTGATATGGCTTCAACCGAGAAATGTGAATCCAGGGGGTGAGACGGTTGTCTGGTAAGGAGAGTTTGGCGGCGGTGGGGGTACAGAGAATGACAGGATAGGGGCCTTCCCATTTGGGGGCAAGAGGCCCTTTCCCCTCCATTATAATAGAGTAGACTCCCAGGTGTTAAGGGAGGAGTGTTTGGAGAGGAGTCTGGGTCCGGAAGAAGCCAGTCCTGGTATTTCCAGAGTTCCGAGCGGAGATGAAACAGGAGAGGCAAAGACACATCTCGGGTGAGAGGTCCTTGTGAAACGACCAGCCCCGGGGGTATAAGAGGTCTTCCTACATTATCTCAAAGGGAGACAGTAAAGATGGTTTCTTAGGGAGAGCTCTGATCCGAAGCAAAGCCAAGGGAAGGAGTTTGACCCAGTCTAAGTTTAATTCCATTGTCAATTTGGTAAGGACTTCCTTTAGAGTACGATTTACCCTTTCCACTTTCCCTGAAGCCTGGGGGCGATATGGACAGTGGAAATGCCACTTGAAGGAGAGGGCTGGAGAGACCTTCTGTGTGATCCTAGAAATAAACTCAGGGCCATTGTCGGATTGTAGGGAAGTGGGCATACCAAACCTGGGGATGATGTCTGTCAGTAAGATTGAAGCTACAGTGGAAGCCTTTTTATTGGAAGTGGGAAATGCCTCAACCCAACCAGAGAAAGTGTCCACAAAGACAAGGAGGTATTTAGTGCGCCGTACTGCAGGAACATTGGTGAAGTCTACCTGCCAGTCAGCAGCAGGAATGTGTCCCGGGCTTGGTGGGAGGGAAACGGTTTAGGCCTTAAAGGAGTATGAGGGTTGGTCCGCTAACAGATCTGACAATTGGAGGCTATATTCTGTAGCATGGCTTTGTCAGAGGGGGTGAGGGAGAAGAAGCTCTGTAAAAAGAGGGTCAAAGACTGAGAATTGGAATGGAATAGAGTAGGGAGGAACTCGAAAAGATCCTTGTTCTTACTGGAAGGAGTAGGGGCTTCAGATGGACAGTCTAAAGCGGCCATTATATGTCCCCCAGGGGGGTCATAAGTGGTAGCAGCCATCCGTGCCGCCTGGTCAGCCTTGGCATTGCCTTCAGTGATATGGGAGCCGTCCTTCTGATGGGACCTACAATGGACAACTCCCAACTGGGTGGGTAAGTGGGAGGCCTCTATCAGATTGGTTATAAGAGCCGAATTAGTGATCGCATTACCTTTGGTGGTAAGTAGGCCTCGCTCCTTCCATATTGCAGCATGGGATAATAGAATATGGAAGACATATTTTGAGTCAGTATAAAGGGTGAGGGATTTGCCCCGTGCTAGAAGGCAGGCACGAGTGGCCGCTACAAGTTCAGCCTGCTGGTTGGTAGTTCCTGAAGGCAGAGCTTTGGCCTCTATAATCTCAGTGGCCGAAACTACGGTGTATCCAGAGTAATGAGTGTCGTTCTGCCTAAAGGAACTGCTGTCAGTGAACCAGATAAGGTCGGGCTTGGTGAGTGGTCCCTCAGAAACGGAAGAATGACAGGGGAGGAAGTCATCCAAGGTTTCCAAGCAATTATGAGCTGGTGTGTCAGCCGTGGGGGTCGTTGGGAGCAGTGAGGCAGGGTTCAGTGCAGAGCAGGGGAGGAACGTGATATCAGGGTTTTCCAGAAAGGAAGTGAGGAGCGACAGGACTCTGGATGGAGGAAGGGTTTGAAGGCCCTGCTAAGCTAAAAGATCCTTCAAGTGATGTGGGGAGTGGATAGTTAAAGGGGCCCCGAAAGTCAGCTTAGAGGCTTCTTTGTGTAAAATTTGTCCAGCGCTCCCCATGTGAGACGTCTCTCCTCCCTGCCGAGGCAGTTTTAATCAATTTCTCAAGAGCAATACATGCATATATTCTTCTCGCTTTTTAAAGAAGATGAAAGTGTTCTAACAGCGGAGTTCTCCTTCAGAGTTCTCCCCAGTGCTTTCCATATGGAGTGCTGCTTCCCGTCAGATGTGAGGGTTCTAGCTCTTTCTTTTCCCACTCATCTATCATATGTACATATCCATAGGAAACATATGATATTTCAACATGTTCTTATACAGACACATGATATGCTGAAGGCATCACCTTTTCTTTTTCTGTGCTGGGGTTTGAACCCAGGGGTGCTCTGCCACTGAGCCCCTCCCCAGCTCTTTTTATTGATTGATTGATTTTTGAAACAGGGTCTTGCTAAGTTGCTCAGGCCCGTCTTGAACTTGCCATCCCCCTGCCTCCTCCTTTCCGAGGAGCTGGGATTACAGATGTGAACGCTGTGCCCAGCTAAATGTATCACTCTTAATCTGCTTTTCTCACTCTATCAGACGTCTTGGAAATATGCTAACATCAAGGTCTACTTCATTCTTTTTTGGGGGGTGGGGGATGCCAGGGATTGAACTCAGGGACACTCAACCACTGAGCCCGATCCCCAGCCCTATTTCGTATTTTATTGAGAGACAGGGTCTCACTGAGATGCTTAGTGCCTCGCCATTGCTGAGGCTGGCTTTGAACTCGCCATCCTCCTGCCTCAGCCTCCAGAGCCGCTGGGATCACAGGTGTGCGCCACGGCGCCCAGTTTACTTCCTTCTCCTGAGCTGCTGGGGAGGCGTCTGCAGCGCGGATAAGCCACACTTTATTGAGCCAGGCTCTGACCCCTTTTCTCACTGGGCTGATGGACAGCCTTTCACAAGCCCTTGCAGGTGTTTTTCTGGGTCAGAGAGTGGACATTCTGAGCTGAGTGCAGTGGCCCTGTAATCCCAGCTACTTGAGAGGAAAGGTGGGAGGATCACCAGTTCAAGACCAGCCTCAACAACTCAGGGAGCCCCGTCTCAAAATAAACGTAGAAATTCCTGCACTGCCGCAGGTCCTCAGCACCGTGTCACCACACGCTACCTTTGTGCCAAGGCCACGGGAACCCTCTGTCTGTCTCTACAGATTGGTCACGCTTTGACCAGGAGAGAGCAGAAGATGCTCGTGAGTGTCAGGGACCTCTCCCCATGCCTAGGGAAGGGACGGCAGAGTTAGAGGCATCGGATTCTCCTCCCCAAAATCCCAAGGGGGCCTCCGGTCCGTTGCACTGCCCAGGCCCCTGGTTGCTGGCTGGGGGGTAACCCGATCCGGGTCAGCTGGTGCAGTATGAGGTAGTGTCTAGCTGAGCGTCATGGTATTTTATGAAGCCCGAAATGTGATCGCTACTGTTGTCACACTTTAGCGCCCCCAACAATCCCCTTGCAAATGAGAAAAACAGAGCCTCCCCAAATGCCTTCCCCCTGACATCAAGGAAAGCCCGTGGAACCCAGCCCGGGCCAGCCATGCGACCCCTGAGGGGCTGTGGAGCCTGAGGGGAAGACGGGAGGTGCTTTTCCAAGGCCCCGGGGAATGTGCTGTAGGTCCTGTGTTCTCCGCGGCCTGCCTGTGAAGTCAGCGTCCTCTAACACGCACACTCACCAGCACGGGGGGCCTGCTGGGCCTGAGTCCTTCCACTCACACGAAGGCTGTGAGTCCGAGATCTCCAATCAGATGCCCAGGGGCCAGGTAACAGGCGAAGCAAGCCCAGCAGACACTGTGGACACCTGCAAGTAGACGCCCCACGGCTTTGGTCAGCTCCAAAGGACAGCGCGGATACAGGGACGTGGGGAGAGCTGGACAGACAGAGCTCCCCCGAGCTGACCTGTTGCCCCTCATTCCAAAAACATGTTGTGCAACCCAGGGCAGGCTAAATGACGAGGTCTCCGCTCCTCCAGACTGAACTTACCGCCAGGCGGAGGAGTCAGCCTGTATCCCCCTCTAGAGCTGCGCTGTCCGTAGAATTTTCTTTGATGGAGGAAATATGTGCAGAACCCAGTACAGAACTCCCTGGGCACAGGTGGCCGCTGAGCACTCGAAGAGGACTAAGGAAAGACAGGAGGCCGCGGGGCCCGTGGGGGGTGGAAACAGCAGGCCTGGGACACGGTGTTCAGTGGGTGGTAGTCACAGACTTTGGGACCCAGAGGGTGGCCTCCAGAAGCGAACACTGGGAGGACAAGGGGTTCTTGGAGGCAAAGGCAGGAGACTCCAAGCAGAGGGGACAGTGAGGCCTCCACCTCATGCCCAGGGCTGCCATTTTCCTGGAGGCTGGGAGGCTGGGAGGCCAGGTTTGCACCTACAGCCCCCAGTGTCACGCGCATCACCCGCAGCCCCCTCTTCCTTGCAAAACTGTCCCAATTGGGGTGATAAATTTTCTGCTCGACCTCCCTCAGGGCCAACCAGCTGCCTAATAGGAAACCAGAGAGAAAGAGAGAGGAGACCCCACAGGAGCACCTCTGACCCCCAGTGGCCAAGCCCAGCCTCGGACCCCAGCGCTGGCTCCCGGCCCAGCTCTCCTGCCCCCGTGGCTCGCGGAGCCGGCTCTGCAAGCCGCCATCACATTCACCAGGCCTGTTTCTTCTTTCCCTTCTCCAAATTCCCCGTAGGATTGTGACCAGATCCACGTTGATGACGTCTCATCGGATGACAACGGGCAAGATTTAAGGTGGGAATCTGGGGAGTCAGAAATGTCCGTCAGTTGGTTCTCAGGAGGGGAGGGCTGGTCACCAGGACCAGACGTGCCCATCACTAGCCAGATCTGGACCTGAGCCCCTCTGAACCCAAAGCACAACCCCGCCCCCGCAAATCATTGCCATCAAGAGTTTGATCCACGTCCCTTGGAGACTTCATGACATTCGTTAGCCGCATGTATTTTTTAATACAAAAAAAAAATTGATTCAGTCAATACTCAAGAAACACTTTCTGAGCGAATCAGTGGTGAGCCTGGTTTTCAGGGGAACACACTCCTAAGACGGTTTCTGGAAATCCGGTAACCGGCTGCCTGATTAAAACGAGGCGGCTTTCAGAGGAGTGAGATCAAAATGTCCCAAGCCTGCCCCGGGAGACGTGACCAAACAGAACCACAGCTCCTCGGTGCCAACCCCAATCATCACAGCTCGGCACCTCCAAGCCGTCCTGGATACGGGGAGCAGGTTCTGGTTACGGGTGTGGGCGTCTCCCCACCCACGCCTGGACCAGGACGGAGTCCCTGCCGGCCTCTGCCAGTCTCTCCAAAGCCCAGCACGATCAGAAGTGATCTGATCACCATCCAGCACATCCGTCTGTCCCCAGGCTGGTGAGGAGCAGCGCCATCCCGCGGCCCGATCAGAGTTAATGGGTCGTTTCCGTGAAGTCATCGCTGGGAGCCAGGCTCCCTCTCAAGGCCGCGAGACACCGGGGTCCGGGGTTAGTGCTTCCCCTGCAGCTGCTGGGGGCCCGCCTCGGGCTGCGCCCTCGGGCATCTCGTGCCAGGAATCCACTGTCCGAGGGTGTTTCCCAAGTCAAATTCCCCATTTAGTCATTCAGGAAATATTCACTATATTGAGCCTACGATAGGCTCAGCACCAAGCATCAAATGTCTCTTTTTTTGGTGGGTACAGGGGCTCGGTTGGCAGGGAGACTCAACCTCAGGGCCCTTGTTGAGCGCCTGCCCTGCTTTCAATGCTTCCTGTGGGTTACCCCTGGCATCTTTGAGGCAGCCCTAAGAGATTCTCCTGTCACCCCCTGTCATAGTTGAGGAACTTGAGGCACAGAGAGATCAAGACACCTGCCCAAGCTCACACAGCTGGTGAGTGGGGAAGGCAGGATCCAAACCTGAGCAGCCCAGCTCCAGAGCCCCACTCTGACTGACCCCTCGGTCCCCCCGGGCACCTCACCCCACCCTCCTTAGGGGGCCTCTGTCTCTGGGCATCTCCTCAGGGCATCCTCCAAATTGATAGTCAGTGTGAGTTCTTTAAGAATAAGTCCTGGCAGGATGGGAGCCTCGCTGGACAGGGAGGGCGGCAGGGTGGCCAGGAGTTGGGGTCTGCACTTAGGGGCTGTGATGGCTAGAAGTCCTGCCCCTTCCTCGGCCGATAGAAAATGAGCTGGAAAAGTGCCCAGCGCCGTCCCAGAGGATGGCTTCCGCCCCCTTTTTTAGTGGGATGTGTTTCCTTGACCTTTGGAAATGCCATTTTTGTGTCACTTCTGAAGTTTCCTGGCCACACAGAGAATTCCTTAGCCTTACATGCTTCTCTGGGGTCGAGGTTCATATCTGCAAAGCACCAACCGGGCAGCGGAGTGCGCCTCCTTTGACAAAAGACGGGAGAACGGCTGTGAGAAGACACAGGAGGGAGGAGAGATGGGGCCAGGCCTTCCCAGGGGGACTTGGGGATCCCCGTAGTGGGGATTAACTGGACTCTTCCGTCAAGATGATCCGATCCCAGCCGTTCATTGTAGAATTCCCTTGGAGCTCAGAATTCCAAAGGGAGAGGAGAGAGGCTTTCCTGGGGTGGCCACTGCCTACAGGGGCAGCCATCGTGTCCCCAAGAAGCCAGAGGCTCTGTTGATCCAGAAGAAAGGGGTGGGGGCTGCTTAGAGAGGAGCAGGAGTCGCGGCCTTCTCGGGGTGCCAATGCTGCTCCTCCCAGGTGCACACGTGGCACGGTGAGCTCATCCAGGGGCGCACGGGTACCCCAGAGCCACCCGTGGGTCCTTAGGCCCTGCGTCTCCCAGTGAAAGGACACTGATCCCGCTGTGCCCTCACCTGTCTCCCCAGCACCTACAACTTCTCCACTGACGGCTTCCACAGCGCAGCCCCGGGGGCCGGCCTGTGCCTGGGCACCGGGGTGCACGGCGGCGTGGACTGGATGAGGAAGCTGGCCTTCCGCTACCGGCGGGTGAAGGAGATGTACAACACCTACCGGGACAACGTGGGTGGTGAGTGTGGGGACTTCCACAGGACGGGCAGTGGGCGAGCAGCGACAGTCCCCAGGACCAGCCGGTAGCATTTGATTCCATGACTTTGAGGGGGAGGGAGCCCGGGACAGAGGGCACCTCCTGTCCCTGAGCACTGGGCCCCCAGAGCGCGAGCTGGGCGCAGTCGAGTGCCCCTAGCTGGACCTGAGGCTCGCCAAGGTGCTCCCCAGGGCAGCGTCACCGAGCCCGGAGTCGGCTGGGTTTTTTGTCTCATGAATTCAAAGAATGAGCCTCGCGGAGCCGGAGGTGAAAGGCGGCTATAGGAACTTACCAAGGCCAAGTGAAGTACTGCCCAGGCATTTTCCCTTCCTGGGAAAGGCTGCGGACCCCAGGTCACGTTTGTCCCGATTTTAAGATAGACTTTCCCCAAGTTTCTCAGCAAATCCCTGCTGCTCAGGAGGCCTCCGGGAGCCCACTCCCCCACACGGCGGTCTCCTCCTCCTGACCTCACCAGCGGCCTCCACCTGAGAAATGCAGGGTCTCCGGCCCCCTCACACCTGCTGATCCAAAACTCAGGAGCTGGGCCAGGGTCTGTGCTCCAGCAGGTGTCCAGGGAACGCTGGGGCCCTGCGGCCTGAGGGCCAGGGCTGGGTCCAGAGCAGGCCACTAACTCAGAATCGGTGTCTTTAATACGATTCCCTCAGTGACAATGGGGCACCAGGAGCCACTGGTTCCCAAACAAGTTTCCCCGTCTCTCCTCCCTCAAGAATGTCCGCAGCTGATTCTCTGGGTCTAGCTGCAGCCGCCTGAGGCTCAGGGTCCCCCGGTTGTCACATGCAGCCTTTCCTGGCCACCTGAAGGGGGCGCCTGAAGGGGGCTGGAGGCGGGTTGGTGGGCAGTGGCCAGGTCCTGGGTCCAGAGTTCCAGGATTCTCCAGGCCAGTGGTTCTCAACGGGAGAACCTCAGCAGGCCTTGGGGTCTCCAGATGGCCTGGCACCTGGAGGTGAAAGAGGGTCTAAGTCGGCAGGGGCGGGCCTGCCACGTCCTGGGCCCTCCATTCCCAGAACCAGGAGAGGCGGTTTTCATCCCGGACAGGACCCGTGTCTGCCCCATGCTGACGCGTCCTAGCTGCGGGGCCTTCGACAGGAGGGAGCCGTGTGCTTGGGTAGGGAGACAGTGGAGGCCCTCTGCTCCCCCGCCACATCGAGGCCCAAGAAATGCCCTGGGCTTCGTCGGTCTGCTCTGTTCTCCCCAAGCTGGGGCGAGGCACCCCGGTGTCAACAGGGCACCACTGCTGGCAGGAGCCAGCCCCGCCCCGCCAGCTACTTCAGCACCAGAGAACAAGCCAGGTGCAGGTCCGCTGCCTCCAGGCTGAGGCCAGCACAGCCCCCAGGGTGCCGAGGGGGAGGGTGCTCAGAGGGGGTGACTGCAGGACACAGGCTGGACAGGAGGCACTCGGGGAGTCGCATCCCAGAGGCCAAGGGCAGGCTCGGAGCCTGTGCCTGACATTGTCCTCTCTTTAAGGACAATTCCAAGAAGCCACACAGCACCTCCACTGCTCACCTGCCAAGACTTCCGTCACATGAGCACACCCAGCTGAGCGGAAGCTGGGGATGGAGACTTTTAGCCCAGAGAGCACCAGCCCCTTAAAAACCAAGGGTTTTATTACAAATGAAGATTTTTAAATTTTTAATATTTACTAAAAAGAAGGATGGGTGGTGGGAGGCCAGTCACCGTGTTTCCTCCACAAACAGCAAATGAAAAGTCCCTGAGAACAACTATTCTTCCGCTTTTCAGGAAGATAAAGAGGCGGGGGCAGCTGGAGGGGCTCGAGGTGGGGGATGGGAGGAGAGTGTCTAGATCCTGCGGGGCCTTGTGGGGTGGTGGGTCACCCAGTGGAGAAGGTGATGGCAGACAGCACAGGCTCAGGGCAGCATTGTGTCACAGCAAGGTCATCGTCCCTGCACACACAACCCTGCCGAGTGGATGGATGGATGGGTAAGTGGATGGATGGATGATGGATGGAAGGATGGATAGATAAGTAGATGGATGGATGGATGGATGATGGATGGATGGATGGATGGATAAGTAGATGGATGGATGAGTGGTAGATGGATGAGTGGATGGATGGATGATGGATGGATGGATGATGGATGGATGGATGGATAAGTAGATGGGTGGACGGATGGTAGATGGATGAGTGGATGGATGGATGAGTGGTAGATGGATGAGTGGATGGATGGATGATGGATGGATGGATGGATGGTGAATGGATGGCTGAGTAGATAAACGGGTGGATGGATGGCCCGATGGAGGGTGGAAGTATCAGTCAGTGGATGGATTCATCAACCCATCAGGTGATTCCAGGAGAGGTTAGGAGGGGCTGCTGGGTTGAAGTTGGCGCTGGGTGCCATCTGATTGAGTCCTCCGGGTACAGTAGCTCACTCCCCTTCCCCAACGCTGTCCCTCTACCATTTTTAATGTACCGATGGCACCTCTATTTCCTTTCTCCGCAGGCTTGATAGGGGCTCCCAAAAGAGAGACCTGGCTGCAGCTCCGAGCAGAGCTGGAGGCGCTGACAGACCTCTGGCTCACGCACTCCCTGAAGGCGCTAAACCTCATCAACTCCCGGCAAGTAGGAGCCCTGTTTCGCTCTGCACCACTGAGCTTTCCAGGAGACAGTGGTGGCTCCTCCTCCCACACTCAGGAGAGCTGGACGCCTCCAGCAGCCCTTCCTAAGCTTCCGTGTAGGAGGCACAGTGGCTGCCTTGCCCAGATAGCGTAGCCCAGCAAGTAGTGGCAGAGACTTCTTGGGGTCCAGCGGGCCTCAGGGTTCTGGATTCTCTCCAAAGATCAGAAGGGGCTGGGCACAGAGGCCCACACCTGCAGTCCCAGTGATTCAGGAGGCTGAGGCAGGAAGACTGCAAGTTCAAGGCCGGCCTCAGCACCTAGCAAGGCTCTGTCTCAAAATAAAATAAAAAGGGCTAGAATGTAGCTCAGAACTGGCACTTGGTCTCCAGTTTGCCCCTGCCCCCACCCTTCCCTATGGTCCTACATTCAGTCCCTGTGACCCAATTACGTCACCTAGACACTTGTAGCTAATTAAACAAACACATGGATCTTGCAATAAACATTTGCTATTAAATAAACAAGGTTGTGGCTCAGTGATAGAGCACTTGCCTCGCATGTGTGAGGCCCTGGGTTCCATCCTCAGCACCACATAAAAATAAATACATAAAGGTATTGTGTCCATCTGCAACTAAAAATGTTTTTAAAAATAAGCAAAGTATTACACCCATGTTGCATGTTAACGTCAACCAGCTGGAGGCCTAAAGACCAGGAAGAGCTGGGGGATCCCTGGGCTCCACCCCCACCTGACCAAGGCCCCAGAGTCATCTCCGACTCCAGGCTCCTACGGCAGGGTGGGGAGGCCTGGCCTGGGTACCTTTGAGTTCTAATCCCCAGTCTCCTTCATCCTCAGGCCCAACTGTGTCAACGTGCTAGTCACCACCACCCAACTGATCCCTGCCCTGGCCAAAGTCCTGCTGTACGGACTGGGCTCCGTGTTCCCCATCGAGAACATCTACAGTGCCACCAAGACAGGTAGGGCGCAGCCAGTCTTCGGGGAAGCCGGAGGGGGGGCTGGCGGAGGGTGGGAGGGGCTGGCTTCCCGTCCTGGGAACAGGGCAGCCAGGGAAAGGTCACCGGGGAGGTTTACTGACCCTGCCCATGACCTCACAGCCCTTTCACCAGGGTGGACAACTAGAATTGGATAACAGGAAATTAATAGCACTGAATGGAACTGAGGGCTCTTCTCCTGCAGGACGGAATGAGCAGCTGATTTGCACCACTTATCTTCTTTTTATGACAGGGAATGTTGGTTTTCTTTTTTGTGTGTGGGGAGCTGATTTTTGGGGGGTGGGGGTAACCAGGAATTGAGCTCAGGAACACTGGACCACTGAGCCACCTCCCCAGCCCTATTTTGTATTTTATTTAGAGACAGGGTCTCCCTGAGTTGCTTAGCTCATTGCTTTTTGATGAACTGGCTTGGAACTGTGATCCTCCTGCCTCAGCCTCCCAAGCCACTGGGGTTACAGGTGCGCCCCACTGTGCCTGGCATCTTTTCAATTCTCATATCACCTTGAAATGTATATGAATACAAAATAAAGCTAGTTAGTGGACGTGTTTTTTTATCAGAAATTTTTACCTTATAGATTTCTAGTTCTTCGGAAGCAAAGTGTCTTAGAGCGGCTCTTTACTTTTTGCCTGTAGTGATTTTCTAAGTCTGAGCATGACTTAAAGGAGCCTTTAGAGTTTAAAATAACCGCAGTTCAGGCCAAACCGGTTGTTAGACTAACATTGGCCACAAAACCTTGGGGCCTTCTCATTTTCTTCCCGCCTCCTCTAGGCAGGTGGCCTTGGTACCTCTTACTTTTATGATATTTTTAAAAATGTAATTGTGACAATTTAACGATATAAAATGTTGTTTGTTTATCCGTGGGTTTGGGGGTTTGGTTTGCTTTGGTTTTTTGCGCAGCTGGGGTCACCCAGGGCCTCCCTGGCGGGGCAGGTGCTCTGGGCCCCGCCCCAGCCGCGGACCGGGTGCGGCAGGGGGCGCTGCTGCGGGGGCGGGAAGCGCACCGCGGCCTCGGGCTGCCCCGCGAGGCTTCTTCCTGCTGTGGTCCAGGCTTGAGCACGTGCTCGACCTCCGTGGGGCTGCGTCGCCATCCCTCGGGTGGGGATGGTCCCGGCGCGGGGTGTCTGGGTGAAGGACGGCCTCAGGCGCGGGCTGCTGGCCACTCCCGGGTCCTCACGGAACCGCGGTCTCTTCCTCCCTCCCTCCGCGTGTGCAGGGAAGGAGAGCTGCTTCGAGAGGATAATGCAGAGGTTCGGCAGGAAAGCCGTCTACATTGTGATCGGCGACGGTGTGGAAGAGGAGCAAGGAGCCAAAAAGGTACCCGCCACCCGCCGCGCCCTGCCCCGCTCTCCTCCTCCCGCTCCGGGCGCGCGCTCCCTCCGCCTCCCGCGGACCGCCCGCTCCTCCCGGCCGTCGCTGGCCAGTCCATTCCCATTTGCAAATCGCAGAAGCATCCTGAGTAATTTCCTTCTGCAAATCCCCGCTGTGCCTCTGGCTGCGCCCCTGGTAGCCCTGGACTGTTTCTGGGCGCCGCGGGGATCCCAGAGACACTCGGCGGGGGCGGCCGGGGGCGCACGCACGTGTGTGCGTTTTATTGAATGCTCGCCGATCCGTGGTCCGGGAACCTTCCCAGTTAATAAAGACAGCATTAAGCTAATGAAAAAGAAAATCCCGCATCTGTGATCTCGGGCGTGGGGAGAGGGCAGGGGGTTCTGGTGGCCGCCACTCTGTTGTTGGAAAAGAAACAGCTGCCAAAGTCCCGGGTCTGGACCTGTCAACAGCGCCCCAGAGAGCCTGCCACCCCCCACCCCGAGGCCTGGGAAGCAGATTGCTTAATTGGGGGAACTGGCTTCCCCCTTCCGTCCCTGGCAGCAAATCCCGAGGAAATGCAGAAATGTTTAGGGTCTCAGCGGAGGGACTCAGAAGCAAAGGGAAGGTCCCTGGGGACGAGGGAGGGGGGAGGGGCCTTGAGGGCTGCGCACAGGCTGTTCCCCACCTGGAAGGCTCCTCCCCTTTCCGGTGAGGACAGACGCACGGACGCACTTCCAGTGGAAAGCACTCCCCTGCCCAGTCCCGCCCCTGCCTTTCAGCCCGTGGGGGGCCTGTGCTCCCTCCGCGCTGCCCATGTTCTCCTTGCAGGGCATTCTCCCCTCTTGTCATCAAACAGCGACCTTCATGACTGGCTGCTTAGTCCCAGGCCCTCCAGCTAGTGCGTACACTCTCCCTAGCTGAGCACCTACTGTGTGCCAGCCCCTGCCCCTGCGGAAGGCGCTGGGGGTCCTGCAGTGAGCAGAGCAGACCAGGCCCTGCCACCCCTTGCGTGGCTCATAGCTGGGACAGAGAACTGGGATTTTCGCGCCATGGGGGTGACAAGAGCTTGGGAGAATTAGGCAGAGAGTGAACAGAGGTAGGGGACAGGTTACGGCCTAGGTGGTGATCTAGGCAGGCCTCCGTGAGGGGTGGTATCTGAGCAAAGATGGCAGGAGAGCGGGTGAGCCAAGTGGATTCCGGAGGGAGAGCATCCCCAGAGGAGCCCTGTTCAAGGTCTGAGCCAGCCTGGCCACAGCAGAGGGTCGGGAGAGAGGGGTGCAGTGCAGGTGGGATCAGGGAGGTGCCTGGGTCACTGAGAGGACTTCCGCTCTTACTCTGAATACTTTTCTTTTCACCAGGGATTGAACCCAGGGGCATTTAGCCACTGAGCCACGTCCCCAACCTTTTTAATTTTTTATTTAGAGACAGGGGCTTGCTGAGTTATCTAGCCCCTCACTGAGTTGCTGAGGCTGGCTTTGAACCCACGATCCTCTTGCCTCAGCCTCCAGAGCTGCTGGGATTACAGGTGTGCACCACCGTGTCTGGCTTATATACTTCTTTTTAAAGGCATATTTCTTTTAAAATCAATTGATCTGGAGGGAAAGGACCTTAAGTAAATAATGGTAATCAGGTGACACACAAGGACACAGCCAAACCCGCAGCAGCGCATCCAGCGACCTGCCACATGCATTCCAGATGTTCTGGAAACGCTGGCCGAGAGCCCAGCCTAGGCATGAGGCTACTGAGCCTGGAGCCCGCTGCCCGCATGGGGAGGCCTTCAGGGCCAGCTCTGATCCTCCAAATGCAGGTCTGAGGGCGCTCTGCTGGGGGGAGGGGGTCGGATTCAAAGTCACTTTGCCTCTGTCAAAGTCGGGTCAGGCAACCAGCCTAGGCCTGTGACCCAGGGCTCGAGTCCCTGCCTGTTTCTCACCTGGAGAATGACAGAGGGATCTGGGACAGCGGCCATGGCCAGAGAGGCTCAGGGGAGCAGTGACAGATGTCCTCAGATGCCCCTTTGCTATCTGAAGGGGACACACAGCCTCCTTAGGGTCCCGTCCTGCAGGGAGAGGCCCACAGAGAGCCGCGGAGCTCAGAGTCGCCAGCCTCCAGAGGTCAGTGTTGGGGCACAAAACCAGCTCCCGTCCAGATGCCCGGTCACATGCCAGGCGCCCGGCCGCACCCGCCACAGTGTCTCCAGCCACTAAGCAGCCCAGGGCACGGCTTGGGTAAAACAGCCAGGCCTCCTTCATGTGCCCAGCAGCTGCACCCCTGAAAACCTCACTCCAGGGCTGGGGGTGTAGCTCGGTGGCCCAGCGCTTGCCTGGGAGGCCCTAGCCTCAGTCCTCAGCCCTGAAGAAACGAAAAATGTCAGATCGTATTAAAAGCATGCGACGGGTGCTGTGTTCCTATGAGACACAGGTCAGCCAGGTCCAGGCAGAGGGTTAGGCCGAGCTCAGGCTTTCCTGGGCGGCGGCAGGACAGTCCATCCATTAGGCAGGAGGCAGTGGGGTGAGCAGAACTCCGGCCCCAGAACACCCAGTCAAAACCCATGTCCTAGCAACTTCCCAGAGGCCCCCGGGACAGGTGCTTTCTCCTTTGAGGCTGCCCCACGCCAACCTCCTGCACGGGGACTGGAGGGGCCTCCCGACCGGCACATCAGATCAGGGAGCACATTTTGGCCTGAAGTCTTTCCTCCTGCGTTTTTGGCTGTGTGGCCTTGGGCAGATGGTGCCCCCTCTCTGAGCTGCCTTTCCTGGTCTGTAGATCTCTTGCTAATGGAAGGTGCCACCTCGACGGGCCTCTGAGCACACACAGGTAGAGGCTGCAGTGGCTCTGCTCTGACTGCTGTGGGGGTGGACAGGGGCCTTTGGAAGTCCCAGGTCCCCCCTCTGGCGAGCTGGTGCTGATTCCCACAAACTGAGCAGGGCTGAGAGTGGGGCCCGGCAACCTCCAGCAGAGGCCAGACCAGGGGGGTCCACAGGGCCGTCCCACCCAGGTTCCCCATCAGCATGTGCTATGAGGAGCGGCAGGTGCCCGACAGCGCCGACATGGCAGAGGGCTCGCCCATAACCCACCAGAAAGCGGCCTGGGAGGCCAGCCAGCCACAGGCCCAAGCCTCTCATGGCCACGCCCAGGCCCCTCGTGGCCACGCCCAGGCCCCTCATGGCCACGCCCAGGCCCCTCGTGGCCACGCCCAGGCCCCTCGTGGCTGCACCCCAGGCCCCTCGTGGCTGCACCCCAGGCCCCTCGTGGCCACGCCCAGGCCCCTCGTGGCTCCACCCCAGGCCCCTCATGGCCACGCCCAGGCCCCTCATGGCTCCACCCCAGGCCCCTCATGGCCACGCCCAGGCCCCTCATGGCTCCACTCCAGGCCTGGTGGGAGAGGCTCTTCCCTGGTACAGGGGAGCTGGGAGATGGAACTTTGGTCAGCCCCGAGGTGCCCACTGAAAATGGGAACTCCTGGAAAGAAGAGGAGGGAGGATGGGAGTGTGAGGCAGGGCTGTGACTGGCACCTGGGAGGCCGACCAAACTCATGACCTGACCACTACTCCTTATTACTGACATCATCATTTTATTTAATCCTCAAAAAACCTGCAAAGTAGGTATCATCACATCCCATTTCATAGAGGGTGGATTTGAGGCTCAGAGAGGTTGACTAAGTTGTTTGTTAGATGATTGAAGAATCACGAGATCCATCCCCTCGTGCACACACTAGGTCCATGATTTGCCCTGCACCTTCCTGACTTCATCCTGTTTCTCCAGATCTGTCCTCATGTGTGCAGACACAGTCACAGCAGCAGCTAGTATTTAGTGAGCATTTAGTATGTGCCATATACTGCTGCAGCAATTGTACACAGCAAGTATCGTCCCCATTTTAAAGAGAGGCAGTAAATAGCCTAAGGTCACCAGGATGGTAGCCCTGCTGCCCCTGGCCGTCAGTCACCCTGTGGAGTAAGGTGACCCTTCCTCATTAGGGATGTCTTGCCACAGTCAATGCGCCCGCCACACCCCTCCCCGTCTGTGTTCTGCCCGTGGCTGTCTATGTTAGTTATTGTGCTCTTTCAGCTCATGATGGTTTAAAGTCAAAAACTTGCTATCATGACAACACAGAGCCGGCATCACCTGCTGTAAAGACAGGAGATAGAAACAGACGCTTGAAAGGAAAGGGAGAGCCGGGCACAGTGTGCACACCTGTCCCAGCAGCTCCAGAGGCTGGGGCAGGAGGATCACTAGTTCGAGGCCAGCCGCAGCAATTTAGTGAGGCCCTGTCTTAAAATAAAAAGGACCAGGAGTGCAGCTTGGTGTGGGCACCCCTGGGTTCATCCCAGTGGTGAGGCAGGGGGCAGGAAGGAGGGAGGGAGGGAGGGAGGGAGGGAGGGAAGGAAGGAGGGAGGGAGGGAGGGAGGGAAGGAGGGAGGGAAGGAAGGAGGGAGGGAAGGAGGGAGGGAGGGAAGGAAGGAAGGAGGGAGGGAAGGAGGGAAGGAAGGAGGGAGGGAGGGAGGGAAGGAGGGAGGGAGGGAGGGAGGGAAGGAGGGAGGGAGGGAGGGAAGGAAGGAAGGAAGGAGGGAGGGAGGGAGGGAAGGAGGGAGGGAGGGAGGAGGGAGGAGTGTCATCTGGGCTGCTGACAGCAACACCCCCCCCCCCCCCCCCCCCCCCCCCCCCCCCCCCACCCCCCCCCCACCCCCCCACCCCCCACCACCCCCCCCACCCCCCCCCCCGGGCTCAAAGCAGCTGTGCTCCTTCCAGTGGAGCCAGCCCCGCCCCAGCAAGCCCCACTTTCTGGGGGAGCAGGACTGGGGACCCCGACAGCACAGCGGGTGAGTTCTGCAGAGCAGGTCCTGCCGGTGGTCCTGGGGGCTGGGGTCTACAGGCCTGCGTCTGCTGGGGGCCTGCTCCCGAGCGGGGCTCTGCGAGTCCCCAGGCCATGGGGGGCCCACACCAGACAAGACAGCAGGCTGGCTTCCTAACAGCCTCTTGGGGACCAGCCATCCCTCTGTTAAAGGCCTGATCAGCCACTGCTGTCACAACCTGGCCACCTCCTGAAGGTCTCGGCCCCCCAGGGCCTCACGGTGGGGATCCAACTCCAGGGAGAGCCTGGAGGGGCCTCACGACATAGCAGAGTCTGGACAGGAACCACTCCCTCACTGTGTGACGCGGCCCTGTGGCCCTGTGGCCTGCACCCCGGGGCAGACGGGAGGGTCGGTGGGTGCCCAGCGGGCAGCGCCGGTGCCCCTGGGAGCAGCCCTGGGCTGTGCTTCCGAGGGCGCAGCGGGATCTGGGTCGCCAGCAAGGCCCGGCCCAGGGCGTGGGGGACCCGGAGGCCAGGCAGGGCCTCCTGGGCGGGCAGCCGCGCTAACCTGCGCTCTGTCCTCTGTCCGCAGCACAACATGCCCTTCTGGCGGATTTCCTGCCACGCCGACCTGGAGGCACTCAGGCACGCGCTGGAGCTCGAGTACCTATAGCGACACCCGCCATCGCCACACCCACCGGGCCCCCTGGCCGCCCCGCCTCCCCTCCAAGAGCCCCAAAGGCCCGGACACCGGACCCCAGGCAGAGCGCTGCACCCCGAGGGCTGTCCAGCGGCCGTCCCAGAAGCCATCCAGGGGGATTCCGAGAGCAGAGGGCCGGTGGCGACGCAGCCGGGGCTGCTTGGAGTCCCGACTTCTGCAAGACACACAGGACAGCAGGGGGAACTGGTGGCCAGGGGAGGGCAGGTGGCTTCCTTTTGTCCCGTTGTTAATTTATGGCCTGGCCTGCACTCTGGCCACGCTCTGGCACCGTGCTGGTTCCTTGGTGGCTGGTCTGGCGGCTAAACCTGGCGTGGGGCCCCGGGGGCAGCTCTGGTTTCAGGGCTCTCTGCTCAAGTCGTGTTCTGGGGGGACAATCATTCTCTAGCATCTGTGAGGGAGGTATCGGGCTGTTGGGAAGACTGTGGCTCACCTTTGTTTTTAAAGACGGCTGTGGACAGCACACGTGCCTTATGCTGCCATCTTGTTCCTGGGGAGAGGAGGACACTGGGGAGGAAGCGGTACTTTGTGACGGATAAAAGGCATTAAATAAAACCACGTTTACATTTTGCAGTGGGGCAGATGGTAGTTCTCTATTCCCATTCTTCAGGCTTCCAGATACATTGGTCCTTTCAGTTGCAAAAGAATAAAAATCCAACTTCAATTGGCTGAAACCGAGAGAGGGCAGAGAGAGAGAAAGAAGCCTCCGGCAACTTTTTAGTTGATACCTGTGTTCAGGTACGGCTGGATCCAGGTGATCAGTGACTTTGTCCTGCATGCTTTAATTCTCAGGTGGGCTAGGCTCTTCCCTGTTGTGGCAAAATGGCTCCAAGAGCCTTTCTTCAAAACCACGCAGCCAGAAAGAGAGCACCTTCTCCACAGTGGTGGTGACACAAGCCTGGGCTGCACCTCACTGGCTGAAGCTGAGTTGTGGGGTGTTCATAGACCTGAATTTAGGGTTGGGTCCCCTGAGATCAGAAAGTTGGAGAAGGCTAGTCCCCCAGAGGAGAAAATCACTCAGAGTGACATATTACTAAAAGAATTGGGGACAGAGCCCACCCACCAAGGTGGGAAGTCCAGCGAACTTCCATTCCCAGGACAGGACTCGACTTTCCAGTAGATATGAAATGATTCCAGGACCCAGCGACAGGGGCAGGGGGTGATATCTGGGGAGGTTCTAAGGATGTCGCAAACACTGTCACTCCTGTGGGGGACCAAGCAGGGCCTGGCTCCCAGTGACTGGATACCAGCAGACATGCAAGCCCCTGTTGGTGACCCCAGATATTACCGACTGGCTCAGGTCTGCGCAGTGCAGACGGGAGGCTCGGCAATGGAGCCTCCCAACGAGAATCTGTGACACTGGAAAGCCTCAGCACGCGGGAGAGTCCCTGGTGGCCTCTGAGTTCCCTGGGGTGGGTGCTCTGGGTCCCATCTCTGTCTCCATAAACTCATCCCAGAGCCTGACACAATTAGGATCCATGGTAGACAGGACAGGAAGAACAGGAAAGCAGGTCACACCCACCTGGCATTTTAGTGAATGCAGGACCACCCCACAACAGTGGTCCATAGGATTGTGTCACCTGGTTACACTGTGGCCACGTGACAGTCAAATCACCTAACACCACCTTCTCAGAAGGCACGTCTGTCCTCAAGTGACACGTGACTGTATAAGTGGAATCATGTCACATGGACAACTGGATGGGTGGATGGCCATTTGGACAGATGGCTGAGGGGTGGCTCACCGTTGGGTGGGAGGTGGGTGAGGGGCGAAGTGACTGGACGGCTGGCCAACTGGAAGATGGCAGAACATCTGGGCGGGTAGAGGATGGTGGATAAAGATGTCTCGCGGGTGGTTGGGTGGACCGTGGGTGTGGGGTGATCAGACGGACGATCACAGGGACAATCAGACAGTTGCATGGTGCATGAGGGCATGGCTGGAAGGAGGGACAGATGGCTACCAAGGTCAGTGAGTGGACACGTGGCGGGGTGGGTGGCTGTGAACGGAGGCCCAGGAGGTGACGCTCTCTAACGCTGCCTTGAGCACCTGGCTGGGGCTCCTACGGGCAGCAAGCTCAGGATGAACCGAGGATTTTACTGGATGGACTGGTTCCTGGCTGGAGCGGAGAAGGAGACAGAGCAGAGCCGCCCAGATCCAGGGAGGGAAAGTCCTGGGTGCCCCATCTCCCCATGGCCCCCCTTCCACAGGCACCATGTGTGGTGACAATCTTTCCACCCCCCCTTCTGCTAACACCAAAGCTTACTCTCTGGGAAAATACGATCAATTACTTATTTAAAAGACTTTTTTCATGCCCATTAGAAACACTAAGGGGATTTCAGTGGAGCACACAGGACAATTTTGGGCAAAACAGATGGACCCTCCCCTTAACCTTGAAGTCAAACTCCCCGGGTGTGGACTGCTTTTCTGTTGCGATGACCAAGGGTTGAAGAGGTGGCAGTGCAGCCTTGACGCATCTGACTTGGATTCTGGATGATCCAGAGCTGCTGGAAGGAAGGACGGCGTCTTTCTCGTCTCTGTAGTCTCAGTCCCCACCGCAAAGCAGAACTTTGTGCACATTGGGTGGACGGGTCGGGTGGCACAAGGATGGACGCATCCCTGATGAGAGAGAGACCGGTGGTTGGCTGAATGGACCAACAGACAGATCACCGAGACCAAGGTCCCAACCTGCCTGTGTTTCCTGTGTCCCTTGCGGCTCTCCAGAACATTCTGGCAGTAGAGGAGGTCGACTCTTCTGGACTTGCCTCTCAGAGGTTCCGAATGACTCCAGATCTTCCAGAGAAGCCCAGCAGGATGGAGACCCCACAGATGTCCCCAGATTGGCCTCTGAAGCGGAAGCAGGGATTTGCCTGGCCGAGGGATTTAGAATTCAGGGAGCTGTCTTTGGGGTTTTTTTCCCCATTACAAATGACAGAAACAAAGTGGCTTAAAACACTTCCTTGGCTCGTTGGACTGAAAGTTCCAGGAATGGGTGACCTCAGATAACCTGCCCCATACAGAATTCAAGACATGTCCCTCAAATCCACCGTCTTGCCCTCCATCCGAAATTCTGTTCCTCTCCTTTGGATTCGTCTGTGGGCCACAGGGACACACTTGGAGATGAAGCTGTGAGGCTGTAACCCAACCAGGATTTTCAGTGGTAAAGCACTCTCTGTCCTTGCTTGGGCTGGCCTTGAACTTGCAGTCCTCCAGCCTCAGCCTCCTGAGTCACTGGGATCACAGGTGTGCGCCACCGCACCAGCCCTCTCACGCTGTCTTCGAGGTGCATCCGTGTTGCTGGGGCCAAAGTCCGTTCTGGGTAAAGGGGAATTGGGGTTTAAAGCGCTGGACGGTGTTCCTGGTGCTTTGAGCCTAGGTGGAGGCAATGCTGGCTAAAGCTGTGCTTACCAGCGACCACCAGGGGGCAGTGCAAGCCCACAGCTGGCTGGCGCTGTCCTCAGATGCCCGAGGTGGGACCAAGACACACTCCCCCGCCCTGTGTGTGCGCATGCGCTGGGGGACTGCAGGTCCTCTCTGGAACAGATTCCCGAAGCATCTCCTTCAGGCTGTGCTCGCTGCCGGGGTGGCTCTGATGCGATGGCAGCTCCATCGACGGCCTGTTCAGGCCCAGGAGTTCCCGTGAGGTCCCTTCTGCACTGACTGGGCCTCAGCAGACACAACGTGAGGGGGCTGGTGGCTTCAAGCGCTATCAGGCAGCCCGCAGCGATGAGGAAGGCGGGTCCTGCCCTCTGCCCAGCTCTGAACCTGGGCCCCCCTTGTGTGTGCACGTGTGCTCGGGACTGAGCCCAGGGTGCTGTAGCCCGGAGCTGCGCCCCGTCCTTCATGTTTTTTATCTTGAACCAGGGGCTCACTCAATGTCAACCCTCCCACCGGCCTCCAGGGTGTCACAGTAGATCAAGTGAAAAAATGTGGGGGCTTACTTTGACATCCAGAAGTTTCTCGAGGACGGCACTAATGTGACGCTGGACAGACACTGAGTTTAAACGTCACCGTGAACTATGTGGAGAGCTGGTTACGGGGAGGCCACCTCTTTGCCCTGCCTGCTCCCACCTGCTGGTATCTGGGCCCACAGAACCCCAGGTCAGGGAGCCTCCTGGCCACCTGTGTGGTCAATGAGGGCACAATCTCAAGCCCACTTCTAACCCTCAATAGCACCTGCCACATACCAGGCCCTGGGCAAAGCCCTTGCCCACCTTATCCCCCGCCTGGAGAGGAAGAGCCCAGATTCGGGCCCGGGTGGAGCCCCAGCCCTCCCTTTCCAACCACAGGAGCTTCCCCTCTTCAAACCTGTTTTCTCAGCCGTAAAATGAGATGACAGCGGAATGGCCTTCCAGCGTCACTGCCAGCCCCGAGTGCCCCCAGACATGGCACTTACAACAGTGGCTTTCAAACCTTTAGGCTGCATACGACAGCCAGGCACGGTGGCCACCCTGCAGTCCCAGCTGCTCGGGAGGCTGAGGCAGAACAAGCACTTGAGCCCGGGGTTCAAGGCCACCTGGACAACATAGTGAGACCCGAACTCTTTAAGGAAAAAAAGAATATATTCTGAATATAGCGATAAACCAAGCTACAATGTCCAGAAGAAAAGACCGCATTAAGACCCAGTGTAACGTGTGTGCATAGATAAGTGCCAGTGTATACACAGCGTGCACACATTTCACTAAAGTATTCCACAAAGCCACGCCCACTGTAGCGCCATACACATCCTGCCGCTCCACCCTTGAGTTTTTAATGATGCAGGTCACAATCTTTCACATCAGTTTCACAGACCAGGATTGGAAACACAGTTTCAACCAGACCAGGATTTGGAAAACACCAGTTTCAAACAGGCGAGGCAAACGAGCTCATCCAAGGACTTATAAGCCCCGTTTTACAGAGGGGGAAACTGAGGCTCAGAGGAGCTGCGGCCTTGCAGCTGGAAGGGGGCGGGCTCAGCCCCTGCGCAGCACCTGGTGACTCAGGCTGCCCACAGAGAAGTTTTACTGCTCTGCACACTATTTTTTCAAGTTTTAACCCAGCTGTATGAAACTGGGGAAATTTAACTCAAAATCTAAATTTTCAGCCAGGTGCAGTGGCGCACGCCTGTCATCCCAGTGACTTGGGAGGCTGAGGCAGGAGGCTGGATATGGGGGAGGACTGAGAGTTCAAAGCCAGCCTCAGCAACTCAGCAACCCTGCAACCCTGTCTCTAAATAAAATACAAAATAGGGCTAGGGATGTGGCTCAGTGGTTAAGTGCCCCCGGGGTTCAATCCCTGGTACCAAAAAAAAAAGTCTAAATTCTCAACTTTTCTAAACTAGAAAAGGATGGTCTGGCGTGCCCCAGCTGCCTCTGCGCATGCTCACCAGGAGCCCCTCCCCCACCCTCAGGGGGCTGGCACTGGCTGCGCTCTCCGGTTGGCCACAGTCCCCACCGCACCCCAGAGAATTCCTGGCCACCGAAGCAGCACCACAAGCCACTGTCACTGCGCACACAGGCTGTTTCAATCACACGGAGAAACCGTTTTCTATCGAAGGTGGAAGCACAAAACCAAACCCGTAAGGGGGCCGCGTGTTTCCAGAAAGAAACAGACCACCGCCGTCCACTCTGACTTTTTCAGTGTAAAACCGAATGCGTGTCCAGTCCACCCACTTCACTAGTGTGCATCCCTGCCTGGTCCTGGGAGAATGGCCTTCGCAGCCGGTCTTACCTCCCCACCCGGTGTCTCTGTTATGTCCACAGCATGTCCCCAGCGCCAGAAACTGCTCGGTGAAGAAAGTGCCTAATTAATCACTAATTAATTTGTAGTTTTTAAACAAAACTTCTCCAATGATGACAGAGATACTGTAATGGTTAGGAGCAGGCATTTAGGGGGGGGGTGGTCAGACTGGATTCAAGTCCAGCTTGCTCAGTCTCTCTGTTTTACAGCAGGTAACGAGGATGCTTTGAAATCAACTACCTGGTGTGCAGGAGATGGGCACCCCAAGGCCACTCCCTCCCCTTGGGTTCATCAAGGGGAATCCAGGTCTTTCCAAACCTAGTAATGCTCAGCTGGCCCAGGATCCCGCTGTCCGCTGGGCCAGGGGCAGCAGTTTGGTGCAGTCATGGAAGAGCCCTGGGTTAGATGGCAAAGCCCAGGGTTCGACTCCCTGCCACACCGTTGATGGAGAACTGGCTGGTTCAACTCCAGCTCTCCCTCCCGCTTCCGCCCAACCTTCCTGAATTGAAGAAGCTAAACTCCTGGATTCCTTTCAGCCAGGGTCTGGTGCTCTTCCAGCTGCCAGGCAGCTGCAGTCACTAGAGACCTGCATTTGCTACTAAGTGAGAAGAAGGATGGGGGTCAGGCAGGGAGCATCCGACCTGCCTGTGGGACCCCAGCAGAGGTGTCATCTCTATGGGAATCAGACCCGCCCGTTGTGGGAGGAGCTTGGGGAGTTCTGCTCAGGGGAGTGGAAGGCCATCTGATGAGGCTCAGCCGCACATCCAGCCACTGGGGCCTGGGATTCTGCAGCCTCCGGGGCAGCCAGGACTGGGAGACCTAGACATAGCCTGGGGAGCCTGCTGCCAGCTCTGCAGCTGAGGACTGTCACCAGATCTAATCACAGCGACCAGAGGCCGCTGCTTCCCTTCCGCCTTCGAAGCCTCCACGTTGGTCACCCGACGGGGCGGCACTGCAGGAGGGAGACCCCGGGTCTCCTACCAGCCTCGCAGACAGTGCTGACCTGACATCAGTGCCTCCCCTGCCACTGGCGGCGTGGATCCTGCTCCCTACAACCGCCAGAGACCTCAGACCCGCAGGTCAGCCATCCTGGCTCCATCAACGCGAGTCCTCTGGTTGGCACAACTTCCACCTACGGAGGTCGCAGAGCAGAAGCGGGATCTCACCTTCCCAGCCATCCTCGCCGTCCTCGCCGTCAGAAAGTAGGAAGCCCAGCTGATTCCCACCACACCAGTGCACAGTAGGATGACCACACTGGCAAATTTGTGTGTTTTATCACAATTTCAATTAATAATGTAAAATGCCTCCATATCAGCCGGGCACCGTGGCACCGGCCTGTAATCCCAGCGGCTCAGGGGGCTGAGGCAGGAGGATCATGAGTTCAAAGCCAGCCTCAACAACAGCGAAGTGCTGAGCAACTCGGTGAGACCCTGTCTCTGAATACCAAATAGGGCTGGGATGTGGCCCAGTGGTCAGTGCCCCTGAGCTCAACCCCCAGTACCCCCCACTGATGCCTCCATATCATTTTATAATTTAAATGAGTGAATTAAACACAATAAAATGTTTAGAAAAACAAACCAACCCCTGTGCCAGCTTCCTGCCCTCTTTGGGGCACAAGGGCCCAACACATTCCCACGGCAGCCCGCACCCTCACCCACACCCCACCCCAATTCCTCCTCCCCCCGTCTCACGGGCCTGCCTTTGCTTCCTGAAAAATGGGGGGCCCACCTCAGGGCTCGTAGGTTTGTTTTTCTTTCCACCTGGATGCTCTTCAGCCAGGTCAGTGGCTCTCAACACTCGCTGCCCCTCAGGGTCATCTGAGCAGATCTCAGAAGGCCCCCGTCAAAAGACACCGTGAAAAGGGCCGAGGTCCTTGGGTGGTTTCTTCCCAGTGAGAATTCTGGCTCAATGGAAGCCAAGACGGCACTTGTTTTGTTCTCCACCGTGTCCCCAGTGCTTGCCTCAATAAGCAGCTGTGGCCAGAAGGGACACTTCCCATTCCAGTAGTCCCATCACTCGTTTCTGTGGCTGCAGTTCCACAAGTGGCCACCAGGTGGCAAGAGTCAACTACATTAAAAAGTCACCTCTAGACTCTCCAGGCTGGTGGTCCCTGCGGGTCCCTAGGAGGAAGCAGCAAGGTCCTGGCAGCCTCTTCCGGGCTCACCATACCCCATCACGTCTTCACAGAGTGAGACGTTAGGTGGACCCAGATGAAAGTTACAGGACCTCCAGCCCTGCCCCCTCTCCACCACGCACTGACCCTCTGGTGCAGCTGCCCGGGGCAAGATTCCACGGTACCCCCACTGTGACAGGTGCACACACGCTCCTGCTGCGGGTCTGTGTGCACACGCCGCCCTCAAAGAACCGCAGATGCCCTGTAACTGTACCAACAAGGAACCACAGTCAAGGTTTTAGATAAAAGGGCAGGACAGACACTACCATTTGTAAGAAAGGGGAAAGATGTCACTCCAACGAAGCCTTCTTGCTGTCCATCAAGCCCATGAAGCTCACAGGTGCCCCGGTCCCTTTGCACTTCCTGGTCCCTCTGTCTGGACCATTTCCTCACCTACTTGATCTCCCACAGCCAGCTCTTCATTCATAGCTCAAACATCCCCTCTGCAGAGAGGATGCCAGATGGTTCCAACTGGGAAGTCACCTGTGCCTCTTGGTCCTCCTCTACACCATCCCCCTTGGTTCCTTGACAATACCAGCCATTCTCTGCTTTTTCAGGGCCCATAAGTAGAAAATGTTCCCATTTTTAGGTGGTTGGGGAAAAAATATTTTGCAATAAACTGAAACTCAAATGTCGGTCTATGGCACTTTATGGTTTTCGCCACGTTCACTTACGGTCCCCTTTGGCTGCTTTTGCCACAAAGCCTGACACTCTGACCCTTGGTGGACTTGAGGATCCTGCCTGCATGGATTCACTCCCGTTACCTTCCTCCGAGCCCAAGGGAGGAGCCCACAGGCCCATGCTCCCTCCTCTACTCCAGTTGCTGAAATCCCAGCACCTAGCAGGTCCCCTGGGAATTGCTGCCCCATGACTGGAAGACTGACTGGTTGTCACCCCAAGGGAATGCAAGCTTGGCAAGGGGGGGGGACATCCCACCTCCCATCCCAGTGCCGGGGCCGTGCACACATTTGCAGACCACTCAGGAACTGACACCACGCGCACCTTCAAACGGGGGCCTTGGCAGGAGGGTTGCTGGGGTAGAGATCTGGGGACCACTGGCCAGAGCAAAAACGGACCCTGCTGCCCAGAAGACCAAGTAGCCTCAAGCTCTCCAGACTCTGCCTTCTCCCAGGCTTGGAGCATCAAGGCCAGCACAGCCCACGGACGTCCGGGTGGCTCAGGTCTCCTAGGCCACAGAAGTCGGTGGCTCCCTACTGCCCCACGCCTTCCTGCAACACCCTGGTGCTAGCCAGGGCCACTAGTGTCAGGTGCCGCCCTGTGGGGGGTGCTGGCCTCTCAGGGCCCCTCCTCCTGTGTTTGGCTGTAAACATAGACAGCCATCCCCACCACCGGGAAAACTGCAAATTCGAGGACAACCAAGCCATTTTGCCAAAACAGTTTAATTAAAAAAAAAAAAAAGTGAAGAATCTGAAAAACCTGGGAGGGAGGGGGGAAGGGGGGAGGGAGAGAGAGAATGGGGGAGGGAGGGGAGAGAGGGAGGGAAGGGGGAGAGAGGGAGGGGCGGGGGAGAGAGGGAGGGAAAGGGGGGAGGGAAGGGGGGAGGGAGAGAGGGAGAGAGAAGGGGGAAGGAGGGAGGGAAGAGGGGAGGGAAGGGGGGAGGGAGAGAGGGAGAGAGAAGGGGGAAGGAGGGAGGAAGAGGGGAGGGAGAGAAGGGGGATGGGAAGGAGGGAAGAGGGTAGGAAGGAAGGAGGTAGGGAGGAAAGGGGGAGGGAGGAAAGAGGAGCGGGAAGGAGGGAGGGAAGGAGGGAAGGAGGGAGGGAGGGAAGGAGGGAGGGAGGGAGGGAAGGAGGGAGGGAGGGAGGGAGGGAAGGAGGGAACCCAAGACCACACCCTGCGACTCCACGGGCTCAGTCACAAAGAAACACCATCTTCAAAAAAGATATTTAAGTTTAATACAAATTTTATACAAAGAAAATGTGAAAAAATACTTCCATATGCTAAAAGCAATTATGCTTCACAAATAAGGCCAGCTAGGCTATTTTTTTTTTTTTGACAACTGCAATTCACAAATGTTCTTTCTCTCCTGCTTTCTTCTAATATCTGTTCTTCTTTCTTCTCTAATGTGGGTGGCTAGCTGGAAGCCATACAGCCAGCATCCTCTTATCAACAATGAAGAGAAAGTAAACGAGACTAAAATGTACAACAGAATGTACTGGAATGATATCGTACAATTAATATTCTCATATACATACATCACCTTTTGCTTTGATCAATGCTTTTTGTTTTACACAACATACAAAATGGTACTACAGCTTACGTAGTGTAACAGACAGCATGACGGTCTTGCTTTCTCATACTGCCACTGTTTCATGCTTACATAAAAACGCAGAGCTCCATCATATAAATAATACACACATGCTTCCTCCGACGCACGCTCCTCGGTGTGCATCTGCCTTTGAGTTCCTGCTTCTGAGAAGCACAGCATCTCCTCCCGTGGGTGTGTGAGTGTTCAAAGGAACCACAAACAAGAAAAGGTTTCTCTTTGCTGCCGAGTTGGTGACGAGCTGGGCAGGGCTCACTAGCCTCCGAGCATCTTCTGTAAACAGGATGTTGATTTTCCCTTTTAGGAGCCACCACTTAAACCACACAGAATAAAGGGCCCCTCCCCACGGCTCCCGGTCTGCAGAGCCTGCGAGGCAGGACACAGTGACGTAGGCATCCGCAAGGGGCCACCGGCGTGGCGTGCTGTGGACAGACACAGGACAACGCTGGCTTCCCCGGGTGCCGAGGGTGAGGCTGTGCAGCAGCAAGCCCAGGCCCGGCCCAGGACTGCTGTGCCCACCGGGCTGGCCCAGGACTGCTGTGCCCACCGGGCTGGCCCAGGAGCGTGTGCCCCGAGGGCGGGCTGCCCATCTGCCTCCGCAGCCAACATTCCTTTCGTTGTGGGGTGTTTTGTTTTGTTTTTTTTTTTTTAACTTGTTTTTCTTTTTTTATAAGTTAAAGTCGATACAAATATAAAAAGGGAAGGTGCTCTAGTTCAGTGACATCCACAAATTGTACATTATTTACACCTACAGCAGCGGCCCCTCCCGCGGCCCTCCCGAGCCTGAAGGGGTCCTTCTCCGTCTCCGCCGACTCCTATTTCCCTGGCGTCCGCGGTCCTCCCCCGTGGGACGGGCGGTCTGGTCACAGCTTGCCCCTAGTCCCAGAAGGCGTCGAGCCGAGACTCTTTCGGGATGAGGCTCTTGGCGCTGGAGCCGGCGCCGAGCTCGGAGCGGGCCGACCCTCGCTTCTCTTCGCCGCCGCCCCAGCAACTGGACTTGCTGCTCCGGGAATGGTCTGCGGAGGGAAGGCACCGGTCAGCACCCCGGCCCGCTCCGCCGGCCACGCGCTCTCCTAGCCAGGGAGCCACCTTCTCCTCCCCACCCCGTACGCCATGGACGGTCCAATTCCCGCCACGTCCATCTCCCCCAATCTGTGGCTCTCTAGAATGCAGAGGTGGAACTTAGGACCTCTAGCTTAGGATTTTTAGGACTTAACCCAGCTGGCTGCAAATCAGCAGGGTGTCAAGGATGAAGATGACTGGGACAGGGCTCAGTCGCCCAGGAAGGATCTCCTGAGCCAGACCTGTACCCTCACTACGCCCCGGGCACCCCTGCGTCCAGGCTCAGCCAGGGAGGCAGGCCCTGGGGACTGGCGGGCAGTGTACGTCCACCCACCGCGGTCCTCGAACCAATCTAGAGGCAACTTGAAAAATAAGACCCATGACCAAATCACAAGTGTCCACCCAAGGGGGAGGATCATAAAAAAGGGACAACTGTGGACCAGAGGGCTAAGTCCACCTGGACGCACAGGCCCAATGGGGAGTCTAAAAAAGGATGCAGAACCACAGCAAGACCTAGGATGGCTTCAAGGACACATAGACACAGCACTAGGAAGGAAGCTGAGTGACAAGTGGTGACAGAAGAGTCGGAGAGGAGCCAGTGACGGCCCTCCTCCAGCAGTCCAGCTCCGCAGGCTCCGCGGCCAGCAGCCAGCTCCCGCGGTGCCTCGGGTCACTTACCAAGTTACTAAGTTCAGACAGATTTTTTTTTTAAAGCATTCTTGAGGTGAGGGGAGGACACTGGGCTGGAAGGGGTCATGGATCAAGCTTAGAGGCAGAATCGGGTGGCTGAGGAAGGGACCCTACTATTACCTAACGGGGCTGCAATTCTTACTGCCCATCAAGAGGCACGTGAGGTAAGTCGGGAGCTCTGTCTCTGGAAGACAAGGGGCAGGAGGGTCGGATGGCAGCGAGTGTCACCAGGAGAGAACTTATTGGCAACTTGTATGGCCGGCCAGAAGGGGGCAGTGTTGTGGCGGACAGAAACGGGGCTGGGGGTGGAGCCTTGATCTTCTGGCCCCTCCCCTCTAGGCATCCCTGCACTTGGAGCTCTTCTGGAGTGTCCCTAAGGGGTGACGCTGCTGGTCATCACTACACATGAGAAAAGTCCCACAAGGCAGTCACCCTTGCGGCTCTGGTGACAACTGGGACCAGCTGGGGTCCTGGAAGACCCGGGGCAGCGGGCCAGGCGCAGCCAGGCCACACAGTCTGGCGGAGGGGGCAGAGGGAGTGGGAACGCGGTGGACTCGTCCCACCGGCCAGGGAGAGCTGGTGTCTTGGGATCAGATGGAGGCTGACCCTCCAGAAGCCCAGCCCAGCCGGCTCTCGCCCTGAAGCAGCGGGCAGTGGCCTCGAGAGGCGCCCCTAAGAAGAAAGTTGCAGAGCGAGGGGAGCCCACGCGACAGGACAGGAGGACACGGCCACAGAGAAACACGGACACACACAGGACGAGGCTTGGCGAGCCGAGCTGGCCGCGGCTGGACAGGGTCATACTTACACTTCTGGGCGGGGTAGTTGGGGTGCGGCTGGTGGTCTGTGGTGGTTGGGGTAGAGGCAGGCTGCTTGTCACACCTTTTGCTAACTGAAGAGATACCAAGGCAGCTCAGAGTCCGTCCCGGGCCAGTTTGGCACAACCCCGAGGGCGCTAGCTCCGGAACCCGCTGGCACCCCGTGCTCCCACCCGGGGCACCGCGGGCCACTGCGGCCTTCAAACACGTGATCAAACCCCAACAGGACCACTGCACACAGCACACGCCACAGGTGGGGGACAAGGCGGCCGGTAACGGAAAGCCACCGGCACTTGATAAGCCCCAGGGTGTCAGGATTTTGAAAGCAAAATCCTCAAAACCTCTGCTAACTGCCTAATCCAACAAGAAGACAGGCAGGCGCTGGACGCCAAGGGAGGAAGGTAGCATCTGGGTCAATGAAGACACTGGTGACCCGGCCAGGCGCAGGGAGAGGACAGAGGGCACTGGAGAAGCTGGGGGCAGGGGGCAGGGCTGCAGAGGGGCGAGGGCCACTCCTCGCCCACAAATCAAAAACCTACAGCTGAAAGAGGCGAAGAGTGGAAGAAAAGGGTCTCAGGGAAATAGCTGGAGTGGTCAGGAGTTTGGTGGAAAAGACTGAAAATAAGATTTGGGAGTGGGGGGACTCCAGGGGCAAGGAAGCCTGAGAAGGACAGAAAAGCAGACCAGGGACTCCGTGATGACCCCACCACCCCAGTCCTGCAGGTGGCCACTGTCCCTTCACCTTTGCAGACTCAGATGGACAAAAGGAGACTTGACCACGGTTACAGAGCAGATGCTCCGGTCCCCAAAAGGGTATGACCGGAAGGAGGGGGAAGGAGATGGGGGTCAAGTGGGGTCAGTGGACGGTGCCTCCAGCAGCAGCACAAGAAGAGGGGGTGTTGAGGACTTGGCCTGCAAGGTAGCCCCAAGTAGTAGCCTAGGTGACACTGGAGGAGGAAGTCACAAGAGGACCTCACCCTTGCCTTTTGTCTAAAAATCAAATCAAGAAATGGAGGTACAGGAGAGGATGCTAATAAGAACCAGAAACAGCAGGAGATGGTTGGAGAGAGACCCCCGTTCTAGTTCCTATTCTCCTCTGTCGGCCCGAGCAGCTGCTTTAGGTAAAATCTTTTTTTTTTTTTTGGTATTGAGAGACATGGTCTCACTAAGTTGCTGAAGCTGTCCTTGAACTTGTGATCCTCCTGCCTCATCCTTCCAAGTCACTGGGATTACAGGCATACGCCACAGCACCAGGCTCGGGTACGTCTTAAAGATGAACAGGAGAGGGGCTGGGGTCGTGGCTTAGCGGCAGAGCGCTCGCCTAGCATGCGTGAGGCACTGGGTTCGATCCTCAGCACCACATAAAAATTATTGTGTCCACCTACAACTAAAAAATATATATTTAATAAAAAAAAAAAAAAAAAAGATGAACAGGGGAGGCCTATGCCACCTACCAAGGGGGCTCACACCCCTACTTAAACCTGCTGCTCAACACGCAGATGTCACCAGTGCCCTGGCGCCAACTACTCCTGTCCTTCCATTTTGACGATGAACCCTCTGGTTGGTACTCCTCCTCTGCCAAAATACCTTTTTTTAATTTTAAAATTAAAAAAAAAAAAATTGGGGGGTGCGGGTGTTGGTGGGGCTGGGGACAGAACCCAGGTCCTCATGCATACAGGGCAAGTGCTCCACAGTGCCCCTGCCCAGTCTCTTTCCGAGCCATAAAACGGGGGACCATGTCTCCTTCAGTGTAGTCCCAATCTTCACAAAAAACACCTGGGGGAAGGCCCCTTTAGACATGGAAGTCCTATGAGTCACACCATGATCAAGTGTCTGAGCCACACCCCCAGCCCTTTTCTATTTTGAGACTGGGTTTCACTAAGTTGCTTAGGGCCTTGCTAAGTTTTGAAGCTGGCCTTGAACTTGTGATCCTCCTGCCTCAGCCTCCGGAGTTGCTGGGATTACAGGTGTGGATCACTGCACCTGGCAGAGCTACTGTTAAGTCAACTAAAATAAAATATGAAGCTCCACTTCTGGTCACAGCTTGAGGGTTCCACAGCCACAGGTGGTTAGTGGCCACCAGTGTGCACAGTGCAGATATAAGACCTTTAGGGTACAACATTCCATTGGCAACGCGGGCGGTGGAGGAGGGAGCACCGAGAGAGAAGCGGATTTAAACACCTAGGGAAGGAGGCAGCTGAGCGGAGAGTATGGCTATGACAAAGGACAGGAAGCAAGAAGCGGTCACACGGTGAAGGTGGCCAGGAGGGAAAGGCAGAGCGTGTCCCCCATGTCACACGGAGGGCAGCAGGAAGGACAGGTGGAGTCTGAGACGGAGTAGGGAACGACGTCACCTCTGCAGGGCAGAATGGGGGCTGGTGAAAGGGGTTTGGAGGGAGGATGAGGCGGCTGAGGAGCTGTGCTTCTGAGGCCAGCGATAAGATTAAAGGAGCCATGGGACAGATCTGAGGTCCTGGGGAACTTCCTCCAGCTGCGCCGAGGCTCGGGTGCAGGTGAGGAGTCACGCTGCCAAGCTGAGAAAACAGGAAGGCCGGGGCGCCCGGGGCCTGTGAGCAAGACTGCGGCCCAGGGCTGGGCCCGGACACCAGGCCACGCAGGCCACGCAGGAGGAAGGAGTGGGGGAGCGGGAGGAGGCGCACACCAAGACCAGGGCCACGTCTGCGGCCCCTGTGACCGAGCCCCACGCGCCACGACACAACCACTTCTGACTTCCAACAGCAGTGCTTTGGTCTGGGTCCCATGGGTGAAGCTCGGGTCTGGGGTCACCTACGTCCTGGCTCGGCAAACACTCTCCAAGTGACTCGGGCCTCCAGGTCGGCTTCTCTGGGCTTCTCCCCCAGGCACTGGGCGTGACCAGGAGTGCAAGTGCCTCCTGTCCTTCAGGAAGCACCAGGGAGCACTCTCTGCCACCCTCCACACGCCAGAGAAGGGGCTTTACCTGCCTGACTCAGGTCCCCCACTGGCAGCAGCCACAGGCTCCCAAGTGACCGTCCTTTCACTTCCCCAGATACCAAGGTGCTTCAGCCCCGCACAGCCCAATGCCTGCTTCTGCACTTCCAAACTCATTAGCACACCCCCCACCCCCCCACACCATACACCCCCCCACACCCTCACATTGGTTCCGTGTCATCTTAGGCCTGCTACCCCGGCTGAGCGAAGCAAATGGACAGAGACCACGGAGCCTGCATTTACTCTCTGACCACCTACAAAAAGGCCCTCCAGCCCTGACCACTCTCCTGGCCACCGTGCCACATGCAATCCTTATTCTGGCAGATCCCACACACACAGCGTCACGAGTCTTCCCCGGGCCACCTCCGTCAGCACCTCGCAGCTGCAGAACCTCTGAACGGCACCGGCCGTGGGCAGCAGCAGAACCTCTGAACGGCACCGGCCGTGGGCAGCAGCACTCTCCAGCCTGGCCCTCCTCACGCGCCTCCTCACTCTGACACACTCACAGTCCCCTCACAGGCTGCTCAGTTCCTGTTTTAAGCTCACTTTTTTCAACTTCAATTCCAAAAGAAGCTTTTATCATTGCAACTCGTTCAAATTACCGTCAGGAAAGCCAAGCTGCAGGGCGATATTCTGGGGCTACCACGCCACTAGACCTGAAGTCGCTTTGGCTCTGTTCTGAAACAGATCTGAGATGCCGTGGCATCTTAGTGCCACGCTGTGGCGTGACTGGAGGTTCCATCTGGGGACTACAAGGGAGCATGAAGGGCGGTGATTTTTTTTTTTTTTAAATATTTTTTAGTTGTTGATGGGCCTTTATTTTATTTATACGCGGTGCTGAGAATCGAACCCAGGGCCTCACACATGCCAGGCAAGCGTTCTACCACTGAGCCACGATCCCAGCCCGAGGGCGGTGCTTTTTTGACGGCACTTCAATCAAATCCAAGGCCAAGTTCACATCCTCCCTAGATTCACTCCTGCCACTCCACCATCTCCATCATCCAGTTCCCACCGGCCCTTCCAGGCCTGGCCTCTGGGGAACCTTGCCCACCTGACCACAGACACTGCTTCCTCTAAGCGCTCGGTGTGCACAAGTAACATTAAGTTTTTGGTCTCCAGCTGAAGAGAACCAGCAGGCAAAAAGGCCCTGGAGGAAAGGTTATAGGCAAGAACACTGAATTCAGCAAGACCGTCCTCAACAAGCAAGGCCTGGGCCTGAACCCACCTGCAGTGACCAGAACTGGTTTAGGAAAGTGCGGGGGAAAGACCACGGGGCTGAGAAAGAAGGGCGGCCCGAACCCCAGGAAAGAAATCCGCACATCTCAGAAAAGCCCCCAAACAGCCTGCCAGAGGGAAGGATGGTCCAGAAACACCGCCCACCTCCACACTGTCTTCACCTCCCTGAAGGCCCAAGGACCCTCAGGAGCTGACTTTACGGGGCTTTGCTTACCCTGGCATTTCCCAGGGCAGGACCCTGTGTCCAAATAGTGTCACGTGGGCCCCGGTAAACAAAACACAGGTAAATCCTGGCCAGTGCGGAGAAGTGTGGGGAAACTGCCTCGCCCAGCCACACCCTCACCCCTCAAGCCCGCCCAGCTGAGGCACCCCAAAGATCCCTAACAGCTTGAAAACCACTGCCCTAACCCTGGGCTCCCTGACAAGATGGCTCCCAACCTGCCCGCATGAAATGAAAGCGCCATTCGCCCACCAGGGGGCGACATACCAGAGCCTTGGTTGGAGCCTAAGAGAATGGAGGAGGGCGTCTCTCTGGAGCCAGAAAGGTCGAGGGTCTAGAAATACAAAGAAAGATGGACTCAGGGCACTGGGGCCAACGGAGCCCCCCAGGGAAACCCAGGGAGTCCTGGGAGTGCTCACTGCTCCCCCAGGGCATCTCGGTGCCCTCCACCTGGCGTGGTCCGTGGGGCCGAGTCGGACAGGTGTGCACACACCTGTGCTCTGGCTCCCAGACTCCTCCGGCGCGGGGGTGGCCCCTCCCTAGCACTCCAGTCTGAGCTTGAGAACCTTCCCTGTGGCCTGCACCCGCTGGCTGACCGACCCAACACCCGCACAGTCTGCTGCACCACAGAAGGAGAAATGGATCCTTTCACTTTGGAAGCCTCTTGTGAGGCAGTACCATCCCTGAGACCAGGGTCTCGACTGATAATCTGATGATGACGGCCAAAGTCCACAATGACTACAGACATAAAAGATGATCCGTGTGCCCCCTAAGATCGATGTCACGGGTACAGCCCAACGGGAGATGAGCGGGTGTGACCTTCATGGTCCAATATGGCAGCACCAGCCAGATGTGGCTACTTGCATCTAAGTGAACTAAGGTCAAGTTTACAAATCTGATGCTTGGTCTCGTTCGCCATCCCGAGTACTCCACAGCCGCAGGGGCTACGGGCAGCCACAGTGGGTGGGATCCTCCCCACCACAGAGTTCTCCTGGACGCGCTGCTCTAAACTGGGAGGGTCCCGAGAGCAGCTGCCAGGTCCTGCACAGCCGACTCAGCCTCGCCTTCTGGCCCGTCCACAGGGGCACGCCCTCGACCCCTGTCATCTGACTGTTCCAGACAGACCCAGACAGCATGGGACTTTGGTGGGTGGGACACACAAGGGCAAGGGTCCTTGACACAGAGGGTGGGTGGCACTGGCCAAGGCACAGGGGGTCCTCACCGAGCCACTGTCCTTGCTCTTCTCAGCTGACGGCTCCTTCTCTTTGGAGGCGCTGGTCGTGTCCGAGGCGGCTGGCTGGGCGCTGGAGGAGCCCCCCTGGGAGGGCTTGTTCCCAGTCTCTGTGTTCACCTCTGCGTCCGCTTCCTGCTGAGGGGCGGTGGCTGGGGACAAAGGGGACAGAGGGAAGCCATGGGAAGCCAAGCACAAGGGTTTCAGGCCCCGCGTGGAGCCCACTCCGCGCCCCATGGCGCCAGCGGCCAGGCCCCACCCAGGGTCCAGTGCAGACCCAGGGAGGCCAGGCACCCAGAGGTCTCCGAGTCGGGTTCTGTGAGAGCGCCTTGGCTTTCTAATACTCAGCGATTCAGTAAGTCATTCTGGAAGGGAAAGCGTGTTCTCGGAGCTAATGACCCCCGTCCACAAGAGCCCGCCATGACTTAGAGGCTGGTCCACCACAGCCCTGGACACTTGTTTTTGTCTGAGGCAGATGGGAAAGGCCCGTCAGAGAGCACAGAGCTTCTGGAGACGGTGGGAACAGTGGGCGCCGGACAGTGACGCATATAAACCAGGCTTCACCACGCCCAGAGAGCCGCAGGGCCCGCACGGGGCACCTCGCACACTCCAGACACCAGCGGAGTGCCACGCCGCGGCAGCAGGAGTCTAAAGACTGCGAGAAGACACCTCCCGTGGACGGCGCCAGAAAGTGAGTCGGCCACCGGTTCTGACGAATGACATCTTGTTGGCACACAGCCAGATTCTGCCTACAAAGCCTCAGATATTCACTAGGGCCTTCAGGTCCGCCGGCCCTGGACTGCCGTTTCTCGAGTTTGAATCACTCACACACACGCCAGCTCTGCAAATTTTGCTACAACATACAGCCTTGTGTTTTTTATATAATATTTTCAGTGAATTCTTTTAAATGGAGACTTTTGGGGGTGGGGGAAGTGCTCTGGATGGCACCCAGGGTGCTCTACCGCAAGCGGCACCCCAGCCCAAGACTTTCAATTCCAACCCCATAAAGCTAGAGGCCTTTGCCACAAAAGCTAGCTCTAAAGATTAACTTCTGAAGCGTCACTGATAAACCCCAAGGAGGCAGTCCTCTCTGCTGCGGCCTCAGCAACACAGGCCGCACACCTACACCCGGGCCTCCACGTAAGAATCCCCGTTATTTAGAGGTGTGGGTCTATTCTCACCCCCAAAACAGGATCGACCCGAGTGCTGCTGACATGGGGGCCGGCCCGCTCTGTCGTGGGGTTGCCCTCTGCCCCGCAGATGCCGAGGACCATCCCCGCCCTGAGAGAAGATCAAAAGCCCCGCACACGAGTCGGCAACCAGGCGCCCGTGATGGGCTCCGTCTGGGCGCCACGCTCATCAGCCGGCCGCCCTCGGCGCGGGGTCCCTGGGAGCCCAGGCCCCTGCCCTGCCGCCCGGGGTGCGCGCTACCTGACTGGGTGCAGGACTTCATGTGCTCGGGCCAGTGGGCCTGCTGGCAGGGGTAGTCGCAGTAGCTGGTGTTCCAGCAGCAGTAGAAGATGGCCTCCTTCCTGCAGTGGGCACACCACTGCTTCTTCTTGGTCTCGTCCACCGCCTGCTGCTTCTCCAGCTCCAGCTGCTTCTTCACCTCCGCAAGGAGCCGGTCCCGCTCCTGCTCCAGGCTCTGCCGCATCTCAGCCATGGTCAGCTCTGGGGGAGGGACGGGGGCGCAGGCTGCATCACTGACCCTGGCTGGGCACAGGGTGGCTGCACCCCCACACTCAGGCAGGGGTGTAAACCCCGACTTGGAAAGGCCCCCACCAGCTGGGTGTCTCTGGGCCCATGACACAGCCTCTCTGAGCCCAATCGTCATCTGTTAACAGGGAATCCGCCATTTGGGCCTACAGAGCCACAGGTGACAGTGTCCGTGAGGTCCCCAGTATGGAGACAAGAGGAGACCCATGGTGATTCTCAACCCCACAGGACGTCACAGGAATTCCTCAAACAGACCCTTCAAGTAATCATCAGCATATACTTTGTTTCCCTATCAAACACTGCCACAGCTTCTACTATCTGCAGGTGTGGCTTGAGGCACTTAATTAATTTGTGGAACCCTTCTAATAATTCTGAGGGGTAAGGACTACCATTCTGCTCCTCTCCCAGAGGGGGAAACGGGGTAGAGCAGGGCCTGGGACTCAGGGGTGTGTCTTGTGGCCCTAGATCCAAGGCACCCGAGGAACTCTGGGGCTGATCACTGTGCTAAGGACAAGTGTCAGGTCACCCAGCAATGAGAGTTCTCTAGGTTTCCCTCAGGCAGTCAAGACCAGTTATTTCAGAAAATAAGTCCACTTGCAAATCATTTGCAAGTGACCTGGGTAGAAATAAAGGAAAATGAATCATTGTTCAATTCCTGAAATACTCTTTCTGAAATTTAAAAAAATTTTCAGAAAAATTAATCCCTTATAAGGAAGACAAACACAGCAGGGAGCCGGGGCGCAGGCCCGTGATCCCAGAGACTGTGGAGGCTGAGACAGGAGGATCCAAGTTTGAGGTTAGCCTCCAGAATGTAGCAAGGCCCTCACCGATTTTTAAAAAGACCCTGTATCAAAAATCAAAAAAATAAAATAAAAGGACGGGGCTGTGGCTCAGTGGTTGAGTACTCCAATAAGGGGCGGGGACAAAGAAAACCACCACACGGTGGCAGATCTGAGCCTCCCAGCCACCCAATTGACACAGGGATTCAGGATAGAGAGGCATGCAGACTCTTAAAGGAGATACCACAAGCCACTGAGATTCAGAAAGCAGTTGCAAACCCTGCGAAATGAGGGAAATATGCAAACCCAGGAAAACCTGGGGGAAACTGTGTAGCCCCACCCGGGCTCCACCTCCAGCCCAGCTCGGACGCAGCCTCCCTGTAAATGTCAGCCCCGGCCCAGGCCAGGGCTGCTCCCACTCTCGGGCAGCCTGTGCTCGCCCGTCCTGCATCACCCTGCCTCTGCCTCTGCCTCTGCCTGGCTTGTGCTGAAAGTCTTTTCGGCCATGGACCACGCGGGACCCGTCTCCTCTGGGAACCCCGCAGACCCTACTCAGGAGACATCTCTTCGGATTTAATCATTTTTCTACGCTCTGGCTAAGCCGATTCCTAAAGAGACCCATGGGGAGGGTTTGTATTATGCATCCAGATTTCAGGTGAAGGGACTGAGGCACCAGCAAGTTACGGAGGAGTTGGAAGGTGAACCACTGTAAGTCGGTGACCGTCCTTGGTAGCCTCAAAGGAAAGCAGGGTTCCCACCAGTGACCTCTCCGGGTGAGCATCCCCAGGGTTCCGTGTGCCCACCCCCCTCAAGCACACAACAAATGGCGCGACCCACTGGCCCAGCGTTGACTCTGTCCACTTCCGGGCCCGACCTCAAGGCGCGAGGTTCCCCCCAGCCCTGCCCGGTGTAGGCCCAGCAGCCGGGACCCACCCAGGTTGTGCTTCATCTCAGAGAGCTCCTGCTGGTGCAGCCACTGCAGCTTCTCGATCTCGATCCTCAGCCTGCGGATCTGGAACGAGAAAAGCAGGTTCCGACGAGGCCCTGAGCGGGTCCAGCTGCTCCCCAGCAGGCCCCAAGAGCTCAGCCTCTCCTGACCAGAAGGGTCACAGGTGCCACGGGGCTGACTCGGGCAGCCAGGCTGGGCGCTGACCTTCCCCCAGCACCTGTCCGGGGATGGGAACCCCAGGTTGACCCAAATTCATGAGAAATGCTGGCTCTGAAGACCAGCGGAGAGCACCACCTACCATGGAAAGACCCGGCACTAGAAAAAGCCACTTAGAGTGAAGGACCAAGTCCCCCAAACAATACATCAAAAGTCTGGATAGAGGCGGGCACAGTGGCACAGCCTGTGATCCCAGAGGCTCAGGAAGGTGAGGCAGGAGGATGGCAAGTTCAAGGACAGCCTGACAGTTGAGCCAGACCCTGTCTCAAAGTAAACAGAAAGGCTGGGGTGAAGCTCAGTGTCAGAGCACCACTGGGTTCAATCCCCAGCACCCCAGAAACAATTTTTAAGAAAGTCTGCATTTTTGTCTAAGAAAATTTAATAAAGGTAGCGGTGACTTTTCACCTGATAAAACATCCAGGTGGAATCCATGATCATTCATCTGAAATTCCAAAGCCCAACGTCTTTGAAATGAAAGGGGGAGGATAACCCCAATTTGGACCGTATTGATTTAAAGGGAAAATAAGCTTGGACTGAACTGATCTGAGGGTTTTAATTATCAAGCGGCTTGGTCACTCATGACAATGACAATGTGGACTCACTTTGGTTGTCACAAGTGAGGATTACTACTGACACCTAGTGGGTAGAGGCCAGCGGTGCTGCTGAAGGACAGTCCCCAACACAAACGTCACAGGGGCTGAGGTTGAAAACTTCTGATTTACCCTGCGAGGGTGAACGACCTCATTTCAGTGCCAAAATCTCATGTCTAGTGGGCGGGGGAGGGGGCTGGATATCACCCTCCAAAATGGGAAAACAAGTGCGGCCCCCACCTGACCAGGGCTTCAGGTGAGACACTACGAACCCGCTCACCCCCAACCACAGGCGGGTTCTTAAAAGGAATTCTTAAATCCACTCCTCCTGACCCTTTATGTTCACACGGTTTTCCTTCAGAAACTCCCAGGTCCCCCCTTCTTGTCTGAGCAAAGCCAAGAACCCCGTCAGAGGCTGTGCATGGGACTCCCCACCTCCGTCCTCGCCCCTCAGGACTCCAGAAACCCTGCCACCCGCACTTCACCTGGTGACCTGCGAGCACCTGGCCCACGCTGTCCCGGCCGGCCACACAGCCAGCAGCGCATTCTCCAGGACTATCAGCCAGAGAGGGAATTCTGCAAACTGCACTAGAAAGTCCCTTTCCCAGGGGACAGTTTATGCTTCACCAGAAGTCTGGGGCTTCTCTGGGCCACCTGAGAATTTCTGAATGCAAATGCTTAAATCACGACTGCAGAGAGGCCCAGAAAGACCACGGCACTGATTCGACATGAAGCGGAAGGGCAGGTCTCCCGTCTCACCATGGACTAACTCTGGCTCAGACGGGGCTATCTATCACACCTGGACAAGTGGCACAGCTGCTGGCTGGGCATTGGGGAGGAAGTAGCCCGCCCACCCCTCACACAGCAGGGGCCGCGGCGACGGAGGCAGCCCGGGCAGCTCATGCGCCACGTCACCCTTATAGCAGCCTCTAAGGTCCAGAGCAAGTAAGGAATCCTGTCACCTCTGACCTCAGCGATTGTGCTTCCAGTAGTGTTCTTGGAAAGATCGTTGTATATTTCTGTCATCGTCCCTTTTATGGCATCCATCATCTGAAAGACAAAAACAAACAATCCACTCACCATCGGCGGCTTCTCCAGGCAACAGAACTAACATGGACATGGAGAAGGCAGCAGTGACCGTGCCCCTCCCAAGACACTGGTCCCCCTGCCCTGAAGACTAGTCCACAACTCTCATGCTAGTTTCTACACCCGCAAACTGAACCAGAAAGGCCCAACAGGACCCATCTGGTCCTGTCTAACACGGCAGGTTTGAGGGAGAGGGTGTCTTGTTACTGCCGTTGAGTTCTCTCTCACTCTCTCTCAGGGCTGGGAATGAAATCCAGGGGCTCGTGCATAGCAGGCAAGTGCTCTACCACTGACTTACACCCCCGCCCTTAATTAATTCTCCTTTTAAAAACACGTTTACTAGGGAAGCTGAGGCAGGAGGATCACAGGTTAAAGGCCAGAGAGTGAGACCCTGTGTCAAATTTTTTTAAAAATAAAGAGCCTCAGTAGTAAAGTGTCCCAGTATTCAATTCAATCCCGAGGGGGGGGGGGAGAATATCCACAACATACCATGTAAACTGTATATTGCAATCTTATTAAAATGTAAATTTATTTATTTTTAACTTTTTTAAGTTGTTGCTAGACCTTTATTTGGTTTATTTATCTGCAGTACTGAGAATCAAACCCAGTGCCTCACACATGCCAGGCCAGTGCGTTACCTCTGAGCCACATCCCCAGCCCCTAATGCAGTGGTTTTTAGGGACTGAGTGCCAGGGTCGTAGCTCAGTGACAGGATAGGTCCACAACATGTTTAACAGGCACAAGGGCCTGGGTTCAGTCCCCAGTGCATGCTCAAACATGCACACAAAACACCAATGGCTTTTCAAATATTTGAAGTGACTCATTCGTCACCATAAATCAATTCCAGAACATTTTCATTACTCCCCAAAGAACGCCCGCGCCTTGTTAGTCTCCACCCCTCCAATGTCCCCATCCTGCACCTCCCAGGTCTCTGACAACCCTGGCCCTTTTCTGGTACTAGAGACTGAACCCAGTCAGGGGAACTTTCCCTCTGAGCTCACCCCCAGTCCACTTTATTTTTTATATTGAGGCAGGGTCTCGCTAAGTAGCCCCCGCTGGCCTCAAACCTGTGCTCCTCCTGCCTTGGCCTCACACTGCCGCGATCACAGGCGTGCCCAGCTGTCCATCAAACCTCAACCTGCCCTCTACCCTACAGGTTTGCTTATTCCAACCATTTCCTGTAAATGAACTCGTGCAACACGCAGGCCCTGGTGCTGGCTCGAGGCCTGCGCACCTGCAACGTCTCATTCCTTTGCAGCCTGCCAGGTGGACTTGGCCATTTGCCATTTTAATGCCCTCAGCCCAGGCACTGCCTGCCTACTTCATTCCCATCTTCCTTCCCTTTAACGAGTCTCTCAAGGCACCGGTCAGCCTGTGAAACCAGCCAGGGCGAGGGAGAGAGAGAGAGAGAGAGGAGGAGACGAATCCACAACCACCCAAAGACCTGCTGACCAAATGTGTTTGTGGGAAGACCTTCTCTCCTCCTTCCCCCGCCACAGGGGCCAGCAGGGGCCAGCAGAGAGGTCTGTCAGGCCTGCTCTGACAGCGGCCAATCTCTCCTGGGCTTTCCTAAGCTCCAGCTCAGAGGGAAGGCAGGACAAAGGACACCCTGCATCCAATGCCTCTGTCCCCCCATAGTTTCTCACCTTCCCTGGAACAAAGCCAGGTGCCAACAGAGCACCCAGCGGGGTGTGCACAAGGGACTGGGAAAACCAGGCCAAGGCCGCCCGGGCCTGCCCACCAGTGGGGAGGTGGCCATAAAGGAATGCCTGTTCGCATTCTGTTTTGCACAAAAACAAATCCATGTGAGCACGCAACTGCATGACAGTCAAATGAGTGAAATATCTGTTGCGAGTCCCGCCCTCCTCAGGCTTCCGCCAGGATACGCACTTTCTGCTGTGCGTGGTGCCCAGGGGGTCCTTCTTCACGGACCCCTGGGCTCTGCTGCCAGGCACATCCACAGAAAGCATTGGACCAAACGGCCTCACAAGAAAACGCGGGACAGTAGGGGAGACTCAATACGCCGCGAAGGCAACGCTGACTTTGCATTTTAAAGATGGACTTGTGGAGTGACTTCCACGCCTACTTCCAAATACAGCCAAGACCTCGGAATCAATAAGGAAGGCATTTCTGCCAAAACGCAGAAACCCGCGCCTCCAACGTCAGGTCACCTCAGAGACAGAAAAGTTCATCAGGAACACCCCACCCCCATCCCCCAAAATGACCCTGTTCATTCTTTTAAATGGTGAAGAAAACGTCCCTGGAAACAGGTCCTGCCTCAGAGGAAAGGGGACTGCAGGGGGCGGTGGAAGGCCCATGGCCACAGGAACCGGGAACATGAGCTTAGTGTCAGTGATAAGCCTGACCACCCGGCTGGCCTCAGTTTACCTATCTGTAAATAAATAGCTGGGACTATTTATCAAAGGAGGGGGATACCAGGGACAAATGCACATTGAAAAACAGACAGACAATACCAGATACCACCTTACATCGATACTGAAAACACGTCCCCATCAGCCCTCTTCCAACCCCACAGAGCCGTAGCAAGAAAGACTCCCCGGGGGTGGGGGCTGTGACATCCCCGTCAGTCTCCCTCCAGGTCCAAGCCTTGACACAAACAGCATCTGGTGAGATTAAGCTTCATTTATTTAGGTTTTTAAACCGAGCGGATTTAAATAGCAGGAATTAAGTGTAAATAAAAATATTAACTCAAAACTGGCTCAGGTGACGAACAGGCCAGAAAACCATCGCGAGTGGCACGTCGCTGACCCTGGAATCCTCCCTGGTTGGAACCTCGGGGACCCTGAACCCCTGGGTCAGCTGTCCTCTGCTCCAGCACTCAAGGAAAGCCTGTCCTTCATGAGCAGCCTGAATGCCAAAGGGGACTCCAGCGCCTTATGGATTTTATGGGCTGGTTTTAGGATCTAAGCCTTCCTGGCGTGAGATTGAGTCCGCCCTCAATACCCCGCTGAGAACGGACTTCAGAGCCAGTGCGGAACAGGGTCCTCTGCCGGGGCCCCCCCGCGGCAGCCCACCCGGCGCCCGCCACTCACCTTGCTCGTGTACTTGGCGATGTCGGCGGCGACGTCGGCCGAGGCGGTGGCGATGGGCAGGTCGGCGCTGACGGACGACGCGAGGGTGCTTGTGCAGCCCGAGCTGCTGATCAGGGGGGATGGCTGCGTGCTGGTCACCAGGGTGATGGTGGACGTGGACGGGCTCTGCGTGACCTCCTTCTGCTGGACAGCTAGGAGAACAAAGGGTCCTGGTCACCCCAGAAACATAGGAAGGGCTGTCCCAGCACAACAATGTGGTGACAAGTGCAGCCCAGCCCTTGACGCACCTTGTGGGCTTCTCTACTCTAAAGTGACCAAAGGAGCCAGGCTAGGTCCCAACCCCAGTAGAAAAACTTGAGCAAACATGAACCACCTCTGAGAACTCAAGGTTGTGAGGCAGCCCTGGTGCCCCGAGTGCCCGGGGCAGACTCCAGGTGCCCAAGGAACCCCAGCTGGTTCCGACCTGCAACAGGGCAACGGAAGAGGGGGCTCTGTCTTCCAGCCCCACGGGAGGGGAGGCGCCTCACCACCCTGGATGGCCCAGCCCTTCTGCCCCCATATTGTCCAACTCTCCTGACTCTCCTGAGCCCCCACTTCACCCTCCTTGCTCCCTCAACCTACCTACAGGCCCCAAACCTCCACACAGGTCAAAGCAGAGGTCAGTTCACCTGGACTCCCTGACTAGCGCACCAGTGTATGACTGATTAAAAACCAGTCTTACCACCTTAACTAGTGGTGCGGGAGTGCCCAGCTGATTCAGGTGTGTCTTACCACCTTAACAACTGATGCAAACATGCCATCAGTCCTTGTCACTTTATTTTGAGACAATTGGAAAGCTGAGGACCATAACGTCCACGAGTCTTTCTGGCAGCACCAAGCCTCCCCCTGGGGAAGGACCATCTGCTCACGGGGTAGGAAGACAAGACGTACTTATCCTCATCTCCAGCAACCTAGATCCAGCTCCGTCCCAACAACTGTTCTTTTTTGAACCAGGGATTGAACTCAGGGCACTGGACCACTGAGCCACATCCCCAGTCCTATTTGGTATTTTATTTAGGGACAGGGTCTCACTGAGTTGCTTAGCGCCTCGCCTTTGCTGAGGCTGGCTTTGAACTCGCGATCCTCCTGCCTCAGCCTCCCGAGCTGCTGGGATTGCAGGCGTGGGCCACTGCGCCCAGCTCCAACCAAGTTTTAAGCACTAGGGTCACTTCAACTGTCTTCCAACTTGACCTCTCCAGTTTTCCACTCCTTCCTCTCCCATTCCCCAATCTTTGGAGGGTTACATGGGCCTCCTCTGAGGTCCAGCGACCTTTTTACCTTGCATCCTGCTGCTAATCAGAAGGCCTGCTCACCAGGGTGCACTCACTAGGAGACTTTCAATCAGGGGCCCCACCTTCCAGGATCTGGAGGAGGTTCCCCGAGGAACCAGATGTACCCCAGCCTCACAAATCTGGGCAAACTGACCCTGGGCAGATCGGCCCTGTGTGTGCCCTGACGTCAGCTGCAGATGGAGCGTCCTACTTTCTGGTGGGAGTTTCAATTCTGCAACTTCAGCAAGCAGTTCCTGCCGCTGGCCTATCTCATGGGTGTGGCAAATCCCTGGTTTTCAGAGTAAGCTTTGCTGTCAACCTCTCACACAGTACTCTTCCCAAAACAAGGCCAAGGGCTTTGCTCATGTGCCCGTGGAAACACTACACAAAGGCACAACTTTCTTTGCAGCACTGCTTATGGTAGGAAAAAAAATGGAAGTAACCTAAGCCCACCGGGAAGGAAATGCTTTACATAAACTAGGGAATACTACGCAGCAGTCCAAAAGAAGAAGGCAGGGCCGTATGCTGGGACACAGGCAGACCTCGAAACATGCTGATGGGTGAGAAAAAAAAAAGCAAGTATGGTACCATTTTTATGTGTTAAGAAAAAAAGGGGAAAATAAGTACTTTTATGGTGTCGTGTGTGTGGGTGTGTGGGGGTCGGTGTGTGTAGATACTTGTGCGTACATGCATAGGAAAGGGTTTTAGGTGACTGATCGTGGCTACCGAGGAAGGAAGGACAATGAAATGGAAGGTGAACGGGCAACACTCAACAAAATTCTATATAAACATCCTGTCCCCTTTCGAAGGAGAAGAGAGGCATGTATCACCTTAAAAAAAAAAAAATCTTTTAAGTGAAAAAGTGAGTTGCAAACCAACTTTAAAAAAAATAACACCAAATGGAACGTGCGAGGCCCTCAGGACACGATGGCCGGAACACAAACGGGAGGGAAAAAACAAAACGGCAATGGTGTTTGTCCTGCCGATGTGGCAACGGGAGTGGGCGCCACGCAGAGCAGAAGGGGGCTGTACCTTTCACAGCCTGTCTGGTCTGATATCTCGTCCCCTGGGAAGACTGAGGCTGCTGCTGGCTGTGCTGCTGCTGCTGCTGCTGCTGCTGACGCTGCATCTTCTGCATGTGCCACTTTTGGGAGGACGTTTGAAACTTACTTGATGAGTTCCACACGACCCGCTGCACGGCCGGGGCAGTCTCCTTCGGTAAGAGCGGCCTCTGCTTTTTCACCGGGCTTCCTGTGACGGCGGGGGCCGGCGCGGTGACCGTGACGGTGGATGTCGTGCTGGTGGTGGCCGGGACGCCGGCCACGGGGGTTTGGGAGGAGGAGCGGGTGGGCACCGGCGTCTCGGGGGGAGACTGGCTGCCCGAAGTCGTGGACGGCGGCGCTTTACCAACGACTACAGCCAGGGCGTGGAGACAGACAGACAAACAGAGCAGGTTGGACTCGGTTCCGGCAGGGTCCTGCCTTGAGTTCTGGGCAAAACCAACCAAAGCCAGGGGTGCCCAGGGAGGTCCGCACCAGGCGCCCACCCAGGAGCAGCATCTCACCTCCACTGAGCCCGGCTGGCATCGAGACCCCAGCCACGACCCCTGGGGGTCAGGAGGTGAACACGACCCCCCACCAGGGAACGAAGCCGTGGGAGATAGAATCCCTGCGAGTGCTTGTCCGAGAAAGGACTCCTCCAGAGGGGCAGGGGAAGCCCTTAGCTAGGGATCCCCTAACACCCGCACCCCAAGAACCAGACGGCCTCTCCCCTGCCAACCACTGAGCAGCACGGAGCCACCCGCCCAGAAAGAAAAGCCCCCCCTGTCTCCTCCAATTCCCTCCAGGACAACGTCCCAGGGAGGTGCTGACACTAAAAGGAACTCTGCCCCACGCAGGGCCAGAACCTCCCCAGCACAGTCACTCTGCGAGTTTTAGCTCTGGACGTCTGCTGGCCCTGCCGTCTCGTGTCCACGCACACAGTCCAGGCTCTCCTAGTGTGTGGTGGTCACGTGTAACGTGTTCGCGGTTTCTTTTAATACCGTCAACAACTACACAGGCAGGACTTGAGAATCACAGAAACCGTGCATGTGAAGGCCTGAGGTGGCGCCCGCGGCGCTGCGGTCTTCCTGGAGGAGCGGGGCTGGGGCTTCACCCGGCAGAGCGAGGACAGAGGGAGGAGCCCGGGCCATGGCAGGGCCACCGCGGTAAGGAGACAGCGGGGCAGGAGCGGCCGAGGCAGAAGAGCCAAAAGCACTGAGAGAGCAGGGGGCTCGTTCAGCCAGGGGGTTGCTCATGGCCACCGAAGTCCCAACCGTGGATCAGGTGGACTTGGCCCCAAGAGGACATCAGGGAACACACTGCGAACACGGGTGCGGGTCAACCGTCCCCGACCTCAGACTCCGTGCTGCCTGGACATCAAACTCCGCAAATGAAACACGAGGGCGCGATGAAGGGAGGACGCCCAGGACGCCGTGGGGTTTAGGGGCCGCGAGAAGGAAGCTGAGGGGCAGCAGCTGGCCGACTCCGGGCCGGCCTGGGGCAGCCCTCCTGCTTCCCTGGAGGGCAGCACTCAGCCGGCTGCTGGGCATCAGCCCAAGTGGGGCTGGGCAGGGTCCCTTCCTGCAATGAGGGGTCCCGATCTTTCCTGGGTGACCTACGAGTACTGGACACAGCCCCTGCCCCTTCCAGGTACACAGGAGGCGTTCCCCTGGGCTCTACTGAGAGCCAGACCGCTCCCCACGTTATCATTTAGGCAAGTTTTAATTTCTAGGTTATTCTGATGACTGGTGGGGAGGAATCTCAAGGAAACTTCACTGGCTAGAAATCTGGGGTATATAATCACCCAAAATTCATCCCAAAAGGGTGAAGCCTTTACAGGGCCGGCACCCAGGGAGCTGCCCATTCAGATTCCCTGACATATTCCAGAACTTGCCACCCTGCATTAGCATCCCGGTGGGGAAGGGTGACGGGACTCCTGGGCGCAGCAGGGAGCAGGTCTGCTCTGAAGGTACCTACTCCACCACACGCCGCACTCCACGCTGAGGGTGAGTGGGAGTCCCCACGGCACCGTCCCAAACGCCCTTCCCTTCAACTGAGCAGAAGCGAAGGCGCTTGGTGGGGACCCTGCTCCACTGCAGAGTCCAAGGCTGAGCCTTCGAGACCCGAACCACCACGCAGGCTCTGGATTTAAGATCATTCGATTTTTCCTAATCGCTAAGAAGCTGCCAACTGAACTGGGTTCTAGAATCTTCTGCTCCACCATCCAGCATCCACTCGGGGCTCCAGGAGAAGTTTCCTGGAGACATCAGCGTGAGGAAAAGCTCTTTTTTTTTTTTTCAACAACTGGATTAATTTTGAGTTTTTGGAGAGTGTGAGATCTCTTAAGGATCTCTTCCTTTTTGCTTTCACGGCCAGGAAGCTCAGAGCCCAACTCTAAACCCTGACAGCACGTACTTTTGCCTAAAATTGCTGCCCAGTTATTCTACCTTCTTTTCCCTTTTACACTGACTTCTCTATTTTCCTTCTGTTTCATGGTTATGCATTCTTGTCAATCTGTGCAAATCCTGTCTGGAAGAGGAAGGGGCATGGAATGAATCAACCAAAAGGCCTGTTCCAGAAAGAACAGAACAGTATAACTGTGCCCCGGGAGTCCTGTACCACCTACACCCAGATCACACTTCCACCATCCTCACGGAACACATGCTGCTGCTGCTGCCCGTTTTCTCTGCAACAATAAAGAGCAGCCTCTCAGAACTCAACGCATGACGTCACTGTTTTTCAGAAGCATCTATGAATCTCTGAGATGGCCAGGGACGTCTCCTTTCCCTCTCCCCTCCTGCACGCTTCAGAGACATCCTGTTCTCTTTTCCTGAGCGGCGGGATACCCTCTCTCCCCACTAACAATTGAGACTCCACAGCAGCAAGATTCTCCACACACACTGAGACCTTGCTTTAAGCCAGCAGGCTGGGGAAATTCAAAGGACACAGGCTCCCATCTTAGTCAATGGTTTGGATAAGAAGTTAGCAGCTGTCAGAAGTAAGGCATAGTCAAAAATCAAACCTGGCTACGCTGTAAGTTACCCACAAAGTACATGAGGCTTTATGGCCTTGACCTCTAATCTGTCCTCAGGCAACATTTCTCCAGGGACCCTTAATTAATTCTTGAGTACCTTCCGTGGGCATGCTGGGCTCCACCCACCACCCATTTGCCAAGCCAGCTGGAAAATGTGCTGACGGCTTTGTCGGGGCAAGAACACCCTCCAACTCATTCCCAAGCTCCTGCTAGAGGGTTTTCCTGCGGAGACAGGGTGCCCATGCCCTCCAGGGACACCTAACAGCCAACACCAGGACCTCTACCTGGTGGTAGAGGCCAGGATGCTCCTAGACACCCTCCACGGGACAGAGAACTCTGTAGGGCCAAGTGTCACTAGTGCCAGGCCGAGCAGCCCAGGGCTCGGGTCAGCTAAATGAACAGGACGGACATCAAATCAGGTGGCATGTCACCAGACACTGCCCCTTGGGTTTCTAGGTCCTCGAAAGGCTCTCGGGCACTCGGGTACCACTTACCAAACAGTTTCACATTCTCGTAAGAAAATGTACCTGGTAATGCCTGAGTAGCATGAGGGACAGACAGGAAGCTGGACTAAGGAGGACCTTTGACTGAGCCTGGTCAGAGGTTGACATGTCAACAAACACTTCAGGGACATGAGTGAGCCTGTTGGAAAAGCAGTGGCTTAGGCTAAAGAGGACTTCACTAAAACCAACTACCGTTTTCTAAGTGCTTCCTTGCTGGGCTCCCAATCAATCATGGTGGGCACTGAGCAGGCCAAGGTCAGGGGGCCTACACCCAAGCCCTGGTCCTGTTCTGTCCTCAGCCTGGGAACGTAAGGCCGTCCAAGCTTTCCTTGCTGCCCGGTGTTGGGGGCCCCGTGGCTTCTGCCAACACAAGGGCCGGGGGCGTTCCAAGCCCAGTGAGAACCTGCAGACGGACACAAGGACTTACCGTCCTGCTTGGGAGGTGGCTCTTTGGGTTCCTTCTTATTTTTCCGGCCCTCCCGCCCAGGATGGTCGTCTCCCAAGTCTATGACAAGTTCACTCTCTGAATCCGAGTCCAGGCCCAAGTGCACCGTCGGGGAATCCGTCTCATCTTTGCCCTTCAGTTTGTCCTTGGCGGGATGCGGGGACGGCTTCGCTCTCTCGGCAGAGTCCCTCTCGGGCTCGGGGCTGGCCTTCGCGGCCACGGGCTCTGCCTTCTCGCCCACTGGAGACGCGCTCTTCGGCTCCTCGGGGACCTCCGCGGGGTTGGCGGGCTTGGGCTTTTTTTTGGCAGCGGGTGGCTCCTTGTCCAGCGCGCTGCTGTCCTTGTCCTCCGCGTCTTCCGGCTCATTCTTGGACTTCTGCTCGTCGTCACTGAGGTACTCACTGTCGCTACTCTCCGACTTCTCGGAATCCTCCGAGTCGCTGTGCTCCACGGCCGTGTACACGTCCTCCGAGATTTCATTGATGCCTAAATTCAAAAGAGAAAACCCGGCCTGTGGCGCAGTCACGAGAAGCAGGACCAGAAACGTGCAGATGGTTCCCATGCCAAAGGCTGGAGTGACAAAAACACACTCAAATCGCATCACACTGGCCCGAGGGACGGGAGTAAATGGAAGCAGCCACTGGACACAAGTGACCAGCGGGAGCCGTGTCTGCAGAGGCTTCGGGCCTTAGCCTTCAGAGGTGACCTGGGACCTCCCTACACATGATTAAACACGAGCAAGCTAAGTCTGCATCGCTGGTAGGAGAGGGAGAGGGCTGCAGGGACACAGGGACAAGCCACTCCAATCAGCCAACCCGCAGGTTAAAAAGTAGAGGCTCAGGGCTGGGGTCACAGCTCAGTGGTGGAGCGCCCGTCTCGCACATGCAAGGCCCTGGGTTCAATCCTCAGCACCACATAAACATAAATAAATAAAATAAAACGTACCGTGTCCATCTGCAACTAAAAAAACATATTAAAAAAAAAATAGAGGCTCAGAGGATCACCTGTCCTAGGACACAAAGACAACCAGGAGACAAAGCGGAAGGCGGATCCCGGGCTCGGACTCGTCACCAGCCTCCTCCAGGGTGCCTCCAAAGCCTCTGTGCCCTCACACCCTTGTCCAGGTCTCCAGAAGGAAGCCAAGGCCCTCGAGCCCACCCAGCCGCAGGCACCTTCACTGGGGACTGCCCTGCGGGCGGCACCCGTTTTGTCTGGGTTTTGCTTTTTCTAACTTAGGATTTGGTGCCCAACTCACCAAGATGGCGGGCAGAGTCAGCCAAGAGCAGAGGACTCACCTACTTTGGGACATAGGCCTGTGGCCAAGCAGCCTTGGGGAAGGGGCAGGGGTTCTTCAGGTAACCAGCAGGCCCCAGGACAGAGTGGACTGCTCACTGTTCTTCCACTCACAGGGGCCAAGATGGACTTGCATGTGCCCATGTCCACGGAAAGGGAAGAGCAGGGGCCAGGGATATGGCTCAGCGGGTACGGTGCTCGCCTCGCATGCACAAGGCCGGGGTTCAATCCCCAGCCCCACCAAAAGAAAAAAAAAGGTGGGGAGAGGGCACAAAACAGCAGGTGCTCCAACAGGGGAGAAGCCCCTCCAGCAGCAGTTCTGCTCAGCCCCACTGCGCTTCCTGCAATGCCCGAGTGTGGCCAGGCCACAGGTAAAACATACAGTGCCCAAAAATTAAGATCAGAAAGAAAACCCAATCGACTCTTTGGACTGCCTTCACTCAGGAGCAACGGCCTCTTGAATCGTCTTGACCTGGACACACCAAGCGAGACCCACAAGAGGACAAGAGCCATGAGGAGACCAGGACCGGGAGGTTGGCAGATCTCTAGGAAACACTTCTGCCTCCACCAGGGCCCGGCGTGGAGAACACCCAGGCGTGGTGTGGTTTTTAGATCTCAGGTTTGTGCTAGTGTAGCTAATGGCTGGACCCAAGAAAGACAAGCCGGACCACACGTGTGGTAAGTACCAGGTACCAGAATCAAAATGGTGACAATTTAAATCCTGCTCCTGGTGTCACTGGCTGTGTGACCTTGAACAAGTGATCCGCCTCTCTGAGCCTCGGTTTCTTCATCTGAAAAATGAGACTGAGAATAGTAGCGATCTCCCATAACGATGGATGCACTGTGCTGAGCACAGGGCAGGATGCACCAGAGGCACTCAGTAAACAGGAATGGGGGGCTTTACAAAGCTGTGTGGGAGGACCCAAGAGGGATTAAGTGACCGGCCCACCTGCGGGGACAGGTTCCTATAGACCCACTCAGGACAGATGTGAGACACTGGTGAGGCAGGGGCAGAGGAGAACTCAGCACCGTGAATCTTCAAGGCTGTCTTCACCAAGGATCACCTAAATAATTGACTAGCAGGTCCAGGACACTTTGCCATAAGTGGAAATACATTTTAGTTCCACTGGTGGTTCAAGGTCAGATCAGCCGCTAAGAGCAGCCAGGACTGGACCCTCACGGTCCAGGTGGATGTCATCGTCACAAACAATCAGAAACATTATTAGGAACAGCAAGCCACCAGAAGCCATACCTAACTGTGCTTTGCAGCTCTCTATGGTCTTGTCGAGATTCAGTTGGAACCTGCTGCGGATCTGCCGCTTGGGGGAGATGAGGGGCGCCGGGGTGGACTGCTGCTGCACGGACTCACTCAGCTCCTTCAGGTCCATCTCGGCTTTGCTGCGATCTGGAAGACACCACCGCACTCTCCTAAGCCCAGACTCAAGAGCGGTACTCACCACTGAGCTCCCCCCTGGCAACATGGAGGCTGGGGTGACGGCCAGTGAGCTCCCCCAGCAGGCGGACTCCCACGGGCGGCTTTCAGGTGTAAGCTGGAGGGTGCCAGGCAGAGAGTCTGTGGGACCCGAGACCCTCCAAAGCCAGAGGAGCTCGGTCTCAGAATCAGCAGGGAGAGAGCCCCCGGCAGCCAACACCTGCTCCAAACTCCCCAAGCCCAGTGAGGGGGGCCTGCACCAAATGAGGCTCGGGGCCCCTGGAGACACCTGGGGCTGGGGACCCTGGCTGCCTACCATCCACAGAGGGTTCCTTGGTCTTTCCTGATCTACCCAATCTGGGGGTCAAACTAGAAAAGGAAAACAGGGGAGAGGAGGTCTTCCGGCTATGGCTCCCTTCACCCGACCGCCTCCGTGGAGGCCAGGTAAGTAGATTCCTCCTGGACACTAACCTGTGACCAACAGGTCTCTCAGGTAAGAACCAAAGTTCCTCATCATGACTCCCAGGCAAAGCCCTCTGCGATGACATCCCCTAACCCAAGTCCCCTCCGTCACTCCGCCAAGGGCTCTTTGTATGACCAAATGGGCCAATGAGCCCATGTTGATGAACTTGCTCTCCCATCCCAAAGCCAGGTAAGAGGAAGAGAACTACGGTGGCCACAAAGTCCATAAAGCAGTGAGAGATCACGGGGGAGGGGAGCCTGTCTTTCCCTTGACCTGATCCCGTGGGGTCCCCTCCACCAACCCAGCCAACCCCAGAACACGGGTCAGAAAGCAGGTGACATCTGATCACCCTCCAGAGAGGAGAAGCCACCTCTGAGCCTGTTCCTAGCCCCTGTGGGCTCATCTCCTGGACTTCCCTTCACTCCCCTGCTGACCCCACACCCAAGGCAACCTATTCCCTGGCCGGTTAGGAAGCCCCAGGGGAGCATCCCAGAGCTTGCAAAGCTTTTGCTTGCTGTTCTCCTTCTGTTCTGGCATGAGCCAAAGCCCTTCACCTTCAACCAGAGCATTCTCCAGCACTGCGCATGGAGAAATAGTTCCTTTAGTGACCAGAAGGAGCGAGCTCCCCAAAGCCCCCACCCAACAGAAGCAACACACTGCTCTGACGACCTTCCTTCCCACCCAGGTTAACTGGGAAGGGCTCTTTTAGCAAAGACGCTACCGCTATGATTCCAGAACAGCACCCTCAGAGGTCCAGGTGTGCGCTGTGTGTTCACAGGCCCCTCGGGAGGCTGCTCAGAGAGGACCTCAAGGGAGGGAGGAAGCCTGGGAGGGAAGAACGTTCATTCAGATTTCCCCGAGGAAGAACCAGAAACTCACCTGCACCTGCCTCGACCTGCAGCTTACAAAGAGCATTGATAGTGAAACAGCAGCACAGCGCGCCAACCCCGCGCGAACTGAGGCTCACTGGAGTGCAAAACACCCCGTGCCTCTGCCTCAGGCGCTTTAATGTTAACGGGGTTAAAAACAAATCCGAAGAAACAAACCCCAAAATAAGAAATACACACGTCCTGACATACGGCAACCGTCAGGCCCTCAGAAACCCTGACTTACAGTCTGGGAGAGCTGGGGAAACCCCCCAGGTGACTCCTAGGGGCAGCTGGGGTTGAGGCCCTGGTGTAAGACCACTTCTGTGAGTAAACAGATCCCGCACGGCCTTCACCCCGGTAGCCGCACCGCCTCGTGGGGCTCATCAAGAGACAGCCCTCACCTGAGCCCTCGACCTGTGCGTGCACGTGTGTGCGCGTGCACACCTGTGATAGACGCGGCCCTTCAAGTTGACTCTAGGAAGGCTCACCTGCTGCACATTCACAGGAAGAACACAACCAAAGGAAAGCACTCTCTTTGACAAAATAAGGGTTCTCGCCTCCATCAACGGCTACTATGTCCGTTCTTGTTAAGAATAAGCCACCAGGGGCTGCGACTGAAGCGCAGGGCCAGAGCACTTGCCCAGCGCATGTGAGGCCCTGGGTTCAAGCCTCAGCACCACATAGAAAAGATTTAAAACATAAAATAAAATAAAGAGAATGGGTCCGTCTGCAACTAAAAAGAAAGAAAGAAAGAAAGAAAAAATAAACCACCAGCCAGGCACGGTGGCACACACCTGTAATTCCAGTGGCTCAGGAGGCTGAGGCAGGAGGCTCGAGAGTTCAAAGTCAGCCTCAGCAACTCAGTGTGAGGCCCTGTCTCTAAATAAAATATTAAAAAGGGCTGGGGATGTGGCTCAGTGGTTGAATGCTCCTGGGGTCAATCCCCAGTTCCAAAAAAAAAAAAAAAAGAAATCACCAAGTGGCGGGGCTGGGCTCAGGCCCTGGGACCTTGGGAGCCTTAGTATTTTGCAATCAGCAGCATTGGGGGCTCTCTCTCTCCTCCACAGGGAGAAGGAACACTTCCCTGTTCCTCTGGCTCGTGGTGGCTTATCAGGACTTCTCCCACCCCTGCCCTTCTATATCGGGACCATCTTCAGAATTCACTGTGCTGCCAGGATTTTGAACTTCTCAGTTGATATGAAGACAGCTCAGCCTATAAATGGAAGCCAGGAATTAAAAAAAAAAAAATACCCATGCTAGAGAAAGCCGCACGACCTTACGCTTCTGCAGGGAGCACAAATGAGAACAACCCCTTCAGAGGTCAACTTGGCAATCTCTCTCAAAATGCCAACTGCACGGGGCCTCGACCTCCACTCCACCTCTAGGAGTTTACCCTGCGGACACTGTCCCCCATGGCCAAAATCGGCATTCACTGTAGCTGTTTTCAAGAACCAAGAAATGGACAACAACCGGAGCCAATCAATAAGGTGCCTGGATAAATAGCTTAAAAGTAAACAGATCTCCTTTGTTTTAACGCCGCTGGCAAACTATGATGAGTGGACTTCCAGGAGCTACAGCATGGCGGCTCCTTCAAGGAGACAGTTCATTAGACAAGAGACCCCGGCAGAAGCCCCTCTCAACCAAAGCCCAGCAGAGGGCTTCCCAGCGCATTCGCTGTAAGGAAGTGGGAGAACATCTGGGCGGCATAGGCCCGGCTCACACCACGCTCCTCAGGAGTGGCTGGCTTCCGAGGGCCTGCCCTGCACAGGGACAAAGGTGGCCCCTGTCAGCGACAGCAGAAGGACAGCAGCGATGCTCCAGGCCAGACAGCTCTCCACTGCTCCCTCAGCACCTTCAACAGAGCACCTGGGCACACCGCCGCCACCACAGGAGCACTGGCCTGCTGGCCCTTCGCCTCTGCACCAGGGGCTCTAGGAGGAGGTGAGAATCCAGCACCGTGTTCTCGGCAGATTTCAGGTTTCGGGTGTGTGATTTATCGGTGCCATTGAATCACAGAAGGGGGCCTGAAACAAGCCAGCGGGACTGGGCTTCTGTCTGAAGGAGGAGACAGCAAGTGAGGGCAGCGAGCCGCTCCCACCCCCCACCCCCTGCACGGCAGCGCAGGAACCGTGACTCACCGAGCCCGGCCACGAAACCAGCTGCCAGCCCAGGGGCCGGGTCTTGTATTTTGGGTTTCTGTATTTAGCTCTCCAAGTCGAGTTTTATGATTTTCTTTTAATGCAGATGAGCCAGTTTTTATTTTAATTTGGGGCACTGGGGGGAATGGGGAGGGAAACTAGGGACACACTACCACTGAGCTGTATCTCCACAGCCTTTTTACAAATTTTGAGCCAGGGTCTCATTAAGATGCTTAGGGCCTTGCTAAGTTGCTGAGGCTGGTCTCAAACTTGGGATCCTCCTGCCTCGGCCTCCCCAGGCACTGGGATTACAGGTGTGCACCACTGCGCGAGCCCCAACAGCCAAGACTTTAAATCTAGGAGGGTACATGCTCATACGGGGAATTCTGAGCTTTAATTCCAAACGCAGACGCAATGGGCAGCAGCTTCCTCCTTTGTCCCCCATGTTATCACTGCCCAGAGGGAACCTTCACCTAACCCTGACCCCTGGGCTGGATTTGGGCCAAGCCCCACCCAAATCCTGTGTGACTGTGCACAGGTGACTTTGCTTCTCTGTGCCTCCCTTGCCCTTCCATAAAATGGGGCTGTCTTACCTACCTAAAAGGCTGTGCTGCTTGTTTATTTTAAAAAGTCATTTTAATCTACAGAGAGCAAAGTTCATTTTGGAGGAAATCCAGGTCTGTCTGAACAGAGGCACAGACGCACAAACCCCCCAGGCAAGACCTTGTCTCCAAGTGCTCCCTCCTGGTCTGCAGTCCAACCCTCCTCCACCCCAACCCCGGGCTGCTTCCATCACTGTGATTTTGCCTTTTCCAGTGTTCTGTCTGTCTGTCTGTCTGTTTGTTTTTGTTTTTGGGTTTTTTAATGGAATTCTGTTTTGTGAGACTGTTGCCGTCCGTCTGTCTCTGGCGCTCTGTATCTCTGCATCGCTCCTGTCTGGCGAAGGCCGTCACAGGGATAAACGTGACTAAGCCCACGAAGCTCGCGCTCAGCCCCAGGCAGGCTGCCCTTGCTGGACTTCAGGACCCGGTGGATCCTCGCCAACGAGGGACCTGAGACCCTACCCAGGCACCGCCCAGCTCACAGGCCTTCATCCCTGCTGGGAGGGAGGCAAAACTGCCCAGTGTGTCAGGGGCTGGGGGCCTCCAGGGAGGCGGCAGGAGCCCTGGCCTGCACCACTGCCCACGGCTGCGCCCCACCCACCAGACACGCCCCAGGAAGGGTCCTGCACTCCCACGTACGTGCGTCAAGCCACACTGAGAGACCCACAGTGTCACCAGGATGCCTGCCGGTCACCCCATTTAGGGAAGGAGCTATCCTGGCCGCAGGGGACTGGCAGAGAGGAACGCGGGGAGCAGGCCTCGCCCAGCCCGGCTGCTTGGGTGTGCAGGAGGGAGGAGGCGTGGGAAAGGAGGCCACCACTCTGGGGATTGTAGGAAACAGTCCATGTTCCCAAGGCAGCAAGTGGGTTCCCTTTTGTTCAGTCACTCTGAATCCGAACCCCAAGCCCCACCCTGAGTGCCCTGTTCCACCTGGGCTGCGGGAACAGGCAACCCAGCACGCAGGAGACCCGGGCTCCCAGGACAGACAGCTGGGCTCCACCTGGGCTGCTGGCGCTGCTGGGCACTCACCTCCCGCAGAGCTGGCCTCAGAGCGCCTGCCGCCAAGTGCCCTCTGCCCTCCCCACCTGGGGGGCCGACAAGCATCTTAGACTCCAAGGGGAGCTCCTGGCCCACAGCTCTGCCGCTGGCCAGGGAGTCGGCCCCATTACCGCGTGGTCCAGGAGTTCCACGCCATGAGGGTCCTGGGCACCGCAGGAGACTCAGCAGCACTGGGGACAGGCAAATGTCCCAGACATGACCCCATGTGGGGTGGAGACACAACTGACCAGGCAAATGACTGATCAACAGAAAGTTGTCCTTCTGACACCTCAGGTGGGCACAGGCCCCTCCAAACTCAGGGTCTGCAAGCCCTCAACGGACTCCCCTCCTGCCCCTGCCCACAGGATGCAGCCACCCCAGCCGCCTGGCCTCTCCTACAGCACAGCGAGAGGGTCCTCACCCACCACCTCTAGAACCTCTTCTTTCCCCTAGAATGTTCTTCCTCCGGTTATCGGCACGGCTGGCTCTTCCTCCCAGGTGTTTATGGAGGCGTGAACCTTCTTGCCCACCTCCCTCGAGTACCCTCCGGGGACCTGAAGCTTTGATACAGCCGGGTCCCTAGCTGGCGGGCTAACTTCTCCCAGGCCTACGATACTCCCAATACTAGGGCTCAACAAAAGCAGGAGTCATGGCAGAATGGCTCAAAATGACTTCGCACTTGGTTGTTTGGCATTACTAGTGCAAACTTGTAACACTTTGGCCTGACAGTTCTTTTTTCTCCTAACACAGTATTTTTTAAATAACCAACTAAAACCCAATGGATTAAAAAATAGTACTTCAAGGGATGAAAATCGATATCAGAAAATTAAAGGGAACAGGGTATCAGAGTACACTGGGCTCAGGAAAGTTAACACTGGTTCATGGAACTCATTTCGGCCACATGTATGTATTCACATCTCAGTGATCTGGCTTATAGGCTCAAGGAGAAACGAGCTTCTGAACACTGCCCTGAGGCCCTTCAAGACAAGAACAGCTGCAAATGGGTGTGGTGTCACATGCCTGTTATTCCAGTGACTCAGGAGGCTGAGGCCCGAGGACTGCAAGTTCAAGGCCAGCCTCAGTAACTCGGTGAGGCCATGCCAAAAACAAAACAGAGTTAAGGAGGGCTGGGGGCGTGACTCACCTCACCTTCACCCACTGCACCTTTTTAATTATCTGCACAGAGAAAAGAGTTCAAAGGTTCAAGAACCACACATAGAAAAAGGATTACAATTGCCAAGTCACAGTTGTCACAGAAAGACTCTGCCAGAGGTGCCAACTGACCCAGGTTAAGGTTCAGGATGCTTCCGGTGGTGGACGTCTTGTCCGTTTTCGTCATGATGGGCGCAGACGCTTGCGGGGAGAAAGGCTTCGGGCTGCCGGACAGACTCCCTGCCTGTCCCGTCTTCATGGAGGGTGGTGAGGCTGAAAAGGTATGGCACTGTTAGAAGACAGACTTACACACCGACAGGAGCGCTCGCAGGCACAGGTGGGGCGGGGGGACAGACGGGCGCGTGTTCCATTCTGGCCGGACCAGGGGCGTGTGGAAGGAGAGGGCGGGGCTGGCTGGTGGCTGATTTCCAGCGTCACCCGACACTGAACCGTTAAAGCCACCAGGAAGGCGGCCTCCCCAGTCCTCTATTAAACACAAAGCTCTAAGACAAATCGGCTAAGCTGCCCACAAAATTGGTTTGGCCCATCCACGGGTGTAAATCTCAAAATAAACATCAGTGAACTGCAGCAGCCCCCACGAGGTCCAGATGTGGAGATCAGGAGCCAGGCTCGAAAATGGCATGGCCTCTGCAGGCGGGGGGGGGGACGGGGGGACGGGACAGGGGCGGCTCACACAGCGCACACCTGCCGGGAAGCAGCCAGCCCCGGGGAGTTCTGCAGCAACTGGGCCAGAGGTTCCCAGGCTGCAGACAGCCCCGCTCAGGACCAGACGGAGGGAGCCGTTGGTGATTCTCCCCTCCTTCTGTGTTCGGAACTTCAACAGGGGGACGAAGGTGGTCCTGCCTGCGGCTTTGAACCTCAAACCACCTACCACCCACCTGCTGCCCCTGCGCCTCCCTTCGCTGGGGGAGAGAGGAGGAGGACAGAAACCAAGGAGCCAAGCAGAGCCCCCCCCCAGACCCTGCCCGCTGGCCCTGGCCACTCAACTGTATTGGGACTGTACCGTCGGGCCTGCTGGGCCCCTCTAAACCAGCTGGGTCTAAAACTGTGACCCACGACAAATGGCCAGTTCTCCTCAGACAGGCAAGAAACCTCTGAGGTGGCCTGGTCTTAACAGACAGCTACCGATGGCAAAGGGAGCAGGAATGAGACTCCCCAGGGACTTCAAAAGCGCTCGTCCACTGGGGCAGGGGCGGGCCTCCGGCCCCTCGCTTTCCCAACACAGATGTGCAGAAAAGGGACCCCACGGGCTCGCTCTGCGCACAGCTCCGAGGCTCGGTGTCCATTAGCCAAGCTCGGCCCGGCACCTGTCGACTTTCTCTTCATGTAATTTGGTGGGAAAGACTGTGGGGGCCTGGAGTAAGCAGGGGTCGGGGGGCAGACACTGCAGTTCAAATCCTAGCCCAGCTGCTGGCCTGCTGTGTGGCCTCGGGCAGGCGGCCCCGCAGCCCCAACCTGGCAGCAGCAGAGGGGGACTCTCAGAGCTTGATCCCGAGGGGAGGAGGAAGGCTACACCTCCTGTGGGAAGTGAGTCCCGCAACTGCCCGTCACCCGAGCCTCACCTGGAACCTACCAAGTGCTTGACCCTTGCTTGCTGTTGGGCACTGGTTTTCTATGTCCTCACTGACCTCGAAGGCTTCGGTTTCATCATTGAACCCGTGACTCTCAGCCAGAAGCGAATGCACCCCCTACCCCCCATCACCGCCCCCAGGACAGGACTGGCAATGTGCACGGGCAATTTTGGTGGCCAGCACGAGGGGAGCAGGGCTGCTGCTGGTATCTAGTGGGGAGAGACCCAGGACACGCTAAATGTCCTGTGACACCCCACAGCCAAGAACTACCTGGCCCCCAATGCCACATGGAAATCCTCGTCTCCCGTGAAGCGGGGGCAGGGGAGAGGGCTAGATGGGCCCATCCACTCATGGTTAGCAAGCGCTCAGTTAACGGGAGAAATCATCTTGAGAATTAGGTTTTAAAAATATTCAATTAGGTCCATTCTACTGTGAGGACGGGCAGACTGGCCCAGCCGTGGCACAGAGCAGTCCTTCAACTGGGGGCGTTGCTGCCACTATCACCGTCATTACCACGGGACACAAAGAAACAAGATGAACACAAGGGCATTTTAAGGAAACATGACCAGTAAGATCTTTACTGTGGATTTTAAAATAATTATTCGTGTATGTCGTACCTCCTTACAGACGAGATCTGTGGTAGCTAAAAAGATGCAGATAACGAATTCCCTGTGCAGATGGAGGACCAGAGCTTCTCTAATTCCTATAAACTATGATTCAGGAACTTCTCGGGAACTGACAAGGAGACCTAATCCTGAGAGACAGCAGAGCCGCTGAGCACACAGAACCCAACGCAGAAGAGTCCCCTGCTTACGGGGTCAAGTTGAAGTGAACAGCAGACAAGTGCAGTCAACAGGGGCTCTAGCAGGACAGTCCTACCTGAGATCCTGCTGGGAGTTTTAGCAACACACAGGGTGAAGTCATTTTTTTTTAACTGTTATATACATGCATGTGTATTAAAAATAATAATTGGAAGCTTTTAACTCTACGGATGCTTCCTTTGATAACCTTTAAATATTAGGATTGAAGAAATGGTCACACCACATGGCTGTGGCAAGAATGAGGTGGTCTCCACTGGTTTCCAGCGGAGACGGGTCTGGACAGCAGAGGGCCCACCCACCCCTCGGGGGTCTAGGACTGCAAAGCTTCACAGACTCGGGAAGGAACACAGCTTTGGGGTCATCTAGCAACCCACAGATCCCATCTGGGCAGAACTCTATCTCCTTAAGAAAGAGACCTCCCACACCACCTCCAAATGCACCTGTCCCACCTCCCCAGCCTGTGCAATGTCCTGTACCTGACCGTCCTCCTCCTACAGTTAATGCCATGACCATCCCCTGTTAGTTCAAGTCTAACACTTGCAATTCCTCGAGTGCCCTCGGGCCTCCAACGACCTGACTCTTCACCGGGGTCTGTGCACCCCACTTCACCCCGCCTCTCCGTGACCTCCACTCCTGCTGTCCTGTCTCCACACACGCTGCACAGGGTCCTGGAGGCCGGGGGTGTCCGGCTCCCCTTCTGTGTCAGGCACAGGGCACACACAGTACGAAACACACGTCCAACACAAGGCCCTGACCTGAAACCCAAAACGCTCCAGAACTGGACCTTTCCTTCTTGGCCCACACACTGGCCGCTGGTCCCCCAACGTCACCTCAGAGCTCTCCCCTGCTGGCCATCGAAGGTGACATCGGTTTATGGCTCCCTGTGTCTGTGAGAATGTCAGAGAGCAGTTCCTCCGGGCTACCGGACCCCCAGGTCACAGCCCAACTGTCCTGAGCACCTACTATGTTCACCCAAGAACGAGGACTCCGTTTCTCCTCTCCTTAAGGTGGTCATGACAAGCAACAAAGACACGATAAAGACATCCAAATACGACGTTTTCATACAGAAACTTCAGTGGAGTCCATCTTCATACGGTGCCCTACTACAAACAAGGCTGGGTGACCAGTGACACAAAGATATAGGGCCAGGGATGCAGCCACGACGGAGGGCACTTGTCGGGCATGCACAAGGCCCTGGGTTCCAGGAAAGAAAAGGGGAGGGGAGGAGAGGGGAGGACACAGCATATTGACGTGATGACACAGGAAGATGTCAAGTTGAAGGAAGTTGAAAGAAGCACTTGGGTCTCTTCCAAAGTATGCGGAATATTGTGTACTCAGGAAAAAGACACAAAATTAAACGTTAAAATTAAAATATTGAAGAACTTCAAACAATCATATCACCAATGCTAAGGTCCAAAAGACTGACATATGACATATATTAAATCCAAGGTTCTTAACTGGGACCGGAGGGGAAACTTTGCCCCCGGGGACATCTGACAATAAATGTGCGCAGACATTTTTGCCTGTTGCAATCCCGTGACGTGGGTGCTCCTGGCATCTCAGGGGAAGAGACCAGGGACACTGCTGGACATTCTGCAGTGCACAGGAGAGACCCCACAACAGACTTGTCCAGCCCAAATGTCAAGAGAGCCGGGGTTGAGAAATACTGCTTTAAATCATTCTAGACATTTCAATTAAACTTTGAAAACAGATGCCAATCCTTTTAGAAAGCCATAAATCTTGCCCAAAGGAAGAACTAACTGCCTTTGAAGTCACAAATAATTTAATCAGATTTTACACTTTGATGTACAATTCACAAGTGTGGGCTAAAACACATCATCTATTATCTCCATTTACAAAACCCTGGCCTGAGCTAAGTGCTATTCTGACTCCATGAAACATAGGAGTCTTAGAATTAAATTAGAAAAATGTGCCCCTCGTTCTCTCCCACACACCCGGCACTGGGGCGGGCGGGTGTGGGTGGAGGACTTAATGATTCATGCTAAATGTGCAGAACTCACAAAACTTGAAAACAACTTGTATGTTCAAGGCTGCACCTTGCACAAGCTCAGGTGCCTCGGGACAAGTGAGCGAGCGGCAGACTGACACCGGACGGTCTAGGGTGGGCTAAGAGGTGTTGGGCAAATGCTGTTTCTAAGGGTTATTTACTAACACAGAAACACACCTGGAGGGTTAAGATGCCAGGTGCAGTAGCATGTACCTGTGTCTCGGCTACTTGGGAGGCTGAGGCAGGAAGATCCCATGTATTCAGAAGTCCAAGGCCAGCCTGGTCAACACAGCAAGACCCCCATCTCAATAATGAAAGACAGTGAGGCTCAAAATTAAAACAACAACAACAACAAACATCCTACACCGTTTTCACCAGACATGGAAACCAGGGGATCCACGAACTAAAGCAGTTCACAAATACGTTCGATTCAGGATAAAGAAATTTTTAGAAAATTTGAGACAGAGCGTAAAAATTGGGGTAGTTTGCAATTGAAAAACCATTTGCGGATGCTCTTGAAATATCACCAATCTGGCAATATGAAGCCTGCTTAGCTCCCTTAGCCAGAACCAGCTGCAAGACAAGGCCCCAGTAGATCGGTCCACATTTTGAGAGCTACAGGTCAATCAAGACCCATTAGTGAGCTATAAGCATCTCCTTTACAATACAACAAAAACACACAGACATTAGCAATGCACCCCCTTATCAGAAGAATGAGCACGTGTGGCAGTGTTACCAAATGTGCACACAGGCAGACGTGTGCCAAGGTCGGGACAGCTGTGTCTTGCTGCTTTCTCACCACAGTCTCCACCATGTCTGACCTATGCATCTCCATAGCAGCCCGGTCCTTGGGGGACTATTTCAAGTTTTCAGTTTAATAGTGTGACCTATAAACCTACCCCCCAAAAGGCCCTAAAATAACATCGGAGGGCTGACTATGGGAGGTGGGATCGTTAGTGACTTTAGTTCTGGTAATTAACAATTATCTCACAACAAAGAAGTATTGATGTCACCATGAGATGGAGAACATAGAACCGCGTTCCCTGCTCCCTGACTGGTACCCCACAGTGGAGCTACGACACCAAAGGACCATTAGCCCCGAGAGGGGCGAGAGCAGGCCCCAGGGTGCTCCCCTAATTCACTTTAATGTCTTGCACGGGGATCCTGAAAGCCAATATTGGTGAAGGCATCAATTCTGGCCAGGAGGCCTACAGAAATGAGGAACCAGAAAAACCACTGAGAATGAGAACCACTTTGGCCATCAAGCCTGCGGGACTCCAGGAACCCGTGAGCTAACGGCTTCCCGCTGACCAAAGAGCTTCTCAGAGAGCAAATCCAGCCCGGAGAAGGAGGGCCCATGTCTGCGCCTCTAATCCTCCAAACAAAAGGGAGATTTCCAAAGTCTCTTAGAAATTTTACAGAATAACTTATTCCAATTTGTGGCTTTGTGCTGCGACTTGCGTATTTTGTCACTGTCATAAACTACTTATATGGTTTTCCTATCCTATGACATGACGGGTCTTCTCTTTAAAGCAGGATTTTGGATAAGCCACAGCTTTGTCTCCATTGTGTCGCATGGGGGCTGTTAATAGCTCCTGCTCCCTGTTTAAAAAAAAAAAAAAATGCTCCTGTGACTGGGACAGCAGAGGGCAGCAGGCTGCCGTGGAAGGAAGCAGGCTCTGTGCCTCCCCTGAGCTCTGCAGGGCACTGGATGGCACCCATGAAACGAGGACTCTGGCCCAGAGTTGCCCCTAACTCGTTCAGTCAGTAGAAGTGGTTGTCAAAGTTGGGCCACGGGCGGAATCTGACATTCCACCTGTTCCATGTGACCTGCAAACTACGAGGATTTGACATTTTTAGGTGGCTGGGAGGGAAGAAGGAATTAAAAGTTCATATAAAGCATGCAAGTCACACGAAATTCAAATTCCAGTGTCCACCAACAAGTTTTATTAGAACTCACCCACCTCATGTCTACAGCTGCAAAATACATCTTTAAGACCTAAAATATCTACTATTTGACCCCTTATAGAAACAGGGGCAATTTATAAGATTAAAATGACTCTGGCTGGGTGGGGTGGAGCATGCCTATAATCCCAGCTACCCTGGAGGCTATGCCAATGCCCTGCATTTGATCCCAGTGCCACCAAAAAAAAAAAAAAAAAAAAAAAACAACAACATTCTAAGTGTCATCCCTGTTTCCTACACTATTGGGCTCAGGATTAGCCAAGTCCCGAGCACATATTGAGCAAGAGAGTTATAATTTAGGAAAGAAACCCTGAAGTTTAAAGGGAATCTACTGGCTTCTCACCTAAAAACCCAAATGATGAGGAATTCTGTCACAAAGTCTAAGGCCATTTATCCCTCTCCTTTGCCGCTCCAGAAGGAAGAGAGAGGCTAAATTAAACACATTAGATGTGTTCTAATGGTACAAACTGTATTTTCTTGACATGTGGTCCAGGAGAACTAGTGGCACTTTACACACCAGCATTTTTTATTTTACTGTAGCAACTTATGTGTTAACATCAGTGAACTTCATGGCATTAAGGGAAAAAAAACAAGAAGCCATTTAAAAACAGGGGCTTACACCACATTTCACTTAGCAGAGGCCAAAGCTGAGTTGCAGATCCAATACCCAACAATGGAACAAAGCTCCACAGAAAGTGACGGGGACTCGCAGCGTAGCCACCAAAACTGAAATCCCACCTTCTCAAGCTCTCTATGAAAACCAAAAGGCCGAGGGTCCAGGGGATCCAGACCATCACAGAACCATGCATGGAATTAAAGTAAGATTTTAAGGACCTCTGGTCAGAAACAAGGGGACAAAAGGAAAGACCTTCTGACACTATCCACACAAGCTATGTGGCTCCAGGGACAACACCCTACAGCTGCACTGCGAGTCCGGGGGACCCCAGGGTACACGCAGAGCTGCAGTCTGTTATAACAAAGACCCTGCAGCCACCCAGCTCCAATGCTCTGCCTCCCTGCAGCCATCCAGGGACAGCGCAGCAGAATCAGTGTGAACCTCTGAGTGCACAGCCACCAAGTCCCCATCATTATTTTACCTTTAGGGTCATTAGCAGTCTCCTGAAGAGCGATGGCTGATCCTTCGGGACTCTCTTATCTTTAATGGCTCCACAGTCGTAATATACTAGTAAGTTCTATTGCTGGGCTCTAGTCTCCCATTGCTTATTATGATAAATTAAAAAAAAAAAATCTGAAGTGAAAATCGTTTTATGGTGCAAGTGGGAAGGCGGGGCGTCGACTGAAGGTGAGCATTTCAGCCCCAAGTCTAAAGCTGCTGCTCCAACTGCACATGTGCTACCCCAAGACATCTCAGCCTGACATTTAATCAGTGGAGATTTTACTTAAAAAATCCACATTTTCCATTTCTCTGGAAGAATATCAAGATCTGAAAGCCCCAAGGCCACATTCTTGCATGGCGGCCATGGGTGAAGTCCCTGAGATGAGGCACATGCCCTGGGTGTCCCCGTCTCCACCATTCTCAACAGCCAGCTAACCAGGAACCATCATGCTGGGTACAGAAGGTTCTCTGTGCCCATATCTCAAAGGCACAGCAACAAAAAACGTGATACCACAATTCAAGAAAAGGAGCAAAACCACTTCCTCATGAAGGCAATGACGTTCATAGAATATTCAACACATGACCGAATTCTTTTGGGGAAGAAAGAATTCTTTCAAGTCACCATTACTTTTCTCCCTCTCAGCCAGTAGTCATCACTGCTGACATCAGTTCCCTGACCCACGTGGGCAGCAGCACCAGGAGAAGCAGCAGCCAGCACTTGCTGTCTGGGGCACTGTCCTAAGTGCACCCCAACTCCTCTTACTTACAAGAACCTCCCAGGCAAACCGTTAAGATCCTCACGTTACAGAGGGGAAACCGAGGCACTGAGACCACAAGCACCCTGCCCCAATGCTCCACACACGTCCCTAATAAGCAGTGCAACTGTGAGACAGGTGACCCTGAAGGAGCAGGACAACTCCAGGGAGATCTGCAATGGCATTTTCATATCAACTCTATTTATTTTTTGAATATGGTGCTGAGGATCGAACGAAATACCTCTCATGTGCTAGGCAAGCGCTCTACACCAAGCCACGACCCCAGCCCCAAGGACTTTTTACCTTCTGTGTTTCTGTGATATTTGAGCACTGAATGTGAATGTACTGAAAAGTCAATTATTTAATTAAAATAAAATCCTTAAAGAAGAACAGTGTTATGGGGAGTTTGCTGTGATTAGTCCAAGAGGCAGTGACATTAGAAGTGAACTCTAAAAGGATTTCTGGCCACCTCCACCCAGGTGAAGGAATGAACTCTAGTGAGCCTTTTGGAAACACTAATCTCATTTGTAGGTCCCCCAGAGCAAGGATTCCATCTAATCACTCATTGAAAATTTGCAGGCAGGGAAGCAACATCCGGCAGTTCCCGCGGAGGCTGCGTGGTTCGGGCGCTGGCGCCCAAGGGGCCAGGGAGCCATCGGTGAATGGAGCGTGAACTACAGCGACCTACAGCAACCACGTTGGGCCATCAGGCGGGAAGCCTGGTATCAGGACTCCCAGGGGGACCGGCTGGTGGGAGAAGCCTGGTCCCCAGGGCGTCCTCCCCAGCTCGGGGCGTGACCCTGACTCACTACGGCCAACCCCACTGACCCCCCCACCCCGTTCTGGTGAAGCAGCAGCGGCCCGAGGCTGCGCCCACCGGAAACCGTGTTCCCACCCATCCAATCCCGTGACCGGCCGCTAGGAGCCGTCCAGCCCCCCTCTGGACTCGGCCTCGGTTCTGCGTTCCAGGCCTGATTTCGCGGCCAGCCCCACCCCGCGGGAGCCCTTTCCCTCGCCCACGTGGCCTCGGGTCCCCTGTCCCCCGCCCGGGGCTGACCGGTGCTCTTGTCCAGGAAGTCCATGGACTCCTCGCTGGCGCTGAAGTGGCTGGAGGTGGCCTTCTTGTCGGCGTCCTGCTCCACGTCGGAGCCCGTGTGCACCGAGGAGTTGGTGCTCATGGGCGAGCGCGGCATGTCCGACAGCGAGATGCGGCGGCCGGCGCCCGCGCCCAGCAGGGGCTTGCTCATGAGGATCTTGGGCGAGGCCGTCATGTCGAAGTTGAGCTTGACCTTCTCCTGCTTGTCCGTCTTGGCCGTGCCCGCGCCGGGGTTGGCGGGATCCAGCAGCATCTGGTACTGGCTGTTGGGCGTGTAGGGCGTCCTGAAGGGAGAGTAATTGAAGACCCCGAACTTCCTGCGGATGTTCTCCACGTAGACCTCCATCTCCTGCATGGCGCTGTTGAAGATGCTTTTGGTCTTTTTCACGGAAAAGGGAATTTCTTTAGACATGAGGTAGCAATTATTTATTGGAACCCAGGCCCTGGGAGGGCAAAAGAGAAAGAAAGTTCGAGTCAAATTTAGTGATTTTCAAGGCTTTTTTTTTTTTTTTCCTGAATACAAACCAAATTAGCCTAGCATGTTTGCCAAGATTCTTAAATACTTATTCTTTTTTAAAATAAATGACTTGGTTTCAATGTTTAATTAACGATCCACTTAACGGGCATGTTCTGCCACGAGGACAGAACACAGAACAGCAAAACTCAGCAAAGATAGTAATAGGATCGACAGTCTTAGTCATTTTAATCCATTAAACACACACACACACACACACACACACTCACACACAATAAATCCCCTCTGGTTTTGAGCTGGTAGAGAATTAAAAAAAAAAAAAAAGTTACTGCATTCCTCCAATGTACCCCCAAAAAGGGTATTCCCCAGATCTCCCTCAACTGCACATGGACACAAACAGCTTTCTTATTGCTATTCTAAAAGGGACTAGGACTTCGGAAACCCGTTCCTAGAAGGAGGTTCATGTTTGTGAATGTGAGATAATTCACAAGGGAAAATCACTGCAAAGCAGCCCTCCGAGCCTTCAGGTGGGCACACTCCAGTCCCATCTTCCCAGCTCCATGCCCCACGGCCCAGCACACTCCGCACAGACCCCTGACAGCAAGGGGGAAAAAAGAAAAAAACTGGCTGCTTCACAGAACCAGCGAGCCTCGTGGCTGCAGGAGGGGGCTGGCACACCTGGACAGACACTGTGGGTGATGGCACCGTCGGCACGGGGACATCAGAACACAGCCTGCAGCACTTTTGATGACCCAGCTCAAGAGGTTGTAACTGCTAAGTGGTGGGAATAAGGTCTTCCAGGGCATCCCTCTGGGTTTCACAGACAGGAGCTCAATCCAGGTATAAACCAAGGAGAAGCCAAGTGGGTGCTGGGAACGGATGCCTGCGCCTGCTCCCGGGGAGAAGCGGGCACCTACTCTCTGCTGTGCAGAGCAGTGGGAGCAGGACCTGGACCAAGAGTCCCCGCCTTCTCATGCTTTGAAAAGAAGCAAAACTGTGGGCTTCTAGCAGTACCTCTCCCCCTCGCCACAGTCCACCCTGAAGTCCTGTGCTTTAAGAGGAAGTAAGGCATCAGTGGGGGTGGGATGGAGCACACAGGTGCCTTATTGCCACTCTTGGCTTCTGACAATAGCGGCTCGTGACAGAAACCAAAAGTGAAAGACCCTGAAATGTCCAGCTGTTCTCTGAGTGTCAGAAATGACCAGCATCCTGACAGCCACCTTCCTGCTGCGGCCTGAAGCCTTACCTCCCTCAGGATCGGAAACAAAGGCCTCTCTCCAGTCGCTCGCAGGCCGGACAGGGCGGATCTGATAGGAGGTGAAGTCCCCAAGGCCTCCCCAGTGGAGCAGACACAGTGGACCTGAGCCAAGGGCCAGGCACCACCAGGGACTCCTGAGCCTGCAGCCACATCTTGTGACCCTGTTTCTGCCCAGACTTTTGTGTGCTTCAAGTACATAACTGTCTCCTCCCAAGTTCCTAGGTGCCTTCAAAGGGGCCTTGGGAAAGTGCTTCTTTCCCTCAAAACGAGCCTAGAAAATATTTAAAGGGAAATTAGATCTGCTTTACTATATAAAGTCTCTGGGAGAGGACATGTCCTGAGAGGTCCCCAGCAGCACCCTACAGGGCCCAAGGGCTAGAGTTACACTCTCATGGTTCTAGCCAGTCTGGCTACATGCTAGCTGAGTCACCCTGGGCAAAGCACTGACCTTGCTGGGCCCCCCGTGTTCTTATCAGTAGAAAAGATAAAAGCAACTTACAAAAACAAAAATATAACCCCCCCCCAAAAAAAAGCGACTTAAAATAGTGCCTATTGCACAAGCAGTACTCAATTAATGTTAGCTTAAAAAGAAATTCTGAGCCAGGCGCACACCTGTAACCCAGCTGGGCTCGGGAGGCTGAGGCAGGAGGATCACAAGTTCAAAGCCAGCCTCAGCAATTTAGAGAGGTGCTAAGCAACTCAGAAAGGCCCTGGCTCTAATAAAATACGAAATAGGACTAGGGATGTGGCTCAGTGTCAAGTGCCCCTAAATTCAATCCCCAGTAACTCCCAAAAAACAGAAAAAAAAAAAATCTGCAAGTATTTAATAAAATAGTTCTTTTTTCATTGTTGTTGTTGTCGTCTAGTCTTTTTTTTTTTTTAAACAGATCCTGATATGTTACCCAGGCTGACCTTGAACTCTTAGGTTCAAGACAGCCTCCAGCTTTAGCCAAGTAGCTGGTATGACAGGCCAGCATCACCACTCCCAACCCAGTTCCTAAATTTTTAACTTGGCTGTGCATGTGCAGGTCTATCATAAAACTTAAAAAAAAAAAAAAAAAACACACAAGCAAATTCTTCTAGAAGACAAAAGGCATGCATGGGAACACGCCTGGAGTCGGGCAGGAGCCCCCAGGCCCACGCCAACACTCACTAAGCTGACAGGAGCTGCGCGCTGAGTTCTCCCTCCGCCGACCTACTTCACTTGGGCGTGTTCAGGCTTATGTTTTGGCTCCTCCACCCCAAGGTGAGCTCCCCGAGCAAGGGACAGTAGGTTGGCCTCTGGTGTACCTCTGAACTCTCTGAGAAAGGGACAGTGCATTGGCCTCTGGTGCACCTCTGAGCTCCCCGAGCAGAGGACAGTGCATTGGCCTCTGTGCCAACGAGCCTGGACTCTGGGTCCTGCTGCTGGGTTCCACCACAGCAGCTGTCCTTGAGCCTGCCCCCCTGTGCCTGCCTCTGGGGAGGCAGCAACCCTTCCTGGAAAGAGGGACTCCCCTAGGGAGAAGCTCCCCAGCAGGCATGGGCAGAAAGGTGGCTGTCAGGACACAGGATGCCGGTCATTTCTGACACTCGGAGAACAGATGGACATTTTAGGGTTTTTCTGTCACTGCAGCACTGTAGACGGTCTTTATCAAATCCCCTGCCTGGACCCCCTCACCCAAGTTCAAACCAACAGGGCAACACAGTCACTCTGCAGGGTAGGGGGTACTAGAGACGCTCAGAGGGGCAGGGCAGTCTCACCACCTAACACAAAGGGCTGACTCCCCGGCGGCTCCCACCTAGAACCAAAGACTGAACCTGCGAGCTGTGGGGACAGCCTCTGCCCACCGGGGAGCAAAGCCCACGCTCTTCCTTCTCGCAACCTGAGCCACTCTCAGCGGATGGCTGTCAAGGGAAGGACCAGAGGTCTCTGCAGGATGGTCCCAGAAGAGTGAGCTGGATGATGGACTCAGCTCCTGGTGCACTTGTTATGTGGGGCAAGCACTGCTATCCCTGTCACCTACATCCCAGTGCACGTCCCCACACTGTGCCAGCCTACAGAATAGGAATTCTGGATCACCAAGACCGCTCACTTTCCCACGCTCTGATCAGGACATGGGATCAACAGGCTGCCAAGGATTCTTCCAGCTCTTCAAATAAGAACAACAAGTCCTGCCCACCCCTGGGACCCGGTCTCCCACCATCCTCTCCTCCCTGCTCCCTGTTCTAATCACACACCAGGTCCACCCTTCCCTGCCTGAGCCTCTGCTCTTGCTGCCCACTCTGCCCAAACCTTTGCACCAGGCCCACCACCACCTCCTGATGGAGATAGCTAGCCCAGCGGACTCCTGGGTGTGGCCCATCTTCCCAGCCATGGTGTCTGCCTGCCTGTTCACTCCCGCGTCCCCAGCACCCAGCACCCAGGCTGAGCAGGCTGCAAATGTATACTTCTTTGAATGAAAATTTAATAAAAGAATTTCCAGCAGATTTCCAACAAGAGCCATTGAAATCCAAATATGATACCTCCTATCAAACCCAGTGCCCTATCAAGGAATTTCCATCTGGTCTCCTGACAAAGCACTGTCGGGATTCCTAATAAGGAAGTGGGTTACTTTGGAATTCACACTGTTCTTTGATCTGCAAGACCTCAAGCAACATTTCAGAATACAAACTGCATTTTCTGTGTATTCCTTGTGGGGTATAATTTGTGCTGCGTGTATTTAAACAGACTCCCCTATGCATTCTCCAAACTGCAGGGGCAGGGGCCGTCCGGTGTGAGCCTCATTTAACCCTAAGGGAACTTGCCAGGAGAGGACTGCAATATAAACCTGCTCATCCCTGTCTACCTGTTGTTCTGAGCGCAGGGGCTCTGCCCCAAAGGGAACTGCTATTAGCTGAAAGGCACTTCCCGGTGTGTGGCGGAAATGGGGAGGGCAGAGATGCTGGGAGGGGAGGCTCACACCTGTCAAAACAGCAGCCCCTGGTAATTTCCCAGGTTAGCTACAGAGAAAAGGGAACAGGAGGGAACTACCCAGCAGGATGATAAGAGATTCATTTACCGACAATCTGGGAAAATACATCTGATCCCTGAAAGCATTATTTTGAAAAGCAATTTGCACAGAGATTTAATTTATGACGGGAAAATAAAAAAATAAAAAAGGACGGCAGCACTTAAAATAGCCCGGGAATTCATTCCGATGCCAGTTAGATCAACAAAACCACTAAAGTAGGATTATTTTCTAACGTACCTGTAAAAAAAACTGAAGCCCACACATTATCAGGCTTAACACAGCACAGGAAAACATTTCCCACTACGAGATCAAGGGTTGGTATCACAACAGTAAACAAATCACAGCCATACCAGCAAACAACAAGAGGAAAAATCAGCTTTTAAAAAATGGTAATAATAATAAAAATAATAGCCATACCCTCCACCTCTTTTCTTATCCAATGACAGTGTCAAAGGTTCGGGTGAAGCTACATGTTCAAAGCCTGTTTTTAACGCCCACCTGTCGTGTTGTCCAAAGAAACGGGCATCGACCTGCCCGTCCTTATCCCTCAGGGCTTTTGCAGGCCAAAATGGAAACCCCTTCAGTTTTGCCCAGACCAAAGGATGTGGATTGCTCTAGAAGAAAAACAGAACCCAGAGTTGGCACACATTTGGCAGTGAGACACACTTCCCGGCTGGGGAGGGCGAGATAGCGGGGAGAAGGCGGCCACAGAGGCCCCGGTGGGGTTCCCCAGAGAGGGGGGCCGCGGTGCCTGCACAGAGCTGGGGAGGGCTCCAAAGGGGAGGGGACAGAACCTGAGGACAACAAAACTAGGCTGGAGTCCTGGCTCCACTGTCACTTGGATGGCTGTGAGCAAGGCACTTGCCTTCCTGCACCACACAGAGCCCTGATGCCACTCTCCCCCCAAGTGTGGGCTGACGTGCCCTGGGTCAGCACAGAGGGCAGCAGAGGCTGAGTTTATTCTTTTCATTTTCTTTATATATTTTTAGTTGTAGATGGACATAATACCTTTATTTTGTTTATTTGGTTTTTTTATGTGGTGCTGGGGATCGGACCCAGGGCCTCCCACGTGCTAGGCAAGCGCTCTGCCACTGAGCCCCAGCTATCCAGGTGTTTATCTTCAAGGGCCTGAAGGGACATAGGCAAATTTTGATTCTCCCTTCACTTGCCCGGTCATGCCCCTCCAGCCCTCCATCCCCACCCCTCTACCCACCCACCCCCAATACACTTCTCTCTGATAAATACCAGTTGGCATGTACAGGGCCCTGGCTTTGACCTCCAGCGTCACAGAGGGCAAAAATAAACACCACTTTGGAAATTCAGATCCACAGTAAGAAACCAAGGTGTCTTTAGGTCCTGCAAGAACCATGATTTGTTCTCTCCTCAGATGCCACCAAGGTACTCGGTCCTTCCAAGGAAACTAAGGCCACTTGGGGTGAAGATCGCACTTCACCTTGCAGCCTGCCATGGCCTCTGTCCCTGAGCTGGCATCTACTCTGCCCTCATCCTTCACGAGGACAAGGTGACTGTCACAGAGGATAAGATCAATACCCTTGTTGGGCAGGTGGTGTAAATGTTGAATCTTTTTGGCCTGGTTTGTCTGCCAAGGCCCTGGCCAATGTCCACCCTGGGGAGCTGCATTTGCAACATCAGGGCTGGTGGGGGGGGCTGCAGCAGCAGGTGCTATGTCAGCAGGAGGTCCCTCCCCTCCCTCCCTCTGCCCCAGAGAAGAAAATGGAAACCAAGAATCCAAGGTTCAAGCATAGGCTTTGGTCTTTTTGACAGCTCTTAACATTTTCAATAAAAAACTGAACTTTGCTCTTTGCTAATTAAAAAAAAAAAAAAAAGGAAAAAGAAAGAAAATACCACCATGGACTGGAGGAGAGTCTATAACATTAATCCATGAGAGATTTCTAACCTTCTTAAACAGGCCCAAGAAGATTTGTGGATGACACACTCATCAACACTCTCAAAACTCTCAGCATTATTCATGCACCCTGTGACCCACATCATGCATGTCCTGTCCCCCACATCCCACATCCCCCACCTCCCCCCGCCTGCATCCCACATTCCTACCGAATTCCCTTCGACTCTGGGTTCTGCACTTCTCCCGGGTTAACTAGTTCTCGCACACGAACAGCCTAGGAGGCTTATTCTATCTAGGGTTATTTTATCAGTAAAAACACGTATTAGAACTTCATCCAAAGTTTCGTCTCCTAAGCCCCCTGGAGAAGGCTGAGCCATCAGAGACAGAGTTCAGAAAATGAAATAAGGAAAGTAAATCCAACTTACACAAGGCTCGCAAAACCAGTTATCTCGTTTTTGGCAAGCAGCTAGATAACATTCTGGACATACTTCAATTTCATTCATCTGTAAAACAAAAATACATTAGAATATGTCAACCAGGAGCCTCACATCTGGGAGGCCTTCATAAACGCTTGCTGGGTTTTTTTTAAAGTGTTTGTGCTTTTATTTGAATGTCCAGGGATTTTTTTTTTTTTTTTTTTTTTTGTGATTTGGCTGTTTGCTGGATTTGGTTTTTAAGACAGGGTTCTTGCTGTGTTGCCCAGGCTGTCCCAGAACCCTGGGCTCAAGGGATCCTCCCACCCCTGAGGAGCTGGGACTGCAGGCTCACACATAGTTTGCTTAATGATTTTAATGATCTGGGCCACAGTGGGAACACCTTGGAAATAGATCCCACCTTGGCACCACCATCACATTCTGGACCAAGGACACCCCAGGTATCCAGCCCAGACTCTCGCCCCACAACAGCACATTCCCCACGCGGGGCCCAGAGCCACAGAAATCTGAACTTGCTTCAAAAGCTTCCAGAGACTTCCCTGCACTGGGTCTGCAGGCAGGTTCCTCACCCCTCCCCCGCCCCAGGAACTTGGCAAGGTCTGAGGCATTTTGGATGGTCACACCTGGGGGGTTCCCAAATACCAGTCATGCCAATTTGAGAAACTATCAATGAAACCTAAATACCTGAAGCACACCCTGGACTCAGCTCACCTGGTACCAGCGCCGCTCTCTAAGCCCTTCCGGCTGCTCTGTCCCCCAACACACCATGTTCCACTTCCATTTCTAATCACACCATCCCTACTTTATTTCCAGTGACAACAACCCCAAAATCCAACTCCTTCCCTGTCCCTTTCCTGCAGAAGACAGCACACTTCTCGAGTAACTTCCAGACTCAGAATGTACAGCCAGGAAGCTCCTTGATCCAACTTCACTGCCACCATTTCCTAGCTCAGTAACTTTAGGAAAAGATGCTCCATATTCCCTGATCCTCCCCTCTTCTTCGGAAGGAAAAGGGTGCCATCGGTACCCAACCCCAGGGTTAATAAAAAACACGGAATGAGCCAGATGACACAGTATCCACAGACGTGAACAGCTGTCCAAGACTTGGGGAGCTGTGGCCTTCTGAGTGCTCTCTGAGGATCGACTCAACAATGCCCAACGAGGGGAGATTTTTCTTACCACCGTTTTTCAGGAGGAGAAAATGAGGCCCAGAGAAGTTGAGGAACCTGTCCAAGGGCCCAGCACCAAGGTGGCAGGGTCAGGAAGTAAACCCAGGCAACCAGGCTCCAAAGCCCTGAAGCTCCCCCACACCATGGTGAGCTGCTGCGACTGTCTCCCACGTCAGCAGCCCCGATTTTCTCTTAATCACCTATCACCACGCCAGGGGCCACTTACTGAAAACCAACTGACTTAACTGGTGACCAAAGACATGAGTGAATGAAGGGAGGGAGCACCTCCTCCCACCCCACTCAGCTGCTGGGCTCTTCCAGAGGCACACCGCACACAGCCACCTGTCATCCAAAAAAGGCAAACTGGTGACCACAGTGAGGGAAGACCACCTCCCCGCTGTCCGCTCCCAAGCTGTTGTGTGAAGTGTAACCGCTTTTCTGGAAGACAACCGGGAAGCATCTACCTAGCCCTCTGCCCTGTTCACATCCTCCGACCTGGTCACTGTGTATCTAAACATTGTGCAAAGTGACCATCAGAAGCAGATGGGACGGAGGGGCAACGGCATGCATCGTCACCTTAGGTAAAGTGCTGTCACAAGTAGGTTCCACTCAAATGACAAAAAATGCCCGTGGATACTACGCAGCCAGGAAAAATTCAGTTCTTCCCATGTGTTCAATTACCCAGAAAATAGAAAGTACTCGAACTTCAAGTGAAAAGGCAGTTTAGAAAATCTCACTTTCTCTCTCTGTGGACACACACAGAGGCATGTGCCTCGTGGATGCTCCCCAGCCATCCCAGGCAGGTCCTCTTAGGAAGGAAGGGACAGATACACAAAGACGGGTCTCGGTTTGCTATTCTTACAAAGGGATCTGGTAAAGAACGCCGCCGCCCCCCCCATCACTCTGGTTGCCATCTTGTCCCACCACACAGAGTCTCACAGCTCACAGACCCAACAGGTCCAGCACAGCCTGCGGGGGTCCATAGGACAGCCACTCCAGGACACCCCGGCCCCCCTACGGAACCTTCACCCAAACCTCATCTTCAGGAGGACAGAAAGGACACCGACTCCAAGCCACAGGCTATGCAGCCAGGGCCAGACACAGCGAGCTCTAGTGACAACCAGGAAAAGAGCTCAGGACCCCGGCAGTGGCCAGAACCTCAGGAAGAAAACCACAGAGGAGCATCTTCTCCCTGAGGCCACCGGGAGGCAAAGGCGCTCATCACACCGCGGCCCCTCTCCTGTCGCCTTCACTTCCTTCAAGAGACGGGGACGCGGTCGGCCCCGCAACCAAGCCCACGGTGGCCAGGGCCCCCCACCGCGCCTTCAGATCCCAGCACCCAGCTCTGGATGCGTCTACAGGTCGGCGGGAAACACATACCTCGTGTTCACAGATTTTGATGACTACTTTTGCTATTTGCGTCAATTTGTGATTTCCTAGGGGAATAAGAAAATAGGATTAATTCTACCGGAAACACTGTAACACCCCACCTTGCAGTTACATGTCCCCTGGCAACATTTAGCTTGCTTTCCTCCAGCAGCTGACCAAAATTTCTGCTTTCTAATGTCAGTTCCGATTATTCGCCCTTCAAGACCAACCAGTCTTTGATGCCTCAAGGTCATCTCCCAAACCGAGCAACTGGTGTGGCTTTCCCCAGATCATGGATTAATATCTGAAAAAGGTGTTGATCTTCTACAGGCTCAAAAGTCCTAGGAGCCTTACTGTACCCGTCACCCCAGACTGCAGCAACCCAAGAAGGCAGCGGGGACGTCACCACGTGGCTGGGCCAGGGGCTTCCAAAGAATCCTCCAGTAGCCACAGCAGAAAGCAGGGAAGAGCGTTCAAGTTCAATTATCAACTAAGCCAAGGTCAGGTTCTTCCACCAGGACACTCATAACAAAGAAGAAACCTGGACAGGTCTAACCCAAATCCTCACCTTTGCTCTAAAGCAGAGGATGAGGTAGTTAAAAAAAAAAAAAATCATGCTTTCTTTGACCCTTAGAATATTTTCAGAAATTTTACATTTGTTGACAAAGAGATTTCACACACACACACACACACATATACACACAAGCGCACGTGACCTAGATATCCAGCTCTTTAGGTCTGAGGACCCTCTAACCAACAAGCCCCGGGAGCTACCAACAGCAGCCTCTCCAAACAACGGGGAGTCCCTGCTCCCCTCACCCCACTGGCCATCCCCGCGGCTGCTGGTCTTCTCCTTCCCCTGACCCACTCACTCACTCTCTCACATGCTTGGGGGGCCTCTCTGCTCATCGCCCAGCGCCTACCCTTTCTCCGGGCCCTGCAGTCTGCGGGCTCCTGCTCAGGGAGCCCCCCTGGAACGCTGGCTGAGGGTCTGCACTACGCAGAGAACAAGGGCAGACCCACCCCGGGAGGAGTCACCTCCGGGTGCAGAGATCAAGCACATACAAACAGCACCACTCGGGAATCTGGGTGATGCAGCCAGGTCAGTAGAGAGCCCAGGACAGAGACCTCCAACGACCTGGGCCTCAGGTAAGGAGTCTTAGAGGCCGAGAGGCTGAGGCACAGGGAAGGCCAGGGAGGCGGAGGCAGGTGGAGGGTCAGCCACAGGCACCACCCAGCACAAGCACAAGCTGACCTGCAGACCAGGGCACCAGGTGGGCAGGACACGGAGAGACCCGCCCAACCAGAGGCAGACAGAAAAGAACCTTAAGGAAGGTGCCCAGAGGAAAATCAGATGGAAATTCTCCTCCATCCTCCAAATCCACGAACACACAACCGTCAGCACTAGATCCAGCACATAAAGGGCTCCGGCAGCGAGCCACAGAGTGCAACAGCCCAGCTGAAGTGAACAGTCGGGGGGTTTCACCCCAACACACAAATCACTGTGAAGTACATGAAATGACCACTCAGTCCCTGGCCATGGGGAAAGGGCAAATCAAAGCCCCTGGTGTCATAGGAGACATTTCACGTCACCCAAGAACGGCCTCGTCAAAAAGCCAGGCAGGGCCAGGATGTGGGACGCTGGACATCACGTGTCTGCCCGTGGAGCACCCTGACATGAGCTCTGTGCACGCACTGGGACAAGAGTGCTCATGAAGATGACCCACTCGATGGTGCAGCACCAGACAGCCAAGAGCCACGGGCACACCTGCCCAGACCACGGGCACCACAGGAGTCCCCGGCAGCTTCCTCTACAACAGCCCAAAGACGGAGACCACCGGAACGTCCATCATTAACCAGGGGAAGGGACCGACCTCGGCGTGCTGACCACGCGAAAGATCACCTGGCAACTACAAAGGCGCGATCCTCAGTTACGCCAAATCCCAACGCAGGGTGTGTGCCCCCACACCGAGAGCACCCCCAGCCCCGTCCATCTGGAACTCTAGGCCAGAGAGGGAGAGAAGAGCTCCAGCAGAAAGAGGTGACTGCGAAGCCGCCACCTGACCTGAGGTGTGGCCCTGCGCTCGTCCAAGTCACTGAACGTGCTCATGAACCTGCGCATTTCCCTGACATTTCCACCTCCGTTCAATTACGGAGTTTGGAGAGGACCGTGAGAGCGCACACCACGCATCACAGAGCCGCGGACGTCGGCTCACGCCTTACCGTGCACGTCGCCCTGGCCCCGTTCACACGCCACGGCCATGCGCACACAGTGTCCTCGGTCCCCCGAAGCCTGATGCTCGACTCTGCAGCCCGGTTCTTCGCGAGGGGCAGCAGAGCGCGCACCAGGTGCGGGGTGCCCTCTCCGGGCTCCACGCAGCCACTCACCCCCGTTATAAATGATGCAGTTGTGCAAGATCCACTTGGCGTCAGCTAGGAAGGCCTCCGTGCAGCCGTACATTTTCTTTTTAGCGTTCTGGGAAGAGAAGCCACGGGGCACAGTAAGCAGTGGCTCCACCCCGAGCAGATCCACCTGCCCCTCGCACCATCCACTCACCACCACTCATTTCCCATGATCCTATTATTGTGAGATCTATGACCCTATTTTAAAAAATGCACCACTGAATTCGTTACAGGAACTTGAATTTTCTCATCTTAACGCTGCTGTCATTTGTTAATAGGTTCCTTCCAAGAAGAGATCGATTTCTCTATTTGTATTTATTATAAAGACAGGTCTCACATGAGCCTCCTGAAAACTCAAGGAAGCACACATCACCATCCCCACTTCACACAACACTATGCCAACAGTATGAAAGATGTATCCTCATTCTTCTTTGGTGGGACTACTAGGGAAGAACCCAGGGGCACTCTACCACTCAGCCACATCCCCAGTCTTTCTTTTCATTTTTTATATCATTTTGAGTCTGGGTCTCACTAAGTTGCTGAGGCTGGCCTTGAATTTGCGATCCTCCTGCCTCAGCCTCCTGAGTCACTGGGATGTCGGTTGTGCACCAACACACCCAGCAATGTGTCCTCTTTTCATGGATACTTTTCATTACCCATACTGAGTTAATGGTTTGAGATCAGCACCATGGTGGTGTGCGCAATCTAAAGTGTTACAAATATAATTTTCACCATGGAATTTTAGCATGAACTCGGAAAAACACCTCCGGGCATTAACAAAATAGCCTTATCGGCTGAGAAGCCGATTCTAAGAAGCCACGTCCTTATTGCTAATCTGGAGGTTTCCCAGCTACTTAAATGTTCTCTTCTTCCTTACTGCTGCTCTCATTAGCACCTCCAAAAGAAAGAGAAGAGGACGTAAGGCGCGAAATCGATCAAATCGCTAATTCCTAGAAGTACGGCTCTTTCAGGTAGAAGCTGGAATCACTCCCAGAAGAGCAGTGAGCACATCTCCCAGGGCCCCCCTCAACCCCCGGAAGGACGTCACCGGGGAAAGGAAGTGAGCGGACCAAGAGTTCTTCTCTCCAAATAAAACTGATCTAACTTGGAAGTGAGGGGCTGCCTTGGCATCTCCACACCCGGGGGCCAGCACGGGAGGCTCTGCGGCGGAGGCCAACCTTTTCCAGTGTACAAAGGTCCATGGGGTGGAAAATATATTCTGCGTAGTCGGGATGCTGTTCCAAGGGAACGGGCTTCTGGAATGCATCTGTCTGTAAGAGAAAAGGTACACGTGCACAGGCCAGGAAGACCACGCTTCAGCCAACACGGGGCCGAGAAGCTGAAGAGAGCCTCTCCAAGACTGCCAGGAAGGAGGCCGCGGGCAGCTCCACTGGCCACTGTCCCAGGCTGCCTGGATGTTGGTGATCCTGGGCCCAGATGAACTGCTTGGGGTTTTGTTATTTGCTTCGCTATCAACATACACCCAAGTAGCAGGTTCTGTCCCCTTCCAGTGAGGCTGAGAGTCCCAACACACCAGGGGTCACTTTAGAGCTAGGCCACACCCTAGAGGGACTCATCACCAAAAGTGACTTGAGGGGGAAATGTGTTCACACCTAAAGATGACACATCAGACAAAGTCTCTTGGGTGCCAACAGGTGTTTCTGATACGATGGGAAATCTAGACAGTGAGATTCCGTTCCTCTTTTCAGAGGTCAAATTGCCTTCAGTACAAGAAGTGTGCAAAAAGTCTTCACCCATTTGCTTAAGCTCTAACTTGACTCAGCTCAAGATGGCTGGGTGGTATTTACTTAGTAATTCTTTTCTTTTTAAATCCAAAGATTTAATGAAATACCAAATTATACCCAACCAAAGAATCGGAACAGATTTCCTTTTGCAATCACCTGTGTTCACTTTAATCCAGAATGAAAGCTTGACCACTGTAAATTTAAAAAATGCTCCAGAGCAGGGGTATGGCTCACGGGAAAGGCACTTGCCTGGCGTGTGCCAGGCCCCGGGTTCCAGCATGGAGGTTTCAACAAAATCGGCGACTTTACATCAAACAGAGTGAGAAAGTAAAGCTTTCTTCTATTTGTCCTTTGGTTTAAAACTTGACAGAGTTGACAAATCTACATACTCCGTTCTTTTTGTAAATAGTAGGTCACGTTCAATCCCTCCACAGTAAAAAAAAAAAAATTTTAAGATTTTTTTCTTTTTTTATGGTTCCAAGGATTGAACCCAGGGCCTCATACATACTAGGCAAGCTCCGTCCCTGGCCCAAGATTTTTGTTTTTTAACTAAACTAAAGCTACTAGCACAGCTTTGCTTCCATTGATTGAGATTTAATTCAAGAGATAAATAGGTAACTACTTCAATATCTAACTGGCACATCTTAAATTTCATCATCATAACAAATTTCAGAATCTCTCAAAGCAAAACTTTTATTTGTTTAAAGAAACAAAACCACAGTGGTCACTAAAAGCAGTGAGATACTCGGCTACTGCATATGCCCTTGACTTAGAAAGCAAACCCAAGGACAGCACAGAGGGTGCTCTGGGCAAATCAGAAAGGAGGGACCCGTCCTTCAGTTTCTTGAGATTCATCTGGAGGGAGACAGAGTCCTCATATGTCCATTGTATCATCATATTATTTTTGACAGAAGATATTCCTCTGCCATTTTCCTGAAAACTATCATAATAACAACAGACACACCTAGGGTATGGCGGGCCCTCCCAGCAGGGTGCCATGTGAGGCACAGCCAAGCAAAAGTAGCAGAGGCTGTGCAACAGGACTCATTTCACAATTGACGGAACTAACCGAATTCTCACCCATTATGGAAATCTCCCTGGTTCCACACCAGACCTCAGTTATAAATAAACTGGGACGCCCTCCTCTCCCTGAAGCGGAATTCATCCAGGCTGAGGGAGGGAGCACGCAGCCCTCGGGGCCAGGGGGCTGTGAAGTTCTACTTCTCAACCCATCAGGACTTTAAGGCCCCACTGAGGACCGGACCCCGTGGGGACACAAAGAGCTCACTACAGAGAACTCACTGGATGGCACCGTACCTGATGTTTACTTGACAGATTTAAAATGGGGACACACAAGACAAGTCCAAAGAGCCCGGAGAGGGATCTGAAAAGCAAAGCCGACGAGCAACGCGGAAAGCTGCTAACAGAACTAAACGGAGTCTTATCTTCATTTACGCTTACACCGGCGGACCGATCCTCTTACCCCTGGCTGTTTCATTTTCTGAATGGCAAACTTGAGCAGGTAGGAGAGCTGTTCAATGGTGAGCATTGTCATGGCTTTGCTCTGGGTCTCGATGCACTCTGCTACTGTAATCTTCTACGAGTCAAAAATCATACACACACATCCGGTTAGAAAAAAGAAAATCACAGAGCCACGGGTTTATTCTCCTTCTACTTTTTCTTTTCTTTCTTTTCTTTTTTAACATACACATAAAAAGAGATTCCCATCTAAATGTGAATAGCTGTTTCCCTTGGCAAGGACTCCAATCTACCAGACCAAAATATACTGGATCTGTGGGTAGACATTAGAAAGCAACCACCCACTGACTACCTTACAAGGAAGTGTCTCCAGCTCAGGGAGACGACAGGATCTGGGGGAGGTTGGGGGAGATGGGAATCTGGAAAAGCATCCTTATCCCAACCTTGGTTCTCAAGAAGGGGATGTGAATGGGAAGGTCACTGATGCATTGGGGGCGGGGGGGGGGGGGAATCTCCTCCCAAGATGAACTGTCATCAGCTGCTAATCTCGAGCCTCTTGAGAGTCAGAGCTATCGTGCAGGAACGTGGCCCAGCACTGTCTGATGGCAAGAGACAGGCTCCCTGCAGGAAGAACCCAGGGGTGGAGTGGACTAATAATTAATAGGACTCCATTGTTCATCAGCACTGATGTGAACTCTCTTGGGATTCATGGGCGCATTTCCAAAGGGCAGAATCTACCTGTCTGTCCACACAGGCAAGAGATGTCATTTCATAAGGGAAAGTCCCATCAAAGAGGAGACAGAGAGAGATGACGGAAAGTGGATTCTGCCATGGGACTGTGATACCATATCTCGGGGATTCAAAGGCCCATGTCCCGGCAACAACAAAAATAGCGTCCGCTCCTAAGTCATGAAATGTTCCTCAGCCATCTGTGGAAGGAGCGCGGATAAGTGTTCTTGGATAATCTGGACTGTTTCCACTCTTCACTTCTCTGGGAACTCTCAGATGTGTCTGGCTGGTTGTTGAGGAGAAGGACCACCCAAGAGTCACTAGGAAGTTAGAAAGGCTGCACGATGCACGCATCTCATTCCTGGGCTACCAGAGCCTGAAGAGCTAGTCTTGCCTTACCAGGCGACCCTGGAAGAAAATCAGGCTGTGGATCGTGCACGCAGAACTCCTGATGGTTTGAATTCCAGACTGATGCTGGGCTCCACCCAAGGAGAACACTCGGGTTACATGCCCAACTGTCCCTCACTCCCTCACCCCCTGCTCCTTCCTCCTGGCTGGCACCGCCTGGAAGTGCTACATGAAGCCCTTAGGAAGCCTTTGTTGCATAGGAACTGAGGCTCGGAAGCTCACCCCGAGGCCAGGGTAAATCAGCTGGAGAATGAGGATAAAATCCTTCTGCTTGACAAAGAGATGCCAGAAGTGTCTTCCTCTTAGACTAGGACTCTTTGTCTATCACACATGCCACTGGAGCCCACCTAGGGCCTTGAGGGGGACACGTGGTCTCAGGATGAGATGGAAAGGGCCTGACTGGGCACCAGCTGGGACGGCCCCGTCTCTGGGCCCTTCCCACACATGCTGACAATAAACCCCACCGCTTTAGGCACAGTTCGAAGGAGCTCTCCCTGCAGAGGAGGCGTCCCAGGGGAACCACTACCTGTTCTGCAATGGGATGAAACAAATGGGAACAGTCGCTTAGGACCAAGGGACACCGGTGGAGGTTCCAGGTGGCGCTCTGGGTGTAGCAGAACCAGACCTGGCTCCAAACACGCCCAGCCCACCTCTGTCTCCGTAGAAGAGTGACCAAGGGAACCAGCAGCCATCTTCCAGCCGTTTTAGAGGCAGAGTCCCACCCCAGGGTCGTCACCAGACCGGCTCGATGCCTGATTTCTTTTCACCTATTTTCTATTTTCGTCCTTCCCCTGCACAGAAGTGGTGGCAGGGACACTATCTGCGACTTGTTTTCTTTTCCACAGAAGACACCCGGGCAGCCCCGCCACGGCTCCCCAGACGTGTCTTCATGTGAGATCTGAGGCCAGCGTGCCTTGGGATCCAAGAGACATTCTGCTCTAAGTGACTTTCAGATGACTCTCCTTTTCAGCATTCGAAAGAGCCTCCTAGTCCAGAGTGGCCAAGAACTGATGCCGCCTCAGAACCCTGCAAGTCCAGGGACTGGTCTAACAAAGAGCGGGAGCTTGGCCTCAGACAGCTCTTGGCTACCCATGAAGCCTACGCTGCCTTCACTGCTCCCCTGCTCTGCCCAGGCCGCACCCCTGCCCGGAAGGTTCCCCCAGATAGCAGGGCCCACCTCCATCAGCTCCTTCTCAAATCTCAGGGGGCCTTCCAGGCCTGGACATTTAAAATGCAACGCCCTGCGGCTCCTGAACTCCCTACTCCCCATCTTCAGTTTGCAGCTTTCTTCAAACTCATTATTTCTAACTTGATTTTCACTTCTGTCCTTTTCTGTTAAAAGGAAAGTGATCCGTGCCTATTTTTCTGAGCACTATCCGATCTCCCTTAGAAATACTTGTTGCATGAAAGAAAGACTCAGATGGCACGGCCACCACCCAGAACACAGGACCCAAACTGGGCGTCCCAGGTCGGCGGCGGCTGCTGATCCCATGACGCAGCAGGGCACACCCAAGAGAAGCTGCGCGAGAGCGTTTCCGACCGTGTGAACTGTCAACGGGTTCAAAAGTTATCGTGTAAGACGGGCATTCGAGAAGGAGCAGACAGCGGCAGAGCTCGAAGCGACTCAAAGACTCGAGAAGAACCCAGACAATATTCCATCACTTCTCCAAGAGCTGCAGGACCGCAGCCAGGGGCAGATGCTGGACCAAAAGGGGGGTGGCCAGGACAGAGCGGGTGGGAGGCAAGAAGTGTCTCTTTTCCCCTTATCTGGGTTATTGGAAAGTTTGTAAGTCAAAGGAAGAGAAGAGAGAGGAAACGAAGCAGGTAATGTATTCATTCGTTGGGAACTAACCTCACATTCAGGACAAAACCAGTCCCCCTCTGGTTCCGATGTCAGTCTCAGACACTTAGCGTGATAAACCCGGGGACAGAGCTCACAGCAAAGGACTTGGCCTTCCCGGTGACAAACCCAGCAGTAGAAATCATTCCGTCCATCCTGCGGTACAACATCAACAGGGTCTGTGGTGAGTGGCTGCTTCATATAGTAAAACGGACCATGTCTTAGTTCTGACTGAAATGTAGGCAAGAAAGACAGGTTTGGTTTCAAAACAAATGTGCATTCTCAACAGGAATTTGAACAAGTACATCAATAACAACACAAGAAAATCACAGCATTTCACATCTGCTAAACAGTCGAGCTAGCTGCGGTTCCTCTACTGTCCACAACATTAGCAGGTCATTGGGTAACTATGAGGGTCTTTCCTCCCTCCCATTTTAAAAGGCCATAGACTGAACACTAGTGTCTCAGAGTCACCAGGTGGCCCTGGCCTACGTAGGTACAAATTTTAACTACCGCTAAACAGCCGCATGACCTTGGACGGGTCTCCCCACCTCTGGGCCTCAGTTTTCTCATCTGTAAAATGAAGGTGAGTTATCTAACGTCACGGGATTATGGGGCTGTGTTCAAATGAGAGGATAGAATGTATGGAATTAACACGGTGCCACCATCACCAATGTCGTCCCCATGGTTAAGAGCCCAACGTACACAAGTTCACGTTTACAAAGCCAACCAAAAAAATGTGCAATCTGTCCTGGGAGTCTTCATACTGTAGGCACTTAGAGAATATAGCAATTGGATTTGAGTGACCAAAAAATGATCTGCCATTTTTAAGGCCATCCCCAAGGCACAAAATCATGAACCAACAAGAACCTTCCTCAAGTCACGTCTCTTGAACACTTTAGGCCCCTGGAGTTGCCAGAGAGCCTCAGCCTTCATTACAAACAACACAGGAAGATGACTTGGTGGCAGGTCCAGGGACACCAGAAATACAGGAAAGCCATCCTCCAAACACATAAAATCCCTCAGAAGAAACTCATTAGGAAAACAGCCATCACCCTCCAATACGGAATCCTATTTAAACCTATGATCAAGTCCACGGGAAGCATCAAACAGCCCGGCAACTAGCGGTGTGATCGAGAAAGCTTGGCGCACAACTGTAACCCCAACTCGGGAGGCTGAGGCAGGAGGATCAAGTTCGAGGACAGCCTGGGCAACTCAGTGAGACCCTGTCTCAAAAAACTTGTTTTAAAAAGGGCTGGGGCCAGGTGTGGTGGTGCACACCTATAATCCCAGGAGCCTCAGGAGGCTGAGGCAGGACAATCACAAGTTCAAAGCCAGGCCAGCTACATAGCAAGGCCCTCAGGACTACTGAGACCCTATCTCAAAATAAAACATAAAAAGGGGGCTGGGGATACAGCTCAGTGGGTAGAGTATTTGCCTTGCATGCACAAGGCCCTGGGTTCAATCCCCAGCACCATAAATAAATAAATAAAGCACAAGAAGGGATAGGGATGTGGCTCAGGGTTCAGCACCCCTGGGTCCCATCCCGACTACCAAAAAATAACAATGATAATAAAACAGGAAGAGTGCAGTGTGACCGCGAACCTCCCTTACTTGCAACCATGTCTACCGTCAAACACAAGCCGGATCTTTTTGGCCTTGTTTTTGTTTTCTTGATGCTGGGGACTGAGCAGAAGCCAGGTGACTGATCCTTCAGCATGAAGTTTCTCTCACACCCCTCCACTATCCCATCCCCCACTGTCCCGGGTGGCTGTCCCAGTCTCCAGACTCCCTCGTCTCCTGGGGCAGCCCTGGGTGCTGAGAACCAGCTGTCTGATTAATCACCTGTCACTCAGATCCTTTCCTTATCTGCTGCTTGTAAGTGTTACCTGCTCCATAAAAATAATCTGATAACAAACATGGAACACTTTTAAAAGGAAAAGCAAATCATTTCAGGCAAAATGAGTTATGATGTTTTCTTCCCCACAGGGAAGCAGCCACGCAGGCAGGTCACAGCCTGTGATATCATGGGACAGTCACAGGTCCTGAGAGCACATGTTCTTATTCTCTGCCCTTCCATGGGCTGGCATGACAAGAAGAGTGGGAAAGACCCTTCTGTTCACTTCTGGAATCTCTTCGTGCACACCAAGAGCCGGCAAACACTTTCTACAAAGAGGTGAGGCCTGGCAGGCCACTCGGTCTCTACTGACAGTGCTCAGCTCTGGCCGTGCAGTGCAGCCACACAGCTGTGTGCTGATAAAACTTTATGAAAACAGGCTCCTGGGCCACAGGAAGCAGTCGCCAACACCTCGTCTACATCCACCCGAGCACGGGTGCTCTGGACCTGCACTTGTGTGGTAGAGGGGAGGCCACAAGCTCAAATGCTTGCAGAGGCCACTCAGGTGGCACAGATGAGTGACAGCACCGTGCATCAGCTTTTGTCCTGCATTTGCAAAGGAGTGGGGCTGACTGCAAAGCCCGTGAGAGCCACACAGCCCTGGAACCAGCCGGACCCCGGAGTGAGGAACCCTCACCAGCCTGGACATGAGTGGGATGGTGGGCAGAGCCCACGCCAACCTATGGGGTCCCCACCAACTGTTCCAGCGGTTAATATGCTGCCTACTCCAAGCAAGGACTGCTGTGAGAAGTGTTAGTTTGTGTCTTTGTGGGTTGAGGTTTTTCTATTTTATTTTATTATTTTTTGATAGTGGGGAGGGAACCCAGGGAACCCACCTATATGGCAGGCAATAGCTCTACCACTGAGGTACGTCCCCAGCACAAAATAAAGTATTTTAAAGCTCTTCTTAAATCCCCGCCCTGGGGCAGGTGTGCTCCACCAGTAATCCCAGAGGCTCAGGAAGCTGAGGCAGGAGGATCCCAAGTTCAAAGCCAGCCTCAGCAACTTAGCGAGGCCCTAAGCAACTCAGGGAGACCCTGTCACTAAATAAAATATTAAAAATGGCTGGGGATGATGTGGCTCAGTGGTTATGCGTCCCTGGATTCAATCCCCGATACCAAAAAAAATTTTTTTTTAAATTTTTTTTAAACTCCTCCTGGGGATACAGCTCAATAGTAGAGCAAATGTCCAGCCTTCAGAAGGCCCTGGGTCTGATGAGTACCACCACAGAAAGAAAAAAGTAAAGAAAAAAAAAGAACAGAAAGCCTCCCTCTAAAAGTCCTGAACTCCCAATACGTGAAAAAGAGACAAAAAAGTGCTGCACTTAAACTTGGCTCAGCTCTTGATAATCACAGGTCTCCATCAAAAATGGAAATGCATGATCTGTTTTTTACAAGGCCAGAATGGCTTTCTTTCAGAACACTGGAAACAGAAAAAAAACCTGGGGGCGGGGAGACATAGGTCAAAAGTCCCGCCCCCTCCCCCCAGAGGTGGAAGGGTTGAGCAGAGCTGACTGCTAGTGACACTCTAGGGAGGGGTGGGGAGTGCGGCTGCAGGCTGACACCAGCTCAGCCCAGCATCTGCAGGGCAGAGTCTACTCAGCCCTGGCTGTTGCTGGATTCTGCTGAGTGCTTCGGTCTAAATCTTTGTGTCTCCCTCAAAATTCCCAAGTTGCTATCTTCTAGAAGGTGGTGCCTCTGAACACTGATGAATGGGCCTTATCCAGGAGGATACCAGAGAGGCCCTCGCCCTCTACCACAGGACACCCTCTATCACACCTCTATCACAGAACTCAACTGTGATGGCGCCTGATCTCGGACTTCAGCCTCCAGAAATTCCTGCTGTTGGTAGGTCACCCACCCATGATGCTTTGTCACAGCCAATCAATCAAACAGTAAGACACTTAGTGTTTATAAGAACCCAGAAATGCAAGCTTTTATTTGAAATCTCACGATCCTCAGGTTGGTGACTGACAGAAATCATGACATATTGGTCAAACCAACATATGGGGAAGGGGAGGGAAAGGAGAGGTAGGAATCCAGGGGCCGGGGCTGGGGCTCAGCGGCAGAGCTCTCGTCTAGCACGTGCGAGGCCCTGGGTTTGATCTTCAGCACCACATAAAAATAAATAAACAAAATAAAGGTATTGTGTCCAACCACTTCTAAAAAATAAATATTTTAAAAAAAACAGTAGGTATCCAGTGTTTCTTCTAAGTTCGCTATGAGGAAAACAGAGATTGCACATGAAGAATATTGGCCCTACTCTGCCAGCATTTAAAAAAATGCTGTTAGGAATGACAGGGTCAAAGGTCAGGGACGTCTTCCGGTTTCAGTGAAGGTCGCTCCATCTTTGCCAACAAAAGTCTCTGGGCCTTTGTGCCTTGGAGGTTTGGATCAGAAATGCAAACGTGCAATGGACCTTAGGATGTTCTAGTCCAAAACCCTGTTTTAGGACATAACTGAAGCTCAAAGAGAAAGCCACTGATGTGGCCACCCGGTGAGTCCCCCAGATGCAGTGAACTGGAAGGATCCTGTGTCCAAGAGGAGCACCTCCCCCATCTGTGGATACTGGAGAGGACAGGAAGTGTGCTCAGGCCCTGTGTCCCCCGCCCTGGCTCTGCTGTGTCCATGGCCGAGTGCCTTCTACATCCCACCCTGTGTCAGGCCCTGAGGTGACAACAGCCCTGCACATTGGCTCCTTCTCTGAGGCTGCTAGTCCAAAGCAGGGGACACCAACTTACAGACACATCAGTTGGTCATGAGGTTTCTGTGCCACAGAAACGGTCTTCACACAGGATAAGAAGGCAAAGCAGCAAATACCCGAGCGGATTAGCTTCCAGAGAAAGAACTGTGAGCAAATTCTTAGAGAACAGTGGGGACTCCCACAGTGGGTGTGCGTGGGTGTGCATGGGTGTGCATGGGTGCACGGGTAGAGGGAGGGGACAGGAAAGGACAGCTTCCGGCCAGGAAGGACATCTGCTCTCAGGACTCCCTGGGAACTGGAAAGGGAGTATTGGCTCAGGAAGCCAAACTGGTGGCTTAATTAAGGGCTGAGGGTTATCTGACCGCCATTTTCTTTCTAATAGCTCTGAGGTGGCTCCGGGGCAACTGCAGCAGGTCCTCACCAGCTTCTGGGACAGAAAGAGCATTTCAATCTCTGTGTTTTCAACTGTAAAATGTGACGCACACGGCCATTCCTGGCACAAACATTCAGACTGACACAAATGTTTGCAACAGCAGGTGACATGGGGCAAACACTGCTTCGGTATCATCATCAACGCTTTTTATTTCCCCAAGTATTTTTTCCAAGAGCCCCTGAAAACACACGTGGGACCCCCAGTTGCTCCTCCTCCGATGGGATCCCTAACTGACGAGGCAGCTACCAGCCACAGGCAGCCAAGTCACTTTAAACAGAATGGAAAAGACCAAGTTGCTCCCTGACACTGGTCGATTTCGAGGGCTCACAAACCCAGCAGACCGCGGGGTCTAGGACACTGCCACAGAAACAGCCTGCCTCCCAGGTCGAATGTCAAATCACACTCTGCTCTTGCCCTGTGTCCATTAGCTCCATGAGTCTCCACGACAGCCCCGGGGCCTGAGCAGCAGCGCCAGGACGCCCAATTCCGTGAACGAGGAAACCAGACCCACGGAGGTCCACGTGCCCACAGTCACAGAGCCAAAGGCAGAGCTGGCAGTTCGCTCTATAATTTTGAGAATGAAAATAGATTTGCGCTGGACACACGCCCCTCCCAGGCCGGGCACTTAACGTGGCAGGGCTCTTCCCGTGAAGGCAGCAATCTCGTCTAATTCGACCCTCCATCCCCAGGGCCCACTCCAGTGCCCGATAGAGCACAGAACAGATGAGCGGGCCGCCAGGAACCGCAGCTCAAGAACCACTCAAGGCCCCCTGACCTCGCAGTCCACACAGGGGTGGACACTTCCGCCAGTGAGTCCACAGTGCTCTCACGGCCCCTATTTGGAATGCCTAAGCTGCACCAGAGAATTTTAGAGCCAGAAGGTTCCCTAGATGAGACTCAGGATGGTGAAGAGGTTTTCCCAGCCTCTGACAATCCTGTCAGCCAAGGGGACGGGACAGGGAGCCTGTGCTCGGGAGAAGGGGAGGTGACCCTTGGGCCATGCCTCTATCAGGGGCCCACACCCTCCATTTTACAGATGAGAAAACAAGACCGGCAGGGAGCTGTGTCGCCCAGCACTGGTCAGCAGCGGAGATCCTCAGGCCACCGGGAAAACAGTCCTCAGAGTACGGCCACGTGAAGCCAGGGAGAAGCGCCAGCCCCGAGAACAATATCCTCATCTCCTCTGGGTCACTGCTCTGTCCCCAAACAGATCTGAGAACCCCTGGAAACCTCACACAGCCCCTCTGCGCTGCCCTTTCTCACATGCAAACGGCAGGCAGCGCCAGGGCAGCCTGCTCAACAGATGCCAAGCCTGGCCCCGAGGAGCGGAGCACGGCTGCCCGCTGGCGGCCCGTGCCACGCCGCGCCCGGCCGCGGCCTTACCTGCTCCTTGCTGTTGCTGCTCAGGAAGCCGGGCTTCTTTTTCTTTTTAATGGGGCTTGTAGAGGTGTCCTGCGGCGAGTGGCCATTGGAAGAATGTGGGGGGCTGGGGAACTTTCTTTTCTGGGCTATTCTGTCTGCAGAGCCAGGATCTGAAAGAGACACACAGGACCACACATTTTAAAGCACCAGGGTGGCCAGAGTCCCACAGGAGGGTGAGTGTGACGGGGTGCATTTTTCCCCAAACTCAAGGTCATTTGCAGGTATACTCCTCCTCCTAGAATAGACCTGCCCCCCTTTCTGTTGTCGTCAAGGATGCGCATGACTTTTGGGGGGGGGGAGGGTACTATGGATCTAACCCAGGAGCACTCTGCCACGGAGCTACATCCCCAACCCTTTTTTAAAATTTTATCTTGAGACAGGGTCTTGCCCAGGCTGACCTTGACCTTGTGACCCTCAGCCTCCCAATGAGCTGGGATTACAGGCATGAACCACCACACTCCACTCCCACATGATATTTTTATGAAATCTTGGTTGGTTGCCAAAACAAAAAAAGTTCATGGCCCACAGGCCGTGACAACACCAGATAAAGTGAGCAACAATCCCACGTCGGGGTGGGAATGAGCCTCCACCTTGCACACTCATCACCGTTCCCGACTGTGTCCCTGCTGACAAGGCCGCAACCAAGCTCCTAGGAGCCGTCACATAGTCACCCGCGCTGTTCGCATGCCCAAGAACTCCTTTTCCACACCCACAAAAATGGCCAATCAGGAAACGATGAAAGGCAGGTCACCAAGGCCACACACCAGGGCAACGACAGCACCTTGCTCTGTGCAGAAAAGGAGCGCTGCTGTGTATGCTCACAGCTGACAAAACAGAAGGGGTAAAAAGAATGACCCCGCCCACCGGAAAGTTCTCCCGGCTGTCAGCAGTGGGCACTCTAAGACCTTCCTCCCAAGAAATCAATACAAATTACATTCTTATTGATTCTCGCCTGAAAAGTACCAGCCCCCCTCTTACCAGACCCCCCTCGTTTCCAGCCTCCCTCCCAGTCAGTGTCTCAGTGCATCCTTCTACCACCATCCATTCAGTCTTCACCTGCAAGGACCAGAGTCCATCCCATGCCCCAAGGTGGCCTCCTCGGCTTATGGACAATAGTGGCGCAGCTTGGGACAGCTGACATCCTGAAGAGCAAAAGCTACAGACACAGGACAGTGGAGAGCAGACCCCGCGCACCGGGCTGGGACGGGATGTGAGATACAGGAAGATGACGATCTCCAAAGATGTTCCTCCTGCAGCTCACCACCGGGCAAGTCTCAGCACGCACATCACCCTGCACCATCTCCCGCCTTCAGGGGAGGGGGACTGGTCCAACATCACCGAATGCAAGGCCTCCCTTTGATTTGGGAGGGTGGGCAGGCAGGCAGCCTCTAGCGGGTGCACAAGGCCTGACAATGAGCGGACTCTCCTGCCTCACCACCAGGCTTCCAGAAAGTTCTGAACCAATGATGGGCAGACCAGTGATGAGAGGAAATTCAATGCTAACCACAGATGTCCTGAGGGTGAAGAGCCCAGGGTCTGGGGGAGCATCCCACAGACACCAAGTGGAGGCCCAGAAAGCCCAAAGGGTTGCCCCCGAGGCACAGGAGCTAGTTAGTGAGAAAGCTAAAAGACAGAACCCGGGACAGGCTCCGGGAGTAGGGACAGTCCCCCAGGGAAAAGGGCGTTCCCAGAAGGGTCCTCTCCACTGTCTGACGGGAAAACTCACTTTCTCCACGCTGCCTGGCTCCAGGGTCCCCTCCTGGAGCAGAGCGGGAACAAGAGGATCCCACTGAGCCACCGTGGGTTGTGCCCAGAACTGGACAACTTAGGTGTCCATGAAGAGTCAGTCCTCCGACACAATGGAATGCTCCAGCCCTTGAGAAAGACAGGCAGCCCGGTGCCGTGACCCACACCTGTCATCCCCAGTGACTCGGGAGGCTGAGGCAGGAGGATGGCAAGTTCAAGATCAGCCTCCGCAACTTAGTGAGACCTGTCTCCAAGTAAAAATCAAAAAGGGCCGGGGATGTGCGAGGAGGCCCTGGCGTGTTCCCTAGCACTGCAAAACCAGAAAGGATCCAAAGGGCACCTCCCCATGAACTGACATTGTCAAGCTTCGGTGCCACATTGTAAAAGCAACAGGTATCCAGCACATTAAGGGACCCGTAAGGATGTGACTGTACATCGGTGCTTGTGCATCCTCAGAAGACTCCCACATGAACACAAAAGTAGAGCAGGGCTCTACATGGGGACAGGTGGCCGCCTTGGAAGGAGACCTGTAGGGAGCAGAGAGAGATTATTTTTCACTGTGTACCTCTGTGTATTGTACTCACTATGAGCCTGGATGACTTTATCAAAATAAGGGAGATTAAAAGTATTTATAAAGTTCAGTTACACGTTTAAAAAAAAAGAAAGAAAAAGCAGCAGGTGCGAACCAAAGTCCCTGATGAACGAAGGAGGAGGCCCAACTCAGGATACAAAAAAGTCCCAGGTGATAAAGTTGGGACTGGATTGAGAACCACAGAAGGCGCTTGGGATTTGTGCTACATGACTCTAGTACACCCCCATACTCTGCTCAAGTGTCAGAGTACTAAAGTTTAAGAAAGGTGTTTTGAGCCAGGAGTGGTGGCACACACCTGTTATCCCATTGACTCAGGAGGCTGAGGCAGGAGGATCACAAGTTCAAAGTTAGCCTCCAAATTTTGCAAGATCTTGTCTCAAAAAATAAAAAGGAGCCGGGCCCAGTTGCACACGCCTGTAATCCTAGCGGCTCAGGAGGCTGAGACAGAAGAAACAAGAGTTCAAAGCCAGCTCAGCTACGGCGAGGTGAGGTGCTAAGCAACTCAGTGAGACCCTGTCTCTAAATAAAACAGGGCTGACATGTGGCTCAGTGGTCAAGTGCTCCCCGAGTTCAATCCCCGGAACCAAAAAAATAAACAAATAAAAAGATTAAAAAGGGCTGGGGTGTAGCTCAGTGGCAAAGCACCCCTGGGTTCCATCCCAGCCACACAAAACACACACAGAGAGAGCAATCAGGCAAAGGCTTTGGTTGGTGTGTTTTCAAGTGTATTGTGAGAGAAGAAAAGCTCACCAGTGGGAGAGGGAGTGAAGGTTTTCAGTGTTTCTCAGGAGGATTTTGGAAGGGAAGCTCATCCTCACTGCAAGGACCACCCAGCACCTGCCACTCATTTCCCTCAGTCCCCAGACACACAGGGTCTGGTGATCAGACCAGCCCAGCCAGTGCTCAGGTGGCCGCTGGGGCCGGAGCAGCGCCAGCTCCCCCTGGCACCCTGTTATCTCTGTGACTGAGGTCCCCTGGGGTGATGGTTACCAGCAGCAGTAGCAGCAGCAGCACCTGAGAATACACTAGAAATGACAATTTGGGGGCCCTGCTCTGGATCTACAGGATTAGAGACACTGGGGCAGGGCCCAGCCACCCTCTTCAATGGCCTTCCAGGACTAAGATGCGCCCAGTTTGAGATGCTCTGGGTGGTGTGTGTCTGGGGGGACTGTGAGGTCTCGGGCCTGGGGAGGCATCTCCTCCACCTCCCATCACCCTGCAGGGGCTGGTCTGGGGTCCACAAACAGAGCCGGGCAAGGTGACCAGGCCAGAAAATGAGGCTATGTCAAAGAGCCCTAGGAAGTGTCTTTCCCTCTCGGGGCCTCAGCGCCTGGTCTGTAAAGTGGGGAAGGAAGAAAGAAAGGGACCCAAGTGAAGCCCTTCCCTGGAGTCCACCACCAACACAAGGCGCGTCCTGCACACAGACACCACTCCCTGGGCCGAGCGGCCACAGCCCACTCAGGCTTCTCAGAGGTGTCCTAGAGATCAAGACCACGGGGCCAGAAGATCTTAAAGTCCCTCTGGGACTTCAAACTCCTTTAATTCCATGAACAACACCAGAAATCAATATTCCCGTCAACCATTTAGAGCGACCAACCAGGTTTGCCCAAGCCCACCAGGACACCAAGAGGAAACTGGGGTCCTGCACCAGGGTCACCACACTGAAGAGTATCCCCGACTTTCCAGTCTCATCAGAACATATAAACCCCAATTGTGGGCTGGGGTTGTAGCTCAACTGACAGAGCGCTTGCCTAGCATGTGTGAGGCCCTGGGTTCGATCCCCAGCACCACATAAAACTAAACCAACAAAATAAAGGTATTGTATTCATGGACAACTAAAAATGTTTTTTAAAACATAAATAATTTTTTGAAAAAAAAGCAATTGTCTGCGGTTACAAAGGCCCCGATTTCCCCCCAGAGTTAATGAGAGTTGAGTGGCTGTATCCAAGGGGCAGAAATTTAATAGCCTCCAATCAGCAGACACAGATGGCAAGAGCAGGGCCTTCCGTGAAGGCTCCGAGGCAGAAACCCCAGGAAACGTCCGCCGGACCCCACACCCTTCAGAGGTCGGACGGAGATGGCGGTCAGCTCTGACACAAGCCCTTGGCTGAGACCAGGCCTCGGGTGGTGACAAGATGGTGGTAGAAATCTGGCTGTCGTCATGGTAACGAAGCCACCACGGGGAGCTTTTCCAAAAGGCTGAGTCAAATTTTTTTTCTCTCCTTTAATGATTTAATTCTGACGAGGCCGTATTGCTAAGCACATTTCATCCACGAACTTGGAAGGATGACAAACAGCCACTTGGACTGCGGCGCGGGGAAGGGTTCACCTTTGATCTGAAGGGTTTCTTGGTTCTGTTTCGGTCTGGGTTTTTCTGGCCACTTTCTCTGGTGACTCTATGGGGCTGGCCCACCAGCAACCCTGGGCTCCCACCCGCCCTCCGGGTAGGTCTGGCCTGGGAGGGATCATCCGGGTGAACCGGGCCGGGGAGGGGCAGGGTAATGACTCTGGGAAACAGCTTGGCCTACAACAGGAAGCAGCACACGTTTCCTGGCTGGTGACACTTCCCCACTTCCCCGAGATCTTCAGAATACGGGAAGTCTCCTGGGTACCAAGAGCCCAGCATGTGATGAGATCCTCCCCAGACCTAACTCGGAGCCACCAGAAACAACCCTGCCCGCCCCTGCCCGGCCACGCCGTGACTTGAGGGGATCCATCCTCCAAGCAGGCCTGGCCTCGGAGCCTTCCTGAGCCGCAGGTATTAACAGCCAAGACTGTCCTTTGTCACATGCAATAAGCACAAGGCACCATTTAAAATGCTTCCCTGGGGTTCCCTCCAGGTCACTTGTCCAAGAGGGCACAGCTGCTGAGTGGCAGGCTGGGAACTGAACCCAGGCAGCTGTGCTGGCTCTGAGGCCCACACTGCCAACCCTGGCACCACAGGACTTCGCCCCAGCAGGGTCTCATCCTTGGCTCCGAGCGCGAGGACTTGCTAAGTTAGGGCCCAGGGTTGAACAGGTGGCTCTCATTTTGCTTTTGTTTTTGTTTTTCCCCAACAGCTGTGGGGGCAGGGAAGGTCCCACAAGGAGTTGTGGGAACTGGGCGAAGGTGGCACACCATTCTCTAACGACAGTCGCCCAGGAGCACATTCACCTTCGAATCTTCCCACGGTGGCATCAGAACCTGCCGCGCGCTACAAAAGAGGCTGGGGCTCCAGGGTCACCTCCCCCCCCCTTCCCTGTCTCCACCGAGGCCTCCCAGACAGGCCATGCCAGTCACCCTGTCCCCACCCACGCCCAGGGCCTGAGTCAGCACTGGATGCTCTCCTGGGTCTCGGAAACGACACACATTACAGGGAATCTCGCCTCCCTCCAAGGGAAGGGCTGAAGCGCCAAGGCCCAGGCCTCCTGTTTCTGTGGGTGTTGAATTTCCTTAACGACGTCTGCACAAGCCTGCTGGGGCCTGCATGCGAGATAAGTGGGACACGCACGGCCACCACCGCAGCAGGGTACCCTGGGCAAACTGGAACAACTGGTCATCCTACAGAGTAGAGGCACCAGGTCATAGATGACAAAGACGGGCGGTCAGGAAACTGCTCTCTGGCATTAACAGCCTCCAGAACATAGTTCTGCTCTCCCCAGCAGTGTGACCGTAAGGAAGCGACTCAGCCTCTCTGGGCTGTTCTGTAAGATGGAGATAAGGGCAGAGCCACCAAAGGAGGAGATGAGTTGATTTTGCTCAGCTTTCAGGAGAAGACTGGGCACAAAGTGAGCCCAATCAAGGAACTATCTCAATCATTGCTCCTTCTCTTCCTCCTCTTCCTCCTCCTCCCCACCACCACCCTGCCCCCAAAGCAGAGCATGCCTTCTCCAAAGTGCAAGTTAAATCAACCCCACAAACAGTTCACAGTTATCAAAGACACCAGTCCATGTGGAAGGCGGAATGGGCCAGGACGGATTTCTGCATTTCAATCAGACCATAAAAATGCAGGATTCCCCGGTAACAGCAGCAGAGGAGGTCAGAGGAGGCCTCGGCAAGGCTCAGACAGCTCTCAGTGACCACGACCCTCGGCAAAGCCCGCCTCAAACAGGACCACCCGTAGCTGCCCTCCCAGCAGCAGCGAGATGGAGCAGGGCTGATCACTTCCAAAGCAGCTGCCCTCCAGGGACACGGAGCAGGGACCCAAGCAGCCTCCCACTGCAGGAACCTTGGAGCAAATACATCATTTAAAAAAAAAAAAGGCCCGGAATTTCCTCCTGGCAGAGAGCAGGAATCAGGGCAAAGGATGGGGGCAGGGAGTGAAACTGTCCTTAGAGCAAAGACAGTCGAGCCTCGAGGAGCATGTGAGGCCCCACAGCCCTGGGGAGACGCGGCCTCAGAGCCACAGGAACCCATGGGGAGCACGGCGCCCGCCCCGCCTGGGCCTGCCAGGTCAGAGGACAGCGGCCTCCTCCACGGCCCTGGTGGCTCCTCCAGGACACCCTTGGTGTCGGGAGCTTCCCACCCAGAACCAGGAGACAGGGTGAAAGGGAAAACAAGGTAGTGGGATAAGAGGGTCACTTCCCCGGCAACTTGGGCACCGCAACCCACAGCGAGCACAGGAATCAGGGAGGGCACGCTTACCAGCCATGGAGGAAGCCTGGCTTCTCCGAGGGCCTGGCCTGTCCTTTTCCAAAGACACAGAGGCTTGCTCTGTAGACATTCCTGCTTCCGGCTCCTCGGCAGCCTCTCCCAGGGGGAGGAGGAAGAGGCAGAGGACAGGCTAAGAGTCACCACTTAGCAGGCCAGCCCTGGTCCTGGACACATGAGGTCGCCTGGTGGGGCAAGGACACCATCACCTCTCTGCGACCAGGCCGTCCGGGGCAGAGGCTTGCCTTCATGTCCCTGAGCCTTCGCCTCTGATTTATCACCCTCGACAGCAGCACAGCCAAGCTGCAAGTCCTCGGTGCACTGCACCAAAGGGCCATTTATTCAGGTGAAGGTGAACAAACAGGGAGTCCGAGTTGTTCTGCAGGCCAGGAGTGAGGAGGGGAAGGGGACTGCGGGCAGTGCCTTGTATTTTCAATGTGCTTCCAATTGTCTTAATAATTGCTCAAATTGCCTTTGAGTTCTGATTCCTGGAAGGGAGAAGCCCGTCGGGGTGCCGGAGGAGTGACCCTGCCCTGCCCAGCCTCCCCCACCCCCAACACGGGGCAAACTGGGATCAAAGGGCAGTTGGAATGAAGAGGTGGACCTGCTTCTACCCAGGGAAGGGGCTGGTTTCCAAAGGGCTTCTGTTTCCAGCTCAGCAGCCTGAGCGACCTCACTTCTCCTTGGAGCTGGACTGAGGCCCTGGGGGAGGAAGAGGCAAGAGCAGCGGCCAGGGATCTCCTGCTGGAGAACCAGCTCGGTGCAATTTACCAAGAGGCAGGGCCCAACCCGCTCCAGGAAAGCACTGACCCCCCACCCTCAGAGGCCAGGCCTCGAGGCCACTCCAACATGGCACACAGAGGGCGGCCAGCCCCTGGGCAGACCACACAGGGGATGTGGAGGAACCGGTTGCCTCAGGCCGTCCCAGGGCCGTGGCTCTGCTGGCAGAGACCCATCTGCGTGATTCCCGCGGCTGCAGGGACTCCGTGCCACCCCCACCGCGCGGCCGGGCTTCTGGGAAGCTCAGGTGCCCCACGCTTTCAAACGGGCAGTGGGAGCCGTGGCGGCGCGAGGGCCCGTTCAGAACAAAAAGGCGATTCTGTGGCGGCTGCAGCTGAAGCCCAGAAGTGGGTCTGCGAGAAGAAAGGGGAAGAAAGGCGCCTCAGAAAGGAGGAGATGAAGGCCGAGGAGCCGCTGGGAACCGGGCAGCGCTCCGCAGGCCTCTGGAAAGTCCCCTTAATGAAGACAAGAGCATGCTGACCAGGAAGAAGGGACCGCCCTCCAGAGCGAACGCAGGGCGCCCCTCTGGGGAAGGGAGGATTTCAGATGCAGAACATCGCCCACATTTCATGGAGCCCAGGGAGGGAGGGAGGGATGGAGGGAGGCTTCCCGTCCCGAGGACACCATTGGGGCGATGCTGAGATGCCCTTCCTACCGCCCACAGGGCAGCTACTGCAGTGTGGCCATGGGAGCCCAAGACAGGAGTGGGACACAGAGCATCATGGGTCAGCCACATCGTGGGATGCAGAGATGCATCTGTGTGCTGTCAGGGCACAAAGGCCTCAGAAACCAGGCAGCCACAAGACCTAGGTGCAGGAGGGGTCAGGCACGCTGGGTTTGCCAAGACCTAGGACACTCAGTAAGGGCTGGGCCCCTGAATGCCCCGACACTTTAAGTGGGGGATAGGGACAACAGATTGATGGAGCACTCAGGACACGCCAGGTGCTCCTACCCTGGATCTGTATCCCCAGGATCCAGTATACAGCAGGAGCTCAGGGCAGCCCTCCCCCAACCGCACATCCATCCAGGGGCACCTTTACGGGACTCAGATGTTTAAAACAGTGTGGAACAGAGGTCATCAACTGGGTCCCCCCAGGGGACACCCAGCCGAAACGTCTGGAAACCCCATTTTATTGATATGGTAGACAAAGAGAGGGGCTGCTGCTGGCCTGTGGTGGACAGAGACCAGGGACTCAGACAAACACCCCAGAGGACGGCCCCAGGACAGACTGATCAGGTCCATAATGTCCACTGTGCTGAGAAGCCTGGGATCAAGGACCTTCCGGTGAGCCTGCAGGAGACCTAACCCTGAGTAAACATGCCACCCGCTGCTGCACCCGGCCTGGCCTGGGCCTGGGCTGAGGACACCCAGCGTTTCACCTGCATTTCAAAGGGAAGAAAACAAAGGCAACAGTCACAGATAGTCACTGAGCAACTCCAGATATCCAGGCCACCAGCATCAGGGGAGGGCCTGCCCTCCAGGGAGGAGGGCCTGCCCTCCAGGGAGGAGGGCCAGAAACAAACAGCTGCCCCAGCTGAAGGGGAGGGGGGGTTCTAAATAAGTATCGACTTACTTCCAACTCACCACAATTTTGCGAGAGACAGTAGGTTCTCAGAAACCCCACTTTATTGACACGGTAACTGAGGCCCAGAGGAAAAGAGCCCCATGGTCACATGGCTAGTAAATTCAAAATAACTGATTGCATTCTAGACCAAAAAAAAAGGTTTAAAAAGAAACATCAGGAATGTGTGATCATGTATGGGAGGAAGGTACAGCAAGGGAAGTACTTCTCTATTTTCTTTTTGTACAGGGCTCATACATTTCTGCTTGTTGAGAAGCTACTTTAAGAATCCTCCACCTCCCAGGGTACAGGGAGTGTGGTGGCTCAGGCCTGATCCCAGGAAATCAGGAGGCTCAGGCAGGAGGACTGCAAGTTGGAGGCCAGCCGGGCAACTTAGCAAGACCCTGTCTCAAAATAAGAAGGGCAGGGGTGGGAAACATTCAAGACCCTGGGTTTGATCCCCAGTGCCGGGAAGGAAGGCACAGAGCGAGCGAGGGAGGGAGGGAGGGAGGCAGGGTTAGGATGACAGGTCTATAGGGTGCCTGGCACCTAAAAGGTGCTCAGCAAAGGGTGCTCCTGCCCCACCATCACTTCTGCCCGTTCATTCCAACCTTCTTGGCTGCCACTTTCCAGTCCCATGACTATCCAACCACCGGCTGGTCTGCTTGCCTCAACAAGACCAGGCACATCCTGCTCCCACCCTCCTCTGAGAGCCTCTTATCAAGACCTACAGCGCCCCCAGCGAGCAGCCCTGTGCCTCTCTGTCCTTCATTCACTCAACTCCAACCTCAGTGGCCCCCTTTCTGCTGCTCAGACAAGCCATTTGCACATGGATGCACCTCCATCTAGAATGTTCTCTGCCATCTTTTCCATACTGGCCAACTTCGGCTTTGGGCTCAAATACCAGCTCCCCAGAGAGGCCTTCCCTGACCACCCTGGCCTCAGCCTCCTCATCGCAGTATCCAGAAGTTGTGGCGTATTTCCTGGGTGGCGGTCCCTCCCTAAGGACTACCAGGTGTGGTGGCACAGCCTGTCATCCCAGCAGCTCGGGAGGCCGAGGCAGGAGGCTTATAAATTCAAAGCCAGTCTCAGCAATTTAGCGAGGCCCAGAGCAACTCGGTGAGACCCCGTCTCTAAGTAAAATACCATAAAGGGCTGGGGATGGGGCTCAGAGGTTCAGCACCCATGGGTCCAATCTCTGGGATCAAAAAGAAATAAATAAGTGATTCTCCTCCTTTGCCAGTTCCCTGGCTGACTGTGCTCCTCCTGACTGGGACTTCCATCTCGTCATGCTTGTCCTTTGCTGCAGTCCATAGCTGGGCACACAACCTGGCCAGGTGCCCCCAGACACATCTGGATGATGAGGTTAGGACCAGAGGGGCGCCAGCCACCTGAACACTCCAGGTTGTCTTCCCCAGCCTTCAGGAATGTCTTCAGCAAATCCACAAGAGCAGGAATGTGGAGCCAACCGCCCAAAGGGGACCTGAAAACAGGAAATTCCCCTCTCCACAGGCACAGGGCCATTCGGGCCCATTTCCCCCTAAAAGAAAGGGATTAAGTGAGGATTTATACCCTGAATGTGTCAGGGCTGTGCTCAGACTCACCACTGGAAGACCAAGGTAGGGGACTTGGGAGGCTTCCTGGCCCCCCACTTCCCACTCATCCCACCTCTTGGGGAGAGCTATTGTTCCCGAGAATCAGGGGCAGTAAAAAAAGAGAAATGACTTTCCCCAGGGAAAACACACTCCCTGCCAGGAGGCAGCGGGCACCGGAGGCCCCAGCCTCCCTGCCCTTTGTCTTAGGGGCCTTTTAAGTCTGAAAATCTCTGTGGGGACACCTCCCAGGGTCCTCAGCCACCGGGATTCTCAGTTCTGCACCTGCACGGTGAAGCCTCCTGCAGCCAGGACAAGGCCAAAGTGGCCTTTCAAGCCTGTCACCCCATCCCGCCCCCCACCCCTGCAGGAGTGAGAGGAGTCAACCTCCTTTCTGCCTCCGCTGGGCCTCCTCAGCCTCCGCTAGGCCTCCTCAGCCTGGCGAAGCTCTGCGGCCCCCAGACTTGGTCCAGATTTCACAGATGCCCACCTACCCTACCACACAGTCCCTCGCTCTTCACAGCGATTGAACTATTTCTGGCCCCACAAAAATAGCCACCTGGTTTGAAAGATGGTCCCCAAAGACTGAAGTGCCACGAAGGGAATTAGGCTCACTGGGGGGGGGGGGGGTGACAAACCAGGTCAGCCTGGTGAGGAAGGAAGAGCCCCACCAGGGTAACAAGGGAACCAGTGATCCAGGAGGGCCCCACTGGCACTCAGGCCAGGGGAACCCCCAGCCAGGCCTGGGGTGGTGGCCAACAGAAGCCCCCACAGCAGGACATCACTATTCTAAATTTTTAAATTGGCAGCTGGGCACAGTGGCACAGGCCTGTGACCCCAGAGACTCAGGCGCTGACGGAGGCCGGCCTCGACATCTTGGCAAGACCCTCAGCAACTTATTGAGACAAAAAGGGTTGGGCACCTGGCTCAGCAGTCAGGCACCCCTGGGTTAGACCCCCCAGTACCCAAAATAATTAATTAATTGATTTGATTTTTAAAAATTGGCAGAAACTAGGGCTAGGGGTGCAGCTCAGTGGTACAACACCAGCCTAGCAAGTGCTGCGAGACCCCAGGGTTCAATCCTCAGCACCACAAAAGAAAACGAGAAAGGAAGAAAAGTAGAACCTAAATTTTAAAAACCAGATGTGAAGTCACCAAATCAGGCCCTGCAGGGCCCCCATTCCACACAGAGCACTGGCCACGGCTGCCCTCAGGTGGGACTGTAGACTCTCACAGGGCAGGGAGAAGATGCAGCCAAGAGGGCAATGAGAAAAAGTGGAGGCCAGAGAAGCAGGACTGGGTGACGTGGAGTGGGGGTTCAGGTTCAGCCTCCTGTGATCTGAACAGGTTTGTCTACACATGGAGCGGGAGTCCAGATACACGCCCACCACACGGTTAACCATGGTCACCTGCCAAAAGAGGGGTCTTCGCTTTTTCTCTGAGTGGTCTGACTTGCTGCAAGGAGATGGACACTGAGTTTATTGGAATTGGAAAAGAAAAACCCAACAAGCCATTTTTTTCCCCTTAAAATTGATTTTAATTCTAGGAAGACGCCCTTCATTGAAAAAGGTATGTACTCAGCAGCTACTATGAGGTGACCGCCCCACAGTCAAGAGATGCAAGGGCTGGACGCCTGGGATGCAGGGACAGGAAGCAGGCCTTCCGCCCTCCCCCCACCCCACCCCCCCACCCCACCCTGTGCAGGGTCAGGAAACACACCCAAAGCAGGGAAGGAAGGAGACCAGGAGACGGCAGCTGGCTCTCCATCCCCCTGAGGAACCTCGGTTGGGGTCTGGCAAAAGGCAGTTGCTCAGGACCTGAGCAAGAAATGCCAACTTGGGAAGATGGGAAGAGAGATCTCATCAAGCAAAATGTCAACTCAAGGCAGAGTATCCACCCGGCACTGGGCCCGGCTCAGTTCACAATGAGCCCATTCACCTCTGGAACCACAGAGCAGGGCGGTCGGTCAGCGCCTGCTATAATGGCGGCCCTGTTCTCGGTCTCCTCTGCATCTGTGCCGTCCACTAGGGCGGCCTCCAGCCCCGCCGGGCTGCTGTGCCCGTGAAGCAGGGCTAGGAAAGAGGTCTGGTTTTGCAAACTGTGAATTCAAACACACACTGCCATCCTGTGGCTGCCATATTGGGCAGTAGGAGCTTGATTCGAAGACCCAGATCCAGGCCACAGGCAGGCCCCATCCCAACGGCCGGAGGGTTTGGAAGGTGAACTCAAGGCCTACAGAGGCGGACACGGCCTTGCCTTTCAATCCTCCTTTAGTCTAGCTTGAAACTTCTCAGACCTTTAGTAAGCCTAAGAATGTCTGATCAAAACGGATTCCCTTCCTGGGCCATTTAATCACTTTCAAGAGTGACATTATGTGAATCAAGGGCTCAGGAGGGAGGGCCTGAGTCTCCAGGGATATGGAAGACCAGGGGAAGGTGTCCTCAGGAAGACGCAGCCTGGAAGGAGCTGAAGGGCGGCTCAGCAAGGACACAACACAGGACCACAAGCAGCCAGTCTGCAGAGCCCTGCGGCGCGTCCCCAACACAACAAGAAGTCTGCCTCTGCACCACCCAACCCGCAGCAGCCCTCGGACACAAAGCAGGACACACACCTGGATTTGTGTGTTAGAAAGAGCCCAGCAGAAACAGTATGTCAAGACGGAAAGCAATCACAGGGAAGGGGCCATGTCCAACAGTCCCACGTCCCTGGAGGAAAAAGATAAGCCACGAGGTGTAGCACACAGAACAGACACCTGAGCCAGGGAAGTATTTCCAGGCACTGGATTATGCTAGAAACCAAGCCAAAAGGATCAAAGTTCCATCCATCAGAGAGACAAAGTTCAGTCATTCATTCAAAATAAAGACTCATCGTGCACCACCTGCAACAGGCACAGTACTAGTTAAGAGGATGGACCCAAACAACAGGCAGAACTCTTCCTCTCCTAGAGCTTTAAATGATGGGGCGGGGAGGGGCATCAAGGAGAGAAAGGGGAGGAGAGAGCTTCCAGGTATGAGCAAAGGCCCTGTGGCCAGCAGTGACTCTTTCAAGGATCTGTAAGGTGGAGTGTGAATGAAGAAGAGAGGAATACAGGGAGTAAGGAGGCCAGTGAGGTGGCCAGGAAGATGGGCAGGGGCAGTGCATGAGGATTTGAGGATGGAGATCTTTACCCTAAAAACCAAGGAGAACAGAGGGTGTAGGTCAGTGGTATAGAACAAGGGGTGGGATTTGCTATTCTTGACCTAGAACTGCGTGGTCCTCAAAGTCCTGTGAGAAGGCGTGTCCAGGATGGAATCGAGGCACACACCGGACAGCAGAGGCGGGGATCAATAAAGGCGTTTCTTCCAGTCTGTGAAATGCCGATCTCTAGGTTCCTTGGAGTGCAGGGTGAGGCAGGGGTTCCCAGGAGGTTGAAGGGGACCTTGGGGACCTTACAGCACTGCACTCACTCCCACCACAAGCCATGGCCTTCCCAAATGTGCTCCGTAGGTCACTGGTAAAGAATCCACTATATGAGCCAGCTCCCAAGGCGCAGACCTGTGGTCCCAGCTACTCAGGGGGTCGAGGCAGGAGAATGGCTTTAGACCACCCTCGGCAACACAGCAAGATCCCACGTCAAAACAAAAAGAAAACAAAAATCCACTGTAGCCAAATGAAGTAGAGGTTGAACATCTCGAAACCCAAGATGCTGTAAAATCCGACACTTTTCGTGCTGATGTGACATCACAAGCGGAAAATTCCACACCCGGTCTCATGTGACAGGTCAGTCGCAAGAGAGGCCCGCTAAAGATACTGCCCAAGATGCGTATGAAACAGTGATGAACTCTGTTAGACTCTGTTTAGACTTGGGTCCCGTCTAAGATACCTATGCATTATGCACACCCAAATATTGCAAAATCTGAAGGAAAAAAAAAATCCCAACTCCAAAACGCTTCTGGTCCCAAGTATTACAGACAAAGGACACTCAACCTGTAACATTACCCAAAACTTCAAGTGAAAAAGTGTCAGGGTCTCTGAAAGCTCTCGGGGGCCCCTGGGGTATACTCAAGGCATTGGGAGGAAGAAAGAGATGGGGCTCCTTTTTAAGGCTAAAAAGGGTCTATTTCTGACCATAGTCCCTCAGAATAGTAACAGTCCCACAAACAAGTCCCAGGGTCAGGCTTCAAACGTGGAGCAGGCGCAGGGTTTCTGCAAGTGAACCCCAAAGCTAAATTAAGTCACTCAGGCGTCACCAACGGGGCTCCGTGCAGGGAGGGTGGACCACGTCCCAGCTTCCAGTCAGGCATCTTCCAAGTTCCGGGATATTTCAGATCTTGCTGGGAGAGGAACAATCTGGTGGTTATCTAACTCACAAATACACTCTAGTGCACAGTCCACGGACGGTGCTACTTGGAGAAGTAAAAAAAGGCAAAGTAGACTTGAAATTACGATGCTCATTTCTTCAAAGAAAAAAATTCTCAGCACTTCTACACAAAGTGTTTACGGTCTCATTTTCTTAAAAGAGTTTCCTTGAAAAATGACAGAAGGTCTCTATCTCGGAGCCATCCTCATAAACAATCCCTTTGTGAGAATCTTAATTTACATACAACAATGAAAACGAGGATCCTGTACTAATTAAGGTCTGGGGCTGGTTAGCAAATTGCTATAATTGTATGGTCTCTAGCATCCTGTCTCTGAAAACATCTCCTACCCAGGCAGATCTCAGCAACAACGGTACCGTGCAGGATTTTAATATCTCAGGCTTCCGCTGCATCTGTGCCTGGTTTCCAAGTGGCTCACTCCCTTGTGCCGGTGACATTACACAGACATTTTTTTTAAATGTTTTCAGCTTTGTCAGCCTGGCAAACGCATACCACAATCGGTGCTGTGAATGCATGCACGGCAGGACGGTGCATGGCAGGACCGTGCCTCCTGCACAGAGACAGGACTCAACCCGCGCCCATCACTCTTCAAGCTTCCAGAGCCAGACCTTCCAGGGGCTTGTCCTGACTCACACATAGGGTGCCCAAAGTCCGGCAAGAACTCTGCTGTGACCAACCCAACACAGAGAATGCAAACTGACAGTCCTCGGCCACTTCCATCTCAAGATATGTTTCGTTGAATTCATCCACAGTCTTTGAAAAGCTGGTGTACCTAGACTACACCTCTCCTCTCTCTTTTACCACATTTCTAAACCAGGTAGGCCGTATCCCTAGGGGTCAACAACGAAATGGAAGCACCCCCATTCACAGAAGCCCCCAGAATCCCACATGCCACCGACCTGCTTGCTGGGCCCTACACGTATTTAACTCAGAACCCTTGGCTTAAAGCCAAAGACCAAGTCTGACCGTAGTGCTACTCTTGTTGACTCACAGGAGCCTCGATTTCCTTCACTATAAAACGGGGACAGCGTACCTACACCAAGCCATGATCATAGAACCAAATGTGGTCATCTGCAGATTTTTTGTGAGCCCAGTAAGTGCTCACAAGACATGAGCCCCGCAAACACCCCTGGCATCCAGATGACACTTCCTTGGACACAAATGTCCAGTGTCATCTTGAAACCCTGAAAGCTTTGTCTTCTGAGAAGTGAACACCCTGAAAAATGCCAAGGCTGGCGTAATGGAAAGGGGGACTCGGGACGTGGTTAACAGGTGAGCTCGCTGGGCAGAGGGCGCAGGTGGAAATCCAGTCAGATAACCTGGAAGGTGTAAGGAGCAGACGCCGGAGGAGGAGAAAAGAATTCTGGGCCAATCAGCAGTGTCCGAGGTTCCCAAGTAGAGCACGGCCCACCCTGCTTCCTAACTGCCAGCAGAGTACCGCCACCCGCTTCCCCACATGCCAAGGTGGTCCCTTCCGCTCCTTTTAGAACTCTCTCTTCCCTGGAGGGGACAGTGTTGGTGGGTGCCTTCCCTAACCAAAGGACAGACACATGACACACAGACTCTGTTTGTCCATGAGAGGCCACAGACTGATTCCACTCCCCAGAGCCACCCGGACCACCGGCCTTCCTGGTGAAAACCCACGACCATTTTCCTATCCTAATGAACGAGAGCTGGCTTCCACGGCTCTAACCAAAGAACACAGATGGGAAGTGTCATGTGGCACCAAAGCACTGACTTTCCCAACAGAAAAGCAGGCTGGAGGAGTAGCCAGCGTTCACCGAGTCAGGAGCCCTGCGCCGCGGACCCGGTGGTCACTGGAGCAGAGAGAGATCAGGCTCCACAGCCGTCCTGCCCACTTTTACAAATGTCCCACTGGCTAAGCACGGTGGCGCACACCTGAAGTCCCCGCCGCTCAGGAAGCTGAGGGAAGGGATCCCAAGTTCAAAGCCAGCCTCAGCCACTTAGTGTATACAGCTCTAAGCAGCTCAGTGAGACCCTGTCTCTAAATAAAATACCAAAAAGGGCTGGCGGTGAGGCTCGGTAGGTAAGCACCCTGGGTTCAATCCCTGGTACCAAAAAAACAAATGTCACCTTGGGGTTCTTGAGGTCTCAGCAACCCAGTCAAGCCCAGGTCACTACATGTGTCACTACCTCCCCGGGTGCCAGTGGCTCTGTGAGAAAGGTGTCCTGGACACAAAAGCCACCACCACAGACACCCTCCCCAGGAAAGAGCACTCAGCTCTGCCCAAGGACAGCCTCCCAGAAACGCCCAGTAAAGAGGAAGGTCGCCCTCAAAACAAGGTGAGCCCCTCCAGGGACCCAAGCTCAAGGCACAGAGCACCTGGGAGCTCATCCCAAACAGCCAGCGACAGAGCAGCGCTCTCCCACTGCCGCAGGGGCCGCAGGACAGGCAGGTGCAGGGCGGTGCCCGGGGTCGGGATCTAGACAGAGGTCCCAAGCCGTCAGCGGGGCCACCCTACATGATCCTTCCCTGTTGAGCGGGGGTCAGTCAGGATACCGTTTTCCCATCTCCCTGCACACCCTCTTCCCAGAGGCTGAAGACGTGGGGCGCGCAGAACAGCGAGGAGGACCTGCCCTGGAGGCCCACCTGGACACGCCCGTCTCTGCAAGAGAGGACCAGCCCCTCGGCCCTCACCAAGGCCCAACTCCACTCTGAGCACTCTACAGGTGGGCCACTTCACCTCAGCACTAACCCTATGTCCTCGTCATCCCCAGGTGGGGAAACCAAGCCACAAAGAATAAATACTGAACTAGGGAGGAGGCAACCCAGAACCAGGGAATCTGGCTGGAGGAGTTTGGCTTTTGAAACCTCTGCGGTTCCTGACCCCCGAAGGGAGAGGAGGAGTGAGCATGGAGGCCCAGGCCCTTCTAAAAAAGGCATCCGCATTCTGGCACAGAAACCAACAAATACAGTATGAGAGCAATATCTGAGCGATCAAGGAACCTTCTGGAAGCTGACGATGCTCGATCATCTTGACCTGAGTCATAGCCCCAAGTGTTCGCTCGGTCATTCAGTCAAGCTGTATGTCACAGATCAGGTTAACTGTGCACCAGGACATGGTACACCAAGGGCAGACAGCAGGAGCCACCTTTCTCACTGCTGAAAGGGGAGATTTCAACTAAGGGACGAGGCTACAGCTGATCCGTGTAGGAATGGGAAAGCCTGCAGTCAAGTGCAGGATCTCATGATCTCACGTTTAGCTAACACAGATGGGTCCATGCAGGAGTATGGACAGACAGGTGCCTATGCCCTGGCGACCTCACAGGTAAATGTTTCCCTCCTGTCAATCAGAGAACCTAGAAGCACAGACACCCAGGAACCGTGAGCATGCCCAGCACACAGATCTTGATTTCTTTTTCTTTTTGGTGCTGGCATTGAACCCAGGGCCTTGTGCATGTGAGGCCAGCACTCTACCAACTGAGCTATGTCCCCAGGCCCAGATCTTGATTTTTAATACCATTCTCCAATTAAGGAAAAAAAGAAAAAGAAAGAAACAGATGGAGGTGAGGTGGCGGATGCCGTGACTCCAGCTCTCAGGCAGCTGAGGAAGGAGGATCTCAAGTTCAAGGCCTCCACTACTTAGTAAGACCCTGTCTCAAAATAAAAAATAAAAAGGGATGGGGATGTAGCTCAGTGGCAGAGGGGTCCTGGGTTCAATCCCCAGTTATGGGGAGGGGGGGGTTCAACTTCCAAAATGGGAACAATGTGCAATAAAATAGATAATTAGCATTGTATCACAACCCAAAATATAAACCAATTATCCTTAAATTCACACTCACATGAAGGATTAAATAAACAAACAAAGAGGGCAGAAGAAACAAAAACCTCCCACACAGAAAAGCTCCAAATAATTTCCTTAGTTCCTCCGCCCTCAGGAGGTGGAGTGGACCCCCCACTCTAAGTGTGGCCTGGGCGACCTCCCTCCAAAGGACACCGTATGAACAGCGAAGGAACTGTCACCAAGGCGAGGTGGCCAAGGTCAACATCAGCACTGATGTAAGTCACACTGATAACAGGCACCCTTAATGTGACGGAAATGGCACTGTACCTCAGAGGTTCTTCCCAAAAAAAAACCCATCCCGCCAATCCTGAGGTTAGCAACTCGCCATCCATCCTGAGAGGCGCCACATGAACCCAGGCAAGGGGCAACCTACCAAACGCCTGGCCCACGCCTCAAAACTGTCAAGGTCATCGAAAGCAGGGCTGAAAAGCTGTCACAGCCAGGAGCCTGAGGAGAGAAGACAACCAGGTATGGCGGAGGGGAGCCTGGAACAGAAAGGGCCCTCAGTGGCAAAACTAAGGACATCTGAACACAGCAAAGGCTTGTGTTGGTAATGACATGCCACCCCGACTCGGATCCTGACCAATGCTTGGCACCCAGGATGCTAGGAGCGGGGTGGGGTGGGCGCGCAGGCCGGGTGACGTGGGAATTCTCAGCACTGTCTTCACAACTTTTCTGGAAATCTAAAGTGACTCTAAAACGCAAAAAGTTTATTTCAAAAAACAACAGAAAATGAAGGAACGACTCCTTCAGACCAGGCGGCCAAGAACAGTCACCCTTGGGGACGAATCCAAACAACCAGACAGGCAGCCAGGTCCTAGGGCAGCGTGTTCCAGACAGAGGGCACGCAGGCCCCAGGGAGGGCACAGAAGGAGGCCAGGAGCTGGAGTGGAGTCGGGAGAAATGGCCCAAGGAGAAAGGATGTCACAAGAGGAAGGGAGCAAGGCCATCCCGGGAGGCAGGGCACAGGGACTTCAGACTGGAACGGAGGGTGCTGGCAGGTCGGTGGAGGGGCCAGCAAAAAAGAGAGGCTTTTTAACATCCTCCTAGCTCCAGCAGGGAGAGGCCATGGTCACCCGAAGCAGTCACTCAGGCAGCAGAGGGGCTGCCACCTGGTGAGTCAGGAGCACCCGGGCGTGAGATGAAGAGAAGAGGTCTCCACGCTTACAGGAACAGAAGAGGCGGCTCCACAGGCAGATGGGGCCTGAGCAGGGCGGCGCCCTGCTGTCACCGTGAGGGTCTACGGGCCACTGCAGGCACATCCAGGATGGAGGCACCTCCTTGGAGCCAGTCTCAATTCAGTCCTGCTGTGCTGCTGACCACCCAGGAGACCCCACCATCTGGAGCCTCAGGTTCCTCATGTGCAAGGGGAAATGACAGCTCCCACCTCAGAAGGGGACTGGCGGCTGAGCACAAAGGCGCTCACTTACAACCCCAGCCTCCCAGGAAGCTGAGGCAGCAGGGTCACAAGCTCAAACTTAACAAGACCCTGCCTCAAAAAAAAAAAAAAAAAAAAAAAAAAATCAGCTGGGCGCAGTGGCACACACCGAAATCCCAACAGCTTGGGAGGCTGAGGCAAGAGGACCACGGGTTCAAAGCCAGCCTCAGCAACTTAATGAGACCCTAAGCAACTCAGCGAGACCCTGTCTCTAAATAAAATATTAAAAAGGGCTGGGGATGTGGCTTAGTAACTGAGCACCCCTGATTTAATCCCCGATACAAAAAAATAATAATAATTAATTAATCAGAAACCAAAGGGGATGTGGTGAGGCTCAGTGGCAAAGCATCTGCCTAGCATGCGCAAGCCCTGCACCACAAAGACAAAAGATTAGAGGAATTCACAAGAGAAGGCGCCAGGTATAGGCCAAGCCTTCATAAGCACTCCACAGACACAAGGCCATTTTTATAGTTGTGGGGGAAGAGGGAGCCTTAGACTTGAACTCAGCACCCCTTTCACAGATAAAAAAACAGCAGGTCAGACAGACAGCAAGCAGCAGAGTAAGGACAAAGGCCACCACACCTCTCTAGGCTCACTGCACCCAGCCACCAGCAGGCGAGGGGCACAACTGTCTCCAAACACGGCTCTGGAAAGGCACTTCCTCTGCGTGAGGTACTCCGTGACTCTCCCCAACAGTGGAACCCAATGGCCCTGCACAGGAAGGAGCTGCGACCTCCCCCTACTCCCCAGCACAGGCCACCCCCAGCCAGCCCAGCCTTGCTGGTGATCTGAGCCTCAGCTGGGCCCAAAATGCCATGCTGACCTGTCATCACAGTCACTAGGGAAGCTGAGGCAGGAGGATCGCCGAGTTCGAGGCCAGCATGGGCAGCTTAGCAAATACCCTGACCCAAAACAAAAAGAGCTGGAGGTGCAGCTCAGTGGTCAAGTGCTTGTCTGTCACGCACAAGGCCCTGGTCACACCCCAGTACTGCGAAAAATGAGTAAATAAGTGTGTGTGTGTGTGTGTGTGTGTGTGTGTGAGAGAGAGAGAGAGAGAGAGAGAGAGAAAGAGAGAGACAGACATGCTGCTTTATAAAAATCCTCAAAACGTTTTTGTTGTTGTTGTTGTTTCAGGAGCGTTTAGGGAGTCACTTGTTGTGATCCTCTGGCCAGATGAGAATGCCCTTCTGGAATAATCTGTAAGCGCCCTCTCTGAAGCCCCTCCCACTTCCCTGCACACAGAGCAGGCACTCAGGGAGGTGCTAAAGGAGTAAACACACTGGTACAGCCATTAAGTTCAGGGACAAGCATTTTCGTCAACCAGACCTGAAGAGGACTCAGCAGCGCACTTCTAAAAGCACACTGAGGAAGGAGTGAGGACCTGCTCCCTCTGCAGGGGCCTGTGAGTCTCACAGACCAGCCGAGGAGCACCAATCCCTCAGCCACCTGCGGAGGAGTCTGCTCGCACCCTGAGCAAACAAACTGGATGTGCCCTAATGTGCCAACACTGCCCCCAGCATTCCAGAAAGCCCAGATCTTCCTTCTCATCTCCGACCCAAGACCACCGTTTCCCAAGGCACCAGGCCAACTTCATCCCACTTCTGAGATCCCAATCAGGAAGCCAGCAGCAGCTGCCCATCCCCAGGCCCAACACATACCCAAAACCTAATGTCGGGACAATTCCCGACAAGCAGGTACACCTATGCATACATGCAAGGGAAAGACGATCAAAAGATTTCTCCAGAAGTTAGGTTCAGCCATCAAAGGGTCCACATCTCACACTTCACGGACTGTTGCAATGCCAGCTCAGAGGGCCACCCTTCACCGGCTCCCCAACAATAAAAAGAAAACCCCATTCCTTCCTTTGTGCAGAAATAGATAATGTAAGAATTTTACTCACCTTTGGAGCGAGTAGAAATATCCATGCCCTCTACCACCTCCTGTTCTGTTTTTATTTCCTCTTCAGCCAAGCTGAAATAGAGCAAATTATGTTCATGTTTAGGTGAGCTAGAACCTGCCTGGGGGCAGCCGCTGAGAAGCCTAGCCACAGCCCACCGGTAAGACAAGCCCCCATCCTTCTCCACCACAGGAGAAAGGACAAACCTGATTTCACAGTGCTAAGATTCCTAAAGGGCTTCTTTAAAACCCTAGATGGTTCTTTAAGTCAAATTACTATTCCAATTGTCATGCTATTGGGTATGCAAAGAAGCAAATCTTTTTGGATACACAATTACAAACTACCCCTTTGGGCTCATGAGAACCCAGCCTTCAAACAAACAAGCTTCTCACTGCCAGCACTGGGTTCAAAGTCAGGCAGCGGGAAGGGTTCGCAGAGTTCCCAGAGTTCTCATCTCTAAACTCTGCAGTGAGTATTTCCCAGACTGCCCCCCCCCCCGCAAAATCTTACAATTCTCTGATGAGGCAGGAACACAATGAGGAAAAAAAAAAAGATACAGGTTAAATTACAAAGTAGTGAAATATGCCCACTCTGGTTGCAAAACAATTCCAACAATCAGCATCGACTCCACGAATTAGGTGTCTGTGCACCCCCCACCCCTCCATGGTGGGTCCTTGTAGGGCAGGCTTGGCTCCCTCTAGAGCTGGACTAATTATCCTCCCCGACAAAAGTGGAATGAGGAAAGACCCCGCCAAGAATCGGGGATGGGGAGAGAAGGAAGGTAAGCAAGCACCCTTAGCTGGAAAGTCTTCCAGAACCTTCTCTCCCTCTCCGCTGGAACTTGGGCCATTCCAGATCTTCCCCCCATACCACCTCCCAAGCCAGGCCCCGGGAAGAAGTGAAGCCGTGAGGTTATAGGTGTGAAGAAGGGCTGGAGGCGCTAGAACTTTCCACTCAGCCACCACTCAGAATGCGATTCCATCAGACCACAGCTCCACAAGGAGCAAGAGGTGCGTCGCCAACCGACAGGGCTGGAATTTTCCATTGGGAAGACTCAAGCCAGGGCAGGAAGAAGGCTAGAGAAGAAGGTCCTGTCTGTGTCGGGCCGTCTGAGACAGTGACAAGGCCAAAAAGAGTCCAGAAAGGAAGCCTGGGCCTGGAACCCCAGTGTAGGATGGAGACGTGTTCAGAAGAGCCCCAGGTTTGCTGGGAGGAGAGTTCAGGATGGGCGGCAGGCAGAAAGGAAAAGATGATAGCTCAGGATTAAATTACAGGAGCTCCGGGCCTCCACCAACTAGTCCCCAGCAGAGGAGGAGGAGGAGGCTGGCCTGGGTTTAAATCAGGATATTAACACATTTAGCATTCCGATATTGGACCCCATTAACAACTTAATTTGCACAGCATCTGTAGAGAAGCCAGTGACACAAATCACCAAAGAAACAACTGACACGTTGTCACAAATGGTTTTCGTCAGAAGAGAGCAGCCTGCTAAATTTAAACACCTCACTAACATACAATAACACAACGGTGACTGATCGAAGGTGATTTTAGCACTAAGACTCCTTTGCTCCAACTTCAGAGCTACACATCTCAGCCCACAACACACCTCTGGATCGAACACACACACACACACACACACACACACACACACACACACGGGTTGTGCTGCTGGGCTGGTTCTTGCTTGGAGGGACTGGAAATAGATTTTAACAAAAAGCCCCACACCGCTCTCAGAGATGGGTGGATGGTTAACTTCAAAAGGTTAAAGAGCAACCTTGATCTTTCTAGCAACTAGAATTTGGTTTCCCTCTCTAGCAAGAAGTCTGTGAAATCCTAAACTTCTTGAAACCGATCCCATATTTTGAATGATGCAGAAAACGCTAATCTGGGCTCCAACTAAAACGTACAGTGGAGAAAGCAACAATTAGGCATAACAGAGCCCAAAAACCCACTTGAAGGATTTCTGCTGCTGCGATGAAAACATTCAAAGGTGTATTGATCATGGAGGAGGAAGGCATTCAAGAGAACAATTATTTGGCTTGTAACAGCCTGGAGGAGCTGAATACTTGAGGCAGGAATGCTGCTGAGAGGCTAAGAAATGCAAACTAGTTATGGGGTAGCTGTTTGCTGCTGAGTTTAAGATAATCAATTCTGGAGCAAAAGAGAGGGGGGAAAGTTGAGCTGTTTTATCCTTCCAAGTATTACAAGTGGGCACCAGGATCACCTAACTTCAGCAACAGCACCACCAGCCCTAGCCCAGGATTTCAAGCACAACGGTTTGAGAAAACCATCTTTTTCACAGATGAGCAAGCCATCCTTTCAAAAGAAACCCGTGCACATATATGCCCAGGCACATGCGCGCGTGCACACACACACACACACACACACACACTTATATTTGACTAAAGGAAATTGCAGTGCCTATGCATTAAAAGGGGGAAAAAAACTTCGTTTACAAAAGCAAAGACCAGAATGCACAATTAGTCATTTCCAATAGCCACATCTAAAGAGACTTCCCTTTTTTTCTACACCACTGATCTCAGGGTTTTGTTGTTGTTGTTGTTTAGTGTTAAGTACTGGTGTGTTGGGGGGGGGGGGCTATAAATATTGCATCAAAAGGGGTGATGAGAGAAGATTTGTATCTATCTGGATGCCCAACAGATCCTAGTCAACTTAGGTTTAAGAACTGTTAGGTCATTTGGGGGAAAAACAGTCAAATATTTGTTAAAAAGAAAAGGCGGCTGCATCTGGGGAGATGCTTTGAACTTCTGCCATTAACACATTAAGTCTTAGAAAATCCATAGCTTCTCTCCTTCCATATCTGCTAGCTTCCTGCAACCTGATCATTTAAATCAAAAACAAAGGAAGGACAAGTCCTGGTTGCAAACTGGCACGCCTTTTCTTTTTTTAAAGGTCTATTGGGGAGACTGGGGGCCGCTAAAAGAAAAGGGTGAGATTAGCTGAAAACCACCCCACAGCCCCATAGGAAAATTCACCATCAACTAGTTGTATACATTACTGTAGCCGCCGCCACCACCACCACCACCACCACCTTTGGCACTCACATTTACCCAAGTCACTTGCCTGTGGATTTCACAAACTGATACAGTCCAGGCAATTCAAAGAAGGAAGAAGAACAGCACCTATAAACACAACGAAGACCATCCCCCACCCTGGCCCCCAAAAGAATAAAAGCTTTTCCCCCAATGCCAAATCAAGAAAAGTCTGTGCTTACTTCTGAACCTGCATGCACTGAAAGAAAGAAAAAAAAAGAGCAATTAAAAGTTACAGATGAACTGCTACACCTCCAGGATGCTTTAAGCCTTCTGGTTATTAATTCTGAGGACTCAGAAGGGCTCAGGGCTGGTCCGTAATTCCCAGGAATCTCATCCCTTCCACACTTCCAAAAGAGAGAAAGAGAGAGAGAGAGAGACAAGAAAAAGCATCCAGGTTTGACAGAAAAAAAAATGCCTAGATACACAATGCCCAGATATTTCTTTTCCCTAAGTGCCCTTTCTATTTGACTTTTAACCAACAATCTCTAACCCATCTAGAATATATAACCAGCATGCACAAGACCCTGGTTCTCAGAGGAGGCTCATCACACGGCAATTCAAGAATCATGCATCATTCGACAGGACTTTTCTTGGCTTTTTTACTTTCATTCAAAATCCCAAAATGGTCCAGGCTGTAAGAAATGTTTAATCCCCAAGGCAGAACATCTTCCTCTTCTAGAACACAAAACAGTGAACATCCAAATTTAAAAAAAAAAACATGCTTCCCTAAAATCTGCAATTAATTTTTTTCTAAATTGGCAGGGGGAGGGAATGGTTAGCAGAGCAGCTTTGTATAAGCACTCACCTAAAACAGGCCGTCATCGGTGGCTAAGCTATTTATGCAGGATTCTTAAAATGGCGTCTGGCAACACTGCCTCATTCCTGGATTGAAGCTAAAATGGTAGCAGTTTGTTCAATAGCTGAGCCTGTGTCTAAGCAGCCCTGCTAGTTTCAAAGCCACCTTCCTAAATATCAGAACCAGGAGAAGCTCGACCAAAGGACACCAACAACCCAACGTTTAGAAGCTTAAAAAAAAAAAAAAAAAAAAGAACCTGCAATGACAGGGAGAGAGAGTTTGTGAAGTCGCAGGTTCCTGAGGAAAAGAATTCCCTTTCAGATTCTGAGCCTTCAACAGGAGGCTCTGGGATGGGGCCTTCTTGCCCTGGAACTAGGTGGGTGGACGGTTAGGAATCACACTGGCAGCCAGACAGGTGTCCCTGCAAACAGGAAATGTTCCCAGGGAGCAGGCTGGGGGTGGGGGCGGGGTGGGGGTGGGAAGAAGCCCACTCCCCCTTCTCAGTGCAGGGCGGCCAGCTCTGCATCCATCCTGCAAGTGAGGTAAAATGAAAGTGCTTCTGGAACAGCAGGCATCTGGAGAGCTAAGCTGGAGGGCTGCACCCCAGGCTGAGGCCAAGGTAAAATTAAAAGGCTGTTTGTGAGCCTGAAAACGGCCACCATCCACCCAGCCCTCTGCAGAGCCACCCCTAAGACGTGAACATCAAGGAAAGACAACCCCAGTCTGCAAAAGAGAAACCCCAAGTCGCACGTTCCCCTCTCCAAGGAACAGGATACTCACAAATTAGGTTTCTGTCCACCCCCAACAGGGCCCTGAGAATGAACAATAGGTTTTCCAAAACCCGTTTTCAGAGGCCAAACTAATAGCCTCGTGGTGGATAATGTCATTTACTGTTAAGGTCTGAGAATTGGCCTCAGGATTCCTCCAGAGCTGGGAATGAGGAGTTTCAAGGTGACTGCTTTTTTGCTCCAGGGGAGAAAGAGGGCACAGAGCCCAGGGCCAAGCCAGGGCGAGGACGGGCACAGTGCCGGCCGGTAGGTAGGTGACCGCGATGGGGAGGGCCAGCCTGGCAGGCTCAGGCTGCAGAGCTGGCGTGGCCACCGCCTGCTTGTTTGTCTGTAAGGAGAGCAGGGGGGGAAGGGCAGCCCCAGTACAGCAACCTGAGGCCAAGGGTGAATCCTTACTTGTTTGTGCATTTTAAGAACAACTTGGGGCCTCCCAACAGGCCGGCTTTCAGGTCTCTGCTGCAGGGTGGGGAAGGCCCCCTTGAATGTATCTTTCTTTTCAGGGTCAACCAGAGGCAAAACAAGATCCAGGGCTGACAAATGTTTGGCTGCCTCTGCCAGAGGAGAGAAGGGGAGAGAAGGCCGAAGAAACAAAGAAGGTCACCCATTGGAAGTGGCTGGTCCTTCCAAAACCCACCCCTGCCTGCAGGTTTTGCTGGGTTACTGTCACCCAGCTTTCTAAAGAGTGACTCGGTCTTCTACTTCTAAGATCCCTACTGGCTCTCCCCAGGGAAAGAAAAGGGGGATGTTTTGTTTAAAAGAAAAGGGGTTACAAGAAAGAAAGGAAAATAACTATTGTTTTCATCCCTAATTTATAACCAAGAGGCCCTCATTGTTTCTTTCTTTCTGACTCAAATCTTTGAGCTGTTAATTATAAAAGTAGCTGGACTTGGCTCCAACGGCCTCACTATGTTCATGCTCAGCAATTAGAAAAACTCTGAAGAAAGTTTACTGAGTGATTATATATAATTAATTCCTAGTTACAGACTGAACACTGACCATTTTCTGGAGCTAATAAAAGCCGCTGCTTCCCCCTCCCCCACGTGAATACCACTTAATTTCCCAAAGCAGAAAGTGCATCCATCCTGGAGGGTCTTGGAGGAAAAAAAGGAATCAAAAGCTCCAGTGTGTCTGTGTTTGCTCCTTGCAGCTGTCATCCTCTTTGGGGACCGAGGAGGCAGAAGGAAAAAGGAAAACAGCCCATCATTCTGTTCCTCCCTCTGCAATTTACCAATGTGGCAGAAGAACATTCTACCTTGATGAGAGAAGCAAGGGGGGAGGAAGGGGGATGCCCGAGGAATGGAATGTAGGACTCTTCAGCCTGGGGAGCTGCTTTTCCTGAAAGGAACAAAGATGGTAGTAGAAATTTCCAGAACACCCCTTCTCAGTCCGGCCACTGCAATTGTCAATCTTTAACCTTTCCTCCCAGTCTATTGGTTCAAGAGCCAGAGAGAGGAAGCCCATTGGGCTGCTCCGTGGGCCCACACTGCTGTCTCTACCTCGTCCTGCTGCAATGCAGACATTCCTTCCCTTTAGGAACTGGGAAATAAGGGCTACTTTGAAAAGCAATTAACTTTTTACTGCCCCGTGCTTGGTGATGGCCACAGTACCAGAGGAAAAGTGACCAGCTTGATCCAGGGCTGGGAAGGTGCTGGGGCAGCACACTTGAAAACAGGTCTTAGCTTTCCAAACCTGTGGGAGCCATTTTAATGCAAGCTTTTAGAGAACCAATGCTCTGCCCTTAAGTCTCCTTGCAGCCCAACAAACACAGTATTATGCAAACACTGAAGGCACCAAACCAGGCGTCTTGTGATTAGATATTGCTTCTAGGGAGACCAGGAGAAGCTCAATATGAAATTTCCATTTAGAGCAAGGAGATAAGAACAAAGAAAATAGCTAAGAGTCTGAACTTAAGTTGGGGGGGGGGGCTGTTCCATATAAAATATCACCACCCTCTGCGCTTTGACTCTAAGATTGCTGGCCCACCTTGACTTCAAATTAGAATCTGGTGCATTTCTCCTTATTCAATGCACCTTCATCCAACTGGTGTCAAAAGTTGGGAGGCTGGACACTACTTTAAAAAGAAAAAAAAAGATTAACTGACTTCATCAAGTTGGCATAACACAGATACTGAATATATTTCTAGCACTTAAAATCCTGCTGAATTGGTCTCCCAGCTGGAAATGTATGGAATGAATTTCCAAGGGAATTCTAAAGGTAACGCTAAGCAGAAGTTGACTTTTTTTTTTTTTCTTTTCACTTTTAAATTCTAGCTACAGCATCCAGAGATCAGGGGAAAAGTAGAAAAAGACAAATAAAGCCGAGTCAGGCCAGCATGCTTACAGATGTGTGGGTCAGGCGTGGAAAAAGGCCAACTCTGTTGGTCAGTTGAGTCCTGAATGAAATCAAGTTTGGTGGTGGATGGGATTTTGCACTAAGTAACCCTAAAACTAACTACTGACACAACCCACCCCCACACGCACACCACCAGTTAGCTCCCCGCCCCCCATGTTTGTAGGGCTCTGTGACTTAAGAACAAGCAGTTGCATTAACTAACAACAAGCAGACCTCCTACCCAGAGTCCTAAGATCCAAACAAACCCAGTTAAAGGTGTAGAAAGAAGCAAGAGACGATGCCCTGAACATTTCTCCCCTGGCTGAGGGTAAACAGGAAGTGAAATCTTCCCTCCTAGCTGCAGGTTATCAGGAAAAACAGTGGATGCAAATAGTCACCTAAACTCCAGACTCTCTTTTTAAAAGCTCTTATTTTGTTCCTGCTAATGAAGCCCCCAGCTGCTGTAGCCAAGACCCCCTCTTCCAAACAGACCCCAAATGTTCACAAAAACTCTGGCTACATGGTCACAGAGGAAATGGATTGCTTTACTTACCCAACAAATGTTCAAGTAACCGTCTCATTTTTCCACAGTTAGGAAGAGAGAACAGCCTGGCAGATTTGGGACTTGATCAAAAACGAAATTGTTTTTAAACAGTTACATGGTATTATTAAAAACACACACCAGCACCACAACAATACAACCCAACAACTGGATAGGGAATGCTGTCAGGAGCCACAAACATGATTTTATTTCCTCTGCACTCTATCACACAGGAGCACAGAGGATGATACAATGTTTAAAACAAGGGGAAAAAAATGAAAACAAAGATAAAAGATACATTAGTTCATTGAAAATCATGCAAGAGTAGAAAGCTGAGCGCTTCAGGGTCCTCCCAGATTTTCTTTCTTTCTTTTTTATGCAGGATGTTGTCCAAGATTCTCCCACCCCCCACCCCGCCCCCCAAACCCTATCCCTACTCCAAAAACTTCCTCCAGAGCCTAGCAAACACTTTCAGAAACATTGGCTGGCTGTAGGCTGGTTTGCAGAACACTCTGTATCAAGCTAAGTCAGGAGAAAAGGCTGAACAATGTAGTTTCAAGGGAGAAGCTCTGGAGAGGAAGAGAAAGAGGAGGCACGCACCCCGCCACCCACCTAGGCCCAGAGCTACCCTGGCTCCTGGCTGCTGTGCTGAGGGCTGGGCTCTCTTTCCAGCGCACGGCCTCTCTTGTCAGAACTTAGTCCAGCCTTCCCAGAACCTCTCTGGGAAGGCAAACTTGCCTGCTCTGCTGTCTGCCATGAGCGCTCCTTGGAGAGAAGCCTGCGTGTTCACCTTCCATTTTCTTCCCCCAGCAGGCATGTGACCCAAGAGAAGACAATAGTGCAGGGGAAACTGCTCAGGAGAGAAGGAGAGGGGAAGGGAGGGAAAGGAGGGGAAAAAAAGGAAAAGAAAGCTTCTCTCTTGGCATACCAGGGTCTAGCTTCAAACTATTCCAGAAACACCATGCCCTGGTGGAGGCAAAGGTGTGCCAGGCCCTTGCCAGGTTGCAAAACCAAGCTATGGCTAATGGCTACTCAGCCATGTGACCCAAGAAAGCAAAAAAAAAAAAAAGGAGAAAAAAAATCTCTCTAAAGAGTTCCAAGTTAACCTAAGTGCTCTGGGGTGAGTGTGGCACAGCCAGCCACAGAGAAGTCACACTGCTCGCCCACAACTCGGATGTCTCAGAGGGAGGGGGAAAAAGATGGTTAAAAAGCCGAGCTTACCTCTGTGGATGCATTGTTAACACTGTGTAATGTCAATACTTATAAAACATGGAGGACAGGCTCCTAGTTCTCACAGAAAAAGGGTTTGGCACTTCGGCTGATGATCTGGCCGCCTAATAAAAGCTCATCCCCGATTGGCTGCGCCGGCCAATCGGAGTGTAAAGCGGCCCCGGATTGGCTGAAACACTTCCTGAGCGATTATCTTTGTGAGGCTCGGGTGAGCCAGAGCCATCCTGTGCATAGAAAAAGACAGGCTAAGCTAGGCCTTTTGCGGCAAGAAAAACTTGGGAAAGGGGCCCCCGCACGCACTTCTCCCACACCCTGGCTGGATTCCCCGGCACTGGCGAACCAGTGCGGCCAGCCTGACCTGCTCCTGCAGAGCCCGAGGCCCGGAGGCCACTGGGAAGGCAGCATCTGGGGTGGGCTGGAAAGGCTCACCCTCACCTGGCCCCACGGCCCTGGCCTGCTCCTAAGGAGAAAGGCTGGCCCTTCCCTACGGCGAGCCGGCAGAGTGGTTCTCCAAGGGGAATGCTGAGCAGGAGCGAGGAGTCCAGGAAAGACTCAGAGGGACAGGAGAAGGGCTGGAGGGAGGCCTCAGAGCAGCTCTGCTGCCAGCCCCAGGAAATCAGCCCCAGGCCGCCGGGCTTCTCCCAAGACAGCAGCCGGCCACTGCGGGAAGGAGGGGAGCAGGGGAGCGTGGTCAAGTCTGCACAGTCATTGTCAAAATGCCTCCTGGAAAAGCAGGCCAGAGAGTCACTGCCGGCCAGGCCAGAGTCTAACCCCTGGCCCCCCTCGGTCGGTCCTCAAAGGAAGAGCAAAATGGTTCCTGCCTCCCTGCCAAGCTGCCAAGGGGGGGCCCTCTCCTGCTTACCCTAAGAAAAGCCAAATCCGTCCCTAGCAGGCCACAGGCCTCCACCTACTAACTTCCCTTCCCCTCCAACCCCCTCCCCCACCCCCGAGGCCTGCTAAACCTGTCAGTTAAACAAAAATCTGACTTCCGTATTAGTCTGCTATGGCTGCAGCTTCCTGCCTGTTAACCCTCTCTCGGACTCTGGGTCTGGCTGGGAAAAAGGAGGCCCTGAGATCGCAGAAAAGGCCTGTGGAAAAGTACCAGCTGCAGCTCGCCGGGCAGATGCAGAAAGAGAGAGAGAGAGAGAGAGAGAGAGCCGCTGTCTCTCGCCTCTGCTTCCCGAGGAGGCGTGTACCTTCTGAATCCAGGCCACAGGCAGTCTGCCTCTCAGTCTGAGAAGCCATTTAAATCCAGAGGGAGAAAGAAAGATGTCAAACCCGGCCAGGAAACAAGCACCCTTATTACAGTGGGGCCTGCACACCCACAGGTTAGCCCTTCCCGCCACTCCTCCCTGAAGTGTGTTCTAGGGAACTGGGCCCTCCTCAGGGGCACACAAATCCCAAGAGCTTCATAAAGATTCTTGCTTCGATTTATGTCCACGGAGACCGGCTTCTTTGGGCTCCGAAGGCAGATGCAACAGCTACACAGACCTACACTTGGTGGCCCCTCCCGCCCCCCCATCTCCGGCACTGCTCCCCAGTAAAACATTAACTAGTTTTTCCGAGCTGCTTATAATTCCACCCATCTCCATAGTATTAGGAGGCCAGAGCCTGTTTCTTCCTAAAGCTGCCTTTGTGGAGAAGGCAAAGGAAAGGCCAATCCAAGTGGATCTTAAAAATGTTCAAGGATGCTTTCTTTTTCTGCATTTATTTTATTTTTAAACAATCAGGTGCTTAAAAAGACTTGTTTTTAAAAAACGCAAGCCAGAACAACAGAAGGTAAATAAATGCCTTTCTTTACGAGCTACCCTGAAGTCTCCTCTCCTTCGGAAAAGAGGACTTGTGGACTTTCTGGTCCCACACCATCCCACAAAGAAAGCCAAGAGCAGATTGCTTGCTCTCCCTGCCCCCGCCCCCAGCGATGCCTAGAGCGTGTGTGTAAATTCTTCCTGGCCGGGAATCTTAGAATCAGGATCTGGCCGGGGATCCAAACACACTGTACTGTAGGACAGGCCCAGGCTTTTGAAAAGGGACAGGATTTCCTTGTTTTAGGTTGCTGCGGCTGAGATGTAGCCACTTGGGCTGACAAAGATCCAGCACCCAGTGCAACAGGCAGAGGCCTCACCAGAAGGGAGAAGCCAGCTCTTCCTGGGGAGGGGAACTTCCAGGGACCAAATGGCAGAGGCCTGAGCCGTGGAGCTGTGCTCTCCTGGCTGTGCGGGCGGCAGCCCTCCACCATCCCACTGGGAACACGGTTTCTGTAGGTGCTGCTTTTGGGGGATCCAACAGGATGGCGGGGCTGGTGGCGGATCTGATGTGCAGCTAACTTCCAAGACCCGATGAGGAAATGAAAGCGGCCACGGGTGCGCGCGGAGGATTTTAACCCTGGATTAAAGCTTGTTGCATAAGCAGCTGCCGCATCCTCCCCCGCCCTCCGCCCTCTCCCCATCACTTGATCACTTGAAATGTTTTCTGGGGCAAAGAGCAGGAAGCTGCTGGCTTATTCTGGCAGCTCAGCTCCGTTGGAGGAATGCTGCTGGCATTCGGGTAGGTCTGAGGTTATCTGGGAAAAGGACAGCTCGGCTGGGGACCAAGACAAAGGTATGGTGGCAGATGGAATCCTGGGAGGGATGCGGATTGAAGAGGAAGCCAGGCCCGGCCTGCTAAGGGTCATTCCTGGACCTGGTGGAATGTGGCTAAGACACAGGAAATAAGGAAAGCCAAATGTTGCAGGCCTCAACCTGGAGACCCATTTCTATCCCTTCTTAAAGCCTGGGTGCGGTGACTATTAAATGAGTGTCGCACAGACTGATTCCATGTCCTTCATTGTTAGGAACCTGGAAGTGGGCCCAGAGAGGTGAAGGAGCTACCCAGCGTCACACAGCTAGCAAGTGCTGTCACTCAGACTTCCAACCCAACTATGACCTCATATCCCTAAAGCCTGTACCTTGCCCTGCCTCTGGACTCAAAAGCAGAGCTAAACCAAGCTCAGCAGAAACAAAAGGTTCAATTCTCCCAACATCAAATGCAACACCTGAGCTTTCTTTCAGGAGGTCCACCCCTTGAGATGCCCCTTGCGCTTTACCCAAAGGAACTGAGTGAAACTTTACATTAGACTCATCCAGCCCCCCTCAGTACTGACTGGGGCCCAGAGAAAGCGCCCCTCCCCCTAGGAACCTCCAGCAAGGAGATTCCGCTTGACCATCTCTAAAATGCTCTCTAAAATGCGCCTTTTACATTTCTTGAAATCTGTGGTTCTCAGCCAGGGGCGATTTTGCCCACCACCTGGGGGAGCAGGGTGGGGGTCTTTGGCAATGTCTGGAGAGTTTTAGACTGCCACCACTGCGATGGGGGCAGATCCAGCATGTAGTGGGAGGTCAGGGATACTGCGGAATACCTAGCGTCCACGGGAGAGCCCCCACACAACTAGGAATTATCGGATCCAAAAGGCCCATTGTGCTGGGGCTGGGAATCCTTGGCTTAAATGAAAGGGACACCATTTGCCTCTGGATGAAAAAGCCAGCACAGGCCTAAACAAGTAGGTTCCTTGGTGATATTAATAAGCAATGAGCTAATAAAAATAGATTAAAACGTGTCTCTCTTAATATTCCCAGGGGACAGAGAGAAGGGGGCGGGGGGAGACAGTGTCCCAGCAGTGAGGCTGGCCCCAGCTCTTGCCCAGGCACCTCGCTGGCCAAGGCCTGGCCTTGCCGAATGGCTCCCCCCCCCACGCTGGCAGGCGGCCAGGCGGGCAGCAGGAGCGGCAGCCCAGGCAGGCTGCATCCCCAGAGATAGCCAGTGTGGCTGCCTCTGAAGAGAAGCCACTCGGAGTTATCTGCCCCCAACTTGCGGCAGGCTTGTCCATTATGTGAAAGGGACAGGACCGAGGCAGGGAGTATTTGAAATATCTTGTTTTGTTTTGTTCCTTTTGGGCCAAAGAGAATCCAGGCCAACGTTGGGCATGACGACAGAAAGGCTCATCTGCAGAGCGGGGAGCCATGGCCACGTGACGTGACGGCTAGGAAGCCGCAGCCAGGCCCTGACCCTCCCTGGGAGAAGCTATCTACCCTTGGTGGGGGGGGAAGGTTTTGTTTGTTTGTTTTGTTTTGTTGGGTTTTTTGTTTGTTTGCTTGCTTTTACTTCTTTCTAGGAGGAATTGGCAGGATTAGCGGCAGGGAGGGCCTGGTCCAAAGGGCAGGCGGTGGAGGGACTGGCTGTGCCCCATCAGGCAGATGGCCCGGCACCAGAAGGCAAGGTGTGAGGTGCAGGGACAAAATAAAGCCTCCAGCAGGCAGGCGAGGAGTGGCCACTGTCTCCTAACAGCCATGGCGGTTTGTCTCTCTCCCTCCAGAGTGGGGGGGGGGGGTGGATTTTGCCTCCCAAGGGACATTTGGCAATATCTGGATACACTTTGGGGTGTCACATGGAAGGGATGGAGTCCAAGGTTCCTGCCAAACATCCTAGGAGGTGGTTGGGGTAGCAGGAGGCCCTGGGTTCAAGCCCCAGTACAGGAAGGAAGGAGGAAAGTTAGAGAGGGAGGGAACCCTGCAGCAGGCTAGACTGCCCCACCCAGAGCATCTGCCAGTCCCCAGCTCGGGCACCACTGAGGCTGGGAGACTGCACTGTCAGGGGGCTTCAAGGAAGAGCATGGTCCGAACTCTTCAGCGGGAGCCAAACACTGGTGGCCGCTGTGGATTAGAGCTCTGTCCCCGCCATCTGCCCTGGATGGCCCAAACAGCCTCTGCCTGAGCCCCCGGCTCTGCCCTTGCCAATGCTGTCACAGGCAACCCCTGCACACACAAATCAGATCTGTCCCTCCTTAGTTCAGAGTCACCTTCCCAGTGACAGCCCAAGTCCTGAAACTGGCCTGCCATGGCCTCACCTGCCAAGGCCCCTCCCATCTCTGATGTCCACCTCCCCCACCTTCCCTGGGCTCACTCTGCTCCAACCACTTCCAAGGTGAAGTTCCTTCGGTTCTTCCTCCCTCCCTCTCTGGGGCTTCTGCACTTCCTCACTTCCCCAGACCCCCTCTCAGCAGGCCTCCTCTCCTAAGCCTTCCCTTGGCCTTGGCCACCTCTTCCTTCCTGCTTTAGAGGGGATTCCCGTGCATCACCCCCCCATGCTCTGCAGAGGCTTTTCCGCCTGAGCAGAGCCCCGCAGCCAGCCCCCTGGGCCCCGTCTCTGTTGCACCCTGAATCTTCTTCCTCTCTTCCCCACATCAAGAGGCAGAGCTACGCAGCGGTGGGGTGGCAGCGGTGGGGTGTGCGGTTGCGTTTGAGGGTCTGGCTCTGGATCCCAGCTGCCCCACCTGCCTGCCAGCTGGGAGACTTTGCTGGAGGTGTGCAGTTCTCTGCCTTGATGTCCTCATCCGCACAGTGGGAGCAATAGTGACACCCACCTGGGAGCATGCGCCGTGCAGCACTGTGGCGACACCCCAGAAACACTGCTCATCACCGTGTCCTCCTCTGCTCACCTGTAAAAAGGTGTTTTCTGGATGCTTCTAACTCGCTCTCCTTCCTCCTTTCACCATGACCTTTCCGAAGGGGAAAATGATAAGCAGCGATAGCTGGCATGTCACAAGGCTGGCGCTGCTCCAGGCACTGTTTCCAACTGGGACATGAACAACCCTTGGAGCCTCACATCTCTATGAGCTGGGCACCAGTATAATCATCAACCCCATTTCCTGAATGAGGAAACTGAGGTAGGAGCTACTGACACACTACTTCCACACCACGACTAAGAGGCCGCTTGAACAGATGCCACCTGCCATCCTGCCACCCAACAGGACCCTACGCAGCCAGCCGTGGAACAAGAATCTGCTACGCAGGCGCAGTGGTCCATGCCTGTAATCCTGGCTGCTAGAGATCAGAGGGAGGACTGCAAGATCAAGGCCAGCCTCCCATGCCAGGCTAGTCTCTATCACTGAACTATTTCCCAGCCTTTTTAAAACTTTTATTTTGAGACAGTCTTGCTGAATTGCCCAGGCTACCTTGGCACTTGAGACCCTCCTGTCTCAGCTTCCCGAGTAACTGGGGTTGTAGGTGTGAGTCACCACTCCCAGCTGTTGTTTTTTTTTAAAGGCAACTGTGCGTGTGTGCGCGTGTGTGTGTGCGTGTGTGTGTGATGTATTTGCTGATGATGCATAGTCTCTTCTTGGAAGCACACTTAAAACTGCTAACACAAAGCCATCCTCAGCAACTCAGCGACACCCTGTCTCTAAATCAAAAAAAAAAACAAAAACCAACAGGGGGGGTGGGGGTTGGCACTGGGAATGTGGCTCAGTGGTGAAGGGCCCCTGGGTTCAGTCCCTGGTACCAAATACAAACAAACAAAAAAACCTGTTAACAATGGCTGCATCCGGGAGACCTGGGGGACACTTTTCACCACCACACCCTTTTCTTTCTTTCTTCTTTTTATTTTAACATTATTTTTTAGTTGTAGGTGGACCAATACCTTTATTTTACTTTATGTGGTGCTGAGGATAGAGCCCAGGGCCTCGCGCGTGCCAGGCCAGCGCTGCCTCTGAGCCCCAGGCCTAGGCCACCACGTCTTTTTCCACCTTTTGCATTTCAGCTGCATAAATGTGTTACTCTGTTCACTATAAATTAGTAAACTTAACATTGGGTAAAATTGTAAATTGACCAAAACAAAGATCAGCGTGTGTTCTTCGGTTCAGTTTTATCTGCACTTTTCTTTCTTTTTTTTCTTTTTGTTTGGTGCTGGGGGTGCTGATCCTCCCCCCAGGGCCTCACAGGCACTCAACCACCAAGTCACAGCTCCCCTTCATTGTTTCTGAGCTATTACTGTGAGCTGTAGAAGTGATTCTTGTCCTTAGACATGCAAATTTACTTCCTTGGAATGCAACTAATTATTGCCAGTTTTTGCATCTCCTTGTAAATTTATTCACATCCTTATATGTGCAGTACTTTAAATCCATCTTTAGATCAGATGTAACATCTTACTAGTTCCCTCATTCATAAACACATAAACAGTGCTTTTCTTCTTTTTTTTTTTTTTTGTGGTACTAGGGATTAAGCCCAGGGACACTTTACCACTGGGCTATCCCCAGCCCTTCTTTTTTATTGGGGAGTAAGGGTACTGGGGATTGAACTCCAGGGGCACTCGACCACTGAGCCACCTCCCCAGCCCTATTTGGTATTTTATTTAGAGACAGGGTCTCACTGAGTTGCTTAGGGCCTCGCAGTTGCTGAGGCTGGGTTTGAACTCACAATCCTCCTGCCTCAGCCTCCGGAGCCACTGGGATTGCAGGCGAGTGCCACTACGCCCTGCTAATGCTGACTTCTTGTCTGTAGCTTCTGCTTGGAAGGAGCCCACAGCTGAACAGAGGAAGCAACCGGTACATGAATAACATAAACGTCACATTGAACCAGGCGTGGTGGTGCACACCTGTAATCCCAGCAACTAAGGATGCCAAGGCAGGAGGACCATGAGTTCAAAGCCAACCTCAGCAATTTAGCGAGGCCCTAAGTGACTTAGAAAGACCATGTCTCAAAACAGAACATTAAAAAGACTGGGTACATGGCTCACCATTAAAGTACCCCGAGTTCAATTAAAAAATAAACAAATAAAAGAAAAATTCAAATCCTTTGCTGTAAACAGGCAGAGGGATGAGACGGGAAGTGACATGGGAGCAGGTGGGGGAAGTTCAAGTGAGGCTTTGACACTGGAGATGAAGGCAGGAGCTTCCAGTGGACAAGCAGCCCCCCAAAGGCCCTGAGGCCTGAGCTTGATGTCAGAGGAACAAAAAGGCCCAAGTGGCATCAGGGAGAGGTGCAGAGGGCCTGAGCATGAAGACGTGATCAGACACAAGATCACTGTTTCCTCCACCAGCCCCCATTCCTCAGACTCAAAAACTTCCAGAATGTTCTCCTTCCCATCGACCCCCACTCTCCTCCATATCCAGTCCATCCAGATGAAATCCTCATAAAAAGATAATCGAGACATGCCCACACGGGACCGAGCTGCACGCAGGGTGACCGTGGCTCTTCACCCTGCAGCTGCACAGCTCCAGGTAATTCCCATAACTACCTGGTACCCTTCTCCATGTGAAGGTAGGAAGCGCGCCTCCTGGTTAGCTCACAGGGCTGCACTGAAGAGGCGGTGGAAACAAAGCACTGAAAACTCACGTGGCTACAATCACTTTCATTGCTGACTTAATAAAAAGGGGGGCTGGAGATGTGGCTCAGTGGGTAGAGTGCTTGCCTTGCATGCCCAAGGCCCTGGGTTCAATCCCCAGCACCACAAAATAAATAAATAAATAAACCCTCCAGCAATTCTCCACCAATTAAATGACACCAGGACTCTCCCAGTGAAGCTGACTTTCCTGCCCCTCCCCCCTGCTCTCCCCCTTCCCCAGGGATGACACGCAGGGCAGGGTTCCCTCAGGACTCGACCTGGGGAAAGAGCTCCTCTCTCCAATCCCAGGTCTAGACAGCCTTTCCTGATTTCTCAGCTACAAGGCCGCGTAGTTCCTGAGTCCCTCACCCCAGGCATGTAGCCCTGCCAGTGTGACCTAGCTTGAGTAGCTGCTGGGACAGGAGCCATGACTGGCTCCTCTGCTGGGTCAGCAGGATCCCCTCCCATAGCTGCTTCAAGCCTCCTCCACCCCCTTCTGCTCCCAGCCCTGGAGCACAGATCAGCAAGGCCAGGGTCTCTGCCTCGGAGTGGGCTGAACTTGCCCTTCACCATCTCCACCACTCCCCATGGCTGCACAGGGGCCAGTGTCCTGCTCCCCCAGGGACTGACCCACCCCCACCACCCGCTGGGGGCGGTGGGATTCTGCCCTGATGGATCCCAACACCCATGGGACCTTCTGGAGTCAAGGCTGAGAGCTCTGTTCTTTCTCACTGGCCTCCTGCCCGCCCAATGGCAACGGCACCCTGATAACAAGCCAATGTCACCTGCTTGCTCCGAGCCTCCTATGAGCAGCACTATCCACAAGAGCCCAAAGTGAAAACAACCCAAATGTCCATCAAGTGACCAGTGATTGACAAAATGGGTGAAGTCCACAGGATGGAACATCTCTCAGCCGTGAGGAACAGGGAGGCGCTGATTCATCTGCCTGGTAAACAACACGCTACATGAGAAACCACAGGTTGGGCCGGGCATGGCGGCACACGCCTGTCATCCCAGCAGCTGGGGAGGCTGAGGAAGGAGGATTGCCAGTTCAAGCCAGCCTCAGCAACTTAGTGACATCTCCTTTCAAAATAAAAAAAATTTTTAAAGACTACAGCACAGGGGCAGAGCCCTTGCCTGACCTGTGCAAGGCCCTGAGTTCCATCCCCTTTATCATAAAAAAGAAAAAAAGTAAAGCAAATTTTAGCTTAGTGTGGTGGGGTACCCCGTGGTCCCAGCTGCTTGGGAAGTCGTTTCATTATGAGGATTTTGCACGATTGGAGGTCCTTCCTTCATTTCTTTCTTTTTTTAAAATATATTTTTCTTTTAGCTGTAGATGGACACAATACCTTTATTTTATTTTTATTTGTTTATTTTTATGTGGACCCGGGGATTGAACCCAGTGCCCCATGCATGCTAGGCAAGCACTCCACCACTGAGCCATAACCCCAGCCCCATCATTTCTTTCTTTCTCCCCCTCCGGTACTGGGGTTTGAACCCCAGGGTCTCCCAAGCTGCCCAGGCTGGCCTCGAACTTGCAATCCTCTGCCTCAGTCTCATGAGTCGCTGTAATTACAGGCAGACATTTGTATCTTTCTTGTGACCCCTAAAATTTGTAGATATTTGTATTTCACTCCCCAGACTTCCTTGAGTGGAACCCTGCCTCCCTGCGGCCTGGGGCCCTCCAGCAGCCCCCCTCCCTGTGTCCTACGGGAATTCAGCCCTGTGCACGGGGTGCCAGGCTCTTCCCCTTCCACCTTTCCCATCGCTAATCACATCCTTTCATTTCCTGCTCAGAACTGGGCCATGGGGGCTGGGCTGGGGCTCTGTGGCAGAGCACTTGCCTAACGTGTGAGGCCCCGGGTTTGATCCTCGGCACTGCATATAAATAAATGAATAAAATAGAGGTCCCTCCACATCTAAAATAATTTAAAAAAAAGAACTGGGCCGTGGACCCCCTCAGCCAACCCCCCAGCTGTTTCTGTTTGTGCCCCCCCACCTTGTGCTGCGGGCTGAACCTCGAACCCAGGGCCTCCCACACATGAAGCAAGCTCTCCACCACTGAGCTCCGTCTCCACCACCCACCACCTGTTTCGGTTAGGTCCTTGAGCTAAAAAAGTTTTCTTACATTTTAAATTGGTCAAAAATAAAGATAATTTGTGGAATGCACGCATTACATGAAATTCAAAGTTTGGTGTCCAAAAATAAAGTTTTATCAGAAGGCGGCCCCATAAGCTGATGCGTTGATGGCTGTCTTTGTGCTCCTGTGGGAGGGTCAAGCACCTACCCAGAGGCTACAGCTGGCCCAGAACATCTAAAATATTTAATTATGGGGCCATTTACAAAAACATTTACAACCCTCTTGTTTGGAGAAAACCCGGCCACTCTAAATAGGGCTCTGAATAGGGCAGCGGACCTCCCTGGGCAGCTCCCTCCCTCCTCTGTTCACCAAGGCTGGCTCCTCACCCAGCTCTCACCCTCCCTGTCTGCAGGCTGGGTTTCCACCTCAGTCCTGGGCGCATGCGGCCCCCAGCTCCTAGAACACCTCCCTTCACATGAGGGCTCCGCTTGGCTCAGGTCCCACCGCAAATACCCTCTCTTCCAGAGGCCTATCCTGACCACCTCTGGACACCAACTCCCTCAGTTTCGGGGGCATCTCTATATTTCCCTCTTAAGACTTAGCAAACTCCCTGAGCACACTCCTTTACGTACTTCATGTCTGTGTACAAAGGCAAAGATTTTGTGTACCCCACTGACCAGAGCTCCCCAGGGTGGCACGGTGCCTGGGGTATGGTAGTTGCTCAATAAACATTTGTGCAGCCAGGGCCTGTGGTGCACCCCTGTAAAATCCCAGCTACCTTGGAGGCTGAGGCAGGAGGGAGGATCACAAGTTCAAGACTAGTCTGAACACCTTAGCAACACTTATCTCAAAAAAAAAAAAAAGGACTTGGGATGTGGCTTAGTGGTAGAGCACCCCTGGGTTCAATCCCCAGTGCAGGGAATCAAATACATCTGCCCAATGAATGACCGCTTCTTAACACAAAGTAGTTTCTATAGCACATCTTCAGGAGATCAACCGGGGGCACCTTGCACTGTCTAGTAGGTTGGACCACAAAGTTCCATTTGTCCATGATTTCTAAAAAGTGAACTACCTTCCCGCTACCTCTATACTGCACTCCAAGTGTCCCCCAACCCGCCGACTGTCTCCTGCCCTCTTTGGGGCCTTGGCACTTGCCCATCTTCTGCTTCAGATCCAGGACCCAATGCCTCCACCTCCAAGGGGTCTTCTGGGATCACATCAGGTCACACAGCAGTTTCAGTTTCTTCCCAGAACTTAGAAACTTCTAGAATTAATGTGCTGTCCTTATTTCTCAGGGCAGGAAGTCTCTCATTCATAAACACTGTGGCAACTCTGGAGTAGGTCCCGCACACAAAAGTCTCAAGCCTGTTGATCTGAGTGAATTAAATCCTTGAGCTTCTGTATAAACTTTTAAAAAACAACTCCCCTATTGCTGGGTACAGTAGCTCCATTCGGAATTGCTGAGAAACTGGAGCTACTTCCATGGGCTTTGGTCTCCTCCTCCTGCAGCCACCCCAGGATGCATCTCCCTCCCTCCTCCAGAGGACACCACCATCATCTTGTAAGAGCAGCTTATGGTCCCTGAGTCTCGCCAGACCCAACGCCATTCTGAACCTCATTTTATGTATTCACTAAGTTAATCCTCCTGACAAACCCGAGAGGTCTCTCATTTTACAGGTGAGAAAATGGAGGCGTGGAGGGGTGGAAAAAGGAAGACAGTCATAGGAAAAATGAAATGGATCTCTCTCCGCCTCTGAGATTCCAAGAAGCCAGAGCTATAGCAAAGGAACCCAATGTGGATTCAGACACCTGACGGCGAGAGGAACCAACGTAGCAATAATAACAAAAATACACCAATGACAGACAGGAATCCAGACGCAGAGGCATCTGGCCAAAGCTCGAGATCTCGAGCCCCCAGTGGCTCCCACCCACTTGTCCTGCAGCCCCCAATGTCACCCTGGACCTCTCTCCCTGGTCTCCGTCCCCGAGCGCTGTGGGACTCACCTTCTGATCTTCCTCCACGGTCCACTGCGGCGGCGCAGCTCCATCCTGCACAGGAGTCCCCTGCCCCAGAGCCACCCTCGTCTGTTATCTGGGCTGGAAGAGAACAGCCTCCCCACCCGCCCCTGTCCCAGGACTCTGCTCCCCTCCCCCACCCCGGGCAGCACAGGGATCTTTTGAAATTTCGATTTGGACCAGGTCACTTCTCCATCCCCAACCCCCATCTCCACAACCCCTTAAAAGGTTTCCCATTGTTCTTGGCCAAAGTCTCAAATTCTTAACCAAGCCGCAGGGGGCCTGCCCGTTCCCCTCCAGTTTGGCCCCGGGTCTGAGCTCCCACCAGCCTGAGGCTCAGAAGCTGGTCTCCTGGATTCAAATCCGACTCCGCGTTCTCTCGCCTTGTGTAAGTAACTTAACCTTTCTGGACCTGTGACCTGGAGATGAGAGCCCTCCCCGAGTATTGCCGGGATCAGATTAGTTCAAGTAGTAAAAGTGCTTACTCAGCAGAGCCTGGAACCGGTTGGCCATTGCTGCTGCCATTGTTAGCAGTTAACTCTTGGACTGGGGACACAGCTCAGCTGGTAGAGTGCTTGCCTCGCATGCCCAAGGCCCTGGGTTCAATCCCCAGCACCACAAAACTACCCAAAATGAAATTCATTCCTTCAGAGTAGCCTTCCCAGACCTGCTTTGAATAAGGCAGGTGGTCCTGTTCTACCGTGGTCCTCGGATTAATTCAACACTTGAAGCTTGATAATGAGCACAAATTCTGGTACAAATGGTGGAGCCCCTGCTACACTTGAAGCTTGATAATGAGCACAAATTCTGGTACAAATGGTGGAGCCCCTGCTGAGCATGCAGGAGACCCTGGGTTTAATCTTCAGCAGCACAAAAAACATTGATAGATTCTTTTTTTTTTTTTTTTTTATTGCTTTTTATTTTTTTATTTTTTAAATTTATTTATTTATTTTTCGGTGGACACAACATCTTTGTTTGTATGTGGTGCTGAGGATCGAACCCGGGCCGCAAGCATGCCAGGCGAGCGTGCTACCACTTGAGCCACATCCCCAGCCCCCATTGATAGATTCTTATGATCAATTTCTTATTTAGTGACTGGCTCAATTCTGTGTCTGCCTGGCACACAGTAGGTCCTCAAAAATAATTTTGGTGAGTGTTAAATGAGGGAGTGATGAATGGATCAACTTCAGGATGTGCAAGTGTCTCATTTTCAAGTCAGAGAAGGAGCAAAGTGAATTTTAATGAGGATGCAGGAAGGCAGGGGTCTGGTGGGGAGAACCCCCTTAATTACAAAAGCAAGCTGCAAATTGGGGAGCACAGCTGGGAGTCCCTGTGTGGGTCTGGTTCCTGGAATAGCGGCTGTGGGCAGCAGCGCAAACAAAGGAGGCGCCAAGCCCAGGGGAGCCAAAGGCCCCAAGCTGCACAGGGGGGGCTTACCCTGGCTGGGACATCCGGCTGCTCAGGGCCCTGATCCCAGGCCTTTCCCCCACATTGCCTTCCCCCAGCGCCCTGCTCACCAGCCTCAGGATCCGGGGCTCCCTTGCCTCCATGCCTCCCGTCCCAGCTACAGCCTGACATCAGAACCTCTGTGGGGTGGCCAGGTTGAATAAATACAAAAACCAGAAGCCCAGTTAAATCTGAATTTCAGATAAACAAGGACTGATACTGGAAAGTACATCCTGTGTTTAACCTGGTGCTCCTGACTGCCTGATCCCATCAGACCCTCCTCGGCAGTGGCTCTTCATAGCTACCTCTCTGCCTGACCTCCCTGGAAGGTCTCACCCCCTCTAACCTCTGGGTAGACAGAGAACACCACTGGCCACTGAGGGCAGAATAAGGACTCAGAGGAAATGACCTCCCCAGCACAGATTTCGTAAAGAATGCTAGATGGAACTGGGGATGTAGCTCAGTGGTAGTGTGTTGCCTAGCATGTATATAGCTCTGGATTTGATCTTGCAGGAAAAAAAGAGAGAGAGAGAAAGTAGGCCATCCTTCTATTGCAATTTGCAGAGAGCCATCTCCTTAGGGACTGCTCACAAATCCTTCTGAACCCATTTTACAGAGGAGGAAAACTGAGGACCCCCTACTCAGAGAAAGGGATAAAAAACAAAGTCCCCACCTGGGTCTGTATCAAATGTCAAGAACACTAAGCTGTCAGATGCAGGGCCAAGGTAACTTTGGCCTCACAGAGGACTCAGGGAGTCTGGCCCAGCGAGAACAGCCCTCTGTTAAAGGGAGGCATCACGGACCACTGCAAAGGACGGTGGAAGGGGTCAGTCAGAATGCCAAAATGGAGTTCCTGGGATGGGCCCTGATTCCATGACCCACATCCTTACAGGAAGGGGAAATTTGGGCAGCAATGGGCGCGCTCAGAGGGCAGAGGATGGAGGGAGGACTGAGAGATGCAGCAGCTAGCCACACCACCTGGAGCTGGGAGAGGCCGGGAAGAACTGCCCCTGCTGGCTCTGGACAGAGGGAGCAGCCCTGCCCACACCTGGTTCTGCACTCCTGGCCTCAGGGACTGGGGACTGACTGTGGGACAGTGTGTCTCTGCTTTCAGGCCCAGCAGCCTGCAGTCCTTCCTGGGCAGAACACTAACAGGGCTGTCTGGCTTTCCTCCGCTCTGTCTGTCTGTGCTCAGAGCACCCCCAGGGGCAGGCACGGCTCCCCAGGCCCAGGTCTCCCCTTCATGCATCCCTTCCAAGGGCTGGCTTCATGTGCTCCTCCAGAACTCCCTCCCGAGCCAGGCCCGCAGTCAAGTGCTGCAGACACAGCAGCTGACACCCCAGGAGAACCCTCCCTCCTGGAGAGAGGAGCCAGGAGCCTGTCTACACAACCACCACACAGGCCGCCTGTTGGTGGCCAGGAGTGCCATGGAGGAAAGTAGAGCAGGAAGGGACACCGGGCATTTGGGGGCAGCAGTGATAATCAGGGTGGACAGAGGCCTCCAACAAGGAGAGAGCTGAGCGGGGTGCAGTGGGGCCCGCCTCTTACCCCAGCAACTTGGGAGGCTGAGGCAGGAGGATCAAGTCCAACCCAATCTAGAAAGACGGTCTCAAAAAATAAAAAGGGCAGGAAATGTAGCTTAGTGGTAGAGCACCCCAGGCACAGTCCCCAGGACCAGGAAAGGGGGTGTCTGGGGATGTAACTCAGTGGTAGAGTGTCACCAGGTTCAGTCCCCAGCACCCAAATCCCCCAAAAAAGAAAGGTGACAATTGATTGTAGACATGGAGATACGTGTGGACGTCTGGGACAGCACTGCATGGCAGGCAGTGGTCTTCAGCAGGGACAGTTTTGTCCTCCTTGGGACCATTTGGCAGTGTCTGGAGATATGGGGGGACGGGGTCCTACCCTCCTCCAGTGGCAGAGGCCAGATCACCACAAAGAACGATGCCACCCAGAGACACTGGGGCTGAGACTAGAGGGAGAGGAGCCCCCGCCCCTCTCCATGTCCTGCGTGGACAGTGGGAGGTCAGGAGTGTCCTGAGTGGACAGTGGGAGGTCAGGAGTGTCCTGCGTGGACAGTGGGAGGTCAGGGATGTTTTGTACCCTGGAAGGAAATTGGAGGATGAGGCCAGGAGGTTCTAAGGAAGGGGTAAAAGAGGAAGACGTTCCAGCCACTTTATTTTCTTTCACTGGGAGGCGTAGGGCGGGGTTGGACTCAGGGTCCCAAGCCCCTAGGCAAGGCTTTCCCACTGAGCCATACCTCCACGCAGACCACTTCAGAGTTCAATTTCTAAAGGAAAAGTGACAGGAACCCACTGGAGGCTTCTCCACCTGGGGGCACAGGCTGAGGTTCACTGGGGCACAGGGTTGAACAGAGACTGTAGAGGGCCAGGGCAGAGGTCTGGAGACCAGCGGGGGCTGCTGGAACGTTCCAGGCCTGAGATGAGGATGGCTCAGACCCGGGTGGAGACTGAGGAGGTGGACAGAAGGGGCAGGACTCTGGTTGGCTTGGAGAACTCTACCCACAGGGTGTTGGGTGTGGGCAGAGGAGGCAGGGATGGCTCCAAGGGCTTCCGGCCTGAGCTGGCAGCTGGGAGCCGGCTGCAGTGGGAGGACAGGGAGGGGGCGGAGGAGCTGTTAGTCATCCCAGTGGGGACCTCAGGGAGGCCACAGGGGAGGTTTGGGCTGGAGGTCCTGCTGGGGCAGCCTCAGCATCTGGACTTTTTATTTTTATTTTTAATGTGGTGGTGGCAGGGTGGGGCGGGGAGTGCCTCATGCGCCGGGCGAGTGCTCTGCCACGGAGCCCCGGCCCGGCCAGCACCTGGACGATTTAAGCCAGGATGAGGGATGAGATCACCGAGGACTGGAAGAGAAAGGACCGAAGGACTTGAGGGCCTGTCCCCGGGGCTTCCACAGCTGGAAGTTTGGGCTGTGACCTTGGCTTTGACAATGAAGGTGAGATGGCAGAGGACCAGGGCAGAGGGGCATCTGGAACCTGGGGAAGAAGTGACCCACCTGGCCCAGCGCTCCGGAAGGTCAAGTGGGCCCGGAGCTGCTCCCAGGGTGGAGCCTCCAGGTGGTCAGGTGGAGACCGGCTCACAGATGCACCCCAGGGTGACCTACAGGATTGCCACTTGGAGTCACCAGGAAGGAGCAGAGAAAGAATGTGGGCTCGACCCTGACGGGGCATTTCAGGCATTTCCTACTCTGTGACCTTGGAGGGTTTCTGGCTGCTCCAGTGACCAGTGACACCGCAGAACTGTGTCAGGGCAGATGAGCTCGCGGGAATGAGGCGCTCTCAGCCTGGCAAACCGTGAGGGGTCTCTTAAGGACTAGGGGTGACAGTTGCCCACTGAGCCTTCATGTGAAAACACTGCCACCGCAAAACACTTCAAGGTCACATAGCTTCTGCTGACACAATTCAGCAGAGAACAGATGGAGAATTCCCAACCTTCCTGAGTCCCTGCTAGCAGGAGGCCAGGACCTGACCACCCCCTGACCAACACACAATGCATATATCATATTAATTTGAAAACGAATTTTTTAAATATATATATTTCAGTTGTAGGTGGACACAATGCCTTCATTTTACTTTTATGCTGTGCTGAGGATTGAACCCAGTGCCTCACATGTGCTAAGCCCCAGCCCCAGCTCTGAAAAAATTCTTTTAAGTAAGAAGTGCATGCACACGGTTAGGAATTAAAATAAAGGCAGAGTGTAGCTCAGTGGTAAAGCTCTACTTTAGCATGTTCCACACTCTGGGTTTGATCCCTGGCAGAACACACACACACACACACACACAAACAAAAAATAGTATAGAAATTTTTTATCCAGGGAAAAAGTGAGGTCTTGCCAAGCGCAATGGCACACACCTGTAATCCCAGTGGCTTGGGAGGCTGAGGCAGAAGGATCATGAGTTCAAAGCCAGCCTCAGCATAGTGAGGCGCTAAGCAACTCAGTGAGACCCTGTCTCTAAATAAAATACAAAACAGGGCTGGGATGTGGCTCAGTGGTTGAGTGCCCCTGAGTTCAATCCCTGGTACAAAAAAAAGGGGGGAGCTGGGGATGTGACTCAGTGGTTAAGCACCCCAAGTCCCAACACCAAAAAAGAAAATAAATAAATGACATTTCCTTTCCCCCCTTCTCTGACTCTCTGATGCCCTCCCGAGAGGCACTTACTGCTTCAGTTAGCAGAAAGATCCGTGGAACCTGGACAGGGACTGCCCCTCCCTGTCTGTTACCACAGGCCTGGTGTGCCACCCGCACGTTCCCACCCAGCCTGGCACGCCACACGTCACACGCCGCACCACGTTCCCACCCTGGTTTTTTGAACTCATGGTCTTCCAGAGCTGCTCGCCCTCCATACACACAGCCTCTTTTATTCCTTTTAGTCTCTGTGGAGCCCTGGCCACTGCAGCTGGACGGTAATTTACTGAACCCTCTCTCACTGATGGACATTTGGGTCGCCTCCAGTCTTCCGCTATTATGAACAATGGAAAAATAAATATCGTTGTTCATCTGTCTTGGGCCAAGATTATCTACAGGAGAAATTTCTAGAAGAGGAGTAGCTGGGTCAATGGGTCTCTGTGTACTTAAGCTTTGGTGTAAAGACGTACAAGGGTGTGTGTGTCCTTCAAGTTGGACTCTATGGCCACACTGCCAACATGCTTCTTGATTGTGTATCAGAGGAAGGACATGAAGGTCGATTTTTAGAAGCTTCATTTTGTGGAAGTTGCAGGGGACAGATTTTGATTGACAATCCCTGAAACCTGAGATCTTGGGAGACTTCAGGAAGTCTAGGCCTGGGTTTGGGCCTTCTAAGGAATACGTACTGTCCCTCTGATAGAGCCGGGACTGGGAAGACAGGGGGAGGAGCCCGATTTAGCCATTGGTCATGAGTCGCATTGCGAAAACCACACTGTATGAGGTCAGAGTTCAGCTCCGAGGACCTAGAGATATTACTCAAGAAACCTGAGCCGGGTGCAGCGGCCCATGCCTGTAATCCCAGCGGCTCTAGAGGCTGAGGAAGGAGAATCGCGAGTTCAAAGCCAGCCTCAGCAATGGTGAGGCTCTAAGCAACTCAGTGAGACCCTGTCTCTAAATAGGGCTGGGGAGTGGGCTCAGTGGTTGAGTGCCCCAGGGCACAGGCGTAGAGTGCTCGAGGCCCTAGGTTTGATCCCCAGCACCAAAAACAAAACTCCTAGAGTCCAGGAGAAGAAGAAAACTCAATCTGGAGGGCTGGGGTGGGGCTCCGTGGTGGAGCGCTTGCTTGCCTCGCATGTGGGAGGCCCTGGGTTCGATTCTCAGCATCACATACAGATAAATAACTAAAAAAAATACAGATAAACAACTAAAAAGAAAAGAAAAAAAAAAACTCAATCTGGAAATGAAGCCAAATCTCCATAAAGAACAAAATTCTAAGGCCATACGCTAAGTCCTAACAGGGAGCAGATATCACACACTGTTTTTGGACAGGACATGGGAGGCACTCACTGTCTGGGCTGATGGTAAAGGTGACCTTGGTTCCAGCCCCTGCGTGGTGTGGTGGAGGCAGTGTCATCTCACGTAAATGCCAGAGCAGCTCCTGAAGATCCAGCCATGGGCCTCAGCTCGTCAGGGAAACAGGCTCTCGGGGGTTTCCTTCTTGCTTATTTACAAAGCAATTTTTCGGGCTGGGGCTGGGGCTCAGCAGTAGAGCGCTCGCCTGGCGCATGTGAGGCCCTGGGTTCGACCCTCAGCACCACATACAAAAATAAACAAGTGAAATAAAGGTGTTGTGTCCAACTGCAACTAAAAAAATAAATAGTAAAAGAAAGAAAAAAAAAAAGAACAGAACAGAGAGGGGCTGGGCTACAGCTCAGTTGGTGGAGTGGCTGCCGGCTGCTTCGCATGCACAGGGCCCTGGGTTCAATCCCCAGCACCGCCACCAAAAAAAAAAAACAGGACTGAAGAGAGAAAATCAACGCAGTGTGACCACACAGGTGACCTCGAACGCATGACCCCCTGGCAGCACCAACACTGTGCGTGATTCCTCTTTCCTTGGTACTAGAGGAGGCCTGGGCAGGCTGCTCATGGCAGAGCGGTCAGTGGCCTGCCACCAGGAGGTCCTGGGTTCCCTCCCAGCACCACACACAGGGGCCAAGGACTGGGGGAGGAGGGGAGGGAGGAAGGGTTTAATGAGTGCAGAGTTTTACTTGGGGAAGATAAGAAAATCCTGGAGAAGGGTGTGAAGTCGGGACAACCTGAAGGTATTCACTGGACTGCGCACGTAGAAAACAGCTACAGGGGGATCTTCGTGTCGCTCATGTTTGACCACAATTTAAAAAAAGAATTTCCTCCAGGCGTGATGGGGCCTACCTAGGATAGCGGAGATCCAGGAGGCTGAGGCCGGAGGCCTGCGGGTTCCAGGCCAGCCTCAGCAACTTAATGAGATCCTGACTCAAATTTAAAAATAAAAAGGGCTGGGGATGTGCTCAGAGGTGTAAGTGCCCCTGGGTTCAGGCCCTAGAACCACCAACACAAGACACCCTTCCCGACCCGGGGCTCGGCATGATCCATCCTCCCACTGTCTCCCCACTTCACTTCCTTCCCGCCCTCCCCTGGTTACCCGGCTCCTCCCAAGGGCACCTCCTTCTCTTCTCACTTTCACATCCTCCTGGGGCCCGGGGCCTCAGGGCCTTTGACTCACCTTTGCCCTCCCTGGAACGTGGCTCCCCCATGGACTTCCTGGGGTGCTTCTCCTCACCTCGGTCTCCACACAGGGTCCCATCCCTGATGGCCACCATCAGCCTCAAGCCAGTCCATTCCCGGATCCTGCTTTGCTTTTCTTAAACACTACCATGGCTGAATGTGTGCCTCTAAAACGCACGTTGAACAGAAGCCCCCAAAGCCCAAGTCCCCTCCCCTTCCTGGTCTACTCATGTCCACCCTGCCCACAGCACCTTGTCCATGGGTACAGCGACCTGATGAGGACGCACGTCACCTCATTGTACCCTGGGTCACTCCCCAAATTCTTTCTTTACTGGTATGGGGGATCGAGTCCAGGGGCCCTCTACCACTGAGCCACCTCTCCAGCCTTTTTTACTTTTTATTTTGAGACAGAGTCTTGCCAAATTGCTTAGGGCCGCACTACGTTGCTAAGGCTGGCCTCAAACTTATGATCCTCCTGCCTCAGCCTCCTGAGTCACTGGGATTACAGAGGTAAACCACCGCACCGGACTCATGGCATTTTTTAAAATGTGGAGTAGGCAAAAAATGGCACGTTGGCTTTACCTTCTATCTCCAGCCCACGGAGCACTGTTTTCAGTGGTCTCCGTGCTCTGCTGGCCTGTAGTCAGTTCTCTTAGGCTAGTTTTGGTTTGAGTTCCTAAAACTGAGCTTTCTGGAACCACTCTCAACCAAATGAGCACCCCCCCCGCCCCCGCCAGTTTTAATCTCCCTCAGCCCTTTCCTGTTCTTCTAGGGCTAACTTGTGATTATAGATCTGTTGGGGGGATCTGGTGTGCAAAGTCAGTCTTCCTGCCCCAAACTTTCACTTCTGAAGTTCACTGACCACTGTGACCACTGATCACTGACACGCTTTGCAGAGAATCTAAGGTGGAGCAATTGCGTGGCAGGTACAAGGTCTGAGTCTGTCCCCCGCCAAAAAGAAAAGCGCTGATCAAGAAGCCCTGGGTGAGCAAGTCTTCAAGGACACCGCGTGATGAGCTGTGGTTAGAACAGATATTTAGGGGACTAGTAGAACAACTAGTTAAGGCCTACTAACCAGGACACTGAATATGGTAATAGGGTTGTGCTCTTTGGCCTTGATAGCAACAATTCAAAACAAGTAAGAGGAGATCCACCACACAGACCTAATGGAACAGATCCAGGGCCTGAGTTCAGCTCAGGAACCACCACTTTGAAATCCGCCGGCTCTGCTTTGGTTGAACAGTGAACCCCTCTGTTGAAGTCACTAAACAGTGCTTGGACATCCTCTGAGGAGGGCACTCAAAACCCCTTGGCCCGTCCTAGTCTGTGGCCCCCTGGGTGGCTCAGCATCCTTGTAGCCAAGAACCTGGGTCAGGTCAGGCATGGTGGGCTGTACCTGTAGTCCCAGGTACTTGGGAGGCTGAGGCAGGAGGATTGCAGGTTTGAGTCCAGCCTCAGCAACTAACCTTGTTTCAAAATAAAAAATTAAAAGGTCTGGGGATATACTTAGTGGTAAAGTACCCCTGGGTTTAATCCCCAAACCAAATTAAAAAAAAAAAAAGTTTTTTTGTTTTGTTTTAAAGACTTTCTTCAAAACGCTTGCTTTGCTGTGTCTACCAGACCAACAGTCCAAAAGTATTATGTCACAAAACTATTCTGTCTGCCAACTCTACCCAGGTCCCTGCCCTGCTAGACCAGTCTGAAAACCGCCCACCTCTGGTCATAAACCGGCCAGCGTCCTCCGTCCCTTCCCACTCCTGAGCCCCCAGTGACCTGCCACAGGCCTTCTGATTGATCAGCAGGTTATTCTGGTGATGATTTTGCTGCAGTCAAAGCTAACATTGGAAGCCAGGCGCGATGTCGCCCGCCTGTGACCCCAGCGCCTCTGGAGGCTGAGGCAAAGCCAGGCACTAGGCAGCTCAGTGTGATGCCCCGTCTGTAAATAAAACACAAAATAGGGCTGGGGGTGCGGCTCAGTTCAGTGGTTGAGTGCCCCTGAGCTCAATCCCTGGTACCAAAATAAGAAAGAAAGAAAGAGAGAAAGAGAGAGAGAGAGAGAGAAAGAAAGAAAGAAAGAAATGGGGAAACTTGCCAGGCGCCCTGGTGCACTCCTGTAATCCCAGCTTCCTGGCAGGCTGAGGTGGGAGACTGAGGCAGGAGGATCTCAAATTCAAGGCCATCTCAAAATAAAAAAATAATAGATGGCCCTGAATGGAGCCCCGAAGTTTGCCAAGGCTGTCAGTCTCTAGCAGGAGCCTTTCTGTGGTCTGTGGGCCATTTCAGAACTTTAGAAATGTAAGGGTCAATTCATTTGAAAGGAACATGTGAGCAAACCACAAAATAATAATAAAATAGAAAGGGCTGGGGATGTGGCTCCCCCAGAGCTCAATCAATCTGAAAGGAAGGAAGGGAGGGAGAAAGAAAGACCAAGCCAAGGGAGAACTGCTCAGAGACTGTGCAGCGGGAGTGGGACGGAGCTGCCCAGGGTCTGATTTCAGGCCACCTGGGACAGCCAGGCCTGTTCCTTCAGGTCCCTTTTTGCCTCTGGGTAAGGCAGGAGGCCTCTGGAATGAGGGTCTTATGATTGAGGTCACAGGAACCCTTTTTATGGCCTGCTTCAAAGGAGGAAGGCAGGACAGGGTCAGAGTGCGACCTTCCCGCTGCTGAGGTTTTCTCCATTTCCTCGGGGTAAAATGCTGTGTTTGGGGTGCTGTGTTTTGAGCCCCCGCAGGGTGTGCCAACAAGGATCAAGGAGTTATTAAATACCGATGGAGGACCCAGCGCCAGAGCTTCTTAGTCAAAAGTCTGAGGTGGGCTGCTAGTTTGCACTTCTAGCAAGTTCTGCGGGACTTGGCAGGTGTTACTGCTGGGCCAGGGGGCGCACTTGGGAACAGCTGCTCCGAGTTGATGGACAGCCTCGGATCTGGTCACCAGGTCTCATTCCGGATCAATCCTTGGTTCGTGCCAGTCTTCATCTCATTGCATCCCGACAACCAGCCGGCGGCGGGGTTGCATTAGCGTCGTTTTAGGGATGAGAAATCCAAGGCTCTAACAAGGGACTGAGCTGCTCAGGTCGGGCAGCCACAGAGGAGCCAAGTCTGGGTCTGAACGCTTGTCTTTCCAAAAGCGGGAGAACACCGGCGCCACCAGTTTCTTCGAAATTTGAGAAATTATCCTGGAAACTGCAGCACATTCCGAGGTGGAGGGCACGCCCCAGGCTACCGCGCCGCGAACCTCCGGGCCTCCCTCCCACCCGGACAGCCTCTCCCTCCCCGGCCTTCGCGAAGCTCCGTGGAGACACGGCGCCCCCTGGTGGCTGCTCTGCGGTCTTGGGCCCCGTGACTAACTCGCAGGATATTATCCCGTCGGTTCCATCCGCAGAAAGAACGCAGGGTGTTGAAAGAAGGCGGGGACTTCAGAGCTGAGGAATGCAAAGGACGGGCGGTGGGCCGGTCCCTAGGGACCTCGGGGGCTGGGACGGCCCAAGCACAGCTGGGAACAATGGCTCTCACCTTTGACCTCGCCAAGCCTGCAGAGGAATGCAACTCAGGGTTGTTGCAAGTGCGTGCGCCCCTGGACGTGGCTGCCCGTGAGCTGCTCCATTTGTTCATATATTTTTTCACTTGGCAGATATTACAGGGCCTGCCAGGTGCCAGCATTATTATTCTAACTGCGGGGGACAGAGAAATAAACAAACAGAGCTGGGCACGGTGATGCCCGCAGCCATCCCAGCGACTGGGGAGCCCAGGGTAAGAGGATCGCCAGGTTCTAGAGCTGCCCCAGCAATTGAGTGCGACCCTGTCTCAAAAAATAAAAAGCGCTGCGGAGGTGACTCAGCGGTAAAGCGCCCCTGGGTTCGGTCCCCAGTACTGCAAAAATAAGGGAATAGCATGACTCTTGCTCATGTTGAGCTTGGATGGTCCTAGGGTTTGGGTCCTAGGGGCCCTCTTTCTAGATGGTTCAGTGTACATTCCCAGTCCAGGGGCTGGGGATGGAACCCAGGAACTTGATCATGCTGGGTAAGTGCTCTACTGAGGAGCCACACCCTCCTCTAAGTTCCTGTCCAAAAACAAGCAACAACAACAACAACAACAACAAAGACATCTCCAGGTTGATGATTTCCCTACTTGGGTTTCCTGTCCCCATGAACGTGTAAATTTGCAGGCGGTATCTTCAGCCATCAAGGTTGTCCAAAACAGAATTCTTGAGAACCTCTTGCCCCACTGTTGCCTTTCCATGTGACAAACCACAGAGTTGGGGGTGGTCCTTATCTCTTTCCCTCCCACTCCACACCAGCAGCTCCCAGCCCCCTCCCGGCCATTCATGCCACCTCTTCTCCCTGCCCCCACTCTGGCCCCACTGTGAGCAGTTTCCAGTCTGAAGTCAGGAACCTCCGGAGAAGTACACGCAGGCCCCTGGTTCCTCTACTGAAAATTGCCCTTCTTTTCTGCAACAGCCAGAGTGAAACCAACGTCTTTGCCACCGCCTCCAGTTTCCTCCTTGACCTTCCCCAGCCTTCTCTGCCTCCTTCCTATCCCAACCTGACTCCCTTTTGTTTCTCAAACTAAAACTCCCTCCCAAGGGAACGGCTGCTTCTTCCAGCATCTTCACCTGGCGGGTTCCTTGTCTTCTCTGTTCTCAGTTTAAATGTCACAGCTGGATGCTTTGTGCCAACCCGGCCTCCCTGCTCACTTGCCCCACAAACCACAGTGCCACCACCCGGATTCGAGGATTGGCCTGGGATTCTGGCCTCCCAGAAGTCCCTTCCTAGCATTTCCTCTGAGGCAATAAACAACCCCACGTCCTACCAATAAATTTCTTTTCTTTTTTTTTTTTTTTTTTGGCTTTAATTAGCCAGAGGTGATTTCTATCAGTTGTGACTAAAGAACCCCAAGGACTGCAGCTCTCCTTGTTAGGACGCCATGGGGTGCTAGAAGTACTGTGATGCTTTAGGTCAACAACCTAATGATAACTGAGGAGAGAATAACAACGGTATTAGTAATGCATTCAATAGTATATAAATAGTGCAACAGTACCCTCTTAACCATGTGGGATAGGTTCCAAGACCCACAGTGTATGGGCTTCCAGTTTTTTTTTTTTTTTGGAGGGGGTACCAGGGATTGAACTCAGGGGAGTTAACCACTGAGCCACATCCCCAGACCCCTCCTTCCCCGCTTTCTTTTGTATTTCATTTAGAGACAGGGTCTCAATGCGTTGCTTAGGACCTCACTGAGTTGCTGAGGCTGGCTGTGAACTCCTGATTCTCCTGCCTGAGCCTCTTGAGCCCCTGGGATCATAGGCATGTTACCAATTTGTTAAACAAAACTGGGTCTTTTTTTCTTCTTTGCAGTACTAGGGACTGAACCCAGGGCACTTTACTACTGGGCTGCATCCCAGCCCTTTGTATTTTGAGACAGAGCCTCACTAAGTTGCCCACGTTGGCCTTGAACTTGGGATCCTCCTGCCTCAGCCTCCTGAGTCATAGGCATAACAGGCTGTGGCCCCGTGTCCAGCCGCCCTGAGTCCTTTTCCCCAGGAACTGTGGAGCCCAGAGCGGCTGGCGGAGCAGCCAGGAAAGGTTTATTCTTGGCCCAAAATAGGAGAATCGGGGAGGGAGGCTCACAGACCAGCCTCGCCGCCCGCTGGGGCCGGGAGGTTACAGATACGGGGTGAAAGAAACCAGGGGCGCCCAGCCCAACACAGGGGAGGACTCTTCATGTCTCTTTTGGGAATAGGTGGACATTTTCCAGAAACCCCAGGCCACCTGTTTTTGCTCCTTTTATGGTTCCTTCTGGTTGTTTTTCATGGCAATCTCCACGGCTGTGGCACTGGAGGATGACATTTAGCAGGCAGATGGCTAAGTCAGACTGGTTCCCCTGACAGGGACCTGCCATCTTCTGGGTTTCAGTCACCCACCTGAGGAGGAACTCTGGCCTCCAAGCCTCCTGTCCTCAAAGATAAGCAAGATTTGGGGGCTGGGGATGCGCTCGCCTGGCATGTGTGCGGCCCGGGTTCGATCCTCAGCACCACATACAAACCAAGTTGTTGTGTCCGCTGAGAACTGAAAAATAAATATTAAAATTCTCATTCTCCTCTCTCTCTCTCTCTTAAAAAAAAAAACAAAAAAAAAAAACAGAAATCAGAGGAGGGACGTGGCTCGGTGGTAGAATGCTTGCCCCTAGCATGGGTGAGACCCTGGGTTCCGGCTCCAGAAGTCAAAATAAAAAGAAGGATGGAGCGCTCAGAGTGAAGCGCTCGCCTAGCGTCCATGAGGCACCACATGAAAATAAAATACAGATATGTGTCCACCTACAACTAAAAAATAAATATTAAAAAAGAAGGAAAGAACCTCGGGAGAGGGCTGGGAATACAGCTGAGCCGGAATCCTCCCCAGCAGGAGAGGTCACAGACCAGTGTCCCTTGGTATAATGTCCCTCTGCCTTAACCAACACATAAAAAGGGGAACCTAAGAAACCCGATCCTTACCAATCACGTTGCTTTTTTATTGTTCCGTCTCTGTCCCTGTTTCATGGGAAAAGTAATTGTCTCTCTTTTTTTTTTTCTTTTCATTTTCCATTGTCTCTATTTTACAGGGAAAATAACTTTGAGCTGAACAATCTGCGTTTTGTGTTTTTCAACCCTCTTCTGTCTGTAAAACCAGCCTCCTTTGCTTGGCCTAGCAGGACGGGACATGTATTCTAAACTGCCCGCTTCTAGAATTGCAAAATAAAGCCAAATAATCTTTAAGTTACAATTTTGTACTTTGACAACATACACCTTTAACAAAGTTTGATTTGTAGGTCAGGGACAGTAAAAGATTAACAACGATAACCAACGGAATAGAACAGTTATGCAATATACTGTGATAAAAGTTATTTAAAATTTATGAATTGAGCTGGGCTTGGTGGCTCATGCCTGGAATCCCAGCGACTAGGGAGGCTGAGGCAGGAGGATGGCAAGTTCCAAGCCAGCCTGGGCAACTTAGGCAGCCCTGACTCACAATAAAAAATAAAGAAGGGCTGGGGACATGGCTCCGAGGTAAAGCACCCTTGGGGTCAATAAGGGGAAGGTGGAGGCCAAAAGAGAAGAGTAGATTAAGCAAGATAGATTTTAATTTCTCTTAGGAAAGGAATCAAGGGCCATTTGGCTTGGGCTCCCGGTCATGATAGGCCCCAGGCTCCTTCCATCCTGTGGCACAGGATCCTCAACCTGTGGCTTCCACCTTGGCCACCAAGGCTGCTCCAGCAGGAAAAAGAAGGGGGGGGGGGCGCTTTTCCTTTTTTTTTTTTTAAAGGTGTTTTTGTTTTTTCTCAACTGGGAATTGGCCTCCTGTGTACCAAGAAGGAACTCTACCACTGAGCCACACCCAGCTCAATAAGTTCCTTCTTATGCCAAGTGGAGCTGGGTGAGGGTCACCCTCAGGCAAAAGAAGTCCCATTAATGGACTGCCCTTGCCCAACCCTTTTTGGTGCCAGACATACAGTAAGTCACGGCAGGAGCGGGAGCAGCGTTTCTTAAATGCATGTCCATGTACGGGAATAAATGAGGCTTGGGAAACAGCCCGCCAGGGACCTGTACACAGCCACAGTGACTCCCAGAGTTCATATGAAGAGGACTCTGAGACAGTCCCAAAATAAGGATATAGGAAACACAGAATATTTATTTACCAATTAAAATAGAAAGTTTAAAAAATTATATAGTAAGAAAATGGGCTTTCTTTCTTTTCTTTTTGGTACTGATGACTGAACCCAGCGGCACTTAACCACTGACCCCCAGCCCCAGCCATACACACACACACACACACACACACATATATATATATATATAAAGATATTGGTGGACATTTATTCTATTCATTTATTTATATGCGGTGCTGAGAATTGAACCCAGTGCCTCACACATGCTAGGCAAGTGCTCTACCCCTGAGCCACAACCCCAGTCCCCTTTTCTTATATTTTATCTAGAGACAGGGTCTTGGTGTGTTGCTTAGTGCCTGGCCAAGTTTCTGAGGCTGGCTTTGAACTCATGTTCCTTCTGCCTTGGCCTCCTGAGCTGCTGGGATTACAGGCATGCACCACCATGCCTAGCTCCAGCCCTTCTTATTATTTATTATTTATGTATTTGTTTGTTCATTTATGTATTTATTTATTTATTTTGTGGTGCTGGGGATTGAACCCAGGGCCTTGTGCATGCAAGGCAAGCACTCTTCCAACTGAGCTATATCCCCAGCCCTAATTTTTTATTTTTTATTGTGAGACAGGGTCTCACAAAATTGCTTAGGGCCTTGCTAAATTGCTGAGGCTATTTGTTTTTTAAATTTTTTAGTTGTAGTTGTCAATATCTTTATTTATTTATTTATTTTATGTGGTGCTGAGGATCAAACCCAGGGCCTTGCACACTCTAGGCAAGCGCTCTACCGCTGAGCTATAACTCCAGCCCCTGAGGCTGGCTTTGAACTCTCAATCCTCCTGTTTTAGCCTCCCAAATTGCTGAGATTACAGGACTGTGCCACCACACCAGGCCCAGTGTACTGGATTTTGCTTATTTATATATTTTAAAAATATTTTTTGAGTTGTAGGTAGACACAATACCTTTATGTTATTTATTTTTATGTGGTGCTAAGGATCTAACCCAGTGCCTCACACATGCTGGGCTAGCACTCCACCACTGAGCTACAACCCCAGGCCCACTTAATTTTAAAATTACTTAAATTCACCAGGCATGGTACTGCACACTTGCAATCCGGCTACTCAGGAGGCCGAGGCAAGAGGATCTCAAGTCGAAGGTCAACCTGAGCAACTAGTGAGACCCTGACTCAAAACATAAATAAATAAAAGGACTGGGGAGACAGCTCAGTGGAAAAGCTCCCCAGGGCTCAATCCCTAGTACCCACTTAAGAAAAGTTGGAGCGGAACAGAAGAGCATATGTGACAGAGGCCAGTGTCTCTGGCACCTCTGACCATTCCCCAGCTAACACTCTGCCCCTGAGCTCCATCTCCAGCCCTTTTTATTTTTAATCTGAGACGGGATGACAGGATCTGGCTCAGGTGCCCAGACTGGCCTTGAACTTGTGTTCTTGCTCTGTCTTGGCCTCCCCAGTGGCTGGGGTTACAGGCAAGTGCTGCTGCGCCGCCGTTACCCTCCCTGGAGCTGCCCTCATCCGGGTCTCTGCTGCCCTCTGAGGGTCTGTGCGTGGACAAGCTTTGTCAGGAATGGCTGTTGCCTGCAGGCCACAGAGAAGGCTGCGGGGACTCATGGGAGTTAGGAGGGAGGGTGGGGACCGGGAGGAAATGAAGGGCAGGGTGTTGCCCCGCCACCGTACACCCCAATAACCAGAAGTACACCCCAATGCCCCAGGACATGAGCCCGCACCATCAGATGGCGCAGAGGGGTCTCTTAATTCGTAGTTTTGCGGAATCTTGCTTAATTTCCTCCTAAGAGATTATTTCCGTCCACACTTCTGACAACAAAGCGGCAGAATTTATGTTACCCAAAGCTGCCAAAAGCATTTAAAAAAAAAATATGGTGAACCAATAGTGGGAGACATTTGCACACCGCAACACTGGGAGAAGCTGGCAGGGTGTCCAAGTCCCCATGGATCCCAGGGTCCCTTTATTGCTCTAGATAAGAGGAGCAGAAAGCCCCTGGGTAAGAGGGTTTCACTGCCCCCCCCCCCCATGGCACTTGGTGATCCCTCGGAATAGCAGCCTCTGTAAAGAGGGATCTGATTTGTTTTGAATCTCTACTTCTCAGGCTTGCATTTCCAATTCATTAAAGCAGAAATCCTGGGGCACCCGCTCTCAAGTAGCCCATTAAGATTTCACTTGGGGGGATGGGCTTTTGAATGACCAAGTTAAAGGAATTAGAAAGATAATTATGGCATGTTTGCTGTTGCACCGAAGTAGCATGAGAAATGAGTCAGTCAGGCATGTTTTGGACTGTAAACATGATTCAGAGTGGCTTACAGGCTGGGGGTGTAACTCAGTGGTAGAGTGCTTGCCTAATGTGCATGAGGCCCCGGGGTTTGATCCCCAGCATCCCCCCCCCCCAAAAAAAAGACATTTTCTTCCCAAACAAGAAATCTGGAGGTAGGCAGCTGCTGTCACAGAGGAACAATATCCAGGAGGCTACTCTGATCATCGTGGCCCTTCCCTCTTGGTGCAGCAAGATGGCTGCTGCAGCTCCAGATATCACATCAATATTCAAGGCATGAAGAGGCAGGGAAAGGGCTGGAGCCAGCTGTAACTGTCCTTTTTTTTTAATCAGGAAAGCAAACATTTCCTGGAAATCCAAGAGAATAGTTGGCAACCACAACAGCAAAGGAACCTGGGAAGACAAGCGTGAAGCTTTACAGTTCCTAAAACAGGAGGAGGAAGTCAGGAGGTGGGAACGGTAGTTGGCTCAGCCAGTAAACTGTGTGTGAAAGACCAGAGAATTTGGGGCTGGGGCTGGGACTCAGTGGCAGAGTGCCTGCCTCACACATGTGAGGCACTGGGTTCGATCCTCAGCACCACATAAAAATAAATAAACAAAATAAAAATATTAAAATAATAATAATAAAAAGAAAGACCAGAGAATTTGGAAATCTCTTGTCCTTTCAGTCTCGCATCTGACTGATGGACAGTGCCATAAATGTTCCTGTCTACTACATCACGGGCAACGTAGCAGCAGTTCACTACGTGAGTTATGAAGGGTTATTAAAATGCAGTGTTCATGAACTGAAATTAATCCATTATCCACATCTGTGTTCTGCCAAGTCCGTCTGGTTGCCCCTCAGTGCTTGATGGTCTAGTCTTTGCTCCACAAATAACAGAAATTAGGATGGGGTTTCCTTTTGGGGGTGGAAATGTGTTTCACCTGGATAGAGGGAGTAGCTACACAGAGCTCAATTACTGCATATGGTTAATTTCATGTGATGTGAATTTCCCATTTATTTATTTGTTTTTTTTCTTGCAGGACTGGAGATCAAACCCAGGAGTGTTCTCTAAGTTACCCACTCCCAGTCCTTTATTTTATTTTTATTTTGAGACAGGGTCTCACTGAATTGCCAAGGTTGACCACAGACTTGCCATCTTCCTGCCTCTCCTTCCTGAGTAGCTGGGGTTCTAGGCTGCGCCACCGTGCCCATTTGCACCTCAGTTTAAAAGAAAGAGAAGGGAAAGATGGTAGAGAGAGGGACGAAACAGGAGAAAGAGGAAAGAAGGCAGAAGGAGACCTGACAGTTATTACTTGTGACCTTGTGTGGAAAATCCTTGCACATTAGTAAATTGTCCCAGCATTTGAGCAAGGGGTGTGTGTGTGTGTGTGTGTAAATGGGGACCAAACCCAGTGCCTCCCACATGCTAAGAACAGCCTTTACCACTGCACTACACCCCCAGCCCTGAGATCCTACAGAATATTGCAAAGCCATTAAACTGCTCTTTGCTGGGTGACTTAGAAGGATTTCAGTGTGATACTGTTAACTGACAGAAGCTGTGTCCAGAAACATGGGGATGACATAATTCTATTTATAGAACCCCCCATATATTCAGTGTATATGTGTATCATATACTTACATATCTACATGTATATACATCCAAGTACACGTGTGTATAGGTATTTATATAAAATTATATAAGCATGAATACAATAAAAATTGGAGTATATAAGCCAGAGGGTGAGGAAGAGAGAGGGAAAAGAGAAAATTAGAGCCGGGTGTGTTGGCGCACACCTGCAATCCCAGCAGCTTGGGAGGGTGAGGCAGGAGGATGGCGAGTTCAAAGCCAGCCTCAGCAACTTAGCAAGGCCCTAAGGAACTCAGTGTGATCCTGTCTCTAAATAAAATACAAACAGGGCTGGGGATGTGGCTTCAGGGGTTGAGCGCCCCTGGGTTCAATCCCCAGTACCAAAATTAAAAAGAGAGGTGGGGGGGAGGGGAGAGAGAGAGAGAGAGAGAGAGAGAGAGAGAGAGAGAGAGAGAGAGAATGAGAATATACTAGGGAGAAACCCACAGCAAAAGGAAGAGAAGAAAAAGTTTTCTCTAGAGGAAGAAACCTCCTCCTCAATATATATGTGGTATGATCACCTTCATGATTTTATGTAAAATCATATACATATGCATTACATATATAAAAACTTTAAATCACAAAGTGACATGTAATACATTTCAATCAAACAAAATTTAATACAGAATTAAAATTACTGTTCCTTGGGCTTCATCATGATCGGTCTGCTGTGGAGCCACCTCTGGGCAGAGTGTAAAGACGTGCATTTGCATTAACCGTATTCCAGGCATATGATTTTCCAATTATCTGCCCTAGAATATGAATACATTATAGTTCGAATATGAATTATTTAGAATCCCCTGAAAATAAATCTAGAATCCCCCAAGTTAATTTACATGGTTAAATAATCAATGTAAGTGCTTACAACACTCTTTCCACTCAAAGCAGTGCGCGGGTGGCTTTGGCTGCTCGGCCTCCTCCCTGTGTCCAGTGGCTCCCCTGACTTTGTGACGTGCAGAGAGGAGAGGAAGGACCAGGCCGCGGCTGTGCCGCTGAGCTTCCTCGGCCAGCCCTCGGGCTTCTCTGGTTGGAATCCATCAAGTCTGGGAACGAGGGTGTGCTCCAGAGCCAGCCAATCAGAAGACTCCATTCACCCATCGCCACTGTGATAGGTCAGAGCCAGGCACATGACCCAAACTGGGCCAATCAGAGGAATCCCCTCGTAGAAACTGTCAGAGACTCTCCAGTTTGGGGGCTACAGGTCGCTACTTTGCTACCATATTGATAAAACACCAAGACCAGAGCACGAAGGAGTGAAATATTTTGATGGCATCTTTGCGCACCTGAGGTCCTGTGCGCTGGGGATCCAGGTATATTTAAACTGTACATCATTTTCCCCCTCCCCAGTACTGGGGATTGAAACCAGGGGTTCTCTTATTGAGCTACATCCCCAGGCCTTTTTGTTTTTGTTGTTGTTATTATTTTATCAGGAATTGAACCCTGGGGGCTTTACCACTGAGCTACATCCCCATTGTTTTCAGACAGGTTCTTGCTAAGTTGCTTAGGGCCCCAATATGTTGCTGAGGCTGGCCTTGAACTTGCAATCCTCCTGCCTCAGACTCCAGTCCTAGGATTGCAGGCGTGGGCATCCACACTCAGCTTTTATTGTTTTAACATTAATTAATTTACTGGTGCTGGGGATGGAACCCAGGGCCTTCTGCATGCTAGGCAAGTGCACTGAGCCACATTTGCAGTCTCAGTCCCTTTTAAAAATATTTTATTTTGATCTGGTCTTGAGAAGTTGATGAGACTTGCATCCTCCTGCCTCAGCCTCCCATAATAGCTGGGATTACAGGTGAGTTCTGCTGCACCTGCACAACATCATGTTTTTGGTTTTGTTTTAATTTTCAGTTCTGGGGATTGAACCCAAGGGCACTCACCACTGAGCTACGTCCCCAGCCCTTTTTATTACTTATTTTTAAATTTTTAAAAAATTAATTATTTTATTAATTTATCTATTGGTACCAGGGATTGAACTCAGGGGCACTCAACCACTGAGCCAAGCCACATCCCCAGCCTTATTTTGTATTTTATTTAGAGACAGGGTCTCACTGAGTTGCTTAGCACCTCGCTTTTGCTGAGGCTGGCTTTGAACTCGTGATCCTCCTGCCTCAGCCTCCTGAGTAGCTGGGATTAGAGGTGTGGCCACCATATCCAGCCAATATTAGGTCTATATACACATTTGTAGTGAAATGATCACCACAGGGAATGGGGACTTTTAATTAGCATTGCTGTGAATTTCTTCTAATGTTCTTGAAATATGTGAGGGAGCCATGCAATTCTCCTTAATTTCCATTAGCTGTGTACTGTGTCTCTTGAACATGACATCTCTCCAAGGCTTAACCCACGTGGATTTCCAAGTTCATGAGGATAACAAATGTCCTGCTACTCTTTCCATTGTTGTCACTATTTTTTTTTCCCTTAGAAAGCGGACACAGTATGCCCAAGGAGACTTTGCCCCCATAGAATGAGTCACAGTCCAACAAAAATGACCCACACTCCAGAGATGACGTGGCCTCTTGATTCAGCCGTCACCAAGTGTTGTTTGGCAGTGACCGTGGGCTGCCATTGCTTCATCTGGGCTCTTTGTCTCTCCTGGTGAACGGTACCTCCAGAATTCTAGGGTCCACCCTTTCTCATTTGTCCTTTCTTTCGTCACCATTTCTCCGTCATTTACTATGTGCCAGGCTTTGCCTGAGGCTCCCAGGAGGCAAGGGTGAATCAAACCAGGTCTGTGGCAGACAGAGCTGGTTAAGAAGCTGCCACCTCTTCTCTTCTTTAGCGTAGCGTTGTGAGTGTTAGATGGGCACATGTTGTTCTAGTCGGTGGTGCTGGGAGCCATTAGCCAAGTAGGTATGACAATTTCCTTGCCAGCGTACCCCATGTTGCAGTGACATTGAATGTACTTAACCTTGCTCAAGGACCAAGGCAGATTAGGGTGTTCCCGGTTTTAAGATAATCTTGTTTAGGGCGTTCCCAGTTTAGGTTCCAGGTTTAAGGTTTAAGATTATTCCTGCTGGGAATAGGGCGTATCCTGCTGCCTGAGTTCCCCTTGAGTTCTCACGGGATTCAGACAGTATATTTTGGAGATAGAAGCCCAGTGGAGGTGAATTTGGGAGAGAAGGAGGATTTGGGAAGAGAACGTGGATTTCCCCAGAACGTGATTGTAGACGGCTGGTGTGAGTTCGGGAATAAAGAGTTGCTGTTTGAATCTACAAGCTGTGTGGTGGCTCGTGATTGTGTGCCCAGCCAGACTGCGGCATTTGGTGGCCCGTACGGGGAACTTCTGAATCTTAGAGGTAAGTGAAATTTCTCACCCTTGAGGAAGAGAGAAAGAATGGGTGAACATTTCAAAAAACAACGTGTTATTGTTTTGATTTATTTTGTTTTTATTTCAAGTTGCCTGTTCCTAGAACTTTCTCAGGCAAACTGGGGAAAATGGTTGACTCAAGGTTTGAAGTTATTCGCCTCCGAGGAAGAGAAATTGTTAGAGGAAGGAGGCACCCCAGTAAGACCAAGAACAATTAGGGCATATGTTGATACAATACAAAAATGTAGCCCATGGCTTTTTAAAGATGAGTTATTAAGTATATTAATGAGACCATCATGGTATCCTGTAGAAGGATTTTTCTTCAACAAGAAAGAGATGGCTAGTTCTGTTTACTACACTTGTCTAAGATCTTGGTTTTTACAGACATCTGATTAATTTACAAAGCTAAAGTGTTAAAATATCAACCACTAAATATGAAATCAAGTACTCTTTACTTATTAAGTTCCATAAGGTAATATATTTAAACATTATGTGTGTTTTCCTAAATTGGTAAATGGAAAAAGGTTTAATATTGCTTTGTGTCTGTGTCTTTGCTAAAACAAGGTTACTAAGTGTTAAGATTCTATCATGTGTAATTTATATACAAAGAGTAGAAAAATTTTCAGTTGGGTTTCAATTATAGTATTATAGTGTCATAAGAAACATGAAAGTCTTTCATCTTATTAAAGTGGAGTAATTTGTCTAAATCAGAAATTTTATAAGAGTTGTTTCAAAATATGAATTTATAAAAAGGGTTAACTGTTAAAAAAGAGATAAAAAAGATTCAAGATGTGGAAATATATTTTAATATAAAAGGTTAAAGGAAAAAGAAATGTTTCTAGATGAGATAATCTCTGTGTGGTAAAGTAAAAAGTTGTAAAATGCCATTTAAAAAGATTTTGAGGAAACTATACTTACTTTAAAAGCTTGAGAAAGGAAGAAAGAAGAAAAAGGTATTTGTACATGGCAGATTGAGACAAAGCTTCCCAATGGAGTTAAAAAAAAAGCCTTTGGTTGAAGGGCAGCCATGTAAACTAACATTGAAGAGATTTAAACAAAATCTAAGCCTCGTTTAAAAGAGTGAAGCTGTAGGTGGTGAAAAAGTACATTTAAAAGTACAGTATAGATGATAATTAAAAGGCTTTAAAAGGTTAAATTGAAGATGGTTAAAATGCCTTCATGATGGAGGAAAGAAGCTTAATCTTAAAGGCATTACTTTAAAAAAAAAATGGGAAGATAATAGGATAAAAGATATTTAGATAAAGAAGATTAAAAATTTAAAGTGAAAAACTTTAAAGACAGAAGTATAGAAAGTTAAAAAGAAAAAAGATAAAGAAGATGTAGAAAGATTAAAAAATGTAGGAAGACAAGAATTTTAAACCCACAAAATAGGGAAAAGAAAAAAAACTAGGAGGAAAATAAGCAACTAAGGGTAAAAATACAAACCTTAAAAAAAAAAAAAAAAAAAACTAGAAGATAGAAATAAGATAAAAAATGGTTGAAAATATCAAGTAAGGTATTACAGATAGAAAATGCAAAAAGCTAAGACAACTATTAGATACAGACATACTTATTAAAGCAAAAAGAGGGAATTGGAAGGGGGTATATATCCCCCAAAGATAAACTTAAAATAACGCTTTTTACTCTAAACTTTTTAAATTTGGATTCATCAGGACTTAGTGCTGCGGAAAGGCATATGTATCCAAAAAATGTACATAAGCCTAAAGTACTTTGGAAAGATATTCTAACAGGACAATGGAAAGGTCCTGACCCAGTGATTGTCTGGAGTCGGGGGTCTGTTTGTGTTTTTCCACAGGGAGAACAGCAGCCCATTTGGATTCCAGAGAGATTAACTAAAACAGTTTCTACAGATCGAAAAGAAGATGATTTGACTCAAATCCATAACAGCTGATATCCAGAACTCCAGCTTGGCCATTCTTACATCTGCGACAGTGATTAACCAGGATGCTTTTTTCAATAGCTATTTTATTATTGCATTTTTCCACATCATAAGGTTCTATTTTTATTTTTTGAGCTCATACAAACCTAGGTTAATGTTTTTCTTATCAGTTTTATTTTTTGACTGTGGAGTTTTTAAACATTGCAATGGAGATTTCACCTAGGTAAAGCTACAAGGCCTTTACTATTTTCTTATGTTGTACGTTTGTGTACACTCTTGTGTTTTGTGTTGTATGTCTGTATGTGCGTATGTCCATATTTCTTATATGAGGAGCGCTCATGAAAAAATGGATCCGAATTATTATTATTTTTTTATTCACGTGATTTAAATGGTTTAATTTAAATTAGGTAAACAGCTGTTAAGGATTGTTTTTAAAGGTGGTTAACAGATCTGTTTGTTTACTAATTTAAATTAGGTAAAAAGCTGTTAAGGATTGTTTTTAAAGTAGGTTAACAGATCTGTTTGTTTACTTTCACCTTTCCTTTTCATTATATTTAATAATTCTTTTCAGGATAATGTCTCTTTAGCATCATTGCCAGAATTCCTATCTCCATCCCAGTGCCGGTGAAGAACTCAACAAGTAATGCTCAATCAAAGAGTCAACTTACTTTGGGAGGAAACGGATTTTGGGAGGAAATGGACATATTGATAGATTCCTCTGCTTTGAACTGCTTGCAGAACTTGCCTGGACTATGTAACTATCGTTTGGTGCAGCCAATTGTGGTAATGCTGGCATATCTTTGCTGATGGTGTCACCAGTGATGCAATTTTTCCCAAGGAGCCGTCAATTGGCTTGGTGTCGTGGCATTTCTGTATCCTCCTCCCTTCTGCTAGTGATGGTCTAAAATTTGGGGGCCAATGGCTTATGCTGGACCGGTAGTCAGTGACGGGTATGATCCAATTGCAGTGGTATCAACCTAAGACAGGAGGCTGACGCCTAAAGGTCAGTTTTCCGATGACGCCAAGGTCGCGGGTTCGTTCCCCGTACGGGCCACCAAATGCCACAGTCTGGCTGGGCACAAATGCCGCAGTCTGGCTGGGCACACAATCACGAGCCACCACACAGCTTGTAGATTCAAACAGCAACTCTTTATTCCCGAACTCACACCAGCCGTCTACAATCACGTTCTGGGGAAATCCACGTTCTCTTCCCAAATCCTCCTTCTCTCCCAAATTCACCTCCACTGGGCTTCTATCTCCAAAATATACTGTCTGAATCCCGTGAGAACTCAAGGGGAACTCAGGCAGCAGGATACGCCCTATTCCCAGCAGGAATAATCTTAAACCTTAAACCTGGAACCTAAACTGGGAACGCCCTAAACAAGATTATCTTAAAACCGGGAACACCCTAATCTGCCTTGGTCCTTGAGCAAGGTTAAGTACATTCAATGTCACTGCAACATGGGGTACGCTGGCAAGGAAATTGTCATACCTACTTGGCTAATGGCTCCCAGCACGGTGGCTCCCTCTCGGAGCCTCCTTTGGATCTAAATGTTCATGTGACTGAGTTCTAGGCCATAAGATATGAGCAGACAGGATGCCACTCCTTCCAGGTCACACCAGAAAAGGAATGGATATGTTTTCCTATCTTTGGTCCTTTCACTGACCTTTTGGTCCCTTTACTTGACCTTGAAAAAAGACTGTGGGATGTGCTCTCTTGTTGAGAGCCACAGCCAAAGGGGCCCCAGCAAACTTCCAGCTGCCAGCAAACTTCCAGCTGCTGGCTGATGATTGGCTCACAGCGGCCCCAGCAACATCTAGCTGATTGGCTCCTCGGCCCCAGCAACATCTAGCTGATTGGCTCCTCTGCGGTGATGCTCATTGGACTGTTTCCCTGCCCTTTCAGACCACGGAGCTGCTCATTGGGGGACTTTTTTGGCTCCGCCCACGTGACCCAGCCAATCGGCCTCAAGAGCAGGAGGATTGTGAGAGGTGGAGAGAAGCTTGTGTGGGAGAGAGAGGCTTGGGGAAAGCCGGTGGTGGCAGTTGAGGCTCTGAGGGTTTTTCCTGAGAGACTATTTTGTTTGTCGTGTGTGGTTCTAAAAATAAAGTTAGTTTCTTTTGACAAGTGGCTCCTGATTGTGCCCAGCCAGACTGCGGCATTTGGTGGCTCGCACGGGGAGCGACTGAGGGTAAGTGAACTGCTCGCCCCTGAGGGCAGGGCGAGAGGATGGGTAGCCATTTTAAGATTCTTCTTTTGTTATTTTGTTTCACTTTTGTTTTAAGTTGCCTGTCCCTGGAGATGTGTAAGATGGAAGAAAAACCGCTCACATCTGAGGAACAGATAGGGAGAAAGGACGGATGGACATTTCAGGAGGCTATTATAATGATTTTGTGTTGTTCCAATTTTGTTTCACTCAGTTTCAGTTTTGTTTGGCGTCATCTTGTTGGGTTGTATTATAGTAGAAATACGGGATCAGAAATTAGTAAAAAACAAACTGAAAGAGTGTTAAGTAAATTGTTAGAGGAAGGAGGCATCCCAGTAAAATCAAGAGCAGTCAGGGCATACGTTGATACAATACAAAAATGTAGCCCATGGCTTTTTAAGGAGGAGTTGTTAAATATATCACAATGGAACCATCATGGTGAAGATTTAAAAAGAATAGAAAAGAAAAGCCCAGGGACTCTGCCAGTTGGCACATTGCCATTGTGGACATTCGTATCTTGTTTGCTTAGTCCAAAGCCTTCAGTTCAGACAATGGTAGAGGAAGGAGAAGACATAATGATTCAAGTAAAAGAGAAGGTCTCTCAAGTTAGTCAGACAGAGGAAAAGATTCAAGTAAAAGAGAAGGCCTCTCAAGCTAGTCAGACAGAGAAAGAAAGTGTAAAACAGAAAAAGCCATCAGGGGGAAAGTTACAACAGGAGACTGCTACTAACACCTTTCTATCACCAGAGGGTGTAAGTGTCCAACCAACAGCGCCACCTCTACAGGAGACTGCTACTAACACCTTTCTATCACCAGAGGGCGAAAGTGTCCAACCAACAGCGCCACCTCCATATGCTGGGAGGCCCCCAACCCCCGCAGTTGATAGTTGGGATCCTGAGACAAGGTCTCAAATATTAACATGCCCTGTATTTGAGGCAGGAGGGCAGCGATTTTACCAAGTTTTAAATTTCAAAACAGTGAAGCAGCTAAAAGAGGCTGTAACAACCTATGGTCCTCAAGCACCCTTCACTGTAAGCTTGGTCGAATCCATTAACAACTTGAACATGACGCCAGCAGATTGGGCTAATATGTGTAAAGCTGTGCTAAATGGAGGACAATACCTGTTATGGAAGGTTGCTAATGAGGAATTTTGCAAGGAGACGGCTAGGCGAAATGCAGCAGCTGGTTATCCTCAGAGAAATCTAGATATGTTGTTAGGAAAGGGACCTTATGAGGATCAGCAGCAACAAATTGCATATGATCCTGGCGTATATGCACAAATTGCTGCAGATGCAATTAAGGCATGGAAGACTTTACAAGGACATGGAGGTTTACAAGGTCAATTATCTAAGGTAATACAAGGAGCTAATGAACCTTATGCTGAATTTGTAGATAGGCTTATTCAAACAGCTACCAGAGTTTTTGGGAATACAGAACAAGCAATGCCATTACTAAAACACCTGGCTTATGAGCAAGCGAATCGTTGGTGCAGAGATATCATTAGACCATGGAAACATGAAGATTTAAACACATATATTAAATTATGTAGAGACATTAATGAACAAGAGCAAGTCGTGGCAGCTGCAGTAAAACAGGCTTTAGATGCCAGAGACATTAATGAACTAGGGCAAATTGTGGCAGCTGCAGTAAAACAGGCTTTAGATGCCAGGCCAAGAACATGCTACAATTGTGAACAAACAGGACATTTTAAAAGGAATTGCCCCATTGGAGGAGGGTTTAACAAAACTAGGTATCAAAGGAGTAGAATACCAGGTATTTGCCCACGATGCCGTAGAGGGAGACATTGGGCTAATGAATGCCGTTCTCAAACCACCATAGAGGGTACTCCATTATCAAAAAACGAACAAGGACCAGGTGTTTATCCACGATATCGTGGAGAAAGGCATCGGGCTCCATTGCCAAAAAATGGACAGGGGGGCCCAATGCTCCGGGGCCCCAAACCACAAATATACGGAGCACTGGAGGAACCCAGCAACCCCATCAGGGTAGTGCCCAGGACACATTGTCCATCAGATCCCTCATCAGACAAACCAGAGGGAGCGCAGGGTTGGACATCTGCGCCTCCGCCAGATCAGTACTAACTCCAGAGATGGGAGTTCAAATCATTCCCACAGGGGTGAAAGGACCTCTTCCCAAAGGAACAGTAGGCTTATTATTGGGACGCAGCTCTTCTACTCTAAAAGGACTTATGATAAGTCCTGGGGTAATTGATCCCGATTATGAAGGTGAAATAAAAATTATAGCCAGTTCTCCAAAGGGTATATCAGTAATTTCACCAGGAGATAGAATAGCACAGTTACTAATAATACCCAGCCTACATGATAAATTTTCCAGTCGTACTGTAGAAAGAGGTTCCAAGGGATTAGGCTCCACAGGTGTAGACTGGGCTATGCTTTCTTTAAATTTAGATTCTCGCCCCATGCTAAAACTAAATATTCAAGGACATGAATTTAATGGGCTACTGGATACAGGTGCAGACCTTAGCATCATCTCTCGTCAAGAATGGCCAAAACATTGGCCATTACAACAAGCCACTCAAACGCTTCGAGGCCTAGGAGTGGCGACTAATCCCCATAGAAGTGCAATGGTATTAGATTGGAAGGATCCTGAAGGATGTGAAGGAACTATACAGCCATATGTATTGGATCATCTTCCCGTAAATTTATGGGGACGAGATGTCCTAGATCAATTAGGTTTGACATTAACAAATAACATCAACCAAAATGCACCCACTATTATGACTAGACAAGGTTTTAGGAAAGGAAAAAGATTAGAAAAACAAGAACAAGGTATAGCAGCACCAATACAAATAGATCAAGGAACAGACAGACATGGGTTGGATTTTCAGAAAGGGCCACTGAGACAATAAAAATTACTTGGAAATCAGAAAGACCAGTATGGGTTCCTCAGTGGCCCCTGACTAAAGAAAAGATACAAGCAGCCCATGACCTGGTCAAACAACAATTAGCAGAAGGACATATACAACCTTCTGTATCTCCCCATAATACTCCCATTTTTGTCATCAAAAAGAAATCTGGTAAATGGAGATTATTGCAAGATTTAAGAGCCATTAATAATGAGATGGTTATTATGGGACCTGCTCAATCAGGGATTCCTCAGTTGTCTGCTTTGCCAAAAACCTGGTATGTTTTAGTTATAGATATTAAAGATTGTTTTTTTTCAATTCCAATTCATCCTGAGGATAGTCCACGTTTTGCATTTACTATCCCTGCACTGAATCATGAAGGTCCTGATCAGAGATATGAATGGAAAGTACTCCCTCAAGGGATGGCTAACAGCCCAACTATGTGTCAAATTTATGTTAACAAAGTAATCCAGCCACTTAGAAATCAAAATCCTGAACTACAAATATTTCACTATATGGATGATGTATTATTAGCACACAAAGATAAAAACACATTGCTAGAATGTTATGCCACACTTACAAACTTATTAAAAAATTATAATCTAGAGATAGCAATAGATAAAGTACAATTAAATTTTCCAATTAATTATTTAGGAGTTCTATTATCCTCAACCATGGTCCGTCCACCAAAAATTCAAATACGAGTAGATCAACTCAAATCACTTAATGACTTTCAAAAGTTATTAGGAGACATAAATTGGATAAGGCCTTATTTAGGTATACCAACAGGAGAGTTGGGACCTTTATTTGATATCCTAAAAGGTCCATCAGATCCAAATTCACCCCGAATGTTAACGCCTGAAGCAAGAAAGGCATTAAAAATCATTGAAACATATATGGAAAATATGCATTTGGATAGAATTGATATAAGTTTGCCTTTATTATTTATTGTACTACCAACAAAAAATATTCCTACAGGAGTATTTTGGCAAGAAGGTCCATTATTATGGATACATTTATCTTATTCTCCTAACACTATTCTTACTAGGTATCCTGAGGCTGTAGGACAATTAATAGTCAAAGGAATAAAAGCAGCAAAGGGAGTGTTTGGAATTTCTCCCAATAAAATTATTACTCCATATACTATGAATCAAATTGATGAGTTAGCTAATGAGTTAAATACTTGGGCAATAATCATGTGCAAATCTAATGTTTCATTTGATAACCACTTACCATCTAATCCTTTATTGTCTTTTTGGTCATTGCATCCTGTAATTTTTCCAAAAATGACAAGAAAAACACCTATCATAAATGCTCCAAATATATTCACTGATGGGTCAAATAATGGTACAGCAGCAGTAGTTACCCCTGATCAAACTTTTACATTTTTAGTACCCAAACAATCAGCTCAAAAGGTAGAGCTTAATGCAGTTTTACAAGCTTTTGTGATGTTTAAAGATTCTGTATTTAATTTATTTTCTGATAGTCAGTATGTAGTTAATGCTATAGTATCTCTTGAAGATGCTGGTAGGATTTCCCCTTCTTCTACTGTTTTCTCTTTGCTTTCCACTATACAAAGTCTAATCTGGGACAGAAAAGATCCATTCTTTATAGGACATATCAGGGCACATACAGGATTGCCTGGAGCCCTTAGTTTGGGCAATGATTTAGCAGATAAAACTACACATGACATACATATTTTCTCTACACTAGAAGAAGCTATAAATTTTCATAAAAAGTTCCATGTCAATGCTAATACTTTACAAAAGCGTTTTAAAATAACTAAGGAACAAGCTAGACAAATAATAAAACAATGTCAAAATTGTGTGACCTTTTTACCACAAGTTAATCTTGGAGTCAATCCTAGAGGATTGATACCTAACCATATTTGGCAGATGGACGTCACACACTTGCCAGAATTTGGAAAATTAAAATATTTGCATGTTACAGTTGATACTTCTTCTGGATTTTTGATGGGCTCCCTTCATGCCGGAGAAAAAACTAAAGATGTTATAGCTCATTGCTTACAAAATTTTGCCACTGTGGGTGTTCCAAAACAGTTAAAAACAGATAATGCCCCTGGTTATACTTCTACCTCTTTTAAACAATTTTGCTCAACATTTGGCATTACTCATATAACAGGAATCCCATACAATCCACAGGGACAAGGCATAGTTGAAAGAGCTCATCAAACTATTAAAATGTACTTATTAAAGCAAAAAGAAGGAATTGGGAAGGGGTATATATTCCCCAAAGATAAACTTAAAATAACCCTTTTTACTCTAAACTTTTTAAATTTGGATTCATCAGGACTTAGTGCTGCGGAAAGGCATATGTGTCCAAAAAATGTACATAAGCCCAAGGTACTTTGGAAGGATATTCTAACAGGACAATGGAAAGGTCCTGACCCAGTAATTGTCTGGAGTCGGGGGTCTGTTTGTGTGTTTCCACAGGGAGAACAGCAGCCGATTTGGATTCCAGAGAGATTAACCAAGGTCCTGACCCAGTGATTGTCTGGAGTCGGGGGTCTGTTTATGTGTTTCCACAGGGAGAACAGCAGCCGATTTGGATTCCAGAAAGATTAACTAAAGCGATTTCTACAGACCAAAAAGAAGATGATTTGGCTCAAATCCATAACAACTGATATCCAAAACTCCAGTTTGGCTATTCTTACATCTGCAACAGAACCAGGATGCTTTTTTCAATATCTATTTTATTATTGCCCTTTGCCATATCATGAAGTTCTATTTTGTTTTTTGAGCTCATACAGACCTAGGTTAATGTTTTGCTGATCAGTTCTATTTTTTGACTATAGAGTTTTTAAGCATTGCAATGGAGATTTCACCTGTAAAAAGTTATAAGGCCTTTACTATAATGTTATGTGTTGTATGTATTATATTATGTGTGCACACTTGTGTTTTGTGTTATATGTTTGAATGTACGTATGTCCATATATCATATATGATGAGCGCTCATGATAAAATGGATCCAAATATTTTTTTTTTCACGTGATTTATATGGTTTAATTTAAATTGGGTAAACAACTGTTGAGGATTGTTTTAATATGTAAACAAAAAAGAAGGTTAACAGATCTGTTTGTTTACTTTCACCTTTCCTTTTCATTATATTTAATAATTCTCTTAAAGACAATGTAAATTGTTAAGAAAATTGTTTTCTTTTAGTGCCTTCTGTAATGTTACATAATTTTTTCTTTAGCCATTATTGCCAGAATTCCTATCTTCATCCCAGTGCCGGTGAAGACAATGTAAATTGTTAAGAAAATTGTTTTCTTTTAGTGCCTTCTGTAATGTTACATAATTTTTTCTTTAGCCATTATTGCCAGAATTCCTATCTTCATCCCAGTGCTGGTGAAGTCAAAGATAAAACCAATCTACAGCTTCTACAATAGCCATCACTGAACTGCTTGCAGAACTTGCCTGGACACATTGTGAGCTCACCTGTATGCATTGTGAACTATCTGTTGGTGCAGTGACTTGTGGTAGTGTTGGGGTATTTTTGCTGATGATGTCACCGGTGGTACAATTTTTCAAAGGAGCCCTCAATTGGCTTAATGTCATGGCATTTTGCATCCTCCTCTACTGGTGATGGTCTAAAATTTGGGGGCCAACAGAGGTGAGGCAAAGAACCTCACCCCCCCACAGGTGCAAAGGCCTATCCACAAGTATGGCTGTATGCTGGACCGGTAGTCAGTGACGGGTATGATCCAATTGCAGTGGTACCAACCTAAGACAGGAGGCTGACGCCTAGAGGTCAGTTCATCCGATGACGGGTAAGGACCATATGTTGAACTGGACTGCCTAACAGGCACGGTCCCTAAGCCACATGCTTGTTGTTTAAACAGAGAGGGGGAGATGTTGAGAGCCACAGCCAAAGGGGCCCCAGCAAACTTCCAGCTGCCAGCAAACTTCCAGCTGCTGGCTGATGATTGGCTCACAGCGGCCCCAGCAACATCTAGCTGATTGGCTCCTCGGCCCCAGCAACATCTAGCTGATTGGCTCCTCTGCGGTGATGCTCATTGGACTGTTTCCCTGCCCTTTCAGACCACGGAGCTGCTCATTGGGGGACTTTTTTGGCTCCGCCCACGTGACCCAGCCAATCGGCCTCAAGAGCAGGAGGATTGTGGGAGGTGGAGAGAAGCTTGTGTGGGAGAGAGAGGCTTGGGGAAAGCCGGTGGTGGCAGTTGAGGCTCTGAGGGTTTTTCCTGAGAGACTATTTTGTTTGTCGTGTGTGGTTCTAAAAATAAAGTTAGTTTCTTTTGACAAGTGGCTCCTGATTGTGCCCAGCCAGACTGCGGCACTCTCTCTCTTCCTCTCTTGCATCCGGGCTGCAAGATGCTCAGCTCTGCTCTGCTGTGCGCTGCCCACCACGATATGATGTCTGAGAGCAGCAGCCCCGTCACCCATAGCCTAAAATCTCTGAAATATGGGCCCAAACAAGCGTTTTCTCTTTAGCAGTTGATTATCTCAGGTATTTGTTACGGTAAGAGGAAGCTGACAAACAGACTAACGTATATGGCCAATTTCCTTCCTTCCTTCCTTCCTTCCTTCCTTCCTTCCCCCCCTCCAACAGGCCTTTTACCAGTGATCCACATCCTCCAGCTGTTTTTATTTTTTGTTTTGAGACAGGGTCTTGCATAGTTACCCAGGCTGGCCTCAAACTTGAGATGCTTTGGTCTCAGCCTCCCAAGAAGCTAGGATTCCAGGTGAGCATCACCCCACCCAGCTGGCATTTTCTAATAAATTTAAGCATACGGTTCTCATATGACCCCGCAATCCTACTTCCAGATATTCTGAATTATGTAAGGGTGGTTTCCTAACAACATACCTTTGTAAAAACCCATAAAACTAAAACAAGTGAATTTTACTCTGTGTAAATTAGGCCTCAATATAGCTGATGACTTAAAATACAAATCTAACAATACCAAATGCTGGTGAGGATATAGAGCAACAAGAAACCTCATACATTGCTGGGCGTGGTAGCGCACACCTGGAATTCCAGTGGCTCAGGAGGCTGAGACAGAAAGCGCTCATGTTCAGGCCAGCCTCAGCAACTTAGCAAGGCCCTAAGAAATTCACGGAGACCCTATATAAAAGTGAAAAATTTAAAAAAAAGGGCTGGGATGTAGCTCAGTGGTTAAGCACCCTGAGTTCAATATTGTTAGCCACACACAAAAGAGAGAGAGAGAAAGAGAAAGTAAAGAAACCTCCTACATTGCAGGTAGGGCATAAAATGGTACAACCACTTCGGAAAACTCTTTGGTGCCGGGAGTAGTGGCGCACGCCTGTAATCCCAGCGGCTTGGAAGGCTGAAGCAGGAGGATCACGAGTTCAAAGCCAGCCTCAGCAACAGCGAGGTGCTAAGCAACTCAGTGAGACCCTGTCTCTAAATAAAATACAAAATGGGGCTGGGGATGTGGCTCAGTGGTCGAGTGCCCCTGAGTTCAATCCCTTGTACAAAACAAAACTAAACTAAACTAAACTAAACTCTTTGGTGCTTTCTCATTAAGGTAAACATACATCTATCAAATGACATAGTAGTTCCACTCCTGAGTATGTACCCAAGATAAATGTGTGCGTGTGTCTACACAAGCTGTACTAGGACATTCATAGCAATTTTTTCATCATCACAACCCCAAACTGGAAACAATCCTAAAGTCCATCGGTTGGTGCGTGAATACACAATGTCAGGTATGAATACAGGAACTTAATTTTGTTCACTTCTGTATCCCCAGAATCTGGGATGGTAGCTCACCTGGCACTAGAGTGGTGCTCTGTAGATGACATTGTGGTGACTGTTGAGTCTCAAATTTAAACAGACAGCATCTACAATAGCCAGTGCAAACAGATCCAGCCCCTGGGGATTACTATGTATCCAAAGTACCCAGCCCTTTGCCTTTGACCCAGCGATTCCACTTCCCAATATTTATGTTACTGGGCATCCCCGGCCCCTAGGGAAGGAAGTACCGGCCCTTTCTACACTTCAGTCTTGTTGTGAACTCAAGAGTGGAAACAACCTAAACTTCCATCAAGGGCACATTTTGGGATGATCAAGAAACGGAGAGGAAGCTCTGTCGCCAATAGGAATGAGCTCCAGGATGTGTTGTTAAAAAAGAAGAAGAAGAAGAAGGTGCAGAAAAAAATCACACTGGAGGCCACCTTTGGGAAAGGGAACTTGTATTTATATTTGCTTAAAGAAGTGTAGGAAACATTGGCAAGACACCACCCAAGGGCTTTCCAGCGGTGAGGAGAGGAACACAGTTTCTCTCTCCATGGGGTTGTGTTCCCCTGGGTGGCTGCGCAGGTGGGAGTCATGCAGGAAGCAGGATGTGGAGAGGCGACAGAGATCCACGTGTGCCCCTGGATTCAGCAGTGCCTGCTATTCCCCAGCCTCCTTCCCCCTCAGCACTGGGGATTTGAACCCCAGCCTTGAGCATACTAGGCAAGCACTCTACCACTGAGCTACTGCCCCAGCCTGCAGGTGCTCTGTGTGAGTTACCTCCCCAGGAACTCATGTTCATATTTCTATATGTAAATGGGGGCTTTCTTCATTTATTTATACACCAATATTAATTAATTCAGTGGGGCTGGGTCTCTAACTGGGGTTTCACACATCCTGGGCACATTCTCTACCAGCTCAGCAGCACCCCCAGCCCCGTACACCAATATTTATTATGACCCTATCACCCTGGAGGGAGGGGGCTGAGGTTCAGATCCTGGCTGTCACGACTTAGTCCCCGTCAGTGACTTAACCCTCTGAGTCTTAGTTTCAGTACCAGGAAGGGGGCTGGAGGTGGGGCCCGGTGGTAGAACACTTGTCCAGCATGTGGGAGGCCCTGGGCGGGATCCCCAGTCCTAGAAAGAAAAGTGATTTTACACAGTATAGAACAAGGGTAAAGCTACTTCCAAGGGAGAGTGAATGCAGAGGAAGGTGAACTAAAAGAACAGCAAAAACATGAAGGAGAAGGTTAAAGAAGAGGGGCTGGGGCTGGGGCTCAGTGGTAGAGGGCTCACCTAGCAGGTGTGAGGCCCTGGGTTCCATCCTCAGCCCCACATAAAAATAAACAAATAAAGGTATTGGTCCACCTACAACTAAAAAAGAAGAAGGAGAAGGAGGAGAGATGAGAACCTGCACACACAGGAGGCACCTCGTGGCTGTTTGCTGTGCCCCTTTTGGAACACAGACCAGAACCACGTGTTGTGTCGGGAGGTGCTTCCCCGGCTGCTTGGCTGAGTTGAACTTGGGTGCTTCCTTTCTCCTTTGGACAGGATGTTCCTGAAGGAGGCCACGGGAAGGCATGGAACGTCTCAGCTAACTTTAGTTTGCTATTTTGGGCCTGAATTTATTCCTGGGCAAATCAACCCATGAACAGAGTATCTCTCCAGGTGGGACACTTCTTGTGTGATGCACCAGGGTTTTGCAGGACATAAAAGTTTAGTTTCACTAAAGCTCCAAGCCTCAAAACGAGGTAAGCCTGTGGGGGGAAAGCCTTAGTCTAGAAATCCCCCGGCCGCAGAAGGTAAGGTGTGATGGGTATATTTCCTGCATTCTCCTTTTTAAATGAAGGTAAACACACACACACCAAGCAAAAAAATAAAACCATCTTGCTTCAGAATCGTCTGACCAAAGGATGGAGAAACTGGGGGTCTTTATCTCCTGCTTCCTGTATCTCACTGGTTGAAAATGACTCTGATGCATTAGGTCCCTGGTACTTTTTCTAGGCTGTGCTGAGGACAGCCCTTGGGTTAAGAGACACAGGTACATGTGTCAGGAGGCTAAGAGCCCACCAGCACTACCTGTCCACTGTGACCTCAATGGGCAAGAGGATTTGCTAGAGGGCCCCAGTAGCATATGCACACACACAATTGTATAATTGGGGATGCAGGGGAAATGGTAATTTCAGGTGGTGCTGGATTAGGGGCCTCAAATAATGTCAATAGGACTAGAATTCTTATCACCTTTCAGTTCTTTTCTTTTTGGTACTAGGAATTGAACCCAGGAGTGCCTCACCACTGAGCCACATCCCCATCCCTTTTTATTTTTTTATTTGGAGACAAGGTCTCACTAAGTTGTTGAGGGCCTTGCTAAGTTGCTGAGGCTGGCCTCAAACTTGCCGTCCTCCTGTCTCAGCCTCTTGAGTCACTGGGATTAGAGGTATGTACCAGCTCACCCCCCAAATTTATTTTTTATACTTACCCAGTCTCAGCCAGTGCAGTGGCACCCACCTGTAATACCAGAGACTGGAAGAGTGAGGCAAGAGGAACCAAGTTCGAGGCCAGCCTTGACATCTTGGCTAGACACTGTCTTAAAAATTTTAAAAAGACTGGGGATGTAGCTCAGAGGCAGAGTGCCCCAGGGTTTAATCCCCAGTACTGTGGGGGGGAAATTTACCCAGTCTCTGATATTCGGTCATAGCAGCACACAATGTACCAACACAAAGAATGACTGCCACATCTCACAATGATGAGCCCTTGTCCTCTTGTTGCCTGGCCCCAGGTAAGCTGGGCAGTTCTGCTCCAGGCTATAGGTGCCCTGGGCTGCGTCTGCTCCCTGCGGTCCTCATCCTCTTTGGACCAGTGGCTGCTGGGAGCATGTGCTGTCAGGTTGGGTGGAGCGGTGCTCAGCATGCACAGGCCACAGGATCCATCCCCAGCACCAAAATAAACCCCAGCAAGCCAGCAAACAAACAAAAAACCCCATGTCATCACACAGAGGTTTCCTGCTCTCAGGACAATGCTAATATGCCATTGGCCACAGCAGGTCACGGTCAAGTTCAACCTGAATGGACTGAAAAGTACATTTCACCCACGCAGTGAGGCCTTGCAAAGTCACTTGGTATTCACAAGTTAGTGAAAAACTACTCTACATATTGTCTGTGCTATTCTACAAACCTCTCGGTTCACTTATGGCGTTCTAGATGCTCACCCAAGTCAGCAGGTGTAGGTCCAACTGGTTCTTTTGAGTATTTGCATAAAATTCTATGGCATAAACAGCAGTTTATCCAGCAGTCCTTTCTACTAATAAACTAATGATGGATACTTATGTTATATTAGGTCTTTTGACTTTATATTCCTTCAAGCCTTTAACAAACGTTCTGATTCATATCCTCATATATTATCTTTTCTATTTTAGTGGTTACCAAACCATCCCCCACAGCCCAGCCCAGCCTGGTTCCTCTTTTTGTAAATAAGGATTTATTGGAACACAGCTCAATTTGCTCATTTGCATACTGTCTGAATCAGCTTTCACCTTACCCAGCATTGCAGAGACTCGAAACAGAGACCCTGTGGCCCACAAAACCTAAAATATTGACCTCCTGGCCCTTTGAAGAGAAAGTTTGCTAACCCCTATTTGATGGGCTAGAACCCCATTATGGAGATACTGGTTAAAAGAATATGTGCTCTAAAAATTGTAACAGATATTGACCTAATCTTTTCCCAACAGTTAGTATGTTTATTTTTCATTAATTCTAAAAGTTATGGGGGCTAGGGGTAAAGCTCAGTGCTAGAGTGTAGGTTTAGCACACACACGAGGCCATGGGCTTATCCCCACCACCAAAAAATAAAATAAGGTTAAAGTTACACATGCTTGGTCTGGGGATACAGCTCAGTTGGTAGAGTGCCTGCCTTGCATGCACAAGGCCTGGTTCAATCCCCAACACCACCAAAAAAAAAAAAAAAAAAGTTACAAATGCTTGTGTCAAAAATAAAAGGAAATACCTAAGTGTATAAAAAATAAAGCCTGGGCTGGGGTTGTGGCTCAGTGGTAGAGGGCTGGCCTCACACATGTGTGGCACTGAGTTCCATCCTCAGCACCACATTAAAATAAATTAATAAATAAATAAAAGTATGTGTCCACCTACAACTAAAAATATTAAACAAAACAAAAACAAAGCCCACTCCTCTATTGCAAACATGGTTGTCAGTTTGGTGAAATAGCTCCAGTCAGTAAAATTAACACACACTTTATTTCATTCATTTATTTTTTTAGTACTAGGGTTGAACCTGGGGTGCTTAACCACTGAGCCCCCTCCCCAGCCCTTTTTATTTTATTTTTTGAATTTGAGACAGGGTTTCACTAAATTTCTTAGGGCCTCACTAAATTATTGAGTCTGGCCTTGAACTTGTGATCCTCCTGCCTCAGCCTCCGGAGCCACTTGGGGATTACAGGCATGTGCCACCATGCCCAGCTTATCAATTTATTTACTTATTTTTGTTTGCTATGCTGGGGGTTGAACTCAGAGGCACTCTACCACTGAGTTATACCCCTAGTCCTTGTTTAAGTTTTTTGTATTTTGAGACAGGGTCTCCCTAAGTTGCTGAGGCTGGCCTCAAACTTGTGGTCCTTTTACTTCGCCTTCCGATTCACAGGGATTACAGGCATGCAGCACTGTGACCAGCTATTTATTTACTTTTTTTTTTTTTAAATATTTATTTATTTTTTAGTTCTTGGCGGACACAACATCTTTGTATGTGGTGCTGAGGATCGAACCTGGGCCGCACGCATGCCAGGCGAGCGCGCTACCGCTTGAGCCACATCTCCAGCCCCTATTTACTTTTTTAAAAAAATTTTATTTATTTATTTATTTTTTTACGTGGTGCTGAGGGTCAAACCCAGTGCCCCATCATGTAAAGCAAGTGCTCAACCATTGAGCTGCAACCCCAGCCCCAATTTATTTATTTTTTTGGTGCTGCATGTTGAACCCAGGGTCTTGCACATGTAAGCATGCACTCTACCACTGAACCACACTCCTAGCACCTTTTCTTTAAAATAAAAAAAAAAAACAGAATCCAGGAATGGAATCCATTTGTCTCTATAGCTATTATCCCTGAAATACTTTTGTATTAGTCTGCCTCTTCCTGATGGCTCATATCCCAAGCAAGGTCAGAGCAGATGTTGGGACACAAAAATCCTGGCAGCTGTTACCTTCAACAGCAGCATGTCAGCTGGACATATTGAAACCCAGAGTACATGTTGGCTCTGAGAACCTAATGACCACATGTTTCAATGCTCTGTGTCCCTGAAGAAGACATTTCCATATGACTCCCATGCTTCTGAGCATCCAGTGGCTTCCTGGTTCATTGAGTTAAAGACCAAATGCTCCCTGTAGTCTACAGGGCCTCTATTACCTGGCCCTGATGGAGAGAGAGAGAGAGAGAGAGAGAGAGAGAGAGAGAGAGAGAGAGAGAGAGATTTTCTTAATTCAGTTACAAGGGTCAGAGGATGCCGGGGAGGAGAGACGGGGTGGTTAATTTAATCAACTAACAACTACTGGCCAGAGAACAACAGAAGATCCTTTCCTGTTCCTGAATATAAGTTAAACCTTAAGTCAAAGCTGGGCATGGTGGCACCTGCCTGTAATCCCAGTGACTTGGGGGGTTGAGGCAGGAAGACCCGAGTTCAACACCAACTTCAGTAACTTAGTGAGACCCTGTCTCAAAATAAAAAATAAAAAGGGCTGGGGATGTGGCTCTGGTTAAGTGCCCCCGGGTTTAATCCCTGGGAGCAAAAGGCACCACTATTTGTCCCCAGTGTAGTTTCCATGGAACCAACTTGTACTTTTCCTTCCCAAATTTCCATGTCAAAATGCTCTGAGTTCTAGGTCCAGGGGACAGTCCCACTGGGATCCAGCCCTGTTCCTGGTGGTTGTAGGCCCTCGTCCTGGGACCTGGCCCTTTGCTTTCTGGCTGGCATCTGTAACAGCTCAACACACCTTCTGTTTCCGAGGTCCTGTGGTCACTGAGTGGTGGCTTGCCAGTCTTCCGCCAGCCTTCTGGGGCCTCTCTGGGCTCCGTGACTTCTTTCACTTCCTCAAAGTAGCACCGAGCCCTTCCTCACTCTGTCCTGGCTTAGTCAGAACTCCCTAGTTACAGGTGACAGGAACCCAGTGTGGACTGACCTCAGCCTACCCAGGGGTCCTGCGCTCTCAGAAACTCCCAGGGAAGGGAGCTGCCGAGTGGGCCACCTAGAGGGCCACCTGGTGCCAGAAGGAGTCACACTCCCTCCCACCGCTCCTGGAAGGGTCCTGTGGATAAGGCTCTTTGGTCCAAGAGGGAACTGTGACGCTCCCTGAGCCAGCCACTGTGACCGGGGGTTGGACCTGGGATCAGTCAGTTTTCATTCCCAGGCCTCCCCCTCCCCCAGGGCTGGATGGACGTTCACCCCCCTGGAGCACAAGCACTGGCAGCCAGGAAGGTCCCCAAACCAATCTAGGAGCTTGGAACTGAGGAAGGGGAACAGCTACCGGCAAGCAGAGGGGACAGGAGGTGGTGGGCCTCTATACACGCTGTCCCCTCTGCCAATTGAACCCAGGGCCTTGTGCATGTGAGGGGCTCACTCTACCAACTGAGCCATATCCCCAGTCCCTTCCCAGCCTGCGTAGAAAAGGCAAGAGATTAAAATCGACACAACAGCTGCCTATTAATTAAGTATTGGTAAGGATACTGGTTTTTCTCTTTCTTTTTTGTACTACTGGGAATTGAACCCAGGGGTACTCTGTTACTGAGCAGCACCCCTGATTTTTATTTTGAGACAGAATCTCATATATATATATATATATATATATATATATATATATATATTTAAATATTTATTTTTTAGTTGTAGTTGGACACAATACCTTTATCTTATTTATTTATTTTTGTGTGGTGCTGAGGATCAAACCCAGGGCCTTGCACGTGCTAGGTGAGCGCTGCACCGCTGAGCCACAACCCCAGCCCCTTAAATATATTTTTTAGTTGTAAGTGGACACAGTACCTTTATTTTATTTTTATGTGGTGCTGAGGGCCTCACACTTGCTAGGCGGGTGCTCTACCTCTGAGCCACAACCCCAGCCCTTGAGACAGAATCTTGCTGAATCGCCCAGGCTGACCAGGAACTTGTGATCCTCCTACCTCAGACACCCAGGCAGCTGGGACTACAGTCATACACCACCATGTCCAGGGCCAGCCCAGGAATTCAAAACTGGCCTGAATGATGAGACCTGTCTCAAAAAATAAAATAGGAAGTTGGACACACACACACACACACACACACACCTGTAATCCCAACAGCTCAGAAGGCTGAGGCTGAGGCATTAAAAAATGTCTGGGGATGTAGCTCAGTGGTGCAGTGCCCTGGATTCAATTCCCAGCACTGGGAACAAATCAATACCTAGCTGCACAGTAACCCTCTGTATGTGCACCCCGTCTTCCTTAGAGCACTCCCTGTAACTGGGCATTCGGCTTGTACCCAACCATTTACTGCCAGGGAAACGGCTGGGTGAAGGTGGGGACCTCTTGCCCAGCTTCAGGCCTGGGCAGCAGCAGGCCAGCACAGGTGGTGCCTGCTTAACCACCTGAGGTGTTCACTCATCTTTAATACCCCAATGTGCTGGTTAGTAGGACAGGGCTCTTGCCCCCAGCTGAGGGCCACAATTGTTACACAAAGATTCCCCCCTGCTGGCCTGGTGGCACACACCTGTAATCCCAGAGGCCCTGGAGGCTGAGTTAGGAGGATCCTGGGTTCAAAGCCAGCCTCAGCAATTTAGCAAGACCCTGTCTCTAAATAAAGTATAAAAAATGGCTGAGGTTGTGGCTTAGTGGTTGAGCATCCTTGGGTTCAATCCCCAATAAAATAAAAATAAAAATTAAAAAATCGCCCCTGTTTGTACTTGGGATCAAATAGAAAAATGGAAGCAGACATTTGGGACAGTATCAAACCATTCCTCAAACAGCAGGTACAAGTTAGGGGAATCCCACCCCATGACGCACATTTCGGTGACGCTGCCTTTCTGGGCAGCTAGTCTTTCTGGGCATGCTCAGTGGCAGTGCCCTGTGCAGCAGGGCTGGGTCCCTGCGTGGCTGTCATTTCACACTCCCAGGAAAGCCACGGGACTTGCGCAGGGAAAAAAGTCCCTGCCGTCACCTGTTTCATTTCACCCACTCATTTGCAGGGCTGCGCCTCAAACCCAGGGAGAGCCAGGCAGTGCCCAACCCCCGGCTGCACCCCAGCCTCCACCCTCAGGTGACGGTGACCTGGAGGTCAGGGAGTGCAACCCATCGGAGTGGAGGCTTAGCTCTTTTAACAGCCACAATCATCTCCTATTTTCGTGTGATGCACACCTGATATGAAAATCCAGAAAACAAAATGCTTCCGATTCCAGAAGCTGATTCCTCCTGAGACCTCAGGATGCTCCCTCTAATTCCCAGCATCCTCTTCCCGCAGCCCTGAGGCCATCCAGACAAAGAATCCCTCCTCCTTTCCTTACCAGTCCCTCCAGGCTGGCCCCAGCCCTGCTCTGGTCAATGCTGCAGCATTTACCCTTTGAAAATGGGGAAGAACCAAGGGGCCCTTTAGCATCGGGCTACATCCCTAGTCCTTGTTATTTTAATATGTGGCAGGATTCTGCTAACTTGCCCAGGCAGGTGTTGAACTTGCAATCCTCCTGCCTCAGCCTCCCCAGACACTGGGATTACAGGCGTGTTAGTTCAATGTCTGCCCCTCTGGATGAGCCAGAGGCCATGTCTGTCTTATGCCCTAAAACCTTCCTACCTCCTGTTCCCCCATGCTGTTGCCTGGATGTGTGTTCACACCTTGGCACACACAGTGGGGTCTTTGCCCTGGCGTCCCTTTCTGTTCCTAGGAATGCTCTCCAGAGGTCCCTGTGGCTTACATGCTTTCCAACCCCAGTGCTAAGGACAGTGGAACCTTCAGATGGGGTGTTCAGCAGTGTGAACTCCTGAATCTGCCCTTGGCTGGGACAGGTGCTCCGTGGGTCAGCAGGTCCTGCTGTGGAACTCAGAGAGGCAAGAGCTCACCTTCCATTAGGCCAGCCCAGTGAGATGTGGGGCTTACCTGTGGATGCCCGGGCAGGACCCTAAGCTTGCCCACGCTCAGGGGCGAAGGGTTTGCAAGCTGGCTGTCCAGGTGTGAGAAGCCATCTTCCCCATCGGCTTTACCAGAGGAGAGGCGCCATCTGTTCTCCGTCTGAGAGCAACGTTAGTCTTTCGGTCTGTCCTGAATTCAGCTGAGGGAAAAGGATCTTGCTTATGAGGACCCGTAAAATCCCAATAGTGAAGGCCTGAATAATGCCACTGGTCAGGAGGAGACAGGAGGGACAGGTCCCCAAAGAGATTTTTTTTTTAATTGATGTGATTGCACAATTGTTTTCCAGATAAAAGTGCAAATGGAGCTCAACAACCTGGGGGAAAACGTAAAATAATACAAGCAATAAGCGAACCTTAGATGCATGTCCATTCCAGCGAGGCGTCCTCGCAGCCACCCTCCCGTCATCTAGAACGGGACCCATGGCGGTGCATTCTCAGCCACCGGGGATTCCAATCTGAAAGCCTTTCCTTACGTTGTTTTAATCTATCTTTGGTTCAGAAATGCTCAGATTACATTTCCTTAGTGGCTGAGTTAATTAATGATGATAATCAGACTTCATAAAAGAGGGAATTAGTAAGTCATTCCCTGGCTGCTTCCATAGAAAGAGAGAGTGCTAACACGCTAATGGCCTGACATGGACACCCACCTCCCTGGGAGCTTCTAACCTGCAGCCACTTCCTGAAACCTCACCCTGGAGGCTGCTCCAAGCAATGGAGTGTTTGATCTTCCTCCTGTGAAGAAGGCCGTCTGTCCTCAGAGGACTCAACCAAGACCCCTGGAGAATAGACCCCACAGCCGAGCAGCCCAAGCATGGAAACTGTCACAGGCAAAACCAGCCACTGCCACGACTTAATATGTACTTTACCATGTAGTATATACGTGACCTGAGTATATTATGTGGCATGCTATTTTATTACGTTACTTTTATAATGTTATTTTATGTTGTATTTGATCTGTTTGTTATCCTCCACTCAAGACTTAAAACCACTTTATCTTCAGTGTTTTTTAAGAGTACATGGTAAGGGGACTGGGGTTGTGGCTCAGTGGCTGAGCGCTTGCCTTGCCCATGTGAGGCACTGGGTTTGATCCTCAGCACCACATAAAAATAAATAAATAAAATAAAGATATTGTGTCTATCTATAGTTTAAAAAAAATTTAAAAACAAAAGGGGCTGGGGTTGTGGCTCAGCGGCAGAGTGCTCATCTGGTATGTGCGAGGCCCTGGATTCGATTCTCAGCACCACATGAAAATAAGTAAACAGAGGCTGGGGATGTGGCTCAAGCGGTAGCGCGCTCGCCTGGCATGCGTGCGGCCCGGGTTCGATCCTCAGCACCACATACAAACAAAGATGTTTGTCCGCCGAAAACTAAAACAATAAATATTTTAAAAAGTTTAGAAAAAATAGAAAATAAGTAAATAAAATAAAGGTATTGAAAAAAAAAACACTTAAAAAAAAAAGAGTACATGCTAAGAATTCAAAACATGAGCCAGGCCCGGTGGCCCACACCTGTAATCCCAGCATTGCCGAAGCCTGAGGCAGGTTTGAGGCCAGCCTCAACAACTTAGTAAGGCCCTCAGGAATGTCGTAGGACCCTGTCTCAAAATAAAAAAGTAAAAAGGACTGCGAATGTAGTTCTGTGGCTAAGCACCCAGGTTCAATCCCCAGTGCAAAAAAAAAAAAAAAAATGTTTTTGGAATGGATAAATGAAGCCAGGCATAATGGTGTTCTCCTGAAGTCCCAGCAACTCGGGAGGAGGAGGCAGGGGCTCCAGGCCAGTCAGGTCAACCATCAGAACACTGACTCTCACAGATACATACACTGTGGCAGGGAAAAATTGGAACCAAATGTCCATTCAAAAGGGAATGGTTATACACGAATTATAGAATATTCACATTATGGAGTTTGGGACCATTGAGAGTATGTCAGGCGAATGTCCCAAAGAGTCTAGTTCAGACCAGCTGAGCAGCTTCTTGGAGTGACAGCTCACAGGTTTCAAGGGGGGTTTGGTACAACAGCATCAAGGACAAGTTTTCTTTCAGTTGGTCTAATCTGTCTCCTGAGGAAGCAGCTAGAGACAAAACGTGGCTTCCAACCTCATGATCCCAAGATGACTGCCCAGCTCCAGGGAGGGGGATTTCTCTCCCAGTGCCCCGGAGTATCCCACTGCTCTCATTGGCTCACATCAAGTCCTGTGCCCATCCCTGGCCTAATCCTTGCAGGTGGGAGATCAGCTTATGTAGATTAGCTGGGGTCTGTTCTAGTGCCCACCCTGAGAGCGTCCGGTGCACTCAGCTCTCCTTAAGTCACGTGGGCTGCTGTTGAGAGGTGTGGAGATCACAATCAAAACTCAAGCACTTTCTGAAAGAAGAAAAAAGGCCCTGAAGAAGAAGCAGTTTATAATACTCACTGCTGGTTGGGTGTGGTGGCACACGCACGTGATCCCAGCGACTTGGGAGGCTGAAGCAGGAGGATCACAAGTTCAAGGCCAGCTTTGTCTCTAAATAAAATATTAAAAGGGATGGGGATGTAGCTCAGGGTTAAGCGCCCCTGGGTTCAATCCAAAGTACCTCTCTCTCTCTCTCTCTCACACACACACACACACACACAAAGAGAAAACAACAACACAGACCACGACTGTATCAAATGTCCCGATAAAGCCAGGACAAAAGGAGGCCTGGCCCTGGTCCCACCTGGAGGAATTCCTGAGGGCCATTGCAGCAGGCTTCCTTGAGACTGCGTCCTCAACCTCCTCTCTGCCCAGGGCTGCTTCTCTTGTCTGTTTGTCCTTACTGTGGCTGAGACAGGCTCTGCTGATGTTGCCTCGGCTGACCTTGAACTTGGGCTTCATCGAGCTCCACCTCAGCCTCCCCAGTAGCTGGGATCACAGCCTCCGTGCACAGCTTTTTTTTTTTTTTTCCGGGGATTGAACCCAGGGGCATTTCACCACTGAGCAATATCCCCAGCCTCTACGCGGCTGAGGCTGGCCTTGAACTTGCAATCCTCCTGCTTCAGCCTCCCAAGTTCCTGGGTCAGTCACAGCTCTTAAGTGGTTCCTTTTCCTTTCCCGCCCTTCCTTCCTGCCTTTCGTGGAGCTGGGGATTGACCCCAGGGCCTGTGCATGCTAGGCAAGTACTCAGAGGTGTTTTCAATAAACATTCGGAGTGAAAAATCTCTTCCTAATGACCCAAGCCCAAGATAAGCGCTCAGAGAGTCAAGGATTCGTCCAGGGTCCCATAGCAGGTAAGATAGGGAGCTAGGACTGTAACCCGCCACCTCCCTCCACACTTGGTGCTCTCTCGCACGCGCTCTCTCTATATCTCTCTCTTTAGTTGTAGATAGATAGACACAATACTTTTATTTTATTTAGTTATTATTATGTGGTGCTGAGCCTTGAACTTAGTATCTCTCACGTGCTGGGTGAGCGCTCCACCACTGAGCCCCACCCAGCCCAACACGGAGCTCCTAAGGGTTCAGCTTGGAGCCCTCCTTATCACTGGGCTCTGCCAACACCACAACTGTCCTGGAGCTCTGGCTGACCCTGCCCCACACCTGCTCCAGGTGTTTCTGGAAGAGAAGGAACAAAACAAAAATTCATAGAATGTGAAACCTAATGGTGTCATCTCTGTTCCTTTCTTGTTCCTGAGCCCCGTAGTTTAGAGCTGAGCTGAGAAAGCCCTCTGGGCCCGTGGCCAGCACACACACGTAACATTGCAATGACAGGTGTTTAGCAGGACTGCAGGAAGGTCTTGGGGATTCAGAAAACTCGTTTCTTTGCATGTGAGTTAAAGGCCCACACAGGATTATAGTTGGGGCCAGGGCATCTCCAAGTGCAAGGGTCCATTTCCAGCAACACGGGATGCTTAGGGAGGTCTTTTGTGAGTCTCTGGCTATACTAACAATGACGATAAGCCACTGAACCACTGACTTATGCCAGCCACCACCCACTTTCACACACGTTGCATACTATATGATATATATATTCATACATAAATATAAATGCATGTATAATTCATTACACAATATATTATATATGGTAAACAGCATATTACATGTAATATAATATGTGCACATAATACATCGGTTATATATTATTTATTTGTGCTTATGTATTTGTCTATTGTAACTTGTATGTTATTAAAAATATTGATATGTGCCATAAGTATATTTTATAATATAGAATGATAGGTAAATACTGAGTAGTCTACAGACTATATTGCCGCAGTCCGGCTGCAGCAAAATAACCGGGGGGGTGGGGGTGACGAACAACTTGTGTAGATTGATACAGCAGGAGTGGGACCCCTTTATTGTACAGAGGTATTTATACATTCCACACAGCTTATCTTAATTAGCATAAACTAGATATATCAGTCAACCAATAAGGAATCTCCACACTTAATGGCTCCCTGGCATTACTTCATAAACCACTCCCTCTGGCAATACGCCAGGCGCCATCCAGACTTGTTTACAGACTCTAACACTATATAATAGTCATTACATATTGAATACAATACTGAAATAGATAAATACCAAAACACCATAAGTGTTATGTATTGTTGTTTACTTTAGGTATGTACATATATATACTATGTACATACCCTGTATATTATGTGTACGGTATTTACTGTTCCATATTACATATGCATACATGTGTACACTGTATGTTACTTACTGCAAGTTAAGTCACTCGCTCAAAGTCCTGCTGCTGGTAGATGGCAGATACACTCCAGTTTGCACGACTCATTAATTTTCAAGAACTGTGGCTCCGAATCAGCACATTTATTCAACCCAATGCACAGACCAGGAAAAGCCTGGAACTCTGTCTTCCTCCCTCCCCACACATAACCAGGGCTCAACAAATAACTGAGTGGGGCTGGTGATGGGGCTCAGTGGTGGAGCACTTGCCTAGCACACCCGGGTGCTGGGTTCAGCTCCCCAAATCATGATACTGATAATCAAACACCAAAAAATTGATTCTTTTTTTTTTAAAGAGAGAGTGAGAGAGATAGAGGTAGAGAGAGAGAGAGAATTTTTTAATATTTATTTTTTAGTATTTGGCGGACACAACATCTTTGTTTGTATGTGGTGCTGAGGATCGAACCCGGGCCGCACGCATGCCAGGCGAGCGCGCTACCGCTTGAGCCACATCCCAGCCCCAAAAAATTGATTCTCTAAAAGTGGCTTGGTTAAGCTGGCCAAGTGGATTTGAGTAAGAAACTTAGATATAAAGGCTGCTATCTTAAAATGAAAATGTAAGGGTAGATTCTTAAAATATATTTAAATATATTTTCTATAATTGAAACCAGAAGCTGTTGTTGTTATTGAGGGTTGAACCCAGGGCTCTTTACCACTGAGCTACATCTTTTATTTTTAAATTGAGACAGTTGCTTAGGGCCTTGACGAGTTGCTGAGACTGGCTTTGAACTTGCGATCCTCCTGCCTCAGCCTCCTGAGTCGCTAGGTTTAAAAGGTGTGTGCCCCTGTGCCTGGAATAAACAGAAACTCTGGTAGTGTGTTGCTCAACTTCCAGTCCTTCAGGTTTTCCCCAGTAATGAATGCGTTACATATAAAACACAGGGGAGCCGCTGGGCGACATGCCTCTTCAGCCTCTTCAGCACCCAGGGCTGGCAGAGCTAGGACGGCTGGTCACAGTCCCTGTGTGGGTGCTGAGAAACCCGACGCGGGCTTCGTAGGGGTCTGTTTTGCCTGGTGCTGTCAGGCAGGATCCGATCAGATTGAACTTCCTGTAGAATAATTCACAGAAAGTTATTTATGGCTTCTAATCTTCCTGATCTGAGACAGCTACTTGGGTTAAAGGAAGAGGGTTGAGGAAGTGGGGCAGAGGGAAAAAAAGAAGAAAAGGTCAGGGTGACAACCGGCCTACACGTCCTTACTAGGAAGAAACGGCCTGAAGCCAGAGGCTGAGTGGTGTGTTGCATTTGGTGTCTAATATTTTAAAACCTAACAAAGGTAGGTTTTAGTTTTAAGACAGAAAACGTCCTTGTTGCCTTTTCAATTTACTTATAAGAAGTTTAGCCGATTGCCCACCACCAAGTTCTGATGTGTAATTGCCTCAGGCTACACCCTGGATTGTGCTTTTTTTTTTTTTAATACTTATTTTTTAGTTCTCGGCGGATACAACATCTTTGTATGTGGTGCTGAGGATCGAACCTGGGTTGCAAGCATGCCAGGCGAGCGCACTACCGCTTGAGCCACATCCCCAGCCCCCTGGATTGTGCTTGAGATCAAATTTGTTGAAATTGACATTTATTTGTCATTTTATTTTTTGGTACTAGGGACTAAACTCAGGGGTGCTTAACTACTGAGTAACACCGCCAGTCCTTTTTTTTTTTTTTTATTTTGGGACAGGATCCTGCTAGGTTGCTTAGGACCTCATTAAGTCGCTGAGGCTGGCCTTGAATTTGCTGACCCTCCTGCCTCAGCCTCCCAAGATGCTAGGATGACAGGTGCGCACAGGATTGCACACCTGGTTGGAGTTATTTTTATTCTGGTTTCATGTTGTGCAGGAAGAAGCAGCATACTTGAAAGAATGAAAACTTCAACGATCAGATGAGCCTATGTATCTGAATAATGAGAGATCCGATTGACCCAATTTTCTTGCAATTGAAGAAGTGAAAAGATTCCAGCTTCACCCACTGAACCGAGTTGAGAAATGTCTTCCTAAAACTGAAGTCCACACACAACTTATGAACACAGCCTTATTTGGAGATAGAATCTTTGTGGATGTGACCAAGTTAAACTAAGGGCAGACTGGATTTGGGCAAGCCCCAAATCTAAGATGACTGATGTTCTTGTAAGAAGAGAGAAAACTGGACACAGAGGACAAGGTCCGTGAAGAGAGAAGCAGAGACTGAAGCCACTCGTCCATCAGACAAGGAACAACAAAAATGGCTGACAAACACCACAGGGTAGAAGTGACAAGACTTGTCCCTAGAGCTTTTTTTTTTTTTTTCCTACCAGGGATTGAACTCGGGGGCACTCAGCCACTGAGCCACCTCCCAGGCCTTTTTGCATTTTATTTAGAAACAGGTCTCACTGAGTGGCTTAGGGCCTTGCCATTGCTGAGGCTGGCTCAGAACTCGAGATCCTCCTGTCTCAGCCTCCCGAGCCTCTGGGATTACAGCGGGTTTTTCCCTAGAGCTGTGAGGAGAATCCGGCTCTACCTCAGGAACTGTAACGGAATAAATTTCTGTCTTTTAAAGTCACCAACTTTGTGCTAATTTGTCATTGCAGAAAATTAATACACTCGCAATAAGAGAAATGAAAATGAAAATCATACCGGCATGCCCTTGGGAACCCGACAACACTGCAAGAAACCAAACGAAAGAAAATTCAGACAATGAGGATCCACAGTAAAAGATCATAATTGGGGCTGGGCTGGGGCTCAGTGGTAGATCGCATGCCTAGCATGTGTGAGGCCCTGGGTTCCATCCTCAGCGCCACATAAAAATAAATAAAGTAAAAGTCCATTGACAACTAAGAAAATATTTTAAAAAATGCACATTACTTTATACTGTGACCCAGTTAGACAATGCACACATACACAGAAGTACGCACTGGTTTTAATATGTGTTGTTGAGTGCATGCTGATGGTTTTCTATTTCCTTACTTTCTATTTCATTTTGGTCTAGTTTAGTCTGGCTTATAAATAAAAAAAATATATTTTTCTTGGTACTGGGGATTGAACCCAGGGGTGTTTGACCACTGACATCCCCAGCCCTTTGTAGTTTTCATTTTGAGACAGGATCTCCCTAAGTTGCTGAGGCTGGCCTTGAACTTGCAATCCTCCTTGCTCAGCCTCCTGAACCACTGGGATTATAGGTGTGTGCCGCTGTGCCCAGCTAAAATGTTGGTCATGCTCCATCAGATTAACTTCACAATCCTACTCATGATGGAGCCTTAAGTTTGAAAACGCTGGCTGAGCCAGGTGTGGTGAATCTATAAAGGCGGAAAGGATATTGGCAGTAGCGGGGGCTGGGAGTAGTGATCAACAGAACCTGCATGACTGAGGCCGGGATGGCAGTCCTTTAGCGTGCACTGGGCCTGGTTTCCATCCAGTGCCATGAGACACACAAACCCCAGCTGCATTCTATTCCAAATTCACTAGGAATCATCGGATTGGGGTGGATTTATGACACGTAAATTCCACAGCAATAAAAGTACCTCCAGAGAAAGAAGCAGCAGCCAGGTGGGGGGGTCACCATGAAGCCGTCAGCCTTCGGGAATTGGGACCAGCTTTTTAAAACAGTGTGCAAGCCGATGGTTGTGGCACACTGTGTAATTCCAGTGACTCAGGAGGCTGCGGTGTGAGGACCACACATTAGAGGCCAGCCTCAGCAACTTAGTATGGTATGTCTCAAAATAAAGATTAAAAAGGGCTGGGATGTGGCTCAGGGGTAGAGCACCCCTGGTTCAATCCCCAGTAACCACAAAACAATGCAAAACCAGAACGAGGTACAGGTGCTCAGCTGCGTCTTCCTCTAGTCTCCTCAGGGTCTCAAGGCAGGGCTTCCTCCAGCGCATCTGCACATTCCTCCAGTCCTTCAGGGCATCATTCATTGGGTTTAAGACCTTTGGACAAGGTGAATATGGGGACAACGTCAAAAGTCGCACGCTCCCGTGGCCTTCGGAACCTCCCCCTTCCCAACGTGTTCTCCTCCGATGGCTTCTCCCTCTGTCCCCGTTTACATTCTGTGATTTCTCAAAAGGTGGGTTCCGAAGCACAGGAAAGCTGGGCGGCATGGGGCACTGGTGGGTGCTGGAGAAGCGCCGCCGAGCACCACTGCGGAACCTCTGCAGCCAGTCTACTGAGAGCCTCCTCCTCCTCCCCCTCCTCCTCCTCCCCCCCCTCCCCCCCCCCTCCCCCCCCCCCTCCCTCCCCCCCTCCCCCTCCCCCCCCTCCTCCACCGAGGTCCCCCTGGGGTTTCCCCACCCCCGTGCCTCTGTGGTTGGGGTGATGCTTCGCCCACATTCGCCGGTTTGGGTTCTAGGAATTAGCAAGTGACTCAGGGCAGCCCGTGAAGCCCACCTCTGTCCCTGGTGATCAGCTCCAAGATGGCTGTGTGGCCCAAGGCAGTCCAGTTAGGGCCAGTTCTGGGTTGTTTCCTAGAAATACTAAATTTTTTTTTTAAACCGTGATGGCTCAGTGGTGTGGATGTAGGATTGTATCTGCTGTGGGCCTCGGTGGTCCACCAGATGAGGAAACCGTAAGAAAGAATGAGGCTAATACAAGAAAACAAACCAAGAGACAGGAGAGAGTGTTGATGTCAACGTGAGGGTTTCTGGATCCCTCTGTACCTGAAGCTGGTGCTGCTGTACCCTTGACATCAGGAGTGCCTCTGAATTCTCTTTTCATGAGCCAGTTTGATTTTAGTTTCTGTCACTTGCTGTCAAGAATTCTGACTAATACAGTGTCCCTGGGCAAGTGTTCATTTGTAATACCCTCCATTTCCTTATCTGGAAAAAAGGAACTGAGAATGAGGTGTAGAAAAAACAAATAACTCAATTTGTTGAAAAGCCACTAGGAAGAGTGTGAATGTTATCCAGTTTGAACCAATAATGTGCAAGAATGCCTAGTTACTGCCCAATATCCACTTTTTGTCTTTCTCTATATTAATAGAATTCTGATTTCCCCCCAGTTCTGGTGATCAAACCCAGCGCGTGGCTCATGCTAGGTGAGGTTTCCCCACTCTAACCCTCCTGGGTCTGTCTTTTTGGAATAGGGATTGAACTCAGGGGCACTCGACCACTGAGCCCCATCCCCAGCCCTATTTTGTATTTTATTTAGAGACGGGGTCTCACTGAGTTGCTTAGTGCCTCGCTTTTTGCTGAGGCTGGCTTTGAACTCGCGATCCTCCTGTCTCAGCCTCCCGAGTCACTGGGATTATGGGTGTGCACCACTATGCCTGGCTTGGGAGAGCCTTCTTTTAAAAAATCATAAAAGTATGAATATAGCATTAGGTGTGAAGGAGAATATTGATATAAAATGAGAACAGGAATCTCTCTCTCTCTCTCTCTCTCTCTCTCACACACTCACACACACACACACACACACACACACACAGTTATGGGAGCTATAGGAGCCAGACTCCAAAACACCTTCTAATGATTGGGTGACCCCTTGCTTTCGGGTGTGGTGTCCCCTACATTCCACCAGGTGGTCTGAGTGATCTGTAGAACTTGGCAAAAGTGACGGTGCATCGTGGCAAGATGGTTTATCTCGGATTCTTTCTTAAATCACTTGCTTAGCGGGGAAGCCCGCGCCCTGGTAGTGAGGGACAGAGACCTGGGGCCATGAACAAGGCTCAAAGTCAGATCCAGCCAGAGCAGGACTGCCAGTAGCCGGGGCCTGAGTCAGTGCCACCCAGCCGAGGCTCCTGGGTCCTGCCCCACAGTCACCGTGACACGTGTTTATTGCTTTAAGCTGCTGGGCTGTGAGTGGGTTTGTCACGCAGCCACCGAGACTCAGCACAGTGGCTGTCCCAGCGGCTGCTCTTGTCTTCTGAGGCTCTTTGGGTAATTTATAAAAATACTCACACAGAACTGCTTCCTGTTTGTGCCTGGCTTCCCTCCCCACCCAAACCCCGTGTGGCTGCAGCGCTGTGGAGTCCGGGCCTTCCACAGGAGGCCGGGCACAGAGCAGGACCTCCAGCTGCACTTGTTGAATCAAGGAGTAAAGAAGACCCTCGCAGGGCTGGGGTGGGGCTCAGGGCCGGGCTCTTGCCTCCAAGTGTGAGGAACTGGGTTGGATTCACAGCACCACATACACATAAGTGAATCTCAACATCTAAAACAGAGAGACCCTTGCCGGAAGGGTTCGCCTCCTCTACCTTAGTTATCTATTCATATTTCACAGTTCTGGGGTGGAGCCCGGACCTTGGGACCCCTGAGCTGAGCCCCCAGCTCCTCATCCTTATTTTATACATCAAAAACAGAAGCTCAGCCAGGCGCAGTGACGCGCGCCTGCAATCCCAGCGACTGCAGAAGCTGAGGCAGGAGGATCTCAAATTCAAGGCTAGCCTCAGCAATTTAGGTAGGCCCTGGGCAACTCAGTGAGACCCTGTTTCAAAACAAAAAAAAAAAAAAAAGCTCAAAATAAAAGAAAAAAGGCTGGAGAGGTGTCTCAATGGTTAAGCTCCCCTGGGTTCAATTCCAGGGACAAGACAAACCAACCAACCCCCGCCCCTCTAGAGACTAACAGTCTTGACTCCTCAGCAGAAGGTCTTTCCATAGAACCAGGTACACAGTGGATGCTAATAAATGCAGATTGACGGAAGAATCAGTGATGTGTCTTGTCCTTGTTCAGTGAAGGTGAATGTCTCCTTACTGTAGAAACAAGGACGAGAGGGAGAGGCAGAGGAGATGATGGATCACTGTGGCAATCAGTTCTGCAGGGAAGGCTGTATTTTGTGAAGAAAAAAAAAAAAACTTTGAAAAATGGACAAAACCACTTCAAAAGTGCCCAGAGACTAAAATTTGGAACAAAAAGGATTTGTTTCTCATTCCATGCATTATATTAGAAAAGCTGATGTCTCGGGGTTTAAAGCCTATGCAAAATCATTTGTGGTTTGCTCCCCTCTCTTTTGAACAATTACAAAATCTCCAGACTGACGCACACTGGGGTCCGGCTGCAAGAGAACCACAGGAGGCTACCCTCAGCCCTTCCCTCCCACGTCTCTCTGTAGTCAAGGTCAAAGTCAGGGGAGGGTCCCTGGCCCGGAGGTTGTTGTGAGTCATGTGACTGCTCTACCCTCCCCTGAACTCTCTGATTCTCTGAAATTGCAATGAGTTAGAAGAATTGTGGCTATCCTAATTAGGCCAAGTGTAATTAGATTTTGGAGTGGTAGAACTTGCAAGGTCTGAATGTTTGTGAAAGAAACATTTAAGCCTTTGAAAGTTAATGGATTTGTCCACCGAGTTATTCATAAGTCTTTTTGGCATCAAGCCCAGGGTCTGGGACATTTTAGGTGCTCAATAAATTAATAAAGTTGTTGACTTGAAAGGGACTTAATTAGACACCTAAAAGAGAATGGATCATTCAGTCCACGAGCGCAACTTCTATAACCCCAAGTTCTCAAGATTTATTATTATTATTATTACTACTACTACTACTACTACTACTACTACTACTACTACCAGGGATTGAACCCAGGGGTGTTTTACCACAGAGCCACATCCCCATACTTTTTACAAAATTATTTTATTTAGAAATGGTCTCCCTGAGTTGCTGAGGCTGGCTTTGAACTTGCGATTCTCCTGAGCTGAAGGGATTAGAGGCGTGCGTCACTGCGTCCATCAGGATTCTGCTCTTCTTAATTTGAGGATTTGATTCTTCTCTTTGCCTCAGAGAGTCATGTCTGTGGGTTCAACCCGTCCGTACTTATTTCCTGTCTAGGATCCCACCCTCCTTGCCCCAGTCCCTTGTATTTTGGAAGGCTGGTCCCACTCCTGGCTCCGGAGATGGCATGCCCTTGGCCTCGGCCAGTCAGTAAGCCCAGTCCCCCTGGCCACCACACCTGTGAGGCCAGAGACCTGCAGGTGACCCAAAGTGAACATCAGGGCCAATCTGTGCCCACCCACTTCTTTTACTAGACTGTTTCATTTATAGCAATTTAGATTTACAGCAAAACTGAGGGAAACTCACAGAAAGGTCCCCCACACCCCCATCCCTGACCTTGACTACCGCCCCACCATCACATGGCCCCCCCAGTGGTACATTTCTCACAATCAGGGAACCCACACCCACCCATCGTCATCCAGCTCAAGTTCACGGTCTACAGTGGGGTTCACTCTCAGCGCTGTGCGGTTCTGGGAGGTCTGGTGGATTCAGGATGGAACATTCTCAAGTTTCTGTGATGCCTTTTCCTGGTCTGACAGTGCATTTCTTTGTGACACTGAATACAGTTCTATTTTCTGGATATACTAGTTTATTTATCTCATTCACCTCCTGAAGGACATCCTGGTGGCTTCCATGTTGCCCATTGTAAATAAACCTACTATAGACTTTTTTTTTTTTTTTGATACTCACAGTTGAACCTGGGAGCACTCTACCACTGATCTACATACTGAGCCCTTTTTATTTTGAGACAGGGGCTCTCTAAATTGCTCAGGTTGGCCTTGAACTTGTGATCCTCCTGCCTCAGCCTCTCAAGTAGCTGGGATTACAGGCCTGCACCACCACCCACAGCTTGCTACAAACATTTGAGTGCAGGTTTTTGTATGTATGTGAGTTTTCAACTCATTTGGGTTCAATAGCAAGTAGTCCAATGGTTAGATCCTATGGTAAGAGGTTTTTAGCCTTTTTTTTTTTTTTTGGTACTAAGAATTGAACCCAGAGGTGCTTAACCACTGAGCCACATCCCCTAAATTGCTTAGGGTCTTGCTAAATTGCTGAGGCTGGCCTCGAACTTGAGATCCTCCTGCCTCAGGCTTCCAAGTCGCTGGGACAATAGGTGTTCGCCACCATGCCAGTCTAAGCTTTTTAAGAAAGTGCCAAATTGTCTTCCAAAAGGGATGTGCTATTTTGCATTCCCACCAGCAATGAATGAGAATCCCTGCAGATCCTCATCTCCAGCCTTTGGTGCTATTACTATTTTAAATTTCAGTCCCTCTGATAGGTGCACGGTGGTATCTTACTATTTTAGTTTGCAATTCCCTAATGACATGTGATGTTGAATGCCTGTTTATGTTTAACGCTGTCTGTATATCTGTATCTGCTTTGGTGAGGTGTCTGTTCAGAATTTTATTTATTTATTTGTTTTGCCAATATTTATTTTTTAATTTTTGGTACCAGGGAACCCAGGGGCATTCTGTCACCAAGCTACATCCTCAACCTTTTATTTATTTGGCACTGGGGATTAAATCCAGGGGAACTTTACCATTGAGTACATCCCCAGTCTTTTTGTTAAATTTCCCCCCTCACACAAGGCCTTGCTAATTTAAGGAGGCCGGCCTTGAACTTGCATTCCTCCTACCTCAGCCTCCTGTGTTGCTAGGGTGACAGATGGTGCACCACACCTGGTGCACATTGCAGATTTTTTTTTTTTTCTTTATCGTTGTTGCGTTCTCTGGATAGCAGTCCTTTCTGAGATTCACCTTTTGCAGATGGCTCTTCCAGTCTGCAGTGGGGCCTACCATTCTCCAGAGAACTCCTAAACTTTTCCTGGACTGGGTCGTGGCCCTGCTGAGGAGGCTGAGAACATGGGAGCCAAGCTGGAGCTGTGGGCAGAATGGGTGGGTGGAGTGGCACAGGCCTCTAACCCTAGGGACTCAGGAGGATCCCAAGTTCAAGGCCAGCCTCAGCAACACAGTAAGACCATGTCTCTAGATTTTTTTTTTTTTAGAAAAGCAGGGGGCTAGGGGTTGTAGCTCAGTGGTAGAGCACCCCTGAATTAAATCCTCGGTACCCCGCAACACACACACAGAGAAGAAGGCAGCTCTCCCAAGTTGTTAAGTGTGGAAACCCCGATCATCCCTGTTCCCAGAGCAGGTCTCCGGGACGTGGCAGCGTTGGGGACCCCGCCCAGGGAAGGTTGCTGGGACCGACCCCTGGGGTGGAGATTCCAGCCCACCCTTTCCTGCCGTCACCCAAGGCTCCCTTGAAAGTTTGAGCTGCGGAATCAGACCAGGGGTGGTGACAATGGCCGGGCGCTGACGGCACACCGCGGTGGCGGACACCTGGACCACCGCCAGGTGGACTCCCGCCCCGCCCGGGTGGAGGCGGTCCTCCTCGGCCTGGTGACCGGGCTGCCGTCCCCGTTGACTGGCTCGCGGTCCCTTTCTTGGTCGCCGCGGGGGCGATGGAATACAATTTTTCTTCTTTGCTCCTTCCTAACGAGCCGCGGGAAACCGAGCTGCTGCTCTCCAGCCTCCTGCGGCCTCGACTTCCGAGGCTCTAGCGGTGAATTAGCAAAAGCAACAAAACAAAAGTAAATCAGCCGCTCTCTGGGCTGGGGATTTAAAGATCTCTGTGATCTGATAAATCAGGTCACCCACTGCCCCCCCCCCCCAGAGCGGCTGCTGAACCAGGCGCTGGATTTGTTTAAGGAGAGAAGTGACCGCTGCTTGTTGAATGCGTGTTTTGTGTTAGGTGTCTGCATGTATTAGCTCCTCCACCACCCATTTAGACATCGACAGGGTAAGTCTGATGATCCCTGTTTGCAGATCAGGCTCAGAGAGGCTGTGACATGTCTGAGGTCACACAGCACATAAATGATAAAGTTGACTTGACGTCCGCCTGGCTTAGGACTCATGTTCTTTCTGCTTCCCCAGATGGGTCAGATTCTTCTATTTTATGATTTTATAGCATCCAGCTTTGCTGCATCGTATTTATTATGATTTCATAATTATACCATATTGTTGTAGTCACCTATTGCTGTATAATCATCTGCCCTAAATTAGCTTTTTGATTTTTGTTGTTGTTATTGTTTTCTTTTTTGTAGTGCTGGGACTTGGACCTAGGGGTGCTCTATCACTGAGCTCTAACCCTATCCCATATTTATTTATCTATCTATCTCTCTATCTATTTAAACCAAGGGCCTTGTGCATAGGAGGCAAGCACTCTACCAACTGAGCTACATCCCTAGCCCCCATTTTAGTTTATATTTTGAGACAGGGGCCTGGCTAAGTTGCTGAGGCTGGCCTTGGATTTGCAATCCTCCTGCCTCAGCCTCCTGAGTAGCTGGGATTACACTGTGTGCCACTGCACCTGGCTCCCAAAGCGTAGTTTGAAACATTGGTTATTATCTCTGGTGAGCCTTGGATTGGCTGGATGGCTCTCCTGTTGGTCCCTCTGGATCTGCTCTAGCAGCTGCCCTCCCTGGAGGATCAGCTGGGGCCTCAGCCAGGACTACCAGGTGCTAAGTCTCTCTCACTTTGTGCTCTTTCTATTTTTTTAGTTATTGATGGACCTTTATTTTATTTGTTTATAGGCGGTGCTGAGGATCGAACCCAGGGCCTCACCCATGCCAGTCGAGTGCTCTACCCTGAGCCCCAGCCCCAGCCCCCGTGGTCTTTCATTTAGGGTTTTTCCTGGTGTGGTGGGCTCTGTGCAGAGTTGCAGGACTGAAAGTGAACACTGCCAGGTGTTCCCAGGAAGAAGCCCTAGGACTTGTGCAGTGTCCTTCTAGTCTCTTCTCCTCTGTATTGGTCACAGCAAGTCCCAGGAAGCTCCACGTGAGCTTAGGCCAGGTCAGTATTTTCATAGTTATCTGTCCAGTGCCCGGAACAGACCGAGCCTGGGACATAGAACACCTGTTGATGTAAACAAGAGCATGTTTCCTTAGCACAGTGGTTTACCTGGAGAGACCCCTAAATGGTGGTTATTACATGATTGCATTCCTGGGATGATAAATAATATGAATGATCAGATTCCCACAGGTTGAGCACTAGTCTTCATTGTTCTCCCCATCCCACTTCCAGGTCCCCAGTATCCAATGTCCTGTAAATTGCCAGAGACACCTGACCAAATAAAGAAGTGAGAGAATAGGGACTGGCACTGGGGCTCGGGCTCAGTGGAAGGGCACCCGCCGTGCACGTGTGAGGCCCTGGGTTTGATCCTCAGCTCCACATAAAAATAAATAAAGATATTGTGTCCATCTACAACTAAAAAAATGTTTTTTTTAAAAAAGTGAGAGAACATAGTTATGAAAGCCGGGTGGGGAGCATCCCTGTCATCTGGAACTTGGGAGGCTGAGGTGGGAGGACCGCAAGTTGGAGGCCGGCCAGGGTGGCAACTTAGTGAGACCCTGTCTTTATATCAATTACTTAATTAATGAAGGACTGGGGGTGTTGTTCAGTGCTAAAAGCACCCCTGGATTCAATCCCCAGTACCAAAATCAGAAATGAACAAATTAAATAGCAAGGAAGTGTCGTGCGGTTGTGGAACCTGCCTGGGTTTGAACCCTGGCCCCTCTTGCTAGACGTGAAGGCATGAACAGGTCATTTGAGCTTTCTATGCTTTTGTTTCCTTTCTGTAAAGGCCGCATAGTCATAGTCCATGTTTCTTTCTTCTCTTGCAGTGCTGGGGAGGGAACCCCGTGCCACCCACATGCCAGGCACGCGCTTTACCACTGAGCTGCACCCCCAGCCAAGAGTGCATATTTCTTGAGATTGATGAGATGATTTAACATGTTAATACTCACAAAGTATTAACAAGAGGATTGGCATGTGGTCAGTGTTACATAGGCACTAACTTTATTTTTATAAGCACATAGAAGTATAAATGTGGCCCGGTGCAGTGGCACATGCCTGTAATCCCAGAGGCTTGGGAGGCTGAGGTAGGAGGATCGAGAGTTCAAAGCCAGCCTCCACAACAGCGAAGTACTAAGCAACTCAGTGAGAACGTGTCTCTAAATAAAATACAAAATAGGGCTGGAGAAGTGGCTCAGTGGTCAAGTGCCCTTGAGTTCAATCCTGGTACTAAAAAAAAAAAAAAAAAAAAAAGAAGCATAAATTCGAATTTGATTTTCCAGGGAGCCATTTTCTTCAGATGCTGCAAACTCTTTTGGGAGACGTTGTTCTCTGCCTCATCTGACACTTGGGACAACGGGAACCCATTGAGATGATCCCAAATGAGAACAAAACCACCCAGTTCTTGGTTGGATAACTTTCATTCACCAATTTCTAATTTCCTATATGATAGTTTAAGATTTCACGTGTGTGTGTGTGTGTGTGTGTTGCTTGAGATGGAACCCAGGGTCACCAGCACACTAGGTAAGTGTTCCACTATTGAGTTACATCCCAGCCCCTTTTTTTATTTTGAAACAGGGACTTGCTAAGTGGCTGGCGTTGGCCTTGAACTTGGGATCCTCCTGCCTCAGCCTCCTGAGTAGTTGGGATTACCTCTGTGCCACCATGCCCAGTTGAAAGTGTCATGATTTTCAACAAGTTTTGGTAAAGTTCCAAGTGAAAGTAAATACAGGAGCCCGGGGTGGGGGTGGTGAGGGCCGGTGGTGGACTCTTGCCTGACATGGCCGGGCCCTGGGCTCCATCCCGGGCATGGCAGCGGGGCAGGGGGAGCCTGACGATCTGGGATTTCACAAGCCTTGCTGATGGTTCTGACGCTCCCCAAATTTGAGAACCACTAGTTAATATGCTCTGGTTGGTCTATGGTGGGCGAGCACAGCCAGCAAGAGAAAGATTTCTGGAAAAGACACCCAAGAAAATTAAGTGAAAAAAGTAAGTTGCCGGCTGGGTTGTGGCTCAGTGGCAGAGCACTCGCCTAGCACGCATGAGGCATTGGGTTTGATCCTCAGCACCACATAAAAATAAAATAAAGATGGGGCTGGGGATGTGGCTCAAGCGGTAGCGCGCTCGCCTGGCATGTGTGTGGCCCGGGTTCGATCCTCAGCACCACATACAAACAAAGATGCTGTGTCCGCAGAAAACTAAAACATAAATATTAAAAATTTCTCTCTCTCTCTTTAAAAATAAAATAAAATAAAGATGCTACACGCTCTTGTAGTCTTGTATTATTCCACAGAGCCTGAAAGAGCAGGGGGAAAGGCTTCTGATCAGAGAGAAAATCTGGTACCATCACAGCAGAGCCAGGCAAGGTGGCGCACGCCTACGATCCCAGCAACTTGGGAGGCTGAGGTAGGAGGATCGTAAGTTTGAGACCAGCCTCAGTGACTTAGCAAGGCCCTAAGCAACTTCGTGAGATCCTGTCTTAAAAAATAAAAACGGTTAGGGATGTGGCTCAGTGGTAGAGCACCCCTGGGTTCAATTCCTGTTACTAAAAGAGAAAGAAAGAAAGAAAAGAAAAAAAAGCAAGCAAGCTGTTCTTGCCTTGTTGATCGACTGGGTGGGCCCTCCAGGGTCTGCTGTGAGTGGGATCAGGAGGCAGGCCCCGCCTGACCTCACGTGGAACTGCCTTTACAGGAGACTGTATCTGGGAGTCCTCGAGGGATTGGGGTGAGACACGCGTCTTTTTCTTGCTTGAGCACCTCCTGCAGGCCCGACTTCCAGCATCATCTGTCTGGATGGAGGTGGGAAGGGGACAGTTTGGAGACACTGGAAGTTGACATCTGGGGAGTCTTCACCTTGAACCAGACACTCTGCTTGGCGCCTTATCCTTAGAAAGAAGGACCAGCACGTGGCGCACGCCCATAATTCCAGTGGCTCAGGAGGCTGAGGCAGGCGGATTGGGATCGTGAGTTCAAAGCCAGCCTCAGCAATTTAGAGATGAGCTAAACAACTCATGAGACGAGACCCTGTTTCTAAATAAAATACAATAATAATAATAATAATAATAAGTCTCAGTGGTGATTGCGTGCCCTTGAGTTCAATCCCTGGTGCCAAACAAAAGCTCCCTGGGTGTGCCCTGGGCAGGTGAGAACCCTTGTGCCTCCCGCATTCCTTCTCCTGCAACCACTGGATGAGCAGTACTGGGGCCCCAGGGACGGAGGCTGCTGTCAGTCACCTGGCCACTCTCACTGCACCCTGAACTACAGATGGATGGATCTGAAGCTCTGGGAAGTCGGCGTTTGTTCCAGTGGCTAATGTTCCTCTAACAGAACATGCAACAGAACTAAAGCCTCTGCAGGGCGGATCTCCCAAACGGACCTACTCCAGGGTGGTGGACCTCCCGAGAGTCTCCGAGAGCAGATGTACCTTTTCTCAATCCTGTAAGCAGGGTCAGGACCAAGGGCTTTGTTTCTTTGCTTTTTCCCACTAGAGTCCCACGGCTTCCTGGGTTGGAAGAGAACTCAAGTGTTCTTTTGCAATCTCTCAAAGACATCATGAGAGGACCACAAGACACCAACACTCGTCCCAGGTGGGTGTTGTCCCTGTGTTGGGTGCTGGGGATGGAACCCAGGGCCTGCAGCAGGCCAGATGAGCTTCACCACTAGCTGCAGCCCAGCCCCACTTCCCCTGCGCTCTGGGGGAGGGTTCACCTTACCCCACTTCCAGAGCTGGTCAGGCTGGGTTAAGCCAACTGCTGTATGGTATTTTCTTGGCTTCAGTGTTGGGTTCACAAACGGAGACGGAGCTGCATCTGAGGCACGGAGATGCAAGACATTCATCTGGAATCCTGAAGGAAAGCAATTTCTTTAGAGAGAACGCCCAGAGTATTTTTTTTTTTTCTCTCTCTCTTCCAACGTGGTGGTGTTGGTTGCTAGGCTCCTGGTTCCTAGTACCTCTTGCCAAGCAGGTGACTCTGACAGCTGTCTGAGGAGCCACAGGCAGAGAGGGGTCCCAAGGGCTCAAACACCGTCAGGACCTAAGTTCATTCATCTTTTCTTTCCTTCTTCTTCTTTTGTTTGGGGGACAGGTGGTGTGCGTTCTGGGGATCAAACCCAGGGTCTCAACATGCTGGTCTCCAGCTTGTGATCCTCCCGTCTCAGCCTCCCAAGTGGCTGGGATTGCAGGTGTGTGCCAATGTGCCCATCGATCTTGACTCCCACTGCACGTCTCTGACTTTCTCATTGCATTGGCTTTGCTTGCTGGTGGTACTGAAATACACTCACAATTCCACGTTCAAGTCACAACATCATATATCCCTGTGAATGAGAAAACACTTTTTTTTTCTTTTTTCTTTTTTTTAGAGAGAGAGAAATTTAATATTTAGTTTTTAGTTTTCAGCGGACACAACACCTTTGTTTGTATGTGGTGCTGAGGATCGAACCCAGGCCCCATGCATGCCAGGCGAGCGCACTACCGCTTGAGCCACGTCCCCAGCCCCAAGAAAATCCTTTTCTATATTTTCAAAATCCTTCATTTTGGGGAGAGGAGGAACCTTGTGCACCAATTTCCAACTGAGTTCAAACCTAGCAACTTAAGGAGGCACTTTGCAACTCAGCGAAAATCTGTCTCTAAATAAAATGCAAAAAAGGACAGGGGATGTGGCTCAGTGGTTAAGCCCCCCCCCCCCAGGTTCAATCCCCAGTACCAAAATAAATAAATAAATAAAGTCCAGGTTTGTCGGCTGGTCTGTGGTATGTGTCCCCCTTTCCTTTGCTTATTTATCTGGTGCTGGGGATTGAACACAGGACTTGCTATGCTAAGCATGTGCCCTCTACTCACACCCCAACCCCATTCATACAATGACAAATATACGTGATCCCAAGGTGGCTTGTCACCCTGGAGTTACTTTGGTTCACACCTGGAAAGTCAAAGTTCATTTCAGAGAGGCTGGACAGGCATGGGGAATGCCAACCACCCAGAGAGGAAGGGGAAGTGTGTGTTTGCTCTCTGGACAGAACTGGCTTTATAAAGTAATAAGTGGAGGTCTTCACAGGTGCGGTGGTGCACACCTGTAATCCCAGCTACTGGGGAGGCTGAGGCAGGAGGATGGCAAGTTCGAGGCCAGTCTCTACAACTTAGTGAGACCCTGTATCAAAATAAAAAATTTTTTAAAAAAGGGCTGGGGATGTGGCTCAGTGGTAAAACACCCTGGGATTAATCCCCAGCGCCCCCTTCTCCTCCCCGGGCTCCAAAAAAATAAGGAAAGAAACAGATACAGAAATTGGAAAATCTTCTCAAGGTCACTCAGCTGAGTGGGGTTTTAAGCCCACAACCTGCTCTAGAGGTTGCCTTTCAACCAATCCTGCGTCTTTTGAGAGTCCTTGCCAGGCGTGGCGTCCCACACCTGTATTACCAGTGGCTGGGGAGGCTGAGGCAGGAGGATCTCAAGTTCAAGTTCAGCCTTAGCAACTTAGTGAGATCCCGCCTCAAAATAAAAAATAAAAAGGGCTAGGGGTGTGGCTCAGTGGTTAAGTGCCCTGGGCTCAATCCCAAGTACCAAAAAACAACAACAAACCCCCCCAAAAAACCAGAAACCAAAAAAAAAAAAAAATCAAAGGGGACTCCTGCTTGTCCAGACAGGGGAGCTGGTAGTGGGAAACAGGAAGAGCTTGTCCTGAGCACAGGGTCTCTAATAGCAGAGAGGTGGTGGAGTTTAACCCTGGGTCACTTGCTTTTTTTTTTTTTTTTTTTTCTTTTTGGCACTGGAGATTGAACCCAGAAGCGCTTTACCACTGAGTGAGCCATGTCCCCAGCCCTTTTTATTTTTTATTTTGAAACAGGGTCTCACTAAGTTGTGGAGGCTGGCCTGGAACTTGCCATTCTCCTGCCTCAGCCTCGTTATTTGCTTTCTTATGAGGATAATGCTTGGAACAGAGGTACAAATGTCTCACTAATTTGATTTTAATAATTTAAGGCTTCTTAAATGTTACCAGGATTTAGCTAAGGCTCAGGCACCAGGGCCTGATTCTCTGGTTTCTGTAGCTACATTTGGAACTGGAAATGTGGCAGCCCTTGTTGTCCCCTGCTTATCTCCTGGGAGTTCTCAGATAAGCAGGCCCTGATCCTAGAACAGCAACTTCCCTTGACCAGGAGGAGGTTAAATGGTGGCTTTTAAATGAAATACTTTCATTTTCGCATTTTAGATGGGAAACCTTATTATGTCCAGCTGAGAGGACTTGGGTCTCCCTTTAGGCATGACCGATTATTCTGAATTTCCTGGGATTGAGAGGATTTCTGGATGCAGGATTTATGGTGCCCAAACCAGAAAAGTCCAGGGCAAATCAGGATGGGTTGGCCATCTAGGTCCAGCCGAGACCTGGAGTGAGGGGGTTTCAAAAGACCAACAGGAGTCAGGGGCAGTGGCACACACCTGTGGTCCCAGCAACTTGGGAAGCTGAGGCAGGGGGATTGCAAGTTCAAAGCCAGCATCGGCAGTGTGGGGAGACCCTATCTCAAAATTAACAAGACAAACAAACAAAAAAACAAGAGACAAGATTAAAGAGAACAAACAGCACTCGAGCGCTCTCAGGTGCTTTGGAGGTGCTTTTTCCTAAACAATCTGAAAGGTCAAGCAAACAAGCAGCTCCCCCCCCTGAAGTCATCTACCCTGTGTGCCGTGACCAGGGCCCTCCTCGCTGTCCAGAAGAGGATCCTCACTCGGGAAAACTCTGTGAGCGTGGCGAAATGACAATTTAGTTTTAAGATCTTAGGTGGCTTTATTTCCTATTCTAGAGGAGGGTGGCGCTTCGTCATGTAAAGTAGAATAAATGTGCTGACCAGCCAAACAGAGGAGGCTGGTGTCCTAGACAAAGAAGGCTGAACACAGTAGACACAGAATGAAAGGAGGATTGGCCACTTCAAAGCTACTTCACTGCAGCAGGAATAGGGAGACAGGAGAGAAAAATATCTGGTGGACATCAGGTGTCCTGTGTGTGTGTGTGTGTGTGTGTGTGTGTGTGTGTGAGAAGATCGTGGCAAAGGGAACTTTGCTATCGTGCCAACTGACCCCGGCCCTTTTGGGAAATCTGGCTGTTATCTCTCTTTCCTGATTTCTCAGAAGGTCAGATAAGTAGTAGTAGTATCCCTTTGGGGACTGGAATGTTAGCAAAAGTGACTCCATTTTGACTTTTAGTTTCATCCAGGAGCTTAGTCAGACACAATGGCCTTTTTCTGTAACAGTTACTTAACAGTATAAACCTTTTAAAATATACCTCCCATGCTCAAATTTCCCCAATAAGGTTCTGTATACATTTTTCTATTTCTTAATTCAGGAAGCCAGGTGCTATGGTGTAGACCTGTGAACCCCAGGTCTCGGAAGGCTGAGGCAGGAGGATCATGACTTTGAGGCCAGCCTCAGCAACTTAGCCAAAACCTGTCTAAAAAAGAAAAAGAAATAAGAAATAAGTGGGGGGACTTGGGATGTAAGTCAGTGGTAAAGCATTTCATTCAATCAATTAATAAAAATTCAGACACTGGACTGCATATTGCATTTCACTGTCACTTTTCTTTTGTGTCACCTTATTGTAGATGGACACCAGTTCCCTAGCCTTCCTTTGTCTTTTATATGGGTGATTTTTCTCATGGTATATGCTAGCCAGTTTTACAAAAAATCTTTCAATTTGGATTTATCTGATTATTTCAGATACAGGTTGACCATATTTGTAAAAAAAAAAAAAAAAAAAAAAAAAAAACCACAAAACTTAGAGGTAATACTGTGTGTGTCCTCAAGGAATGATCTTTTAAATTTATAGCAGCTGCCAGGCACCATGGTAGCCCACACCAGTAACCCCACACCAGCACTCGGGGGTAGAAAACAGGAGGGTTGCAAATTTGAGGCCAGCCTCAGCTATTTAGCAAGACTCTGTCTCAAAAAAAAATTTTTTTTTAAAGGACTAGGGGTGTTGCATAGCACCCCTGGGTTCAATCTCCAGTACCAACAAAATAAAAGACAAACAAATAAATAAATAAGTTTATAAGCACTGACCGCCCAGCCTCTTAAAGGGGAAGACATTGAAATGACCAAAAGGTGAAGGACCTTGTGCAGATCACATGAGGCTCTTCCTTGGTAACCCCAGATGCTAATCCTAATACAGGTTCTCACTGAGGGTTTTAGCACCTTGCCTTTGCTGAAGCTGGCTTTGAACTCGAGATCCTCCTGCCTCAGCCTCCTGAGCTGCTGGGATTACAGTCGTGCGCCACCGCGCCCGACTAGGAGGATCTTAAATTAGAGGCCAGCTTGGGCAATTTAGTAAGATCCAGTTCAAAATAAAAAGGGCTGGGAGGTGGTAAAGCGCCCCTCAGTTCAACCCCTATATGGCAAAAACCAAAACCACAACAAAACAACAGAAATGGACTCATGCTTTTTTTGTTTTTTGGTGCTGGGGATGAAGCCCATGCCCTCGAACATGCTCCGCACGTGCCCTGTGACTGCGCCTCCCCCAATGCTGCATGCTATTTTTCCTGGTCAGCAGTCAGCAAAAATACAGAAAGCAGCCTTTTCCTTATGACTTCTGCACACAGCTCCTTTCTCCAAGAGGAACTCCATTGTGCGTGCAGACTTCCTTTCTTCCGATCCTTCCTCTTTTCAAGATAAGGCCGGTTTTTCCCAGGGCTCTGGGGACCACACCTACGTGAAGCCATTCCAGGCCAGCCCAGCATTGTTTCCCTGCTCTGATAAGGCTCCAGGGCACAGAACAGTCCCTCTGTCGCCTACCTGTCTCCAAGGCACCCTGAGGTTAACTCCTGTTTCAGTCCGACTGTGGCCACTTCTGTTAGTAGGCTAGTTAATTGTCTGTTTATTGTATGCTCTTAATAGCCAGTTAGCAGACCATCCCCAGAATTATGGCTTAAACCAAAGGTTGTAAAGCTTGAACTGCATCAGAATCACCTGGAAGGCTTGTTGAGACACTCCTTGCTGGGCCCCTCCTCCAGAGCTTCTGATTCTGGAGCTCTCTGGGGAGGGGCCAGGAATTTGTACTTCTTTTTTTTTTTTTTTTTTTGGTGGTGGGTGGGAGGGGATTGAACCCACATGCACTTTTTTTTTTTAATGTATACATTTTATTTGGAGACAGGGTCTAACTAAGTTTCTTAGGACCTCGCTAAGTTGCTGAGTCTGGCTTTGAACCTGCCTCAGCCCCCAAACCACTGGGATTACAGGTATGAGCCATCATGCTCCGCAAGAATTTGTATTTCTAATCTGTTGCCAGGTGATGCTAATGTTGGTGTTGGTGGTCCAAGGACACAAGAATCACAGGTTTCAATTGTCATTTGCATAATTCAATTGATTAGCCAAGTGCCTGTAATTATGCCTATAATCCCAGAGGAGGCTAAGGCAGGAGGACTGCAAGTTCAAAGCCAGCCTCAGCAATTTAATGAGGCGCTAAGCAACTCAGTGAGACCTGTCTCTAAATAAAATGAAAAATAGGACTGGGGATGTGGCTCAGTGGTTGAGTGCCCCTGAGTTCAATCTCTGGTACCCCCTCCCGCCAAAAAATAGAAGAGATAATTCAATTGATTATACTGAAGTATTTGATTGATTTAATTGAAGATTGAACCCAGGGGTGCTTTACCACTGAGCTACGTCCTCAGACGTTTTTATCTTTTATTTTGAGACAAGGTCTCAGTATGTTGTTGTGGCTGGCCTCGAATTTGCACTCCTCTTGCCTCAGCCTCCCAAATTGCTGGAATTACAGCTGTGTGCCAACACGTCTGGCCTGTAGTGAAGTATTTTAAAGTGAGTTTCAGGGCTGGGACTGTGGCTCAGTGGTAGTGCACTTGCCTTGCATGTGTGAGGCACTGGGTTTGATTCCCAGACCATGTATAGATAAATAAAATAAAGATCTATCAACAAATAAGGGAAAAACATCTTTTTTTAAAAAATACTTATTAATTTTTTTTTTAGTTTTCGGCAGACACAACACCTTTGTATGTGGTGCTGAGGATCGAACCCGGGCCGCGCACATGCCAGGTGAGCGCGCTACTCTTGAGCCACATCCCCAGCCCCGGAAAAACATCTTTTTAAAAGTGAATTACAAGCTGGGCCTGGTTGCACATGCCTGTAATCCCAGCAATGAGGGAGACTGAGGCAGGAGAACTGCAAGTTCCAGTCCAGCCTCAGCCACGGAGACCTTGTCTCAAAATAAAAGATAAAAAGGGCTGAGGATGAGGCTCACAATTGAAAACACCCCAGTGTTCAATCTTTAATACAAGATAAAATAAATCAATAACCAAATAAATAAGCTAGTTATAGACAGACACCCTAAAACCTGACAGCCCCTACTTTTTTTTCAGAATTGGGCATTGAACCCGAGGTACCTACCACTGAGCCAAACCCCCAGTCATTTATTTTATTTTTTTGAGACAGGATCTCAGTAAATTGCTGAGGCTGGCTTCAAATTTAGGATTCTCCTACCTCAACTTCCTGAGTAGCCTGGATCACAGGCATGCGCCACCAAACCCCTCTCAACTCCCATTTTAAATGGGCTCAAATTCCTACTTTTTTTTTCTTTTTTTTTTTTTAACTATGCCTCATCTGTCTTGAAAAGTTTTCTGTTCTGGCCTCAATATGTACCCTGCATCTGTCCTTTTCTCCTACACCATCCTAGTCCAAATTCACCTCCCCTCTCACCTAAAATATCGTAGCCACTTCCTGTCTGGTGTCCTCTCCCATTCCTGCCCCCACCCCCAGCCAGTGGCCCAGAGGATCTTGGAAAAATGCAAGTCAGATCTTGACACTCTGCTGAAAACCCGCCCAGCAGCTGTGCTCTGAGAATAAATTGCAGACTTCTTTACAGCCAGCGAGAGCCTGCCTGCCTGCCTCTGCCCAGCCTCTGCCTTCGTAGCTTGGCTCTCAGGCTGTGCCTGTGCGCTGGAGTCTTCCTGCCTTGCACACACCAAGCCACGGGTACTTGTGATTGGCTGGAATTGTCCCCCACTCTCACCCCCAAATCTGCACTTAACTCGGAGATCTATCAACGCTGGAGATGTGCTGTGGGAGGAAAAAGGAGGAGGGGGAGATGCGTATCATATGTCATCACTTTAGTAAAAAAATACCACAGGTGCCCTTCCCTTACACCCGATTAGAATACCTCAGAAAGGATACCCAAGGGACAGGTAACCGAGGAAGGGGTGGCCCATGCTTGTAATGCCAGTGGCTTGGAAGGCTGAGGCTGGAGGATGTCAAGTTGGAAGCCAGCCTCAGCAATTTAGCAAGGCCCTAAGCAACTCAGAGAGATCCTGTCTCAAAATAAAATACAAAAGAGGGCTGGGGATGTGGCTCAGTGGTTAAGTGCCCCTGGGTTCAATCCCAGTACCAACTAATAATAATGATGATGATGTTGATGATGATGATGATAATAATAATTATATAAAGAAGAAACAGGTAACCGCTTGCCCCCAGGGAGGGAAACTAAGCACAGAAGAAAGTGGAAGATTTTTATCATAGATTTTTTTTTCCCCTACCATGGATTGAACTCAGGGGTGCTGACCACTGAGCCACATCCCCAGCCCTATTTTGTATTTTATTTAGAGACAGGGTCTCCCTGAGTTGTTAGTGCCTTGCCCTTGCTGAGGCTGGCTTTGAAGTCATGATCCTCCTGTCTCAGCCTCCCAAGCCATGGGGATTACAGGCGTGCACCATGGCACCCGCCCCACCAGCCTTTTCTTCTTCTTCTTTTTTTTTTTGTAGTTGTAGGTGGACAGCATGCCTTTATTTTATTTGTTTATTTTTATGTGGTGCTGAGGATCAAACCCAGTGCCTCACACATGCCAGTCGAGTGCTCTACCACTGAGCCCCAGCCCCAGCCCCTTTTCTTCGTTTTGAATCTTGTGTCAGAGCCATGTATTTATTTAGTCAAAGTTAATAAACAAGTCAATCCAATCAGCCCTAAGTAAGTAAGCCGTCCTGAGGTCGCTGTGTGCCCACCACCTACAGGCAGGCTTCTCCTGGAGCACTGATCACCACCTGAACTACCTTGCTCGTGTGTGTGTGTGTGTGTGTGTGTGTGTGTGTGTGTGTGTTAGCTTTTATTTTCTGCCTCCTGCCCCCCAGTTTATAACTCCCTAAAAATAGGAGCCTTGCTCCCTGTGGCTCTCCAGCCCATTTCCAGGGCCAGCAGAGTGCCAGATGAGTGGTAAGAACTGAATCAATATTTGTTGAATGATGGATCTTGTCCAATGAGGATGAGGTGGAGAGGCATGTGAGATAAGATCACCTGGGGATCCAGGACCTGCATACCTGAGCCTCAGTTGGCTGGCTAGCTTGGAATTCCAGCGGCTTTTCACTAATGCACTTTTTGTTTTCTTTTTTTTGGTACTGAGGATTGAACTCATGGGTGCTTTAACACTAAGCTACATTCCCTAACCCTTATTTATTTATTTATTTATTTTATTTTGGGCCAGGGTCTCACTCAGTTGCTGAGGCTGGCCTGGAACTTGTGATCCTCCTGCCACAGCCTCCGGAGTTGCTGAGATTGTTGGCATGCACCTTGCCCAGCTCTGCTTTGAAAGTGTGGGCATGCTCTGTGACTTCCTTGAACACGCCAGAGTCTGCAGAATAATGCTGGGGTTTCCTGCTGTGGGTGTTATTCTGGCCTGAGAAATGGGCAGAGAACTAGATCTGCATTTGCCCAACTTCTCTTGTTTCTTTCCGATTTTTTTTTTTTTGTACCAGGGATTAGAGTCATAGAGTCAGGGGTGCTTAACCATTGACCTCCATCCTCAACCCTTTTTATTTTTTATTTTGAAACAGACGCATACTAAGTTCCTTGGAACCTCACTAAATTGCTGAGACTGGCCTTGATCTTGCAACACTCCTACCTCAACCTCCCAAGTTGCTAAGAGATCACAGGCGTGCGCCACTGCACCCAGCTTCTCTCTCTCCCTTGCTCTCTCTTAAAACACTGGGGCTTTTGCATCCATGAGTGCTCGACCCCTGGGCTATATCACTAGACTTTTTTCATTTTATTTTGAGATGGAGTCTCACTACATAACCCAGACTGGCTTCGAATTTGTGATCCTCCTGCCTCAGCCTCCCGAGTAGCTGGGATTGTAGGTGTGGACCACCACACCCAACTTTTCTTTATGATTTTTGTCATATCCTGTTCCACTTATATTATTTCCTTAAGTAGTAATTTTCTTGAAATCAGCTCATTTATGTTTAGTCATATGAATTTTATTTTAAAAAGAAACATTAGGGCTGGGGATGTGGCTCAGAGGTGGAGTGCTTGCCTCGCCTGTATGAAGCCCTGGGTTGGATCCCCCACAGCCAGGGGACAAAAAAAGGAAACATCATTAAAAAAAAAAAAAAGGAAATACTATATCGATATGTAAATGGAACCCCGTGTCCCTTGCCTTACCTGGAAGGTTATAGCAAGAATAAAGATAGTGAAACAACTGGAAGTCTGCTTGTTTCTTGTCCCAAAAGGAGATGGGAAACCAGACATGGTGATCCACTCCTGTAATCCCAGTGGCTCCGGAGGCTGAAGCAGGAGGATCACAAGTTCAAAGCCAGCTTCAGCAACTTAGCAAGATCCTGTCTCTAAATTAAAAAAAAACAAAAAAGGGTTGGAGGTGTAGCTCAGTGGTGAAGCTTGCCTGGCATGTGGGAGGCCCTGGGTTCAATCCCCAGTTCTAAGAAAAGAGGCTTGTGCCATGCTGAATCCTTGTCCTTTTAGAGAAAGAGGATTGAAAAAGGAGGTGATTTTTTTTAACCCCAAATCATTGCACCTTTTCTAGAGGAAACTTTGAGCTTAAGTAACTCATTTCAGAAGTGGGGAAACTGATGTTCAGAATGATAGGTGACATTTTCCAGAGCATTCATTTAGGCATTCGTCAAATCTTCGGACCATAAGCTTTGATAATCGGAGGCCTATCAACATATACTTGGGACAGTGCCCTGCACATGGTGTCACTCAAGGGATGTGTCCTAACAGGATTGGTAACTTTTCTCCTGCATAGTCATTGCATTCCTGTGAGTTGTTTCTGTAGGGCAATTGACAGTTGATCTTTGGGTCCTTAGCTAGACTTTCCATTCCATGAGAGCAGAGGCTATAGATTTTTATTTGTTTGTTTGTTTGTTTTTGGTACCAGGGATTGAACTCGGGCACTTAACCACCAAACCACAGCCCCAGCCCTATTTTGTATTTTATTTGGAGACAGGGTCTCACTGAGTTGCGAAATAGCTGAGGCTGGTTTGAAACTCATGATCCTCCTGCCTCAGCCTCCAGAGCCGCTGGGATTCCAGGTGCACCCCACTGCACCCCGCCTGCCCAGTCCTTTATATATATATAATTTATTTTGAGATGTGGTCTCACTGAGTTGCTGAGTCTGACCTCAAATTCGCAATCCTCTTTCGTTACTGGGATTATAGGAGTGCACCACCGTGCCTGACTTTTATAATATATGGGGTTTTTTTTGAAATTTTAATATTTATTTTTTAGTTTTTGGCGGACACAACATCTTTGTTTGTATGTGGTGCTGAGGATCGAACCCGGGCCGCACTCATGCCAGGCGAGCGCGCTACCGCTTGAGCCACATCCCCAGCCCCTATAATCTATGTTTTGAGTAACAGTTTTTTCTTTTCCCCTTTCTTTCCTTTCCTTTCCTTCTCTCTCCCATCTTGAGCTGGGGATTGAGCACAGGGCCTTGTGCATACTGAGCATGAATTCTACCAGGAGCAACACCCCAATCCCCAGTAATTGACCTGATTAAGCCATGTGTTCATGTGCTCTGCCATCCCAGCTACTCCAGAGGCTGAGGCAGGAGGATCACAACTTCAGGGCCAGCCTGAGCTAGGATCACCACTGCACCTGGTAGATACACCACTTTTTTTTTTTTTTGGTGTGTGCTGTTGGATTGAACCCAGGCCTAGGCAAGCTCTTTTTTTTTTTTTTTTTTAAATATTTATTTTTTAGTTTTAGGTGGATACAATATCTTTATTTTCATATGGTGCTGAGGATCGAACCCAGGACCTCACAGGTGCTAGGCGAGCGCTCTACCACTTGAGCCACAACCCCAGCCCCATCTAGGCAAGCTCTTTATCACTGACCTACTTCCCCAGCCCTAGGTACACCACGTTTTGTTGAAGTATTCACCAATTGATGGACATCAGAATTGTGTGCAGGTTTGGACTCATGAAGAGTGTTTCCATACACAATTTTTTGTTGGACCTGTTTCTGGTTCTCTGAGGCAATACGTAAGAGTGGAATTGCTGGGTCATGTGTACCTCCACGGTTAACCTTTTCTGGACCTACAGGATAGTTTTCCAAAGCAGCTGCATGTTACCTAATACCTTGTAATACCTCCTGTCCTATGGTAGTTTGGAGTTTAGGTTGCAGGGGATGAGGATTTCACTGAATCTTCTTAGGAAAGTTTGGGCGTAGGGCTGGGGTCGTGGCTCAGTGGTAGAGGCCCTGCGTTCAATCCCCAGTACTGTCCCTACCCCCGCAAAAAAAAGTGGGTTTTTGGCAAGGATATTTGTAGGAATTTTAACTGTGGCATCATCCCTTACAGGAAGTCAGCAACAACTAAATAAAGACGCCTCACAGGCTGGGTTTGATGGCTCATGTCTGTAATCCCAGCTATTTGGGAGGCTGAGGCAGGAGAATTGCAAGTTCAAGGCAAGTTTGAGGCCAGCCTTGGCATCTTAAGGAGACCTGCCTCAAAATTAAAAAAAGAGGGCTAGGGTTGTGGCTCAGAGGCAGAGCGCTTGCCTAGCATGTTTGGGGCACTGGGTTTGATTCTCAGCGCCACATATAAATAAATATATGAAAGATAAAAGTCCATTGGTAACTAAAAAAATATTTTTAAAAAATTTAAAAAGGAAAAAAAAAAAAGATGTCTAGCCAGTGGAAGGGAGTCTGGATAACCTCACTGCACCCAGCTGATCCATGCAGCCTTTTGCAAAGGAATTCCTGCCTCTGGGCCTTTGCACCTGATGTTCCCTCTGCTAGTAGTGTCTTTGCCTCAGATACTTTGAGGGCTGCCACCTTGACATCATTCACTTGTCACCTCCCCTGGGGAGTCTGACCTGACAGGTCACAGTAGCCCCACTTGCCTCCAGTGTCTCTCATACCACCCTGTGTTCTCCAATGGCCTTTATTCCTTTCTTTCTCTATTCCTCTGATCCCTGCAGTTCTGGGGCTTGAATCCAGGGGTGACACCCCAGCCCTTTTCATTCTTTGTTTTGAGACAGGGTCTGCTAAGTTTCCTTGGACTTCAGTCTTCCTGCGTCAGACTCCCAAGTCCCTGGGATTACGGGCGTGCACCGCCATGCTGGTGTGTTGACCACTTTCTGCTACGATTTCCTTTATTGTTCATGTTGGGATTATCTATCCCTTCTCCCAATCTCTCTCATACGTGGAGCCGAGCTCTGGGAGGGCAGGTCGGCCTCATCCCGCCCCGACTATCCCGGCATAAGAGCCTATGTATTTGTCACCTTTCCTGGTGAAAAGGTTCTGTGATCGTCAAGGATTTCTTGTTTTCTTTTGCCCTGCTGAGGATGGAATCCAGGCCTTGTGTAAGCCAGGCGTGCTGCACCCTGAAGCGCGGGTTGGTTGGTTTTTCCGGTACTGGGGATTGAACCCAGGGTCACTTTACCACTGAGCTGCGTCCCCAGGCCTTTTATTTTCTCACTGGGAGACAGGGTCTTGCTAGGTTGTCGAGGCCGGTCTTGGACTTGTGGTCTTTCCGCCTCAGCCCCCCTAGCTGTTGGAAGTGGAGTGTCTGCCCCATGCTGGCCTCACCGCGGTCTTTACCCCAGCCTCCCCGCCTCGCAGTCCCAGGGCCTCGCCTGGCTCTGCACAGCTCCCTGCTCCCAGCCCCTCAGGCTTGTTTCTGTGCAGTGACGTTGGATCCTCGAGCCCAGGGCCTCATTTCCTGTCCCTGTGTTTGCATTTCCTACCAAGACCCTGGCTTGGGGGACCTGGCGCCCCTCCTATGTCGTCTTAGTGCGGGTTCTCACTTACTGGCTTGGTTTTAGTTCTGTTTTGGGGTTTTGGCCTCCGGGGATTTCCCTTTCTTTCTGGGGAACTTAGTTGTCATTTGAAATGAATATTTGCTACCTTTTACCCAGAATTTCCACCTGTCTCTGGTGGAGGCGCCTTTGGGCTGTCCCATCTGGTGTCCATGGACCACCTGCAGTTTTCTTCCGGGGCCTCTTTCTACCTCTTGGATCTGAATATTCAGAATTTCTGTCCTTTCCTGTCCAATCCCAGGCCCTCCTCGTCTGGATCCTGTTCACCCCTCAGCTTCAAGCCCTTCAGTGACAGCTGATGCACCCCCAGTGCAAACCTGACGGCTCCCTGGTTCCTGTTTGGCCAGATGTTTTTGTGCCCAACCAGCTCATAAATCATGACCGGCCTGCAGGGCTGCCCTGGGGGATACCTGTGTCTCACCCAATTGATGGGCCCTGAGCAGAAGTGGCCGGTCACGTGACAGTGGCTTCTGTCCTTCCTGTAGAGGGACCCGTGGGTGGGGCGCCCTGACTGACACCTACAGGAACTCACACTTGCGGCTCCAAGAGCCCTTGATTGACTCTAGCCGTGGGCGTTTTGTTGTGTTTTGCTTTTTTGTCTTTTAAAGCCAGACTCTTAACTTGGCTTAGTGTTCACCCGGCATAAGTACTGCTACATGCCCCAACACGGCCTCCTCAGGTTCCTACACTAGAATTACCTAATAATTGGGAAGGCTTTATCTTTTTTAAATAAGCTCACTGGCATTACTTGAAAACTCAACTTCAATTTTGTAAAAAAAGAAGGAACTGTGTAATTCCAGACCTGGGGTCAGCCAACCTTTAAAAGCCTGAGACTCTGCAAAATGGACGTCATGTGGCCAATGAGACAGCAGAGCTGTCCACCCGTTCAGTATGAAGAGACCTCCCAGACAACTTAAAAAATCAAATCAAGGACAAAGTAACGTGGACAGTATGTTGTTATTTGTTACAACAATCCCCCCACCTAAGGATTGCACCCCGGGATGCTCTACTATCCCAACCCCTTTTATTTTTTCTTTGAGACAGGGTCTCACTAAGATGCTGAGGCTGACCTCAAACTTGTGATCCTCCTGTCCCAGCCTCCTGAGTCACTGGGATTACAAATGCATGCCACTGCACCTGACTTGTTTTGCAATGATTTATGTATGTATACATTGTGTTTCTTATCTTATTTATTTTTATGTGGTGCTGAGGACCTAACCCAGGGCCTTGCATGTGCTAGGAGAGTGCTCTACCCCTGAGCCACAACCCCAGCCCCCACTTGTATGTTTCTTTATAAATGCAATTGGTCTCTGATTTATGATGATTTGACTTATAATTTTTGCCTTATGATGATGTAAAAGTGATATGCATTCAATAGAAACTGTACTTTTGGTTTTGGAATTTTGACCTTTTCCCTGAATGTGGTGGCTCCGTGTCATCCCTGTCAACCTGAGGGTCAACAGCCCATACTCTAGTGGACTTGCTAAACTCTATTCTGTAGATTAAGTGCGTCAACTTTTTTTGACTTGACATGTTTTCAACTCATGATGGTTTGATAAGGATATTCCCACTGTAAGCTGAAGAGCACCCGCACATCCCTAAAAGGAACCTAAAATATTGGCGATACTGGCTGCCTGTGGGGGAGGGACTCACAGTGCATTTCCTTTATGTAATTTTAAAAGAAAAGGGGGGACCAGGTGCAGTGGCACAGCCTGTAATCCCAGCTGCCAGCTTCAACAATTTAGCAAGACACTGTCTCAAAATAAAATCATAAAAAGGGCTGGGGCTGGGGATGTGGCTCAGTGGTTAAGTGCCCCTGGATTTAATCCCTGGCACCAATAAAATAAAATAAAACAAAGCAGGGGCCGGGAGAAGACAAAGAGGAGGAAAGGAAAGAATATGTAAATTAAAGCATCCAAGAGATTTTGCTGAAAAATGGCTAGTCATTAAAATTTCTCTCCAGATCAGGAGGGTAAGGATTAAACTGGCCCCTCAAAGCCACCACCTCATGACCACTGACAGTGTGCCTAACTTTCCACTTGAATTTTGTTCTTGGGGCTGACAAATTTTCAGTTCGGTATACCACACCAGGAATGTCCTGCAGGGATTCAGCGCGCGCTTAGCTTGTGCGAAGTCCTGAGTTTGATCCCCAGCACTGCAAAAAAAGCAAATATATATGATATTTTATAACAAAAAAATATATATTTTTTTTGTTATACATATTTTTGTAATTGGGGATTGAACTCAGGATTGCTTAACCACCGAGCCACATCCCCATCCCTGTTTTGAGACAAGGTCTTGCTAAATTGCTTAGGGCCTCCTTAATTTGCTGAGGCTAGCCTCAAATTTGTAATTCTCCTGAGTTGCTGGGATTACAAGCATGGGCCACCCTGCCGGAACTTTTGGATATGGATTTCACTTTCTTCAGAGATGTTCTTTCACATCTGAACCAAAATCTCCAGCAGTCCTCTCCAGTCCTGGTGATTCTTCGATTTCAAGACCCTGAGTTTCTTTGATTCAAAACACTGTATTTTAGAGAAAATCCCGGTCTTCTCCCCCTGGCTGCTTCTGGTCCTGTTCCTCTGCTGGTACTGGGAAGATGTAAACTGGACATTACTAATCTCATTTAGGAAGAATTCATTAGCCAGACAAGATGGTGCATGCCTGTAATCCCAGCTACTTGGATCCTGAGGCAGGAACATTGCAAATTCAAGGCCGGCCTCAGCAGTTTAGAAGGCCCTAGGCAACTTAGCACACAGCCTGTCTCAAAATAAAAAAATAAAAAGGGCTGGGGATACAGCTCAGTGGTGAAGTGCCTCTGGGTTCAATCCCCAGCACCAAAAATAAATAGATAAATACAAGAAAAAATAATCATGGTATATCTTGTTAGAAAAGACAGGACAGCACTCTGGGTACCTCTTCCTTTTTTTTTTGGATACTGGGGATTGAACACGGGGGGCGTGTTACCACTGAGCCACATCCCCAGCCTTTCTTATCTTTTAATTGTTGTTGAGATGGGGATCTTGCTAGATTGCTCAGACCAGCCTTGAATTTGGAATTCTCTTGTCCCAGCTTTCTGAGTTCCTAGGATTCATGGTTGTGTTACCCCCTACTACCTCTAATTCTTCTTTTTTTTTGGTAACAGAGATTGAACCCAGGGGTGCTTAACCCCTGAGCCACATCCCCGGCCCTTTTTTATTTTGAAACAGGGTCTTGCTAAATTGCTTACAGCCTTGCTAAATTGCTGAGGCCTGCCTTGAACTTGGGATGCTCCTGCCTCGGCCTCCCGAGTCTTTGGGATTACAGGTGCGCCCAGTGCGTCTGGACGTTGCTATGAATATTTCTGCACGAGTTTTTCCTGTAGACGTGTTTTCTTTTCTTTTTCCAGGTAGGCTGAGCGTAGAGCCCAGGCTTCTCACAGGCTGGGTAAGCGCTCTCCCAGGGCGCTGTATCCCCATCCCGGTCGTGTTCTCCGTTCTGTTGGGTGTATGCCTAGGAGGGGTTGGCAGTTATATGGCAGCTCCGGGGTAGCCCTGGAAGAACTAGTCAGCTGTCCCCGGCAGAGCCTCGTTTTACCACCTCACCAACAATGTAGGAAAGTTCCTGTTTTCCGTATTCTTGTCAACAGTAGTGTTTTATTTAGGGGTTCTACAATGGGTAATTAACATTTGATAATAAGCTATTTCCCCCTTCATATGTAAGTCTCCGAAAGAAAAAGAGAAAAAAAGAATGAAAAAAAAAATCTGGAAATCAGCTGGCCTTCCAGTCCTGCCAGCTGCCGAGAGTCGTTCGCAGGTCACAGGGCAGGACGAGTCTGCTGGGCCAGCTTGAGTGCCTACTGCAGCTGGCTCCGATGCCAGCCCTGGCACAAAACCCACAGGTCACCCAACCCTCCTCTGGGCTGTAGGAAGCCACCTGAACAAGGTCACAGGGGTCTGAAAAACTCCGACTGCCCTCAACTACTAAGAATGCGTCTCAAGTGTGATTCTTCTCAGAGGTGTTTTTTCCTTTTAAAGCAAAACAACAAATTAAGTATCCATTGGCCCTAACTCACATCCAGGGTCCGCTGTCTCTCTGCCCCTCAGCTGGGAGAGAAGAGGTCCAGACCACAGCCGGGGGTGGAGCCTGCATGGGGCCCATTCCAGAGGAGGAATTTCCAAACCAGAGTTGAGGCATGTGCAGGTCTTAGGCATCAACCCCAGCAGTCTGTTTTCACTAGCCGAGAAATTTCAGGCTGTAATAACTATAATGAGGCAAAATGGGAGGACAAAGGAGGACTCGGTTATTTCCCCCTATTACTAGGGTATGACTAACCTGCCACTTATTGAATGTATATTTTGTGCTTGTCACTTTTTAGAGCTATCGGTATGTTGTTGTATTTACTTCTCAAAATACCTAAGATACAGATATTATTATTGTTACTGTTGTCATTATTATTATTATTGTTCTCCTTTTAGGAAACAAGGCACAGAATGTTCAAGTCACTAGCCATTGTCACACAGCTTTGGAAGTAGCAGAACAGGATTAGCAAGTTTGGCAGTGAGTCCAGAATCCCATATTCTTTTTTTTTTTGTGGTGCAGGGGACTGAACCCAATGACCTGCACATGTTTGGCAAGCCCTCTGCTAGTGAGCTATATCCCTAACCCTTTTTAAAACTGTATTTTGACACATGGTTTGCTAAATTGCCAGGGCTGGTCTGGAACATGAAATCCTCCTGCCTCTCAGTCTTCTGAGTCACTGGGATTATAGACACGGGCCAGTACTCCCAGCAAAGATTGTATTTTTTTTTCTGGGTGGGGGGAGGCAGGGGTTGAACTCAGGGGCATTTGACCACCGATCCACATCCCCAGCCCTATTTTGTATTTTATTTAGAGACCGGGTCTCACTGAGTTGCTTAACACTTCATTTTTTGCTGAAGCTGGATTTGAACTCAACAATCCTCCTGCCTCAGTCTCCTGAGCCACTGAGATTACAGGCATGCGCCACTGTACTGGGCAAAGCTTTTATTTTTAACCACTAAGTTATATTATAGCTCAATAAAAGATGGAAGAAAGCGGGGCATGGTGAGAGAAGCAGGAAAAAAACAAAATAGAGCCCTTGGGCTAGACCCAGGTAAGAGGCATTTCAGCCCAAGGCTGAAATAGCATTCACTCCAGTTGGGGATGGCCACGTGCCTCAGTTTCCATTGTAAGAGATAAAAGAAGACATTTCTTTGAGAGTAAGGAAAGGAAGAATTTTGCAGATGATTTTATATCTAAAAGAAAGAAAAAGGCAAGTTGTAACAATTCTCTTAACATTCCTTCTTCTGTTCCTGCATTTGAACTCCATTGTGAGTTGATGTGATGCTTTCGCTGTGGCAGCCATCTGGTGACCATGAGGCTTGTAGGCTAAGGATAGAAAAACAATACACTGAGGACGGTGCAGGAGAATTGCAAGACCCTGGTTCTTTCTTTCTTTTTTTTTTCCTTTTCTTCTTCTTTTATAAAAAGTACCTTTATTTTATTTATTTATTTTTATATGGTGCTAAGGAACAAACCCAGTGCCTCAGACATGCAAGACAAATGCTTTACCAACTGAGCCCCAGCCCCAGCCCCAGCCCCCACCCTGGTTCTGGAATTATTTACCTCTAGAAATGTTCTATGAGATAACTGAACGTCTTTGTTGTCTATGTGTCTGTGGAAGGGCAGTAACATTATAGTTAAGATCATGAGTTTGTAGACCTGCATTTATATCCTTGGGCAAGTTGCTGAATTGTTCAAGGCCTCCACTGACTCATCTGTAGGAAGATTTTTAAAAAGACCTACTACTTAGTGTTATTGCAAGGGTTAGATGAACTCCAAAGGTGCCTGCCAAGGAAAAGATTTCTGAGTTCTGGTTACTAGCATCTTTTTTTCTTTCAGATGGGTTTCTCACTATGTTGCATAGGCTGGCCTTAAATTGGTGGGCAAAAGAGATCCTCCTGCCTCAGCCTCCTGAGTGGCTGGGACTATAGGTGTGTGCTACCAAAACCAGCTTGGTTAGTACCAGCTCTTTTTTTTTCTTGCCATAAGTTCTCCCCCTTCTTGCCAACATTTTATTTTGGAAATTTACAAGTCTATAGAAAACTTGTAAGAACTTATATATAATAGGGGTTGGAGTGGGGCTTAATGGAAGAGCAGTCCTCAGGTTTAATCCCCAGCAGCCAAAACAGCAGAAGCAACAAACAACAATAACAACACAATAAACACCTATGCACACCAAAACTAGTTCTACTAATTGGTTACATTTTGCCACATTTGCTCACATGCACTCTCTCTTCTCTCTCTCTCTCTCTCTTTTAGTACTGTGGGTTTAACCCCAGGAACACTTTACCACTGAGCTATGACCCAGGTCTTTTTATTTTTATTTTGAGACAGGGTCTTGATAAGTTGCTTAGGGCCTCTATAAGTTGTTGAGGCTGGCCTTGAATTTTCAACCTCCTGCCTTAGCCTCTAAAGCCAATGAGATTACAGGCATGTGCAACTGTGCCCAGCATTTTTTTTTTCTTCTATTTTTGGAACCGGGGAATTGAACTCAGGGGCATTCAACCACTGAGCCACATTTCCAGCCCTATTTTGTATTATATTTAGAGACATGGTCTCAAATGGTTAGCAACTTACCATTGCTGAGGCTGGCTTTGAACTCGGAATCCTCCTGTCTCAGCTTCCTGAGCCACTGGGATTACAGGCAAGTGCCACCGTGCCTGGCAGCAATTCCCCCCCCCCCGCCCCCTTTGAATCATTTGAAGTAAATTGCTGGCAGGCTAGTTAGCATTTTTTTTTTTTTAAATTTATGGTACTAGGGATCGAACCCAAAGGCTCTCTATCACTAAGTCACATCCCCTTTATTATTTTTTGAGACAGTCTTGCTAAACTGTTGAGGCTGGCCTTAAACTTGAGATCCTCCTGTCTCAGCCTCCCAAGTAGCTGGCCTTACAGTATGTGCCACCAAGTTTGGCTCTAGTTTGAATTTTTTTTAAAGTTGGTGTTATTTTGTTTTATTTGGGCCTTTATTTTGTTCATTTATATGTGGTGCCGAGAACTGAACCCAGTGCCTCACACATGCTAGGCAAGCGCTCTACCACTGAGCCTCCACCCCAGCCCTAGTTTGTATTTTGATAAGTCTAGTGGTCTGTTATTTGCATATGTAACATGTGACCAAAGTAGATCAATGGAACAGATTATGGAATCTTGGAATGAGCTGATGAAGATTCAGGAGGAAAAGACTGGTTTTCTTTAGATCTGGGTGGGTCCTAGATGAGAGGTCCAGGCACCCTCTCTTCCCTTGCTGACCGTTCTGGACCCGGTTCTCCTCACTCCCTTGGAGTCTGTGAGTTCCCGCATTCGGTTCATGACGTTTCAGAATCTACTGCTGTTGCTGCAGCCCAAGGACCCTGACTGCAGGCTCCCTTGAGAAGTGAGCTCTGTTCTGGGGGGCAGACAAGCAGGGTTCTCACAGGGTCAGGAGGTCTCGGGCAGAAGGTCTTTGTGTTTGGAGAGCTGCAACTCCTGATCCCATCTGCTTGAGCTTCTGATCCTGTCCTCAGGGTTCACGCTTCCAGTTCAACAGTCAAGCCATTTTTCTTTGGAGCAATTTTAGAATTTAAAGCTATTCTTTCTTCTTATTGAAAGTTCTCAACCAAGGCTGGGGTTGTGGCTCAATGGTACCGTGCTTGCCTAGCATAGGAGAGGCACTGGGTTCGATCCTCAGCACCAACATAAAAATAAATAAATAATTAAAACAAAGGTATACTGTCCATGTTCAACCAAAAATATTAAAAAAAATAAATTTTTAAAAACAGTTCTACAAAAGTCTATGCTTGGGCCTGGGGTTGTGGCTCAGTGGTGCAGCACTTGCCTAGAATGTGCGAGGCACTGGGTTTGATCCTCAGGACCACATATAAATAAATAAAGGTATTGTGTCCATCTACAACTAAATATTTACATATGCATATACACACACACATATATTAAAAAAATCCATGTTTACAGAGTGTTTCAATCATTTATTGCTGCATTACAAACCACTGTAGAGTTTCATGACTGAAAGAACAACCACTTTTTTTTTAAATCTCCCATGACTCTGCGGGTTGACAGGGCTCAGTGGGGTGGTTCTTCTGTTGAGGTCCAATGGGATCTGCAGATCAGCTTGTAGCTACCTGAGGCCTGGAAGGACTGAAATATGCAAGATGGCTCACTCAGGGGGCTGGCACTCGCTACTGGCTCTTGCCTGGGATCTCAGCGTGGACTGTTACCTGGAGTCCCCCAGTTTTCCTCCGTGTGGGCTCCCCGTGTGGCTTGGGCTTCCCATAGCAGGGAAGCTGGATTCCAAGAGGAAGGAAATGAAAGCTGCCAATGATCTTAAGGCCCAAGCTTAAAGTCCTCCCCATATTACTTCTGCCATTTCCTGATGGGCAATAGTCACAGAGCCGGCCCCAGTTCAAGGAAGGGTACATGAGATCAACCTCTTCATGGAGGAGAGGGGTGGCCCGTGCAGACGGTGAGGAAAGAATGAGGGCAGGTGTCTTTTCTTCACAGACTTCTACCCGAGCCTGTGACTCAGCTGGCTTGGATTTGGGTCTAGAGTAGCATCACTCCGCTGGCACTCAGGAAAGGATCCCCCTAGAAGCTCCACCAAAATCAACACAGGAGTTGCTTCTTCCTGGAATCTTCTCTGACTCTACTTGAGTACATAGTTTTTTACTGTTAATATCAGTTATACTTTCTATGAAAATATACGTATCTGCTTAACTATGTGTATTTTCTGCACACATATGTAGTGCATTTGAATAGTAAATTGATCTTTTCTTCTTGGGGGGGGTGGGTACTGAGGATTGAACTCACAGGTGCTTTAGCACTGAGCCACACCCCCAACCCTTTTTATTGCCTTTTGAGACAGAGTCTCACTAATTTGCCCAGGCTGACCTTGAACTTGCCATCCTCCTGTCCTAACCTCCAAGTCACTGGGGTTACAGGCAAGCACCACCACACCAGGCTCTGTGTAGAGCTGTGTAAGTTCTACCTGAGGAGGCACTGCATCAGATACCTGGATAAAAACAGGGAATGAGTCAGGAGGAAAGGAAATTCTAGACAAAGGGAACAACACGCACAAAGCTCCTGAGGCAGGAGTATGCTAGACACATGCAGAAGTCTGTGTCTGGCCTGGGTGGAAACGGGTAGAGATATATTGTTTGAGGTCAAGAAAGCTCAGTGAGAGTCTGGGTTTTATTCCAAAATTTATGGGACGCCACTGGAAGGTGTTCAAGTTGGAGCTGATGTGTCTTAATATATAATTTTACAAAGATCCCTCTGTTACCTAGTGAGAAATGGCTGCAGAGGGCCGACGAGAAAAGCAAGAAGCGTAGAGTGGCTGGGAGGCAGTTTCAGTTGCCCAGGTGAAAGGCCATGTGGGTCTGAAGTCTAGTTTCCATCTCTGCATTCTCTGTACCTAATTCAGTATTTACTTATTACCTGTCATTTGGTAAGAGAGTGAATTCATCCTTGCAGTACATACATACATGCATATTGCACTCCACCACTGAGCTACAACCCCAACACTCAAGGAAAAAAAGAACTTTTATTTGTAGACGGGGTCTTCATAAGTTGCTGAGGCTGGTCTTGAACCTGCCACCTCCTGCCTCAGTCTCTCAAGTAGCTGGGATTCTAGGCTACTGCCACCAACACCCAGCCATGCAGCAAACAGCGCCTGAACACCTGGTATTGGTAAGCTCTGCAGGGGGTGTTGAAGGGACATCAGGGAAGGAGACTTTCCCTTCATGGAGCTTTGATTCTTGTGAGGAGAGAAGATATTAAATAACAGGTAAGCACAGATATATGGTTTTCCTAGTGATGAAAGGTACCTTGGAGAGGAACAAATCAGGGAAGAAGGCAGGGGAAAGCTGGGGTGCGAGTGGGCAAGAACGTAAAATACAGCAATTATGGAAAAGCCTCTCACTGAGGAGTGACATGTGGACAGTGTTCAAGGGGAGAAGAGGGAGTGGGTCATTTAGGTTTTAGGCAGGAAAAACAGCAAGTAAGGTCCTCCTGAGGCTGCAGTGGGTCAAGCATATTGGAGACCCTGGAGGGCTCCCGTTTCCCTGGGTACAGCAGTGAGTGGAAGACAAGTGGCCAAAGAGCTCAGGGGAGGAAAGGGAGTTGAGGGACAGGTTACGTGGTACTTCCGGGGTTACTGCAAGATTATGGAGTAGGAACACAGACAGAGTTGGTTTTTACAGGGTCCTTCTTGATGCTGTATGGAGGACGGACTCCAGGAGGGTTAGGATGGAAAAAGGAGATCGGTGAAGAGGCTGCTGCAATAGTCCGGGGTGGGTGTGGGTGTGGGGGGGTGATGGTGGTGACAGTGGAGCTACCAGATTATTTTATTCACGCTTAAGACATTTCATACTAATTCGGTCAGGCTGTGACTGAGGCTCAGGGGTAGAGCGCTCGCCTAGCATGTGCAAGGCCCTGGGTTCGATCCCTAGCACCACATAAAAATAAACAAAATAAAGGTATTGTGTCCACCTACAACTAAAAATATTAACAAAACAAAACAAACAAACAAACAAAAAAAACAACGCTCTCAACAACAAAACATTCCTCCCCAAAATCTCTTTACATAGAAAGATTATTCTGGGTCGAACCGAATCTCATATTGCATTTGGTTTTCACCTGTTTTGTGCTTTGATATTTTTAAATGTCTAGGCTAGTTGTGTCAAACAATGTTCCATATTCCAGATTTGTATGATTATTTTGTATGATTTAAAAATAATATTTAGTTTTTAGTTGGACACCTTTATTTATTTTGATGTGGTGCTGAGGATTGAACCCGGGCCTCGCAGCCGCGCTAGAGGAGTGCTCTACCACTGAGGCCCGGCCCCATGATAATTTTTTACAGTTGGATCAAGGTTTTTTTTTTTTTTTTTTTTTTTTAAACTACGCTTCAGAGGTAGGATCATGCTTTCTGGGCCTTCCCTGTTGCATGGTAGCAGGAGACACACACACTGACCGGCTACGGGTGACGCCAGGTTCCCTCTGTCCCTTGGTTGAGGTGGCGTCTGCCTCTCCACGGTAAAGCCAGACGTTCCCAGTTGTAAATCAGAAACCCTCGGAGGGATACCACTCAGGAACTGAGTATGCTGTGAATATCCTGTTGCCCAACAACCTTCCTCCCAATGGCCCGGCGTCGGACGGGCACCTCTGGGGTTCTGACCTGGTGCCTCGGTTTGCTCATCTGCAAAATGAGGGTCTCCAGGGATGCTGATTCTGAGGACCCGTGTTTTGCATACGACAAACCCTCCATAAAGGTAAGACGCCAGTGGGTGAAGGCAAGCATGATAAACACCCAGGGCTGGGCGAGGGCGGCACTCCGGCTCTCCCGAGCTCTCACCGGCTCCGGGAAGGCCGGGGGCAAAGGCCGCCGCGGGGTACCGCGCGGCCACGCCCTCCGCTGTGGACGCCCTGGCGGGGCGCGCAAGGCCCCCTGGGACCGGTAGTGCTGGGCGTGGCCGCGGGACTACATATCCCAGCGGCCCCCGCGCCGCGGCTCCAGCGGCTGCCGCCTCAGCCCCTCACAGCGACGGCGGCGGCCGCGGCGGAGTCGGTGGCGGTGGCTGCGGGCTGAGCGGCTAGTTTCCGACTTCAAGCTGAGCTGCGAGGAAAATGGCGGCGGGAGGTGAGTGGAGATAAAGGAGGCGGCGGCCGGCGAGGGGTGGGTGCGAGGCGGGGGCAGAGGGCGCGGCGCCCGGGCTGTCGCGAGCCGCGGCTCGAGCTCGGGCTCGGGCTCCGGCGAGGCGCGGAGGGGCGCGCCGGGCAGCTCGGGGCCACGCCGCTCCCTCAGCCTCCGCAGCCCGCGCCGGCGGACGGGAGCCCGGGCGGGGCGGGCGCGGGTCCCCGCGTCGAGGGTCGCCGCGGAGTTGGGGGGGGTCCCAAAGTTTTGTCCTCCCGCCGCCCTCGCGGCGCCGGGCTGCGCCCCGGGCTCCGCGCCCCTCCTCCGCCCGCCGCGGCCGCCGGGCTCGGGGCGCCGCGCAGACCCCCGCCCGCCCTCCCTCCCGCCGCGCGCTGCCTCCCGCACTCGGCGGCGGACTGGACCGGAGCACGGAATTTCTGCGGAATTTCCATTTTGGGCTCGGGCAGGTTCTGGGCAGTTTCCTCAGTAAGGAGGCGTTTTACTATCGTGCCGCTGGCCGGCAGGCTGGGCAGCGGGCAGTTGGCGGGGTCAGCTTTGCATTGGCCACCTCGTTACCTTTTGCCCTGCTCGCGGCCAGGCTCCCTTGTTTCGTTGGTTCAATTTGTGACTCGCACTTGCCTTAAAAAGGGGCCGTGGGGCGTTGGGAGGCTTAGTTGCTTCCCAGGCATTTGGAGGGCATCTGGGGGGGGGGAAGTGGACCCGAAGAATAGTTAGGAGAGGGACTGAGCATCTCGAAATCGCACTTGGCAGGAGGAGTTCAGGACTCGCAGATGGAATGACACGCAACGGGTGAAACTCGCTCCAAGTCGAAACTGCCCCCCACCCCGGGCAAGACTTCCTTTTTGCAGTTTTTGAGCAGAGCCTCAAAGCCAACCTGTTTTTGTTATTAAGCCTGTGCCCGTAAAGAAACAGGAAGGCGCGTAACAGCTGTCTTGCTGCAGTGGTTTTCCGCGGAGTTGAATGAGATGAGTGAGGGTAGTAGTGTGGAGTGCGATTGCTGCATCTCCTTGATTTAAATGCCTGCCCTCGGCTCCAACTAACTGATGTGGCTGCAAGAAAGCGTTTTTGTTGCGGCAGGTTGTTTAAAAAGATGATTGGGGGGAAAATAGATCTTGAGCGAATGCTGCCTGAATTAAAATGTTAATGGAAACCTGTAAGTTCGTGAACTGTTCTTTTAAAACAATTTCAAATTACTGTTAGTTTATTTGGACATATAATATACAACTGAAGAAGTACAAAAACATGGAGAAATCAATCTCTTTCCCTTCAAACCCTATAATTCCCCTTCGGAGGCAGTGACTGTTAATCATTTTCTAGAGTTATCTTTGGTTTTCAGGCTAATTATTTGAAAATTTTTATTTGAAACACAGCATGTTGGATACCCAAAGCCGGGAAATAAAATGAACAGAAGGAAAGGGAAATGTGGTGGGAACGCTGTTTTCTTCTTTTTATTGTCTTTAAAAATGTTGGTAGCTATTGGAAAGGTTCTTCTGAACTTACTGTGTTTCTTTATTTACTCATATCTTAAAAGAAATAACAGTCTTTCAGTGTTTAGGATGAAGAACCCAACTAGGGTCATTGTTTGTATGTAAGATAAAGCCTCTGTAAAATGTAAAATGATATCGAACACTATGGCTCCTGACTCTGGAGGTTACTTCAGGTTCTGCATTTAAATGAGTAGTAATCTAAATTGCCTGTGATCCTGAATTGTAGGGGATTTTCTATACTGGTAGAAATGACTAGTTGTCCAATGAGCATCAAAAAACCAAAAAGAGGCATATGCCAGCTTTTGGCATATAGAAGTAGATTTTGGAGTTGGGGATTGTGGAGTAAGTGGGGGGCTGTAATTGTTTCTAGAGCAGTTATATGAACTGCTTCTACCAGAATATCCCTTTACTATGGAGGCTTTGAAAATACAAAGTTCAGCTTAATCAACAAAGTTTCCATTTTTAATACATTTTAGAATATTGTTTTAAGAATTTATTAACATGGTTTGTTGATATTAGATATCACAGTTCAATGATATTAGAGCTAGGTTATTAGGAATTAACATTACATAACTTATGCGTGTATCTATCTATATTTTTTTGGGTGCTGCGGATTGAACCCAGGGACCAATACATGCTAAGCAGGTGCTGTATTGTTGAACTACACCCCATTCAATTTCACTGTATTTTGAAAGTAATTATATTGTGTATTTCGCCTGGTATAAAAATTAATTCTGGGCTGGGGATGTGGCTCAAGTATGCTCGCCTGGCATGCACGGGACGCTGGGTTCGATCCTCAGCACCAGGTACAAATAAAAAGATGTTGTGTCCGCCGAAAAACTAAAAAGTAAATATTAAAAAATTCTCTCTCTCTCTCTTTAAAAAAAGAGATAAGTTATTAAAAAAAATTATTTCTGTGAAGCAACCCCATCCCAAGCAAATAAGAATTCATTCAGTAAAGAGTGAGTATACTGTTGAACCCTAGATCTTTTTTCCCCTCAGGAGTTGTATAAAGTTCTTGAAATGGTTGCTAATTAATGCCTTCTTTCTTCTTGCCTGTTTTTTTTTGAAGGGGGGGGGGGTACTGGGGATTGAACCCAGAGGTGCTTTCCACGGAGCCACATCCCTAGCCCTTTTTATTTTCATTTTTTTTGATTTTTATATTTTGAGACAAGGTCTCTCAGTTGCTTAGTGCCTCACTAAGTTGCTGCTGTTGGCCTTGAACCTGTGATCCTCCTGCCTCAGTCTCCTAAGTGTGCCACTGTGCCTGCCTGTTTTTTATTTTGAGAAGTTGCTTAGGGCCCTACCAAGTTACTGAGGCTGGCTTGGAATTTATGATCCTGCTTCAATTGCCCAAGTTGCTGGGATTGTAGGTGTGAACCACCATACCTAGCACTAATGCCTTCTTGACAACTATCTTTTGAAATTTAAAAAAAAAAAAAAAATCTCTCTCTCTCTTTTTTTTTTTTTTTGTTATGTCAGGGACATTACACTAAAGAAAAAAATAGTTTATTTCAGGTACTGGGCATTGAACTTAGTGGCACTGTACTACTGGACTACATCCTGGGCCTTTTTATTTTGAGACATGATCTCCCTAAATTGCTGAAGCTGGCCTCAAACTGTGGTTCTCCTGTTTCAGCCTCCTGAGTTGCTGGGATTTTAGGTATATGCCACTGTGCCCTGCTGTAATTTTTGAAAAAGAATAATTTATTTTTAAAAGAATAATATAGGGGGCTGGGGTTATGGCTCAATGGTAGAGTGCTTGCTTAGTTTGTGTGAGGCACTGGATTTGATGCTCAGCACCAACTATAAATGAATTAAAAAAAAAAAGTCTATCAACAACTTAATAAAGAAATAATCTAGGTCCGGGGTTGTAGTTCAGTGGTAGAGAGCACTTGCCTAGCACATGTGAGGCACTGAGTTCCATCCTTAGCACCACATTTTTTAAAAAAAGTAAAGGTATTGTGTCCATCTACAACTAAAATGTATGATATGTTCAAAATATCTTTTAGTTTGGACAGTAGGGTAAGATGGAAAACAAAACAAAACCCAGCAACCTACTATTGTCCTATTCCTAATTGGTTGTTAAGAAAAAAGCCCAAAAGTCATTTATGTTGTTTCTTTTTTAGTACTCCAGTACTCAGATCCCAGGGCCTCTCACATTATGATGCTACAGAGCATTGAGCAATACTCCCAGCCACCCCTATCCTTCAAATTTTATTTTTTAAAAAAGGGGGAGTCTCATATTCACTATTCTCATGCCTCAGCCTTGGGGTAGCTGACATTACAGGCAGGCAATAGGACTTCTTTTTAAATTTTTTTTTTTAAAGAGAGAGAGAGAGAGAGAGAGAGAGAGAGAGAATTTTAATATTTATTTTTTTAGTTATCGGTGGACACAACATCTTTGTTTGTATGTGGTGCTGAGGATCGAACCCGGGCCGCATGCATGCCAGGCGAGCGCGCTTGAGCCACATCCCCAGCCCAAAATATTTATTTATTTATTTATTTATTTATTTTAGTTTTCGATGGACACATCTTTATTTTTTTTTTTAATGTGGTGCTGAGGATCGAACCCAGCACCCCGCGCATGCCAGGTGAGTTTAAAAATTTTTGAGCTACATAATTTCAAACCTTGACCAGAAGATGTAGAGTACTTTTGAAAACTTCTAATTTGTTGCAAGTTTACAACTAGTGTAGCCTCCAGTGGCTGATTGTCTATATAGCAAATTGGCAACAATTTAATACAGTTGTTACTCTGTTAATGCTTCCTGGGACCAGTAAAACAGAGTTGTGGGTTATTGAGAAGTTGACTACAGTTTCTCATACATTAAGCTCTGCAGAGATACCTGTACCATTTTAGTTGAATTTATTATACTCCATAGTATATTATAGAATATTTCTTTTTTGTATTATTTAGTGGTGGAAGCTCTGGGAGCAGAAAATTAGCATTGGTAATATATGATTTTTTTTTTTTTTTTTAAGTTCAGCAGACTGGAAGAAAAAGGTGACTAGATTCTAAGGGATAGTTTTGATATGAGTGCTGCAGTTTAATGTTGGCATTTTCTTCCATTTTTATGAGTGCTTTTTGGAATGGGGGGATTACAAAATGAACATTTAACGGTTAAGGTGAAGGAGGAGATGTGCTGTAATGAGGCTTATTCATCAGTTTGTTAGTGTTTGCCGGGTAAATATCTTTATTTATTGTTTTTCTGAGAGGGTTTATGGGAGATTATTTTGGGTTTAGACTACAGTTTATTTACTGTCTAACCTTATTTTCAACCTCCTAACAAATAATGGAATTAACTTTTCTGCCATCTAGTTGTTAAAGGAACAGAAAAATGGCCAGAATATGTACAGCAGTAGAAAAGGAAGACCTATACTGTCTAGAAAGGCCAGTTTAGTCACAAACTAAATAATATTAGGCAGCATATTGCCAGTTTCTAATTTTGTCAGCATTAGCTTAGTTTAGGATAATTTTTGCTGCTCTAGGTCAATTTATAGTGGGGGCAGTAATAAAGGTTTATTTAATTGTGTAGTAAACTCTGTGTCCTAGAGGCAGAGGAAGGAATTCAGCCTGATTGTAGAACAGGTTTTGGACTAGTGTCTTTCCTTTTTTTCATAGTGTTCAGTGTCATAACCTGTATTGTCCCTCCACCCCTGTGCTGGTCTGTAGGGCCTTATGCCTGCTAGGCAAGTGTTCCACTGCAGAGCTACATCATAGCGCTACATCCCTAGTCCTTTTCCTATTTTCATAGTTTTTGTTAGAAACAGCTGTGTTCTGTTTTTCCTTTTCTGTTAATTCTTTTTTTGTGTGCTGGGGATTGAAATCAGGGGTGCTATACCACTGAGCTACATCCCCAGTTCTTTTTGCTTTTTGAGGCAGAGTCTCACTAAGTTCTCCAGGTTGACATCAAACTATATATCTTCTTGCCTTGGCTTCCTGAGTTGGTGAAATTACAGGCATGTTCCATTGAGCTTAGCTCTGTTAATTTTTTAATTGATACGTTCTAGAAAATGATGTGACCTTTTTTTGTCTATTATCTCTATGAAGATATTCTGTTGAAATGTTTGATTTCCTTGGTTAGAAGATATAAGTAAGGGTTATGTAGCTGAGCTGCTCTTTTTGGAAACCAGGCTGAGTAGATTACTAAATTTTTTTTTCTCTTTTTCCTTCCTTCCTTCCTTCTCCCCCTCCCACCCTCCCACCCACCGGGGATTGAACCCAGAGCCTTCAGCATGCTAGGGAAGAATTCTTATCACTGAACTACATTCCCAGCCATTTTTATTTTATTTTGAGACAAGGTCTTGCTAAATTGCCCAGGCTGGCCTTGAATTTGCTATCCTGCCTCAGCCTCCCAGAGTAGTAAATTTTACTCTCGATTATCTACATAGTAATGAAAAAGGAATATTGGCCTGGGTATCACATAGTAATGGATAATCTGCTCCCTGGGGCTTTGCTTTTGGTAGCTATGGCAGCTAAATTGGAGTGGTAGATGGATAGATAGGAAAGGACCACAGAAGTCAGCATAATCCTCAATTAGGATAAACCTTATGGTTAATTGAATGTTGAGTGTACAGTTTAAATCCCATTATAACAAACGCCAGGGGACTAGCTAAATTATTTTGTTGTACTGGAATTAGGCTTTATTTTTAATTTTTACTTAGTTTTTGTGGCTGGGGATTGAACCCAGGGATGCTCTACCACTGAGCTACACCTGCAGTTCATTTTTATTTTGAGACAAGGTTCTTGCTAAATTGCCCAGGTTGACCTTGAATTTGCAGTCCTCCTGCCTCTGCCTTTTGAGTGGCTGGGATTACAGGCGTGCACCACCATATTGGGCTAGGCTTTATCAAATATTGTTTAAAATAGTCTTTTTGTTAGAGGCATTAGAGGTTTTGGAAAAATTTCTATTTATTGTAATAGTTTGACAAGTCATTACTCATGAATCTTTCATTTTTAATGTTGTGCCTTTGAAAAAGAAAGAACCCACGTTAACCTGGGCAGATAATTTGTCTATCTCACGTCCCCATGTCGCAAGTAACTTTATTGTTTTAGTATGTTTATTAGTAAGTAGTACCACTGTCAGAATGCAGTCAGAGGAAATGAGAAATTTTCCAGATTCTCAGGTGATTGCTGCTGATAATTTTTTCTGTTCCTGACAACTTTTTAAAATGAATGAGTGTACTTCATTTTAGTGTGAAGCTGTCTTGAAGTCAGTAATAATTGAGTTAGTCCTTTTGGCTTAATGTAGTTTGAGATCTTTAGATTTTTAAATGGTATTTTTTAAAAAAGTATTGGTAATATTGTGGTCTTCAACTTTGAGATAATTTATCTATAACTATGGAATTTCTCAGAAACAGGTTTAATTTCTATAGAATGAGAAAAAGCTATTCTATGCCTGGCCAGAAATATACTTTACTTTTTGTCCTGTATGTTTGGTTGGTGTTTGACAAATTTAAAGGCAATTACATTCAACCTTTGTATCTAAAGCTGTCATTTTTTTTAGTTTGCCTAGAGAATTTTGATTGAGTTCAGTGAGACATTTTTGAAGTCATTCTTTTAAATAGATGTTCCACAAAGGAGGGAAAATCTGAAAGAGGAATTTCAAAGCAACTCAAGCAGTGTTTTGAAAGTTCTCAAGTCTTAAGAATAATGACTGACTAGTAGGCAGGAAGCCTGCCCCTTGTATTGAGGTATTGTTCCTCTGTCTCATGCATTTGAGAACGTTAGTACAAAAGAGGGGGAAGAAAGAGGCTTAACAACAAAAAGAGGGGAACTTTTCATGTAAATAAATATTTTTCACTCTTCTGTTTAAATGAAATCTAAGGCCAAATTATTTTACTTTTTGGTAAATGTTTATCATAATCTAAATATCCTAAACTGACATTTTAATAAATGAAAGTTAATTGCTGTTGGAGAGTGCAGCATGATCCCGTACTTGTTTCCAAACAACTTAAAAAATATCACTAGATATTTTTCTCATTTTGGTACCTGATCAATATCATTTGTTAGCCTGTTACTTTGAAAATAATTTTTTAAAGAGTTCAGAATAACTTGTAAGCCTGTACTGCAAGCTTTGAGTAAGTCAGTGTTCTTTACTTTAAAATTTGTAAAACAAAGGGGTGCCATGTGTGATCCTCAAGGCTCCTTATGTTAGAAAATACTACTAATTTAAGGCATCATTGATTTTTTTTTTTTTTTTTTTTTTTTTTGGTGGTGCGAGGGTTTGAACGTAGGAGTGTGCTCCCTATATCATAAGTCCTTAAAAAAAAATTGTCAGGTTTGTGGCTTTTCCTTTTTTGTTTTGTTTTGTTTTGGTAGCACTAAGGATTGAACCTAGGGCCTCATGTGTGCCACTGACCTACATCCCCAGACTTAAAATTTTATTTTGAGTCAGGGTTTCATTAAGTTGCCCAAGCAGTTCTTGAACTCCTTGATTCTCCTCTCCTTAGCCTCCTGAGTAGCAGGGATTACAGACATGTGCTACCTTGCCTGGCTAGAATGGTCTTTTATTAAGTCTTTTCACTTTTTCTTTCTTTTCTTTTCTTTTTTTTTTCTGTGTGGGTTATCAAATTCAGGCCCTGGCATACCCAGGAAGTGCTCTACCACTGCTGCACCCCCAGCTCAGTTTAAATTTTATTGATCAAACATTAAGTGCATTAAACTCTTTATGCCAGGCAATGTGAAGTCAGATGCAGTTTCCAATGCTGATTCATCATTAAGAGTTTGGGGATAGAGCTGGGCAGGGTGTCCCACACCTCTAATCCCAGTGGCTCAGGAGGCTGAGACAGGAAAATTGCAAGTTCAAAGCCAGTCTCAGTCTCCTTTACTAGTAAACTCCTTTTTACTTAAAAAAAAACAAAAACAAAAACAAAAACAAAACAAAAACAAAACAGCCTCAGCAACTGAATGAGGCCCTGAGCAACTTAGTAAAGCCCCATTGCTAAACAAAAAATGAAAAAAAAAAAAAAAAAGGCTGGGGGTGTGGCTCAGTTAAGTGCCCCTGGTTCAATCCCTAGAACACCTCCTATGCACCCCCCCTCCCACCAAAAAAAAAAGTTTGAGAACAAAATGCCTTTGAACTCCTTCTACTGTAAGAAAGTAAAGTGATGTTACTTACTTAGGAAAACTGTCAGTGAAATGGATCACTGAATGTAAGGTGCCCTATAGAGTAGCTTATCAGCTAGTTATTTCCAGACTAAAATTTGTTAGCTTTATCTGAAAATGTATTAAGGATTACCCAGTGTTCTCTTCACCAGATTGTCTTCAGTCTGTGCATCCTTCGCTCATCTGTTTCCTCTTACTTGCCTGGACCTTGTGTCTCAGGTCAGTGTTTATTTGGTTTTTTTTTTAGTTGTAGATGGACACAATACCTTTATATATATAATTTTTTTTTTTTTTACTTATTTATTTAGTACTGGGGATTGAATTTAGGGGCACTCGACCACTGAGCTGCATCCCGGGACAACTCTATTTTGTATTTTACTTAGAGACAAGTCTAACTGAGTTGCTTAGTGCCTGGCCATTGCTGAAGCTGGTTTTGAACTCGTGATCCTTTTGTCTTAGCCTCCTAAGCCGCTGGGATTATAGTACTATACCTTTATTTTTATGTGGTGCTGATACATGTGCTAGATAAGTGCTCTACCACTGAGCTACAACTCCAGCCCAGGTTAGTGTTTCAATCCCAGCCCAGATAGTGGTCTCCATCACTAGTGGAGCAAACCTTTGCTAACTCCATCAGTGAGAAAAAACAACTTCACATTTATATTTGGATATTGGATGGTCAATGGCATCATCTTCCCAGAACGAGACAGGACTATTTCTGTATTAAGTTTTAAAAACATTTTCATCAGAAATTACTAAAATGGAATTCAGGAAGCTTCTTTCAAGTACATAACTATGTCTAGAATGGAGGAAGGCTTGGGTGTACAGATCCCAAATTAAGCAAACCTGCAGTCACAAACTTGCCAATAACCTGCAGTATTTTCTTTCTAAAGTATAAAATCACTCCCATGTGTGACTTTTTTTTTTTTTTGCAGAGGGTGGGGGAACCGGGAATTGAATGCAGTGGTGCACAACCACTTAGCAACATCCCCAGCCCTTTTAAAAAAATTTTTGAGACAGGGTCTATTTAAATTGCATAGGACCTAAACAATTTAGTTGCTGAGACTGACTTTGAACTTGGTATCCTCCTGCCTCAGCCTCCTGAGCTGATGGGATTGCAGGTGTGCACCACTGCACCCCAATGTGTCTTTTTTATTTTGTGGTACTGGGAATTGAACGGGGGCACTCAACCACTGAGGCACATCCCCAGCCCTTTTTTGTATTTTGTTTAGAGACAGGGCCTCACTGAATTTCTTAGGCCCTCGCTAATTTGGTGAAGCTGGCTTTGAATTTGAGATCCTCTTGCCTCAATCTCCTGACCCACTGGGATTATAAGTGTGTGCCACTGCACCTGGCTGTGACTTTTTTTAAAAAACTGAATTTTTGTACTGTCATTCTCTTAGCTATGAGGCCTTTAAACTTTAGTCATCCTTAATTTGCTACTGCTTAGCTGTTGCCTACTCCTCCATGCACATACATACTTAATCAGTGTTTATTAAGCTTTTACTATGTAAGACACTAACAAGTTTTTTTGACCTTCAAGTGCACACATTCAGGTATTTACCAGTACTTCAGTCCAAGGCCAACTGTGATCAGTTGGTTTTAGAGATGTTCAGAGGAGGAAAGGGATCACTTATGACCAAGTGATCAGTGTGTAGGACTTTGAAGAATTTTATATGGACAGAAACATTTCTTGTTTTGGGGAATCATTATCTAGGGCAGAGATTTAATCCTCAGTACTGAAAATAATGTTAATAGAATAATCTGTAGGTTTTATTCAGATTTACCAATTGTTTCAATAATGACCTGTATAGGAAAATAAATTCATAGGGCCTTGCTAAATTGCTGCGGCTGGCCTTGAATTTGTGATCCTCCTGCCTCAGCCTCCCAAGTAACTGGATTTCCTTTTTTATTTGCTTAATATTACTCTGTTGTTTGGGTATGTCACTGTTTCCCCATTACTTGGTGATAATCAAAATCTAGAAACAATCCAAATGTTTATCAAAAGAAATTCTCTGCATTAGACTGTGTATAGATATATGCTTGTATTTTTTTTATATTTATTTTTTAGGTGTAGATGACACAACACAATGCCTTTATTTTTATGTGGTGCTGAGGATTGAACCCCAGTCCTGCCTGTACCACTGAGCCATAATCCCAGCCCCTGTGTTTGTATTTTTGTGGGATAAATCCTCAGGAGTGGAATGGATTGGTTGTATGGAGAGTGTATGTTCAGTATTTAAGAGTTTTAAAAAGTTGCCAACTGTTTCTCAAAGTGATTGTACCATTTTACTTTTCTCTCAGCAAAATTCCACATTCTGATGAACATTTGGTGTGATTAGTCTTTTTAATGTTAGCCATTTTTGGGGTGTATAGTGTTGTATTGCTCTTTTTTCCTTCTTTCTTGAAACTGCTGAAAATTGAATGGAGTGTTTCACATATACTAGATAAATATTTTATTACTGTACTGCACCTCCAGTCTTCATTGTGGTTTTGAGTTTCTCTAATGGCTGATGTTGAACATCTTTTCTTTTACTTATTTTTTTATTAGTATATTTTTGTTTTTTTGTGTGCATGTGTGAAGAAGTATCTGTTCATCTCTTTTGCCTGTTGTTCATTTGGGGTGTTTATCTTCTTCCTTTTTTTTTTCCTTTGGTACTGGGGATCAAACCCAGGGACACTTAGCCATTGAGCCACATCCCAGCCCTTTTTTATTTTGAGACAGGGTCTCACTAAGTGGCCTTGAACTTGAAATCCTCTTGCCTCAGCCTCCTGAGTTGCTAGGATTAGAGGTGTCTGTCTGCCACTGTGCCCAGCTGTCATCTTACTTAGATGTAAGGATTCTTTAAGGTGCAAAACTCTTTTTTTTAAAACCATAAATTTTGTACATAGTTTCTTTGAGTTTGTGCCCTATTTTGTTTTTGTAACTATTTTTTAAAAAATTTTTTTAGTTGTAGAGGGACACACATATCTTTGTTAATTTTTTATGTGGTTAGGCAAGTGCCTTGCCACTGAGCCACATACAGCCCCAGCACCTCATAACTATTTTTGAAGGAGCAAAAATTTTAAATGTTTCTGGAGTTCATTTATCACTTTTTGCTTTTTCTTTTATTGTTCATACTTTTCATGCTATATTTAAAAAATCTTTGCTGACTTCATAGTCATTAAGACTTGCTGGGTGTTGTGGCGCGTGCCTGTAATCCCAGCCTCTTGGGTGGCTGAGGCCGGAAGATTCTAAATTCAAAGCCAGCCTCAACAACTTAGTGAGACCCTATCTTAAAAACCCAAACTCAAAACCAGAAAATGGCTGGGCATGTGGCTCAGGGGTAAAGTGCCCCTGTGTTCAATACATGCTAACACCCCCCCTCCCCCCCAAAAAAAGAAAAAAGACTTTTGACTTCTGTTTTCCTCTAGAAGTTTTATTATTTTAGTTTTATTTATTTATTTTTTTGTATCGGGTATTGAACCCAGGGGCACTTAGCCACTGAGCTGCATCCTTAGCCCTTTTTCATTTTTTAATTTTGAAATGGGTTTTGCTAATTTGGTGAGGCTGGCCTTGAACTTTTGATCTTCCTACCTCATCTTCCCAAATTGCTGGGATTAAGTGTCTGCCCAATTGTAGTTCTTAAATTTAGGCATGTGATTCATTTGAATTGATTTTTTGCATGTGGTATGAGATTAGGGTTGAGGTTCATGTTTGGTATGTGGCTATCAATATATAAACTTAGCACCTTTGATGAAAGTAAATAGACCATGTGTATGTAGATCATATTTTGGACTCTTTTCTGTTTCATGTATTTGTCCATATGGATGCATCTGTGTGTCTACCTCTGCATATCAGTATTTGTCTTTCCCCTGTACCACACTGTCTACATTGAAGTCTTGAAATCAGAGAGAGTAAGTCTCCAGCTTTATTCTTTTCAAAGTATTTTGGCTTCTTTGCATTTCCATATAATTGTTAGAATCAGCTTGTTGATTTCTATATAATGGCTGTTGAGATTTTGATTGTAATTGCATTGAATCATAATGAATATCAATATGGAGAGAATTGACATAACAATATTGCACCTTCTCTTCCATAAACCTTCTCTCCATTTATTTAGTCTTTAATTTCTCTTAGTGTTTTTTAGTTATCGGTGTACAAATTTTTTTTTTTCTTAAATATTTTTATTTTGGGGCTGGGATTGTGGCTCAGCTGTAGAGCGCTCGCCCAGCATGGGCGGGACCCAGGTTCAGTCCTTGGCACCACATAAAAATAAAGGCATTGTGTTTTGTCCATCTACACCTAAAAAATAAATGTTAAAAGAAATTATTTTATGTGGTGCTGTGGATCGAAAAGAAATTATTTTATGTGGTGCTGTGGATCGAACCCAGTGCCTCCCTCACACATGCTAGGCAAGTGATCTACCACCGAGCCACAACCCTGGCCCCTCAGTGTACAAATTTTATAAAGTATGTCAAATTTATCATTAAGTTCCATATATTTTTTTTTAATATTTTTTAGTTTTTGGAGGACACAACATCTTTACTTTATTTTTATGTGGTGCTGAGGATCGAACCCAGCACCCCGCGCATGCCAGGCGAGCGCGTTACCGCTTGAGCCACATCCCCAGCCCTAAGTTCCATGTTTTTAAATGTGTTTATAAATAGTATTAGAAATTGAAATTTTAAAAATAATTTGTTAGTGTATAGAAATATAGTTGATTTTTGTATATTCACTTAATACTTTATAATCTTGCTAATAACCTGATTAATTTTTATAGCTTTTATGTAGTTTGAGTAGGATTTTATACATAGGTGATTATATTGTTGGAATAAAGACAATTTTGTTTTGTCATTTTCAGTCACTGTGCTTTCTCTTTTTCTTGCTCTATTGTGATAGCTGGTGCCTTGAATACAATGATGGTTAGACATCTTTGTCTTGTTCTCAAGCTTAGGGGCTAAGCGTTAAGTAAGGTGTTATAGGTTCACTCAGTATAGCTTTGCCTTTTCAGAATTTCAAATAATTTTAGTCCTATAGTATGTTATGTTAAGCTTCTTTTTCTTTGCCTAATTCTGTGAGATTGATTCATGTTGTTACATGTATTAGGAGTTCTGTTTATTGCTGAGTTATTGTATGTATACAGCAATATGTTTTCACAATATATATGACAGTTTGTTTACCCCTTGAGCAGTGTATCTCATTGTGATGATGATGACAATGATAAAATGATTTGATACTGGGGATTGAACCCAGGGGTGCTTCACTGCTTAGCTACATTCCCAGTTCTTTTTTTATTTTGAGGCAGGAACTGGCTAAATTTGAGGTTGGCCTGGAAGTTGGTATCCTTCATCCTTCAGCCTCACCAGTCACTGGAATTAAGGATTTGTGCTACCAAGCTGGGCTCTTTATGATTTTAATTGATATTCCTTTTACCTTCTTTGGTGAAATCTTTTGCTTCCTTTCCCTATCTTTCCCTTTCCTTTTCCCCCTTCCCACCTCCTTTTTAAAATCAGTTTTTGTTATTGATATGTAAAAGTTATATATATGTATGTATATATATATATATATATATATATATATATATATGTATATATATATATATATATATATTTTTTTTTTTTTTTCCTTCATTCAATATGGATATGTATCCTTTTTTGGGGGGCCACTATACCATTGAGCTACATTCCCAGCCCTTTTTATTTTTGTTTTGAAATGATCTCTCTAAGTTGTCCAGGCTGGCTTTGAACTTGAGATCTTCCTACCTCAGCCCCCCAAGTAGCTGGGATTACCAGTGTGAGCTGCCACATTCTACTGGAATTTAATCTTTTATCTCTTTAATAAAATGAATCAATAAGACCTTGTCTGTTTTCTCACTTATTATTACAGATTAAAATGGAAAAAAATCACACATGTGGGTGTGGTAGAATCTTAATGAGAAGGTGCTGAAAACCAAAGTGATACTAGGGGTTTGGCTTAGTGGTAGATTGCTTGCCTAGCATGTGTAATTTATGGATTTGATGCCTAGCTTGCAAAAAGTAAAAACACTGAATATTGCCTAGGAGCTCTTGTCATTGTTCCTTGTCTAGCCCTCACTGAAAAACTAAAAAAGCTCAAAAAGTTTTTTCCCCCTTTGGTTGAAACAGAGCATGCTAGGATGTTGCACCACTGGCCTTGAAAAACCCAATTTTTATGGCTTACTATTGTATTAGTGCAGGATGTATACCTTTTACTCCCAGATACATATTTTTGGGCAGTATGTGGAATCTCATTTCATGGCCCAGGCTGACCTCTGTCTGTGGGCTTAAGTGATCCTCACAAATCAGCTTTCTGAGTAGCTGAACTCCAGGCTTTTGTTTCTATGCCCAGCTTATACTGTCTCTTCATAGTGTTTTCTTAACTATCCTAGTGACACATATTCTCTTTTGAATGTACTATAAGCCAATAAGAAAATATGAGTGTCACAACATGCTATTTTTCATATTTAGTGTTATATTAAATTATTGTGACCTTAAATTTCTTGTATCTCTCTGGACATATATTTATTTTTTTCTTAGGAAGAGATACGTCTCAATTTCTTTCTCAGTCCATTCATCCTACTTTGAAGATGTATATTTTAATTATTTTCTGTCTGAATTATTTCTATCATGCTGGAATTTTGGAACATTTTGCAATTTACATTTAAGAAGGGCCTCTTAAAAAAACAGTGGAAATTTCCAGCTTTAAAAAAATCAGAGTACTGCTCTAATAACTGCTTTGCAGGAAGAAAGAAATATGAAAAAGAACCGCAGACATTCTGGATGTCAGCCTGTGAAATTTTCCACTATTTCCCATAATAACATGCAGGCATGCTCATGCTGCTGGATTCAGTGCAACTGCAGTTGCCCTCTGAGTGGAATTTGAAGCCACTCTACTCTATCAATGATAAAATGGCATCGGGCCAGCTTTAGTGAGCAGTGCATAAATTCACACATCCAAGGTACTGTATGTTTGTTTTATCTCTGCCTGATTAGTGTAGCATAAACACTGAATTTGTAAAGTTATTTAAAATTCTTCTGATTCCAGAATTCTTAATTGTTTTCATCAAGTTTAATTTTTAATTTCAGTAGATTTATTGTGCATCTGAGGAGATAGAGTAATTTTTTCACAGTACTGTGTAAACAAATTTTGCAGGGTTTTATACTGTATAGAATACTGAGAAAAGTAAAAGTTTTATAAAGATTTGCAGAAGTTCAGTAGTTCGTGTGAATCGAGAGATATTTAATATTTTAACTATTTCAGGTGCTTGTCAATCTTTTAAAAGATTAGTAGACTTTATATTAAAATTGTGTTTTTTGTGATTCTAAGGATTGATTCTGAGGCTTCACATATGCTAGGTAAGTGGTCTATCATTGAGCTATATCCCCAGTAAAGGCTTTTAGAAATTGGAGAGCAAACAATATTGTTTCCCACTGATGAGGTCCAAGTTGCATAGTTCTGTAAGAAGCAGAGGAAGAGCTGAATGTTTAACAGTAGATCACAGATACATTGTAGTTGCCTATCTTGTTTCATTTCTTTTTTTTTTTTAATATTTTATTTTTTAGTTTTAGGTGGACCCAGTATCTTTCATTTTTATTTTTATGTGGTGCTGAGAATCGAACCCAGTGCCTCACGCATGCCAGGTGAGCACGCTACCACTTGAGCCACATCCCCAGCCCTTGTTTCATTTCTTAATAGTGGTATTAAGGAATAAAATAAGAAGAATTTGAATGAAAGTAAGATAGAAGAATTCAGATTTTATGAATTGACCTGTTATTTTCAAAATTTTATTTATTTATGGAACAGGAGCCTGCGATATTACCTAGACTGGCCTCAAACTCTTGTTTTCAAGTGATCCCCTGTCTCAACGTCCCTAGTACCTGGGACTATAGGTTTGGGCCACTATTTTGAACTTTGAATTAACCTTTTAAATTCTCATTCATTTGTTCCCTGTCCCTAGCACTGGAGAGTGAAACCAAGACTGTTTTACCACTGAGCTACATTTCTAGCCTCCCCCCACAACTTTGACAAGATCTCACTGAATTGCCAAGGCTAGACTTGAATTTGTGATCCTCTTGCTTGAATCACTTTATATTTGGAAATAAAGCCATATATATATAAAATATAATCTATCCCCCAGACTGTTAGGTCTTAGATTTGAATGAAAATGGTGTTGTGACATATTAGTGTCCTCCACCCCTTCCCTGTAATCTACTTCTTCCTTGTACCCTCTCATCCTTCCTCTTTTGTGTATCTATAACTCTTCTGACCTCCTCATGCACTTCCCCTTCTCACTCCTCATTCTAGCTCCAAATATTTTATTTCTTCTTTCTCAGTCTAAATTTCCTTCTGGCCTGTAACCTTTTTTCTTCTGACAGCTTTCCAGCCTTCAAGTTCCTTACTTCTGGCTGCTCACTGTTAACCAAATCTCTTCTTTACCTTTGGAAGGCTTCTTCGCTTAAGTCTTCTCTGCTCCTGGCAGAATGATTTTCTTTTTTAGTCTGTCTCTTCAAAAATGCATATCCTCATACCCTCCAATAGTCTTTGCCCTCCACTTCTGCCTCCCTTGTCTTAATATATATACTACAAAGATCTATTGAGTGCTAGCTGTGTGTCGGCTATTCACTAGATGTTAGGCATATAACCATTGAACAGAAGGGCTATTGAGTAAGGCCATGTAAAGGACTGGGAACTGGAGTGTATTGGGGTTTTACATGTTAGATGGTAGTCATGGTAAATTTCACTGAGAAAGTAACATCTGAGCAAAGAGTGAAATGAAGACTTGTGACTATTGGGAGGTAGGGTTGGCATGAGGAACATTGTGTTTAGAGAGAACAATCAGTGCCAAGCCCTTTAGCCAGGCATGGTGGCACATGCCTGTAATCCCAGCAGCTTGTGAGGCTGAGACAGGAGGATCACAAGTTCAAAGCCAGCCTCCGCAATTTAATGAGGTACTAAACAACTCAGTGAGACTCTATCTCTAAATAAAATACAAAATAAGGCTGGGGATGTGGCTCAGTGGTTGAGTCCCCTGGTACAAAAAAAAAAAAAGTCCTTTAGTAGGAGCATTCTTAGTATATTTGAAGAAGGCAAGGTGATCAATATGCTGGAGCACAGTGAACAAAGGGTAAGTAGTAAGAGAAGAAATTTGAGTAGAACAGTAGGACCTCATAGGCAGTTGTAAGGATTTCAACTTTTACTTTGAGCAAAATGAGGAACTGCTATAGGTTTTAATTATATTTATAGCTATTCCAGAAATATCAAGATTTTTCTCTTAATTAAACATTTTTAAAATTGTAAAATGATTAATTCATGTTCATATGGAAAATACAGAAAAGTACAAATAATAAGGACTACCAATAAACTCATCTATGTCTATTTCTCTAGTCTTTTTTTTCTTTGAACTTGTTCATGTACACATTGCCTCATGTTCTGTAGGGATTTAGCAGAGCAAATAACTGAATCTGGCTTTAAAATGATCCCTTCTGCTGCTCTTTGAAGAATAACCTGTAAGAGTACAAGCTAGAAGATTTACTATAAGGCTTTTACAGTAATTCAGGTAAGAGATAATGGCTTAGACAGTAGAGGTGAGAAGTGGTCATGTATATGTATACACATACACATAATGATTCATTTCTATACACACACACACACACACACACACACCACATCACTAAATTGCTTAGGGCCTTGCTACATTGCTGAGACTGGCTTTGAACTTGCAATCTTCCCACCTCAGCCTCCTGAGCCACTAGGATTATAGGAGTGCCTGGCTTATCCCCAGTCATCTTTTAAAAAATTGTATATATTTTGTTTTGCTGTCAGGGATTGAGCCCGGGTGCTTTACCACTGAGCTACATCCCCAGTCCATTTTATTTTTTGAGACAGGGTCTTGATAAATCATTGAGGGTCTCCCTAACTTGCTGAGGCTGGCCTCAAACTTGTGTTCCTCCTTTCCTCTGCCTCCCCAGTTGCTGGGATTACATGCTTGTACCACTGTGCCCAGAAGATTCTGTATGTATTTTGAAGGTATAGCCAACAGGTTTTTGTAAAGGATTCTCTTGGGGGTGGGGTGAGAATCAAGGGTAATTCAAATGTTTTTGGACCAAATGACTAGAAACGTTTGGTTTTATCAAACTCTCCATCCAAGATTCACTGGCATATACTTTCTCTCCCCACCCGCCCCACAGCGGAGGTTGAATCCACATAATTAGTGAATGCTAATTACATGTGTTACCAGTGCTCCATACCCCCACCATTATGTTCCTTCCCAAGCTCCTTGTCTGAACTGTTCAGTTTGGCACTTGGTACGTACCACAAGATGCTCTGTATAATGAATGCTTCACTGGTATTAGTCTCCCTAACTAGATAACGAGCATCCTTTTACTAGATAATGCAGAATTTATAAGTCTTTTTAGTGACTGACAACTTTCTGAGTACACATGGACATTCAGTACATGCCGATTGTGTGTTCCTCAGGCTTTAAAACAAGATATGAGAAAACCTCAAAGTAAATGCCTACTTTAGTTTTTAAATATAAGTTTTAGTTGTCAATGGATATTTATTTATTTATTTATTGTGCTGAGAGTCAAACCCAGTGCCTCACATGTGCTAGGGAAACGCTCTACCACTGACCCCAGTCCCTACTTTAGTTTTACTTTGATTACTGGTATCTTTTGGGAATGAATTATTGTGAATAATTATCCTCAGCCCCCCTCCCCCCAGTATAAAAACCATTATTTGGTTTTTATTTTCATAAAATAGTATCTATTTCCTTGGCTTTAGGTACATACTCTTTTTCCCCTCTTCCTTATAGTGGTGCGGATTGAACCCAGTGCCTTGCACATGCTAGGCAACAACTCTATCACTGAAGCACATACATCCCTAGCCCAAAGACTTGATTTGTAAATAATGAACATTTATTGTTTTCCTGATTTATGTAAAGCATTCTAGGACATACAAATTTGAGTTGGAAAAGGTTTGCCCAGAGAAGATCTTATTCTTTGGTGCAGGCAATGGAACATAAACAAATTTCTGTCTCCTTCATGAATATAACATTACACTATGATTTAATGAAAACAAATTATTATTCCTTTGGCATTACAAAGGTTATAGGAATTACTTGCCTCTTTATTAAATAGTGGTCAATGTCAATACTTTGAATTTCTTCTTTTTTTTGTTTGTGGTGCTGGGGATTGAACCCAAGGACCTCTTGTATGCTTTGCTGCACAAGCCCTTTGCCACTGAACTTCATCCCAGCCTGTCCCACCCCCTCTCCCTCACCCCTCCATGGGATAGGGTCTTGAGGTCTTGCTGTTACCCAGGTTGGGCTTGAACTTGTTGGCTCAAGTGGTCTTCTTGTCTTAGCCTCCTGAATACCTAAGACTAAAGGTATGCTTTAATTAATTTAATTTAATTGCACTTTTTTTCCAAATTTTTTTAAAGGTAACTCTTTTAAAAAAAAAATATATATATATATTAGTTGTTGATGGACCTTTATTTATTTATATGCAGTGCTGAGAATTGAACCCAGTGCCTCACACATGCTAGGCAAGCGATTCATCACTGAGCCACAGTCCCAGCCCTCAAATATTTTTTTATAGTAGATGGACACAATACCTTTATTTTATTTTTATGTGGTGCTGAGCATCGAATCCAGTGGCTCACATGTGCTAGGCAAGCACTCTACCAACTGAGCTACAACCCCAGCCCTAATTGTTACTGTTTGTGTGTGTGGTGGGTTCTGGGACTTGAATTAGAGAAGCTCTACCTCTGAGCTATATCACTGTCCCTTTTAAAAAAATTCTTTAAAAAGCCAGGTGTGGGGCTGGGGATGTGGCTCAAGCGGTAGCGCGCTCGCCTGGCATGCGTGCGGCCCGGGTTCGATCCTCAGCACCACATACAAACAAAGGTGTTGTGTCCATTTATAACTAAAATTAAATAAATAAATATTAAAAAAAAAAAAGCCAGGTGTGGTCTTCATACCTGTAATCCTAGTGGCTTAGGAGGCAGGAGGATCACAATTTCAAGGCCAGCTTCAGTAATTTTAGAGAACCCCAAACAACTTAGTGAGACCCTGCCTTAAAATAAAAAAATAAAAAGGACTGGAAATGTAGCTCAGTAGTAAAATACCTATTACTGTTTTGAAAAGTTATTATTATAAAGTTTTTTTAGACTTATTCTTAGCTGTTGTTACTGATAAGTGTGCCTGCTCTTCTACATTGTTTGGTATTACTTGTATGAAGTTTCTTTGGAGCCTTGTTTTACATCAGTACTTTATTTATTTGGTTTGTGCTGGGGATCAAAACTGGGGGCTCATACATGCTAGGTAACTGCTATCATCATTGAGCTAACTCCCTCCACCCTGTTCCTCTTTCTTCATTTAAAAATTCTTTTTTTCCCCATGTTGGGTGTGTGTGTGTGTATCCTTTTGCTGTCTTCTGTAGGAGCACATGTTTTCCTTACTCTCTTAAACTTTGCCTTAATCTTTCTATTTAAAAGTAATATCTGTAATATATATAGGATTTTAGAACACATGAGATCTGTAGAGAACTTTTTTCTTTTTTAAAAATTTCTGTATTTTATTTTATTTAATATGGTGCTGAGATTCAAACCCAGTGCCTCACACATGTTATGAAGGCACTCTACCAGTGAGCCACATCTCAATCCCCTGTAGGAGACTTTTCTGTAGGAACATTGTTATACTGTTTTTAAACAGAAATATTTCAAATAATCATTTAATAAATTCTGTTTGGATTAGAAATGTGCTTTTTTTTTTTTTTTTTTTGGCTGGTACAGGAAATTGAACCCAGTGGTTATCTACATTCTAAGCTATTTCTCCAGCTCTTTTAAAAGTATTTTATCTTGTGCAGGTCTTGCTAAATTGCTGAGGCTGGTCTCTAACTCACTATTCTCCTGTTTCAGCCTCCAGAATAGTTGGGATCAGCATGTCTAGAATTAAAGCCATGTGCCACCACTCCCAACTGGAGTATTTTTCTTTAGAAAGACTATAGAATGTAACAGCACACATATTTCCATGATAGCCTAGTTAGCTCAATGAATGACTATATATAAAAACCAAAAGGATTTAAATATCCTGTTCAGGTGACCTTTAATTGATTTGACACAAGTGTTTTGGTCTGGAAATGCTATAGTAATTTATGATGTGATTTTTGGGCACATCTTTAAAAAACAAAATACATAATATTAATTTATTTGAGTTGGAGAATAGTGGTGAACCTGGACTTTGTAATGTTTTTATCCAGAAGAGCTTGATGTTCAGATTTTTAATTGCAGTTTTAAAGTCTTTAGAAAAATGACTTGTGGACATATACTGTTGAGATAACTTTTAAAAATATAGTTTTATAGCTGAGCGTGGTGGTGCACACCTGCAATCCCTGTAGCACAGAAGACTGAGACAGGAGTATCTCAAACTTGAGGCCAGCCTCAGTAATATAGCAGGATCTTGTCTCAAAATAGAAATAATCAGGGATGGGGCTGGGCACTGTGGTGCATGCCTGTAATCCCAGCGGCTTGGGAGGCTGAGACAGGAGGATTGCGAGTTCAAAGCCAGCTTCAGCAATGGCAAGGCACTAAGCAACTCAGTGAAAACCTGTCTCTAAATAAAATACAAAAAAGGGCTGGGGCGGTGGCTCAGTGGTCCAGTGCCCCTGAGTTCAATCCCTAGTTCCCCCTTTGCCCCCCTGCTCCCCCCAAAAGGGATGAGGATATAGCTCAGTGGTAGAGTGCCCTTGAATTCAATTCTCAGTAACACATAAGCATGCAATATCTATATTTATCTATATTATATTATATATGTAAATGTAATTTGCCCTCTTAAGAGAAATCTGTATTTCATAAATAATCAAAATTATTATTCCTCTTTCAAATGAAACTAAGATAGAGAACAGCAGTAGAGTTAGTTCCAATTTCTTGAGCATATACTTTCTGACAGTTCTAAGCACTTACAGTGGACTTGGTATTTCCACTGAATGATTGTTTCCTTTCTACATGCTAGTATGTGAATAGATGTAAGGGAAGAAAAAGCAGCTATCATTTGAGTATACTGCCATCTGTTACCAAATTTTATCAAGCTCATGATGCCATCAATTATTAAACAAATGACTATTTCATGTACCACTAGGAAACAAATGTAAATTGGCCAATTATACTATGGGATACTGTCAATAATATGACACATTCTGATTTGAAATCTATATAAACATTAAAAAACCAAGAATCTCAATTTGTTTGGCTACCAGTAATTTTACATAAATTCTCACTTAACAATAATCAAAACTTCTAGAAGTAGATGTTGTCATCTTTGAGATGAAGGTTAGAAACTCACAGGTACACAGGCTTTCAAGGTAGAAGATTCAGATAGAAGTTTTTAGATATATTCTTAGATATAAAAGGCTATGTCCTTTTTATAAAACTTAAAACTTTTTTTTTTTTAAAGAGAGAGAGAGAGAATTTTTTAATATTTACTTTTTAGTTTTCGGTGGACACAACATCTTTGTTTGTATGTGGTGCTGATGATCGAACCCGGGCCGCATGCATGCCAGGCTAGCGCGCTACCGCTTGAGCCACATCCCCAGCCCCCTTTTTATGACCCCACATTACTTTAGGAATTAGAGAAAAAAAACAGTACATTGACCTGTTAATTTTTGGCTTGAAGATTATTAGTTGGTGTGGCTTTAAACATTTTCTTTTTCAGTACTGGGGATTGAACCCAGGGCCTCATGCATGCTAGCCAAGCATTCTACCATAGTGCTACATCCCAACCTTAAATATTTCCTTAATGTCACTGATTTTTCCTTTTTTTTTTTTTTTTAAATAAATATCTTTGTATTTACTATGTGCTAGTTTAAACCAAACAATATATGGCCTTATCTCTTCCTATCAAGGTAGGAGATGATAGGAAGAGATAAGGGAGATGGGGAGATGAGAAAGGAATACAAAGTTAGATAACTAGAGAAGATTTAAATAGCATTTCAGAGAATAATGAAAGAAATTAAACAAGGCAATGCAGGATTAATTGCCAAATAAATTGGACAAATAATTGCTTTTGGAGTTCAGAGAAATGAGAGATTGCTTGAGGCTAGAGTAATCTAGGGAAGTTTTCAGTGAATTCCTGGGAGATATTTTCAGTTACTATAGATTATTAACTTTTAAATTGTATTAATGTTTGTTACAAGAGGAACTGCAAACTGTGTGGACTATAAGACCTTTTGTACCTTAATTTTCTTTCTTTCTCTGTTTGAGAGCGCAGGAACTCCACTTTATAGTAAAGTAAAAGGAATTGTCTTTCCTACATTTATTTACTTCTGAGTCATAAATTTGATGAATAAGTACTCATTTTTAGAAGAAGGACTTTTGGTTGAAAGGGGAAACTCCCCTAAATTCGTGGAGTGCTACTCTTGCCACATTTACAACCATTTTTTGCCTTCTTCCTGTATAGAGGATTGAACCCAGATCCTTGTGCAATGCTGGGCAGGTGCTCTACCACTGAGCTATAACCCCAGCCCTTTTTATTTTTTATTGTGAGACAGGGTCTCACTGAATTGCTTAAGCTGGTCTTCAATTTACATCCTGCCTTTGACTCCTAAGAAACAGAGATTATAGGCGTCCTTATGTTTCTTGTAGATCATTTGATTTTTTTTTTTTTTTTAGTACTGGGGTTTGAACTCAGGAGCACTTAACCACTGAGTCATATCCCCAGAACTTTTTGGTATTTTATTTAGAGACATGGTCTTACTGAGTTGTCTAGGGCCTTGCTAAGTTGCTGAGGCTGGCTTTGAACTTGTGATCCCCCTCCTCAGCCTCTTGAGCTGCTGGGATTACAGACATGTGCTATTGCACCTGCCTCGTTTTGTACATTTTTATCACAAGAAGAAGGTTTGTGTGTGTGTGTGTATGTGTGTATGTGTGTAGTTTTTGCGTATATGAGTTTTTACTTTGTAGTGCTGGGGGTTGAAAGTTACACTTTATATAATTTTGTATGTCACATCTTGGTATTTTAATTTTTTTTTTTTTTTTTGTGGTGTTGGGGATTGAACCCAGGGCTTTATGCATGCGAAGCAAGCACTCTACCAACTGAGCTTTATCCCCAGCCCCTGTATTTTTTTTTACTGTGGTAAAATACATGCAATATTACCATTTTTATTGTTATCATTTGGTGTTAGCAGTTGAATCAAAGGGTGCTTTACCACTGAGCTACATCCCAAGCCCTTTTTTTATTTTTTGAGACAGAGCTGAGACTAGCCTCAAACTTTGATCCTCCTGCCTTAGTCTCTTGAGTCACTGGGATTACAGATGTGTCCAGCATGCCTGGTGAATTTACTGTTTCTGAGTTTATAATGCAGTGGCATTAAGCACGTTCACAGTATTGTGCAGTCATCCTCCCACTACTTATTTCCAGAACTTTTTTAACATCCCAAACAGACTAATTTTTTAGGGAGCAGTTACAATTTATGACTTAATAACTATTTCTGATATTTAGAGGGACACATGAACTCTTTTCTTCATGCAGAGATATAGAAAGAACTCTATATCCTTGCTTGAAGGAAAGGCTTTGAGAAATTGATAGACATATTTGAGTAAAAGCCTTTTGTACTCTTAAGATTCCCTTCTGATACTTAGTTTCTGTTTAGGTCATCATTTTCTTTATCCTTCAGCAATACTTTTTTCCTTCTTTTTATATTAGGGAAAATTTCAACTATAGAGTGGTGCCATGTCACCTTGGAGGCTGAGGAATGAAACTCTCAAGTTCTGGGTCAGCCTTGGAAATTTAGTAAGATTATCTTTAAAAAAAAAAAAAAAAGGTGAGATGGGGTGAGCTGAGAGTGTAGCTTGGTGGTATAGTGTCCTTGGTTCAATCCCCAGTATTGCAAAGAAAAGAAAAGAAAAAAATAAAGAAAAGCATGGTGTATTGATCTTCATGATTGATATTCATGAACTCATCGCCCAGATTTATCAACTTATCAATTAATGACTAATTTTTCACTTTACCACTGACATATGTTCATAACCCTTTTTATTTTTTATTTTGAGACAGGTTCTTGCTAAATTGCTGAGGCTGGCCTCAAACTTGAGATCCTCCTGCCTCAGCCTCAGGAGTCACTGGAATTACAGGCATCTACCTCTGTGCCTGGCTAATTAATGGCTAATTTTGAAGTAAATACTAGACCACATGTGATTTCCTGAAGTATTTATGAAAGATAAGGACTTTCAAACAGGCATGATCACAGTATCATTATGTCTATTCTTTAGTAGCATCAAATATAGTCACTAGTTAATTTTGTATTTTTTATTTCTGAAAAATTGGATCCAAATGAGGCTTATACATTGCAATTTGGTTATTATGTAATTATGTCTTTTAAAAGTACAGGTTATCCCTTCCATCTTTCCTTTTACATCCCCCCCCCCCCCCCCCCCCCGTAGAGCTTAGTATCTAGATTTTGCACTGAGTATATCTTTGTGGAGTTGTTTATATTGGTCTTCTGTATTTTGTCTGTTAATAAATTGGTAGTTGGTTCTCAAGACTTGATCAGTTAAATTCAGTTATTATTTTTGGCAGGTGTATTAATTCTATTGCCTTTGTAGCAAATTACAGTCATCCCTCAGTATTTGCAGAGACTTGGGCTCCAGGACTCCTGGGTATACCAAATCCTGAGGATGCTCAAGTCCATTATATAAAATGGCATGGTATTTTCATAAGCTGTGCCTTCCTTCTATACACTTTAAATCATCTTTAGATTATTTATGATACCTAATATTATGTGGATGCTCTGTAAATAGTCATTATACTGTATCACTTAGGGAATAACAAGAAGAAAGTTTATACATGGTCTATAAATACAATCATCTTAACTCAAACTATGAACAAGACATGAAGTTAACAATGCTCTAACAACTACTACAGAGAGATTGAGGCTTTCTATGATGCTGTGGGATTACAGTGGGCACACTATGCATCACTTTTTATGTGGATTTAGTATAATACTCCACATGGGGCAAATTAAAGTTTTGCTTTTTGGAAGTTTCTGGAATTTTTTTCTGAATATTTTTGACCCAAGATCACTTGAATCTGTGAGTGTGGATCCCTGGGGGTAGGGACAGCTGACTGTATCCTGAAACTTGGTAACTTAAACATTTTGTATGTTCCATAGTTTCCAAATATTAGGATTCTGGGAGTAGCTGGGTGGTTCTGGTTTGAGGTCTTGAAGCTCTGATTTGCAAGGATCTGAAGGCTTGACAGGTGCTGTTTTCAAGTTGAAGTACTTATTATCCACTGGAAAGGAGATGGTTCCTTGCTGGGTGTCTGCTGGTATGTGCTCAGAGAGGGGGCCAAAGGGAGGATGAAGAAAGTGGCAGTGTCTTCTATAAGGACCCCCAAAGTGACAAACTATGTCACTTTTGCACCTTTTTTTGGTTGCACAAACCAACCCTGATACTGGGTGGGAGAGGGCGAAGAGTATGAATTCCAGGAGATGAGGATTGCTGGATGCCATCTTGGAGACTTACTACTCTTGTGAGACTGTTTCATGTTCGCGTGAGTTATCAGGAGACACATGATGTCTGGTGTTTTTTGTTATACTGGCAACTATTGATGACCAGTAGCTGTATTAATTTATTAGGGGCCAGCAAAATGCTAACATTTGAATTCATGCTACTTTGACTTAATAGCTGTACTATTTCTATAAAGAGAAACTTCCTTGAATTCACAACTGGTGATGCAGTGTGAGTACAGCTCACACAGGAAAGGTGGGATAAATGTTGCATTCGTTCTCTTTACTCACTAGTACTTACTTAAAATAAGTTGGTTTACTAGCATTCTAGTGCTTAAAAGAAAAAATTTTTCCCTCATAGTTTTAATTTTTTATTTCCTCAGGAAGAGCTCATGGAAACAATATTCCTTGAAGTCTACGATGTGAGAAGTTTGTGTGCAACTTTAATGGTTCAAAGCTGGGTTGTCTGATTATAAATGTGTTTTCAAGAGTGTCTGAAATATGGGGCTGGGGATGTGGCTCAAGCGGTAGTGCACTCGCCTGGCATGCATGTGGCCCGGGTTTGATCCTCAGCACCACATACAAACAAAGATGTTGTGTCTGCCGAAAACTAAAACATAAATAAATATTAAAAAAAGAGTGTCTGAAATATGTCTTTTCAGTCATTTTAAATGATTTTATACTGGCAAAAATAGTTGTGTTCACTTGTGCCATGCATGGCACATAGCTGTAATCCAGCGGCTTAGGAGGCTGAGACAGGAGGATCACGAGCTCAAAGCCAGCATCAGCAATTTAGCAAGATCCTGACTCAAAATTATTTAAAAAAAAAATAAATAAAGGATTGGGGATATTGTTCAGTGGTTAAGCACTCCTGGGTTCAATCTGCAGTACTCCTCCCCACCAAAAAAATAATTCTTGTAACTCTTCTTGCTTCATCCACCCTAGGGTCTTTTGTATTGAAGGGAAGCAAGCGTTGAACCCTGTGCTACGTCCCCAGCTCTCTCATATACGCTTGACTCGGCTCCCTTAATATTAAAGGCTTGTATAATCTTGTTACAGTAACGAAAACTAAGAGTTTAACATTCGCACAAAACTGTTTAAGACAAATTACATAATTTTCTTTTTTAAAATATTTATTATTTAGTTGTAGTTGGACACAATAACTTTATTTATTTATTTTTATGTGGTGCTGAGGATGGACCCCAGGGCCTCACACGTGCCAAGTGAGCGCTCTACTGCTGAGCCACAACCCCAGCCCCACAAATTTCATAATTTTCCATTGTTGTCTCTCTCTCTCTCTCTTTTTTTTTCTTGTTGGTGCTGGGCGTCAAACCCAGGGCCTTGCACATGCTGGGTAAGTGCTCTACCACTGAGCTACATTCCCAGTCCTCCCCTTTTCTTTTCTAGGATTCTGTTTCTATACTTTTTTTAACTTTTAAAAAATTGTGTATTAATTGCACAGAATTGTGGGTTTTATTTTGGCATATGTGTGAATACCCATCCTATACTTAATTTCTCCTTTTTGCCCTTTCAGGTTTATTTTGTTATTTTTCTTGTTTTTCTCTTCAGCTGTGTATGGAATGTCTGTGACAGTATATTTCAATATATCTTTTTTTTTTTTTTTTTTTTTTTTAAGATAAGATCCATTATCTCACTTTATTTTTATTTATTTTTTTTAAAGAGAGAGTGAGAGAGATAGAGGTAGAGAGAGAGAGAATTTTTTAATATTTATTTTTTAGTATTTGGCGGACACAACATCTTTGTTTGTATGTGGTGCTGAGGATCGAACCCGGGCCGCACGCATGCCAGGCGAGCGCGCTACCGCTTGAGCCACATCCCAGCCCCTTCAATATATCTTTGACTTTCATAATTCATCTTGATTTAAAAAAAATTATGCAGTTTGTATTTTTATCCTAGCTGTTGCCTTTATAGTAAACCTTTACGCATAATATGCTTGGGTCCCTCTGCTTTTTTTTGGTGGTTTGTTGGTTTCTTACTTTGAATACTACTAAAATAATGAAGTAACCTCTTTTTGCTCCCCAGCATTTGATTTAAAGTAATATATATTTTTTACTTTGAATACTTGGTGCCATGGCAATTAGCCAGTTTTTCTAGCTTCTATCTCTTCTTGTTTTCTCCTCAATTTTTCTTTATTTCTTTCCAGTTCTAGAGATCAAACCCAGGGGCTCTGTATCACTGTGCTACATTTCCAACCATTTTATTTATATATTTTTATTTTGAGGCAGGGTGTCACTAAGTTGCTGAGACTGGCTTTGAACTTGTGATCCTGCTGCTTCAGCCTCCCAAGTTGCTGGTATTACTGGAGTATGCCACCAGGTTTGGCTCATAGCCATCAGTAATTTTTTTTACAGATAAGTACTTAATTCTCTCCACCAATTTTATATAGTAGACTTTTCATTTTCTCTAATAATTTCCTCAGGAAGAGCTTAAGGGAATAGTGTTCCTTGAGTCTCACTGTGTTTGGGGAATGTGTATATAGCTTGAATGTTTCAGAGCTGATTTGTATGATCAGAATTTTCCAGGGTGTCTGAAATATGTCATTTCATTGTCTTTTCTTATAGAGCAGAGCTGCCAGTCTGATGCGAATCAGTTTTTGGTGGCTTTAGTAACTTAGCTTTTTTGTGTCTAGAAAGACAAAACATTATTTTAATAGCATGCATGTATGGTTTTTTTTTTTTTTTGTGTGTGTATGTGTGTGTGCTGTGATTGAACCCAGGATACTCTACCACTGAGCTACATTTCCAGTCCTTTTTACTTTTTGAGACGGGGTCTTGCTAATTGTTGAATCTGGCCTCCAATTTGTAATACTCTTGTCTTGGTCTCCTCAGTGGGAATTACAGGTGTATACCACTGCACTCAGCTTCATAGTTTTATACATTGGTGTTCATCTGACTCATTTTTTTCAGGCATGCCCTGAGTCCTTATGATATGCAGTTTCAAGTGTAGATTTTCTTGACTTTTGTTAGGTTTTTGTTTTGTTATATTTTTTCTTGTTTCCCATACCTTGATTTTCTCCTTTGGGACTCCTGCATACATGTGTTGGATCTTTTTTGCATACTGTTTATTTGGGATGAACTTCAGTTATTTCACTTGTTCATCCAACTATCTTTTTAATCTTTTCACTTAGATTTTGATATTGATATTTTATTTTTTTTTTAAGAGAGAGTGGGGGGGAGAGAGAGAGAGAGAGAATTTTTTAATATTTATTTTCTTAGTTTTTGACGGACACAACATCTTTGTTTGTATGTGGTGCTGAGGATCGAACCCGGGCCGCACGCATGCCAGGTGACCGCGCTACCGCTTGAGCCACATCCCCAGCCCTTGGTATTGATATTTTAAACTTTACATGTCCCAAACTGAATTCCTAATCTCCTCCAGTTTTTTACCAAAAGCCTTGTCTTTCTCATCTACTAGACACCCCATTCTTGTGGTTGCTCAGACCTAGAAACCTTGACTCCTCTTTCTCTTACTTCTATATCTATATCTTTTTTTGTGTGTGTGTGTGTACTGGGGCATGTAGTTTTTCTAGATTCTTTTGGTAGGTACGTCAGGTTTGAAGTTTTTTGGTACATATTTGGTTTTGGTCTCTATGCTGGTTCTATTGTTGATAAAATACCTAAATTTTCATATTTCTAGCTTTTTGGGAGAATACTTTCTAGGAAAAAAACTAATTTATGATCTAAAGACATAAGTTTATTAAAAAATTAAATGTAAAGATGTTTACTTTATGTACAAAGAATTACAAATGCCTTTTTAATATTTGACATTTTAGGTCACATCTCCTTACATATTTTCATTATCAAGTGCAGTGGAAAATAAAGGTTTCTGTTAAGGCAAATGTTTGTTTTTTCTTGACAGTGATTAAAAGATGATTAGAATAATGCTGATTCAGTAGAAAAAAATTTAAACACGTACATTAAAAAAAGAAACATGTTATTTTGTTCATATCTTTCAATTAGCCCTTTTAGGAAATGAAAAGGGAAAATAATTTTTGTATGGCCTAATATTTCACCATTAAGGTAGGTTAAATTAATAATGAATAAATAGGAAGGTTAAAATAGAAAGGTTAATGTAAACACTTTTTAAAGCTTTTTTTTTTTTTTTTTTGGCTTGACGGAAGCTCTGTTTCTCTAGGTTTTAAAAATCCCGATGCACCAGGTTGGTCCTTTTGCTGAGGACGAGACACTTTTGTGGTAATGTTGCCATGGTGACTGCCTTCCTAGTGCTGTCTCAAGGTCACTCATCACTCATAGCATTGAATACTTGGATTTTGTTAAAGAAATATCAACACTCAGTAGATAAAATAAAACTTAATTATTATGTTACATTTACTCAAGCAATTCTAGAAAAATTATAGACAGTATTTTGTGTTAATAGTACTAATAGACTATACTTATTTTCAATACTGAATTTTAACCCTCCATATTAGGCTAATGATAAACCTATAAAGTAGCTAAAACCAGATATTGTAATATTTTTACATTATTCAATTTGTGATTTTTTTTTTAGTGCAACAAGTTAATTATCGTTGCATTTATGTTTGAAGATATCTAAACAAATCTCCGTGTTTGTATACACACACACACACACACACATACACACACCCACACACCCACATTCTTTATATAAGACAGAAGAAAAGATTCTTTAATATTTCTTTTCTTTTTGGTAAACTTATCTTGAAGTTGCTAGTTGCTTCAGCCTTTGTTTATATGAAAATATTATGATCTTTTTATTTATTCCATACTTGACTTCAGAGATCTTTGTCTACCTGGCTTCTATTTTATGTACTCTTTGTCTCATTCTGCTGTTAAGTTTCCTTGTTCTCATTTTGAGTTTTTGGTTTTTAGTTAAACATTTGTGTTGTCTGGAAAAGCTGTTTGTTAAAGGCTTTTTCGTATTGTTATCAAACTGGTTTTTAGTGAAGGAAAACACGAGAAAAAATGCACACTTGTGTTATTCTTTATTATGGGGCTTGTTCTAGTGAGAGAAGAATCAGCTATATGCCTCTTTCGGGCTGGAAGGTGACTTTGAAATAGGAGACTAGAAGCATTACTTCTGAAACATCATCAACAACAAAAATGCTGTTCAAGTATCTGGCTAGAAAATTTGGTGTTTTAGCTAGTTAAAATCTAACTAGTTGCTGTACTTTCAGGACTGTTGGATGAACCGGTTCTCATAAAGCCTTTTCATCTCTGATTCTGTAGAGCAGACACCTTTGCAGTGTCTAATCAAGATATTTTTACATGCTTGAAATTTCCGTGAACCAAGAGCTCTGTAGATAGTTGGCATATATTACCTGGCATATTTGCAACACTAACGATTGTTTCATTTATGCATATTTATGAAGCAAAGTATGTTATCTGGTGCTATTTTTGTTAATTTATTTGGAAAATGGAGTTTATTTAAAACTGTAAGCTCTGATATGAGACAACATGGATCTAGAAAAAATATTAGCCCTGGAGACCAGTATCCTATTCTGACCACTCATCTGTATCTTACCGAATGAACTTGATCAGGTCATTTGGTGTACTACATTTTCCTTATCTCTAAATTAAGGTGGTCCAATTTTCATTGTGACCTTCCATGATTCCACTATTAGTAGTAAAATTTGGGTTAACTTCAGTAATGGAGGAGATGTGCCCTTCATACTAATCTAAAATGTTGCGTCTTTCAAATTGATTTGTTTAATTTTGGATGCCAATTTAGTTTATATTTCTTTTGGTAGAATTTTAAAACATTTTAAATTTCCATTCCTTAGGTAGTATTAGAGTAATTTTATATTCCAGTTCTTTTCTTTTTTTGTGCCAGGGATTGAATCCAGAGGAGCTCAACCACTGAACCACATCCCCAGCCTTTTTTTTTTTTTTTTTTTTGAGACAGCGTCTCACTGAGTTGCTTAGGGCCCTGGTAACTTGCTGAGGCTGACCTCAAACTTGTGATTCTCCTCTCTCAGCCTCCCAAGCTGCTGGGATTGCATGTATGTGCCACTGTACCATGTTGTCATTTAAAAAATAGTGCTATAGTTTAAACTAGCCCCTTTGTTGATTGGCTGTTAAAACAGTGTTACAAAGAACATCCCCTTTCTTCTCTTTACTGATTTGTGCAAAAAATTCCATGGAGCATATTCCTTGAAGTTGTATTTCTAGGTTTGTGAAAGTCTGAGAGAGATCCTTCATGTTTAGATAAATATTTCAAAATTGCCTTCCAGAAAGCTTTGGTAGTTTACAGTCTTGTTAACAGTGACAACTACTTTTCATTGCACATTTCCTTGGAGGATGATGTTATCATAGCTACCATATTAGTGCCTACCTTGTGTTAGGAATTGTGCTAGGTGCTTAATTTAGCGCTCTCTAATCCTCATAATCCATAAGATATTCTTTTAATCCCCATGTACAGTTGAGGAATTTAAGGATCAGAGGTGAAATAACTTGGCTAAAGCCACACAACTAGTAAACCCTGGCAACCCTGGGGCTTAAATCCCCTTTCGTCAGATTCCAAAGTCTCTGTTCCCTATATCCAAGAATAGTGTAATGTTGCTAAATTGAGAAGATCATCTTTAAAAGGTGTAAGTATAAATTCAGAATATATTTTTTCCTTTAAAATAAGTGATTTAGTCACATAATATAAAATGTTAACAATGCTTCAGAATAGCCATAGTCTAAAATAGCATATAGATGATATAATTTATTGGAAAAGGTATTTTCTAACTCTGGCTTCAGATATTTGATCTTTTTTTTTTCTTCCTTTCTTTTGTATTGAGGATTGAACCCAGGGGTGCACTCACTATCCCTGAGCTACATCCCCATCCCTTTTTGTTTGTTTATTTTTGTTTTGAGATGGTCTGGCTAAGTTTCTGAGGATGGCCTCATACTTGTGATCCATCTACTTCAGCTTCCCAAGCTGCTAGGGTTACAGGTGTGTACTACCACACCTGGCTAGATATTTGATTTCTTGACTTTGCAGATGTCTAATTCCAAGTAGCGTTGGGATTACCTTGATGAACCAGTGATTACAGCTAGAAATGTACTCCTGTAAACCCAATCTGGTTTTAGAAAGAGTAGGCTATGTTAGTTTGTTAGGAATGCCATAACTAAGTGCCACAGACTGCGTGGTTTAAACAGTATAAATTTATTTTCTCACAGTTCCGGAGGCAAGGTGTTCCTGGGGTTGCTTTCTTTGGAAGACTCTTTTCTTGATTTGTAGGTAACTGACTTCTCCCTCAATCTTCACATGGTTTTCCCTCTGTACATGTATGTGGCCAAATTTCCTCTTACAATGATATTAGTCATAACCCAGTAAAGTTCTAATGATAAATTATAATTTTAACTTAATTATGTCTTTAAGGTCCCTATCTTCAAATGTGGTCACATTCTAAGGCAGTAGAGGTTTGAATTTCAACAGAGTTTGGGACACAATTTGGCCTCTAACATACACCATATATCATTTTATCTTCCAGAATTTGAGGGTTTCAGGTGCTTTTTTTTGTAATGTTTGAACATGTGATTTTTTTAATCTTTATTTTTGTTTATTTATATATATTTTTTCATGTGATACTGAGGATTAAACCCAGGGCCTCTCACATTCAAGGCAAGTGCTCTACCACTGAGCTACAACCCTAGCCCCTGAACATGTGATTTTTATATGCCTTGTTTACCCTTGAGGTAACTTTGATTTAGCATTATGAAAATATTTATTACTTGTTAGCACATTTTTTGCTGTGTTGAATCGACCTTAAGTTTAGTCAATAGTTGTAAAAACTTTGTAGTAAATTTTTTTGCAGTGTTTGGGATCAAACCTAGGTCCTTGCACATGCTAGGCTACTGCTCCATCACTAAGCTACAACCGCAATTCAATATATAAAATTTTTAAAATTTTGGGTGATACCGGCGAACTGAACCTAGTGACATTGTATCACTAAGCAACATTCCTAGCCCTTTTTATTTTTTTGATTTGAGATAAGTTCTCAGTAATTTGCTCAAGCTGGTCTCAATTTGTGATCCTCCTGCCTTAGCCTCCTGTGTAGCTGGGATTACAAGTATGCACCACCATGAGTGACCCCAAAACAGATATTTATTTAAAACTGTTTGCGGGGATCAGGGGAGTAGGGAGACTGTTTAGAAATATTTAGCGTTAGAAAAGATAAGAGAGTGAGGAAAAGTAACAGAAAAAAGTTTAATTGGAGCTGGGGTTGTGGCTGTGTAGTAGAGCACTTGCCTAGCATGTGAGAGGCCCTGGGTTCGATTCTCAGTGCCGTATATAAATAAATAAAATAAAGGTCTATTGACAACTTAAAAAAAAAAAAAGGCCTAATTGTGTCCATCTACAACTAAAAAGTTTTAAAAAAAATCCTGTCAGAATGTAACTTTTCCACCTTGATCTTAGTAATTTTAGGTTCTTGTGTAAAACAATAATAGTATCAGTTGTTACTATTTACTGAACAATTAGAACATGTATGAAGACAGCATTATTTTAAATGATTTATGTAATTCATAACCCTCATAACAATTCCGTTAAGTTTTTTTCATGTCCATTTTAGGATGGTTAAGCCCTCAGTAGGATGAACTAGTTTGTCTGTACCCAAATTTATAATCTTTATTGTACTGTCTTCTGATTTTTTTACTTAAGTTTGTCATTTTATGACAGATTTCTGTACCATATTATACATGATTTCATCTTTCCTGTGCTGGCTGGTTTTCTTACATACTACTGCAAAATGGAGAAGTCAGAGGTTTTCTCCTTTTTGGCAGAATTCCAAACACCATTCTTGGAACAGAAAACTGAAGACCTTTGGTGTTTTATAGCATGACATTAATTCATAAATATATGTGTATATGTTTTAAATTCCAGAAAACTACAGTAGTATAGTGTTGGCTTGTTTTAACTACACCTTAACCTTGGATCCAAGAGATTTCTACCAATACCACAAATTATTTGATGACAGATTTATTCTTATTTTTTAGTAGTGTTTCAATTTGCTTTCCTTTGTGTTTCTCACCAAAAAAGGTCTTATGTTCAATGGAATATCTTCAGAGGATCTCTCAAATGAAATTATATAAATCCTTACAAATTGTTAAGAAACTTCCATGTTTTAGCCTCTGTATACTGACTGAATGATTCTCTCCAAGATCTTTGGGAATCTTTCTCACTATTTTTTTTTTTTTTTTTGGTACTGGGGATCTATATCAATGGTGCTTTACCACTGAGCTACCTCCTCAGACCTTTTTTTTTTTTTAAATTTATTTTTTAGATGTTATTTGTCAATACCTTTATTTTATTTATTTATATGTGGTGCTGAGGATCGAACCCAGGGCCTCGCACACGCTAAGCGAGCATTCTACTGCTGAGCCACCTTCTCAGTCCTTTTTATTTTTTATTTTGAGACAGGGTCTGGTCTCAGCCTCCCAAGCTGCTGGGATTACAGCATGCACCACCATGCCCAAGGATGGGAATCTTCTTTATTCACTATAAGGGCCCCTTCAATCTCCTCTCCATTTAATTAAAATTTTGTGTGCTTACTATGTGTTAGGTGCTGTAGCCAAACCAATGCAAGAAATAAAGACTCTGCTTTCAAGAGGGAGAATTACAAGGAGAGAGGCAGTTACCAGGTGATTAAGTATAATAGAGATGTACCAGGATGCTATGAAGCTTATTGGAGAATGTATAACCTAATTTGGAATTGGGATCGGTGTTAGAAAGAGAGAAAGCTGTAGTGTCTGACTAAACTTCCAAGAGGATTAATAAGAGGTATGAATTGGAACTGGGGGGTGGGGATAGTAGCTCAGAGGCCCTGAATCAGTCTTAGCACCCTCTCCCCACCAAACACCAAAACCAAAACAAGCTGAAGGTAGTGTCCCAACAGAGAGTGACTTCAAAGTAGTTGTACTGTTAACTGGGAAATGTTAAGTTATTGTGGTTGGACCCCGAAGTTTAAAAAAAGATGTTTCAAAGTGAGCTTAAAAAGGATTTTGGGGGGCTGGGAATGTGGCTCAAGCGGTAGCGCGCTCGCCTGGCATGCGTGCGGCCCGGGTTCGATCCTCAGCACCACATACAAACAAAGATGTTGTGTCAGCCGAGAACTAAAAAATAAATATTAAAAAATTCTCTCTCTCTCTCTCTCTCTCCCTCCCTCTCCCCCTCCCCCACTCTTTCTTTAAAAAAAAAAAGGATTTTGGACTTTATATAGGGTTGGAATAGTTTCTGGGGATGGAAAGATTGCCTTGATTCAGCTAAGGATTAAGTAGATTTTGGAGTAATCCAAGGAGAATAACTAGCTGAAATACTAAAATGTAGTTGTAATAAGCTCAGAAAGAACTGGATAGACTTGAGAGATTTAAAAACTGATACTATGGGATGATTGTAGGTGCAAGACTTGAGCTTCTAAGAGTATTTTGTTTGAGTTCATGGTTTGTTTACACTAGATTTTTTTAAAAAATATTTTTTTAGTTGTGGATGGACACAATACCTTTATTTTATTTGTTTATTTGTATGCAGTGCCGGTGATCGAACACAGTGTCTCACTCATGCTAGGCAAGTGCTGTACTACCGTAAGCTACAACCCCGGCCCCACAGTAGACATTTAATAAACATTTGTTGAATAAGTAAATAAAATAGATAGCTTTTTACATATTCTTAAACATCTGGAATTTGCTGTTATGGGAATGTAGGATGGAATTTTTACATGTCAGTATGAAAAGATGTTGAAAAACAAATTGCTGAATTATTTCTTTGTATTTCCTTCTAAGGTCACACAGTAAGTGGCAGACCTCCTATTAGCATACAAGTCTTCTGGGGGCTGGGGATATAGCTCAGTTGGTAGAGTGCTTGCCTCACATGGACAAGGCCCTGGGTTCAATTCCCAGCACACCCCCCCAAAAAAAAAAAAAAAAATTCAAGTCTTCTGACTGTCAAACTCAGTGTTCTTTGTGGTACTTTTTTGTCTCGGGTACTTTTTTTAATTGAACTATATTAAATTTTATCTAAGTCCCTTTGATAACTTTATTTGCTAGTATTTTATTATAATAAATTCAACCTTAATTATAATTTAATCTCAGTTGGTAAATTTTGAGAGATGAAATTGAATTCACAAAATTGTTTCTGACTTTCAAAAGTAGCCAAGAAACCAGGTGTGGTGTCCTGTGCTTATAGTTCCAGCTATTTGGGAGGATGAGGTGGGAGTATTGCTTGAGCCCAGGAATTCAATGCCTGGGTAATATAGCGAGACCTTGTCCCACACTGGAAAAAATAAACTATTCATGGAACAGATCGAGAATCTTAATGAGCAAGCAGGAGGGGTGAGAGTGTTTTTCAGATTGGAGTATGTGAGATCTGTCAGAGATCTGTTCTAGCCCACAAAAGTGTACTCTGCTTTCCTTTAGTTTTTGTATCTTCTGGGTGGTGTTTCTACCCCTGGCCTGCTGAGTTATACTCTCTGGGGGTGGGACCTAGCTAAAGATCCCCAAGATACTCTGCTCCCTGAAGTTTGAGAGTACTATTCTAGAATAGTCTAGAGGCAGGAAGTATTGCTTCCTGATTGCTTTCTCCTTTTTAGGTGTATGATTAGACTATGCTTAGGAGCCTATATTCCTATGGCAGTCCTATAAAGTTCTGTTTTGTATATAGTAGTAATTCTTGAAATTTAAAGGGCACCAGAATCACCTAGACAGTTAAATCAGTTAAGCATGTATGATTCTGGTGTCGGGTACAAAAAGTGCATTAGAATTTCTTGGTGATGGTGATTATTGCTGGTTTGGGGACCATAATTGGATAATTACTGCTTTGTGACAAAGTGTGGTAAGGAAAGTTAAATGAATATGGGGTGAGGAGATAGGGATTCTGATTTTAGGAGGATCTTGTCATCAGCTAATGATCTTCTATACTTTGAATTCATTCTTGTGAAAAATAGGGATGGGGCTAAACTAATGCTCCTCGGCCATGTATTGGAAAAGCTTTGGTTTTTAAGTAGCCACTGAAGACCTGTTTTGTTTGTGGACCTCCACGGCGCCACCCCCATTGGGTAATATTAGAATTGAAATTTTTGTAATCACAATAAAAATGAAGAGGGTAGTAGAAAAAGCATGAACTTGAATTCAAGCTACTGTGCATCTAATTTATTCCTGCTGTGTGGGGAGACCTTGAGCAAGTTGTATCTGGGCTTTTAGCTGTCTTATGTATGGACAATGAATTGCTGTGTACCTTAGGAATTTGATAAATGTTCCATTCTGTCTCTTTATGATAGTTTCTAGTTTAAAATAAAGAACTTGTTTTCCTGTATTCCCCGATGGTGAAAGGAGATAATTGGGAGAAACAGAAGGAATAGAAATTGTTTGGGATTTATTATATATAATAAAAATTATATTTAATAAAAATCTGTTAATGATGGTATTTGTTATGCACACCTCCCATTATTATTATTATCATTTTTTTGTCCTGGGGATTGAACCCAGGGGCATTGAACCACTGAGCCACATCCCTAACTCCCCCACCCCTTTTTAAAATTTACCAGTGCAACCTTTTTTTTTTTGGTATCAGGGATTGAACTTGTGGGCACTTGACCACTGAGCCACATCCCCAGCCCTATTTTATATCTAATTATTTAGAGACAGGGTCTCACTGAGTTGCTTAGTGCCTTGCTTTTGCTGAGGCTGGCTTTGCACTTATGATGCTCCTGTCTCAGCATCCTGAGCTGCTGGGATTACAGGCATGTGCCACCACTCCCAGCCCCAGTGTAATCATTTTTTAAAATAACTTTAATTAATTGATTTAATTTATGTGGATCAAACTCAGTGCCTCACATGTGCTAAGCAAGCTTTCTACCACTGAGCCACAACCCCAGCCCTTTCTATTTTTTATTCAGAGACAGAGTCTTGCTAATTGCTTAGGGATTTGCTGAATTGCTGAGGCTGGCCTCGAACTTGTAATCCTCTTGCCTCAGCCTCCTTAGTCACTAGGATTATAGGTGTGCACCACTGTGCCCTGCTGAAATTCAGGCTCTTAGATTGCTTTGATTTGTCATCTCTTTGGCCTTCTTTAATCTGAGACATTTTCTGATTTTTCTTTGTATTTTATGTTAATTTTTAAAAACTTTTTTTAATATTTATTTTTTAGTTGTAGTTGGACACAATACTTTTATTTATTGTATGTGGTGCTGAGGATCGAACCCAGGGCCTTGCACGTGGTAGGCGAGCGCTCTACCACTGAGCCACAACCCCAGCCCTTTAAAGTTAATAATTTTTGGATCACATATTTTGTGGATGACCCTCATTTGTGCTTGTGATGTTTTCTCACATTTAGATTTGTTTTCTGCACATTTGGGGGAGAAAGTACACAGAATTCATGTTCTCTTGTCTAACTAGGAGGTGAATGTTGATTAGTTCCATTTCTGGTGATGTTAACTTTGGTTGAGGTTGTGTTTGTTCTATTTTTCATAGTATAGCTTTATTTTTTTATTTTTATTTTTATTTATTTATTTATTTTTAATTTATTTTTTTTTTCATTTTTGTAGTCCACGAGCCTTTATTTATTTTTTACATTTATTATGCCATGAATTCATAGGGAATAGGTTCCAGCAGTTCAGGCTTCTTTCCATTTGTTCTCACAAAATGTGCTTCTCTGGGTGGGGCAGGCTGGCGCTTCAGCTGAACCCAGGTACCTTTCTCTTTGGCTTCCTTCTTTTTCTGATCATTTTCCTTCACACGTTTCAGGAAGCTGTCTCGGCTCTTAGAGTGCTTAATATGCTCAATACCCACATTAATTCTCTTGGCAAGAATCTTGCCCTTAACTTGCTTATTCACAACAATGCCAACAGCATGCTGGGTAACATTGTAGACTCTCCCAGTTTTGCCATGATAACATTTGTGGGGCATTCCTTTTTGAACAGTACCCATTCCCTTGATGTCTACAATATCACCCTTTTTGTAGATTCGCATATATGTGGCCAAAGGAACAACTCCATGTTTTCTAAAAGGCCCGGAGAACATATATCGGGTTCCTCTCCTCTTTCCCTTTGTGTTCGTCATTTTGGCGAATTACTGAAAGATGGCGGTTCCGGCCGAAAAGAAGGTATAGCTTTATTTTTATTTTATTTTTTAATTCTGTTTAGATATACATGACAGTAGAGTATATTTTTTATATATCATACATACAGGGAGTATAACTTCCCATTCTTGTGGTTGTACATGATGTGGAGTTACACTGGCTATGTATTCATATGCGAACATAGGAAAGTTATGTCTGATTCATTTTACTGTCTTTCCTACTCCCACCCTCTCTTCCCTTCGTCTAATCCAATAAACTTGTATTTCTCCCTGTCCCTCTTATTGTGTGTTACTATCTCATGTCAGAACATTCAGCCTTTGTTTTTATTGAAATTGCCTTATTTCACTTAGATGGTAGTCTCCAGTTCCATCTGTGCACCGGCAAATTCCGTAATTTCATTATTATTTTTTAAATAACTTTTTAAAATATTTATTTTTAAGTTGTAGTTGGACACAATACCTTTGTTTCACTTACTTATTTTTATGTGGTGCTGAGGATCGAACCCAGGGTCTCGCACTTGCGAGGCGAGCGCTCTACCACTGAAGCCACAACCAGCTCAATTTCATTATTCTTTATTACTGAGTAATATTCCATTGTTTTATTTTTTTTATTTATTTATTTTTTTCCTCCTTCTGGATCTCTTTCTTTTTTTTTTTTTTATTTTATTTTTTTTATTGTTGGTTGTTCAAAACATTACATAGTTCTTGATATATCATCTTTCACACTTTGCTTCAAGTGGGTTATGAACTCCCATTTTTAGCCCATATACAGATTGCAGAATCACATCAATTACACATCCATTGATTTACATATTGCCATACTTGTGACTGTCATGTTCTGCTACCTTTCCTATCCTCTACTATCCCCCCTCCCCTCCCCTCCCCTCCCCTCTTCTCTCTCTACCCCCTCTATTGACCTTCATTTCTCCCCCTTGTATTATTTTTCCCTTTCCCCTCTAATATACCACTTTCATCTATTCATCTGTTGAAAGGCACCTAGGTTGGTTCCATAGGTTAGCTATTGTGAATTGAGCTGCTGTAAACATTGTGGCTATAGTCACTGTAATAAACTGATTTTAACTTTTGGGTATAAACCTAGGAGTGGGATGACTGGGTCAAATGGTGATTCCATTCCAAGTTTTCTGAGGAATCTCCATACCGATTTCCACAGTGGTCACACCAATTTGCAGTCCCACCAGCAATGTGTAAGTGTACCTTTTCCCCACATCCTCACCAACATTTATTGTTACTTGTATTCGTGGTAATTGCCATTCTGCCTCGAATGAGATGAAATTTCAGTGTAGTTTTAATCTGCATTTCTCTAATTGCTAGAGATGTTAAACATTTTTTCACATATTTGTTTACCAATTGTATTTCTTCTGTGAGGTGCACATTCAGTTCCTTTGCCCATTTATTGATTGTTTTTTAAAAAAAAATAATTTTTTTTTTTGAGTTCTTTATATATTCTGGAGATCAATGCTCTATCTGAGGTGTAGGTGGCAAAGATTTTCTCCCATTCTGTAGGCTCTGTCTTCATGTTCTTGATTGTTCCCTTTGGTTGAAGAAGCTTTTTAGTTTGATACCATCCCATTTATTGATTATTTTTTAAAACTATTTTTTAGTTGTAGGTGGACACACAATATATTTCATTTTTTTTAAAAATGTGGTGCTGAAGATTGAACCCAGTGCCTTACGTGTGCTAGGCACTCCACCACTGAGCCACAACCCCAGACCCCCATTTATTGATTTTTGATTTTACTTCTTGCGCTTAGGAGTCTTGTTGAGGAATTATGTTCCTAAGACAACATGATGGAGATTTGGGCCTACTTTATTTTCTAGTAGGTTCAGGTCTCTGGTCCTTGATCCACTTTGAGTTGAATTTTGTACAGGGTGAGAGATAGGGGTTCAATTTCATTTTGCTACATTTGGATTTCCAGTTTTACCAGCATCATTTGTTGAAGAGGCTATCTTTTCTCCAATGTATGTTTATGACACCTTTGTCTAGTATGAGATAACTCTATTTATGTGGGTTTTTCTTTGGGCCTTCCATTTTATACCATTGTTCTTCATGTCTGTTTTGGTGCCAATACCATGCCGTTTTTGTTACTATAGCTCTGTATTATAATTTAAGATCTGGTATTGTGATGCCTCCTGCTGCACTTTTCTCTCTAAGGATTACTTTGGTTATTCTCAGCCTCTTATTTTTCCAAATAAATTTTATGACTGCTTTTTCTATTTCTATGAAGAATGTCATTGAAATTTTAATAGAAATTGCATTAAAATCTGTATAGGGTTTTTGGTAGTATGGCCATTTTGACAGTATTAATTCTGCATAGTATGGCTTTCTCGTGGGAAGAAACTATAAAAGTATCCTGTAGGGTTTTTGAGCCAGTGACTATAGAAATATCCATATACTCCTTGAGCTTTTATCTCTAGATTCAGCTTTCTTTGATTCTTTCTGAATCAATATGGTTTTAATCAAATACTGACTTTCTAGTTCCTTTGTTCCTTCTGTATTAGATTTTATTGTAAGGACAAGTTTCATTTGTGTATATGTATATCTTCCCCCCCCCCCCCATATTTATTGTAGATTCATGAAGTTTCAGTTCATATGGTACATTACAACTCTTTAATCATTATCTTTTTTTTTTTTAATTTTATTTTTTGTGGTGCTGGGATTGAACCCAGGGCCTTGTGATTGCGAGGCAAGCATTCTACCAACTGAGCTCTATCCCCAGCCCTTTAACCATTATCTTGATGCTCAAATTGTATCATATTTGGTCAGGTGATATTTAATTTTGATTATGATATATTTTTTTTTGTTATGGAATCTATAAAAACATGCCATTTTGAAAAATGTATTCAAACATATTCATCTCTTTGGCTTCTGGATGTCAAAGTATACTTGGAAGCCCTTTCTTGGCTTAAATTTGATTACCCACTGTTGATCACTAAGTCTGTTTTGTAACCTGTGCTGCTGGACCTTAGACAGTTCGATTACTTAGAGATACACCACATTGGGGGGTGGCTGGGAATGGAGAAGAAAGGTACAGAGATGTCCATAGTGAGATGGTTGCAAACGCAACCATTGAAGTGTAACACTTGGGCTAGAGTGTGGCTCAGTGGTGGAGCGCTCGCCTAGCATGTGTGAAGCACTGGGTTCGACCTCAGCACCACATTAAAATAAATAAATAAAATAAAGGTATTGTTCATCTACAACTAAAAAAATATTTAAAAAATGTGTAACAATTGTTTAAAAAAAAGTTAACCATCAGAAACTGGAAAATCTATTTAATTTTTTTTTTAGAAATTGAAATTCTTAAGTGTATCCACACTTCCCATTTTAAAGCAGGCAATTAGTTATAATGTTCTGTGATGTGGTCTTTTCAGGGTGTGGGGTGGATTATTATTGTTCATCCATTGCCCTTCCCATTCCCTATGGGTAAGAGTACCTCCTTAAATAATAGTATTTGTTTTAAGATGAATAACTCTTGAATCTGGATCTTTGTAATTTTAAGAGTGCTGGAAATGGAACCCAAAGCCTTGTGACTGGACTAGCACTGGTGCCACTGGACTAGCATTGGTGCTGCTGAACTGCAACTCCAGGTCGTGTTTGCGTTTTTTTTTTCTCATTTCCTACACTTTTTTTTTTTTGGCCTGTTAGCTGTACTTTGTTGCGATTGTCAGTACCTTATTGCTTTCAGTAAGTCTCTTCTTTCTAATTTATTGTGAGTTGGGAAACCAGATACACACAGTTCTAATAAGCTGGGTTTAACTAAGATAAACTCCACTGTGAGACTGAGGAATCTTGTACTGAAGGGTGGACTGTATGTTCTTCTGTACCCAGAGATACGGCTTTCCTTGACCTAAAAGCAATGCTGATGGCAGTGAGGACCTCAGTCATTCAGTGTTCAGAATTGCGTTTGAAATAGGTAGGACAAGGTATATTATTCATCTTTCTTAAGGAAAAAACTGAGAAGGGGGAGCAGGGCAGGGTAATATAACTAGTAATTAGAAAAGCTGGAATTTGAATTCTTTTCCTAAAAATCCATAGGAAAAGCATTGGTTTTAGTAAAACTCCTGTTCTAATAATTCTGAGAAGCCTGTATTGCACACTAGGCTTTTTTATTTTTATTTTTTGTACTAGGACTTGAACTGTGGAATCCTGGGTCAGTCTTTATTTTTTAGACATAGTCTCAGTTGCCCAAGCTGGCCTTGAGTTCGGGATTCTCCTACCTTAGCCTTCCAAGTGACTGGGATTATAGATGCATACCATCAAGCCTGATTTATGTATTAGTTTATTTATTTATTTGGTACTGGGGATTGAACTAGGGGTCACTCAACCGCTGGGCCACATCCTTAACCCTATTTTATATTTTATTTAGAGACAGTGTTTCATTGAGTTGCTTAGCACCTCGCTTTTGCTGAGGCTGGCTTTGAACTCGCAATCCTCCTGCCTCAGTCTCCCAAGCTGCTGGGATGATATATATTAGTTTTAAGTGTAGTGTTTTTATTGGGTTTATAAAACTTAAGATTTTGTTTTAGTTGTTGTGTTGGGGATTGAACTGAAGGCCTTGCACGTGGTAGGCAATCTCTGTACTGATGAGCTGCATCCCCAGCCATTTTTTTTTTTTTATTTTGGGGCAAGTCTCACTAAATTGTCAACACTGGCTTTGACTTTGGGATCTTCCTGCCTCAGCCTTTCAAACTGCTAGGATTACAAGTGCGCTCCACCACACTTGGCTCAAATATAAATTTTGAAATGAAGCATATTACTTTCTTTTTCTTTTGGTGCTGGGGATTGAACCCTGGGGTGCTTAACCACTAAACCACATCCCCAGCCTTTTTTTATATTTTTATTTAGAAACAGGGTCTTGCTCAGCTGCTTAGGGCCTCAATAAGTTGCTGAGGCTGCCTTTAACTCATGAACTTTCTGCTTCACCCTCCCAGGTCACTGAGAGTTCACTGAGAATACAGGTGTATGCCACTATGCTCAGCTGACGCAAATTATTTTCTAGACTTATTACCTGGAACATAATTTTTAAGTTCCCATTAGTCTGTCATTTGGGTTCCCAGACTGAAAGTGGAAAAACATTTAGGGCTGTTGGATTTAATGATAATAAAATAGATAATTTATTATTATTATTAATAATAATAAATACTAACAGATAATGAAATTAACCATTGTATACAATACTGTCTGGAACACTCCTTGTATAGTTGGTTCTTTTCACCTTGCATGAAATGCTCCATCCTGTGAGAAAAATTGCCTCCTTCACTTTACTCTTCCTTTTCTGTATCATATTTTATTTTCCTTTTGGCTCTTCCCATTTTCACTGGGAATATCTTTTTTCTCTATATGTTATTTGGTAATATCCACTATTATTTGTCCATCTTTAGGTTTTATCCCATCTCAAGGGTTTATATTAGGTCTTTTGAACTCAAGTAAGCACTTGAATTCCCAGGTTGCCTGAATTTAGAAACTTTTTTGAGAACCATGTGCCTCTTTGACTTCTGCATCCATAGAACCTAGAATAGCAGTAGTGTAGAGTGTGGTATACTTCAAGCAAACACCTGTGAAATGGATGACTTGCAGTTATTTGCGAGGCCCAGAATATTGGCTTTTTCACTTGAGGTATGGCTGAGGTTGTAATCTAAATTTATGTATATGTACATATACATATATAATATTATGTATATTATATATATTATATATGTAATATATGTAGTGGTATTAGTGATTGAACTCAGGAGATTCAGCAACATTTGCAGCCCCTTTTATTTTAAAATTTTTGAGACAGGGTCTTGCTAAATTGTCCAGGCTGGCATCAAACTTTGGATCCTCCTGCCTCAGTCTCCCAATTAGCTGGGATTACAGGTATGGCTTCTAATTTGATTTTAAAACAGTAAGCATATGAGCTGGGAATGGTGGTGCACTCTTGTAATCACAGCACCTCTGGAGACTGAGGCATGAGGATCACAAGTTCAAAGCCACTTAGTTAGATCCTGTGTAGAAACAAAAAAAGACAGGGTGTAGTCCAGGGAGTAAAGCTCCCCTGTTTTCTATCCCTACTCCTGGGGGAAGGGGGAGGAGCCTATGACATACTTAAATTAAACTGAGTAGTATAGTTCGCATGTATAGTACTTTGTGTTTTTTAAGATTGATTGGCTAGATCACAACTAAAAAACTGTCTAGTTTGATGTTGTAAGAAATATTTATCTTTTTAAAAAACCACTTTGAAAGAGCAAGAAGACACACAGACCACTATTTTGTTTGCTTTTGTTTTATAGTCAATATTTCCTTTCAGGTTCTGTTTTTTTTTTTTTTTTTTTTTTTTTTTAGAGAGAAAGAGAGAGAATGAATTTTAATATTTATTTTCTAGTTTCGGCGGACACAACATCTTTGTTTGTATGTGGTGCTGAGGATCGAATCTGGGCCGCACGCATGCCAGGCGAGTGCGCTACCGCTTGAGCCACATCCCCAACCCTCAGATTCCATTTTTGGCACATAAGCTGTATTAGTCCAGGAAGAATATCAGGCAACAGTTTTTTGTTGCCCCAGATTTATTTGCCGTGTTTGCCAACTGAGGAATGTACTGGATACTTGGATAAAACCAGGGGAGACGATGGTTTAGTTGGAGAAGTGAGGAAATGATTGCTCTTTCCTGGTCTCAGTCTGTGCAAGATGCTAGCTTACTACTGCTTAACTCTGTGCTTTTTTGTGTGTTATCTGTGGAATAATTCACATGGTGGAAAAAAAAAGAATAGAAACAAGGAGAAATTGAGGGAAAATTCCTCCTTCTTCACTGTCCCAGGAGGTGTCTTGGGGAGAAGGAATATGAATGACTGATTTAAATTTATTCTGGCAATCTTTTGAGTTTGCACCATCTCAGAGGCATGTATGTTAGCTGCTTTCTGTTACTATAGGAAATACCTGAGATAACCAGTTTATAAAGACAAGACTTATTTGCTCACAATTTTAGAGGTTTCAGTCCAACACTGGTTGGCCTGTTGCTTTGGAAGAGGCAGCATCATGGCCAGAGCACATATCTGACTACTCACTTCAGGACTGAGAATTGCAAAAGAGAGGAAGAGGAAAGAGGCAGATTCCAGTGTCCTTTCAGGAGCACACCGCAGTGACCCATATTTTAAGGTTTCACCACCTTCCAGAAGTATAGTGCTGGGGACAAACCTTCCCCATGTGGACCTTTGGAGGACACTTGAGATACACACTGTGGCAGCACATGATAAGATCTTGTTGCACTCTCCTAAGTACCTTTCTTAGCCCCACCCAGGGACTCTTCTTATTATGTTTTCACTGTTTTGACTTCCTTTTCCTAACATGATTAAAAAAGTACTTTACTGAAATTACTGAGCCTCATCTCACTGAGAAAAAGGATGAGGAGCAAAGGGAAGGACAAAATTATATTCTCAGTTTATGTAGAACACAGCAATAATGCCATTGATAAAACTGACTTGATTTGAAAGCGTGGTTAAAAAGCCAGTTTTTTTTTTTTTTTTAATTAAATTTTAAATTGAACCCAGGGGCACTTAACCACTGAGCCAGCACTTTTTTTTTTTTTTTTAAATATTTTGTAGTGTTGATGGACCTTTATTTTACTCATTTATTTATATGTGGTGCTGAGAATTGAACCCAGTGCCTCACACATGTGAAGCAAGCACTCTACCACTGAGCCACAACCTCAGCCCCTGAGCCAGCCCTTTTTATTTTTTTACTTCAGGCAGGGTCTCTCTGAGTTGCTTAGGGTCTCACTGAATTGTTGAGTCTGACTTGAACTTGAAATTTTCCTGCCTTAGCCTCCCAAGTTACTGGGATTACAAGTGTGGGTATAGCCAACAAAGGCCAATCTCCCCCCCCCCCTTTTTTTTTTTGGTTTCTTTTTCTTTACAACCTTTAAAAACAGAGGAGCTTTGGCAATTATATGCCTCTGGAATATCATGGTTTGAGTAGAATTCTCATTTGATGGACAGGAAAAATACACAATAGATTTATCAGAGGTTATATGGAGAAAATGTGTAGGAATGTGTAGGTTTCCTTACTCTACCTAATATTCTTATCCAGTTCATTGAAATGTGTATAGCACTTCAGAGAGTACAGGCAAAGTGTTTAGTATTGTTTCCTAGCAGTGCATTGTGACTGCTCAGTAAAGTTATTGAATAATCTTCAGGGAGAGGATTTATTCAAGTTGTCGGTAATGATGTTTTAATGATTGTTTTTTGAGACAGAGGCACATTAACATTTGTATTAATGGTGGTAAGAAAAAAAATCAAGTTGAATTTCAGAACAAAATTTTCTTAGTTAATTTCCAATAAGGTTTGGATTTATGCTTTCATGACTTTTAGGCCACACTTGGTTTTAAAGAAAAAGAAATTTGAATCTGATTCTGTTTTCTTCAAGGGCTTATATCTTCCTTTGTAGGTGCTTTGCATGGCAAATACAGGTAACATTGTGTTAAATGTTGAGTTTACTTCAATATCTGTTAAATTATCTGTATAGCATTAAGTAAAATGCTTTTACACATTGTAGCAGTGAATGTAATTTTGATATAATTTTGACATGAACATTATGCATATTGAGTTAGTCTGTTTTTAAATATTAAGGAATGGAAATATTTCAACTCCGGGATTTTCCTTGCCACTCATTCTTCTCCCAGTATAGCTGTCTGTGGTTGGAGTCCTGAGTGTTAATAAATGCCATCACCCATTCCCTTCCCCCCAGCCTTGTACTAAAGCCTAGTTTGCTGGCAGCTGCAGTGGTAGGCATCTTTCAGGAAGTGTCCTTGGCTTGTATTAATCAAATTCAGAACACACCAAAAAGCTTCTTGCCAACATGCTGACTTGATGTAAAATTTTATCACATCCATTTTCTTTTAAAATGAAGCCATCTTGTAAAAAGATGTATAGAAGGCTCTTCTAATCACATATACATACATGCACACAGAATGCTTCTTCAAACCATTGCCGTTAAAAAAAAAAAAGAAAATCTATCATAAAATTATAGATTTTTTTATTAGTAAATATGCACAAACTTAAATCATGGGGGTTTGGGAGTTATTAGAAAATTACTCTTAAATGCTGAATTAAGAAAAATGATACATAAGCATTAATTTTATTTATCTGAAACTAACATTAAATTGCTGTACAAACTTTATACATTATGAAATATAATATGTACTATGGGATCTTTTAGCAGTTATATGTTAAGTAAGATCTGTATATTGACTACTTTTGGGTTTTCAGAAATAACTGGTGTCTATTTTGCTGGTTTGCATAAGAACTAATATCCTGTGTGAAATCATTTCCTTCAGCAGTGGTGGTGCCTATTGGGACTTCTAAATATAAGCTTAAATTTAAGTCACTAAGACTATTAAAATTCAACCAGCTGTTATATCAGTGAGAGAGGTATTCACTATTTGCAGATTTTGTATTTATTTGATATTCTTGGTAGAGCAGTTTGTGTAGCTATTTCATTTTATCCTGCAGTGTTTAAAGGAATCTAGTTTTAAAATGTGGTACAGTTAAGGTGTATGTAATATAGATATTTATGCATATATGTGAGTATGGAGGAATGAATGAGTGATATAGGTCTTGCTATGTTGCCCTGGGTGGCCTCAAACCCGTGGACTCAAGCTATCCTCCTGTTTCAGTCTCCCAAATAGCTGGAATCAGATATTTTTTATCCTTGCTCAATGTTAAATATAGAATGCTCAAAATAGCATTTGATGGATTAGTTTATTGATTTCTTCATTTGGAGGATATTTACATAAAAAATTAATTAGGAGAGAAGTTATTTCGGTTGCCAAATGGTTCACTCCTGAGTTTGTGTATAAAGGATCACTCCTGGGTTTACTTCTGAAATGTTTCAAGAAATGTATAGGAAAAGGAAACTTAAATTGTGGATCTTTACCTAATTTCTGCAGATCCACTACATGAAGAGGGTAGGCAAACTGCAGGTTTATATTAATAACTCTTGGGGAGGAGATGGGGAATCTTTGCAAACAAAAAATTGATGTGTAAGTACTTTTAAATAACTGTCTTCATTACCTGAGTTTGCTGGAAACACAACTAGCCCCAAAAGAAAAAAACACATATATACAAACACACATTATACACGTGTATATGTATAATTTTTTAAAACCAAAAATTGGTCTGAGAATTGCTGTCTGATTGGGGTAAAACTGGCTCCTTGACTTGCCTAAATTTCACTTTTCATCTTGATACTAGCATTAATGATTGGTTGTTTTAGATACCACAGGATAAAAAAAAACTTATTTCAAGGAGAAAGAGGATAATTACTTAATTATTTCTCCCCTGAAACAGCTGTTTAAAATAAAACTGTCACCTTGAACTTAAGATGTTTCTCCCTTCTCTCTTTCTCCCCACCCTTAAAAAAGAGAAAAAGAAGAAAGCCTTACAAAAAAAGCAATATATGCAGTCTTGGAAGTCAATGAGTTAATGTTCACTTGCAGCCTGAGGGGTCAGCATGCAGTCTGTTTCCTGATTGGCTGTTAAAAGGTGAAATTGAAACCACTGTAAACTTTTGACCCTGTAGCAATTCTTGTGGAACGTCTTCCACTGGTGGAGCCCAGAGTTTTGCTCACCTCCCCACCCAGCCCTCCCACCCTCTTTCCTGTATTTATTCTGTGTGATCGTGCAGCATTGCATGCAGTTTTTCCAGGAGGGGGGAGAGAGGCAGAACAAGCACCAGCTAGCAGCTCGCTGGCATGCCTGTTTCAGTAACCCCGTCATTACAACTCCAGTTCAGCCAAAAATGTGAGGTGTTAATAAACTGGTCTGCTGACTGGATTTTTTAGTTCTCTTCTTAAGGAAATTACAAAAATACAGAATAGTTCAATGCCATTGTTCTTCAGTGGGCAGTGTCGAGTAAGCAAAATGTATGACATAATTTCCTGGATATATTGAGTAGAAACTAGTTTTTACTTTCAGCTACCTTTACACAACCCATTTAGGTTTCCTGTGTCCCATGTAATTTTCATATAAATGGCCCAAACTTTACAAAAGTTTTTTCTTCTTTGCCTTTTATAAAGAAACTCGATGGCGTTTTGTTTATGATAACTTTGAGCAGTAATTGCAGAAATTGCACATTCTGATTCATTTATCTTTTTTGTTGAAGTGCTTTTGGGCTTGTGTCTCTCTCTCCCCTCCCCTCCCTCTCCTCCCTCCCCGCCCCCCCCCCCCTTTTAAATCTACATGGTGCTTTACCATGAACACAATAATCCTATGAATAGGTTAGGGAAGTTTTGTTTTATTCTGTAATACTATCATGGGACTCTCTTCCACTTTGATTCTTTCTTTTATCCCTGGGCTATAGTTCAGTATGATATATTGATGCTCAAGTGGTTATTATGTGAACATTTTTTTCACTTTAGGAATTTTGGTGGCTTTTTATGCCTGCTTCTGCTTTCTTAATTAATGACAGTAACCATGATTTGCTTATATTTCCAAGTGCTAGTGCAGTGCCTGGCATTTGATAGATACTCAGCAAGCATTTAATTGCATTAAATAAGTCACTTCAAGAAACTGAACTTTATAAAACCTACATTTTCTGAACCCTAGGCTTCTGTTTTCATTGCATCATTTGAATTTTCAGGTTGACCCCACCTAGAATTCAACATGTATTATAATTTATTGAAGGGCCATGTAGAATAAATTATTACAAGGCAACTTGATCCTTATTCGAACATAGCATAGGCTAAGTAGTAATACATATCATTTTTTAAAACCCTGTCAGTATTTTACTTGCCTGTTGCAACAGTTCTTCTCCTTTGTCAAAAAGATGATAGTATTTAATGGTGCATATTTGTAATCTTAGCCTCTCAGGAGGCTGAGCAGGAAGATTGCAAGTTCAAGGCCAGCCACAGCATTTGGTGAGACCCTGTCTCTTTTAAAAAAACAAAACGACATAACAGGACTGGGAGTTTTGTTCAGTGGCAAAATGCCCCTGGCTCCAATCCTTCAATCCCCACTAACCTCCCCCACCCCAAACAAAACAAAACACAATAATGGACTAAGAAATAAGTAGTTAAAAAAAAAAAAGTTTCACTGAGTTAAGTCTGTGTACCTCAAAATAAATGGCATCTTAAATTTACATCAGATCTTTTCTTTCCCTTTCAGTATAGCTACAGGTTGGTTGCCATAGATTGTTCCAAGTGAAACCTATTGTTGCAGTTTCAACAAAGGCTATATTTATCACTTGATAAATAATCCTGTGAAAGAATGTTAAACTTAACACTAATGTTATGCAACCTTTAAGTAACCTGAAAATTAATTGATGAACCAACTTATTCTGCAGTGCTTCAAAGATTAGTGGACAACAGCTGTTTTTTCCCAAAGATGGTGACTTCCCATCTCCATGATTTCAGAAATTGAGAAGGCAGTCTTCTTGAGTCATGCCAGCAAACGGCCTGGAAAGAACAATGAACTCAAATATGATTGATAGTAGATTGCTCACCCCATTCCATGTTCCACAGCAAAGAAAAACATGTTCATAATATTCAGTGGTTGCTTTTTGTTCTGTTGATCTTTCTAAGCATTAGTATTATAGTTTGGATTTTCCTCTATTAACTCCCCTCCTTCAGTTTGATTCTTTGTTCTGTCCTGGAGGCACATCTTCTCAGACTGGCTATTAACAGGGCTCAGCAGTATTAACCCCCCCCCCTTTTTTTTTTTTACCCTTTAGCTCTCTGATGAAGGGATTTTGATCACTGGTAATACAGGTTTTGATAATGTGGGTCCATCAGTCACCTTTCTGTTAATTGTAGTAGATAAACTAATGTTTTTTCCTCCTTCCTTTTTAGTTATCTAATATTTTAGGAAATATCATATTTAGTTTTTATGTCGGTGTGATTTGGTTTTTGTATGTGTGATTAACTAAAGTCATAATTGTGTAAAGTGGTAAGATCAGCGTGTGTTTGATAGAGATAAAACATGTCTTGGGAAACCTGGTATTATTGACTTTGTAGACAGAATCTTGGTTCTAGACAAGTTTAACTCAACCAGTTTTGCTAATGGTCCCGTGCTTTACAGAATCCTGCTGTGTAGTACTTTTAGACTGTGTCCATGTTCTTTCTTGGTAGACAAGCCAATCATCAGGTGTTGACAATTTAGGAATCTCTGTAGTCTAGCTGGAAGAACTATAGGCTGGGAGGAAAGAAATTTGTAGATGGTGTGTCTTTGTCTGAGGGTGCAGACTGGCAGTGTCAACATTTCTTTGAGGAAGAGTTATGAAAATCAGTTGTAGGATATTGGAATATTAACTGGGTTCTCTTTAACTTCCCATAGTAGGCAGCAGTAATTGATTGTGTCCTGGGTCAGTTGTTAGGTACTTGGCACTTTCTGACTTGACTTCCTTTCCTTACCTAAAATTCTTTTACTTATGTGCTACCCACCTCACTACTGTCTCATCGCACCCTTCTAAAAAACAGAACAACAGCAACAATATTAAAACAAACAAACAACAAAAACAACTAAAAAAAAAATCTGAAGTGAAACCTGATTTAAAATGAGGGCCAGAAAAATCTTATAAGTTCTTTACAGAAGTTCTGACTATCTTCCCCTATATTTTCCTCTAGTTAAATGGGACAGCACGAAAATTCAAAAACAATTTTGAAAACAGAAACAAATGATTTTACCTTTTTTATTTTAAATTTTACTTTTATTTAAAAGTGCTTGGAAATTCTTGTTATATTGTGTGTCTGCATTTTGTTTGGTTAACAATAATTTTTTTTTTGAGGTTTTGTGTGCTATGCTAGGTACCAATAAGTAATTTATGTATTTTCATTTAATTCTCACAAGAGCTTTATCAAATGACCCCTCCATTTAACCTTTTCTCTCTCTCTTTTTTGAGGCCCTAGAATCTTTTTTTTTTTTTTTTTTTTAAATTATTTTTTAATATTTATTTTTTTTTTTTGTTTTCGGCGGACACAACATCTTTGTTTGTATGTGGTGCTGAGGATCGAACCCGGGCCGCACGCATGCCAGGCGAGCGCGCTACTGCTTGAGCCACATCCCCAGCCCCAGAGGCCCTAGAATCTTAAATTGACTAGGTTTAGTAAGCCTAGATTACAAGCCTAGCAAGTAAGTGAAAGAGCTGGGAATCGAGTCTCGATCTGGACTTCTCTAAAGCTTCTGTTCTGTAACTGTTATGTTAACAATTAATCATATTATTATAGATTGGAAGACGGATTCCAGGCTCTAAATGTAGCCAGCCTACTTTTGGCATATATCTCACTATAAACTAGGAGCTGAGATTGCAAATAGGCATGTCATTGCACAGCACTGTTACTCCTCTTACCTTTTGCAAAAACCATATATGATGTGCTTCCCTCCCCCCTCCATTTTCTCCTCTTTATTTTGGGTTTCAAAAGTGCAATGACCATTCATACTTTGCATCAGGATTGTGGTTGTCTGATCCCTGTGTACTCTATGTAAATTGACCATAGCCTATAATATGTTTGTTCCTTGGAATTTATGAATGTATCATTTTTTCTATGCCCTTTCCTGTTAGCCCTGCCAATTCTAGCATGACTGCTTTTAACTTTAGGGCATATGGTAGTCATGGTTGTTGTCTTGATATCGATGTTACTTTACTGTTAAACTTGTGAATTCATAAGGAGAGGTGAATGTTTTTATTAGCTTACTTCTTTGTTTTACCAGAAGCTGCTCCCCATTTCTTTCTTTAAAAAAAAAATTATTTATTTACTTTTTTGTAGTTGTAAAGGGACACAATGCCTTTATTTTTATTTATTTTTATTTGGTGCTGAGGGATCAAACCCAGGGCCTCACATGTACTAGGCGAGCGCGCTACCGCTGAGCCACAACCCCAGCCCTGCTCCCTGTTTCTTTCTTTCTTTCTTTTTTTTTTTTTTCAGAGAGAGAGAGAATTTTAATATCTATTTTTTTTTAGTTTTTGGCTGACACAACATCTTTGTTTGTATGTGGTGCTGAGGATCGAACCCCGGCTGCGCGCATGCCAGGCGAGCACACTACCGCTTGAGCCACATCCCCAGCCCCCTGCTCCTATTTCTTGATGTGCAAAATCCTGCTATTTATATGATCATGTATTTGAGTGTATATTATTTTGAAAAATTGCCCCTAATTTCTCCATTTAAAATATTTATTTTTCGACTAGGCACTCGGGTGCACACCTGTAATCTCACAATTCAGGAGACTGAGGCAGAAGGATTCAAAGTTCGAGGCTGGCCTGGGAAATTTAGCAAGACCATGTGTCAAAATAAAAAATAAGGGCTAGGGAATGTAGCTCAGTAATATAGTGTCCCTGGCTTAATATCCTGTAAACTCCCCGCCCCTCAGACAGACAGACAGACAGACATACAACACACACTCTCACTTGCACACACTCATTTTTGGTAACCTAAATGCATACTTTAATAGAGGGTAAGAAACATCTGGGACTTTTCTTCCCTTGTACGTTTCCTGAATTTGGGTGTATGAGGATACCTACAGTTTCCGAATACTCATCATTTTCATTACTTCTCAGGACTTGGAGCTGGTCTCCTCTGTATACCCCACTTTGCACTATCCATGTGTAGAAACAGTGATGGAAGTGTATTGTTGTATGTCATGCCTGACCCCCCTCCCCCGCACACGCCAGTGGAAGTATTATAGATGGCTAAGTAAGGTATCTACTCAAATTCTAGGAAGATTGGCATTGTACTTGATACATTTAGTTTGTTTCACATGTTCAGGGAAGGGACAGATGGGAACGGTTAGTTTGACTAATACTAATTCTTACGTGAAGAAAGGACAATGAAATTGAACCTTCTTTATTTTTTGTCCACAGAATCAAAATATTTGCTCAACAGTGGACTCGGAGACCATTAAAAATAAACTCCCACTTGAACATCATTTGACTGCATAGCCAGGTAACTAATTCCTTTCTATTTGATTCGTTGTAATTTTTTGACTTTAATCTTCTGAAGATACTACCCTTTTCTTTAATTTGTAATTTTGTTTAAAGTTGTTTGGTGCTTGATGTTTTCTTTTTAAGGATAATAGATCAGGTGCAGTGACTCATGCCTGTGATCCTAGCAACTGGGGTTGGGGGTCGGGTGAGGTTTAGGCTGGAGGATTGAGGACAGTCTCAGCAATTTAGTGAGACCCTGTCTTTAAAAAAAAAAAAAAAAAAGAGCTTGGGATGTAGGTCAGTGGCAAAGTGACCCTGGGTTCAATCCCCAGTACTTCCTCTTCCCCCCACCAAATACTAGTTGAATGAGTGGACTTGGAATATTCAAGTGAATATATATACACACACACACACACACACACACACACACCCCAACAGTGGCTATTTTAAGGGTGTTTAGTCAAAATCTGAATCAGCCCTCACCCGTGTTGACTGTTTACCTTGTGAAGATTATTTTCCCCATCTTGTTCTGGCAAATAACATTTTATCTAACCCCTTTCTTCACTTTAATATTGCAGCAGAATAGGAAAAAAAAATAGAAAAAGTTTGATAGCTTAGAAAGCAGTTATGTTTGCTGAGCTAGTTAAATTTATTTTGGTTAGTAATACCATCCTCTTGGTTAGCTCATTTGGAAATCTGAGTTTTCTTTGAATCTTACCCCTCTTTGATATATTTAGTAAACAGGACTTATCTGGTTTGCTATTTTCCTGTCTTTTGTATTTGTTCTACTTTCTGTTTCTAATTTTAGCTTCCTTCAGGCCAAGACCCCATAATTTCATGCTTATTTTTGTTCATGGGTCTTTACTGCTTACTTATCTATTGTTTTTGTACCTGCTTATAATTTTGTTAGATCTTCCTAAATAAATTTTTTTCTCTGGTTTAACAGGGGAAAAATTAGTACAGGTACTGGGGGTATAAGTCCTTGGTAAAGTGCTTGCTGAGCATGTAGGAAATCCTGCTTTCCATCCCCATCACAGGTAGAGGGAGATGTGTATGTAACTCATAAACTCCCTTTTCTTGACATTCAAAATGGTGCTTTATCTGGGAATCCATGTAAGCCACCAGCCGTAGCTCTTGCAACTTCCCTACAAAATCCCTTAATTAAATATGATATGTACACATTCTGTTCTGTTCTGGACATAGCAGAGAATAATCTCCATCTTTTTTTTTTTTTTTAATTAGAGCATTTTAATTATATATAGGAGTTCATTTTGACAATATCATATATACAAGGAATTTGGTTTTAATCCCTATCTTCTTCCTCTTCCACTCTCTCTCCTTTACTCTATTGATCTTCCTTTTGCTTCTTTATTTTCAAAGATATGTTTTTATAACTTTATTTATGTATTTATTTTTTATGTGATGCTGAGGATTGAACCCAGTGCCTCACCCATGCTAGGCAGGCTCTCTACCACTGAGCTACAGCCTCAGCCCCTCCTTTATTTATTTTTAATTGGTACTTTCTACATATATAAAGGTGAAATTCCCTTTGGTACATTTATGTATGCATATAACAGGATTTTATTAAATTCATTCCACACTTCCTCCCCTTTTCCTTCTCCTTCTCTCTGTAGTTTTTTCAACTTTATTTGAAATTGGTTTCCATATTTACAACAGTTATAAATATATAGTATGAAGAAAGTTGAGATATCCTTTGTCTAGACTCACGTACTTGTATTATTTGATTCGTGTGTGCTGGTTCTCTTGCCTGTTCTTTTTTTCCTGTTCCCACTCTCCCTTCTACATTCTGAGCAATCTGAGGGTAATAAGATTGTGTTACTTTTCTCTAAGGTTTCTATTGTATTTCTGAAGAACAGAGTAATTCTTTTATATAACCATTGTACAGTTAACAGCTTCATAAATAGACATTGCTACAAACTTGTCCACTTTCCAGCCTTACCATTTGATATAATTAAGTCTCATAACATTTTCTTCCTGTATAGAATCCCGCCTGAGGTCAGGTACTACTTAGTTACTATTTTTCTTAAACCTCTTTTTTCCTGGGATATTTGTACAGCCTTTCTTTATTTTTTATGATATTGACATTTTTGAAGCCCCCCCATCTCCAGCAATGAACTGTTCTGGGGATGGAAACCAGGGTCTTGTGCATGCTAGCCAAGGACTCTACCACTGAGCTACCTCTCCAGCCCCATTTAATAGAATGTTCTTCATTTTATTTATTTATTTATTTGAACTTTTTTTGGTTGTAGATGGGCACAATATCTTTATTTATTTACTATTATGTGGTGCTGAGGATCAAACCCAGTGCCTCACATGTGCTAGGCAAGTTCTCTACCACTGAGCCACAAACCCAGCCCGAATTTTCTTTGTTTTATACTTGTCTGAAGGTTCCTTGTGATTAGATTTAGGTTTTGTATTTTTGGCTGAAATATTGTATAGGTGATGTTATATCTTGAGAACATAAATTCGGGAGGCACATGTCTATCTGTCCCTTGCTGTGATGCTAATTTGGACCACTTGGCCAAGGTGTTGCCAGGCTTCTCCACTTGTAATCTGCCTGTCCTTGACCCCAGCAATAAACTGTGTCTATAGGAGATAATACAGATATTGTGATTCTACTCAGTTTTTTCTAGATTTAGTATTCATTGATGAATCTTGTTTGATCCAGCTTTTTTTTTTTTTTTTTTTTACTGTGATGGTTGCAAATTGGTTATTTTCTCATTTCAGCATTCCTTTTACATTTACCAGTGAGCTCTTAGCATTATTCTGTAATCAAGAGCTTTATTTATTGGTATGGACTAATGAATTATTATGTTTTGAATAGTTTACAATTAATTACTTTATTATGTTGCTCAAATTGTAGGTTTGGCCAGTGAAGCTCTCCCCTTTCCTTCCCTTCTTTTCTTGTCACAGGCGCCCCTCTGTTGCCACATCTGGCCTGAAACTCAGAATTTTCTTGCCTCAGCCTCCTGAGTTGCTGGGATTACAGGCTTATTCCACCTTGTCTGGGTCCCATTACGTTCTTTCAACTGGGTTCCTGTGTCCTTATGTATTAGAGACCCAGGAACTATGGGTGGTAAATGTCCTTATTGCTCTTGAGTTGTCTTCTCATCTTGGCCCTTTTAGTAGACAGAGCTAGGAAATATGCAGGCTGTACACACACACATGCATAGTCATGTTCACAGAAACATGCATATACATATTTTAGAAATCATGAGTTTATATCAGTATTCCCAACTTTATGTCTAGTGTTTTTTCTTAGGGTTTGTATTTCATATTTTAAATGTCTTATGCTGTGAGAATTCTGGCCTTCAACATTATTAATACATTTACACATCAACTCTATAATTTAAGATAATTTTAGAATTGCTTTGTTTATTTTACTACAATAAACTTTTTGTGGTACACTTTGGGTAGTACATTCTAGGCAAGAAATCTATCACTGAGCTACACCCTAGTCCTAATAAACTCATTTAAAATGAGTGGAAGATTTGTTTGCAAATCCCTCTACCCTCAAATTTTGCTCATGACAAGAGTGAATCATTAAAATTTTGTTCTTAAATTACTTGGATTGAGGGCTATGAGTGTATCTTAGTGATTGAGTGCTTGCCTAGTATGTACAAGTTTCTGGGTCAGTCCCCAGTACCACTTCAAACAAAACACACCCCCCAAACTTGGATTGACCATGTATCCCTCCTTATCCCTCCTTCTTTTCTTCCATGTTCTCCTTCCCATCCTTACTTTCTACATAATCTAACTATGGTCTATATATGAATTGAAATTAGGTTAATTTATTTGTTGCTTGAGTTTCAAAGTTTTTTGTGCCCTTTTTTATTTTGGTTGGTTTTATTTTTTGACTATGTAGAATGTTAGTATGCTTTCAGTGTCAAAACTGGGGCTGAGGGCATAGCTCAGTGGTGGAGTGCTTGCGTAGCATGCTGAGGCCCTGGGTTCCATCCTTAGCATTACCCCTCCCACCCCCGCCCCAGTCAAAATTACACAAAAGGTGTATTTTTTTCTGTATCCCTTCTACGCTATCTTTTCTTATTCTTCATAAGTAACATTCTGGTTTATCTTCTCCTTTCTCCCCCGCCCTTTCTCTCTCTAAGCATATATATATATATATATATATATATATTTATTTATTTATTTTTTTTTATTTAGACAAAAGATGGCATAGTATATAGTCTTTGCATTTTGCTTCCCCATCCCCTTACTGAGTTTTCCTGGAAAGAATGCTGCATTATATCAAAGAGATCTTTCCTATTCATTTTGTTTTAATTATGGTAAATTTTGCATAACAAAATCTGCCATGTTGACGTATACAGTTCAATGGCATGGAGTTCATTCATATTGCTGTGCAGCCATCAGTCTTCCATTTCCGGAACATTTTATCTTCCTAAAGCAGAACTCTGGATACCTAGTAAATTAGTTATTTCTCATTCTCCCTTTACTTATGTCATCTCATTAACTTTTATAGTCAAACAATTTTTATGTATGGGTACTGTCAGTTGCTTCCCATATTTTGTAATTAAAATAATGCTACAGTGAATAAACTTGCGAGTGTATATTTTTTGTATTGCTGGGGGACCCATTACTGAAAGTAGGACTGCTAGGTTAAATGGTATCTATATTGGGCTGGGGTTGTGGCTCAGTGGCAGAGCGCTTGCCTTGCACATGTGAGGCACGGGGTTTGATCCTCAGCACCATATAAAAATGAATAAACAAAATAAAGATTGTGTCCATGTATAACTAAAAATGTTTTAAAAACTGGTGTCTGTATGCTTAGATTTATCCCTAAGCTTTTTGTTTTTTATTTTGAAATAGGGTCTCACTGAGTTGGTTGGGGGGTTGCTTAGTTGCGGAGGCTGGCCTGGAACTTGTGATCCTCTTGTCTCAGTCTCGAGTCACATGGATTATAGGCATGATCCACCACGCCTGACAGCATAGGTATTATTTTTAAGATTCATTAATATTATGTGCATCAATAGTTTATTTCTTATTGTTGAGTAATATTTTATTGTGTGTGAATATAACAACTTGTATTTCTGGTTTAGGCTATTATGAAAAAAGCTGATGTGAACATTCAGTATAAGTCATTGGGTTGATTTTTCTCTTTTTCCCTCTTGGGTAAAAGACCCGAGAGTGTTAATTGCAGGGTCTTAAGTATATATTAATCTTTATAGTAAACTGAAACTTTTCTAATTTTTCTAGAGTGGCTGTACCATTTTATAATCTACTTGCAATTTATGAAAGTTCAAGTTCTACAGCTTTCCCTGTAGACTAATATTATTAGTCTTTTTAATTTTGGCTCTTCTAATGGGGGAGTGGTAGTATCACATCATGAGTTTAATTTACATTTTTATGATGACTAATGATATTGAGAATAATTTTTTTATGTTTATTAACATGTATGTTTTGTTTAAAAGTGTCCAAATGTTTTGTCATTGTTTTTCAGTTGAGTGATTTGCTTTCTCATTGACCTGTGTAATTTTCTTTTGAAAATATTTTAGGTCCTTTAAGATATGTGTTGAAAGTACTGTCAGTTTTTGTTGTCTCTCCACCATCCCCCTCGCTGGGAACTGAATCCAGAGGCTCTCTATCCCTGAGCTACATCCCTATCCCTTTTTATTTATTTATTTTTTTTGAGATAGATCTGGCTAAGGTGCTGAGACTGGCCCTGTGTTTTCTTGTAAACATTTTATGGTTATGGTTTCAGCTTTATATTTAGGTCTATGATCCATGATCCATTTTGATTTAACTTTGTGAATGGTGCAAAGAAAGGGTTGAGGATTATTATTTTTTTTTTTTGGTGCTAGGGATTGACCCATGGGCATGTGTATGCTAGACATGAGTCTACGCTACAGCTATCTCTTCAGTGCCTGGATCAGTTTTTAAAATGCAGATATTCAGTTCTAGGGCTATTTGTTGTTGAGATTTTCCTTTTTCCATTGGATTGTTTGGTAATCTAATCAGTTGACCATATTTGATCAGTCTCTGTCTTTTGTCTATATTTAGGCCTATATACATTGTCTGGATTACAGAATTTTATAGTAAGTCCTGTAGAGCTTTTTATAGTAGGACTTGAAATAAAAAATCAAGTGGTATTAAGTCTTTCAAACCCCCCATCCCCACTCCTGTTTACTCTTTTGGCTAAACTAATTTTTTTTTTTTTTTTTTTTGTCCTGGGTTTCAACCTAGGAGTGTTTTACCACTGAGCTATGTCCTCAGTCCTCTTTATTTTGAGACAAGTTTTGTAAAGTTGTTGGGGTCACTATGAACCTGCAGTCCTCCTGCCTGAGCCTCCCAAGTTGCTAGGATTATAATCTTTCACATTTTAATACAAATTTTTGAATCATTTTGCCAGTCTTGTCAGTCACTTGTAAATTGCTGTGTAGTCAGTCTAGCCAGTGTGGCCACTTTGAGTCTGGTTATTTTGTCAATTTTGCAAGATTGCTGGGCTTGTTTGGATTTTCATTCCTTGTGCTGGAAATTGCTTCCTGGTAGAAGGTTTTAGGTGGATCTCATGTTGTATTATACCCTTCTCCATATTGTTTCCCTACTTTCAGGAACCATGATTTTTTTCACTGCCTGGTTTTCAATATGTGAATAATTTCTCATAATTTGCCCACTTGTTCATTGTGGGACAGACCCTATTCTTCTTTCATGTTCTAAAGTAGAAGCCCTAAAATTTATTTTAGAACTTATAAGAAAGGCTGTTTGTATGTTTTAGCTTTTTTAAAAAAGCTGTGTTTATTAACTATTAAGCTTCTTTGCATATATTTAATTGAATAACTTCTGAAGGTTTTTGTAAGGCATATAGTCTTGAACTTCTTCTTTTTTTTTTTTTTGTTTGCTACACTGAGGATTAAACCTAGGGCCTGTGCACACGCTAGACGAGCACTCTGTCATTGAGTTACATCCCTGTCCTAATATCTTTCTTTTTCCTACCTTTATTTTTTTGTGGTACTGGAGATCGAACCCAAGGCCTCTCACATGGTAACTTCTCAAAGCTCTATTACTGAACTCCATCCCTGGTCCCTAATATCTTGAACTAATCTTTTTAGATGATATTACTCCAGCAATGAAAATATGCCTGTGGTTATTCATCAAAAATCCTGGATTTTTGGAATCTTAGCTTGTGATATGATTCATTGTCTTAAAATTAACTTTTTGAACTGCAGTCTCTTCAGAGTTGAAGGATTTACTTCATGAAAATTTCAGTTTTCTTTTTTTAATATGGTACTAGGGATGGAACCCAGGGGTGCTCTGTCACTGAGCTATATCCACAATTCTTTTTATTTTTTATTTTGAGATAGTCTTGCTAGTTGCCTTGTACCTCAGCCTCTGGAATCACTGGGATTATAGGCATGCACCACCTCTCCCGGACTTGGCAATGCTTTTCATTCCTTCATTCAACTGTATAGTGTTCCTGTTTTTAACTCAGATGATAGAAAAACTGGTTTAAGAAATGTTCAAGATAGGCACAGTGACTCACACCTGTAATACCAGCTACTAGGCATACTAAGGCAGGAGAATCTCATGTTTGAGGTCAATTTGGGCAACTTAATGAGACCCTGTCTCAAAATAGAGAAAGGGCAGGGAAAGTAGCTTCTTGGTAGGGTCATTGCCTCGTACTCAGAAAGCTTGTTCTGTTCCCAGCAACTGCAAATGAACAAAACGGAATTATCAAGGCCAGGATAATTATCGTTTGCCTTTATATATCATTTAATTAAAATTCTGGTTTCTAGTATTCTGCCATAATCTTGTTGAGAATCTTGATGTGAAATATGTATTAATGGCACAATAATAGCCTTCTAAGTTGCAAGAACTTTATTAATTCCTGACCCTCAGTTTCATTTGAAATTTAATTACTGAAGTTTAAGATAGCTGTATTGATTATAAATTCTGCTTTTGTCTTCTAATTAAAATATGAACCATATTTGTGGAAATTTTGTAAAACTGTTCTGCCTTAAAAACCAAACAATTTTAGTGAATTCCTTTTAGGTTTAATTTGTGTGTAGGAAAATCACCTCTTGTTAATTTTGAAAGTTACCTACTTGGATATAATAGCTGTCAAACTTAAAACCAGAAAGACCAGTGTTTTTAGCATGGAAGCTAGTAGGAGTAGTAGTCTCATCTTGCCATCAGTTTCTTCATCATGATCAATTTACACATTTTATGGAAGAGCTCAGATTTTTTAGCAGCTTTAAGTTTCTGTGTTTGACAGGTCTGGTTCTTTATTACAGAGCTATTAGTTGCCTGTTAATAGACTAGGTTCTCCCCCACTCATTATAAATGCATGATAACTAATGAAATGACTTGTTAAGAGCCGTAATTTCTATTTTCTTTATTTTAGGCTGGTGAGAATGAATTTCTGTTAGGTGTGCTTCACGCACAGCCCCCAGTTCAAATACAAATATTAGAATAATTGTAAATGATGTTGTTATACTGAGATTCCATGAATGGGATCTTGCTACCTTGCTCAGGTTGGCCTTGATCTTGTGATCTTCTTGCATCCTTCTGCCTCAGTCTCTTGATTAGCTGGGAATATAGGTGTGTACCATTATGCCTGGGTCATGATGTGTTTTTAAACTTAGAGCATTAAAGTGATGCTATATAGGGGCTGGCACATGTGAGGCACTGGGTTAAATCCTTGGCACCACATAAAAATAAACAAATAGGAGCTAGGGTTCTACTCAGCGGTGGAGCGCTCAACTAGCACGTGTGAGGCGCTGGGTTCAATCCTCAGCACCAGATAAAAATAGGCAAATAAAATAAAGGTATTGTGCCCCAACTAAAAAAAAAATTTAAAAAAACAAAATAAAGTCATGCTGTTCATATACAACTAGAAAAAAAATAAAAAAATATACAATATTTTATATACATAATTGTATATTATATATTATATGTCCTGAAAGACACAAGAAGATCTTTACATGGTACCTGCTCTGTGTTTTTCTTCTTGAGTTTATTGTGCTTCTATTCCAGAAGTAACAACTGTCTGGAGTTGATTTGGTACTTTTTTTAAAAGCCACATATGGCGGGGACAAGGGTTGTGGCTCAGTGGTAGAGTGCATGCATGAGGCACTGGGTTCGATACCCGGCACCACATAAAAAAATAAATAAAGGTATTGTATTCGTCTACAACTATATGTGTGTGTGTGTGTGTGTGTGTGTGTGTGTGTATATATATATATACACATATATACATATATATATATATCACACATACAGTAGGGCTGGGATGTAGTTCAGGGAGTGGTAGAGTGCTTACCTAGCATATGTGAGACCTTCAGTTTAATTCCTGCTACTGCAAAACAAAATAGAACAAACCCCCCAAAGCCCACATAAACAGTTTCATCTGGTTTTTGATGTATTAATAATGTTGCAGTGAACATTTTTGGTGTATGCTTATTTTTTTAATATTCATTTTTTTAGGTATAGATGGACACAACACAATGCCTTTATTTTTATGTGGTGCTGAGGATCCAACCCGGGTCCCGCCCGTGCTAGGCGAGCGCTCTACCTCTGAGCCACAATCCCAGCCCCTCTTTTTTTAAATATATTTTTTGTTGTAGATGGATACAATATCTTTTTTTGATTGAACTCAGGGGCACTCAACCACTGAGCCACATCCCCAACCCTATTTTGTATTTTTATTAGAGACAGGGTCTCACTGAATTGTTTAGCACCTTGCCATTGCTGAGGCTGGCTTTGAACTCGCAATTCTCCTGTCTCAGTCTCCTGAGGTGCTGGGAATACAGGCATGCAGCGTGAACACAATATCTTTATTTTATTTATTTTTATGTGGTGCTGAGGATTGAACCAGTGCCTCATGCGTGCGAGGCAAGCGCTCTACCACTGAGACATAACCCCAGCCCCTGTATGCTTTTTTGTGTAGAATATTTTCATTGCTCTTAAAGTTTTGAACATAAACTTGGTTTTAACCAGCAATATAACATTTATTTTCAATTTGGTGATACTTTAGAAAATGTACACCTTCTTTTTGATAATCCTGCTTTATTATTAAAACAAATTCACTTTATTATCAGTAGATTAGCAGTAAACATTGTTTATTTTCCCTTTATTTTAAATACTTGGTTATAAAAAATTTACTAAACCATAGTTATTATATACTAAAATTTAGCAATCTTAAATTATTCATTTATTTTTTTGTACGAGGGATTGAACCCAGGGGTTTTACCACTGAGATACATCCTCAGCCCTTATTTATTTATTTATTTTTCTATTGAGACAGTGTCTCACTAAGTTGCTTAGGGCCTCACTGAATTTCGAGGCTAGTCTCAAGACTTGAGATCCTCCTGCCTCAGCCTCCCAAGTTGCTGGGATTCCAGGCATGTACCATCTCCTCCAGCTTAATTTACAGTTTAATGAGTTTTGGCAAATGTATTAATCACATTTGTGATATAAATCATTCCCATTGTCCCTAAAGTTCCCATGTATGTCTGTGCAGTTAATCCTCTCTACTGTCCTTGGCAACCCAAGGAAACCTCCATCTCAGCTGCTTTAAATCACCAGTTTTGCTATTTCTAGAATTTCATGTAAATGGTATTCTCATTATGTATTTGTTATACCTTTTGTAATTGTCATTCCATTCTTGGATGTTTTGTTTGTTTTTGTTTGCATTTCAGTTTTGAAAGTTTATATTATGATATCTTTTTTGGGGGCGGGGGTACCAGGAATTGAACTCAAGGGCACTCTGCCACTTAGCCCCATCCCAGCCCTATTTAAAATTTTTTTTATTTTAATTTTTTTAAAAATATTTTTTTATTTTATTTTATTTTTTTAGTTTTTGGCGGACACAACATCTTTGTTTGTATGTGGTGCTGAGGATCAAACCTGGGCCGAACGCATGCCAGGCGAGCGCGCTACCGCTTGAGCCACATCCCCAGCCCTATTTTAATTTTTTAATTGTTGATAGACCTTTATTTTTTTTTATATGTGGTGCTGAGAATCAAATCCAGTGCCTCACACATGCTAGCCAAGTGTGCTACTGCTGAGCCCCAGCCCCCCAGCCCCCCAGCCCTATTTTGTATTTTATTTAAAGACAGGGTTTCTCTGAGCTGCTAAGCACCTCACTATTGCTGAGGCTGGCTTTGAACTCGTGATCTTCCTGCCTCAGCCTCCGAGCTGCTGGGATTATAGGCACCACCGCTCCTGGCTTGTATTTATATCTTAAGTTTAATGATATTTACCTGTCAGCTATATTCAGTGTCCTGATGTGCCTTTTAAAGCCTTTCTTCATTTCTATTATAGTCTGTTTGAATTTTTGCTTAGTTTCCATATCTCTCCTAAAATACCCATGTTTTATTTCATGTTGTCCACTTTCTCAATTAGAATTCTTAGTGTATTAATCATAATTAAAATCTCACTGTTGATTTCTAGTGCTTTGAGAAGAAATGTTTTTTAAAGAACCTGGCTTCTTTCTGTTTGTTACCACTCTTGTGAGGCTTCTTTGCTTATATCACCAAAACCTGTTTTCATTTATTAGTGCTCACTGATTTCTGGATGCTCAGTGGGGCTCGGTGGTGCATGCCTATAATCCCAGCTACTTGAGGGGAGACCGAGGCAGGAGGATTGTAAGTTCAGACAGCCTCAGCAATTTAGTGACACCCTGTCTTGAAATTAAAAAAAATTTACAAAAGGGCTGTGATGTGGCTCAGTGGTTAAGCCCTGGGTCCTGGGTTCAAATCTTTGCCCTCACCCTCCAAAAAAAAGAAGAAAAAAAGAATATGGATGACCACACAAAATTTTGTACATATATGTTTGGAGCAGTAGTATTCATACTAGCCCAAGGGGAAGCAACTTAAAAGTTCGTGTGCTGATGAATAGATAAATAAAATACATATCAATACTATGAAGCATTATATGCTGTAACTTGGATGAATTTGAAAACATCATGCTATGTGAAAGAAGCCAGTGGAAAAATTAAACTAGATATTATATAATTTCATTTATATGAATTGTCCAGAATAGGTAAATCCATAGAGACAAAAAATAAATTAGTGACTGCCCAAGGTAGCCCTGAGAGAGAGGGAGTATGTATGAGGATGGGAGGGAGGGAATTGCGTGGATTGGGGAAAAGACAACTACGGATGCTAGGTTTCTTTTTGGGATGATGAAAATGTTCTGGGCTAGGGTTATGGCTCAGGGCAGAGTGCTTGCCTAGCATGCGTGGGGCACTGGGTTCAATCCTTAGCACCACATAAAGTAAAACAAAGACGTGTACACCTCTAACTAAAGAAATTAAAAAAAAAAAGAAAAGAAAGAAAGTAAATGTTCTAAAATTGATTGTGGTAACAGTTGCACATCTTTTAATATAGTAGCCATCGATTATGTGTTGTCAGCATGGGATATGTGAATCACATTTCAGTAAAACTGTTAAAGAATGTAGCAGATATATTCAAGACTATTAAGAGCATTATGTTATAGACGAATTTTATGGTATTTGTCTCATAAGACTGATTTCAAAAGGCTTGTTGTCTTTCTCAAACATTTCTAGGTTTCCTGAGTAATGCTTTGGGCCGGGGTTGCAGCTCACTGGTAGAGCACATGAGATTCTAGGTTGTGTCTCCAAAGTGGCAATGCTCGTGTGTACACACACGCTTTAATTGCATTTACCTTAATTATTACTATTTTCTTTTTTTATGTGTGGTTCTTGGATTAAGCTCAGGGCCTTGTTCATATACTCTACCCTGAGTTACATTCCCAGTTGTCACCTCAGTTTTTATAAATGAGTCTTTATTTTAGAAGTTACCCTGTGATTATAGGGCCAATGTAAATTCTAGCAGCATAACTTTTCCATGTATTAAGTTTATATTGAGAGGACTTTATTCCTAAATAAAGAAAAAAGTCATCTCCAGACTGATCTGTTTTTGCCTATTTGTCCATTAAATGTTTGTTAGACACCTGTGACTATTTAGCACAGTACCTGCAGATATCAGTTATTATTTTCAAGCTTATAACTACAGTTAAAAACATTTACCATACTTTTGGTAGGCTGTGGTTACAAGTGGAGAAGCCACAACTATTTTACTTAAGATTATCTGAGTGCTTGTTTCCTCATTCCCCCTTTTTAAAATTTTAAATTTTATGTATTTATTAAGTTTATTAACTTTTAGATAAGAGAAAACCAATGCATTTATAATTTTAAAAGCTTAAATATTTTGAATCAAATATTGATGTAGCAGTTTACTTTAAAATGTGATTTTTTTTTTTTTGAGCATGGGTTCTAGACTGTATAGGGGAGGGTTTTAAAAGAAAATTCCTATTAATAGTTGTATTTTATTATTAAAGTCAAAGACCAAAGGTTAAGTTGGCTTACTGTAATGGTGAAGCTTTCACAGTATATATTGAAAACTGTAAAGTTGTAAGAAAACTGAAAAGTAGTTGTGATACTGATCTGTTCCCCTTTTTCCTGCTGTGGAAACCAGTGGAGATGAAGTTTTAGTAATTGTTCATAGAAAAGACAGTTTTGGTCTTCAGTTTCATCAGTTTTTCTGTAAACAACACAATTTTGTTCTTTATGACTGAATAAAAATCCATTTTGTGTATATGTGTGTATATAATATATAAAAAACATTTATAGTCTCTGTGTACACACAGACACACACACACAAAAAAAAAACAACTTTTTTTTTTGTTCATCTGTGGACGGACACCTAGGCTAATTGCATCACTTGGGCATTGTGAATTGTGCTGCCATTAACAGGTATGGGTATTCTTTCTGTAGTATGCATGCTTAATATTTCTTCCCACCCACCCCCATCCCCCACTAGGGATGGACCAGGGGTGCTTACCATTGAGCTACATCCCTAGCCTTTTCTTATTTTTCATTTTTTGTTTCGAGGCAGGGTCTTACTAGTCTCTTGCTGAGGCTAACTTTGAACTATGATCCTCCTGCCTCAGTCTCCTGAGCTGCTGGGATTACAGGGATGCACCACTGGAGCTTTAATTCTTTTGGATAAATACAGAAGAGTTGTAGAGCTGGTTCATATGGTGGTTTCATTCCTAGTCTTTTGAGGAACTTCCATAGTGGCTGTACTAATTTATATTTTCATATCAACAGTGTATAAGAATCATCCCCCATCCTCTCTAACATTTATTATTTGTGTGGTTTTCTTCTTCTTCTTTTTTTTTCTTCTTGGTGGTGATGGGGATCAAACCCAGGGCCTTGTGCATGCAAGACAAGCACTCTACCAGCTGAGCTATATCCCCAGCCCCTTACTTGTGTTTTTGGTGATTGCTAGTCTAAATTGAGTGAGGTGAAAACTTAGTGTCGTATTTTAATTTCCATTTTCCTGATGACTAGGGATGTTGAATATTTTATCATATAATTGTTAGCCATTTGTACTTCTTTTTAGAAGTGTATGCTTAGGTCATTTACCCAGTTTCTGATTGAAAATTTTTTTTAATTTTAAGTTTTTGGAATTCTTTATATATTCTGGATGTGAGTCCTCTTTTGGAAGAATTGCTAACAGATTTTCTCCCATTTTGTAGACTCTCTCCCTGTTGTTGTTTCCTTTGCTGTGCAGAAACTTTTTAATTTGATGCCATTATGCTTATTGGTTGAGGAATTCAGTGCATCATGTTAAGCAAAATAAACCCAACTCAAAAAGTCACAGGTCTTGGGGCTGGGGATGTGGCTCAAGCGGTAGCACGCTCGCCTGGCATGTGTGCGGCCCAGGTTCGATCCTCAGCACCACATACAAACAAAGATGTTGTGCCTGCAGAAAACTAAAAAATAAATATTAAAAAAAAATTCTCTCTCTCTCTCTCTCTGTCTTAAAAAAAAAAAGTCACAGGTCTTATGTTTTCAGTCATGTGGAAGCTAGAGAAGGAAAAAAGGGATCCATGAAAATAGAAGGAAGGCTAGCGAGACAGAGGAAGAGAATTAGGGGGAAGGAGGAGGAGGGCAAGGGGAGATACTGGAGGATGAAATTGATCAAATTATGTTATGTACATGAATGGATGAGCCACAATGAAACCCATTATTCTGTTTGTTTATTATACATCAAATTGAAAAGTTTTGGGCTGGGGATGTAGCTCTGTGGTAGAGCATTTTCCTATAAAGACTCTACGTTTAGTTCCCAGCACTGTTCCCCCCTCCTCCCTGATAATTTTATTGAATTTGGACAGATTTTGTTATTAAAAAATGTCAGGCCAGTAATACAGCTCTTGTGGTACTTAATTTTGCAACTTTAATAAATGCTCTTGGCTTAAACATCAGCTGAAATGATCTAAAAAGTGAATCACTATACAAAGAGTCCCATTTATATCTCTGTTATAAATGGTCTTATTTCTTATGGGCCAAACTTGTGATTACTTTCTTCTTGTGATTTTGGCTTTATTTTTACAAACTGTTATAATAAGAATATGTTTCTGAATCTGTAATATTGAACATATAGAGATGTATTATTTAGAAGTTGATATTGAAAACCTCTAAACTTCTGACCTTGAATAGAATTTGCTATGTACAACGATTGCACACAGCTGTTGGATTCATAGTTGGCCTTTCTGGATCTCTGCTTTGTGAAAAATAGTGTGTATTGGACATGAGTACATGACAGCTGACATTTATCAAGGATAACAGGAGCTCTACTCATTTTCACGTTTTAAAGCAACTTTGAAAGCTTTGCATGTGCACACATGGTCAACATATGTTTCTAAACTTTAAATGTATTTTCCATCATGGTAGCTTGTTAATAAAAAACTTAAGTATAAATTCTCAATGAGCTTCGTACATTAAAGTTATGAGTATACAAGCACCTGAAGATCAACAGTGCAGGTTATTGAATTCATTTCTTTGGAATTTTATCTTGTAATTTGGACACTGTCGTACATGTCGGTAATCCCAGCTCCTTGGGAGGCCAAGGCAGGCTGATGACAAGTTCAAGTCCAGTTTGGGTAATGTATGTTAAAAAAACCAACCCCCCCAAACCAAAACCAAACCAAAAAAAAACCCCCAAAGAACCCAAAACTAAAACATGCTCCAGATAGTACTTTTGTAACATAATTGTAATTTTGGCATTTCTTTCATTTCCCTAACACAAAATTTGGTCCAATGTGTAGAAAATGGAATTATAGATATAATACCCCCCACCCTCTTAACTACTGGTATATTTGCTGTTCTGTTTGAAACTAAATTTTTTTTAGTTGTAGATGGACACAATATCTTTATTTTTCTGTGGTGCTGGGGACCGAACCCAGGTCCTCATGCATCCAAGGCAAGTGCTCTACCACCGAGCCACAACCCCAGCCCTGAAAAGATATTTATAGGGTCTGTTATTTTATTTTTCTGGAGGGTGACAAATGGAATTGGAATGATATGATTTTTAGGTTTGGGTCTTAGGTTTTAAAAATTCTCTTTAGATTGTGATAATAACTTGAAAATAATTCTAGGATAAAACTGCTAAGGTCATAATGTGTTGGCAAACTTGTTAAAATAACACTTTTTAGTGATGTATACTTTAATCCCAGCAATTTGAGAGGCTGAAGCAGGAGGATTCTGAGTTTGAGGCTAGTCTGGACAATTTAGCAAGACCTGTCTCAAAATAAAAATAAAGGGCTGGGGATGTAGCTCATCGATAGAGCACCCTAGGTTAAATCCCCAGTACAAGAAAAAGAAGACCAACAATTAAAACAAACAAACAAACAAACAAAGAAACAAACAGATTTTATGGTTGATATTAGTTTCAGACATGAGGACTCATTGGATACATCAGTATGCAGATCACATTGACTTGCTGCAAGGTGACAGAAAACATGCTTTGACTTCAGAAAATAAATTGGCCATGCACATTTGTAATCCTACTGTTTTTTTCATTTCCAGATGGTTCAATAGTTTGGGGCCTTGATTCCTATAGCTTGGGAAGGAAGTTGAAATTAATTATGTGTGTGTATGAGAATTTTTATTTGGGTTTTTTAAATAAGCCTGTTCTATGATGTGTAGGTACCATGTAAATTGTTTATTTCATTACTTAATTAGTTCTCTCCCTAGTTCCATTTGAAATATAAGAAGCCTGACTCCCTTTTCATTTTCCTTTCGGCATTTGAAAAGCCATTTTCTTAAGAATGATGTATATAAACTTGGGCAAGTTAAATCACCAGTGTCTTTACATTAAAAAAAAAAAAAATCACAGAGCATCAACTACAAACATTCACATGAATTTTCAAGGAAGAAATAGTTTTTAGTCACTTGTGACCCAAGTGCCCTTTTTAATAAGAGTTTTTCTGTTTCTACAAATTCTTTTGACGGAGAAATACACATTTATTAGAGAGGTTTAAAGAAAATATTTGGACTTGGCCGAGCAGCATGTGCCTGTAGACCTAGCTACTTGGAAGGCTGAGGCGGGAGGATCACTTAGGCCTGTGAGTTTGAGACGTCAACATAGTAAGGTGCTGTCTCAAATAAAAGAAAGAAAGAAAGGAAAAAAAAAAAACAAAAAACAAAACCTCTTGAAGTGTCTGCATAAGAACAGTTCAGTACCACTACCAAATCTTTAACTGTGGATCTTAACATTTGTTGAGGTTTCACTTTACCTTCCAAAACTCAGATTGAAATGTAATTGCCATTGTGACAGTATTAAGAAGTGGGACCTTTAGAAAATAATTAGGCAGTGGATTAATGTGTTATCATAAGATTGTGTTAGTTGTTAAGGAGTGGGCCCTTGTTAAAAAGAGGAAGTTCTGCCTGCTTGCCTCTTGCTTTGCACACTGCATGTTTTCTCCCAGAGAATGATGCAGCATGAAGCCCCTCACTGGATGCTACCATCATGCTCTTGGACTTCCTGTCTTTCAGAGCCAGAAGCCAAATCACATCTCTATTCTTTTATGAATTATCCAGTCTCAGGTATTCTGTTACAGCAGAAAAAGAACTAAGGACAGCATCTTGGTGGTACTTTTAGGTACTGAGGGTTAGACAGCATGCTTCAGTTATTCAGCTAATTTAGAAATTAAAAAACACAAGTAATTCATTTCCTTAATTCATCTAGGTTATAGACTTTGTTGCTTTATAGTTAGCAGCAAAAATCTGCTTTTTAAATAACTATTCTATTTGTCTTAATAGTCATAGTTTATTAAGGAATCCATTTTTCAAGTTAGCTCTGTTTTTGTTTGTTTGTTTTTTTTTGGTACCTGGGAAAGAACCTGGTGGTGCTTAACCAGTGAACCATATCCCCTGTCAAGGGAGCTATTTTTTAAGAGCCCACCCTTTGTCGGATACTGAGATACTTTTTGTGAATATGTTTTTTAATCCTTTCAATAATTGTCAGGTGTTGGTATGTCCATTTTAAGGAATATGAACTTGAAGTTCAGAAATGTAAATTTGGTAAGATCATGCCGGAGCGCAAATTATCTCTGAAATCTATCTTTGAAGTTTCCCCCTCATGCTTCATTTGTTTGATCAATTTTCTTAGCTGATTCACTAATTGTGTGTGTTTTCATTTTGCCTGGAATTAACTTTATTATAGAAAGTTTTGGTTTCAAACAAATATCCCATGCAAATCAAATCTGTTCAGAGTTGATCATGTGGGCAGTGCACTATCTTTTTTTTTTTTTTTTTTTTTGGATAACAGAGATTGAACCCAGGTCTTCCTACAATGTTAGATAAATGCTCTATCTCTGAGCACATCCCCAGGCATTTTTAAATAATTTATTTTAATTTTGGGACTGGGTTTTGCTAACTTGCCCAGCCTTGCCTTAAACTTGCAATGCTGGCTTAGCCTCCCAAGTAGTTGGGATTATAGATGTGCATCTCTGCCCCCAGCTATTATTTATCATTTATGTAAATTTACAAAATTTTCTGCATTCACTTTTTATTTTTCTTTTTTAATGTTCATCAGTTTTTTTTTTCTCATTAAGGATCATGAACATTTATTTTAAAACTCACTTGAAGATTTTATTTTATTGAGTATTAAATTTGTTTTCTCATTGATGACTTTCTTGCCTTGGCTGTCTTTTTTTAGTTTAGTTTTTAAATACACCTTGGAATTTTAGTTTATGGTTTGCATTTTCAGTGGGAAGTTAACTTTTCCTTTCTGTCACTTTTGCCTCCATATTTATTGCCTTTGTGCTTTCTGTTTTCTATTTTGATTTCTGTCTATGAGCCTTTTTTTTTTTTTTAAAGCATTGCTTTTGGTTCTGTTATTTTGTGCATGATTTGATTTCCTGACCACCTTTGCTTGTCTCTGGTCCTGAAGCTCATTAGGTTCAGAGAGTTGGCCAGTCCATTGCTTTAGGGTTTGCTTTGTGTCTTAGTCCAAAGACATGTCATGTTTGAGCATTTCGGTGTCTTCTAAGTTAATAAAATATGTACATTTTGTGATTATTATATTCAGAGCAAGGCGTGAGGGTGTTGTTGGTTGAAAGTATTAATTCACTGTGTCATTTTATTGAGAAACCCCATGTTCTTTGGGTCTCATGTGGCTTGGGCATATATAGGCCTGCAGAGATTACACACTAAAATAGTTATTAAATGGACATGTAGAGGAACTTGGGAGAAAACACTAGTTTCAACCTCTCAACCCCAATCTTAAATCTGTCTAGTACAATGGTTCTCAAAGTGTAGTTCAGGGATTCCTGGGAGTCCCTGAGAACCTGTTTGGGAGTTCACATGGTTAAAACTGGTTTCATAGTAATACTAATATGTTATTTCCCATTTTTATACTGTTGATGTTTACATTGGTGCTGCAAAACAATGATGCATAAAGCTACTGGCACCTTAGCATGAATCAGGGTTACTACCCTGATTGCTACTGAATGGTAGCACCAGACTCTACTAGTATGTAACTCCTTTATTGCCATGCACAACTTCACAATTAAGAATTGTCTTTGATGGGGGTAGAGGGTGGGGTGGGGTGAGTTTGTGGCTCAGTGGCAGAGTGCTTGCCTTGTACATGGGAGGCACTGCGTTTGATCCCCAGTACCACTTAAAATAAACAAAATAAAGGTATTGTGTCCATCTATAACTTAAAAATGTTTTAAAAAATTGTTTTTGATGAAGTAGCAAAATTTGTTAATTTCTTTTAAATTTTGACCCTTGAGTACTATTTTTTAAAAAAATATTCTGTTATGAATGGGAAATGTGCACAAAGTACTTCTGCCTGTTGAAGTTGATTATTATCTTGATGAAGAGCACTTCGGCAGTTGTTATGAGTTGAACTAACCATATTTTTCATGGAATATAGTTATATTAGAAAGAATGACAGCTTTTTAAAATTTTTTTTCCTCTCAAAGTTAGGTGTTTGGCCAACTATGTCTTAAAGTTGAGGTGAACCTGTCACTTAAGGAAAACATCTGATGGTATTGGTTGCTGTATATGACATTTGAGCCTTTAAGTAAAAAGCTGTTATATTGATAAACTTAAGTCTGCTACCATCAGTACGACAGTATCTCATTTCTTAAAAATTTTTCTGATGAAATGGGTTTTAAAGTTAATGAATGTGGGTTTAAAAAAATCTGTATAATAAAATGTATCAGAATTTCAAAGATCTGTTTCACTGAATATACCAATATTGCCTAAATGATGAACTGTTTGCTATTACAGAATCATGCTTGGGTAAAAGATCTGTTGAGAGTGCAGGTTAGGTCAGTGTATTTTATTTTATTTTATTTATTTATTTAGCTTTTTAGGTCAGTGTATTCTAATGTAACATCATGAAAGTTCATTCATATAATTTCAGATTTCACTTTGCAACTGTAGGGAACCAGAATATACCACCTCAAAATATATCTTGGCACAAGGATTATTTTGAGATACAATCCAGTAAAAGCTCTGAAATGAGGCACTTACTCTATTAGAACTCCTTTTGTAAGAACTTCTTCCTCAAGATCAGGAAGAGCAGGATGACTAAATCACTGAAGTTATCAATGGAGAAGGCACTGACTTAACAGACCGTAACTAGTGTTGACTATGTTTTTCCCTGGTTGCCTTCCCATAACTATTTTCCCCTCATACCTTCTTTCTTTCTTTCACTCCAATTCTCAATGACCCTTTAAAAAAGATTTCTTTTTTTCCCTCTGGGTGTCTCCCATGTATGCATCGGGTTTGCATGTTAAGAACTTGTGTTTTTTTTTTTTTTAATTGATCTGTCTTTTCTTACAGTGATCTTTTCTAGCTAAGAACTTAGGATAGAGGGAAATGTCTTTCTTTTCCTACTTGGTTAACCTTTAAGAAATTACTGCTTGCTTGGGTGCAGGGGCACATGCCTATAATCCCAGCTACTCAGGAAGCTGAGGCAGGAGGATTGTAGGTTCAAGACTAGTGACCTCCCAGTCTTAAACACAGGCTGGGGATATAGCTTCTTGGTAGTGCACTTACTTAGCATGTGCAAAGCCCTGGGTCCAATCCCCAGTACTGCCCAAATAAACAAACAAAACTACCCAGTACCTCAAAACAGACATAAAACTACCATGTGTGAAGTTTTAGTGTAATATTAAGGGAAAATATTCATAATTATTTGTGAAAGGCTATTAAAATATTCTTTCCTTTAACCAGCATGTCTGTGTGAGGCTGAATTTTCTTCATAGCTTTATTCATAATAACATTGAAACAATAAATGTCTTCTGTTAATAGAAGCATATGCTGGGCAGTGCCATTTCTTGAATTTTTTGATTTCAGAAAAATTGTTTGTCACAAAAACTGTTGGTATGTAATAGGCTTTAAAAATTAATATTTCAAATGTTTCTAAGTTTTAATTTCAAATATGGTAAATATTGGTAGATATAACCCCATAGGAAAGCTCTTAAGACTCCCAGTTTTTTTAAAAATATATTTTTAGTTGTAGATGGACATAATACATCTGTTTGTCTGCCTGTCTATTTTTATGTGATGTGGAGGATCAAACCCAGTGCCTCACATTCAGTAGGCAAGTGCTCTACCACTGAGCTACAGCCCCAGCCCCAGGACTCCCAGGTTTTAAGAGGTAAAGAAATCCCAAGACAAAAAGCTTGAGCACACTGATGTGGTGAATTTGGCTGGAGTGCTTGAAGTATCTGAATTAAGTCTTTTACTTTGCTCTGTCTGTGCAGCAGCACAGCCCAGTTTCTGTTTCAGCTGCTTCTGTTCTGTTTTGCTGAAACATGAAGGAGACCTGAGCTAACCAATGAGGTCTGGCCAGTTTCAAGGACAATTTAGTTGTCATCAACCTTACACTTTATCTTTTAGTAGTAAACTGCAGATTTACATCAGAGATAAAGAAATTTGAACAGCTGTATAAGGCTTGTATCTGTTACTTAGCTGTTCAAATTCCTTAATCTCTGATGTAAATCTGCAGTTTACTACTAAAAGATGTAGTGCTTTTGCTTTCTTGGGACGTGGTCTTTGATCCTCTCACCTCAACCTCCTGAGTAGCTGGGACTGTATACATGCATGACCAAGCCTGGCTGTTGTTCCTGCCTTTGAATCATAGATCAGCTACTGCTTTTTGTTAATCTCCTTTGGTAGTACATAATATAGTATGTGACTGCACACTAACTAGTTTGATCCCTGACACTGGGTCATTAGCTCCTTGAAAGCAAAAAGCTTTGTCTGTTATGATCAACATTACAGACACGTAAAATGGGGAATGCTTTTTTCTTTGTTTATGTGGATAATACCCAAATATGTTGAAGAGTGTTGAAGACCACTCTTAAGACATTTGCTGAAGTGGGTTTTGGTTTTAACCAGTTCTGCATGACTTCACAGAAGTTGAGTAATGTGCCTTTCATGCTATTCTTCAGTATTGTTTATTTTTTCTTACCTAAGATTATCGTGACCTTAGAGATACAGATTTTTAGCTCCACACAGTATATAGAAATAACTGGGCGAGGTTGTTGAACTTAAGTTCTGATAACTTTTAACTTTTCTACCAACTCTACCTCACCCTTCAACAAATAAATGACACCACAAACGTTTTCTTTTTGTTATATATGCTCTCATGGATTATTTGTTGTCATCCTGAGATGGATAATGATTTTAGAAATTTATTTATTTATTCATTCATCCATCTATTTAGTTATTTGTTTAGTGCTGGGGATGAACCCAGGGCATTACACATGCTAGGAAAGTTCTCTGCCACTGAGCTACATCCTGGCCCTTTTTGAGACTAAATCGCACCATGTTGCCCAGCCTGGCCTTGAACTTGTGAACTCCTGCCCCAGTCTCCCAGGTAGCAGAAACTACAGGTGTGTCTTCCAGGCTTGGCTTACTTTTTAATTAAAAATTTTTACTGGTACATGGAAACAAAAATTATCCCTAATAGTGGGGTAGCAAGATGATTCTGTATATTGCATAGAGTTTAAATCAGGTCAGATATACCTGTCTCCTTTCTCTCTGTCTCTCACCACCCTACAACCCCCCCCCCCCCTTTGCCCAGGCTGGCCTTGAACTTGAAATCCTCTTGCCTCAGTCTCTTTAGTAGTTGGGATTATAGGTGTGTACCACAATGCGTGGCTCTTACTTGAGAGTAAAATCATTTGAAATTCTTTAGCTTTTTTTTTTTTTAAGTATTTTTTTCTTAGTTGTAGATGGCCACGATTCATTCATTCATTCATTCATACTGAGGATCAAACCCAGTGCTTCACACGTTCATTGAGCTACAGCCCCAGCCCATCCTTATAGCTTTTTGAAATGAATAGTACCTTATTGTTATCTGTAGTCTTAGAGACTTATTTGAAAAGGTAAATTCTGTTACTAGCATGTATCTTCTAGGGATATGGAAACATTGTTTTAAAAGAATGGTTCTGCCCCGGTGTGGTGGTGCATGCCTATAATTCCAGCGGCTTGGAAGGCTGAGGTAGGAGGATTGGGAGTGCAAAGCTAGCCTCAGCAAAAAGTGAGGCACTAAGCAACTCAGTGATACCCTGTCTTCAAATAAAATACAAAATAGGTTTGGAGATGTGGCTCAGTGGTCAAGTGCCCCTGAGTTCAAACCCCTGTAAACGCCCCCCTCCCCCATGGTTCTGTTGAAGTTATTTAAAGTAATTTAAAGTAATAGTGGAATTATAATCATTGAACAATAAGAAGTTGTGAGGTCACAGGGGAAGAAAAGGACGAGGCCACAGTCAGAAGTAAAGATGATGACCTATTCAGGAAATCTTATGAGTCAGATTTGTTGAGTCCTGTTGCTAGAGTTGGAAATCTCAATTCCCAACCTCTTTGCTTTTATAGAGGAGGAAGTTTACCCAAAATGTACTTTTCCATGATACATCTTACTCCTTTTCCCACCTTTAGTACTTTATCATTGAAAAATAACTCAGTGTTTTATCAATTAAATCTCCACATTGTTAATTATAATGTCAGTGTCAAGGTAAACCCACGTAGTTTCTTTATATTTTTGGATGTTGGTGGACAGGGCCAACTTTATAATGCAGGGCGAAGTGTGTTCTACTTTGTTCTTTTCTCTACAGGTTCTGCCTTTGCCTTTGATTAGTTCCCTGTTGTTACCATTTACCTTCCTTATTTTCCTAGTGCCATCTACTGTATCAGCTTCGCTGTTCCCGACTGTTAGGTTACCAGGTAGCTAACGTAACTCTTCAGTTCTAATTTCCCTCCCCACCCTGCCACCCCCCGTGTTGTCTTCTGTGAGGCACATTAAAAAAACTGATTAGAAGACAGTGGGGCATGTGGTATATCATCAGTTTTACTTTTATTGCTTATTAATTGAATTTATATCAGATTTTATTTCTGCTTTGTGCTAATATCCTACTCACATTCCCACTGTTTCTCTTTAACCAATCCTTTGGAACTTACCTTAATGGGGGTAAAATCTTTGATTTTTGTTTTATTTCTCTCTTTGCTACTTATGTTTTTATTATGGGTCAGAGGAACAACCTTAGATATAAATAATATAGTGATATTTATGTCTGTCAAAGAAAAGTTAAAACACAATTTCAGAGGTAAAAAGAGATCATTAAAATGAGAAAGCCACCAAAACCCCACACTGTGTACTGTATCTGGGGTACCTGGAGAGTCTCTTCAGAATCCTCTAAAATGTGCCTGTTTATTCTTTAATTATACCTATTTATCATAAGAACACATACTTAATATTTTTGATTTATTCTGTTTTCATGGTTGTATGTTAGCTCCTGTCTACCATTCACTACACTATTTCAGTGAGAAAATGTTTTGAATCTGGTTAGCTATTTGTAAGTTGAAGATAGCCTGAATAGTTCTGGTTACTTTGTTATTTGTCTGAGTCTTTTCCTTCTTTTTTTTTTTTAATATTTATTTTTTTAGTTTTCGGTGGACATAACATCTTTGTTTGTATATGGTGCTGAGGATCGAACCTGGGCCTCACGCATGCCAGGTGAGCGTGCTATCGCTTCAGCCACATCCCCAGCCCTGTCTGAGTCTTTTCAATTGGGATATTTATAGCTATTTGTTCTTCAAATGAGAGTAGTATCAATGTTGCTAAATGGGCATCTTTGTTCTTGGTGTCCTGTACTTTTGTGGGGAATCACAGTATTCCCTACACCAATTGTTTGCTATGTGTTGCTTCTTAGCCTCCCAGTAAACATGAATATGTAAGATGTGATTATCCCCAGTTTTTACAAGTGGTAAGCTTTTTACAGGTGATGAGAGTTCACCTTTAGTGAAGCGATGAAATTGAGATTTATTTCTCAAGTTTGATCCCAAAAAAGCCTCATTGTCTTTATTGTATCCTAGTAAGTCAGCTGAAGGATTCAGACCCTTGATTGAGTTTTATAGGTAGCTTGAAGCCACTATATTCTTGGAATGGGAAGACCTAAGTGAAAAATAACAATTCCGAAAGAAGAAACTTTCTACAAAGTATTTACTTACTTCCTCTCTATAAACCTTCTCTGTATTTTTGGAAGATGAGGAGTTGGTCAAAAGTATTGCTGATGGGAAGGAAATGGAGAAACTGGAGGTGGAAAAAGGAACAACGGAAGTGGTGTTAGTAAAAAAGAGGAGTTTTGCAATAAACAAGAGTCTTATATAAAAGCATTTTACTGGTAGAACTTACAATATAGGAAGTAGAGACAGAAAAATGAATAGAAATAGTGTAGTATATAAAATGTTACAATGTAAGTATAAAAGCTACCTGGGTGCTGTGGCACACACCTGTAATTGTGGCAACCTGGGAGGCTGGGACAGGAAGACTATAAGTTCAAAGCCAGCCTGGGCAACTTAGATCCTGTGTCAAAATTTAAAAAAGGACTTGGGATGCAGAGCTCAGTTAGCATGTGCAAGCCCCTGAATTCAAATCCCAGTACAAACAAAACACAAAAACATCAGGATAAAAAAAAGAGAAAACTTTCTCTAACCAGAAGAGTTAGGGATGGTTTCACCAAAGTTGGCAGTGGAGTTTGATTTTAGAGGCAGGATATTCTAAATGGAAGAGGGATATAGGAGAAGTTTAAAAAGAAATTAATAACTTAAGATTACAAATAAAGTAGGAAATGTTTCTGTAATCATCCTTTGCTAGAAACTTTTAGGCTTGTGAGGCTACTAATGATGGTGGTGATGAGGATGAAGTACAGCTGACAATAATATGTTGAAAATGAAACTCATGAAGCTCAGATTTAGTTCTGTATGGGAGATAGATTCAGTGTATTAAATTATAGAATCAAATGTAACCTTTAAAACAAGAGTTACACAGCTAGTTAGTATGCTGTCAGGAGAGGATTATCAATTTAGATGGAATTGGCTTGCTTAACTCCCTCTGCACAGAATATATCTGTGAACTTCAACTCTGTTGCTCACGTGGAGGTTGAGAAGTCTCCTGGCAACAAGCTTCCAGTTGCAGCTAACACCTGCGTTGGCTAATTGGTATGCCCATTTCTGGTACTAGAGCCTCTGGGGAGTTTGTGTTTGAATTCAACTTTGTCAGGTTGAAACCAGAACAAAATTGTGAAGGAGCACTGGAGTCAGCCTGTTGATTAAGAATGAAAAGGAGAGGCGTACAGAGAGAGGAGAGAGAATGTGACCTTCCGCATTAAACAGTCAATTGACATTCAGGTGCTTTTCAGTTTAATTCATATATTAAAAATAATAGGACATTTTACTTTATTTTCCTTGCTAGCCCCTTTCCCTACATGTTGGCAATAAACTAAAGGTAAGAGGAAAAGAAATTACCAGGATCCAAGGTTATACCATTTTCTTGTATATGTGTCTGCAAAGATAGTTTATTATAGACACCAGGTGTATAGTTCTTCTGTTTTTTAAAGGCTGTATATTAGTAGGTTTTCTCTTGGCTGTCTTTCTGTGGTTTTTTTCATTTTAACACGTACCAAATTTGTTTATATGGTTTTCTTTTCAGCTAGCTTGAGAGTTCTAGCAGTTTGTGGTGTCACTCATCTTTGATCCTGGACATGCAAGTGTTTGAGCTGAGAGGGAATTAAATTGAAAAATGAATTCATTAGGTGGTTTATACTTTATTCCAGAAACATAATAAATTATCAGTAATAGAAGCAAAGGATATTGCCAGATTGTTGTTCTGGGGTGGTAGGGATCGAACTCGGGAGTGCTTTACCACTGATTTATATCCCCTATCCTCTTTATTTTGAGACAGGATCTTGATATATTGCCAAGGCTTGTCTAAAACTTTGAGATTCTCCTGCTTCAACTTCCTTGGTTGTGGGATTACAGGTGTTTACCATCACCCCTGACTGAGGATTTTCTGTTTTTGTATTAGGGATTGAATACAGGGGCACTTGCCCACTGAGCCACATCCCCAGCCCTATTTTGTATTTAATTTAGAGACAGGGTCTCACTGAGTTGCTTAGTGCCTTGCTTTTGCTGAGGCTGGCTTTGAACTCATGATCCTCCTGTCTCAGCCTCCCAAACTGCTAGGATTACAGGTGTGCACCACTGCCACCGTACTCGACTGCAGATTGTTTTTATCTGAAACTTAGGCCTCTCTTTACTCTCCTGCTGTCTCTTCATGACTTTTTTCCTTCTTACCACGGTTAAAAGGAGCTTCTTTGAACATATCATCCAATTGATGAGGCGGCTTGCATAATGGCTACATGTTTATGGATTTATGTCCTTCTTGTCTCCCTCTGCCCCTTAAGCATGTATGGGTTATATTTATCTTTGGTTCTTCCCTTCACAGTGCCAGTTTTCTTGGAACTGTAAACATTTTTTAGTATGGTCAACAGACAGGGAAGAAAAAAAATCCACATTTGATATTTTGGAAGAAATAATCTTGCAGGATTAAGCCCTTAGATTACCTAGTGTTGCCTATTGAATTGTCTGAGAAGGAGTGCCAATTAGAAACTTGAATTTTGGGTAGAGCCTTTATGAATGAATGAATGTCTCAAATTCTTCCCAGGAGTGCTCACTGCCCCCCCCCCCAATTGACTTGAGCATTCTCAAACTTTTCATAGCATTTCAAGCAGTTTTCAGTAAATCAATTCAAATCCACAGCTGTTGTTTGGAAATTTCCTTAAGTTACTGTGATTCTCAGGAGACACCCAGAAACTCTCCCTAATTAATGTACTTAATCATACCTTATATAAGTCAGACAGGCAAACCCGATGGATAAACTAAACTACTCATGGAATAGTCAACAGTTCTTGGCCCCAGCATTTAATTTTACAAACCCAGAACAACAATACTTGACAGGCTATTTTTGGGTATAGTTTTTGCTTGTCTGATCTCAAATTTTCTTGTGTAGCCACTGACTGTTCATTTCAAATGGAAATAGGGGTTGTGGATAATGTTAGACTACCACAGAGCTCAGTTTACCCAGTGACTTGGGGAGCAATGATTAGGGTTAGGTTAAGGGGATGGAGAGAATAGCAGCATTAGTGACTGCTGACCTGACCTCTGGCCCTTATGCTGCATGTCCCTAAATTGTGCATGTTATAGTTTTTCAATGTTCTTATTGACGAGCTAAGAAATTTGTGGCAAACTGGTTAGAGACAGTATGATTCAGTGGTATAAGTAAATAAGTGGTGGGGAATAAAATGCCCCAGAAACATTTGATAACATTTTGTTGGTAATGAAGTCTGAAAAAAGGATTGGGGATATATGTAGGTCAATAGTAGAGCCCTTGTATAGAAGAACAAGGCCCTGAGTTCAGTTCCCATACCTGCAAAGACAAAAAACAAGTCTGAAAAAAATACCGCAGTCCTAGCTCTGCCATCCAACATCCCTGTGGGATCTTGTGAAAAGTTATTTAGCCATTTCCTTCTCTGTAAAATGGAATGATAACATATGCCTTGGAGAGCCATTGTGAGTAACATAACTGAATGTTACTCACATACGTTATCATGTGAGATGCTTAACACCACCATGCCACAGAAATGATCCCCTTCCTTCTTTTTATTAACTTAGGAAAAGCATAATATTTAGTTGGTCTCTTTGCCAATTTGGATTTACTGGATAGCCCATCTCTTACTCTTTTGGCGCTGCATCACTTTTCTTAGGTTCCTAAAATAACTTTTTACTCAGAGTAAAAAATTCAGAGTGGACATTGGTATTGTTGATGAAGATCTTTTTCTTTTGGATAAGGAGTACTTCCTGTCCATCTGACTAGTGAAAAATTCTACCTAGTTGAAGATTCTTAGTCATTTTAAATTTTATCATGGATATGCTTCTGGTTTTTCTGAATAATATAGAAAACAGATGAGATTGAATTTTTATAGCATTGAAAGATACTCTAAATTACTATTCTATATTTAAAGTAATTACATAAAATATCTTAAATGTAATCCTAGATTCAAGTGTGTATTGTTGCATTAGTGCACTTGATTAGTATAGCACAGGACTCTTCAGTAGAAGTGTTTCAGACAAAATAATGGTGAGAATGGCTTAAGGATCTGTTCACATTGAAAGACTGAGTTTGTTTTTGATTCTGATTCAATGAAAAGTTCTCTAGTTCTTTTCTATACTGTAGAGTCAAGGGCTTAAAAAGATCTTTGTGATTTGATTGTGGTCTATCTGGAAGTGCATTAGTGGCAACTTTCCATTTTAACAGTATATTGGGGGAATCTCTTGATTGTAAACTTCAAAATAATATTTATGTATATTACACAGGCAAGTTTATGTTGTATTAATTTCTGTTCAACTGTGTAAGCCTTAATCTTTTTTTCTTTCTGTGATACTGGGGTTGAATATAGGGCTTCACACATGCTAGACAGGTGCTGTTCCATTGAGCTGCACTCTGACTCTTTTAATTTTTTGAGACAGAATCTCAGTAAGTTGCCAAACTGGCCTTATACTTGTGTTCCTCCTGCCTCAGTCCCCCAAATAGCTGGGATTCTAGGCATACACCTTCATGCCCTGTAGATAATCTAGTCTTATAATCAAGTATGCTGTGAAATTCTTGTGTTATATTATTTCTCCTTTGAAGATGGAGTGTTCCAATTTCATATATCCTCCAAACTAATTTAAGATGTAAAATAAGAATGTAAGCTATCTGGTTACGATCTGCAATTCTTAACCTTTAGAACTTCAGGGTTCTGGTACATGCTGCGCCCTCTCTGTCATTCCTTTCTTTACTACTGACTGAAAATGGACGAGACTTAGTGTTTGTATGCTGGGCGCTTACCTTTTTACTTTAAAAAAGGATTCTCTACCAAGTTAGAAGGTGTACTGTCTTAGAAGCAGACATGCCTGGCAAGTAAAACAAATGCTTATTTATAATTTTTGTTTGTTTGTTTATAACTAAGATCAAGTAGAGAACTGGACAAAAAAGTGCCAGTCATTTGTCCTGGCACTTTTATTATTGAATATATTAAAATTATTATTTTTTTTGGGGGGGAAGAAATACTTTATTTCTCATGTTGGCCATTTTCTTTAGTTTAATGATTTTGGAGATATATTTGCTCTACTTTGAATTTTGCTGTACAGTAGTGTGTCATTCCCTCTTGGACATTGTGGTTCTATATAACTGAACGCTGAATGTACCAAGATTTGTCCATGTCCGACAAAACTTTGTCAAATCTTTTCCTAAAAGAATGAAATAGGAGAAATATAATGTGTCTTAAATAATTATACTGTCCATGTTTGGGTATACATCTTTACCATGTTTTACCAGGATTTTTGTATTAGCACTTTTCTAGATAATTACCTGTGTTCCTAGGCGTTGTTGAACTCAGTGAGAGTAAGTTGGTAGTACAGAGACTGCAGAGGGTTATGTGTACCTTGTAGCTTTTTTTTTTTTTTTTAAAGAGAGAATTTTAATATTTATTATTTAGTTTTTCGGCAGACACAACATCTTTGTTTGTATGTGGTGCTGAGCATCGAACCCGGGTCACACGCATGCCAGGCGAGCGCGCTACCGCTTGAGCCACATCCCCAGCCCTGTAGCTTGTTTGTTTATCTGCCAAGGTCAAGAGAAAGAGCCTTTTGTATCTACAGACATAGTAGACATTTCTAGGTTTCTCAATATGCATTTAAACATTGTCTTAGCACCAATGACATGTGCATTTCTGGTTTTGACTGATAATATGATAATTCCATATTGAGATTATCCTGGTGTAAATTCTCTATTGAAAATTAAGTTTAAAGTAATAGGATTGCATTGAATGATTTTAAGATCAAAGTGAAAGAAATTCTGAAATATGGTAGGTTGAATGTTTATTCAGTATTTACTCAGTGCATTCATTGAACACTTATTATATGCTAGGCACATTACACTATACTGAGGATTCAGCTTATATTTCATAGCAAAGTATAAGGCATAATATTGAAAATATAGATTAGTTTTCAACTTAATGTTACTGATCACTGAATAGTTTCTTCCACTCAGTTTTTGAGATTTAGCTTATGTTTGTCACCAGAGTAGGAAAATACTATATAGAATGTAGACTAAATTGTATTTTAAAATAAAGAGATGTTATTACTCATTGGATGGTTTGCCATTCAATTTAAAGATAACTTTCGAATGACCCAGATGAAAACCCAATTGATATGTAGCTAGATCAATCTATTTTTGTACTTAGGAATCATTGCTCTTTTTAAATATGAAAAGTAGAAAATCAAACCTGAACATACTTTAAAACTTTTGCTTTCAATTTTGCTTATTTCCCAATAACAAAGTTACAAGGAAAAGAAAAATGCAGTGGCTTTGTAATTTCTCTCCCCTACCCCCAAGATTGACCCAGTGCCAATTTTTCGCTCTAATCCCTTCCACTCATTCTTCCCCTTCCTGGTTTTTACTTATAATACCTCCTCCACCACCTGAAGGCCATTTGCATACATAATGGCCTATTGAGCCTAAATATTAAGAATATTGATACTCTTCAATAACCATAGTTCATATGTCAACATCAGTAAATTTAATATTGATAGAATACCTTTATTTATTGTCCACATTGTAATTTGTCAATTAACTCAGTTATGTATGTTTTAGAATTTTTTCCCTACAGTACAGGATCCATTCTAGGATCAAATATTATATTTAATGGTTGTTTCTCTCTAGATTCTTTTAATCTGGATAGTTTATATAGAGTATCTTTTGTGACAATGACCTTTTATTTTGACATTGATAGTTTTGAAAATACAGTACTCCTGAGATTGTGTGTTCCAAGTATGCTTTAAAAATCATATTGAGCCACATTTTTTTTGGGGAATACTATTAATTAAGGTTATTTTATTTCTCTTCTTGACTTAGATTTATGTCAGGGAGAAAAAACACCCCAGCATATCTTTAAAATACTTGTCAGCTTTTATATTTTACTACCAAAATTAGAGCGTGGAATTTAGTCTATATTTAATTTATACAAAGTGAATATGTAAAATAATGCTATAGTCTAGAATTCCTGAGTAATCGTGATTAGGGTTGTTTTTAAAGCTACATATTTTAGGTTTGATTGGCATCTTGTCCCTGCATTTTTTGTCTTCTTTTCTGGTAGTATTTTGCCACCTAGTGGTCGTGCATGTCAGTCAGGATATGTCTTATGGACCCAACTGAATGCCAGATACATCCTAACATTTAAAAAAATAAATAAATAAATTTAAAAAAATAAATAAATAAATTAGAAAGTTTGAACTTTATTGGTGACATGGAATTCTTTTTTTTTAAACCTAAAATTGAACCTAGGTACTGAGGTACATCCCTAGTCTTTTTTATTTTGAGATAGTCTAAGTCATTGAGGCTGATATGAAATTTGTGTTTCTCTGCCTCAGCCTCCTGAGGTACCAGGTGTGCACCCCTGCACTTGAGGACTTGGAATTAAAGAACAGTGCTTATCCTATTATAAACGAGTTTAGTATACATGAAATTCTTAGTAAATGAAGACTTAGTATATATCTTAAATTATAATCCACTGAGTGTTAAAAATTCATTGTTCTTTTTCAATAAAAATACTTTTTATCTTTATCTTAGAAAAATGTTTTAGTAGAGTTTTCAGTCAGTCGGTATTAAAATAATTGTTACTGTGTGGTTTAGTGTCAAAACATTTCCCCCGCCCCATGGTTTTACTGTTTTCCTACTTCTTTCTAAGCAGAATGTAGGGGAGTTTTACAATGTTGTTTATATAGTCCAGGCTTATTCTAATTTAATAGAAGAAAAACACATTAGATGATAAATATTAATGAAATGATTGAAGGAAAAATGCCAAAATAGGCTGAATAATTTAGGTTTATCATTTGAAGAGTTCTTATCAAATCACAAGAACTATTTGTGCTTTCCACTGGGGTATAAATAAAATACAGAATTTTATCAATATTAGGGTTGGCAGTCTTGTGTTACTAAACATGAATAAAATGCCTTATACTCTGAAGTATTTAATATGCACATTTTAAACAGGGCCTGAAACATTTCTGTCTTGAGATTGGATGTTCTGCATAATTAATGTGAAAGATGAATTTTGAGGTTTTTAATTATACTGATTTATGATAAAGAATATTGAGAAATTATTTCTGAATGATAGCATGCAATTACAATGACATTTTCCCGAGAAATGGATATTTTATAATGCTTTTATTTGTCGTCATTCTTTCTTCGTCACTAATGTATAATCAGGATGAGCGGGTTAGGAGAAAATTTGGATCCACTGGCCAGTGACTCACGAAAACGCAAATTGCCATGTGATACTCCAGGACAGGGGTAGGTGATTTATTTCTAGATGTTTCTCCACAGTCCTTCCCTTCTCCCCTCTGTTTTGTTTAGTTTACCATTTCAGCTTTGTTATTTACATTCTCTCATTAGATTAAAATTTTTTTCTTAAATGTGATTTTGCTTTATATCAAGTGCAGTGAAGACGAGGTGGACATCTTTATGATGTGAAGGAATCAAAGATTCACATCAGAGGAATCACTGATTCAGACAGAAGGCAGAATGTTATTTTAATAGTCTGTTACTTTAAAAAGAATTTCTGGATGTACGGTATAGGAGTTAGGAATAGGTGACTGTATTATAAGTAAGAATCTTTGGTATCCTTTAAGAATATGTTGTAAGTTTCATATTTTGGCATTTAAAGGTTACATTACTTTCTTTTTCTTGAATGAAATTAGAAGCTTAACAAAATCAGAACTAAAATACTGTAATCTGTGTAGTGCTGCTCTGTAATTTTTAAAATATTTGCCAAAGCTAATGTTAACTTCAAAGTAATAGTTGAAAAAATAAAAAAATCTGTAATTCATAAAGCTTCATCATTAATAATAAGTGCCTGTTTTTGTTATTATCTGTTAGTTGTTTACCTCTACAAGGTAAAGATTGTTCCTGCCTTCCAGGTGAGGGAACTGAGGCTTGCTCTTCCCAAGGCCACCTGGCTAATAAAAAGGTGCAATTGAATTTAGCTTTGCATGAAATTCTACTGTGTTGTGCTACTTCTTCATTAACAATGATTTTATAGTTCCTGTTGGCTGAGTTTAGTTCCTTTACACTTGAAAGTAATGGTGTGTGGGGGTTGTCTCTGCTTACAGCTCTTATGGCAGGTGTGACATGGCTTTTCTCCTCTCTTGTTAGTCTTACCTGCAGTGGTGAAAAGTGGAGACGAGAGCAGGAGAGTAAATATATTGAAGAATTGGCTGAACTGATATCTGCAAATCTTAGTGATATTGACAATTTCAACGTCAAACCAGATAAATGTGCAATTTTAAAGGAAACAGTAAGACAGATACGTCAAATAAAAGAGCAAGGTAATACAAAGTAAGAAAAACTCTAAAGTCTTTGGAAGGAGTTTGTGCTGTGTTGATTTTTGTGTATGGGTGGGTGCAGAGGACAGAACCCAGGGCCTTTTGCAAGCCCCAGCCCCTGTATTTGCTGTGTTGCTACTTTTTTTTTGGGGGGGGGGGCACTACAAATGATTGAGGCTAGAGAGTATGATAATGGACAAGTAACTTAGCTTTTTTTAGGAAATAGTTAACAGAGAATTGGAAGGCCAGCGTCGCTATTAAAAGTTAACTGCATGGGGGTTTAGGTTGTGGCTTAGGGGTAGAGCAGTCGCCTAGCACTTGCCTAGAATGTGCGAGGCACTGGGTTTGATCCTCAGCACCACATAAAAATAAATAAAGGTATTGTGTCCATCTACGACTAATTAAAAAAAAAAGTTAACATCATTTCAGGAAGCCAATGGCTAGTACTAGTGGAAGAAAATTTAGGTATCTTCTGCTTTCCTGAGTAAATATGAAGTTTAATATTTTAAATTGTGGCATTTTCTTATCAGGAAATATTCTGTATATGTATACATATATATATACATACATATATATACATACATATACACACACATATATATGTATATATGTAAATAACGTGGGCATGCCTTGTATGTGCACGCGTGCGTGTGTTTTCTGAGAACCGTTTGAAGGTAGATTTAATCTATAGCTGATATCTGTGCTATGCATAGTGTTGCCTTCTGTCTTTCCAGGAAAAGCTATTTCCAGTGATGATGATGTTCAGAAAGCGGATGTATCTTCTACAGGACAAGGTGTTATTGATAAAGACTCTTTAGGACCACTTTTACTTCAGGTAAATATAAAATATATTGCACTTTGGTTATAACATAAAGTAAAAAAGATAAAAAAAGAAAATTTTGGTTAGGAAATGAGAACATGTAGAAAACATTTCTTTCTGTGAGAACAGAAATCAATGTTCAGAATATAATAGTAAAAATTACAATGTAACATAGCTCAGGAGGTCCTGTCCCCTTAATAAAAATGGAGTTGCAAACTGATATAAAACACACACACATACACACAGAAGTAGGAGAGAAATGGTAACCGTAATTTCACAAAGTATTTTATAGAGGCAATATTTGCATGTATTTTAGCTTAGTCTTGTGCATTTTTGTATATTTGATCATATGGCATACAGTTTTTATTTTTCACTTTTTATTTTTTTTTTTGTACTGCTGGGGATTGAACCCAGGGCCTCATGCCTGCTGGGCAAATGCTTTAAAACGGAGTTGACACCCCCAGCCTTCAGGTTCCATATTCTTGATAAATCTATAACATTTAAAATATGCACTGTTTTTTAAGTAGTTGTCTTAGATCTGATTACTCTCTTAACACAGAGTGCTTTACTTCAAGGCAGATCCCTTCATCAAGTTTACTTGTCATCTTGTTTTCAGCTAGTTTGTTCCAGCTGCTTTTTATCTGCTAAAGTTTTTGTTTCCTCTCCGTAAGTTTTTATTAAGGAATAGTATGTTAGTTTCTGTGGTATGATTTGATATCAAATGGAAGAGAGGAAGGAACGAAGGATGATTTTTCTCTTTTAAAAGCTCCTTTGAAAATGCAGTTCTTAAAAAAAATAGGTTATACATTAATTGAGATTTATGTGGATACTACTTACCTTTTTTCCTCCCAAATTATTCTTTTTACTCTTCATAAGTCCTGTAGTAATGTTGTTAATGTTAATAGAAATGGTGGCTTATGCTTGTTTGTAGTTATTGTTACCCACCCCCCCACCCCCCCCAATCTTTGCAAGTTCTACTTAGTAATAAGGCTGTTGTCTAAGTCTTGTAAGGCTACCAAAACAGAAGTTCACAGACTGGGAGGCTTAAACAGCTGAAATTTATTCTTGCAGTTTTGGATGCTGGAAGTCCAAGATAAAGGTGTTAGCAGGATGGGTTTCTCCTAAGTCCTCTCTCCTTTGTTTGTCACTGTGTCTTCATGTGACCTTTTCTTTTTGTGTGTATCCTTGATATTTTCTTCCTCTTTCCTTATAAGGACACCAGTCATATGGGATTAGGATCCCACCCTTATGACCTCTTTATTCTTAATTACCCCCCCCCACCCAAAAGCCTTATCTCAAAACAGTCACACTGAGGGCAAGGACTTCAGCATATGAATTTTGAGGGGATACAGTTTGGTCTATAATAGGTATTAACATATTAATTAATAGGTATTAACATCCCATTTTAGGCATTGGATGGTTTCCTGTTCGTGGTGAATCGAGATGGAAACATTGTATTTGTGTCAGAAAATGTCACACAATACCTGCAATATAAACAGGAGGACTTGGTTAACACAAGTGTGTATAATATTTTGCATGAAGAAGATAGAAAGGATTTTCTTAAAAACTTACCAAAATCTACAGGTAGGCTCTTAATGTGATTTTCTAAATATTTAAACAATTTTAAAAAAATGATTTCTAAGAAAATTGAATATACTTTTTAGAAATGTAGGGATTAGAGGTAAGTGGTTAATTAAGTTTTTAGATATGGTCTCAGTAAATTTCATGGGGTCAAAACATACAGTGAGGGGCTGGGGTTGTGGCTCAGCAGTAGAGCACTCGCCTAGCACGTGCAAGGCCCTGGGTTCGATCCTCAGCACCACATACAAAAAAATAAATAAATGAAATAAAGGTATTGTGTCTGATTACAACTAAAAAATAAACATTAAAAAATATACAGTGATATTTCTGTTGAAGTTGAAATTATTCAAATGTTTTTTATATTACCATTCTAAAATGTTAGCATAGGCATTACCATGGAAAATATATGTAATGAGAAAACATAGTTGAAATTTTTTTTTTGGGGGGGGGGAGACAGAGTCTTGCTATGTTGCTCTGATTGGCCTTAACCTAGTGGGCTCAAGTGAATCCTCCAGAGTAGCTGGGATTATAGGTCTGCACCATCATGCCTGGTTTATCACTTGAATCCCTTTTTTCTTTCTTTTGTGTTTTTCTCTTGTTTTCCTCCTTTCTCCCCTTCCTTCCATTTATTCCCCCCTTCCTTCTTCTTCTTTTCCTTTTTTAAAAAAATATTTTTAGTTATTTCTTATTTAGTGATTTTATTTTTTTAATTTATTCTTTTATGTGGTGTTGAGGATTGAACCCTGTACTTCACACATGCTAGGCAAGCGCTCTACAACTGAGCTGCACCCTAGCCCCTTTCCTTTCCATTTTGAATCCAGGGTCTTGTGCATGCTAGGTAAGCACTCTGCTACCCATAGCATGAATTCTTGATGATACTCTTGGATTGAGTTTTCAGATTTTTAAAAAGTTATTTCCACTTATTTTCCAAAGTTAATGGAGTTTCCTGGACAAGTGAAACCCAGAGACAAAAAAGCCATACATTTAATTGCCGTATGTTGATGAAAACAACACACGATATTCTGGAAGACATGAATACCAGTCCTGAAATGCGCCAGAGATACGAAACAATGCAGTGCTTTGCCTTGTCTCAGCCACGAGCTATGATGGAGGAGGGGGAAGGTAAGAGCAATCAGATTTATGATATTTATGAAACACAGCAGCAAACTTGGAGCATATGGCTTCCATTGCTGTAACTTCATACTGTAGTTCATGTCCTTGTTCACCTGCAATAGATATGTCCCAAAATAAATAGAATCCTTATTTGATCATATTTTTGATTGTAGATTTGCAGTCCTGTATGATCTGTGTGGCTCGTCGCATTACTACAGGAGAAAGAGCATTTCAGTCAAATCCTGAGAGCTTTATTACTAGACATGATCTTTCAGGTAAAACTGTGTGTGTGTGTGTTTTGTATGTTTTCATTTTGGAAATTGTTAAAAAGTTAACTTAGTCTACATTATCATTTTAATGCTTATATCCTCTATGATGAATTAAAAAAAATTTTTTTTTTAGTTGTAGATAGACAAAATATTTTTATTTACTTCTTTTATATGGTGCTGAGGATTGAACCCAGTGCCTCACACATGCGAGGCAGGTGCTCTACCACTGAGCCACAACCACAGCCCCGTGATGGATGTTTTAAGTATATTATATCCTGTGTTTCTTACATAGACCTAAGGCAATTAATTTCACTAAAACTCTTGGCATTTGTGTTGAATCTATTTGTCACTTAAAATCCACCCCCCCCAAAAAAAATTAAAAAGCAAAAGTAGGGGCATCTGGCTTTTTCTCCAAATAACAAGTTTTTTTGGTACCCCCAGCCCTATTTTGTATTTTGTTTAGAGACCAGGTCTCACTGAGTTGCTTAGTGCTTCCATGTTGCTGAGGCTGGCTTTGAATGCGCAATCCTCCTGAGCCACTGAGATTACTGGTGTGCACCACTGTGCCCAGCTCCAAATAGCATTTTGTTCCATAAGTTAGTATTTCTTTAGCTTCAAAAGCATGTATTAAAAGAAAGAAGTTTTCAAAAGTACAGGTAATTTAATGAGAGTTACTATTACTATATAATTATTGGCATCAAAATGAGCTGCAATCTTTGTGTGTGTGTGTGTGTGTGTGTGTGTGGGTACTGAGGATTGAACTTAGGGACACTTCATCACTGAGCTAAATCCTTAGTCCATTTTATTTTTTATTTTAAGGCAGGGTCTTGCTAATTTGTTTAGGGCTTCACTAAGTTGCTGAGGCTATCCTTGAGTTTGAAATCCTTCTGCCTTAGCCTCTAGAGTTGCCGAGATTATAGGTTTGTTCCACTGCCTGGTTGAGCTGCAGTCTTGGTCTGCCATTTTTTTTGAATGTGGGAATTGAGAGTTAAAGACATTACTGTTGAGAAGTTACATTGGGGAACTTAAACATGGTAGAAATATTACTTGTGTTCATCTTCAGGGTTGCTCTTGTGACCATTTAACCTCTAAGTATGATGTGAAGTGTTTGTCATACCTGCATCATCTCAGAGATTGGAAATGGAAGTCTGGTGATATAGGTGATGTGTTTGGGTTATTGTCCAAGATCATGGCTAATAAGAAAATTTGCACTGTGTCTGCTTGACTTAAAAGTCTATAGTTTTGGCTTTGTGTAACACTGATTTTATACACCGATTGTGAACCCTCAATAAATGATTTAATTAAGTGGAGTAGTTTAAACAAAGCATAGCTCTGGCTATTATAGGTGTGTGTGTGTGTGTGTGTGTATCATATATCTGTGTACACACATGTAATGCATATATCATATTTTATAAATTTAGTTATTTTTACAGTCACTTGATCTTCTTATGTCATGCCCAGTTGTCTTGAGGATGCTTGGTATTGATTATCACAAGTGAAAGAAGTAGCAAAAATGAAATTTGTGTTTTGAATTGTCAATTTGTTTACATCAATGGATATTAATTTATATTGGAAAAATTTCTCTGTATTTACTTGCCTTCTAATAAATATGGTAACAGGCATTTTTGTGTTATTTTAGAGTGGGCCTTTCTCTACACTTCTTAGGATTTGGCAGATTTAATTTTCTCTCTAAATAACTTAGTAGCATCTTTAAAAAATTATCTAGTGCTTTCTTTTATTATCAAAGCAAAATACGTTTATTATAAAAATTAGAAATCACCAAACAATAAAATCAAGTCCTTTTGTCTGGATAATATTATTTAGAACTGAGAGTCATCTTTGCAAATTTATAATTGGTGCCTTCCAATTACTCTGTGTTTTACAGCAGGTTTGTTGGCGCTCAACAATTTTTTTTTTTTTTTTACCTATAGAGATATTTTCTCCTCTGTCCCTGATGTGTTTCATTCAGTAAACTCTTTCTGAGCTTCTATTTTATGTTTGATATGTGTCTCAGGGCTAAGTTCAGATGAAGTGGTTGAGGACAGATCTTTCCTATTTTATGTACACAAGGCACAGTTATTTACTGTTCCCTGTAATGTATTTGATCTTTCTTCAGAGTTGTGTCTCCTCCATCCCTTTGCACTAATAAGATTTTTTTTAAAAAAAATATGGAATGCTTCACAAATTTGAATGTTATCCTCACACAGGGGCCACCTAATCTTCTCTGTGTCGTTGCAACTTTAATACAGGTGCTGCCAGAGCAAGCACAAGATTTTTTAGTCACCATTAAAACTCTGAATTTTAAGAATAGGGAGTGTAGTTCAGTAGTAGAGCCTAGCATGCTCAAGGCCTTGGGTTTGATTCCCAGATTCTTGGACTGCTGGTTTTATTTTTGTTAGCTCATTTTGCATTAGTACCTTTCTCCCCTCTAGTAGCTTTCCCAGAACTACCTTTCGCTATGAATTTCTGTGAGTTTTCTCAGTTTAAACTTGGTTTTCTTCAGCATGTTTTCTATTACACATACAGAGAGAATGAATCAACGGAACAGTTTGGAATCAACTTATTAAGTACTTCTTATAAGTATTTGTACCTCTTTAGTCATGATTTCCACATTTTTAGGATTTGTAGTCATACGGTGGTGAATGTAAGAGGTCTCCTTGTTCTGATTTTTGCATTTTTTTGTAAAACCTGCACAGAATAGATAGGCAGGTATAGGTAGTCTTGACATCAACATGAGGTTCAATCATAGTCTCCCAATTTTTGACCATGGAACACATTTTTTTCTTGACCAAGATCCATGTCATGGAAGTTGATCACCCATTTTTTGCTCTGGACATCCTGGGTAATTAGTTTGAATTGTTTAAATGCAACTTTATTGTTCTGCAGATTTATTAAGGTTTATTCTCCTTGAGAGCTTCCATACCCTCTCTAGACACTTACCATCTTCCCCTTACCTTGATGTATTTGCCAAACTGGAAGCTCCTCAAATCTTTTGTTTTTAGAACACACCCCACCTCCCTTGTGGAATCAGCGGAAGTGGTTGAAATTTCCAGTCCTGTAATCACTTTGTCCTGTTAGTGACCAGCCCCAATCCAAGGCTATCTAGGAGTACTATATTAAATCACCTTATTAGAATAGATTCAGATGATCAGAGAGACTCCTTATGAATCATTAAAATGTTCATAAAGACTCTTAGTAAAAAATTCAAGGATTTTAGGAGTTTTGCATCAGGAACAGGATCAAGACAAATATATTATCATACCCCACAGCAGAATGTGTAGATCCATGTGAGAGTATCCTGTAGGACCATGCTCTTAAGGAGAAAAGATGCATAACAGAAACTTGGACCAGAGAAAATAAAGATCTTGTATTTCATTCTTTAATGCTAATCAATGGCTAGGCAGTGGTAAATACTTGTGGGTGGGATTTAAAACTTTATTTTTTGTATAATAGGGAAGGTGGTCAATATAGACACAAATTCACTGAGATCCTCCATGAGGCCTGGTTTTGAAGATATAATCCGAAGGTGTATCCAGAGATTTTTCAGTCTTAATGATGGCCAATCATGGTCCCAGAAACGTCACTATCAAGAAGGTAAAGACATTTGGGGCTGATTCTTGGTCTCGTCATTATGTTGGGTATATGTAAAGCACTACACATGCACCATGGCGGTCATCTTGTGGGCGTGGGGGAGAGAAGTGATCCTTGAACATACTTAGATTTTGTTGTTAATTTTACTAGAGTTGTTACATACACAGAGGTTAACCTGGAAAAAACCTCTTTCACTGGTTTAAAACCCTTTGCATTGAGATATACAATTCCTTCCTCTCTTCTCCTTATGTGTACTTGTTTTGCCAACTGTACTTAGCAGTAATAGTATATTTTTCCTACAGCTTATATTCATGGCCACGCGGAAACCCCAGTGTATCGATTCTCGTTGGCTGATGGAACTATAGTGACTGCACAAACAAAAAGCAAGCTCTTTCGGAATCCTGTGACAAATGACCGTCATGGCTTTGTCTCAACCCACTTTCTTCAGAGGTAATGATGAATTACCGTGTATTTGCATGTTAAATGCAACCATGTTTTCAGGATGATTTATTATTACTGTAAGAAGAGTAGAAATTTAATGAGAGAAAAAGCAGGCAGGCTGTTGAATTTGGTGAGGTGAGTTAGATTCGTAGATTCTATTTCCTTTAGGGTTATATTTTATGTAAAAATGAGTATTTAAAAAATTTGTTATTTTTATTCTTTTTAGGTATACATACAGTAGAATGTATTTTGACACATTATACATATGTGTAGTATCCCATTCTAAAAATGAGTATTTGTTTACTAATTAAATACTTCCTAGTCAGAAGTAGGGTGGGAAGGCTGGTGCATAAAAGCACATAAAACCCGATTACCTCTGATTACCTTTCTTTTTTTTTCCTCTCTTTTTTGGGTACCAGGGGTACTTGAGCACTGAGCCACATCCCCAGCCCTATTTTGTAGTTTAGAGACAGGGTCTCACTGAGTTGCTTAGCACCTTGCAATTGCTGAGGCTGGGTTTGATCTTGCAATTCTCCTGTCACAGTCTCCTGAGCCGCTGGGATTACAGTCGTGTGCCACCGTGCTCTGCTGATTACCTTTCATTTCTAAGATAATATATTACATTGCTTTTAAGAAATGAATTTAAAATTGGAAGGTACACTTTAAGAATAAAGGATAATGACTACTGATGTTGTTAACCTTCCTGTGTTGTTCATTTATTATTATCTTGAGCAGTTTGCAAGTATTTCCAGGTAAACTCTGGATATGTAGCAACTCTAGTAAAGCCTCTGAGGTTGCAATTAACATAGCTGTTGCTTCCTTACAGTGGTATGGTGCTATCATTTATTTAGACTCTTTGGCTTATTAAAAAATATATTACTAGGTTAATTTGTGACCAGTGTCTAAATTGGATTTGTCACCAGCTATAGAGTGGTGCCTAAAAGAAGTTATGTTCCTGGACACTTTTCTTCCCCTAAATCTTACTCAGGGCTTCAATGCATGCCTGTACTTTTTAGTAAAAGTTTGATATTCTGTTTCTTTGCAGAGAACAGAATGGGTATAGACCAAACCCAAATCCTGTGGGACAAGGCATTAGACCTCCTGTAGCTGGATGCAACAGTTCAGTAGGAGGCATGAATATGTCACCCAACCAAGGATTACAGATGCTGAGCAGCAGGGCTTACGGCTTGACAGACCCCAGTGCCACAGGGCAGATAAGTGGAACGAGGTATGGGGCTTCCGGTAACATAGCCTCATTGACCCCTGGGCCAGGCGTGCAGTCACCATCTTCCTACCAGAATAATAACTATGGGCTCAATATGGGTAGCCCCCCACATGGCAGTCCAGGTCTTGGCTCCAACCAGCAGAGCATCATGATTTCTCCTCGAAATCGTGGGAGCCCGAAGATGGCGTCACACCAGTTTTCTCCTGTTGCAGGTATCCATCTCAGCATTTTCTTTTTCTTTCTATACCACTTCAATTCTTACACAGCGAATTAGTTTTATAATGGAAACCTTGACGTAGCCTTTTGTTTTAGTCTGATAGTACCTCTTGTTTTTTTCTCCAACAAATCCAGGTGTGCACTCTCCCATGGGGTCTTCTGGCAGCACTGGGAACCACAACTTTTCTAGCAGCTCTCTCAGTGCCCTGCAAGCCATCAGTGAGGGTGTGGGCACCTCCCTTTTATCTACTCTGTCTTCACCAGGCCCCAAGTTGGATAACTCGCCCAATATGAATATAACGCAACCAAGTAAAGTGACCAGTCAAGATTCCAAGAGTCCCCTAGGTTTGTACTGTGATCAAAATCCGGTAGAGAGCTCAATGTGTCAGTCAAATAGCAGAGATCACCTCAATGACAAAGAAAGTAAGGAGAGCAGTGGTGAAGGGTCAGAGAATCAACGGGGTCCTTTGGAAAGCAAAGGTCATAAAAAGTTACTGCAGTTACTGACCTGCTCTTCTGATGACCGAGGTCATTCTTCCTTGACCAACTCCCCTTTGGATTCAAGTTGTAAAGACTCTTCTGTTAGTGTCACCAGCCCCTCTGGAGTCTCCTCCTCAACATCAGGAGGAGTGTCCTCCACATCCAATATGCATGGGTCACTGTTGCAAGAGAAACACCGTATTTTGCACAAGTTGCTACAGAACGGGAATTCACCAGCTGAGGTAGCCAAGATTACTGCAGAAGCCACTGGGAAAGATACCAGCAGTACTACTACTTGTGGTGAAGGAAACGTCAAGCAGGAGCAGCTAAGTCCTAAGAAGAAGGAGAACAATGCACTTCTTAGATACCTGCTGGACAGGGATGATCCTAGTGATGCGCTCTCTAAAGAACCCCAGCCCCAGGTGGAAGGAATGGACAATAAAATGAGTCAGTGCAGCAGCTCCACCATTCCCAGCTCAGGTCAAGAAAAAGACTCGAAAATTAAGACAGAAAGAAGTGAAGAGGTAATTTTATTTTTTTTCCTATATTCCAGCTCAGTCATCTGTCTTATTTCTGTTAGAAATATAATATATACAAATCCTTATTTTCTAATTTAAGATTTATTTAAGGAAAGTTAATAGCTTTCATTTCTTTATAATTCTTTTGGACATCAGTAAAATATTATGATGCAACAGAGAAATAAATGTTTCTTCTGAAATGTGACTGATTCTTTTTAAAATATTTATTTAATATTTAATATTTAGTTGTAGTTGGACACAATGCCTTTATTTTAGTCATATATTTTTATGTGGTTCTGAGGATCGAACCCAGGGTCTTGCACGTTCGAGGCAAGCACTTTATTGCTGAGCCACAGCCCCATAATCATGACTGATTCTTTAATGGACAATTTGAAAATTTGTCCATTAATTTTTTTTTTTTTTTTTTTCATGGAGGTGTTGAGATGAGCAGATTGGGCCATCAATGGTATGGTAGATGTAATCAGGAAAAAACAAAGAGTTTTGATTTTTATCAGAGTTTTGAAGTTTCATGTACATGATCATATTCTGGGTCAGCATTTTCCAGCCTCACTGGAGGAACCGTGCTCTAGGAGGTGTAATATGAACCTGAGCAAAGGCAAGACTTGCCAAAGTCTTCTGGTTAGAGTATGGATTTTACTTTGTTTAACCTATTGTTCACCAGATTTATTGATCAAAGCCTTTTTAAAGATCATGCCCAAAATTATCTCGTTGAACACAAGCATGTGTTTATGTGTTTACTGTTAATCATATTTGTTTATAGAAGGTATGTGTAGAGCAGACCTCTGACAGACAAGGGGATCAGTTCTCTCCTAGGGACTGCTGGAAAATATCTTCCAGTGTGAAAATTAAATGCGTAGCCTAAGGGGAAAAACAATGCTCTATCGAACACCCCAAATCAGTAATTTTTCTCAGTGGTTCAAATTGTTCATAATTTTAAGGAAAAAGATTAGGGGTGGGAGAGTCATAAGAAAACAACCTTTAAACTGGGCCTAATAATTTCAGGTAATTATTGTATTTCATTTGCTCCCATCTCATGTGTTTTCTTCTGATGAATATATTTGTAGCTGTACATCTTGTGTTGCACACAGGTTAATTCTTAAATTTTTATTTTCAGGGATCTGGAGACTTGGATAATCTAGATGCTATTCTGGGTGATCTGACTAGTTCTGACTTTTATAATAATCCCTTATCCACAAATGGCAGTCATCTAGGGACCAAGCAACCAGTGTTCCAAGGAACAAATTCTCTGGGTAAGGAAGAACTAGATTTTGTTTTGAAACATTGCTGCATATGTATGGATGCTCACACCAAGATCAGGATATAAATAACATTTATAACTTCAGAACACATGCTCTATGTATCAGTTTCTTATGCAGATGCATAATATATGAGTTCTAAAAAGCTTTTTGCATGTTTTTCTTTTTGAGAAAATTTGTAATTATTATGCCAGTAATCATGGTACTTATGAGAAAATGTTCGTCTTTGATTATTCATTTGAGTAGCTGGTACCATGGCATGTTTTCCTTAAGCCTCAGAGAATTGGATTGAAAAAAAAAAACAACCCAAATTGTAGATTAAAACCTGTCCTTTGGTGAGTTTTCTTTTTTGACGTTTTTCGGATTCTTACCTATGTGCTTTCCTATTGCTGTATGTTTTACTCATTCATCAATTTATTTATTTATTTACTTATTGTGATTTTTCTTTTTCTTTTTTATTTTTATTTGTTCTAATTAGTTATACATGACAGTAGAATGCATTTTGATATATACATAAATGGAACACAACTTCTCATTCTTTTGGCTGTACATGGTGCTCTGAGTCACTCCAGTAGTGTAATAATATCTCTCATTCTACTGTCCTTCTCACTCCCATAGCCCCACCCCTCCCCCCATTCCCCTCTACAGAAACCAAAAGTTTCTTCACCCCCTCCCACCCCCATGGATCAGTATCTACTTATCAGAGAAAATATTTGGCTTTTGGTTTTTTAGGATTGGCTTATTTCACTTAGCATGATATCCTCTAATTTTGTCCATTTACCTGCATATGCCATAATTTCATTGTTCTTTAAGGTTGAGTAATATTCCATTGTGTATATGTACCACATTTTCTTTATTCATTCCTCTGTTAAAGGACATCTACACTAGTTCCATAGTTTAGCTGTTGTGAATTGAGCTGCTATAAACATTGATGTGGTTGCGTCACTGTAGTATGCTGATTTTAAGTCTTTTATTGTAGTATGTAGTCCTTTAGGGGTATAAACCAAAGAGTAGGGTAGCTGGATCAAATGGTTGTTCCATTCCAAGTTTTCTGTCACTTGGTATGTTGTGTGTATCAGTTGAAAAGGAATAATTTACAAGTAAGTTTTCAGAACGGTCTAATTGATTTTTAGTGGCAGGGTTTTCTAAACTGAAATAGATCAGTTGAATAGATTGGAAAAGAAAAGAGAAAGTTTAGGAGGATTTTTTTATTGTTTTGATTAGATAATAATAACTGGTTATATTAATTGCAAAATATAAGCAGAATATACTTAATGAATACTCATCTGGAATATTCTCCAGGAGTTTAAAACATTGGTGATTCTTCCTCTTCCTTTCTCTCCCTCCTCCTCTTGAATCCAGGGCCTCATGCCTGCTGAGCATGCATTCTATCTCTCAGCTAAATCCTCAGACTCGCAAATTCTTCAATATGGAGTAAAGCAGAATATGAATGATCATATCAGGCTGTGTGTGTGTGTGTATAAAAATAAATAAAGAGTGCCCAGCTCTTGGGCCAACATTGAAGTTGTGGTTTCTACTTTATTTGGAATACAGGCTTTTTTTTTTTTTTTTAATATAGTCTTTATCTTCTAAAGGAAGATAGTGTTTGCTTTTGTGAGAAAGACATTTGTGTTTGTGGGGATGGGTATGTTTATATGTTATACTTGATTATTTATGTATTAAATTAGCAAGGGATATTTACGTGTTGTGCTTATGTGTTCCCAGTAGGTTTGAGAAGCCCACAGTCTGTGCAGTCTGCTCGTCCTCCGTATAACCGCGCAGCATCTCTAGATAGCCCTGTTTCTGTTGGCTCAAGTCCTCCAGTAAAGAATATCAGTGCTTTCCCCATGCTAGCAAAGCAGCCTGTGCTGGGTGGGAATCCAAGGATGATGGATAGTCAGGAAAATTATGGCTCAAATATGGGTAGGTTATTCGTAATTAGATTTAGGATTAAAAATTTCTTTTGGGAAAAGCAAATTTAAAATACTTAAAGTCATGTAGATAATTGGGATTGATTAACAAGTTTTATAATATTAACGTGTTACTTTCATGAGTATCCTTTGTTTATTTTATGTCTTGTTTATTTAAACTCTTGAAGAATCTTTTGGTCTAAGACATTTTTCTAGCATGTAATGTCTTCATAGTTGTCTAGTCCTGTTCTTACGATGTCAAAGCCAGTGATGTATCTAAATAGCTATAGTAGTTTGATATAAGGAGGATTGTGTTGTGCTGTGGAAAAATCCTAATAATTTTCTACCTGTTTCAGGTGGACCAAACAGAAATGTGACACTGAACCAGACTCCTTCTTCAGAGTGGGGCTTACCAAACTCAAAGGCCAGTAGAGTGGAACCTGTGAGTTCTAACTCCATGGGAAGACCAGGAGATTACAGTGCTGCTTTACCCAGACCTGCAATGGGGGGCTCTGTGCCCACTTTGCCTCTTGGGTCTAATAGTATACCAGGTGCAAGGCCAATGTTGCAGCAGCAGCATCAGCAGCAGCAACAGCAGATGCTTCAAATAAGTAAGTGTCTCCTTCATTTAAAAATAAAAAAGGTGTTTTAGGGTGATTTTACTACTGGCTTATTGGAAAATTTGTACTTTCGTTTTGTTCCCCCAGGGCCTGGTGAGATTCCCATGGGAATGGGGGTCAATCCCTATGGCCAAGCAGCACCAGCTAATCAACCAGGTTCCTGGCCAGATGGCATGCTGTCCATGGAACAAGGGCCCCATGTGCCTCAAAATAGGTGAGCCTTTATTTTGTGACTCTGAAGAAGATCCACATTGGATTATCTAGAAAAGAGTCAACATTGGAACAATTCTGAGAGAGAAGGTGAAAAATTCTCTTAAGTAAGGTGGTTGGTTGCCATCCATTTGAAGTAGCAAGCAGAGGCCTTCAAGGGAAGGGGAGGAGCCGGAAGTGCCCTGTCCTGCTATCAGGACTTCTCAGCAGTCAGACTTCTGAGAGCCTCTCTGTGAGGTGATTGTCTTTCATAATGATAATCTCATGAGGAGGGGAATAAATGAGCCACAGTTTGACAAGATAAATCTGTTTATACATAGTGTTCAGAGAGTAAGCCTCAAGTTTTTCTGAAAATTGATTTTTAAGCAATGGCTAATGATTTTTCTAAAACATTTCGGGGATAATGGTAAAGTGCTCTTCTATAGTTTTGTAAAAGAAAGATGTGGCTTACTTAATGCCCTCCACGTGCTGGAGAATAGTCACACACCTCACTGTGGGGGTGTGGACTTGTGTCATACTTGCGACCAAGCCTTGTGGGCAAGTATAACGAAGTTATCTTTAGCAGTTCTCTACACCACAGTTATATAGATCAATATTTTGATCTTTTTCTTTGTTGTTTATTGATTTCCTCAGTTTTCTTTTTTGTTCTGATTCCCCCAATTTTCAAGTATCATTACTAATGACTACCACCTCCACTCTTGCCTTGAAAACTGCTCCCTCTCCATTCTCTCCAACCCCTCTCACCCCATTACTCCTATCTCCCAAATACCTAGGGTTTTGCAGTTTCACTTGGGTGGTGGGATTGTGGGTATAAGATATATGTGGTGGGGGCTGGGGATATAGCTCAGTTGGTAGAGTGCTTGCTTTGTACGCACAAGGCCCTGGGTTCAGTCCCCAGCACCACACATGTGTGCGCATGCACACACACACACACACACAACACACACATATACAAAAGATATATGTAGTGGGCCTTAAATATAAATTAAGGCCATTTGCTATTCTCTATTGCTTGGTTTATTTTTTGTACTTATATGGGAATTATTATATGTTAAAAATATATTGAAATATTATGCATGGTTACTATAATTATTTTTATTTTATTTTTTGTGGTGCTGGGGATTGAACCCAGGGCCTTGTGCATGCGAGGCAGGCACTCTACCTACTGAGTAATATCCCCAGCCCTACTGTTGTCGTTGTTATTGTTATTATTATTATTATTATTATTGGTACTGGGGATTGAACTCAGCGACTCTTGACCACTGAGCCACATCCCCAGCCCTATTTCGTATTTTTTTTAGAGACAGGGTCTCACTGAGTTGCTTAGTGCCTTGCTTTTTGCTGAGGCTGCCTCAGCCTTCCAAGCCTCTGGGAATACAGGTGTGCGTCATACCCGGCCCTACTGTCATTATTTTTAAAAATAGAAATAACACCTTTAATATGGTTTGTGTTCTGGGGATCAAACCCAGGACTGAAAACATACTGAACAAGTGCTCTACTACTGTGCTACACCTCCCGCCCAACAACATTAAAATTGATTGCAAGTCTTTTTCTAGACCTCTTCTCAGGAATTCCCTGGATGATCTCCTTGGGCCACCTTCTAACCCAGAAGGCCAGAGTGATGAGAGAGCATTGTTGGACCAGCTACACACACTCCTGAGTAATACAGATGCCACAGGCCTGGAGGAAATTGACAGAGCTTTGGGCATTCCTGAACTTGTAAATCAGGTAAGTTGTATTAATATGGAAATAGGAGAGTGCGTGTGATGCACACACATGAAGCCAAGCACAGGAATGCTTGTGTCTTTCTTACTACTTTTGTTACATTACTATATGTGTGGATAGCAGCATTACATTTAGAATATGTATTTTATGATTGTATTGTTATTTCTAACAACCTACTTTTTTAAAAAGATTTGCATTTTAGACAACTATAGAAATGATCCAATAAAACTACTATATAGGGCTGGGGTTGTGGCTCAGTGGCAGAGCGCTTGCCTAGTATGTGTGAGGCACTGGGTTTGATTCTTAGCACCACATATAAATAAAATAAAGGTCCATCAACAACTTAAAAAAAAAAAAACCCTACTATATGGTTTTTTAGATGCTACTTGCAGTCAGTCTCTCGCTCTCTCTCGGTCACCAGTGATTGAACCTAGGGGCACTTAACCACTGAGTCACATCTCCAGCACTTCTTATTTTGTGATAGGGTTTTGCTAAGTTGCTTAAGGCCTTTCCAAATTGCTGAGGCTGGCAGGGAACTTGCGATCATTCTGCCTTGGCCTCCCGACTTGCCAGGATTACAGGCATGTGCCTTCACGCCCAGCCAAGAGGTCTCATTTTTACACCCACTTTTCTTGACAACTTAGCTAACCAGTGAGTACGCTGAGAAGCAAGCTGTCTTTATGTTGGTTGTACAGAATACATTTGCAGTGGTAAACCTTGAGTCTTTCAACGTCATCCTCTCCTATTCCTTTTTACATACCTGACCGTATGAAAATATGCCATTCACAAATCTGTTTTTGAAACAAGCAAATTTTGTAGTGACTATTTTTATTTTAAAAGGTATCTGTGCATTTAAGAATAAGCAGGAGACCTCAGGGGATTCTCATTCTTTTGTCAGGGAGACAGATATGTGCATAAGGAATTGAACGATAATGTTGAAATTTTTATTTTTTTAATTTTTTAAATTTTTGTACTGAGGATTTAACCTAGAGGTGCTTTATCACTGAACTAGATTCCCAGCCCTACTTTATCTATCTGTCTGTCTGTGTGTCTGTCTTTATGTGGTGTTGGGGCTTGAACCAAGTACTCTCACGTGCTAGGCGACCGCTCTACCGCTGAGCCCCAGCCCTGGTCCCACCTTATTTATTTATTTATTGTGGTGCTGGGGATTGAACCCAGAGCCTTGTGCATGCAAGGAAAGCACTCTACCAACTGAGCTATATCCCCAGCCTACCTTTTTATATTTTGAGACAAGGTCTTACTAAGTTACTGAGGCTGGCCTTGAGCTCAAGATCCTCCTCAGCTTTTCGAGTAACTGGGATTACAGGTATGGTCACCATGCCTGGCTTACAGAACTTTTAAAAAGGTGAATGGGAAACACTGAGCAGTTGTGACAATACGCTTCCAGGGATATCAATGACATCTGATTCTGGCACTGAAGAGCATGTCAAACTTCATCTAGGGGTATGTGAGTGATGCCCAGAGATCAAGAAGCTTGAGCCAGGCATGGTTATGCACACCTGTAATTGCAGTGGCTTGGGAGGCTGAGGCAGAAGGATTGTGAGTGCAAAGATAGCCTCAGCAACTTGGTGAGGCCCTAAGCAACTCAGTGAGACGCTGTCTCTAAATAAAATATGAAGAAAGGGCGTGGATGTATGGCTCAGTGGTTAAGTGCCCCTGGGTTCAATTACCAGCACCCCCCGCAAAAAGCTGGAACTGTCATTTAAAATGGTAATTTAAATTGGAAATTGCTTTCTTTGTCCTGATGTTGAAATTAGTGATTGGTAAGTAAAATTTTGATAATTGCAAAAAGTATGTTGAAAAAAGCTAATAGTGGCACAGGGAGAATCATTAGTAACTTGCTGGCTTATAGTGCTTTCAGATTTTAAAAAGGTATACATGAAAATATTCATGAGTGTAAATTTTTTTAAAATGAGAGACTTCAAAATGCTTTTGTAATCAGTTTTGCTTTATGAAAAGCATCATTGTCAGTCATATTTTTCTTTAACATATACATCTTTAATTTTATGACCAAATTTAAAAATTTTGAACACTATTAATCTGTCTTCTATCAGTGAAATATTAAATTGTTCTTAGTGTTCTATATCATAAATAATTCTATGAATTACCCAGGTCTCATTCACTGATTCTACTTCCTTAGTTACAGTCTAAGAAAGGATTAGTGGGTAAGAGTCTACATATTTTAAAGGTTTTAAAGGTTTTGCTCCTTATTTTCAGGTTGCTTTATAGCAGATGATACTAGCTCCTTTCCTCTAACAGTGTGATAGGAGTTCTTCATCATTACTCTGCTGGTGTGGCTCTGATAGGTGAAGGAACACAGTATGAGCAAGTGACTAAACAAATACTGAGCATGATTACTATGATTTTTTTTATTATATTTTATAGTGTAGGCAATCAAACCCCAGGCCTCTTACATGCTAGGCAAGTGCTTTACCCCTGAGCTATACCCCTAAACTATGATTATTTTCTTAAATCTTTGCCAGTCTGATAAGATTAAAAAAGGATTGTTTTAAATTGTAATTCTTTGTTTTGCAAGATGAAATATCTTTTGTGTTTATTGGTCATTGTGTATGTGTTTTCATAGTTTTTGGCTAGGTTTTTAACTTGTTGATTTACAAGAGTTCTTTATGCAATGTTCTTTACCTGACTCACAATGGGGCAGCTCTCAATTTTTTTTGACTTTTGATGGTGCAAAGGCAGTGTACGTTCACTAGAAACTGAATTCTGATCTTTTTCCAAACTAAGGATATGTGGTATGATACTCAGAATGGTGGGCAGCAAATGTTACAGTTGCTTTAGTTCCCTCTTTGGTGGGGGCTGATTTTAATTTTGTTATTTAGTTTGTTTTCAAATTCAGAATAGCTCTTTTTGGGCAGTGACATTTAAATTGACCCCTGATGATAAGAAGGAACCAGTTGTGCAAAGTGCTACAGGAAGAACATCCAGAAGAGGAACAGCAAGTTCAGAAGTCCTTTGGCAGTCAAGAACTTGGGGTTTCAGAAAGGGACTGAAAGTAGGATCAGAGAGGAAGTGATGATGATGGAGAGGCAGGAGGTGCCAGGTTCCATAAAGCCAGGAAGGGGTCTGGGAACGCTCTGCTGCATGGCAAAGCCAGGAAAGCCTTTTAAGCAGGATGGTGATGAGATCTGCTTTCCTTGTTTATTTTCCTAAAAATAAAAATTAATTAAAAGAATCTACATTTGTAACTTAAAAATATAATTATTTGTATATAAGTAAATGTACACAGTTTACTTGCCCTCTTCTGAAGTTGTACAAACTCACTTCTTTATTTTGTCATATTTCTTAGTAACAGCTATTTCTTTATTAACTTCAATCTGTGTCTTTTGAATTCCTGATGTCACAGTGATTATGTACTCATAGCCCCTTATCTGAGAATCTTGGGGTCAAATATGCTTTGGAATTCAGGAATGTGTGGATTTTAGAAAGAGCATATATACCTGGTATTGCATGCTCTGACCTCTGGTGGAGTTTTGAGTAATAGTGTTGTTTTGAGCAGTTGTTTGTGACCAAACAGGCTAATCCATCTGTGGAAAAATATAGAATTAATTAGTTACACTAAATGTGAAGATAGATGTATTGTTGCAATGTAAGTTTAGTTCAGGTTTTACTGAGTATGTTTTTTGTTTGTTGTTGTTTGTTGTGTTGGGGATCCCCCCACCCACCACCTTTACACTTTCTTCTTAATTGGAAATCTTTTATTGTCCATTGCATTTGGTAGCTGGACTGGGAGGCCAGTGGATGATCTTATAGTATAGAAAATTTATTACAAAGTACAAATAGGAAAATAGAAAAGTTCCTGTTTTCAGCTTCTGCTTCCCCCTGCCCTTCGTTGTGCTTGTGTCCCTGAACCCAGCCTGGGGGCGCGGGGGGTGGGGTGGTGGTGCTGCGTGGCAGGTAGAAGAAAGAACCACTTGAGGAGTCTAGGGATAGGAAGGGAGGAGTTGATCCCCTCATCTATACCAGGCTCTTAAGCAGCTGCCTGTTTGAACTGTCTCATCCTCTCTATTGCCTGGTGGAGTCTCCGTTTGTTCCTGGGCTTCACATGCTCACTGTTTTTCCTCTTCAGGCACGTTAGGTCTAAGTTTCTCTGTTCTGTTCATTCTCTGTCTTCCAAAAACCTGTTGAAATATTTGGTTATGTTGTTTCCTTATTTTGTGGCTAAATGTGACCTCTTAAATTCTTCAGTGCCATTTTAGTAGAGTTAGCAGGACAAAGGTGTTGATTTCAAGTGTGATTTACTTAATTAAGAGACATCTGGTGTCTTTCCAGAGAAGGGAGCCGGTCTGATGGGACAGAGTAGAAGCACCAATGTCAGGTACTGCAATGCTTCTAAAAAGTATTGGAAAAGGTCTGCACAAAGGAATGTAGAGGAAGGGCTGGGGCTGGGGCTCAGGGGCAGAGCGCTTGCCTAGCATGTGTGAGGCGCTGGGTTCGATTCTCAGCACCACATATACATAAATAAAATAAAGGCTCATTGTCAACTAAAAAGTATTAAAAAAAAAAGAGGGGGGGAATGTAGCGGAAGAAGGACATACAATATGCTGTCAAGGAAAAGTGGACAGGATTTGGTAGAGTGTGTGGAGAGGAGGACTGAGGAATCCAGGTTGGTGGTTTGGAGTTCCAGGGTGGTGCATGGTCACACGATGCATTGTGATGGAGGGAAGGTTCAAGGAAAGCATGTTGCTTTAGGGAAAGGGCTAGCTGTGGGCAGCATGACTTCTATTTTCTGCATGTTAGATTTGAGATGCCTAAGGCATCTGTGTAAAGATGTTAAGTATGTATTCGCATAACTATTTGGAGGTGTTGGGTAAGTATTATTAAATGTTTGGAGATGTTGGGCTGGAGACAAAAATTTGATGGTTCTCTTCAGTGGCTGAGAGCACCTAGGTAAGAAGTGTATGAAGAGCAGAGGAGACAGGGACAGGACCCCGGAGGAGTGCTAGTAGTTCACTAAGGGAAGGCCAGGGAGTGGAGGAGAACAAGGGCCGTTTTGCAGGGTATAGTGGGCCTGGCTGTGCTTAAGCTGAGGCTTGTCAAGGCTGTTGGCTGCAGGTTAGGCCTTCTGGGTCCTTGAAAAGATGAAGGTGTGTGTGGTGCCTGACGGGCTCCTCTGCCCCTGCACGGCATGCTGACCCTTCAGAATGGTTTTTACTTTTCCTATCACATGCTGGATATCGTTTTGTTCATGTCCTTAGGATATTGAGAAGTGTTGACTGGCACTTAACAAATATTTAATAAACACTTGAACAGATGGGCCTCTGCCAACCCCAGTAGTGATGGTTAGGTTTTAAGGGTATAAGTGTTTTTTGATTTTCACCTGCCATTACCTTCAAAAATATTTCTGTACAAATTACATGGGGAGTCATTGATCAGTGATTTTTTTTTTTTTTTTTTTTTAAGTATTTAATACATTGTGGCTCTTTTGACTAGAAATGTGGATTGGTGTGAAATTGTTAGGTCCTAGGATACAGTCCCGGCAAGAGGGGGTATAGTTTGTATTCTCATAGAACTTTAGACAATAAGAGCAAACTTGACTTTGCTTTTAGAATTCTGAAACATGTTGGCTTTATTTTTCACCTTCTTGAGAGCATTTGATTTTGGTGGCTTTCCCAGGTGTAATTCATTGTTATATGTCTGTTTAAGGGACAAGCTTTGGAGCCCAAACAAGATGCCTTCCAAGGCCAAGAAGCAGCAGTACTGATGGATCAGAAGGCAGCTTTGTATGGGCAGACATATCCAGCACAGGGGCCTCCAGTGCAAGGAGGCTTTAATCTTCAGGGACAATCGCCGTCTTTTAACTCTATGATGACTCAGATGAACCAGCAAGGCAGTTTCCCTCTCCAAGGAATGCACCCCAGGGCCAACATCATGAGACCCCGGACAAACACTCCCAAGCAACTTAGAATGCAGCTTCAGCAGAGGCTGCAGGGCCAGCAGGTAATCAATCATGTGCTTGGCTTCAGCCCCAAGTGGCTTTCCTTTGGCCTCACCTTGTTTAATTTGTTTTCAGGCTTTGTCCTCAGAATTCTTACCCTGGCTTTCTGACCTTCACCAACTAGGAAATGATCTTTGTTTCACTTTTTTTTTTTTTGTAAGATTATATTTGTGCAGATGGCTCCTTGTTAAGGAGCGATTCTGCTAGAATTGAATGCATTTCCATTGTATAGGTTAAAGAGTAAAAATGTCAGAAATGATTGCTGTTGGGGCGGTGCTTCTTAATGTCTTTGTAGCCTAATAGATCCTTTTTTAAAAATTTTAAGACCTATAATACTAATAACCAAAAACCTTCTTAATTTCATCATTTTTAAAATAGAACCCCTGCTTCTAGATGTCTATAAAACTGGAGCTCTCTTCGAGAATTCCAAGAGAGAACTTTGGTTTTCTCATTGTTTCCTCAGTCACCAACTAATGGGAGTTCTGTTGTGTCCCCTCATCCCCAGTACTGGGAACTGAACCCAGGAACACTCCACCACCAAGCTTCATCTCTCCTCTCCTCTTGTTTTTTGTTAATTTTGAGACAGAGTCTTCCTAAGTTGCTGAAGATTTTGCTAAGTTACCCAGGCTGGAAATGACCTTCTTGCAATCCTTCTGCCTCAGCCTCCTGAGTTGCTTGGATTATTGGTGTGTGCAACCGCACCTGGTTCTCTAATCATTTAAAAATATAATTATTTCTATAAAGTTTGTGTCTTAAATGTGCTGAGTTATTAAATGTGGTGGAACTAAACCATATAAATAGGTAATATTTCTAAGTTCAGGAGTTCATGGCATCATTTTGCCCCCTCCCCCTTTGGGAACCAGGTATTGAACTCCAGGGCACTTAACCACTGAGCCACAAACCCAGCCCCCCTACCTCCCTTTAATAGCTTTATTTTATTTTTATGTGGTGCTAAGGATTGAACCCAAGGCCTCACACACTCTACCACTAAGCCACAACCCCAGTCCCTTCCCAGAACCTTTTAAATGCTAATTATCATTTATTTTGAGAGAGGGTTTCCCTGAGTTTCTTAGAGCCTCACTAAGTTGCTGAGGCTGATCATTTTGCTTTTTATGATTTCTTTCCACTACAAGGTACTTAGACTGGGTGTGGTGGCTCATGCCTGTAATCCCAGCAGCTCTTGAGGCTGGATAGGAGGATCGTGAATTCAAAGCAAGCCTCAGCAGTGGCAAGGCGCTAAGCAACTCAGTGAGACCCTGTCTCTAAGTAAAATACAAAAAAAGAGCTGGGGATGTGGCTCAGGGTTGAGTGCCCTCAAGTTCAATCCTTGGTAACCCCACCCCACCACCAAAAAAAGAAGGTGCTTAGGATAAGATACTGGAGGAGGAGTTTATTCAGTATTACTCTGACCCAGTTAAAGCTCTTTCCTCAGGTGCCTCAGTAATCCCTGGGAAAACCTGACTATAAATCCTGAGTTCCTGTTAGAGGTGCTCTTTAAACTGCACACTGTGCTTCTTTACCACCAGTGCCAGGTGGTAAAGATTCACAGGCCAGGCAAGAACTTTTTAGCATTAATTTTTTTGCAGTGTGAAAGTGTATGAGCTCAGTTCAGGTGTGACTTAACCAGAACAGTGGGTTTGCAGTTATCCCCGTGACCTCACTGGGTGGTGCTGAGAGTTTGAAACCCTGGGACTCATCACCCGTTCCTTGTGCATGCTAACCACCAGTCTCTTCTCAGTTCTTGAATCAGAGCCGGCAGGCGCTTGAAATGAAAATGGAAAACCCTGCTGCTGCTGCCGCTGCTGCCGCCGCCGCTGCAGCAATCAGGCCCATGATGCAGCCCCAGGTGAGCTCCCTGGGAGGACGAGCCACTTCCCAGCACAGGCTAGCTCATGCTGGCTCTCAGTGTTCCTTAAGCAATGAGAGTAATTTTGGTTTTCTTGCAGAAGAATCCATTCCACAGTTCCATTTCAGTTTTTCCTTTTTTCATTCTTAACTCTTATGTCTTGCTGGTGATGGGAGAAATCAGGAGAGTGGGTTACCTTAAAAACCATTGATGAATTGTTTTGTTTTTTAAACCAAATTTCCCTTGTGATCAATTGCTGTTTTTTGAGAGAAACTATCAGTTAACTAGTAGTAACCCCCATGAATGTTTCTGTTCTTGGATTATGAAACCACATACTCATTGGGTAAGAAGATACCCAGTTTCCCTTGCTGAGGAGAAAATTCCTCTGTACTTCCAGCAGGAGTAGAGGCAGCATCAAGGTGTTCTCTTAATGTGTGGTAGATGTATGACAGTCCTTTACTGTGGTTGCAAGTACTACTCATATATATATTTTTTTAAATTGAAATGCCTAATTTTCAACATCTTTTGCCTACTTGGAAGTACTGATACTTATATTTTCTTGATAATCAATGTCCTGTATAAGTTGAGCTAGGTTGCCTTCCAAATAATGATAAAAGTTGGCCTTTTGGAGATGATTTTTCTCAGCTGGTAGAGCTTAAATCAATACCCTTAGTTATGATTGTCTAGCACCTTAATTTACTCCTTGTCCTCTACCTCTTCTTTTAGGAGGTTAAAGAAAACAACGAGACCTTCTGAGACCCCTGCTTATTGGAGTATAAACCTGGCCCCCCTTTTTTTAAATATTTATTTTTTAGTTGTAGTTGGACACAATATCTTTATTTATTTAGTTTTATGCTGAGGATCACCCCAGGGCCTTGCACGTGCTAGGTGAGTGCTCTACTGCTGAGCCACAACCCCAGTCCCTAAACTTGTCCCTTTTTTTTTGCCCCCTTCAGGGGCTTCCCTTCTTGTTTCATTTCTACCACTGCCCTAACACACACTCAGTTGTGCTCTCTTTCTGTCTTTCTTTATTTTTTTCTGTGTTGCCCAGGCTGACCTCAAATTCCTTAGCTTAAATGAGCCCTCTTGACTTGGCCTCCTGGGTACTGGGACTGTAGGCATGACTACTGTACCCAGCTGAGAAAGCCTTAAACAAACAAAAAACTGTATATTCTCTCTTCCCTTTAATTATGAAGAAAGGTCTCAAGTATTTCTCTTTGGTACCTACTGTATTGTAGAAGCACTGTGTCTATGGAACATCCATGTCCTGCTGCACATAGGTAATTGCATGCGTTCTTGGCTTTCAGCAGGGTTTTCTGAATGCCCAGATGGTTGCCCAACGCAGCAGAGAGCTGCTAACTCACCACTTCCGACAGCAGAGGGTGGCGATGATGATGCAGCAGCAGCAACAGCAGCAGCAACAGCAGCAGCAGCAGCAGACCCAGGCCTTCAGCCCACCCCCAAATGTGACCGCTTCCCCCAGCATGGATGGGGTTTTGGCAGGACCTGCAATGCCACAAGCTCCACCACAGCAATTTCCATATCCACCAAATTATGGTAATTTTGACAAAGAAAGTGTGCCTTCCCCAGAATAACATGACCAAGCACCTAAAGTTCCCTAGAGCCGTTGCTCAGGAAAAACAAATGCTGTTACTTCCCAAGAAAAGTGAAATTAATTAAAAATAACAGAGAATAAGAATGTTGGCCACAGCGTCCAGTTTACTGAGGCAAATGTGTTCTCTCCTAGTGTTTCCCATGTCTTGCTTTTTTCACCTCCCTATCTCTTCATTTGGGAGAAAGACTACAAAATCCTTCCCCCATCCATTCTCACATGTCCCCGTATAATAGAACCCTGTCATCTCTGAAAGTTTGTCCCAGTCAGTGAGAGGAATGCGCTGTGAGGACTTTTAAGTTCCTTTTCTCGGTGACTTGCCTTTACTATTAATTGAAATAATGTAGTTACTGCTTTAGTTCAGCCTTTGCAAGGTTCCAGGAACATGGTAGGGGAACAGGTATCTTGGAGGGGTTTACATTTCAGGATGCAGCCCTACCCTCTGGGGACAGTGGCTTCCCTGACCTCTAAAGGGGGACAGAGTGATGTGAGTAGAGTTTGTGGAGTTCCTTTTATTTAGAGAGGATATTGGAGCAACACCTTTCAAGTGATCTAGATGGTCTGCCTTTCTGCAGTGAGCCCATGACTCTGTGGTCATATTGTTGCAAAGCAAGAATACTGGGAAGTCAGCTTCTTGTAGGACTCGATATTCTGTACTTATCATCTCCTCCCATACCTTTTCTAAAAGTGAACATAAAATTACTATAGAAAATGGGATTCCAAGGAGGTAGCATTTGAACATTGTAATTTTTTCTTTTTCTTTTAAGGAATGGGACAACAACCAGATCCAGCTTTTGGTCGAGTGTCCAGTCCTCCTAATGCAATGATATCATCAAGAATGGGCCCCTCTCAGAATCCCATAATGCAGCATCCTCAGACGGCACTGTATCCGTCCTCAGAAATGAAGGGCTGGCCATCAGGAAATGTGGCCAGGAATAGGTAAACAATAGTGACTTTAAAGTCACTCATATTCTACTTCCAGAAATCCAGGAAATAGCTGGGTATGGTGACGCCTGCCTGTAATCCCAGCTGCTTGAGAGGCTGAGACAGGAGGATCAGGAGTTCAAAGCCAGCCTTAGCACCAGGGAGGCACTAAGCAACTCAGTGAGACCCTGTCTCCAAATAAAATACAAAATAGGGCTGGGGGTGTGGCTTAGTGGTCAAGTGCCCCTGAGTTCCATCCCCGGTAACAAAAAAAAGAGAAAGAATCCAGGAAATAAACCTCTATTTTTGTCACCCTTGTTTGGATGGAGAGAGCAAAAGGCCTACATTCATATTAAAAAATAGGTTGTCTGTTTTGAGAATCCTTTGTAACAGGTAGATATCTATTAAGGTATTGAGGACAGACAACTGTGAAAAATGGAAGGCCAGCTGTTAGCTGTTCTCTCTGATGTTTGTGCTTAAGTATAGAGATATATGACAAAATCATGATATAATGTGTGTGCCCTGTGTTCTAAAATGACTCTGGATAATGTCATCCTTTCTTCCCAGCTCATTTCCTCAGCAGCAGTTTGCGCACCAGGGGAATCCTGCAGCATACAGCATGGTGCACATGAATGGCAGTAGTGGTCACCTGGGACAGATGAACATGAATTCCATGCCCATGTCTGGCATGCCCATGGGTCCTGATCAGGTATGAAGATCTCTTTCTTTCTTTTTTCAAAGTTTTTCTTGTTCTTTGTAGAGAACCAAAGCCTCAACTGTAATCTAAAGGTTCTAGGTAGATTTCAGTTTAGATATATAACTTAAAATATTGAAACTGAAGCCAGGTAAGTGACCCACGTCTGTAATCCCAGTGACTCAGAAGGGCGAGGCAGGAGGATTGGAAAGTTTGGGGCCAGCCTTGGCAACGTAGCAAGGCCTGTCTCAAAATAAAAAGTAAAAAGGGCTGGAGGTGTAGTTTGGTACTCAGTGGTAGAGCATCCCAGGGTTCAATCCACAAAAACAAAACAAATTAAAAAATGTTTGAATGCCTTGCCAAAATTTTGGCAGTTTAGGCCCAAAGGAGTCTGAACCTGTCATGTCAGAGCCACATGACAAGCCCTGAGTGTAAATATAGGTCTTTCTCATGTTTTGTTGAGCAGATGTTTTACTCATGTTTCCTTCTGGTTGCTGACAGAAATATTGCTGATGTCTCCAAACCTGGACCTTTGAGGAAATCACTGTACAAATGACACTGCACTAGGATAATCTGGAGGTAAAGAATCATTGTCCAGGTGTCCAGCTTTGAAGCAAGGACCAGCTTTGATCTCCGTCAGGGCTATTCCAAGTGATGTCACTTGGGCAGGACTGGATCTGAAGCTGAAATGCGACATCTACCTATCCCTCTTCCCCAATTCTGTATATCATGGTATTCAAAACAAATGTTTTTAGCCTTCTGCCTCCTAGGGATGTGAATCTGGAGATATGGAGTGTTTCTTACAGAACTCCTGTGTCACTTCCTTCTGCCTTGCTAGCCAGTCTTTCAAATAGATGTAAGTGGACAGAGAGCACTGGAGAAACCAGGGACCACCAGAACACCTGGTTTTTTTAATCGCAGTATTGGACAAAGCATAGTCCCAGTTATTAAGTGTTTTTGTCACCACCAAGCAGTTTTGTGTTGACCCTTTGTCCAGTGGAGTTGTCATTTGAGTCCTTGTCCTTTACTGATGGTGTTGAGTTGCTCTGTCCTTTATTGTCCTAGGCCTTTTCCTGATGAAGATGTTCATTTGGCCCTAATGTACTGTAACACTTCACCTCCAGGATTTGTCGTGGATGATAAATGGCTGTGCAGAAGGGAACATGAGATGACAGTATTTAATTGCAGCAGTGGCAAATTTTTCATATGCTAACGTGCAGCTGAGTGCACTTTATTGAAAAAGTAATGGATAAATGCAATATTCCTGAGGTCTTGAGGAATGAGGAGCCACATTCCTGGTTTTGTCCATACTATTCTATTGGACAAGAACTATGATTTATTTTTTTTAAAGTACTGGTGTCACCCTTTGCCTATATGGTAGAGCAATAATGCTTTTTGAAAATAAACTTCTGAAAACCCAAGGCCAGGTACTGCATTCTGAATCAGAATTTCGCAGTGTTTCTGTGAATAAGTTTTTTTTTTTTTTTTGTAAATATGACCTTTAAGATATTGTATTATGTAAAATATGTATATACCTTTTGTTTGTGGGTCACAACAACTCATTTTTACAGAGTTCGTGAAGCTGAATATTTAACATTGTTGATTTTAGTAAACTCTGTGGTGAGGCTACAAACAGCAGAGACACCTGTCTTGTGGCCTGAGGAGGAGCAGTGGTCCACGGCTCTTCCTTCCGCTGGCATTAGTTGCCTCATTTTTTTTTTTTCTCAATCTCTTAATCTAAATGCTTTTTAAAGAGATCATTTGTTTAGATGTAGGCATTTAAAAAAAAATTTTTTTTTAAGCTCCTCTACCAGAGAACTAAGCACTTTCTTTTTGGGGAAAGAATAGATATGGGAAAATAAACTTAAAATATCAGGAATTAAAAATTAAGCAATTTGATTTAAAAAGAATCTTTTGGATTTTAAGCAGTCCATAAATGAACAATAATTCCTCCCTTCCTTTTTTCATGTACACTGTATATGCTGCCTTTTCATCCATTTTAGGAGTGCTCTAAGAATTTGATTGCTGGGACTTGAATCCCACACTGTCACCATAGGAGTCAAGTCCTTGGTGTGTGGTTTCTGGTGCCTGCTCAGCTGTGTCTGGTCATTCTGCTGCTATGTGTGGTGTTGTCACGGCTTCCCTGAAAGTTAGGACAGTGTCGTGGTTGTTTCTTCAGAATTTCAGTATCCACAATAGCCAGTTTTACCATGACTCGGAGCCAGTCTGAGCACTGCCCCCACCCACCTGCCACTTTTCTCTCTGATACTGTTCTAATCATTTTGGAGTAGGAGAAAAATCAAGTTTAATTCTCATTATCTGGGTTACTTTTTTGGGTTCAAATAGTTGAATAAATTGGGTTTTGGGATATTTATGAATTTCAAATGTCTCTGCTAGCCTTGGTGTCATTTTCTAGCAATAACTAAGAGCCACTTGATTTTTTTTTTCTTTTTTAACTTTCACATGATTAGCCAACCTTTTTAGATGTCTCTTAAGGTAAGATCATTTAATTTCTTTGACATACTTGAATAAGCGAAGCCCCATTTCCAGAACTACCACTAGAGTGGGTTTTATGTTTTCAACAGTGTGTAGACCATCATGAGCTTGCCTCTTACCTCCCCACCCCCCTGCGATAAAAAATAAATCTCAGATTGTAAATCCATGAACTTCCACCCTATTGGCCCATGCTTTTCAGATGACATCGTCTCCTGTGTGGAGCCAGAGCCACACCAAGTGAGTCTTTTTCAATCCAGTGGTTTTGGGTGTGTCTGAACTTTCCTCATTCAAATTGTATATATGGGGAGGACAGAATGGTGCTCCTACCTTTCTTAACTTTTAAAAATTAATTGAAACAAAACTTTTTTTCAGTCCTGACTCTAGGCCGATGGAAGGCAGCAACACCCACTTTTTGTATGGGGAAAATAATGAGATTATAAGTTTTTATATTTTCTACTTATTGATTTTTATTGGTGCAAACTCAAGATTTTGGTTTCCTTTTAACAGATGCAGTCTTTGAGATAATTTGTTTTTAACCTTTATTGTCCTTTTATCATTTTTGGATAATTCTTTTTGTATTCCTGCTGCCTACCTCTCTTAAACTCTCCCTTCAGCTCCCTCTTTTTAAACATAGGTATCTGTTGAGTAAACAGTATGTCTTTTCATCTGCTTTTAGGATGTGGGGTATTTCCAGTACCTACTTTTTTGCTGAATCCAAAGATTATATAAATAAAAATATATTTTATGAAGATCAAAATGATATAAAGGAGATACATGTTTCTTCCTTTAAAAAATAGAAATTGCATTGTTAATGTTATGATGCCATTTTTCTAAATTGTGCATCTGGATTGAAAGGTGTAAATATCATAAACAATCCTAGTTTATCAGTGTTGAATATCTAAGGTGGGTTGGGGGTACGCAAGGGAGTTGTGTACTGCGCAAGATGAGAGTTGGCTTGGTGTCCTACAAGTTCTTTGAACCAGAGGTAGATGCAGCTGGAAGTCAACAGCATGAATCTGTGAACAGCTGCCCATATGCCTTCCCAGTCTCTTCATTTACAGAAGCCATCAGTTGTGTTCCCAAGGAGGAAATGCACAGAGCCAGAGCTCTAGGACGGATGAGATTTTACCCCTGCAGCAGAGGAATTTGGGTTGTTTTCAACTCCAAGGCACACTATTTGCAAACAGGCAGGGTGTTTTCTTTTTCTTCCCTTCTTTCTTTTTCTTTCCAGTGTATGGAGTTTTGAAGAAGATGGAAATGTCATTCTGAGAGCAATATTTAAATTCTCAGGAATTGACCAAACAGTGTTGAGAATGAATTTGGTTTCAGTCAAGTTTACATTAAATCATTCTTCACATTGCAAAGCATCTAACTACATGGGACGACTCATGAAATGGGGTGGTGAGCTGTGACTGCTTTGCTGACCGTTTTGGATGTTCTTGTAAATAAAGGTTTCTATTTAAAAACCGGAGCCTAAGAGCATGTTTCCTCCACTCATCACTGTTGGATTAATGGTATAAGGGATGCTCGAGGAAGCCTTTTTTCAAATCAAATAATGGTAGCAGTTTTTGTGAAGTTTACTGGTGTTTTGTTTGTTTTTATATTTATTTTTTAGTTGGAGTTGGACACAATACCTTTGTTTTTATGTGGTAGAGCACTGTTTTGTTAGGGAGCCTGGGCCTGTTGGGGGCGTTGAAAGGCTTGGAACTGCTTTTACAGACTGTGAGTGCTTAGAGATCATCTGTTAAGAGAGAGATGGGTTGGTTTGGTGGGGTTCCTCCTCCTGTTATAGAATTCTGACAACCACCGGTAGCAGGTTATGCTACCTGGTACACAAAAAAGGGTTTGCAAAGTGAACTGCTGTCCTGTAGCTGGTGTAATGTGAGGCTTACCTGTGAGGTCCCTTCAAGAATGTTCATAACTATCCCTTTAACTTCAAGCCATCTCCATCCAAAAAGGTGTTGGCTGGTAGTGAAAAAACAGAAAACAGGCACTGCAAAAAAAAACAAAAAACAAAACAAAACAAAAAACTCCCAAGAATAGCTTTTTACAAAAATGTCAGTGGTTTCTTCATACCAATGACTAGTCATTGACTAGGATTTTGAACATAGTAAGACAATACTTACACTACAAAATTTCTTACAAATACAGTGTTGTTAAAATCTGGGACATACATGAACTTCATTTCTTTTTAGTACCTTAAAAAATATCAGTTCTGGGATAGATATAACAAAGCAATTCTGGGCAGAATGGGCAGGAAGAGAAATGTCCACAACTGCAAGGGAGTTTTCTTTCACACTGGCCACAGAGCGTTTATTGACACCACCACTCTCGAAAATTGCGATTTCTTATTAGATTCCCCTAAACGTTCCCTTGTTGGTTACATGTAGAGAGTCACATATATACAATGAAGGCGGTTTCTTCAGAGGCAACCAGGGTTATCAAGCTAGATAAATGTCACTTTTTTTGTGCTATTGACTCATTGTCAAACTCTGTGTGCTGTTTTCAGCATCTGTAAGTTGTCCCTGTCCTGCTTAGTTTCTTTGTAATGAACTAAGAGAAAAAGAGGGTTTAAAACAGGGTTGTTTTTTCCCCTATGATTTAAAAAAATTCCAGTGACTTTCACCCTTGGGGAAAGTTTCCACGAAAATCTCTTGGTTCTTTTTTCCCTGTGAGACTCTCAGGGTTAGTGGTGACCTTTTGATATGAAAATGCATTTTGTGCAGCTGGTGAGGTATAATCCAAAGCAAAGCAGGGGCAAAGTGGACTTCCTGAAGTTCTCTGTTCCTGACGGTTTTCCCCCAGAATTTGCCATGTTGATGGAAAGTAGGTGTTCTCAGGACTCCTGGCTCACCACACGTTTTCTTTCATGGCCTGTACGATCAGGCGAGGCCTCTTGGTTTTGGGAGGTCCATCTCTGTTGCTTCTTAACCTTCCCAGCCTTCCCACAGTTGTCCCCTGTAGAAAGAACAAAACTCTTCAGTTTTTGATGATCCTGCTGCTTAGGTGCCTTAACTAGGCCTACAGCTGAGTAAGCTTTGCTTCAAGGATGTGGCTGCTGAAAATGAGAATTTCTAGGTAACCTGGGATTACTTCTCTTTAAAATGTCCCAATTTTTAGTTGCTCCTTTACACACCCAGTAGCTGGCAAGGATGGTGTTTAGGATATGCACAGAACAGTGGCTGAGGAGAACGAAATATAAATTCTGGAAGCCCCATATAAATGTTTAGCTGGCTCATTACTATTGTCCCAGTGACACCACATCAGTTTATATGCATGAGTAGACCAGAGGTTGCAAATGGCAGCTCACTAGGTTTACCCATGTAGGAAACTTAACATCAAATTTGTTGCCTGTGTTTAAAATGAATTCTCACATCTGCATTTTTTGATTTCCGCAATGAATTCTTTCAGACAAGCTGTACCCCACTTCTGCACAGAACAAACTGGCTTGCTCCCCTTAGTGTGAGGTGAGCTTTCCAGGTTGCCTGTGGTGCCAGCTTCTATTGGCACTGGAGGGACAGTTCATAGGATGGAGGTTTTTTTGTTTTTTTTTTTTTGGGGGGGGGTGTGGGGTGCTGGGGATTGAACCCAGGGCCTTGTGCATACAAGGCAAGCACTTTACCAACTGAGCTATATCCCCAGCCCCAAGGATGGAAACCATTCAATGAGGCCACCCTATGGCTGACTGTGTACCATTTAGTGCTTTTGCAGCCACAGCCTTCAAGATGTCTGGCAACTGTATTATTTAAATGCGTCTCAACCTCGAAGTCATAGCTCAAGTTTACTAAGCACAGAGAGAACAGTGTACGGACAAGGTGCTAATCTGAAAACGAAGTTATTTACTTGTTATCTCACAGGAAAGACTGACATTACTGTTTCCCCTCCTCATGGGAATTGGGGGATGATGGAGGAGGGAGGTGATAATATCAAGCTGGCATGCACATAGAACAGCCTTGGCAAGAGGAAGCAAATGAGAATCAGACCTCTACTTGTGAACTGTTCCTCAACTCACAGTGATTTGGAAGAAGGTCTCTTCATTTCTGGCCATTTTCGACGCTGAAACTGCCTATGTTTTCAAGTGTCAAAAAGAGAATGAGTGTTAACCATCACTAAGAAAGAAAGTCACCCCCAAAGAACTACACAAAGAAGGTCTCTGGTGAAACCTATCACCGGTGGGCGATTGAGGCTCCCAGCAGACCAAGAAAGGACACATTCTCCAGGTGCAATCTCACAGACGGGAGACTAGAAGGTGGGTCAACGTGGGGGAACTGTCCTCCAACATAATAACAAAACAGAATACCTGTATTGCTCATAGCTTCCTCCATCTTTAAGTCCTAAATGAGCAAGAAATAGACCAAAAAGGAAAAGATTGTTTAGGATAAAAATGGTATAAGCAATGACAAATTCTATAATTGTTTTCTACAGAGAAAAAAAAAAAATCCACCACCCAAAAAACCACCTTGGGCTTTTATCTTGGCATCAAGATGCTGCAAACATTTTCTAGTGAGATGGAGTGGCTGAATGATCAGGTGAACTTCCTTTAAATCTAGGTGACCTTGCAGATGGCCTGTCAGTATCAGCTGCAGGGTGTTCCTTGCTTCAACACTGACCTTAGTCGTGATGGGGTAGGTAGGCAGACATGGGTGTGAGTGCCCTGCTACAGAGGGCCATTAACCAAGGGCACTTGGTCAGTGGATAACTGAACAGAGGAGGAAAGAGAAATGAGGGGATCGGGTGTTTCTGGTGTGGAGGGTCAAGGTGCTCATCTTCCTGGAAGCACAGTTCATCAGAAACTAACTACTGCCTGCCATGGGTAGGAAGTTTCTGTAACCTCCAGATGGTAAGTCTCAAATTCTATCACCCCCAGTTCCTGGTGATTCTGGGTCACTCTTGGGGCAGATGTGAGTCCTTCCTGTGGTCACCCTGCTCTGTGTGTGCCCCACACTGGGCCCTACCTACCCAGGTCCATGTTCCGCGTCCTGGGGTTGCACTGTTTGGAACCCTTGCAGCTCCTCAGCTCCATGAGCTGCACGTGCAGCTGGTTGAGGACGTCTCTGTCCAGTGTGTTCACCGCGTTCATCAGCTGGTTGGGATCAAGGCAGGTTGTCAGCAGGGAGTCCTGAGACCCCCGTCTCCCATCCTCTTCTCCCTACTGTGGCACTTTTTCAGGCAGGTTGGGAGTAGAAGGTGCTGTTTGTTCCCGAGTTTGGAAGAGCTCGGTGGTGTTTTAGCTTCCGTCCCCACCAGGTCTTCTCCTAGTGAGGACAGAAGCCATGCCTGTGTACTCAGTGCTGACCTCAAGAGCCTTGGGTCAGGAAGCTCCCTAAGTGGGAAAGAAGCCCTCCGAGCCCTGGCTTGGTCAGCAGCCTTTTGTCACAGTCCCTCAGTTCTTCTTGACCAGAAAATGGCCATCTGGTGAAAGGGTGGGTAGGTGACTGGGTCCTTGCCTAGTCTGGGACTACTAGTGGCCAGCTAACTTCTTGTCCTCTCCCGCCCCATGGGAGGTACCTGTCCGAGGAGAAAAGACTGTCAGCCTGGATGGCCACCCTAATAAATCAGTTGAGCTGCAGGTAATTAAAAATCGAGGTCAAGAAGTTATTTCAGGCTTTTCTTAAAAGGCTGTGGTTGGACAGTATGAAGGCCACACCACACAGCAGCTCTGGAGCCGAGCTCCCCGGCACCAGGGCTCAGGTGTTCCCGTTAACAGGCCCTCTGCTGCTCGTATTTGTCATGTGTGACTGGCCCACTTCAATCAGGTATCCGTCTAGGTGACTGAAAATACAAAGCTTGGAGCAGAGCTCTCTTGCTGCAGCTAGTACAGCCATCTTACGGTCCCTGTAGGCCTGGGGTGTGCGGTGGGTGGCGGGACCCTGTAGCTTGGCAGTTCTAGGAGTCCTGTGAAGCCTCTTGGAAGTTGATATGTGCCTAAGCTAGAGGGAAGCAGCTCCGTATGTCATGGATAAAAAATGATGGTGACAGAGACAGACGGGACATTGAGTCCCCAAGTTCTCAGTGACCTCAGAACTCATTCTTCCTGTCTTAGGGACTCAGTGGCACTTGGAAGTTCGTCATTTCCTCAGTGAGGGTCTAACTGGCAGTTCCTGTATACCCACACCTTGTTTCTGCAGCTGGTGGTGGCTGTACCTGGTAAGGGTCTGTGTTGAGGTCAAAGTACTCCAGGAAGCCCGTTGCAAATTCACAGAAGAGGAAGTTGTGGGTCTCGTTGATCGTCCTCATGCACCAGTATGTGTTATTGTTGGCACTGGTGCAGGCGCAGAAGGGCCCCACTGCCAAGGAAGAGAGGGCATGCCTGAGCGCGCTGCAGTTGACCTGCCGATCCCTGCCAAGGGACACCCCCCTCCTGGCCCCAACCCGTTTTTCAGGTGCCACTTGACTGTCGGAACACCTGATTCTGAGACCTGCAGGGTCTGGCGGTGAAGGTCTCACAAAGCTTGGGGTAGGTGGGTCACCCGGCCCCCACCTGCCTGTCCCTGTCCTGTGCCTGCCCCTGGCCTGCTCACGTGTCCAGAGAGGTGCCGTCTGCCAGTGCTGGTTGTCGTGGGTGAAGCATGTGAGGCCTGGCATGCTGCACGTGTCGTTGTTCTGCAGTCGCTTGAGCAGCTTGCGGAGCTTCTTCTTGCGCTTCTGTTCCCGCAACAGCCACACCTTGTCCTTCTCCTGCAGACCCTTCCTAGGGGCATGTAGGCCACAGACACTTTGGGCTTCTGAGGGACCCGGAGACCACAAGCCTCTGCTCTTTCCGTCTACCCCGGGGGTGGGAGCAACCTTCTCCAACAAAGGCACAGGCGGAGCCATCAGTGGCCCCAGGTCCCTCCGCTGGTCCAAGGCAGAGCTGGGACCAGAGCCCTGGGCTCCTCTCCTCTCGTAGCCTCTTTCAGCCCCCCAGGTGACCTGAGGAGGAGTTGGGCGGGTCCCCGGACTCCTGTTCATACCCAGTCCCTCCATCTATGTCCTGGCCCCCCCAGAGGTGGGGTTTCAGCAGTTTCACTTGGCCCCACAGGGGTGCCTGGAGGCCTGCTCGGTGTGGAAGGGAGGCAGACACCCCCTCCCCGCCTCCCCTGACGCTTACCTGAAAGGATGCAGGCTGGAGCCCTTGTGCTTGAGGCGGCCTCTCTGCTGCACGTGGTAGCTGGAATAGACTCGGGCTTCAGAAGCCTGCAGGGACACCTGGGCTCCCAAAGGTCACTGCTGTTCCACCCTGGCCCTCGCCCTGGGATGGTGGTAGGAAGCTACTAGCTGTCCTGTGGCTGGCGGCTCCCTCCCTGCCTGTTATTCCACGCGTGAGCCCGGGGCCCCCGGCTGACGGCCTTGGGCTGAGCTGCGGTGTGCATGGTTCAGCCAAGACTCAGAGCCAGGCTTGGCTGAAGGTGGTGGCAGCCTTGGTCTCTGGAGGCTGGTTCCCCCCACCTCATGCCTGGTGGGGGCTGACACAGGGGACCTGTGACTGTTAAGTCTTCCTAGAAGGCAGCAGAGATGGTGTAGCCATGCTGTCCCATGCAGCCGCCACTGGCCTCATGAGGCTACTTCATTTCAAATTAGGTAAATTAAAAAGTTCTAGCACCTTTCAAGATCTCAGGAACCTAGAAAGCCTGTTTCCTTGTTTCCCTGGGCCAGGGCTCCTGGGCAGGACCTTGAGCCTCAAGGGTGACTTCCAGAGTACCCGGTCACTCTTGTCCTCCCTAGAGCCAGCTCTACATGGCAAGTACCTGCCTCTTGCTAACGTTACATAAACTGGGCTTCAGGCTGCCCCCTACCCCGTGGGGGTGCCTTCCTGTGCCCAGTTGGCTGAAAATGGAGCTGTGAATTATTACTCCCCCCGCCCTCACTTTGAGAGGCAAAGACAGGTGGTGGGGGAAAAAAGTGAAAGGGGGCCTTTGCTACCACCTCACCTGATTTTGTGGCAGTCGCATTCTTCTGGGCGCTTTTTCTTCAGGTGGCCTCGGACTTCCCTCAGGTTCTTAATTTTGTTCTGCAGGGTTTCAATCTGAGGGAGGGAGCAGGAAAGGTGGGCTAGGGGAGAAGGGGGTCGTGACCTGGCCCCTCAGCTGCCCCAGCCCCGCCTTCCTGCCTGTGTCCTGGGCTGCATGGCATAGCTGCACCTGCATTTGTGGGTGCCAAGGGAGTCTCCCCCTTTGGCCAGGTTCTAGTGAGGGGCTGCGAGTCTTCTTTTTTTTTTTTTGTGGTGCTGGGGATTGAATCCAGGGCCTGGTGCACGCGAGGCAGTGAGTCATTTTTAAGCCTGTGAACTCTGCGCGGTGGCACACTCCTATGATCCTAGTGGCTCTGGAGGCTGAGGCAGGAGGATTGCAAGGACAAAGCCAGTCTCAGCAATTTAGTGAGACCCTGTCTCTAAATTCAAAACAAAACTAGCTGAGATAAAGTGTAGCATGGATCTGCTTGTCACTCAGAGGGCGTCTGGGCTCAGCCACCTCTGCCAGGAGGTTATCTGCAGGTGCCAGGACTGATGCCCCTGTCCCTCGGTTGTGGATTCTGTGGGGACCTCTCCTGCCTCTCCCCGGGCCTCTCCGCACCCCCAGCCCTGGCCCTGCTGAGGTCCCCCTCAGGCTGCCAAGCCATGGTGCCTGAGGAGACACCCCTGACCCTTGGTTTGCTCACCTCGTGGTCTATGTGCAGCTTGTGGTCTTTCCAGGCCTGCAGGGACTTGTACAGGTCCAGGTCACACTGGACTGTGTCATTCTCTAGTATGTAGCACCTGCTCAAGAGAAGGGGTCACGTGTAGCCCTGAGGGGTAGAAGGGGATCAGCCCAGGGGCCCATCTTGCCCCTTCACCCCCACCTGTCAGACGCTCACCGATGGGTCACTTTGATGGGGTTGGGAGCTGAGAAGTCAGGAAGGCCTCCAGTGCCACTGAAGCCTCCACTGTCCTTGTCGTCTTGGTCCTCAGGGGCTCCTGGCCAGTGCCGTTTGGTAAGGTTGCGGGGCTGGGGGGCCGCGTCCTCCAGGCCTACATGGTACACCTCGCCATCTACCTCAATGGCCACGGAGCGGATGGAGCGGTTACGGGTATAGCTGGCTTTGTACTCTGTTGGGTGTCAAGGGGGTGACTGGATTAGGGAGGCTGGGAAAGACTGGCCAGGCCCCCTGGGCAGCAGGTCCTCCATCAAGATAGGGCTGGGCTCCCGAGTGTGAGACTGCTGTTGCCTGAGGCTGGCAGGCTCTTGAAACCTAGCATGGAAGCAGGTCCTCAGTCCCAAGCCCTAGGGCTAAGAAGGGCCTGACCTGGGGAGACTTCGAGAGCTATGCAGGGACAGATATGGACACCGGCAAAGAGGGTCAGTTCGCAGCAGGAGGAATCCCGATTCCTGTCCTGATGAATATCACCAGCATTATGTCAAGTGGAAGAGGCCAGACACAAAGGTCTCTGTTACTAATCTTTAAAGGCAGAAAGACCACGGGGGGGGGGGGGGGGGGGGGGAGAGTGAGGCAGTTCCTGCTTTGTAGGTGTGGCATTTCCTTTTGGGGTGATGAGTGATGAACATGTTTTGGAACTTGTTAGAGGTGGTACAACACTGTATAAAAACGCTTCTAAACTGGGGCTGGGGCTCAGAGGCAGAGTGCTGGCCTAGTACATGCGAGGCGCTGGGTTCGAGCCTCAGCACCACATAAAAATAAATAAATAAGGGTATTGTGTCCAAGTACAACTTTAAAAAAATGCTTCTAAACTACAAAAAAAGTATAATTTTTTTTTGTGAAACTTTGACTGAAAAAGGAGGTGGGGGGGCAGAGGGTGCTGTGGCGCACACCTATAATCCAAGTGGCTCTGGAGGCTGAGGCAGGAGAATTGCAAGTTCAAAGCCAGCCTCAGCAAAAACGAGGTGCTTAGCAAGTCAGTGAGACCCTGTCTCTAAATAAAATACAAAATAGGGCTGGGGGCGTGGCTCAGTGGTCAAGCGCCCCTGAGTTCAATCCCTAGTACCCCCCCCCAAAATGCGAAGCCTGCGGTGGCCCTCAGCTTGAGTCACTCTTGCCCACCAGCAGTGACCTCGGTGGCCTCCAGGGCAGAGCACTCTTCTGCGAGGTAAAAACCATGGGCAGGTAGGTTGCATCAGACCTCGGACATCTTGGATCTTTCATATGATTTGTTTAAAACAAGTTTGATCAAGTTGCTGACATTAAAAAAAAAAAAATAGTAGTAGTAGTGAAGGTCAGGCAGGAGTCCGCACTTCTAGCTTCTGAAACGGAAGACGGCCCCCAGTTCTGAAGGGTGGAACGGGCAGAGCCTTGAGGGTGGGCCAGCATGTCCTGCCCCCAGCTGCAGCCCCAGGGTTCCCTTCGGTTCTCAAGCCGCCCCTCCTGCCTGGCCCCGCCTGAAGTGCCTAAGCCCTCTCCAAAAGAAGGGCACGGAACTAGGTATGGCCCAAATGACCACTAGATGGCGACAAAGGCACACAGGCTGGAGTGGACAGAGGTGCCACTGGAGAGCCAGGGAGGAAGGGTTTCTCTTCCCACCTGGCTGCAGCCTCAGGCCTGGCCTGCTGCTCTGCCCTGGGACAGGCTCACCCGGGCCAAAGGATCCGCAGGGTCCCTGAGAGCCTAGTCCTCTTCCCCAAGGCCTGGGTCCTTTTCTGGCCCTGGGGCAGCTTTCTCCTTTTCCCCCTGGCGCGACCCTCCCCTAGTGCACAGCGCTGAGCTCGGAGGCCATCCCCGACCTCCTGTGTTCCTTCATCGCACCTGCCTCAGGAGTTAGCTGCTCTGGATCTTTCCCCCGTCTGTCTCCCAGATTTAAGCCCAGGGGTCCCTGAACCACCAGCGTGGCCCTGAACCTGTTGTCGTGAATATGACTTCATTAGAAAATAGATGCTCCCTGCAATGACAGAGCCGACCAACTGAGATGGGGACAGTAGGCTGTGAGTGACCCTCAGCTCTCTGTAGAGGGTTCTTGTTGGGAAAGACCCTTTCCCAGCACAGAAGCCACACCCTCTGCCCACCTCACCACTTTTGCTGACTTGGTTTCTGGGCCCCAGAGGCACCTTCTTGGTACACAGGGTGGGATGGGACCTCATAAGCCCTTGGCCGGGACCTTTGGCTCAAGTGCTGAGTCACTTCACTTCCAGGCAGCTGGGTTCTCATAGGGTGTCACAGGTTGAGGGTGGCATGGAGCAGTGCTGGCAAATTCTCCAGTACCGTGTGAACTGGCATTGATAGCTGCTCTAGGGGTTGGGGACTTGACAGTTATCATAGCCTTGCCCAAAGTCAAAACCATGCTCACCCCCACCCCCAGGCCACACCTCTCTGTGGCTGACCCACCAAGATCTTTCTGACCATAGGACTTCTGTACTTGGCCTTCCCTTACCTACAGGGCTTGCTCTGTGCTCACTTGAATGTCAGCGGGCCACCCTTTGTGGACCTGCTACCACATTCCACCTGGTCACTCTGCGGCTGCCTTTCCTTCAAGCCTAAGTGACCTTCGCTGTTAACTTCAGTCTTGTCTCCTCTGTGGGACCTGAGTCGGCGACCTCTCGTCAACATGGCAGGCTTGCAGATTGGGTAGGAGTGTATAAAGCTGGCCTCCTGGGCCCATCCCAGACAGCTCCTCTTCTGTTCCTGGTGTCTCCTGGTTCTGGATTGGCTGCTGGCTCTGCCTGGCCTCCCCATACCATAGCTGCAATCCTGCTGGGCCAGGGCTCCTCGACCTTGGCACTGTTGACTGCTGGGTGGACCGTCCTAGGTGGTTAGGCATATCCCAGGCCTCTATCCCTAGGTTCCAGGAGCATCCTGTTGCTCCCAACTGTCCCTAGGCATTACCAAGTGTCTCCTGGGGGGACTGGTTGCCTCCAGTTGAGCCTGCTCTATGCTGGCTGCTCAGAGAGGAGAGACAGAGTGTCTTGTTGGCAGACCCTTCAGAGGCGCTGGAGTCCCCACCAATCAGCCCTGTAGTCTGTCTTTCCCATCCATCAGAAGGGGAGCTCACCCTGTGCTGTTCCCCGGCCCTCAGGTGAGGACTCAGTACACCATGGCTGAGCCAAGTCTCAGCTATCGAGTTGCATTTTTCTTTCCTGCACTAATAGGCAGGGCTGGGGGAGCCTAATTGAGCTGTGAGTTCTTGCATTATTCGGGGATTATTGTTGACTGTGTCATGTCCTGAAGCCACTGGATGCTGCGGATGCTGCATAATTGAATCCGGAAGCCAGTCATACTCAGTTGAAAAACAAAATAGCTTAGCAGTTACTCATCGGCTTGTGAGGGTATAGACCTGGAGCCGTAACTGGGCAGCCTCGAGACAGGAGCGGGTCCGATGGAGAAGCTGTCTGCTGCATGAGGGAGGTGTGCGCTGCCGGGGGGTAGTCCAGGGAGCCTGGGAGGTGGCCGCTGTGCCTGCCTCTGGACCCACGTCTCTAAGTGGGCTACTGAGCAGTATCCTAGCCTTAAGAAGGGATTTCCGACACTGCCATGTGGACAGCCCTTAAGGGCATCGTGTCAAGTGACAAAAAGGCTAATACCTTATGATTCCACTTCTGTGAGGTCCCCAGACAGTCAGACACACAGAGGAAAGGCAGCAGAAGGGTGGCTGCCGCGGACGGGCACACAGTTTAGTTTTCCAAAACACAAAGCCCTGGAGCGGGTTGTGCGAAGTGGAGATGCACTTGACCCTGTTCCAACACGCACTACTGAACACGCCTGTTTAAATGTCTAAGATGGTGAACTTTATGTGTATTTTGCCACAATCCATAATAAACAGAGCCAAATCTCTAGGCTTTGGCTGTCTCTGGGTCAGGGGGACCAGAGAAGTGGGCTGCAGGGCGACTGCCCCACTCTGGAGGGGGACACGGCTAGCCAGCTGACCAGGCCCCGGGAGCCCGAGAGTTGCTTTCAAAGCACGGTTTCATTCCCCTTGAAGGGCAGGCGGGATCTTCCTCTTGTTTTATGAGGGGGACTGAGCTGCCCTTCACTTGCCCTGGGTTCCCGCCTCATTATTCCCAATACTTATGTCCCAGTGAAGTCACCGCAAACATTGAATTAGCAAAAACGGAACCCTGTCCTGAGGAAGCCCAGGGTCAGGCTCCTGTGAGCCTCTGGGTGGTATCTTCATTAAGTGACCAATACAGAACCCGGCTGGCGTGTGCGTCACTGTGAAGACACCTCGTTCCACACGGGCTCTGGTCCACGGGCCACTCAGGCCCCATGCTACAGCTCCCGCCTGAGGGACGCCCCTCTGACCCCACATTCCCTCCATGAGATGGGCTTCTTGCTCTTAGCGAGCCCAGCCAGCACCTCAGCATAGAACTCGGACATTTAAACTGCAGTTGCCCCCAACAGCCCCAAATATGAAATGCCTGGCAGTAAAAAGGACACTCATCTGTCCACCAGGCAGCAGGGAGTGTTTCAGGGGTTCCCATCCTCGGCGGGGGCCATGGTCAGGCAACTTAAGACATCCACATTTCAAGGTCAGGAATGACCTTGAAAGTGCCTTGAGGTGGATTTTGGAGCTACGGGTGCATTTGAGGGCGGTGTTGAGTTTGCAGATGTGGGCTCTGAATGGTGAGCATCGGCTGTCTTAGCCTGTCCTGTGGCTGCCCCTCAGATCCCATCCAGAACACGGTCACTTCCTTTCTGGACACCATGGCCCAGCCCTCTCCACCCTGGCTGCCAACAGTTCTGCCAGGCTCTGCTTCTCTTGCCTCTTGGCAGCAGATTGAAGTGGCAGCTGGAGGGACCCTTGGAAAACACAAATCTGATCTGTCCCCTCTGCCCAGAACCCTCGGGAACAGAGGCTCCGGCCTTCAGTACTGATGAGGAGCCCCAACTCAGTGCTCTCTACTGCCCTCTGGCCTGGGTTTCCTCTCTGTGCCCAGCTCTTCCTGGCACCTCTCATGCCGTGCAGGGGTCCTGTGGCTGCTCTCCCCACTTGGATGGGCGGCTCATGAGGGGTTTGGCTGTGCCCCGGACTCCTAGAATGACACCTGGCTCTGGAGCCAAAGTACTGTCTGCGTGGGGCTCCCCAGGACTCTCCCGCCCCTCCTGCCGGGACCCACACTTACTCTTCTTGAAGAGCTTTTTCCTTCGTCCTGCCAGGCTCAGCTTGTAGTCCCTGCTGTCACAAGTGCAGGCCTCGCCGCCCTGCCCGTAGTACTTAGGGACGAGGTTGGAGAGGGCTCTGCCGCTGCCACCAGGCCGCACCGGGCCCTTGCACTTGTGTAGCTTCAGCTTCCCCGAGGCGTCCTCCACACACTGCCATTTCTGCAGACGCAGCAGGGCCTCAGGTGCAGGGTCTGGGCCACCCCGCTCACCAAACGCACCTTTCCCACATGGTTCGTCTGCCCTGGGGGGCTCCCTCTCCCTCCTGTGCCCAGGCGTTCCCAGGTCTCCCCTGCCTCCTGCAGGGCCTGTGCCACGGCTGCAGGTCTCATCAGCCCGAGCAAGATGCTGCTGCAGCCTCCACTCCCTGCCTCCCCTGCCTCCCCACTCCTCAGAACCATGCTCACCTGGCGGCTACAGCTTTCTTTTTAAAGGGCAAGTTGGAGCGCGTCACTCTCCTACTTAAAGTCTCCCCAGAGCCCCTGCCGCCTTTCCAGGAAGGTGCCAGCTCCCCATCCTGCATGGTCTGGCAGCGGCCCCTCCCCCATCCACCCTCCTGTGGCCTGGGCTGCTGTTCTCCAGCAGCTGGGGAGCATCGCCACCCTCCAGGCCTCTGCCTGGGGTCACTCCTCTGAGGCTTCAGAGTCCACCTCGGCCTCCTCAGTCTTGAAAAAATCCCAGTTTAGGCTCCCTTGAAATCAGCTGTGTTTGCTCTTTCTGAATACAACTAGTTTCTTAATATTTCTCTTGTGGTTAATTCAAGTTTTTAACCTTAATTTTTTTAAAAAGGCTATTTCCTATGGCTCCTATAAATGGAAACCCAGCCACAAAGAGGACACCATAAAAGTGAACACCGTGAAAAGAAGCTGTTTAATCCCCTGGCTGCCTGCTGGGACCTTTGTGCAAATGGCCTTGGCATGGACCCAGGGGTCACCATTCTTCGGACATGGGTCAGAGCTGCCCGGACAGGGGCTGCCTTCTGCAGGCTCCCAGTGCACACCCGACAGGACTGGGGGTCGCAGCACCAGGAGACCACACTTTGGGGGCTGGCCTCGCCGGCCCAGAGGCCCACACAGGCGCAGGCTGCAGCCCAGGCTGTGGCTGGGCAGGACAGGGGTGGCCTTGCTGCTCACCTGCCCCAGCTGCTCACAGGCCGTCTGGTACTCCGCGCGCTGACACAGGTCCTTCACGCGCTGATACTTGGGCAGGAAGTTCTCCTCCTGGGCATCCACCTTGCCGCTTTCCCTCTTGTGCAGCAGTTTCCTGTGGGGGACATGGGCCTGGCTTCAGCTCTGGGTCACCTTTGCCATGGAGGATGTGGGACCTGCTGACCAGAGCTGCTAATTTTTAAGAGACTTAAGAAATTGGAACTATATAAGAAACGTCCCAGTTGGCACGAGTTGACAATAAATTAACAAACGCCCTCCTCCCTCCTGGCCTGGCTGTGAGGTGTGGGTGGCAGGAGCCTGCTGGTCCCTCTCCCAGCCCCAGCACTCACCCCCTCTCCACCAGGAAGGAGTCCCGCCAGACCCTCATCTTCTTTTTCAAGTGAAACCTGGAAAAAGAGCACTCTCCAGCTTCTTACCAGCGGGACCTCCCATGCCCTCCCATTCCCCAGGGCAGGGGAGGTGGCTTGAGGCCAGCCTTGTCCACGGTCAGTCCAGACCCCAGGCTGGACAGGGCAAATGGCCCAGCTGGCCCGGATCCTCCTCTGGGCAGAGCCGCTGCTTCTCCATGATGGGCTGTGCAGCCGCAGCCCGGGTCAGAGTCCCACTCAGCCTGTGATGCACTCCCGTTCCAGGAGTCCAGCTCCCCCATGCCGGGAGGCACAGCTCTCTAGGGGGCTCTGGACAGCAGGCTAATTACGTTGTCTGGGGTGGGGGCTTCTTTGCTCCACTTGAGATGGGTCTTTTCCATTCCTAGGTGGGTACACTGAGGCCCAGAGATGATGTTTCCCCCTGCAACTTGACCCCAGGTGTCTGGCTTGCCAGTGTCCCCACCCTCCAGGCATGTCCACCTTATACAGCTGCTTCGGCTCCTCGTCAGAGGGAGGAGGCTAAGTGGAAGTGGTCCCCTCAGGGCAGCAGAGGACAGTGTCCCTCAGGACTGGACCCAGTGGGAGGTCACTGAGGAAGCCCAAGGTGAAATAGAGCCTCCAGGCCAGTAACGTGCTGGTAGTTCCAGAGCTGGCCACTAGATGTCGCCCTTGCTCTCATCTGTCCCTGCCCTGATTCGCCCACCATTGCCGTTCCCTTAAGTCTCCCAGAACACCTGGGAACATGTCCTCTGGCAATATCTGTCATTAAGCCACAGAGCACTGCCAGGGGGAACCTGCATTCCAGGAGTTGCATCCAGACTTGCTGACAAGCCAACTCAACTTCCCTGGGCTTCAAATTCCCAGAGGGTAAGATGGGGATGCCGCCTCGCTGGGTAACTGTGAGGACCAAAATGAAATAATCCCCTGCAGAGTACTTAGAGGAGGCCTGGTAGGCAACAGTCCCTCAATTAGAGCTAACTCTTGTGATGTTTAATTTGCTTACTTTTAGTTCTGGGAGGGTCCTGAGCTCCAGATGGGAAGATGGGATCCTGGAGAGGGAGCATCCTTCTGTCCCTTAGCAGGTCAGTGGTCAGCATGGAGGGACCCCCAGCTCCTGACTCTTGGGAGATGCCCCCAGCCCACATGATTGGGCCCTGAGCCCATACAGGCTGGGGAGCCCAGCACCCCTTCCCCTCCTCACCGATTCACTGGCCGTTCTGTGTCCAGCAACTTGAGGATGGACTTCCCATCCATGTCCGTGGGGATGTCCAGGCCAGCGATATCCAGGATGGTGGGGGCCAGGTCAATGTTGAGGACAATGTGAGGGTTCCTGGGGGAAAGGGAGAGTGGGGACTCACCACCTGGTCACTGGTACCTGCCTCACTTGGGACAGGGACAGGGGTGGAGGGTTTGAGGCATTTGTGCTGCTTTAACCTCAGTGTCTCCCCAGATTCAGCGCCCCCCCCCATTTCCCTTCAGTGCCTCCTGATGCAGCAGAGTGCTGTGGGCTGGCAGCCCGCCTCCTGCCCCTCCGCTCTCACTTTAGGAGCCACCCCAAAGCCGGGGTCCTGCTCTGGGCCTCCAGGCAGAGGCCGAGCCAACCCCACCTCTGAGCCCAGCCGAGTCCTTGCTATTCCCCTCCAGAACCTTCTTCCTCCCCACCCCTCACCCTGTAGGTCTTTGCTCAACTATTACTAAGGAGGCCTGTGACAGACCCTAACTGCCCCCAGGGCACAACCCTGGGCTCCATCTTAGCCATTGGCCACTTGAGTGTGGCCCAGCCTGGACTTGCTGCTAACCAGCGGTGGGGTCCGGCTGTCACCCTTATGGTTAGGTGCGGGTCTTCAACTCTGTCTAGCCATCTTGCTCTGTCTCCCGCTCGCCCCATGCTTGCTTTGAAGAAGCAAAGATGTCATAATTCTGCCCCAGCGAGGACCCCTGGGCACAGCCAGGGTGGCAGGCTATGTGGGCCGCATCCTCCACACTGCACTCGTCCAACCCCACGAGCCCAATCAGAGGCCCTGCCAGGAAGCGGGGCCCAGACCGCAGTGTGGTGGGTAGGACACGTGCTGCTTCGGGCAGCTGTGCAGGTGGCCCCTGTTCTGAGCACAGAGGCCGGGTGTGAGCTCCTTCCCAGAGGCCCACTGAGATCTAATCCCCATGTGCCCCATTTCTCCATCCTGTTTCCACCATGGTGTTCCTGCCCGGGGGCAAGTGGCTTCAGGGCTGTGCCTGGCACAGGGCCAGTCCTGCTGAGTGAACGGAGGATGCCTTCTCCCTCCCACCTGGTTCTCCGAGGATGGGAGGCAGGTCTGGGGCCTGGGGCTTCAGTCATCTTTGCCCCTTCTCTTCCCCAGACCCATGCTGGGTGAGTACTGGACAGGTCACCAAGTGTGTCCAGGGTCTGGTGGTGAGGCCGAGGAAATGGCTGAAGCCACAGGAGGTGGGCCTGAAGGCCGGGGACGGAGCTGGAGACAGCTGTGGCCACAGGTGGTAGATATGCCAGCCACCAGGAGCTGGACGGGGTTGAGCTGTCCATGCCACCAGGGGTGCGGCTCTGGCTTTGGCCGCGTGGCTGTAAGCTCTGAGCTAATCCCGGAGGCCCCGGGACCTGGGGCCGTGGGCTGATGCACTTACAGGGAGCCAGCTTCCACATTGGGGCCTCTCACGTAGAACGGGACCCTGATATCAAACTCGTAAGGCATGGACTTCCCCTTGACCAGGCCGAACTGGCCGATGTGGTAGCCATGGTCAGCGGTGTACAGGATGTAGGTGTTGTCCAGCTCGCCCGTCTCCACGAGCATGTTGTAGATCTGCGACACAGGACAGGAGCTGAGGCATGGGGCCCTGTGCCTGGCTGCCCTGGCCCAGGGTGACAAGGTGCTGGAGATCCCAGGCCCCTTTCCTCTCCTGCTTCAGGTCACATAAGCCAGGCCCCTGGGACTGTCCCATTGATAACTGCAGCCCTGCCCCCTGGTCCTCCAGCACGCCCCACTCTGTCTCTTCCTTAACTTGGGCCTGCTGACCCCCTGTATGCTCTGGCCGCTTACTGGGGCAGAGACGGACATTTGTCCCCTACCTGCTGTATCTCATGAACCCTGACCTGCAACATGTGCTCCTGAATGAATGAATGAGTGGGAGGGGCCGGACGTGGCCCACAGCAGGGTCTAGGGCTGTCCAGCCGAGGCTGTGGTGACGGCAGCCACAGATCTGAACGGTCCCCGGTGGTGTGGCTGCTTGCTGACAGGGCTGAGCACACTGATGGTGGCCCGTGTGACCGGGAAACTTACATTTTATTGTATTTAACTTAAAGAGCCACAGATAAACAAAATGTGAGACACACACCCACACAGCCCGAGATTCAGCAAGAAAAAACAAAAAAAAAACAATGAATTCTAACAGGCCAGACCCCGGGCGCCTCGCAGACCTGAAGTGAAGAAGCCAGGCATGCAAGCCCAGGGACAGGGACTCCATTTACACGAGGTGTCCAGAACACCAAGGCCACAGAGATAGGGCTTAGCGGGTGCTGGGGGTGGTGGTAGGGGCTGGGGGGAGATGGCAGAGGGTCACAACGGGTTTCTTCTTGGAGTAGTGCAAATGTCCTAAACCACTGAATTGTACCCTTTAGTTGGGTGAATTGAATGGCATGTGAGTTACATCTCAAGCTGGTAAAAATGCAATGTCAGGAAAAACAAAACAAAAAGTAAAGAAAGAAAAAGAAGAAGAAAGAAAAAAGTAGCCCCAGAGCCCAGAGCCCAGAGCCCAGGTTCAAGTCTCAGGAAAGCGGAGCAGGCGTCTGGGTGGCTCCAAGCCCTCTTCCTAGTCTAGGCAGTGCCTCGCACTCTGCCTTTGGCTTCTGGTCCCCTCTGTCTAGTGACCTTCAAGAGAACCCTGAAGGGCAGGGAGGGCCCAGCCCTGGCGTGGCTGGGGGTCAGGCCACACCTGGCGGGAGGCCTACCGTCTCCATGGAGTCGTCCACAGACATGAGGGTCTGGAGGCGTTTGCGCTGCAGCATGTTGGTGAACTCCATGTGGATGGGCTTCATGGGCCCCGTGTAGCGCATGATCCAGTGCTTGTCTGGGTTGGGTGCGTAGTTGTAGCTCGGCGTGCTGGGGGCAGACAGACAGACAGCGTCAGGCCCCTGGTCCAGGCCCCAGAGTCGCCTTGGGTGTGCCCCACCCGGTGTGGGGGGCTGCCTGCTCCACTTGGGGGCCCGTGAACACCAGCAGGTCAGGGGCTCTGCTGATCACCGTCCCGGCCTCCTCCGCATGAGAGGGGCGCCTCTGGGAGGCCCAGCGTTAAGTCACCTTGAGCCAGAACTGCGAAACACAGGCCCCTTTTGTCTCTCAGGCCAAAGTCTCAACTTGGAGCTAGTTTTTCTTTGCCTCTTGTTTGGTGTTTGCTCCTCTCCTTTTAAAAGAATGAAAAGGTAGCCAGGCACAGTAGCGCAGACCTGTAACCCCAGCCCCTTGGACGGCTGAGACAGGAGGATTCAAGTTTGAGGCCAGTCTCAGCATTTTAGCAAGGCCCTAAGCAACAGAGTGCTCGCCTAGCACGCACAAGGCACTGGGTTCGATCCTCAGCACCACATAAATGTAAAATGAAGATATTGTGTCCACCTAAATCTAAGAAATAAATATTTTAGGAAAACAAACAAACAAACAAAAAATCCAAAGAGGCTTCAGTTCAGAGCTTCTAGCAGATCCCAGCAGCTGACTCTGATTGAGCCCTGTTGCTGTGCGTGTGCTGGATGTTCTTTTAGCCACCTTCAAGGGATGGCAAGTGGCAGTCACTGTGGCAAAGTGGAACTACAAAATCTACAAAAAACAATTTTTTTTTGTACCAGGGATTGAACTCAGGGTGACTCAATCACTGAGCCACATCCCCAGCCCTATTTTGTATTTTATTTAGAGACAGGGTCTTACTGAGCTGCTTAGGGCCTCGCTTTTGCCGAGTCTGGCTTTGAGCTTGCAATCCTCCTGCCTCAGCCTCCCGAGTTGCTGGGATTACAGGTGTGTGCCACTGCACCCGGCTACAAAATATTCTTTTGCATTAGATTTTGGTTTAAAAAAATAGGAAACTGATTTAGAAATTAAGTACATACAGTTATGTGAGGCTGGTACCCAAATGTCCACATCTGGACACACCACTGACAACTGTCACAATTACTCTTCCAATTGTGGTTCAATCTCCCATTTACTAAAGAGGAAACAGGGTCCGAGAGGTTCAGGACCTGCCCAGGCTCCCCCCCGAGTGAGTGGGGAGTCCTGGGCCTTCTGCTGTGTGGCCAACTGTGACTACTGATGACAAATGAACAAATAAACGGTGACCTTCACCGGGCTGTGACCGCAGGCTAGGCACGGTCTGAAGCCACCTTCTGTCATCTCCTTCATACACAGTTCTAGGAGCGGGTGCTGTCTTCATTTTCCATGGGTGACAAATGAGGGCATTGGGCCCCAGGGAGGAAAGCTAACTTGCTGGAAAGCCCAGCAGCTGAAATGGCCTCTGCTGCCACCTTGTGACCACAGCCGCCCTGGCCCTGGGGCCTGTGAGTCCTCACATCCTAGGTGCTGGGGCTGAACTTCCCCGGGACACTCCTGTGGAGGGTCAGGTGGCAAAGGCACACAGGTCAACTCGGCTCAGGGCCTCAACACCTTCTAGATGGTGACATATTCCACCCCAACCCAGAGCGCCTCCTGTCACCTCAGCTCGGGCGTCCTGGTGGGGCACGCCACGGCCAGGAGGCCATCTGCTCAAACCCCCTCCTGGGTCCCCTGACCCCACCCCACCCCAGTCAGAGCTGACACAGGCGGAGAGGACAGCGCGGGAGAGGAGGGGCTGCAGGAGCGGGGCGCGCCCTCCGTCCCCCACCTGCCACATCTCAGGACCATCTCCAAATGGGCTCGGGTAGAAACGCGGCCGCTCAGCGCTCCTGACAGCCATGGAGACTGTTGCTAAGCGCCCAGCGGAGGAGGTCCCCAGCCCCGACCTGCCTGGACCCCGCTGGCTGATCCGCAGCCTCCCGCCGCTAAATCCTCCCTCCCCAGCTTCCTCTGATTGTGAGAAGCTGCTGTCCCCTGTAGGCTGGCCTGACCCCGTGTAGAACACTTCCAGAACAAGGCCCCCTCCCGGGCTGAGCAGATGAGAGGTGGGGGGTCCTGGGGTGGGGCCCTCAGAGAGCTGTGGCCTGTGGGAAGACCACCCGCAGGCCAAGGGGCCACGCTCCAGGGTGCCGTCCTCAGCCACCACCCCCGAGTCGCTGGGGGCTAGGCTGGAGCCTGCCCTGGAGGGTCTGCAGCGGGGGACTCTTGGGGAGGATTCTGAGGCCAGAGGCTGCAGAGCCAGGCCCCATGTGGGGCCCAGCCAGCTGCTGGCCACCTGCATCAAGCTGGGCTCCACATGGCCCCAGGGGCCTGTAGAAAGCATCCCAGGAACGCTGGGTGTCCCCTAAAGAACCCAAAGGACATCCCTTGCCTTTTGGGGGGTGCAGAGAAGGGTGACTTCACCCTCACAACCTCTGCACCTGGCCCCTCGTGCCCTGTGTCTGGAGGCCCAACATCTGGTCATCTCAACCTGGCCACCCCTGGGGTTGGAAAGGGCAGCCCGAGCCCCGTGGGAGGCCACAGCCCAGGAGGAGGCCGAGGGCTGCTGGGTGTGGGTCTGTGTGTCTGGTGTTGGGCATCTGTAGGTTTGCCTGTTCGTGTGTGTATCTGAGTGTGTCTGCACGCCTGTGCTTTGGTGGCTGTGTCTGTGTGTCTGTGTACACTGTTTCTGTCAGCGTGTCTGTATGTGTTTATCTGTGTCTTTGTGTGTGTCTGCACGTCTTGGTACGTATTTGTGTGTGTGGCATCTGCACATGTGTGTGTACTCGCATGCACTGGTGGGTCAGCATGCATGTTTCTGTGTCTATGTTTGAACGTGTTGGTGTGTGTTGTGTGTGTGGCGTAGGGATGGCGACTGGGGCCCTGGGCTGGTGGAGTGGAGGCGACAGGGACAGAACCCGCACAGCCTGCCCCAGGAACAGGGACGAGGCAGACCTGCGGGGGGCTGGAGTGTGGAGACTCAGGTGGAAAGAGCTGCCCCGCGGCCCAGGCAGGACTGTCTCTGGTCCCCCTCCACCCAAGGTTGAACACCCAGCTGCGAGACTTTCTGTTTTTGGTTTTGTTTTGGAAATGATCACACCCCAGAGCCAAAAGAGCCTTCCAAATGCACCTCTGATGGGGTGCCGGGGGTTCTCTGCTCCAACAGAGGGCGCTGCTCATTCTCAACTTCTGGAATTTTCAACTCAATAAAGGAGCAGGCCACGCGAACCCCTCCCAGCAACCTGGGCCGCCTGGGAGCAGCCAGCACCTCCGCGGCTGCAGGGACGCGTCCCACTTTCTCAATGGGACAAGCTGGCCACAGAAGCCACGGGCAGGTGGGGCTGGGGGACCTGGTCCTGGGTGGCAGGGTGTGTGGGACCTGGGCAGCCAGATGTGCAGAGGCCAAGCTCCAGCTGGGGGCGAGCACTCACCAGATCTCAGCTGGTCATCTTCTGTCAACTCCCCTCCCCAAAGACCAGGGCTCAGCAGGTTACCCACCGCCCTCCTCCCAGCCTCTCCAGTGCGCTCAGAGGTGATCACAGCCAGGGGCCGAGGAGGGCAGTGTGTCTGACTGTCATGAAAATCAAACACCTGGACACTCAGATTCCAAGCCGCCCTGTCCTTGTCGCCCTGGAAAGTCACAGCAAGGACTGCAGAGTACTGTTCCTAAACAGGAGATGGCGGGAGGCAGAGAGAAGCCAGAGAACTTTCTAGAAAGACATGCCAGTCAGCTGGATGGAGGAGGACTTGGGGGCAGGCAGGGAGATGGGAAGCTTGGGTGGGGCTGGATTTGAACCCTGCTCTGCCGTTTAGCAGACGGGTGACCTCGGATCCCTGTTCCCTCGCCTCCCTGTGCCTCGGTTTCCCCATCTCTAAAGTGGGGCGCCAGGCTGCCTCAAGGAAGAGCCGTGTCACACAGGTGACCACAGCAGAGTGACGGCGTGTCCCTGGGAGATTACAGAAGGCGGTGGCTTCCTTCACTTGGCCTCTGTCTCTCCATGATGGTTGTGTCTGGAAAACCAGCTACCATGTTGGGAGGACGCTCGGCTTCCTCTGAGAGGCCCACGTGGCCAGAAACGGCTCGGTGGGCGCGTCCCAGGTAAGTGCCAGGTAACTACAGCCCCGGTGACACCTGGTGGTGACCTCTACTCCGGGAGACCCGGACTTCAGACACACATCTCCCAGGTGCCCGACACACGGACACAGTGAGGTCGCGAGCGCCTGCCGCTCCACCTGCTAAATGTCTCGGTGATTAGTTGTGTGGCGGCAGCAGCAGCAGCACCAGGTCACTGAGTACCAAGGGACTGGCTGTGACCTAGGTGGGCCCAGGTCTGCCCCCTCAGAAGCGTGTTTTAAATGCAGGAAATAAAACGCCCAGGAGTGCACAGGAAACCACCCAGCACGTCTCGTCCTCAGGCCTCGCACGCAGTGTGACGATGACGGGGATCCGAGTTAAGAACTGCCCTACTCTCGCCTGTGGCCTCGCTGGCCGGGTTGGGATCCCACTGTCACCACCCACAAGCAGCGTGTTCCTGGGTTCTTTAGCCAGGACACTTAAAGCGGCAGCTGTGTCACTGCTGCCATACTACTGTCCCCAGAGCCTGGCCCGCCCACCTTTGTGCTACCCGGTGGCTCCTGCAGGGGCTGAGGCTTACATGTGCTGGGACGCATTGGGGAAGAGGCGTGAGTACTGGGGGGCCGAGTCCTCAGGGCCGTGGGGGGCTGCGTGGCTGATGACCATTAGCACTGGCCTGTGTGGGTACATCTTCTTGGACGTGCGGAAGAAGCTCACGCTGTCGTTGGTGATGAGGTCTGTGAGGTAATCCTGGGGACAGACAGGACAACAGGTGAGGGCCAGGCACCCTGCTACACTTCGGGGACCCAGCAGTGAACAGGACACACTGTCCCTGCCCTGGTCCACCTGCTGCTGGGGCAGAGAGACAACCGAGAAGCAAAATTCACAGGATGGCGTGAAGCTCAGTGGCCAAAAATAAAGCACAGATGAGGTTAGGGAGCATGGGGGACTGCAAGTTGTCATTCCCTGTGACAGATATTAAAAGAATAACAGCTAAGACCATTGAGTACTTGTGATGTGCCAAGAACTCACCTTTGTGTCTTCGTCTTAGCTCATTTAAGTTTTACATAGTCACAGAAAACAGGTCTGATGGCAATCCTTACTTTTCAGAACAGGAAATTTAGGCACAGAGAAGTTAAGTGAATTGTTCAATGTCACACAGCTGGTAAAGGTGGAAGCCAGGACTCCTGAGCTATGGTTCCTGAGTCTGAAGCCTTAGGACTGTACTGAGGTACATCTCTGTGTCCCTGGAGTGCCCGTGGTGGGGGGCAGACGCAGAAAAAAAGTCTAAATAAAGAACCAGGTAGTTACAAGGTATGACAGTTGAAGGAAATATGGAGATGTAAGAAAGGGTGACTGGGAGCTGGGACTGTGGAGACATGATTTAGCTGGGACAGTGGGGGGGCCTCTCTGAAGAGGTGGCTTTTCAGGTGAGACAGAGTGACGGAAGGGCTGGGTATGAAGCTCTGTATCACTGGGTTCCCAACTCTGCTGCCTGCTGGGATCCCTGGGGGCTTTACCGATGCCTGAGCTCACCCAGAGATTCCGATGTGATTAGCCTGTGCCTAAGCCCAGGTATCAGACGTGTCGGAGTTCCCCAGAGGACGCCAGCAGGCAGCCAGGATTGAAAATTACTGATCTAGAGGAAGAGTCCAGGCGGAGGGGCAGCAAATAAAAGGGCTTGGAGGTGGAGCGGGCTTGCCACGTCTTCCAGGCAGAGAAAGGAGGGCAGGGTGGCAACTGGCTCCTAAGAGGGTAAATGTCACAGTCCAAATGCAGAGGTGACACAGGGAACAGCACAAACAAAGGCCTGCAGAGGTGTCTCCAGAAAACCAGACGGCAGCTTGTCTCCTGGGCAGGAGGTAAGAACGTGGCCAGAAGCTGGGGCTTTAAAAGCTCATCCTGGAAGTGGAGACTTAAATTCACACTTAGTCAATCTTAAGCTGCTAGTTCCTCTTGACGACACCAAGTTCTTAAAATGTACCCTGCTTCCTAGAAAGCAGCTCTGCCCAAACTGTCACTTTCAAGAAGAGATCAGAGAAAAAAGGTGAAGGGGCTGTAGGATCCATCCTGAACTGAGGGCACACCACTGTACACACTATGAAGAGTCAGGAGCCTGAAACGCGCCCCTTCAGGTACTCTCCAGCCCGTCCACAGCAGGCAGGTGGCTGCGGCAACACTGCTCCCAATGCACAAGCACACCACAGCCACCTGCTAACTTCTGCTGCTGTCACACCATGCAGCGCCTACAGAGGTTAAAAAGTTCCTTAGAAAGTTGTGTGGTTCCTTAGAAAGTTGTCCAAGGTCCACTGAAGAGAAAGAGCAAGTGACGGACTCAACTTCAGGAGGATTCCTTTTTAAAAGTATGTATTGCCAGGCACAGTGGTGCACGCCTGTAATCCCAATGGCTTGGGAGGCTGAGGCAGGAGGATTGCACATTCAAAGCCAGCCTCAGCAAAAGCAAGGCCCTAAGCAACTCAGTGAGACCCTGTCTCTAAATAAAATACAAAATAGAGCTGAGGATGTGGCTCAGTGGTCAAATGCCCCCGAGTTTAATCACCAATATCCCCCCAAATGTATTTATTTTTATTTTTTAATTGGGGCAGGGGATGATCAAGGTGGAGAGGAAAAGCTAAATCACTAATCTCATATTTGTGAGCAACAAGGAAAAATCTGGAAGGATGGATATCAAGCTGCTGATTGAGGATTGGGAAAAGGGGAGAGAAGGGCAGAAAGAAGGTCACTTGCCACTTGACATACTTATCCTTGATTTTTGTAGATTAACCTTGAGGGGTAAGAAAAGGCTTCATAAGGGGGCTCTGTGGAACCCGTTGTATAAAATATTACATAAAATCAAAGAGCTCCTGAGTTGGGGGACAGAAGCTTAAGGTGTTAGAAAAATTCTTAAAGTGACAACAGAATCTGACAGTGGATCTAAAGCCAGTGCAGAGCCCCCTGGGGTGAGAGGAGAGCCTGCCCTGATGGGAAGTCAGCAGTGTCCTGGTGGGTGAGCTGGGAGTTGGGGGAGGATGTGGCGGGAGCCGCTGGCAACGTGTGGCCAGCGGGATGGGTGGGAGAGGAACACTGCCCTTCATAATAAAGTCGCCTATTAGAGCTTGGCTGCTAGGAAACAGTTTCACACAATGACCGTCAACCTCCATTCCCAGGATGGGATGGACAACAGGGTAATAACGAAACACTGAGAAAGAATAAATGAGAGCAGCCTAGACCGACATGGACCCCACGTGGCTGAGCCTGCAGCATGGGCCTTCCTACAGGTCCTGGGTGGGAAACCAGGCTGTGGGAGGATATGGATGAGGCAATGTCACTTAGATCAAAGTCTAGGACCACACACCACATTCTCCAAAGCTGGCAATGGCTGCACCTGAGATAAAGGATAAAGGTGTGTGGGAAGCAGAAGCACTGAATTCAGAAGCCAGGTGCCTCCAGGAGAGGAGGCAGGCCAGGCCAGGCCGGGTGTGAGATCACCAAGCGAATCGGGCTCCTCTGGGCCGTGTGACGTCCTGGCCTTACACCTGGTGGTGTGTGGGGGGAGATGGCTGTGCCTGCTTCTCAGGGCTGGCACTGGGCTTTAACGTGCTAATAGATGTTAAGCTCTTGCCACGGTGCCTTGCACGCAGCCGGCTCTTGATAAGATTAGTCTGTAATTACAGCTGGCCTGGTGGCTTGGCAGGTCTCCTGCGTGGCTGAGAGCTACTCGTCCTTATCAGTATTCCCCCAAGGCCACTCCTTTGCTAAGTGAAGTCTTCCCTGATCTCCGACTGCTCCCTGGGACACTGCAATGACAGCCGACACACAGCTCCCTCCACGTCCCACCCATGCTCCACTGTGGGCAGTGAGTGCTGGGCTGGCCCGGGAGAAGGGCTGCCCCTCTGCCACAGCACCAGAGCCAAGATCAGGTGATGGGGTAGAGGGGTCCTGGCTGGGGTGGGCAGCATGCAGAGACACGTGGGACACGGGGGACACCCAGGGACTGGCTGCTGACTGGTGGAGGGGTACGAGAGGGGCAGGCAGCTCCCCATCCCTGTTGGTTTGTGGTCCGGGCGGTTTGGGGAAGGGACAGAGATGGGAGTCCAGGAGAAAGAGGGCCCGAGGAAATGCTTAGTTCACATTGGGGCAAGCTGAGTTGGGTGCCTGGGGCCATGGGGAAGGTCTCAAGGTTCTGAGCTGGGAAGGGCAGGTGGGATGATGGGAAGCCAAGCTGGCCGCCATCACCCTTCAGGAGGTGGCCCTCTGTCCCCCTAGCAGCCAGAGCCAGCTACTCCTCACACCTGGGGCAGAACAGCGAGCTGAGGGCCCGACTGCCCTGGCACACCCCACCATGCCCGTGTGGGTAGGTGCTGTTGAGGGGTTTAGGACTCCGCTCCTTCCCTCTTTGGAAGTCACAGCTGAGCCAGGGCCAGGGCCCGGCTGGGACACCCCCTCTTGCACACTGCGTGCGAGCCTCCAGGGTCTTCCTGTGGGGCCCCCCCGCAATCTCCATCAACTTAACACAGAGCCTCTGGGGAGGCTGCTGATCGGTGGCTCTGGGGGGAGGTGTGCCTCCCCCCCCCGCCCGCAGTCACTTGGCTCCACCGCCCTCTCCCCAAGGAGGAGTCGGCGCCAAACACTTGCAGGGGCAGGCCAGGGCCGCGCATGCGCGCTGGGGGTGGAGCCTGCAAGGGCCACGTGGGCAACCTCCTGCCTGCGCGCAGCCTTGGCTCCTCCGAGCCGCTGAAGGCGCTGTGTGCTCGCTGAACCAACTGTGTCCCAGGTGCCAGGCTCCCTGTGCACGGCCAGGGATGTAGTGACCGGTGTCCCACTTTACAGGTGAGGAAACCGGGGCCCCCAAGTTGATAAGCAGTGCGCCCAGGTGGTAACGTCTCCGCCCTGCAGGCGCCGTCCCAGTTGCAACGACTACTGACCCTCTTCAGGCAGCGCGGAGTGGCCGCTCCAGGAAAGCTTTCACGTGGACGCTAAAATTTTAATTTCATATATTTTTCACGTCATGAAAATTACTCCTTTAAAAATTTATTGTGATTAAAAATAAAACATGAGATATGCCCTTTAAATTTTTAAGGGTGCAGCGGATCCGGAGAACTTCTTTGCCTTGCAGAACGTGAACTTCCGTCTGCTAACCAGCGGCTCCAGCCCCGCTCCCAGCCCCGCCTGCTCCTACAGATCTGGGGAGCCTGAGTGTCTCCTGTCTGGATTATTGCACTCAGCACAATGTCCTCCAGGCTTATCCGTGTCCCCCGCAGGATTGGGAACTGAATCCAGAGGCGTTTTACCACTGAGCCACATCCCCATACCAGCGTCACTGTCTAAGCCAGGGGTCTGGGGACTCCCACCCCAGGGCCACACCAGGCCCACTGTCTGTTTTTGTTCAGGAAGTTTCAGGGGACACCGCTGTCACAGTTGGCATATGAAGGGCCACTGTGTTGGAGACATGGTCCCCAGCCTGTGGTGCCCATGGAGTGCCAAGGCCTAGGGGGCGAGAACTGGTGAAAGAAGTGGAGCGCTGGGGAAGTGTCCTTGAAGGGGACACTGGTGATGACACACAGGCCCCTTACTCTCTTTGCTTCCTGGCTGCCATAGAGTGACAGGCCTCCTTTGACACCGGCTGCTACCATGATGTGACCACATGGTCACAGGCCCAAAGCAACAGGGTCAGACCACCAGGGCCTGAAACGTGAGCCCAAAGAACCTTCTTTCTTCTGGGTTCTGTCAGGTATTTTGTTACAGTGACAGAGCCAGGGAGCACAGCAGCCGTGCTGACCCGTTTTACCTCCGCGGTACTCCCATGGCCGACTCAGGGCATCCTCGGACAGTGGCTGGTGAGCCCAGAACAGCTAAGAAAGCCCCCGAGGCCATGATTTGTGCTACTGCATGCGGACTGCATGCCGCACACAAGGGGCCCCTTAATAGATCCCCAGACACGGTGGTAAAACCACGATGACCGTCCCTCCCCCAGCAAAGCCCCTCTGATAAGGAAGACACTACCAAGTGCTGGGGAGGACCGTGGGGCCAGTGAGTGGGCTGCCAGCTGGCCCAGCATGTCCCGGGGACTCGACCCCTGGAAGGCCATGGAGAGAAATGGTGCGAATGTCCACCAAACGTCCAGGTTGGTGTTCACCACAGTTTGATTCATCATAGATTCGAACTGGAGACAACCCTAGGACCCCTGGGCCCCTGGAGGGATGGACAGCTGGCCATCTGCACCGGCGACAGAGAGACCACTGCCGACACTCACAGGGTGGTGAGCCTCCCGGCTTCACGCCGGGTGCAGAAAACCAGAAGTGGAGGGGGTGTGCCGTGGGTTCCCTTCATGCGAGGCTCCAGATCAGGCGGGAGCAGCCCATGGCATGCAAGTCAGGAGGTCACCTCGGGTGTGCAGGCTGGGACTGGAAGGGTCCTGGGGGCCTCTGGGGCTGGGAAGGCCTCTGCCTTGATCTGGGTCGGGCTTACACAGAGGCATGTGGGCGAGAAGCTTCCTGAAGCAGCCGCTCAACACCATGCACTGCGCCAGCTCAACCGATGCGGGACACTGCGTCCGAGGGAGGCCACTGCGGCCACTCTCAGGCAGCACCCACCAATGCCGACGTGCCCACCCGTGACACCCAGCGGCTCGGCTCCTGGAAACATCAAGAAACACAGCAGACTTTCCCCACAGCTCTATTTCAAGAGCCCCCAGTGGAAGCGCCCAGTAACAGGAGAACAAATACGTTCTGTGCCTTGGAATCAGCAACTTGGACAGGGCGCCATGTGTGGCCATCCAATGATCCCTCGTCCTCTGCAGGCACCATCTGTGGATCATCCTGCCTCAGCCCAATGCTCAGACCCCAACGCTCAGAGCCAGACCGACAGACAGAAGACCCGAGAAGCAGAGGGTGTTCGGTGAATGGCTCAAAGGCATGCAGTCGAGCACTGAGTAGGTCAGAGCCGAGGGGACCCTGGGCGCCGGGTTGTGGGCCTGCGCTGGCCGTGGCTACGCAGCATGGCGGGCCGGGGAGGCACTTACCTTGGAGTAGTCGAAGCCGTGCTTCTCCTTCACCCCATTGCGGCACAGTGTGTAGTTATAAAAGCGGGAATTTTTAAGGAGTCCGACCCACTCCTTCCAGCCGGGCGGCACGTAGGAGCCGTTGTACTCATTGAGGTACTTCCCGAAGAAAGCTGCAGGGGACAGATCAGGAGGGCGGTGAGCAAGCGGGTCAGCAGAGCCTCTGGGTGCCACCCACCATGCTCACCTCACGGCCCTCTGCCACGAGGGCTCTAGCAGGCCGGGGCCAGGGACCCCATCTCCAGCGTTCCACATGCACCAAGTATATAGGGTTGCCGAGAAGATCAACTATTTGAAATATGGTCATCCAAATATTAAAAGAATTTGCAACACAGTGACATATCCTTTAAAAATTAGCACATCTGGTCAGGGAGGCGACTCAGTGGTGGAGCACTGGCCTAGCATGCGTGAGGCCCTGGTTCCAGCCCCCGCACTAAAACACACACACGTCAAAAGCAAGACTTGCAGAGAGTGATCATATCAGACTTCTCAATATCTGTAAGAACTGCTGCAATGGGATATTAAATGATATTGGTAATTTCTATGGATGACAAAATTATAAATTCTGCCAGCATATGGCGTTCTGTGGCCTGTATGCAAAAGCTGAGTGTTAATTGCACACTAGTGAGAAATAAGAGCATCTCGTTCCCCCTTCAAGTTTGTGGAGGCCTTAAACACTGTGTACTGCAGTGACCAGAATGACTAACAAAAAGCGGAGAATGCCAAGAGCTGACAGGGATGGGGGCAACGGAACTCCTGCCTGGTGCTGCCAAATGGGCCATCTGTTCCCACCACCACGGAAATTTAGCTTTGCCCTGTTTCCTGGGGATTCAAGCATCCAGCTCCCTGAGCTACCAAAGGGTCTCTGTTTTGGGGTAACCAAGCACCTGCCAGGCCCCCAGGGAAACCCCGCAGAGGGACCCTGCTCCGTCTCTGCTAAACTTGAACACACCACTTCTGAGCCAGGGATTAGAATCTTGGGTATTTACCCAACAGAAACGCACTCACATGTTCACCAGGAGTCTCACATAGACATGTTCATGGCAGCACATTTGCCATGCAGAGAGAACTGAATCCATACGCCAACTGTGACAGCGGTGTCCCCTGAAACTTCCTGAACAAAAACAGACAGTGGGCCTGGTGTGGCCCTGGGGTGGGAGTCCCCAGACCCCTGGCTTAGACAGTGACGCTGGTATGGGGATGTGGCTCGGTGGTAAAACGCCTCTGGATTCATTTTGCCCACATAACTAAAAGCAAAATGTTCATTGACAAAAGGACGGGGGAACGAGACTCCTGTGCGTGCATTCAGCGGAGAACCACACAGCCACGGGGAGGACCTGGTGCTCCCGCGAGATGGACGCAGCTCGGCAACCTAAGACAGTCCAGAGAACTACACCAGAGGTACGATGTGAGCCCCACGGGTCTCAAAAACAGGCAAGAGGAATCTGTGGTGCTGGACACGGGGGACAGTGGTGATCTCAGGGTACAAGAAGAGCAGAGAAGGGCGGGCTTCTTGGGGGACGATCATGTTCTGTTTCCTGCTGAACATGGGTGGCTCTGTTGGTGAACTAAGGACCGGGACATCGGGGCGTGGTGTGCTTCTGTGTGTGTGTGTTTCATGTCACAACAGAGCTTATTAAAAACCCTGCTTCATCAGGAAGGGGACACCTAACCCTTTGTGGGCTAGGGACACAGACAAGCTCTTCTTAGCGAGCCTCTGCTGTCCCATTTAATCTTTTTAGCTTAGTGATAATGTACCCTTTTAAAATAATTGTAACCTATAAAGACATTTTACAGAAATGTGAAGCAGAAACAGAGTCCTATGCTAGCGCCCCTTTCCAGAGGGGGACGCTGGGGTACCAAGGCACCACAAGGACCACTGAGCGTCAAGACGCCTCAAGACTCCAGGGCTCCAGGCAGCTGTAGGGAGGATCGTGGGCGGGACCCTTGGCCCTGGGTAGCAGGGAGCTTCCCATCACCTGAGATGGCAAGAGGCAGGGCTGGGCTGTCCAGAGCAGGGGAGAGAGGGCCAGGCTGGGCCCCGAGGGGCCCAGGGGAGAGGTCTGCCTGGGACCTTGGAGAACACACCAGGAGCTGGGGCAGCCTGTGGCCCAGAGGCTGTGACGGAGCAGGGTCCCTCTGTGGGGTTTCCCTGGGGCCTGGCAGGGGCTGCCCCAAAGCAGAGACCCTTCGGTAGTTCAGGGAGCTGGATGCTGGAGTCCCCAGGAAACAGGGCAAAGGGGCACTCTGCTGAGTGCTGGCCTGCCGCAGGGAGGGAGGTCAGGAAGGGAAGGCCCCCCAGCAGCCCCAGGGAGAAGGAGCCTCTTCCACCTGGGAGGCCGAGCAGAAAGAAATGGAAGGACCCGGCCTCCTGGGGAGGCGCAGTGGATGGCCGTGCCATCGGACCTGAGTGGTCTCCAGTGTGTTGAAGACGCAGTGTGTGGGGGGTGGCTGATTAAACACGACTGCGTCCCACGACTGCGTCAGGCGGTGAGGACTGACCAGGTCCCCGGAGCAGCAGGGAGACTCTGCTGGGCTGTCACAACGTGGGGGAGCCGTTGGCATCCAGGGGGCAGGGGCCATGGAGCTGCTAACTCTCCTCCAAGGCACAGGGCGGCCCCCTCACTACGAAGAATGATCCAGAACAAAACGTCGATGCTGAAGTCGAGAGAAACCCTGATCTTGTTTCCAAACTCCACCCCAGCCCTCCTTGCGGCTCTCCTCTCCGAGCCAAGAGTCCCGAGAGCACTTCTGGCCAGGGAGCAAGGCTGAGAGGCCCCGTGACTGTCCCCACCCAGCACTGCCTTCCGTCTGAAGCTCTCCCCAACACCCCGGCCCCTCCAGGCCCTCCTGCTGCCCTCAGCCCTGGCGAGAGGAGGACAGGGCAACCGGGTGGCCCTTCCTGTGAAGGGCACATATGTTCAGCTCCACAGGACGGACGGTCTCTGTGGCAACTGCTCGGGGGACGCTGCCCTTGCAGAACTATCCCGGGATGTGAACAAATGGGCGCCGCTCTATTCCAATAAAACTTCACTTACAGAAACAGACGAGGGCCGAGTGTGTGCCGTCACCAGTCTGTAACCACGGCAGGGCTGGTGGCTGGCAGGGCTGCAGGGACAGGCAGGGTGTGCAGGGCGCTGCCTGCAGGGGACCTGGCCTCGGGAGGCTTGCTCTCCCTGGGCGGGGAGCGAGGGCCGCTGGCTGCTTTGGCCTCCAGCTCTGCAGTTTGGTCAGGAAACCTGTGTCCTCTGAAGGAAGCCGCCCCCAGCCTCGCCATCCCTCTGCCACCTGGTCATTCCCTTTTTCTATGGGCTCACGACCTCAGCAAGGAACGGGGTGGGGTCCAGCAGCCCCCCGCAGGGGCCCGGCACTTTCTGTTCCTGAATTACGGTCAGTGGTGACGGGAGAATTTCCTTTTGAAATAACTGAAGTCAAAGGAGGGAAACAAGAAAACCGTGAAGTCAATAAGAGAATCGGCGAACCTGGCGAGGTACGAATCCCAAAGCCGGGCGGGCCTTGCTGAGTGGGGGTCACGGCCCCAGGGTGTGTGTGTTTCACGTGTCCACCGACAGCTCCAGTCGCCGCCCCCAAGGACATCTCAAGGACACACTGTGCATATGAACGTGCGCCATAGTCTAGGTGTGCGCCCCGTGGTGTCTGTACAACCACCAACAGCCTAATGACGCGCTTCTCAGAACGTGTCCCTGCTGGCAAATGACGCGTGAGTGTATTTTGGCAGGAGCTGGCCTGACCACTGGAGGCCGCAGTGCCCAGACCTTGAGGAACCCTCCCTCCTGGGAACAACATTCCACAGGGACTGTGACGCATGAAGTGGTGACGTCGGTGGTAACAGGGACAAGGAAAATAAAGGACAGTGACATGACACGCGGCACCATGAGGCATCCCGACACTGGCCACTGGACTGAGTGGTCAGGGGGGCTTCTCTGGGGCCTGAGGAGGAGCCCAAAGGGGATAGGGGACCACCAGGGAGACAGTGTCAGGCAGAGGGGACCCCAGTGGACAAAGGCCCAAGGGGGGGACCTGAGGCCCACAGAGGGGGACAGAGGTGAGGACGTGCGGGGACGGGCTGGGGCGTGCTGGGTCCTGGAGGTATGGTGAGAAGTCATGAACTGGGACAGGGAGCCCTACAGGGCCCCACGTGCCCTGAAACGTGATGTGCCAGATTTTATATTTTATACGCATTTTCGCAGCTTTTGACACCTTCTGAAAGAAACCCAGGACCACGGGACACTCAAGACGCAGGGAGTTTCTCCCCTGGGTTTGTAGAAAAGCAAATAAGAGCCCAGAGAGGAAGGGTCCCGCTCCACGGGCGCCGCGCCCTCTCCCAGGCTTCCTGTCACTGACCAGTCAATCCCTGATTGTCCAGGGAGATCCGGGCCAAGGCCACTCTGACCAGGTGCGGCCTGGGATGCTGAGAAGTGTTGCTGGTGTTTCTTGGGCGTGGCGGGCAGGGCCTGTCCCTGCCTGAGGGAGCCCACCCCCGCCCCGTGGGTGTCAGAGCCCCCAGCTGTTCCCTCCACGGGATGGCCCCCTCTCTGCTCTCCGACTCCAATCCTTACAGAATCCAGGAACAGTTTATTATTCAGGTTCCGCGAGGCCCTAGAAAACAGGGCTTCAGTCAGGAGCTTTTAGTGCCAAATTAGATTCTGCTCCCATTTGATGAGATTTCCCCAGGGCAGATTTTATACGGCTACTCCAGCGCCAGTCGAGGTGGAGAACCCAATTAGCATGAGCCCAGGGCCCGGGACACACAGCCAGAGAATGAGCTGGAATTCAAACCAAGATGAGCAGCTCAGTCCAGGTCCTGGCTGCAGCTGGGGAGTGGGCTTCTCCAAGCTGCAGAGGCCGGGATGTGCTGGGGAGGGGACCCCAGGCTGGCCAGTGCAGGCAGAGCCACCTGCCAGGCAGATTGACAGGCTTGATCCTGGGCCAGGCAAGGCCATTGCCAATGTGCTGGTTGTCACTGTCCCTAGGAAGCAGGCTGGCATCCACCGACAGTACAGAGCTTGGGGGCCTCTGTCAGACAGGCCCTGGGGTTTCCCGCCTGCAGTGGAGACCCGCTGTGCCCATCAGGTCCTGACTGTGGTCTCTGGGCACAGCCACTTCGTTAAGCACACGGGGCTGACCTCAAGTCCTGGCCCAGGGCGGGTGCACTGTCTCCTATTGACCAAGCAGTGCAGCACGTCCTGCCACCAAGGCTGGCTCAGGGAGCCCCGTGACCCAGGCTGGGCCAGTTGGAGAGGGTCAGCCCTGTGAGTTGGAGGCAGCTGCTAATCCTGGGGCTGGGAGCTCGGGGCTGCCGGCAGCCATCTTGCCACTGAGCGTCTACCTGGGTGTGAAGCTGCGTGGAAAGAGCTGAGTTGGGAGGCGGGAGACACAGCGAAGAGATAGACGGTGGGTCCCGGTGTCCTGGAGCCATCTTGAGCCATTTTCAAACAGGCCAGGGCGGGCCTCCAGGGAGCCAAGGCAGGGAGGCTGGCCCACATCCCAGTGGCCTCCAGGGAGGCTGGGCACACGCCTCAGCCCAGGGCATCGGAGGCACCGAAGCCGAAACACACTGAGTGACGTAAACCAGTAAGTCCCCTTCCCCGCTTGTGGCTGCACCAGGAGGCGCTTTGCTGCAAACTCCGCAGAGCACCACCCGTCAGTGACAGAAGCACACCAGGACCGATGGCCAAGCACGTCTCTTCCATGCAGTCAGGTCACTGTGCACCTCCTTCAGTTCACGCACAGACAGCAAAGCCGGTAGCTGGGTTGTCACCTGGTCTCCCAGGGACACCTCCGACAAGGTTTTTTATAAAAACGGAGGGGGCTTGCCGAGAGGGGTCACATCACGGCAAGGACATGAGAGTCACGACACTAAAATGGAGGCTCCAAGGCCACAGAGCCACAGAGGTGCAGGGGCTGCCGGACGGTGCTGCCAGCGGCCCTGCTCCAGAGGCGGCTCCACAGCCGGGAAACCGGGCCGAAGGTCAGCCCCAGTGGCCTCAGAGAAGATGAGTGGCTGTCATGAAAGAAGTGTCCCAGAGCAGGTGATGCTGACGGAAACACACCCCGACCCATCACATCAGAGACTCAGACACTTGAGAACGCTGTGTGTCCTTGGCACATCTTGCACCTCCTGGGAGCTCAACTAGGGTTGACAACCGTCCCCCTCGTGGGGCTCCGTGGGAACTGTGACCGTCGTCCCTCAGTACCTGCAGGTGACTGGCTCCATGACCTGCCTGCTGCACCTGAGTGCCGACCCAAATCCACGGGTGCTCAGTTCCTTGTGAAATGGCGCAGATCTGTGTATACCCTCCACGGACCTCCCAGCTGCGCCACGTGGCTGGGGACAATGACGAGGAAATAGTCCGGGCACGTTCAGCACAGAGAGCTTTGTTTTGTTTTGTTTTTTAGTATTTCGGGTTCTGCGTTGAATCTGTGGATGTGGAAGCCGCAGAGACAGAGGTCCGACTGCACACGTATGTGACCAAGAATAAGCACAACCCAGGGTCACCGAGGGTGGTGTTTTCATTGTCACCAGGGTTGGTCCTCTGCTCTACCAGCTTCTTGTCCATTAGCACCTGGCCACAGATTCCCCGCGAGTCCTAGGTCAGAACCACGCTCTCCCCTCCCGCTGCGAGGGCGCTGGCCCCTGTCCCCCCTTGTTCCTGCCCCACAGGCCGCCGCTCTCATGCAGGAAGGCCCATGGTCACTTCCCTCCTGGCCGCAGTGTCCCCCACTTTGAGTTAAGTGCTGCGGGGACCTTTCAGAGTCTGCCAGGGGACTCGGCCCTCCTGTTCCCTCTCCTGGCCCTGAATCCAGCTGAAATTGCCTCGTAGCAGATTGCATTTGTGGTCTGTTAAGAGTGGTGTCTTGCAGTGACGGGGGACTGAGATTAGTTGGCGGTGAGCCTGGTGCAGAGGGCACGGGAGGCGTCGGGCGGATGCCAGGCGAGCTGAAGGCCGGGGGAGTCGGGGGAGGTGAGCAGGAATCTCGGTCCTTTCAGAGCCAGAGGGCAGCTGGGCCAGGCTGGGACTTCTTCCTGGTCCCTCCCAGCATCTCGTCCCTTCCCCCAGCAATGCAGGGCACAGTGGCCAAGGTGCTGGATCTGCCACCCTTTGTTGTGGGGTTCCATGCTAGTGACGTCACCCCATGCCTTGGCTGGCAGCAATGACAGGTCCTGGGCCCTACTGGGCGTGGCTGGGCTTAGAGTGGCCCTGCCTGAGGAGAGCCTCTCCCCCATCCTGGGCCATCTGGGTAGAGCTGTCGACAGGGCTGTTTCAGGGACACTGGTGACTTGGTACATATTCATCCCAAGCCATCTCCAGCCACACCTGACATTAAGTATAACTGATAAACGAGGAGGAGCTGGGACAATCGGGGCTGGCTCACTGTGTCCTGCTGGACGCGGCTGACAGGTCGTTACAGTCACTGGACCTGGCCACTCCCCTGTATGTGGGAACCAACACCCACACTCCTGAACTGGCTCCTTCTAACTGACATCCCAGGTCAGATAACACCTCCCCTGAGCCGCTGACCCGACTGTCTTCATTCTTTCCCCAGCAGCCAGTCCTCTCTGAGATCATCCTACTTGCCCCCTTATCTCTACTTGGGATGTTGGGCCCCGGGGACAGGGGCCTTGCCTGGGCACTGTGGCCCACCCAGACCTGTCAGGAGAGGGCACTGTCAAAAGACCTGGACGAGGGGCCAGGCCTCGCTGCGCTGTCCAGCACCTCAGGTTGTAGAAGGAGCACCCGGGTCTCAGAGGGCCTTTCTGCGGGAGAGCGCGCTGGGTGGCCGAGGGGTTTTGTGGCATCTGTGGCTGAATCTAGGAAGGGGCTGCGGCAGGGGCAGTTTGGGGTGGGGGTCGGCGAAGGGGTCAGATGGGCTCACCCTGAGAAGCCGGCCAGCCGTCCAGGGGACCTGGGTGGGCAGCTGGAGGCGGAGGACCAGGTTCAGGACCCAGGTGGGGTGGGCAGACGACTGGGGTGTTAAGCAGTGTGATGGCATCTGAGGCCACGGGATGGGGGTCTCAATCTGCAGCCCAGAGCTGGGATTCAGGCAGCCCGTGAGGCCGGGTGGGAGAGAACGCTCTTCGTAAGTCCCAACGAGCATCCTGCCAACAAGGAACCACAGCAGAACCCGAGGCTGGGCCGGCACTTCCAAATCACCTTCCAGTTAACCATTCTGAAAGACCCTTTACACGGGGGTGACACCACGGTCACGGAGGCCATCGGACCCCATCAGCTGTCAGGGTGACCTCCGCGGGGCATCATTTCCTGTGCACAGAAGCACCCACATCACAGTTTGCAGAACACGGTGGCTGTGCCTTGCCGTCACGGGCTTCCTGTGCGCTCCATGCCTTTCTGTCTGCGAGCGGGGGAGGCGCTCCTGGTCAGGAAGGAAGTGGGTGTGTCTGTCTCCTGCGTCCTGCCGTCTGGATCAGGATGTGGACACAGTGACAGTGGCTCTACCTCCATCCAACAAATCATGGGGTGGCAGTGACGTAAGACCAGCTGGCTAACGTCACCTAGGAGGGGTTAGGAATCTTCCGGAAAGGGCCAGACTGTAACCATTTCAGCTGATGTGGTTGGAATGAGGCCTCTAGCAATTATTCAGCTCTGCCACCAGAGAGAGAGCACCATAGATAACATCTAAACTAATGGGCATTTTCATAGAATTTTGTTTGTGAAAACTAAGCTGGATCCCATGGGCTGCAGCCCACCGACCCCTACAGGTAGGGATATTGTCAATACTGGTGAGACCACCACGGCCATCAGCTTCTTGTTTGAAAGAGAAGCTTGGAATCTGGATCTTTTTGAGGTACTTATCAGAACTTTCCCCAAAATCCCAGTGAAAAGTTATTAATTCCATATTAAATAGAATAGAGCTAGTAATTTTCAGATTTTAAACAGCACTTTGTAGCTGGGCGCAGTGGCACACACCTGTAATGCCTGTCACTTGGGAGGCTGAGTCTCAACATGAGACCCTCCGTATCTCAGAATCATAGAAAGGGCCGAGGATGTGGCTCAGTGGAAACGCGCTGCTGGTTCAATCCTCAGTACAAAACCAAACCAAGGCAAGACAAAAAAACCCTCGTAAGTCAGAACATCCTTGGGATGGAAGTGGGGACTCGCTGTCAGCTGCCATTTTGCAAGATCCAAACTTGGTCCCGCATGGGACACATTGGTTGAGCTGGTCCCCATCAAGTGGTCCCACTCGTGCCACCAGTAGAAGGGGCCTGAATTGGGTGATTTTCACCACTTGCCACTGGGTTTCTTGGGGGCTCCTCGTTTGGGCAGCAGAGAACAAACAATCCCATCACCCTGGGGAGCCGGGTCTCCTGAGCAACAGTGATAAACGGGAAGAGGCTCTTCTGCAAACTCGAGAGCCCCATAAACATCAGAGGCGCAACACCACGGGCGGAAGTCCTCGTGTTTTGGGGCAGACAAACTGACAGAGGAGTCAGGGCTGGAGAGGAACGAGTTCAATACAGCCTAGGCCCCAGGGCGCAGGGCCAGGGCCCATGGGGAGCGGGGAAGGGGAGGTGGAGAGCCTGGACGTGGGGAGCGGGACCCATCCTTTTCACTTGGGGCCTTGCAAGGTCACAGCACGGCTTCTCTCCTGTTTTTGGAAAGACACCAAATGCAAATTGCCACACGCCCTGATAAATCAATGCGGTTCTGATGCCAGTGACGGGATCCTGCTGCACGGAGAAGTGAAACTCCAAGTGGGGGGGGGACCTGGCTGCCAGGGTCTCTGCAGTGGACGTCGTCCAGGGAGCCGCCATGTCCTCTTTCTCAGCCTCACCTGCTCCGGCAGGCTGTCTCCGGCTTCCCCTCCCCGCCCGGCACAAGACCCAACCTCGGTGATCAGGTTATGGAGAAATGTGACCAGCCCTGGGCCAATGACAGCCTCTGGGGACTTCTGTTGGAGTCACTGGGAGGAGGCCTCTCTTTCAGCGAGGGTCACCCAGGAGATGGCACCTGTGCAGGCCACCCTGCCACCAGGGACGGACCCTTCCTGAGAAGAAGGCCAAGTCTAAGGAAAGAGATCCATGAGGCAGAAAGGGGTTCATGGCGGTGTTCGAGCATGGGACCTGCAGTCTGCCTGGATTAATCACATTTCTTGATCTTGGACAAGTGACACAGAGATTTCTGCTGACTTCCAGCCTGAGAGTCATCCACTCATTCCAGTCTTTACTGAGCACTCAGTACCCACCAGGCACCGTTCACAGATGAGCAGCAAACAAAACTGGTAAGAAATAAGTTCACAAATACGTAGGATGATTTTGAGAGGATAAGTCCTAAGAAGAAGGGGGACAGGTGTCTCGGCAGAGAACGGCAGGGGTGGGTGCTAACTGATGCAGGCAGGCCAGGCCAGAGGAGCAGATGGGTCAGAGAAGTTCTCCACGGAAGGTGAACGAGGACAAGGAAAAAGCTGTAAGAACAGTGTTAAACAGAGGCAAAGTGCAAAGGCCCTGTGGCAGGAATGACCTTGAAACTTTGGAGAAAAGCCAAGAGGCCAGAGTGTAGTCAGAAAGAGAAAGGCGAGATGTGGACGGAGGTGAGCAGGCTAGGAACGGGGGTGAGCTTACTTGATGAGCACAGGGTTTTAAGCAGAGAGTGACTGAGTTAGAAATCTGTTTTTTGAAGCACTGTCTGGCTTCTAGGTGGAGAGGAAGGATGGTTAATTGCTGGGGAGAGGCAGGGACCAGCAGATAACCAGGGCAGGGGCTTGTCCGGTCCCTTAACAAGCTGCCTCCTGCCTGCCTCTTCCTGGAGAGGCTGCTGTGAGAGAGCAAAGCTGAGCTGCAGGGGACCACGTGGCCCAGGCCAACTGGTAGCAGCAAGCCCCGGCACAGCGGTCAGTAAAGGTGCCATGGAGGGTGGGGTGCATGGGCCTCTAATTAAATGCTGGCCTTAGCTCTCCACCACTCCCTGTGAGGGTCACGCAGCTCCAGCAAATGAGGGCAGGGCCCATTCATTCATTTCCTGTGAACTCCATTAGCTGGGCAGGGAGGGCTCCCCAGCTGGCCACAGGTTTATTGCTGGCCTCCCTGTGTCCTAACATCTCCTTTGTCCCCTTTGATGTGTGGCTTTGTCCAGAAGGACAGGATGCAGGAGGTGGGGGAACACAGGAGCCTTCCAGAACAAGGCCTGAGGCGCTGTCAATCAGAGGGTGTGTAATTACCGCTCTGGAGGAATCTGACACTAACCTGATCCTGAAGAGCCTTCTCAACGCTGTCCCATGTCTATGACAAGCATTTTATAAGGCTCCCTCATTTTCCTGAAAGGAAATTTGTAGGTAACAAAAGCGACCTATGCGCATCATTTCCAAACATAAGGCTCTGACCACAATCCACAAGGAAAACAAAGGGAAAGCGATTTTTAATAAAGGGAGATTTCAACATGAAATTTCTGGAGCACATCCATCAGGGAGACGCACTGCAGCAGCCAGATGCCTGCACCTTGACACCGTTCCCTGGGAGGGTGACAGCTACAAATGTGGTGGGTGGGCGGGTGGCATTTGCAATTCAGATGCTTTGGGTGCCACTGCCATTAGGAATGGGATTTTCAGAAATAAGGACTCTTGGAAAAGCTCTGCATTCACTTATAATATTCCCTCCATTTTCTTACCGCATAACAATTCCTGGGAAATCCAGGATATATTAAAACTGCAAAAAATCTCAGTATTTGTATACAAAATAGACTCAGGTAACAGTAAACAAAAAACCCCCACTTGATGAATAATCTGGGAGGAAATTCAGAAGCCACGTGGGATGCTGGGCAATTTGGGGACCAAATGGGCTCTCTGTGCCAAGCAGGCATCCAAGTCCTTGGTCCCTGCCCTGGGGAAGCCCCCCCCCCCCACGCCCCCGGCCTTGTCAAGGCCAGAGCCGCCTTCGCCCACGCCAACCCCTAGGGGGCGCTGTGCCGCCTGAGAACCTGCAGGTGAGCGCGCCTTCCGCGATTTAATCCGTCCCCAGGTGCCTGCCGCAGCCTGCCCGGCGCTTTCAGCTATTAGTTTTCAAAAAGCAGAGTTAATCATCCACCTATGAAATCTAGCCCCCCTGCCCTGTTGGCATCCGAGCTGGGCACAGACAAGGCAGAGCCCAGCCCTTCCTGGCGGGCTGGGCGTTTCCCGCCTGCTCCCTGCACCTCCCTGCGCCTCGATGCATCGATCCTCGATGGATCAGAGAGGGCCTGCTGTGTGCGCTGGACAACACGGGGTGGCCCGATGGGGTCCCCGGGTGCTACCCCTGCCCCCAGTCGCAGGATGGCTTGGGAAGGCGAGGGAGGGCAGATCAGGGCCCGGTGAAGGGGAACAGATCCGCCAGCGGGGCCGCGTGAGTCAGGCTTGGCACACAGCCTGGAGCGCGGTGAGGGCCCCAGAAGCATCTTTATCATGTTGATGTCGTTATATTCTCTGAGACGTAGGAGGGCACATCCCAGCCAAAAGAGATTCTGCTCGAATTAGGCTCTTGGGCTCTCCCACAGACCTTTCTGCAGTGACAGAAGCGCTCCTGTCTGCACCATCTAGCATGGTCCCCACGTCTACTGAACACTTGAACGTGCCTTCTGTGCTAGGGAAATTGAAATTTTAATTTGATTTCATTTTAATTAAAGTTAAGTAGCTCCCTGTGGCCAGCAGTCAAGCTGAGTCGCGGGGCTCTAGTCTTAACTCTTCAAGTCCCCGGGAGCCACAGTGGAACGTCATGTGCCCTCTGGACCCCTCGCAGGGCCTCTGGAGGTCTGGCAGAAGGGTCGGTGTGTCCACCCACCACGGTGGTCCTGCCCTTCACTTTGGCCTCCACAGCCATTCTAGTGCCCAGTGAAGCCAGGGTCCTGAGGAGACCAACAGAGGGAAGGGAACAGAATGTGTGGAGCTGGCGGCTGGGTGGCCATACCGAGGACTGAAACTGGGCCTTACCGAGCCCTGAGCAGCTGCTGGCCTGCACGGTCAGCTCCAGCTCAACACCAAGGCTCCGAGGCCTCCGTGGAGGTTGGCGTGGGTCAGAACCAGCTGCGCTGGCCTGAACTGCATCCCCCACCAAACACATGGACAAGCCCTCAGCCCAGGGACCTGCAGAGTGACCTATTTGAACCATGGCCTTTGTGACCTTGCAGGATCAGGGTGGGCACTAAGGCAGTGGCCGGGGTCCCTATGAGAAAACGGAAATTTGGACACACACTGTAATGGCCACGTGAAGAGGAGGAGACAGGGAGAGGAGAGGGCCATGGGAAGCGAGGCAGGGTCTGCAGTGAAGAAGCCACAAGCCAAGGACACCTGGGCCACCAGGCGCTGGAGGAGTCAGGATCAGATTCTCCCCAGAGCCAGCGTGGCCCGCGGACACTCGACTCTGCCCTCTGGCTTCCAAAGCTGTCGGAGACCGAATGACTTTTGCTTTGAGACTTCAGCTGGTGGCACTTTGTTTCTGCAGCCCCAGGAAAGCCAGAGTGGACAAGAGGGCGTTGGCTGGACTAAGACAGGACCTCGCCCCAGCCTCACAGCCCTGTGTGGAAGGTGGAGGCTCACAGCAGCTTCCCTTTCCCAGAGGCCACTTCCTCTTCCTCCCACCAGGTTTGTGGGCAGCACTGGTCACACCCTCACTGCGTGTGGCAACACTGGGGTACAGAGAAGGACACTGAGGCCCAGACAGGGTGGGTCTCAGCCAAGCTTGCAAGGCAGCCCCAGGCCGAGCTGAGTTCTCTGGACCCCTGCTGCTGCCTCGCTTGCTTGGGGTCTGAGGAGGGCTCGGTCCCCAGAGTTTCAAGACGCTTAGGAGGAAGATGTGTGTCGGGAACATGGCCAACCTGGGTCTCCTGAGGATGCCCTGGGCCAGCCTGGGCCCTGCGAGGGCTGTGGGACCCCAGCTGAGACCAGATGGCCACAGGGTAGCGGGGTGGCTGGGGTCCTGGGAGGCCCCCGCTGCTTGAGGAGTGTGGGCTCCTTGGGCAGATGGGGAGCTCTGCCCTCACATCAACGGGCTGGAGGGGAGGCAGTGGCGGACGGGGCAGCTGGACAGAAGGAAGAAGAGAGCCGTGTGTGCGGGGTGGGCACTGTGTGCACTTGAGGGGAAGGAAGTGTGCAGGGCACAAAGGCCGGAGAGGAGCCAAGCAAAGAGAAGGCTGCCATTGTGAGCACAGAGGCAGCTGCACCGGGGCGCCCAGGGACGGTTCAGTCCTCTCTTCTGTGTGTGTGCAGAAGGGCCGAAGAAAAAGGAGAAGGCTGAGAGGGGGAGTGGGGGTGGAGAGAAACAGAGAGGAGAAAGGAGCATAGAACACATGGGGCAGGGGCTGCCGGCCCCACCAGGAGCATGCGCACATGTCCACCCACCCTACAAAGACTTAATGAGCACCTACTACAGGCCAGCACTCTTCTGGCCACAGGAGCACAGGCGGAAACGGACACAGTCTCTCCTTCCACGGAGCCGGAATTTTAAAAGCAAAACAGTCAAAAAGATGAATAGGTACAATATAAAATCAGTTCTGGGAAGAGCCAGGGGGGCGGTCAACAGAAGCAAGAACCCGGGTAGGGAGCATGGGAGGTGTCAAGATGTCATTTATCATGGGAGAACAGACAATAAACAAATCCACAAATGTGTTCAGGTGGGGTCAAGGGCTCTGAAGGGAAAGAAAGCAAATAGGAGACAGAGGGGGGCAAGAGGTACAGAGGCGGTGTGAGGACAGTGTCACAAACAGCAGAGGAAGATACCTGAGCTCTCACACCCTGAAGCCAGCACAGCAAACGAGTCACACGCGCCTGCCTTCAGGTGCAGTAGATGCCGGTGCCCTCTGTGTGTGTGTGTGTGTGTGTGTGTGTGTGTGTGTAGGGTGGGTGGTGGCTGGTGCACCAGCTTCACCAATGTCCCAACATCCCGCAGGGGCAGGTGTCAGGGTGCAGAGGCTATGCAGTGAGGGTGGCCACCCCGGCTGCTGGCCAAGTCCAGGTCCTCAGCTGACCTCCCCCCACTCCAGCTCTGTGGGAGGAGAAGAGTGAAAATAATTGGGTGCTCAGGGCCAAATCTGAAAACAGGCTCCAACTGGCAAAGCCCAGGCTTGTAATGAGGGATGTGCTCCCCTCGCTCCCCAGGAACAGTCTAGAACACATGGGGGAGGGGCCGAGGTCAGCACTGGCCACAGAAGCCGGGACGGGAAACCACCTGGGAGCCGGCGGCTCAGATGGTAACACGGCGCCCCCCGGAGGGGTAACTGGGTTCTCCGGCCTAATTTGCCAGAAAGTACCAGAAAATGAGCTTTTCCTCCAGCCTGAGATGGGCAGCCCAGCAGGCCCGTCCTCCTCATCCTTCCCTCCGCTCGGGGATCCCGGGCCCGGGGAGGACCGGCTCCACGGGCTGAGCCGGGGGCAGGCAGCTAAGCTAATGCGCTCACTCAGGCGCTCTCCACGGTGATTGGCTCAGAGGCTGGCACGTGACTGGAGCTGGTCCAATCAGAATCTCACGACTTCTGCAATCTGGGGAAAGACGCGTCTTGCTCCTGCAGGATGTGATTGAAGGGGCCGGGGGCCGGTGCCAGCCACTGTCTCCAGACCTAGGCTCCTCCTGGACACACCGGCCTCGAGCTTGGCAAGGAAGGCCTTGGGCCTTACTATGAAGTCACGACACTTCTTTCTCCGCAGTGCAGGGGATTGCACAGAGGGCCTCAAGCATGCTACGCATGTGCTCTACCACCAAGTAACATCCCCAGCCCAAATCACCACGCACTTGAACCACGGGTCCAGATTCTGCCTGAAGCACCTAAATCTCTTTAGTTGAGGGAGGAAAAAAAAAAAAAGAAAAGAAACGAAAAGAGAAATTCCATAGCTTGTCCAAACAGTCGCAGTTGAGGTTTCTGTCGCTTGATCTGAAGCGATTTACTGGTCACTAGAGGTGGGGCTCGTTGCCACGTTTCGTTCCCCATGTGCAATTATTGTGACATTTACTAAACACGGCCGAGGCCGTCTGTGTGATGCTGGGGTACTTGTGTGAATCGTCATTGTCACCACGACACTTCTCAAGTGCTTACCACATGCCAGTCACTGTCTTAAGAATTCACAAAACCCTCTGAGCCAAGTAACATCATCTGTGATTGAGGTAACCAAGACGTGGAAGCTAAATAACGCATCCAAGTTTATAGAGGCGGAAGTGGCAGAGTTCAGACCTGAACCGGAGCCAAATGCCTGCTCTCAACCACTCTGCAAAGAACAGGGAGGTATCCACACCCTGAGAATCCTGCAGGACCTCGATTTGAGGACCTACCCGTGAGAACAGTCAGGGCAGCAGGTGGTCACCTGATGAAATGTGATGAGGGGTGACTACATACATTCTGTAAAACCGGAGGATGTCATTTATCCTTCCAAGATTCAAGTCACTGAAGTTACAGGAAGCCACATCCAGAAAGATCCATTAACAAATTGATATTTATCCTGCTTAAACTTAGCATCCCTCACTTCATCCTGTGTCAATCTCTACTGCAAACACGGGAAACATGAAGCAAGATGATTGCAAGATGAAATTGCTCATCTTTTAAAAGATGCAGGGTTTTGTGAAATTAATTAAAGTGATGCCGGAGGACAGCTTGAAACACAGGTAAATCCACTGACAAATAATAATCTGGCCTGGGAGATAAGTGAAGAGGAGACTATTGAGAGGGGTGATGAGGTAATAAGCTCTCCACTGGGGAAAATTCAAATGTCAAAGGATTAAGAGAAGCCCCAGGAAAGATGGATCAGACCCTCAAACACTCTGGCAAAGGTGACCTTCTTTGAATCCACTGTGAAAACGGAAGGCGGAGTAAAGGATGTCACTGTGCTACCATTTAAATTTGTTGGACTAATTACACTCCTCCCAATAGACACTTCACCAACTCATTTCCTTAAACAACCATCCCAGGGTGTGGTGGTGCACACCCGCAATCCCAGCAACTGAGGAGGCTGAGGCAGGAGGATCATAAGTTTGAGACCAGCCACAGGAAGTTATCAAGGTCCTAAGCAACTTAGCGCCCTTTCCCAAAATAAAAAATAAGGCTGGGCACCATAGTGCATGCCTGTCATCCCAGTAGCTTGGGAGGCTGAGGCAGGAGGATTGGGTGTTCAAAGCCAGCCTCAGCAACGGTGAGGCACTAAGAAACTCAGTGAGACCCCGTCTCTAGATAAAATACAAAAAAGGGCTGGGGATGTGGCTCAGTGGTCAAGTGCCCCTGAGTTCAATCCCCAGTACAACCCTCCCCCCCAAAAAAAATCCCATTAGTTATAATTAGAGCCCAGCCTCTGTATTATAAGATATAACAAAGTTATTTTCAAAGTTTTGTTGTTTCATTTCTTAAAATAAAACACCTAGGGGCTGGAGTTGTGGCTCAGTGATAGAGCACTTGTCTCGTACGTGTGAGGCCCTGGGTTCGATTCCCAGCACCACATATAAATAAGCAAATAAAATAAAGCTCCATCAACAACATTACTATGGTTCAGGCTTCATTTTCCCTCAGTATCCATTTCATTTTTCTCTCAAAGTAAATGAAGTTTCAGCGGGGCAAATGCCCACCCAGAGTGAGGACTGTTTCCCAGATGCCTTTGCAGCCACATGTGCCCATGTGACTGGCTTCTCACCAATGGGAAAGAAGGAATCTGAGTGTTGGACCTATAGACCAAGCTGGGTCCACCAGAGCAGCAAGGATTTTAAATTGAGATATCATCTTAAATCCCACTCAATCAATCCCGAGGCACCTGCAGAGATGTACAGTTTAATATGGATCAAGACCCTGCAGGGACAATTGACCTTCTGTCCTTGGGGATTAAAATCTTACTATATAACTAAATGTGTACCATGAATCACATTGAAGGGATTCTGAATTCGTTACAATTTGTTCTTGTCATTTTCTCAATCGACAGTGTAACTTAGTATCATACAATTAAAATGTTTTTACCTTAAACAGCAACATAAAACTCAAATCTGAGCTTCTTAGTGCCAGGGTAAAGAGGAAAAATATACAGGAAGCTCTTGCTTATTAGTAATCAGGAGCACACCTGTTCAAAGTGAACAGGCGTTTTCAGGTTCTGAGTTCTAACATCTATAGAATTGCCCCCATACACGGGGACATTCTAAATAAAATGAATACTTTGTAACACTGCCATTGAACATTCCGATTGTTCTATGGGGGTGGCTATTATTCATATTTGACATGTTCCTGTCTTCACTGAGGATATAATAATTAGGTAGAGCTGGGTAGCCAGGTGCAGGGGCGCACACCTGTAATCCCAGAGACTTGGGAGGCTGAGGCAGAGGATCACAAGTTCAAGACCAGGCGCAGCAACTTAGTGAGATACCCTGTTTCAAAATAAAAAAATAAAAAGGGCCAGGGGTGAGGCTCAGTGGTAGAGCGCCCCTGGGTCCCATTCCCAGGACCACACAGGTACCCACAAAGTACAGCTGGGCCAAGTCAGTCCTCTGGGAGGCAGATTCCTGGTGATTTGTGTAAGTTCAAGGATGAAGTTTGCAGCATCAGCTTTGAAGAATGTTTATTCCGGAGGTCGCTCCTTTTCTTGGGTCACCTGGGTGATTTTGACCCCTAGCCTTTAGCTCCCCCTGGCATCAGCCCCCAAATGCCACGAGAAAAGCGAGCTTCCTTTCAATGGGCCAGATCCCGCATCTGCACCACGCCCCGGTCTCCATCCTGATCGCAGCACAAGCACCTCACGTTGTAACTCTGGACAAATCCCTTTCTGGGCTGCAGCCGTCCTGGTCTGCACGTGAGGGGCTCAGAGAACACTTTTAGGGTCTTTACTGTTCTTTTGGCATCCACAAAGCTAACGGTCTCACACGCCTTGTGCAGCCAGGGGTCATGAAAGGGGGCCGTGGGCCACACCTGTCCCCGTTTTCCTTGGCTCACAGCATGCATTTTTAAAACACTGAGTTTTGCCAACATTTTTTTTTTTTTAATCAGGAGATTTTAGCTAAAAATTCAATGTAAAATACTTGCAGTTCAGTGACTCTGCACAGAAATAGCTATGATTTCTGGACCTGAGTGGCAGATGCCTCCTTTCGTAAGGGCCTGAGGCCCTGCGGTAGCCCACCTACCTGCCTCCACCAGCAAGGCCAGGCCCCTCATTATCTGAAGGGGTAGCGCAGGTGACCTTGGCCATGCACAGCCTTCTGCAGAGACCCAGAAACCAAAGGGGTCATGCTCACACACCGGCACCCATGGTGCACGGCTGAGGAGGGAGCGGGCCTTCCTGGTTTGCAGCTGGCCCCACTTTCTAGGTGATTCTGGTGGCCGGCTGAGTGTGCAGGAAACGACCCCGGCTTCCTGGCGGCTCCACTGCCCGCCAGCCCACACTGTGGATCAGAAGACGCTGCCCCACCTCAGGCTGTCCTTCCCTCCCGTCCCTCCCACCCAAACCAACCTCTAGGCACTTGGATGCAGCTCTCCCGGGTTGCAACATTTGGGCCACAACATCTGGTTTCACAGCTGCCTTGGCCCTTGGCCCATGGTGGGGCGTATTTATTTATTTTTTAAAGCAAGCGAAATTAATTGAGTTTGGAGGATTTTGCAACGGGGCTGGAGTGAGAGGCTGTGCTTAAGAACACCCCTATCTCGGCAGCTGGCCCAGCAGAGGCGCCTCTGGAACTCACAGTCCCTCCAGCAAGATAAACAGGATCCTGGTGGTGGCCCGGGGCACTCTGCCCTGCTGAAAGGGGGGCCCTCCCTGGGTAGCTGTGGATGAAAGGCCCAGCACCAGGGTAACCTGAGCCATCCGGGTCGCCCCCATACAGAACCCCAGATCCTACATCTCTTCAAATCTCGCCCATGTCAAACTGTCCCCCCACCCCATGGCTTTAAATAGCAGAAAACAAACTTTTGCCTGGGACTCTGTGGTCTCCCTTGAATACAATATTTTAAACGGATTTTTTTTTCCCGACCCCAGGGCCTTGTGCATGCGAGGTGACCACTCTACCAACTGAGCTCTGTCCGCAGCCGGGTTTTTTTTTAAGAACTCAACTTTTTTGAAAAGGTCCCTTTATCCCTACTACTGACAAGTCTGCACGTTTCTGATTTCTACACACAGAAATAAAGGCACAACTTTGAAATGGAAGGAAAGCGGCCGGGTGTGCGACCCGGGATGGACCCCCGGGACGGACCTCCGTGCCCGCGCTCACCTGTCCGGTAGCCCGTGCTGTTGAGGTACACGGCGAAGGTGCGGCCCTCGTGCTGCGCCTGCCAGGAGGGCGAGGAGCAGTTCTCGTTGTTGGTGTAGGTGTTGTGGTTGTGCACGTACTTGCCCGTGAGGATGGAGGAGCGCGACGGGCAGCACATGGGCGTCGTCACGAAGGCGTTGACGAAGTGCGCGCCGCCCTGCTCCATGAGGCGCCGGGTCTTGTTCATCACCTGCATGGAGCCTGCAAAGGGCACAGAGAGACCGCTGGGGGGACGGCCACCCCGCCCCGTGCTCGAGGGGCACCACAGGGAATCCACAGGGGCAGGGGGGATGGTCCGGCCCAGTCGGGAAATATCCTGGGTCCAGCTGGGCGCGGGGCGCACCTGTGATCCCAGCTACTCTGGAGGCTGAGGCAGGAGGACCCCAGGTGCCCCGCCAGCGTGGGCAGCTTAGCAAGACCTGCCTCAAAATAAAAAGTTGGGGGGTGTAGCTCAGTGGTGGAGCTTGCTCGCCTGTGCAAGGCCCGGGGTTCACCCCAGGACTGCAAATGAACAAGCGCACCAAAGTCTCCGGCCCCCAGACCTACCAGACGTTCACGTCGGGCTAAGTGGGAACCTGTTTTAAAGATCTCAGAATCGCAATGTTTTACATTGCGATTTGGTGGTTGTTTTTCAGGGTATTGATCTATACTGACTCTATTTTTTTGAAAGCAACCACCATGTAAACAGGGGAAAGATGGTATTTTGCTTGGCTTGGAATTTCCCCAAGAATCGTTCACACTTATTGAAATCCCGTCCTGCCAACCCTTGGCCAAACTCCCTGAGTATGTCTCCGCCAAAATGCTCAGCAGTAGTGGCGCTGACTCCTCCTTGGTCCACTTGGAACTCACCCTCCTTCTCTGCCCAGATCTAACCCATCTGTCCGGCTGCACCTCCTCTGGAGCCTCCTGCCCACGCAGCCTTCTGTCCTCTGAGCGCTCATCCGGAGCACGTGTTGCCAGGACCTGTCACATACCCCGGGCAGTGGATGCCCCATGCCTACTCCTGAATCTCCACGAGGCTGGAAGCAGAGTTAGGTACTCAGGAAGGAAGGGGATGAACGTGGGCAAAAGCCATTGCTCTGCCCATGGCTGGGTCCCCAGCACAGCCACTGTTGGGGCACACAGCAGGTGCTCAACAGCTGCATGATGAGGGGACCCTATGGCTACACCCACTGAGCAGACCTGGAGGGAACAGTCCACACAAATCCCCTTTCTCCCTCCTATGGCCACCCGTGGGTTCTCCCCTTTCCTTGTAGCTCTTAGGGTCTATGGTGGGTTGAACGGTGGCCCCCCAAAGGACCAGGTCAAACCTAACTCCTGGAATCTGTGTGATCTCATTTGGAAAAAGTCCCAGACCCGGAGGTGAGCGATCTGGCTGCCCCAGGCGGGTGCCAAGTCCAACCCAGGTGTCCACGTAGGAGACAGAAGCTGAAGTCACAGACACTGGGCAGGCTCTGACGGGGGAGGGGCGGCCTAAAGCAAGGAGCCGGGAGGACCCCCCATCCCTACCCCCGCCCCCGAGCCTGGAGGCCGGGCCCTGCTCACAGGTTCGTTTTGGACTTGGGCCCTGGGGGCTGGGGACAGTGAACGTTGCTGCTCTAAGTGCCGGCCACTCCTCAGGACAGCACTGGAGCCAGCAGGGTCTATCTGGCTTGGAGCCTCCGGCCCTAGGGAGAGCGTGAACCCAGCACCTCCTTAGAGATGGGACAACAGGTGTGAGGCCTCCCTCAGGGCTTGAGTGGGAGGAGATTTAGACCTCTTTGCCCTAGGCCAACAGATAATACCACTGCTCTCCAGAGCTCGGCCTGCCACTCGGTTTGCCACTGCACTCAGATGGCCCAGATCCCCTCCTGTGGCCTGGAAGACCCCTCGTGACCCCACCTGCCTTCCTCTTTCTCTGACCCCCCTCTTGTTCACCTTGGTTCGCCTACATTGGCCACCTGGACATTTCTTAAGTGCTGCAGGCTCGATCCTGCCCCAGGATCTTTGCACTGGCCGTCACCTCTGTTCAGGGTTCTCTTTCCAAGACTCGGCTTCAGTTGGCCAAGCCCATCATTCAGGTCTCAAACTATTGGTGCCCTCCAGCTCTGACTGGTGGGCAACTGTAGGGTCTGCTCTAGGTGTGGAGCCTCCGCCTGCAGGGGCTGGAGGAGTGGGTTCCACGAGAGCCGCCTTAGCGTCTGGTGCTACTCAGCAGCCTGAAGTGGGGCTGAGGCTGGCGAGGCCCAGGGCTCTGCCCTACCCCAGCCGGGAGGCTTCATTTGCTTGTGCTGAGCAGCACCAGCCGGTTACAGGAGCCTGGTGAAGCCACTCCTCCTGCCCCTCGGGGCGGGGGGACTTCACTCCTGGCAGAAATCCTAGTGCCCATCAGTCACAGCTGGGGCCCCTTGGGATCTCCTGGGAGGACCTGTGGCCCCAAGACAGACGTTCTTTCCTTACAGTCAAGCACCCTACTTTCACGTATTAATCTGTTCTCCTTATTTGTTGCCTGGAAAGAGCTAGAACATCAGTGCCAGGGTCATCGCCTATTCCACAGCTCTGGCCCCCAGCTGGAGCTTGCTGGGAGCTCAGTAGCTACTCGGTGAATATTTCTTGGGTGCACGGATTTTGTGCACCTGGTTCACAACCTCAGGAAAAAGGATGGAGCGGCTGGCAGTGGGCGCCCAGCCTCTCACCCCCCGGAGACCACACGGGGACAGAAGATGGTCCCACCACCCACCAGACCCTCAAGTGGAGACGCTGGGGAGGCCCCCCTGAAGGCCCCCAGGGAGGTGGCACTGGGTGCAGCCCTGGTGGAGGCCCCCACGCGGTGGGCCCCTTGCTTATTTTAATGGACTCGGAAGCCTGGTCCACTGGCTCCGTCCCCTTCGCGCCCGGCGGGTGGCCCCTGAAGTGCCCCTTCCCCACACTCCCCCTGCCCGAGCCAGTGCCCGAGGGACCCTGGTATCTGCACCTCAGAAGTGCCCCATGCTGGGCCTCGCCCAGGGACATCATCTGCTTTACTCAAAGTGCCACAGCCACCAGGCCCTCCAAGGCCACATCTGCAACACACAAACATGATCGGACCCCCATGCGGATGGCCAGCGCCGGGGAGACCTGGGAGACGTGGCCACAAGAACTAAAAAGGCCAGTTCTTCATGTTTCAACCGAGGCCGGGCCGCCAGCCCAAACGGACTCTGTCCAACACAAACCTGGGGACATGCAGAGAAAAACAGACCCGGCTTCTTTCCATGACTGAGCCTTCCCCCCTCGCTGGGCCAGGGGTGAGGTCACCCTGACACCTCTCTCTGTGACGGATGACCTGGGGCCCCTCCCCCACCCGTGGGACTTAAATGCAGCCGCAGACCACACACTGCCAGAAGCCAGTCTCCCGGGGACGCTCAATGCCCACCGGCTCCTGACGGCTTGGGGGGCTCCCCGCGTACCAGCTACGCCGCGATTCAACATTTTTCTTTAAAGTGATGTTAAAAAAACCCCTTCGATTCCAAGTAGCTGTGAGATCACGGAATTAACGCGCAAGTTCCACAGTTTTGACGCACAGTACAGTAAGCTGGCGGGCGGCGAGAGTGGTGGTGCTGGCCTGCCCCAGACCTGTGTCCCGCAGGGCCGATGTCCCAGGCAATGCTAGGCAGCTGCTCTGAGTTTAAGTCCCGTCTCTCGCAACGTTGGGCCCCAGGGCTCACAGGGGCTGCGCAGGCACCGGCCTCAGGGCTGCAGCCCTTTTCTAAAGGCCTGGGTCAGAGCAGGTGCCGGGACCTTCAAGATTCCGACCCCCCCCCCCCCCCGTCTGCCACTGCTGGGTGGAGGGGTTCATGTCTGCCCACGTTTGAGGCCTGGAGCGCTGGGAGCAGTGTGAGCGCTCCCCGTGAGACAGACCCCTGTGGCCCAAACCCGGTGGCAGGGGAGGTGCCGGTTTTGATGGATAACCACTGAGACGATGCGGAGGTTTGTTTTCTTGAAACTACAGGTAAACAACCGGCGTCCGGTGGCGGGGCCTCCTTGGGAAAGTGGTGGAGGAAGACTGGGGTGGCGGGAAAGGGGCAGGAGCCAGTTTCTCAGGTCGGGATGCTGAGCCCTGCCTGGCCACCGCCGTCTCTTGCCTGGGCTGCTGCCGTGGACTCCTGGTGAGTCTTCCATCTCTGCCCTCGTCTCCCTTGCTGTGCCCTCTCCTTGGTGACCAGAGGGCTCATCCCGACACATTCTATCACATCGCAGAATCCTCGGCTCCAATTCTGGCTGCTCATCTCGCCCCGAGTGAACGCCGAAGCCCTTCCTTTGGCCTGCGGTGCCCCTGAACCCTGATCTCCCCCCCCCCACCCCTGTCCCTCTCCCTCAGTCTTCTGCTCCAGCTGGCCACGCTGACCTTGTGCTCCCTGCATGCACCAGGCACACCCCTGCCGCAGGACCTTTGCACCTGTTGCTTCTCGGCCTGGACTCCATCCCTCATGGCCTCCACGTCTCTGCAAATAGCTCCTCCTCGGCAGGCTCTCGGAGGGAGCTGAAGTCGCTCCCGCTCCCGCTCCTCACTCTGTGTCGCTCTCGGCACTCGGTGTGAGCCGTGAAGAGAAATGTTCCCGGGAGCCACACGGGCTGCAGCTGGGAGGCTGCCAGTGGGAGTGGGCGTGGGGAGTGGGGGGCTTTCTTTGAAGTATCTGAAGATGCTCAAGGCAGACCGCGGGCCGCACGCAGCGGGAGACCCTCTGGAAGCATGGGGGAAGAACTGACCACCACTGGCCTCACAGTGCACCCTGCTGTGGCCTTCCCCCTACCTGGGGAACAGATGACCTGGCTCGGAGTGACCCCCAGGGTCTGCTGGGCCAGGGCCTCTCTGCAGGTCACCGTGGCTACACCTGGGGTCACCGTGGCAGGCCGCAGCTGGACCTGCCCACGTAGGTGCTCAGTCAGGTCTTATCAGTGGCGGGGCTGGGCCCCGGGTAGAGCGCTGGCCTGGCACGTGTGAGGCCCTGGGCTCATTCTCAGCACCGTACAGACCACAAACAAGTAAAGGTCCATCGACGACTAATAAAAGAAAGAATGCGGTCCTGGCTCCTATGTTCCAAGCGAGGCCATTTCCTGGGCCCCTCGAGCCTTTGGAAGGCACTCAGCCTCCTTGCTTCACGGGTCCCTCCTCCCTCGTGGAAAGCGTCCCCCTGGGAGGCAGGTCGGCCTCGGTGCGCCATGACGGCTGGACGCTCTGCACAGCCACATCCTTCCGCCTTGAGTCGCCTTTTCCTTCTGATTTGAAAAGGACTTTAAGTCCCGGGGGATTCACGGGCCTGAGGAGACGTCGCTCTGGGTTTTCCATAAAATCTCTATCCCGGGCTCCTCTCGGGGAAAAAAGAAAGAGACCTCACAACCTGCCTGGGCCGCGGCTCGGTCCCTTTGGCTCGGCTGGTGCCGGGACACAGCAGCCCCGCTGGGGTGCGCTCAGCCTCGGCCCCTGCGACGGCTCAGACCCAGAGCCATGAACTCGCACCCAGAGCCGAGGGCCCGCACCCGGAGCTGGGCCGGCGCCCCCTCCTGCTCGGCCTCCCTGGAGGTCGGGGGCAGAGCCCCTCTCCTGCCGGTGCCTGTTGGACACGTCGGCGAAGTCCACGGTCTCCGGGAAGTGGGAGGGGCAGGCTGGACGGGGCCTGTCTACCCCTGGCCCGGAGCAGCTGGGTTCGGGGAAAGGCGGTCGGTTTCTTGATGACCCAGACACGGGAACGGCTTTGGTGCCCATGTCACGTGCCTGCCACCTTCGACCTGCTCCCAGGGTTCCAAGCTGGGGGCTGAGGGAAGGACATCAAGGGCCACCCGGCAGGGGGCAGCAGAGCGGGTGGGACGTGACACCACCCACTGGGCCTGTCCCCGACTCACCCCTCAGGTTTGCATGTTAAGAGTGTCCCGATGAACACCCGCGGGGCAGCCACTCCCCAGGTCTAGAGTGAACACGGCCCCTCGGCCGACTTCAGGTCATCCTGAGGTGGCATCTGGTACCCAAAGAATGACGTGGGAAAGGCGCACACCTGTGGCCTCCGCTCCTCTCTCTGTCCTAACAGCAGTGGACCCTACGAGGTTCCTTTGACTGTGAAGCTGTGGGCGGTTCTGGAATGTTCCATGTCGCCATCCCAGGAGGAAGGGAAGGGCTCTGGACGGGGGAGGCAGGGTGAGGGTGACGTTTCTGCTTCCCGGGCCTCAGTTCCCGTATGTGCACTCGGGCGACCGACGGGTCCCCTTCATAGGGTCTTCTGGATCCTGGTTGGGAAAAGCGACGTGAGTTTCCGTTCGCTGTTTGGCGCAGACAAAGTCCTCAGTTCACAGCTGGGAACCTGCTCGTGACGGCGCTCCCCGGGGCCTGAGTTCACGGCCGAGCCCCTGCGCCCTCCTGCCTGCGAGATCTGAGTCGGCCTGGAAATATCTTGAAAATCCAATTGGGGATGATTTTTTTTTAACCAGCCCATCAATCCAGCTTTCTGGATTTGCTTGAAGACCTCAAGGTCTCTGCGGGCAACACTGGGTGACATCCAGGGCCTCCTTTAGCAGGCCCCCCGCCAGGCCCCTTCCCTCTCCGCAGTACCTGCCTGGCCCTGCAGGGGGCAGGCTGAGGACGGCAGGCCAGGGGTGACCAGGACCCTGGGGTTAGCAGCCCACTGGAGCATCTTGGTGACTTTCCATCAGCCCTGCACGAAAATCCAGACCCTCTCACAAGGCCGGCCAGGGCCACGTGATGTCCCCACGTCCTGCCACTCTCCCCTTCACTCCCTAGGTCCTGCCACCCATCTCCAAATCCCCGGCAGGGCTGTGTCTGCCACAGGACTCTTGAACTTCTGTCCCTCCCCAGGTTTGCCCGTGACCAGCTCCTCATAGCTCAGGGGTCACCAGTGACAGGACGCACCTCGCCAGGCGCCGCAGCGGTGCCGGCCCTCGCTCTTCACCTCCGGTGCGGTCGATGCCCGTCACACCCGCCACCCTCCTCCTCCACTGGCCCCACCCTTACTTTTCAGGGCTGGGGAACAGCATGGCCAGGCTCCTGTGGCTCCTGGTGACAGCCGTCAATGGCACGTCCCCAGGTCCCCTGGTCTGCAGGTGTGGAGAAGTAGCTTCAGGGCCCTGCGCGTCCCCAGTGCTCCCCCACATTTATTCACCCTCTCGCAGAACACGGTCAGACCCGCCTTGAACCCAGCCTGCGTGCCCGGGCTCCTTGGCGAGATCACGCAGCTGGGTAAGTCAGCTGTGGCTGCTGCACGGGATGAGGCCAGGGCTCCTTGAACCAAAGGCCCAGCCTCATTGCCTTTCTGCTTCCTCCTGTCTGTGGCCTGGAACGCAGTTGTGATAGCCGGAGCCCCAGAAGCCATTCTGAAGCACAAGGTGACCTTGAAGATGGAAGCCAAATTCCAAGGTGAAGGAGCAGAAAGGCGAGGGCCTGAGTCTCTGAGAACCTTGGAGTCTCCAGGCCCACGCTGCGCGGCCAGCCCCAACCTTCCATGTTATCAGGAGGCAGCTCCGTGCTGTGTGAGCAGCTACACTTACAGTTTCTTTCACGTGCTGCCAAAGTCGCTTCCAGAATCCAAGAGATTCCCCCAAGTGTTCCTGAACTGAAAAACAGAAAGTCCTGCAGGAATGTGCTCAGAGAGGCGCGGGCGGCGGGCCTCCTCCTCCACTAACCTGTGGCCACACGCTCTGCTTCCTGCGGTGAGTGGATCTCGGGGAGGCCGGGCTGCAAGTCACCGTGATCTGGGGGCTAGCCACAGGGAGGGCCCGGCGCTCCAGGCTGGGGGGGGACGGGACACGGGGGACTGGGGGCTGCCGAGCCCCACACCTGCTGTTTTCAGGACCCACGCCCTGAGGCTGGCCAGGGCCTCCGACCCCGTGAAGGCCAAACCACAGGGCTGCACACGGCTCCCTGGTCCCCACGCCAAGCCGGTCCCCCGCGGTGACGGGCTGCTCCTCACAGGCCCCTGCAACCTCTCTCCCGAGCTCAGCGCCTCCCGCGGCTCCCCAGCTCCGTAGGGGGGTCCACCCTCGCAGTCTCCAGGTCCACTCCCTGAAATGACTCTTGGTCCTCTCTCCCGCACGTCACACCCGCCAGCACGTCTCGTCCGCTTGTCCTGTGGGATGGCGGTGTCCGTCTTCCTCTCTGGTCTGACCGTCTTGTGCCTGGACCTGGCCAGCAGACTCCCTGCTGGGTCCATCTTGCACCTGGACCTTCGCAGCAGCCTCCTTAATGGACGCCCTTCTTATCCATTCTTCACGGAGTAGCCAGAGGGTCAGAGTAGTCAGGCTACGTCCTTCTCTGCCTTCCACCTCACCCAGAAAGCTGAAGTCCTCCCCTGGGTTCAAGGCTCATGCCCTGCATGATGGACCCCAACACTACCCCTTCTCCTCCTGCCCCCCCCACCGGCTCACACTCCACCACCCTGCCCTGGCCTCTCTGCAGCTCTGCTAACCTGTGGGAAAGTTCTGCCCCAGGGCCTTTGCACATCCTGTTCCCTCTGCCTGGAACCTCTTCCCAGGGATCCCTTTGGCTGGTGTTCCTACCTTCTTTGCTCGGATGTCCCTTCTCGAGGAGGCCACCCTTTATTGAGCCACATCTGTCTCCTTGCTTTATCCTGGCCACTATTTATCGGCTTTGGCACCAGGATGTGAACAAGCGGAGATTCTGTCCCCTTCGGGTGCTGCTGGATCCCCTCTGGCACACAGTGGGCACCTGCACACCCCTGATGGATGAACCAGTCTGGTCTGGGTTGAGCCCCGCTGCGGACACCATGTGCAGGCAGGAGGGGGGTCTCCTCGATTCGACTCCACACGGGCCCCTCTCCTCCTTCTGGCGCTGGCTCTTGGTTCTCCTGTGCGGAACCGCGCCCGTCCGCCCCACTCCGCGTGGTTCCCGGGCTGCAGGGTGATCGGGGCTGCCCCAGCACTGGTCCCATCCTGCCGAATGGTTCACGGTTGACCAGATGTCCCAGGAATCCAGGCCGAGAGACTCAATCTGGGGACTTCGTTGGCACTTGTGGGAAAAGCTCCCTCAGCACAGGGATGGCTTCCTAGAGTGCCACCTGGGTCTGCAATGGTCAGGAGTGCCCTGTGGTGGGCAGGCCTGAAAAGGAAGCCGACTTGCAGGAAAACAGAGGTCCGGGAGACGGAAAGGCCAATGGCACCCAGGATAGTGCTGCTGGATCCAAGTACACCTGAAGCTAAAATAGACTCAGACTCTTTATTCCCATGAGTCAAATAAATGCCCTTTTTAAACTGGCTCAGCTCTGCTAAGTCCCTGACATAGGGGTTGTGACTCATGTGACTTTACATCCAATGGCGTCTCCTTCCCACGGCTCCTTGGCGGCTCCTCTGACCCTCCACTCGGCTGTTCTTTGCACCCATGATGCGCGACTCTGTCCCCAGCACACACAGCATCCGCAGAGGAAGCAGCTACAGTCGACCCGACTGACGGGATCACTCAAGCCCGGGGACATCACATGCCCGGCTCACATACCTGGCAGTGTGCACCCGTGCCCCAGCGGCAGGCTCAACCCTGCTACGTGGTGCCACAGGAGACTCACGCTGGGAAATGACTCCTAAACCTAGCAGTGTCATGGACAAGCAGCACCCCGGGCTCCGGCCCAGGTGGCACCGACGGAGGACGGCTTTGGAGTTGGAATGTGAGCCAGCCACCACACAGGCACAGCCTGCCTGGGCTCAGCCACCACAGGACAGCAGGCGGACGGCATCTCCATTTTACACTCGGGGGAGCCAGGGCACAGAGAAGTCAAGTAACTTTCCCAAAGCCGCACAGCCAGTGCAGAGTGGTGATCGAGCCCAGCCGTCTGGCTAGACAGCACCCAGCCTCTCCCCGACGCTGGAGTGTTTCGAGATGTTCTGAAAAGGCAGAGAGTCCTTCAGAGATGCTTCAAGCTTCTCTCCATGCTTCACCCAGCTTTGGGGGGCCTGATTGGCGTCTGCCAGCCTCAGGGAGCCCCGAAAGGCAGTTTCTTCCTGCCTGGCCTGGACCTGGGAGAGTGAGCAGGACAGTCCACGCCTGATGTTCTGGGGATTGGGTCCCACTGTGTCCTTGACCTTCAGGCAGACGCACGGCAGCAGTGATGTGGCGTGAGTGGGGCCGGAAGGGAAGCCCCGGTCAGCGGGCTCACGGCTTCCCTCGCCTGCTCCTGCCCGCAAGGGGAGCTGACCATCGCCGCTGCCCTGTCCTCGTGATGCAGGCGCACGGCTCCCGGGGGTGGGGGCAGCTTCCTGGGAGCCCTAAACACCGGCTGTGCTGTCCCCGAGGCCCTGGGTTTCGCGGCGACTCTGTGGACACTGGTCTTTCTCTGAGGTCCGAATTTCCCGCTTCCCTTCACAGTAATATTCCAGCTTCAAAAACCAAGTCCAGGTGGAGAGGACCTCGAGTGCAGGACCGGATGCAGGAGGGTGGCCGCTCTGTGTAAGGACCGCGGGGACTGCTGAGCCGTGCCCGCCTGGCCTGGGCTCCCTGAGTTTGGTCTTGGCCAAATTAAACCAGGGAACCCAGCAAAGCCCCTCGTTCCGGGCCTCCCTGACCAGAGGCCCCCACGAAGCAACACGGTGGCTGCTGCCCTGGACTCCGGGGGAGGACGGCCACCAGCCCGATGGTCCCCAGGGCTCTTCCCAAATGCCCTGAAAACAGACGGATGATCTGGGTCACTTACTAATTCATACGCCCCTGGAGCCAGCTCCCGGGGCACGTGCCACCTCCGAGGAACAGCTCAGGTTAGATGCACGCCGGCAAGGCCCGGGGACGCCAGGGCGGCCGCCCCAGCCTTCAATTAAGGACAGGGACGGGGGCCCTTCTCTCCCGGTCTTTTCTTGCTGGCCTCTGGGCCGGACCCTAATTAGGGTGGACGGCTCTTCTCCGCCCTGGGGCAGGAAGGCAGCCTGGGCCGTCTCCGTGGAGAAGTCGCCGGGCAGAGCTGCCGCATGGGTGAGCAGAAAATAGCAGGTGATGAATTTTTTAGGACCCCCCTCCGCGCGCCAGTTGTGCCGACTGTGAGATAATGGGCTGGCTGTTTGGGAACATGCATTATTGATCCCGTTCTGTCTCATGGCTTATAAAAAGCCATCGGCCCGACTGCCACCTCCCCATCCCTCACCTCCCGAAAGCTCAGCCTGGTTCCAAAGCCAGGTCTGCCGTGGAGGAGGCCCTGGCTTGCCCGTGGCGGGGAAGGCCGGGAGGCACAGGGCTGTGCCGTCCGTATCGCTGGAGGGGACAGACACGCCACAGAACATGCGACCACAGGATTCAGCCTTCAGCCACGCTCACTCGCGTGTGCAGCGATCTAACCAACATGCCCCAGATCTGGAAGCAACTCACTACCCATCCCAGGAATCTGGTTAAGCAGAGCAGGGCTTCAGACTTGTGGGTTCAAATTCTGTTTAACTGCATTCTAGCTGTGCAACCTTGGACAAGGGGCTTAACTTCTCTGTTTCTCCATGGGCAAAATGGACAGAGCAGATCTGTACCTGGAGTCAGCCATGGTTTAGTTAGTTCTCCTTCTTACCCTCCCCGTGCACCCACAGCTCCTGTCCTCAGGTTGGCTTATTCTGATGGTTTTATTAAGAGTCGCAGATGCAAGATTCAAATTGGATTCTGACACCAACCAGCTTGGCTGGCTGCTCAGTCACTCACCTGTCAGCTCCCGCCCCCACATCCAGACGTCGTCCTCGATTCTCCTCTTTCCTAACCTCCGATCCGTCCCTGCCTCTATCTCCCAAGCTCACACCGAGAGGGACCAGGTCTCACCAGCCATGGCTTCTGCCCCCCTCTGGGCCCGCGGTCACCTGCCCGGTCACTGCCCGGCTTCCTGGACAGTTTCTGCTCCTGGAATCTCATTCCACTGTGAGGCCCCAGGGATCTCGGGGACACTTAGTGAGGTCCTCATCCTCCGCTGCTGTCCATTTCACTGAGACCAACTCGCCAGCCCTCCCCGTGTCCACCAGGCCCCGCTGGCCTGGCCAGGCGGCTCCTGCCCTCCACCCTGGCACAGTGGGCTGCGCGGGGCGGAGGCCGCTGAGTAGGTGCTGGGTGAGTGAACGGTCCTCCAGGGCCTCTCAAAGTCCCCAGCGTCACCTCAGAACAGCCCCAAGGGCCTCGCGAAGGGAGATCAGGGGCCCTGAGGTCCAGGTGTGCCTGCAAGTCCTCGGCGCCAAATTCTGCTGGACCCCCACCCCGTGGCCGCGGCCCCCAGATGCCCTTATCACCAGCAGCAGCTCCTTCTGACCGCTGCCGGAGCCGGCCAGCATCTGTGTCCAGCTGTCAGCACAAGCTCGGGTCCTGACTGCTGCCTCCTGCCAATTCCTCTCGCACAGAGAAGGTCCTGAGAAGCGTCTGCACGTGGCCCTCATACGGACCAGGGAGCCGCTGAGTTCTACACTAGAATTTCTTGGGCAGCTAAAAGACTGATTTGGCTTGTGAAGGTTTACCTGGCAAACAACATGCTGTGACGTTTGATGGTGGCCAGGGATAAGGGCTCGGCCCTCACCTGGCCAGTGACCACTCGACGGGCAGTCCTTCCCAGGATCGCAATGCCGTCTCTCTTTATGTTTTACCTCCCTTTTCCAGGCTCAGCCACCTCTGCCTTCCTGGTCCTGCCTCGGGCCTTTGCACATGCTATTCCCACTGGCTGGAACCCGTGTCCCACATTTTCACAACACGGGGTGGTACTGATGATGAGCAGGGAACGATAAGGCCAGCACTGACCAGTGCAGTGGCCTCAAGCCACAGCAGCTGTGAGCACCTGAAAGTGGCTGTGCTGAGACACTCTGGGTGTAAAACACACATACATCATCAAAACCAGCTTAAAAGATGCAAAATGTGTCCTGATTTCTCATATTAGCGGCCTGTGGAAGTGACAGTCGTCTGGATACACTGAGTTAGACAAAACGTCGTTAACTGCACTGTTATCTTCATTGATCTGTCGTCCTGGGGATTGAACGTAGGGGCCCTTTACCACTGAGCTACATCCTTAGCCTATTTTTATTTTGAGAGAGGGTCTGGCTAGTGCCCAGGCTGGCCTCCAATCTGTGATCCTCCTGCCTCAGCCTCCAGAGCAGCTGGGACTAAAGGCGTGCGCCACCCACTGGGCTCAACAGTATCTTCTCACTTTTTTAAAAGATGTGGCTCTTAGAAAACGTGGAATGACACTTTTTATTTGCACCTGATCTGCATCTGTGGCTTGCATTTCACAGCTGACCTTTCGTCTGGGGTGGGGATGGGTCCCAGCTCCCTCCTTGGTACCAAAATCCCTGGAAGGTCCGGGGCTGTCTGTGAAATGGCCCGGTGTCTGCGTATGACCTAGATCACTCAGCACACCTGACTCAGTGTCACCGCTGGGTCACCAGTTGCTAGACTGTCCCGTTTGGGAACAACGTCAAGGTCTGTGTATACTCAGTGTGAAGGCAGCTCCCCTCCCATATTTCTGAGGAGTGGACCTGTGGAGAGGGGTGGGCTGCGTCTCGCAGGACAGCGGGGTTTGCACTGGAGAAAGGACACCCACAGCGACAGTGGACTCTGGGGGGGAGGTGGCAGAGGTCAGGGAGTGGCCTGTGAGTCAGTGAGACCCGAAGGCAGAGTCTGGCCCCCGGGGAACACAGGTCTGGCTGACCTTGGCTGAGGCCAGCTCTCGGGGGCCTCATTTCTGGAATTTCTTCCTCATACAAATCAAGAAGGGCACAGCTCGGGTGCAGAAGCCCGGGGACCTCGCCCAGGAGAGGGAGGAGTGGGGGACCACCTGTGGTGGCCGTGGACCCAGCCCAGGTGGATCGGGTGGGGAAAGAGGTGGGGACGGATGAGGCCCTGGTCCTGGCCTGCGCAGGCCCCCAGGAGCGGCTCTGCAGAGCGGTGCCGGGCGCTGCTCCGCGGCGCAGGGCGAACGCACTTGGGCATGACCTAGCTCCCGGCCGCGAGAGGCCCTGGGGCGCCCGTCCCGCCGGGGCCTCCCCGGGACGCCTGCAGCTTACCCAGCTCCACGTCCTGGTCGTCGGTCAGCACCAGGATGATGTTGGGGCGGATGTTCCTGCGGTCCCTCTGGAACCGGCCCTTCAGGCGGTGGGGGGACAGGAAGGCGGCGCTGCCGTCCAGGAGCGGCAGGACGGTGGCGGACAGCAGGCAGAGCAGCAGGCGGGGCGGGGCCATCTCAGAGGGTCCCTGCGACCCTCCCGGGGCGAGGCCGAAGTGCTCTGCGGACGGTTTCTGCTCCCTCTTCACTCACGACCTGGGGAGGAGGCAGGACCCAGGTCAGCCCCGTGCCACCCAGTGCTGCCGTCGTCTGCCTGGTGGCCTGGGCGCGGCTGGCATGGGCCGCTGTCCTGGAGCACAGCCCGTGGGCCCCTCTGGACTCTGGGGCCACCCAGCTGTGTGGGGACAGCCCTGGCCCAAGGTGGACAGCCAGATCCTCCGATTCAACCCACAGACCTGGCGCAGAGAAGGGCAGTGGTGGTCCTCCCCAGGGGAAGTGCAGGCCACCTGGCCTCTGCCCGGCACAGGGAGGGGACCGCCAGGCGCAGGCTGTAGCGGGCCGCACGGGGCCGGACGGGATGGACGCCAGGCTGCCTAGAGCTACGCAGCTGGTGTCCCTGTCCCAGACCCGCCCCTCCCCTGAGTCCCCCGCAGCCAGCAGGTGAGCGGCCATCCTGAGAACCCGTCCCGTGGGCCGGACCCCGGCACCTCCAGGTGGGCACAGGGGCCTCAGGGTGAAGTGGCCGGTGGCAACAGGAAAAGGGGAGCTGGGGGGCTGCCGAGGGAGGAGTGAACTCTCACCTCCCACCGTGACCTCTCCTCCTCTTGACCCCAGGTCATGGGTCACAACAGAGTTGGGGGGCAGCAGTCTGGCTGCGCGGTCTCTGGCCTCACTAGCTCTCAGCCGCATTTTTACCTCTTGAAGAAATGCGCCTTCAAGCCCCATCCAGAGACAGACCAGGGTCTCGTTGATCAGAGAGAATATGGGTGTGTGCTGGGAAGACACCAAGCACCTTGGAGTTGAGCTGCACCACTTTGCCGTCACCTTGAAGGAGATGGTCTGTCCCTCCTGTCCATGGGGAGAGCCTGGCCATCACCCCAGAACCCCAGCTTTGGGCACCCAGCAAGGCTCCTCCGGGATTCTGCCTGCACCCTCTCCTGGGGACTGCATGTGGCTGGGGGGGGTCTCCCCACCACCAGCTCCCGCCCCATCCTGCATGCACCCCCAGGGCAGCAGGGGATCCTCCTACAGTGACTGGACTGGGGTGAGAGCCACAGGGCCCCAAATCAGAAGGGGCGTGTGCTCCCAGGCTGTGCAAGTTGAAGGTGCTTTTCACCTACAAGAGCCCTCCTGTATCTACCTGCCCAAGCCCCCCCACCGCCACCGCCATGGCTTACAGAATGAAAGTGAACTCTCTGCAGGCCTGGGGAACCTCTCCCTGACCTGTACTGCTCTCTAGCACACCGGCTTCTCAATTCCACCCCAGGGCCTTTGCACTCCCTGCTTTCATATAACTGCTAAGGGTTTCTTAGGGTTTGCATGATGGACTCAGTCTTCTCTGCCAAGTTAAGAGACTCACGTCAGCTCCGTGGACAGGACCGTCTAAGGAGGTGTCCCTGTCCCAGGCTCTCTCTGCATTTATCATCCCTTTATTTCCCTCAATCACCCCCTGGAGGGGGAGCCCTATGAGGGCAGAGATGGTCTGTGGTGGTCCCCGTCCCCGTCCCCTGTGTAGTGCCTGCCACGATTCTGCTGGAGTCCTGCGAGTTCTGCGGCTGCGGCGGCTGCTGAGCTGGGCAGGGCCACCCAGGAGCTGGGCCTCCGAGGCTCAGAGGCCGGTCACGGTGGCCCTGCCCCAGCCACCCTCCAGCCAGCCACTCTGGGTCCCCGGGCAGTGCTCTCACGGGACGGCCCCAGGCAGGGTCCAGGGCTGGGCACTTTGCCCTCCTGTAATGGCCACCTGCTCCGTCCTGAGAGCCAGGGCTCCTGGTGTGGGGGGACGAACCCCGGCCTCAGCCTCCTCACCTGCTGAAACCCGGGTCTCTGCCAGCCGAGCCCTGCAGGACGGTCTGCGGGGGCCTGTTCTGTGCCACCTCGTGCGACGGCGGAGATAGGAACTCAACACCTCTGTGCCTCAGTTTCCTCATCAGCAAACTGGGCGTGGAGGATGAGACCCGTCCCTCGCTGCTGAGGCTGGACGGCACAGGGAGGGTCCGCCTAAGCTTCACCAGGCCACGTGGCCACCCTGCAGCCTCCCTCAGTCCAGGACCCCCGCGACAGGCGCTACCGTCCCCATTTCACCAGAAAACGGAGGCTTCTCACGGCCCCACCAGCGCCCACAGGGAGTCTGCACCCGGGTCCCCCGACTGCCGGCGCCAGCTCCCCCAGCCCCCTCCCAGCTTCTCGCATCAGACAGCGCAGGGCCATCTCTGTGGCTCTCGCTGGGAACGTCCCCAGGCACCTCTTCAGATGGCCTCATTTTAAACTAAAACTACGAGGCACATTTCTGAAGAAAGATCGTGCCCAGGCACCAGTGGAAACGACGTCCCTTCCCCGCCGAGCTGCTCACACCACGACGCAGGGCACAGGGAGGCCCTGCAAAGCCCCTGAGCGCTGTTCCCCAGGGCCCAGCCGCCTGCCCGGGCTCCTCAGGGAGGTCAGCGCGTTGAAGGGTCCATGTTCGCAGGGCCCCAGGCCCCGCCCTGAGCACCTCGCAGGCGCCACCCGTGTAACCCGCGCAGCCACTCATCTGTCTTATGCCCGCTGTGTGGATGGCAAAGCCGGGCACAGGGAGGCAAGGCCACTTTCCAAGGTCATGTGGCAGAGAAGAGCCCAATCCCAGTGTGCTGGACGGTCACCCTGGAGCCAGCCTCAGCCTCCGCATCAAGGCCGGAGGGGGCGCAGGGCGGAGGGGGGCTCCGGGCCGGCGGGGCTGGGTCCAGGACAAGGTCTGCTGGGCTCTGGTCACACCCCCTTGGTCTTGGAGCCCCTCCTCCCGGGCGGGGGACCTCCCAGCCGAGCCCCTTCCTCCTGGATGGAGGCTGCGGAACGGGCTGATTTCTCCCTCGGCGCCCGTCGCAGGTCGATCCCTGGCGAACCCCGGCTCGGCCCCTCCTGGCCTCGGCCAAAGAAACCAATTAAAGATGACAGGAGGCTTCCGCCTCCATTTTCCCCTTCTTGGTAAAACACTCCAAGAAGCTGAACCTGCGGAGTCTCTGGCCACCCCGCGGCCCCCTGACCGCAGACCTCCAGCCCACGGCCACCGCCACTCACCCAGGCTCCTCGCCAAGGCCCCCTGGTCCCCTCTCTCCAGCCAGCAGCACGGCTCGGGGGACACCCACCGTCCGGGCGTCCAGACAGCCCCCGCCTCTGGATCCACCTGCCCGCCTGCAGGGCGCAACCTCAGGTGCCCCCCACTGTGGGGAAACGCCCGGCCATCCAGGACCCGGGGAGACCCAGGTGGCTGTCCTCGGAGGACCCCCAAGTCCAACGAGTGGAGAGGAGGGAGGCTGCGACAGATCGGGGACAGGGACCCGAGGTGGGGGGCCCTGGGGTGTGCAGAGGTGCCCTGGGAGCGGGGCCAGGGCCTCCCAGGTGGCCCCCAGGCCTGGCCCACCTGTCGCTCCTTCCTTCTTGTACTCTGCGGACGTCCAGCCAGGGCCTCCCGCGTGTGAGACAGCACAGCGGGCAGGATAACCCCCCGGGTGGTGACAACAGTCTCCTTAGGCTCCCTCCCTCCACCCTCGGCTCTCACCCACAGCCAGGGGGTCCTTAGGACATCAGTGGGGCCTCCGCTGCAGGGCCTCAGGCCTCCGTCCGCAGCCAGGTCCCTCTGCCCACAGCCAGGTCCCTCGGCCATCTGCCCCACCACCGCTGGTTTCATCCCCTCCCTCTCTCCTTGGTTCCAGCCACAGGGCCTCTGTGGAGCCGGGCCAGCCCTACCCCAGGACCTTTGTGTGCTCTTCCCTCTGCCTGGAGCCTTCATCCAGGTTGCTTGATGACCCCTCCTCACCTCCTTGCAGTGAGTCTCTGCATTCCCCAGTCACGTCGGTCGCCTCTGGCAACCAGCTATTTCACTGTCACTCTCCCTGCAGAATGTCACCTTCCTGGACGTGGGTTTTTGCCAACGTTGTTTATTTCCATATCCCAACGCCTAAAACAGGGCTTGGCTCCCAGCAGGTCCCGGCACATGGACTGACTTAGCAGAGAAATGTCTCCCTCCTCTGGCCATGGTCCCGGCCCCCGCCCCACCCCGTCATCGTGTCCCCTCCCCTCTCTCACCCGACTGTGGGGTGGACCCCGTGGGCCAGGGCAGCCAACGGCACCTTCCATCTCTCGGGCTCCAGCAACTGGCCCAGGGGGCACCAAGGGGGCGGGAGGAGGGGCCCAGGTGGTGGCTGCCAGGCGCCGTCCCCGGCAGCTTGCTGGGGACTCACAGCGCCCGGAGGCAGCCCTCTGCAGGCTCCCTGACGTCACCTGCCCAGGGACATGGGCCACTCACGCCCTTCCACTTTGCTCTCCCTTGCCCCAGACCCATAAGGCAAATAGGCAGCACCCGGGATGGAATCTGGATGGGCCCCGGGGCCCACACGCTCACGTAGAAACCAAGGAGGAGACGGGACTGAGGGCAGTCAGGGAGGGCTGCCCGGAGGAGGCCTCAGGGTCAAGTCTAGAAGTCTCACAGGATCCAGTTCTGCACATCCACGAGGGGCGGTCCCGAACCCCACAGGCCGTCTGGGCGGGGGGACACACGCACGTCTGTCTGCACATTGTCCGGCCGTCCCCTCTGCCTGGCCGCAGGCTTTCCCCAGCCTCCTCCCCTCTCTGGGGCAGGCAAAGAAAGGACAGTGCCCCCCAACCCACCCTCCTAGCCCAGGGCCCGGGGAGGCTCTCCACCTGCCCTGGGAACCCAGGTGAGGCAGAGGACCCAGCTGCTCCCTGGGGCAAGACGGGGGACAAGGGTCCTTCAGAGGGAGGGGAGAAGGTGAGGTTTCAGGACGGGGCTCAGGATCTGGAAAGGAAAGGGGCTTAGAGTCGGTGGAAAGCAGCCCAGCCCCAGGGCCCGCCCCCCGCAGAAGTTACGATGCAACAAGGAAGTCCCCAAGGCTCCCGGACGGAGCCAGGCAGGGCTCACGGGACAGCAGGAAAGCAAGCCCTGACCTCGCGGCATGGACACTGTACAGCGTCCACACAGCGTCCACGTATCAGAAGCTGGAAGGCCTCCTGCAGGGGCGGGAAGGGTGAGGAACGGGCCTGGCGGACCCGTGCTCGGAGCGGGCGGCTCACCAGAGCACACGGCGAGTTTGGAAACAGCCTGCTCCGCGCGTCCAGCGAGCAGATGGTGGAAAGGCCTGGAATTCACTCGCTTAGACACCTGAGCATCTGCTCCCTGACCGCAGGGTGTCGGATCAGTCAAGAGTCGGATCAGTAGCGAGGGCAGCAGAAAAACCAAAGGCCACCCAGGGAGGCCCCAGGGCACTGGGCAGGGCGGGACCAGGTCCCCAGCCCAAGGCCTGGGTTTGAATGGGCTCCACTGCTCACTGGACCTGGGAAAGTCACTTCTGTGGCCTCAGGGACCTCACCTGCACAGGGGGGACCCTACCAGCGCTCACCCAGTACAGGTGTGAAGGCAAGATGGCTTACTATTCCAGATGCCTTTAGAACAAATTGGTATACAATAGGCACCCAATAAATGCTGGCTAGTGTTATTTGCTGGGTTTAAGCCACCCAGCACCCACAGCTCCCAATGTTCACTTGGGGATCCCCTTCTCCCCATCCTTGGTCCATGAGGTTTAAGTCAGAACCAGGTTCTGGAGGTCCAAGGCTAGACCATGTGATCAGACCTGAGCCAATCAGAGCAACGGGGGCGCTTTGGCCTGACATCAGGAAGAAGCTCCCACTGTTTTCCCACTGGCTGACCAGCTCCATGTCATCCCAGTGTGACAATGGGTAGGCCCCATGCCACCTTGCCTCCCGTGGAGAGGACAGGGAAGCGGACAGAAGAGGGTAGGCCTGTGACGACATTTGAGACCTGGATCCCGCTGAGCCTGGAGGAGGAAGTTCACCTCTGACTGGCTTCTGGTTCGATAAGTTCCTCTGTCTCCTTCCAGAGGGTGAGCTCTTTTCTTTCTTTTGAGGTCAACTTCCTCCCTTTTGGACTCGCGAGAGACCTGATTCAGATCCCTTTTTCCCTTGGGTCATACTGAGCTGCTGTTCCCGTCACTTGCCACTTGCGACCAGAGGAGCCCCCAGGGCAGAGCGCGAGGAAGGCAGCTTGTGGAGTCAAGTGCAATTTGGGTCTCGGTTTCCCCATCTGACCACTCCGGAGCGTGGCTTTGGGGCTCCATGCTGGTGCTGGGGGGTGGAGCCTGGTGGGGTGAGTGGCCTTCCTGCCTGGCCTCCCTTGGTCCTCCCCCCCGCCGGGCCCCAGGTCTCTTCTACTGACGGCCCTTGGCACCGTGGACCCTTCACCTGGGGCTTCTGCTTGGTCTCACTGCAGGGCACCTGTCCCCTGGGAGCTCCAAGGCAGGGCTCTCTCTTGCTCACACTCCACCTCTGACGCAGCCCCTGATTCTTGCAGCCAGTCAGCACCTGCATCCTGAGCACCTACAAGGCACCAGGAAAATCCCTCATGGCTCAGACCCAAAGCCGATGGCCATGGTCCCCTGGATGGAACAGGGAGGGGCCAGCTGGTGGGGAACTCTGAACAGGTGGCCAACCAAGGACTCTCCGAGGTGACTCTTAGCCAGGGCTCTGAGGACATTGCTTTGTGGGGACTTAGGGGACCAGCAAGTGCCAGGGCCCTGGAGGTGCTCACCAGGTGAGGTGACCTGGGTCAGGTTTCCACGGGGTTCTTGTGCTGCCTGAGGGTGCTCGCCACAGTGCATGGGAGGGCAGGGGCTGGGACCAGGCGGCAGCAGTGCTGGCCAGGGGTGGACAGCTCTGGGTGGCGGAGAGACTACACCTGCCAGACGCTCCAGTCACTAGCCCTGTGTCACAACGTGCCTGAAACCGCGACAAACACCCGAGCAAGGCCCCACAGAACGCAGGGCTCCACCTGGAAATGTCTGGGCCACAGCTGGAGAGTCTCCGGGGTCTCTTGGGTCATCTGGAGGCTGTGGTGGGCACAGGCTGGCCATGGACCAGCGTGTTGACCCTGGTGGCCTCAGGGCGGGGTCTGAGTTCCTAGACCCTGAGCTGTCCCCTCAGACCCCGGCAATGCTGCTGTCCCCTCCACTGTCCCATAGAGGTCCTCCCAGACATCCTCCTGAGCAAGGCCTGGACAGATCCCGGGGAGAGGACCCAGATTTCCACGGAGGAGCAGAGGGGTCGCCCTGGAGACCAGCAGAGGGGTCTGGGGCCATGGCCAGGCAGGGGCAAGAGCCCAGGCCGACCTGCAGCACTGGCCCTTCTAGGGGTGAGGGGTCCCGGGGACCCGAGCTGCGTCTGCCGGGGCCGGAGCTGGTGTCACACCTCTAAGGACTTCCTGGGCCTCGCGGGGACGTGGGCTGATGTGAGGCCCCAGCCCCGCTCTTCATCTTAGGACCCCGGGGGGGGTCAAAGCCGTGGTGCTGGGGTCCAGCGGGTCCTGAGGTGGACAGAAAGGGAGGGGGCTGGCCCCGGTGACCTCTCCCTCCACGTGTGGACCTAGCTTCCTGGTTCCACTGGGGAGAGTCAGACAGACCTTCTTATCTGACATGTGAGGGCCCCCACTGCTCCTCACTGTGTCCCCTCAACCCCCGTCCTGTTCCAGACGGAAGGAGGACGCGCCCTGGCAAAGCCAGCCCCCTGGACAGTGTGGCCGGGGCCGCTCCCCCAGCCTCCCGCTGCCAGGCTCGGGGCCTCTGCGCAGGACCACTGTCCCCACGGACGCCGTCCAGGGGTCCAGGGGACACTGCTGTCCAGGTCTCGTCTTAACACCAGGAGCTGTTCTCCCGGGTGCTGCGGGGACAGCCTGAGACCCCGCGTCCCCTGCCTGGCCCAGGACAAGGGCAGCTCCTGGGACGCCTGGCCAGACGCAGGCTCCAGGGCAGGTGCCTTTGCAGTGAAGCAAAGGGTCCCCTCTGAAGGAGCGAGGCAGGTGGCCGGCACCCAGCACCCGTCCAGCGTGCCAGGTCCTGGTGACTGCAGGGCCACCGCCCACTCCCTCTGCTGGCTTCATCTCCCTGCTCCTTCCCTTATCTGGGAAGTGACTTAGAAGGTGTCCCCGCTCTGAGGGGCGCAGGCCCTTCTCCCAGGCCAGGGCCATTCCAGGTGGACCGCAGTCTGCAGGGGACACCGCAGGTGTGGCCCATCCTGGCCCATGCCAAGCAGCCCTCCCTCCAGGTGTGACATCAAACCATCTCTAGGTGTCACTGAATGTCCCCTGGGGGCAAAAGAGCCCCCGCCGAGAACCGCTGAGCGGCAGGGTGACATGGACCTCACAGCCACTGTGCCACGTGGTCGAGGGCCAGGGCCCTGGGCTGGCCTCAGGGGCTCGTGAGCATCACGAGGGGTCAGTGGTCAGTCTTGAGAGTGCAGAAAGGAGCAGCCTGTTACGGTCACAGTCACGGTCACTGTCCTGTCCTGACCGTGCCCGACTAGAGCTGAGGACTGCTGTGTCCCCCCTCTGGGAGCCACGTCCCCACCCCGTGGGACTCGGTGGGGGGGGGGTCCTGCAGGCAGCCTGAGGTCTGGTCACCTCTGGAAGGCGACCCCTGTCTGCAGTGGCCTTTGGGTGGAGCAGGGACACAGACTCACAGGCCCACAGGGGCCAGGCAGGAGGCCTGGGGAGTGGAGGGTTCAGATTTGGGGCAGGAGGGAGGGGAGGCCTGGGCCACACGGCAGACCCCGTTTCACAGTGAAAACTTCAAGTCCATGTTAAACTCTGGGAGAGCCAAGGCCTCGGAAGGTGGCCAAGGAGCTACCTGCAGACCTTCAAAGCCGTCTCGTCTTTCCTGAGCACTGACTATGTGCCAGGGGCTGTGTGTGCCAGGCAGTGGGCATGGGGCAGGCCTTTGTCCTCAGATCCTGGCACCCTGGTGGGGCAGACAGACACCAAAGAGGAGATTTGGACTGTCTGGTGAGCTTGAAGGAAGCTGTCACAGTGACAGGAGAGAGGAATTTGGGAGCTGAGACCAGAAGGTGGGTGAAAAAAAAAAAAAAAAAAAAAAAAGGGAGACATTGGGCTAATGAATGCCGTTCTCAAACCACCATAGAGGGTACTCCATTATCAAAAAACGAACAAGGACCAGGTGTTTATCCACAATATCGTGGAGAAAGGCATCGGGCTCCATTGCCAAAAAACGGACAGGGGGGCCCAATGCTCCGGGGCCCAAAACCACAAATATACGGAGCACTGGAGGAACCCAGCAACCCCATCAGGGTAGTGCCCAGGACACATTGTCCATCAGATCCCTCATCAGACAAACCAGAGGGAGCGCAGGGTTGGACATCTGCGCCTCCGCCAGAGCAGTACTAACTCCAGAGATGGGAGTTCAAATCATTCCCACAGGGGTGAAAGGACCTCTTCCCAAAGGAACAGTAGGCTTATTATTGGGACGCAGCTCTTCTACTCTAAAAGGACTTATGATAAGTCCTGGGGTAATTGATCCCGATTATGAAGGTGAAATAAAAATTATAGCCAGTTCTCCAAAGGGTATATCAGTAATTTCACCAGGAGATAGAATAGCACAATTACTAATAATACCCAGCCTACATGATAAATTTTCCAGTCGTACTGTAGAAAGAGGTTCCAAGGGATTAGGCTCCACAGGTGTAGATTGGGCTATGCTTTCTTTAAATTTAGATTCTCGCCCCATGCTAAAACTAAATATTCAAGGACATGAATTTAATGGGCTACTGGATACAGGTGCAGACCTTAGCATCATCTCTCGTCAAGAATGGCCAAAACATTGGCCATTACAAGAAGCCACTCAAACGCTTCGAGGCCTAGGAGTGGCGACTAATCCCCATAGAAGTGCAATGGTATTAGATTGGAAGGATCCTGAAGGATGTGAAGGAACTATACAGCCATATGTATTGGATCATCTTCCCGTAAATTTATGGGGACGAGATGTCCTAGATCAATTAGGTTTGACATTAACAAATAACATCAACCAAAATGCACCCACTATTATGACTAGACAAGGTTTTAGGAAAGGAAAAAGATTAGAAAAACAAGAACAAGGTATAGCAGCACCAATACAAATAGATCAAGGAACAGACAGACATGGGTTGGATTTTCAGAAAGGGCCACTGAGACAATAAAAATTACTTGGAAATCAGAAAGACCAGTATGGGTTCCTCAGTGGCCCCTGACTAAAGAAAAGATACAAGCAGCCCATGACCTGGTCAAACAACAATTAGCAGAAGGACATATACAACCTTCTGTATCTCCCCGTACGGGCCACCAAATGCCGCAGTCTGGCTGGGCACAATCAGGAGCCACTTGTCAAAAGAAACTAACTTTATTTTTAGAACCACACACGACAAACAAAATAGTCTCTCAGGAAAAACCCTCAGAGCCTCAACTGCCACCACCGGCTTTCCACAAGCCTCTACTTCCAGCTGCCAGCAACGCTGCTTATGGACAAAGTGCTTCCTAAGCAAAGAAAAAGCACACGCAAAGGCCCTGCGGTGGGAATGAGCAGAACGAAGCCGGACATGGCAGAAGCAGGGAGCAAGAGCCACAAGATGGCATGGGTGAGGGGTGGCTTTCCCCGGCCCAGGATTGGGGGCAGGCCACGCCCTCTGTCCTCCCTGGGCCCTAGAGGAAATGGGAGTCAGATACAGGCATTCCCACCTCCGCTCTTTGTCTCACTGAGCACAAAAGCTCCTGGTTGGTCACAAAGTTACTTCTGCAAAAGGCCTTTGGCCAAAAGCAGTGAACTGGGGCTAAGAGTCATTACTCGTGCCTAACTGTGGGCTGGCGCTCAGCAGGACTGCCACGGCCGCCCGCCCCCGGAGCCCCACCTTGCCCCTGTGTTTCAACCCCACACGTTCCTGGCCCGTGTGCACCCCACGGAACACGCGTGTGTCCCAGGGACTGCCACTTCCCCCGGGAAGAGCACACAGAGGGTGAAAGGACATTCGGAGCCCCGGTATTAATAACCCAATCACCCCCGCTGTCCCCGCCGCGCCCCATCACGGCCTCGGGAACGGCCGATGCCCGCAGTGGCTCCAGAAGCTGGGGATGGCGAGGGCTGCGGCGCCCCACAGGGTGGGTCCAGAGGCGGGGGCACCCAGCGTGGCATCAGCCGGGTCAAGGCCCCCCACAGGGGCCAGCAGCAAGCCCCCCCATTTTCCAGATGAGGATGCTGAGGTGCCACTGGGAGTCGGCATCACCCATAGAGAGAAAGGGGTCCCAGGCCCCCAGCGGCACCTGGACGACAGGGACCCTGACCAGAAAGGCTGTGACGCGGGCGTGGGCGCCTGCTCAGTCTCCACGACGTCGTTCATTTTACGACGCCAGCTGCTTCTCTGGGGGGAGGGGCACTACGCAGGGGCCTCGCAGAAACCTCCAGCTCTGGCCCCCTTCAAGAGGGCCACCCGCTCCTGCCAAGGGTGACCCTGCGACCAAGCGAGGTCCATCGGACTCGCTGTGCCCCGGCCTCCCGGGTGAGGGGTCCAGGGCCCTGTGTAGCTGGCGCTCCTGCCCAGAGGCCTCTGGGACTCCCCTAGCTCCTGCCCGGTCCTTCCCCCAGCCTGGCCCCGGCCTTCCCAGCCTTGTCCTGGGTCTCCCAGCTCCTGCCGCCGAGTCCAGCAGGGGTGGGAGGCCAGCCAAGGCCACTTGTAGCCTGTGGTACCCGGTGACTTCAGCAGACCCTGAAGGCCCCACTGTCTGGCATTCACGCCCCGGCAGGCCTACCCCAGGCAGCCTGGCTGACTCTGTGGCCAGTTGTGACCCAGAGGTGGCAGAAGTGAGGCCAGATTGGGGCTAAGGCCTGAAGCCTTCACTTCTGAGCCCCCTGAAGCCAGGCTCCCTGCAGCCACCAGGTGGGGAGGAAGCCAGGCAGCCGCATGGAGGGGCCAGGTGGCCGCTGACCCCAAGTGAGCTCCTGACTGGTGACCCGCTGAGCTGCCAGCCGTCCGAGCGGAGCCAGCTCGGGAGGACCCCTGTCAGCCCCCAGCATCTCAGGGCCAGGAAGGGGACCCACCACTCACTCGCTCAGGGCCACCAATCGGGGCCTCACGGGCCGCCTCAGGCCCCTCACTGTGCTGGTAGGTGCCTGGTGACAGGTTCTCAGCAGACAGCAGCTTCATCATCACCAACAAGCTGGCCAGGCACTGTCCACTCAGTGTGGCCTTCGGTGTGAACATGTCACCGCAGGGGACACACTCGAGTGCCATGTGGGCTGGGCAGGGAACCCCACGGGTAAAGTGGGCCTGTGTAGAAAGGCCACCATCCTCTCCCCGTCCCACGTGACTACTTATAACAGAGGAGCAAGAACAGGGGCATCAACAGGGGCATCAGCAGGGGCCATGACACCCACCGAGAGCTTGGTCCAGCCTCGGGCAGCGGGGATGGGGCAGGGCGAACCCGGGCCACAGCCAGACGGGACCTGTGACCCCTACTTCTCAGGAGGAGCCCCAAGTCCTAACCGTTAAGACGTGAAGTCCTGAAATGTTAAAAACCTGACAACTAATTTTCTAAAAAGTTGAGAATAGCGCACAGGTTCAAAAAAAGTTCTGGGAGTCCAAGACGGCCCCCGGCCAGCACTGGTGCTGCCCTTCCTAGCAGGATGGCCGCAGGGAGCGGCTGCTGTGTCTCAGCTTCCTCGTCTGTAAAACGGGGACGGGACACCCCGGCAGCACTGAGCTGTTCAGTGTGCGCATGAGCAAGGGCCCGGCGCCCACGGGTACCAGAGACGCCCTCTGCTGGACCCGAGTGAGCCTCGGGAGTGGGGTCAGGGAGGAGGCGGGAGGAAGCCGGCCTGGAGCGCCCTCCAAGATGTCACGCCCAGGGGGCCTGGCACAGTCCCTGCGATGGCATAAGTGTACGGTCCCCGAGAGCGGCTGGGGCTAGGGAGTGTGAGAAGCAGCCCTCCTGTCCCCACCTTGGCTCTACCAGTGACCGAAGGGCTCTGACTCCCTCGCCCCAGCAGTCACCTTGAAGCAAGGGCACCTGATGACGCCGACTCAGACTCCGCACCCCGGCGGAGCGCCAGGCCTGCCCCAGGTGCTGGGGCTCAGCGGGGAACAAGACAGCAAAGCCCCCCAGCCCCAGAGCTTACTGTCCAGCAAAGGGAGAGGACAAGGACAAGCCCTTTGAGTGTGGCATGTGTCCTGCACGTCAACAAGGTGCCATCCTAGCATTCTGAGGAGGTGACGCTGGAAGGATCAGAGGAGGCAGACTTGGGGAGCTGTGGGGGGGCACAGTCCAGGCAGAGGAGCAGCAGGTACAAAGGCCCTGAGGCTGGAAGGAACTTGGCTGCGTCCGAGGACCAGAGGGACCAGAGGGGCAGGCGCGACAGGCACAGGAGCGGGGAGAGCCACCTCTCCGAGCCAGGAGTCTGGGCTTTGTTAGGTCCAACGGGCCCTTGGAAGGAGCCTTTCGGGACAGCTGCCCTCGCTCCAGGAGCCCTCTTGGGACCTAGCGGAAACGCCCTGCAGAAGGACCCCGCCAGGACCCTCCCTCTGCCTGAGTAGCTCTCCAGCAGGACGTTGAGTCGCCGGGCAGCTGCTGGGCCCCGACTCCAACCCCAAGGCACCCGGTCAGTCTGCCTGGGTGTGGCCTGGGCGCAGGGGCTTGGGAGACTGCGAGGGACGCCTGAGCCACTCCGGAGCACCTTCCCACGCACATGGTGACCGGCCTCCTCGGGCCCCCAGGGGGCGCAGGGTCCTGGCTGGAGGTCAGGCCCTGGGCTTTGCTTCTTCTCTGACTTGGCCCCAAAGAAGGGCTGGCCGCGGCCCGGTGGCTCCAGAGCACACCAGCCAGAAGCTGCAGAATCCGGCTCGAGGGCCAGCGTCACCTCCGATGGCTGCCACCTCTCCAAGCTGGCTTTCCCTGTGTGTCACAGGGAGGTCAATGGCTTTCCTTACAGGCAGAGTGGCCAAAAGACCAGGGGCTTTGGCCAGGTGCCAGAGCACTTCAAAAAGCTCAGAAAGGACCTACAAATGTGACAGTGATGACCGCCGTGACAACGCGGCTTCCATGTGACTGGCCTTGTTCCAGGGTCCCTAACTCCAGAGGAAGCTGCCAGCCCCTCCCCAGCTTACAGAGGGGAGTGCAGCTCAGAGAGGGTAAGTGACTTGCCCAGCCCCACACAGCTCCCACGAGGGTGGGCTTGGCCTTGAACCCAGGTCACAGAGCCCCCCCCCCCCGCCCCGCTCTGAGCCCCTCGGGACAGGCTGATGGTCATCGTTCTGGTCATCACATGACTGGGACGCATCTGGTGGGGGGCACGGGCATGTTGGATAGTTTGAGGCTCCACCGTGGAGAACCCCCACTTCCAGCACAGCCCTTGAAGTTCCCAGGGGACCCTCATGCAGGTAGAAAAGCCTGAGGTCCCTGAGCCGAGACATGGCTCTGACTCTCAGATAGACAACATTTGTGCCTGGCTTTACCCTACACTGGAGTAAAGCGCGGAAGACGGGTTTGTTCCACTTGGAGACTTCGGGAAACCCCCTTGTTCACGGCCATCCTGCCTATAGCACCTGAGCTGCCCAAACTGCCCACCGGCGTCCAGCTGATTGGCAGCTGTCAGGCTGACGTGATCTTCCCCATCTGGGCATCTGGGAGCGCAGGTCTGCTCGTGCAGAGCCGGGCACTTACGAACTGCAACACTCACGCTCCCTGTGGGTTACGGGCACCTCTCTGGTGAGATGTGGAGGTGGCTCATATGATCTATGAGTCTGTTTCAGGCAAACCTGGGGAAAGTATTTGCTGGAAGAAGACAGCGATTGGTTTGCTGATCTGGGAAATACTGGGCTAAGTCAAGCAGCAAACCAAACACCTCCCCATGTTTGGTTTGGAGGTGAGCACAGAACCTAACCCTGGGCCAATGAGACATAAAGCAAAGTGTGCCGGACAGTGGGTGCTCCTAGAAGGATTTTCTTCTCTGAGTAAAAGGGAGTCAGCAAGGAGTACTCCTCTATGTTCCCACTTTGCTGGGGGATGTGATGTCTGGGATTGTGGCAGCCACACTGACCCCATGAGACAACAAAGTTGAAGACAGAAGAGAACACAGGGACAAAGGCTAGGAGGAGTCTGGGCTTTGGACGACATGGATGTACTGATGACTAAGCCCTGGACTCCCCTGATTTTGCTATGCAAGAAATAAACATTTCTACTGCGTAAGCCACTCTGGGCCAGTAGCTCTGCTACTCCAAGTGAACACACCTAGATCCACAAGCAAATAACTAAGACTCCAAGTCAATAAGAACCCCGGTTGGCGTTCCTGGTCTCTGGTCAGGCCTGTGGACAGCATCTCTGTCCACAGATTTTGTGCAGTCCAACTTTAACCAAATGCGAGTGTCTCTGGGACTCCCGAAGGCGGATGGTTCCCTTAAAGTTCTGCCTCATGGCTACTGAGGTGGGTCAGCTGCCCACTGGGGTCTGGACCACAAACCAGTAAGAAAGCTGTTGGCAACATCCCTCCCGGACACATCTGGCACCCACCTGGCCAAACATACCTCGGGTACTACTGGTCCCCAGGGATGGCCCTGCCCCCACCCCCCTCCAGACCTGCTCCTAAGAACTCCTGAGTCTGGGATGGAATCCACCTCGTCTCCAGCGGAGCCAGGTGCGAGCGGCAGAGGGGAGGCCTTTCATAAGACGAGGCTGCAGGTCAGAGGCCAGCGCCGCCGGGCACCGTGTGTTTTGGAAACGTATTAAGAGACTGTGGGGAATCAAAGCGCTCCGGCTGGAGAGGATCCCGAGGCCCTGGTGGAGGAGCATCTCCGGGCCACCGCTGCCCCACCAAGGAGGCTTCCCGCTACCCACCGGGCTGGGAGCCCACCCTCCCCCCAGGCAATTTCCCAAGGGCCCTGCGGAGTGCCCACTGTTTGTTTTTCTCTGCTAATCATGGGGCAGAGAGGCTGCGGACAAGGGGAGGCTCAGCCTGAGCCCTCAGTGACTTCTCCACCGTCGGAGGGGAGCACAGGTCTGAGGGGAGCATGTGGCATGCCAAAAATATTCATGGTAGATGCTGGGAGGCCCCGGGGGTGGAGGGGAGAACGCCACGCTGGGAACACGACGCATTCCCCTGGAGCAGCGTGTCCAGCCGGGGCTTAAAATAACACAGATATGCACCGACTCCCAAATCCAGGTCACCAGCCACTCGGCAGACTGCGGCCCCAGATCCACCACCCACAGCTTCCCGAGGACGGTGGAGAGTCGGAGCCCACGCTTCCCGGGCTCAGGCCGCTCGCCCCCTCCCCCAAGTCCCCTTTCCTGGTTTCCCCATTAGGGACCCAAGCCACCAGGCTGCCAATCACCTGATTCCTTGGCGCTGTGGGACGGGCTGGGGACTGGACCACTCCTGTGTGGGCAGCCCCTCCTGGGCACTGGGGTGTTCAACCCCGGGTTTCACCCACCAGGGGCCAGCAGCGCCCCCCACAGTGGACAGGCAAAAACACCTCCGGACCCCGCTCCACATGCCCCACGGGGCAAATCGCCCTTGGCAAAGAGCACTTGACCCACCAGAAATAGCCCCGGTGCACCCAGTTCACAGGGTCTCCACTGACACCACCACCCAGGTCACGGTCGGCTCCCAGTGCACTGCGAACACACCTGGCCCTGTCCCAGCTCTGCCCAGAAGCCCCGGCCTGGCAGCAGCCACAGGATTGCCTTGAAACTCCCATCATGCCACCCTGGACTTCAAGTCTCCAAGGCTTTCTCTTTCATTTAAACAAAGTCTGAACTTCTCACCTCTCCCTTCCTGCCACTCCCTACCAGAACCTCTCTGAGCGACCCAGATGGACTCCTCCTCCTACCTCTGGGCCGTACCCCGGCTGCACTCTAGACCTGGAGGGCTCTCCCCCCAGATTCCCCCAAGGTCATCTCCTTCCTAAACTTTAGGGCACAGCCCAAAGGTCACCTTCCTCAGAGAGGCCATCTGCCTAAGCTGTCCCCAGCCACTGTCCCCCCAGTGCCATCATGGTTTATCACCCTGTTTCCACGGTAGGGCTTTTCACTGAGGCCACCTTGTCCGTGGGCGTGTCTCCTTGTGACCTGTTTCTGGCCCCCTTGACAGTCCCAGGGCCTGACACGGGGCCTGGCTTACAGCAGATGTCCGCCCAGCACGTGGGTAACTGGAAGGCCCTCTTGGGTTCTGCAGTCGAGTTCAAGATGAGGGATACCCATCAAGCACCCCCACATATCTCAGCTCCTGGCTTTCTGCAGCAGAAGGCAAACCCTGTTCCAGGGCCCCTTTCCCAGACCTTCTGAGGCACGTGGTGTGCCGAGCACTCCCCGCACTCCCCGGGAGCCTGATTCAGCAGGGACTGGCCAAGGGCCTGGAGTCTGCATTTTTTAAGCAAATATGTCAAGACGCTTCTCATGGCGGGGAGGTTCGCACGCCCAGGGTCAAGGCCAGGCTGCATCCCTCGTGTGTGGAAGAGCTGAGCCGGGCCTCTGCTGCCTGAGGACCCTCGTGGAGGGGGGAAGGCGGTGCTCCCGGGGTCCTCACTGGGCCAGAGGTGGAGACAGGTGCCTCTGACTGTGGCTGCTCACCTTAGTGTGGTCACTTGCTTCCCCCCAAACCAGGGCTCCCTTCCACCGAGGACCCCCACTTGTGTTCTTGAGGCTTTGGGGGCCCGGCAGTGAGCTTCCCAGGGTGGAGCCTGAGGCTGGCCTGAGCCAAATGCCCGTCAGGCTTCCCTTGGGTGTGGCACTGGTTTGCCTGAGCACAGGACAATAGCACAAGAGGGGTACCTGGGGGCTCAGGTGGGATCTACCTTCAGGTAGAGGTTTGTTCTTTCCTTTTGGGATCAGCCAGAGGGGATGAGAGGGCAGCTCCTTTGCAGGGGTCTTGCCCTTCATTATGACGACCGCCAGTGTTCACCTGTCAGACGCTGTGCTTCGTACTTGGCGTTGATGATCTCACGTCACCCTTTACCACACACCAGGGGCTGGGTGCTAGGATCAGCGTCATTTGTGGGAGAACGCTGGAGCCCAGAGAGGCTTGGTCACATGCCCCCGTCTCACTGCTGGGCAGGTGGCCAGGAGGACCGGCTGTCCTAACCACCGTGCCCGTGGCTGCCAGAGCCTGCCGCCCTCGGAGCTGGAGAGGCGTGAACACAGCACAGAGACGAGAGGAACGGTTCTCACAAGAAACCCGAGCCCTGCGTCCAGCTGCTCTCGGGCCACAGTCCCCTTAGATTTGGGGGTTATGAACACCCATAGGCTGCTGCTTTTTTAGCTGGTTTGATTTTTTTTCTTTCTGTTGCTTCCAAGAGAAAGGATCCTGATTGCTCTACAGTCCTTCTAGGAAAATACCCCTCCAATTCCATTCGCAACTTGCACGCAGCAGCTGCTCAGTGAACACCAGCAGAGGCGGGTGAGCCCTGGCTTCCTGCCCACCAACTGCCAGGTCTGTAACCCTAACGCCCAACTGCAGCCAGCCCAGCGCATCTTCCCCCCCCAGGCTCCAAGTGAGGCCTAGTTCCCTAGCAACCACCCCAATTAGGCAATCATGCCATTTATCAGGATGCCAATTAATTATAATGATCTTAATGATCTCCCAATTAGATACAGCCTTGGGTCTGGCTGGAGCCGGGGCATCTGCAGGATGCCCACCAGGGCCCGTGACAAGGCGGCCTGCAGAGGCAGACCCCAGGGAGGCCCCCTCACCTGCCGTCAGTGCTGAGCTCCACCTTCCACACCCGTGGCCAGGCTGGGCCCAGCCACCCCGGACTCCATCACCAGCCACAGGAGCGTCTCCCGCCAGGAGGATGTCCATCCTCTGGCCATGGTGCTTTTAAGGGCTCAAGTCATTACTTCAGATTCTGGTAGCTTTTTCTTGAGCCCCGTTTGGTGTTTCACTTTGCATTTTGATGGGGGCGGTGTACTCAAGCTCAGCGGAAGGAAAAAGCATTTCGCAGCTGCTTGCTTTCCTTGGGGCAAAAAACTCCACCCCCCAAAACCAAAAAAACACCCCAACGCAAACTCGAGACTCCCTAGTCAGCGGGGGCTTCTGAGCAAGAAAGAGCAGTTTTACTAACTCTGCGTTCTTCACTGAGCATGGATTTTTCTTTTTCCTCCAGTTGGATAAAAAGGCCAAGGTCGTGGAGGAGGAGGATCCAGAGGTTCTGAGTGGAACCTACAGCCCCAGGGCTTCACCACTGACCCTGCCAGCAAGTCACACTCTACGCCCCAGCATCCAACGGTCCCAGCACCCGCCCCTCAGGGTTTCTTATATCACATTTAAGTGCTCTGAATGTACTTGGCCATTAACACTAGCCAAGCACTGTCCACCGAGCTTACAACAAACCCTTCTTGTAACTACAGGCTGGCCAGGATGCGGAGAGCCTTCCGCAGGACAGGGCTTCTGGTGGGGGGAAGGGAAAACTCTGAGAACAGACACACACTTGAGGAGAGCATGATTGTCCCCTCTGCTGACCCAGGAGCCTAGAAGCTGCCCCCTTGAGGCAGGCCCGGGCAGAGGAGTCCACTCAAGCCAGGACAACAGAAGGGGAAACATCCCAAGTCAAAGGCGGACTTCAAAGGGCAGGCTGTGAAATGGGCCTTGGGATGGCTGCTGAGGCAGGTCTGGGGTGGGGACTCGAGCACGTGCTTGCGTATTCATGGTCACACACAGCCACAGAGAGAGCAGTGCCTCCCAAGCCCAGGTTTTTTCAATCAAATCATCAGTCAACCCTTAAGTCTGAAAACTTAACATGTTATTAGGGGTTTCAGAAAAAGCCATAAATTCAAATAAAAAAACCAAGAAGTAAACACAAAGCCCAAAGCCACACTGACCCTCAGCCATGGCAGAGACACCAGCACTGTGCCTTTCTGCACACACACTTGCCGGACACGGTGTCCTCCTGAGCAGACACCCATGTGCCTCAGCCAAGATGCATGTCCCCAAGCTGCCCTTCTGGGACTCAGTTCCAGGGGGCTGGCGGCCCTGAGCTCTCCTCCATAACTGGACCTGCAAGGCTTAGGGGGAGGGGTCTTCGGTGCCCTCCCCCTTTCTGTCTTTAACAAATGGCTTTAATTAACCCCACTCCTTGTGTAGGGGGAGGCGGAGTCACAGTGAGGAGCCCCCCTCACTACCAACTGCAAGAACGATTCAGGGGAGAACAAATCTGGGGGTGTCCTCCAGAGAAAGCCCTTCTCAACAGCTCCCTGTCACCCCAGAGACTTGGCTCCAGAGCCTCCTGGGGGCACGGGGGCGGGGAGCAGGGGACAGATGGAGGGGGGAGAGGACGGTGTCCGGACAAGCACAGATGAGCAAATACCCAGATTCAGACGTCAGCTGAATGTAATTACTTGGTTAATTAAATATTGACTTTTAACTCAAAAAGTGATTAAAACAAGCTGCAGGAAAGACTGTCCAGCAAGGGGGCGGGGCGAGCCAGAACTTTTAAGAAGGGGGAGGGGTGGGGGAGGGGTGGGGGAGGGCTGTGGCCAGAAGGCTTTGCAGCTCGCCCTACTGTGTGCAGGGGCGTGGTCCTCAGGGTTCCGCGGGGAGGGGAGAGTGGGCAGGGGCCACAGTGCCAAGCCAGGTTTGGGGGTGTCTCCCTACGCTCCCCCAGCTGCCCTCCAAGAGACCGGGGCTCCTGTGCACGGGCTGGTACCTTCGTTCATCCCCTTTCCCTGGGACAGAGCTCAGCTCCGGGCACGAGAGATGCCCCATAAAATGTTTGTAGAAGGAATGAATGAACTACTATATGGAATATTTTATAAAATGCACTCCTAGTATCGCTGCAGCTTCACCGTAGACTTCTGAAACCCCAGGAGACCCAGGAGGGGCGCATCTCTCTGCAGGGCGTGGAAACGGGTTCTGACCTGGTCTGGGAGGAAGTTTGCCTTTTCAATCTTGTTTGTCCTTTCGGTATCTGCGACTCACTCTGAAGATCCCGTCCACTGCCTTTTCGGGTCCTGCCCGGACAAGCCCCACGTGCGCTGGCTTCTAGTCGATCCTTTGGGTCTAAACCCAGAGGGCTCAACGAGGCCGTGCCCCAGCGGCCGGTGGGCCCCAGCGCGCTTTCCCCCGGGCCACCAGGACTCGGAGTGGCGCGTCCACGGGTCAGGGGCGCGGCGGGAAATCCTGGCCTGCACGCCCAGCCCGCCGGCGGGGTCAACCAGGTCACCCCCCTGCGGCCCGCCGGCGCCGGAGCCTCCCGCCAGCCCGCAGGGTCCCACCTCCGCGCTGCGCTGGGGCCGGAGCAGGGCGGCCGGGGCTGGCGCGGCTCACCTGGGCGGCGCTCGCGGCCATGCTCGCCCGGGTGAGGCTCCGGCTGCAGAAGCCCGCGCCGCCCGCAGCCCGGCCCGCCGTGCCCCGCGCCCGCTCACTCACCCGCGCGCTCGGCCGGGGCCTCACCCGGAGTGGGGCGCTCCGCCTCTGCTGCAGCCCAGCCGGGCCGCGGGGCGCAGGGGACTCCGCGCCGCTGCCGCCGCCGCCGCTGCTGCATCCCCGGCGAGAGCCGCGCTCCTCCTCCGCCTCTCCCCGCCCCGGCCCCCGCCCGGCGCACCGCCCTCGCCAAAGTCCGTCTCCGCGCCCCGCCCGGCCGCTCCGAGTCGCCCCGGCCCGGCCGACCGCGCGGCCCGAGCCGGCCCCCGCCTGCCCGCCTGCCCGCCTGCCCGCCTGCCCGCCTGCCCGCCTGCCCGCCTGCCCGCCTGCCCGCCTGCCCGCCTGCCGGCCGCGGCGCGGGGGAGGCGGGCGCGCGCCGGGGCGGGGGCGCCAGGCCGGAGCGGGAGCGGCGGGGCCGGGGGACATGCGGCGGCCTCCCCACGCCCCTGGAGAACGAGCGCTTTACCTCGGGGACGCACGGCCCGCCGACCCGGCCCTGCTGCCCCCCGCGCACGGCCCTCGCCGCGAAGTCCGGCTTCGGACCGGGCAGCCGGCGCGAGCGGGGGTCCCGCGGCTCCCGGCCTCCGCTGCCTCCGGACCCGGCTGGCCGCGCTCCCGCCGCCGAGCGCGCACCCTCGCTGGGACACAGACGCACACTCACCGACACACACTCGCTCCTGCTCGCCCTCGGCGGAGAGTTGAAACAGATGTGGGATTCGCCCAGGAGCTGGAAACAGGGAGGGACGCGAGCCAGAGCCGTGCGTGTGTGCGTGTGTGTGCGTGTGTGTGTGTACGCGCCAGCCACACCGACGAGGGGCACTTCTAATAAATCAAACATCGTAATCAAGTCGGGGGGCCATCGATCAGGCCACTTGGCTGGGAACGGAGAGATCCCTGCCCCTTCTGCTTCCTTTTTCTCCTCCCTCCGAGCTGGAAGGAGCCAAGTGTCCTCGGGACGTGCGACAGCCCGGCCAGGCGCTCCCCTCGTAATGACACGTTAATAAATGTTTTCTTTTATCTGTTTTCACAAGGGCTCGCCCCGGTCTGCAAGCACCCGACTGCTTTTGCTCAAAGCCGTGCGCTCGCCTCTAACTACACACATTTGCCATTGGAGAAGCCGGCTCCAGGCCGAGCTCCAAGCGGGATCGCAGGGAGAACTACCCACGCGCCCGGGCCTTCCCACGCGCCTCGGAAGCTCTCCCGGAAATTAACTTGAGCCCAAGTGAACACAGCAGCGTTGCCCAGAGATGGCCCGAGAATAGAAAAGAAAGACGAAACGGGCTTCCCGCGAAAGCGGGGAACTCCACTCAAGGTGGCGCTGTCTGCCGCGGTTTCCCGTCCCCACGGTCACGCCAGGCAGGAGGGGCAAGGGGCTGCAGGGTGGGCGGAGAGCAGCCCAACCAACCAGTAGCCACAGGACTTAGAGCTGAGCTGCCAGGGGGAGACCAACCCTGGTGGGGAAACAGCACTTGTAGGCAGGAGGAACGTGCCTAGACCCCGTGGTCTTCTTCAGTATCATTATACCCATTTCACAGATGTGCAAACCGAATCACAGAGGTTAGGTGACTGGCCCAAGGTCATACTAGCCGTGGACCCAGAATTTGAACCCAAGAAGCCTGGCTCCAGAATTATGTGCTAAAACCCTCGGCTATTATTATCTTCCCACTGAACACCTCCTTGCCCTGGTATTATCTTTTGAGTTTCGTGCTAGTTAGTGTTTTCAGATTAAGCAAATACTAATAAATGACCATTGTGGGGGCCTATTAATGCTGACAAGTTCTTTGAAGTTTATCTGAAATTCAAATAGGGTGTCCTGACTAGGTTAGGGGCTCTAGTCCCCTTCCCAGAGTGTCCCTTGGTCATTCCAGTTTAATCTTGAGTCTAAATGAATCAGAAAAATCTTGAACTTGCTTTTCTAAATCAGGTGCTAGCCCCACAGAGGCGGCTGACCTGTCCACCGCCTGCCTGGGAAGATGCATCGCTGAGCTTCTTCACTTCCGTGGACCCAAACCTATGGAGACCCCTCCCCTTCTGCCTCATCTCTGCAGAAGGGGACACATTGACCGCAGTGCTGTCCAGGAGATGTATGTGGCAGGCCTCGTATGTAATTTGGAAATCTCTAGTAGTGGCATTAGAAAATCAAAAGAAACAGGTGAAATCGGTTTTAATCACGTAGTTTCTTTAACCTTGAGTGTCCAAGGGTCTTCAACATGTATTCAATGTAAAAAAATCCATGAGATAGCTTGCATTTTTTTGTTATTCTGGTAAATCCCTGGTGTGTTTTCTCTTTATGGCACATGTCCGTTTGGAGCAGCCAGAAAGGTAACGGGTCTTGTCCGCAGTCACAGAGTTGACAGGTGGATCGCGGCCCTTTGGAGGCTGAGCCTGGCTTTGGAACCCAACAGGAGCGGTCATTTCTAATAAGTCCTCAGAGCTCCAGGGGCCCCAGGGTGGGAGGGGAGGGGGCTGGGGCAGGGCTGCCCTGCTCTGGAGACTGTTCTGGAGGTGGGGGGATTTCCAGCACAAGGAAGTTCAGAACCACGCCTGGCCGCTTCCCGACATGAAGGGGCTCTCCTGTCCCTGTGAAGGTCCGGCCGGTGGGTTTCTACCGGATCCTTCCTGCTTTATCAGAGGACCTTGATAACAGTGCCCTGGGCTGTGTGTGTGCCTGTCTTGCTCACCCTTAGATGTGCATCGCTTCCCCTGATGCGTGCAAAGGCCTGAAGTGATGGCATCTGGGTCTATGCCCCTTGTCCTTCCTTGGGAGGAGGGGACAGGTCTGGAAGGTGTGGGCCTTCCTGTGAGCTGTTTGTTGCAGGCAGGGGCCGTGGTCTGCGGTTCATGAGGACTCACCAGCTCAGACGCCCATGGGGTCAGAGGACCTGCAAAGTGTCCTCTGGCCACGTACCTTTCCACAATTCCCAACGACCCCACAGTCCTCCCATCCCGGCCTCAGCCTGCTGTTGAGATCCCTTTCAGTCAGGTGGGGACAGCTGGCCCCGCTCGGGGTCTTGGGGTCTTCCTGGAGATGTGGGGGCCTGGGGGCTGGATGTCCCCAGCCTGGCCTGGGTGGGCTGAGCACAATGCTCAGGACCCTGAGTCTCCAGTCCCTCTGCCTCCAACCACACTGTCTGGGGCAGCTTTCCTTGAGTCTCTTGTGTCACTGACCCCCCCCCCCCCCCCCCCCCCCCCCCCCCCCATTGTCCTCTCTGGAGGACCCAGTCAGGCCTTCCAAGCTCCTGGGCCTCAGGTCCCCACTGCTGGTTTAGCCTTTCTCCCAACACCTCCACGCCTGGCCTCCCCTCTGTGTGTCCCTTGGCGGCCGTGAGCGGGAGCCCTGGGGTCCTACCTACCTTGCAGAGCCTGTGGCTGTGTCTTCCCTGGCTCCACGGGACAGTGAAACACAACTCCTGGTGTGTTTCTGCGTCTCCAGCCCGAGGCTGAAGCTGTCTGGTTGTGTGTTCCTCTGGCTGGATCTGGGCTGGCGTGGTCGGGATTTTATGGGGTCGTAAAATGCAACCTTTTAACATGTCTTAAACAAATTGGCGTGTCAAGGAGAAACGTTAAAAGTAGGGCCGGAGCTGCAGACGGGAGGCTTGGGCAGGCAAGCCTCAGGACTGGGGCACAGGTGGCTTTAATAATGCACAGGGCTTGGCTGGAACTTGCTTCTCCAAGAGCAGAGGGGCCCGCAGTCACTCTCGGGGGCTTGGTGTCAAACTTCCCAGCTCCTGAGCACAGACGGTTTTGCACGGGTTTTAAAATACAAATTCCAGTCTCATCCATGATGACATAAATTTGTGGTTAATTCTGCAGAATTTTTGGTTAGACCCAAGCTGTCCTGTCAGTGGGAATGCGATGTCAATAGAGGAAAACTGTGTATGTGTCTTGAGATATTGTGATAATGAAAACCAGCTCCATAAACCCCCATTAAATCAGAAGAACACTAATTGTGTTTCACGCCGCCTCCGTGGGGCCAGCTTTTGGACACGCACGTGATTTACTTCAGCAAAACCCGGCTCATCTCTGCAGCGCGGTACCCATTTTCCCCTTTAATTACACATAATTGTATAGTCTAATTTATTCTAACGCCTGACTCCTAAGAGTGCACATTTATGAATCAAGGGTTGGTTTGGGAGGGAGGGGAATTATAAACGGATATAATTGCCGTCTCCTGGGGCTGCTATGAGCCATCTCCAGGAGCGATGGTGTTCATTCTGACTTCTTACCAGGACAGACTGTGGGTTGTCACCAGTTGTCACACAGTTCAAAGACCGCCGATGACAGTGGCTATTTGTCCTGTTGCTGAATGATAGACCAGTGGTTCTCTTTTGGATAAACAGGCAGGAAGGTTTCCATCTGTGACCTCATGACCAACGCGATGCCCAGGAGCTGGGTGCTGCCCTGGGGTATTAAGATGAGTAACGACCCCAGGGCCGCACGGCCAGGCCATCCTGACAAGGTGGAGCGGGCAGTCCTTTGTTTTCTTAAAGGGAAGACCGGGATCCACTGACCATGAGTGCGACTCAGTCTAGGGCTCTCTCGGGGACAGCATGTCCGGTTTCACAATCGCTTTCTGAGCTTTGGTTATAATTCATCGATTATGATTAATGACGGTGGTGACTTAGTGAGAGTCAAAGGGTGACAGGTGCCGCTCCAGGGCCAAGCTAACTGACCTGAGCTCGGCCAGCACCGGCTGGAGACCCCACTGACCTCCCGGGCCTCGGTTTCCTCACCTTAAGGAGGGAGATGGTGACAAGGGCATTATACGTTGTCATGTGCATTAGGTGAGATTAAGGAAGGTGAAATGGGCGAGGAGAGCGTGCCAGGCTACGGAAGGTGCCCGGGGAGCGTTCGTTAGGTCAGAACCGGAAGAGGGTTGCCCGGCCCAGGGAGACTGTCCCGGGGCCCGTGAAGCTGGAGGTGGAAACCAGGGCAGGTGGCCCTCTGAAGCCAAAGCAAACCAGGCCACACGCCCCCGGGCTTCAACCCCCCTCGGGTACGTGGAAATCTGGACTCTGGGCACAAGCGTGTGCCCGCCCCAGCTGCTGCCCGGCTCCTCTCCCTGCCCACTTGCTTCTCTTTTCACTTTGAAAATTCCCAAAGGTTGAGAGGGCAGCCCCGGGGCCGCACGGCCGCTCTCCACCGGAGTCTGCAGGTGTTGATGAGCTCCTGTCGCTGAGCCCTTTGAGAGGAGGTTGCAGCCGTTATGACACATCACCCCTGAGGCCCTGGGCGGGCATCTCCTGAGAATATGTTGCTTCCCCAGATGACCTCTCCATCACTGTTGCACCTCAGGAAATTAACAGTGATCCCATAATCACCCCTCCGCTGCTCCACTAATAGAGCCACAGAGGGATCCTTCTCTTTGTTCTTCAAACCTCTTCCTGCCTCAGGGCCTTTGCACTCACCGCACCCTCTTCCTGGAAGACTCTTTCTCCAGATTTTGCTCTGTCGTCATTTAGGTCTCAGCTCAATGTCACCTCCCCAAGAGTTCTCCCCTGTGTGTTTTGCCTAGAGATGTTTCCTGTGTCCACCCTTCTTCCCCACCTTATGGTCCTCCTCAGACAGGCTGCTGGCTGAGATCCATTTTTATTCATGTCCGTGGCCTAAACTCTCTACCTCCCCTGTCCACCACTCGCTGCAGGAGGACAGGGGCTGGGGCTGTCACCACTGTGACTTCAGTGCCCAGGACACAGTCCAGCACACAGTCAGCGTCCCACAGACATGTGTGAAGTGAACGCGTGCACAGCCCGTTGGTGATGTTTTCAAGCAGAAGAGATGTGGAGGGGCGTGGCTTGGTCCCCAGTGTTTAGAGACAGATCCACACAGTCTAGCCCCAGTGCTGCCTGGGGCTGAACACAGCTGTGTGTCGCCCTGGGCCCATGTCCCACAAACTCCCCTGACGAATGGGGCCGATGACGATAGTTCCCATCTCCTATGGCTGTTTCTAGGACGTAGAAAAAAGCAACGCACCCCGCGTCTGAGATATCAGGACACCAGCTGTTAGTGCTCCCTTCTCCCCTTAATGGTTTTGTACACAAAGTGCTTAGAGCAGTGCCCGGTCCACTCCCACCAGCCTTCCTTGGGCACTTGTAATGAATGTGGCATCGGCTGGCTCGAGGCCTGTGGCTTTTAAGCACCACTGGCCGCTCACAGGCCCCCATTGAGCTGGTCTCCATGCAGAATGCCCCAGAGAACATCTTGGAAGTGCTGGTGCGGCCTTGGGAGAGACCAGCCAGGTCAACGTTTGGCCTTGAAAAGATTCGGGCTGTTTACAGCAGGCATCTGGGCTGATGGGTCAGAGGCCTGTGGTTCAATGTTTTGCTTCTCTCCCCGGAGACCAGTCCTGGGAGGCTCACAAAGGGCCAAGCCCTGGAAGCTGCCGTGGGTGGACAGACACACTCCTCCCTGTGGAGGAGAGTGGCCCCGGCACAGCCCCGGCGGGCTCCTCTCGGGCTGCGCTGGCAGGTGCCCGTGATTGGAGCGCCAGCCTGTGTGTCTTTAAGTGAAGCGTGACCAGAACTGGTGTCGGTAGATAAGGACACAGGAGCAGGGGTTTCTCAGCTAAAGTTGCAAATAAAAATGAGTCGGGGAACCAAGAACAGCGTTGGAAATCTGGACGTGAGAATTGCATTTAACTGCAAATAAAACCAGGCTTTCTACCCAGAGCTTCAGCTTGTGCGTGGTGTGATTTACATTCTTGTTTGGGGGGTCAGGAGTTGGGGGGCCCAGTGTTCATGGCAGGCATCCCCTTTCCTTTGGGAAACAGTCTGCACCCTGTTTTCAGTCCTGGCGCTGTTGGTGGATAGCTTTGACCCCTTGCTCAAGGTTTGGGCACGTGACTCGGGCCGGGCCAGTCCAGGCATTCTGCATTCTGACCGGTGATTGGTGGGGCATGGGCACATGACCCTTGGGGGCCAATGAGGATCAGGCCTAGGATTTTCATTTAAGCTACTGATTCTGAGCAGCTTTCCTTCCAGGGTTTGAACTTGGTGATGATTGAGAAGACTCCAGAGGCCCCGCTGGGCCTGGAAGGATTCCAGATGGCAGCCCAGCCCCCCTTGCCCAGCCCCTTCCCCTGGGTGTGGGCAGGACTGTGAGGCTCTGAGTTCACTCCCATGATAAAGGGTTCTGAGGCCCTGAATCAGTTCACTGAGAATTTATCCAGAGGGAGGTTTGTCTTCGTTGGGCCTGACCTAATCAGGCGGAGGGCCCCGACGGGCTGACTCAGTTTAGAATCAGATTCTCGAGCTGGCTTTGTAAGGGCCAACAGCCGTCTTAGGGCGAAGGCCACCTAGCAGGGAGCAGCCCCTGCCTGACCGAGAGCCAGCAGGCAGAATCTTTGTCCTACAGCCATAGGAACGGAATCCTTTCAACGGCCACCGAGCTTGGAAAAGTGTCCTGAGTCTCAGCCACGATTACAACCATGGCCACTTTCAGCCAAGGCCTAGATTTCAGCCTGCTGTGACCTGAGCAGAGGGCCCATGGACAGACCCTTGGGAACTGTGAGGTAGTACCTTTGGTTGATTTAATCTGCTAAGTTTGAGGGAACTTATTATGTAGCACGGAAACAGGGAACAAGTGTGAACACCTAGTTCAAGCTGTACCTGAAGCCAGACAGTTAATAATAAGACTTTTCAGTTATGTGAGCCAAGAAATCTTCCCCCTCCTTTTTCTCTTAAGCTTTTTTTTTTTTTTTTTTTAAGCAGGGCTCTCAGAATAGCATCCCTCAACTGGCTTATTTCACGGGTCTGTCTCTGTATTATTTGCTGAGCCTGGGGACATGTCACCTGGTGCTGTGTTTGGCTTTGGCAGGGTCACAGCCTGAGTGGGGACTTGTGTGGTTTGCCGTCCTGTCGTCTTACACCTCTGGAGGTGCAGACTTGCCTCTGGCCTCCGCATCCCCCAGCACGTCTTGTGGGGCCGTTGGGGGGTGACTGGCTGCCTAATGTCATGATCTGGGTGGAGGTTGGCAGGGAGTGACTAGGTTTAGCATTCTGGGCCACATAGGGTCTTTGCTGCATCTTCTTCTGTTTTTAACAACCCTTTAGCAACGGAAGAGCCTTTCTTAGCTCAGGGGCCGAGCGCAAGCAGACCAGGTGGTTTGGGTCTGGCTCGTGGGCGGCGTTTGGCTGAGCCCTGGCTCAGGGCACCGACAGGGGCCAGAGCCTGGTGCTCAAGTGTCAGGCCCCCACCCGTCACCACGGGAGACCCTGGGCAAGTCCTTCACTTCCCCAACCCCCAGTTTCCTTACCCGGAAAAGGGGGTCCCCAGGAGGTTATGGGGGAATTGGGTGGATCGATACACAGTGCTGCCCCTGGTGGCCCTGAGTTGGGCTGTGAGTCATTATTTTTAGAGATGATCATTAATCCCCGTTCTCTCCGCCTGTCTTCAAATTTGGAACCAAGCTAGGAGCAGTCTTGGGGGGCTGTCAGGTGAAGAGTAGCAATGGGGGTTCTTTCCTGGGAAGGCTGGCTAGGGGACAGGACTGGACCTCTTCTCCTGGTCCCCACCCTCCTCCCCCAGCCTGAGGTGCCTGGGGAGTCTCCAAAGCTGGTACTTACGCTAGGCAGTCGACAGGTCAGCCTCTCCCACCTGCACAGCCTCCTGGTGGCCCCTGGAGGGTGGCGACCCGGGCCCCACGGGAGGAGGCTGTGCCTATCAGCTGGGCCTTAGGAGACCCCTCAGTTCCCACTCCCACCATGCTGGGGGGACTGGTGTGCCCCAGATTCAAATTTATGTCAACCCAGAGAGGTGGGGTGTGAGCTCATTTGGAAGGAGGGTCTTTGCAGAAGGAAGGGATTCGGACGAGGTGACACTTGGGTTACAGTGGGCCCTGAGCCAAGGGCTGGTGTCCTTAGGGGAAGACAAAACCAGGGCCACAGAGGCCCGTGGGAAGGGGCCCGGCGTGCTGGAGGAGGAGACCGGAGACGCGTGGCCACAGGCCAAGGAATGCCACGGGTTCCGGCAGCCCTCGCAAGCTGGAAGAGGTGCGGGGCCTTCAGATGGCTCCAGAAACCCCAGAAGCCATTGCTGTTGCCTCAAGCCACCAGTTGCCGTCATTGTCACGACAGCCCTAGGAAACCCATGCACCCAGCAGGGGTCCTTTCTCTTCCCTTGGTCCTTGGTGGAGGTGGAAAGAGACACAGCAGAGCAAGGCCCTCAGCCTGGATCCACACTAGAGATTCTGACTTTGTGGGCCAACCATGGGTCTGGCGTGGGTAGTTAACAAAACAAAACAAAAATTTGATTGAGGAATAATTTATGTAAAATATAATCACATCTCCCACTTCAGATGTACCATCCAATGATATTTAGAGTCCCCAAGTGGGACCACCACCACTGCGATTCAGTCGGGGGTCTTCATTGCCTGTATAAGGTGCTCCGCAGACCACCTGGCTGCTGCGTGGGAGGGAGGCAGGAGAGGGGTGTCCCGGTGCCCAGGGGGGCTGAGGACCTCGCTGACCCTGGAGTACATGCCCAGGGCATGAAGGTGCGGTGGGGAGAGGGCCCGGGCCCGGCCTCCAGAGCCCGTCGGGCTATGGAGAGTTCTAGAGGGGGAAGTGGGGGGGGCACAGTCCCCATTTCCACCTGCAGCAGGAGCCCTGGGCCCTCCCAGCCCACATCCAGCATGACCCTTGCATGGCCCAGAGCCAGGCACAAGGGGTCACTTCTCAGAGTGGCGGAGCACCAGGCCTGAGGTCATCCAGGGAGGCAGAAACAGGAGACCAGGCGCCCAGGCTCTAGCCCTGGGCCGGTGGGGAGGCTGAGGCTGGCTGGTCCTGTCGGATCCTAGGCTGGCCTGCTGGGGCCGAGTCAGTTCCCATCGTCCTTGCAACGTGGCCTTGCCTTGCCGTGCAGGACGGGCCTGCAGGTGGCCTCCCGTCAGTCACAGACCTGTCCCCTGCTTGGCACCCAGACCCACCCTCGCCCTGTGCTTGCTCATGGATGACTCATCTTTTGTGCTTATATCCGGTCGTCTGCGCGCTGGCAGGCGCTGGTGCCCACAGGGCTGGGCTGCCGACCAAGACGGCGGCCGAGGCCTGTGGGATGAGCCAGGCGGTCCCCCGGTTCCCCTGGCCTCGGAGAGCGGGATGTGTGGCAGCTACTGTCTGCCGAACACACTCACCTGAGTGCCAGGAATGGGCTGCCCACCACAGACACACCTGGCTGCTTGGAGCAGGACAAGGGTTGGTTCAAAGCAGTTCCTAAGCCTGGGGGGTCGGACTCCAGCAGGCAGACAGGAAGACCGCTGCCCATGGCCGGCTGCTCTGGCAACACAAGCCCCTCTGGAGCTGGGCCTGGATGCCCATGGCTCTTGCTGTGACCTTGAGAGAACCAACGTCCTTGCCACGGTATTAACCAGAAGTTCAGACCCCTCAGGTGCAGCCACCAGACACCACTCGGCTCTGTTCTGGTCCCGTCTCTCGTGGGCAGGTCTCATGGGCAGACACCTGCTGGGGTCATTCTGCCCCCGCTGCAGAGGAGCTCGGGACATCTGCCTCCTGAAACGGCCTGGAACGGTAGGACTCATCCTAGGGACGTAAGCAGGTGTCGTGAGGGTATCTGGTGGCACAAGTCAAGCGCCTGCTGACCCATGCTTGAAGTGAGTTGGGGCAGGGGAGTGGGGGGGCACTGGGTGCCTCCCGTTTAACCTCCATCCTTAGACCCCTTTTATGTTTAGGCAACCAAAAGTCAGAGAAGGTGGCGGGAAGCTCAGAATGTTCACCAGCCTCCCAAAGACGGGACCTGGTGGCAAATAGCACAAGCCTCCCCAGCCCTGGCCTCCCAGAGGCCCACTGCTGGCTGAGGCCCTGAGCCCGAATGAACCAGTTCTTGTGTCAGATGTGGCCATGGAACAGGCACGGTGCCCTTCTCACGGACTCCTCGGAGTGAAGCAGGGGAAATTTGTGTCTTCATCAATAGCAGATCAGGTAAATCCACCCACGGGCCCATGGCCTGCAGATTTGGCCTTGGCTTCTGGTTTCTGACTGCATGACCTTGGGCCTGGTTCATTCTCTGAACCTCTGTATCCTCATCTGTAGTCCCATAAAATAAAATACGAAAATCGGGCTGGGGATGTGGCTCCGTGATTGAGTGGCCCTGAGTTCAACCCCTGGTACCCCCTCCCCCAAAATGGGTACCCAAATCTCCCTTCGCTTTGTTCCCTCCAGGATAATTCTGTGGATCGAATGGGGGAGTTTACAACAAAAGGCTCAGCTCTGTGCAGAGCGGCTCTCTCTTCATTCATCTCTTCCACGCCTGCAGCCTTCTAAAGGCTTCCTGTGGACAGGAGGACTTTACGCGCAGCCTGTTGGTAGCCGTGTTCCGCGGGTTCATACAGACAGATAAGTCGGGCTGCGGGCTTCTCAGTCGGAGGTGTCTGTTAGACAATCGCTGACTCAAGGGCTTGTTTCTTGGGCTTCAACAGGAGCCACGCCACAGAGGGACATTTAGCAGGAACTATTTGGGACCCGTGGCCACGGGCTGTCTGCCTCAGCCTGGGCGCAGACAGAGGCAAAGCTCCCAGCAGGCCTGGCTCCTGTGACCCACAGGCTGAGATCTCATCCTGTGGGCGGGAGGTCACATCAGAGCAGGCGGCCGGGCTGCTGCCATCTGAACCTGGTGGGGAAGGGACTGCTTTGTGCCTCGGAGTCCCCCTGCCTGTGTGAGCTCCCGGGAGACGCTTTGGTCGGTGGCCAGAGCCTGTAGCAGCCTTGGCCGTCTGGGATGACACGTGCACATATTGATTCACTGAACGAATATCTTGAAAGTTGCTACCAAGGCCCTGGAACTCTCTCAGACCCCAGGGTCCAAAAGGTGACTTCCATGACCCCTGCCCATGGCCTTAGAATCTAGGAAGTGAAGAGAATCCATGAGCTTGGCGGAGAGTTTACAGCAGGAAGTTCCGGTTCTTGCCACGTCTCATCCCTTTCCCGTTTGTCCTGAAACCTCATTTTGTTTGGGGGGCTATGGACCAGCTCAAGGGGGTTAGGGTTAAGATCCCTTACGCCAGTGCTTCTCAAAGTGTGGTCCCCGGACCGCAGCACCAGCCTCACCTGGGAGCTTGGTGGAAGTACCCTCCTGGGGTCACACTCAGGGCTGCGGAGTCAAAACGCCGTGGGTGGACCCTGCAATCTCTTTTTCAAGAAGGGCCCCAGGTGCAGTCACCTGCGTGGACACAGGGCTGGTCCTTGCCTGTGAGATGTGGAGGAATCTCTGCTGGTAGCTTCTGGGATGCCGTTTTCTTCCTGTTCAAAAGGCCGGAGCCTGGGAAGGAGGAGGCCCTGCCTCGTCTCCTGTTACTCGGCATGAAGTCCCGCATGCTCAGAGCCTGACGTTGAAGACAGTCGACGTAGGGCCAGGAGGGGTGATGTCCCTGTCACCTGGACTTCCACCCATCTCCCAGACTGTCATTAGCAGAGCAGCCGATGTCCTCACAGTACTGTTACTTGTGGCCAAGCGCATGCCCAACAGATCCGGGTCCTGGGCCCACGCCGACGTAAACCCTCCCACGGTCACCCCGGCTCATTAGGGTGGCGCACGGTCCCCTCCTGCTCTGCACCTCCGTGACCTCTGTAATGTAAAAGCCTCTGAACCAACGAGCGCCCATGAGGATGGTTACTATCAAAACCCAGAAAATAACAAGTGTGGGCACCGACGGAGAGACTGGAGCCTGGGCGCAGGTCGGGAGGAGTACCCCGTGCTCCAGCCGCTCCGCCTTGGGAACAGACCTGGGAATTGAAAGCCGGGCCTCCAGGAGCCACGCGCAGACTCCCGCCCATAGCGGCATTATTTACAGCCCCAAGAGGCCAGCCACTCGAGTGTCCAAAGGCCACAAGTAACAGTCCTGTGAGGACATCTTCAAGGGAGATGTCGAGGGCATTTTAACACCACGACCACGACACCCCTCACTCACGGTTCCAGTCCACGGCGCTGCGGACACCGGGCCTCTCGAGCTTCCCGGGTGGGGTCCCCCACGCCCACAGGTGTCTTGGCGTCTCCACCTGGATGTTTTAAGGGCAGCTCGAGCTCAGCGCACCTGAGACTGGGCGGGTGCCCCCTCCGGATCCTGCCCTTCTGCTCCGTTTGACTGTGGCCTGAGGCGTCCATCACGGTCAGTCAGAAGCCGCTCTCCCCAGGTCACTCCATTACACAGTCCTGGTTATTTTTCTTCCCAAATTCTTGATGAGGGCAAATCCCTCTTCCAGTCTCCTCCCTGACAACCGTGGTCGTGCCCCTCCTGTTCCCTGGGCACACCCTGGCATGGCTCAAACCCACGTTCCGGAGCCCCGTGAGCTTTGCCAGCTGCGGCTCGGCTGGACTCTGTCCTGGTCTCCCCCCCGGTAATGAGCCCCATCTGGACACATGCCGTGGGACACCGCCCCTCCCGGAGCTGACTTCACATCTGGTCGTCACGGCCAAGCTCGGCCACAGGCCTCTTTAGACTGGGTCTCAGATGTGGGCTCTGACACCGGGGTCGGGATTGGCACAGACCTCGCTGAGGCTGGCGCCTTAGTTTGGGCTGCTCCAGGCGCAGAGACGAGAACTTGAGAGCAAGCGGCTTTTGGGGAGATGCTCCCGCAGGCATCGGGAAGTGAGCTGGGGAGGGCGGGTGCCCGTGAGGGTGTGGCGCTGGGCTGGCTGGCACAGGGTCAGCGGCAGAGCCTGCGGATGGAGCCAGTCACACGTGACCCAGGAGGCCCGGGGCCAGGGAGTGGGGTATTGATACACCAACTCCAGGAGCACTCTGGGTTTGCCAGGGCGGGTGTTAATCCCCTGGCACTTCCTGCCCGCCACGTGTAGGGGCAAAGTGAGCTGCTGGGATCACGGACACAGCCTCTGGGGCAAAGAGAGGCAGATGTTGGCAGGTGGACGTGGGTCTGAGCCCGCTGGGGTTCCAGGGCTACGTGCAGGGCACAGACGGCTCCCGCTCCCCTGGGGGAGGATCCAGGTGGCGGGCACCATGTTAGGTCACCTTCCTGCCTGACTCAGAGACACTGGGCTAGCAGCTGGTCCTCCCTGTGTCCCCCACCCCTCCAGGGGCGACGTTTCTGTTTGGTTCTAACCTGGCTTGGCTCCTGCCTGGCACCCCGTGGCTTCCCTTCTGAGCCAAGAGCGGGCTGCTGGGCCTAGCCCTTCCCCAGGCCATCCCGCCCACCTGCCCATAGAGCTTCTATAGAGTCAAGTACATAAAGTTGGCTTTTACAATAAATCTAAAAATAAATATCTGATCTGCAAAACGTGAAACACCATCACAGGTTGTCTCAGGCCTCTGCCGTGTGGTTTCTGGGACCCGGTTCTGCTTCTCACGGTCCACTCTGCCCACCAGAGCCCCCTCCTCACTGCCGCCAGCTAGGGTCTGGTCTCTGGCTCCAGTGGGGCTGCTCCTCCACCGTCCTCCTCCCTTCTCTCCACAGCTGCGCAGCCTGGGGGCTCAGATCCAGCCCCCCCTGGCTGGCGCCCGCGGGGTCTTCCAGTTGCGGCTCAGGGCTTCCCGCTGCCCTGACCACGACTCTTTCCTCTGCTACCCACACTGGCCCTGGACAGGTGGTCCCCCACCAGCCAGGCTCTTTGTGAGGACAGTCTTGCCCCTCTCTGGTCCCTGGGGCCACTGCCTGCTGGTGAGTGACAGAAGGAGCCCTCCTGGTTTAGCAGGTGACGCTCCTGGTGACTCTGGGCAGCAAGGGCACTGGGCGGGGAGAAGGGATAACTGTGAGGCCGCAGCCCCGAGTTCTGTCCTGACCTGCACGGCTCAGGGCCGTCCCTTCTTAGCCGCTGCTCCATCTCTGGCGGCGTGAAGTGCACAGAGCTCGCTGCTCCCTGGACTCTGAGCGAGACCCGGCTTCAGTCTGCAGGGGTGGCAGTTGCTCACCGTCATGGATGCTTGGCCTGTAGCCAGGTGGCAATGTTGACAGTCTCAGGGTTGGGTCTGCAGAAGCACCAGAGGCCCAAGTGGGCAGCCAGGCTGCTGTGGTCACTCACTGGAAAGGGAACAAAGGTGGGGTGGGTGGGCAGGGGGACAGTCGTCTACCCACTTCATGTTGAAGGTGTTGGAGCCAGGACCGAGCCAGGCCGCAGGCTCAGGGCCCCTCTGCTGAAGGTCCCCGGGACACTAGCTTTTCATTTACACCCAAACAAATTTCCTTCTTGGAAATCCCACCTCTAAGTTTGCCTGGGGCCGTTTTAGCTTTCTGTTTTCAAGGCCCGGCCTGGGGCCTGGACTTTACTCTAATGGCCGGGTGCATTCCTGGTGAGGATGGGCAGCCCCCGAGTTGGAGAGTGAATGGCTGTAGAGTGCTGCAGGCCCTCCTTGGACATGTGGGAGACCGAGTGTGGCCGCCACTTGTCCTGAAGGTTGGCCCTGCATCTGCTAAATTGAGGTGAAGGTAACCAAGGATTTCCATCACAGAGAGGAAATTACTGAATCTTCAAACACCATCAACTGGGAAAAAGACTGATGGGACTTTCACGGACGTGTAGTTTGTCACAATGAAATAAAACATCTTAAAACCCGTCGTTACTGCCATCAAAGTCCTGTGGTGTTGTCTAACAGAGCAGTTTATACCTTACTACTGAGTTCCTTAAAAAAAAATTCATCTTACCCATCAATCTAGTTTTACAAGGAACTGCAATAAAATACATGTTTGTGCCATGCTCAGGAGGCCCGGGGCCAGGGAGCTGGGGTATTGATACACCTCCTGAGCATTTACAAAGCACCTACTCAGCGTTGGGTCCTGGCTAGGGAGGGAATCAATGAAGAGACCTTGTTCTCAGTGGACCAGGGGCTGCTTGGGGAGATGCACATGGACACAAAACAGCCCATGGGGCGCAGCGGGTCAGTGCAGAGAGGAAGGGTGTGGGGCTTGGGAAGAGGGAGGGTGGGTTGCGGGGCCTCAGAGAGGGCTTTGAAAGAAATTGCATGGCTTAGTTTGCTATAGGCTGTGAGCAGCTGAAACCCCCAGTGCACGGCCTCCCTGACTGGAGACTGTTCTCTCCATGGCAGAGGGGGTTTAGGGTGGGCATCAGGAGCATCTCGGCCCCACCAGCCTCTCTGCTTTGCCAGTGCGCTTCTGTGGTTCCATTCACAAGTCACGGTCCCTCTTGGTCACAACATGGCTGCCAACTGTGTTGGGGACCACATGTCTCTTTATCCCAGGCTCCTGGCATTGAGAGACAAATCTTTCCCCTAAAGGCCCCAGGGAGCCTCCTCCCTGACCAGGTGACTCTGCCCACCTGGACGCTGTGGAGCCTCCTGGCCCTTCTGACTGCGCCCAGGCCAGGACCCTGGAGTCAGCTCATCGGAGTGCTCAGCACTGCAGTCCCCAGCACACGGCGAGTGTCGGGGTCACAGACGCGTCGGGTCAAGAGGTGGCCCTGCATCAGGACCTGGGCCTAAGCAGGTGAGGTTTCTGTCCGAGCGCTAGGAGGCTCGGCCTGGGGTCTGCAGCTTTGCTTCTAATGGCTCTGAGAGACGGCAGAACTCACCAGTCACCCCTAAACCAGGAGAGGAGAGGGCTGTGGGAGGGGGAGACCCGCGAGTCCCCTGTGTGTCTGCCCTGCCTGCTGCTGTCAGGTGGTCAGATGCGGGTGGGGGACGGACTCTCCAAACTCCAGGTTAGGAGCCCACTGTATCTTCTCCTTGGACATCTTGATCCCCTCCCTCAAGATCCCAGCCCCAAGCCTCCGTTTCCACGGTCCCCGACACCGCTGCGGGCTGCTCTCAGGACAGCACCCTCTTTTTGCAGTGTTTCCCCTCCCGGCGGCTCCAGACTAGGAAGAACATGGCAAATGGTCCCCCACTCATGGTGAGATCTCTCCTCTTTCTCCCTCTGGCTAAGGTTTGTCTTTCTCTTTTGGGGGGAGGGTGTGACGGAGGCTTCACCCCCTGAAGGCTGCAGAGTGGCTGTGAATGTGACAGTGTCACCTAGACTGCCCCCCCATGATAAAGGCCGCTCCCTCCCGCAGCCCTGGTCACGGTGGGGCTGCCCCTCCCCACCGGCAGCGAGCAGCGAGCCGACCTGGAAGCGATGGACGAGGGCCGGAGCTCGAGTGGCTGGAGGAGAGGCTATGTGCACGGGCGAGAAGAAAGCTCCAGCGAGGAGCACCCCAGGCCTGGGGCCCCGCACCCTCGTCCCAGCTTTGACCAATGCTCAATAAACATCTATCAAGGAATTTCTGGGCCCCCAACTCCATCCTAGGCCCTGGGGCGGCCAGGACAGCCCCTGCCCCCATGGAGCCCCCCAGGAGGCAGAGACAGGAAATACCCAGATCAAGGATGAGATTTCAGATCATGCAAAGTGGGGTGCGATGACCTGTGTGATGGGGTGGGAGTCGGGCCAGGGTTCCTCCAAGTGGCCCTCTGTGCAAAGAGCGTCGAACCTGAGATCCGTAAAGAGAGGACATCTACCAGGAAGGACCCAGCAGAGGAGCACTTCTGTTCATACCCGAAGTCCCAGCCAGAGGGAGGGGAAAGCCAGGAACGAGACGGGCGAGAAGGGACAGACGGGACCAGGCAGACACACAAGACCCGTCGGAGCTGACAACTAAGGCCACCGCTGTGTAGGAGAGAGGCCACAAGGCTTGGGTTCTGGACTTCTATGTGGGAGGCCCAGGAATCAGGGCCAGGCGGGTCCTACTGTGGGCAGTGGAGGGTTGGGGTGTGGGAGAGAGTGAACGTCCTTGGGTGGGAAAGCAAGACTGTTTCCTTAAAACGGTGGCTGTCACTTAAGATGGCCGTCCAGATGCTAAGCAAGGACCTTATGCGGAGCAATTAGGCAAGAAAAGGAAATAAAAGGCATCCAAATGGGAAAAAAAGAAATAAAGTCATCTCTATTCACAAAAGACATGATCTTATGTAGAAAGTCCCAAGTTTTCACTTAAAAACACCGTGAGGACTCATAAATAAATCCAGCGTATTGGAGAATACAAGGTTAACACATGAGAATTGGCTGCATTTCATCACTAAAATTGAACAATTTGAAAGAATTCTTAAAAATAAGAAAATAAATTAAGAAATTAAGAAAAAAGTATATTTATAATAATGTCAAAAAGAAAAAAATATATTGAGGAATAAACACAACCAAGGGAGTGAAAGATTTATACCCTGCAAACTGAACATGTTGCTGAAAGAAATTAAATAAATGCAAAGATATCCTGTGGCTTGTTCATGGATTGGGGGAAATAATTGTTAGGATGACCATCCTACTCCAATTTATCTACAGATTCAGTGAAATCCCTACCAAAATCCCATGATATTTTTTGAAAAAAAAAAAATAGAAAAATTCATCCTAAAATCCGTATGAAATCTCAAGAAACATCAGAGAGCTCATACAATCTTGAAAAAGAAGAATAAAGTCAGAGGTTTCACACTTTCTAGTTTTAATGACTGCAAAGCTACAGTAACTGAAATACTGTATAAAGATGGATACATCAATGGAACAGAGTAGACAGCCTAGAAACGACCCTTGGTGTATGTGATCACAAAGATGCTGATTCCACTCACGGTGGAAAGGGCAGTGTCTTCAACAAATGGTGCCAGGGAAATGGATATCCTCACACAAAAGCATGAAGTGAGACCCCTACCTCACACCATATGCAAAAGTTGACTCAAAATGGATTAAAGGCTTAAATGTAAATTTAAACTATAAAACTTCTAGAAGAAAACATAAAGGGACACCTCTGGACGTTGGATTGGCAGTGATTTCTTGGGTATGGCACCACACAAAAGAAGAAAAGTAGATAAGTTAGACGACATCAGAATCAAACATTTCTGTGCATTAAAGGTCACCATCATCAGAATGGAAAGGTGACCTGTTGACATGGTTCCACGGCTACCAAGCTGCACAGCTGGCCTACTGGTCCCTGCTGAGAAACAGAGAAGGACAGGGTGGTGGCCCAGGTGGATTGGACAGCCCTTGGAAAGAGGACAGGGTCCAGAGCGGGCCAGGCCTTGTAAGCTTGGACCTTATTTTACAGATAGAAGCCTGACATTCCAAATAGCGTCCCACTGACCTGTCCAAGTAGGTGGCAGTGAAGGGTGCTCCGGTGGTTCCCTAAGAGCTAACTCTTCCCCTTCTTCCCTGGTACTAGAACGGCTGACTCTCAGCTGAGCTTCTGGCCACAGAGAGTCAGGACTAGTTCCCAGCCTCCCCAGCAGTTAAGTGTGGCCATGGGGCTTGATCCTAGACCATGGAAATAAGTGGAAGTTCATGGACGACTTTAGAGATCTGTCCTTAAAGGGAAGGGGCATTTCTGACTTTATCTTTCGTGACTTCCTGCTGTTGGGAACGTCAGTGTGGTTGTCGGAGTTTGAGCAGCCATATGGAGAGGTGGGGGCTGGGAAAGAGAGGTGAGAAACAACGTGCTCTGTAAACGGCAGAGCTGATGGTAAATGAACATCATCGGTGTCGTCAGGTGCAATATAATAATCAGTGTACAACCCATCAATGATAACCCATACAAAATCAATAATCCATATAAACTCATGTAAGTGGATGTGGTGACAGCCCTGACACTTCAAGTCTTGTGTCCTGTGGGCAGACGCTGTGCTCAGCTCTTTGCTGATATTTTGGGCCTTAATCAGCAACGATCCCAGGCCACGGGGACTCTCACTATGGCGACTGTCACTGTCTTCACAGATGAGGGCAGGGAGGTGAACAACTGGCCTGAGGCCACGGCCTGAGCTGTGTTCTGGAATCTGAACCCAGAGAATCCCCAGGAGCCGTGCTCTGGGGCAACTCAGGGTTCTGGTCTCGCTGGCCACATCCGTGGGAGTGTCCTGGGAGAACGTTCTCGCGGCGTGACCTCAAGTGGAATTTCTTGCTCCCGACATCTGGCTCTGAAATGACCATATGCAAACTGCTCCCTGGGGTCTGCTCTTCCCGGACGCCATCCTCCCTCTGTGACCCCAGGCTCCACCCCTACCCCGTCCCTGCCCTCTAGTGACCGGCAGGTGCACACAGGCACAGGGCCCAGTGGCTGTGCCCTTGTCCGTGGCATCTCCCTGGGTGTTGGAGGGACAGGCATGTGGGGGTCCCCGAGCCCTGGGCCCTCTCCGGCTGCAGCCGACATGGCTTCTCTGGGGGACGGAGCAGGTTCCTCGTGAGCCCTCGCCTGTTCCCCAGCTGCCCCTGGGGCTGAGGGACAGTAGACTCTGGCCTCCCAGGAAGGGGGTGTCCTGGCCTTTGCACAGGCTCCCGGGGGTGTCACAGAGACAGGTGGGAGGGACCTTGCTGCAGAGTTCAGATTGGGGACAGGGCAGGCCTGGGGGTGACAGCCCAGGGAGGCCCCGAGGACACTGCCCAGCCCTGCTGTCCTCCCTGTGCCCTCCTGAGTGGAGGCTGGACGTGGAAATGGCGTTTCTCAGAGTCTCCTGCAGTCGGGCTCTGGGTGCGGATCCGGATCTGCCCACGGAGCCTCTCGCCTGGTCTGGTCCTGAAGGGAGGGCACTGTCCCTCCAGCTGGCCTCTCTGTGCCCTGGAGAGGGCGTGTCAGGGCTGAGTGGTGGCTGGAGCCCTCGAGGGGACCCACAGGTGAACTGGGCAGAAGACGCTGCCGGGGGGGGGCCCACGCCTCCTGGACCCAGGAAGGTGGATCTGGAGACACAGGGACAGGAGGGCCCTGGGCCCCATCTTGTCACTGTGTCCATCTGCTCTGGGGTCAGACCCCCTCATGACACCAGCTCTGGGAGGGAGGGGCTCCGGTGTCCGGTGTCCCTGTGCCCAGGCAGCTCCTGGCTCCGTGTGTCCTTGTGAAGTGTTAAACTGACCAAGGGACGAGGACGGCCACCCTACCTGTCCCTCCACCCAGCGCAGGGCAGCCTGGCCCCCGGTGGGACCCATGAATGTTCACAGGAGGAAGGAAGGAGGGACCCAGCCCCCCACCTGCCCCCTCCCTCTGCTGTCTCAAGACCCACCCCCCCCAGCCTCCCTGTTTCTGGCCTCTGGTGGGTCTGGCCCAGTGTCCCCAGGCCCTGCTTCCACAGCCTCCCTCCCGGAAGCTGTGGGGAGCTGCCCAGGGCAGGAAATCTTCTGGAAGCTTCTGCTGCTGGGGCACTGTGTCCCCTGCCCCTCACTCTCACGTCCAGCCTCGGGGTCTCCACTGGGCCCCAGTCGCTGCTCTTCTGGCTTCTCAGGTGTCTGTCCCCACGTGTGGCGTGGGCTCCTCGGTTTCACCTTCCCCGGTTCCGTGTTCTGGGGCAGCTGTGAGGGACAGAGGTTACTGTGACTTTGGAGCAGCACAAGGTGATGTCACGGATGCCCTGGTGCCTGGGCCATCTCTGCCAACGCCGGCACCAGCACGCGTTGCTTAGCAACCGCACCCCTCCCCTGCTCCCCGCGACCTCAGCCCCACCCCCCTGAGCAGCGGTTGCTTTGTGGTCCTCGTTCAATTTGGGCCCACACTGTCCAAGCCCAGGTGGCTTCTTAGGATGTGTCCCCAGCTGTGATTGCTCCTGTCCTCCGGGCAGCTCTCACCCCAGCTGCAAGGTGGCCTTCCCGCCCCTGCCCTGGTGCTCACCCCAGAGGCCACCACTGCGGCTGCGCTGGGCTGGGGCCTGCGGCTCTCGGGCAGCACGGCATCGCAGGGACCTGAGAGGGAGGCCCGCTTTCCCGTTTTATGAATGGGACAGTCCAGGATCAGCCAGGAGAAGGGAGGTGGTCCCTGGGGCGCTCTCAGAGTGAACGGTGATTCTGAGGCCCCCACAGAAACGAGACCTTCAGCCCACACAGAGGGCTGCGTTCTGCACCAAGCCCGGCCTGCTCGCTCTCTGATCAGGAGGACGATGCTCGAGGCACACTAGCACCAAATCAAGATGTTCTGTTCGAGGCGATGGAGGAATCTGGGATTCAGGTTCCTGTGTGCAAGGCCCATTTGCTCTGCAAATCCCCTCGTGTTTGCCCTTCCGGGGGCCTGGAGCCAGCAGGAGGAGCTGAGCCTGAGGGGAGAGAGGAAGTCCCTGGTGGAGAGAAGCCAGGGTCCTGGGAGGCAGCGCAGGATGAGGGGTGGGTGGGGGCAGCCCTGCAGGCCTCCAAGTTCACCATCACGTCCAGAGTTCTCCTGGACAGGAGAGGGAAGGCAAAGACAAGGAGACGTTCAGCCAGGCCACGTGCCCCTCTCCCCAGCAGGTGCACAGGGCCTGCCTCGCAGTGGAGCCTGGGGGTAAGCAGAGCGTTGAGTCTGTCAGCTGAGTCACGGGTCCTTCCTTTGGCAGGGGTGCCTGGCAGCCAGGGACAAGGATGCAGTGACGGGCAGTGGCAGCTGCTATTGTCCCCTGGGAGGGTTCCTGGGTTGGATTTCGGAGGCCTTGCCAGCCCTGGGGGGCTCAGAGATCTCTCTCCACCTGCCCCTCCCCCGGCTGGATCCATAGGCCCCCCATCTGTAGCCCCCACACCCGGAGGCGGTGATGAGTTAAGTGACTTACTCACTAGAGGCCCCTGGGCCGTGGCAGGAAGGTCGGAGGGATGTGAGAATCCCCTTCATCACTCAGGCTCTCTGAAGAACAACCTGAGCCTCTTGCCCCGAGTCGAGCCAAGGCAGAGACGGGGTGCAGACAGAGCCAGGCTTTCCAACCGCCTGCCTACCTGCGTGGGCTTCCAGGGCCCGGGGCTGGGTTAAGTCCACTGCCATCAGCGAGCTCCGCAGGACAGCTATACCATGTGGATTCCAGGATGGCCTGAGACACAGGGGTGCAGACGATGTGGCCCCTGCCCTCTCAGGAAGCCACCCACTGCAGGGGAGAGTTGGGGCACCCAGAAAAGCCTGACAACGCTTCAACCTGACCAGAGCTGGCAGTTAAGGATGGACGTGCTGGGGGCCCTGAGGGTGAAGTCCAGGAAGCCGGCAGAAAGAGAGAGAATATCAGAGGTTTAAAAAATTTTTTAATGATTCAGTCCTTTTGAGGGGGGTTCCTTTGAGTACAAAAGAAACCTACAAAATCAAAAAAAAAATTGTATGGGCTACATACTGATCATAATCAAGCGACGTTAAAGTAAATACTAAACAAGTGGCTGTGCTCTAAGTGTTCTGTGTTTTGACTGGGGACAGTTGTTTATCTGGGTGGACATATTTGTCAAAACTCACTGAACTGGACACTTAAAGTGGGTGCGCTTTATTGGAAGTTTCTCCCCAAAGCGGTCGTCCCTTGGTATCTATAAGGGGTGGGTTCTAGGACCCCCCCACAGATACCAAAATCTGAGGATGCCTAAGTCACTTATATAAAAAGACGTAATGTTTAACCTCTCCACAGCTTTCCTAGGACTTTAAATCACCTCTAGATTAACTGTAATTCCTAACAGGGCAAACGCCGTGTGTCGCTGGTTATACGACATCGTTAAGGAATAGCGACCAGGAAGGAGGTCTGTATGGATTCAGTATGGAAATAGTTTTTTAAGACATATCTGCCATCTGGGGGTCTTGTGAATCTGCGGATGTGGAACTCGGGGACATGGGCTGGTTGTCACTCCCGGAAGTCAAAGCTAAAAGGAGGGTTTCTGTTTCTGTGAACCAGGAAAGGAAGAACAGTTCACACCAAATCTGGGGGCGCAGTTAAAGGCTGTGCTCAGAGGAAAATCCGTGCCTTAAATTGCTCCACAGATTGAGCAACGGTAAAGGTGATTAAAACAGAATGTGGAGGACCACATGAGCCAGGCTAGGCTGGGGAGCAGGACTAGTGGAGAGAGGAGCCAGAGCCAACATGCCCTCGGCCAGCATCTGGGGAGTGCCTTGGGGCGGCTTGGGGTGTCATGACACATCTTTGGAAATGACCTTTCCATTTCAGGAGCTGGAGGGTTTATGTGGGGGTGAGGGCAGGAGTGGGGGGCAGCCGGGGGGCAGCCTGGGGAGGAGAACGTGGAAGCTTTGAGGACAGCCAGGTCTGCCAGCCCACCCTCGCGCTCCTGCGGGATGCCAGGCTCCAAGTGTGGATGTAGTTCTGCCTGCCTCTGGGTGACACAGGGGAGAAATGAAGTTAGAGGGACTGGGGAGAGACTGGACTCCTCCGTAAAGTCCCGTTGTGACTCAGGAGTCTGGGCTGGATCTGGGCCCACTTGCGTGCCGGTGGAGATGTCAGGCCAGGCCAGTCGCTGGGAAACTTCCCAGATCAGGCCCACGGGCTGCGGTGAGGGGGTTGTGGGGAGACTCTGGGATGGGAGGGGCCAGCCCAGCCAGGGGCCTTGGAGGCCCTTGATGGGACATGACAAGAAGGAACGAGGTGACCCACCACTGGGGACTTGGAGCAGTGGCTGGGGCCAATCTCCATGGGAAGGAGCCAGGAATGAGTGGTTCTGGGGTGATCGGCACCAAGACCTCGGGGGGCTGGAGAACCCCCTTTCTCTTCCTCCATCAAATCCCACTGGTAGTAAGAAATACTGGAGTGTAACACGTAATAAAAGTGCCCAGCTCCGCAGGGCGCACTCCGACCAGTCATCGCCAGGTGTGCACATGCAGGGAGTGGCCCTGGGCCTGAGTTGGAAAGCTTGGCCGGCAGCAGGAAGGGAGGACTCAGGGCCCAGGAGGGCAACGGTGGCCTGGTGGCCCGGGAGGTGCTTCCTGGAGCGCTCTGCACAGAAGCTGCGGGGAGGGGCCCGTGAGGGCTGTTTCTAAAGGTTCACGTCGTGGGGAACTTCTCACTTCCACACCAACATGAAGCGAAGCTCGTCTCCCACCACCGAGTTCCTCTATTTCCCACCCCTTCCTCTTTCTCTCGCAAAATTCGCCCCAGTAAGGAAAATGTATTATGATTTCTGGAAGCTACTACTTTCTCATCCTCCCCTGTGAATGGCTGAGCAAAGAATTAATTTAGACTTTTGCAAAGTCGGGGTCTCTCTCATTAAAGTAATCCCAGCGTCTCTGGGAGGCCTGGTAAGTTGACGACTCGCTCCTCACATTCTGGGAAAGTGCCCTCTGTGCCTTGCTCCAGCTCTCCTGATTCCGCTGGCTGTCACAGGCTCCAAACCTCGTGTCTCCTCTGTCCCCGTCCTGTCTCTACCCAGAGCGTCCCCTCTCTCTGCATGCCTGGTCCTATGTGTGCTTGTGATCACTAGGAAAGGCCTGCCGTCCCCGGCCATGCCAGCCAGCCGTCCACCTTCCTGGCCTGCACCTGCAGTGGTGGGACGGGCAGCTGCAGGGAGTGGAGCCCCCAGCCTGTGCAGTCTGAATAATGGACACACAGCCCTGATTCACCAGGAGGAACTGTGAGAAAGCTTCCTTTCACCTCTTCACACAGGCCCTGATGAGGAGGCCGATGGAGACGAGAGTGACCCACGTCCCCTTAGCAGTCCTCAAAATTGAAACCAAGAGAGGAGTTTAAGTCCCTTCACATGGCATACTAATTTTTAAAACTCTATAAAAAAAACAAACAAACCAAGTCCTACTCCATGGGATGGCTCTTGCTGCACCCCAAACCTCTGGACTCTCATGTAAATGTCTGTTTTGTTTCCTGAGACGGCTCCAGCACACCCTGTCCACGGGAAAGTCCACCAGCGAGAAGGCCGGGCTGGGGCCCGGAGGGAAGATGGAGCCTGCCTGGAGGCTCAGCGTGGAGGGGGGTGGGCACAAGGGGGTCCTTGCAGGTAGGGACTCCACAGTGGCCCAGCGGGTCCCTTGCCGGAGTGTTTGGAGATACAGGAGTGGGGGCTCTGTGCTGGCTCCTCCGCGCCCTCAAAACAGCAGCTTAAAACAACAGACATTTATCACCCCACGTCCTGAGGGTCGGAACCTTGGAGGCAGCTTCTCGGGGTGCTTGCAGCCCAGGATGTGGGCAAGCTGAGGTCTGGCTGCAGGCTCCCCCTCGGGCTGCGGCTGGCGGCAGGAGGCTTCAGTTCCTCCCCACAGGCCCCCTCCAGGGTGTGGCTTCAGAGGGGGCCTGGCAGAGGGGTGGGCGGAGGGAGACCCCAGGATCAGGATCGCTCGTCACTGGGTGTGGGCGCTCTTGGCCGATCCTGTGGGAGGGCACAGCAGGGTCCCCGCAGGGGAATCCCTGAAGGCCAGTTGCCACAGGCTGGTGTATTTAGAGAGCCCGGCAGGAGCCCAGCTCGCGGGCGGTCTCTAGGAATTCAGCAGGAAACAAAGGAGGCGCTGTCCCTGCCTGGAGCTCCTCTTAGCGCAAGGCACAGAGGGGGCAGGTGAGGTGTCTTTTTTAATCTCCGCCATCTCTGCGATGCCGTACATCCTGGCTGAGGCGATGTCATTGTGTATTTGATGTTTTAGGTTCCTGCTCTTCAGGGCAGGGTACGAGAGCTCATTAAAACCATGAACTGAGGAGACTGAATGAGGAGACTGTTAATCGCCCTGAGGAGGGGGCTGGGGTGAGGGAACTGAGCAGGGTGGCACCACCCAGCCACCCCAGGGCCAGCCCCAGCTGCAGAGGGACAAGGGGGAACAGGGGGACCCTGGTTGAACTTCAGCCAGGGGAGGCCCCACAGGAGCCGTGGCTGTGGAGGATCATGGCTGGGGTCCTTCTTCGCCTGGTGTCAAGAGGCTGATTCTCAAGGATCCTGTAGGGGGCCAGAGGGAGGCGGGCGCACGGAGAGGCGCCTCCCAGTTGGGTCCCACCCGTGGCCACGCAGGTCCAGAACTGCCAGTGTCCAGAATTTCAATAAGAGATTTTTTTTTTTAAATGCAGAACCATTTGAATTCTGAATGTTGGCTCACTTAGCAAGAAGGCTAGGGGGCCAGGCGGAACCTGCCCGCTGGTGACTGCTAGTTTGCTGGGATTGTGGTAACCGAGGGCCACAGATGGTGGCTTAACCCATAGGAATTTGTGATCTCGTAACCTGAAGCCCAGAAGGCCCAGATCCGTGTTGGCAGGGTTGATTCCTTCCAAGGCGGTGAGGGAAGGAGCCGTTCGGCTCTGTCCAGGCTCTGTCCCCAGCTGGTGGACGGGCTTCTCCTCCCTTCCCAGCATCTCCCCTCTCGGCACGTCTCTGCCGCCCATCTCTTTTATAAGAATGTCAGCCGTGGTCTAGGAGGGTCCACCTGGTCACCCCGTCTGAACTTGCTTGCCTCTGTAAAGACCCTGTTTACAAATGAGGCCACATTCTGAGGGTCAGGGCTTGAACACCTGAACGTTGAGGGTGTGGTCAGCACGTGGCCGGTGGTGAGATCCCGCGTGCGGCTGCTGGAGGGCGCCGTGCTGATGGCCGGGGGTGTGTACGGGGGGATGTAGACCAAGAAGCCAAGTGAAGAATTTGTTGGATAGTGACACCTGCCACGGACTGAGGGGAGCGGACATCTAAGGGAGATGAATCTGCAATTTTAAGTTGAGCGGTCAGGAGGTAAGGAGCTGGTCCAACTGGCCATCAGGGAAGGTCGTCTGGTGGCGAGGAGAGTCCTGCGGTGAGGTCATGTCCATCAAGCCCAAGGAGTGCCGCGGTTCTGTTGCCCTCTGGCTTCTAGTCATGCTTGGCCTGTGGGAGAGTTAGCAGGGGACCTCAGAGGGAGGCCCTGGCTGTCCCTGGACCTTGCTGTTTCCCGCCTTGTGCTGAAGGCCAGGGACATCCTTCCTGTCTCTCCTGCTGCTTTGAGATTGGCCCGCGCCTTGGCCAGCCGCTTCTTAATGCTACACAATCCTCGGCTTACGGATGGAGTGCCAGCCTGGTTCTTGTTGGGACCGTGATTGACACGTTGGGATCACTGAGACAAGGGCTGTGTTCCTGGAAGCTGGGAATCACAAACTGTAGGAACCAGGATCCAGTCATCGCGTTGGCAGTTACAGCTGAGACCCTCTTCTCCTTCTGCAGGTGAGTCGTGGGTTGGGGTCAGGGGCAACCTGGCTCCTACAGGTGGCTGGCCAGGGGCGCCTGCTCTGTGCAGTCCCCAGCCTGCGGGGCTGGTTACTGGGCAGGGGTCACAGCCAGCTCCCAACAGGGGGCAGCACTGTCCTTGTTGCCCTTTTCAAATTTTCCGTGGAGCCCTTTCCCCGTCCGTGGAAGATGGATGATTTCGTTATTCGTGGCACTTGGCAATAAATCTCGGAGTCGCGGCTGGCGCAAGCTCTTTCCCCGCGTAGCGTCTTCTGCTGGCTGCGATTCATCATGGTTAATCTTTCCTGCACCTCGGGGCGTCGGGGAGAAGCAGCGTGTTGTGGACTGGGGACCATTTCACTCCTCAGAGGGGCTGCATGGGAAGGGACAGGCTGGGGTGGGAGGGTCACGGCTCAGGGTGGGCTGGAGCAATGGCAGCTTCAATGGGCAAGAGAAGGAGCAATAAAGGGAGGTGACCAGCAAAACCCTCGGGGGACCTGTAAGCCTGGATCCACTTGCCAAAAATTCTCCTAGGGAAGGGGGAAACTTTGACACCAAACAGAAAAGAAACAGCCAGAGAGTTCTCTGCCAAGGGAATGTTAAAGAATTTAATTCAGGATGAAATGTGTTCTTGTTGGTGTACAATTAATTTTCCTCCCAAATGAGGGGCTTTGTCTGGCCCTGGAGTGTTTCAATAGCAGCCTGCAATTAGGGGACAGCGCCTCTGGTTGCAGAGCGGCTGTTGGTGTTAACACGTCCTTGTCCTCTTCGGGGAAGCAAACAGGGCTTGGACTGGCTCCCGAGTCTTAGAAGGAAAACAAAGAACCCGCACAAAGAACGGAAGAAAACACCTCCAAACAGAGGCCTGGCGCTTGCAGGGATGACATCACCTCCAAGTGAGCGGAGCGTGCCCCAGGCATGCGGGGCCCTGAGATTCCTTGCTCTCTGCAGGGAGCTTGACAAGGAGCTCTTAGAAGTTTCCAGAAACGGGAAACCAGAGTCAGGAGTACAAACGCCCGCAGAGGCCATTCGGGGGTGTGTGTGGGGGGAAGCAGGGTGCCTGAGTTTCCAACTGGGTGCATTTTGCTTGCATAGAAATTTATGGTAAATTCTCCCGTTCCTCCAAGGACTACAAACTCCATAATTTTTCTTGAAACGTAGGGATCTCTTAGCCCGACTCTCATAGGGTTTTTTCCTTTGGTGGAATGGGCTGGGTGAGAAATAAAAGCTAAGAGAAATAAAATGGTGAACCCCCACCCCCCCCATCCCAGAACACAGAAAGTAGTTTCCAAAGCGGGGACGGGACAGGCCAGATGACCAGATGGATTGAGCTGCTGCCCAAATGGAGCCCGCATCTGCTTTATTTATATCTGGAAACATCAAAGGTCTTCCATAGAGTGTTCTTCACCAAAATAGGATAAAGGTGGGCTGTTCAGTGCCCAACGGGGTACGCCCATCTCTGGCACTACCATGAGGGACCTTCTAGCAGAGCGAGGGGAAGGTCACGTGCACCGGGTGATCTATTGCTGCAGGAGAGCCCCGGAAAGTCCCCATGCCAGGCCCAGCGCTCCCTGGCTCCCAGAGAAGGTCCTCGTGTATTTCACGGATGGCTTCCTGAGAGGTGCATTACGTTTGTGTGGCTGTGTGACAGATTGCCTTGCATTCAGCAGCTTAAGTCAATGTCCATCTATCATCTCAGTTTTGTAAGTCAGAAGTCCCACATGGAGTGGCTGTGGCCACTCAGGGTCTCACTGGGCTGGAATCCAAGCGTCAGTTGAGGGGCAGTGGTGCTTCTCTGGGAACCAGAGAAGTGAGAACAAAATCCAGGGGTCCCAAAGGTTAGGAGCCCGGGGGACACTCCTAGGTAGCTGGAGGTGTTTTTGCCACTTTGCAAATAAACTCACCCCCACTGTCTGGCCTAGTGATCCCAGGCCTCGGTGTCTGTCCAGAGAATTAAAACACACACCCACACTTCACGGTGCTATCCCCAACAGCCCCCTTCAACAACACAAATGCGTGGGGACCGATGAGCGATAAACCAGTGAGCGTGTAAACACGGGATGGAAAACCACGCTGCTCAGCACCACCACCCAGGAAGAGCTCCACTGACCAAAGCCACATGGAAGGGCCTCGGAGTCCTCGTGGGAAGACAGGAAGACAGACCGTCGCGTGATCCCATTTACAAGTAGTTCTAGAAAATTCAAAAAGGAAGTGAAAGCGTGGCCACTGTCGGGGCAGGCGGGCGGGGTAGAGACTGACTGACTGCCCAGGGGGAGGGGGGCTGATGGACTGTTCTAGATCACGTCGGTCCTGGTGGTCCCGTGACTGCCCACGCTTGTCAAAACTTATTAAAATGTTGACTTAAATTGCTGACTTGTGTTGTGTACAAGTTAAGCGCCCCCAAAGCCTATTTTTAAGAGTAACTTGATGTCATTAGCACTAATGGAAAATCAGCGTTCCTTGCCAAAACAGCAGACAACCGTGAAAAGGAATCCACGTATTTTAAAAGTATATGAAACAAAACAGACATCCAGCTGCCGTGCGGGCCCTCTGGCCACTCTGGTTCTTGGCACTGGGTTCCAGCCGTGGGTTACTTCTCAGGGCCTCCCCGTTGCCCCACAGATGACCAGGGCTGTGAGAGAATCCTGAGCGTGAAGAAGCATTTGTAAGCACTGTAGAACAGGTTCAGTGCGTGACAACCGTAGAAATCAATGGGGAGCAGCCGAGGTTTGTTGGGTGAGAAGAGACTCCAGCCCTGCCCGTCCAAAGACCCGGGCCACGTGTCGTCCCTTGGCTGGGGCCAGTTCCCTATCACCCTTGGGATCTCAGCAAAAGCTGTCCCCTCAGTCTGGCCTCCTCTGACCGCGGCCCCTCCCAATGCAGCCCCACCCTGGTCACCTTTCAAAGCCATGTTCATCCTGGTGACAGCATTTCGTAGCTGGCTTGGTTCCTGATTTCACTTCCTGAGTGTGCGCTGTCTCCCCCACCAGAGCGTGAGCCCAGGAACTCAGGGCAGCTGTCCCGTGTGGTTCTCTGGAGCCCACATGGGGCCTGTCACAGGTGGCTGCTTTAGTTCTCTGTGGCTACCTGGTAAATCACCTGAGCACCCTGGAACAATGTTCTAGTATGTGCTCCCGGTTTCTGGAGGTCAGAAGTCAGGGACCCGCCTAGCAAGGCCCAGATGCGGGTCTCCAAGGCTCAGCCAAGGTGGGCTGGGCTGGGGGTCTCATCCGAGGGTCCATTCCCTTGCTCACAGGGTTGTTGGAAGGTCTCGTTTCCTTCTGGCTGCAGAACTCTTGGTGTCACAGCCATCTCAGAGGTGTTTTTCCAGGAGGTGGGATTTCAAACAGAAGCATTTTCTTAAGGTTTTCCTCGACAACCTGTCTCCCCAGTTTTAGTGGAGTGTGACAACAAATGAAAATTTGTTGTCATGTTGGAAATTGTCCATATGCCTGTCAACTTTTTTGCTGCTGTGACCAAAAGATCTGATGAGCAATTAGGAGCCAAAAAGTTTATTTGTCTCCCAATTTCAGAGGTCCCAGTCCATAGACTGTGGGCTGCGAGACTCTGTGCCCCAGGTGAGGCACAAGGTCGGTGGAAGGGGTGGCAGGGGCAAGCAGCTCGGGGGAGGGCCAGAAGGCGTCAGAGAGGCTGCACTCACCAAGGGCAAAGAGAAGCCCCAAAGGCACGTCCGTGACCCCCTCCTGCAGCCACCCCACTGCCTGCAGTTACCACCCAGTTAATCTGCATCAGTGGTCAATCCAAAGCCTCTTGCAGCGTCTCACACAGAGCTTTGTGGGGTGCCTCCTGTCTGAACTGTAGGATCCCCCCTTTCAGTGATGGCTTGCTTCTTCAGGGGCAGTGGGAGAGCATCTCTCTGGCTTCCGGGGAAACCTTGGGCTCTCTTTTAAAGGGTTTCCCCATCACGCCATGTGCTCCCAGGCTGATCTCCTTTCCATTATAATTGTTTAATTCCATCTGCAAAATCCCTTTACCTTTGCCCTATAACACGACTGACCACAGGAGTGAGATCTGGTCCTTCTCCCAAGTCTCACCCCTCATGGGGGACGGCGTCTGTGAAATTCGGGGGCCCCATAGGAATGCGGCTCCGACACAGGCCCTCCGTCTCCGTGGACTGGGGAAACACCTGGCCCTTCACATGCCTCCCTGTCCCAACTCTGTCCTTGGCTGGAATTCTTTCCATTTTCTGTCTCGCTGCCATTTTCTTGTCAAATTTCATTGGTCTTTTGAGACCGGCTCAGATTCCCTCCCAGTCAAGACTGCTCGCTGTCTGGGGTGGACGAGGATTCCTCACGTGCTGAGCCCAGATGGCTTCTCGGGTTTCAGCAGGTTTTTATTTTGGCAGGGACACACGAGTACTTTTGCATGAATGGGGTCAAGTGGGGCTCAGGCACTACTGGGGACAATCTGCTCTTCCCTTACAACCGACCCTCTTTCTCCAACTGCGGAGAGAACCTGCATTGAAACAAGCCAGAGCGCACCTGTCTGTCCTTACATTGCTACATTCCCAGGACCCCACAAAACCCAACACACACACACACACATCACACACACACACACATCACACACACACACATCACACACACACACCATACCACACACACACATCACACACACACACATACCATACCACACACACACTCACATCACATACACACCATGCACACACACACACCACACACACACACATGACACACACAGGACACACACACACCACACATACCATACCACGCACACACATCACACACACACCATGCACACACACACCACACACACACACACATGACACACACCTGACACACATACATCACACACACACACACCACACACACGACACACACACTCCACACACACACACACCACACACCACACATACCATACCACACACACACTCACATCACACACACACTACACACACAAGACACACACACAACACACACACACCATACCACACACACACTCACATCACACACACACCAAACACACACACACACACCATACCACACCCCCACACACACCACACACACCACACACACACACACACACACTCACATCACACACACACCATGCACACACACACACCAAACACACACACACACCATACCACACCCCCACACACACCACACACACCACACACACACACATCACGCACACACACACACCACACACACACCCCCACACACACCACACACACACCACACACACACCACACACACACTCACATCATGCACACACACACCACACACACACATGACACACACATGACACACATACATCACACACACACACACACCACACACACGACACACACACTCCACACACACACACCACACACACCACACATACCATACCACACACACACTCACATCACACACACACACTACACACACAAGACACGCACACATGACACACACACAACACACACACACCATACCACACCCCCACACACACCACACACACCACACACACACACCACACACACACACACATCACGCACACACACACACCACACACACACCCACACACACACCACACACACACCACACACACACCACACACACACTCACATCACGCACACACACCCACACACACCACACACACACACACACACACACACACACTGCTATAGTTTGGATCCTGGATGTCCCCTGAGGGCTGGGCTGTTGAAGGCTTGTCCCCAGTCTGTGCTGCTATTGGGAGGACGTGGGAGGAAGCCAGCTGGTGGCGGGGTGCCCTTGAAAGGGGCATTGGGACTCCAGCCCCTCCTCTTCCTGCCATCTGCGCCCCGCTGACCCCACGTGCGCCTGGCCCTCGGGGCTCCCTGCTCTGCCTTCCCCTGCAGCCCGTTCTCTGTGGGGTCAGAGCTACCTGGTAGGTGACGCCCCAGCAGCTACCCCACCCCAGACGTCTCCCACCTCGAGCTGTGGGTCTCTGCAGTTCTCCCCTCTGCTCTGACCGTGTGGTCACCTGCGCTTCCCAGGACAGGCCAGTTGCTTCCCACCTCCAGTCTGAACCTTCTCTGGCTACTCTTTTCCCAGAGTCCAGGGGCCACTGCTGGTCACCTGGGCACTCACTCCAGTGCCTGCCTCTCGGTGGGCCGTGCTGACCGTCCCTGAACAGTCACGGCCGCCCACCCCTGCCCAGCCCCGGCTGCGTCCTTCCCTGAGCCCTTCCCACTGTCGCTGTGCTGTAAGTTTCACCCGGGCCTTGGGTTGGATTCTTCCAGAAGCCGACCCTCAGCCTGGTGGGAGCTGATGTTAGACTGAGTCCGTAGACCCTGGAAGGCTCTGGCAGGAGGACAGAGAAGGGGACCAGGAAGGAAAGACTGCCGTCCTGGTGGGATGACCCAGGCGATCGCCATGGGCTGCGGTGGGCCTCTGGGAGGTGAGGGACAGGCCCCCAGGGATGCGCTGGAGGGTGGGGTTCAGGGCTGCTTGCAGGAGGTCACTCCCAGCTCACAGGCTGCGGGGCAGTGAGGAGGCGTTGCAGGCCACAGGCGAGGACAGGAGGGCGGGCAGCCCCACGGCATCTGCGGCCCTTGCCCCCTGGGCCATCACTTGCTTGTCGTCCCTTCTGTGGACGGGAAGCTCCCAGCCGGGGTCTTCAGCTACTTGGTTAGCTCTTTGCAGCTGCCCCAGTGACTGCTCCGCGCTGTGCAGCGCAGCCCTCCCGAAACACGGGTGGGGTGAAGGACGAGGTGCGTCCCCACCCTGTTGGGGACATGTGGGGTGAAGGACGAGGTGTGTCCCCACCCTGTTGGGGACATGTGGGGTGAAGGACGAGGTGTGTCCCCACCCTGTTGGGGACATGTGGGGTGAAGGACGAGGTGTGTCCCCACCCTGTTGGGGACATGTGGGGTGAAGGACGAGGTGTGTCCCCACCCTGTCGGGCTGCTGAGCTGCACGGAACCTCTCAAGTCCCGGGCTCTAGAGGAGGTGATGTGACCGCGGGGCCGACCTGACCCTCTGCTGTTTTCAGGGCGGATCTGAAGCCTGTGACGTCCTTTGTGGCCAGGTTGGCCTTGGCAGCAGCGGTGGCCCTGGGGACACGCTCCAGTCCTGATAAAAGCTCCTGTTTCACCCGGTGCTTCCAGAGGCTTCCAAGGAGACGCCCTTGTAGTGGTCACAGCCATGAGCCCTGTTGGCAGCTGTGACGGTGATAGTCCCAATTACCCTGGCCGTCCAGCGCGGTGGGCCATCAAGGGCCTAGAAATTGCTCCTGAGGGCAGTCTCCAGGGACAGGTTCTCTAGACGGACCTACCTACCGGCTTTGATCAGGAGAAGAAAACATCAGATACGTGGATTTTTATTTCTTCTGTTAGGGGAAAATTTGTCGTCATTTTAGAAATTGTCCATATGCCTGAGACCCTGAGGACGGGGACTCCTGAGTGCCATCTCCATCCCTGGAAGGCCAAGGTTTCATCTCTGTATCCCCAGAACCTGCACAGGGCCTGGCACACGGCACAGTGTGTGCACGCAGTGTCTGTTCCCCGCTCAGGGGGGTCACCAGGAGCCAGGCCCGCTGGCCCAAGGCATGTCCCACAGTCTCAGTGAGTCCAATTGCTTCCCTGGTTGGATTCAGGCCAAATGTTGTCATTGGGATTGCTGCAGCGGGAGGCTCATCTGTCACCCTGTCACTGTGATGCAAGGTTGGGGCTCTTGTTTAGGGTGCTGCTGTTCGTCTGTAGTTAAGGACCCGTTCTCCTTTTGAAATTGCCAAGTGTCACTGCTGCAGTGACACTTTGGGACCCTGTGGATATCCTATTCCCCCATCTTCCCCCAGGGCTTCTGTCTCCCACTCATGGTCCTCACCAATGACTGTATCCAAAGCTGCAAGTGGAGATTTTCCAAGGTGGCCAGCCCTGTGACCTTGCTGGCCAGCCTCCGCCCACGTGGACCTCCCCTCAGTCACCATTTCAGTGTCACTATGGTCCCGTGGGTTCTTTTTTGCTCCACTGATGTGATTTCCTCAGGTTCCAACATTCCTAAGTTGGTCAGCGCCAGCCCCTTGACTCCAGCTTATTTCCCAACTGGCCCCCGCCACCTGGGGAGACTTAGGGCAATGTCAACAGCCAGAAAGACCAACAGGGAGGCTGCATTGTTCCAGGAGATGACTGTGACAACAAAGGGTGTGGCCGACCCTCACAGGATTCCAGGACTGGGGAAAAGCCCCCACGTCTGCCCAGTGGGCTAACCTAGATGTCCACGTCCACCATGAAATACCCCGGGGGTAAAATGGTTTGGAGGCTGAACAGGAAACTGTCTTTTAAGGACGCGCACGCTGACGTCTTGGGTAAGAATGCAGTCAGGCGCTGTGTGATGACAGTGGGTGAATGTGACAATCCAGGTGGCTCATGGTGGTCCCTGAGATTACGGTGGAGCTGACCGATTCCCGTTGCTTCGTATTCCTACTGTACTTTTCGTCTATGTAAATGCATGGATACCACCGGGCCACGGTTGCCTGGAGTGTTCGGCCCAGAACGGGCCACACAGGTTCTCGCCCAGGAGCTGCACCTCCCAGGTCTGGGCGTGTTCCCTCCACGGTGTTGGCACAACAATGACATCAGCTCACGATGCCTTTCCCAGGGTGTATTTCTGTCACTCAGTGATACATGACTGTATCGTGTTGATTGTGCCATTCTTTTCAAACGGTTTAGCCAAAAAAGGGACTAATACACACACACACACACAGACACACACTCTAAATGATACACAAAGAGACCTGTGTGAGCTCGGAGCATTGGGCTTGGTGACAGGGACGAAGGGAATGAGCTATGCAGGTGTTCTCTGTGCTACTCTTTAAATTTTTCTGTAGCTTTGACATTTTCCAAAATAATAAGCTGGGAAAATGAGATCATAAAATGAAATAAACAAGCCAGACAGGAAACAGGTAGTGAGGCAGGGACAAGCCTGTGACTGTCCTGTGATGGTTCCTCCTGTCACCGCTGCCTCTGTGCCATGTTTCCCCGACTAGTGAGTAAACACCGTCAGAATGGAGAGCACAGGGGGATAATCAGGTGGACGGAGAAATGAGGAGGGGGGGAGGAGGGGGCAGCGTGGGAGGAGGGGCGCCCTCTGCCATGGCCGACTGGCGCTGGCCAGGTCTCTCCTCTACATTCTTAATCCATCTCCAACAATGACCTTGAAGAGATAAGAAAACCAGGCTTAGAGGGGTCACAAACCCATCCGCTGGCCACAAATAAACACTGTTCATCTCGGGCATCGATGCCCAGGAAAGAGATCTGGCTGACCAGTGAGCCACACGGACAGAGTGGCCAGGGCTGGGAGCTCCGTGTCCCTGCTGCGGTCCACCTGCGTTGGCAGGACACTTTGCAGAGAGAAGGGTCATGTCCTTTGGGCTGAACATGTGAGGGGCGGCTGGGCCCTCACCTGAGCTGACCTAGGAGGTCTTGGAGGCAGCGAGGCCCCTTCTCTAGGACACCACCCTGGCTGTCCCGTCCCCATCAGGAAGCCCCACCCTTGCTTCATAGTGAGCACAGGAGGCGCCAGGCCAGGCATGGGCAGCGGGGCCGGCCTGGGTGCAGCCCCGACCCCTGGGGTCTCACAGCGCCACATGCCAAGTGGCTTCGTCCTCAAGTTAAATGCTCCCGAGGCAGCTCTGGCCTCCCACTGTGTCTCGGGGTCACCAGGTGGCATGTGGAGACTGGACGCTGTATTTCACTTAGGGAGAGTGGGTGGGAGCACCCCCCAGGACCCCTGCCTCTGTGGGACGAAAGGACACTTCTGCCACCTGAAGGCCTGGCCAGGACCCTTTCTGGTTGGGCCGCGGTAGTCAGAGGCAGGCTGGCCATGAAGGCTGTGCCACCAGCTGCTGTCCCCGCCCAGGCCCCTCGGGGTCTGCTTCCCACGGGGACAGAGACTAAAACAGGAGCTAAATCAACGTCTCAGGCGGGAAAACAACTCTGGTGAAGGATCAACGCGGCTTTCTCGAGGGTCGAAAGCTGTGGAATGAATGGGTGGCGCCCAAGGTCCGCAGCCCCCTCAGACCTTAGCGTCCATCACTGGCCCAGGAAATGTTTGTCCAGGGCCTGGAGGTGCCAGGCCTGTCACCGAGTCTGACACGGAATGGTGGGAATCAGTCAACGTTGGTCACAGGGACCTGGGCAGGTCTGATCCCCTGTCACACTCCCTGGGGCCTGGCACCTCCCAGACTCCGGTGCCCACAGGCGGGAAGGAGCCGAAGCCCTTTGCCCAGAGCAGACACAGGAGGAGCTGAGCCCGTCCAGGTGGCAGGGCCACGGTGCTGCAGGTGCTCGTCCTGAGCCAAGGTCACCCTGAGGGCCCCGTCCCCCTCCACCCACGCCTGACCTGGGCTGGGCAGGAGTGACTGGCCTCACATCACAGGGTGTCAGCAGTGGGGGGACTTGGGATGGGGGACAGACAGGGAGCAGATGGGTGCTGGCGAAGAGGCGACGGGCGAGGGGTGGGGCGGGGCCATCTCCCTGCTCATCAGGACAGGGTCACGTGGGACTGGGGACCGAGGGGGTTGGCTGGGGACACAGCTGGTGAGGTGAGAAGCTGGAGGTGGCCACTCCGCATGTCTCTTTGGGGGTGAGGACAGCTCCGGGGTTGGCACGTGTTGTTGGAACTCCTGGGGACGTGGAGAGGCCTGTCGTTGCCCCAGCATCCCCCCTTTCTTCTCTGACCACTGCCTTGGGCTCACGGCCTGTCTGAGGTCGCTGAACTAGCAGGTGTCTGTTGTTCCTGACCCAGTCATTTAACCCCCAGGACGGTCCAGCACCCTGTGGGTGCCCAGGGAGTACCTGCCAACCCCCACATGCTGTCCTAGAACCAGGCAGGCGCGGTCAGCGGACAGTGCCAGGAGCAGAAGAGGCCTCTGCCCTGGGTGTGAGGGTGCACGATCCCCCTCCAGGAGGGGAATCCCCACTGGATAACAAGTGTGTTCACCCCAAAGAGAGGCTACGTGTGTGTTGGGGGGTGATGGCAGGTGTGGGCCGGAAAGTCACGTCTTCAGGAAACACACACAAAACTAGCCACCTTGACTGGGTAGCTGCCGATCCCCCTGGTGTAAATACCGCCAGCACCGCTGGCTCCAGGCTCAGGGGTCTAACCACAGGTGGCCAAATCCCTGACAGTCTCACACCTGGCTGTCAAGGCCGTCCTCAGTCCACTAGGGTTTCCCAGCGGACATGGGGTTAGGGCCTGGGTCAGGCAGAGGATCCGCCAGGGATGAGAGGGGGCTTCCCAGGAGACCCCACGACTTGGCAGCCGGGCAGGTGGGAAGCCCGGGGGCCTTTGGAAATGACTCTTTATCAGGCTGCAAAACCCAGAGCTGGTGGGAAGGAGGTTTGAATGGGTCACAATCGTTAATTACTTAAGAATAAAGGCACGGTCACCAGGAGACATTTCCTTTCCTTTTCTACCTAAGTCCGCATCAAGCCCTCTGCCCCAGGAGGTGGCTGGAATGGAGGGTGACAGCAGGGACCTGAACAGACGCCCACGACCCCGTGCTGATGAAGCCCGTGGCCCCAGGTCCAACCTCCCTGTGCTCCCGTTCCCATCTGCAGTGGATGGCAATGGCGGCAGCCTCTGTGGAGGAGGAAGTGATGAACAGGGGGACCCCTGAGCACAGGGCTGGCCCCGTGAGCCTCCTAGAAGTGTCCAAGTGAACCACAAAGCACTTGTTGGGAAAGTTCAAGTTCACTGGACTTCGTTACCTTCTGTGGCCTTTCTCCCCCGCCCTACCTCTCTCTCCCTCCCTCCCTCCCTCCCTCTCCCTCCCCTCCCTCTCTCTCTCCTTCTCTCCCTCTCTCTCTCCTTCCCCCTTCCCCCCTCTCCCTCCCTCCCTCCCTCCCTCCCTCCCTCTCCCGCCCTCTCTCCCTCTCCCTCCCTCCCTCTCCCTCTCCCTCCCTCCCTCCCTCCCTCTCCCTCTCCCCCTCCCTCTCTGCCAGTCCTGGGGTTGGACCCAGGTGCCCCACCTCTGAGCTACATCCCTACCCTCTTTAGTTATTATTTTGAGACAGGGTCTCCCCAAGTTGGTGAGGCTGGCCTTGAACTTTCGATCGACCTGCCTCAGCCTCCCTTGTAGCTGGGATTAGAGATGTGTGCCACCATGTCTGGCTCAAATGGCCTTTCATCTGTATAGTCAACTTGGATGACAAGGACATTGTGTCTGACTTGTGGTGGTCCTTGCTGGGAAGGCACCATGGTGTCATGGGAGGGGCTCTGGGGGACCTGACCAGGGCAGGGAGTGGGAGTGAGGAGAGATGCAGAACCCCAGGGAGGGGACGCTTCCTGAGACCTGGTGGGGGACTGGGTCACTGAGGTCAGCGGGTGGAGGACAGGTGGGGCGGGAGACATTGGGGAGGAGGGCAGTTCCTGCAAAGGTCCGGAGGTGGCAGGGGGCTGGGTAAGTCCAGGCCAAAGGGAGGCCAGAGGGAAGGCCAGATGGCCATGGTGAGCAGACATGGAGGCCACTGTAAGAGGAGGGTCCTGTGGAAGGGCTGGGCCTGACATGGGGCCGGGAGGCACCTGGGCTCAGAGCCTGGGCCACACAGGAAGCTCAAATTCCACAAGGGCTGTGGGTCGCATGGGGACCAGGGACACTCAGGCTTCTCCCTGCAGGTGACTTCATGGCCACGCTGATGTCCCTGCAGAGTGGGAGATGACTGAAGTTCCTCGCGGGGACTAAGGAGCCTTCCTGTCCCAGCGGCTGGTGTTGGGACGGGTCACGATTTCCTAAGTAACCCGAGTGGCACTGGAGTAGAGTCCCCAACTAAGGTGAGTGGAGGGCGGAGTCACTGACACGGTGACAGCTGTGAATAAGCGGTTCCAGGGCCACTCAGCCACTGTGGCTGCTCCCTGTGCGGCAGGCAGGACGTGGCTTCCCGGCACCGCGACCCTCATCACGCCCCCCTGGTCAGGGAGACTGCGCCTGTGTCCTCGGCTCCCCACTCCCCACTGCAGCGTCCTCTGGAAATGCTCCCTCTGTGGAGAGCTGGATGCTGGCGCCTGCCCTGCCACCGTGAGGAGGGGACGCCACAGGGTCTCTGTCAGGCAATCGATCGTCCTCCTTCAAGGGTCCTGATTGTGACCTCTGACAGGGCCCCTGAGAAGTGACAGATGCCTGTGACCTGCTGTGGGGACTGAGTGGGCCTGTTTCCCTCCCTGAGCAGCAAGCACCTGCCCGTGCCCTGGTGACGACCTCTGGCTCGGAGGTGGCCCCTCCTTCCTGTCACTCTGGGGTCTTGCTGTGACAGGTGCCCTTTCAGCCTCTCAGAGGCTCCATGTGATGCTCCCGTTAGTGACGCCTCTGTCCCCGTCTTCCTGCCCTCGCTCATCCCCCTAATGGATGCTCGGTGACAAAACCCACAGGCGCCATCTGTGCCACCGCGTGGCAAGGGAGGGCTCCAGCGCAAGGTCCCTGGGGGTGACCAACACAATTCCAAGCTCACAGACGCCCTCGGCCATCAGCACGGTGGCCCCTCGGGAAACCAGCCCGGGCACTGCAGGCGGGGGACAGGGACGTGTGGGCGCCCACGGCCCCGATCTGCTCCCCTGATACATGGGGAGTCACGTGAGAGGTGCCAGGGGACACGGCCGGCCCCTTCTCCTCCACCTGCCACTGATCATCCACCAGCCACATGGAGTCTGTGACGGTGAAGCCTCAAAGGTCCTGTGGCATCAAATCCATAGCAGGGAGCCAGGGAGCAGAGCCAGTGACGAAGGCCCGTCCTCCTCCTTCCGCAGCTGGGCACCTGCCACCTCTGCCTGGGCACCGGCAGAGACAGAGAGGAGCCGGTGACGCTCCTGGTGATCTGGGTGGAAAAGGCCCCGTCCCACCATCAGTGTCACCCGGGCTCAGCCTGCGGACGCCGCCATAGCCCTCCTGTGTCCTCCTGTGACCCTCTGGTGGGCCTTAGGTTCAGGTTAGGGGGTGGCGGAAACAGTGGGTCAAGTGTCACTGAAAGTCCTCATGTGAGGTGCCCTGCTCATGTCCATGTCCTGCCACCTGTTCAGGAGCTGGGCAGAGCCTCCCCCAGGCCTCGGTCCCTCATGGATAAACCACAGAGTCCCCCCTCCCCCGGCTCACAGGAAGCCCCACAGATCTGTGTGGCCCTGGGGGACCCCCACCTTCCTGCTCCTCAACACGAACCTCACCAGCACATTCCACCCAAGACTTCAGGGTGGACCTCCCGGTGAGGCCCACGTGGAGCCCAGGTTCCGGGTCCACCTGCGTCCCCAGCGCCATCTCATCCCTTGTGATGCAGCGGGAAGGAGGCCAAAGCCCTCCCTGTCTGGCGGACACCCTGCGTTTCTGCTCCCCGGGGCCTGACGGCTCTGACTCACTTCCTTCCCAGGGACCCCAGGTCTCAGTCCAGGTCTCCTGAAGCAGGGCCTGAGGCCACGGGGAGGGCTCCTCTTACTACAAGCTGCGCCCCAGGGCAGAGGGCGGTGGGAGGGGTGGGGGCCACGGCCCAGCTGGCCACTGCCTCATAGAGGCCTGGCTGTCACTGGGTGGTGTGGGCCATCTGCACTCGGGGTGTGCGGATGGTGGCCAGGACTGTGCACGTGAGGATGGCAGGAGGCCTCTGGCTGCTACTCTCTGGTCTCCTGTCCCTCCCAGGCCCACGTTGGCCCCCCCAGGAGCCATGTCCCCCTGGCCACCAGGCTGCCTCACTGGTGCCTGTGGCTGGTGCAGGGAGACCTGACCCTGCGCTCATTGGTGAGTCAGAATCTAACTGTGCTTTTCTTTCTCAGTAGCACACACAACGCTCTGCCCTGCAACCAGTTCTGCCCAGGACTGCGAATCGCAGGGTCATCTGCCCTGCCGGGCATCACGAAGGTCCCAGGGGATGACCTCGTGGACAGGCCCTATACCTCAGCAGGTGCTGCAGCCGTGGGTCCTGGCTCTGCCTGGGAGTGGCCCTGGCCAGTGTCTCCTCTCCAGACCTGGGTTCCTGTGAGCGAGGGCGTTAGGCTGACCTGATGTTGACATCTGCTCTGACGGACAATGGGTGGAGGAGACGTCTGGAGAACTCAGTGTCCCCAGCCCCTGCAGATCCAGAGGGCATTCAAGGCTCACCGTGGTCCTCTCCCAAGGCCACACAGGGACAGTGCTCGTTTCTGGCTGCCATGATCCACTTCTCCCTGAAGTGGCCGCCTTCCTCGGGGGTCTCCCTCCCAGTGTGGGAATCCTGCAGTGATTCCTGGTGACACCACCTGCCTGGAGGTCTGAGGGCAAGTCCCCAGCCGTCCAGGGGGTCTCTGCTGCTCCACAGCACCACGGCCTGCCTGGTGCCCAGGCGAGAGCCTCCTGGGCACCCAGGGCTCCTCCCAGGGAGCTCTTCCCAGGCTCCCTCCTTGCAAACTCGGGGTCTGTCTGGGGGGAGAAAACTGGGTCTTGTGTCAGGGTCTCGGTGGGGTGACCTTGAGTCAGGCTAAGGGTACTTGATATCCTGCAGGGAGATCTCCACAGGAAGTGAGAGGCACCTCTCTCAGGAGAGCTCACCGGGAAACCGTGGGACACCGGGCCTTCCTTTTGTTCCTGATCCTAGCAGCCTCACATCCTCTTGGCCACTTATTTCATTCCCGTCTTCTTTCTGCCTGAGGACAAGGCTCAAAGATGATGTCTGCATGGTCTCCAAACCCACGTCAGTTCAGTGATCTGAAGGTGATTCTGATTGGCCCCGAGCAGGTCAGGTGCTCTGTCCTCCCCCAATCGGCTGTGGACAGGAGTGTGGTCCCCCATGGCTGCTGGAGCCCCTCCTGGGGGTGCAGAGGCTGTACTGACAGGGTGTCAGGGTGGAGCGCGGGTCTCTCAGGCTGGGCACCCAGAGCCCTGAGACTGAGCTGCCAATGAGAAGCAGGTCGGCCACCGCCTCTCCCTCTCCAAACAGGGAGCGGTTGCCCATCCCGGGGCAGCGGGGTAGACACCGTGCTTTTTAATAAACAAACCCTTTGGGGAAGTGCTCTGGGGGAAAGACCACCCCTGGTTCTTACAGAAAAAGTCCACTTCCCTCTGCAGAAGGCTGATTCAGGCCCTCACCAAACACCGTTCGCTTTGGTTCTGTGGACACACACCAGAAGATCACAGGGGTCTGGGCGAGGGTCTCCACGCAGCCTTCCAGGTGAGCCCTAAGTGACCAGAGACGCCTCAGGAGGGACATGGTTCCCCCCTCCCCTCCTCCTGTGAAAGAGCTCCGGAGGGTCCCCGGGTTCAGGCTCCATCCTCATCCAGAAAGAGGACACTTGGGGCCCATGGGGTTCAGCCGCGGAGTCCGGCATGCATGAGCCCTGGGTTCCACTCCCCAGCACGGCAGGGGAAAAAAAAACCCAAATAAAAAACTAAATAATAAAATAAATAAGATAGAGCGCACACAGCCCTGGCTTTCCCAGACCAGACCCAATTTTTATTTTCTTGGTCTCCTTTTCAATCAGGACTCTATTATTCTATTTCATTTAAATTTATTGAGATAGTCACATACCATAAAATTCACCGTTGAAGCGGGTACAGTTCAGTGGTTTTCAATGTGCACGAGGCTGGGTAGGCATCAGCACTATCCAAATCCAGAACATCCGTGGCACCAAAAAGAAGCCCCATCCCCTCTGCCGTCACCTCCCGGCGGCCCCGACAGGTGGTCACCGGCTCACCTTGTCTCTGTGGACCTGGCTGTTTGGAGAAGTCAGTGAATGGGATCACATGGTAGGTGGCCTTTTGCGTCTGGCTCTTTTCACTGGGTGTCCCGTTTCCCGGGCTCGTCTGGGTGGTGGCGTGAATCAGTACTTTCCCACTTCGCTTCTCAAAGTAGGAAAACATTCCACTGTAATTCTTCTTGTTTCAGTGAAGAGCACTTCACATTTTTTGGCTCTAAGTGAGGAACATTTCAAATCACCTTAAACCAGCAAACAGACGCCCCACGTGGGCTCTCTGGTCACCTCGAGGTGAGCCTGAGCCGAGTTGAGCGAGGGGTATTATTCTGTTTAAAATTTGGTACCAGGGATTGAATCCAGGGGTACTTAATAACCGAGCCACGTCCCCAGCCCTTCCCCAATTTTTTTATTTAGAGACAAGTTTCTCTGAGTTGCTCAGGGCCTTGCTAAATTGCTGAGGCTGGCTTTGAATTCGCAATCCTCTTGCCTCAGCCTCCCGATGGTCTAACCTGAGTCCTGCTGTTGTCTGACCTGCAGAAGGTGCTCGGGAAGGGGCAGGCGGGGACACTCACCAGTGCATCAAATCCCACATGCCCAGAGGCACACAACCTCCTGGGTCCCACAGGTGACCTGTGGCCAGGCCTCAGGGGGCCCACAGAACTCTCTTTTCAGGAATTCTGCTCCTGTGTGACCTTGGTCACAATGTGACCTCAGTCCTGCCTTTGCTGGTGCTCCACCCCAGCCTCAGGACTGTGCGGCCGTCCTCCCTGGGGTCCTGGTCACCTTTGCTCACTCACTCAGTGCTTTTTGGACTACAGGATGCTCCGGGCAGCTCATCCAGGCGGGAGCAGGCTTCCTGTGCTTCCTCCTCGGCCCCCTGAAGTGTACAGGGCCGTCTGCTTCTCGGAAACTCTGGGACCTGGAGCCGATTCTTCAATCCGTCTGGTCTTTCTCATCTGAAGCATGGCTAAATGATGCCCCCAGAGTTACCAGAAGTAATTTGTTGTCAATTTTCTAGGCAGAAAAGTATAACTGCAATCAATAAACTGGATTTCACCTGCAGAAATGGTGCTTCTCTGCTTGGGAGGAGAGGGGACAGAGTGTGTGATCCTACACGTTCAGGGCAGTGTCCAGTGAGGTCCAGTGAGATGTCAGCTCATCTTCTCCAACAGGATCCCTGTGGCCTGGTCCTGATGCTGACAGGGACCCAGGTGGCCCTCTGATTCGACTTTGCCCAGATGAGCCGTGGTGGCTGAGGCTCCCTGCTCAGCTTGGTGTCACCGGCCAGGCCACAAAGTACACACTTTCTGAGAATATTTCTTCCTAAAATGTCCCGTGTTTGTGTTTCTTTTCTTTTTTTCTTTTTTTTTAGACACAACACTTAATCCATTTAGAAATTTGAAATCCCATTGAAAGGGAATATGAGTTTTTTCTTTGCATTTACTAAAACGGGGGTCCCGGGCTAACAACCGTGTGGGGCGCCCAGCTTTGAAGAACAGAGGAGATTGATGAACCCCCCCACACCCCTGGAGGGTCTGGTGAAGATCATTTCTCAACCTCCTCAGCTGAAGAGGAGCCATAAAGAATGAGACCCGCTTCAAAAGGCCCTTGACGACGTATCCAATCCATCAAGGCAGCTGAAGTAGCATTTTTAATAAAAATTCATCTTGAGCTAAAATTTCTTCCCTATCAGATTTGTCTTTTCTGCAGCAGGCAGCTGTCCCTGAGGCACATGATCGTGACCTTGGACGACAGGACCCACATTCACTGTGAACCGACTTTTCCTCCTGTGGCCTCAAAGGCCCCGGGGAGTGAAGTGCCCTCTGACCTGGCGTGGGTAGGGGCTCTCAGCCCTGAGTCTTCCCAGCAGGAGGACACCCACCTCCCCAGGCTTCTCCCCCTGAGGCCTGAGCCGAGGTCTGGAATGAGGGGTCTTCCTCGGAGAGCTTCCTCCTCCCTGTCCCACGCAGGGCCCTCGGGGACAGAGCACGGGCCTGGAATCACCGGGTCAAGGATGGGCCCGCTCATGGCCCTGTGCCCACCCCCTGCTCATCTTTCAACCAGCCTTAGCTTGTCCCCGGCCAGGGCAACTGAGGAAGCAGGGAGAGGGATTAATCTGCCACCCCAGGTCCTGTGTTTTCTCCTTCCGGCCTCCAGGCACCAAGAAACCCACCTATAGACAGCACCAGTGGGCTCCATTGGTGAGTTTGGGGCCAGGTTTGGAGGTTTGGGAATTTGAATTTAGCAGCAGACCCTTCGCTTGTGCGGGTGGTTTTGGATAGTTTTTCCCTTTTTAGCAGAAGAACATGTCTGTTTCAGACAGTCTGGTGGGTAAATAGGCACGGGCGTTTTTTAAGGACACATTCACCCAACAGGTGCAAGAGCGCCCAGTGAGCAGCCTCCCAGCTCAGCCTCCCAGCTCAGCCTCCTGGCTCAGCCTCCCAGCTCAGCCTCCTGGCTCAGCCTCCCAGCTCACTTCGTTATCTTCTCTGCCATCCCAGTCCCCTGCTGTGTCCCCACCCTACCTGCCCACTGACAGGCAGTTCCCAGCTCCAAGGGATGGAGTGTCCACCTGGGGATACTCAGAAGAGCGCCTCTGGATTGACTGCAGGACAGTAAGTCTCTGGAGGCAGATGTCAGGGCCGCCTGAGGGTCGTCCCTGCAGATTTGCTCCCCGGCTTCTGAGCACTGCCCCCACCCCCACCCCACAGACGCGCCTTTGGTTGGGCGCAAGCTGAACGACCCCCTGCACAGCACCAGGCTTCAGGCAAGTCAGGGTGTGGGTCACTGCTGTCCTGAAACATCTGGGTCCCCACTGGGGAGTACTAGGCTGCTGCCTCTGCCCTGTGATGGTGCCCAGAGACATAAAAGCAACAGAGCATTATTGTTGGCCCAGCAGGGACCTGGGACACTGTGTCCAAGCTGTGGTCAGTGTCCATGCTGACTGGACTGGTCAGCCCTGTAACAGGACGAGGATGGGGCTGGTCAGGTGTGCTGCTGTCGTGTCCGTCTGGAGCACAAATGGCTGGAGAGGGGTCTGAGCCTCCCCGGGAGCCTTGGGTGTCTCATACTCAGACTTGGGCTTGGCAGACGGACTGTCTCTCCTCGGGGAGGACCCCTCTCACTGGGAATGACCTTGGATGTCAGGACCCTGGGCAGATGGAAGGGCTGTTGCCCCACACATCCCACCACCTGGCTCCTCTTCCCCTCGGGACCTGAAGGTGCTCTCTGAGCACAATCCTCACACGGAGGCCAGCCCAGGAGGAGCCTGACCGTGGGGACCGGAGCTTGTCCTTCCTCTCTGACCAGAACCTGGTGTCGGTCACCCTCTGGTTTGCAGGACCAGGCAGCAGGGTGAACAGAGGTGCACATGAGAGCCCCCCCACCCACGGGCTGCGTTTTCAGCTCCTCCATCACGTCCCCTGGAGTCTGGGTCCTTGTGACTGTGACGTCTGCTGGATGTCAACGCGGGTGTCTGAGAGACGCCTCCCGGCTGAGCCTCCCGTCAAGGCTGCAGGGCCACGGGCAGCAGTGCTGCGGGGCCTTGTCCTGGCTCCGGCTCTCTGTCCTGGCTCCGGCGGGCACAGGCGGGCAGCACGGTCTCACCTGGGGCCGCTCATGGTGGGCCACATGTGGGCCGGAATGGCTTCCTGTTCCTCCGGCTGCCGCCTTCCACAGCTTCTGCAGGCAGGTGGCTTGGCAGCGAGGCAGCCGGCCAGGGTGCCAGCGCCCAGCTGGACCTGTCTTCAGCTAAAATGGGGATAGAATTGCCCTTTGGGGACTTTCTGTGTTGATTTTGATTTTGAAAAACCAAACCAAACCTAACCCTGCCTTCACATGCTATTATGTCCACTACAGAATACGTTGGTGCCCCTTAACTTTTATGTCCCACCCTGATCCAGAGAGGACAGCCCCGCCTTCCTCAGCCTGGCCCCACCCCGGGGTTAGGCCTCTGGTCATGCGTCTTGATAATATTGGGGAATCAGCTTCTACTCTAGAAGGAACCACACATTAGAAGGTTCCAAGTGATGAACATAATAAGGGGGAGGGGGCAGGGCCTGGGGTGGGTACAAGCTCCCGCAGCTCTGCCCGCATCCGCCACGACCCACGGCAGGGGCTGCCTGGGCTCTGGAGCTGGAAGCTTCTCTGGGTAGCTCTGGCTCAGGCTGCAAGCGCCTTGGCAAGGGGAAGACGCAGCCCAGGGAACCTGTGGGGGAGGCGGTTCCAGCACAGGGCCATCGGGCGGCATTTCTTGATGTGGTGGCTGAATTGTGGCCTCACGTTTCGTTCCCTGTAAGAGTGTGACCACCCACACCGGCTGGGCCTTGTGGGTGCACGTCTCCGTCCTGTGGCCTTGCTCCTGGCCGGTGGCGGGCTTTAGTCAAGGAGACTGCAGACATGACCTAAGCAGACGCCTCAGCGTCACCGGGCTTTGCTGTTAGAATCCTCTGAGGCTCTGGCTTTTCCCATGAGGTGAGTGTGCCCCAGGGCACTGCGGCTCCTAGGGAGTTAGAGGCAGGTGGAGGCCACAGGGTCCCGCCCTCTGCCTGGAGCCCGGCCAGGCCCACCCAGCCTGGGTCCAGCCAGGCTGGGGATGCAGGAGTGGGAAGTCAATCCCGCCGTGGGTGGCATCGCAGTGACTTGCCAAATGACGTGCTGGGAGATGGCAGTGGCTCCCGCAGATTTGGTCCCTGTCCTCATGGGGCCTGCCCCCTAAAGGGGAGGACAGATAATGGACGAACAGGTATAAAATTATTGTAGAGCACTGATGGTATCCGGAATGTGGCACTGGGGCACTTCTGAGCGCGTGGGTGGTGGGTGACTTCCTGGAGTCGGGAGACCGGGCGAGGACTCGGAGTGAGTGGCGGGGGGGAGCTGGGAAGGGGCCCAGGCAGAGGCCAGCAAGGCAAGGCTGGGGTCAAGCTGGAGGCCGGAGTCAGGCAGGGTGTGGCAGACCCGAGGCCAGAGGGGAGGGGGATGGTGTGTCTCGCGGGAATCTCAATAAAGGCAACTCAGAGTTGGGATGTTCTTAGGTCTTTTCTTGTGCAGAGAGAAATGGACCATTTCTATTGCTGTGTGATAAGATCACATAAAAAGAAAACTCATTACTAAGTTTTAAAGGTCATTCCAAATAGTGGATTTCTATCTCACATTTGGACAAAGTAAATTGTAAGGTTGATGGAAAGCAGAAAAGGGTTTTCGCACAGACACAGAAGATACATCAATTTGAAAATGAAACATTCCTATACTTCCTCCAGTATTTGCCTGCTGTATTGTGGGGGAAGTCTTGTGGAGAATGCCCTGGAGGCTTTTACCCCGACACTATCTGCTTTGGTGTCAGAATTTTCATTGCAATTAAAAATATCACTGAGTGAAAATACCTGTTTATTTTAGTGAAGGGTCCTCTATCTTTCAGAAACTACCTGAGTAGTGAACTTTTACCTGGTCATTAAATATTTAACCACTTGTGGCTTTTCAAAAAATTCTACTTATGACTGTAAAAAACCTGTATTTTTTTTTTTTAGCAAATTGGAAAAAGGATAATGAGAAACATATAGAATAAAATTAATCCCACATGTAGTTCTACCACCCCCCCGGGTGATACCTGCTGTTGGGATTTTTGCGTATCTTTTCCCCAGATTATTTGCTTTGCACGTAGGTGTGTGTGTGCGTGGGCGGGGAGTATTTGATGAGGTCATGATGTTCAGTTTTATATCTTGTTTTTTAATGACAGTTTGCATTACATCATGTCTATTTTCTCTGGGGTCCACAAGTATTTTATAATGTTCAAATAGCCCTTCAAGATTCTTTTGCTTGACGAATCCATGATCTCGTCAGTCATTCCTTTATTTTGGAACATTTGTTGGTGTTTCTAATTTTTGCTGCTGTAAATAAGGCCAAACATGCCAAGTTACGATCTATTCAGTGAGTATCTATTCATATAATATCAGCGCAGAACTCTTATTTTCTTGGTATGGATTCCAGCAGCCAGGGCGATGGGTCAGGGAGTAAACCTTTTAGACTTTTGATAAAGAGTGTCCAGTGTTGCTTCCAGGGCCTGGGTGTGTTTACACCTGTGTCCTCACAGGCAGAGCCTGGCTGTGTTCACACCTGTGTCCTCGCAGGCAGAGCCTGGGTGTGTTCACACCTGTGTCCTCGCAGGCCTGAGTTTTACGTGTGGAGAAGGTGTCGGATTTGGTAATCCAATTTGACAAGCGTTTTTGTTCTTTTAATCAGCAGAGAATCCGTGGCTGGGACCAACTCACCTTGGTTGCACCCTCTTAGGAGGACACGGGCCTGGGATGGCATGTGGGACATAGAGTTACAAGAGATGAGTGAGGACTCCGAGAAGAGTCCAGGCGACAGATGGACAAATGGCCCCCCTGTCCCTTGAGGGGCTTCCCCAAGCAGTGTCTTCCTGGTGTTCTGTCCTGTAAACCCAGTTGCTGGGATGACAGGAGTGGGCCGTCAGGCCAGGCCACTCCCCCTTTTCTTTAAGAAGGATGTCACCACACAGTGGCACACTGTGGCTCAGCCATGCTGACACCTTCAAATCGACATCACTCTGGGTTTGAATGTTCAACCTCTTGGTTTCTGAATGTCAAACACAGTAATATCCTTTTGTTGTTCCCAGTGCGGAAATCACCTGTCATTTCTTCCTGTCTCTGTCCCCTGAGGGCCTCCTGGGAACCCCAGGCCTCCGTATTAGGACCAAGTGGAGCTTTGTTGTCCACGGCCACTGGGGTTGGTCCACCTTGGGCACATGACTCAGGCCAGTGGGAGAGGGCCGGGGCTCTGGGGAAACTGGGGCGGGGCGTCCTTCTGCTCAGCCACTGGGCCGGGGGGCGGGGCCTGAGTTGGGAGCTGCCGAGGCTGTTTCCCAGGTCACATCATGAGCCTTCCTGAGGACGGAGCCGACACAGAGCAAGGCAAAGTGGGGGAGCAGAGAAAGGAGTCCCTGGACTGGCCCTTGAGGCCCCGAGAACTTCACAGCTACCGGGGCCAGTACAGTCCTTCTTCTCTTAGATGCTGTGGACTTGGTCTCTACGTCATAAAACACAGGGACTGATTATATGCCTGGTAACCGGGGAGCTTCAGACAACCACATGACGATGACAACAACAACAACAACAACAATAGCCATAGGAACTAAGCCATGATCATCATGACTAACAAATAAAACGACGTACGCGACTACCGCCGTGATCAGATACTAAAATGGAGAAACCGACCCAAGTTCAAGCTTTCCAAGCTCATGGAGAAGAAGCTGGGGGAGGGATGACCCTGAGGGCTGCGTTGGAAGGAGGAGTGAAACGTGGGGTTCTGTGTCCGTGGTCTGGTGCAGACGGCTTCCCGGGACGGTTTCGGTGGCTGAGGCCCAGCTGGCAGCCTGCAGGTGCAGTGGGTGCCGGAGGACCTGCTGGTCCGCGGCCAGGCAAGACTCGGCACGTGTGTTGGTGGCTTTGTTTTGAGAAATAGTTCCCAGAGCAGGACGAGCACCCTGGCCTTCCGGGGCCCGCCTGCCTTCTTGCTGTCTGTGTGTCTTACTTATAATCATTTCACTAAATATTGAACAGAAAAATGGCCTTTGCCCAATACGGGTAGTGCACACAGGACCCCCACGTGGCCTAAGGAGTTGAGTGTGGGAAATAGAGCCTCTGGTGCTCCCTGGCCCCCCCACCAGAGGACATGGCTTTCTCCCTCGTCCTTATCACCCCCGTGCTTTTCTCCACATTGACCAGTGGAGTGACCTGGGCTTGGATGTTCAGGGACCCTACTGTGCCAACACCCCTGTGTCCACAGTGCTGCGGGCGTTGGCCTGACATCTGTCCTTGCTCTCCATTGTGTCCCTGAGACCCACTCTGTTGGCCTGGTAGCTCCAGGTCCTTCGGTTCCTGGGTGCATAGTCTGCCACAGTACAAGGGGAGCAGGGATGGGTCTGCACTCCCCAGTGTGGGGCAGGTGGTGGAAGAAACCGCCCACCGCAGGGCAGACAGAAAGCAAAGAGCAAGACAGGAAGAGGCAGGGGTCCTGATCCCCCTGGGCACGCCCCTGTGACCTCACTTCCTCCCACTAGGCTCCACCCCTCTTAGAGGTCAAACCACTGACCAACGGTGCCCGCCCAGTGGGTGTCACAGGCCAGTGACCACACCTTATCATCTGGGCCTTTAGGGGACACTGATCCAAACCATACCAGAGGATTTGTAAATACTGGACATTTGTCCTGGTGACTAGTTCTAACAGGATTGACCTGATGGAGGTTTCTGTGGTCAGACAGGAGAGCGCCAGGGGCAGGGACGGGGGAATAGGGGCCAGAGGAGGGGCCGAGAAGGCAGGAGTGGAAGGCTGGAGGGCTGTGGGGAGGACTGGGCCTCCGCTCTGAGTCGGTGGGTAACCAGGTCTGTGGCCCCATGTTCCCTGCAAGAAGCTGGGAAATGTTCCCCCTGTGTGCCCAGGAGGAGGAGATGGCTTGGCGAGCAGGAGGCAGCTCTTCTGTGACCAGGGAGATGGGCGGCTACGGGCTCACCTCGCGCACTGCATCTGCTGAGCAGGTCCAGGTCCTGGGCTGGGGAGGTGGCCGGGAGGCAGAGAGCCCCCCAGGGACTTGCAGCCTGTGGGAGAGACGGTAAACTGCCCAACTCCGCAGAGGCTTACTGTTGTGTTGAGTTTGGATCAGCTCGGGGCAGTGAAGGACAGTGGCCAGGGAATAAGCCCCCGGGGGCGCCCACCCTGCTTGCCTCTCCTCACACTGAGGTCCAGAGCTCCCCTGCTGTTTGGGGAGGATCTGTCCCTGCTCCAGTGCCCCAGGCTCTCCGAACACCGGCTCTACAGGAAGTAAAGCCATTCCCGCGACGTGTGAGCACGTGGGTGAACGCGGGAGGGCTGGGGGTCTGATTCTCTGCAGCTGTAGGGACAGATTTTGGCCACGTGGACCAGGAGAAGATTCCAGGGAACTTGCCTTGTCCTGAGGTCAGGACAGGTCACTTCCTCGCTGGACCTCAGTGTCCCCATTAGTAAAATGAAAGGTGGACCTAAATCATCTTGGAGGACCGCTGAGGGGACCGGTACTGTGACTCTGTGATGTGAGTCTTGAAAAGTCCCAAGGGGATGTGGGTACAGTTCTGCCACTCTGGCCCAGGGGTGGGGCACCCTGGGGACTCCACCTGGGAGCAGGTGTGGTCCTTGGAGTCCCAAGAACCTATTTCTTCCTTCATCTTGCTCCACAGGCTGATGTGATTGGGCCCTGCCCACCTCCCCACCCCATCTCCCTGACCCCTTTCCACAGATTGCATCACAGTGGCCGTGAGCCTGGCAGGGGTCATGGGGTGGGGGCTCGCATTACATACAACCCCACCCTTCGAGTGAGTCATTGGAGTATTGCTTTTCCAGAAGGCAATTTGGCGATTCTTAGTCACTCCCCAATAAAAACGCAGAACTTTTGGTCCCAAATTCTATTTATGGGATTCTATCCCAGGGAAATAGGAAAATACGTAAAGGGGACTGTGGGTTTTGGGAGAGCAACAGAGTAGCCATCTAGGTGCCTCTTGGTGGTCCTCTGCCTGGCCCCCGCACACCGGGGTCAGTGTGGTCATGTGACCAGGTTCTCGCAGGGGGAGGGAAGGTGTTTTGGAAACCCTCTATCATGGCTGCCTCGTGTCTGTCTCTTTCCTTGTCCGCCCTCCCACCTGCTCCCCCGGCCTCCTGTGGCGGCTGGAGGTCTTCCTCCATCTGGACCCTGAGGACTGTTCACGCCCCAGGGTGGCAGAGTGTCCGCTAAAGGAGGCCAGAGTCCCTGGCCCTCATCAGGCTGACAACCTCCCATCTTGTTTCTGTGAGAGACAAGCTCCTGCTTTGTGAACGTTGTCCCTCGTGGGTGGCACAGAAAGCTTGACCTGATAAAACGCAAGAAGTTCATTCAGTACCTCATGGGACACCACCGAGGCCAACGCTGGACACCGTGGTCCGTAGTTATTGAGGTGGAGACATGGATGTAAAATATTGTTTACTGGACACAGGACATTGCTCCGTGTTGCTAAAGCAGAGAATCGTGTAAATGTGCGGGTGTCTGTGGGGCCCATAGGATGTGTCTGCACAGAGACAAAACAGGACACCACACATCAGATCATGGATGCTGCTCGTCTTTGGCCATTGGAATCCACAGTGATTTAAAAGTTCGTCTTTTAATTTTCCTTCCATTTTTGGAAGTTCTCTGCATCAGTGTGTGTAGCTCTTATTAGGGAAAAAAACACTACAGAGAACAGGGACCTGCTCACATTCACACGACTGGAACCAGGAGAAACGTGAGGTTCCTTTGCGGGTGACAGCTCCGTCCACAAAGTGTGGCCCTGCAGAAGGGCCCTGCCAGCCACTGTGCCTCCCCTTCCCAGTCCCTGTACCTGCCACAAGGTCACATGGGTGCCAGCAGCCTTCACAGCGTGGGACCTGTGAGAAAAAAACTCTAGTGTGGTCTCCAGGGCCTCCCGGGGGGACTTCGATGGCTCCGTCTCGTTTGTATCCAGTGAGTTTATTTGGAAGCCCCAAACGCACCCAGACATCAGGCTGTTTACAGGTTCTTTGCAGGGGTTGGCCCAAGGCTGGAGCACACGGGACAGAGCTCGGGGCAGTCACAGATTTAAGAAAATCATCGCAAACACCTGATTCAGGTCCCAGAAAACACCATAGTCTTACTTTAAAGCCAAACTTTAAAAAAATGATCTGGCACTGAATTCTTTGATTCTGTGAAATTTTGGAATTCTGGGCGAGACTGAAATCCTGAGCAGGACTGAGGACAGCAAAGCTGTGGGACAGACGTCTGTGTGGTGACCTGTGCGATGAAGGACGATGGTGGGGCAGCCGGCCGAGCACGCACACGAGGCTCTCGTCCTGGGAGCTGTCTGAGGAGGTGATGGTGACATGTCCGTCTTGTGGGTTCCCAGGAGGGGAGGGAGCAGCTGGGAGGCCCCAGGCCCCATCTCTGAGCACCGCACACTGGGGGAGGGTGGAGAACGTGGACAGATGGTGGCTGGCTCCATCTCTGAGCGAGGGTTCCAGAATCAGTCTTGAGGGTCTGCTTCATGCCAGGTGCTGGGCCCGGGACTCATCCGGGTGCTGGACAGACACAACCCTGCCCCAGAGGAGCTCAGTGCCCACGGAGCCGAGGCACAGGGCGATATGAACTGAGAATGGACGAGACACTTGCAGGCGGAGGTCAGCGGCCTGGAGCTAATGAAGAGCGCGTGTCCTTGTGACGCTGGTGGGGGCTGCTCACCGAGGGCAGCGATCCAGCTGAGGCCTAAGGGATTGGAGGGAATGGGCTGGAAGAAGTGCTGGGCCTGAGCTCAACCCGCAGACTTGTACATTGATTTAATTGGGATTAGTTGCCAGTATTTATATGCTAATTCTAACCGAGGTTTTCCAGTTTCTTGGAAAATCAGAACATCTGGCTCTGCTGGGCCCCGATTCCGGTGGATTTCAGGTTCTAGCAGGGAGCACGTGGGTGGTTTGGCTCCCCAGCATCGGTCCCAGTGTGGAGTCCCGGGACCAAGGACGCTGGGCTGCTTGGTAGGACCCCTCGGCCTGCCTCCCTGATCATCTGGCTGCCAAGACCCCCACAGTGAGACTGGCAGAAGCCAAGTCAGGTGGAATTTATCAGAAACCACACGTGCAGCCGGAAGACTGTCACCATAGCAGCTTGGGAGTGACAGAGTGGGGCATCGTCTGCCAAGAGATGAGCAAGAGGAGGGGCATCAGGAAGGGGGCAGAGGGTAGGTGCCTCCAACAGCAGGAGCTTCGTCCCTAGGGAGAAAAGGCCTGGGGGAGGGATGCATTCCCAACAGTGGCCTCTGCCTGACTCTCTGGGCCTGGGAGTGGCCCCGAGCTCTGGAGACCTTGGTCCAGTTGGGGGAGCGGTCTGAGGACCTTGGGAAGGGGCCACTGCGCCCAGTCCACAGCCTGCTCTGCCCAGCAGGCCCTGCCTCCCCCAGCTGTCCCTGGGGGTCGGTCCCTGGAGGTCTCAGGAGGCCCCGGCTGTGGCCTCAGGCCAGGGTCCTGCCTCTGGTCTGTCTCACACTGGTGTCAGGCCCTGAGGGTCTCACGGGCACAGGCCACCTCTGCCCACCTGTGGGAAGAGGTGGCTCCCTGCTGTAGGGTAAATGGCACCTGGGACACTCGTCCTGACCACAGAGGGTCTTAGCACAGAGGGTGGAATGGCAGCCGGCGTGCGTTAGTGGGCCCTGAAATCAACTTGGAGGGCCGCGCAGCACTTGAATGTCCACAGCCCAGAATGGACTCAGGGAAACGGCAGAGCATCCCAGTGGCCAGGGCAAGCACTGTTTGGGGAGACGTTTTCATTCCCGTAGAAATAGATGTGCATGTGTGTGCATGTGGAAGGGCGTGTGTGTGTGTGTGTGCATATGTGGTGTGTGTGTGCATGACTCTGTGTGTGTGCACGTAGAAGGGCATGTGTGTGTGTCCGTGGTGTGTGTGTGGTGTGTGTGCATGTGGATGGGCGTGTGTGTGTATGCCTCTGTGTGTGTGCAGGTGAAAGGGCGTGTGTGTGCGTGTGTGCACATGGAAGGGCGTGCTCGCGTTCTGGGCCACAGTGGGAAGCTGCTTTCTAACCCTGGGCTGCATTGAATGTCTGGGAGTGTCCCTTGTGGCCTGAGTGTCCCTTGGAGTGGAGTTGCCAGGGCCCAGCGGGTCTGGCTCTGGTGGCCAGGGAGGAGCGTCCAGCCTGGAAGAGCAGGGGGAGAGCAGGACGGAGTGGGCAGCCTCCACGGGGCAGTACCTGGCCTCTCCCTGTTTTCCTCTCTGACTCTCCAGCTCCGGCCCCTCACGGTCACTCCCTCTTTATCCCGGGTCTCCATTGGGTGTCCCCATCTGAATCACCTCTGTGAAGTGTGGGTCCTCCGTGTCTCTTCTGCAGGCCCCACTGGGCCGTCCCCTCCCCGAGGGCAGGAGCCCGTCCCCATCCCTGCTGAGGTCCTGGGGAGCAGTGCACGGGGCCAGGCCCCCAGGGCTGAGGTGCCCCGGCTCAGCCAGGGAAGAGGCCCAGGCCTTGGTGGTGAAGGTCCAGTTCCTGCAGGCGGAGTCGGGTCTGCAGCGTGGGTGTGAGAGCTGGGAGCTTCCCGAGGTGGGGGCTGCAAGCTGCAGGCCCCGTCGTGAGGTGACCATGCCTGGCCCTGCCCTTGCCCTGCACCTGCTGCTGGACTTCTGCTGCCAGTGCCCACGTGGAGGCTGCCCGATCCGTCCTGCTCTCCCCTTGCTCGTCCAGGCTGGACGCTCCTCCCCCAACCAGCAGAGCCAGACCCGCTGGGCCCTGGGAGACTCCACTCCAAGGGACACTTAGGCTGCAAAGGACACTCCCAGACATTCAGTGCAGCCCAGGGCTTACCCTGCTAAAAGGGTCAGGGCTGCAGAGCCTGGAGACCAGAGGCTGGGGACGAAGGCCCCCAGAAGCCCCAGTAATGCCTGACAGAGTTGGGGGTCAGCACCAGCCCTGGCGCGGGGTGAGGACATCTGAGGTGTGGATCTGTGCTGCAGAGGCCCTGCAGTGTGAGTGCCTTGGCCCTGTTGGTAACCTCCCTGCCAAGACCCTCAGGCCACTTCCTGCACTGTCTGGGGCCAGGCTGTTCCCTGGGAAGCAGGCACAGCACCTCACCCTCCCACCCAACCTGACTGGTGTCATCTGTGGTGACCTCCAGATGCAGTGCTTGACCCCAAACTCCTGCCTCAGTGTCTGCTTTGGGGAAACCAAAACCAGGACAGAGCAGAGGGCTTGAACGTGACTTGTTTTCAGATTCTGTGTGTATGATGTATGCATGTATGTACAGATGTACGTATGGCTGGATGGAAGGATGGATGGTGGATGTGCAGGTGGATGGATGTACAGGTGGATGGATGGAAGGGTGGATGGGTGGATGTGCAGGTGGCTGGATGGAAGGATGGATGGTGGATGTGCAGGTAGATGGATGGAAGGATGGAAGGTGGATGTGCAGGTGGCTGGGTGGAAGGATGGAAGGTGGATGTGCAGGTGGCTGGATGGAAGGATGGATGGTGGATGTGCAGGTAGATGGATGGAAGGATGGAAGGTGGATGTGCAGGTGGCTGGGTGGAAGGATGGACAGGTGGATGTGCAGGTGGCTGGATGGAAGGATGGATGGTGGATGTGCAGGTGGCTGGGTGGAAGGATGGAAGGGTGGATGTGCAGGTGGCTGGGTGGAAGGATGGAAGGTGGATGTGCAGGTGGCTGGGTGGAAGGATGGACAGGTGGATGTGCAGGTGGCTGGGTGGAAGGAAGGATGGATGGATGGATGGATGGATGGATGTGCAGATGGATGGATGTGCAGGTGGATGGGTGGATGGAGGGATGTAAGTGTGTCCCCCGAGTTGGGTTTGATTTGCAAGACTGGGAAACAGGCACAAACCAACGTCAAGAGTCGCCCTGGTGATGATGCAGGGATAGTTCTCCCATCCCATAGTCTCTGAGGAGGTGGGAGGGAACTGACCTGCAGGACAAGATGAAGGGGGGAGGGGAGATGAGGGAGACGCAGGAGGGGCCGAGGCCAGCAGAGGAAGGCACAAGGTGCTGGTGGCGGGGTCATAGGAGAAGCTCCCCTGCTGAACCAGGAGCCGCCAGACCCAGGAGCACCCGCTGGATTCCAGCTCCTGCTGGACCGTGGACATGCCTAAGATCCTGGGGACACGCAGCTTTCACTCCAAACACATCAGGCCTGAAATGCATGGGCAAGCTCACACACATGCACACTTGTAACCACACACCACACACATGCACACCCACACACATGTGCACACTCATAGTCCACATGCCACCCACACACGCACACCTCAACACATGCACTCATGCATGCACACACTCATATGCTCATGCATACTTGAATACGCTCACACTCATGCACCAATGCACATCCATGCTTGCACACTTACACACACTCACACACACATGCACACATGCATGCACACCTCACACACATACAGAGGCTCACACCCACACATGCACACACATGCATGCACACTCCCACATACACATGTGCACACATGCTCACACACAAACGCATACATGCACACCCAGGCATACCCTCCCTCGCACTCCCCACACTCGGGCAGACAAGTTGGCGTCATTAAGATGCCAGTCCTTGCTTGAGCCTTCTCCCAGAGCCCCCGGGACCTGCCTGTCAGAGGGGCCTCAAGGGCTGGGGTGACCCTGGTGGCCACTCACTCGTTCTCCATGGCAACAGCCCGACACCTGTGTGTCAGGTTAAAAGCCTCTGCCTACAGGATCACTCATGTTAGTCCCGCGGTTCAGCTGCTTCACGGGTCGGCGCTGCCCTGTCATGTGCGGCCTGGGCTCCCGGTGGCCTCTGCTGCCTACGCGTGTGTGGGGAGAGTCAGGAACCGCCAGGGCGAGGCTAGGTGGACAGAGAGAGGTCACACCAGTGGTCATGGCCGCGCTGCAGATGCTGTCAGAACCCCCCACGTGGAATGTGAGTCCCACAGACGCTTTGTGCGTGGTGACTTCTGCAGCGTCCCTGGTGGAACGGGGAGGAAGGAGAGGGAACTCACCTGCCCTCCCAGCCCTGCCGTCGGGGATGGGAGGAGGGTCCAGCCTGGGGTCTCCATGTCGGGTGACCACCAGGGTGGGGACTGTGACAAAGGGAGGGAGCCCATCTCCAGGGCAGCGGGGACGTGGCTGTGCCCCTCGCTGCTCGGGAGGACGAGGCCCAGTGCCCACCTGCCGAGGCCTCCAGAGAGCCAGGCAGCGGCTCCCAGTGAGGCTTCGCGTCCCGTGTTGACGCCGGAGTCACGTTTTCCCAAACCCAAGAGGGACAAGCTGGCACCTGTCAGCCGACTTGGGCGGTGAGTCCGGTGACCTCTGAGCCGCGGAGAGGAGCTGTCTGTCATCCTGGAGGGTCGTGAGTGACGTGGGGGTGCGTGGCAGTGGGTGGGGTGACAGAGGAACGAGGAGGACGTTTCCCTCTGGGACCTGAGACCACCTGGCAGACCAGACACGTTCACGTGACCCCTGGGGCTCACGCCTCTGGCTGCAGAGGTCAGGGGAGGTGCCAGTGTCCCTCCTCCTGGTGGCCCAGGTAGGTACAGGAGGTGGGGGTTGTGGTAGGGACAGTGGGACACAGCCCTGACCTGAGCAGTTACAGCCCCAGAGTGGACCCTGACGTCCACTTTCCTGCATTGTCCTAGGTGCTGGACGGTCAGGCAGTGGTGGCCTGAATCTCCACAGGGCCATCGGCTTTCCTGTGGCCAAGAGCCCTCCCCTGGCCCGGGCCAGGCCTGACTCAGGGGTATGTCTCCCCCTCCCCCAAAGCAAAGCCAGCCCCCAGACCCACTTGGGAAGGACGGTGGCAGTTTGAGGACATTGTCCTCCTCCCCCCCAAGTGGGCAGGCAGAGCTGACCCCTCTGAGGCTGGGCTGGGGGCCCACAATGCCCTCTGCCCCAAAATGGCCGCCTCTCCTTAAAGTGACCCTTTAAGGAGAATAAGCCAGGGACAGAGACAGTCCCGTCCTCAGCGGACTCTGTCACTTGCAAAGAATGACGGGTGGCAGGCGCCAGATTTTGGCCTCTGACGCTCCCTGGGGACCAGGCAGCCCCTTGTGTGAGCTGTGGGAGGACAATGGCTGCTGTCCTCTGGCCAGGAGGGGCCTGCTCAGCCATGGCCTCCTGTGGCTCCTGAACACCGTGGGTCGGCCTGCGGTCTCCACGGCTCTGCAGACTGTGGGGGCGCAGAGGCCGAGGAGCGTCCCCCCACCCTCCCCCTCGAGAACAGCCTCCAGGGGAGATCGCGGGCAGCCGGGGCTGGCGGTCCCCCGGGCTCGGTATTTCTGTGAGGAACCTCCTGAGGCTGCAGGTCCCTGGGGGTCCCCGACCTGCTGGGTCTCGAGGGCCACTGCTCGTGCAGAACACGTGCTTCTGAAGCAGTGGCCGCCTGGTCATCTGGGTCCCCTGCCCCTTCTGGCCTTGTTGAAGGAGGTCACTGCCAGCACCCTCTTGTGTGTCACCAGGGGACCCGGTGTCAGGCACGACAGGACCCATCTCCTGCAGCATCAGGACGGGGCCACAGGCCATGTCCCTGCCTCTGTGACCCCAGGCTCAGGGTCTGAGGCTTGCAGGGGACACTGAGACATGACCCAGGTGTGTGGGACAGGACCGAGGGTGTCGGGAGGCGGGGCCCTGCTCATGTCCATCAGAGGGGAGACAGGGACAGGGACGCCAGCGCTCCCTGGAGGAACCCAATCAGGGACAGGGGATGAGGGAGCCTCGAGCCAGGGCTGCTGAGGGGACTCCTGGGTGACATCTGCAGAGGGGGGCAAACCTCCTGTGGTGGCACTGCTTTCTGTCCCCAGCCCCTGCACTGGGCAGCATGGGAGGAACAGCCACCAAGGACTGGGCCGTCTCTGTCCCTGGCTTTGTCCCCCTGTCCCTGCCAAGACAGATGCTCACAGCCCCCAGGGACCCCTCTCTCCTGCCCCCTGCTGCCCTCCCCAGGCCCCGCCCCGCAGCCTGTTCCCTGCTCCTGGGCGGAGCGTCTGCTGCGGTGACGGCCCAGGCCTGCTCTCAGGGCTGGCGACCCTGCGGCCCCCCCTGCTGCCCCCAGGCACTGCCCTGGTCCTGGCAGACAGGAGGGGCTGGGCCTCGGGTGTCCATCTCTCCCTTCCCTGTGTCCCCGGGCTCCGAGTCCCCACCTGGAGTCCTGATGACCCTCATGAGACTTGTGCACTCCGGTGACCTCCCACCTGTGCAGGTGGCTTCAGCCTGGGCCGCCCAGGCCTGTGGGGCCCGCTCAGCTCTGAGGGACAGATCTGCAGGGGCCCCACCTGGGCCCACGGCCTCCGCGAGTCTGTGGCTGTGGGATCACCTGCTGCTCAAGGGGGAGGCCCCAGGTGGGAGCCATGGGCACCCTGCTACTGTGTCTTTGCCTTTTGGAATCCTTTGCAGTATCTTGGACTTTTCCACCCAAACAATAGTACGAGACAATGCCGACTGTGTGCCAGGCACCGTTCTAAGCATATTAACTCATTTCATCGTCACAAGAGCCCTGAGAGATGGGCACTATTACTGTCTTATTCTAGAGTCAGGAAACAGGCACAGAGAGACTGATGAACTCATCCAAGTCACACAGCTGGTGTGTATCAGGGCTCAAATCACAAGGCGAGCAGCGTGGCTTCAGATCTGTGCCCTCAACCACTCACTGTGGGGGCCTCTTAAATAGTCCCCAACCTTAGTTCTGCATGGTGGCAGGGGTAGGAGGATGCTTTCCCATGTGGCCCTCCCAGGATCTGCCCCTCCTCCAGGACACAGGGCAAGTGGTCCCTCCTCAGTCCGAGTGTCCTTGCCTGTCCGCCCGCCCGTCTCTCTGGCCCTTCAGCCTGCTCAGGTCCTTCCCAGCCGTCTCACAGTCTGGTGTCGTGTCCCAGGTGGCTCTCATTTCTTGCCCGTGGAGTGTCGTATATGAGAGTGCAGGGATGGGGACACAGTTGTGTCCCCAAGGCTGGACCTGTGCCTGGCCCAGAGCACGTGCTCCACAAACTGTCAGAGTAAGTGCTGCAGCTGCAGGTGCCGGGAGAAGCCTCCAAGGTGGCCAGGTCCACCCTGCTTAGGGACAGAGGGACCCAGGGGTGGAGATGGTGTGGTCCCAGAGCTGTGCCTGTGACCACTGGGCAACCTGCCTAATGGGCACACGTGACGTGGGTGTGCAGGACTCGGGCTGCCACGGAGCCCTTGACCTTGCAGAAAGAGCAAAGCCGTCCATGCCCAAGACTCAGCCCTGCTGACCCCGCTCCATGTGGATACCGCCCATCAGCCAGCGTGGCGCTGAGCCCCTCAGACAGACTGAGGTGGGACGTGGCAGTGTCACCTGACAGGGGACTGTGTGAGGGGCGGGGCTGCTCAGCTGGCCAGGGCAGTGCAACCCGCCCCTCCGCTGGCTTCCCCTCTGGGGGACCCGGGCGTCTCGCGTCCTCCCCCCTTGGTCTGGGCAGTGGTGGGCCGCAGGCTGTGGTGGACAAGACCTGGAACAGGGGCTTCCTTGTCACTTCCTGAGTCAGCCCAGGGGGTGTCCCAAGGAGTGGACGGCTGAGAGTGCTGGGGACAAGCGTGGGCAGCGCAGCGGGAGGGGTGGTCCCCGGGGAGCAGTGCGGGCAGTTTGCACCCCGCCTCCGGCTGGGGGCCTCCTTCCATAACCTAATGGCCCTCCCCCTCCCTGTTGCTGTGACTGTGGGGCACCTGGAGACAGGCTGGGGTGACACCGTGTGGCCTGAAGGGCGGGTGACCGTGGGCCAGGCTTGTTCCTGGGCAGCAGCTGGAGCTGCAGGACCCTGCTGGGTTGGGCCTGGGCTGCGGGGCCCAGGCCTGGTGCTCTGCCCTCCTGGGGTGACCTCAGAGCCTCAGCCCTGCTGTCTCCACTGTCCCCATCTGTATGGGAAGGACGATCCTGCCCTGATGCCCCGGGTGGCTGGGGTCACCCAGACTGAAGGACACAGGGGCACCGATGGGGTGAGTGGCCACTGCGGGCTGCAGACTGTCCCAAGCTCTCTGACGAGGTTCCAGTTCCCGCCTGTTTCTGGCTGTCACTGCAAAGCCAGTGTCCCTTGTGACAGCGTTGCCCCCCACCCCACAGGGCTCAACCCTGCTCCACTCAGACCCCATGGTTTCACCTCGTGTCCTCTGTGGTCCCAGACCACATTCCTTAGACGGCGGTTTTCAGCACTTCCCTGGGACCTGCCTGTCATCAGGTCCCTCTGACAGGGACCCTGTGAGGACACTGGGCCGCCTGGCGGGCCAGGACCCTCCTGTTATCACATCTGCAAAGCCCCCTTTGTCAGTGCTGTGCAGAGCCCTGGTCCTAGGGGTTCGGACGTGGGTGTCGGGGTTTGGGGGGAGGCTGTGACGCGGCCCACCGTCACGGCCTGGGAGGCTGGAGGCTTTGGGAGGGAGGTAGGGAGGCTCCACGAGCTGCCACTGCAGCAGAGACCTGAAGGAGCTGGCAGTGAGCGTGGGGACCTAGAGCCCTGCAGACAAAGGGACGGCAAGCGAGAGGCCCGCAGCAGGGTGTGCCCAGCGCGGTTCAGGAAGAATGGGGTGGGGGACGGAAGGACACGATGAGCCAGAGCGGCCATAGGAGCACAAGGCCTGGCCACTATAAGACCTGGGTGTCCCTCTGAGTAGGTGGGAGCCACAGAGTGTTCTGGGCAGCGGGGGACCGGAGCTGACCAAGATTTCTCCAGGCTTCCTTTTTCTGCTGGTTGGTAACCGGGCTGTTGGGGTGAAGAGTTCAGAAGGGAGGCCTCTGGGAAGGTTTTGCAATGGCCCAGGGGAGAGGCCCATGGCTTGCACCAGTGGCCTCGGGGTGCAGCTGAAGTCCCCTTCAGGACCACACACAGCCTCACTGCCAGGAGGGTCGGCTGCTGGGCCAAGCCCCTGGGAAGTGCCCCTGGCCAACAGAGCAGCTTGGCCCGAAGCCATCCTTCCTGGGAAACACCCGTTTCTGAAGACTTGTAAATATCGGGGGAAGAGGGGGTGTGAAGATCCAGCTCCTCGAGGCACGTCCCGCAGCCCTGGGCTCCTTGTAGGGTTGAGTGCCGAGTGCGTGCGCAGGGCCGGGAAACACACGCATTTGTCATTTTTATGAGGTCTCTGTTCACATCGACAATTCGGTTTTAAAACTGCATTTCAAATTCCTGGGCCCAGGGGAAGCACAGTGATTTATCCGTGGGAGTCCAGGACACTGGACAGACAGGAGGGACTCGCATAGCTCATTGTCCAACCAGAGCACGTGACGCTTCTTTGGGACGTCTGGGCACCGTCTCTTCTTGGTCAGGCCCCCCTTATGCACAAGAAGAATGGAACCAGTCTAATGCCAAACGGCACGTCCCTGTGTGGAAACCACCATGATTGTCCACGTCTGTACCTGTCTGATCATTTAGTGCCCAGGTATCGACGGGCACCTGTGGCCACAGCTGCCGTGCTGCCTGCCCAGATCTGGCAGCGAATGCCATTCATCTGTTCCCGCAGGTCCTGGCCCATGAGGTGACAGGGTCCAGGAAAGAGACCAACAGACTCTCTCAGGTGGTGGAAAGGAGGCAGATTGGTGGTGGGGACAAGGGCCATGGGGTGGGGCTTCTCTCCCATTTGGGGTGGCCCAGGAGGGTCCCTCTGAGCTGAGTCCTGAAGGTGCAGAAGGCGCTGCCGTGGGAGATCTAGGGGAACAGTGTGCCTGGTGGAGGGAACAGCAATGGCCAGGGCTGGGGATGCAGAGGCCCAGGGAACCAAGGACCAGGGACAGGGCTGGTGCGTGTAGGGAGGAGGGCGGTGGTGGGAGATGGTCAGGGAACACTTTGCAAACTGTCAAGGGGACAGAAATGGAAGGGAACGGCATGGTCAGCCCTGCGCACAGGAGACGGGTGAGGAGCCCCAACCTCCTCCTGCCTGTCCGTCAGCTTCTGCAAGCCCGGGGCTCTGCCACGCTCTGTTTACCAGGAGACACAGTAAAAGGAACCACCCAGATCTGCGAAGAGCCTCCGAGACCTTGGGGTCACTTGCTGCCAGACGACATTCCTCCTCCGTGTAAGGAATGTAGGCGCCATATGGAAATCTGAATCTTTAAACACAGGTAAATAGAGCATGATTTCTCTATGGAAACGGGGACCCCTCAGGAAATGTGTGGTTAATGCCTCCGGCGTGTGGGGTGGGGGTTCCCACATTCCCTTTGGTTTGCATAATAGGATGCGCTCTCCAGAGACGCTTTTGCATGCGCAAGTTCATTTGCAGTCAGTCACCGAATGTGTGGAGGTGTTTTTATGTTGTACATATTTATAATTCTTTCCCAACCTAATTTAAAAAATCAAAGAGGAGAGGGAGAGAGGATGGCCCGTGAGCCCTTTCCTGGCAGGCGCCACAGCTCACAGCGGCATTCGTCCCTTTCCTCTGGTTCTCTCTTCTCTGCTGCACGGTGTGTTTGGACACGGGCTCTCCCTGCCTCTGCCTTCAGGAGCGTGCGGGGGTGCCCGCTGCTGTGTCCACCCCCTGCGCCCAGGCCTCCTTTGGCTGGCCATCTGCCCCAGTTCTATTCAAGGCGAATGGTTCTTGCCTTCTTCAGTCCACGAGGGAGAGGACACCATAGGCTTCTCCCCAGCTGGCTCGGAGCTCAGGTCCGGGCAGTCAGTGGACTCTCCCTCTCCACCCCCTCTGCCCCCACGGGTCAGAGGGATTCTTGGGTAGCAAGCGGAACTCGGTGTGCAGACCTGACTGACTCCCTGGAAGGACACCTCTCTTTTCAATGGACCTGTTTCTACTGGGAAATGAGCCAGCGCCGAGCAGAGCTCTGCCTGTGTGCGAGCTCAGTGCCGAGGGAAAGGAGCCAAGAGACGGGGGAGAAGAGGAGCCTGGGAGACAGGAGTTGAGACACTGGATCCAGCCATGCCTGAAGCCATGACTCTTAGCTCAGGTTTTCCAAACCTCAGGACTGTTGACAGTTTGAGTGACTCTTTGTGGTGGGGGCTGTTCTGAGCATTATTAGTTGTTTAACTAAATACCAATAGCACCACACAGCCCCTTCCACCCATGCCAACAATGAAAAATGTCTCCCGCTGTTGCCAAATGTTCCGGAGGGCCACGCTGTCTCTGTTCACACCACTCTTCAGGCCGCGGATAAGTCGTGAGGGTCCGTTAAGGTTCCTGTTTGCCCATTGCTCTTCAAGGTGGGGTTCTCTTCTTGTCTCTGGACGGCTTTCTGTCCAAAGAGGAGCTGCTCCTCTAAGACGGAGCTTGCTCTGAATTACCTGGTGTCCTGGCTAGAGAAAAAGTCTGCACCTCAGCCAGCTCCAGGGAGAAGGGCACGGGGTGGGGGTGCTGGAAGGGACAGGGTGGGGGTGGGGGCTGGGTGTGAGGAGGGCTTCCAGAGGACAGCAGGGGCCCGGCAGGCCTCAGTGTGTGTGTGTGCATGTGCATGTGCATGTGTGTGCGCACACACGCGTGTACCTGTGAGCATGGAGCAGCATGGAATGGCAGGGTGCTGCCGTGGTCACCTGGCCAGAGTGGGATGTGCGGGGCTGGGAGACGGGCCAAGTCAACACCAAGACACGCAGGTTTTGCGATTTAGGTCACTGCTTCCCAACTTCCAAACCTGTTGACCACCCTCACCACGAGGGGTAGACAGACGATGGCCCTGGAAGGTGTCCACGTCCTCATGCCCCTGATCTGTGGAATTGTCACCTCGTGTGTGAAAGGGTTGTGCAGACATGACTGGGGAGGTGACTCCGGACAACCTGGGGGACCCAAAGACCCAAAGATCACGGGGGTCCTGGCACGGGGCAGGCGGGAGGACCCGCGTCACAGGTGACCTGACGGCGGAAGCGGTGGTGGGGGGGTTGCGGTGCCACTGCTGGCTGGAAGGTGGAAGAAGGGACAGGAACAGCCAGGGGACAAGTGCCCTCAGCTCTGGAGGGTCGCAGCCCTGCGGCCTCCGGGTGACACATTGCATCTTGGAAGCCACAGGTTCGCAGCAGGAGGTAACTGACACAGCTGCGGCCCCCTCTGCCGTGCCGTTTGTATACCAATGCTTCTCTTAGCATGACTCCATTGTCTCTACTCCAGCCACCCACAGGGAGCTGGCGGTGAGCCCTCCCGGGACTCCCATGGGTGTTTACCTTACCAGGCAGCAGAAGGACAAGTTGGTGAGGGGATGCGCTATGCAAGAGGGGCCAGGGGCCAGGGAGCCGTGGGACTCGCTGTCCCACCTAGCACAGAGCTAAGCGAGTGCAGCTGAGCAGCCTGGGTCTGCAACCGTGGCTCGGAGGGGTGGCTGGGTGACAGAAACTGCTCCTGGACATCGTCTCAGGGGGAGAGGGAGGGAGATGCCAGGACACCTTCTGCCCTCCATCTTCCAAGAGGATCCAAAGTCACTCTGCTGAGACTGATGAGCCACAGGCCAAGCACTGCGCACGGGGCCCCAAGACAAGAGCGGGATGGCCCGGGTGCCACGGCCACACGGTCCCTGTCCCTGCATCCGCATGAAAGGAGGGTGAGACTGGCTGCGTGAGTCAAAGGCTATTTTGCTACTATAAAAACCAGCCCCAAACAAACAGCTGTAGGCCATCAGTCTCCTGGGAAAAACGGGGGTGAGGCCAAGGGACATTCCCAGACATCGTCCTCTCGCCCCTGGCCCCATGGACACCCTAACTCGCCCCCAAGGCTGACACTGGGCTCCTGGAAGTTTCTCTGCGAGAGCCTCATGAGAAGGACGTTCTGGTGGCAGCTGCTCTAAGGTGGAGGATTCCGGAGGTGTGCAACTGGCCCACAGAGAGGGCGGGCGGGGGGGGGACAGGAGGGCAGTGGAACCCGGGACACCGGGACAGCCGTTCTTTTGCCACAATTCTGATGTCATGAGGGAGCGGGGAGCCGGGGCCATTCAGACCCTTCAACCCACCTTCTCTGGAGAGGGCAAGGTGGAGGGTCCTCAGGAGGGACACCCCAGATCGTCCCCCCTGGGAGGCCAAGGGCACCTGCTGGGCTGAGGTGGGTCTAGAGAGGAGCCAGCCTCGAGCACGAAGTTATTTTGGATGGGGGTCGCCCAGACTCTCAGCGGTCAGGACAAATATTGTTTTAATGAAATCATTCAAACACCAAAACCAATGTGAGAAAATCCTCAAGGAACAAAACACCAACGTTCCCAATAAACTCAGGATGGCTGTTTCCCCGGGTGTTGAAATCTGAGCCAATGTCTCTCATTTCCTGACTGCTAAGCCAGTGCTATTCTTTAAAGTACTAGAGGAGAATCATCTCCTACTTATAACAACAACAACAACAACAAATCCTAGCAGACCAATGGAACCCGTGATTTTATTTTTTTTAACAACGGAACCCGATATCCATGATTTTGCATCTTTGACATAGATAGGCCTGAGTCATGGATGTGAGTTGGCTGATAAGAGGAATGTTCCCAGTGAAACCCTTTTAGGTTTTATAAATCCAGCCACCAGAACACTTGAAAATTCTCTTTGGGGTGACGCCAGCCAGTCTGCAGATTCCATCCAAGTAGTCAACTCTTTCCTCTGTCCTAAACCAGCGCCCCTCTATGTGCTGCAAACACCTGGAGAAGGGAATGCATCTTCCACCTGCAGAGAGACGACAGAGCTGTTTTAGCAGGGCGTTCCAAATGTGCCCGGGCTCCTCTCCGAAGCAACCAAGGGACCTACATTACGGAGATGGCTGCACAGAAGGAAATGAAGGTGGAATCGATGAAGCATTCATTTTGGTTTTTACAAATGCAACGTGGGGGCTGTGGCTGTGGCTCAGTGGCAGAGCCCTTGCCTAGCACACGGGAGGCCCTGGGTTCCATCCTCGGCACCACCTGAGAGCAAATAAATAAAGGTATCGTGTCATCCACAACAACAAGAGCATCAGCAAAAATACAACCTGGCCAGAGAAGACTTCACAGATGATCCGGAGACAGAAATAGATAAGTAAGTAAATAAATAATAAAAATAAAAGCTCTGCTATTTGCATAGTCAAGATAGTAAAGAAAATATTAAGTGAACGCAAACCTGAGGCTTCCCCTTAAAGGAATTGAACATTTTAGCTTTTTTTTTTAATGGTGGTAGAGAAAAAAAAAAGCCTTCAGAGGGTGCGTGAAGGTTACGGAAACTGTGATTAAAATGAGGATTACGTGCTTGGAGCCCTTCTCCGCTCTGCCCTGGAGTGTGAAATTAGCGAGTGAAGGCGGATTTCACAGCCCTGTGCCGGAGCGTGCTGGTGTGGCAGTGGATTTGCGTTGGGGACTCTCTGCCAAGTCCTGCCCACTGGCAAGCTGCTGTCGCTACTCTTGACGGCGTGGATAATCCTAGCGTCTGGAGCGCTTTGCATTTATATAGAACCATCTCCGTCCTTCCACGTGGGAGTCTGGTGCTGCGTGCTTGGGGGGGATCCAGCAGACCAGCCTTCGCACCAAAGGCACATTTTCCCTTAGGAAAAAAAAAAGCCCATTCATATGGATTACATTCAGTGGAAATGTTCGGTTGAGGATAGGGATACATCCTCAAGTTTGCATGCTGAACTTTAAAATAGCTCCAAGGGCAGCAAGGACCTCTGAGTCTGGGTTTCAGAGCTGAAGCAATCGGAGACAATGTTCACGTTTGTGGTCTGGAGGGCTGGTTGGGAGAAGCTTCACCGAAAAGAGAGAAAGCCTCGTGGGGAGGAGCTGGCTGTCACCTGTCTTGGGCTCAGCTCGTCACATCCCGCCTGGGCACCACACAAAAGAGTCACTATTGCTTCCAGACATTTGTCCTGCATAGTTAGGCCAACAGAATGGATCCTTCTAGGTGACTCTGCAAAGAGGCCCCAGGAAAGAGAACCCCCAACGGCCAGAGAAAAGAAGAATCTCAACTTCGCATCTTTGAAAGCACCTTTGACTCTTCCATTGGGTCACTTTGGGGAACACCACCCAGTAACCGATCACCTTCCCCCCCGGTGGAGAATTCTCCCTTTTGTGGCCCTTTTGGTGATGGTGAGGTATTTGGTACCTCCCCAACATGATCGTGAACTTTGTGCTAATTTAAAATGGGAGATAAAATAAAAATCAGCTCATAGCCCTGCAAAGCACAGAGCGAAGAATCTTGGGGTGCTGAGAGGCACAAAGAACAAATTCATTCTGAAATTGGCTAAACACTTACAAAACACATGGCTCCTGTCAATCTAGAGGTGATCTGGCCATCCTGAGACGCCTTCAAGGTCACATCCTCCACCTCTGCCCGGCTCTTCTGCGTGACCGTCATTTCCAGGCTGACATTCCTCCTGGGGGGTGTCAGAGGTCATTCCTGTCCAGCAGGAGAAATCAGGTCACATGTAGGAACTTTCTCAGAAGAGCAAGCAAGGAACTTCCCGGGAACCGTGGGCAAACCCCTTCTTGAACCTACTTGGATTCAACTGCTTCACATATGTGCCCTTGACCAACCTCAAGGACACACAGGGAAACAGAGGGATCCTGAAAGGTCTAGGACCATTTTTAAAATCTATTGTGTGACGATAGAGTCCTAAATTCTGGATCGGTGGCCAACAGTATCATGGCACCTGTGCAGACTCCAAAGGTATCTGGGTCACCTTGATCCACATTCCAGATGTGGGGGGCGTCCGTGTGGTTCCTCAAAAGATGGGCAGGACCGAAACCTCACACTAGTTCTCGGGGACATGCTCAGCAGCGAGGACCAAGGCTGGGTTTTCTCTCCTCGTTCCTTTCAGCTGCTCAGGGATTTTCTCTGCACACAGCTTCCCCTGTGGCCTGGAAGCGGCCGCCTCCCCTGGCCCTGTCTTGCCCGTGAGCTGCGGAACAGGCCACTTTCTGATTGCAGAAGTTTCGGCCCACGGCTGGACCACCCAGGGGTGTGGAGCTGGGGTCGGGGGTTGCCAGACACAGTCTTCTCAGTTCCCTCCTTTCTGCAGGGACTGTGGCTGGAGGTGTGGGTCACACAATGATCTACCCCCCCCCCCACCGATTGCTCGGCTGTGGGCTGGGAGACATCCTTGTCACTTTAGTCTTCCCTGGAGCTGGTGACAGCGTGCTCGTCACTTAGCAATAATTCATTAACAGTACCTGAAGGAACTGATTGACCCCTGCTGAGAGGGGCTAGAATGCCAACTCCAAGATGGCAGCAGTGGCTGTTACGGCTCTGGTGCCTGGCCCAGCGTGGGACACGGCGGACGGTTAATGAAAGTGTCTGGAATAAACAGAGTTATCCGTCCTGGTCACCGCTGGGCCTCCAGTTGGTACAGAGCCTGGCACCCAGTGTGTGCTCAGAAAGTATTTGTTCAGTGAGTGAATGAAGTTCTGGAGACCCACAAAACAAGGGGATCAGGCAATGGGCCAAATAAATCCAAAGTTCTGGAATTCTAATGATCGACAGTTCTAATAGCTACACAGGTGGGTTGAAGTGGCAGAAGGGATGTCCTCCATCAAATGGTGTCTATTCCCTCTATTCAGAGGGGTATCACAAGCGTGCACCAAGATATGGGGGTACTAGGAGCATTATCTGAAGGGCTCCACCCCTGTACAGGTGTCCTTCCCCTCCGTGGGCAGCTCTCCTGAGAGAAGACCCCTCCCTACGATCCACGATTTGCAACTCACTGTATCAATAGGATCACCAGGTGCAGGCTCCTGTTCAGAGCACTGTGACTCCCAGGCGGTTAAGCAGACCTGCACTCTCTTTTCTCTTGTGGTGATCTGGGGTGACAGTCCAAGCCTGGCACGGGGCACTGCTCTAGCAAGCTCTCAGGCACCCTGTTCCTCTGTCACATGGGCTTCTAGTCCAGGAACAGTACCTGGCAAGGTGGCTTGTCCACTCCAGCCCTAGACATCTTCCCCCAAACCAGCCAGGAGGAAGTGAGGCCCCAAGGGTCAGAGCACGAGTTTCCTCTTACGTGACACCCCATGAAGCTGCTGACTCCACCTCCACTTACGCCTTCAACTTCATTGACCTAAGCAGGTGGGAGGCGGGAAGTCTGAGGTGCCCTATAATCTGGGAACAGCAACCTAGCTCAGTGTGGAAACTAAAAGAAACCGAACTGAGGAGTCAAAGACATTCTTTTTGGTGACAGATTGCCAGCTCTCAGCAGCCACCTGATCAGACCGTGTCCAAGGAGGGCCAGAGCGCAGCTCCCGTCCATGTGGGTGCTCCTGGGCTCGACTTCCACGTCCTGCCCCTGGATGCTGACCGCTGGGGGCAGAGCGGACCTCTCTGAGCCTCTTCGGTCCTGGTGCTGCGGGTCCATGAACCATCCTTAGTTCAAATGCCGTCCGCCAAACATGGGGTCAGCAAGGCCTGGGGGCGCCTCCGACATGCTCAACAGGTCACCCCCCAGCACCTGCAGCAGGAGAGCTTTCCTTGTTCCCAGTTACAGAGGAGGAAACGGGAGCAGAGGGACAGGTAAGTGGCCCACAGTCGTGCGGCTGTCCTGACCCCGAGGCTGTCTTTAGGCTCCACGATCTAAGAGGCCCCGCCGTAGTCACCACACACGCTCTGCTTGGAAACGCTCCTTCTTTGTGGTTTGGGTCCAGTGGTGTTGGCTCAGCCCGTTAATTGACTCTGTTTTATGCATATTCTTCAACCCAGGACGCAGAGAGCATAGCGCGAGGGGCCGTTCTTCCGTTATCACCTGAACACCAGTTTCTTTTCTTCTGGATTATTTGGAGGCCAATCCTAAACCTTAGCATGTTTCGCCAAAAGATAAATCCCAGACACAATGCCAGAATCTGGCCTAAAAATGATGAGCGATAATTCCTTTAATATTCTCAAATGTTCAGTGTCTGAATTTCCCCAATTTTCTCATAAACGATTTTCCCCAGTTATTTTAAAAAATACTCCACGAGTGTCCTCCCTTTGTCTCTCACATCTGTTGTTAATCTACAACATTCCCGACACCCCCCGCCCCCCGCTGCGGGTAGTGTGTACGTGTGTGCCCCCGTGTGTGCTCGGATCACGTTCTGATGAAAACCACCTCTCTCACTGGGGGTCCTGGTCAAACATGTGGGGAAAGCCTGCTCCAGAGACGGGAACACTCTCATTGTTTGTTCCACAGCCAACAGGCCCACCTTCCGGGGCCTCCGCCTGTCTCCTCCAGCCGTGGCCGAGGGCTGTCCCTCTGCAGGGCTAACGGGGGGTCTGTGTGGTTTTAGGGGCGGATGCTCCTGTGGAGATTGCAGGCCTTGTCCCTCTGTGGAGCTGAGGAGTGTGATGGCCTCAGAGTGCACCCCACCTGCTTTCCCCCTGACTTTAGGGACAAGGATGGTTATCCACGGGGCCAGATTTTGCAGCCAGATTCACCTCTGGGAAAGCCGAGGTCTGCCAGAACCACCTTAAAACGTGGGAGGGAGAGGAGACGCGTGTGCTGACGAGGGAGTGGGAATGTCAGAGCAGGAGAGGTCCCCAAGTGTCCCGCCATGCAAACCCAGCTGGAACGTACCACACTAGCCTGAGGGCCTCTCCTGCTGTGGGGTGGGGGGCGGTGACGGGAGGGGCAGGTGCCCCAGAGGCTGGATGTGGTCCTGCGTGGGCACTGCCCAGGGCAGCCGGGGACCTTCACCCAGAGACAGCCAGGCAGGACGAGCGCAGGGGTCTGCAATGGATGGACAAAAGGCTCCGTCAGGTCAGCGTCAGGCAAGATCCCCAGGGGAGTGGGCTGGCCCCGGGGAGGGGGTCTGCAGGGGAGGAGTGCCCCCCACCCGTGAAACCTGAAGCCGTGAGTGGTGGACCTGTGGGCTCCCCACGTCACTCTCCAGGGGACACCGGTAGACAGTTAGGAACGTGGGCTCTGGAGTTGGGCTGGTGGGGACCGACACTCAGTTCCCCCTTTTCGGCTGGGAGGCCTTGGGTAACCTTGCCGAGCCTCATGGTCATCATCTGTGACACGGTGACAGTAATAGAATCTGCCCCACAGGACGGAGGTCAAGATTAGACAGGACGCTCTGTGGAATGCGCTTGGAGCTGAGGGGCCCTGGAAAGCAGACAGCGTGGCTCTGCTCATTCCCAAGAAGGGACAAGTTGGGGCGTTTCATGTGGAAATGACCCGGGAACGAAGCCCCCTTATCCACAGGCGGCCTCTACCCTCTGGGGATGCTGCCGTCAGCCTCCGTGGAGACCCAGCCAGGAGCGGGGGAACGGGCCAGGAAGGTGACGCTTTTCACAGACCAAGGACTGCGTGAGAAAATAGCTCCTCCTGCTGATCCGGGCGCTGTCTCTGGAGTATTTAAAATGCAAATGAAAACAACCTTTGCGGAGCCAGGCTTCTGCGCTTCTGGATAGCTCTAGACAATGAATCCAGAACTTAAGAGAGACAAATTAAGGGCTTTGTTGCCTACATTACATAAATATTTATCCTTCTCACAAAGATGCGGATTTACCTTGGGATGTGATTTGTTTTACAGAAATTTGATTTAGACACCTCCTTCCTGCTGTGAGACCTGCCTGCAGTAGCATCATGGCCACTGTCCTGCCCCCACCTCACTGTACACACTCCATGGTGGCAGGGATCGGCTTTGGATTAGTAGGCATTTTACCCCATATACCAACACAGGGTCTGCCATCTATTAGGAGCCCAGGAGACATTTCTTGTGTGAAATATGTTAAAGAAAATTTATTCTGGCACTTGCTAAATTCCTCAGGAAGATTTTATTCAGGATTATTGCAATAGATGTTGATCAATCTGCTTTCTATCACTATAATGAAACACCCAAGGCTGGATCCCTTATAAAGAAAACAGGCTTATTTAGTTCACAGTTGTGGAGACTAAAATGACAAATAGCCTGGTGTTGGCTCTGGTGAGGGCCCCCTTGGCTGTGTCACTTCAGGACTGATGGCATCGTAGAGGGAGTATGCGTGAGAGGGAGAGATTGCATTGAGAGACAGGGCAGCAGAGCGAGAGGAGTCAGTAACAACCTCTCATAGGCCCTGTCTCCTAAAAGGACACCACCTGTGACGTGGCCACACTGGGGCCCTGCTTCCGGTACGTGAACCTTGGAGGGCTAAGCCACGTCTAAGCTGTAGCAGGGATCAAAACTAATTCCACAACAGGGACGAGACATCAGGCTCTCTCCAAACACAGCAAGAACAGGTAGGGATTTGTAGCCAGGGAGCAGGTTGGGGGAGGTCAGGTAGAGAATTACTAAGGAGACAGGAAGGACCCTCGCTAGACCCATTACGCAGGCTCCTGCAGCGGGCAGGCCAGGTGGTCGACATCAAGGGCGGGGGTGGGGATTCTCTCCGACTGACTTAGCGCGGTTCACGCAGGTCTGACATCAAGGTTGAGGTCTCGCCAGGAAAAGGACTTCGAGGACCCCCCTAGAGTCCAGTTAAGGAGAGATTTGTCAAAGAACAAATGGAAGATTTCCTGGCCCCAAATGAGCTCTCCGTCTCCAAGTGCAATCTCACTGGTCTTTTTGGTAGACATTCCTGTAGGACTCGGCGGTCTTTTGTTGGTTTCTGCTGGTGGCTTGTTGGCTTTTGTTTGGGATCAGAGCTCTTTGTCAACAACAGGGCTGCAGAGTCACGCAGTCTCAACTGTCCTGATGGCTTGGTGACCTCACGTAGGACGCAGCCTCCAGAAAAGAGCAGATAGGCCAGGCCAGGGACCAGCCTCCTTGATGGGCAGGCCCTCCTGACTGTATCCAATGGGCAGGCTCTGTCCCCTCAAGAGACGTGGGCCGCGGTTTTGGAGGAAGGTGAACCCCTCATGGTAGAGTCCGGGGGGCCTGGTTCTCAGCCCACCCCACCTTTACGGCAATATCGTATGAAGCTTCCTTACACTCCTGAAGTGGAGGTCTAAATAACATGACCTGCCTAGACAAAATTGAAAAAGTCAGATGATTATCCTTGCTTTGCTAGCAAGGAGGAATAAAAGAAACTAACTCGTAGCCTATTGCTTAAAGTAAAAATAAAAGAACAATGGGATTACACCGTCTTCTTGCATCACGAACACCTGCCCCTGAACAGCTGCGGCGAGAGGCCCAGGGAACCGGGGAGTGGCGTGCTCCTTCGGTCGGCGAATGAGTCTGGATTCAGAAGAAGCAAGGCAATCGGGAGCCACGCAAGACCTTCTGTGTAAGACATTCAGGAGAGGACAGAACAATGTGGGTGGGTACCAGAGCAAGATGTACTCGAGACACTCAGAGGAACGACAAATACTTTGTGTCCTGATGGATCTGGTTGGAGGCTCGCCCCGCAGAGCTTGTGTACGCAGGGATACCCAGGAGGACGCTGAAAAGCCACCAGGGTGCGGGACAAGCATCTGCAGTGTGGGACTGTCCTGCATATGGCAGGCGTCACAGCATCCCAGGCCTCCGACAGTCACCCCCGGAAGGAAAATGGGAACGATTTTGAAACTCGGTGTCTTGACCAAGCGTCTTAGGTCTTGACTGGTGTCAGGAACCCAGATGACCTTTGCCCTTCATCGTCTTTGACTATAGACTATAATTCTAGATAGATAGATGTTGATTTGTAGCAAGTTCAGGGTGATGCAAGCGATTCCTGTCCCTAGAAACACACGCCATGTCCGGGGGTGGGCTGTGTGGGCAGGCAGCGCCCCCACGGTGAAGCCTGTTGGGCCTCAAATCCAGGGCCACACTCCCAACAGCCTACACCAGTGTTTGCTCTTTGGATTTTCCTTTGAATTGGTTTTAAAATCTTCTTCTCTCATTAATTACTGAGTTAAAGAAAATCGCTGACACATAGTCATTTAATATTTGGGTGACCGTCATGATTTTATCTTTTAAAGAGTTGTCCCTTAATAAATCCCAAGATTGTGCAGCCAGAAATTAACCCCTCAACTTTTCAAAAGATGGTGCAATGCACATTGGGTACACACCGTGAAGCAACACACACACACACACACACACCCTGGAAATAAGCTGAAAGATTCCTGATTTATTTTCTCTTCTCTGTACTCTGTGGCCTGAGCGACTGACTGCCATCTGCTCCTGTCTTACAAATGTTCTGCTTTGGGTTTGGCATCTTTGTGATCGCACTTTATTCACAGCCATTTTTACTTAACCAAAATTCTCAGCTCTTCGGCTCTGTGAAGAAGATCAGAAGTCCAGAGGTGATCCCACCACCTGCCATGTGCACGTGAGGGGAAATCACAGATGCATAACCCTAATCTATTCAGCCACCATTTTTTTCTTTTTTAGGTGTTGTGGGGGTATTTTTAAGCATCAAAAAGAAAAAGAAGGCAAATAATCATGCGTCTGCAGTCCTGTTCGATCTCACACAGAGCCAAGCCCAACAGACCTCAGGGAACAAGCTCATCAGCTGAGCGGCCAGGCCTCAGGCAGGGGACCCAGGGGCTCTGTGGAAGCCCAATTCCTCCCGTCTGGTCCACAGGCAGATTCCTCCCTGCCAGGTATTCTTGTGGCTTCTTGTGACAGAAAGGACCATTCTGTGCTTTGAGGGTGCAGGTGCTCAATGTCACAGCTCTGGAGAAGAGGAAGTGGCAGAGACCACCCATCAAGGGGCAGCAGGACAAGAAGGGGCTTCTGCACTTTTGTTGTCTAAAATTAGGGTCCTGACAAATTAGGGTTTTGCCAGCAGAGCAGGAGTTGGGGGCTGGGGGGAGGCTCCTGCCCGAGAGCCTCGTGTGCTGACCCCTGGGGGACGGATTCCCAACACCACAGAGAAGGGCGTCTGCCGCAGGTGTTTTTTCTGATGGGTTTTATGACATCAGAATATTAATAATCGCTGGCTAATATTGATATTAAACAATCACCCCACAGTGCAGACTGAGCATGGTGGTGTGACCCACGTGTCACCTCCTGGGGTGGCCGAGTGCCTCTCTCTGCTCCAGCGACACCCCTCGGGCACTTCCCCTCCAGAACCCCACATGGCCCCTCACTCTTCCTCTCACAGGCCAGGCCCAGCCTTGGGGCTGCTCCTTCTCTGGAACATTCTTTCCTGGGGGCTGAACAACATCTTCCCTCCAGGGCCACCTGCCGACCGTCCATCCCTCTTGACCTTGGCATTGTCTGGCTTATCTAACTCCTGCGTGGCCTGGTCCTGGTCCGTCTTCCCACCAGACCCCTGGGAGGACAGGGGTCTCGACTGGGTCACTGGTCGGCTCCAGGGCTCAGGCAGGATGGGGCGCGGAGCAGGTCCTCCATCAGATTCCCTGAAGGAACAGGTGTCTGCTGTCCTCTGGATGCTGGCCGTCGCCGGTCCTCTTCCCTCACAGCCCCCGTGTTCTCGAGGCGCTCAGGGGCTTCCCGCGGCAGGCAGGGGCTGAGCAGGAGGACCACAGAGCCCCACTCCAGGGGCCGACCTTCCTGCAGGGGAAATGGGCAGGAAACGTGTGACTGGTGTCCCTCCCTAGCTCTTGATGGCCTTCGCCTCGTTTTATGGTCACTGCTCCTTTGCTCCATGTCGGGGGCCTGGCATTTGAAACACGGAGCAAGGCCCCAGGCCGAGGATGGGAATGGACCGCGGGGGAGAGATCAGAGAAGGCTCCCAGAGGAAGGGACGGAAACAGGGCGCTGAGCAGGAGGTCAGCACAGTGGGACCGAGAGGGAGGGTCAGTCCTCACCAAGTCCTGGAGGCCAAAGATCTGCTGCTGGTGCAGGAACACCCTGCCTGGGACACCCTGGGGGTGACCGTGGGGGGATCTGTGCCCAGTCCACCTGGTAAGGGGAAGGTGGCAAGCCTCTTTGGAGGTGACCCGGTCACTTGTTCACACACTTAGCAAGGGCTTGTAAGCACCCGTAATCCGTGCCCGCACACTGGAGGTGTTGGGGGGCCGGCAAGGAAGATGAGACGCTCGTGCCCTGGGGCTGGTCCTGGGAACTCACTCAACACAGGTGAACAGAGGTGACCAGGACAGGGACGCTGCTCTGAAGAGAGGAGTTTGGATTGTATTTAGAGACAGTGGGATGTCACTGGAGAGTGACATGATAGTGACATGTGGATCACATGGCTGCGGGGTGGCAGGGAGCCCCGACATGTGTGAAGGGCAGTCTCCCGGGAGCTTGCTGGAGACCGGGCACCCCAGGTGTTCCCTGGGGGCCGGCCGTGCAGGCGCCCTCTGCTCTGTGGTCCCAAGACCCAGCCCCACAGGAGGAAAGCAGGTGCTCAGCACCACCCAGAGTTTGCAGCCAGGAGGCTCCGGTGGTTCCCAACTGCGCGAGGAGGGTGGCGGGTGGCAGAGAAGAGAGCAGTGGCAGACAGAGGGGCGTCTTTGGCAGGAGGGTTGAGGAGCAGCTATGGAGGTCGAGAAGGTGAGGTGTCAGCTGTAGCCAAAGGCACATGGATCACCACCACAGGACGGATCCGTCACCATCACCGAGCGGGTTAGATGTCAGGGCTGCAGCAACTGCCGGGGACGTCTCTCTCGCTCCGTCACAGATGTCCCGCAACGGAAAGGACCTGAAGGGACATGGCGTGGAAGGGCGTATGCTGACTGACAAGGACCTGGAGGCTGCAGAAGGGAGGCAGAGAGTCAGTTGCACAAGACGGGAATCTATGATCAAGTTTCCAAACCAGCCATCTTTTGAGATGCCATTCGGATGGGGAGGGGGAGCTGGGACCCCTCCAGGGCTGGAGGTACTGGTTCTCAGCCCCCAGCCAGCTTCGGATCCGTGACGCTGGAGCTGGAACTGCGGACCTTTGCCGGTGGGCGCCTGGCTGAGTCCCACACCCGAGGCCTGCACAGCCTGGGCCCAACCAGGGGACAGAGGCCACACGGTGACTTGAACAGGTGAAATGTTACCGTGAAACTCATCCGATTGTGATAAATGAGGGGCCGTAGGGTATGCACAGTTTGAGAGTCTCCAGGGCTATGGAGGTGGACCCAAGGCAGGGCTCGGGTCTCCTGTAGACGGGGTTTGCTGACCCGTCTCGGCTCACTCTGTGGGCACACCCACTGAGTGACAGTCACCCTCCCTCTCTCCCCCTCCATGTTGGTCCAAGCCACCGTCATCTCTCAGCTGATGACTGCAGTGGCCTTGGTGTCTACCTTGACCCTACGTTAGACGGGGATCTCCGGAAGCAGAGCCTGTGACAGAGATTCTTTGGTGTGGGACTTCCTGAGTGGCTTCTCCAAAGAGGAGGGCGCGGGGTGCAGAATGGGGCAGCGGAGAGGCCAAGGGACGGGGGACAGCACGTGGCCCCAGCTGCACGGTGGTCCAGGGGCATGGAACTCACCAGGGACGGCCCTCACCTGACATAAGGGGTCGTCCTTGTACTTCCGAGTCAGCAGCCCGTGGCAAGGAAGTTCCCCTTTGGCCTCAGGGCGTCCTCTGAAGAGGGGGTGCTCGGGGGCCATTACAGCCACCATGCAAAGCCGCATGGGGTGGGTGTGTGGCCCAAGCTTAGTGAAGGGGATCAGGCAGGACACCATGCACGTCGCACTCACCCCCAGCAGCCCACCAGTGGACGGTGGTGGCCATCCTCCTCCTAGGGTCGGGTTCAGGATCAAGATGGGTGGGTCAGCCTCATGCTGGGCACTGCCAGGACCGTCGAACTGCTATGGCATCTGATGAGGGATGTGACAGAGTCCTGCAGAGTCCCCCTGCGGCCCCAGCCCTCGAGGTGACGATCTTCTCCCTCTGGGTTCATCTCAGGTGGCACAGGCTTCGCGCAGCAGCTAAGTTGCTCAGATCAGCTGCTGTCCCTCGGCATCCGCACTCTGTCCTGTGAGACTGCACCCCCGGTCCCAGCCTCCGGTTATTTTATGGTGATTCTGGTTTCATGCCAGGGCAAAGGCACATTGGGAGAGGTCTCATTCACGACACAGTCTTCTCTTTCCCCTTGGTGTCATCGTTGGGGTGACTCCTGATGAGAGCCTGGCACGTGGGGCGCTCATATTACTTATGGATTTCATTCCAGGTCAGAAAAGGGGAAATCATAAAATATTTGTTTTAAGAGTCAGGTATTGCCTGGCGGGGCGGGGACAAGGCGTCTAAACGGGATCAGCAGCCCTGTCTCTTTCCTGGCCCGGGAGCCCCAGGCTTTCTGAGACCTGGGGGCTCTGCTCCGGCTGAACTGACCACCAGGAGTGGGGCCTCCTTCTGTCCTCTGATGCCTCCTTCTGCTTTGCGGGACCGACTCTCCCTCTACAGGAATCTTCTGGGGACCAATGCAGTCATTTTGCCCCCACCCCCACCCCCACCACCAAGCAAACTGTCCTGGGATTGTTCGTCCCCAGGGGACTGCGGCTATCTGGCCCCCATTTGCCAGAGGAGCAAGGCTGCCTGTCCCCTGGATTTCCCTGGTGAGCAAGCAGCTTGGCCCTCATGGGAGCCGGAACTACAATCAAGAAACAAACACATGTCTTAAAAAGACACAGAAGGCCAGTCATGCAAATCAGGCAGAGGAGGGGAGGAGGGAGGCCATTCACACTCTGGACTTCAGCAGGGCCCTGGCCCATTTCCATGAAAACACTGGCCCAGAGTGGCCAGGCTCCGGCACATTCATAAAGATTTGTCCCAAGCGGAGTAAACACCAGCGTTCCCAGGGCGCAGAGAGGCAGGAAATTAGCCCAAGGTTAACTGGGTCATTAGCTGTGACACAATGTGGGTCCTTGGGGATGGAATTTTGTTCCTTCAGCTGGAGGCTCCAATCTAGTGACAGTTCTCACAGTGGGGGACGGTGACTTAGCAGCCTGCACAGGTCTCTTGGATACCAGGGGAGCTGTCATTGTGAATCATGGCGCCTCTGACGTCAGGGGGCATTTTGGGGGGGTGCAAAGTTACCATCTAAACACATGCCGGGGCCAGGGAGGGTAGGTGTGGCTGGTGGCAGAATGACACACCATTTTTATCAAGCACCTCGCATGCACCAGGCCCTGGGTTCAATCCCCAGCACCTACCCCCTCATCAAACAAACAAACAACAACAACAACAACAACAAAACCCCAAGTACTTTTATCAGGCCTTGGAGCTTGTTCTGATCAGCAAGGTAGGGCAGGTGGGCACAGAAAGGACTTCAGAAAGGAAGACATTTATTACACTCAGATCCCTAGCTTGCTGTGGAGGCCACACAGGGAGGCTCGGGCTTGGGAGGAGGCAGAAGGAGCGTGGGAGAAACACAGGCAAGAGACTTTTAGTAGTTTTGTCACTGGAGAGAAGAGCTCTCCAAAGGAGGGTCCCCGGAGTCCTCAGAGCCTCAGGACAGGTGGAGTCCTTGACAAATAGGAAGGAACATAATTTCAGCACCGTCAGTAGAGGCCCAGGGATGTATTAGGGAGCAAGGAATGCACATTGGAGGGAGAATGCAGGCCCCCAAGAGGGAGAGGCACACTGGGGGGTTCCCAACTCTTCTTCCAAAGGAAACTCAGAGAAGCTGGATGCAGATGGCACGTGGAGGACATCAGTCTGGGGAGCTCAAGGTGGCTTCTGGTGGCTTCTGGTGGCCTGCTCCGTCTCACACGTTAGGCTATCATGGCCCCCATTATCTGATGGGCAGATAACACTGGAAAGTCCCCTGAATTATAGGTTTCTTAAAATGTCATACCACTCCCTGCTTAATCTATTTATTGGTGATCTAATTAACAGGGCACAAGGGAGATTTATGGATTTCCCAGGAACTGGGGCGTGACCGGCCTGGGCGAGGCTGGCTGTTCTTCGACCCTGGCTCAGGGTCTGCAGGAAGGAAGGGGATGGTCGAGGGAGCAGGAATAGGACTGGGGCACAGGCCTGTCCCTGTTGTAACCGGCCCCAGGAGATTAGGGCAGTAGACAGTGACCTCGAGTGCGATCGCCCAACAAGGGGGGTATTATGGCTTCAGCCTGGAAGGTCCCCAGCAGCTCAGATTTAAAGACTTGGGCCCCGGCGCAGCAATGTCCAGGATGGGACTTCTGAGAAGCGATTGGACCAGGAGGGCGCTGACCAGCGGGGCTGGGCTGGAGGAAGTAGGTGGTGGGGCGTGGCTTGTGCACTATGTCCTGTCCCCTTCCTGTCTCTTCCTTTCCCTCTCCCTGGGACCCAGCTCATCCCTCTGCCACGCTCCTCCATGATGTCCTTCTTCCCTCAGGCCCAAAGCCCAGAGCTGGCCGACCACGGACTGAGACCTCCAAAACCAGGAGCCAAAGTAAACCATCCCTGGGGCTGGGGCTGGGCGCAGGGGCAGAGCGCTGGCCTGGCCCGTGTGAGGCCCTGGTTCCATCCTCAGCACCACATAGAAACAAATGAACAAAATAAAGGTCCATCGAAGTCTAATAGATAAATAAATGAACCTTTTCTCCCCCAGGTTGTTGGTGTCAGGTGTTTGGGTCACAGGGATGAACAGCCGAGGAGCAAAGGAGGTGGCTGGGCTGGGGGCCTGGGCTGGGTTTGGTTCCCACCAGAGGACATGGTTTGTTTTCTGTGTCTAGGAATTGGCCACTCCTGGGAGGGGCAGGCCCTCTAGGCTCAGCAAGTAGCTGACTTCTAGATGCCAAAGCACCGGAAACCCGAGGATGGACGACCTGGCTAGTGTGCGCGTGCACACACACACACACACACAGGCAGAGCCAGTTAAAATGCCCTCCATCCTGCGCATGGTGGTTAGTGCTTCTCCCAAGCACCCCTGTGGGCCACCGTGGTCTTTAATTGCAAGAGCACTTGAGAAGCAGCAGGGCCAAAGTCAGACAAATCCAACTGTCATCGTCTCGCATGACACGCGTGACTTGTCTTTGCTTCTTATTTGGAAAGTATAGAAACTACATAGAGAAGGGATGCTCAGGCCAGCAGCCAGCTCCACATGGGCTGAGCCGGGGAGATTAAGGGGGAGGGTTCCCCGCTGCTACTGTTACTGGGTGGTGTTTCACTGTCCGGGGAAGGAGGCCGGTGGCCCGGCTTGTTGCTCTACACATACTTGGAGTTAAATTGGTGGGAAAACAGGCTCTACTTAAAGCCAGCTTTGAAGGAAGCTCTCCCAGGTGGATCACGCCCCATAGAGCTCGTTTTTCTCTTCCGTCATTTGCCTGTTTCTGACTCAGGCAGCGGAATCCAGCCAGCGGGGTCCAGGCAGGGTCCCTGGGCTCGGCGGCCAGTACCACTACCTGGGTGAGGGGACCTGTGGCATGCGTTTGCCCGTGACAGTCACACTCCCTGCTCATCTGAGATGCCCCCAGCAGGAGGCAGAGGCCTCGTGAGGAACAACAGCCAGCCTTGGCCGAGGCCTGGTTTAGCCAGCCCTGGTTCTGAAGGGGACATTAGGGACTCACCTCCCCTGTCCCTGCCCTCTCCTGCTCATGATGCCCTTCTGCTCAGAATCGGGTGTTCTCTGTCCTGGAAAGATGCTTGAAAACTTGGAGATGCTTCCAGATGCGCAGGCACAGGGCCGAGTGGCGGGCACAGGGCTGAGCGGCGGGCACCAGGTTAGCACCTTGCAGTGTTATGTATCCACAGAGGCCTGGGTGTCCATGGGACTCCATGAGACCTCTGTGAAGGGACACTTTGTCAACCACATCACTTTTTCTCAGGGAACTCCTTTGACTTAGCAATGAATAGGGGTGTGTTCAAGGAACACTTCACTAACATGCAGCGTGAGGCATGAGACCCCCTAAGTTGACCTTCCATGGGGGAATTGAGTCTGGCTGGAGCTCCAGCCTCAAAGGTTCACCCCTCTACAGGGCATTTAATTTCCCCTTGACCCTGACAGGGCCAGGGCTCCCATGGTAAGTAGTTCCACTAACCAGAGACTTGGTTTCAGAGATGGCTGGTTGTTCCTTGTTATTTATCTCCCTCTTCTTTCAGAGCAAACAGAACCAACCTTTTTTTTTTTTTTTTGTACTGGAGATTGAACCCAGGGGTGCTTAACCACTGAGCCACATCCCCAGCCCATTTTGTATTTTATTTAGAGACAGGGTCTCATTGAGTTGCTCAGTACCTTGCCGTTGCTGAGGCTGGCTTTGAACTCATGATCCTCCTGCCTCAGCCTCTGAGTTGCAGGGATTACAGGCCTGCGCCACCGCCCGGTGAGGACCTGACCTTTTTAAGTGGCATGCAGCCATTTGGAATGAAGCCGACTTTCCCAGGCTCCCTTGCAGCTAGGTGTGGCTTTAACAGAGGCACTTTCACCTCCTGAATGTAGCCCTCCTGGCTCTAAGGCTTATTTTTTAAATGTTTTTTTCTCCCTTCTCCCCTCTCCCCCTCCGTAACAAAATTGGGGAGACGGTGCTCTCTTTTCTTCCCCCAGTTAACTGCCCTTGAACACACCCACTACCTGATGGAGATTCCCACTGAAGATCTGGGAAGTAAATACCTCCCAAGTTAACAAGTGAACCCTAACCCACCCTGGGGCCCCCTGCACACCTGGAATGTAACCCGTGGAGTTCCTCTAAACCCCCTGTCCCTCCTGATGGAGTCACAGACTTTGGGACAGGAGTCCCCTGAGTTATTTGCTAGTAAAGCAATAAACCTTCTTTTTCCTCTTTCTCAAAACCGTGTCCTCATTAATAAATTGGCATTGATTGGCTTTGGGGACGGGGACCAAGCTTTTGGTCACGTGGCCATGAAACTTTGATCTCTCCAAGGGAGGGAGAAGAAGTGAGATGTGCCGTTTCAGGGGGGCCCTTTCAAGTGTTGGGGTCTTCTCTCCCACTTCTCCTTTCTTCCCGTGTCCTGAAGGCTCAGTGCATGCATTGCTTTTGGTATGTTTTTTAAAATGAATTATAAAACTTACATGCAAATAAATGATGTCCTGAGTCCCCCTAACTCATCTATAGCCACATGGTGTCTTCTGGGCTGTGACCATGGCCATGGGCTGTGGGGAGGTGGGGGCCAGTCTGCCAAGGGAAAAACAGTGTATTCATGACTTCAGGATCCCTTGCCCACCCCCACGCTCCTGTGTGTCCTGTGGAGTAGGGCCCAGCCATCTGGGCCATCCCCCTGTCTCTAGCTCCAACACAGGGCTAGGGGCTGCTCCATGGGCAGCTATTGGATGAGTGAGCCCGAGGGCAGGAGGTGACTTCGAGGAGTTGAGAGACAACGTTAGGGAGCCGAGTAGAGCTGCTCATGATCACCTGGCCACCGTCATGGCTTCATGGGCTCAATTTAACGTCTGGAGAGCCCAGAACATGAACCTGGCCCCCGGGAGGCCCGTGAACACACCGACACGCTTCTCACCTGCCGGTGGCTGTGACTTCCACCCAGGGCCTCCGTGTTGGCCTCAGAGGGCCCTTAGCCTCTGACTGTCCACCACTCACCGAGTGGCAAAACCAGCCTGTGAGCTGTTTGCACCGTGGCTTTGGAGGTGACCCGTTCTACATGGCTTCTCCAACTGGGCATATTCTGGATGGACTCTTAGAGATGCCGGTGGCCCCTTCCCTTGCTGTGCAGGGGGTTGCAGAGGTAGAAAGGCTCAGAGAGCAGGCAGAGGGAGCCTCAGGCCCAGCTCAGCCTTCAGTGGGGAGAGGGAAAGGGTGAGAGCAAGAGGCCAGCGGGCAGACAGGACAGATGGCCTCAGCTGGGGTGGCCTGAGGCTGCGTCTGCCTCATGCCCCGTGGCCCCGGGCTGCCTGGCTGCCCTCACGGCTGCTCAACCTGTCTTCATCAGCCCAGGGCTGGCTGGAGCACCTGCCCAGGCCCGCCAGGCCCCGGGTGATGTCACTGAATGCCCCTGCCCAGATCCACAGCCTCCCTGCCCAGCCTGCCTGCCCTGGGCGGGGCCCGTCCCTGCAGACCCTCTGGCCCCTTCGCCTCTGGCTTCAGGTCAGGTCTGGGCAGTGACGAGGTGGGTCCCTTGATCCCCTGGCTCCCCCCTGCTTCAGCTCCTCTGCCCTCTGGCCCTTCCATGATGGGAGCTATTTCCTCCCCGGTCCCAGCCTCCTGGGGACAGGAAATTGCTGCTGCCAATCTGGGCCTCAGTGTCCCCGATGGTTCTTCATCCCTGACTCCTGATGGCCCCTCTGCAAAGGGTTCCTTCATTAGCATCCTTGAACAGTAGGAATGAATTCCACTTCCTCTTGGGAAACTTTCCTGACACCTCTAAGGATTTGGGGGGCTCTTATGTGTTAACTTATGAAACTGGTGGGGAAAATCGAGGTCAGAGTAATAATTGGTTGGAAAATGAAGCACATTTATGTGCGTGATTCCTCCTATCCCTGACATGTCGGCTGTTGAAACCATGCCGAGCAAGTACGATTCTGCCACCTCGAATTGCTCCTGGTAGCTAAGGGGAACAGTTTCAGAATCACCCGTGTGACACTGCTCACTCTGGGGTTACCTTGCCTTCCCGGCCTCCCTGGGGCCACCCAAGGCCCCAGAGTTCCCATGAGGGTGTATTACCAGATCAAGAGGCTTGGGAGTCCAGCATGCTGACCTGAATGGATCCCTGCTTCTCCACCAGCTGTTTCCCACAACACAGGGGAGGACTGTCTCTGGGGCCTCGGGGGCTGTGTCCTTCAGGGAGGCCGCTGCCTTGGCTGGGCAGAGGGGTGCCTGGACGGTGCTCCTAGTGTTCCCGGGGCTCTGCAGGGCTGCCCCTTTGGCTGCTTGTCAAGACCTAGGAACCAAGTTCCCAGGAGATCAGAGCCTTAGACCAGGGCCATCAGTGTCGGCAGGCAGCACACAGGCCCCAGGGGGACCGAGTTCCAGGCCCCACCAGGGGACCTGGTCTGGGTGGTGGGAAATCAGCAGTGGCTGCAACAGACCTGGGCCTCCTGACCGGGAGCGGGCAGGTCTCTTTCTTGGATCGAAACCTCAGAAACACGGTTCCCCGAGAACGGGAACTTCCACTCCTGCACCACCCAGGGCACAACTGCACCATTTAGGGGTGACATCGCCCACCGCGTGTCCCCTGGTTGGAAATGAGCAAAGGCAGCCCCAGCTGAGCCTCCCTGACCGCTCCCTGAATTTGGCCAAAGCAGTGACGCTGGGTGGTGGTGACAAAGACCACAGAGGACAGTCGGGATGGAAGCTCCGCAGGGGAACGTGTTCCTGAGGTTTGGGCAGCTGGAGGTCTCCCAGGGGCCAGTGATATTTAAGCCCCACTGACTGGCGGATTCCCTCAGTGACAAGTGACAGAGGGAACCCGGTGGCTCAGCCAGCAGGGCATCCAGAGGCTCTGGCCCAGTGCTTGGGCTTCAGGCAGAGCTGGGTCTGGTGATCTGATGCTGCCCCTGGGTCTGGCTGGCCTCGGGGTGTCCCCCACCCACTGTGGAGGCCCCACTGCGGGGCTGGTGGCCCTAGCTGTCCACTGGTGTCTCTGCTGTTGGACTGTCCACGGGTCTCCAGCTTCTCACCCTCAGGCTCAAATCCAGGGATAAGAGCAGATCCCACGAAGTCCTGAGGGCCACCTGATGGGCCAGCGTAGGTCCCTCTGTCCACAGAGCCAGCAGGACCTAGGCCAGGTGTGCTGGCCGGGCCAGGCCTGCCTTGTACCCGCGGCTCCCCACCTGGGCCCGGGTCCTGACTCAGCTCAAATCCATGGACTGAGGGGGGTCAAGGGGATTGTCCCCAGTGACAATCGAGTTCTGTCCCACGAAGGGGAGGTGGACGCTGGAGGAGGCCACAGGCTTTCTTTCTCCAGAGGGCCTGTGCAGGCTGACCAGACTGAGGGGCAAATACCTTGAAGGAAGCAGATGGTTGGTGCAGGAGTTTCTCAACTCTGGCTTTAGCTTTTAAGGCTTCCGGTGCCCTGGAGTTTGTACCTGGGAAGTGGTTTCTGGTCTGTGGCAGTTACATTCGGTCTTTGCCCTAGAACTAATGAGTGTGGTGATCCTGGCTCTATGGAAACCGGTGGGTGAGTGGCCTTCAGGACCTGGGTGATCAAGGGCAGGGTGAGGATGCTTTTCCCAGACAGGACTGGGCTCAACTCCAAGCCACAGAAGGCCAGGACCCACAGCCTGACGGAAAGGCCATTTGCCTTGTTCCAGACAATAGGGGCAGGGCAGGTGCAGGGGACCCTTGATGCCACCCGGGGCCTGGCTCTGCTGTCTCTGCCGCCCTCCTGAACCTCCTCGTCACTGGTGGGGTCTCCTGCGGTGGCTGGTGCTGCACTTGTCTGTCTCTGGCAGGAGAAGAGGAAGGGGCAGGGAGAGAAGGCAGAGGCTTGGACAGAAGCTGTCTTCCCAGAATCCCCAGAAGACATCCGCGTCAACCCCACTGGCTAGAACCACGCCATGTGGGCCCGGTGGCCAGGAGGCTGGGCCCAGGAGTAAGGAACACATGGGGCAGACAGCAGGCGGGGTCCACCTCGGTGCAGTCAGGGGGCTGAAGGGTGTGGGTGCAGCCGTCTCCATCAGAGGAGAGCACGCACCTGCCCACAGTTCAGCTTTGATTGAGGGAGGCCACTGAACCACAGGGTTCCTGCAGGGTCCCCCCGGGCCTGGCTACCCCAAGCAGCCACGGTGAGCTCCAAGTGCAGCAGAGGCCCTGCCCGCCACCTCTCGCAGGCTGAGGTGGCTGCTTTTCTGTGCCCCCACTGATCACCAGCTCCAGGTGCCTTGGCCCACGAAGCCTCAGCGGCCTCCGTCTGTGGACAGCCGAGGCATAAAAGCTCCACATGGCCAGGGCTCCTGTCACCATCTTGTGGCCGCTCCAGGCTGGATGTGGTCCCAGAGATAAATGACAGCTCTTTAGAGTCCATAGTGGCCATTATTTCTGCTTGAAGACTCCCAGACCCTCACTGGAGGCCCAGGTGACAGGCCCGGCTGTTGTGCTCAGCCCTTCGTACAATCTCGTGGCTGGTGACTTTTGCAATGAGCAAGCTGTCGCTTAGTCGGGGCACAGGAACATCAGATGGAGCATCCCTGCCCCTCACGGAGGACATGGCCCGGGGTCAGAAGGATGGTGACATTCGCAGCCCCAGGCTCAGGCCCCAGGCAAGGCCCTGCTGTGTGGGCAGGTGGAGGAGCCAGCACCAGGTGCAGTGTCCCCACCTGCCCAGCAGCCCTGAGCCCCCCGGCACAGCGACACCCCACTGTGGGTCCTTCAGCCAGAGGGATGTCGGGAAGCCGTGGGCCCCATCCAGCAGCTACAGGACCTGCCCCTGTCCCCGCCCCCTCCCGCCTCTGCCACTGGATCCCAGGTCTGGGTGACGTTTCTGCAGCGCAGGGTCCCGGCTGATGCACAGATGTCTTTTTCTGGCCCCGTGGTGTTTGGTGGCTAAGTCTCTAATGTCCTTTGGTTGACAGGGACTCTGCCCCTCCCCAGCGTCACCTCACTTTTCAGGTGGTTGCTGCTGAGTTCCTGGGAGGAGGTGCCCTGCAGGAGGACCTGCATTCCGGAATTGTCCCTCTGCGGCTCATGACATCACTTTTAATGGCCTCCACCTGGAAAGACAGGTGCATGCCACTGAGCGACCTTGGGGGGCGAAGGTCCATCACGGCAGGCTGGGCTTTGGGACCTGGGCTTGAAGCTGCTGCTCTGCCCATTCCTTAAAGGTCCTTTGGTGTCGGGTCACTATAATCAGGTGCCCAGCCTTCCCCAGGTGACATGTAAATGTGGCCTTATAGCCCCACAGCAGGGCCACGTCAGCACGTTGAAAAACCCTCACATCCCAGATGGGGTGGGGACCTGGCCATCCATGGCGCCTCCGCCTCCCCTACACTGGCCCAGCCCAGTGCCACCTCAGGGACTTTGTACCTGCTGAGCCCTGCCTGGCATGCCGAGGGCCTTGGCCTGGCTGGAATCTTCTAGTGTCCAGGCCCAGCTTATGTCTCTCCTCAGAGAGGCCATGCCTGAGCCCCTCCAGAGTGGCCTCTACTCCCTGCCTTCCTTCAATCCCCATGTCATTTCCTAAGGAGCGGCTTTGCCTCTTTATTGCGTAAGAGAATAAACCCCAAGTGCCTGTAGACAACCTTTCCCAGGGAGTCCGTTATTGGGTGGGGGGCGTCTGATCATGGGGACCTGGTCTGTGACCTTGACTTCCATCCCAATATGACAAGTGAAAAGAAAGATGCTGTGGATTTAACTGGAAAGTGGCCTCTCTGTGACGGTCTCCATTTCCTGATCAGGCGGGGGGAGCAGAGACCCCTGTTATAAATGGCAGGAGGTGGCCTGGCCCTCGGGGGCACCAGGCCCACTCGCTGGCCCTCAGGGTCATGGGACCCTGTGCTGCTCCTCTCTCCTCTTTGGCTGGACTCCACGGAGCCTGGAAAGACCCTTCTTCCCCCTGAGCCAGTGGCCGCCTTGCTCCACCCCCCACCCCCCACCCCCCGGGGGGTGTTGGAGGCCTTCAGGGTGTCTGTTTCCCAGAACCACCTCAGCCCCTAGGAGAGAGGGGACAGACTCCCCAGATCCAGAGGGACCTGCCCGGGGAGGGAGCTCCGAGCCCCAGAGAGAAGAGGCTGCCCTCCTGCTGGCCCCGCCCGCGTCTGCACTCGCCTCCACGGGGCCTGTCGGTGGCCTTTCTGAACAATGCTGTCTCTGGAGAGACAGGAATCCACCTGCAGCTGCCTCTACGGGGAAGGTTCCAGAAGCAGGTGTCGCGGGTTCTCCCGCCCCTGTCCTGGGAGATCTTGGCCCTCAGGGCCAGCCCCGGGCTCTCGACCCTCCAGGATGAAGCCCCACTGCGGGATACTCCGGGGTCAGGCCTCCTCCAGGTCGGCCCCACAGGACCCCGTGGAGGTGGACCCAGAGCCTCCAGCCCCTCAGGCCGACCCCCTCCCTGTGCACCCAGCCATGCTGGGCCTCACCCGGGCCTGCTGCTGCCCCTCCTGTCCCCTTGTCCCTGCCAGGGCCAGGCCACCTCCTGCCATTTATAACAGGGGTCTCTGCTCCCCCAGCCTGATCAGGAAATGGAGACCGTCACAGAGAGGCCACTTTGCAGTTAAATCCACAGCATCTTTCTTTTCACTTGTCATATTGGGATGGAAGTCAAGGAAACCTGGCCCAGGTCCTCCCTCGTCCTGACCCCCATGCCCCAGGCCCTGAGGCCCCAGGGACCCCACGTCTCTCTGCCCTCTGGCCCCTCCTCACCTCCTGACCCCCTGGTCCCCTTCCTCACTCCCTAGACCCTCCCCCCTCCACTCCTCCCTGCAGCAGGAGCACCCTTGGGTGTACACACACACACACACACACACTCTCACACACGCACACTCACATTCATTCACACACACATTCATTCACACACTCACACTCTCATACACATTCACACACACATTCACTCACACACACACACACTCTCACACACGCACACTCACATTCATTCACACACATTCATTCACACACTCACACTCTCATACACATTCACACACACATTCACTCACACACTCACACACTCACATTCACACACTGTCTCACACACACTCACAACTCTCTCACATACACATTCACACACTCACACACACTCACACACTCACTTCCTTGCTCACTGCTTCTGGTCTAGAACAAGCCCCAGGCCCCGAGAGCTCTGTCTGGGCTTCCCTGTGACCTGGTGTGAACTTGTGGCAGCCCTGGAAGGGGAAGTGCCTGTCCGGCCACTGTGGCCACACCCAGCAGCAGGCCCCTGTGTGGGCAGCACCCGTGGGTGACCAGCTCAGGATTGGGACCCTCTGCCCAGCGTGGGCTCCACTTGTCCTTGCTGACTGGGGAGAGTGAAGGGTGAGGGGACCTAAGACCAGGGTCCTCATGTCACTGGACCCTGGCCTTCTGTACAGGCCGTGGGGAGCCCAGGGTGCTTCTGCTCGAGCGCAGCTCCCAGGCCTCCCTGTGAGTGAGGCCCCAGTGCACTGAGGTCAGCTGCTGGGCCTGCGACGTGGGCGCTGGGAGAGGACTGAGCCTGAGACGGAAGGGAGTGGCACCTGCAGCGGCCTTCGGGAGGGGGCTGTTAAAGCCCAGGAATCCTGGAGCCGTGGCTGGGAGCTCAGCTCCTGCCGCATCCTGAGTGCCTTTGGGTCCCTGCAGGTGAGCACCCCGAGGGAGCAGTCTCAGATCAAATGTCCCCTTTTGAGAGAACTTAGCAGCATGGAGGAAGATTCCAAATGCCCATCCAGGTGAGTGACCTCGCAGGAAGTGACTTTCCCAGGTGAGTGACCTCTCAGGAAGTGACTTCCAGGTGAGTGACCTCTTAGGAAATAGCCTCTCAGGTAAGTGACTTTCCCGGTTGTGGCCTTTCAGGTAAGTTGCCTCCCTAGCCTCTCAGGGAAGTGGCCTCTCTGGGTAAGTGACAGTCAGGTGCAGTGTCCCCAGGGGGTGCCCTCCCAGGGTCCCAGGTGCCTGCTGGAGCAGGGATGGGCACACAGGTCTCCCTGCTTCCAAAGCTCCCGGTCATAACCCACGCAGCTGCTGTGACGGCGCCCGGGGGCTTCACTAGGAATCTTCCGTGAAGTCAGTTCTCCACCGAGGGCTTGTGAGAAATAGTGGGAGGGGGTCCCTGTCCTAGAGGGCCTGGCCGTGGACTCTGCTCTTGCCCCACGCTGTCCCCACTGAGGTGAGAACCGAGTGCTCTCAGAGTCCCTCTGCAGAGGCCGGCGCGTGGCACAGTGACCTAGATCTCAGCACTGTCCCCAGCTGCACACGGGACTTCTGCTGTCAGAGCCTCGCTCGGGCTCCGCTACCCCTCTGGACAGCGTCGGCCAGGCGAGTGGTGACCTCTTCTCCCAGCTGGCCCTGTGGCCATGGGCAGGGGAGGTCCTGGAGGCAGAGCCCTCCGAGACCAGCAAACTGCCCACCGGGGTCAGCAGGGGCAGCAGGAGGGCTTGTTCCTGTCACCGTCGTAGGCACCAAGATCGGCCTGTGTGAGGCTGGCTCTTTCGGGATGGCACTGCCTGGTGTCAGATGTCTCAATCAGGAGAACTGAAGGTCCTGCTCCTTTACTCTGGAATCAACATGGCATGAAATTTATGTTTTAATTAAATTAATTCTCGTGACATGGCGACACCTAAGTGAATTCCCCTGTTAGAAAACCAAGACCTGATGGAGGAGCCCGGGTCTTTTTGTCCCTGCCCCAGGCGGCCACTGCTCACCTGGGGTGGCTGCTGGGCAGAGTGAGGGCCCTCTCTGGGGCTTTTCCTATGCCAGGGCCTGATGGCTACTCGGAAAGGCACAAGTGCTTGTCCAGTGCCCACTGTGTGCCCACAGGGCCCCCCTGGAGCACAGCCGGGGTGAGGGGAGGGGAGACAGCTCCACACAGCGAGGGGGGATGGGGGACCTGGAGCGCGGGAGGTCAGGGAGGGCTTCCTGGGGAGGCGGTGGAGTTGGAGCAGAGGGCAGAGGTCACGGGGTGACGTGGAGAGCAGTGGTCCTGCAGGGGTTGGGAGGGGAGGAGGCCTGAGGCAGGCCTCCACCCCTCGCCTGGCCTCCACCCCTCCTCTGGCCTCCTCCCTGGCCTCCCTGCTCCTGTTTCCTTACACCCCAACCTGTCCTCAGGACCAGGTCCTGTCTCTGCCCAAAATCTCCGGTGGTTCCCATTACCCCCAGAGTAAAAGCCAAATCGTCACGGGATACCGAAGCCTCAGATGACCATCTCTCTACCCCTCCCTGTGGTCACCTGTCACCCCTCTGGTGTCATCGCCCTGCATTCTCCTTGACCACTGGGCTCCAGCCACACACTCATCACTCCTCTCCTCTCAGGCCTGTTCCCTCTGCCTGTAGCCCTCTGTTCCCCACCGCTTCCTCCAAATCCCAGGCAGTCCCTCGCCTCCGTCTCCCCGCCAGGTCTCGCTGGGCAGCCTGGGCACGACTCCGATGGGTGCCGCTGTCACTCAACAGCGCCCCTCTGCCTGCATTGGTTGTGGTACCTCCTCACCTTTGATCTGTAGCCCTCTGTGACAAGTGAGGTCCAGGAGGGCTGGGGCCAGCTGCTGTGCTCATAGCCACGTCCTGTGTCCAGCACAGAGGGACCATGAGTCCGTACCAGGTGCATGCTGGGACACTGAACAGGGAGGAAACCAGAGCCTGCTCTCAGCAGACAAGCCTGCCGCCCAGGGGCACAGAGGGCCTGGGGCCTGGGGCCTGAGACGGCCTGAGCCCTTCTGCACTGTGTCCGTGGTATTAAAATTTCATGGGAAGAGACAAGTAAGAAAAAGTAGTCTAAAAATGTTCCTTGGGAGTGACGAAGAAACAAATGTGGAGGAACACGGAGGAGGGAAATCAGCTGAAACCACAGCCTGGGTCCCCGCATGAGCCTGGGTCCCCTCGTGGGCAGCCTGAGACCCGTAATCAAGATCTGTAACGTGTGTAAAGGGCCATTTATCCTGGTGGAGGGGAGAATAAAAGAAACGCCTCATTGCTTTGAGGAAACATTTTTTTTACTCCTGCCAAGGGACAGACTCACAAAGGATGGTATTTACATTTTCCTGAAGCCTCTAATTTTCTCATTTATCACTTGTCAGAGCCCGAGGCCCTTCCTCAGCGCCTGGAATGTTTGCAAACATCTAATGATGCCTTTACCCAACAGCCAGCCTCTGCGAGGAGCCTGCTCCTGGGGCTGAAGCTGCTGATTTAGTGCATTAATGTCACTCGGCGCCATCTCACAGGGGTCTCAGGGCCACCGTGGGCTCTCAGCTCTTGGGCCCTGTGTCCCCAGGTGCTCTAAGACGAGGAACCATGGAAACCATCCCAGCTGCCGGTCAGTGGGGAGACGGCAGAGCACCAGGGGACAAGGCCTCGGGAGCCGGGCCAAGGTCAGGGGCCTGTCCCAGGCTGGCTGGACTTGCCCAGAGGGGAGCTGCCAGGAGGGGACAGCGGCCAGGCTATGGGCCCTGGAGAGGCCGAGGCCTGGGGACCCCACGGTGCTGGGACTCACTCTCCTTCCCCCTCCATCAGCTCCTCAGCTGCCCCCTGCCCTCCCATGATGACCAACACCGGTCACCAGGTGGCCTCAGTCCAGACCAGGACAGGGACCCCCCAGGGCTGACCTTCAGGGAGCGTCTGGTCCTGCTGAGTCCTTGGTTCTGGTGACAAAGGGACACTGAGAGAAGCCAGGTGCTCTCTGGATCCTCCGTCACAAACCAGCTTAGATGCCACACATGGATGTCACCACCGGAACCTCAGAAATAACCTTGTAAGTTGTCACACGCTCAGGAGTGCGGGCTCTTTAGAGACTGAACCAGCTCGTGATTGGGGTCCCTGAAAGGCAAAGGGGTCGGGGACATTTCCCTTGTTCAACAGCATCCCCCACTGCTCTGGGGGAGCTTGAAGACGTTTGCTCTCCTGCGGGAGGGGCGGGGACGCGTCCTCTGGAACAGACTGGGAGGCGGGTGGCCACTGCCACGGTGGAGCCCCCGAGGGCCACCCCCCAGGCCTGCTGAGGGTACGGTGGGGGAGGCTCTGGGGACACTTCAGGGCAGGCCGAGGAGGGGACGGAGGAGAGGAAGGGGGACACTCCACAGGCCACCCTTAAAACTAGCTCAAGACGTCCCAGTCAGGCCGTTTCCCACCTTCTACCAGATCATTCTGAAGCCACTCGTCTGGTCTCCCCCAGCCCTCCCCCACACCCATGTGGCATTAGCCGCCATCCCTGGGCTCCTGTGGGCCCTGCTACGGTGCCTGTCTGGCCGTGCTGACCCCCAGGGGATCCATTGCCGCGAGTCATCTTTCCGGGTCTGTGACGTGGCCCTTCGGCACCTGGCCCTTGGCGGGAGGATCCGCGGTGCAGAGAGAGGCCAGGTGCAGGGTCCCGGCAGCAGCAGGCCTGGCTTTGTCCCTCCTGCAGGGTTTCCGTGACCACCATTTCCAGGCCCGCGAGCCCCTGGCCGGGCCTGGTTTGCTCCTTTCCTCTCCCAGCCCCGGGGCCTGCGGTTCTCCTCCTCTGGCCAGAATTTGAAGGGACTCCTCCCCGAGGGACGACGGTGGCCCCATGGGGGCTCCCACTGGGACCCTTCTGCTCCTGCATTGTCTCACATGGTTCTGACGAGGGCAGGGGACATGGCGGCCATCGCTCCCGCCTCACCCAGGAGGAAGCAGGGTGCAGGAGCCTGGCCAAGGCCACACGCGGGTGGGTGGGAGTCATGCTCCAGGGGCGCCGTGCTCCAGCAGCTGGGGGCCGAGGTGGGTGGGGGCCAGCTCCAGGCCGTGGGCCACTTGGCCAGACGCTGTCTCAAAAACAGAACAAACGCAAGTGAACAGACTTGGCAGATTCAGGCGTGAGGTTGGCGTGAGGGACGGTCAGTCCCAGCCAAAGCGAAGGTCCCCGTCCAGGCCTCTGGGGACTGATCCCTTTCTTCCCACCTGTTCTCCGTAGGCAGTGAGTCCTGGGTCCTTGAACTCAGGGAGGGTTGGCCTGGTTGCAGAGGGACTGTCCCTCTCTCCCACTGCTGGAGATGCCCACGTCACTCATCACCACGTGACGCTGCGTCTGGTCTGCTTCTGGGCTCCCTGTTCCTCCTCTGGGCTGGACTTCCTGTGCACATCCTGGAATTCTTCAGGAACTTGGGAAGCTCTGAGCACCCCAACAAGCCCCAGGGGCGTGGGTGCTCAGGAATGACCCCTGGCCCTAGCAGGAAGTGGGCATTTGTGGAGGCCAAAGGCCAGGGCAGGTCTGAGTGGGGCCTGGGGAACAATGGAAGGTCTGTGTGGGCTGCTGGGTGGGGGCGGGGGGGCTTCACGACGGGGTCTGCGTGCATCGCAGGCCACAGTGGGCAGATTCAGCCAGTGACCTAGAGGTCAGGGCCAGCCTGGCGGAGCAGGCCCTAGGATAAAGGTCTCCAGCAGGAGGCCACCAGCCTGGCTGCCCTGGGAGCAGGGCCTGACTCAGGCCAGGGCACCTGGGAGGTTCGGGGCGGGCCTCCACGTCAGCAGGAGACTCGGGGGAGGAGGCCGTGTTTCCTGCCCTGCGGGTCCATCACGTGTGATTTCCCGAGAGGAAGTTGGTGCCTGGGACCCCCTCACTGCCATGGCCTTGCCATTCCCAGGTCCCTCACATTGTCACCTTTCCCAAGAGGATGTGGGCGTGGCTGGCCAGGGACGGGTCCTCATGGATCTATAAGGAGGCCTGGGGGGCTCAGTGCCCTGAGCTGTTGTTCCCCCGAGGGACACCGTCAGAGACACGCAGGTACAGCCCTGCATTTTCTCTAAACCAAACCAACTTAAGGAAATTCATCACGTGGCACCAGCCCCTGTGCCCTCGTCTGTCACCCCCATGAAACCACAGGCTTCATTTCTCCCCACTGCACATTCCAGTCACAAGCAACCATTAAAACAGAAACTCTGCTCCCCACGCGCATTGGTGTGTAGAGCCACCAGCTTCTGCAGACCCCGGAACCCCTGGAGGAAGGGGACAGAGCCGGGTGTGCGGGTCCAGTGACAGGCAGATGCTCCTGTGCAGAGCCCAGGGCTGGGGCGTGGATGCGCTTTCTCTTATTCAGCCTCATTTCCCCCAGAGTTTGTAAGGCCCTTGTTCTTTTTCTTGCAGAATTTGCTGACAGATACTTGGTTATTCCCAAACCCTCCACCATTACACCCCTTCCTGTGTTTCTGGAGCTGTTTTGACCATGACTCGTTTTAAGGAATATATTGGCAGTGGACACAGTGCACACACACGCGCGCACACATGCACACACGCACACACGCACACACATGCACACACGCACACACATGTGCACACAACTTACGAATCTAGATTTCACAGAACGTGGTCTCCCTTAACCTCGAATGATGCCCTCTGACGTTTTCCATTCAATGATGCTATTCCATGCTGCTGGCTGCTGGCTGCTGCGCTGACTACTTAGTGGCGAAGCTGGAGTGTCCCCAGGCCCGGGTCCCCAGGCCTCCCTGCAGCTCTGCCTCGGGGCTCTCCTGGACCCTCTGGTCCCGTCTGGAGACTGCTTGGCTCCTCTCCTGGGCTGGTCAAGTTTTGCTGGTCTCACGCTTCCCCCTTCATTCTCGTTCTGATTTACGGGAGTCACTTCCAATTCACTTACTTTCACTGAAGAAAACAGTATTTTCAGTGACTCTGCAGGAGCATTTTCTCCATTTCCCAGAAAATCAAAAGTGGAAGAAATAAACAGAGGGAAGATGGCAGGGAGCCCTGGAGCGAGGACCAGGCACGGTCTGCTTCTGCACGGGGCCAGCGACGCCCCGATGGAGTCAGGTCCCACTGGCACAGCTCTGGCACCACCCAGAGGTGGGAGGGAATGTCCCCTGTGGCTCTACCTAGTGACAGGTCAAGCAGGATGAGTCTATTTGGGGCCTTCCTGGCACTATAAGAGGTTTAGCAGCATCCTTGACCCCTACCTCCTGGACGCCAGCAGCACCCCCACCCCAAGGGTTGTGACAACTAAATCTGTCTCCAGATATTGACAATGTCCCCTAGGGGGCTGGTTGTCCCTGGAGGAAGCACTCTCTCCAGGACTGACCCAGCCTGTGCCTACGTTTCTGGCAGCATCACGGCTGATTGATCAAGTGTCGGTGGCGCTCCAGCTGGTCGATTGCACCCCGGAGCCGCCAGGCTGGAGCGCGATCACCTGACACCTGTGATTTGCCGTCTTCTTCCCGTGAGACACAGAACCGAGCCCTGCGGCCCAGCAGGCTCAGGCCTGTTCCAGGTCACTCTCCTCAGAGTCAATGTCACTGCCGAGGGCAGGTCTCTGCCGCCTCTGAGCTGCTCAAGACACTGACACTCAGGACTGGCTTCGCAGCCACTGAACAGAGTCCCCTGAACATTAGGCTGAGCCCCCTCTGGGTTCCCAAGCTGCCGGTACCAGGAACACTGGCTGCCCCGGGGCCACACTGCCGTCCCCCTCTGCATCGGCATCTCAGTTCTGGAAACAGTCACCACAGATGCTGTTGGGACAACTGACTGACCAGGACAGGCCACTGGATTGAGACCAGAGTCACGATGGGAGTCTGAAATCCACTGAAGCATTCGCTCTGCGATGGCAGGAGCCCTTCCCAAACCGCCTCCTGAGGTCGGGCTTGGAACAGGGCTCTGCTCACGAGCTGCTGTCAGTCACAGAGCAGGCCCCGAGAGGCCACCTCCCTTCAACTGGGCCACCAACTAAGCCTGGGGACCACTAGCCAGAGGCAGGTGCATTCTCTCCAGTGACAGGAATCGTAACATGGCCAACCCAGCCCAGGGTCGAGGGTGGGATCAGCAGCAACGACACAGACAGGCTCAGAGCTGGGCAGCCAGGCCGTGTCCTCCTCCTGAGACCTGCGTCTGCTCCCCGATGCCCGCCCCCTCCCGCCCCTCACTGTTCCCCCTGGAAACGGTTTCCCTGGGAGCCGCTGAGCCTGGCTGCATCCTTCACAGAGCCCCCTGCAGCTCACCTGCCGGACGCCTCCTGCCTCCTCCCTGCACCTGGAGACACCTGAAGTTGGAGCTCACAGTGGAGCAGGGGAGGGGACAGTGCCTGTGCCGTGGCCACTAACGTGACCATCATCTCGTGGCAGATTCATCCTAAGAGAGTCGTCCAGTGCCCTCTTAGAGCTTTGATCACATCAGTGTCCTGCTCCAGAGCTGGTCCAGGGGTGAGGTGGGCACTCTGCTGTTCTTCTAACTGAACCCGTTTCTTCCTGCGACAGCTGAGGGCTCAGGTGGGAGCCGACTGGGGGTCTGCGGCAGGTGCAGCCTCTCCCTGCTACATCCCTGAGTCCACAGTCTTGCTCTGGGTCACTGTGGTCCTCCTGGGTGGTCAGGAGGATGTGTGTTGGGAGGAGATGTCCCAAAGGCTGGGCCGAGGCGTGTGGGGGTGTGGGGTACGGGGCTGTCCTGAGACCCCCAGGCTGGGCTGCCTTCACCTCCCACCTGGAAGAGCAGGGGCCGAAAACGGCGGCTCCCTCCCTGAAGCAGAGCAGGCTGCTGACCAGGCCCTGGGACCCGGCAGGTGCTCTCAGGTCTGCGTGTCCCCACCTGGTCATGGAGGTCGCTTTGGGAAGCCCATTCATGCCACAGTCCAGCTTGGTCTCCATCTGGCCCTGGGAAGCGCCCATTGTCATCTTCATGTTCCACGTCATTCTTGTGTCTCCTGCTGTCACAGGGGAGGCCGGTGACCCGTCAGAGCCCGTAACCCCACAGACACTCCCTGCAGTTCAGAAGGGCCCCACAACGTCTTCTGTGCAGTGCCCTCTGCATGTGACCAGTTCACAGTCAGCTGTTGTATGTTGGTGCTTTTCACGTGGGGGATCCTGGGACCTGGAACTGAAAGGTTTTAGGGGAGTCATCTTCGGGCGGGGGGCGCAGAGCCCTGGGAAGCCCTGATCTAGCACCCAGGCAGGAGACGCTTCTCGGCCGGCTGGGAAGCGCCAGAGTGGCTGTTGGTGTGCTGTGTGCCTGGGACGACGATCTGGCCCTGGGAGGCAGGACCTAGGGGAGAAGAGGCCCCCGAGGGTTGAGGGTCTGAGCCTCCTGACTGTTCTCTGAGAGTCCCTTGCAGGTGGCTCTGTCTTGAACACATTTTTCCGATGCTGAGTCAGCACTCAAGGCAGAAAGGGCCACCCTGCTAGTGAGGCTCGTCCCTCCACGGCAGATGCACCCCCAGGACCCCCTCACCTTTCCGGCTCCAGTGCCAAGCTACACACGGCAGCTCTGGGCTGAGTGGGGCTGCCTGGCCATCTCTGCCCGCAGTGCACACGGGCCAGCTGTGGGGTGGGGAAAGCCCGGGGGAGCTCCCTGGATAGGTGGGTGCCACAGGGGCATCAATCTCCTGTGAAAGGGACACCAGATCACAGATTGGACAGCCAGGCACTGGGCTGCCACCTGGAGAAATAAGCGTCCCATGGAAAACAGGCTGTAAATATCCATGACCCAAGCCCCGTGGAGCCGAGGGGGCAGGCTGCAGTCTATCACCACTGTCCAGAGAGCATGGCTCCAAGACCAGATAACAAAACCAACCCCGTGGCCATCAGCTACAGAAAGCAGTGCAATGTCCAGCTAGTGGCTTGTCTTCCGGCTCCTATGGCCAGGGCCTGAGGACTGAGGCTGTGTGGACCTGTCTTCCGGAAGACACTGGGTTGACCACTGTGCCTTAGCACAGCGGGGCCGGGGCAGCTTGCCCCAGGAAGAGAAGGCACTTGTGAAACCCTCCAGATGACGCCATCCAGCCCACACTGTGCTCAGTATCAGACAGTAAACGCTGAGCTCCAGCTATAAATGTGTCACTGGTTCCCTCCAGGATACAGCCTAGAGTGTCAATCCTGAAACAGGTGACATCCAGTCACCAGTGTTCTGCTGGAAACAGGAGAGAGAAATGTCCCCCATGAAGCCCCCTCCTGGGGACTTTGAGGAGGTGCCCAGTCCCCTGTCTCCAGGCGGGAGGAGGCGGAGCCAGGGCTGGCCTGTGCCTGGAGGGTTCTCAGGGGCCAGAGCCTCTGCCCTGCCCTCAGCACACTCACACTTCCCTGTATGAAAACCTGTCTGCACCAGTTATTTAGCACTGCCCGGGGCTCAGTGTGTCCTGGTGAGGGAGGGTGGGACCCAGCCCAAGCCCCCCAACGCTGCACTCTGTGGAACCTGTGTCCGCTCCGGGTGAAGCCCTGGGTCCACAACCTTCCTCCCGCCCACCTTCACCTCTGCAGAGGGGCCCTGAGGACGCCCGAGGCTTGGTCTTGCTGTGGTCAGGGATTCCCTGTCCCCCAGAGGGAGCTGAGTCACACTGGGGAGTCCAGATCCTCAGCTGGAGTGTCCACGGCAGGTTATTTATAACGACCAAAAACCAGAGAAGGAGGAGGAAGACCAAGGAGAAGACCACCTCGCCGTCAGGGTGGGGGGCTGTCGAAGGGGCTGTCGTGTCTCTGGGATGGAGCGTCCTGTAGCCCAGGAGGATGGCCAGGGGCAGGTACCTGATGCCACATGGGATAAAACCATCCAGGAGCAGATCCCGAATCCTGGCTCCACACCAAGGGGACTTCACGTGTGAGGGAAGACACTGGAGCTGGAGGCTATTTTCACCTACCTTAGGGATTAGTTTCTAAACTTTCTTCTTTATTTTAAATCAGGAAACAGCAAGTGTCATCAACAGGAAGGGAGTGGGCGCGAGGTGCCTGCTCCTCAGCTGGGACATGGTGGCCCCCAGACTCTGCCTTCTTCCTCGGGAGCCCCCAGGGCAGGGACCCCGTGCCCTTTCTGTCTTGGTGGCACCAGGACATGATCAGGGCTTGATCAATAACTGATGTAGGAAGACCCCAAAAGGAGCCCTTGGCGTCAGGGGCGCTGGCTGCTCCGGGGTATCCCACATGCTTTGCGTCCTTCATCTGTTTTCCTCTTTTCCGGCTCTCCCCCAGCCGACAGCTCTCCTCTGGCGCTGATTTTCATCCATTTGTGATGGGAAAATGTGCAATGTGCAGCTAGATGGAGCACCGGACCCTAACCGATTTCTGTTTATGAGAATTTCAGGACCACGTGACAAACTGACCATAAAGAGGCAACAGACCAGAACAGCCCCAAACCAACACCTGTCCATGTCACCTGGCTCCGTCTCCATCTCTCAGCCACCAACTGGAAGCCTTCCCGCCTTCCCAAAGGACAACAGCCCCGCTCCCCAGGGTCTTGGCTCCGCCCACAGAGGGAGGAGAGCGCATCTGATTGGTGGGAGGCTGACACTCAGCTCCACCCAGTGGCTGGTTCACCTGCAGAGGGTTGTGAGTCAGGAAGCTTCCCATCAGGTGGGAGGAGGTCCCCAAGAGCGGCTCACCCCCTTCCAGCCAAAGTGTGGTCCCTGGACCCGCAGCCCCAGCATCAGCCTCAAGAGCCTCTTAGAACTTGGAATCTCAGGCTGCATCCTGGGGCTAATGAGGAAGAAGCTGCATTTTTCATGAGAGCCCTGGTGATTCAGGTGCTCATTAAAGTCTGAGAAGCTCTGGGTTCAGTTAAAAAGGCATTTATTAGCTCGTCTGTCGGGAAGGCCAGAAAGCAGCTCCAGTTTGGTTACCCAGGGGCGCAAGGGTGTCTGTCAGGCCTCTCTCTGCACCTCTAACTCTTGGTCTTTGCCTCAGGGTCCTATGATGGCTGCCATGGCTCAAGCAGCATCAGACTGTGTCCAAAACAGAGGAGCAGGAGAGCTGGGGATTGTTCACATGTGTGTCTTGGGGTGTCTTTCCTGGGGCCTCTACTAGACACCCTGGGTTTCCATTGGCTGAACTGGAGAACACACCCACCCAACCAGTCATGTGACGGGGCAGAGCATTACCAGGCTTGGCCCTTGAACCATGACCAATCATGGGACCCCATCAGGGACAGGCTCTTCTCTTCCCTTAGCTCCTTGTTGTCTGCCAGAGACGGGGCAAAAGCAGAGTTCTGTTAGCAAGGAAGACGGAGAATGGCCTTCAGTGTCTGCGGTGGGCCCGGCTGTGCTGTCCTCTCTCTCTCTCTGTGACGCTGCCATCAGGGCGAGGCCCACCGTGTGCTCATGTCCTCGTGGAGTGCCCGTCTAGCTCTGTGGAGGAAGGAGAGGGCACCAGGCACAGACCCCGTCCAGCGTGGAGCGCAAGGAACAGCAGCAGCTCTGGGACCTGGATGCAACTTCTTGAAGAAAGTCTTTGGAGGGACTTGGGGCAAGTCACAGGGCTGGGAAATGAACTGTGAAGCCAGGCTCAGGGGGTGAGGTGACGGGGCAGCTTGGGTGCCTGTGTCCCCATCACAGGGAATCTGCGCAACCTGTGAACCCCGTGACACTGTGGTCCGGGTTCCCAGAGGACAGGATTGGCCCTTCATGGTGTCATGTGAAGCTGGGCTGGGGGAGGACCTGGAGTTTGGCTGGAAGTCCCACCAGGTCACAGGGACGGAAGGCAGAGCTCCCTGAGAGCCGCAGAAGGAAGGACGGTACCAGCCAGTAACCTACCCACCTCCACTGGAGCTGGTTAAGTCTGTGCGGGGTGATGTCCCCAGCTGTGTAGTGTGTCTGTACCGTCCCTGGTCTCCACGCGGGAGATGCCGTGACACCCCACCCAGTGACAACCAGAACTGTGTCTAGACATTGGCCAAAGTCCCAGAGAGAAAACTGCCCCTGGTGGTGGGCCACTCCCTTTCTGAGACTTAGCGCTGGGATTTACTGCCATAGCAACCCACTGACGATGGGTCCTTCACTGAACTCTTGGGGCTGCTGCGGCCTTCGCAGCCAGACAGGAACCAGCCAGGACAGTAAACGCTCCCCCTCTCACCGAGTCCCCCACACTGTGCAGGGACGTGAGTGACAAGGGGCCTCTGCTGGACGGGGAGCCCACGGCTGGGCCCCACGTGTGACGCAGAGCCAGCCCCTGGCAGGCTGGTCCTCAGGTCTCGAGACCCCTGGCTGGCTGCAGTGAGTGCCAGAGTTCTCAGGGGAGCCAGTGGGAACCCTAGTCCCCTGCCATCCCCCAGTGGTGGCCGCGCCTCCTCCCCTCTGGGCTCCCAGAGCAGCTGCAGCCTCTCCTACCTGTCCCCTCCTTCACAGTGACAGGCACAGTGTCCAGTTCTCAGGGCTCCGGAGGCGGAGGCCCAGAGCAGTTCAGAGTGAGCAGGGACAGCGCTGGCTTTGTCCTGAGGGGTCTGACCCGGGGGCAGCATCACAGCCGTGAGTCCCACAGGCCCCATGGCCCAGTCCCTTGAGTGGCCCTGGTCTCCATGTGGCCTGTGACCCACAGCCACTGCAGGCATCACCTGCGTCCCAGGTGCTCAGGGCTGGCTCAGGTCCGTCCAGCCCAGCACAAAGTAAAGGACTCAGGGGCCTGAGCTGGGCCCGCTCACCCCTGCGGCCCTTGGTCCTCCTCGGCCCCCCTGCTCCCAGCTCTGGCCGAGTCCTTGGCACAGGGTGGGCCTCGCCGTCGCTGTTCCTGTCATTGACAGGCGGTGTGTCTCTCTCTGTGCTCCGTCACACCCAACGGGGTTTTGTACAAGGTTATGACTCAGAAAATCCTCGCTGAGTGACGGTGAGGCTGACCAATTAGTCGATTTCCAGTTGAGTGGCCTCCCTCGTCCTTCCTTCGAGGGAATAAAACAAAAAGCTGGAAAGGTGCCTTCACCACTGAGCATCGACCCCCGGCTGGAGCTCCCTAGGCTTCGGGGGGCGCAGGGGCCCCGTGTTCCCTGTAGCTCAGGTCTTTTCAGCTTGGCTGCGGGCGGGTTGGGAACCCGTGAGGTGCAGCAGTGGATGCTGTAAGCCGGGCTGCGGCGGCAGCTGAGACCCCCTGGAAACGAGGCAGTGTTCTGGGTGGCCACTCGGCAGGGTCAGGGAGGTGACTGAAGACACAGCAAGCCCAGAAGCCAGCTTGGATGTGACAGTGCCCAGGGACAGAACTCAGCTTGACGGATGGAGCTGGGCTCGGAAAAGGCCCCCCCCCGTCCCAGAGGGGCCGCCTGTCGTCTGACAATTGGCATCTCTACCTGTTAACGGCAGATTGAAGGGACAGGCAGGAGGACTGTCTGCAGCCCTCAGAGGAGGGTGCACTTGTCCTCTGGACTGCCACACTGTCCTGCCTTTATGCAATGCTGTGGGATGGTCAGAGGTGAGGTGCTATGGCGTCTAACCGTGTCCCTTGAGAGCTGCCACCAGAGTGACGAGTGACAGGACACAGAGCTGGGGCAGGGGAAGGGAAGCTGGGTGAAGCTCTTACCCGGAGTGAATTCTCCAATGTTTTTGAAGTTGACGTTGATGTGGGTGGTATTAAGGCCAGGGTCACGGGAACACGTACTGACGTGGCCAGTGTGGTGGCCGAGAGGCTCTGGAGGAACCGAGGGGGAGCAGCCCTGTGCAGCTGCCCTTGGCCTCCTCCCGGGTGGCACCCTCCCGTCCCCCCATCTCTGGCCCTGAGACTTGCATGACACAATGTAGGCGGATCCTCTCAGCAAGGGGGGAGGACGTGCGGCCCGTCCCTGGGTGTCCCTGGATGCAGCTTGGACTGCATAGTCCCCCGAGCTGCTGTGTGTGGGGGGGGTGGGGGGGCGGGGCTGGGTCAGGGGTCACTTCGACTTCTGGGACAGAAAATACATCTGCATCGCTTTCTGGGCAGGCAGTGAGAGGCCTGGGGGGACGCGTCTGCACATGGCTCCCCACGGGCAGCAGAATTGCAAACAGTCCTTGAAAATTGGCCCCAAAGACCTGCCCGCATGGGTGAGAAGTGCCGTTTTCCGCAGTTTCATTTCTGCACTGGAGACATTGGACCCATACGCTAAAGCTGGTCACACTGTGTCCCTCTGCACCAGGCCTCGGCCTCCCTCATGTGCCTCCAGGCCGTGCCCCGCAGACCCTGCAGCCGAGCCACGGGCAGAGGAAGGGGCTGGGGCGGGGCTGGCGACTCTGTACAGGCCACTTCTGACCCAAACCTCTGAGACGTGATTCACGCCTTGTTCCACGCTGCTGTCCCCAGGGTTGGCGTGTTACCTGCTGCAGGCTGGGGAATGCCCTGCACCTTCATGTGCACTGCCTGCCCTGGGAGCTGCGCCTGTCTCAGTGTGTCTGCACATGCTCGCCAACGCCATGGCGTGTCCCCCATGTTACGGCATGTTGTTGATGCTGACACATGTCACGGCATTTCATCTTACATTGTGGTGTGGCACTCCGTGTTTGGAATATCAGACTATGTCCCGTTCTGTCATGTCATGGTACATTATATGTTACTGCATGTCACACGCCACGTGTTATGGCATGATACATGTTACAGCACGTTGTTGCTCATAGTACCGTGTTTTCACACCATGACATGTTATTTCATTATGTGGCATGTTGTAACATAATAAGACACGTCACCTTAGGACACTGCATGCCATGCCATGTTACAGAGTGTTGTCATATGTTATGGAAGTCTTGGGTATTCCACAGCATGTCATAAGTTGTGCCGTGCTGTGTTCCAACACATTATAGAATGCTGTATATGTCATGGTTAGGTTTGCCTTAGTGTGTTAGGGCATGTTATCACCATTTATGGCATGGAATTGTATCTCATAGTGTGGTCTGTTTTTGTGTGTCTTACCATGCCACGGCAGGTTACAATACAGGGCTGTGCATGTTATGAGGATTCAATATGTTCTGGTACACTGTAGCATGTTATAGCAGAAAATAGCACATGCCATTATGTGTTACAACATGCCTTCATGTATGTTCTATGTCATCAATGTCATGATGTGCATAATATGGCATGTTAACACGGGTCATGGCCTGTTGATGCAGCTACAATGAGCCATTGCATCTTATGGTACGTTCCATCATATGTTATTACATGTTATGCCTTGCTGTCTCACTTTATTATTTGTCATGACATGTTATCACATGTTATAACGTGATAACAAGCCATCATATCCTCCCATGTTATGACATGTAATTCCGTGTGTTGTGACATGCAATTTCATGCGACCATGTATTATATTGTGTCATTGCATCTTACAATATGGCAGCATTACATGCTACCACGTGTAGGGCTGTGTGACAACACCACATTATCACACACCACATGTCATGGTATGTTACCATGTGGGGGTGTTGTTGAGTGTAACCTCAGCATGTGACAACATGCCGTGACATGTCATTGCATTTGACAATATAGTGTCATCGCATGTTATAATGTGTTATAAAATATCATGCCATTTTATGGCATGTCCCGGCAACTCTTTTCATGCTACGACAAGGTATGCCATGTTGCCATACCTTGTTATCACATGTTATCAAATGTTATGCCATGTGGCTTTTGGTGTGGCACCCTGAGTGTGGCACACTATAGCACTTCATCGTGTGGGGTGTTCTGATACATTTCTGCTCCTTACAATGTAGTGTCACCGTACATCACAGTATGTCATGTCATTCTCCATACAGTAAGAATGCTGTGAAAGCCTGAGACGTTATCACATGCCACAACACGACACAGCTTGTTATAATAAGTCACTGTGAAGCATACCACGGCATGCCGTATGTTGAGGAACATTGGATGACAAGACATCACGTGCTATGGCATGATACAGTGTGGCATGTGCTATGGAGGGTCTGTGTACACAACAGTATGTCACAATGTGCTGCAAAATGCCATCACATGTCATTGTTACAGCTGCCATCATATGTTGTGCATAACATGCCCTCATATGTTGTTCTATGTTATCAATGTCATGATGTGCATCATATGGCATGTTAACACAGGCTATGATATATTATTGATGTCTTGACATGTTCATGCTATGGTGTGTAAAAGTGCTCTAGTGTGTCATGGCCTGTCACCAGGTGCTATGGCATGCTATAGCATGTTGTGACATGTTCTTGTACCTTATAGAATGTGTGTTCACATGCTATTTCGTGTTCTGTGGCTACATTTCACTTTGGGGTAGATCATACTTTTGTACCTTACAATGTGGTTATGCTATGAGATGTTGCAATATGTCACGGTGAGCTATTGTGTGACCACAGGCTTCGGGGTGCAGTGGCCCGTTATGGCATTGCATGTTGTGTCAAGGTGCTTACAATTCACTGTTAGCACAGGCCACCTCATGTGATGGTGTTGCGTGTTGTTATCACATGCAGCATCTCAAAATATGGCACTGTCGTGCACAATGTGTTGTGATATTTTATGGCATGTCACGGCATGTTGTTCTGTGTTGTTACATGCTATGACATGTTGTCTTTAGATGCAGCATGTCATGCCATGTCAGGGAGCACTACCGTGAATTGCAGCATGCCAGCATTCCTCATGTTGTGGTAATGTCATCGTGTGTTCTGGCGCGTTAGGGGAACTTACAGTACGGTGCCATCATAGATCAGGTTTGTTGTGGCGCAATATGGAAATTTATGTATGTAATCATATGTCACAAATGTTACAACTTGTCATAATATGTTATGACACATTATGTTAGGCTATGCCATCTTATTTGTGACATGTTATGATGTGTTGTGGCATGTTGTAATGTGTCACCTTATGGCATCACATGTCACATGATCCATCACATGTGTTTGCCATGTTATCACATGTTCTGACATGCCACGCCACCTGAGGTACATGTTATGTGTTGTGGCACATCAGGGTATGCTATCACATGCTATGATATCACATGATGTGTTATGTGATTCATAACATGCGGTGGCATGTTATCATGTGTTATGGCCTGTTTTGTCATGTTGTCCCATGTTGTGGCAGTGTTGTGGAATCCTCTCATGGCGTGTCACCATTTGGTATCGCGTGTTGTGCTGTGCTATGGTATTTATGTTATGTCATGACATGTTACCCTGTGACATGATGTGTTGTGATATGTTGTCATATGTTACGGCCGTGTTACTGTTTGGATCTTGAATGTCCCCACAAAAGCTCATGCGTCTGGCAATGCAGGAAAGTTCAGAGGTGGAATGATCAGACGTGACAGTGGTGGCCTTGTCTGGGCATCACTCCATCCGAGGGCTTAACCATACGGCTGGTCACTGGGTGGTCCCTCAGGCAGGTGGGATGTGACGGGAGGACGTGGACTGCTGGGGCCTGGCCTGGACTGTGCTGCCCTTGGCCCCTCCTAGCTCTCTGCTTCCTGGTGGTCATGAGCAAGCCTCTCCCCTGATGGCCTTCCACATGAGGCTCTGCTCACGCGGGCCAGGGCAGCGGAGCTGGTGACCTTGCACTGGGACCTCGGGAACTGTGGCCCAGACAGACCGTCCCTCCTCTAGGCTGCTCTTGCCAGGTAAACGCTGACCAACAGGGAATGCTGTCAAGGGTGTGGAACGTGCTCTACGGAGTGGCAGGGAATGGGGTGTCGGGCTTGTTCCTGTCCGTTGGGCATGCAATTATATCCCATGGTGTGCTGCGTTAGCACGTGCTGTAGCTCACTTTGGCACGTTAGGACACGTTACTGCATCTTAAAATCTCGTCACCCTATGCCGTGGTAAGCTGTGCGCGTGTCAGGGTGTCACGATCTCTGTTCCGTTGGATGCGTATTTATCTATCACTTACTGTAGCACACCTTGGTTGCTTCCTACTTTGGGCAACTATAGATGAAGCTGCTGTAAACCCTCTTGCACAGGTTTTTGTGCTCATGAGTTTTCAGCTCACTGGGGTGAATACCAAGGAGTGCAATTGCTGGATCACGTGGTGAGAGGACATTAAGTAAGGACCCACCAAGTCGACTGCTGGTGGCCGCGCCCCTCTGCGCCCCCTCCTGTGCTGATCAAGAGCTCCCAGAATCTGGGCAGTCAGGATGTGGGATTTTCTCAACTCTCACAGGTGGGTGGTGGCTTCAGCTGGTTCACTGGCAATCGCCTGGTGGCATAGGGCGTTGGGCTCCTTTTCAGATCTTGTTTGCTGTCTGTATCTTCTTTGGTTAGTTCTTTGTAAGGTCTTTGCCCTGTTTTTCATTTAGGTTATTTTCTAATCATCAAGTTTTTAGAATTTGTTTTGTATTTCACACAACAGTCCTCTGTTCCTTGTTTAATCCGGTTGTCCTTTTTTTTTTTTTAATTTGGTTCAGAGAATTCTTTATGTATTTGTTGTCGGAACAGCTCAAATGCACATGTTGCTGCGGTCTTTTGCCCACCTGAGATTTACCTTTTCACTCCCTGACACTTTCCTAACAGTGCTTTTGTGATTAGAAATTCTGAACTTCAATCAGTTCAAGGCAGCAATCTTTCCTTTCCTACGGAGCTGAAGAAGCCTTTGCCTACGTCTGGATGCAGCTTGATGGTTTCTGTTAAGCAAACATTCAAAGATCGGCAGGTGGTACAAGCCTGGTCACTGAGGACCTGTTTTCAAGGAGGATCAAATTGAAGAGGAAACCCCAGGATCCACACTTGAACTTCCTGGTTCCAAAAGGCATACGCCCACCTATTGGTTTATGCTGCCTCTCTCCTACTCAGGCCTCCTTTGGTTGCAAATGAGTAAAATTTAACTCTTGAGGTTCAGAGGAAAATTGTTGGTTCACGTAACATAAGATCCAAAATGTCTGACTTCAGGCATGGGTGGATCCAGGTGCTCACATGATGGGGAACTGGGTCCTTCTCTTCATCTCATGGCTGTTTTCCTCTGTTGGCTTTATCAGTAGAAAGATTCCTTCATTTTGTAAGCAGCCCTGTGACACTCTATCTTCCAGAGCAGGGACCATGAAATAAAAGATTGTCATAGGGGTGAGCTTGGGGTACTCTTGAGGCAGGAGAGTGATCCAGAGGGGGGAAGAATGGGCCCGGGTCCAGAGCACCCAGGAACTGAAGCGATAGGAGTTGGATTTAAGATGTGAGGGAGAGGAAGGGACAGGGGGACATCAGGGTCCCAGCACGAGCCTGGGCGGATGGACTCACCAGGCTCTGAGGTGGGGGCACCTAAAAACCCCTTTGAGGGTGAATCACTGGGGGGAGTTCAGAGACCCACAAACCCCACGTGACCAAGCACAGAAGGTGCTCAGAGGGTGGGCTGGGCTGGGCCCGGGTAAGGAGCCCTGTGCAAGTGGCCCGAGGACCCAGGAATTGAGCAGAGTGGAACCAGAGGCGCTTGGTGAAGCCCGAGGGACCCTGCGTCCAGGGCAGGGGGGACGAGGAAGCCTGGGGAGGCCGGCAGGTGGGGGGGCAGGACCAGCAGGGAACAGGGAGGAGGAAGGAGGAAGGAGGGGCTTGGGAATACTGAGCTAGCGCTGAGCTCGGGTGAACTGAATGTGGGGTTTCCTATTTTTCTTTTCTGGCTTGGGGGGGTTGGTTCTGGGGGTTGAACCCAGGGACACTTAACCCCTGAATCACATCCCAGCCCGTTGTATTTTTTATTTTCAGACAGAGTCTCACTAAATTGCTTAGGGTCTCTCCACATTGCTGAGGCTGGCCCCCAACTTGCAATCCTCCTGCCTCAGCCTCCCAAGTCACTAGGATTACAGGCAAGTGCCACCACCCCTGGTAGTTATTTCAGTTTAAAAAAAAAATTAATGTACCCTCTCCCCTTCCCCTCCGTGTTTTATTACCAGGTCTCCACAATGTGAGGGAAGAAGGTGACAGGTACTCGTGTCCCCTGGGTGTCCTGCCTAGTGAACAAGCGTCCCGGGGAAGGTCACTCTGGCTGGACGTTTCTGCTCAGGTTAGTTTTGAGGTTGTATCTAAACATGTTTGTTTGCTTGCTTGTTTAGTTTTGTTTTGGGTGAGGGTTGGGGTAGAGGCTCTTCTTACACAAAGTCCACACACTTCTTTTATGGGGAGGGGAGGGCTAGAGGTCACTTGGAACCCTCTGGGGCAATGCATTCAACAGCAACTCTACCTGGCCAGGTGTGAATGGAGCACTTGAGCTCATGTTCATGAAAACACACGTCACCCTTCCCTCGGGGGCTGCACGCTACGCTACAGTCCAGCCCTCTTCCCTTGGGGGCTTCACGCTGTCTTGCCAGGAGGCTGGAAGCTGGCTGCCGGTTGGTCTTCCACAGCCATAACAAACTACCACCAGCGGCGGTGTAAGCGACAGAAATGGATTTCCCCAGAGTCCTGGAGGCTACAAGTGGAGACCAGGCCGTGACGGTGTCCTCTGAAGCCTCTCTCTCCTGCACCGAGGGCCATCTACCCGCTGTGCCTTCCTCTGCACAGGCCTGGGTCCTGATCTCCTACAAGAACACCTCCATCTCTGACCATCTCATTGAACCTTCCTGACCTCTTTGAAGGCCCTGTGTCTAAATATAGTCACGTTCGGAGGTCTTAGGGTTCTAAATTTGGGGGGTCTACAGTCCAGCCCCTAAAGGCCATTTTTCATGAACATATTCCGTTCCTTCTTTGTCATGACCTTCACTCCCCCTGATAACCCTCTTCTCCTGTTCTTAGAGCTCTGAGTAAAGCCACCAGGAAGATCTCAAGGGGGACTTCCTGAGCTCAGACGCAAGGAGCAATGGGTGGTGCCAAGAGTGTGACAAAGCAGCCGCTGGCTTTGGGACACTGAGGGTCCAGCTGGCGGACAGAAGCACTCAGCACCCACACACGGGAGGCCCAGGTTGGAGAGCCTCGAGGTCGTCCTGGCCAGCAGAGCTGGCCATTCCCAGCCGCAGGAGAACATGCTGTGCGGCTCATGCGAGCTCCAGATGCCCCCTGTCACCCACATGTAATGGAAAGCCAGGCTGCCCCCTCCCAGTGACTCAGCACGGAGGAAGCCATCAATTCCAGGTTTATATTTAACTGTGAAATGCAAAAGACACGATCTGTCCTGGGGACAGGGACGGGGATGGGAAGCAGCATTTTGCAGACTTAAGAAGCATCTTGGGATGAGATCGTCCTTGGAATGCTGGAAACGGGGTGGTGGGGTGGGGGGGGCTGCCAAATCTGTTGGTGGGGGGAAAAAACAAACCCATTTTGTATCTTGAAGCTCTTTAGGGATATTTTATCAAAGGATCCGTCCCAGGGGTGTTATTTTGGGCTCCATCTGATGCCAGCTGACTCGCTTCTATTTAGCATTTCATTGACTTTGAAAATCACGAGCCCAAATTACAGTCTCTAACTAAAGCCGGGAGAGGGTCTGAGCAGACTGATTAATATATTCCCTTCTCTCCCCGTCTCCTGCTTGCTTTAAATGATGCATGAACATGCCGCACGGATTATTTATTTATTCTGGAAGAAAAGAAGAGGAAAATGGGGGTCTGGTGGCTCCAGGGTGAGCCCTGTTCCTCTTTGTCCTCCAGCTGGTCATCCACACGGAAGCATATCTGGGCCCCTGGCCTGGCTCCCGGGGCCACGAGTCAACATTTCAAGCCTGTTAACTGCTCTTAATTAGGAAAAGGTAGCAGGCTAATTAGCAAAGGACAAGACCACAGGGCCTCAAGGTGGCCCCGTGGATGGCCGATACTTTGGAAAGAATTGGTGCTGCGTTTTACGTTTTACGAAGTGGAGGGGCCAGAAAATGAATCACCTGTTGAGAAAGCAACTATGAACTCCCAGGGGGCCTTCTTTTTCAATGGGGCCTCTCAGATGCCACACAGGGAACCCATCCCCGTCTTGTCTGTTGTCACAGGGCTTGTGAGGCCTAGGGAAGGAGGGGCTGCCTTTCCCACAGTCCCCTCCGGCCAGCCAGCCTCGTCCCTGCTCCTCCTAAAGGAGAGAATTTAAAGGTCATTCTAAAGTGTGCCGCAGGTTGGATCGTGCTGCCCCGTGACAGCCGGCAGGCGCCAGGGGACGAGAGAGAAGAGCTGGGAGACCCCGGAAGTCCTATGAAGAAAGCAGCGTGTGACAATGTTGGCCCGTGGGCGGGGCGGGGGGACATTTGCCACCAAGATCCCCAGGAAATGTGCGCCCCACTTAATCCCGAGGTGTCTGAGTGGCCTTTCCTGATGGTCTTCATATTTACCAAGCTGCCTTAGGCTCGTCAGGCCAGGGTTCTGCCACTCCCAGGCCCTAAGAGGGGACACAAGTGTCCTCCCCAACATGGAGCACAATTCCCAGCCTGCACCCATCCCCCAGTGCCCTGGGCCAAACTGAACCGCGGGTTCCATGATGAAGCATCATCTCCTACGGAGCCGTGCCCATGGGTCCCCAGCTCCCATGGGGCCAGGACCAGGAGCAAGAGGCAGAGGGGCATCTGACGCCCAGGGGCCATGTTTACACGCTGGGTAGACGCCTGCTGTTTGCCTGCTAAGCATCTATGGCCTCTGTCCTGCCATCTGAGATCCTGCTCTCCTCTGAGAAGCCACCCTTCACCTGTCCCTCCCAGGTGGCTTGGCGGGGTGGGGGCTCTGTCTGGGGTGAGCCCTCCCCAGTAGCAGACTTCCATGTCACTCATTTTACAGGTTAAAAATCTCAATTAGCAAAAATATTCTTAAGTCTTCTCCTCTGGCCAACTACTGTGACCTCTTTGAAGATGTGGAATGTTTACTGGGAAAACCCTGTGGCCTCTCCCGCAGGGTCACTGGGCCTTTCAAAGGCCTCTGTGGAGGTGCCCATCCTGGCCTGGGGGTCTGCTCCACCCTCTCTGTTGGTCCCCCCTCCAGCAAAGCCTCGGAGGGGCTGTGGGTGCGCACACGGAGAGCAGGACGTCCCTGTCCTACCTGGGGCTGCAAGGACTGCGCTCCTTCCTGCCACAGCCCAGCCCAGAGCCATGGCTTGTCTCCCAAGTCTGAGATGGGGACTTCCCGGGGGCAGCAGGTGCTGGTCCAGGGGGAACTGCTAGAGTAGTCCATTCTCTCGGCCACACAGGTGGCCTCAGGGTCACCGAGGGGTCCAGGCAGAGCCAGGCAGAGCCAACCCTCCCACTGCACTGGGGGCACAGAACTCAGGTTTCTGTTGAGGTTCCTGGATGTCAGAACCCAGCCATGGGGAGAGGCTGCCTGTGAGTGGGCCCTCAGGGGCCAAGGCTGACCCAGGCTGCGGGGGACGCTGCTGGGCCTGAGGGCCTGGGTTTAGCTGTGCCTGAAGCTACACCCACATCTGGACTTTCAAAAAGGTACGAGCTGTAGCTCTTTCTTTCCCCTATTCTTTCTTCTCTACTTTTTTTGTTTTTTTTTTCCTGAGCATTGATGTGACTTCTGTCACCTGTGATTTAGAGTGCTGATGAACAGAGACCCACGCAGAAGCCACCCAGGTTCCCTGGTGGACGTTGGTCTGTGTTTGTGGCTTAAGCTGTGAGAGCCACAGAGGACACCTCGCTGACAACAGGACACCGTTGCTACCTTTAGCTGGGGGCTGACCGGGTTCGGCTTTCCTCTTGCTGGCCTTATGGAGGTCCTGGCTTGGTTGCGGTGCTTCATGGTCCCCTGATGTGCCAGTCCAGCAGGGGCTTCCTGTGAGTGTGACTTCACAGCTTGACTCACAGGCAAAGCCACCCGATGGCATGATGGTCCAGGTTGGGCCAATGAAAAGATGCATTGAATTAAAACGAAAGTCTTGGTTTTCTTGGACACTTAAGCTGACGCCTGTTTGGGCCGGTCCTCGGCCTGCGTCTGCACTTTCCCTCTGGGTGTGGCTCCGGTGTGTCCCCTGGTTGGCCTCTCCCTTTCCGCCTCCACCTTAACTCTCATTCCCGCCTGGACCAAGGTCTAGGTCTACTAAGAAGACGGAGAACGTGGAATGCTCAAGGTCACCCGTGGTGCTTTGAATGTTTTCTTAAAGATTGTTTTGGTTTTGGCAGGATTCAGAATCCTGCATTCTGCGATGTATCTCTTCGTGTTTACATATTTCTTTTACAAACAGTGATTTTCCTTCGGTTAGACTTACGTCCTGCCCTTCAGAGGCCGTTATTTGCCTCATAGTTTGCTGCCACACAAAAGCAAATTGTTTAAAAGGAAAGAATAATTTATATTGCTTCCACAAGAGCCCCAAATATAAAAATTTTGCCAATGGATATATCTGCTATTGATGTGTGCAATCACCTTTTAAAATTTGTTTTTAAATTGTCAATGGACCTTTATTTTTTTTATTTTATGGGGTGCTGAGCATCTAACCCATGCCTCACACGTGCAAGGCAAGTGCTCCACCACTGAGCCAACCCCAGACCTTGGAATCACCTTTCATACAGAGGCATAGGAATGAATCTTGGCATTATGTACTACACAGTGTAACTCTTAGGGAAAAAAATCTCCAAACAGACTCACCTTCCAGCCAGCGGTTTCCACAGCCCGAGCCTCAGGACTGTTGTGGGAAAGACTAGGCACGAAATTCACCGAGACTGGGACTTGGCTTAGGGTGACCAGGGTCGCATGCTCTGTGCCATTGTGTGTGTGTGATATCCAGAGAAGCCTGCGGTCTGCACGGACAGTGTTTGCTTCTAGTTTTAATTACTGTCAGCAGGAGAGGGTCAGCTACCTGAGGCAGGGGCCTGGCCGACACCCTTCCCGGACCCTGTGGGGAGGCACCTTCAGAACTGTGTGGCCCCCTCGGGAGGCAGCTGGACTCTCCCGTCTCTGCCTTCGGGACGTGCAGGGTGGCAGCTGCCTGGGTCTCTGTAAAGTGAGCGCTCTGTCCCTGGCTGTCCCTTCCAAGGTGACATGAGATCTCTCTTCCTAGGATCCCGCTCTGGCTCCATCCAGACGGGGAACTCAAGGAAAACCAGCGCCCTCCGGACACGGTTCACCTCAGGCCAGGCCCACCAGGGCCAAGGACACCCAGGAACCACCGGCCATCTGGCCAGGGGCAAAGCCGCTGGCTCCCTGGCGCTGCCTCTCTGGGACGGCCTGTGGGAAGAGGCCTGGGCACATGGCCATGAGCCCTGGGCAGCTCTGCCCAGGCAACACCAGGTGCTGGGCCTCCTGCTGCTCCCAGTCCAGCCCTGGGCTGAGGCCCGGGTATGGTCATGGGCAGGAGGGTTCCTGTTGTCCCCAGCCTCCCATCTGGATGCCGTCAGGAGGCAGTGGAGGCTTAGCATTTGAGATCCAGCAACTTTTCAACAAAGTCCCCAAGTCCCCAGGGTTCCCTTCCCAGAGAGGTGCCACCAAACACTTTGCCTCCGAGGCCAACACCCCCCCGTGTCTTCCCTGGGTCTCCCCCTTCTTCCCTTCACATGGAAGCCATGGACTAAACACTCCAATCTGCTCCCTCTACCCCCTGCCCTTGGCCCTGGGCCTCCATCCTTAATGACAGGGTCCCCAGCCCCACTCCTCCTCCCACCCTGAATCCCACCCTCCACACGCCCCAGCCTCAGCTCCTCAAAGCCAACCAGACCACGTCACCCTGAGCAGAGCTTCGTGACCCTTCCACACTGGTGCACTCCACCTGCCGTGGCCTCCCGCAGCCCTGCTGGTCCTCACCATCACCACCAGGTCCCCTTGCTTCCTCTTCCCAGCCACTTGCCTGAGGGCCTTTGCACATGCCATGAGGTCTTCCCAGCATGCTCTTGCTGCACCTGCTCCTCAAGTCCTTCCTAGCTCTGCTCAGGTGTCCCCTGTTCAGAGTCCCCTGATTCTCCACCTAAGGAAGTCCTCTGTGCTCCTGCATCTCCTCCCTACTCCTTCTCAGAGGCTGCCCCCATCTGAAGCCGGTTGGCTCTTTCCAAGTCTTTCCCTGTCACTTGCACCCGGGGGAACATGAGCCACATGAGAGAAGGAAGGTCACCCTCCCGTTTGTTGCTGGATCCCTGCTCTAAGGACAGGGCCGACTGCAAACGAAGCTCTTGCTGAGCATTTGCCAAAAAGCTGGATGAGAGGAAAGAGCCTGGGCCAGTGCTGGAATCCCAGGTATTCCAGCCAGACTGCGGGGTCAGAGTGGCCTTGACATCACTCAGCCACACAGGTTCCTTTTGCAAACATGGTGGCCAGCCCAGGGGGCTCCTAGGAAGGGCAAGTTCAGGCCCTTCCCTCTCACGTCATGCTGTGCCCCCACCACGTCAGGCCACCATGTAGCAGGAAAGCCCTCCCCAGAACGTGGCCCCTCGATCCTCCTGGCATCCAGAACCGTGGGCCAAACAACCTTTCGTTCATTACAAATGACTCAGTCCGTGGCCTTCTCTCACAGCAGCAGCAACTGACTAAGGCAGGTGGTGTGAGGAGCGCCAAGCAGGAGGACCCGGGGTTTGCTGTGAGCAGTCGGGGGACCCAGGTGTCCTCCAGTGGGGTGGGGGTCCAGGAGGAGCGGTGGGGGAGGGAGGAGCTGTGTGAGCCCAGACCTGGAGCAGGAAGCCTTCAGAAGGACAGGCCCCAGCCGGCTCCCCAGGCTCAGCCTCTCCCTTCATTTCCCCTGCAGGGACCATCCCCTGTGCCACCTAGTGAGTGAAGCCACCTGCCTTGGCTCTTGTCTCTGAGGGATAAAGGTCAATGTCACAGCGGCTCTGCTGGGAAGCTGCCTTCAGGCCAAGACCTTCAGATTCAATGAGAAATCTGCACTGATGAAATTTTCATTAAAGAAACCCCATCCCCCCTTGTCGTCTGGCTTTGCGTATCAGGCTAATTTGGGTCTGATTACCAGCCATCTGAAGATCGGAGCACTATTAAACATTCAGAGGAGCCAGGAGAGCGGCTCCCTCTCCTCTCACAGCCAGAGCAGGGGCTGCGCTCATGGTGGCCGCGGAGCCGGGCTGGCACCCAGCCAGAGAATGATCTGGTTTGAGGGAGACGCGACCCCTCTGCCTTCAGTGGAACTGAGCTGCTTGGCTTACAGGGCACACGATTTAATTGACTAAATCATCTAAAGAAAATTATTCCAGTCCTTGACCTCGTTTTACATCAACAACTGTGCCTGCGCCTGGCCAGGCCCCTCCCGCCTCTGAACCTCACTCCTGCCCCATCTGGAGCGCAGGGAGGTTGGGCCTGACGGGTGCTGTACAGGAGGCTGTGGGCTCAGCTCGGGGGACTCTGTCTGCAAGCTGGTTTGCATATTGGTTTGATGAGCACCTTCCTGGCATTCATGATCCCAGGCCCCGCAGGGTCTGTCAGCTTGTCCAGTCTCCCAAGCACCCCACGAGCAAGGTCCCCTTACCCTCCCCACCTTACAGATGGGGAAACTTTTATCAAGAGGTCAGAGTTAGAAGCCCTCCCTGATTGGCAGGAGTAAAGGCAGGATGTGACCCTGGCTGCCTGGCTCCAGAGCCCTGCTCTGAGCTCCTGGACCAGCTGTTGTTATTATTGGGGGCAGAGTGTTTAGAAAGAAATTGTCAGAATTTTAAAAGTGTGTGTTTTCATATCAAATAGAACTAATTGGCTAAAATATTTGCTCTGTCAATGCTTGTTCTATACCTTGCCACAAGCGGCTTGTTCCAACATGCCCTCCGGGTGGAAGATCCTCCCAGGTCTACCTCAGGCCCCACCCCCATTTCCCTGTCACCATGACTGAATTTCACTTGTCTTTGGCCATTGGATTCACTCTTTTAGAGGCTTGCATTGCTTGACTACTTGCCTGGTACTGAAGCACTGGTAGGTGTCGTCACCTCCACGCTGAATGCCTTTAGATCTGTCTGCAGTCCTGCGATTTGGTTTCATGAGAAACTAGGAACTGAAACAATTTGCCATTTATCTAGATAGGAGATGTGTGGATCTCTCACCCCAGATTTCCAGGTGTCTGTGACTCCTCCAAGAGGCAAGAAGGGACCTGTGTCCACTTAGATATGATGAAATAGCCTGTATTAGAGAGAGAGAGAGAGAGAGAGAGAGAGAGAGAGAGAGAGAGCAGTTTGATTCGTTGATTATTTGATTAAAGGCTTTAGAAGACAAGCCAGGCTGCCAGGAATTGGCTGCTGAGAAAGTGGCACTTAGCAGCTCTGTGCCAAGTTCACAGGTGTGGGGAGACCATGGCTGACATCCAGGGCTGACGAGGAGGCCAGGGTTCCGGGGCCAGCAGAGAAGGAGGAGGCCCCGGCAGTGGTCTGACTCTCTGCAGCACTTTCCCCCGGAGGCCTTTGTGGATGCTGAAGCTGCTCAGGGGAACTGCTTGGCTTCTGAGCTGCAAAGCCCAGAAACCAGGTAGAGTGTCCACCAGCCTCATGATGCCACATTCACCATGGTCAGAGCTCAGGCTCAGCGAGCAGGAGTTCTGGAAGACAGGCTGGTCTTTCAGGTTAGACCCTGGAAGACTTGACCTCGAAGAAAAGAGAAACCGAAAAGCCAGGACTTCGAAAACAGAAAATGAGCCTCAAACTCTCTTAACCCCAGCTTTGATGATTAACCGGCCCCACCATACTGGCTTTCAGAAGAATTTACCAACAGCAGCCAGGGGCATCAAAAGACCCTACGTTTTCAAACAGAACGCCCAGCACTCATAACAATCTTACTAGACACAACAGGTAAAAATGACCAGAAGTCAAGAGGTGGAAAAACAAAGGACCCGGAAAGGCCCACAGATGGATAAATACTAAAGGGATCAGACCGACTTTGCAAAAACTATCATCAAATAGAGCAAGTATTTTAAAAACTGAAAAGTCGGAGCATTTTATCAGAGAAATGGGATTCATGAAGCAAGAATCAGATGAATAGTCTCAAACTGAAAAATTAGTTAACTAAGATGAAAATCACAAGAGACGGAAAGTGTCAGTATGAGAACATGAAGAAGGACCAGAGGAAGAGATGGCAGCTGAGGATTTTCCACAACAGATGAACTCCATCAGGTCACAGGCTCAAGAATTCCTAGCTTGATGACGATGAGGGAATGTACCCTCGGTCAGGTGGTGGTCAAACCTGCACAAAGTACATCTTAAACACAGCCAGAGAAAACCCAGGCGTTTCCTTCAGAGGAGAAACAATCTCCCAAGCACCAACTAACTCCTCCATCAGAACACGGAACTGGAGGCTCACGGGATGACGGTGACAACTATGACTATAAAGTCAAGCTATGACTTCATACCCATCAGAGTACACCTCTGAAGTGAAGACGAAATAAAGGCATTTTTAGACGAGATCGGGCGCGTTCAGGGTGGTATGGCTGTAGACAATAAAGGCATTTTTAGAAAAGAAAAAAAAATGGAAATAACTAGGAGGTCTACACTAAAATAGACACCAAAAGGAGTCATTCGGACAGAAAATACATAATTTTAAAGGAAAGGGAGGGTATACAGAGAGAATAAGGATCAACAGCAAAGGTGAGTTCAATGAGTGACGAAGCCCTAGCTGTGTCCTGTGGGGCTCTCGACGTGTGGGGAATCGAATGACATGGCAACAGTGGCACCAGTGGCCAAGAGAATGTCATGATGTGTCCAGCATCGGGGGGCTTCCCTGTCCAGGAAGTGAAGACTTCTACTTTCAGATGCAGTCAGATTCCCTAACACACGTATTACAAGAATAACGGAGAAGTTAAAATGAACAATCTGGTTGGAATTTAAACCCTGACTGATAAGTGCACCTGATGACACAAAGGCAGGAAAGACAACGGTGATATAAGGAGAAAGCGAATAGTAAGAAAGGGCGATGAAATCATTATTTCTTCTTTTTTTGGTACCAGGGATTGAATCCAAGGTCTCTTACCACTGAGTCACATCCCGGCCCTTTGTGTTTAGAGACAGGGTCTCACTGAGTCGCTTAGGTCCTCACTGAATTGCTGAGACTGGCCTTGAACTTGCGATCCTCCTGCTCAGCCTCCAGAGCTGCTGGGATTCCAGGCGAGCCCTGCAGCACCCAGCTAGAAGGAAGGCTTAGATTCTGTGGAGAGCTCCATTAAGTGCCCACAGAAAGGCCAGTCTTGTTCCCCTGTAGAGGAGAATGGAGCCGTTCCTCATCTAACCCCAAGGTCTTAGACGTAGATGTGCTGGTGGGTCATCTCGGGGGCCTGGGGCAATGCTCGACTCCCCAGGTCCAGCTTCAAGAGCGAGACTTGAGAACTTACATTTTTAGGAGGCCCAGCCCCCTCCCAGAGGGCAGCCACCTCTTGCGTGGAACGGGAAGGGGCAGGACGAGGGAGAAGGAATTGTTACCGTGTTAGTTCAGTCATTGGGAGCTCAGTGCTTAGTAAGGGGCAGAGGCAGGTGTTGGGGACCACATATCAAGTCAAGATGGCACCTGGAAGTTTTCCAGGAGGAGTGGTTTGTGAGGCAACGCCACCGAGCCATTAAGATGGTGGGGATTCCTTATTGGCTGACTGCTGTATCTGGATGATGCTAATTGAGTCAAGCTGTGTGTCATCAGGTATATATACCTCTGCTGTTTTGCAATAAAGCAGTTCCCGCTTCAACCTTCAAGTTGCTTGTCACCTCCCGGTTATTTTGCCCAGCTGGACTGCAGCAAATGGTGGCCCATACGGGGAACTCCGGGATGCTTGGGGGTAAGTGACAAGGAAAGCTGCCTGTCCCTAGAAATAGATAGGACGGGAGGAAAACTGCTTGCCCCTGAGGAAGCAGATAGGGCGAGAGGATGAATGGCCATTTCAAGAAAATGGAGAAGATTGATACAGTGTGTTTTTGTTTTGTTTTATCTTGGTGTGTTGTGTTGTCTTTGTTACGGATCAGAAGTTAGTAAAAATCAAACCAAAAGGGTGTTAAGTAAATTGCTAAAGGAAGGAGGCGCCTCAGTAAAACCAAGAGCAGTTAGGGCATACGTTGATAAAAGCCCAGGAACTCTAGTCAGAAAGAGGAAGAAAGTTCAGAAGAGAAAAGACTATCAGGGAAGGAGTTACAACAAAAGGTTGCTACTAACCACTTTTTGTCACAAGAGGGTGTGTGAAGTGGCGCGGCGCTGCGCGACAGTCGCCGTGTGCCGGTCTCAGGGCAGCAGGGACTTTCCTTTCCCTTCCCTGCACCGCCCCCCCCCCACCGGCCATGGGGCTGCCTGGGGAGCAGGACGTTGTGGTTGGCAGCGGAGGACGCGCCCGGCACCCCTGAGTTTGGCCATTTCCAATGCCAATAACTAATGAGTTGTCAGTTTTTCCCTATTTGCTGCAGGTGCTGCCTCGGGACATCCAGAACTCCAGTTTAGCTATCCTTACATCTGTGACGATGGTTCTCCCACACCTGGAGGCTAATGAATAATGAGCACCATTGAGGCCTATTTCAAATGTAAAAAACAGAACCTGTTAAGCTTACTTCAATTAATTGGTAGTAGTTACACCAGGCACTGTGTTAAGAAATAGCATATGATTCGGCTGAAAGCAATTTAGCAAAGTAATTTGGCTTACTACAACTGAGTAAGATGTTTGACATAAAAGCCTAACAGAATGTTTTAACCTACTCCTGTTTGTTTGCTTTCACCTTTCCTTTTCATTATATCTAATAATTTTGTTCAGGATAATGTACTAAATTGTTCAGAAAATTGTTTTCTTAGTGCCTGCTGGAATGCTACACAATTTTCTTTAGCCATCATAATTTTCTTTAGCCATCATTGCCAGAATTCCTACCTCCATCCCAGTGCTAGTGAAGACAAAAATAGAAGAATTTCCAGTATTATTGAAAAACCAAATGAGACTTCAGAATTACAGCTACCATCATCATAGCTGTTGCTGTTTCTGCTGCTGCTACTACAGCTTCTGCGATAGCTATCACAACAAACTGTATAAACTGATGCATCAATGAATAATGTAACTCAACAAGTAATGCTCAAAGAGTAGATTTACTTTAAGAAGAAATAATATATTAATGGATTCCTCTGCTTTAAGCTGCTTACAGAACTTACCTGGACTGTGTATCACTTATATGCATTATGAACCAATCTATGGATAATTGTAATAGTACCAGGGTATCTTTGCTGACGGTGTCATCGGTGGTACAGTTTTTCCAAGGGCTTCTTACTTGGAGCTGTCAATGGCTTGGTATCGTGGCATTTTGTATCCTCCTCCTTCTGCTTGTGGCAGGTTGCTTATGGTCTTTGTGTAAAAACCACTATGGTTGTTATCCGTAAGTATGGCTAAGTGTGTTGGGCCGGTAGTCAAAGACGGGTAAGATCCAATTACAATGGTACCGACCTAAGCCAGGAGGCTGACGATTTGAGGTCAGACCATCCTATGACGGGTAATGACCCTATGTAGTATTGGACAACCTAAGGCAGGCACGGTCCCTAGGCCACATACTTGTTGTTTAATAAATCAAAAGGGAGGAGATGTTGGGGACCACATATCAAGTCAAGATGGCGCCTGGCAGTTTGCCAGGAGGAGTGGTTGGTTTGTGAAGCAACGCCACCGAGCCATTAAGATGGTAGGGATTCCTTATTGGCTGATGGCCGTAACTGGATGATGCTAATTGAGTCAAGCTGTGGGTAACCAGTCAGGTATATACACCTCTGCTGTTTTGCAATAAGGCGGCTCCTGCTACCTTGGGTGCCCCCTACCTTGAGTTCCCGCTCAATTCCTGCTGAGTTTCCCCGCAATAAAGCAGTTCCCGCTTCAACCTTCAAGTTGCTTGTCACTTCCCGGTTACTCTGCCCAGCCGGACTGCGGCAGGCAGGTGCACCGTCAGCGCAGTGCAAGGAACTGTGCAGCAGCTGTGGGCCGGGAGGGGCCTTCGCCCCCCTGCAAACGGCCTAGAGGAACCACCGGGTCTTCCTGAATCCTGATCTTTCAGGCCTTGGCAGACCCATCCATCCACACAGCCCTGTGTTTATCCATTTCTGCAGCCCAAGCAAAGAAAATTAAAAATGGAAGAGGAGGCCGGCGGGGAGAGGGAGCCTCGTGTCGATCTGCAGGTCATCGGCTCTCCCTGGCACCCTCAAGGCCTGCTGGACACGGGACGCCGAGGTGAGGCTGCCCAGGGAGGCCGTGGCTTCAGAGGCCCTCAGCAGCTGGCAGGTGTCCCGGCTCCAGGTCTGCTGCAGGGTCCCTGCCCTCAGCAGTGGCAGGGAAAGCAGGGGTTGTGCCCAAGGCAGGAGGGGCTGGAGCCCGCCTGAGGGGTTTGAAGGTCCTTTGGTGACAGCCCTGCAGGGCCAGCTCTGCTCCCAGATCCACGGAGCTGCTCTGGTGGGGAAGACCTCGGGGGAGGCCTCGGCCGGAGGGAGGACAGGCCCATCCTGCCTCAGGCTTCTCCTGGGAGCCTGGGGAGTTTGGAGGGACAAGGAAGGAGCTGTCAGCCCAGTGGCCCAGGGTCCTAGGTCCTGCCAGGTGTCGATGGTGGTCCATCTGGCCATGGTGACTCTGTTGAACTTTACAAAAAGAAAAAGAAGAAGGGAGGGAGGAGGGAGGGAGGAGGGAGGAGGGAGGGAGGAGGGAGGGAGGGAGGAAGAGAGGGTGGTGGATATGGGGACGTCCTCCCTTCGTCAGTTTTGGAATTTTGCGGCTCAGGTTTATGACAGAGCTGACAGATGGACGGGCTTTCTGCCCGCCCCCCCCCCCCCCGGATGCCTGGAAGAATCAACTTTAAAAGATGCAGCGCTGGGAACGGCTTCGTGAATCGAGAAAGATCCAGGAGGAGGAGAAAACCCAGAACCCTGCAGGGAGAAGGAGCTGACTCCACCGAGGCCCAGGCCCTGGGGGAGGAGGAGCAGGGCTGCGGAGCTCTTGGGAGATGTCCTTCCAGGTAGAATGTGGACCACAGTAGGCCACAGGTCGGGGCGAGGACGGAGTAAGGACATTCCAGACCTGCAGGAGCAGAGTCTCCCCTGTGTCCTTCCTCGGGAAGTGTGGAGGAGGGGAGTCCCCCAAACGAGGCACAGATGGAGAAGGGGACACTGCGGGACTGCAGACACGGAGGCGGGGAGTCCCTGGGTGGGTCTGGAGCTGTGGGAAACGTCCAGATGGATGTCTGAAGCAGAGCTGGGCGCGGCCCCTCCCCCAGTGTTGCCCTAGGAGCACAGCCGTCCCCTGCCTGCGTGGGCCCTGTTGAGAGGTGGCTTGTGGCAGGGCAGAGTTTAGGGATGGCTAGTGTCAGCTATGTTTGTGGGACACCCAGGGAGATTGGGAAGTGAAGGTGATTACTTTAGAGAAACTGAAACACAACCAAGAATATGAGAAAAGGCCAATAAATTTCACACCCCCTTCCCAACTGCCGGTGGTGTTCACGCCTGACAGTGTGACCACGGCGCAGCCCCCCGGCCCCTCTTTATGAGGCATAACTGACAAACAGACGTTGCGTGTGTACAAGGCGTGTGGCAGGAAGTTGATCCGAGTGTGCGCAGTGCGACGGTCCCACAGGCAGGCCACGGGTCCCACCCACCGCCTCACGTGGGTTCCATCTTTCTTTGGTGGCGAGAATCCTTAAGACCTACTCCCAGCAGACTTCAAGTGTAAGTCCTTCCACACGGGCATGGACGCAGCCTCGGAGGCCACGCTCTGCGCCACCCGCGAGCGCTGCAGAATTGTCCACTCATCACTGAGGCTCGGCCCTTCGGACCACCTCCCCCTTTTCAGGTATCCCCATTTTTCTTCTGCACGGGAAGACCTGGCAGAAGGCACAGGATGCTGCCAGGTGACAGGTGAGAGGGACCGTGTGGGTGCAAGGCGCTGGTCAGAAGAACAGTCCTTGCCTCTGGTTTCACAGCCAGGAGCAGCGGGTCAGGAACTAGGAAAATGAGGCAGCCCAGGTAATGAGGTCACCGTGGAGCCAGAAACCCCGGGGAACACGCAAATCCCTGACGTGGCTGTTTCCGGAGGGCAGCGGTGGGGGCGGGGCTGGAAACGGCAATTTTTTATTGGCAGCCCTATAATCCTCCGACCCTGATTAAACAATCCCACCATCCTCGTTTTTAAAGAGTGTATGTTTTGGTGTTTGATTTTATATATAAATAAAGACACGCTACGCGGCTTTACTGCGGCTTTCCTGATAGTTTTGCGCGCTCCAGGAGGCTTTTAAGATACATGTTCATACACATAGTTTTCCCCTTTAATCACCACCTAGAGTTCCTTTGTAACATCGCTGTTGAATGAGGATGGACACCTGCACGGTTCTGAGCTTTTCCCCCCATAGACAAAGCCACACTGAGCCTCTCTCCCTTCGCCATGAGCACAGGGGTTTCCCTGAGCTAGATTCCTAAGCTGCCCTCACAGGGAGAGAAGGTCCACAGCTCTGTTTCGATGGAGAACACCAGGGAGCCAAGACTTCCAAAAGGACATAATAACAACAAAACATGGTTTTAAAATCTGACAATCCATATTTTCTCCTCTCCCATCGTCTTATGTTTTGCTGAGAAGTTTAGTGTTTGTTCCTTCCGCTGTGTGTCTACTCAACCTCTCTGTGCCCTCTGTTCATTTTTTTCCACAAACCCTGATCAAAAGCTTTCTTTTTCCCAGGCTCTGGCTGTGACAAGAGCTGCATGGTGGCAGAGTAGGGACTCCTGTCCTTGAAAACCCAAGAGATGCTTCAAATTCAGGACCGGGAGCATCCTGTCATCCTGTGTCTGAAGGTGGGACACAGGATGCACTGGCCAAGGAAGCAACAGCCACGGGACATGGTGTGAGTGACCCTCTGCCTGCATCTCAGATGGGTGGCCCCATCCGGCCAGCAGCTCTATCCAGAAGCTCTGGGCCATCCTGCTCTCCCCCTCTGTCCCTCCAAACCCCAGGCTAAAGCACATCCTGTGGGAGGGGTCCACTGCTCAGCCTTCCCCCCAACCGCTGCAGCCCAGCCGCCTTCGACTCCCATCCGATGCCTGCAGGTGGTCCCTCGTGGTCTCTTGCTCCTCCCTGGCCACCCATAGCCTGTCCACTCCCCACAGGGCCCCAGAGGACCTGCCAAAGGTGGGTCACCACTCCTCAGTGACATCACAAGGACGCATGGGCCACGTAGGAGCTCACTCTCCCCCCAACTCCCTGCTGCCCTGGAGCCTGATGCTGGTCAGAGGCAGGAAGAGACGCTGCTGCCCGGAACACAAAGTGTCCCACCTTGCAGTCATGGGATGGCGACAGAGGCCCAGGGCAGAGCGTTCTCTTCCACAGAGACCCAGAGGGTGAGAAGTGCCCACAGGTGCCAACACTGCTGACGGTGCAGGGCTGTGGTGACCCTGGGGGGCCTGTTAGGGCTCGGACTCTCTTGAGTGGCAGGTTTACACACACAGCCGCCCCCTGCCTGGTCCCACGAGCAAAGGAAACAAGAGCCAGCAGGCTCCTCCTCTTGGTCACCCACCGGAGAAATGAAGGCAGAGTGACAGGTGCCTTTAAGGACAGTCTTGGGGTGGTCAGGTGCAGCGGGAGGGCCTCAGCAGAGTGCTGCCCTCCAGCCACGCCCAGCACAGGGCCTGAGAGACCCTCTGGGCAGCAGGCAGGTCCCACCTGCATTGGGGACGAGGGGACACTCCCAGTAGGCGGCCAGAGCTGGTTCTCAGGCTTCAGCCCAGAGCCACAGGAGCCAGGGAGGATCTTCCCACTTCCGTGTCCCAGGTCCACGCACCCAATCGCTTTATTGGGTCTCAGTTTTCTTTCTTTATTGGAGATGTTTTGTATTAAATAGAGCCCGGTTAAAGCAACATGGCTATTTTAGATCTTTTTCAGCTTTTAATCTTATTTTTAATTTCAAAAACAATACTAAAAGATGATTTTATTAAAATTGAAATGACTTCAAAGCCTGTGAGGTAAAGGCCTCTCCTTTGCTACTTACTGTCCCACACCCCTGTTAATTCAGAAACTTCATTATTCCAAATTGTATTCTTCTAGACTAGTTCCTATACCTGCAGCCCTATAACTTGGGCATGCAGAGACACATATGTGTAAGATGTGCACCTGTGTAAATATTATTCATCTACATTTTTGCACAACAGATGTCTTAGGTATAACTTTCTGCAAGAACACACTGGCGTGTCGGATTTCTTGGAATGATCCCCCAGTAGCCCGGGATGGATGGGCCGTATCTGATTTGACCAAGGCATTGCTAGATAGCGGGGTATTTTCATGAATCCATCCACTTTGGCTGCTATAAATATAATGTAGAGGACATTCTTAAAATTTTAATGGCTTCCTCTGTTGTGCAGAAGTTTTTAAAATTTAATGTAGTCAGTGGCCAGAGAAACTCACCCAAGTGACTTAGGTGAAGGTAAATTGTTTTGATGAAAAACTCAGAGGTCAGGCCTTGGGTGCTGGTGGCTCGGGGGATGAGGCTGTGGGGCTGGGTGTTTGTTTCAGTTCTTTCCTCCGTGAGCTGTGGTCCCTGGGCTCCTGCCTGGTGAGATGGCTTTCGGCAGCTGCAGGGACCTTCTCGCTTATCGTGGTTTGGCCAGATGAGCCTTGGCCTGTCACACGGCTTGCCTGTCAGCCCCTCACTCCGCCAGACACAGGCAACAAGAGCCCGGAGGGAGCCCGCTCTGACAGTGACGCGGTGACTTCATGAGAGCTCTGGGTGCTTTGCAATTCCATCTGTCGGCTCAGGACGGTCCACAAATGGCTGGTGCATCGCTGTGAAGGCAGGAGAGGGGCCTGTCAGGAACGCTGTCACTCACACCAGACGGGGTGGATCTTTCCAGAACCCCACCCCTTCCACTCAAGTGCCCCAGTAGCCGCTGGTTCTGGAGCGGGGATCAGTTCCGCTGGCTGAGCCTGGGGGACTCCCCAGCTGAGTGACGGGACCAGGTCACATGCTCCACCCTTAGGCCTGAGCCCCACAAAAAGACGGGGAGAGTGAGGGCTTATTTACCCGTGTATGGTTCCCAGAGGGTGCAGAGATGGTGTCGGGAAGCCCCGTCAGGAAGTTAGCGCCAGGGAAGCCACGTGAACGTGTCATGATCATTGTTAATGTCACGTGGATTTCTGAGGGTGAATTGCTGGCCAGTGCTGGACATTGGCTAACGTTTCCTCCATTCTGTTATCCTCCCAGCAGTCAAGGGCAAGGGGGGCTTGTTAATGAGCTCATTCCTCCTTCTGCACTGCCCTGTTCTCTACCCCTTCCCGGGTGCCACCGGCCCCTGTGGAAATGATCTCCTTCTGAGTGCGAATCCAGGGACCCTCAGCGCATAGCAGCTCTACCCACCAGTGGCCAAGCCTCGTGCCCAGTAGAGCTGTGGATATCTTTAAAGACCTCATTTCCTCCCCCTCCCACTGTAGAGCAGGTGTCCTTGTGAAGGTTAGTGGTATCTCCTGCCTCCTCGCAGACTTTCTATTTCCGCATCCTAAGTGGAGGCCGTCCAATCTCACTTTCCTCTCCCCACGTGCCCATTAGCAGCTTATGAGAAATCAGAGCTGCACAAAGACCTGAGATCCGTCACCTCCTGCCTGGGCTCGGCTACATAAGCAATCTGAACCTCAGAGCTTCAAAATGACTTGGCAGTCTGTCTATAAAATGTCTCGTGGCCTGAACAGAGGTGAAAACATGCCCGCATACATTAGTGATCCATTGATTGTTTCTGGCGCTAGGTAACCTTTGTGCACCAAAATGAGAGAACAGCAGAGACCCGATCAATCAAACCAGCCATTAAGAATCCTGCCCAGTCCACAGGCTGCTCCAGCGCAGGGGTCCCGGGGAGAGAAGTGAAAAGAGAACAGGGCTTTAGCCATAAACTCGGAACATGCAGACAGGCTTGGACAAAGGTTGGCAAGTCTGATGGCTGTCCACTGCTCTGGCAGTGAGTGACTTTCCCCGAGCCCCTCCTGAGCTAAATACAGGAAGCAAAGTGCAACGTGACATTGGGGCTCTGGGACTAAGCGACACCTGCAATGTGATTGTCCTGCCATTTTCTGCAGATTGACTTGGAACAGAGGGTGCATGTTCACGGCCACATTCATGGAAAATAGGCTCACCGAGAGGAGAGGCGGAGGGCTCTCTTCCCAGCCAGAGGGTCTCTGCGGTGGTTCTTCCACACCAAGGAACCCAAACCCCTCCACCCCCCAGGCCAGCCACACACTAGGACTGTGCCCAATCCAACCACAATACAGGATGGGGACAACTGGGACAATGACCTGGGAGTTTTCATTAAATGGGGACCGATGGGCTGTTAGGTGGTTTTTTGATTTAAACTCAGACATTTGATGGAAATTTTCTTGAACAGAAATTCATTTGAATTCTTAAAAGAGGAAACCAAACTTTCAGAGGATACTTTCTTTGTTTAAAATTGTAATTTTGGGGAAATTCTCATCTCTCTATCAAAGAGAGGCGAAGAAGGAAGTTCATTGCAACGCAGGCTGTTTCACGAAGAGTGGAAAACGTGTCGGCTTCCTGTCTCACTGCAACCAGCTCCCGGGAGCCTAGTAAACAGCACCCCCTTGTTCTCCCGCAGCTCTGGGGTCTGGAAGGATCCCTTTCCTGGTCCTTTCTAGCTTCCAGAATCTTCCTGCCTTCCTCCCTCTCCATGTTCCTGCTTCCCAAAGCCATCGCTTAGCACCTTCCAATCTCTGTTGTCTCTTGTCCCGTCCTTCTCTGACCCTGACCCTCCTCCTCCCTCCTAGAAGGGCTCTTGTGATCGTCCTGGGCCCATCCGGATAATCCAGAGTAATCGCTCCACCTCCAAACCCTTAGTTGAGTCCCGTCTGCAAGGTCAGCTTTGTCACGTAAGGTCGGCTGTCACAGGTCCTGGGGAACCAGCAGGTGGACGGCCTTGGGGATGGCTATTCAGCCCTCACAGGAGGATGACCCAGGACGGGCCGCATCATGCTGCAGGAACAGGGGCTTTCACAGTTGAGACGGTCTCAGCTCACAACGCAGGTCCGTCTAGCAGGGCTGTGTCCCGCCATCCCCCAACTGGACACAGGTTGAGGGCATCTCCTGCCTTGGGCTCCTGAGAGCCCAGGCAGGACAAGGGGCCTGTCAATCAGCAACTGGCTCCTAAGCTTCTGCCCAGAGGTGACATGTGGGAGGTAGGGGAGCCACGGTCCCCACCCCCAGGGTTTTTGAGGGGCCTCCAGGAGAGTATCCAGTGAGCAGAGCTGGCAGGATGGGCCTGGTGCCTGCGTCCAGAGGCTGAGTCCTCTGGGCCTGCAGGGGAGGGATGCTCCCCTGCCCCTAAGGCTTCCTCCTGACGCTGCTCCGCTTTCCACACCGGGGAAGGTCAGGAGGAGCCTTGTCCAGGGCCGCCTAGCTGGGAGACAGCAGCTGGCCTTCAGCCAGGTCCTTGACCCTGACTCCGTAGCCAAACACGCACCTCCCCACACGTCCTGTCTCTTTAAGAGAGTAACAGGCCGAGCTCGTTAGAACCCGGCTCCATTTATTTTCCGGCATCTGCTTCATAGACGGTTGGACGTTCGTGTCAATTGTCCTCATTGCTGTGAACGTCGCCTTCCAATTATGCACAGCGTTCCGGCAGAGCGGCTCCTCGTCCCCTGACCGGGCTGCGGCTGACATCCGTCGCTGGTGTCTCGGCCTCGACTGACGAAGACGGCGACTCCTCACGTCACTTCATTTCTCCAAAGTGCAGATGACTCCAGACCAGAGGGCATGGGGGCCCGGAGCGCCAGGGGCTGCTGAGCGGGCAAAGGGACACCTGTCATGACGCTAATGCTGGGCTGCGTGGAGCTGGTTTCTCCAAAAACCTTAACGATTGGGGGTGCCCCAAAAGGTTTCTGGGACCCTCTGGCCTCTGTTGGCTTATGGACCCTTTAAAGTTCGAGTTACCCATTTCAGGTGGCATTTGGGACCCCAGCAAACGCTCTGTCTTGCTGGATTTCCCAGCGCATCCTGGATGATTCCTCCCTTCATTCGTGACACAGTTATTGGTGTCTATTGTGTGACGGACACTGTTCTATTTTAAAGCAAGGGATTTTTCAAAAAATGAAGCCTCTGACACGGGGAGGTCATCTTGGTGACAGAGCAAGAGCTCTGACCTGTGGTTGAATGTCTTGCCCTTACCTCAGGATGAGGTTGGGGGTGGGGGACAGAGTGGGGACAGGGCAGCCCTGGGAGGCCAGTGGGGAGACGGTTTTAACTGTGGCTCTGACCAAGGTGGGGTGACAGAGTGGGAGGAACCAGGCAGCACACGTATGGGTCTGAGTACCTTGAATTTCGGTGGGAACTTACCACGTTACCAAGGAAGGTGCAGAGTTCCAAAGAATTGCTTTTGGGTTGGTGGCGGCCACCTTCTCCTGCTCTGCGTGCATTTTTAAATTAAAAAAAAAAAAAGATACACTATTACATCTATTTAGATGGAATTTGTCCTCCTATTAGGATCCCAAATTGTGATTTCTGTCTTCTCAGAACATCCTACAGAAAAGACCATCAGAAGTGAATCCATATCAACTACAGGTTCCTGGGGGATAAACTGTGGCACTAGAGAATCAGTGACGATGATCTGCAGAAGAATGGCGACGGGGGCCGGGGATGGCTTGCTTCACTGGTTCGGACTCAAATGAGATGTGAGACAGATGAGCCAAGTCACCTGTTGGGACAGGAAGGTGTCACACACCACACGGAGCAAGGAAGGCGGAGAGACCCAGAGGATCCAGAGGTGCTTCAGAGACAGTCGGGTCTGGGCCTCTCTGGTGTCGAGGCTGTAGCGTGACACTGGTGTCGTCCTGCAGAAGGAAACAAGGCACTGTCAGGTGGCTAGCTGTCCCACATGGCTTCAGGTCTGCTGGTTTGCAGGACACCCAGCTTCTGCCCCTCAGGAAGGGAAGAAAAACCACGTCTCCGCTTCCTCCAGGAGGGTTTTGGGGTCTCGGCCAGCCTGCTGTGCTGGCCACACGTGTGGCAGGTCTTGGCAACACATCCTGTATTTTTCCGTAAGCAAAAAACTAATAAACCCCATGCAACCTGCTGAGGCATCTGAGGGCCAGCTGAGGGCCGAGGGCTCGCTCCCTCACTAGGCCGTCTCCTGCAGGGCGTGGGTCAGACCCAGGCACCTGCCTTGCCACCAGGTAGCTTTCTTTCCAGGAGCTGGTTTCATAGGGGGGGTGTAGCCAGGGCACCTGCCTCATTCCAAAGTCCCGGGGAAGGAGGAGATGGAGGCCAGGCCTCTCGGTGCTCTGTCCCCGGCGTCTTCTTGACCAGAGACAAGGGCTCCTGGACTGAGGCTCTAACAGGAGGGGGACAGAGAGCCGCAGGGCCGGAGCTCCCAGTCAGGGCCGGGCAGCCAGGAGGGCGAGGCCGTGGCTCTGCCTGGTAACTCACCATCGCTGGGTTTTGCGAACTCTGAAAACATGGCATAATTCAAAGGGCAGAGAGCAAGTGCCCCGCCTGTGGCTCCCCGGGGGTCTTGTGCTGTGACCGTGGGCTTAGGTTGTGACTGTGGGAGGCCCGGGGCCTGGGCATCCAGGACCCCCCACGCCCAGGCTCTGGCTACCTGGGGCACCAGTGTGCCGGGCGAGCTCAGGTCAGTCCTGGCCTGAAAGACCTTCCCCGTGTGAGCCCACGTGGCCTCCCTGAGGGTTATCAGCACCGTCCCACTCTCCACCCATCACTAAACTGCAGAACCGAGCCCTGCCTGGCTTAAGCAGGGGACATCCGTTGCAGGGCTAGTGAATGGTCTTATGTGAAGGTCATTTCCTGCCTCAGTCCTGCACTGAGGACCACACGCCCGTTTGTCCAGACCAGGCCACTCCTGGGTGATTGGCCCTACGGTCAGTGCCCTTCACCCTTACACACGTCCTGGGGGGGACTTGTGTCCTCTCAGGCCTGCATCAGCCACAGCCACGTCTAGTCATCAAGTTCAGTGGTCATCAGGCTGTTGTGGACATGGCTTCACTCGTGGGGGCCAGGTGACCGTGACATTTCCCGGGGACCCTTTTCTTGCAGTTGGTCAGCAATGTGAGTGGAAACCAACAGCTTTCACAGAAGCCCGAGGTGCCGCTGGCTGGACCCGCGCTGACCGCCTGCCTGTCAATAATGCATTCCTGTTGCCAGGGCAACGCTGGTGCTGTTGGGTGGGACCTGGCTCCTGGGTCCTACTTGGGAGCCTGGGGTGCTCCCATCCCCCACTGGCTGGGCAGGATGCTCCAGGTGCAAACCGAGTCATGGTCGTGAGATTTGACACCTGCTGCATCTGAGCCTCTAGAACATTACGTGCAGGAGAAGAAGCCCTTAAGTCTCTGCTGAATGAATAAACATGGTGAAGGCTAATGGCTGGATTTTTTGAAGCAGTCTCTTGTATAAAATACGACACCCTGTGTCACCCACACACTCAGCAACACAAGAAGGGCTCATTGTGACGACTTCCCCCAAGAGGTGATAATCCTCTGGTGCCAGGAAAATGCACTTGGAGCCACTGACCTGTGGCCTACGAGGGTCTCTTATGCTGGTGATGGGGACTCTTGATCCAGCCCTGCTCACGGGGCATGATGCTTGCCCTACAAGAAGGGGCGCTCCTGCTCCCAGAGAAATGGAGGTCCTGGGCATGAGGAGCCTGGAGGAGCCGGGCCACCCCCAAACCTCCCCAGGGCGTCAGTTCCTGGATGGCCTCTTCCTTCCAGGGTGCAAGGCACACGGAGGAGGCTTTCCTCACTGCAAGAATGTTGGTGACCCTGGTCCTCCGGGGAGTGTGGCTGTGTCACTCCCAGAAGCTCTTCGAGGACAGGGATCATGTCCTGCCTCCCAGGAGGGACTGGAGAACGTGACTTTGTGGCTGGGAAGGTGAGTTCTCCCAGACTAAGACTAACCGTGACCGCCAAAGTTAAGGCAGAATTGCTTTCTCCCTCCCCCTCACCTCATGACTTCTTGGGATTTGACACCAAGAAGTGGAGCACACTCAGAGGAGCGGTGTCACAATCCCGTGTCTGCGGTGAGGACTGTAGCGTGGATGGGGGCAGGTAAAGAAAGGGTGTCAGTCTTGGGTCTGCTGCAAGCCACAGCGGGGGAAAGAACCTTCTCATTCCCTCTGGGGTCTGACAGCTGAGTGTGCTAAAGTACATGCAATAGACAGATTCGCAGAAGGAAAGCCATGTGAGTTTGTTACATGCACGGAGCATCAAATGAGTACCCAATGGCCCAGTGAGATGTGGAGCTTTTGAGTGGGGATGTGGCCCTTCAGAGGAAGAGTGCTCTTGGTCATCCCAGTCTCCAGGTCGCAGGTATTTTGTTATAGCAGCAGAACTCACACTAACTCTGACCTCCAAAGTTAAAGCAGAATTGCTTTTTCCCTCCCCTTCACCTCATGACACCTTGTTATTGCTTCCAACAATCCAAAGAATCCAATTCTGTGGCTTCGTTTCTTCAGGTTGGAATCATGCCTCATTTATTTCTGTTTCCTTACTGTCCAGCTGAGCTCTGGAGGTGGAATGGAAGCCCGATAGAACTTTGATAAATAAATGAATGACTGAGCACAGCTTTCAAGGGGAGAGAGCCCAGGGAAACCAACATATTTATTAGGGGGGCAACATATATATTTATTAAGAAAGAACATTTGAAGCTTGGAAATATGAGTGTCAGAGCAGAAGACATCTGACAAGTCCTTTAAGGGGCAGCAGACTTCCAGCAGCAGGTGACGTTGACCTACTACAGAATGAACACCCCTCACCTCCAAATCAGAAGTGCTCCAAAATCCCAACAGGAACCTGTTGAGCACCAATGGGATGTTGCAAATGGAAAATTCCACACATGAAACCTTGTCTCATGCACAAAAATGTTGTATAAGCTTCAGCCTATATATATATATATATATATATATATATATATATATTTAAATGAGCTTCATGTTAGACTTGATCACCATCCCAGAATATCTCATTATATGTGCAAATATTCCAAAGTCCAGGAGACATCCCAGATCTGGAACACTTCTGATCCCAGGCATTTGGGACAAGGGGCAGTCAGGCTGCACTTACCGTTGACTAGGACCCGGATGTCTGGCGATGCAGGAGAAGTGAGGTCAACACCCAGAAAACTCACAGAGCAGTGTTTTCCTTTTCCCCTGGTGCTAGAGATAACCCAAGAGTTACAGTTTAATTGCCCCTTAAAATATTGAAGTGATTCCATCTAATTTAACTTCCCTTCTTTCTCATTGGCTATGTGGGATTCTTGTTCTGTGCTATTGAGAATCAACTTTCTCATCCTTTTAACTCGTGGTTAATGAAATCATTTTGATGAACGTTCCCCGTCTAGTTCAGGAAAATTGGATTTGGGGCATTTTGAGCTTTTTACTTTGATACACACGTCCATGCTCCAGAAACGAGAAGCTTTCTCTTCTAAAACAGAACGCTTCTCATTACACTAAATCAGCAAGTGCATGCCCCAAATGCCTTTCCCTGGAACAACATCTGGAATTTATATCGTGACTCCTGGATTCCAATCTTTGGTTCCTCTTTTCTACTTCTCAAACAGGGAGTTGGAAGTTTTAAGTCGTTTAGCTGTTTTTTAACCAGGAAACCAGGTATGACCTAACGGGTGAGTTGCACACTGTGCAGAATAACGGGATGATGTCGTTGGTTGTGATTTGTCGTCACCCAGGACCTTCTGAAAACCCTTCCGGGTCAGGGGAGTCTCTCCCCTGGTGTTAGGTTATCCTCAAAGGAGAAGCCAGAAATCCTGCAGCCACAGAGCAGCCACCCAATGTGGATTGCACTGGTCACGTGAAGACAGTCAAGACTTTAATTGAGAAGAGAGAGGGGTAAAAAAGCAGGTGACACACAGTGCCCATTCTGGAGAGGGGACTGGAGAGATACGGGCTTTCAGGAAGTGCGGGGATGGCGAGGGGCTGGGCAGAGGCAGGGGAAGTTCACTCTTCTGGATGAGTTCTAGAAGAGCTTAGCTTTTCCAAGACGGAGCAAAGCTTCGTGACTTTGTTGACAGCTCTTATAAACACTCACCCTATGGCATAAGCAGTTTCTCAACTCTAATTATTCCTGAAGTTCCAGCCAGCTTCTTGATTTCCTGTTCTAAGTTATCTCCTAACAAGTGCATACGATTGAGGGGTATCTGAGGATTGATTTAGAAAATAACGATGAAATCTCCAGGGTTTAGCACACCCACCAACTGGCATGCCAGCAGGGGTGGCAAATTAAAATATATATTCACAAATTTGATGATCAGAAAATTACTCCTGGGATGAGCTTTCTTGTGATTGACTTCAAAGAAGGATTTGTTTGCATGGTGAAATGGAAACGATACATTATAATCTGATGCTTTCTATGCAAATGGAAATGTAGCAGAAATAGCTGTCATCTCAGATCAAGGAAGGGGCCCTCCTGGGAAGAGGAGAGATAGGCACATTTTCACGTCAGGAGGGGATTTGTTATGGGTGGATGAAAATTAGGAATGAGGTTTCTTGATGTTTGTTTTGGCTACAAGTTATAGAAACACCCAACCCTTCTCCAAAAAACTTAAGGGTCTATCTTACCTCCTGATAAATGAGTCTAAAGCCAGGAATAAAACGGTGGTTTCATGATTATGAAACTGACTTTCTGGGTACACAGGACTAGCATCAGGGACCCAGGTACGTTTTGGACTCTTTCCTCTCCTCTATCTTTGTTGTGAGTCCTGTGCTCATGTTCTCAATATGGCTGCCAATGCTCCAGCCAACACCACAGACAAGGGCACTCGCCTGCTGAGTCAGCTCCTTTCAGAGTTTTCCTGAAGGTCCCACACAGTGCCTTGTGCGTAGTAACCATTGGCTAGATCTGTGGGTCATGACTATTAGATGCCACAGAGCCTGGGGGAGAATTTTTTTTTTTTTAAGGTAGGAATACAACCACTACAAATGACAGCAGGGTTCAGTTAACAAGGAGCACACAAACCTGATGGCGTCTCTTTGCACAGAGTCGTCCCTACAGAACCAGTGCTCCTTTTTTCTTCCTCCCTTTTCTCTTGGCTGGTGCTCCCTTTACTGTCCTCACTTTACAAGAAAGAAAAAAAATTTTTCTTCCATCTTCCAGCAAAAGAAAGAAAAAAAGGAAAAGGAAAGAAAGAAAGAAAAAAGAAAGAGAAAATGAGAGAGCCGTCCCCTCTCTGTGACACAGCAGAACAAGCACCACCCTACAGCAGGACTTGACTTCAGAGCTCCTGGAGGAAGATGAGTCATCCGTCAACACCTTCATTTTTAAAAAGTGCATTTCCATGCTTTTCTGAAGCGCGACTCCTTTCCCGGTGTATTTAATTGTATAAACATTTTTACTGACCTGAACTGAAGCAAGCATTCAAATGAACTGTGCTCATCGGCTGCAATGCCAACAAAGTCAACGCTTAATGTTAAACTCTACTTAAAAGAAAAAGAAACCTCAGGGAATCCGCTCACTCAAGAAATGAATATGTATATCTTCTTTAAAGATTCAACTTTAATAAAAAGGGACCGTCCAATTATTTTTCAAAGAACTTCTGATCTAGAAGATCAATTTAGAGTCCTAAAACCCAATTTAAACTTAGTAAGCCTTCAAGAAAAGTCATGTCATTTTAAAAATAATCCTGTGGTGAAGCTGACTTTCTGGGTACCCAGGACTATGGGTGGTGACACACGTATAAGGTAGCATATCCCCCACCGAAATCAGGCCACAAAACTTTTCTGTCACCCTTGAAATCCCTTTGAGTGACTCCTCTGCGGCCAACTCTTCTCTCCCCCCATCCGCTGGCCACCACGGGGATAATCCCCTCCGTGTGGTGTTTAAGAATGTCCCATCCATGGGTTCATATCCTAAGTGACTCTTTACGTCTGGCCTCTGTTGCTTAGTGTTAGGTTTAGGTATGAGGTGTCCCTAAGAGCTCACGTGTGAGACAGTGCAGGAGCGTTCAGAGGTGAGAGGAACAGATAAGAGGCTGTGATCCAATGTGGATCAATCCATCGATGGGTTAACGGAGGCTGCAGGGTGTGACGGGGAAGGAGGTCACTGGGAGTGGGTCCTAGGGGTGTGTCCTTGGTCCCCAGTGACTGGATGTCTCTCTTTTCCCCACCAAGCCCTTCCCCGTGTTGCTCCCCCCTCCCTGGGCGCAGACGGCCGGCTGTGGACCAACCTCTGGAACTGGGAGTCGAAATAAGCATTTCCTCCTCTAAAACGGCTCTCCTCAGGTGTGTTGGTCACAGCCACCAAGAAGTGGACTGAAACGCACAGCGTGGCTGTCCTCGTGACCCCTCCCGGCTGTGGCCATCTCCACGGGCTGTTCACTTTCGTGAGGAGCCAGTGTCCCATCCTGTGGTTGCACTGAGGTTTGCATCATCATTATCATTATTATTATTATTATTGTTATTATTATTATTATTATTATTATTATTATTTTTTAATTCATCTGCCCCCTGACGGAGCCTGGCCGTTCCCACTGCTCGGCTCTCTTGAACAAGTTGCCGTGAGCACTCTTAGACACATCTTTGCATGGACACATGTTCTCGTTTCTCTTGGCTTGCAACTGCGGGAGGGGGGTGGTCCCTGGAAAGCACAGGGGGGATATTTTGTTTCTGCCAATAGTGGGAGTGGGGGGGCCGGGGGCAGAACCAACACGTGCCTGCGACGCCGAGCCAGGCTTTTCGTAATAAATGAAGTTAATCTGGGTGTTTCGGGCTGCAGTCTGCCAGCTCTCGAGGGCTCCCACCCTGTTCATGGAGCACAGGCGATGGCAGCTCTTGGATTTTGGGAGCTGTGGCTAGGACTCGTCAGGCAGCCGCTGGCGTAGCGCATGTTCTCAAATCCGGTCTCATTTTCTCCTCCACCTGTTAACAGACCCAGGTGCTCACAACCTGGGCATCAACGATTATTTATCTCATAATCCTGAATGGCACCAAGCACCTTTCCACCCGTCAACAGACTATTTCCAAATTTAAATCTCCTTTGATGAAGCCATCAACGTGCCCACCTCTGAGGTCAGCGCTTACAATGCTCCTTTCCTCTTCCATTAGATTCAGTGCTGGGTAGCAATTCCTGGTTAGCTGAAGTTAGCAGCTCTCTCCTCTGACAATTCAGATTTATTTATTCATTTATTTTTTTGGCCTGGAAGAATTTGACAAAAAATGATCTTTGGAATCTTTGAGTTTAGAGGGTGTCCCAGGCCTTTCATGTGCCAATCTATTGGATATTGTGATGGAAGATGTTGGATATAATAATCAGGATGGGCAAGATGATGCTGCAGTAACAAAAAAGACCTAACTCTCCATGGCTTACCATGACAACAATTTTTTTTTCCTAATTTACACTTTATGTCCAGCATGGGTTTCTGGGGGGACTTAGTTCATCACAGTCATCCAAAGGCCCAGTCTGATGGAGGTTGTGCCATCTCAACCCATGTTCCCAAGTCCAATGTGGCACAGGAAGGCAACTTGCAGAACCACGCTGCAGAGCTTAAGTATTCTGCTTGGGAATAGCGCCTGTAGATTTCTCGAAGATTCCATTGGCTGAGAGTAGTCACCTGTCCACACAGGACTCTGAGGGGCAGGGGGTCCGAGCCTCCTGTGCTCCTAGAAGTGGGAGTGAGGGATACTGGTGAACTCGAGCCGCGTCTATGAAGAGGAATGGGATGTGGAGAGGACAAAGTTGGCTTAATAAGCTACTTGACTCATGCGTGGCTTCTCTTGTACTCTCGGGATCTCAGCAAATTATTGTGTCCCTAGGTTGATGGATTGGAGAAGCGCTGTTGGAGGCCAGGCACTTTTTGCGCTCAGTGTCTCCATGATCTTATCTCCGGCTGCAGGAGGCCTCCGCAGACACCTTCTGGGCTCCGAGCCAGATGAGTCATGCTCCTCTCCTGCTGCCCCGTCTCCATGGTGCCCTGGTCTGTGCCTCAACCAAACAGTGGGCCCAGCCAGGACCTGGGCCAGGGGTCCAGACTCCCCCAGGGAGAGCCGAACTCACCCCTGTGCTCTGGATGCAGCCGCCTCAGCAAGAGCCACCAGCAGGACCAGGCGGCGGGCACAGTGCCACTTGGAGTCTGATAAGCAGCATGTGGTGCGGTGCCCAGATCAGCTTGTCATCAGCCTAGAAGAGCCGGCCAGGGACTCTTCATCTCCATGCCCCCGGGGCCGACCTTGGCTGTGGCTGTGTGGGATTACTGCAGCCCCTGCTGGCAGGAGCCCGCCCTGCCCAGGCTCTGCAGAGACCAGAGAGGGTGAGAAAGCAGCCCGAGAGCACCTGCTTCCTCCTGAGGATCAGGCGGTACGCAACCCCAGCCTCGTTGTATTGTTTTCCACTCTAACAGGAAAAAGAAGGGTAACCCAAATTCTCCTGCTGCCTGCAACCCAACATAAAGCACCGATTAGAAGAAGGGGGGAAAACTGGCCATCAGCCAGGTGACTCTGCCTGCAAGGGTGTAGTTTTGACTTCGAGGCCGGTGCACACGGGCGCTTGGAAAACCCTTCTCTCCAGTGTGAGTGACTCTGGGAAATCGATGTCCCCTCAAAGTGGGAAACAGAAGACGATGCAGCCTGTCAACTAGCTACAATTTATTTCATCCAACAATCCAGTTAGACATTCTGCTGAGCAGAGCACCATGCCGAATGGTCGTTCTCACTGGAGAGACAGTTTTGAATGCTAACTCGAGGACTCATTAGAAGTGTAAATATGCTCTTCAAAGAAAACCTTTCATAAAAACTCAACGTGTAAAACAGACCAGAGCGCACGCTGCTCGGGCTGAGGAGGGAGGGGCTCCATCTGACAGCCCCTCCCCCACTGCCACCCCCGCAGGGGGACCGCAGTCTCTGAGCTTGAGGACCGAGTGCACACATGTAGGAACCCCTGGCGTGAGCCGGGGACGGTTCTACCCATTGGAAAACATTTGGAAGCATCTAGGAGCATGCTTTGTCCAAATAACTGATGGTGGGTGCAATTCCTAGAATTTTAGCACGTGGGATCTGGGAGGCAGGCCTGTGTGTGACCTGCAGTGAGCGAGACAGATTGTCACCACACAGAAGTGTCCTGAACAAAGGCTCAGACAGCCTCCAGGATCAAGCATGGACTAGTGGCTTCCTGCCTGTCACAGGCATGGAGCTGGAGCCACCTCCCGTGCTCAGCCCCAGCCCTTTCCCTGTCTTGCGCGAGGTTCCTTCTACCACAGAACCCAGGCATGCCACAGGCTTCTTGCCAAGCAAGGTTCCTTTGCATCCAGGAAATAGCCATGGGACCCAGGGCTGACTGATGCTATAGGATAAATATTCTGGGGAAGGGAAAGTCCTCTCAGAAAGACTTTCTTCTCTGATAAAAAGATGCACACAAAGGAACTCTACTTTCTGGCTCCGTAAACAGTGGATTAAGGACAAGAACCTGGAGCCAGAGCAGCTATTATATGAACATGAGGAGACACGCCTGAAAGCCCAAACGATGTGCTGACGAGGGCTGAGCAGAAGGACGGTGTGGCTGAGCTGCAGTTTTCCTCCCTTCTGTTGCAGGGGACAACAGAGGAGATTCTTCAAGTCTCTTGATCAGATATTTGGTTGCGACATCCAACATTTTTGCAAATGTACCTGACTGCTTCACATTCATCGAGAAGCAGAGCAGCACTCCGAGGAGCTGGTTCACGGGCACTTTGACTCTCACGGTGGCTTGTCTGGTGACACAGGCTGCATAAACCCTGCACGGGTCTGCTTGCCCCTGAGGCTACGGGCCTGTTTCCCCCCAGGTAGCCTGAGGGCCTCTGGTCATTCACAACATTTATATTTAAATCCTTCAGACTCACCTATGTGACAGGCCCGCCCTCACCTGACCAGGAGGACTCCGGGGAAGGAGGTGGCGTCCACTGTGGACTTCAGAGTACAGCGGTTCTTCCTGTCCAGCACAGACTCCCGTGGGCCCAGGCAGAGCAGGAGCGTGGCGCCTGGTGCAGGGCCTTCTCCGTCCTCCCAGCCCCTGTTCTGTCCCCTCCCAGAGCTCTGTTCTACTCCTAGGGGACAGACCTGGTGTCCAGAACCCCCAGTTACAGTGTGGACGGATATGGCTCCATCAGCTGTCCACCTGGGAGGCGCTGGGTCACGAGAAGGAACCGGGTGGGGGTGCTGCTGAAAGTCAAGGTCTTTGTCCATCTCTGATGCTGGACTCCAGGCCCGTGCAGGTCAGAGACAGGTGGCCTCACGCCTCGGTGGCTACGTGAGGGAAGACCCAGGGTTCTGCCACCTGAAGTGTGGGGACGGGGACGGGGACGGGGCAGAGGCGCTGTGACCCGGCTGTGCCTCTGAGGACTTCATGAGCCTCTGCGTCCAGCTGTGGTTCCTCTCAGGTCGCAGCAGGAATCGCACTTGACAATCACTCTCCTGGCTCCGGGCAGCTGGAGGACGTCCAGGGCCCTGGGGAGGCGGCCAAGCCGGCAGCTCCTTCCCGAGTCCTGAGCGATGATCAATAGACAAATCACAGCGTGGGGCTCTCGGGGAGGGCGGTGGCTCCCCCAGCCTGCCCAGGCACCGGGTCCCAGAGCGGGGCAGTCTGCTGCCAGGTGGGCTGAGCGAGAGGCCTGGCGTCCCTGGGGTGAGTCAGGAGGTGCACAGACTCCCAGGGACAAGTCAGTTCAGAGCAGAGAAGATGCCCTGAGAGAACTACCCAGCGCCTTCCACAAACTCCCCTTTGTTTTTTCCCTGAACTTGGCTGAGCTCAGTGTCTTCAGGAAGCAGCCAAAGATCTGGGATGGACATGGCCGTCCACAGACTCACCATGGATAGGAGGTAGGGGGGTCCTTGGTGGACCCAAGACAAGCAGGTGCCCTTCCTGTTTTCTTTCCCAATGTGTCCCCACTCCCTGCCTTGAAAGCATGGCTCGGCCATGTCACCACGGGTCGGCCGGCAGCCAGGGGACGAATCATACCTGCAGTGAATCAAGAGAAGCCAACATGGGACCCAGGAATCAAAGGTGGAGCCAAGGCCCAAAGCTAAGCTGACCAGCATGTGGCATTTCCAGGGCCGGCCACTCCCGGGCAGGAGCATGTGGCCTAAGCTGGCCCGGTCAGAACGAGTTTCAGGACGTGTTGGAAGCTCAGGCTCTTTTCTGGGGGGTGGAGCCCGGGGCTGAGTCAGGAGGTGCCAGCCGCCTGCCCCTCAGAACCTGCTGGGGCAGCCCCAGACGGGTTTCAAGGCTTCCGGAAAGTGAGTCGTGTTGAACCGCTTCCAGGATTCAGCGGGGCTGGAAACGGCTGGAGGCCTTGTTTGGGAGGCGAATTCTCTTCTTGCTGAAGGAACCTCAGGTTGCATTTTCTGCTTCTGGCTACTGATGAAAGAAGTCCTCCTGATGCTGGCCGCTGGCCGGGCGCACGGTGGCCAAGGTGTCAGGCCCGGTCCCCCCATTTCGTACAGGGAGACAGCTGATCTAGGGAGCCTGGGGGTCTAGTGCCACCCACGGTCCTCGTGGTCTGGTCTGGGTCATTCCTCAGTGCACACCTGGGTGCAGGAACGTTGGACTGAGGGCTGCGTTCAAGTCTCTGTACCACCACCACTAGCTGTGACTCCGGGCAATGTCCTCAAGTCCCCTGGGGGTCAGTTGTCTGAAAGGTGGAAATAAGGAGAACACAGCCCTCCAAGAGCCACTGGGCGAGGGGGATTTTGGAGAAATGGCATTGGGGTCATAGTAGCCAGGACTCAGGAAGTGACCACAGCCCTATGGTCACAGCCTCTGGGACCCTGTGAAAACCAATGGGCTGGAGAAGTTCTGGGTCTTTCTTAAAGCCAATCAGAGGAGACAGTGAAAATTTGTCAGTTTGAAGAATTTATTTCAACAAGATGAATGGAAAAACACTTTTTTTTTTTTTTTTTTGGTGCTGGGGATCTATCAGCACTTAACCACTGAGCCACATCTCAGCCCTTTTTTAATATTTTATTTAGAGACAGGATCTCACTAAGTTGCTTAGGGCCTCGTTAAGTTGTTGAGGCTGGCTTTGAACTTGCAATCCCCCTGCCTCAGCCTCCTGTAGATAGAAAATTTTGACTTGGCAGAAGGTTGCAGGTTTTGTAAAAAGAAATAGACACAAAGATGCATTGAATTTAAAATAGGTTTGCATTTCATAGTTTGAGCTCAGGAGTTTCAACTCTAGTGGTTTTTGATTTACAGTGGTTCAACTTTTGATATTTTGACTTTAAAATGTTGCAAAAACATGCACATTCAGAGGAAACCATACTCTAAACATTGAATTTTTATTTTTCCTGGGTTAGTGATATGGAGTAAATCATCCCTCATGACACCGAGCAGTGGCTGCTGAGCCAGGATGTTCTGTAGGTTAGATGTATTAAGTGTGCTTTCAACTTATGATATTTTCGGTTTCCTATGGGTTTATCAGATGGATCTCCATTGCAGGTGGAGGAGCATCTGTGTTTGCAAATGATCCAAGGTAGTATTCAAGATGGGTGAGGTTATGTATGCTGCAGTAACAAATAAGACCAGAAATCTCAGGGGCTTAAGATGAGAAGGCTGCAGTTCCACCTGGGAATTCTGTGCCCTGGGACCCAGGCTCACAGAGGCTCCGTCTTGGTTTCTCCGTGATCACTGTGGCAGGAGGAAGATAGCCTGCTCTGATGGAGGCTGGCTTTTAAACTGTTTGCCCAAGAGGGACACTACCACTTCCTCCCACGTGTCATGAGCAAAGTCAGTCCCGTGGCTGCATCGACCTTCCAGCAAGGTAGGGGAGAACCTGGAAGGAAACTGGAATCATCTGTAGAACGGCAGTCATGGTGCCCAGACCCCAGGACGGGCAGCAACATGGGGCAGGCTGGTGGGTGGACCAGCCCCTGCTCAGGATGCAATGCCAGGACAGCCAGCCTCTCCTGCCCACTTGGCCCACCCCTCAGGAGTTAGCACAGGGGCACTTTCTCGAGAAGAGTTAGGACCGAAGAGAAAGCCGCTCGCTAGTCCTGGAAGTGAAAAGCAAGCGACGGAGGTCGAAGGAGTCGAGTTTGAAGTTAGCAAAAAACTCTCCTGTAAAAAATGAGTCAGATGCAAAGGACAAAATGAGAAAGGTGTGCAAGGCTCGGAGTGGTGTGAACACTGATATTTTGCAATAAAACTACCGCCTCACCCTGCTAAATGTACCCAGAGGGAGCGGAGCCTACAGCTGTAAATAACAAGCCTGTCTGAAGAGCTCCTGAGAGATCTATCATATTTTAAAATATTTCAATCTTACCAGTTGTTTTACTTTTAGATTGACCATGTTCGAAATTTCTTCTGGATTGATGTGTGACATTGGAATTGTTTGTGACACCAAAGTGACCACAACAACATTAAGGAACAATGAACTTGATGCATGATTAGTATAAACATCAAAGCTGCGTTGTATTGGGAACCTGTGTCTCCAGGAGGTGGCTGGGGGACCACGGAGTCCTCGCTAGAATGGGGCCCCGTGGAAGGTTCTGGGTGGGTAAAGATGGTATTTTTTTTTCTTCTAAAATGAGAAAATAGTGTTTGTAAGAGGAAGGCTGGGAGGAAGGACAGCAAAACTGAGCTCAGGGAGACCCGGGTAGAAACAGTGACATACCGAGTTCCAGCCACACCTGTGCCTAAAGAGTGTCTGTGTCCCCAGAGTCCCCAGCTCAGGCTGGGGTAACCCCTGCTGTACATGGAGCATGGGGCCCTCGCCCTCCGTTGGGTTTGCTCACACCTGTCTTGTTTGTTCAGGGCCAGCCCTGCTCTTGTCTGCCCCTCCCCCACCGCCATGGAGGATGCCACCAAGGGACCTCTCCTTCCCAGCCTCCTTCCCCCACGTTCCACCTCCTCACTCACCTCTGCTGACCTCTCCCCCTTCCATCTCCTCCTCTCTCCACCCTCTTCAGTCTTTTTTTTTCCTCTCCTGGAAATCATTATCAGAGAACTAAGCCCTGAATGTTATTTGTATAAAACTATTACAAAGGGGACAGGAGGGTCATTTCTCATGGTCTGGGTCCGAGCCTTTGACAAGGGGCACTGAGTCAGGGAGAACCAATTGCTTGTGTTATGTATTGAAGTTTCACTGGGGCCCTAGACATTTGCACCAGGTGACCAAATATACTCGGGTTGAAGCCGATGGATTCCGTTCCCAGACCACTAAAATGAAAAGGCGGTTGAAAATTAGTTTTGAACTGGACATCCCTGTCCTTAGAGAGTTCACAGTGACAAATGAATCTGTCCCCAGCAGAACGCAAACCTACTTTGCTTTCATAGGAGCAGAGAAGACTAATGAAGGCTCGTGTCTCTGCAGCCCTGAGTCGTACCAGCCTGTCACCTTCTGTTTAATAGCCTGGTGCTTCTCCGCGGAGTTTCTTAATTAAGTCGCAATGAGAGGTGGCCCTCAAGCAACTCTTAAACACCTGAGCCTTGAGTTTATATGTATTAATTAATATTTACTGTTTAAATTTAACAAGTATTGTCTTTAATTCTTACGTTATTATTTCTTATTTTATGATTAATAGTGGTTTCGAGAAATGGCTCGGAAAGGAGTCCTCAGTCCACTTATTATCCGGATGTGTGTTCTTGCAGGGCCATTGCATCCAACGCTCAGGAAATGTACATGCAAATTAGAGTAAGGGAGGGAGGAGCGAAGGGACCCTGGGGGCGGTGGTCTTTCGTGCGGCACCACTTCAGAATTCTGTGCAGGGGCACCTGTGGCTCTTAGGAAGGGGGCAGGAAGGACGCATCCTCTGTGGACCCTCCGTAAGGTCATAAGGTCAAGGTCTCAGCCCCCCATTCTCTTAGCAGTTCTGTTCCAGATGATGCTCCTCTGGAAGGCACATCCCCTTCCTGTAGCGGGGGGGTCCTGGGTCAGGCTGCTCAAGGGCTCCTCTGTGCCTCTTTGTGGGATAAAGAGCCCAGAACAACCCCGGACGAGAGGGGAGATGCCTCGGGGCCATGCCATCTTAGATGGAGGAGGCAAGACCGTCCGTGAGGCAAGACTGTGTGCTGGACGGGAAGAAAAGAAACCCTTCCCTTCGTTTTTATTTACTTGGGGTGTGGAACAGAGGCTCCCCACCTCCTGGCTGCCCCACCCGGCCCTCCCCTTTGCTGGACTCTTGCCTTCCTGCAGTGTGGGAACACTAATGGCAACTTGGCGAATGGTGACAGCTTTCCCATGGAGTTCATGCATTCATTCCACAAACTACTGAAGTCTCATTATATGACGAGCTTTCCTCCAAGTCTCAGAGGAATGGATATTTAAAGACACACCTTTGGAACCAAATTTCCTGGGGTCACTTCCTGCTCCATTACTCACTCTGTGCTAAGGATACCTGACTCCAAGGGTCAGTGTCACCTTTAAGCAGTTAATATTAGGGGGGCACTTAGAACAGTGTGCCTGGCACAGAGCAACACTGTAGGAGCCTTTAATAATAAAACAATATGGTTTTTTTTCAATATTTATTTTTTAGTTGTAGTTGGACACAATACCTTTATTTTATTGATTTCTTTTTAGGTGGTGCTGAGGATCAAACCCAGGGCTTTGCATGTGCTGGGCAAGCTCTACCACTGAGCCACAGCCACAGCCCAAGAATACGACTTTTGATACGAACAACCAAGAGGTTGAATAACATTAAGTATTCTTATATAAAGAGACATGGCTGGATTACCTTTAAAAAATACCAGAAGGCTTAAAAGAATAGAACAATGAAATCAGTACGATCTTTTAAAAAGAATTTATAACCCCAAATTTTTAGATGTGATTCAATTCTTGACCATCAGCCTTCCAGAACATACATAGAGAATGCTTTTGTTTAGTAGGATGGTGCTTTAATTTATTAGCCCAAATCTCAGCATCTTAAAGCAACAAGGTTTGTTACCTACTCTAGGCCCTGCCCTTGTGGGGGAAGTGACAGCCCTAGGCTGCACCCCTCTGCAGCCTACCACAGCAGCTCCTCCACCACCGAGGGCCTGGGAAAGGGAAGAAAGTCCAGGGGAGAGACAGTAGGTCTTAGAGGTGTCAACCCCAAAGTGAACCCCATGTTGTTCTTCCCCATGGCATCGGCTGGAGTGACAGTCGCATGGCCACCCACCTTCCGTGGGAAGAAGTTGAATACCACAGTAGGCCTGAATTCCCTGATCCCTGTGTGACTGTGGGCAAGTCACCTCATTTCACCATGCCCCCCCCAGATTCCTTGCTTGCTAATGAACACTGAAACAGCACCTGCTCAGAGCACCGTCATGATTAAACGTCAGAAGGAATAAAGGTGTTAGCTGTAATGATGGCATCTATCCTTAAAAAACAGTATTATTTATGTGTGTTTAAATGCAGTAGTAAGTACTGTACTTCCAATGCTAGTAACAAGTCGTGATGACTCAATCAACAGGCTTCCATTTTACCCCGCAATCGAGGGCATGCACACACAAACACACACACACACGCACACGCACACACACACACACTCTCTCTCACACACACACATACACATCAATACATCCAAGTCAGCATTTCATTCCTTTCCCATGAAAACTTCGATTGTGTCAAGAGTTTTATTGCTTTTGACCCAAGGCCTCTTAATGATTAAAGGAGAAAATGGTGGCTTCATGTTCGTCACTTCCTCATGTGAGCGACAGAGAAGGACTGTTCCCAGCGGCAGCTCTTGCCCACGTGCCCCCGGGGCCCTGGCAATGTGACGTCAGCCAGGGCTCAGATGCTTGAAGGGTGACGTAGCTGGAAACCCAGAGGCTGGATGTCGGTGAAGAAAGCAGAGTGAGCCGGGGACAGGGAGGGGCAGGGAGGCACAGGGACGTTCCCGGGGAGGAGGAGGAGGCAGAAGCCCTGTCCTGGGAGCAGGGCCCGGGGAGGAGGCTGTGGCCATGGGGAGGCCGGAGAAGTGAGGCCCCAACACCAAGGCCATCAGAGAACAAGGGCCCAAGGACATGATATGGAGTCTCAGGGTAAATGGAGACTGGTCATTGCCCATATAGCCTGGCCCATAAAACAGACAGTCGGTCTCAATATCACTGTGAGTGGATACCCACCATAACTGATTCTGTACGGTCTACGCAGGGGTCTTGCTCTGTTAGGAATTTTGCATTGTTATTTTTTTCCTCCTTGAGCTTGTGCTTCTCTGGTAGAATCCGATTTTAATGTATCATACTTTTATTCTTAGAAGGCTTTTATTGATCACTGTCACATCATTGCAATAAAAATATGCGTGTAAAGGAAATTTTTTAAAAATGTGGCTATGGTCTTCAAGTTATTTTTAATTGCATTATCATCAATCAAAACAACATACATATGTCATAGCTACGCTAAAGAATTATTTAAGCAGAATTCTATGGGGTGTCCTTCTCTTAATATGATGGAGGAGACTCTGCCTTTTAAAGGGTGGGTCCATGATTGAATCTTGCTTGTTGTTTTAAGGGGACAGCTTTCTGGGCTTTTCCCAGCAGGGAAGACATCTTTCTGAGACTCCGAATGATCATGCCTTTTTCCCCTGTGTGGCTGCCTTCCCTCCTCCTCCTCCTTCCCTTTCCCCATGGCTGCCTGTTGGTTTGGCCGAAGGGGACCCCAGCCGTGGGCAGGAATGAGGAAGGAGAGTAAGGCAGAGTGTTTATTCCACCTGTGGGGTGACACAGGGTGCCTGCATCTCTCTCAAGTAGGCTCCTTTGCATTCCCAGTGACCACCCCATCTCCAGATTCTAGACACCTCTCTCACCCCTGACCCTCTGTGGCTTTCTTTACCTACCCACACCTTTGCCTGTATATTCTCTATTAAAATCTCCCCACACTACCCAGTTTGGTGGTGCTTTCTCTCTTACCTCAGTGTCCTGACTGATAAGCCTCCTTTACCATATAGTGGAAGAACAGGAGAAAGAGGAGACTGGACCCATCAATTGCAGGTGCAGCTGACTGTCCTCCTCTTCTGATGCTGGGGATCCCTGAGCTAGTCGTGGGCCCAGGGGTCTGGTCTCTTCCAGTCTGATGATGGCCCATCTGACACCTGACCCTCCTCACTGTGTAGTGTAAGGACACACTTAGGAACCGAAGAAGCCTAAGGCAAGCTGGCAAGTACCTTTTCACCAATGCCAGGTGGTACAGGCAAGTCCTGGGCTGCATCGGGCATCCAGCACCTTCCATCCTCCTCTGCTACAGCCACACCCACTTCTCGGCAGGGGACCCAGGGTCCTGGAACTGCTGTGTGCCTTCAGGACGCCAGGCCCCGGGCCACCTGAGCCCAGCACCCACCCCTAGAAGGGAGCCTGTCTTGGTTCTTAATCCGCCTTGCTCTCTGCGGCGCTGATTTAGAAATTCCAGACAACCCGTTGTGAGTTCTTCACTGCAGCAGCAGGCAGCAGATCTGCAGTGACATGGGCAGGGATGAGGTCCCCAGTGACAGCGACAGCTGCCGTTAAAAGTTGAAATTGGAGTTAAAATGTGTTCAGGACCCACCTGCTGGAAGCAAGAGATGATCTCATACCACATCCCTGCGCTGGTGAGAAGCCCCAGGCCAGTCGCCCAGCGCTGTTGGCGTCACTGACTTGTCCGCCCACCCCCACAGATGGCTCTGGGGGAGCCTGCCCAGGTGGCTTTTCCCTTGGAGTATATCAAGATTCTGGCCTTATTGCAATTAAGTCACGCTAAGACAATGAAAATCCCACCGACTGTGACCGCTGCTGCCTGAAGTTTGACTGGGTCACTGTTTAGGGCAGAGTTTGCATGGTGGTTGGATGGTTGTCTGGCTTCACACTGGGGGTGGAGAGCGCTGCCCACATGGTCAGCCAGGGTCTGATCAAGTGACTTGGTTTGGTCAGTGCATGTCAGAGGAGGTGACAGAACATGAAATATGCACAGAGTTTGGCTCGCTGTTGCTGCAGGGGGCTGGCTGTGAGAAGCTGTGCCCAGGTGGCTGCCCATAGCTTGGAAGGAGCCTGGGATGCTCCCACATGAGCCACTCACTGCCTGCTTGGGGGAACCCAGCCCCGATCATCAGCCAAACCACAGTTGACTTGTGGACCAGAGAGTGTAAGAATTGGTGCTTACGGTGCACCACTGGGTCAGGTCGGCAGCAGCTGACAAACAGACACGTTCTCAAGTTCCGTTCGGCAGAGCACGGGGGAGTCGTTTTCAGAGCACACCTCCAGTCACACCCGATTGCATTTACTCACGCTTTTGTTCATTGATTCACTTGTTGACTTTCTGATCTCATGCGGCGCACATGCTTAAAGTCAGTCGGGAGGTAGGAGGTCAGTTCAGCCATTTCCCAGCCCCTTTCTCCTGCCCACTGCCCGCCACACTCCGCCCACTGTGGTGTCGAAGCAGCTCCCAGGAGCAACCCCTCCTCACGGCCACCAGCGTCACTGTGATCCCCTGCCCACCCCCTTGGGAGTGGACAGTACGAGACAGCCAACACGGGACACCCGCACGGCAGATGAGCTTGAAGGCACCACTCAGTCTGGGTGGAGGACAGCATGCCACACCCGGGGCGGCACAGGAGCAGGGGCTGTTGGAGGAGGCTGCGGGAGGAGGCTGTGTGCTTTCCAGAGGTTGGGGGCATCAAGCTGCAGCTTCTGGGGCCCTATGGGGCACAGAGATGTGAAAGCAGCAGGAATGTTTTCAGCTCTTAACGGTGGAGTGATGGGAAGGGGCAGCGCCTGGACATGCAGGATCCGGGTTCAAGTCTCGCTGCGTGATGACCGGCCCAGCTGCTGCTGAGTGGGGTCTGCAGCTGGAGTCACAGCTGTGCCACACACGGCAGCGGGGAGGCAGGGGCAGGCGCAGGACCCAGCCAGGAAACGCATCCTGGGGTTTGGACCCGACACAGGATCTCCTGGATCCTGTGGGAGCCTCCAGGAATTAGAGACATCGGTCACATCAGACTCAGAGTGGCTGTGAGTGGCCTGTGCGGAGCCCAGCTCAGAGCCTGGGCCTGGCAGTGGGGGTCACCATCATCGTGTCATCCCGCTATCCCGCTTGAGAGCACCGTGGGACTCCTGGCCTTGCCGCTGACCTGCTGCGCACCTGCAGTCAGGTGACTTACCCTCTCCCTGCCCCAGGTTCCTATTACCATGGGAACAGTGATAGTCACCGCTGTTTACTTTCCAGGAGAGCCTCAGACCACGGCCACTGAAGAGCTTGGCACATGTGGGTGTCCACTAAGTGATGCTCGGTGACTCTGTCACCCCCAGTGGCTGGAGAAGGAGAGAGGCCTGGCTGTGCCAACTGAACTCGTGACCCTTCTGCAGGGGAGAGCCGCTGCAGTGTGCCCACCACTGGCCTTGGCAGGGCCTGCTGGCGAGGCTGGCCCTTGGCTGGGGTCCCAGAACATGCACCACCTCCGTGTCTGACGGCGTGGCTGCTGGGCCTCCAAAACTGCGTGGTTCATGCTGAGCACCACGTTCCTCCTGGGAGGCTGAATTCTGGTACGCGAGGGTTTAGGGGGTCATATGACCTGCCCCCAGGAAACCCCAGGCACCCGTCCCTGATGAGCTTGTCCCTGATGAGCTTCGCTGGGAGATGTCACGGCTCTTTGCTGGGGGAGCTAAGCATGTCTGGTGGGACCCAGGAGGCGGGACCCTCAGGGCCTGAGCCTGGTCCCCCTGGACTCCCTCTGCACTTCTTTCCTTTGTGATTTTGCTTTCTCTGCTGTAACAAACCAGAGGCAGGAGGATGGCTGCATGCCGCGTGGTTTGGATCCCTCCAGCAAATCGTCAAACCCGTCAATGGTCTCCAGGCCCTTGGACAAAACATCCCTCCGGTTGTCTGGACTCCACACCTGGACACTCCTGGAACTCTGCCCCTGGCTCTGAGGACCGTCTTACTGGTCCTTGGCCCTCTGTTCAGGTCTCACCTTGACTGAGAGTCCTCAAGGTCATCACCCTCTTGGAACTATATTGCCTTTCATCTCAAAATCCCGTGGGGCGCCATGTCCTGAACTGTCCTCAGCTCCCTTCCTAAGAACCGTCCCTGGCTTGAGTTTCGAGACATGTGTCAGCTGATGACAGCACTTCCTTTGCCTGGGAGTCAAGATTAGAGCGCCTGAAGTGAGTGTTCTGACACTGGCTCTCCTATCCTCAATGCTGTGCTCACTGAAAAGAGGCTTTGGAGGGTAGAATTCTAATAGATACCAAATTATTACCTAGCTCCAAAATATTTTGACAATTCTCCGCAGTCATGGCTGTAGCAGAATCTCGGTTAAAGTGCCTCTGAGTGGAATCAGCCTTAGAACTGGGAACCCTGATTTTAAGTGTGATTGGAATTTTACTCCCTCCTAATAACTGGATCGTTTTAACTTATTAATCTCATCATCAAAAATCGATTGTGTGCCCACCAAGTGTCGCAAACTGAATATTCTGGAAATTCAGTGAAGAGCTGCTCTGGAAGGACTTGGTTCCATGTTTGCGGCTTGGGCAGGTCTCCTTTGTACCATCCCAGTGTCTAACTGCCCATTGAGCATCCTGGGTGTCCCCCCTCCTCGGGGAGCTCCCGTCTCTCAGGGAAGCTGACCCGATGCCCAGCCACAGCCGTGAGCCCTGACAGGTCTAAAATGACCAGAGCAATCCCAGGCCTTGCCCTATGGTGGGTCAGCAGATCCAGGCTGAAGCCAGTCAGCACAGACGGGCACAGACCAGCCCAACCAATGAAAAACATTTATTTTCCTTGGAGCCCTCCTTCTGGGTGTGGAAGAAATTGTGATTTGAATTCCCAAACTGCTGAGTTACCTTGGAAGACCAGGGCCAGGCTGAGAAGGACACACCACAGTGAAGAAGACAGAGAGAGAGACCTTGATCTAGCCACTCCTGATGCCTGACCCTGTGAACTCACTGCTTATCTGAGCCAATAAATAGCTTAAAATAATTAATCCAGGAAGAGTGAATGCTTTGGATGTTTGCATTAAAATTTAATCTGAATCATTTACTTCACAGCACCCGTCTATTCTTTTCTAATATTCATAGTGGATGTCCCTTGGGAAACGTACCCTCCTTCTGGGAGGCCTGGTGCCCTGCTCAGCCCCGCGGGGTCTGGCTTTGACAGTGGGTGTGGGGTAGACGCGGAACCCGCTGGGGAAGGCGAAGTGGTAGCTGCTGAGGGAATAGGCAGAGGGCACTACGGGGCCTCCCTCCTCCCCCTCGTCCCTGTGGGGGAGGTCTGCTCTAGACCTCCAGGAGCCACAGATGGAAACCAGAACCGCCAGGAGATCAAAACAGACGAGGAGACAAGTAAATCCTTCAGGGTGCTGGGTCCGACCTTCAAGAAGCCTGCTGCTGCTCATCTCTGCCTTGAGGGCAGAAGAGAAATCACTTGGGCCAGTTTGAGCTGGATTTTCTGACCTCTGTGTGCTCCTTTGGCCCCTCCTAGGCTGGGTCCCAGGCGGCCTGGAGGAGCAGTGGGGAAGCTCTGGCAGCGGCCGAGACGGCACACACCTGGCCTGTGACACAGGACAGCTGTGGGGAGCACAGGGAGGAAGGGCCGGCCACGCTTCTGAAAGGCTGGTGTCAGGGATTCTGTTCAGGGGAAGGTGGAGGAAGCACACCGTCCGTCTCCCCTCCTGGGGAGGCCACAGGACCTGGAAAGGTCACCTGGAGCAGCGATTTGAGGACCTGCAATGTCACTTGTAGGTGAACTGGGAGGAAGACCTGAATTGCAAGTCCCACCAAACTGGGCTGTCAGTGGTGTTTGGATCTCACGTGGCCTGATCCCCAGCATGGAAGTGGGCAGTAGAGAGGAGATGGAGCGCGTTGGGGTGGCCTGGAGGAGACCTCACACTCAGAGGGCAAGGGCAGCCCCACGCTCGCTCTCTCCTCCATTCCCTCAGGCCCAAGCTCCTAAGCAGGACTGTGACGTCGGCAGAGAGGACCCAGACAAGACCCAGAGTCTTACGGCATAGCATAGGGAGTGTCCAGGATAAATCTGCAAATCCCTGGAGACTGAGAACCAGGCCAGTCTCCGCACTCTTGGGCCGAGGTCCCAGGCAGACACTGGCGCTGAAGTAGCCCGGCTTTGGGATGTTTTGACAGTGGCCTTGAAGTAGCCGTTATGAAAATCCCTGCCGTGAGTGGTGGTGGACATTCATGAAACAGATGGGAACACGGAGTCTGAGAGAGGGTAGGAATCCCTGGGACTCGGGGAGGAGGAAGGCCTGAGGTGTGGGAGCAACCCAAATCAACAAGGGAAAAGCTGATCCGATGGATCCCTTCATAAAAATTTCCATCCCATGAAAGATGCAGCAAAAAGAATAAAAAAAGTCCAGTTTGTTACTGGGAGAAAATGTTGGAGAATCACATATCTGACCAAAGCTGGGTGGAGAGAATCTGCAAAGGATTCTTAAAACTCAAGAGTAGGAAAACAGCCCGACTGGAGCCAGCCTCCAACAGACCCTTCACCAGCAAGCCCGTGGCCAGCAGTGTTTGCTCATGAGCAAAGGTTCCATGCCATCAGCCGGAGGCGAATGCAATTAAAGCTGCCCGGATGCCCTCCCCACCTCTCAGCTGCAGTAACAACCCTCCAACACCCAGGGCTAAGAGGTGGTGGAGCAAAAGGAACTAGGCACCGCTTTTGAGAACACAGAGTGGTACAGTCCTTGTGGAAAAGAATTCTGCGGTTTCTTGCAAAGGTAAACATCCACCTACCGGGTGACCAGCGGCCCCATTCCTAGGTGCTAGCCCTAGCGGGGAGAAAACTTGCATTCCCACAGAAACGTGGCTGCAGAGGCTGCCAGCAGCTCTCCTCAGAGCTGCCTAAACATGGAGGGCGCGCGGCCCCCTGCGGCAGGTGTGTGGCTAAAGCATCAGGACCCGGTGCAGAGGCCTGGGTGTGGGAAGCTTCTTCAAATCTGCAAGACATTAGGTTGAATGCAAGAAAGCAGTATCAGAGTTATACTCTGTGCACGATTTTCCACTTAGGTGACCTTCTCAAAAAGGAAAAAAATAAAACCATAGTAATGGAGAACAGAACCTGGGCGTGGGGAGTCGTGGGGGATGGTGTGACGTCAGGGGAATGGTGTGGAGGAGGGTTTTTTTTTTTTTTTCCTTTAAGGGGAGAATAGAAACTTTCTGAATCCCGAGTGTGGTTGTGTTTATACAAAACTGTGTATACATTAGTATTCATAGACCTGCGCTCCACACAAAAGGTCAGTTTCATTGTATAATAATTTTTTAAGATGACATTTAAAGTCACACACACAAAACTGATGTCTCTGAAAGTATTAGCTGAATTCCTTTAACAAAACGGAGTGGAACGACCCCACTGGCCCTGATCTCTTCTGGGCAAGTCAAATCCTGATCAAATCCCTGCCGAGGTTCCGGGCTGGGGTCTGCCCTCCAGAGGTGGCATCCAGCACGGCGCCTGTCTGTGAAAACACAAAACAAGCTCAGGGCTGACCTCAGCGTCCTCTGTTCCCTCCCCCTTCCAGCTCTGACGGTGCCCATGCAGATGATGCTAGAAATGTGAACTTCTAGCGCGAATGGGAATCTCATTTGCAGAGATGTTTGCAAGTTTTTCTCTTGGTCGAAACCCTCTTCCACGTCGGAGTCAGTGACCTAGGGTGTCGACGACAGGAGCCAACTCGAAGGGCGCACAGAGGTTAATTTGGACAGCCTGCCTTTCTCAGGGTGGTGTTTCTCCTAGAGGGTGGGAGGGCGTGGGGGGCTGTACGCCTTTCAGAATTTGCAGTTTTGTGTCTTCTTGACCTTTTGATACATTCACAGTGCAACCTAGATACCAGCAAGCCTGAGCCCAAGGTGGGAAGGAAGGTGGGCTTCTGCAGAGACCACCACCTCTCAGCACACGGGCAGGTGCTCAGCTCTTTCCTGGAGCCCTCCAGAGGAGCAGACTGGAGCCTCGCTGGCGTTTTCTAAGCCAGCAACTAAGAAAGAGCTGTAGTAAATGCACTCTGACTGTTGTCTATGGTTAGCTTAGCTTTCAGGTGGCCAAGGCTCCGGTTAAAGGGCTGAGAGCGAAAAAGGAGATACTACCTGGTGGGGAGGGGGACATTTAAGAAAAAGGAGATACTACCTGGTGGGGAGGGGGACATTTAAGGAATTGTGCTTTGAGAATTTTACATGTGTTTTAACTTTTCTTCCCCACCCCCTAATTTTGACAGTATGTTTCTATACTTGTTAAGTAAACTTTGGCCATAAGTGGCAAGGATCTAAATTAAACTGACGTACGAGACAAGGGGAGATGGGTCGGTTTAATTGAAAAGTTCACAGGAGGATTGCAGGCATAGCTGTCTCTAGGGGTTTTTATCCATTATGAGTCTTAACTTACAATAGGAGAACTCCATCTAGCTTATTTGAAAGGGCATATTAAAGGCTAACTTTTCCTGTGGGAGGCATGAGCTCATAAGATGAGAAATTCTCGAAACATGGCAGGTCATTTAAATGGGTGCAAACAACAGTGACCATCATATCTGACACATCTGAAATCAGGAGACCTAAAGTAACTTGCCCAGGTCTGGGATGACCATCTGAGGAACACCCACCCCCAAATCAATTAATCAATTGAGAATCAATTAATTGATACAGGAAACTTTGAAGACTGCTAGGAACAAGATGAATTGTGGAGGTGTGCTAGTTCTGACTGTTGATGTCTTCATCCACCCTGGCTTGCCTGGGACAGTCCAAGCCAATGCTCTGCCAACATAAGGATGACGAACACCCCTGTTTGCTCTCCAAGGTCCAAGAGTCCCAGGGTCACTGTCTGCAGCTGGAAGGCAGGAAGCTTGAAGACAAGAGACAGGAAGTTGGTGACATCTCCAGACTCATCTCCCTCATCTCCCTGTCTCCCCCTCAGCTGGTCCTGCTTCCTCCAGGGGTCCCCAGGGCTCTGGGCTGAGTCCCTTCTGCTCCCAATAATTCTTAAACTGCTTTTCCACCCGTGTCACAGGACATCCCAAAGAAGGAGCACTCCTCCGTTTGGTGACAGTGGCTTACTTGGTGGTGAAGTTACTGCCCGTTTCCTCTCCATCCCTTGGGTTAGGCCAGGGAGAGAGGCCCCACTGGGCACTGAGAACGTCTGTCATCTCACCAGGGCTTTCTAAACCCCCAAGCTAGTCTGCGACCAAGTCACCTAAGTGCACAACAGGAGCGTCTGTCCCTCCACTCGGGTGCAGCTTTGCTGATCAGGCCAGGCCAGCTGCAGAAACAGTGCATCTCTGTGTCGGGGCCCAGAACACACCGACTGTGGGAACCTGCTATCCCAGGAGGCGGCCCAGGAATTTGGTGGGGCAGAGGCTGCAGGAGGAGCCGGGTGGCCGTTAAGCTGGGAGCACGACAGAGCTCCGGTCCCTTCCTCCCATCTTCACAAGGGGGTGCGCTTCTCTCTGCACCCGTGGAAGCCTGGACCCTCCTGGCTGCTGTCGTGCAGGAGAAAGGCCCACTGTGAGGTCAGGCCTGCCCCCTCCAGGTCTTCTGGGGCCGGCAGGCCCAGCTCTGATCACCATCCATCACGGGCTGTAGTGAATCCAGCTCCTGGCCCGAGTGCCCGGAGCTAACAGAGCCCATCTGTGAGGGCTGCTTGGCTCTGGGACCCAGGCCTGAGGAGACCCTCGGGGGATGGAGGGCTGGGCTGGCAGCCTCCCGTCTCAAATTACTCCATCCAGGAGCAGCGGACTGTTCCGAGTGTGCCCCTCCACGGCCTTGAGGCCGTCCCCTAGCTGAGCACGTGGAAGCGAGCCCAAGAGAAGGCTAGGGAAGAAGTGGGCACTTATCAGGGTCCCTTCACCTCTCCCTGAGGACAGAGACTTGTGTGGCCTGCTGTGGGCCGAGCCCGGCTCCCTGGGAGAAGCTTCCCGAGGCTGATAGATGATCTGTCGCTCAGCCAGCTCAGGGCCAGTCCCTGGGTGTTCCCGCTGTCCCCTGCTCCTCCTGGTGACCATTTGTGCTCCTTTCCATGTCCAGCCGTCACAGAGCTCTTGATGAGGGTGCCAGACAGAGGCTCTCCCTGAGAAATGGCTGCTTCCTTCACGGGGGTCCATCTGGGCTGGAGAACAGCTGCTCCGTGGCAGGAGCTGACCTTTCATGCTTGGTGAGGGTCCTGAAAGTGCCTTCTCAAATTCCAGAAGAAAAACTAAAGGAGGGGAGGGACTCCCCTGCCAGGCCCCCTAAGCAGGGCGGCTCCAAGACTCAGCAGCCAGTGGGGGGCCCACCAAGCAGGGCGAGGTCGGGAGAGGGTGCTGGTGGAGGGAGGGCAAGGAGGCCGAGGGGGAGTGTGAGGAGCCAGGGGAGGAGTGAGGCGGGGGCCGGCTCGTGTCCAGCCCCTGCTGGAGGTTCACGGACATTCTTTCATTTGTTCTCACAAAAGCCCGCAGAGGCAAGAACTGTGTTGTAGATGGATACAGATGGCGGCTCGTGGAGGTGGGGCTTTCTGTTTGGTTGGTTGGTTGGTTCGTCTTGGTCCCGTTGTACCTGTGATGTGGAGACCGATATTCGACACATGCAGATACTTGAGAGGTATTTGCTGAGTGGAGGGGTAAACCGAGGAGTGAAGGACATGCACGAAGAGGCTCTGAGCCTTGCACAGACATTTCTCCAAGGGAGGCGTGCACGCACACTCGCCCTGCCCACAGCCCTGCTCTCGCTGACAGATGGGTGGCCCATAGGCACAACGGCTATTACTCGGCCTCCAAAAGGAAGGACATTCTAACACAGAGGACACTGGACAAACCTTGAGATGTCACGCCAAGTGAATAGCTGTCTGCAGTGTGGTCCCACTTGTAGGAAGTCCCTTGATGGGCAGAGTCACAGGGATAGAGAGTCCAAGGGGGGTGTCAGGCTGCGGGGAGGGGGCATGGGAATCATCATTTATTGAGCACCGAGTTTCTGCGTTTCAGGATGAAGGGGGTCCCTGGGTGGTGGTCACACGACAACACGAGTGTCCTTAATGCCACAGAACTGTCCACGAAACATGGCTAACAGTGCCACAATTATAAAATAGGTTACAATAAAATGAGCATTTTATTGAGAGGGACAGAGAGAGGGGGATCCCAAAAGTGTCGTCCTCTACTGCCATCACAGTCCTGGTCTGAGGCTGGTGTGGAAGGATTTCAGGGCTGAGGGAGGGAGCCTCGGCCTGGGGTGACGAAGGGAGAGGGAAGTGAGGGAGAGGGAGGCGTGGAGGAGCAGCCAGGCGCTGGGCCAGGGCGGGGGCCCCGCAGGGAAGAGAGACGGAGGAGAGGAGGGGGCAGTCACACTGATGGGGGCCCCACTCTCGCTCTGCCTAGTGTGGATTTGGCAGAGTGGGTCCAGGAGGGAGAGTCATAAGCAAGCAGAAGTCTTTCCATTTAAGAGACAAACACCTATTTCAACAGGGGCCAAGGCAAAGAGGTGTTCACTGGCTCCTGTGCCTAAAACGCCGAGGAGCACGACAGGGCTTGGGCCGACCCAGCCGCCTGCCTTCTCCTGCGGCTTCTCCTTCGTGGGTTGCTCTGTCGGGCAGCAGGCCTTCCCCTGTGAGGGCGGAGCAGGCCTCGGGAGCAGCAGGCCCGTCTTACAGCTCGGCCAGGCCAGAAGACGGGCCTCCTCTGCTAAGAGTCCATCCTAAGAGCCCCGCAAACCTCTTAGGGCAGACCCTCCTTGGTCTGCTGTGGTCAGGTGACCATCCTTCGTTCGACACTCCCAGGGATGGGAATTCTCTCACTGGCCAGGCCACAGTCACGTGACCTCACGTGGATCTCGGGTGGGGTCAGTCCCACATTTGCTACAGGGACTGGGTGTTGTGAGGACTTTTCCCGAGGAAAAGCCACCTGCTGCTACCAAAAGGTGGGGACGCACCAGGGAGGCAGAACTGGAGGCTCACCACGTGAGCTCCTGCCTGGAGGGCCACTGGACGGGGACACCAGGTGCCTGGGCTGGGAGGGCCTGAGAGGAGAACGCGGAGAAGCCAGCTGTGTTGCAGGGCTGAGGCGCAGGGCCCGAGGGCAGCTCTCTCCACACCCTGCCGCTGCCCAAGGAAGCTGTCCGCAGGCCCCGGCGGTGACCAGGTGCCCCGCCCACTCACCAGCAGCTGCCTGCAGGCTGGGCAGAATGAGAGGCGGCACTGTGCTCTCTCTCTGGCCCAGGGGCTGGCATTTGGCAGAACTGCCAGAGCTGGCAGCTGGGCTTCACGGGGCTGGTGCCAAGTGGTGTGACCCAGCAGGATGGAGTGTGGGACACCTGGCTTGGTGTCCCTTTGGCCCAGACAGAACTGGCCTCTTTGTCTGAATGTGCTCTGGTGACAGGATGCAGGGCCAGGTGGCCTGGCTGGGGCACACGAGGGCCTCTGTGTCTGGGAGGGGACATCACCAGTCCTCCAACCCCAGATACATCCCAGGCCGGGCTGGCGGCATGAGAGCCGGTGGGGTGGGAGGCACTAAGCCGGGGCAGGAGCCACCACACTCCAAAGTGGGAAGGGACCCCAGGGCGCCCTCCCGACCATTCTTCCTCTCTCCTCTCACAAGGGCCTGGACTGTCCAGAGACTCGGGAGAAGGAGTGGGGAGCCCAAGGCCTCTTCCTCACATCAGAGCACCCCCAGGTCCACTGGGTCCCTCCACTGCACTGACCAAGGCCACGTCATCCAGCTTCCCGGGGAGAGCAGGTGTTTGACAAGGCTCTGGCCTGTCACCGTGAGCGGACGTCCTTGTGCACCTTTCTGCTGGACTCTGAGGGAGAGAGTGATGCCCTTCCCATATTGCCCTTTGATTTGTTTGGTCTCAACGTGGCAGTGACCCCAGAGGGTGCAGGGATGTGGGCAGGAGGAGCAGGCACCTGTTCCTTCACAGGGAGCCCCCAGGCACGTCCCTGAGAGTGTTCCTGAGAGCAGTAGTAGGATGGTGACACGGTGGCTTTGAGTCCCCCAAGTGGCAGCCAGATACGTCCCCCAGCTGCTGCAGGTAGGCAGAGGAGGGACCCGGAGAGTCCCCTCAGCACCCCTGGCTCATGGCTGACCAGCCTCGTGAGCGACACACCCCAACAGCCAATGAAGACTGTGTTTTCTGAGAATGTGAACGTCCCCATGAAAAAAGGCTCATTTGAGAGGTCAGAGGTGACAGTGGCGAAGCCACCAGATGAGAAGGTGCTGTGTGGCCAAGCTGTCCAGGCCAGGGACAGCAGGGACGAGGTCCGGAGGCCCAACAGGCCGCAGGGCTTTCACAGGAAGCTCGGGGCTTGCTCTCAGGGCACGCCGAGACGCAGAGGTGTCTAACAACCTGCCAGGGTCCCCTCTGGGGACTGAGCAGAAGCGGTAGTTGGAACCCACTAGAAGCGCTTGTTCTCGCAGCCCTTCTCACTCTTTTGCCCCCCTCTGAGGGCCCCACCTTTCTGCCAAAACCCGAAGTCTTGTCGTGGGTGGAGAATGTGGCCAGAGCTCACGAGGACCGGCCCGTCCTGCGGCCTCCGCCTCCGCCCTGGGCCGAGTGGGTGCATGGAGCGCAGCTGGAGCACCCTTGCCTGAGAGGAGGGGTGGGGGGACACAGAAGCATGTTTCCCCTTTTCCTTTTCCTCCACTGGAAGTGACCTCCTTGAAGGTCTCGTTCCAGCCGACACAGTCGTTCCATAGTCGATGGCCTATGGTCAGTCGATGGCAGTGGCCAGCCCCAGGCCGAGACGCTGGGTTACAAGGTGAGCAGTCCACAGGCCCCGGCTCCCTTAAGCCCATGGTGCCCTCGGCTGCCACACCTGGGGCCGGTTATCTCCTTGAAAAGCAGGAGGATAGAGCAGCCTGGCTCGGGAGCACGTTCTTGGGGCAGAGATTTCACGGGAGACCAGTGTCCTGCGAGTAGAGCCAGCAGGGCCTCCCAGCTTCCCCGGCACCACCTCCCTGAAGGGCAGCGCCTGAGGCTGGGCCTCCACCCCGCGGACCCGCTCTGGCACAGACAGGGCCCAGTGCTCCGAGCCTTCTCCATCCTCCTCATTCACCTCCCACGTGTCCCTGTTTGCCACGCCTGCCACCATCTCATTCCAGGTCCCTGGTGTCTCTTGATCCCTCCTAGCCTCCCTGGTCTGGCCTTGGCCTTCGAAGGTCCCGATTCCAAGCTCCTACTGGGGGATCTAACTGAAATGCAGCTGGACCCTCTAACCGTGTTCCCAGTGCCCGCCCTGCGTGTGCAGAGCCTCCCGCTGGGCAGCAGAGGGGCCAGAGAGCTGCGGGCAGTCATGTGGCTATGGCGTCTCCTGCCGCTTCTTCCTGCTTGAGGCTGATCCACAGGAAGGTGGAGGGCGACAGTGAGGGGGGCGATGGAGGCGCCTGGTTGACCTTTCTGCGCAGAGGTGACCTTCCTGGGTCCAGTGCCCCGAGGTGGGGCTGCTCCTGGCTGCGCATCTCCTGCTCTGGGCTTTCTGGACCTCGGGTTGCTTCTCTGCGCTGCCTACCATCCTGTAATGGATTTCAGTTTTGCTCAGAGCAGTCGGAGTGGGTTCTGTTGCTTGTGGTGATTGACACAGACCACGACACTGGGTTCCCTGCCACCTCTTGCCCGTCTAGCCTCGTGCCCCATGTCTCCATCTTACACTTTGTACTGTATATACTTTTTTATTCTGTATATAAGTATATACAAACCCCGTATTTCTCACTTCTCACACCCTTTTGCTACTCTGCTCTGAGATTTTTATCTCACTAGGCCGTGACGTGGCCATTTCCCAAAAGACAAGGCTGAGTCTTGGTGACATGATCCCACGTTTACTATAGCTGAGATCAGGACACAGATCTCTTGCTGTCTTGGTCACCTTTCCGTTGCTGTAACAAAATACTGAAGATATTAACTTAAAAAGAGAAAAGGTTTTTCCCCCCTCACCGTTTTGGAGGTTTTGGTTCATGGTTGGTCCGGTTGCTCTGGGGCCCTGTGTGAAGCAGCACATCATGGCAGGGGACATGTGGTGAAGCAAAGGAAGACACTGGGTCTCCTAGCCCCTTGTGGGTACACCCCATGACTTAACTTCCTCCAAATGGGCCCCACCTCCTGAAGGCTGCAGCGTCTCCCGGCAGCACCAGGGGCTGCAGACCAAGCCTCTGACCAGGGCCTGTGGGAACATTTAAGATTTAAGCTCTAGCGCTTGCCCTTCTCAGAGCACATGACCTCCTTGGAAGTCACTGTCACCATCTCTCTCCCAATTTCAGGCTGAGGCACCTCTTCCTTTTGGCCTGATTCAAACCTCTCATTCCCCTCCCCTTCCTGCCCCACCCCACGCTGCGCCTCTGTCCTCCCCAGGCACGGCATGGTTCACGGCCCCTCCCTTGCCCAGGAAGGGTCTTCCCCATCCCTTTGGTCCAGTGGTGAGGTCACAGGCTCTGATGCCAGACTCTGGGTTCAAATCCTGGCTCTGCCTCTTCTCCGCTGTGTGAGGTTGGGTGTATCACCACGTCTCTGTGCCTCACCTGTAACATTGGAATAATGGAGATGGCCCCCGTAAGTGCACTGGGAATGACCGAGGACACACAGATACATCATTTAGAAGAGCGGCTGGCACTCTGTGAACACGCAGCAGATGTCAGCCCCTGATTTTTACTATTGTCATTATCACCTGGCAAAGCCCACCCTGCCACCTCTCCCACAGGAGGGCAGAGTGGTTCCCACGCAGGGCACCGCAGCTCAGTTCACGCTCGGAGCGTGGAGCGTGCCTCGGCTGAGTGCTGCAGGAGGCAGATGGGGCTTTGGGGAACCAGGCGGCCTGGGTTCACAGCCTGGCTCACGGCACTCGGAAGCTGTGTGACTTGGTTTCAAGTCAGTTCCTTCTCCCTGCCCCTGCCCCAAGGGCAGTGCTGCAGCCTGCGTGAGGAGAGGTGGCTTCGTTCAGCTTGATGCCCTCTGGGCTGCTGGGCCAGGCAGCTCACGAAGTGCCAGGGCACGGGCGCCTTTCACTGTGGGAAGCAGGTGCTCCTTATGGAGGCCTTGGGGGTCCCTTCTCTGTGACAGAGGCACGTTCAGTAGCTCATCTGCTTCACCAGCCGGCCGCAGCAGGTGCTGTCCCTGGGCCGAGCCAGATGGCCGGGCTTTGGCCAGGCTCCCTCTCTGCAGCCTGTTGACCCGCTCAGAGGGCTCGAGAATGCAGAAGAGGAATTACAGTGGTGCCTTGAAATGGCTGGAGCTGGGGCGTCACCAAGAGCCTGGCACAGAAGGAGCACACCCCGCACAGGGTCCAGAAGAGAACAGTGCCACCCTGCGGCCCCGGGCCCACAGCTCGGTCCAGGCCCAAGCTCTGCACGCCCCTCCCAGGTGGGCTCTGGCAGAGAGCGTGACCCTCAGTGCCTGGTTTCCTTATCTGTGGGATGAGGACATTTCTGCTGTGACAACTGAAAGACATGTGGGATGGACGGTGTGCTGGCCTGGGCGTCACCAGGACAGAGCCAGCTCCTGGGGAGCACTCACCTCCAGCCAGCCACGGACCTGGCCTCTCGCTTAGTCTTGCAGCCAGCCCGAGCCATGGTGCTCCTACCATCTGTCCTAAAAGTGAGCAAAGTAAAGAGAGTTCAGGTGACACACGCGATCACAGGGCTAGAGACACGCAGGACCCGGATTCAGACTCGAGTGTCCTGGCTCAGTCCATGTTATTTTTAAAATTATTAATGTTATTATTATTAGTATTGAGACAGGGTCTTCGCAAGGCTGAGGGCCTTGCTCAGTTGCTGAGGCTGGTGTCAAACTTGTGATCCTCTTGCCTCAGCCCCCCGAGTCTCTGGGATTACAGGCAAGCGCCACCACGGTCTCTGTTCTGACCTTCAAGCTGAGCGGCCCTTCAATACGATCATCTGGTCAAAGGCAGACAGTCTTGTCCTGAAGTCAGTGCCAGCGATCTATCCAGTTTAAATAAAACCAGGCCACGCAGGCTGCGGTAACTTAGCCACCCACACACTGTCTCCACACAGGTGACAATGACGAAGCTCTTCTCCTCAAATAAGTGGAATTAGGATGACCTTGGCCATAAGTAACACTTAACCTAACTCAAAGTATTTTCAGCTACGGTGACTTTCATGATCACTGTCATCCACCCGGGAGTTTGGGTAGTGGCAGTTTGGGCAATCCAGTGGCTCAAGGACATCAATAAGGACTGCGTCTCTCCTGCTCTGTTCTGAGGTCTTCAGGACATCAGCCTGTTGACGACAAGATGGCGGCCCACGCTTCCGGGCAGGTCCAGGCATGAAGGGTGCGCGGGAGGGAGAGGAGAGCAGGGTTGTCCTTTCTTAAGAGTCTGAAAACCTTCTCTAGAATCTTCCAGAAACGTCCCATCAGGTCCCGTTGACCACCAGTGGGTCTAGACCAGTCGCTGGAAGGAGGGTGTGACATTGCTGTGGCGGGTCCCTGGTCAGCTGGAGGGTGGACTGCCCACAGTCCGGGCCACTGCATGGCCTTTCTGCTTCTGTCCTTTCCTTCCCTGGCTGCAGCCATGTCCCCCCGGGGACGCCCAGTCTCTTCCTCGGTGTCACAGTGGCTCTCCATTTCCACCATTTTGGTTGAAAGTAACAGAAATCCCGTTGAAAGGGCTTAAATGAAGAAGCCCGGCGGCCATCTGTCAGGGCGAGTGCTGGACCAGTCTGGAAGTCCCAGGGCCAGGCCGGCTGTCTGCCCACTCGGCCTCTGGGCGTCCTGCAGGCTTATTGCCTCTGGTTCTACGCTGGCCACTTCCCTCAGGTGGGAGGGAGGAGAAGGAAGCACCGGGTCAGGGCTTTCTCAGGAATCCCCACGGACATCCGCCTCACTGGGCACCTGTCGGTGGCCACAGGGAGGCTGGGGAGCGAGCCCTGCCTGGGCGTTTGCCTCCGTGCACGGCGCGTGGGCCAGGGTGGTGTGGACGGGGGTCAGTGCAGGCTCAGCTCACACTGCTCCGCCGTGGGCCGTCCACCCCTCCCAGAGATGGCCTCCTACCCCCCTGAGAAACTAAAGCAGGAAAGGGACCCTCCCCTGCGCCACCTCACACAGCCCTAAAACCGGCCACGCTGTGCCGACAGCCCGCCTCCGGAGGTCGGGGCTCTGAGACTCTGTGGTAACCCTGCCCAAGGTCATAGCCCAAGGTCATGCAGCTCTCAGGAACATGAAGGCAGGTCTGTCTCTGTCCCAGGAGCCTCTCCCACACTCCACTGTGACCCCAGCTGACCCGGCCTACGACCGCCACGTGCTCACGGAAAGCCCTCCTGTGGATGGGTCCCTGTGGAGGACAGGGTCCCCTCTTGTCCTCATGGCTGAGGACAGAAGTGCCACCATGGGCTCCATCTGCCACGGGCACCATTCTCAGGCTCCCCTGGACTCTAGAAATGGAGGACGTCACTGACCAAGCCCCAGGTGGCCTGTGCTGCGACAGAAGGACAGAGGCTGGACACTCCCTCTTTCCCCCCCTCCCCTGAGGCTGCTGGGCCCCTTCACAGGAAGCCAGCTAAGCGAACTGTCCTGCCGGCCCCGTGAGTAATGGGACATGTCGCCAGGTCCCCATCTGTTCTCCGCCTGAGGACCCCGCCACACACGCCTGGCCATCTTTGTCAGCTCCTGCAGCTGGCAGGAGGGCTGTGTTGTGATGAGGCCCCTGGTGACCCCGACGAGGGAACAGGGGACGTGTGCTCCCAAGGCAGCCCTTGCCCCAGGGGCCACTGCAGCACCCATGGTCTCTTCTGGGGGTGGGGGTGGACGTTTATTTTGAAACAGGCTGCGATGAAGCTGAGATGGAGAAGGTGGCCTCACAGTCCTCCTGCTAGAACTCCTGCCACAGAGTCACATGCTGCTGGCTTCACCTTACGGGTCATCGCTAAGGGGAGGGCCCCCGGCTGAGCAGCTTCGGGGGTGTCACCCGGCACCTCCACAGCACTGAGGACCCGCCCTCAGGGTAAGTGAGAAACCACCAGGTGCAGCTTCCCCGCCTGGGACAGCCTGGCCTGGGAGCCGGCCGCGGCGGGACGGTGTGACACAATAGGAAGGCCCGGGCTCCCTTTGGGGATGGAGGAGGAGATCAGGTCACAGTGACCCCTGTGGCCGGAGAGTAAGAACCTCCGAGATGTCTACCTCCGCCTCCCTGCAGCTGGAGGTGATACGAGGTGGCCCGAGGAGGGGAGCTGAGGTCTTAGGTCATCAAGCAGCTGACCTAGAAATAGGCAGATGATCCTGGACACCTGAGTGGGCCGAGGTGACCACAGAGGGGACAAGGAAGGCAGAGAGCTGCTGACTTGTGGAGGGAGGGACCACAAGCCAAGAAGCTGCAATGGGCGAGGGGCCTCCAGGAGCAACGCTGCCCAGTGGACTCCAGGCTTAGCCCACGAGCCCCGCTGCGGACTCCGGACCTCCAGGAACATCAGTGACAGCGTGTGTGGCTTCCGCCATGGAGATGGAGGAGATGACACCGCAGCATCTGGCGGCCCTCTGGTCCTGGGATTGACAACGGGTCTCCAGCCACCCGGCCAGCCTCCACGCAGCCCTGCTCAGCTTCCCGGAGGAGAGCTCTGCAGTCTGGCCTCCACAGCCAAAGGTCCAGGAGACGACAGACCCTCCTCCTCCGTACTTGAGCGACGCTCTGCAAAGTCCAAAGCTGTGCCAGTTTGGCCAAGAATGACGAGCCCTCACCCCTGCCAGACACAGAGTGAGGACCCTGCCTGTATGTCCTCACTATAGCTTTGAGGAGCCCTGAAGCTATCATCAGCCCACAATGGGCAGAGGAGGTGGCCGAGGCATAGAGAGAGTGCTTAGCTGGCTAGGTCACAGCTGGGAGACTTTTGGATCTCAGGCCATTGTCCCCATCTCTGGCGCAGACAATGGACATTTTCTCATTCTAGTTTTCTCACATAGAGGGCTGTGTGATGCGGCATGCAGTTAGGGCCCCAAGTCCCTGCTGACCAGCCTGGGCAGCCTGTCCATGATGCCTTCAACCTGGGGTTTTGCTAAAGCGGACTGCAGGATTTGGTGTGTTGAGCCACGTGCCACTACAGTGCCACCTTCAGTGGCTGCACAGTCTCCATGGTGTACCTGCTCTCTCCACCTGCCCACCATCATCATAGTGAAGAGCCCAGGGCCTGAGTTCAAGTCCCAACCCTGCCACTTACTGACTGCATGACCTTGAGCAACCGCCTTAGTCACTCTGTGTCTCTGCTACCGTCTACAAAATGTGACAGTGACTGTACCTACCCCAGAGTCGTTCTGAGAACTGGAAGACTTAAAATATGTAAATAGCCAAGAAGAGCTTCTGTCCCGTCCTCTGTGGGTCTTCACACATCCAAACAGTTTGACCTGTGACATGTCACCTGTGTACCCTGCTCACACTCTGCCCTGCAAGAGGCAGACCTGGACGGCCAGGATGTCGTCTGTTTGGTTGTAACTCATGTATTCCTGGCACCAGGGGCAGTGTCGTGTCTGGGGGGCAGTGTCATGTCTGGGGGGCAGTGTCGTGTCTGGGGGGCAGTGTCGTGTCTGGGGGGCAGTGTCATGTCTGGGGGGCAGTGAGGAGGCAGTGAGGAAGGAAGACGAGAAATGACATTTCAGGTAAATCTGTGTCTACTTAAACAATTTTTTTAGTTTCTGTTTCATATTCCACCAACTTTCCCTTCCTGCTTTCCATATTTATGTTTATAAATCCTCCAATATTGTGTAAACATTCATTTATTTTCTTCCAGGACTTTGATGATTTCTACATTTAATTTACCAGAGCATCTGGAGTTTATTTGGATGTACGTAATGAGATAGGGATTGGATTTCATGTTCTTATCTAGATCATTAGGCATCTTCAAAATGGCCCCAATGCCATTTACTGAATAATGTCTTTCTCCAAATAATGGAAATGTGACCTTTATGACATTACAAAGCCTTTTATCTGTGGGTCTTTTCCCGAAACTTCTGTTGAGTCCTGCCACTCTGTTCCCGACCGACCCCACACCAGTTATCACAGTTCTTCGTGTGAAGATACCAAGTGATGCTCAATCCACAAGTCATTTTATTTTTCAAAAATATACTTTTGTGACTTAATTTTTTCAAATTCACTTGAGACCTTCTTTCTCTCTTATGTTTATTGGAAGTAAGTTTTTATAGATTTTTTTTTTTTTACAGATTTAAGAGGAGGAAAATAGAGTACTGGTCGACCCTGGCCTCTCCCTCATGGAATATGCTCTAGGTTGTATGATTTGATTGTTTCTTTTCATAGTTTTATTTATGTGGACTCCAAAGTCTTATGAGAACCATACCCAAGGGCTACATATAGTTATTTAAATGGGATTTGCTTCTCTTTTGGGTTCAACCACTTTATTCTTTTTTTTTTTTTTGTACCAGGGATTGAATTCAGGGGTGCTTAGCCACTGAGCCACATCCCCAGCTATTTTTTGTATTTTATTTAGAGACAGGATTTTGCTGAGTTGCTTGGCCTCATTAAGTTGCTCAGGCCGGCTTTGAACTCGTGACCCTCCTGCCTCAGCCTCCATGTGCCAGTACACCAGACTCAACCACTTTATTCTTGATACACAGGACACATTATTTTGTGCGTCCTAGGCTCCCATCCTCTTTTTCTCTATCCCAGAATCAACACCAAGTCTGGTGGAGCGAGCTCTTCCTAATCGTCCTTTCTTTCCATAAACTCCTAGGGTCCCTCTGTTCTCTTCACCCGGCTGAGCCCCTGTGGACAGTGGACTTCCGCACACAATCACAAGCTCTTGTCGCTGATCCTCTGGAGTTTTTTTCTGAGTACGGTAATGGTCTGCTGTTGCTTTCCAAACCCCCACCCTCTCACTGTCCACCCACACGTCTGGCCATTGGTCACAGGCTGCCCTTTGACACATCCCTGTCACTGCTCTGAACATCGCTTGGTGCCTCTTTCTGTGCACCAGTGACATGCTTGTGTCTTGGCTGTACATTTAGATCTGAAGGTTCTGAGCCGCCCAGGCCACCGTCAACCACCCTGACGTCATCTGATGGGAGAGCTCACGTAGGGGGAGGACACCGCAGCTGGGGCCTTCCTCTGGGTACTGAGACACTTCTGAATCCAGATGTGCTCTGGGCCATCTTTCAGAGACAGTCCTGGGGAAGAGCGGGCCTCAGGGACGCTCATGGAGCTCCGAGTGTGGCTTGGGGGCTCTGCGCTGTTGGGTCCTCAGCATGACCTGACGGAATGGCACCATTGTGCATCCACTCATCCACATCAAGCCTCTGAACACAGAGAGGCCGAGTCACTCAACCAGGATGACACAGACAGGAAACGACAGAGGCAGGACTCGCCGAGGGACGGTGCAGGTCCCCGTAACCGAGTTAGAAGCTGCTTTTGCTACAAGCACAGATTTCCTTTGGGCCTGCAGGTGCCCGATGAGCAACTCAGAGCGGGAGGGAGCCCGGCACCTGGGCCTTCCTTTTGCATCCATCTCAGCTCTGCCAGGAGCGCTCTTCTAAAAACTGGAAGCACAAGGTTCGTCAGCCCCGAGTGTTCCGAGCTCCTCCCCCTTCAAGACTGAGACAAGAAGAACTAAGGGGTCTCAGGGTTTCCAGGGACATTCAGTGTCAGCTCTCCCTTGTCCTGTTCCACAGCCCTGGAGTGACCTAGAGTCGCCAGTCCTTGCCCTGCACCTCCCAGAACGGCAGAGCCTTGCAGCATGTCACCTGGTGACAAGGTTGCCCCACCAAGCAGGCACACCCATCAATGGGAACCAAACTGTCCCCTTTGGGGTCTACAGGGCTGATAGACCAGGAGCCCCTCCTAGGAGTAGCAGGAAAATGACGATGACCCGCTCAGTGCCCAGGGCTGTGTCCTTGTTCAGCCCCTTCCTGGACCCCATCATCTTTTTCCGGATGGACCCCTCCTCTATTTAACCCTGGGTCACCTGGGTTATCACGGGGCTGACATTGTGGGTACACCTGGAGTGAGGCGTGCTGCCTGGACCCCTCCTCTATTTAACCAGAAAGCTCATGTGAGCGTCCCCAGGACAGGACCGAGATGCTGGAGTGGCGTTGCCTTCCTAATATGGCCGTGGTGAGGAAGCTCCCCGTTACTTTCCAGTTTAGTTTTGGGGTGAGTGGCTGGACCTGATTTGCTGGGACCCCAGAGTCAGGTCTCTGGCCTAAAACCACAGTCACATTCATGGAGTTCCGGCTCCCCGCCAACCCCGACCGTGACCGGAGGGCTGCGTGTGTTGGTGCTCCTGTGAGTCTGCCACCACCTGTCGGGCACCCTCCTGATCTTGACCTTGTGGCTGCTGGGAGTTTTCAGTCCAGCACAAATCTCTTCACTCTGTTCTAGTGGCCATGTCATTCTCTGTCCCTGGGGAACAGCCCCCTCACCTGCAGGACAGACGGCCCTGTTTTCCAGGGCCCTGCATCTAACACGTTGGCCTGAGAAACCAGAGTGAGGCCACCCTTAAAGGGTTCAGTGGGAATCTCAGTGCCCCTCCCTTTGTATTTGTCTCAGCTCTTCCCCACCTGGCAGCCCAAGGTGTACCAGCCCTGAGTGTACCTAGCTGGGGCCGCCGGGCAGGAAAGCTCTGGTGGGAAACAGGTTGCAAACAGGTTTGGGGGATATGGCTGCAGGGGTGGCTGATCCTGCTGGACTGGTTTTTCGAGTGGTTCGCTTCCTGGAGATAATCAGGGCTTGGTTGTCGTTGCCTCCTGCTGAGAACTGGGGTCATCCCGGGTCTCACTCCAGGTATACCCACAATGTCAGTCCCATGAAGACCCAGGTGACCCAGGCCCTCCCCAGTGAGATCAGCCCTGGTGTGTGGGCAGCCACCCCTTGGTCAGCCTGGACCAGTCCATCTGGAAGACCTTCCACTGCAGAATCTCAGGGCAGGACGGGAAGCTGGGGACCAGCTGCTTCAATCTACATCTTTACAGACAAGGGAAAGGCTCAAGAGGTGGCCGGACTCGTCCACCGGGGACAGCACAGTGGCCCCCACCTCTGAGAAGATGCGCCCTCCCTCTCCTGGGAGGTCCTCTGCAGCAGGAGGCTGTCAACACCCCCCGAGGCTGGCAGCCCACCTGGACATCTCTGGCCAGAAACTCTCCTGAACTCTGACTCACCCCCCAGTGGCCCAGACAAGACAAAATGTGACCTGTGCAGGTGACAATCTTAATGCCTTCCTGTGGCCTGAGGGCTGGTTGCCCCCACCCAAGCCATAGGCTGAATCCTGACCCCAAAGGTGTCAGGAAGGGCCCTGGGGGGATCAGGCATGCAGTGGGGCTGCATGAGTGGGATTTGTACCCTTGTCACAGAGGCCGGGAGCCTGGTCACCTGGCTCCCCGAGCAGGGCTGAGTGCAGAAGGCCTCTCCGTGAGCAGAAAGGGCCGGACACGGAATCTGCCGGCTCCTGGTCCGCTGGCCCCAGCCTCCGGGACGGTGAGGGGTGCATTTATGTTGTGCCTAAGCCACTTGGCCCACGGCATTTGGCTCTAGCAGCTGCACAGGGGGCACGACCTCCCTCTAAACCTGCCGCTCCTGAGCGTCAGTCAACGGCAGGGTATCCTTCCAGGACTCAGGACCTATCCGGGGTCACCTTTGTCCCCTCGCTTTCAGCAGTCCATCAGGACAGTTGGCCCCATCTCTGGAACACGCTGAGTCCTCCCCCTGCGGTCCTCCATGTCCCCACTGGGTCCCAGCTCTCTCTCTCCCGGCCTCTCACCTCCTGCCCGCCAGGCCTGCAACCCCTCCCGCCTCCTCTGCTCACCAGCGCACCCTAGATATGTCCCCCACCCTGGAGCAGACCCCATGCGTCCCCTACAGAGCCCTCTGTTGGCTTCTCATCTCAGGCTCGGTGAAAGGGCAGGAAGAGAGCAGGACCTACTGCTCTAGAAAACGGGCACCTCTCTCCGCCACTCCGTTTCCTCTCATCTGTTTCTGCTTTAAGTCACTAGATGTGGCTATTTTAAGGGGGGGGGGTCAGCCTTCCAGGGGTCCTCCCAGACCTCCTGCACATCTCCTAACTCCGACTCACCATCGGGCCAGGGCTTCCTGATCTCTGCGCCCCCCCCCCCCGCACCCCGCACCTCCTCCCCCTCCTCCTCCTCCCCCTTCCACAGGCTCCCTCCTTCCTGCGGGCCGCTCTGTGATGCACAGGTTCCCAGAGTGTGATGACAGCTGCATTTGAAACATTGAAAAGTGAAAAGAAAAAAAAAAAGGTTTTTTTGTTTATTTTTTTAATTAAAAAAGGAAACAGACACAGAAGAGAGGAAAGCGCCTCTCCAGTGAGGAGTGGGCGGGGGCTGTGCAGGTAGAAGGGGTGGGATTGACTTTCCAGCCAGCCCTGAGCCCACGGCCTCCTAACTGCAGGGTCTGAAAATGTGCAGAGGCATTTGTCTCTGTTGACCCAGGATCCCTGACCTCCCCTGGACTGCCCTCCTGTGACATCATCCACAGCCTCGGGCCAGGGCTCCACCTCTGCCTCTGGGCGCGACCTCTGTCCCAGGCCCCAGACTTGACACTCACTGTCCACACCCCCAGAAGATTCTATCACAATCCCCTTATCCTTACCGACCCCCAACACGGCTCCCCCAGCTTCCCATTCCTCTTCGGGTCACACTGCCTGGGCCGTCGCCAGCCCGGACAGTCCAGTTGTCTCTGACGCCGCCATGTTGGTTGGGATGCTTTGGGCCGAAGGAAGAGCATCCCCAACAGTAGGCGGTTCTGAAAATGCGGAGGAATTGAGAACAAGGCCTGGAAGGATGGTTCCAGGCATTACCTGACCCAGCTTTGCCCCAAACCAGGGAACAGGTCCATTGAAGGGGTAGCCTCTTCACACCGCACTTCCCCAGGGCCCCACTGGCCAGAGCAAGGTCATGGGCAGCCCTCACACGGGGAGCCCTGAGGCAGCTGGCCCAGTGGCAGGGAGAGCCAGGGCCGGATTGACCCTCACGACGGTGGGCGCAGTCCAGAGGCAGAGCTCAGCTTCCCGCGGCTCCCTGCTCCCCGTCAGCCGCCCCCCGCAGCCTGGTCCTCCCCTCCCTGATCTCATTGTTGTCCCTCTGAGCACTTCTGCATCATCTCCACGTGAGACTTCAGGGGCTCCTCCTGCCTCGACCACAACATCTCCCACACTGAAGGACAAGTCCTTCTGAAATATGACCATTGGTGAAATACAGTCGGTGCTGTTTGTTTCTAGACCCTGAGGGGATCTGAGAAAGAAATATGGCCTTCCTGACAACAGGTGGCTCTGCCATGAACTGCCCAAGTCAACACAAACGATGCTGATGGGACGGAGACCTGGCAGGACCACACAGCCATGACCCTGGGAACAAGGCAGAGACCGACTCCGAGGCCTCGGGAAGGACCGAACCCGCCCTTTCCAACATGAGTGACAGCGGCCTCTTTACCAACGAGGACCGTACCTCTCCACTCCTCTCCCTTCCTCGAGGTAAAAGTGTTTAAGATGTCCGGCACCAAGCGGCCTCACTTCTTGACCCTGTCCTGACCCCCATCTTGGAACCATTGACTAGGATCCAGAACCCTCTGCGAGGCGCTGCTCCATGCCGCTTTCCGAGATGCTTCTCGGTGGCGTGGAGCCAAGGAAAGCTAAACAGACTGACCTTGACCACAGGTGAGGGCCTGGTGGGCTTGGACTGGTGGGCCCGACATCGTGATCTAGATGTCTCATGTTGATTCCTTCAGTCCCCGATATCCACTTTATAGTCCAGAACGTTTTCAGCAACACAACCACTCTCAACAGTCTCTAGGCCCAGCGGCCATTTTGCAAGAGATGGAGGACGGAGAAGGGAAGGGGAGGACTGTATTCTCGACAGGGAGCTAGCAGAGTCCACCTGGAGAGCCTCCGTGGGTCTCAGGGCCCTGCCCTGCAACTGAGAGAGTCCAAGGAAAGGACAGGGGCGGGGGAGCCGGCCAACCCTCGAGAGGCACCGAGGCTGGCCCGTGGCTGTGTGGGGTGACTCGGCCTCCGAGCCGCTGGGTTCCTTCTGGAGGGAGGGGGACGGGCTAGGATGCAGCCATGTGGGCGGCTGTCAGGGTGCTGTCCCTGACTTGGTTCTGGGGTGTTCCATGCAACCCTCCACTAAGACACACACTTTGGGGTTGGTCCCCTCCAGCCCCCCTTGGTACTTGCGTTGCTTTCCATGACTGTGACAAACATCTGAGGTCATCAGCTTAGAAAGACAAAAGGTTCACTCTGGCTCACTGTTGGCAGGCTTCAGTGCATGGTCGTTGCCCTGGTGCTCTTGGGCCTGGGGGGAGACCACGGTCACCATGGGAGTGCACAGTGGCAAGTGGCTCACCTGGTGGAGCTAGGAAGCACAGGGAAGAAAAGGAAGAGGCCGAGTCCCTCGGAGGTTTTAGACGCAGCTCTCACATTAAGACTTCTGCCCACTTTGAAGTGATCTGCATGTGGCCTAGGACAAGCGTCTTGCTGCATGCTTTCGCGTTCAGTGTCCAGTTTCCGGCACCTTGTGTCACCTGGGCCCTGTTGGAGTCCGCTGTGCACACACGCGTGGATTACTGCTGGGCTCTCCGAGCTCTTCCGCGCTCTCTAGGTCTGTTTCTACCCAGTGCCGTGGCATTTAATTACTGGACCTTTGTAATCAGAAAATGTGGTCCCTCTACTTCTCTTCCTTTCTGAGATTTTTTTTTTTAATCTCTTTGAGTTCTTTTGTGGTTTTCTATGAATTTAGAATCGTTCATTTCTCTTTCTGTGCCACTGGGACTTGGATAGGAATTGCATCGAATCCGTAGATGGCTATGGTGGGGGGAATGTTTCAACAGCGTTAAATCTCCCAATCCATGAACCTGGGATGCTTTTGCGTCTGTAGCTTTTTAAATTCATCTCATCAATATTTTGTAGTTTTCCACGTGCTGAACTTTTACTTTCTTAGTTAAGTTTGTTCCTGATTATTTTGTTATTTCTGATGCTATCGTAAATGGCTGTATTTCTATCACTTTTCAGAAAGCTCATTATTAATGTATAGAAATGCAACTGATATTTATAAGTTGATTTTTGTATCCTGCAACTTTATTGAGTTCATTTATTAGTTCTAAGTGATTTTTTATGGAGTCTTTAGAGTTTTGTGTACATAAGATCATCATATGCAGGTGGGATTATTTTTGCCACTTCTTCTCCTACTTGAGTGCATTCTCTTTCTTTTTCTTGTCTAGCTGCTCTGGCTGGGGCTCCCAGGGCTAGGCTGAGCAGGAGTGGTGAGCGCGGGCCTCCTGCCCTGTTCCTGGTCTACACGAACCCTCCACCCTGAGTGTGATATCAGCTGTGAGGTCTTCATACGTGGCCTTTACGATGTTGAGTTGATTTCCTGCTCTGTCTAGTTTGCTGAGGGTTTTTGCCATGACGGGGCTTGAGCTTGACAGCCGTGGTTTCCACCTTGATCTGGTTGATTTGGTGGGGACAGACGACCGGCATAAGGTGGGCAGTATTCCCAGTGAGCAAGGGCAGGAGAATCAGAACCTCAGAGAGTTCAAGGCCCACGCCACGTCTCCTTGTGTTCTGAAAGAACCCCACAAAGGACGTGGAGTGCTAGTGGGACCAGGGAACTGGAACCCTGGTCCTCTGTGGGAGGGAGTGCAAGCCTGGTGCTCTGCTATGGGAACAGTGTGGCGGTGCCCAAAAAACTAGAAGTAGAGCTCTCAGGACCTGTCCACCCGACTCCTGTGGGTTTAGAACTGAAGTTGAGATTTGAAAAGGTATTAGCACCTCCACCTTTGTTGTAGCCTGAGTCACAGGAGTTGGGAGGTGGAGACGTTCCTCAGAGGATGGATATGTTTACAGATGTGGCCCATCACACAGTGGAGTACTACTCAGCCTTAAAGAAAGAAAGAAAGAAGGCCTGCAGTCCATGACCACAGGGGAGTCACAGAGGGCCACGAGTCACAAGTGCTGCGTGACTCCACTCACATGAGGTCGGTAGGATGGTCCAACTCATGGACGCAGAGAGAAGGGGGTTGCCAGGGGTGGGGACCGGTCAGTCACCAGGTCTAACATTCAGGGAGGCCGATGGAGCAGTTTAGAGGGCCGCTGTACAGTGTGTCCAGTGGGAAGCCAGGCCGCCCTGCCGTGCCCGGGAACTCAGTGAAGGGGCGGCTCCCCTCTTTAGTGTTCTTACCAAATCCAACAAGAAATAAACCAAATGGGGTGTGGTCACTTCCACAGGGCCTTGGAGAGTTTTCTAAACAGAACCACTGTCTCCTTCAGAAATGACGCTCCTACGTGTCTCCACAGATATTTACATCTCTCCCCCCAGTTTAACAAAGATGTTGAGTCGTAAAGGATGGTTTTCACAAAGTGACACTGTGCATGACTTTAACTGGGGCTCAACCAGGAGAGGACACCAGGCATTCAGATATGGGGGCTGCAGGAAGGGCAGTGACTCATTGTGACCTTCCCGCCACACACATCATGGAGGCCAGCAGGTTCCCACCCCAAGGGGCCAAGGAGTGGGACACATGGGAGTCCACTTTGGCCTGATTGGCTTGAGTGTCCATAAGCAGAGATTTCCAGAAGTTTCTGGAATGTTCTCTCGTTGCTCTGGAAGTTCAGTCTGGACCCACATGGGCCTGGGGTTGGTTATGCACAGGTCCACCCTGTCCAGCAAGGCGTGTGTGTGTCATCAGCATTGGCCGCCCAGGACCTAGCGGGTCCTCCAGTGTGAGGAGCTCAGTGCAGAGTAGCCATGAGCGAGGGCAGCTGCTGGGCACAGCCTGGCCATCCTGCGTGATTTTCTCCATGTTGGCAGTTGTGAAATCAGGGATTGGGTCAGTTCACCTCAGATCCTCAGGGCCTAGAAATTACCAGCTCGTCAGTGTGGCTCAAGAGCATTTTCGCTGATTTCTTCCTGAGCAAGACTCCATCGGCGCTCACTCTGAACAGAAGATACTGTGACATTGGAATGTGCTTGGCCGCCGTTATAGAACACCCAACAAACTGTTTTACGCTTTTAAAAGACATCTTCTTGTCCACTATGAACAAGACTCCTGGAGCCCCGAGGTCCAGGGCTGGGTGGCAACAGTGTGATATCGCTGTGGATGCAGGGTCTTTTAGCATTCTGCTCTTTCTCAGCACATTAGGTCTTCATCTCTTGCCTGCATCCTCAGGGTCACAACATGGCTGCCAAGCTCCTGCTCTTTGGTTCCTAGAAGGGAGGGTGAGCCTTCCTCAACCCTGTTCGACATGCAGGCTGGTCTCAGACGGAGACTGACCACCTTCCCAATCTGAGAGCACCCTTCAGCCACCTGCCACCTGCCACCGTCTACCACAGCTCCTGGTTATGTCCTTCAGAGCATAAATGTACCACAGTGCGAAGTCACTCTTTTCAAAATAAGAGAGGCTTTGAATCCAAAGGGAAGACGAGGCTTCAGCCTGGGCCTGGTCACGGAGGGTTGGGGATCGGAGAGGCCCTCTGCCGCCCTCGCACCAGACCATTCCCTGGCCATTATGAGGCCAGCTTCGGAGGAGTGCAGGTTTTCTCACAGGAAAAAGAGGCTTTTGTTTTTGCTTTTTAACAGTCTGCAAGTGGCAGTCTGTCTGGAGGATGAAGAGCTGCGTGAGGACGGCCTCAGGAACCAGGCTCTGTGCGTGACTTTGCCACGGTTCCCAGCCCCCGAGCTTGTCTGCGAATGACAGAAGCCTGAACAGCAATGGCCGACACAATAAAGGCTGTGCTTGTCTTACAAAAAGAGAGTCTGGCAGGCCGCAGCCAGGGCAGATGGGTGTTCCCAGGTGGTGACAGGAAGAGAGATGTCTGCTCGTATTTCACTCAGCCTGCGAGCTGCGTGTGTCTCGTGGACGTACGGTGGCTGCTGGTGCACACGCAGCTGAATCTGTCCCCTTCGCCCAGCAGCATCCGATCAGGCCTGTTTGGTCACCTGCCTAGGCTTTGGAGACAGGGCGGTTTCTCACAAGCACCAGCTCATCCATCTAGGAGAGCGGAGAGCAGTTGCTCTAGAGGGACAGAAAACTGGGGCAAAGGGAGCCGGAAGGGATTTTCCTGTAATTACCTTAGAGAGCTGTTGATTAGTTCACCCCTTTTGATTAAATAAACAGGAAGGGAAATAAGTGGGGTCTTCCCTGTGCCCTATCTCTTCTGGTGGGCCTCCCGCCCTCCCCCTCCCCTCCCCCTCCCTTCCCCCTCCCTCCCTTCCCCTCCCTCTCCCTCCTCCCCCTCCCCCCCTCTCCCCCTCCCCCTCCCCCTCACAACACTTCCTCTGGCTGCTGCTTCTCAGCTGGAGCAAAAAGCCAGAGAGAAGCGATTTCCTCCAATCATCCAGGTCATTTTCTCAAAACTGCTTTCTTTGTAACCTTTTTTCATAGGCAACAAAAGGAACATGAGAGGCAGCTAAATCGCTTCCCCAGGAGGAAGCGTCCTCAAAGGACACAGGCCTCCTGGAGAAATGCCCCTTGATGCTGCCTCAGGACACTGCCGCTGCCGGAGGCAGAAGAGCAGGGAAGTTTGACACAAGCCTGAGAAAGAGCAGCTGGAGGGACGGAGGGACAAGGGGCCGATGGAGCCTGCTAACTCCTGCAGCTCACTCAGGTCCTTTGAAGGAGCCTTCAGTCTCCACAGTGTGAACCAGAAGTGGACTCTGAAGTCTGGAGTTTGAGGCCAGCATAGGCCTAACTTGCTGTGTGACTAAGGAAAAGCTACTTAACCTCTCTGTGCTTCATTTCTGCATCTGTCAAAGGAGGCAACAGAGAGAGCTGAAGAGTCCCAGTGAGTCCCCAGGTGGGAGTCGTTTTGGGAAGTGGAAGACATTTCCTCAGGTTCCTGTACAGACGGGGTTCTGTGTCTCAGTCCTGTGAATGAGGCTGATTGGCTCTTACCATTCCCTTTGCTGGGGGTGTGCACACACACAGAGGAGGGCACGATTCAGGATGGCGCCTCCTTGTGCAGGGCAGGGGGCTTGGAAGGTCTCCCTGTACCCAGGTGGGCACGTGGGTCCTCAGGAGAGCATTTTCAATTCTTACCTTTCCACTCTATGGCGGGGTGCTGAGCAGCAGTCACCGTGTGACCTAAGCCAGAGGTGTCCCAGAGTAAGGCCACCCCACTGAGAACCACTGGTCTAGAAAGAAGATGACCTCTGGCCCAGAGATGGTGGACAGCTTCCCCAACGTCACACAGCCAGTGCAGAGCGGCTTCAGCCTGGGCTCCTCGCCCCCGTCCAGTGCTCTTTACCACCACCCACTACCCGCGAGGGAGCACTCCGTGGTCGGGGACGCAGTGTAGTGGCAGAAGACCAGCCACAGGCCGAAGTGCCCAGGCCCAGGACAAAGGTCTGCTGGGACCAGCCGTGGGTGTGAAAGCCTGTGGGGGACCCGGCCGGCCTGCCCTACGTGGGGAGGGAGGGACGGGGACAGATCCGCTATACCATCCCCATCTGGGGGCCCTGCACCTGCCTCTCAGGGCCGAGGCGAGACGGTCAGTGGAGGGGGCCGCTCAGGGGCTCAGTGTGTGGCCTGCGGAGCCCGGGGCAGCGCCGGCCGGTGTCCCCACTGTTCCCTGCCTTTCAGCACCCACGGCTCTCATGGAACAGGGTTCCACTCCCGAAGGAGACGCAGGCTGTGGCTGGTGTTTGGAAGAGCTCCCGAGGCGGAGCAGGCCTGGACGAGTTAACCTGAGCCTCTCAGCCGCCCGCGATGCTCTCCCGAGTCACAGGCCGGAGACGAGTCCCAAAGGCGGCTACGCAGGGCGGGAGGCACCCGGGGTCCTGCAGGGCCCGGCTTCTGGCTGCATGGAACAAATATTGATGAATATTAATAACCATTTGTTCCCAAAGACCACAAATCAGCTAATTAGGGGCCTGTCAACCTGTTTATATTATCTATAAGTGAAAACCCATCAGCAGTCAAACATGAAATTAAGCCAGCGTGTGTGGGCGGCCGCCTCTCTGATAAATGGCACTGCCAGCTCCCGCGCCCGCCTGGCGGGGCCGTGGGCACCTCTCCTCCCGCCTGCTTTTAATCAGGCCGGTGGTGACAGCGGGCACATGATGGACGCGCCTCCAGGCGGTGCGGGGGATGATTTAAGACCCTGGGGACATTAGCTGTGACTGGGGGAGGGGAGGCGGCCGTGAGTCAGGCGTCCCCGGCAGGTGATCAGCCCCACTCCAGGCGCCGACCACCAGGGCCTGGCTCCTCCGCCTCGTCTTCCCTCGTCACCCGGCCTCCAGCTCCCCTGGTCCTGCCGCCTCCTGGGCCGTTCAGCCTCCCGATGCAGCCTCTCCGGCTCCCTGGAAGAAGCCTCCGGAAACCCCAGGGCTCTAGAGGCTGAGGCTGGGGTGGAGGCAGAGAGAACAGTGAGGCAGAAAGAGACTCATCCTCAGCCAGCTGTGCCCAGCGCTGGGCTCGGAGCCAGCAACAGCGAGGACAGCGAGGGGACAGGAAGAGGCCGACCAGAGCCCGAGTCGACCCAGCCCACAGCCCGGGTCTCCCTCCCTCCCCAAAGCCTTCTTCCTGGTCCCCGGTCGGCAAACGCCTTGATATCCTCCCTTTGGGCAACAGGCTGTGTGACTTCCTGAGGACCTTGGTGCCAAGGCCACACTGAATTCCAGGGTGAGATGGGCACCGACTACCTGAGGAGGCAGGGCCCGTCCTCACAACACCCAGCAAGACTCTGCCCTCCTCTGCCCGTCGTTCTGGAAGCTGCAGAGAACTGAGGTTCCAAGCTCAGATCTGGGCGTGATCTTCAAATCCAGGCTCTGCCTCTCCTGAGCTGTATGACCTCAGGCAAGTGACTTAACTTCTCTGGGCTCCGAGCCTCTTTTCCTCACCTGTATCCTAAGGAGAATAGGACCATTCTCAAGGGAGAATCAGGCAGAACGTGTGAAGCAGAACATGGACGCCCCTGGGAATTGTCTGATTGAGGGACAGCAGGTGATATGGTTTAGGGTTCTCTAGGCTAGTTCCAGCACAAACCGGCTGTGCAATCTTGGGAATTTGGTTAGCCTCTCTGTCCTCTACTTTCTCTGTGTTTGGCCACAAAGATGAGGACTCCATCCACACTGTAGATTGCTCACTTGGTTCCTGCCCCTCTCCCACAGAATGGAAGCCCTGGGTGGGGACGTGGTGTGACTGGTCCCTGCTGTCTCCCTGGGTGTGCCACCTGGGCTGGCACCTCAGGAGCTGTCCTGCCGCACAGGGCACTGGGCACCTTCCGCTGGACGAGGCTCGAGGCTCTCCCTCCCTGGTGGGTGCTGCTTCCTCAGCGAGCCCCGCTGCTCCGGGCCCCTCTTGGGGGCAGGAGGCCCCTGCGCTGGAGTCCCAGGTCCCAGGTCCGTGGGCCTCAGACAGGCCCTTCCCCCAGCTGTGCCGGGCGTCCATGCCATTCCAGAGTCACCCGACATGTCCCAGTCCTGGAGCACCACACTGAGTGGCCCGTGGTGGAGACAAACGCGGAGGCAGAACCTCCCCTACCCTCCCTGAGGCCCCGGGCTGCCCACAGGTCCCCACAGCCGTGTCCGGCACCAGCAGCCGTTCATGCCCTCCTCGGCCCAGAGACCCCTGGCATCAGGGCGTCAGCGGGGCCCCGCTCCGTCTGAGGGCTGCAGGCGAGGACGCCCCGACCCTTCCAGCCCCTGAGGGCTGTCTCCTCCTTTGTCTCTTGTGAGGACTCCTGTCCCCAGATCTAGGGCCCAGCTGGTTGCCCAGGGCGAGCTTGTCCCAGGGCGGGGGCGGGGGGGGGGCTCCTTCCTGCAGGCGGGTCAACCCAGCTCACCAGCCAGGATGGCCGGGACCTGGCTGGCAGGGCAGCTCACACTGGAGTGGACCTGCCTCCTGCAGGACGGGTGCCCACCGTCCTGCCTGCATGTGACTCCCTCACACCCCCACAGGGGCCGTGCGCGTGCCCCTTTTACAGATGAGTGAACCGAGTCACACGTGAGCCCACGCCGGCCTCAGGTCGGCCTGCAGTTGAAACCTGCAGCTCCACCAACCGGCTGCCCTGAGGCCCTGGTTCTGGGATGCAGGGGGTTGGACCCGGCAGGTGACACCACATGAAGAGCCCCCAGGGAGAGGTGGGGCCAGGTGACCTGGAGAAGTGGGGCAGCCACACGTCCCGGTGCCAGCCGCAGGCAGGGCCCTCCAACTTTCCTGTGTTTCAAGAATCCGGACTTCCATGTGGAGGCTCCGGGAGGTTAGAATCGGTGACATTTAGTTTCTAGAGACCAGATGAGACACATCAGTGTCTGTAAATCAGCTCGGGCTCCAGGCAGCAGGCGAGGCGTGGATCCTGGCTGTGGGAGGTGGGAGCCTGGCCTGGCCCACAGTGATTTAGGGGACGGCGGTGGCCCCGCGGACACAGGCACGGCCCTGCCACCTCCTCCCCGTGGCTCTTATCTGCCCTAAAGGAGCCACCAATGGGAGGTGGCAGCGGCCATAACTCCGTGCACGCCGTGGCGCTGAGCTGGGGGGGATTAGGGCCCACAGAGGGCGCGGGAGGACCAGGGGCTTCCTCCCAGGTCTGTGCCAGCTGCAGACAAGTGTCCGCGCAGGATAAAAAGCACAGTCAACTCCAGCTCCTGGTGGCAGGTCCCCCAAGAAATAGGGTGGGGGTGGGCTCTGGGGGGCAGCGACCTCCACAGACCCCTCAGACCACTGAAATCCAGCCACGCTCCGGCTTCATCCTTCTTCAAGAGCCACGCGCCGTCTTGAGGTGACCGTGAGATGAGTCCAGACCTTGTCTCCGGGCTGAGGACAGGGCTGCCTCTCCCCATGTCCCTCCCACGCTGGGTCCATGTGCTCTAAAGGTGGTCCACAGACGGGCAAGGGACCCAGGCCTGGCCTGTCGCTATCACTGGCCGAGTGACCTGCCTGGGTCCATCAGAGCCAGTGCTAGAATCACTGCCCGCCCCTGGGCATGAGGTCCCCCTGGCTGGAGGGCTGTCCCCAGGGCAGGTGGGGCAGGTAGTTGCCAAAACCCTGAGGCCATAGAGACCTGAACTCCCGCGTTGGTGTGTTGGATTTCCAGTATGTTGGATTTGGGTTTCTGTCACTTGTAACCAAAAGAATCCTGACAAACACCCCCCTGTGTGACTGTCCCCTCCAGAGTGCTGGTCTACCCCAGAGCTTCCCTGAAAGGCAGCAGCACAGGGACAATGCCCCCCCCACTCAGTCAGGACTGACCGGGTTTCGCAGGCCACTCCCCCCTCAACGCCCTGTTCCAACCTGCAGAGCCCTGACCTTGAGGCTGACCCCCACCGTCCCCACCCTCCCGCAGCCCAGAGTGATTCTAGAGCAGCAGGAGTCACATCCCCTCACCCCACAGTGTCCTTGCTGCCCACCAGAGAGGCCACCAGTAGAGCGTCCCCACTGGGATTTCCAGACAAAATCACCCTGGAGAACAAGTCAGGCTTTAGGCCTTGAACTCAGTGTCTCAGATGAGAAGGTGACACCCGTGGCCCTCGGGGATTGCTGGTAACAGAAGAGTTCGTGGCATGGTCTATCCTTGGAGCATTTAGGATAGTTTTGGGAGCAGGACTGTCCCTGAGGACGTGACAGTGGGAGTCCGGGGTCTGATCCTGCTGGCAGCTCAGCCCCAGCCAGGGCACAGGGGACACTTCTCTGTGCCACTCTCCTTGCCAAGTGCCAGCTTGGGCGTTGGTGACTTTGGTCAAGCGCCTTTCTGAGTTGGAGGGTGGGACAGAGGCAGTGAGCATGAGGACAAGCAGGCCTCGCTCCCTTGTCACTCCAGGGCAGTCGTCACCAAATGATCATGACAGTGATCCTGCCGGGCTTGGGCGGCTCCAGATCCAGCCAAGTGGCCCCAGGCAGCTTGAACCTGTCACGGAGTGCGGGACTGTGCAGCGTGAAAACCAAACACATCATTTCCACACACGAATCCTCCTCCATTAGGCTACAGGCCCCGTGGGCGGGCAGCCACCCTGCCTTAGGTCACCTGCCCCCCGGGACCCCAGGCCCTCTCACAGGGTTCCCCAGCTCAGCCGAGTCTCTGCAGGGGCTGCTCTGAGCAGAGCAGGGTGTCAGCCACATCTCAGGCCCCACTGTGTTGGGGGCTGAGTTGTGTCCCCAGCCTTCATCTGATGACGTCCCAACTCCTCAAAAAGTGACTGCACTTGAAAAGAGGTGTCCACCGACGGGATTCATTAAGGTGAGGTTGTACCAGAGTCAGTGGCCGCTCATCCAAAGGACCCGTGTCCTTATGCTCAGGGGACATTTGGACACAGGTGAGCAGAGGGGAGGGTGCAGGCAGAGGCCTAGGAGCAAAGGAACGCCAAAGCCTGGTGGCAAGCCACCGGGGACCAGCGAGGGCACAGCGCAAGTCCTTCTAGAAGGGACCAGCGTCCCCCAGGCTCCCGCCCCTGCCCTGGGGGACAATGCACCTGTGGGTGGCGCCCAGTCTGGTGCATTGTCAGCGCCCATAACGGAATTCAGGCCACTAGATGCAGTGGCAGCCTCCCCCAAGTCCTGGTGGCCAAAAATGTCTCTGGACCTTATCAGATGTCCCTGGGGCAGAGTCCTGCTGGGCTGAGAACAGGAGACACTCCAGGGACAGGTGTGCTCAAACGTCCCACCTGAGCCACCACGTCATCTCCCCTCTGTCGCCAGAGTGAGTCACAGGCCATGCCTGGCCCACGGGGTGGGGGATCTGACTGTCCCTCGGGGCAGGCACTGCAGGTTGAACGGTGGCCCTCTTTCCCCAGTGAACCGCCTGGTTCAAGTCCCAGTCCTGCCATCCTCCTGCCACGCATGGTGGCTTTACAATATGTCGGCAGATTCTCTGACGTTCTTTCCCTGCGGGGCAGTGTAGTTTCCCTTCTGTTGACAATGAACGAATCGTCCTCGGGGGTGGAACGCGGTGGAAGTGACACTGTAAATTTTCAAGGCTTGGTCTTGGAGGATTTTCTCTGTCTCCAGACTCGTGCCTCAGGAGCCCTGGCTGTCGTGTCCGGAGCGTGACTTCCCGGGACACTGTGCTGGGGACACCGCAGAGCTGGACTGCGGTGAGGATGAGGCCCAGGCAGAGCTGGAGAGAGACGGGGCCTGCAGCTCGGGCTTCGGCATTCCCAGGAGAGGGCAAGCCTCCCGCTGATTCCCGAGCCCCCAGAGTGGAGCAGGGTCGCTCCGACCCACCAAGGCCTCCCAAACCACAGATGCCTGAGCAGAATGAAGGTCATTGCTGCTTTCTGCTGTTCGATGGGGGGTGGTGGCATGTTATACAGCAATGAACAAAACCAGAACAGCGCACTAATTGGGAAAGCTCCAAACCACCATCTGTCCCTTTCCCATCTGTCAGATCCCGGCACCTCCCTCACGGGGCCGTTGGGAGGATTCGGTGTGTCAACCAACACCCCCTGGAGCATGCAGAGGACACGGCACAGCCACCAGGGCATGTACCAGGGAGCCAGGGAGAGGACCTCAACCCAGGGGGACAGCGAGAACACAGCTCTGGGGGCAGCAGCCCCCTCCAGGGTCTCCAGGGCACCAGGTGGAGGCCGCAGAGTCCACCACTGAGTCTCCTGCAGGCGAAGATACCCAAGGAGAGACGGGAACACAGGGGCACGTTCTGAGAGGAAATCTGCCTCCTCTCCTGGCCCCTGTCCCCGGAGGCACCGTTTCTTGAGTGGCCTTCCAAGACTGTTTTCTTATACAGCAAAAAGCAAAGGAAGGGAGGGGGGGAGGGAGGGGGGAAGGAGAGGGGGAGGGGGGAGGGGGAGGGGGAGGGAGAGGGAGGGAGGAGGGGGAGGGGGAGGGGGAGGGGGAGGGGGGAGGGAGGGGGAGGGAGGGAAAACTTTGTGGAATCCTGCGTCTGGCCTGTTTATTTTCCCGCTGGGTTTTCAGGGCCGAGGTCAGAGCCTGGCGCCTGATCAATGACCAATAACTCCGTGAAGAGTGGGCAGGAGCCTTGTTCAAAGGGCGCCCGGCAGCACCCCTGCCTGCGGCTTGCCACCTTCTCCCCTCCCGTGGGAGGGCGCCTTCCCTGGGCACCTGGAGCTGCCTCCAGGGTTCCGTGGTGGACAAGGGTTCCCCGGGAGGCGGGTGTGGTCCGCCAGCTGCTCCCTGATGGAGACGCAGCGACGTGGGTCCCCAGCTGTGGCTCCTGCAGTCGGAGCCACACCACCCAGCTGTGTGCAGACGTTTCCACTCCTGGAGACAGATGCACCCTGGCTCTGGGTCTCTCAAAGACATAGCGCGTGCTTTCGGCCCAGGCTCGCGTGCAGGAGAGGAAGGCTGGCAGGAACCAGGCCACTCCGAGCCCGCAAAGTGACACTGTCCACGTGAACAAGTTTAGACAGAGATGTGGGCTCCAGGTTTAGGAGCTCTGGAGGTCTGGCTGTGCTCAGCCCAGGTACCGTGCCTGGTGTAGTCGGCTGGAGCCCATCGACGGGTCCCTGCAGCCTGGGCCACCCATTTTGCTGCGGTCCCCACCCTGCCCTGCTGCCCTGTGTGCCAGCTCACCCCTTGGCTCATTCGGGCTCTGACCTGGCCCCAGAGGGGGCTGGGCTTATGTTCCGGCTTTGGTGTACAAAGAGTTTTCTTCAAATTGATTTCCCGCCACTCTTGTGGCCTGGGCACAGTGATCAGTCATGGCTTTCTGATGGGAGCTGTGGGGCCCCAGAGGTGGAGAGGCACCCAAGCCAAGCAGCCTCTCCCTCCCTATCCAAAGAGGTTCCTACAGTGAACCCGGGGCTCCTGCAATGGCCGCTCCTCCCACCACGTGGAGAGAGCCCGGAGACAGAGCCCAGGCTGGCAGGACCCGTGGGGCAAGACCAGGCTCAGAGGCAGCCAGGAGCAGCCAAGGGCACAGCCAACTGGGCTCAGCTTCAGCAGTCCCCAGCAGCTCTGCTGGGCTCCCAACACCGACCCCAGAGAGGGACAGAAACAGGACACATGAAAAGAGAAGCGCCCAGAGGGGGACGGGCTGAAGGAGACGGGGAGGGTGGGGCGGGAGGGGAGCGGGAGCCCGAGAGCTTCCCAGAGCTGGCGGCCTTAGGCTCTGGGGACCAGGACTCCCACAGAAGCGGCTCCCACCTCCCAGAACTCATGCAGGTCCCCCACCCTGTTCCTGGGTCCCTGACCCCAACTCACAGGACCGTGAGTGCTGGGCACGTTGGACACCACGGCCTGTCTTCCGAAAGTCCACTCTGTTGTGCCCAGCGCATCGGTGGCCCCCTCCCCCAGGCTCTCAGCTGTTCCCTCCTTCTTCTCTCCATGGGCAGAGGGGATCCCCAGGTTCTGGGGGAGGCGCCCCCACAAGCCCCAGGGCCCTGCGTTGTGGATTCAGAGCAGACGCCCTGGCCGGGAAGGGCATCTGCGGTCTCCATGGGGACGGCCAGCAGGGCCACCTCTCGGGCAGCTGGGAGGTGGAGCCTTTGTCTCTGCCAAGTCTTTCGTTGAATGCAAACACCATCAGCAAATCTGCCAGCATCCCGAGGGACAGGAGCTGTCCTCCTGGCCACGTGGAGCCTGGCGGGCCAGGACACCCCACGGGCCCTGCGTGGACTCTGGGGATGTGGGCACAGGTCCGGGTGGACGGAGGCTCAGCTCCACCGGCTGTTTTTAAAATAGGCTGGCGCCAGGCGGGGTCTACACTGAAGGCCTCACATCTGCCCTGAGGAAGGAACAGGGCCCTGGGTGGCCTCTTGTATAAAGTGGGCACAGAAGTAACGGCCCCTCCTCGGGGGGAGGCATGCGAGTCAGCAGGTCGGTGCTCAGTGAAGCCGGCTGTGCACGCCCTGGGCGTCCAGCAGGGAGACGAGTGTGACATGTTTGCCTCAGGCTTCGGTCCTGTCCCAGGAGCAGATAAAACCAAACCCAAAGAATGAGGCCAACACGTCCCTCCAAAGTGCCCCAAGGCAGCGCTGGCCACTGGGGTTCTTCTGCAGGGTTAGGCGCAAGGATCTTGGCCAGCAGGACCACCACCCGGGTGACACACAGCCAGGGCCAAAACTGGCCTCAGCCTCAGGCAAAGGACGTGAGCGCCCAGAGGCCTCTGTCTGTCAGGGTGGACGGGGCCTCCGGGAGGGCGTGCCCAGGGGCTGATCTGCTGCAGGAGGCTGCGTGGGTCATCTCCAGGCCCGGGACTCGCCACCGTGCCACGGTGCTGTGGAGGACGACCTGGGACGCGGGTCCCCGACATGTCTGCTGAGGAAGCACAGGAGGCGTCCTGGGCCTGGGCCTCCACACCTTCAGCTCCATTAGACACACGCGTCCCCGGGGCCGGCCAGCGCCCGTGGGCTCCGGGGACATGGAGGTTTCGGTCACGCCACGTCCTCCCCAACTGTTGTCTGGCATCTGTGCTCCCTCGGGTCCCTGCCCTTGGCCACAGGCTTCCCTGTACCCGTGGAGGCCAGGACAGAGGAGGAGCCCCCCGGCAGCCGTGGACACAATGGTCTGTCCTGTCTACCTAGCAGGCCTGTCCTCAGAAGGGCTGGGGAAAGTGGCCCTGGAGCGCCCTCCCCAGCTGCCCCTCTTGCCCGCTGTGTCACCACGAGTGACGTAATCCCCTCCCTGCGCCTCCATGGCCTTGGGGGCAGAGCGTGGGTGAGACCGCGTGCCTCCCGGCTGTCGTGGCCATCAGTGAGCGGAGGCCACACAGCCCTGGACGGAGGCGGGGACGCTGTGGGGGATCCACATCGGTGAGCCAGTCGAGAGCTGTCCCAAGGCACAGTGGGGCCTGTGTCCCCGAGGAGGGCTCAGGAGGCAGAAATGGGGCTGGGTCCACCTCACTGGTGAGCTCTGCGTGTCGGGGGTGTCCTCTCAGGGAGGGACGGGCATCAGCCTTTCCCAGGTGAGTCCGGGTGAAGGAGTTGGCTGTCCCCAGGGGCCTGTGTCCATCGCTGTGACCCCAACACCTGGCAGTAACAGTCTACAGGAGGAGAAGCTCACCTGGTTCATGGGTCCACAGGACTCAGGCGCTTCCTCTCCGGGAGATGTTCAGGGACACAGCACGGGGGACGCGACAGACGGGAAGGGAGCACCTGGGCTCTGGTCCACGCTCACCTGGTGGGTGGCCAAGGTGGCCAGTGCTGGTCCGCTCCGTCCTGAAATGGTGTCAGGGTGGTGGGCAGCTGAGGACACGATGGTACTGAGACGGGTGGAAGGCCCAGGACCCAGCCCGGGGAAAGCCCCAGCCCCTCCAGCACCGGTCCTTCCCAAAGTCATTGTCAACCTTCTGATCACATCAGGAGGAGGTTCCAGGGTGGTCCCAGGAGTCCTTAGCCACCAACATCTGTGACTCTTCCTTTGGGAAAAAGAGAAAGGGATCCGCCCAGGGCCCCAGAGCCTGCGTCTGCCCGGCACGTGACATGAGTGGGCACCTGCCCTGGCTGGGACCCCTTCTTCCTGGCCAGCCTCTGAGGGCTGTGGCCGGGCATCAGGGACGGGCGTGAGACTCTGTACCACCCTGAGGTGAAATCTGGCAGGGTCCCTTCAGCCCGGAACACCCACCACCAGCCTGGCGAGCCTGGGCCGTGGCCTGTGCACATGACCTGTGCAGCCGTGGTCTGTGCACCTGCGCCAGACACAGCAGTGCTCAGCGCGTGACAAAGGACACGGGTGCAAACTCACAGGACGGTGCGTGTTTAGATGGCTGCCTTATTACGGTTTAACCCCCACACCCGAAACCCACCCTTAAACAGTCCTCTCTCCCACCTCAGGCTGCGTGTCCTGTGCCAGCCTCAGAGGCCTTGGTAGAAGCACAAAGCTGGGCGGCCATCGCCACTACCTAGTTTCAGAGCCTCTCCATCCCCAGAGCGTGCCCCCCACCTGCCAGCGTCCCCATCCTGCAGCCCCAGGAACCCCAGGCCGCTCCGTCTCCATGGATGTGCTGACGCCCGCCCTGCATCCAGGTGGGTCGGACAAAATGCTGCTGGGTGTCCATCTTTAATTTCTTGGAATATTTTTAGGTTCGTCCATCCGGAAACAGGGATGACTTCGTTCCTTTTATGACTGGTGTTGCGCTGGGTGGGGAGAGCGTTTTGTTCATCCATTCAGCACGTGATGCTGTATTAAAGGAGACAGAGGCCGAGAGTTGGAGTCAGAGACAAGAGCAGACAGAGGGGCAGAGAGGGCCACCCTCCACACTCCTGTCCCTCTGGGTCTTTCCCTTCTCCTCTGCACCTCCCCCTCTCTCCCACCTCTCACAATCTTCTCTCATGTCCTGGCCACGAGTCCAAACCGAGCCCATGCCTGGGTCTCTGGAGAGGACCACCCTCAGGCCTCCTGCCAATCCCATCGGCCCTGTCATCAGGGGACAGGGAAAGGACACTGACAACCCAGAGGTAGCAGGGAGGGGCAGAGGCACATGCAGGGAGAAGAGTCACATCCACCACCCATGTGGCTCTCGCCTCTTGGGCCATATGCCACTGAAACAAGACTCATAAATATTTTGTACCAGAAACCATCTGCAGAGTTTAATAGCGAGGAGCCTGGTACAATTTGTGCCATAAGGTGTTTACTGAATATGTGTTAATTACGCCTGCATCAAAACAAATCTTGCTCTTTGCAAAAGGAGTGTGAAGTGGGGGTGGGGATACAATGGATTCCCCCCTTTATCTACACTCTCTGTGCTTCTAGATATGCAGTTGATTGCTATCAGAAAGAATCAAATGGAAAATCTCAGAAATAAACAATTCATGATTTTAAATTGCATGCAGATCTGAGCTGTGTGACGAGACGTCCTGCAGTTTCACTCCATCCTGCCTAGAATGTGAATCACCCCGTGTCCAGTGTCTCCATGCTGTATGCACTACCCACCCGTTAGTTGCCTAGTAGCCATCTTGGTTGATTGACTGTCTCAGTATTTTAGTGCTTGTGTTTAAATAGTCTTTATTTTTCTTAATAGTGTTTCCAAAGATGCAAGAGTGGTGATAACTTGATTACCTATGGGCGGTTAGAATTGCTCTATTCTATTGTTATTTATTGTTGTTAATCTCTTATTATGCCTCATGTATAAATCAAACTCTCTCAGAGGTAGGTACATAGGAAAACCAGGGTACGCCTAAGGTTTGGTACTGTCTGTGGTTCAGGCATCCCCTGGGGTCTGTACCCCCACAGATGGGGGATGTTCCAAAGCCTCCTTTGCAGCTAGGTGCCGCTGTGCCACAGATTCCACCAGCACATGTGGTGGGGAGGTGCCAGCCTGGCCCAGAGAAACCCCCAAGGTGGGGGGCTCCTTGTGCCTCCTCCTCCCTCCACCAGCAGAATCAGAGCAGCTGGTGGAATCTGCAGCCTGCGAGGTGGTGGGGACGAAAGAAGGGAGGAGCTTGGGTCCCCGAGTCACCACGTGGAAGGTGGCACCTGACAGCAGTAGGAGCTGGGAATACACCCCCAACCCTGGGCACAACCCCCCGGGGGGCTCCTCGCAGCCTCCGGCCCCTGTGAGGTCAGCCAGCTCTGTCTTAAACCGCTTTCCCCGCTGGACGAGGATTCCACAAAGACGGGGAGACCTTGCTGTTTACGCCTCTGTGTCCGGGAACCCAGCGCCACCCGCGCCTAGAGCAGCGGCTTCAGAAGTGTTCACTGTGAGACCCCAACGCTTCCCAGAGCCGAGGCAGAGAGCAGAGGAGGGACGGGAAAGCAGAAGAGCTGTGCGGAGAAGCCACCGGCGTCACCGCCGGCCACCACGCTCCACTGCCCACAGAGTCCTCATCCAGAGGGCCCGGGAGCTGTGGCAGGTACTACCCCAGCGTCTGGGAGGGGGGCCAGCCCCGGGAGTGCTCTGTGCGGCAGGCTGCTGTGGTCGGACTCCTCTGAGCAGAGACCTGCTGCTCCCTGTCCCCGTGGAGGGCGACGAGAGGTGTCCCTGAGAGCCCAGGTTCTGATGCGGGGTCCTCAGGAGGCACAGGCTGCTGTGGCCCTTTATTTCCTCCGGACAAGGAGCCTGCCAGGGACAGACGGAGGGCCTGAGCCGATCGGGCACAGGCAGAGGAAGGCACAGGGCCTGTGTGGGCCCCTGTCCTGTCTGGAGGAATGGGGTGAAGGAAGGGTCTGAGGAAGGGTCTCCACGTGAGAGGTCTGGCCCACTAGTTTCTTCATTCCTCTCAGCCTGACGCCTGGGTCACAGGTGGTCACAGGTGGATCCAATCTGTGCGATGCCAAGCTTTTGGTAGGGACTTTTGTTAGAGGTGCTTCTGTGTGGTAGGGTTCAACCTGGAGATGTTCAAGGGCAGAGCCTGCCAGACATGAAGCCAACACAGAGGCAAGTCAAGAGCTGGAGGACTTCCTGCACCACCATTTGAGTCCCTGGATCTAGCTGTGCCTGAAGCTGTCCCCTTGTTGTTGTTATTTGAGCCAATAGTTCCCTGTTCATAACTTAGGTCAGTTTGAGATGGAATTCTGTCACTTCCATCTTAACAAACCTCACCTTATTTTTTTTTTTATGTTTATCATCACTGGTGAGAGGTCAGCCTAACTGGAAAAGATAGCTAAGGAGGGACATTGGGGGATTCCAGGGACAATTGTATCAAATTACTAGGATTCAGCCATGCCTGTTGAGAGACCCCTTGTCGAGGCCCCATTTCTAGGAACACTCCTACTTACTTTGCCTGGTGCTCCCTCTGTGCTGGACACGGGCGTGGTGTGTTTGTCCTTAGGTCCCCTGCCTGTCCTTATGCTCTGCTCTAGGTCACAGGGGCCTGACTCTGCTTCTCCAGGGGTCCTGTCTTGGGGCGCTGGGCCAGGCTCGGCCAGTGGAAGGTCCTGTCTGGACACGGGAGGTGGAGAGGAGGGTGCTCCTCACTGTCTCTCCCTGGCAGGGCCACCCTGGGCCTGTCTGTGGCTCTGGCTCGCCCCGAGGTCTCAGGCCAAGCCCCGCCCCACCCACCGCCTGCCGCCACCTGATGACGAATGACTTTCTTCGCTGCAGCTCACTGTGGCCAGCAGAAAACAGGAAGCCCGTTTCAGAGCTGTGTTTTGAAGCTGAACTTGCTGCAGACGGAGCCAAGCAAGTTTCCACCCCCTGAAAGCAGACAGGCTCCTGTCCTGTCCTCCGGGACCCGAGACCCGCCATTACCTGCTAAATGGAAAAGCGTCTACGACTGCGGCGCCCTCCTGGTTGTTGGAACGAGGCCTGTTGGGAGGACTCTCCAGGGCAAGGGCTCCAGTTTGGGGTGATCTCCAGGTGACAGATCAGTCACATCTGGATACTGGGGGGCCGGGCACAAGCCAATAGCTAAGCTGTGGTTAGTTCCCTGTCTCCGCAAGAAACTCAGAATCACCCACCCACCTCCTGCGGGGAGGGTGACGTATAAACCAGACTCATGATTTTCAGTCCAGAACAGTCAACAGATACGGGTGGTGTATCCCGTACTTTTTACGACCCTAGTGAAGTGGGTGGGCATTCACTGCCTTCCTCTGTAACCGTGACCAGGGCCCGGGAGAAAAGGAGGGAGGGGGGAGGAGAAGGGAGGGGGATGGCAAGGTCAGCCAGGCCCGGGCCCTGAGACCCGGGGAGGGGGTGTGGTTTAGGGTTCAGGAGGAGCCTGTCACCCTGTGTCCTTAGAAGGCAGTTGTCCCTCACCTGTCTGCAGGGCACAGGGGGCCAAGCTAAGGCCTGGCAGGCTCCTCCCTTCTGCCCCCAGCCCCGGCCTTCCCTGTCCCCAGCGGGCACAAGCCTTGCCCTCCATCTTGCCTGTGCTGGGCCAAGTGGGGGACAGCTGGGAACCACTGTGAGGAGCGCTTTATGACCAGGTGCCCAATTGGGCGGCCGCTGCCTGCCCCGTCCTCCCCCTGAGCCTTAGCAGCAGGATTCAGGGTCGAGGGTCTCGTGTGACCTTCGTGTGACCTTCGAAGATGGGATTCATTTCCAAGCCCCACCTGCAGCTCCCCGGCAGGACGGGAGGAAGGAGGCCGCGGCTGTGCCTCGCACTCTGGCCTCAGGGCCCAGGAGGCTCCGCTCACACCCCAGCAGCAGGCTGGGGCCCTGGCCCCCGCCCGGCGGCCAGCTGGTGCTGTGGTGTGACCTGATAAATCAGTCAGTAAGAGTGTGAGTCACAGGTATGGACCAGTAAAGAATAGCTCAGAGATACAAGACCTTGATAAGTGAGAGAAGACCAATAAGCAAGAACTGCCACAATCAGGCCAAAGACTCCATTTTGCTGCCTTCTATAAAAAAAAAACAACGGTTACAAGCGCTGTTTCTGAGAAGCTGAAATGAAAGCTGTTTTCTGTACTTTGTACCCCACAGGATGTACCCCACAGGATGTGGTGGTCTTGGTGACCCAAGGCTTTGAAGTAGATTCTCGCCCCTGCGGACCACCTGCTCGGACTCAGGATACGGTGTCCCACCTGCTCAGACCCTAGATGCGACGTCTGAGTTGCTGGGCTGGTTGCCGCCTTAGCTTCCACGACTGGCTTGCTCGCATGACACCAAGGAAAGTCCCCGAGCTGTGATTTTCGTCCTTGATTCCCAAGACCCAGCCCAGGAAGTCGCTGGTCTCCCCCCGGAGCTCCAGTCTCTGGGGTGGGTGACGGCACCCGGCCAGGAAACAAAGCGTCTTTGATCTGAACTTGGATTTAGAGTGTTTCTGAAGCGGGTCCCTAACACTGGCCACCACTCGGGTGTTCCTGGGCCCCTCGGGGGCTACGACCCACCGGAACGGGAACACGTGAGTGCACCTGGAAAGCGGTCCAGCCAGTCCCGTGGTTGAACTTGAACGTGGGGCTGGACCTGTGGTCACTCTTCTCAGGACGCGATCGAGTTCTTCAAATAAATACTGTGAATCTTCTCTTCGATTTCAGGCTACAGTTCTGAGTGATAATTTTTATCATGTCTTTCTTTCTCGCCTGCTTTGTCCCCTGACCCTCCCTTTCCCAGTCTCTGCCCTGCCTCCTGCAGCTCTGAACCTCCGTTTGCTCATGACCCTCCTGCCTCCTCGCTTTCTTCAAACGGGCCTCGCGCAGCCTGTCTGGACCTGGCTCTGAGGACAGACGGTCAGGGTGAAGGTCAGGGCCCTTCCTCTCGCCCTGTCCCTCCCCTCTGCCCCCCCACCCCGTCTGGGCACATGGCCCCCCTGCCCTGCACTCAGTGGGGACTTCAGTGGGGACTTCAGCTCTCCGTCCCTCCATCCCACCCTCTTTGCCTCCAGCCTCGCCCAGGGCCTCAGTGTCCACAGGTTCAACTCCTGGCTGGGTCACTGACGAGCCCCTGGCCTGGGTGGGGCTCCCCCTTTGCCCGTGCCTCTGGTCCCCCTCTGTAGGACAGGACTAGCCGAGGTCCTGACAGAGAGGGCACAATGACTGATTCCAACAAATGCTTTGGATGGGGCTGGGCAGCTCGCTCTCCCCGTGTCCTGACGTCCTGAGGCCACCCAGCTCGAAGACCACCCAGCTCGCCGCCAGCCCCTGGGGAGAAGCAGCCATTCGTAATGACGGGCGGGGGCAGTGGTGCTCCGGCAGGGGGCCCAGCGATCACCGAGAGTCTCACCCCCACAGATGCCATGCCACCTCCTTCCCACACCTGGCCACCCAGCCCTGCCCTGCCCAGGGCCTGCCACCCTCTGGGCACCTCCCCTGCCCGCCCGGTTCTGCCTCTGCGTTCACATCTCCCACCAGCCACTGGCTGAAGCCCCCGTCCTCCCTCCAGACTGATTTGGCACCAGCAAGCAGGGCCCTGGGCGGGACCTCATGGGTCACTCAGAGATGATTCACCGGCTCCATTCAAGAGCCGCGTAAAAAGCAGCCTCACTTCCTTCCAATAGGATAAACTGCCGTTGGTCACCCCAGCCCCTGTCCTGAGTGACCGCCTGGCTCTACCTCCCACAGCGCTGTATGTCACTGGATTTGGGCTGCTCCTGTGGGTGGAGGGACGGGTCTGTCCCGAGCCTCGGCCTCCTCTGGATGCAGCACAGACGCCGTGGCTTCACCCCGTCCCCCCGCTTTCCTTCCTGTGGCTGGGCCGGGGCCTCCCCAACTCAAAGTCCATTCCCGGGGAGTCAACAGGGCAGAAGGTCCCCTGCACCCCTGAGCCGTACCACGCCATCTTGAATTTACTGACTGGGGGAAGAGCGAGGCCACCATCGGGTGGACAGCAGCCCGGTCTAGGTAATGATCCCCATCACAGCTCATCAGAAAACAGACTGAGATTCCACGTTGGAGCCATGGAGGTTTCCTCCTGCGTGTTTTATGTGAACAAGTTCATTTGTTCATTCAATGAATCCACAGCGCTTCAAAGGCCCCGTTTATAGTAAAAGAAAGAAGCAAAAAGATTTGGGTTGGCGGGCGGCCAGCTCTCCACCTCCAGAGCTGTCAGGCTGGGGAGCAGCATTCCAGGAGCTCGGATGTGTACGTCGAGATGGCGCTCCAGCCCAGAGCAAAATATTGGTTTTGGATGCAACGGTCAGGAATGTGCGCCATGGACTCCATCGTCAGAGACAAGAGGCCAGTGTTGTGAAAAGGGCAGGACGGGGCTGGTGACAGACCTCAGACCTCGGGCAGGCCTGACGGCTTGCAGTTCTTAGGTCTAGGGAGCACACTTGACATTTGATGACTTTAAAGCAACAAAGAAGAGCAAGTGCCCAAGCTCAGGACCTCAACGCCCAATGGTTTCGGGTCTATGTCCAAGAAGCTGAAGAAAAAAATATCTGCCCACCAAAGACTTGAAAATCAGGTCTTTTCCAGGGTCAGTGTTTCCTACTTACTGTTTGAAAGATCATGTGTTAAATAGTAACATTAAAGGGGGGGGGGGTTTCTTATGCAGGTTGTATCAATCAGGATTCTTGCAAATGACAGGAAACCCATGTAAAGTTGGATTAAGCAAACCAAGGATCTGAGCAGGTTGGGGACTTCAGCTTCAGGTATGGCTGGATCCAGGAACTAAAAGGATGACACCATATGGTTCTCTTTGTCCATCTTTCAACTCTGCCTCCATCTGGTTTCATTACCTTGTAGAGCAGATGTTGTTCACTATAGTAAGGTGGCCACCAGATGCTCTAACTCAACACTAACTTCTCAGCCACAGTCGTCTTCAGCTGACAGCTGAGACGTGGTCTTTGTTAACTTTAATTGGGTCAGGTGCCCATATTTTAGGCAATCGCTATGGTTAGGGGATTCAGACTTCTGATTGGCCAGGTCCAGGCCGCATGCTCATCTCTGAACCGGCAAAACTGCAGGGACAGAGAGCAGGGGAGGGTTTTCCTCACCAAGGAAAAGGGGATTCATTACAAGAAGGAAGGCAAGTGGATTTGGGGCAAGGAAACCTGGTCTGCAAAACAAGTCACAGCAGAGAGAAACAGAAGGAGGCGGCCGTGTTTGGCTTGAGCAGGCTCACAGTTCCCGGAGCCCGGAATCCTAGAGCTGGGAGCATCCTCCTTCCAGGATCTGCAGCAATAGTTTCCAAACATATTTTAAAGCAACAGATCTCTTTTGTCAAATAAAATCCGAATGAAAACCGGCCAGGGCCAGCCATTAGGTTGAGCAAGGGAAGAAGGAGGGGAAGGGCCAGCATCCTGTCCTCTGCTTCTCCCCAGTCTAGCACTCAGCTCCTCCTTGGAATTGAAGGAAAGTCATTGGAAAACTTCTGGACGGTGACCTGGGGCTGGGTGGAGGCTGCAGTAGGACAGCCTCCACTCCCCCAGGGAAGGCTCCTCCCAAGTCAGTTCTCCTGGGCCCCCGTTGGTTTTCCAGGAGAAAGCCCTGGGGTCCTGTTAACTTGTCTTAATCAATTTCCTAGTTTTTGCTAATGCTCATTGGGAAAATAAGAGGTCACTTCAGGCTCAGCGTGCCCTGTGGGCGACAGTGACAGGCTCAACTGACTATGTTTCATTTTCATTGGTTTTGTTTTTACTCTTTTGATCTATTGAGAGAAATGATTCTGATTTTTCTATGTTATAATGGTGACATTTGTGTGTCTTCCTTTCGAGTTGAAATTTTTTATTGTGGTAAAATCTATACGTGTGATTTGCCATTGTGACCATTTCTCGGTGGAGAGTTTGGGGGCAGCCCGGGGACCATCCACCAACCACACCAGCACTGTTTTTAACTCCCAGGCTGCAACTGTGCCCCGTTACATGGGGACTCCTCGTTGCCCCTCCCCTGGTCCCTGGCAAGTGGATATTTCTTTTAAATACATGTGATATCAGGAAAACACATACAGGGACGCAAATAAAAAGTCCGGAGTCCGGCTGGCTGCAAAATAACCGGGGGGGGGGGGGGGGGGGTGACGAACAACTTGTGTAGATTGATACAGCAGGAGTAGGAGCCGTTTATTGCAGGACAGGAGCAGTATTTATACATTCCACAGAGCTTATCTAATTAGCATAAACTAGATACATCAGTCAACCAATAAGGAATCTCTACACTTAATGGCTCGCTTTTGTTACTTCTCAAACCACTCCCTCTGGCATTTTGCCAGGCACCATCCAGACTTGTTTACAGACTCTAACAGTATCCAATGAATCAAAGCACGGCAGGTGCACAGGGTAAGGACGAAGTTACTCACGAGCAAGGTCTGGGAAACAAGGGTGGTAAACTCCTCCCACCACCCCTGCAGGCTCAACCCGAGTGGGGACCTGGGGAAGGGCGGGCAAAGTTCCTGCTGCGCAAGGTGGCCTTTTTCTCTAAGGACAGGGCCTTCCTGCCTCAATCTCAAACCCAGGTCTGGGGACTGGCGCTGCCCATTCTCCTTTCACACCGTGGGGACTCGATCTTCGAATCTGGCCAGGGTCCCCCTTCTCAGCGACAGGTAAGGGCCCAAGGGTCCAAGGGCACTTGATGGGACGAAGAGCCTGTTGACTCCCTCGGTGCCCCCAGCGCCTGCCTTCTGCGCACGCCTAGGAAACGCGCCTTCTGACTGTCACTCAGATTGATTGGCAAGGGTGACTCCACACCAGGACCCAGAACCAGCCAATCAGCGCAATCCGTGTGGCTCACCCCCAAGGCGGAAGGAGGGCAGCCTCCCCTGCCACCTCTGGGTGTAGCCCAGGGGCTTGTCGCCTTCGTGACCAATGGTTGTCCACTCTGGAAACACGGCTGCGTCCACGGATCAGGCCCCGCCATCATTCCCAGCAGCAGCTTGGCCAGGCTTGACCTAGGTGGTGGCCAGCTCTCTGTGTGGCCGAGTCACTAACTCACTCAGCCTCCGGAACAGCCCTGGAGGCACACCCGAGGACTCGATTTCCAGAGGCACAGAGGGGCAGAGTGACCTTCCCGGGGTTCCACCGGCAAGGGCCTGAGCCAGGGCCCCTCGGGCAGCCGTCGGGGATCGCGCCTGGCACCACCAAGGCCTGGTGCTGAGAGCCCCCTGCGGCAGGGCGGAGCAGGGGCCAGCCCCGTGGAGGGCCAGCAGGGTCGTCTGCCTGTCCTAATCAGCGCATGCTATCACCCCGGCTTGGCCAGGCGGCTCAAATCGAATGGCTTTGATCCTGAACTTTTTTTTTTTTCCTTTTGAAGCCTCTGAAGGACTTGGAGTCCTTCGTGAGGTCTAGGTGCCGCCCCAGGTGCCACCTCTCCTGTCCCATTGTCTGTCCCACAGGGCTGCTGTCAAACACCCAGGTAAGTTCCATCCCTCCCTTTGTGGAAATAGGGAAAAATTAAGGTTGTGAACTAGAAAACTCAAGCCAAGGGGCCCGTGAGGCCCCAGACGCAGAAGGACTGTTCCCAGGAGGGAGCAGGGCCCTGCTCTGAGATAACATCGCTCTGCCTGCACACGCAGGGGTCGGGGACGGCACTCACAGCTCTAATCTGGAGCCACGCTCTACTTAATGAGTAATTGCAGCACCACGTACCGGTTGAGGCCTGACCTGGTGTGTGAAGGTTCCGGCGGCTCCTGTCCCACCATCTCCCTCTGCATCGCCTGGCGTCCTGGGAGATCGCTGCACCTTGCAGCTGCCCCCACACATGCCTCCTGCCCCCGGGTGCTTCCCTGGTTTCCCCAGCATCAGTTAGCCAAGGGAGGGGCCCTCGAAACATCCCTCAAAAATCAGGGCACTGGGTGGGGGACACGGGGACTCTGGGAGATGCAGAGATGCCAGCGGTGTGGCCAGGCCGGACTGTTCTGCACGAGGGCAGCCAGAAAGCCCAGCCTCTTCATAACAGGAGATGACACTTGTTGAGTCCACGGTCCTCAAAGAGGTCGCAGGACCAGACGCTTCATCCCGGTTAGATGTGGAGCTCAGGATCTGAAGGTCTTGGTGAATCAGCCACATACACGGATGGAGTGGACGAGTGACTGAACCAAGAGGTGGGTGGACAGATAAAGTGCAGCTTCTCCCTCCCCCACGTGTGACCGAGCAGGTCTGCGCAGGAGCGGAGGCCTCACATTCCGCACCTGCAAAGTGGCGATAATTAGAGGGACATTAGGTTCTTCTCTCCAGCACTTTTACAAAGAGAGGCTCCTGCTAGAGGTTATTTAAGTCAATTAAATTAGGCTTCTGCTCGTCTTGCCAAGAGTCTCTCCAGCTGCGCCCAGTGAGTGGGTGGTGTTTGCCCAGGTCACACAGCAGAGCTTCTCCGCCACAGGCTGCTGGGCTCCTTCCTGGTCACCCTGATGCCTGGGACACCATTTACTCCCAGGTGTTGGCTGAGGACCTATTACATGCCTGGCATTGGACAGATGCTGAGGTACAGCGTGGACGGCAGTCCTCCCCCCGGCCCCGTGAGCAGCCACGTCCTGTCCTTTGCCCCAGCCTTGGGGACCCCTGTGGATCTGCCTATCCCTTTTTTTTCCTGTGAGTGTCACCTTTCGTGCCTGGCCGCTTTCCCTCTGTCTTCAGATTCGCTCACTTTGCAGCACCGAGTGGTGCAGGGTGGACTCACATTCCACTGGACACGTGGACTCTGACCACTTTTTTTCCCCCTGGTTCTGGGGATGAATCCCAGGTTGTCACTCCTGCCAAGCAAGTGCTCTGCCACTGATCCACATCCCCAGCCCACGTACCACTTATCCACGTACCACGTTATCTGCTCATCTGTCCATGGACGTCGGGGTGCGTCCAGGTTGGGCTGTTTGAGCGGCGCGGCCTTGGGCGTGAGTGAGGAGGCTGTGAGTGGACGTGTTTTTGTTCCTCCTGGGGATGTGTCTGGGAGTGGACGTGCTGGGGCGCTTGGTAATTCTGTGTTCCAACTTGGCCGCACCGTTGACACCCTCCAGCAGTGGGTGACGCGCCCGACTCCCTGTGCCAACCCTCGGGTTCTGTCTTCGGCTGTCCTCGGGGCGTGGAGGGCTCCCATGTGGCAGAGGTTGCACTCCCTGGTGGCCTGTGGAGTCGGCAGCTTCTCGGCTCGGTGGTGGTTGATATCCCGGCCACCTGCAGGACGCGTGCATCTTCCCAGGGTCTGTCCCCTGCTGCCTCCCGGGGCTGCTCTGTCTGCCCCACAGTTGGTTCCAAGGCTGGGACCCCCTGGGTGGGGCCAGGCCAAGTGTACAAGGGCCTGCAGCCCCACAGGCTGTGCTTGGAGCACCTCCCTCCCGGGGGAGTCGGGAGCCCCTCCCAGGGCCAGGGCGGGAGCCTTGGCATCAGGGAAGACAGAGCGGGGCCCCCGTGGAGCCCCGTCACTCCTCTGCAGGGCCACAGGTGTCATGAAGGCTGCCCCGGCCTGTCATGGTGAGGAGAGGGTCAGATGGAGGGTGGGACCAAGGCAGGGCGCAGGGCCTGACAGATGGCCCTGAGAGGGCAGTCAGGGGGCCTCCACGCGCTGGGGACGCAGGCCCCCTCCCTCCCCACCCCACCCTCCATCAGCCAGCCCACCCCATCTGCTGTCATCCCAGGACTCCGAGGACAGGCGGTGACAGGTCCTGGGAGAGTCTTGGTCTGAGCCAGAGAGGCGCAGCCTTGGGAGTTGAATCCCACCTGGATCTTAGAGACTGTTTTTTCTTAAATAGGGTCACCAACCTGCATGTGGCTTCAGTCTGCCTCGCCAAACTCATCTCTCACCACCAAAGACCCCAGACCGCCCCACGCACTGGATGAATGAGTGGTCGAAGAGGTGGACTGATGGGCGGGGGGCAGGGGACAGGGGGCAGATGTGCCACAGTATGCTGCTGTTAGTCCTGTGAATGAATCTCCAGAATCTTCCTTGAGAGGAGGTCTCCTGAGCAGGGCTGGAAGGCGTTTTGCAGACATTTAGCACCTGAGCCAGGACAGAGAATCAGGTGACCTCAGCACGGTCACCAGGTGGATTCCCTTAGGAATAGTGGCAGGTGAGCTCACAGGACAATTGCGCCCCAGGATCACGTCCTTGGAGTGGCTTCAGGGAAAATGACAGGACACCCTGGTCCCACGGAAGTAAAAAACCAAGGGATCAATCACTGCGCAGCGCTGGACAAACTGCTGGCCTCTGGAGCCTCAGTGTCCCCTTGCATCAGACGGGGCTCAGGATGGCCACCTGCCCGGCACCGAGGCAGATGCCAGGAGAAACCAGTGGGAGGCGGGTGGAGTGGCCCCCCGGCAGGCTGCCCAGGTCAAATCCCAGCTCTGCTCCTGCCCAGCTGTGTGGCCCTGGGCGAGCTCTTCCCCACTCTGAGCCTCAGAGCAGCACAGCACTGGGCTCCAGGGTCCATGGGAGGCCCACAGAGCGCAGCAGGGAGGCTCTGGTGGCAGAGCCTGGCGGGCCCTTGGCGCTCAGAGGAGACAAGTTCCCACTGTCGGTGCCGGCAACAGGGACTGGCACGCAGTAGGTGCTCAGGAAACGCTTCTGGAATTAATTAATTGAATGAATGGCCACAGGCCGTGAGCTAGGTACAGCCATTACTCCATCTTCCAGATGGGAAGCCGAGATCCAGAGACACCAAGGAGCTTGTCTCTCCTGAGGGACACGGGAACCCAGAGTCCCAAATCGGCCTCGCACGCCTGCATGACAATCCCATGCTCCACCTCTAATTCAGGTTGGGTCAGTAACACAAACTCAGGATCCGGGGACATCAACATCAGCTTCACTCACATTCTCCAGAAATCACCCTCCTTTCAAGGCACGTCCTCTCTGGAAGAGAGCCCGCTGCTGGTGACCGGGGCCAGGAGGAGTGTCAGGATGGCTGCCCCACCGTCTGGCCCCAGCTGGGCCTTTCCCTCTGGCCTGGGAGGGTTTGTGGTTCCCAGGGCCCCATGAGGGGCCTGTGGACGTGGTTCAGCGCTGTCTCCAGCCCCGTCCCCCCTCCTGCCTCATGGCTCCCGGAAGGCCGTTTAGCCCAGGCCCATGTTAATGGCTTCTCAGCTTCAACGTCAATTCCCCGACTTCCCATAAAACGGCCTTGGATTGAGCCCCAAGGACAGTGCCAGGGGAAGGGGATGTTTAAGGACGGCCCTGGGGGCGGGGCCCACATCTGCCTGCCCACCCTCCCGAGACCAGGGGGCTGCCCGTCACTCTTCATGTCCCCCAGTTCCAGCCTGCTGCTGACCTCTGACTGCAGATGGGTCGTGTCGGAGCTGGGTCCCACCTCAGGGCCTTTGCCCCTGCGGGCTCCTGTGCCCGGCAGTCCCACAGATGGCTCTCGCTCCTGCACCCAGGGTTGCGTCCTGAGCACCCTGCTGACAGCCCGGGTCACCTCCCGCCTCAGCCTGCGTGGTCTCCGGGCGCCCTCTCCACCTGTATGTCCTTCTTCATGGCTTGGTTGGTTGGCTCTGGGTGTCCCTCCCAGGAGGGCAGGTCTCACCGTCCTGCGCACTGTCTTTTCCCTGCACCCTGAGCCACGCCAGGCAGCAGCCGGGCCCAACACCACCCGAGGGGTGAGTGGCCCGATTCATCCTCTAAGAACTCATTTGCTAGACTGTGCTCGCCCCAGATTACAGTTAAGACTGTGTCTGAACAAGGGAGGGACAGCAGTACCCAGGCCTGCCCTAGCCTGTGCTAACAGAGGGTCAAGCTCCACTTGTGCGCCCCAGGTCTATTGTCTCGTTCAACCATCCAGCCACCAGAGGAGGTGACGCGCTACTATGTCCATTTCACACCTGACCCCTGTGTTGGGCTTCAGGTTCCCATGGAAGGGGCCAGCCAGCGCCACGTACTGGGGTACATGAGTCTCGGCCCAAATTTCCCTCCATAACGCCTGCCTGGAGGAGGAGGGGCCGCCAGGGGGTCCCCCCACAGGACCTGGCCTGGCCCAGTCCACTCAGCTCCTCCCTCCCCTGTCTGCTTCCCACCTTCATGAAGACTGGGGCCTCTCGGGGAACTTCCTGCTCCCAAAGATTCCGAATCCTTTACACACACAGCACTTCCCTGGGCCTGCGTGTGCTCAGTGCTTTAGACGCGTTAATTCACTCCATCCCAGGTCCTAGAGTAAGTGCTGTCATTACCCCTCCTCTTCAGATGGGGAAACCGAGGCACCGCCTGGTGTCTGAGTCTGAGCTCCTGACCAGTGGCCGCTGGTGGAAACCACCAGTCACCAAGACAATGACAGGGCTGGAGAGGTGACCAGTGAGGACTCATTTGGTTCTAAGTGGCAGGAAGTCACTCCAACTGGCTCTGGCTAAAAGGACAAGGCAGAAGATGTCTTGCTTCAAGCATGGCTACTTCCAGGACCCCGGACATCCGCATTAGCCCGAGCCTCTTTCATAGTTCAATTGATCATCTTTGTGTTGACTCGGGCTCTGCGGGTCTGGAGATGGGGCCCTGGGCTCCAGAACCACTATTGATTCCAGCTTGATCCCACAGTGAAGAGCTTGGACTGACCTCTCTCTGAACCTGATTGGGTAGCCTTGAGTCAGGTGCCCCCCTGTGAGCCAATCATGACAGCAAAGAGAACGACGCAATTCTCTGATTGGCTGGGGTCATCTCCACCCGAGGACACAGTGGAGGGTCCCTGGGACAACACTCCTGGGGCTTTGACTGGGACTAGGAGAGGGCAGTGGAGGCCAGGAGGGACGCACCGGGCATCCGTGGCCAGGCCAGCCTCATTGGCAGATGAGCCAGGAGTGGCCTCCTTCCCAGGCGGAGGTAAGCACAGCAGACGCTTTCTACCTGTGTTGTATGACTTCTGTCGAGTCACGTGACAGATTTTCCTCTCTTCTCCACAGCTGTTTCTTTAATGAGCTACAAAGTAGGGCGTCCCTGGTCCCTCTGGAGATGAGAGGCCAATGGGAGGATTCCAGGCATCTGACAGGGTGAGAGGAGAATTCTGGAGTACTGGCGAGACGGGGATGTGACAGCAGTAGGGTGGGAAAGGGGTGGACTGGGTCCCCTGGCACACAGGGACAGTGCTGGTCAGCTGACGGAGCCCTCCAGCGGCGCCAGGCACTGTCCTGAGCCCTGCCGGCCTCTCTCATTGAGGCTTTCCCACAGCTCCCGGGGGCAGGAGCCCCGTTTTCCTGAACAAACCAGGTAACACCCAGGCAAGGTAACCCGCGTCCTGGGGCCTCTCGCTGGCCAGGATGGCGGTCCCTCCCCTCAGGCCTTCCTCCTGCTGAACAAGCCCACTCTCCCCTGGGCCAGAGGCTAGCCTCGGTGGTTCTAAGCCAGTCACTGCGTCCGGCCCCTTTGCCTGGGATTGGCGGATGTCCACCCCCTTCTGACCAATGAGGCACAAGAGCCCTGTGCTGGGGATTCTGGGAAAATCTTTTCTCTGTAGCCGGGGCTCCCGAGGAGCACATGCCCGCCCCCCACTCCCCTGCTCTGCGCGCTGCCGCCCGGCCACCTCCCCCTGCTGCCAGCCCCCAGGCCAAGGCAGCACCATGGTTTGACCGGAATGTTCCAGTCTCCTGCGGCTCCCCAGCTCTCACCCTCACCCCCATGGGCAGCCGAGGACAGGGCCGGAAGGTTACAGTGCAGAGGGACGCTGTGAGGATGGAGGTGGCCAGGTCCTGCCCCTGCTCAGAACCCCCAGAGCTTCTGTCTCACTCCACGACGCTGAAGACCCCGCCTCCCTGCCAGGACCCCACCTGCCCCCCCCCAGCCTGCCCCTCGATCCTTGCCCTGGCCCAGCCACCCTGGTCTCCTCAGTGTCCTCTAAGTCTTCAGGGGGCCCCATCTCAAGGTCCCCCCCTTGCACAAACTGCTCCCTGCAGGGGACCCTCTTCCCAGGAATCTGCGTGGGTCCTCCCCACTCTCACTCCTCTGTTCCCAAGTCCCCATCTCAGAGGGGGGGGAATGCAACCCTCCCCATGCCCCCTGCCCTGTGTCCCGTGCTCTGTGCCCCATGCCCCATGCCCCGTGCCCCGTGCCCCGTGCCCCACTCTTCCTGGTTTGATTTTTCCTCTGTGCCTTGAAGATGCTGAACTATTGGGGTGCTGTTCCTCTCACCAGCAGAAGACTGACCCAATGAGGCTCCGTCTCTGTTATAGCTTCCCCTGGGCGGGGCCTGCAGCAGTGCTGGGGACATGGCCGTCCCTTGATAAATAGTGGCCAAACAGGCAAATGAATGGATATGGGACCGTGTCTACCTGTGACTGTGAGGGACACCCAGGGCCACATGGGCTGGCAGAGCTGGAGGAGCCTGTTGGGGACCGCAGTGACTGGGTGGGCCCCTGCCCAGACCTGGCCCTCAGCCTGGGTCCTCCCCGGGGGAGGTGGGGAAAAGCCCGCTGTGACGCCCTCACAGGCTGCACCTCCTGTCCCTGAGGCTGCAGTCCTCTCTCAGGGACAGTGGCTGGGATATGGCCCTCGTCTTCCGGCTCTGGACTCAGTGCCAGGTCCTGTCTGAGTGTGCCCAGAGACAGCTCCCTGGGTACGTGGGGACAGGGTGGCCCGGCCGCAGATCCCCTGCCTGTCAGGGCAGCAGCTCTGGGCTCTTCCTCTGTCCCGCCCAGAAGTCCTGAGGGCCTCAGCAGAGGGCCCAGTGCCCTGGTCCATCCGCTCCCAGGATGCGGTCCCACCAGCCTCTGCCCAGCCTGGGGAGGGCACTGCCACGTCCTTCTGCTTCCCCTGACACTTCTCTTCCAGAACTTTCCAGGTCCAGTTTCCAGGGTGGGACTGCCTGAGTCTCCACAGTGTGGCCGAGGCCTGCCGCCCCGGTTCAGCCTCCCGTCCTTCCCTCCAGCTGCCCCTCTCTCCATCAGAGCCAGCCTGCGCCCCTCCCCATGAACCTAGTCCCTGCCCAACGACATATGCACCGTCACTGCCATGGGCCACCCCGATGCCTACTTGGGCTTCACCAAAGCCCGACTGGAGCTGGAGGGAGAGACAGGAGCTCTTCAGACCCCTGCAGGCGAGAGTCCCAGGACTAGAGCAAAGCAGGTGAACAGGCTACAGGAGGCCAGCCCAGGGCTGCAGACGCCCCTCTCTTCTCCGGCCTTGGCTCCCCAGCTGTTTGGAGAACACTCAGGAATGGCCTCAGGGGGACCTGTTTCCCAGGAGCAGGTGGACATTGGCGGATGGTCGGAGGTCCAGGCTGCAGAGACTCCTGCCTCCCACCCACTCACCCTCCCGGGCTCCGGCTGGGTCTGGGCTGGTGGCAGGCGCAGAGCCTCTGAGCCACAAGGGCATGAGGGGAATCCAGCCTCCCGCCTCCCAGGGAGCAGGTGGCCCCTGTCCCAGTGCCATGTGGGGACGGGGTGTGGTGTTAACTGAACACCTACTAACTGCTGGGCAGCTGTTCAAGCCTCTGACCAGTGCTGGGCTCCCGTACCTGCTCAGGGGACACTGCCATGGTCATTCTGTCCTACAGGTTCTCTGGGACTCCAGGGGACACTGCCTCATTTGGAGGGGACTGGAAAGTCTGAAATCCAGTCCTGTTGTGACAGGGAGGCCCACCCTGACAGGCTGGGCCCTGGGGACAAATCGCATCCATTTACTTTACAAGGAGCAGTTTATCTGCGTCTCCAGCTCAATGCTCCAGGAGAGGGGTGAGGCGGCTGCTCCCCAATCACCTGATTTCATTGAGGAGCTAATTAGGCGGAATCAGGGGGTGGACCCCAGAGAGGCCACCGCAGACAGAGGCAGGAGAGGAAGGCGGGGCCAGGCAGGCGGGGAGGTTCTGGGCAGAGCTCTGCCAGGGCCACCCACGGCCTCCAGCAGCAGCAGGACCTGCAGGACCCAAGTCCTGGGGGGTGTGACACCCACGGTCCCCGGGTGGCACCCTCAGGTCTGGGGGTGGCAGAGGCAGGACATGCAGCCCTGGGCCCCTGCACCCCACAGACCTGCCCTGGTCCCCAGCATTGTCACCACAGGGCTCCAGGAGACCTCAGCACCGCGAGGAGTCAGAGGGTCCTGTTCACTGTCCAGCTCTGCCGCTGGCTGGCTGCGTGGCCTCGGGTGTGTCCAGGGCTGCTCTGAGCCTCAGCCTCCTCAGCTGGACAATGGGAATCACCGACAGTGCTTGGCCCCAGGGTCACCGCGAGGCCCGGGGACGTGACTGTGTTCCAGTGCTTAGTGCCCAGCAAGCGCCCGCCGCCGGTGAAACACTCAGTGAATCTGTTGGTGGTGGCTGTCCCCGACAGACCCCTCCATGGAGCACGGCCGCCCTGTGGCCACTCACTCTGGTCTTCTCCCCTGGACCAGCCTTCGCCATCACAGCCCAGCCGTGGGAGAGAGGCAGGCGGATGGTCTGATGGGCAGGGACCCTGCCTCTGTCCCCGTCAACCATCTCGATGACAGCAGTTGGCAAGGGGCAGCCCCCCAGGGGTGCGGGGTGTGTCCTCTGTGGGTCGGATGGATTGTGGGGGGTGGGATTCGTGTGTGTGTCCTCGTGTGCACGTGCGTGTGACTTTCACAAGTCTCCCTGGCCCAGCCCACTCCCTGTTAGAGTCCCCTGTCCCCGCCCTGTGAGCCCTGTAGGCCAGGCTCAGGAGCCACCCAGGACAGAGTGTCCAGGCAGCCGCGGTGCCCGGTGTCCCCATTCCTGCTCACTGGGACAGAGGACTCTGGTCTGTCTGCGCCCAGGAGACGGCGGCCCCGTGAGGAGCAGCAGGGTGGCCCGAAGGCCCTGCACAGGCCAGCGGCTGGCTCTGGGTCCCCCGAGCTCCTGCCTGGCCCCACGGCGTGCCCCAGATTTCGAGCCCCCGTCGTGACGTAGACTGGGGCTTTGTCCCCCGCCCCTCGCTTCACCTCTTGTCCCTGCTCCCTCCTTGAGGGTCACCGCCTGCTCCTCCTGCCAGGCTCCTGGCACAGGGGCCAATGAGGCCCGCGCTGAGCAGGAGGGAGGCCTGTCCCACTGGGGGGTCTCCCTGCCCTGCCGCCCACACTGCTAGGTGGCACTTCCAGTGTGGCTCCCGTGGCCACCGAGCTGCCACAGCCCAGGGAGGCAGGACTGTCCCGTCCCCTCAGGCTCCGTCTGTGTCCTGGAGGACTTGTCCCTGGTCTCTTGTCTCTCTCTGACCCTCAGCTCCCGCCTCGCGGGCCCTCCTCCAGCCGCACAGTGGCCCCAGCGTCCTGTCCTCCCGTCCCTGTGCCGACCTGGGAGGCTGCTCCTTGTTGTCCTGCGTCCTGGGGTCCTGGCCCCAGGCCCTGCCACGGTCAGCACCTGCTCCATCACCCTGTCCTCGCCTCTGTCCTCTCTTGTCCTGGTGACCACGGCTGCCCCTCCAGGGCCTCCTTCTGCTGCTGCTGTCCCCTGGACACCCGGGGGAGCCTTCTGCAGTACACCTGATTGTGTCACCTGCAGTTTAAATGACGTCCCACTGCTCCCCACTGTGGCCTCCACGGCCCCTGTGATCTGCTGCCCTCGTCACCCACCTGTCCCCTGCTCCCCTGGCACCAGCACATCCCCCAGGGGCCTTCGCACTCTCTGCATCAGCCTCCTGAGTCTCTCCCTCCCAGGCCTGTGTCTGGCTCCTTGTCACCTTCCAGGTCCTGGCTAAGTGTCACCTCCACGGCTGGGGAGGTGTGTGTGTGTGAGAGAGAGAGAGAGAGAGAGAGGCACGTGGAGGGGGACACAGCCTGGGGGCGTGGCGGGTCCTCCTGGTGGGTGATCGAGGGAGGAGAAGCCCCGTGGCACCTGATTCTCCTCAGCCCGACCCCCTGCCCGTCTCCTCTCGTCCTCCCCTGCCCCTGAGGGAGTCCAGATGAACCCTCCACCTGCACCTACTCTTACTTGACTTAAATCTCACCTTTTTGGAGGCCATCCAGCTGGGAAGTACGTTACTGGTCCCCACCAGCTTTGCTGCAGTTGACACCTCTGCGTGTGCGTCACGAGGGTCACTTTGCCTCGCTTGCTCTTCAGGGACCTGAAGGCCACTTCTGAAAACACTGACTTGTGCCTGCAGGTGTCCCCTGGATGCTGCAACGGGGGAAGTCTTGGCCTCCCTGTTGTGCCTTCTCCTGGCAGCCTCGGCCTTGGTCAGTCTGTGTGTGGACATGCTGATGGCTTGAGGCATGTTCTGTGCAGAACCGTGAGGTCAGGGTTCCTCCACCTGGACAGGCCGAGTCTCCATCCCCCTCAGGTCGAAAGACACCTGCCCGCGGCCGTGGCAGAAACACCAGACCATAAAAAGGGCAAAAAGAGGTGGCACCGAGTGCCCAAGGGTCTCTACCTGTCCCTCTCCTCCCCTTGTCCCGCCCCTCCCTCGTACCTGTCCTGTAACCTCTCAGCTCTCAGAGTTCACAAGTCGATTGGCCACGAGAACACCTGCTCCACTGATTGGCCACTAAAGAAAACTCTTCCGCTGTCACTCCGTCTCCCAAGTCATTGGCTTTGACAGGGGATGGCAGAATGGGACCCTTTCTGGGTGATACCACCTCTGAGATCTGAAGAGTCCTCTGGTTGGTTCCCCTGGGCACATGCCCTGTCTCTCCAGGTAGGATGGCAGTGTCAACGAGGGTTGTCCACGTTGTAATCATGTGACCCCAGGGGACCATTCCAATAAAGACAACAGGAGACGATGGGTTGGGCTGTGCATGGGTCTCAGCATCCTGAAGAGACCCGTGGATCACAGAGTCCTGGGTGCCAGGGGAGCATTGCCCAGGACCGTGGCCAAGGGCCCACCAGCCACCCCCTGAGCCTGCAGGGTTGTAGGTGATACACAGCTCTGATGTTTGCAAATTATAGCTTCTATTCACCAAATGGGAGGGACTTGGGCTCAGGAAGGTGGTCCTGCCATCACAGGTGGGTGGTTTGGTAACAGCAAATCCAGGTAGAAGTGGATGGTATGAGACGGTCAGCGAGCACCTTCCTGACCACACTTGAACTCATCCAGGCTCAGGCTGCTTCCTGGCCTGGGCCCTCTGAACTCCCTGGGAGCAGGGCCTGACCTGGCCTGTCTCCATTGCCTCCCGGAGCAGAGAAGGAGTCCCATGTGGATTCCTTGTGGGACTCACGAGACCCTGAAGCCATAGTCTTGTGGCTTCTTCTCCTTTTTAACTGTAGAAGCAAAAGGTCCCCAAAAGAAGAGTTTTCTTTTGCTGTCAATCACTTGCTCGGAGTCTCCAAGCCAACAGAGGACGGTGCCAGCCTTCCCCCACACCCTGGGCATCCTGACTCCTGATGGCCTTCCAGAGCCCTTGTCCCAGGTCAGGGGTGTGGGGATTGGCTGGCGCCACCCTGGACAGCACAGGAGGCTGCCCCAGGCAGAAGCCCACCATCCTCCTTCTTCTGATCATTGCACCAAGGACATCCATTTGGCAGCAGGGCCTGGTCAGCTGCCTTGCCCTGTTCTTCTCCTAAGTAGTGAATTCACGGGGTGCACGTGCGCCTGGATGGTCATCCCTGAGAGTTTACAGGATCAAGACTTCTTTATTTTCCCCCAATAAGTCTAAGGTATATGGATCGGCAGGTCAAACAGTGCCTCTCCTGGCATCCCGAGGCCGTGAATCGTGCACAGTGATTCATTTTGCATAATGCAAATCAGAGTGGAAGCGTATTTGGTTGCTGCAGATGTAATTAGAGCAATGAACACCAGGAGAGACCGTTTCTCCTGAGACTCAGAAAGGTCTGCTTGGTATGCAAAAGAGCGTGGTTATCTGCGACACAGGAGCGCAGAATGTGGTTAGCACAGCACCCAGTTTGATTTGCAGCTTTAAAGCGTTCAAAGATGAATAAAACATTGAATTAATTGCTGAAGAACTGTCGCCAGCCTGCATGAGATCTAAGCACCTTGGAAAACACGAAAATCAAACACACAGAACACAAGAGTGGCCTGGGAACGCCTGCTCCAGGCCCCAGGAACACCAGTTGGTTGTGAGGACTTGGTCCTACCTGGAATTTCCTTCCATCACGATTCTGCTCCCCTAATGCCATCTCCAGCTCCGGTCCCAGGAGGCCCTGTCTACCGTCCTGCTGCAGGGAGTGCGCCTTCCTCAAGCCTCAGGACTGGCTCCTCATTGGGTCCACATTTACCAAGCGCCTACTGCTGCAGGAGCTAACCACCCCACCACCCGACCCTGCCCTGCCTTCCTGCAGGAGTGAAGCCATCAGCAAAAGAGGGCACTGGGCATGAAGATGCTGGACACGGAGGAGAAACACAGCAACAGGCAGAGAGGAGGGCAGGGAAGGGGGTGGGGGCTTGCGGTTGTGGGCAAGGTGGTCAGGGTGGCCTGAGCGGTGAGTGACACGGGGACCTGGCGGAGGCACAGGTGACCTGACACGAGGAGCAGCTGCTGCAGCTCGAGTGTCCCCAGGTGTCCCAGGAACCAGGCCAAGGTCATGGACGGCCCCCGTCTGTCCCCACACACCTCCAGCTCAGTCATTCTAACAAAGCCCTGCTCACCTGCTGGGGGCCAGGCCTGGCCATGGAGGCCCTGGGTCCAGCAGGGGACTCCGCGGGCAGGGCCCCTGCTCCCAGCCTGCACTCTGTGGGAAAGTGGAGAAGAAAGACATCAACAAGGACGGGATTCCCCAGAGTGACGGGGCTGGGAGAGGCCGAGTTGGAGGAGTGGCCGGGACATCCGGTCACCGCTGGACGTCAGGACACTTGGCTGGAGCGGATCTCCCAGGTGACTCTGTTCCCTTCCAGGCCCAGCTGGCAGACAGGAGACGGAGGCTCCTGAGGGCCGCAGCCTGGCTCCTGCTCTTTGCTCTCCCCCTGCAGAGTCGGGACCTCGGCAGGAGAATCGGCTTCCTCCTCCTCCTCAGGGGCCAGGAGCAGGTCAGGGCTTCCCCAAGGGACCAGGACCAGTCCTCGCCCTGGCCCTGTGCTGGCCACAGAGAAGGAGCCGCTGGGTTCTGGCAGAGGAGACCCTGGCTGGAGGGACCCTCCCACCCTGCTGCTCTCCCTTGGGGTGAGGGCTCCTGGGGGCACAGGCCACGTCCCCTCTCTGGGCCCTGTGCTGGTGGGGGCTCCGTCAGAGGACAGGCTGGAAGCCCTCCCTGGGGATGGAGAAGCCTGGTTCAGGCCGGGCGGTGGGCAGAGGGCCTGGCCTGGCTCTGGCCTCAGGCCCACACTGGCTCAGCCAGCGGTGCCCTGTCTGCTGGGCGCCGGGGCCCGCTCTGCCCTCACTGGGGACGCGGCAGATCCACAGCCACAGGCCTGCTGGAACCCAGATCCCAGTGCTTCCGCCTGGCAGGACCCTGGCCCACCACGCCCAGCAGTGACCCTCCCGAGCCAGGCTGGCCAGGGCCTCCCCACGAGGTTTGCCCCAATTCTCTAGCCACTGTTGAGGGGCTGTCCTGTGGCCACCGTCCCCCTGAGGCTCCGCAGCACCTGTTGAGTGAGCGAGTAAATGGACGGGCAGAGCCGGGAACGGGGACCCGCTGCTGTTCCCAGAGCCAGGCTGCGGGGGCCGGAGGGGCCTACAAGGTGCTCTGGGGCTGCTCCCTGGGCCACTTCTTGGTCCAGCCACCTGCTTCTCTACTATGGGCAGCGGGGTCCCTTGGAAGCAGAGAACCTACCTGTCTGAACGTCCGAGGCTGCTAGACAGCCCAGTGCCAGCTGTCCCCGCTGTGGCCTTGGGATGCTGGGAGGGAACAGACGGGAGGAGGCAGGTGGGGCCGGAGGCTGGGGGGTGAGAGGCCGGCAGAGGCTGCTTGTCCAGGGCTGTGCCACCTGGCAGGGTCGTGGCCTTGGGGCCGGGTTGCTCGGGGAGGCCGGCTTGGTGGACATCTGTCTGCTGTCTCCCCCATTTTCATGTGAAAGGCGGGGACGTGCCTTGGGCTGGGGCCACCATCTGCCCTGGGAGCCCCATTGTGCAGGGGCAGAGGGGCCAGCTGTGGGCAGAGGTCGTGAGGAAGGACACGGCCAACAGAAGGAAGCTTTCAGGGCTGGTGGCGCAGAGGGTGGGCTTCGCGGGCGGGGCTGGGGGGGCACCAGCTCAGCTCAGGGCCCCTCCTCTCCCGGCCCCCTGTGGAACACCAGGACAGGAGCTTTTCCCTGTTGGTCACGTCTGCTCCTCGACGTTTTGGAAGATGGCTGGCCACGTTCCTGTCAAGCTGGCTGAGACTCTGTCCCTTCTGGGGCCTGTGTAAGTCAGAGAAACCTTAGGGACACTGAGTTAAGTCTCAGGGAGTGGCCGGCGTCCCCAGTGGGTGTGGCTTTGAGCACAGCACAGGCCGGTGGAAGCAGAGAGGGCGGCAAGGCCAGCGCTGGCCTCGGGCCTTTCTGTCTGGCTCCCATGGGGCCTTTTAAGTGGGTTTTGCCAGTTTTAAAAACCAGGAGATTCATATAAAAATGCTGCCCTCTTCCAAAAGCCAAGGCTCCGGGCCCTTTTGCCTCACAGTTGGCCAAGCTGAGCCACGGGACGTGCCCTCCAGGGTGCCACAGCCCCCCCATCCCGTGCACCCCGGGGGCTGGCCTGGCCCTGCCCACACTCTCACACAACCCAGCCAGGGCTGCTGGGATGGCAGGGAGCAGCTGTCCAGTGCAGACAGGAGCTGTGGGGTGACCCCGTGTCCCCAAGTGCACAGAGGGAGCAGAGGACAGCTGGCCCAGGACCAAGGAGCGTCTCCATGACGACCACATGACTGATCAGCCAGTCCAGGCTGAAGGACAGATGCCGACCAACTGCTAGCTTGGAGGGAGGGGCCCCGAGGACCCTGGTGGTCCCTGCTGTCACCTGGTGCCTGGTAAGCTTCAGAAGAGGGGAGGGGTCAGCCCCAAAGTGTCTGAGGTCAAATTTCCAGCGTCCCTGCCGAACAGGACAGAATAGGGACAAGAGGAGCTGACGAGGGGACGTCTAGGGCTCCTCACCTTGAGCCACACTCGGGTCTGCTACTTTACGCTTTGGGGACAATCACAGGGGTACAGCAGGCTCAGGACAGCCCCCAAGGCCACTGCTGGGGGCAATACAAACCCGGCTTCTGGACCTGACCCAGGCCTGGCCATCTGGCTCTGATGCCAAGATGGGGTTGGGCTGGAGACAGCTCAGGTGGCCTTCTCCCACACTGCTGTGGAGGACTGAGGAGGGGCCCGGGTCCTCTCTAAATAGGACCTGTCCCCACGGCTGCTGTCCCCACCTCCCCACGAAATCCCTATGGGGAGAGGAGGGGACGCTCCAGGCTCTGCCCCCTCAGGGACGTGGATAACTGGGGCATAGCTGGGTGGCACCAGGAGTCCCTGGACACAGGAACATGGCTGTCCACTGAGGAGGGCTCAGCTGCCGGGATGGACACTAGCTGCAGCTGCTCAGGGTCGCTGCCACTGTCACAGGGGCTGGAGGAGGAGGCGCTCAAGGCTTTGCCGACAGCCCAGGGTCTGAATCCCGCCTCGGCAGGCCCTCAGTGAGGTCACCATGATGTCAACCTCCCCTGCGCTGCTGGGAAATGACACTGACGAGATGATGTGGCCTGGCCACACACAGCACTTTGTGAAGGTCAGCGACGCCCTACCCTCAAAGAAATCGGGAACAGAGGCTCTAGTAAGAAGATGCTACTATCCGGTCAAGAGTGTCCGCATCAGACTTCTGAGCTGACCACAGCAGGTCAGGCCTCGGGTCCTCACATGTGAGTGCAGGACAGGGGACAGGATAGTGACCAGTACAGTCTGGCAGGGGGCCGAGCCCAGGCAGCTCCGGCCCCGCCACACCTTGTCAGAGGTGCCCAACTGTTATAATGACCAGAACTGTCTCCACAATTCCCAGGACACCCCGGGTCAGGACACCGCATGAGAATTCCCACACCGACCCCTCTACGATCTCCCTGTCCCCTCCTGCATTTCCATCTGCTCCCGCTGTCCCCTTCCCATTGTAGGCGGGAGGGGAGGCTCACTCAAATGTCCTAGGCCCTTGCCAGTTGCTGGCCCGGCTGCCCTCCTCAGAGGCATGAGCCCTGGTCCATGGACCCAGCTCCCCCAGGACAGTTTTCTATGGTCAGTCCATAACCATGAAGTTCATACCTTAAAACATCACACTTGCAGGCTTCTCCTGAACAGGAAGACCTGGGACGTGGAGGTCGTGTTTGGGCGTGGCCAAGATCCCTGGAGCCAAGTCCTGCTGCCCCTCCAAACAGGGCCCACGACACCCACTTTGCCACAGTCCCCACTCCTCTCTATTGTCCCACACCTGAGAGGAGACAAGAGGGCGAGTGTGCACACAGAGGTGCGCCAGTGTGGACAGGTGGGTGTGGCATGAGTGTGTGCGTGTGTCCCCCCCCCCCTTATTCACTGATTCTTCTGGTCAGTGGGTGCTCACTACGTCCCTGGGTTAGACCCCAGCTCCAGCAGGTACAATGGCAGACGAGACAGGGCCAGCCTCTCTACACCACCAGCCAAGGAGGACACCCGCATGGTGACGTCGGCATGAGAAGAAAATAACAATGCGATGTCCAAGAGGTCAGTGGTCAGGTGATCTGGAGGACACACCTTGCCCAGACACCTACAATAGCTCAGTCCCCTTCTTGGGACTCTGAGTGACAACCACCAGCCTGGCCTCTCCCCCAGGCCTGCCCTCTCCCCTTCAGCTCGGGGGCTCCTCGCTACACCACGGGGAAGGTGGGAGCAGCTGGGGAGGCCAGGCAGAGGCCAGGCAGAGGCAGGCCAAGGTCACCCGGCAGGAAGGAGTAGGCGAACCCAGGCTCCAGCCCTCATGGGCCGGGGGTCCCCAAGGGGAGGATGACACCAGCCAGAGGCGAGGGGTCCCCTGTGGGCCACCTGCCAACTTTGCAGGCCACAGAACAAGGGGGGGGTGCTCTTGGGGACCATGGGGACTCATGGCTGCTAGGTTCCCTTGAAAGAGAAAGCAGCGGATCTGTCCTCGTACAGAAGGGTGAACCCCTGAGCAGACGGGGATCTCAGGGCCGGACTCGAGTGGAACGTGGGCTCGGGCCTTTCTGGCCCTGGCCACCTGGGAAAGCCCCTGCGGCTCTGGAGGGAGCCAATGGAGGGGGCGGTGCCAGCCCCACTCTCAAGTTTCCTCTGGTTCCAGGATGCAGCAGGCCTGCGACAGTGCCTCCCGCTGAGGACGGACCTCGGCCTCCCTTCACCTGGCCTTCACCTGGCCTTCACCTCGCCGCTCAGGCAACCCCGATGGGGGGCAGGTGGGGCGCTCCCCACTGCCCCTTGGGCACCAGCTCCAGGTGCAGCCCTGTAGAGAGAGTGGCCTGTACCTGCTGGTGACAGTCACCATGTCTTCCTGCACCTGGCTGCACCCAGCTCTGTCCTGACCTGTGACCCTGAGCCCTCAGGGACCCAGGTCCCCGCTAAGCAGGACACTGCAGAGAGTATCGAGCTTGCTGCCACCAGAGCCCCTGGGCTGCGCTGTACGGACATCAACAGGTGGAGGGGACCCGGCCTCTAAGCCTCCAGGAGGACCATGGAGGCTGGGTGGAGGCTGCCAGGCGGCAGCCACAGAGCCTAGCTGTGACAGGAGCCTTCCAGGACCAACGCTGCCTCAGGGGTACAGAGGTCCAGCCCGACTTCCCCTGGGGTCCTAGGGCAACTCCCCACCCCACCCTGGCCACCCATGTGGCTTCACCCCTTCCTCTGGGGGCTGTGGCCTTTGTGTGGCCCAATCTGGGGCAAAGTCACCCCGGGGCTTTGTCAGACTCCAGGAAGTGACAGTTGACTACCCCAGGCCGCTGAGCTGGTGGGGGGACTGGAGCTGGGGGCCCCACCCTCGGGGCGCCACTCCCCTGGGTCATCAGAATGCCGCTCTGGTGCCCCACAGCCCCAGGCTCTCCTTGGGGCCTTTCCTCACCAAGGACTTAGTACCAAACAAATCACAGAAACAAAGATACAGCTCTAAGCCTCCGTATATATTTAAAAGTAGCGAAATGATACCCGGAGCATCCTCCAAGGCCCCTGGTGTAATAGAAACGTACACACATGCATTCAAATAGAACTCTCCAGACCCACAAAAACCACACTAAATTAACGTGTGAGCCAAGATGCTCGTTAGGACCTTTATTCCCACTGCTTAGCCCACCTGTCCAGGGTGCGGGAGGCTGTTCCGGAACCATTCATCAGGCCCAAGACGGTGTTAGCAGCTGGCGAGGGCCTGGGCTTTGGAGTCCTGGCTGCACCCAGGGTCGAGGCCTGGGTGAGCTTAAGATCTGGACGACCTTGAGGGGAACCTCAGACCTTCCACAGGTAACATGGAGATAGTTCAAGGTCGGCCTGGACAGGGTCTAAGGCCTCGGTGAGATCACACCGGGCCGGCTGGCCAGGGCCTGGCAGTGCTGGTGAAATCAGAAGGCTCCAGTTGTCACTTGGCCCAGGTCCCCGGAGCACCCCCAGCGCTCCCAGGGAGAGATGCTTCAGTGCATCTTCATAAATAGTAAAATGATAAAAATGTGCTGCTAGGCATATTTTTTAAAGAGAGAACATTGGTCACACAGGGGACCCAATGTCCTAAGAAGCCACATACAGCAGATAAAAATCCACCTCTCCCTGGTCCATAAACCTGACCTAAATCTTACACATGAGCTGCAAACGCTAAACATTTCATTGGTGTTCCTTTGTTGGCCTTAGCGTTTGGAGCCAGGGCCAGGGACACGAGTTCCCAGCAGATGCGTCTGTGGCCCCACTTTGATCTGTGCTCCTGGAGTCTGTGACGCGCCCCACCCCAGAGCTGCTCAGGACTCAGGGAGCTCATCCCTGGGCGCATGTCCACGAGCACCTGCCTGTGCGGCAAGGCCCTGGGCAGGGGCTAGACGCTAAGCAAAGGACAGATGGACGCCACTGCTCTCTCGGAATGCAGTGTACTCAGGTGGGTGAGGACAGGAGGCCAGAAGAGAGGAGGGAGGAAGGCAGGGAGGAGGGGGAAGGGCAGGCCGCAGAGCGCCCAAGGCCTGCTCGGTGCCTGCTAAGGTCCTCCACGCGGCCCGCTCTCCTGAGACCTCGCAGAGCCCGGGAGGTGCAAGCACTCATTGTGCCCGTGTTACAGGTGAGGAAACGAGGCCCAGAGAAGTTAACGTCACTGCCCAGAGACACCCAGCCAGGAGTGTGGGGGCACGCCCGAGCAGGTCCACCTGGATTCCAGGCTCTCCCAGGCTGCAGTGAGTGAATTCCCGAGTGGACACAGGTGCAGACACCCACCGTCCGGGCATGTGAACAGGTCCAGCAGGGCTTTTCAAAACCCCAAGAATCTGAGATCAGACAAGCTGACCACCCCCAGAGTGCATGCACGTGTGTGCGCACACACACAGACACACACACACAGAGGAAGCGTTTTGCCGGATGCTGAGGGCCCAACCCTGCCTGATCCTGCCTGCCCACCTCCATCCCCCACCTGCGGCACTCACAGCCCCTGCGCAGAGCTCCCTCGTCCCCAGAAAGAACCCAGCGAGTGCCCCGCACCTCTCGGCCCTGCTCCCAGACCGCCACAGTGGCCTGCCCACGTCCCTAAAGCAGTGCACACTGCCACGGGAGTGCGGCCCCGCCATTGCTGATGCCTGGAAGTCCCTCTGTGGTGTCTCCTGGCTCCCTCGGACTGCACCCCGGGGTCTTTGCTCCAGTGGGGTCTCCTGGGTGAAGCCCACCCCAGCCTCCCCCTGTCTAACTGTGGCCTCAGCCCTCCGTCCCCTGTCTGTCTGGGCATCTGTTGCCACCTGACATTTTCTGCCCCACCTGGATCCATCGCCCTCCGGCTCCTTCCAGAGCCAGCTCCAGAGGGCGGGGCCTTCCCAGTCCTGCAGCCTCCTGTCCCCATCCCCTCAGCTGCGTCACAACAAACCAAACCAGGACACAGCCCCTGGTGCAGGTGGGAAGGCTGTCGGTCCAAGGCCCCGGCCAGGCCTCTGCGGCGGCTCGAGTCCTCACTTGTCTTCCTCTCACTGCTGTGACCTCATTCCCCTGCACGACTCACCCACGTCATTCTGTGTGCGCCTCCTGGAACACAGAGTCACCAGGCGCAGGAAGTTCGCTGAGGCCGCGGTGGCCCCTACGGCCCATCTAGTCCCCAGAAGGCCAGGGGTGGTGCCAGGAAGGCAGGGAGATTTCCCCCGTCTGTCTTGCTATGTAGACTTCAGGACATAGGACAGTGGTTGGTATACAATAGGTGCTGGCTAAATGCTTAGGTTTGTAAAAGAGATAAACAGCAGCTGAGGAGAGTGGGTTGGGCCTGGCCGGGGTGAGTTCATTTAAACTGAGACATGAAGGATGGCAAAGAGCGCCAGGAAGAGATGGGAAGCAGCAGGTGAAGGGCCTGGGGCAGGGATGAGCAGCGTGAGCTGGAGGCACAGGTGGTCCGTGTGACTGCAGGGCGCGAGCCAGGAGGAGGCCGAGGAGATGAGCTGCAGAAGTCAGCCACAGAGGCAATGGGAGCCAGGATGGGGAGCTGGATTTTATTCTAAGAGTAATAGGGAGCCATTGAGAGTCTCAGCAGGAGGGCATATGAACCAACATGATTTGGTTTACATTTCACAGCTCACTCTAGTTGCAGGAGTGCGCATGGATTAAGGAGGCCCAGGAGACACCGGAGACCAGGGAGGAAGCTGTTGCGATTGCCCAGGAGGCCACGGTGGTGGATGGGCACAGCCCAGCAAGGCGGGGAGCAGCCTCAGCCCTCCAGCCTGGCCGTGTGTGATGGATGCAGAGCTCTGGCTAACAGTGGGGACGGCTGCATCTGGGAACTCTCTCACTCCCTGGACACATCCACCTGGGCACCTTGTAGGAAGGAGAGGTGATGGACCCTGTCCAAAATACCATCACAACACAGCCCTGCACGGCCCGAGTCCCCTGCCTGCCAGACACGTGCAACGGAGCGTTTGCCCCCTGCCTCCCTCTTCCGAGGACAGCCTCCACCCACGCTTGCTCGCAGCCATGAGCATGTTTGCTTTTGCTAATTGATATAAATGACCCTCCCTTCGCAGCCACGCATGGGCGCCGAGCACGTCCCCGGTAATGGGCTGCGGGAGGAAAATTAAGTGCTCCAGTTTGCCATCCTTCAAGATGAAAAATAGGAGGGAGAAAGTCACTCTGCAGAGCCAGAGGAGCTACGCGCAGCTGCAACCTGGGGAGGGGGAAGAGCCCAGGCTCCTGGGGGACAGTCCTGCACAGAGCCCGCACCTCCAGCAGGCATCCTAGACACACAGTGTCCAAACATTTCAAAGGTAGGGCTCGGCCAACGTTAGCAGCTGCCCTGTGGGGTGCTGCAGCCCTGACCCCGGGGTGGGACAGGGCCTAATGTTGCAAGGACCAGGAACCTATCCCCAACAGACTTAAAGAAAACTAAAACCTACTGAGGGTGATTCCAGGGACCCTGTAGGCCACATGCCCAGGTGAGGTCAGGGTGGTGGGACGTGCTCTTGGCCAGGGTTACTCTTGGAACGAGTTAGAAAAGGGCGTCCCTTGCTTTCAGGAGAAGCAGTCCCGGGCCAGGATGCAAGGCTCAGTGGGCAGGGCCTTCAGATCCTGGTGTGAGACCCAAGTGCCCTGGAGATGCCGACTGCCAGGCCTGGATTGTGCCTCCACTGAGCCTCGGCTTCCTCAAACCCCAGGACCTACCTCGGGTACAGCTGTCTGAGGGTTATGTGAGAGACACCAGAAGGTGCTTAGAAGACTGCAGCAGAGGGTGCCAGCCCAGGGGAGCCACGCCCCACACAGCCACACCCCTACATAGCCACGCCCATAGCCACACCCCACACAGCCACGCCCCCACATAGCCTCGCCCCACAGCCACGCCCTCATAAGCTATGCCCCACAGCCACGCCTACCCGGGCACACCTGCACAAGCGGACGCAGTGCACGGATGTGCAAACAGGTAATGGCTCCAGAGCGCATGCGTGCAGGGAACTCAGGCAAGCCAGCCCCCCGCCCCCACAGAACGTGTACACACCTATGCCCCCTCCCCTCTCCAGCAAGGCCCCCTCCTCTATCCCCCACCTCCTCGAGCAAGCGTGGTGCCCGGCACACCTGGCTTTAGCAGGAGCCCTGGGCAGACCGAGGTGGTTGCCCTGGCTGAGATCATGGGGCTCAGGGGCCCCTCCCCACCCCACCCGCCCATCACTGTGGAACTCTCCCAGGCCCTGTGTGGTCTCAGACTCAGGGAAGCTTAGTGTTGGCAGGGCCCCTGCCTGATCAGGTGTCAGGCTCTAAAGACGAGGAGACAGAGGTCCAGGGAGGACACTCACTTGTGCCTGATCACCCATGGAAGGGTGCCCAGACCAGGACCCTGTGCTCAGGAACCACCTGGCAGGCTGTGGGCGGGGCCTGAAGCAGGTGGAGTGACCAGCAGCTGGTGCTACCCAGCTCCTGTGCGGCAGGTGAGGGGCTGAGGCCCGGAGAGGCTCAGTGGCTCTCACTGGCCATCAGAGACTGACCCCCGCTTCTCAACTGCCATCTCCACTCCCTGTCATTCAGGGCATGTCAAGGCCTCCCCAGTCCCTGCTGGTTGGTCATCAGGGAGACACCGGTGGCCAAGGCAGGCTGGACGGTGGAGTGAGAGGCCAGGACTGTCCTCTGGCCTAGGTGCTGCCCGGGGGACAAGACCACACCAGGAGGGCCGGGAGCGAGAGCACCAGGGAGACTCGAACCCAGGCCTGGAGCCTGAAAGAGGCCGAAGGTCTCTGAGCAGCATGTCCAGGGCAGGGGCTGGTGGCTCTGGGCTCACACTGCAGGCCTGGGGGCTCAGACACGTTGTGGAGAAGGCACGGTGTGCGTTCACGGGCTGCTGTGGCTGTGGCTGTGCGAGCTGTGCGTGTGGGCATGGGTGGAGACATTTTGCATGGCCACGTGTGCACGGGTCATAGGAGGCTTCTGGCCCTGACCTGCTCTGTGGTCACACACCACTCCCTGGGGCACTACCTTTCCCACCCTGCATCATTCCCGTGTCTGTTCAAACACCACTGGCTAGGCATTGCCAGGACTGCCTGACCCTGCCTTGTGGGGACCAAGAACCAATTCTCCCTCACTGTGCACCACCCAGCTCAACGCCCCCAGCCCACCAAGAAAGAGCAAGGCCAGCCTCCGGTCCCCCCTGCCCCTTCCTACCTGGGATAGACAATCAACGGGGATGAAGCTCACAGCTTCAGCAAAGCAGTCTGGGACCAGTCCTCGCCCTTCCAGTAATTTTAATAATGATGATGATGACAAAATCATCTTCACCCAGGAGTTGGGTGGGTCTCAGTGAGTGGTACAAGCTAATGGGGGTCTATGGATGTTAGCCACGAGCTCCCATGGTCAGGGGCCATGACTAGATCCCTGAAGCCTACGAGTGGCCTGGACCACTTGGACCTGAGGACACATTGTGGCCATCCAGATGGTGCAAAAAGGTAGTTTAAGATTTAGCCTCAGATTACTGTTCATTGTGGGACTTGGAGGACATTATTTCACTCCTCTGTGTCTGTTAGTCTCTTTTGGTTTGTTTTTGGCACAAGGGATTGAACCCAGGGGTGTTTTACCACATCCCCAGCCCTTTTCATTTCATTTTATTTTTTATTTTGAGACAGGGTCTCATCAGGTTGATTACAGCCTCACTACATTGCTGAAGCTGGCCTCAAACTTGTAATCCTTCTGCCTCAGCCTCCTGAGCCACTGGCTGGGATTGCAGATGTGCGCTATGGCGCCCAGCCCCCTATCATTGTAATCATTATTATGAATTAATGATAAGACATGACTCAGGAAAAACTCCTTGGGAAGATGAAAGGACTGACAGGGTTGCAGTGCACGATTCTGTGTCCCACAATGGCCACCAGTTCTGCACCTCCAGGAGGGCTCCAGTCCCCTCCTCCCAACCTCCCAGGAAAGTGCTTCTCCCCAGGGGACCCTCCAGGCTCCAGCTGCCACCTTGCCCGCTGGACTCCAGGACCCCACTACTCCTGGGCTCCTGCCTTGCAGGTGGCTCCCTTGAAGATAACATCCCTGCCTTGGCTCTCAGGTCTTGGACAGTCCTGTTCTCCCACCACCCCCACATATGCCACTAGCAGGGGTGGGGCCGCAGGGGGAGCCTGCGCAGGGTGGGGAACTTGGGGCTCAGTGTGGGATGAGCCCTGCGGGGAAGTCCGGTGCCGTTGGAGACGAGCCTGGAGACGGGAGGTTGGGGTTGGCACCTGCGCCTCCTGAGCCCTGTGTTCCAGGCAGTCATGGTGGAGGGCAGGGGCTTGCCACGGTCTCACCCTCACTCCTTCCTGAAGCCTCCCTGAAGCCCGCGAGGTGCTGCCCCCAAGCCACCGCCCTTCCTCGCGCTGCCTGCCACTAAGTGCGCAGCCTGGTGAGACAGACACTGATGCACCACCGTCAGCGCCTTCCAGCTGAGAGGCTCCTTCTCCTGGGTGGCAGCCACCCAAACAGCCTCCACCACCAAGCTGTTAGCACAGCTAATTACCCTCTTTCAGCAGGGAGGTGACAGACTTTCTGAGGCTTCCGTAGAAGTGGAGCTGCTGACGAGGACTCCAGGAGGGTCCCCTGACAAGCAGGTGTGGATGCCCCCCCCCCCCAGGCCTTGGGACCAGATCCTGCCCTCTCATTTACAGACTGAGGACTGGAGAGGCCAACGGCTCCCATTCTGAATGTGATGACATCCCCAAGGCAGCCCTGCCAGGGGCTCCACCTCCACCCCAGGGCTCCACCTCCACCTCCACCCCAGGGCTCCACCTCAGGCCCAAGGCTCTACCTCCACCCTAGGTCTCCACCTCCACCCCAGGGGCTCCACCTCAGGCCCAAGGCTCTACCTCCACCCTAGGTCTCCACCTCCACCCCAGGGCTCCACCTCCATCCAGGGGCTCCACATCCACCCCAGGGTTTCCACCTCCACTCAAGACTCCCCCTCCACCCTAGGACTCCCCCTCCACCCGGGGCTCTTCTCACATCTTCTCTGCCAAGTAGAAAGCCCTCCCCCCCCCTACAGTGCGCAAATGGGGACCTGGACTCTGGTGTATCCATTGGGGCTTGGAGAGGGACAGAGGCTCGCTCCCTACCTCTGTCCACTGAGTCCTGAGCCCCTCGTGGCCCCTGCTCCAGGCTGTCCCACAGTGGGTGCCCATGATCTGCCCCTGCCAGGTCACCGCTTACATTCAGCTGCCTGCCCTACATGATTCAGTCTGCTGCCTCACGCTCCCGGGCCTGGAATTGACAGGTGTCCAGGCCTGACTACCGTATGTGTTCCACCTGCAGGCGTGACCAGGCGCCCGTGTGGAAGGACAGCTGGCAGGAGGGAGAGGAATCACTCCTTCCCTGGGGCTTCGCTGGCTCCGAGAGGAAGCGAGCCAAAGGCTGCAAGGGACAACTGGGTAGCATCACATGGGGAGCCCGCTGGGAGCCAGCCCAGAGAGACCAGCACCTGCCATGACACTTTGGGTTAAAGGGGACAGAAATCCCACTCAATTGGCTTAACGACGGAAGAAAATCAGCTCGTATGAAGCTCGGCTCCATCTGCTACTCGGTTTCAGCAGGACACCCCAGCGCTGGGCCTAGGTGTCCCTGGAGGTGGCAGGGAAGGCCTTGCGATGTAGCCCCCCAGCGGGAGAGCACCTCTCTCCCAACACTCAAGCCCAAGCCCTGGGTCTTGACCAACTTGGGTCCCAGGAGCGACCTGAGCCTACACGGAGTCAGGGCATGGAATGCTCTGATTGGCCAGGTCCCAAACACGTGGTTACTGGGGCCGCCAATGGCGGCCTTCCTTCCTGCTCCCTTGAATCCTGGAGACGGAGACGTTGCTTAGCAACCAGCTAGGGCCTCCCCCCCCCCCCACACCCCTCCATCACCCGGGATTTGGAAAGCGCTGTCAGGGTCCTGAATATTGAAGGGCCCTGGAGAGATCTTCAGGACTGGATTTCAACTGGCGGTGGCTTTTGGGGGCGGGGACAGCAGGGTGACCTCGGTTCAAATCCTGGCAGTGATTCTTACTCGGTGGGACACCTTGGACAAATGACTCCACATCCGTTCCCCCTTATGTACGATGGAGATGATAACAGCACCGCTTCGGGGTTGGCTGGGGGTCAAATAAAGTGGTCAGAGCTGGAGACTGCAGGAAGGCCTCCCCCGCAGCCAGGGGCGGGCTACCACCTGGGGAGGACCCCGCTCTCCCACCGCCCCGCAGCCCCCTGCGCCTCCGCCTCCGCTGGCACCTCCCCTCCTCCCAGCCCAGGGAACATCCGCAACGCGCCTCCTCCCTAAAAGCCCCCATCACTCCTCGTGGTCCCCTTCAAGGTCCTCCCCCTGGTCCATAGCCCCTGCGGGATCCAGTGCTGCGTCCCACCCCAGCCACAGGGGCCTGTTTTCTTTCAAACACACCAGGCTCAGTCGGCTTCAGGGCCTTCCCTGGCTGCTCCCGCTGGGCGGGTCTTCCTCGGGGGACTTCCCAGTTCACACAGGTCTCTTGTGGGATGTCAGCTCCCTGCCATCTTCTCTAAGGTCGACACCTCCCCCAACCCCCTCTGCCTCCCAGCAGCCAGTTACTCATTTCTTCATGTCACTTATCATCTGGGATCCTCCTAGTGACTGCATGTAAGGGGACTGGGGGCTTGGAGGGCCCAGTCCACACAAGGCAAGTCAGGGAGGGGAAGGCCAGCCTTGGGGCAGAGCCTGGGGTCCCCATTAGTGGAGGGTCCAAGGCTGCAGTTGAGGGGGAAGCTCCGCTGGGCCCTGACAAGCCGGCACGTGGGGTCCTCGGACTCAGGAACAAGTTCTCTAGGTAGGCCAGGAGGCCACTGCCCCTCTCCGGCACCTTCTAGATGGCTCTGGGTGTCGCGGAGTGCATTGCTGGCTGGTGGGCAGCCTGGGTGAGCACTTGGGGGACACTGTAGTCCCGTGGGTTCTGTGGAGGTTAGCACATGAGACCTCAACCCCACGTTGAAGCCAGGTTATCCCTCCCCTTGCCACACAGCTGGCACGGACTCTCTCCTGTGTGTACCAGCTCGGGCTGGTGTCTGTGTGTCCCACCCTTCACAATGACTCTCTGTTTTTAATTGATGAACAGACTCTAACGGCTTTCCTGAGCGGAATGGGGGACGGTCAGAGTAAAGGTCATGGGTCTTTATGTCTCTCACTGGGGAAACCCCTTCCACTGCTTGAAGCCGGCCCTCATCTCCTGTGAACCTGCTTGGGCCACCCTCAAGTCCCCCTGTCGCCATCCATCCACTGGACAACTCTTACACAGGCTGGGGACAGGGCCCTGGGGGCTGTCAGAGACAGGCCCTCCATGACCTTCAAAGCTCAGGCCAAAGGCAAGGTCCTCCCCCAGTCTCTCCCTGCCAGGCCCTGGAAGCTCCTGCTCTCAAGGATGCAGTAGTTGGACAGTGTCCCTTCCTGTCCACTCCAGGCCCCCCTCCCAGGAGCCGCCCTATTCTGATGGCATTTCCTGTTCTAGGTGTCTGTCAATGGCGTCTACGGAGGGCACCTGCTCTGGTGCCGGGTTCCTTTGCTGAGCATGCTGCTTTTTAATTAGTCCATGAAGCAGTGTCTTCACTCCAGGTGAGGAGTAAGCACCCCTTGTATACGGGGACCTCGATTTCCTCACCCTTCTCCCCCAGGGTCCAGGGCTGACCCTGGCTGCTACAGCTCAACAGACGGTGGCCCCTTCAGACTGCATGTTGACACTTACTCCTGGGGGTGCGACCTTGGGAGGTGATGGAGTCCTGAGAGCCCAGCTTCATGAATGGGATCAGCACCTGATGAAAGGGCTCTTGCCCTCCCTTCCCTGGCACCACGTGAACACACAGCCACCTTGGAAGCAGGGCACAGCCCCATAGGCACCGACTCCCCTTGTGCCTCCATCGCAGACTTCTCAGCCTCCAGGAGAAAGACATCTCTGTGGTTTGTAAGTCCCCCCGTCTGCGGCCTTCTGCAGCAGCCCAAGTGGACGGAGAGCTCAAAACGAGGCTCCTAAAGCCCTCGCTCTCACACCCGCCTGACGTTGGAGGCAGGTAGCTTGGCGCGTTCTTGCCCGACCCTCTGCTTGTTCCAGTGCCCGCCCCTGCCCAAGGCATCTGCTGCCCAGAGCTTGGTTAATCTGCTCCTAAACTGCCGTTTTTAACAAGCCTCTTAAATGATGGAGGCGTTTGTGCGTGAACGGCACACGCAAGCCTCCCCCTGGAACACTAACCTGATTTATTAAAAGTGCTGTAACTACCAGGCTTTATACATCAACAGCTTTAACACAAAAATATGTGACCCAATCCCCACCGCCCCAGCCCTGATCCACACGACAGCCAAAGGGGCGCGGGGGAGCGGGCTGGGGAAGCAGCTCTAAATGTTTTAAGAGAAGCCGGGGAGCTGACCAAATCTGTGTTCTCCAGCAGCAGCCACCGGGGAGGTGTGGGGAAAACAGACCCAATTTCTTTCCATGACTAAACCTTTCCCCCTCTCTGGGCTGTGGGTGAGGTCACCCTGACACCTCTCTCTGTGACTCTGTTGGGCTCGGGATAGTGGGGGGTCAACCAGCTGCCAGAACTCAGTTTCCCAAGCCTCTCCCAGTCACACCCCCTGGGGTTTCTATTCTGGGTCACTTTGGGGGTCTCTGGACAGTTGTTTAGCTAATGCTGTTTTTAAACTGATTTGCCTTTTACATCTCAGCCTCAAACAAGCAATACTCTCCAGATCGACGCCTTCGTGATACTTGCTCTTTGTTTAGAAGTCAGGGTGACAGGGTGGCAGGCCCCAGGCTTGCTGGCACGGCAGGCGCTGCTGGGTGACGTCAACACTCCAGGAAAGGCTGGACAGACCCCGCGTCCAGAGTTCTGAGCACACACAAATATCTGACCTAATCCCCCCGCCCCGGCCCTGACGCAGATGGACTCTCGGGGCATCTGGCTCCACTTTTTAGCCCAGAAACTTGGGTCCAAGCCACCGCCTCAGCTGCTGCACACAGAGACCCCTCAGACCCCACTCCTGCAGCCCCTTCCCCTTCCGCGAAGGCCCAGGGACACAGTAGGGGATGGACAGCCAGGAGATGGTGGCTTGTTGGTGTGTGTGTGTGTGTGTGTGTGTGTGTGGTGTGTGTTCAACTCTAGATAAATAACTGGATGTTGTGGTGTCAGACTCATTAGGAACCTGGGGGGACAGGGGGTGGGACAGTGACAATAATGGAGTCGACATGCCCCAGGGCTTGACCTAAATCCATATCTTAGCACCTCCTTCCCCCGACTGTCCCTCAGGTCTCAGGTCTCCTGATTGGCCTTCCAGTGCCTGCCCTCTGCCTACCCTGTGTCCTGCCCTGTGGGCCTTTCCACACACTAGGTCAGACCTTCATATTTCATTACTTGAAACCCTCTAGTGACCACCTCTCCTGTACAGAATAAAAGCCAAAGCCTGCGAAGGCCAGCAAGGTCCTCCATGATGGGAGCCCATCCTCCCTCCCACTCTGCCCCAGCCTGGTCACCTTTAACATCTTGAAAGGTCCTGCCTCAGGACCTTTGCACTTCCCAGTCCCTCCACCTGGACTGCTCTTCCCCATGGAGCCACGCATCTCATTCCCTACCTCAGCCTCCTCAGAGGCTGCCTCCTCTGCGAGGCCTCCCCAGCCCCAGTTCAGAGATCACCTGTGGCTGTCAAATACGCGATCTGCTGCATCTTTCTTCGTGGGGTGTTTTTCTGGTGCTTTCCAGCTGACGTGTGTATGTCTGTGTGTTCATGAGGGGACACGTTCTCCAAGGTTCTGACTGAAAGTGACTCTGGCCGGGGGGTGAGTTGTGTTGGCAGGGGGCTATCCAAGGGCCTGTGTTGTCTGTGTATTTAAAGGGCAGTTGTGTGGTTGGCATAAGGGAGAAATGCGGCGGGGAGGAGAAAGAGCCTGGGAGGAAGAGAACCCCAGTAAGATTCAAGGTGACTGTCACCTGTCACCTGGTCCCATGTCTCACACCTGAGGAAGCGCTCATGACACCTGGCAGAGCCTGGGATCCTCTAGTGAAGGCCCCTGGACACTCACCTGCCTCTCTCTGACTGACCACAGGTGACTCTGAGGAGGAAACGGATCCCAGACGTCCCAGGTCACAGCTCAGGGAGTGGCCTCCAGGATCTCTGCAGTGGGTTTCACCTAAACCTGGACTTCTGCCTTCCCTGGGGAGGCTGGGGGGACAGGCTGTGGGACGCAGCCATGGCCTCTGGATGGGCCACTGTTGGCCACCGCCCACCCCGGCCCTGGGGCTGAGTGACAGCTCCCGTCTTACTGCACAGAGTGGGGGACGTCTTGCAGAGTTCAGGGGGTCCACGCGTGGGCTCACCCAGGCCTTTATCAAAAATGGCCAAGGTAAAGACAGAGGGCCGCGGGGACTGGGAGGACGGCCTGGCGGGTGTCCTGGCTTGTCCTGCTGGCTCGGAGCCCGGCCTCTCCAGGACCATGAGGTTGCCACCGTGAGGTCAGCCAGCCGACGGGGACCCGGGCAGCACAGCTGGTTTGCTATGGTGGCCCTCCGACAGGAAGCACTGTCCCCTCTGGGGGGGCTCCCTCCAGCCCGGGAGGGACTCCTGGAGCAGGTCAGCTCCCCTCCCTGGGGCGGAGAGCAGGTGGCAGGCCGCCAGGCAGGACGAGCACCTGCTCCTACTGTCCCCTTTCCACACAGGCCGGTCAAGCGGGAGGTGGGGCATGCCCTCACCTGTCCACCACCACCTCAGCTGCCCACTTCTCCCCAGCCCCTACAGAGACCTGTGAGCAGGGCACTCAGGGGTGGCTCGGAGACAAGGGCCACGTGAGCCCAGGGCTGTGCGAGGGAGGAAGCGGCTGCAGGTCTAGCCGGTGAGGGCGGTTTCAGGCCGGGGGGACGAGGGGGCCTTGAACTGCACAAGCAGGTGACAAAGAGCCATAAGCTGGGGCCCGGTGGGCAGGAGGAACCTGTGTCCTGCACTGTCCTGAAGCCACCGTGTCTCCCTGGGCTGGAAGTCGCTCGGCAGCCCTGTCTCTGGAATGATCATGGGATAATGTGGGATCAGCGTGGGAACCACCTGCCCCAGTAGTGCCTGTGTGAGGGCCACTGTGGAGAGGTGACTGTCCCAGAGTAGAGGAACAGGCATGGAGGAGGGACAAACAGCAGCAATCAGGCCACATCCAGGCAAGGGGACCTGTGGTTGATACACGCTCACTACCATCCCCGGAATGATCCAGAAGGATCCCACTGGATTCCAGGAGCTGCTTCCCAAACAAGGTGTCCTTCAGGGGTGCAGAGGGTCACCTGCCCGACTCTTAGATGTTCATAAACGAAGCCAAATGTCTTTGCCGGTTTGGCTTTAGCTATGAATATCCAAGGCCCAAATTTGGCTGCTAAACCCCAAATCAATTAAGCAGATGTCGAGGAGGCAGCATTGACCTTCGTGAATGGATATCAAATGGAAAAGTCAGAAAAAATAATCATGCTGTAAGGTTTTCTTGGCCTTTGCCTTCCGCCAACTATAGTTGCAGAATCTTCTGGAAGAAAATTCTGCTGCAGTCATTCTCCTCAAAGGGGAAGTGATGAGGGGCCTGGGGGGGCGGGACGGGCACGGTGTGATTGCTGGGACTCTGAGATCACTGGTCACTTCCTCTCCGAAAAACTCCACCCAGACATCGTCCTTGCCTGACCATTTCGTGGTGACCACAGCCTGTTGTTCTTGACAGCAGGTCCCTGTTCAGCAAGGCAGAGCCTAGGAGCCCCGACCTTCCTCCCCTCCCCCTCCCACCTGAAGCCACCTACTCGAGTCAGACTCGGAAGCCAGCCACTCCCACCTCAGCACACTGTCCTGCTCCAAGCCCCAGCACCACCCCTGGGGACCCCTGCAACGGCCAACGGGTCCCCTCCTTCTGCTCTTGTCCCAGTCACCCCTGTCCTCCTGCAGCCGGGGCGAGCCTTGGACAACACCAGCAGGGGCCGTTTACCTGCTCCGGACTGTCAGCAGGCTGCTGGGGGCCCCAGAATCAAGGACAACCCTGGCAGGGCTCCCAGGGCCTGACCCACCCTGGCCCCCAAAGATGCTCACCAGAGATTTGTGTGGATTCAATTAGCAGCAGCACCTATTCAGAGAGTGTCCCTCAAAAACCCACCCTGTCACAGGCTTCCTGGCCAAAGAATATGACACGGACAAGGTCTCTGTGTCCCCTGTTCCTCTCCCTCACAGCTGGGAACCCGGAGAACTCTCTTCCTGTCCTGCCCCCTGCCTGTCCTCCCGACCTGGTGAGGGGGCCACTCTGTGCCCTGGGGGTGGAAGGAAGCCCAGGATTGTTTCAGGCAAGAAATCTCCAGCCACAGGAGGAGCAGAAAATAGCAGATGATGGATTTTTTCCAGACTCCACCTCTGCGTGCGGCTGCCACAGGGAGAGAGGACATGTGTTCAGCTTTGGGGGGCACAAGTGTGGCTGATCTGCACTGAACCACAGATGTTCAGAAGGCCCACCCCTCCCCCTCCCCGTTCCAGGAAAGGGCCTGGCTGCCTTCAAAGGCCTGTTCAACCTTCAGGGGAGGAGTCCCGTCCTCCTGGGAAGGCCAGGCAGCCAGGTACTTGATCAAGGGTGGAGGCTACTGTGGGGCTGCCCGAGGCCACAGTGACCCTGAGACCTCAGTCACTCCCTGGAAGTCATCTCCAGGGACATTCAGAGTGCGAAGATGCATGGATAAAGACCCCCCACAGGAGTATTTATTCAGCGAAAAATAGACTTTCAAACTGGAACAACTCAATATTGACCCAGAGAACGACAGTTAAATAGCCCAGCTCCAAGGCTTGGGCTCTGGGTTCAAATCTCATGCATACCAAACACACATGTAAATCTACACACACACATGTGCAGAGCATGTAAATACACAGGCCTGTGGGTGGATTGCCCCTCGCATGGTTTTCCTTGTCCTCCGTGTCCCCATCACACCCGTAGCTCCTTTTATCATTCCAGCATGTTCTGTTGGTTTTCATCATGAGTCATCAATACGCAGCTATAAGTCAAGCTCGATATTTCACTTACTTCAGCCTGGATTACAGCAAGCCTTTATTGATCCCAAGAGAGAAGCTGGTGCTCAGTCACCAGCCTGGCCCAGTGCAATCCCCAGAGCACCCTTCTTCCTGCTCCCCACGTGGGTCCCCCAGGCTCACCCAGACCCTTCCCACCCTCCATGCGGTGGCCTGCTCTGACCCAGCTCCTTCCGCCCTCAGCTGACTGTTGGTTACCGGGGCTTCCTCTGTGGTCTCCCTGCCTCTGCCCTGAGGCCGTCCAATCCATCCTCCACCCGGAGGCAGAGTGGCAAGCCCCTCAACCTGTGTCCTTACAGTGACACAGAACCCTCCAGCAGCCCCCCTTGAGGCCACATCCCAAGGCCCCCACCGACCTCTCTAAGCTCAAAGCCGCTCTGCAAAGCTCGGCTGAGAAGCCAGGCTCAGGAGCAGCAGGCACGGCTGGGCTGTAAGTGCCCATCAGAGCCCCCCTGCAGCCCGTCCTGAACCACGCCGCGCTCTCAGGTGCCACATCGTCAAGGCAAGCCCTGAGCGCTGATTGCTTCCCGGCTGCAAATTCTTTTTGATAACCGCTCGGAAAACATCCATATGCATGACCCTCGGAGCACCCGCTACCTTGAGCAGCGCTTGCTTCAGTACAAACCATCTCCGGGCAGCTCAGTGCTGGTTCATGATTTTAATAATGAGTTCCAAAGGCTCCAGCCCAGCCGCCGGATCAGCAGCGGCACGAGAGCTGATGCGCAGTGTCACCTGGGAGAGCTTCACATTTGCTGCCAGTGACAATATTCACAAACGTCCGAACTCCGTCGCCCTTTGACAGTGGACACCAGCTGCAGGCCACCGCTCGCCTAATGGATGATTGACATTTCTTTCTACCTCCTGGTGGGAGGTATGGCCAAGCCCCGTGTCACAAACAGGATTCTTGTTAGTTTTAAATTGTAAACAAGCAAAATGATTTTAAAAAAAAAAAAGAGGTTAAAGGGCTAGAAGTCCAGGGGAAGACGCTGTCAGGTTCCACCGAGGAACTGAGGGGCGGGAGGCCTGTCCCCCACAGCCTCGGTCTCACCTGTACTTTGTGTCTGTGGCTGTTTTCCACTCCTTGGGGGAAGGGACCTGGGAGCCCTGACCAGAAATAGGCCTCTGGGCTCATTTATTTTGAGCAAGAGAGAGAGGTGTCGGGAGGAGACCAAGTGCCTTGCCCCTGAGCTTCCTTAAGGTTGCCGTGACCTTGAAGGAGTCTGTCTGTCCCTCCTGTCTGTGGGCACAGCCCAGCCACCATCCTCTCTCCTGGGGACTCTGATGTAGCTGGGGGTCTCCCCGCTGTCCCCATCCCACCGCCCCATTCCGCACACTCCCCGGGGCAGCTGAGGGACCTTCCTAAAAGTGGAGTGGACTAAGGTGAAAGGGCTGGAGGGGCCTCACCCCAGGCAGGAAGGTTCCAGGCTGGCACCTCACCTGCTGAGAGCCCTTCAGTGCTCCACTCCCCACCCCACGCCCAGCCCTCAGCCCCTGCCCACGGCTTACAGAGTAAATGCAAACCCCTGCCCACCCTCCTCCATCCAATGCCCCCACAGGCCTCTTTTTACTGCTGGACTCACTTCTGTCCCAGGGCTTTGCACCGGCTCCTTTGGGACCATGAGAGCTTTTCCTCGGGGTTTGTATAATAGTCATTTTTCTCTGTCAGGTCTAAGCTCCAGTGTCACCCACTCAGTGCCCTGGGCACTACCCAAGCAGGTGCCCACACCCCCGGCACTCACTGGGTTCTGATTCCTGCGTACTCAGTGCTACACCCTACCCATTACCTGGTCCCCTACTGGAGCTCAGCTTCACAAAGGTAGAGACAGGGTTTGTGTTGGTCACAGCGTGTCCCCAGCACCTGGCATGGCACATGGCACATGGTAGGTGCCATTAAAAATCTAGCTAAATAAAGGAGTGGAGATTCTGTTAAGGTCCTTGGGGTTCTGCAGAGTGAGGGGCACGGTGCCATACCTGGGTCAGAGGCCAGTGTCATGGGAGCTGTTCCCCAGCCACCCCCATAGGTCCCCAGGGAGGCGCCAGCCACTCTGTTCTCTGTACCTGAAGCTCCAACAGAAGGACACTGGCAGGTGTCAGGGGACCACAGGGTCCCTGGGCGGTGCTGTCATGTCCCCCACCTGTCTCTTCCCCCCCTCCTTGTTCTGCTCTGTGCACCCCCACAGATGGGTCCCTGGTCTCTTCAGCCCTGTGCATGCTGGTGCTGTTTGGGAAACAGGGGAGCGAGGGGCCAGCAGGCACCCACTGTGAGGCCACAGCTGTGCCCTCTTCCTGGGTCCTGGCTCCTCAGGGCCACCCCTCCCACTGCCTCCTGCTGCCAGCCCCCCACACTAGGGCCTCAGGGGGCTGCCTTCCACTCCGAGACCCTAGGATGCTGCCCTGGGGCCCTGGGTAAGTCACCTAACCCCTCCGTGCCTCACAGTCCTCCTGTATGTGACGGGGACAGTAAAGCACCAGCCTCCTTGGGTCACTGCAATGAATAAATGACTTGATGTGTAGGAGGTGCCTGATACACAACAAGCACTGGATAAGGTGGCTCTCCTGGTGATGTCATTACGTGCTCCCTGCCATTCCCTGCAGTGGGCACTCCACTGTGGCACCTCCTGGGCAGCTATGAGGGACAGACTCTCATTACTCTAATTTTCCTCCTGCAGAAACTTCCTCAGACAGGCTCAGTGCTTTCCCACACACAGGTAGGACATGGCAGGGTCAGGCCCTGGCAGTCTGATTGCTTGCTCTCTGGACCAGAGAGCAGGGGTTCCCATCCCCAGCCAGAGTGGGTAGTTGTGTGGGGGTGTCCTGCACATTGCCAGATGCTCAGCAGCATCCCTGGTCTCTCCCTCTAGGTGCCAGCCCCCCACACCCCTGCATACAACCCTGACGTCAACAGCAACCAGGTGGAGAGACCCTGGTGCAGGGATTATGCAGATCCAAGAAAACCCTCAACGTTGGAGGTGAGAGCTGTGCACTCACTCGAGCTGGTGGGGTGAGAGGTGAGCAGATGAGTTACCTAGAGCAGCACCTGGAAGACAGCACACGGAGACGCACTGGAGCCGCCATTGGTGGGTCAGAGCAGAACTCCAGAGAAGGCCCAAGGAACTCACAGGAAGACCAAAACCAACTGAACAAAAATCCAAAAGGTAAGATTTAAAACCCCAAGGGACAGACCCTCCCTCCGGGAAAAAAAAAAAAAACTCATAAAACAACAAACTTTAATCCTGGTAAATCAATTTCATTAAACATTAATGGTCCAGATACACCAATCAAAACACAGAGACTGGCAGAGCAAATTAAATTATATGCTGTCCATCAGGAACTCACTTCAAGTGTAACTATGGAGGCAGAAAGAAATGGGTGTTCTTGAAATTCCAGAAATGACAGAATTTTGAGATGGGCAAGAGAGGGTGTAAATATTATAAGTGATTCCTTACTCCTCGGTTTCTTAAGTGATATGGGACAACTCAATGTGTCCAAAGCAAGTTTGAGACAACCCTGTTTTAGGAGTGGGCAGGGTAGTGGCCTCACTCAAGGTCTCAGTGCTTCATCTAAGTGCTAGGAGCACACTGAGGTACCCAGGCTTTCCCTCCAGGTTCACGTGGAGCACTCGCCGCGAGAGACCACCTCCCGGGTCACCAAGGAGACCTTAGTAACTCAGAAGAATCGAGGTTGCAACCAGAATGAATGTTCTCTTCCTGTGATGAAATGACCAGGAGTGAATAACAGGACCCCAGGAAAGTCCTCGAACGTGAACATAAACAGAACCATTCTACATAACCCATGAGCCCATGAGGAAGTCCCCAAAGACGTTTGTAAAATACACAAAGACAAATGAAAGTGAAATATAACAACAGGACCATGAAGATGAAGAGAGAAGAACCGTTCCATTGTCACCAGGTGTGTCCCTGCACACCCCACGGCCACAGAAAGGAACAGCACACCCTAACAGAGACCCCACCTTGGAAGAAGTGGGCACCTCTTTGAAAACCACAAACTACCAAACTCAACTGAGAAGAAAGAAAGTGAATAACTACAAGTTCTGGGGAAAAAAATCTCTGGGCCCAGGTGACTTCAATGGAGAATTTTACTCACCGTTAAAAGGACATTAGCACAATTTCACTCAGTCTGTTCCAGAACATGAAGATGGAGCCTTTCCCAGCTGGCTTTATGAGGTGTGTTCCCCCAACAAAACAAAACCAGTCAAAAACAGCTCACAAAGAGGGGTTTACAGGCCAATATCTCTCATGAACTTAGACACAGAAATTTTCAAATATACTAGCAGATTGACTCCAACAATGTATAACAAGACTTATGTAAGCTGGGACTTATTTCATGTAAGGTGGCTCCATATCCAAAAAAGCAATCAGTATAATACACCAACATCAACAGGTGCAGAAAAACCAAAGATCTCACAAATAGCACCAACAAAACCCTACGGCTAACACCATCCTCGGTGGTGAAGGGCTGCCTGCGTTCCCTGACCCCAGGAACCTGACACCAAGGTCCTCTTTCATTCTTTTTATGCAACATAGTACTTAAAATTCTAGACAGTGTAATAAGGCAAGGGGAAAAAGGCATAAATGTAGAAAAAAGAAAAGTCTCTATTTGCAGATGACATAATCACCTGCAGAGAATGTCCTGAGGCATCTACAAAAAGAAGAAAGAAAGAAAGAAAAAAGAAAAGAAAAGAAAGAAAAGTTCCTTAAACTAATTAGTGAATTTAACAAGGTCGTGGATACAAGATCGATAGATAAAAATCCACTGTATTTCTACATACTAACAACGAACAAATGGAAACAAAGTGCAATGCCACTTATAATTGCTACAAAGTAAAAGGAATACTTAGGTGTAAAATTAGCCAGACATGTACGCGTTCTATGTGCCAAAAACTACAAGACCTTGGTGGAAGAAATGAAGCCCCCCGTAGACTGCACACAGTGAAGCTGCCCGTTCTCTCCTGACGGACCCTGTGGAACGTAATGTCCGTCAAGTCCCCAGGAGGTGCTGCGTAGGCAGAGACAACCCCGTGGACTCTACTCCAGCTGCTGGTGCCACCAGGAGCTGGAAACTCCTTCCTGGCCCCTTCCACGGCTGGTGGGTGATCGCAGGCTGGGGAGGACGGGGAGGCCGTGGGCCAGGTTGGCCTTCCTCCGCCAGGTGGAGGGCTGGGGAGACGCCTGATGAAGTAACCTTCTGCCATCTGCTGGGCGGGCAGGAGATGCCAAGTTTGCTGGTGCCACAGAGAAGGACCTGTGGGTGCAGGCTGCTGCTGGGACCAGGGTGGGGGACAGGTCAGCAATCCCGGGAGCTCTGTGGGATCCTCTGCTCATCAGTGTCCTCATACTGGCCCAAGGAAGTCGGTGCCCTCACGTGCAGATGCCCCGTGCCCTCAGCCAAGATGCATGTCCCCAAGGTGCCCTTCTGGGACTCAGTTCCAGGGGGCTGGCGGCCCTGAGCTCTCCTCCATAACTGGACCTTCAAGGCTTAGGGGGAGGGGTCTTCGGTGCCCTCCCCCTTTCTGTCTTTAACAAATGGCTTTAATTAACCCCACTCCTTGTGTAGGGGGAGGCGGAGTCACAGTGAGGAGCCCCCCTCACTACCAACTGCAAGAACGATTCGGGGAGAACAAATCTGGGGGTGTCCTCCAGAGAAAGCCCTTCTCAACAGCTCCCTGTCACCCCAGAGACTTGGCTCCAGAGCCTCCTGGGGGCACGGGGGTGGGGAGCAGGGGACAGATGGAGGGGGGAGAGGACGGTGTCCGGACAAGCACAGATGAGCAAATACCCAGATTCAGACGTCAGCTGAATGTAATTACTTGGTCAATTAAATATTGACTTTTAACTCAAAAAGTGATTAAAACAAGCTGCAGGAAAGACTGTCCAGCAAGGGGGCGGGGCGAGCCAGAACTTTTAAGAAGGGGGAGGGGTGAGGGAGGGGCGGGGGAGGGCTGTGGCCAGAAGGCTTTGCAGTTCCCCCTACTGTGTGCAGGGGCGTGGTCCTCAGGGTTCCGCAGGGAGGGAAGAGTGGGCAGGGGCCACAGTGCCAAGCCAGGCTTGGGGGTGTCTCCCTTCCCTCCCCCCCCCGAGTCTGCATCTCCCCAGCTGCCCTCCAAGAGACCGGGGCTCCTGTGCACGGGCTGGTACCTTCATTCATCCCCTTTCCCTGGGACAGAGCTCAGTGCCTGAGAGGGGTCTGAAAATGCTTGCAGAAAATGGACCGATGACCCTCCACTCGGGAGGCTGAGGCAGGAGGATCTCAAGTTCCAGGCCAGCCTCAGCAATTCAGCAAGGCCCTAAAACTTGGCAAGACCCAGCCTCAAAATAAAAAATAAAAGGACTGGGATGTGGTTCAGTGGCAAAGTACCTCTGGGTTCCATCCCTGGTACCAGAGAGAGAGAGAGAGAGAGAGAGAGAGAGAGAGAGGAAAGTGAGCACACGAACTACCACACAAGCAATGGTAAGACATACGTGTGTGTGTGCGAGTGTGTGTGTGTGAATATGTGCAGGCAGGAGCTCGGTGTGCCGCCATGTTTCAGGAGGACTCACCAGTCTGCAAGGTGTCCCCAACCACATGTCTTTCCAGAGCTCCCAGAGGCTCCATGGCCTTCCTGGTCCCTGGCCTCGGCCTGTTGGAGGTTCCTTCCAGGCAGGTGGACACAGGGCCCACTTTGGGGCTCAATGTCTGCCTGGGCCACCCAGCCAGGCCTCTAAGTCCCCAGGCCTTTAGCTGGTGGAGGTGTTTCTCCCAACACCTCCACGCCTGGCCTCCTCTGCTGCGCGCCCCTTGGTGGCCACGTAGCAGGACGCCTCGGGTCCCACCCGCCTTGCAGAGCCAGTGGCTGTGCTGCCTGGTGGCTCCCGTGACAGTGAAACCCAACTCCTTGCTGCGTTTCTGTGTCTCCAGCGAGACTGAAGCTTAACCAGGAGCGTCTTCCTCCGGCACTTCCTGGGGGAGGCTGGTTGGGGAAGCCAGGCTCGGAGGGTGTCAGAGTCCAGCCCGGGGCGCCACAGGCCTGGCTTCAGGGAGACCGTGCAGAGCAGGCGGCAGGGCTGCAGCCTGGGAGTTGGAAGGCTCCGGAAAGCAGCGCTGGAGCGCGGGCGGCCATATGGTTTGGCCAAAGCTTGTGTTTCAGGAGAAAAAGACTCTGCGGTCACCCTAGGGACTGTGACCCAACTTCTCAGCTCCCAAGGGCGACCGGGGTGCCCAGGGTTAAGCCAGGATCCCCAGCACAGTCCGTACCCGCCTTGGAATTGGAGTGGGTCTTGCCGAGTTTCACTTAGACGTAGCGGCCTTGTGGTAGAACTGCAGTTGAGTTAGTGAAAAAAGGCCTATTTATGTATGTTTTGAGAAATTATGATAATGGGAGATGGAAGCGTAAGCCACCGCTAAGTCAGATAATTGCATGTCACGCTGCTTCCCCGGGCCGTTCCCGACCAGAGATGGATTTACTTCAGCGAAAACAGGGCTCGTCTTTGCAGCCCGGCCCCGCTCCCCCTAATTGCCCATGATTGTGTGCCCTGATTTATTCCAATGTCCCTCGGCAGCTCACGAGGCGGGGCTGGTTTGGGACAGGGAGAGTTTGAATCAGCTTCGCTGCACCACCCGTGACGTGCGACTCTGAGAACACTGATGGTCACTTGGGATTCCCCCTGGAGGGACAGCAGGCCACTGCCCACTAATTCCCTGTTCCAGGGACACAGAGGGGGGACATTTGTCTGCTTTCTTACCCACCAGTCATTCTCTTTGGGATAAGCGGGCGGGGAAGGTTAAGCGCGGATCTCACTGAGAAGAAACAGGCAGGCAAAGGGCACCCGCGAGCCCGTAACTGGGTATCACAACGAGGGTCCCCCGGGGACAGCTGTGGCTCTCTGAGGACGAGGCAGAGCGCGAGGATCCTCGCTGGGTGACCGCGTTCTCCGGGGGAAAAGCAGGATCTATTGGACCAAGGTGCGAGTCAACTTGGGGTCCTGGGGACGGGCACCTGCTCTAACCAGCCCTTCCGGGAAGTTCACCCGGGAGCTGATTAGCAGTGACTCAGTAAAAGCAGAGAGCCCCAGGGCCAGACTCTAACCCACCCTGTTCCCGCTGGCTGGGGACCCTCAGCCGACCTCCCAGGGCCTCAGGTTCCTCAATGGGGATGGACTGAGGGCCCTGGGGCTGTTTTGAGGATGGGGATGGGAACACAAGGCACCCGGGGCTGTGCCCGGCGGGGGCTCAAGGCCCCCTCCCCAGCTCTGGGATTGGCTGGTTTCCTCCTCGCTCTTACACACGGAGTCCTGCCAGAGCTCGGAGTCTCCCCGGTTCTTTGGTCTCGCCTGCTTTCAAAGCTTCTGTGGTTTCACTGTGTCCTCTGAATGAGCCAGGGGACGCTCATATTCCCGGGTTCCAGGAATGAGGGCCTGGACATCTGGGAGAAGGGGTCATTCTTCTGCCTATTTCCACCAGAAGGCACACAGAGAGGGAGTTCCAGACAGAGGGAACAGTGGGGGCGAAACACCATGAAATACCAATGGTCAGCTGCCAAGGGACCGGCATGGCTGGGCGGAGGGAGGAGACAGAGGTGAGGGGGATAGTGGTTTCCAGGTCAGGTAGGGCCTGGGGGACAGTGGGGATGTGCTGGCTTGGATCAGCCGTGCATAGGGCTCAGGCAGGAGGCGGGAAGGGACAATGAGGCTTGTGCTTACTTTCAAAGGACACATCAGACTGCAGCCTCCGAAGAGTGACAAGCAGGTGGCAGGCCACCGGTGCCACCCCACAGGACCTGCGTTCAGAGGGGCCCCCATTTCGTGTGAAGCTCTGCTTTCTTCAAATTCCTGGTGAGTCCTGAGCGAGGACCCCGTCTCCACCCTGTGCCGGGCCCCACTCGGAGGCTGCCTGGAACCGTCTTTCTCGTTTCATTTCAGTGGCTCAAACCCCTTCCTCCACCCTTTCAGAGGGCCACTGGGGGACACGTCTAGGGCAGCAGTGAGGTGTGGAGGTTCTCCAGGATGCTCTCAGGCCTTCGAGGGTAAGGCTGGGGACACCAGCAAGAACTCTGTGAATGAGTCTCAGGATAAGCCAGCCTGGAGGTCCACCTTCCAAGGAGGGGGAATTGTGTTATTCAAGCACAGAGAATCAGGGGCTGGGACAGAAAGTGGCCCTGGCCCAACCCTAGCAACAGAGCAGCCAAGGATCACTGACACCCTGATCAAACCTATCCTGAAGCAGCAGAGCAGGACTAAGAAGTAGGGGAGGAAGACACCAGGCAGGAACCTCCCGGCCACTCTCCAGTGAGGTGCTACCCTCACCGGGTCGGCTTTCAGGGCTGAGACTTGTGGCCTTCAGCAACTCCGAGGTGCTTATGAATCCCAGTGACCGTGGCCCTTCTGAGGGGGACCCTCCAGTGATGTAGCTGCTGATCAGACCTTGAGCGCTCCTCTTGAGAACACAGTCACCTTTGACGTGAAGTCTGTGCTTCCCAGTACCCGAGGGGGACAAGTGACAGCTCTATGATTTTTGGAGCCTGGTGCAAAATAAAAGTGCACAGTCCTTTATCCAGAAATTCTTCATGATCTCAGGTCAGCCACGGTGGGGCCTCGCCCAGCCCAGGACCTTCTGGGCCCAGGGTCTGCGCAGCTCACAGCCCTTCCAGCTGGTGTTTGGAGGTGTCTGGAGCTGATTCAGGTTCAAGGTCAGTGAGAGGAAACGGGCTCCAGCTCAGGGCACTGTAGAGGCCCGGGCAACACGGCCTTGGAATAAAGGGCAGAGCGCTGACATCCCTGAGGGACCTCGGTCACCTTGACAACAGCCCCATCATGGGAATGAGGCGTCATCGTGGCAACCAAGAGGAGACGCAGAGCGTGCGCCTGTTGGCTTGTTGAAAGGTCAGCCCTGAAGGTCACAGCTGCCCGAGGCCTGGCGTAAGGTCAGGGGTCACTGCTGTGACCAGGGGAAGGATCTGGGACTGGACCCAGGGAGGTCAGGACATGGCGCTCAGCCCCCAACTGTGAAGCGTGTACAACAGAAGCTGCCTCCTGTACCCCGTGGGGGGAGCGAGTGGCAGGTCACAAAGCCCAGCGACGTCACCACTTTTGCTGTCTTGTCCCTTCTCCTCCAGACACAGCGAGAGCGAGCTGTGCTGCGCGTCCACCTCTGCGTGTGACTGCCATCGCCTCCTGAGCGTGCCGCCCCGCGGAGCAGGGGAGGGACGTGTGACACCTATGACTTCAGGTCACTCAGACCCCACCCTGGCTCACAGATGGGGTCCTGGTGGGGAAGCACCCAGCCGCTGTCCTAAGGCCTGGCACGGGGGGAGGGGACGCGGCCTGCCTTGGCTCCTTCTCCAGCCAGAGCTGGTGGCCCAGGTGAGCGGCTCCCACCACTCCACCACCAGGTGGCCCGTGGGTGGCAGGAAGACAGAGGCCAGAACTGGGACTTCCCAGTGTCCCTTCTGGGACCCAGCGCAGGGAACAGGAAGGCAGTGACACCCATGAGCTTTGGAAGCCCACCCGGCACCGTGGTCCCCGTGCACACCACTTCTGCCCTGTGGAGCCCCAGGTGTGGCCCTGTGCAGGCCTGGCCAGCCCCTGTGTGGCCCAGCATTTGCTCTCAACTGTCCTTCTCCACAGAAGTCCTGATTGGCATCTGGCCAAAGGCCAGCAGCTCCGGGAAGCTGCCCCCCCACACCCCCCACAGTCCTAGGATCGGACAAACACAAGCTCTTCCCCCAGAGGTCTCTGGCCTCAGGTGGAGGACAGCATTCCAACAGTGGCCACCCGCCCGGGGGGAGGGGCTCACCGCTGCATTTTACTTGTCTTTATGGCTGGTCCTAAACTCTCCAGAGGCAATGCCAACCCCTGGGCAGGGGGCTCCCTTCACCCCTCACGGACCATACCCCACGAGGGATTCCAGGAAGCACGCGGGAAGGTCCTCCTTATTTCTCCAACATGCAAGACTCGGTCGCGCCTGTCTCGGGGCCTTTGCACTCGCTGTGACCTTGGCCTGGAGCGCCTTTCCTCGTTACTTCCTCAGGTCTGTGCCCAGTGGTCACGCCCCTGACAAGGGGATTAAAAAGGACACTTCGGCGCACCTGAGCAGCCCGAGGAGGTGCATTGTTCCCCGTCTGCCTACCTCCTCAGGGCCCCGGGGCAGGACTTCCTCGAGTTTGTTCACTGTTTTACCTCCAGTGTCCACCCAGGTGCCAGTGGTGACCTTGGGAGTCACTGCCCTCTCTGAGCTAATCACAAAGTGGCCCAGGGTGAGACGTGGGCTCGCCCTCCCCTAGGGGGCGCTGATGAACATCTCTGGGCAGCCCTGATTCACGCAGGGGCCCGGGGTCTTTTCCAGGATTCCTTCCCACTCGCCTCAACCCCAGCGGGCCCAGAGGGTCATGTAACAAGTGGAGCAGAAGAGACGGGAGACAGCTGGACCCCGCTCCTGCCGCCCTCAAAACGCCCTGAGCATGCGCACATCTGAGACTCACTGCCCGCCTAGTCCAGGGATGACCCGGGTAGACCGAGAAGTGGGGGACCCCATATGAGTGAAGGTACCACCCTGAGGCTTCCGGGAGAGGGCTCTGACACCAAGGACCAGCACATGCCAAAGCACCCACAGAGGCACCCGGAGCCTTGCACCCCGCGGAGCTCTTCCCAGCAGGGACCAAATCCACCCTCCCCACCGCCTCCCTGGAAGAACACAGAGGATGGAGAGGGAAGGAAAAGGAGGAGGAAGAGGGAAGAATTTGAACGCTACATTTTAAACTAGAATCAAATATAAGCGCCTTCTTAAAAGACCGAATGTGAATCAAATCATTGAACTCTACCCAATGTTCCCTTTTCTCATAGAATGAGGTCCACACCCTTGTCTGGGACCCAAGGCCCTCCCCCCCCCACATCCCTGCTGGAGCACCTGGGCCTATGAGGAACCTCTCTCTCCAGTTCCTGCATCCCAGGAAGGAAAGGAGGCCAGACCAGCCTCCTTTCTGCCATGGACTTAACCAGGCCTTCCCGAGCCACAGGGCCTTTGCACCTGCTGTCCCTACTTCTTAGGGCAATTCCTTTGGCTGTTTCTTTTTGGGGGCTCATCTTAAGTGTCCCCTCTTTAAAGAGGCCCTCCTTGACCACCACTTTGAAGTGACCACCCACCCTACTCTAATCACTTTCTTGTTTCATCTCAATCACAACACACCCAACCTGTGTGTCTCTCCTTTGTGTGTTCATTTACCTGTCTCTTGGCAGCCTCCTCAACCAAAATGACCTGACCACGGAGGGAGGGCCCAGGGCTGCCTCATTAAATTCCAGATCCTCCACACCCAGGATGGCCCTGAACATCTAAGGGCTCAAGTAGATGAGGTGAATAAATAAGTGAATTAATAAATAAATGCATGAATGAATGGGTTTGAGGACAGGAATTAACACACACACACACACACACACACTACTGCCCTCAGGTTCTGCAGAGCAGAATCTGAAAGCCCCGCGTGTTGTCAGATGTAGCCTGTCCGACTCAGGGGCTGGCGATAAGCACTGTTCTCAGGCCCCCAGGGGCGGGGCCCACTGTGGCCAGCTGAGTGGGCTGGGCTTCGCCAGGCGTGGCTGCAGGCTGGGGTGGGCTCAGGTCCACCGGGTGCACACACATCCTGGGCCCAGCACAGAGCACAGCGGATCTGCTCTGGTCCCATCCCTGGGAAGCTGAGCGATGCAAACTCTAGGGCCCATCTCACGCCTCTGACCTCTCCCTCCCCCTGACACCACGGTCAAAGCCGGGCTGGGGGGGGGGATCGCTCCCCGCTGGGTGGGAAGGGGGAGTCTTGAATTTGCTGAACAATAACCCAAACTGCCACCAAGCTCTGACGGCAGACAGACTGATTGAAAGAGCTACACAGAATGCAGGATGGTCTGTGATCCCAGAGGCTCTCCCAACACGGCTGAGCAAGGGAGAGAGAACTTCTCCCTTGAAATCGCCCTGGAGGAAAAGCCCTCCCAGCAGCAGGTGGGTCCTGAACACATTTTAACTCCAATTTCAACTTTAAACCCAGCTGCTGCTGTCACTGGGGAGTTTTAAGAGAACCATTTTTCAGATCCTCAGCTAACACGTGTCCCCGTGGGCTCATCTACTGCTGCCTCTCCTCTGCTTGGTAAGGCCAGGCTGACTGGCGGCACCCTGGCAGGGGACAGATGGCTCACTCAGTTCCGCTAGCCGAGGAGGGCTTCGTGAGGACACTCTTTCAAACCTGAGTGCAGGATGCGGGGAAATGGGATCTGGAGACACAGGGCCATGGAGTGGGCCACCAGATGGGGGCTGTGACCTTGTGGAGCAGCCTGAGCTATATCACAATGGCAGCAGCAGGACAAAGGGCCCCATGTCACCCTCCTCACCCCACGCTCTCTGGAGGGTTCCTCCTCTATCACCCGAAACACAGCAAAGCCAGAAAGCAAGGGCGCCGTGTGCAGGGGAGGGATGCACAGGCCTGAGTGACAGCCAGCGGCTCTGCAGTGCCCCGCGGTTGACCCATGTGAGCAAGGACGGCCAAGCCAGAATTCTGAACATGGGGGGACACAGGGGACATGTCTCTTTACGACAACTGACAATATTCATTCGTGAATACATTAGAAAGGGTTCAGCTGGGCTCTGGGTAGACCCAAGAGGGCTGTAGCCAGGCCCCCTGGTGGATTCCAGCTGTGTTTTAGTATGTAGTCAAGGTCACAAACACCCTGATTCAGCTTACATACTCAAGGTCATGAGTATCTGCTTGTGCGCATACGCTCAGCTCACTTAGGTAACTATTGGCACTGGGCCTTCTTTGTTTGGCCTGTACATAAAAAGTCCTGGGGAAAGACTCAGGGGACCCCCGCAGCCCTCACATAAAGCATGTCTGCTATCCCAACTGCGCCCTGCATCCTGTTTCACCTGCCAGGATCCCGAATCTGCTTCCCAGGGTCTGAGCCCCAGCAGGACGTGGCCACTGCTCACCATTACAATGGAATCTGAATTCAGAGCCACACATTTGACAGTTGAAACTTCATGGTCAGGGACCTTGGTACATTTTCGGTTTCAATATATACACGCCCTTACTGCAGTGATGATCAATGAAAGATTTCCAACGATAAAAATACGATCTACTCCCATGAGACAGAGTCCACCAAGGAAGCCCAAGTTCAAGGTCGGGGGCGGGTGATAGGAAATTCCAACAGCTAGAGCGGAGTCGTTCATGTCTTTCAAAGTCAGGGATGAGATCCGAACACGCTGCCTCGACTGCGGTGTGGACTTTCCACGGGACACACGGGAAAGTGAGACAAGTTTTCTTCCAGAATGTGTTCAAGGTCCTGATGCGAGGATTATAACCCCAGGATAGAAATTAGGTGATCAAGTGTGAGAGGGACACACGGATTTGGGGAAAGGAAGGGATGTGTGCTGTGATCTGGACAGAAATGTCCCCCAAAAGTCCACGTGTTGAGGGCTTGGTCCTGGGGCTGCTGGGAGGTCAGGGCACCTCGGGGAGCTGGGGCCTGGGGGGCGGGTGCTGGAATATTGAGGACATGTCCCCGAAGGGATCAGGGGGCCCCGGCCCCTGCCTCTTTTGCTTCCTGGCCATGAGGTTTTGCTCTGCCTGGACGGGCTGCAGACCCAAAGGAACAGGGCTGATAACTAGAACCCCACACTGGGACAGTCCTGTCATAACCAAAGAGCCCGGGTCACTTGGCTATTGATGGAAACTGACTACCGACGGGTCTGGAGGACTCACCTGGAGAACTCAGATGTTTCCTGGGGATTTTGTTCGCCTTCTCATGCTGGGGAAGGGAGGCCAGGAAATGAGATGAGAACCTAGAGGCTGCACAGGACAGCGTCATCCAGAGCCCAGGGACAGTAGTGACAGCTGTAAGAGGACTGCCACCAGCAGAAAGCTCCTGGAGAGGACCAGGGACTCACCCAGGCTGAGGGTGAGGGCTGAATGAGCCCCCAGGACACCTAGAAAGTGCAAATTTGCAAAAGCCCTGAGAGACTCGCTTGCGAGGAGCAACAGCAAGGTCTCCCTCTGCTCCTTGAGCTGCTGCCGTCAGGCACTGAGCTAAGCACGTGTCCATCCCTGTCTCTGTGTCCCTCTCACTCCACCCCCTCTCTAGGGGAGAGGCTCTGTCGTCACCGTGGTCAAATGACAGATGGCGAAGTTGGCGAAGTGCCAATGATCACACACAGCTGCTCGAGTCCGGACGTTTGGACCCTGTGCTCAGTTCCTGCACCTACACCTCAGCCACACTGAGCAACCCCCTCTGGTGTTTGGCCATTGCTCAGTCATTCCAGCCCTTTCCACGAGGCCAGTGCTTACTGAGCTCTGGCTGCGCCCAGCGCTCAGTGGGGTGGTGGTGAGCAGCTGAACCGCTGGAGAGCCCCGGTCCAGGCCCTGGAAACCCACTCTGGTGTGGTTTGTCTCCCTTCTGACTTGGGAAGTAGGGACGGGTCTTTTCTGGGCCTTAGACGGAAGAACCCCTCCTTCTCCTGCCTTTCTCCCCCTATTCTCCGAGTGCAGGCCCGGTTCCCACGCCCAGCCTGCCTTGGCAGCCTCTGTCACCCCCACTCAGGATCCTGGGGCTCTGACCTGCCCCACACCACCCAGTCTGGGCCCGCGGAGCACGGCGCTGTCCTTAACCAGGTTCCAGGGCAGCTCTCCCGGACCTCCCACTTCCTGTTTCCTGTGCTCATCCAGATGACGTTCTGCTGTGAGTTTCCAAAAGCCAAAAGTAACAGTACCTAAAACAAGATCAAGGTGTATCTCGTGTTTGTAAACATGGATGTCCAGGCCAGCACGGTGGCTCCCATGACAAGGAGCCCCTCAGCCTGCCCGGCCCCTCAGCACCAGGCTCCTCCTGTGGCTGAGCCCGGCCTGTGCCCCTCCAGCCGCAGGACAGAGTGGGGGCATCTAATGGTAAACTCTGTTTTCTGTTCCTTCATCTGTCAGAACCAAGGTGTGGAGGAGAGGCTCTGGCCCGTCAGACACTTGGGTGGCGGCTCCTTCAGACGTGGAAGGGATGAGCCTGGACCTGCCGGGTGCTCCGTCACGAGGGTCCACTCAGCTGTTTAGAGGGACAGGAATCGACTGGGAGCTCACAGACTCTGAGAGAGACAAAGGCAGGCTCAAGCCCTGGAGCGTCTGCCTCTGGGAATGAGTCTGATCACACTGTGGAACTTGTCAGTGGGGACACCACAGCCCCAGCCCTGGAGTCCGCGCTTCAGTCACGGCTGCCTCTGGAAACGAGAAGCCACCTGGTGCAGAGCAGACGCTCCCTGCACCTTTGTCCCCTCAGCGGTCCTTAACAGAAGTCTCCACGCGGTGCCAATGGCCGAGTCCAGGTCACAGGCTGGGCTCTACCTGCAGAAGAGTTGAGAAGGAGCGTCCAAATCGCCCCCTGGAGATGGGGTGCTTCTAACCTGGGAAAGGCCCCCACACACGTCCCTACAGACGGAAAGGCCTCACCAGCTCTCCAGGGCTCTGATTTAAAGTCCATCTCCAGGTCTTCTGAGGACAGTGGCTCTCGGGCTACAGAGCGGAGAAGCTCGCTCCAGGTCACTTAAGAAGAAGGAAAAAATGCTGCTTTATGGAAAGATGTGTGAGTTCCAAGTGAAGCCAAGTTGCTGTGAGCTGGGTTTTGGGAATGACGGGCCCCGCGGAGGCTTCAGGACTCTGGAAAGCAGGGACTGACGGGCACTGTTTCCCCTCAGTCTGTGGCACGAGACTTGGTTCTGTTTGCCCCGCGGTGTTCACTGCAGCCTCAGATCATCCTGTGTGTGACCGATGGTCCTGCTTTGATTTATTTTCTTCCTGTCTCTCTGCCTGGACTGGGCAGAGACCAGCTTGTTGTCCAAGGTGGACTCAGAGCTGGGGTCAAGGCCAGGCCCAGGGCAGCCATCAGGACATGCTGGCTGAATACAGGTACAGACGGCTGAGGGAAGCATGCTTTGAGCCCCAGAACCTCTGGTTCTCTTCTAACTCTGGAGTTCTGTGCTCGCCAAGGTCAGTACGCGGAGCCGGGGAAGGCCGCATTCAGATGCCTGCAAAATCCCTGCCCCTGGGCCTCCCTCCTTTCCCGCCTCAGCCGTCCATCTGCAGGAGATTTTCATCAGTCCTTCTCAAAGAATCTGTGTTGCTTGTAATCAGATCCTTCCCAAATGCCAGCAGAAGATTGAGGGGGAGTCTCAGGAATTAAGGTGGTACCGGGTCACATCTGTCACTCCATGGGAACTGTCATTTCCACTCAGTACCAAGGAGAAATGACCTGGAGCAGAAAACCCTGAGAAATTGTAAATTTAAAACACACAGGGAGCTTAAGTGGCGGTATTTGAATTAGAATAAATTCTGTTCCTGGAGTCCAAGTCGGAGACCTTGATGAGCGAGCTGCCCCATCAGGGGATGGTCTCCCATATCTAGTTAAAGAAATAGCGTGAGTTTCCCATGTTAAGTCTAATGCCACGTTGGGTCTAATTGCTTAACGTGGGTATTTATACCATCAAAAATGTCATGGTATGGTTTGTCCCGCTGCTTGTTATCCCCCCCAAAGTCCTGGAGGGCTCTTTGGAAGAAGGTGCACAGAATGAGCCATATTGAATTAGGAACCCACCCGGGCACCCTGCTTCACGCTGCGGTCTTTCCCGGTGTTTATCCGCCTGTTTCCTTCCAAGTAAAACTTATTACACAGATTCCTCGGGGCATTTTTTTTTTCCTTTTCTTTTTCTTTTCTTGACTCTGGTTAAATAAACTATCGATTTGTTTTCAAGGTAATTTAAGGGGTAATACAGTTGCAATTTGATAAGTGCAGCCATAATACATTCAGGGTAAACACACTTCGGAGGTTCAATTAGGACTTCTTATTTTGTTAAAAAACCAAATCGACCAAATGATGACTGGCCAGACTGGGGATTTCTGGGCCGACTGGATGAGCATGAAGCTCATGTGACATTAATAATGCAGGACGAATGAGCAAAAGGGAAATGGATATAAGAGGCCAAGGAGGTGGCTCCAGATGCTCGTCCCTCCAGCAGGAATTCACACCAGGGTTTGCAAAGAGAATGCGGCTGTCCTCCAGGGGAGTCACCGGAACACTTCCTGGGTGGACCAAGAAAGGCCATCAGCTGGGTTTGCAGAGCGTGGGTCCTGGTGTCCACTCAGGACAATGAGCGTCGGCCATCAAAGAGGCACGTTGGCCCCATCAGGATACACTTGTTTCCAAGTAGCAAGAAACCCAAGTCCACCGACAAAATACAGAATTTATTCTCTCTCTCTCTCTCTCTCTCTCTCTCTCTCTCTCTCCCTCTCCCTCTCTCCCCATATATATATGCGCCAGGGATAGAGCTGGCCTGGCTATGTCCAGTTCCACAGGGCTCTGGGCTCTCACTCATCCTTTCTATCTCAATAGCAGCCGGATTGACGCCACACGGAGGGACCTCCATCCCATGGTGGCTCTCGAAGGCTCCTTCCACTTCCATCCCAGGCCCCTCTGCAAAGGGACCTCTCACTGCGCCTCCAGTATGGGCCCTGATTAGCTGCGGCTGGGTCACGTGCCATTCGTGAACCAATCACGGGGCCAGAGTCATGTGCTGCCTGATTGGCCAAGCTGAGGCACGTGACCACCTCTAGCCTGGGACCCCCCCAAAGCCCAGGTTCCCAGGGCCAGCTCAGCCTCCTGGCCCCAGTCGGGGTGAAGCTGGGCAGGTGCAGAGGTAGCTGTCACCCTCGCATCCTTCCAACACGTGGGCCTCTGAGCCAGCCTCAAGTCCTCAGACCTTGTTCTCTGATGACCTTGGTGTTGGGGCCTCACTCCTCCGGCCTCCCTATGGCTCCTCCCCAGGCCCTGCTCCCAGGACAGGGCTTCTGCCTCCTCCCTCCTCCCCTGGGAACAACCCTGTGCCTCCCTGTCCCTCCCTGTCCCCGGCTCACTCTGCTTTCTTCACCGACATCCAGCCTCTGGGTTTCCAGCTACGTCACTCTTCAAGCATCTGAGCCCCGACTCACATCCTGGCTGGTGTCACACTGCCAAGGCCCCCAGGGGACCCATGGGCAAGAGCTGCCTCCAGGAACAGCCCTTCTCTGTCACGCTTGGGAGAAAGTGACGAACATGAAGTCACTGTAGGCTCTGTAAATTGTGCTCAAATCAAAGCAGCAAAACTGTGTGTGGTGAAGGCAGAACAGGTGGTTTGTGTATTTCACCATGTTTCATTGCATTACGTCGTGTGCATATCTAGCACATATACAGGCTCACATACATGGGCACCTGAAATCATGGAACATGAGGGAAATCATTCTTTCTACTAGTGTTGAAAATTCAGCCGCTTGTAAATTGCAGAATAGTACCACAGTAGTAAACCCCTCTTAAACATACAGAATACTTTATTTATGGAGGATAAAACATATCATCATCATCATCATAGCACTGAGCACCTTCCGAAGCCCTTTACTTTCTTTAAATGTCGCTTACTTCTCTTAGCAATCCTCTGAAGTATTTTATTTGCGTTCTCATTTTACAAATGAGGAAACTGAGATAGAGAAAAATCGGGGGCCTTCCCTGAGACCCCGCAGCTGGTATGTGGTGGAGTTGACCATCGTGGCCTGTGAAGTTGAGGGGTGGTTATGGGACTGGCTCTGGCCCCGGCAGGCAGTGTGTCCTGGTCCTGGGGAGGACGTCCTTACACTGAATGCTGCACATGCATTCTTTTCCTGCCTTCATGGAACATTCTAGTTGGACGATCTGCCCTCACAGGTGAGAGAGTGAGCATTGAGTAGATTCCCACTGCCCTGAGATGCACACGGATTTGAACAATGAATAACTTTTGTCGCATTTAACTGCCAAGATTTGGGCTTCTTCCTTTTGTGCTACTGAGGAATAACACCAGCTGTCCCAGGGGATGTTAGTCTTGTGCTAATGTTTTCATTATTTTCAACAAGGAAATGTTTCACATATCACTTGTGTGATTAAAGTGGCACTTAATAAAAGGAAACTTAAGGTGCTGTCATGTCATGGCAGTAGAATTAATCCAGACCCTGTAACCCTAATAAACGAAGATACTCCAGATATCCGTGTGTTCTCAATGGTAATGATTAATAATTAAAACCTTGTTTTATATTTAAAGAATTGGGGTTGTAAATCTTTCTAAAAGGTCGTACCAGTGTCTATTGCTCAATTCTTCTGTTCTTCTAGCATTTTTTAAGGGAACATTCAGCTTTGTCTTAAAGTGTAGTTCAGCTTCTGGGTTGTTCATGTCAGAGAAGAGGATCCTTCATTATCCAGGACGTCTAAGGCAAGTCGCCTGCTCCAGGCAGCGTACATGCTTTACAAATGGGGACTCTCTCCAGCGTGACAGCAGCCCTTTGATTCAGGTGTTAACACAAGTCAACCTCCCCAGAGTCCACTGGCGAGGGAGCCGGGTTTGGCTCAGGCCGTCGGGCCCAGGACGCCCGTCTCTGAGGACTGTGTTCTTCCATCTTCCTGCACCTGGGTCTGGGATGCCTTCCGTCCCATAATATTTCATCCATGATTAGTTGAGTGAATGAACAAGGAGGGATGAACTAGGCTTCCCTGAGTCCTTTCATCTCTGTCATTTCATTTGGATGTCACGGCCATCCCTTGACAATGAGGAAATTGACTCTTTGCAGACTGGAAGGCAGTCCCCCCCCCGGGGGGGGGGGGTTGGCAGGCTGGGTGTCCAGTGCAGCTCTTGGCTGCTGACTCTGCTCTTTCCGCTGCCACGTGGTTCAGAAGACCAGCGGCCCCTTGCGCAATCGAGACATCGGATATTTATAATCTGTTTGTTAGTTGGGTCCTTCCAGACAAAACATCCAGATTTCCAACGTCTTTAAAGAAGAGATTCAGAGGCACAGGCTGTCACCCCTGCAGGTGTCTGTCCCCTGCAGTTGCCCCCACCCAGGGTGCCTGCGAGGACTCATGGGCACTCACGCAGCCCAGAGAGAGGAGGGTGTAGGACACCGAGGCCCGGCTCCTCCACTGACGGCAGCCTCGTCCTCTGGTGGGTGACTGCAGGGCCATCCCTAAACCAGCTCCTGTGCCCGGGCTCAGCCTCGGGGACGAGTATGGCAGGGGAAGGCAGGAAACAGGCCGGAGCGGACAGCACGTCCTTTGAGAGGGCCCAGCATGGGAGGGGGACAGCGCCCCTCTTCAAGGAGACCCGCCTCACTAAGCCCCCGCCCTTCAGGAAGGTGGGCAGTGACTGTCGCGTGCCCCCAACCACCCCCACAGCGCAAAGGGCTTCTTGTCCTCCCTGCCAAGGGGACAGATGACCCCGGCTCCTCCGCCTGAGCCAGCATGGACTTGGAGGCCTGCACTTCAACATGCCCCTTCCCCCCGCCACCTTGTTCCTGCCCCTGACAAGGCACAGAGGAGGCCGGAGCTTGTCCCAGGACCTGCCCGCAGGAGAGGACGTTCCTTCCAGGAGAGCATCCTCTGGACCAGGACTGCTGAGGGCTGGGGCTCAGACCTCGACCTTATGTGCTGGGTCCACAGAGGACCTCCTTCCTGCCCATTCTCTGAGTGGGGCCCCATGTGCCCCCACAGCGTTCTCCAGGGGGTGCAGGAAGAGAGTGGCAGGGGGCTGCCTTCCTCCCTCCACCCCCTCCCTCCTTCCTTCATCCACCACAGACCTCCACTGAGTAGCTACTGTGGGCTGCACACCGAGGTTAAAGCAGAACCCCAAGAGCTGCCAGCCCTCACACCCCTGTGCAGACAGGCTGAGCGGGAGTCCCATGGCATCCTGTCCACAGGTGGCATTTTGAAAGTAAAACAGTAGCAGTGACTATGGGATTGGGGTCACTTCTGAAATGCACTGGGAAATCTTTCTCTGGGCATTGCCACCCCCTCCCCCAGCTAATAAGAAAGAGACTGAGGGAAAGGAATTTCTGGCAGAGAGGGCTTCTTGTGCAAAGGTCCTGGGGCAGGAGGGGGCTTTGTGTGGGTAATAAAATGGCTGTAGCAGAGGGGTGGAGAAGAGAAGTGGGCAGGTGCTCTGTTGCCCCCCCCCCGGGGGGGGCTGGCCTGCTCTGGAGGCCCCCTCCTCTGTCCTTCTCTTCCTTTCTCCCTCTTCTGGGGCCTCTTTGGGCCTGTGGACCCTCCTCCATGTGGATGGTGCTCTCCCTTTCTCTCTGTCTATCTCTTTCTTTCTCAGAAGCACATATAACCTGCCCCAGGTGCAGGCCTCAGGAGTGCCTGAGACACAGGTGGAAGGCCCTGGGCTGACCACCCACCCGTTGATCATTCATTCATTATCAAACATGGATGACGTCCCCAGCGTGGCCCGTCCCCGGGAATGTGCGGCCAGTCTCCCTTCTCAGGAAGCTGCCCGCCTGTGAGAGCTACGTGTGTAAGTAAAAATACGGCGCCATTCAACCAACACCTGGGAGAGAAAGATCCACACCGAGGTCCTGACATTGGAATGGGGTGGAGCGTGGTGCTGTGTGGGCTCTGGAGGGAGATGGCCTCCACCCAAAAGGGGGCCAAGGTGTGTGACTTGCCTTCGTCCCCACTGCTGTGAAACGGCGATTCTTATACCATGTAAAACTCTTCTCTTTGGTTTCCATTTTTCTTGGGCAGTGTACCTTGTCAGAGATTGATTGTCTAGATGTTAGCAACCATTCTCTAACTTGCACTGAACTAGGGTCCTTTTGACCCCCTTCCCTGCTGCTGGCGTGCTGCTCTGCCAACCTGGAAAGGCCCTGGGAAATACCCACGTCCCCATTGCGTTGTCCCCTAACTGCCCAGTCCAGCTTCTGCACCCGCCTGCTTGCAGCTACGTCAGCCTGGATGTGGTTTTTGCCTTTAAAAATCCTAAAATGCTCAGGCTCGGGGCTATTCCTTGCAGACACAGTTATGGGTCCTGCGGGGGGGCAATCGCTGGCCGTCCGGCTAAATAAAGACTCTTCAATTTGGATAAAACTGGGACTTGGTGAGTTTTCAGAGCCCCCTGCCCCACAGCACAAGTTTCACCTGGTCTGAGGTGACACTCCAGGGCAGATGCTCCTTCTTCGGGGGCTCTGCCCTGCTCTGATGGCCACGGCTACCCCTGAGAGCAAGAGGAGGCCTCGGGATGGCTGAGCCCCGGGGGCACCTGCCATGGCCCTAGGACCTCGACACACAGGTGCATAAGTTAGAGCAAAACCACGTGCTGATGTGATGACCACAACAGATCGCTGGGACGTCCAGGTTGATATGCTCCGTAGGGACCACAAAGAAGGCATGGGCACTTGTCTGGAGGCCACTAGGTAGGGCATGGGGTGTCTACTTGGAGCGCATACCTCAGATAAATAAACATGAGAAAGTTTATAAGGACTGCTTTATTTCTGCTTTGCATATAGTCTGGGTGGGGCACTAATGGACATTTGGAGAAGTGACTGAACTTTTTCCATTCCAAGTCATTTCTTGGCACCACAATGAGTAACGAATATTAAAGCAGGAACTCGGGTGTTTGGGGATTTCTTGAGGGCCCACTCTGATTGCAACTTAATTAAGAAGCTCAGCAGAGAAGCACCGGGCTATTAAACAGAGGGTGACAGGGCCCGGTGTGATTCAGGGCTGGAACCTTTATTAGTCTTCTTTGCTTCTATGAAAGCAAAGTGGGTTTGCGTTCCACTTGGGGACTAATCCATTAGTCACTGCAAAATCTCTGAGGACAGGCAGTTCCATTTCAAACCTAATTTGCAGTTGGCTTTTCATTTTAGTGGTTTTGGAATGGAATTCATCTGCTGAACCCTAGAGTGTTGGGTTACCTCGTGCAAATATTTAATACCCACAGTGAAATTTCAATATAACACTAACAATTTGTTTTCCTTGCCAACAGCCTCATTCGTCAGAGCTATTGACCCAGGTCCATAAAGAAATGTCACTCTGGCCCCCTTTGTAATAGTTTTATGCAAATAACTTTCAGGACTTAATTCTGTGGCAATGTTTAGGGAGAGAGAAGATAAATAGGTTGGACCAGGACAGGAGACTCTCAGAAGGGTGTAGGCAGGGAAGGAGGAGGGGGAGAGGTGGTTCCCGGGGAGGAGGGAGACAGACAGATAAGAGTGTCCTGGGTACTTAGACTAGATGTCCCCTGCACCGGGGAGAGGGCTGGTGAGGGCTGGAGCACTTGACAACGGTGCCTCCAGGAGGAGACAGTCAGACAATGACTGCTGAAGCATCCACTGTGACTCGCCTCATTTTGATTCTTAGGATTTGAGCAGAGAGAAGCCAAACAAAAATCCCTTGAGGGAGCCAAGCTGGCCTGCTAGAGGAAGGGACCGCTGAGCCCACCTGCACAGGGGGGTGGACGGTTCCAGAACTCCCCACCGTTCCCAGGCCCTCAGCTCATCTGCCCAGGGCACACTGGCCTGTGGTCACTGCAGGCTTCCTGCCTTCTCCCCTCCCTCTGCTCAGTATGCTGCCTCCATCTCCACAAGAAAGGCTTGGTTTTGCACACCCCCAACCTGCAGAGCTGCACTTCCTCACTGCATGCAGCTCCTAGGTATCAAAGGGGGTGATTCAGGACGCTGGGGTCCTGGGGCCACAGCCCCTGGGGTCAGGGGTCCATGGCGCTCCTTTAGCTGTGGAGAGATGTGTTTCCTACAAATATTCCCTTCATGTTGGAAAATCACCACACGTCACTCTTTATGATATTGATTTGCTTGGATGGGTACTACCCGTGACTCCCCTGATGACTCAATCCCAAGTGCAATTTTAAATCTTTAGAGAGCTGCGTTCACAGTAAATTTTAAATTATACATATAGTCAAAGACCACAGGGGAGAGCGCCCCCAGGTATGTTCTACTTGCAATGCCCCAAAGCATCTGGGCCTTCTCTGTGCAAACGCATCTTCCCCGTGCAACTGGACCCCGACTCCAGGGGCCACCGGGAGCGCCCATGTGTGCAGGCCATTCTGTGGCCCGGATGATGGCCTCCTGTCAGATCAGCTGGGTTGTAGGTCACCTTCCCCCTGGAAGACGACCTGCATACCTGGTTTCTTAAGGGTCCGCTCAGCACAGAACAGGGGCACGTGCATTTCATTCATGTTCGTTACCTTCACGTCCTCCTGCCTCATTTTTTTTCAAAACCATCATTTTTTGCCCAAGAACACTGACGCTTTAGACTTCTCACTTCCACTCCTACTTCTGGACACTGGAGTTCTGGTTGGAGATTGTTGTTCATATAGAATCAGAATTTTTAGTCAATTCCTTATTTCTGTGATCATAACCTGGACGAGAGACGATGATCACGGTCCTTCCTGGGTTCCACATGCAGAGTGGAGGCCAGCCGTACTCACCAGCTAAGAGTCATCCCCACCCCCACATCTGCCCTTCAGCCAAGCTGCACATGGATCGGGTGCATGTATCCAGATATGCCTGGGCCCCTTCTATCTTTACATAGAACTGCACTTCCTTGCCACCCCTGAGGTTGGGTGCAGCTGTGTGACGGTTTTGTCTATGATGTGTGAGAAGTGTGTGTCATTCTTGACCCAGTGTTCATTAAACTGCCTGCCTCCGTGATTTTCTGGGAACACGTGTCAAGATAAAGCCTGGGTCCCTGGGCAAATGCAGTGCACAAACCCCGCTAGCATACCATATTGGTGTCAATGAACTGTTTCTTATCGTAAGCTGCTGTCTTTGTTACTGCAGCATAAACTACCCCATCCTGTCTAATACACACAGTCATTTATAACTATTTAAATCTTCAGATGCTAAATCTGAGAATTGAAAAGCCTTACTGTATGCATCTCAATTTGGTAATTGTGATTTTCTTTTCCCACACAGAGCTCCTCAGTCCTTCTTTGGGTCTGAATTTATGCCTGCTTTTGGAAGAAATTCTGGGTAAGCTGCCAAGCTTATGTTCTCTGCTCAGTGTTTGACTTCTGACTAGTGCAGGAGTTCATTTCTAAATGTTTTTCTGCCTGCTGTCCTCCTTTGAGCAGTGGGTCTGTGCTTGCAGGGCTAATCCTCAAAGCCCATGACCTCTGTGACATTTCCTTGAAATCCTATTTTATTTTCTGACCCAGTGTCAGAGACACTGGTCAATAAGCAAGGCTGGTAGCCATCAAAATTGCTTTAATAAGAATGTGAACAGAAAGGTCTTTGCAAAAGGGAGAACATGTGCAGCTAATGGAGACCAGAGAAAGACAGTCATTATCCCAGGAAACCCAGAAAAACCGATTAGCAAGACCAGAGGTCATGACCCGAAGCCCAGCTACCCAGTAACAGACTCAGATGCCATCCCGGATGCAGGCTCCACTCTGCAGAGAGAGCAGCCCTGGAGCCTGCTGGGAACCTCCGCTGCCTTAACCGCATCAACACTCCACCGAACGGCAATTAGACAATCACCAGTTGCAGAAGGATTAAAAGTCTCCTGTGACCAGAAAGATCTTTTTCTTTCCAGGCACGTCATTGTCTCCTCGTGTGTCTGAGACCTCAGCAGATTAGAGACCCGGCGCCATTAGCCTGAGTGGAACCGGAGCCCTGACCCAGCATCAATGTCCTGAAAGAGGTCAGCTCCTCTGGAAAATTCTTGAGAGACCACATCATCACATTCCAACGGTTATGGCTTCAATTTTTCCATCAGTTTCTTCAGGTTGGCCTAATTGAAACCACCCAAAGCTATGTGGGTGCTCTGTCTTAAAGGTACAGAGGTTCACCTTCAGGAGAAATAAAGGCAGAGACTTGATGAGGAAATGACTCTTCCTGCAGAACCCACTGAACCTAGAGTTGCAATAGTGGCCAGCCGCCTGGTGTGGCTTCAGAGCCCCTCGAAGGGCCTCTGCCTGACTCCTGGGCTCTCGTGTGCCTGTGATCCTGTCATCCTGTCAGTCCCTCTCCTTTCCAGCAGCAACAAACCTTTTAACTTAAAAACATCACCTACTGTCGTGCAACCTAACGTTCAGTGACAGACTGCATAGGATCCATAGGATCACACCACCTAGCAACGTCGTGGTCATTTTAGTCTGGGTAAACACACTCCACCATGGTCACACCAGGGCAAAATTGCTTGATGATGATTTTTCAGAACTTGCTCCATCATTAAGCAATGCATAACTACAACTGAAAGATTTTATCAGTCAAGATCCTTAGCTGCTTGCAACAGAAAACTTGAGTTAAATGTCTTTAAACTAAGGGAATTCATGGCATCAAATAACTGAAACATGCTGGGTCCAGGTGTCCTAATCAAGTCATCAGAATCTGACTAGTGTCTCCTGTTCCTCTTTTTTCCACTCAGGGCCATTCCTCAAGAGCACCTCCTGTCCTGGCTGCAGGACAGCAACTCAGCCCAGTAAAAAAGGGTCTCTGCCCATCCCAGAAGCCACAGCAAAAGTCTCCTTGTACCTCATTGGCCCCAAGCTTGTCACATGCTCTTCCCTGGACCCATCAGAGTGGCTGGAGAAGGAGCCTAATGGTCTTAGTCCACCTGAGGCAGGGCTGTTCCTTCCTGTGGGTGAGCAGGGGACAGTCTCCAGGGAACACTGGGATTTGGCTACCAAAGATGGGGCAGTGGATTCTGTGCAGCCAGAAGACAGCACACTGCAGAGATCACACTCGACCACACCACGGGGCTGGGCAGAGCAGCTCAGGGCCCTCCTGTCTGGAGACCCAGGTACCTATCACCTGGGACCTTGAAAAGGGAGCCCTCGCAGTGCTGGGACACAGAGCAGGAGACCCAGGGCTGTGGAACGGAACAACAGGCCCGGAAGTGGAAGTTGGCCAAGACTGAGGGCGGGGGCCGTGACCAGGCAAGAGCCACAGCAGGCCAGGGGCAGGACCCCGATGCCCACGCTCATGTGTAAGGCAGCAGTGTCTTTTTTTCCACCTGCCCCAAGTGATGACACGGTCAGGAATCATTGGTCCCAAGCCACAGGAGCCAGCTCCGGTCAAGCTCCAAGAATTACGAATCAGTGGAGGTTCTCAGACTGGAAGGAAAGCCCGAAGGAACATTCTCCAGAAGAACAGGAACCGAGAAGCAACCACAATCCCTTCAGCGTGTCCCTCTCCACAGGTCCAAACCCCCAACGGAGGGGAGCCTGGCCTGAGCTGGGGTCACATGCCCACTCCTGGCCAAGGGGGACCAGAAAAAAGCCAGCTGGATCCACACACCCACAAAGGCACCACCCGCTGGATGTAGGAGGAAACTCCCTGACGTCACATCCAGGTGGCAATATTAAGACCCAGTGGGGGGCAGATAAGAGGAGTTAGGGTACAGACGCTAGTCCTTTAAAACATCCTGGATGCAAACCACAATTCACATCATCAGCTGTGGTTCAAGTCACTGCTTCTGGTCTCCATTTCTTCTTGCTTTGTTCAGATGGAGCCACAAAAAGCAACCCCCTTCCGCCCAGGGTTCCAGACCCGAGGGCTGATCTTGGGCCCATGAACAAAGACGTAGGTTCCGAAACATCCATCAAATCTCCGTCTGCAAACCTTTAAAAAGTGCAATCGGCTGATGCCCATAGCCAGAAGCCATGGCCTGGAAGCCGGCTGAGGCTGGAATGGACGGGAGAGGTGGCAGTTTGTGCAACGGTGGCCCAGAAGAGCTACACACAGGCCTAAGATCCACCTTCAGGGGTGGTTCTCGGGGGGCAGGGGAATGGGGTGATAGAGGGTCTGACAAGAAGCTTTGACGGTACTTGCAGATTTTGCTGACTCTAGAGGATGGTTGTGGCATGACACTTTTCTACCTGCCTAAAATACTTAAAATGAAGCCACAGGGACCCATTCATCCAGGGCACCATCTTCTCTGCCCAGCAAGGATGCTGTCCTGTGCAGGTCTGCGTGTCTTCCTTAGAAAACCTCAGAGAGCTGAGGCCTCTCGCTCAGCCCACCTGGCAGCAGACTGCCCCGCTCTGGGACCCGGTGCCTGGGCAGGCTGGGGGAGCCACCGCCCTCCCTGAGAGCCCCACGCTGTGATTTGTCTATTGATCATCGCTCAGGACTCGGGAAGGAGCTGCCGGCTTGGCCGCCTCCCCAGGGCCCTGGACGTCCTCCAGCTGCCCGGAGCCAGGAGAGTGATTGTCAAGTGCGATTCCTGCTGCCACCTGAGAGGAACCACAGCTGGACACAGAGGCTCATGAAGTCCTCAGAGGCACAGCCGGGTCACAGCGCCTCTGCCCCGTCCCCGTCCCCGTCCCCACACTTCAGGTGGCAGAACCCTGGGTCTTCCCTCACGTAGCCACCGAGGCGTGAGGCCACCTGTCTCTGACCTGCACGGGCCTGGAGTCCAGCATCAGAGATGGACAAAGACCTTGACTTTCAGCAGCACCCCCACCCGGTTCCTTCTCGTGACCCAGCGCCTCCCAGGTGGACAGCTGATGGAGCCATATCCGTCCACACTGTAACTGGGGGTTCTGGACACCAGGTCTGTCCCCTAGGAGTAGAACAGAGCTCTGGGAGGGGACAGAACAGGGGCTGGGAGGACGGAGAAGGCCCTGCACCAGGCGCCACGCTCCTGCTCTGCCTGGGCCCACGGGAGTCTGTGCTGGACAGGAAGAACCCCTGTACCAAGAGTCATAGGCGGGGCCACCCCCTCACTGGGGGGGCCAGCTTCTTAGGGGACAGGCCTGCACTAATGGCGAGGTCCGTGTTGTCGCGGAGACTTCCAGGTAGATAGCAGCTTCCCTGGGGGGCAGAGGGAGCAGGGGGGTCGAGGGGCCCTCACCCCTGCAGCCAGTGCAGCTCTGTTGGGGTCTGTTTAACACACAGGTTTTCTATGAGGTTCCTTGAAGAAAGTCTTTACTCCCAGACATTTTGAGAGTGGCCTTTCAGCCTAAGCTGGGCTCCTTTGATTTTAAATCTGTCAAAAACTCATCAGCAGGAAAATTCAGTCAAATCGCATTGTCTGAGTCGGGGCCCTGCACCCGCAGAACTGACCCTGTGTGGGGGTGACCTCTTGTGCACAGCCAGCTACCTCACATCTCAGGAGCTCAAAGCCACACACATTGGTTGTCTCACAGTTTCATGGTCAGAAACCAGGAGGGGGTTTCGCTGGGTCCTCTGCTCTGAGCCTCTCAGGGTTTGCAGAGTGCCAGCAGGGCTGTGGCCTCATCTTAAAACCCGTCCAGGGCTGGAGGATCTGTGTTCAAGCTTCATCGAGGGCCGACTGTGGGACGGGGCTCCTTGCAGACTGGATCTGAGGGCTGTTGGCAAGCAGGTTGGGGACAAGACCGTGAGTTCCGCCTGGACTTGGGAAATGATATTCATCACTTCTCTTTGTTAGAAATTAAGTCCCCAGGTCGCCCTCACTCAAGGGGAGGGGATCACCTGAGGACATGGTACCCGGAGGGGGGGACCAATGGGAGGGCTTTCAGAAGCTGCCCACCACCCCGCTCCTGCCTAATTTGGGAAAGTTGTTAGACTAAATTGTGAGTAATTGACAGACTGCGTGTTCTCCTATCTCCCTATTTCAGGAGGCATCTCTCTGCTGAAAATAGCCCTTGTTCACACCATAGTTGTGAACAGAAATTCTTTTGCTTTGCTGGCCTCAAACTCATAGGAAAGTGTGACATTTCAGGCAAAGCTTGTCTCACTTTTTAACTGAATTGTGTCTTTTCTTTTTTTTTTTTCCTAATTGGTGATTTTAGGGAATCTTGAGAAGATGAGGGGTGTGAGGTTGGTTTCCGTTTTCTTTTCCTCCCCTTCATTATGGACAACAAACGTGGCTGGGGTTGCTACCTCAAGATCCTCAGGAGGAAGCAGGTGCTCTCGGGCTGCTTTCTCACCCTCTCTGGTCTCTGCAGAGCCTGGGCAGGGCGGGCTCCTGCCAGCAGGGGCTGCAATAATCCCACACAGCCACAGCCAAGGTCGGCCCCGGGGGCATGGAGATGAAGAGTCCCTGGCCGGCTCTTCTAGGCTGATGACAAGCTGATCTGGGCACCGCACCACATGCTGCTTATCAGACTCCAAGTGGCACTGTGCCCGCCGCCTGGTCCTGCTGGTGGCTCTTGCTGAGGCGGCTGCATCCAGAGCACAGGGGTGAGTTCGGCTCTCCCTGGGGGAGTCTGGACCCCTGGCCCAGGTCCTGGCTGGGCCCACTGTTTGGTTGAGGCACAGACCAGGGCACCATGGAGACGGGGCAGCAGGAGAGGAGCATGACTCATCTGGCTCGGAGCCCAGAAGGCGTCTGCGGAGGCCTCCTGCAGCCGGAGATAAGATCATGGAGACACTGAGCGCAGAAAGTGCCCGGCCTCCAACAGCGCTTCTCCAATCCACCCCCTGAGAAGCCCAGTCATTTGCTGCGATCCCAAGTGTCAGAGAGGGCAGGAGCACCCTGCAGCTGTTGTCCCTTTGCTCCTTTGGTAGGGTGGACATCAGCAGCGCCCTCCAATGCTCTGGGTGCCCCTCCCCTGCCAGCCCCACGGCTGCTTTCCCACCCTTGAGATGGTGTATGGACACGTGACCTTGGTTGGCCAAGGAGATCTGAGAGGAAGCACCGAGTCTCGCTTCCAGGAGACTCATTTAGGAGCTGGGATAAGGTGCCCTCGCTGCACCATGGTTGTGACAGGAGTGACATGGGAGACGGTGGAGCCTCTGTCGGCCCAGACCCCCCAGAGAGCAGGAGTCCGCAGCGAGGCCTGCTAACGTCCAGGTGGGACGTGCAGAGTGCCGCGTGCTGGGCGAGGCCAAGGTGATTCACTGCTGTGACATAACCTTGCCCGTCCTGGCGAGCGAGCCCACTGTTGCGGTGCTGTCTGTAGACACATGAAAAGCTCGTGACTTCCTTTAAACTCACCCTCCAAAGAAGACTGGGTCACAGGCCCTCCTAACAAAATCAGCCTTGGTATCGACAAGACTGACTTCAGCAAGCAGGGACCGAGCCCCCAAAGCCACCTGGAATGAAAGAGAAAGGAGCACTTAAGAGCTCTGACGGAGGACAGGCACTTTAATGGTTCTGCCGATGGAGGTTTCAAGCTGAAGAGGGGCCATCGCACACGGTTCGAGGTCTGTATTTCAAATAACGACAGGAGGAGAAATCTGTGGGACTTAGGTGCCGGGTACCACTTAGGAGTTACTTGAGCTAAATAATTGGTGTCACACAGAGTGGGATGTACATTTTATTTCAGTGTTTTAAGAAGTAGGAAGAAGGTAAGAGAAAATACGTTCTGCACCAGAGACTGGACAGCTGATCTCTGACCACAGCCTCAGACATCATAAGAGCCCCAACAGCTTCTGTTCCCCCAGCCAGTGAGCCTTAAAGAGGGGTGAGAGGGACGAAATCATAGAGATCAAGCCTTAAACTGTCCTTATGTCGTAAAACGAAGGCGCACGCTCAGCGTGGTGGGCAGGTGCTGGTTTCTTCACTCAGTATTTGGTCCTACGACTTTGAATGAAATTACATCCTGCTCTCCACGGTCCTGGGCTCCACCCAGGCCCACACTTGAAAGGATTGTCACCACCCAAGCCCCCACCTGGTCTTTGGGCTCAGGTCAGAAACCATTTCATCCTCCCAGCTTCCAGGATTGGTTCTGAGAGGGACATAAAGCCAAAAAACATCTCCAGAATCCTGGTGACTTAAAACAAGCAAATGTCCACTCTCCTCGTCCCCCCACCCCCGGGTCTGAGGCACCTGCATGTCTTTGGCAAGTTCGGCTGCACAGGTCTCCAGTTAGGGCTCGTGGGGCACCAGGAGCTCGTCCTCCTCATGCTCTGCCCAGGCATCCACCAAGCATGTCCCCAACCTCCTCATGTCCCCTCTTCCCGTGGGCCCAAGGAGGTCCCACAGCCAAAGCCGGAGCCCTGAGATGAAGGATGCTCCTCTGTCTCCCTCCAGGGTTCCACCTCGGAGAGCACAGAGAAGGGACAGCTCTGCTGCACCCCGTGGCGCTGAACCCCTCAGTCCCTGGGTCAGTGCCTCCCTGTGACATCACTCGCCTGTGACACAGGGGTGCTGGGCGAGACGTCTGGTGGCCCCACAGCTCTTGGCCCCGCTGGCAAGAGGGGTTCATTCCTCTTTGAGAAGAACCCAGAAACCCTCCCGGTGAAGCAGAACATGGGTGAAAGATCAGGGCCCACGGCAGCAGAGGTGGGTCAGACCCCCGCCACCTGGCCTTCCTGCCCCAGTGGTGCTCACTGGGCGCTGGCCTCCGGTGGGAGCCATGACGCCAGAAAACTTCCCCTGAGGTCAAGGCCACCCCGTGTAAGGGGGCAACTGAGCCAAAGATTCACAAAGTGGAATGAGCTTCTGTTAACTTTCAGATATTCATGGTCACGGAAACGCAGTGCTCTTGTCCTCCTGTGGACACCATTGATCAACGTCTAGACTTCAGTCAGACGGTGGAGCCAGGCCTGCGAGTAGGAAGGACCTGCCCTGGCACTTCTCCTCCATTCCCACCCCTCAAAGCACCCCACATTTCAGTGGCGTTGATCCGGTTGACGACTGTGTGCCATGCGTCTTGAGAACCAGGCACCGAGCTGAGCAGGACGCCCGCGGAGCTGGCCTGCCAGGGCCTGGCCCCAGGTCCTTCTCATCCAAGCTCTGAGATCCCAGGCACAAGCCTGGAGCAACCTTCTGCCTGTTTCCCACCAGCCATAAGCAGCCACATCCCAACGTGACAACGTGTCTCTCTCTGCACTTCCCAGGTGGGCTCCTTTTAGAACTGAGATGACAGATATTTGCATGGAAAATGTCCAACTATAAAGCGTCCTTCCCCTGCACCACACTAACATCCGCCCCTGCAGTCGGCAACCAGAGAGCTCATCCCACAAGTAATTTCCTGATCATCAAAATTTTGAATAAATATGTTTTTATTTGCTACCCCCCACTGGGACATCTATCAGCAGCTGTGCTACACCCTGAAGGTTTCATTATCTTTCTAAGATTGATACAAGTCAGCCCTCAGATAACCTTCAGATATATGCCTCCCTGGAGGGCTTCACAGGACCGCGACATCCAGAGGTGGAAGGACTCTGAGATGCCTGAGAATTGAGATTTGCTTCGGTAGGAGGGTGGAAGTGTGCAGAAGTCAGCAGATGACAAGTCATATCAGAGCCTCTTTCTGTCCTAGGAAAACTCTGTGTGTTCCTGTGTTCAGAGGGGGGCCTCCTGCTCCCCATCCCAAATCCTTCTGATCTAAATGTCATGGAGGTTCAATTCTTTCCAACTATTCAGTTTGGACCAGCCCTGGGTCTAACAGAAGGTGATGCGGTCAGAATCAATCCCGGGTCTTCCGTGGGATTGGAGAGCCAGCCGCTGCCCCAGGGAGAATCCCCGTGGACCTGAGTGCTGGTACCAGGCACTTGCCCAAGCCATATTTGAGCACCATGTCCAGCTGGACCTGACACTCGCCTAAAAGAACCCCAGAGACAAATGGGAGCGCTATTTCTAAATGTCAAAATGACTAATTAACAGGCATAAATCAGGATTGTCCTGAGTCTTGACTTCTCTCTGCGTCCCATGAGACAAGAAATCCTTCTCTCGATAAAAGCCACTAAAAGATAAAGGACGAGGGATCCTGGCCAGGTGTTTCTTCTGCTTCCATTAGTCACAAAGCAGTCTGTGACGTACTGAGAGGTGCACAAAGTAAATTCAAGTCTGAGCTGGGCCACTTTGGAGATTGGAAGGGACCACTATTCCTAATTTGGAAGGCAGGGGCTGGGGGTAGCTCAGGAGTGTGGTGTTTGCTTGAGGCTCTGGGTTGGGTTCCATCACTCAGACCAGGACCTGCGCTCACCTGTACATGGAGTGTGTCCCAGGTAGCAGGTCCTGTGCTGTGCTGGGGCCAGTTCCCAGTGTGATAGTAGGAGCAAATGTGACTCCATTTTGTTTTATGACTTCATCCTGTAAAACAACCATGCCAAGTAGAAGAGTCATGACTGGGGCAAGATGTTCTTTTCCTTTTGCTATAGAAACCTTTAAGAACATGGAACTACCTAATGGGACATTGTTTCTGTAACTAGGGTAACGGGGCTCTGTTTCTGTAACTGGGGTGACTGGGCTAACTGTGATTGGTTAGGCGTCCCTCCGCTTGACTGCACTGTCCCGTTTCTGTAACCTGGCTGGCTTGCATTGGCTGGACCCCCGAACATCCCTTTTCAGGCTTATAAGGAGTGCCCTTGCAACTGTTTGGGGCTGATCAGGGGAACAGCTTTATATTCTGGTCAGCCACCACCGGTGTGCTTCAATAAAGGCTTGATTCAATTATACATGAGGGGTCTGGAAGTCAGTTTATGAAACCCTGGGACGAAGCTTTAACTATAAAATCAGGAAGCCTGTTGTCTTCGTAAAAGGCGCAAACACCTAAGCTCACAGTCAGAGCACAAGACACCCAGGGGGCCCACAGGTGGGGCACCTGCTCTCTGTCCCTTTGAATTGTGGCCACGTTCTCAGAGTTTGCCTTTGCTCTGCAAAACTCAATGACGGTGAGTTTCCAGATGGAGCGGCTGGCTCACCCTCCTGGCTGCCCGGCCCTGACTGGGAGCTCCAGCCCTGCGGTTCCACGTCCTGCTGCTCTCTGTCCCTGTCCCGTTAGAGCCTCAGCCCCAGAGAGTTAGAGATGGAATCCCTCGTCTCTGGTCCAGAAGACGTGGGGACAGAACACAGAGAGGCCTGGCCCCCATCTCCTCCTTCCTGCCGTATCCAATGCAGCTTAAAGGAGCTCCCAATGCCAGGGAAGTGGCCCTGGCTCCAGTTTGGCACCTTTACTTCCCTAACTGACTCATGCTAAGAACTTTCCTCCCTGGGGGGCTCCACAGGAGTTTGATGGGAATTGTTTTCTGAGCGGACTATTCCACACAATTCCAGGGTGTCTGGCCCACGCTGCAGGGCTGCTCCAGGGGTCGGCAACGGGCATCAGCGGGGGCTTAGCATGGTCACCATATATTTTGTGTCCTGACTTATGAAAGTGCAAGGTTTCTCCAGTTCTGCTGTCCACTGACCTCTAATAATGTGTGTTCCTAACAGTGCTGTGGGCTCTGAAGAGAGTGGGGGAGTTTATGAGCCATCTGCCTAAATTTTTGCTGGCGAACACTTTCAGATGGCTTAGTATCAAAGTAATATAAAATAATGCATTCAATGGGCTCACCCCAATCAGCATGCCACTCCCAGTGTGGGTAACCACTTTATTAGTTCTCAGTGTAACAAGCATAGGCAACATAATGCACATTACCTTACATCACCTCCATTCACACCCCAAAGCCACCTCCTGTATGTAATGCCATGCACTTGCTCCAAAGTAGAACTAGATCCTGCACACACGTAACAATAACTATCCCATGGCCCTCATCTGTATCAATGTTTTCCAATACGTACTCATTCCAATTTTTTTTTTTTTAGGAGAGAGAGAATCTTTTTTGTAGATAGACACAACACAATGCCTTTATTTTTATGTGGTGCTGAGAATCGAACCCGGGTCCCGCCCGTGCTAGGCGAGTGCTCTACCTCTGAGCCTCAATCCCAGCCTTGGGTTTTATTTTTAATCAGTCTCCTATGAAAGGGTGTTTGGCACATTTGTCCCTTGGTTCTCTCAGGGTTGTGATGGATCACCTTGGTCACAAGTATTCATATCTGAACACTTGCAGATTAACTCACAGGAGTGGGGATGCTGACTCAGAGACAAAAGCATTTGTCATTTTGTAGGGATGGCCAAAATGTCCTCCACAGGGGAAGCAGGGTGTCACCTGCTGGTAATGGTCAGGAACACCTGTTTCCTCACAACCTCATCAACATGGAAATGGTCAAACTTTGGAATTCTCTCTACCAATATAACATGTGATCATGAAAGCCATATGTTAAAATGGCGTCAAGGGACCCACAAATTAGGCACCCATCTGGCATCACTGGTCACACCTGGGGAGAAGGAGGGAATGGCATCAGCTCTGTTGGATTCTGCCACGCGGGAACCACACCTGAAAGGACAAAAAGCTACATGAGGGTCCCGTCCTGCCAGGCCACCTGCCTGTGGGAGGAGTCCTGGAGTTCAGCACGACTTTCCTGGTTCTATCAGGCGGGTGGGTTTGGCGGAGACCGGGACCCAGCGCTATGGCCTGCTCTTACTCATGGCACGTGCACTGGGCCAGCACACTGCGGGGCTTCCTGGGACTTGCTGCAGGAGGAGAGGGTAGGTACAATTTCCCTTGCCTTCCTGAGCTACCAAGGCGACTCGAGGAAGTGTGGCATACCTCGCACTCTGACAGGTAGGGGCCTCCTTTCCCTTCCTGGGATGACGCGGGATGTCATACCCAGAGCATCAATAACAGAGAGGCTCACACCAACAGCCCAGAGAGGCAGAACTTAGCCCCGCCCCAGATCGCTCTGCTCCTGGATCGCCCCGCCCCTGGATCTCCCCGCCCCCTGATCGCCCCGCCCCCGGATCGCCCCGCCCCCGGATCGCCCCGCCCCTGGATCGCCCCGCCCCCGGATCGCCCCGCCCCTGGATCGCCCCGCCCTCCGATCGCCCCGCCCCCTGATCGCCCCGCCCCCTGATCGCCCCGCCCCTCGTTGCTCAGCCAGACCCGGCAGTTCTTTCCGCCGCCCTTTGGCCTGATTCCGCTCATCTGTCTTATAACTAATTCAAGCTGAAGTCTATTAGGCGAGGCAGTTCCTGGCCTTTCTCTGTGCTTTTCCACAAATCATCGCAGCCAGTTCTTTATGCTGCCGTCGTTCTTTGTTTTTCGTTTTCAGGAACCAGCAGCTGAAAAGCTTCTGATGACGTTCAGGGAGATGTCACATCCTTTGTCATGTTCTCAGAGAAAGACGTCAATTTGGAGCCTTATGGGACGACATAGATCACATACTAATTTTTTTTAAGAGAGCACAGTGCACTTGCCAGTATCTGCCTTTACTTCCTCACACACAAAACTCATTCTTTGTGTATGTTTCTGGATAAACACATGCCCGACTCTCCCAGCTCAAAGTTCAAGTTGCTCACACCAGCAGCCTTGGCACCGTGGTGAGGCCCAGGTGGTCTCGTTGCTCGTGCACACCACGCCGACCCATCATACCTTAAAAACCTATCCAGCTTCACCTGCTTCTTCCACTCCGGCTGCTGTCAAGACTCTGTCCTCTCTGTCTCCTGGGGTCGTCATCTCCTGGACCCCTTCCCCAGTTTGTTCTTAACAAAACAGAGTGGTCCTTTTAAGTATAATCAGATCAAGTGACTCCTGTGCCCCAAACCCTCCTCAGTCCTCCCCCTGTCACTCAGATAAAACACAGATCCTCACAGTGGCCCTCGAGGCCCCACATGGCCTCACTTCCCCACTTCTCTGGCCTCCCCCATACACTTGTCTTCTTCTTTCTTTCTTCTATGATCTCTTGCTTCTGTTCAAACAAGGTCCTGCCCCCAGGGCCTTTGCACTGGCTCCCCCCTCCACTTGAGAGCATTTCCCCCCAGATATCAGCTTGTCTCCCACTGTCTCAGCTCCATGCCACTGTCCTCTGAGGACCCCACTCACCCCCCAAGCCCACCATTCCTGGCATTTCTTTCCATTTTAGCACCTCCTGGTACACACTAGATACATTGTCTCTGTGCATTGATTGTCCCTGGCCAGAACAGGAGCTCCATGTGTCTGTCAGATACTTCAGTTTTGATCCTCTGCTTGATCTCCAGAGCCTTCCTGGCACAGAATACATAATAACTCCTTGAATGAATGAATGAGGTTCGGTTTGGAAGCCTAGCACCAGAGCACTCCTTGGCATCCCAAATGCCCAGTGAAATGCAGACCGGGGACCTCAGAGTATCCACATTTTGGGGAAAAAAAGCCCAAACTACAGTCCCACAGAAGCTTTTGATTTATCTATTTATTTATTTTAAATTTTAGCACCCCCAATCTTTAAGGTTTTTGGAGAAACCAGCTCCACGCAGCCCAGCATTAGCGTCATGACAGGTGTCCCTTTGCCCGCTCAGCAGCCCCTGGCGCTCCCAGCCCCCATGCCCTCTGGTCTGGAGTCATTTGCACTTTGGAGAAAATGAGGTGACGTGAGGAGTCGCTGTCTTTGTCAGTCGAGGCCGAGACACCAGCGATGGATGTCAGCTGCAGCCGGGTAGGGACGAGGAGCCGCTCTGCCGGAACGCTCTGCATAATTGGAAGGCGACGTTAACAGCAATGAGGACAATTAACACGTCCAACCGTCTATGAAGCAGATGCCGGAAAATAAATGGAGCTGGGTTCTAACGAGCTCGGCCTGTTACTCAGCCCTCTCCCCAGCTGGGCGGCCCTGGACAAGGCTCCTCCTGACCTTCCCCATGTGAAAAGCATGCCGTATCAAGAGGAAGCCTTGCTGCCTGAGGGGCAGGGGAGCGTCCCTCCCCCGCAGGCCCAGAGGACTCAGCCTCTGGACGCAGGCCCAAGGCCCGTCCTGCCAGCTCTGCTCACTGGATACCCACAATCTCCTGGAAGTGGCTCCTGGAGGCCCCTCAAAAGCCCTGGGGGTGGGGACCGTGGCTCTCCTACCTCCCACATGTCACCTCTGGGCAGAAGCTTAGGAGCCAGTTGCTGAATGACAGGCCCCTTGTCCTGCCCCGGCTCTCACAGGAGCTGGAGGCAGGAGCTTCCCTTGACCTGTGTCCCAGAGCAGGGCTGAGGCTCTGCTCCCCGCTGTCCCCACTGAGATGGACGTGCACCGGAGCCCACCTTCGCTGGCAAAGCCTCAGGACGCGGTGTCGTCTGGCCTTCCAGCTGCATCTTACCCTTATAGGTGTCCCTTTGCCCGCTCTGTAACATAGACAGTGCCGCAAGGAATGTCCTTCTCCTAGTCTCCTAGAGAGGGTGGGTGTGGCTCAAGGTTAATTTTTTTTTCCCAACCAAAGGTGTATCCCACAAAACTGTATTTTCTCTTTGAAGAGTAAGAAAAAACTTTCTGCTAAATAAAGTTGCATTTGAAACCTCTGAAATGCCTGAGCTTGAAAGCTAATCTAATCCATCACTCCCCTTTAATAAGAAGCTCCAGGTAATTGCCAGCATTGTCGTCCCAACCTATATTCTTGTTGAACTAGGCACAGTCACAGTTTGAGGCTGGCCTTGGGGTGGTGAGTCTCATGCTTCTTGACTTAAAAGACCCACAGGATTCGTCCTGCTGTGAAGAGAGAAATCCGGAGTCCTCTGCCTGCCCTGACAATGAGCACATACAAAACTTGGTTGCACCTAGATCTTCAGCTGTGGGAAATGGCAGAATAGTCACCCAGCAGCTGTCCCCTTGTCCCAGAACCCCAATGTCAGTTTTCATTTTCTTCCCTATACTTGGCCCAGGAAGGGGCCAGGCAAGGTCACTGACAACCAGAGAAATGCACAGGCTGCAGCCCCCCCCAATCCCTGGAGCCCCTGCTTTTCCCCCAGGATAGTTTTTCCGGGTACCCTGGGAATCCCTGGCCAGTGGACCAGGATGCTTAGCCGCTGATTTGACTGTCACAAAGGTTCATCAAGCTCCAACAGCTGATCAATTAATCACTAACAGATGTGGGCAGGTTTTCACTCCCTTTCAGGCCACAGGACATGCTATAGACAAACTGCCAAGTCGTTTTAAAGCTGTGAACGTGTGGACTGCCTCTGAGCAGAGTCTCTTCCAGCACACAGCAGGTTTGGGGCTTCATGCCTCTCTGACTCTTCGTAAAGTGAGAATGGATATGTGGGGAGCAGAAACCACGATGAGATGGCTTCCGGTTAGGACAGCAGCGAAGGAAGTGTGGACAGAAGCAGAGAAGTCATCACTGACCTTCCCAACGACCTCTGAGTAGGAAGCAAGCTCTGTAAGACACCTGCGTTGTACTAACCCTCAGCCTGGCATGGGACATGGTCAGACAGGGGTCCCTGTGTTTGCACTTAAACTGCCATCATTTCCAGGCATGGCTGGGGGTGGGGAGGCCTGGGCCATGCAGAGAGGAAGCAAATGGCTCATTTACAAGTCCCTTTCATGCTTCATTGACAAGAGGAATGAGAGAATGGCAAAAAGCTAGCGTGTGTCCAGCACTAGCCAGAAATTCACCCTCAGAAATCGATGTGACACCAACAATGATCATGACATGTTCACGTGGCTTCCCTGGCGCTAACTTCCTGACGGGGCTTCCCGACACCATCTCTGCACCCTCTGGGAACCATACACGGGTAAATAAGCCCTCACTCTCCCCGTCTTTTTGTGGGGCTCAGGCCTAAGGGTGGAGCATGTGACCTGGTCCCGTCACTCAGCTGGGGAGTCCCCCAAGCTCAGAAGTGGATCAGGACAGCAGGGGACAGGAGCTGGTCCAGGCAGGGCGAGGCCGTCCCTGGAGCAGCAGTGAGGATGGAGCCCCCCCGGGGGGGCAGGTGCTGTGGGATGTCCAGGCTCCCCACCCGTAGTCCCTGGGGCAGCGGTGGAAAGCGCCAGGCCTTGCTTTCCCATCCTCCTGGGCAGCCAGGGCACGGTGCAGCCTTGGGCCAGTCCCAGCCAGCAGAATCGGGCGGCTCCAGAACCCACTGGCTGTTGGGGAGCCTGAGTGGGAGGGGCGGGGGTCTGGAAGATCCACCCCGTCTGGTGTGAGTGACAGCGTTGCCTGACAGGCTCCTCTCCTGCCTTTAGGGACTGTTGGTGCCGCGTGTGGCAGTCATTTTTCCTAAGCAAGAAAAGAAGAAAGGAAGAACTCAGACCTCTGACATGGAGAGTTACTGACTCCTCTCAGAGCTCCTACCTCCAGGCTCCTTGTGTGGGAAAGAAAAAGAGCTTTATAATTAAGCTACTTCTCGAAAAGATTTTATTACTTATATTCAATCTCATGAAATAGAGCCACTGGGAGTCCTGCTGTGCTCCACTGAGCCCTGGAATGGCACCATCATAAAGAAGAGCAGAGCAAAAACTGTGTCCCCGGGTCCCCGTGTGGGCCCCTAAATCCAGCCACCCCAGGGCCTGCCGTCAGGGCTGGGCCGACACAGGAGTTGTGCAGCTTCTTTGGCTGATCCCGTCAGAGTCGGGTTCCTCTCAACGTTGCCTGTGTCAAAACTGAGAACTGCTGCATAACCAAGAACAGCCCGGAAGACCAGGACCACTGTGCGCCCACACTTAACAAAGGGCTGACTTAATGGGAAATAAGACAATGAAAATGCATAAATAATTTGATAGAAAATGGATAAAGGATATGAATGGAGAGTCTACAGAAGAGAAAAACAAATAACCAATAAACACGTGAAAAGATGAGAATTTGATTTTTTAATCAGACAAATGAAAATGGCTGTGAGATTCACGTATCAGGTTGGCAGGGCGAGGCCTGGAGACTGGGGGGCAGACGCTCCTGCTGGCCGGACTCCCTCCGTGGGCACGGGCATTTGACAGACAACTTGGCAATAGCCTTCAAATTAAAATAAGAGGGTTCATACCTTTTATGCAAATCAGGGTCTGGGCAGGAAAATAGAAACCATTCTAATCTGAAAAACAAATAGCAAGAATCAATTCCACGGATGATAAAAGGAGGGAGGGGGGAGATGGCAGGCCCGGAGGGAAGCCAGAATGGGGAAGCCACCCGCAGCTGCAGGGAGATGAAGAAGCAGGGCTGCTGGACCCAGGGCTGGGCCACCCGGGAGAAGGCCCTGAGAAGCCCTGTTCAAGGCAAAGCACAGAACACCCAAAACCAGTGTCCTCAGCTGGCGCAGTGGGGCACACCTGCAATCCCAGCAGCTCAGGAGGCTGAGACTGGAGAATCACAAGTTCAAAGCCAGCCTCAGCAAAACTGAGATGCTAAGCAACTCAGTGAGACCCTGTCTCTAAACAAAATACAAAGTAGGGCTCAGGATGTGCTTGAGTGCCACTGAGTTCTATCCCCAATGACCACCCGTCCCCCCAAAAAAAACAAAAATAAAAAACAGTGTCCTGGCTTTTGCATCCAGAAAGATGGAGTGGACATAGTGCTCCCTATTCTTCTTGCTAAAGACAAGGAGCCCCCTGGGAATTAGGTGTGAAACAAACATAGGACTCTGGCGGGTGGCAAGGAGACCCCACATGGTGGGGGGGGCTCGGGACAGAAGGATCGCCAAGGTGTGCCCTCATGTACTCTGGGCTGGGCTGGCAGACAGGAAGGGGCAGCGGGCCCAGCCAGGAAGAAAATCTCAAGGAAAGCTGCTTTCCTTAGCTCCAGAGCCAGGATGGGGAGTCGAGCAAGGCAGGACGCTTTCAGGACCAGACCATCACCCCAGACGACCGTAGGGGCAGCCTCCACCCTGCCACCCACCCGGCCAAGGCCAAGGGAGAAAGCTGGACTTCCATCCCCCTGAGCGGCAGCAAGGCACCCCATCGCCACCTGGTGAGGGAAGGGAGGGCCCGGCGGGGAGCCCAGACGTCCACCCCTGGCAGACATAAAGAGGCCCCTCCATGACATCAGTGGAGGCCAGGTGAGGACCCCTAGGAGACACCCCTGCATCCCAACCCACTGTGCTGCCAGTAGACCCGGGGAGCTGAACCCCCAGTGCTGCTGGGCAGTGCCAAGGAGCCCCCTTGCCCTCTGTGGGGGAAAACGGGGACCCAGGACTTTCACCCGACAGCAACTGTGAGGTGAGACTGCAATAGATCATCGAGTGGATCTTCAAGCAGGAGACGGAACCATCTTTATTCACCAGCTGGCGGGCCTAGGGGCAGGCTGCAAGTCTGCATCCTTCAACTCCCTCCAAGGTCAGAGCACACCTCTATAGTCCCAAACCACATTTTTTTTTTAAACTCACCTTTTTTCTTTTTCTTTTTTTAAGAGAGAGAGAGAGAGAATTTTTAATATTTATTTTTTAGTTATTGGTGGACACAACATCTCTGTTTGTATGTGGTGCTGAGGATCGAACCTGGGGCCGCATGCAGGCCAGGCGAGTGCGCTACCGCTTGAGCCACATCCCCAGCCCCCCAAACCACATTGATGATAAGGGGCTGTCACTAGGATTCAAACCACAAATAGACATCATGAGATCTAAACTCATAAGCAGAAGGGGGAGTGGGTCAAAACCACCCTAGCTAAGCACAAGTTAAAGAATGGCTAACATCTAGACAATCATTCTCTGACAGCGTACACTGTCCAAGAAAATGGGAACCAAAAAGAGGACAATTTTCCATTGTCTCAGAGGAACTGAAACATTTGGGTTCTAGCAGGTTGTGCTAAGCAGGATCAGGATGGCAGAGAAGCATTTCTTACATGGCATGGAGTCTGTTTGGTCACTGCCCACATGGCCTGGCCCATGACACAAGCAGACACTGTCACCCCTCCCCTGTCAGCATGAGGGAAAGGAGGTCCACTACCACCAGAGATTGGGAGAGATCCGGAGGCTCCCCGCATAAAACCCGGCATGTCGAGGATTCCACCCCAAATCGCTCATCTTACTAAGAAACTGTGTGATGTCGCTTGAAAGGGAAAAGAACCAAGGGAGAACAACCCAGAGGAGGGGATTATCCCTCAAAACACTCTCAAGCACAACTAGAGACGCCTGGAAAGGAAGACACAGGAAGTGTGAGCAAGAAATGGAAAACCTCAGCAGAGAACTAGAAAATGCCGTGAAGAGCCACCTGGGAACCTGAGACCTGACGGATCCCAGCGGCTGACTAGAAAACACCAGCTAGAGGCTCTCTGCAGAGGGCAAGGGACACACCTGCGGAGGAGTGGCCTGCTCCAAATAAGGGAGAGGAAATGGGAAATGACTGCAGGGAGCTGCAGGGCCCTGCCTCCTGCTCCCCTGGAAGCCCCCCCTCCCCCCCCCCCCCAGGTCAGCGCCGTCACCTGTCAGTCACGGGCCACCATCTGGTTAAGGGGCTGCTTGTTTATTTTAAACCTGACCTGTGGCTGCTGCTGTGAAACAATGGCCGTTCAGTTCTTAGGCCCCACGGTCCCCTCCCTCCATCAGACAGATCCAGACTCCCAGCAGCGTGCCTGACCCAGGTAGAGAGCATGCGCAGCTGAGCCAGGTGGAGGAGACTGGTGCCCCCACCTTCCTTCACTTCTCCCCCAGAAACGACTCATCTCCTACGGCTCCCTGGGTGTCCCACAAACATAGCTGTCAGTAACCATCCCTAAAGTCTCTGCCCTGCCACAAGCCACCTCTCAACAGGGCCCACGCAGGCAGGGGACGGCTGTGCTCCTAGGGCAACACTGGGGGAGGGGCCGCGCCCAGCTCTGCTTCAGACGTCCATCTGGACGTTTCCCACAGCTCCAGACCCACCCAGGGAGTCCCCGCCTCCGTGTCTGCAGTCCCGCAGTGTCCCCTTCTCCATCTGTGCCTCGTTTGGGGGACTCCCCTCCTCCACACTTCCCGAGGAAGGACACAGGGGAGACTCTGCTCCTGCAGGTCTGGAATGTCCTTACTCCGTCCTCGCCCCGACCTGTGGCCTACTGTGGTCCACATTCTACCTGGAAGGACATCTCCCAAGAGCTCCGCAGCCCTGCTCCTCCTCCCCCAGGGCCTGGGCCTCGGTGGAGTCAGCTCCTTCTCCCTGCAGGGTTCTGGGTTTTCTCCTCCTCCTGGATCTTTCTCGATTCACGAAGCCGTTCCCAGCGCTGCATCTTTTAAAGTTGATTCTTCCAGGCATGGGGGGGGGGGCGGGGGCGGGCAGAAAGCACGTCCATCTGTCAGCTCTGTCATAAACCTGAGCCGAAAAATTCCAAAACTGACGAAGGGAGGACGTCTCCATATCCACCACCCTCTCTTCCTCCCTCCCTCCTCCCTCCCTCCTCCCTCCTCCTTTTCATCTTTCTTTTTTTTCTTTTTGTAAAGTTAAAGTCACATGGCCAGATCCAGTGCCATCAACACCTGGGCAGGACAGCAAACCCCTGAGGGTCGCTGAGAGCTCCTTCCTTGTCCCTCCAAACTCCTCAGGCTCCCAGGAGAAGCCCCAGGCACGACACCCAGGCAGCCTGAGGCAGGACAGGCCTGTCTTCCCCCCCTCCGAGCCCCCCCCCAGGTCCTCCCCACCAGAGCAGCTCCGTGGATCTGGAAGCAGATCCACACACAGCCCCCTCTCCACACTGGCTTCCAGTTCCATCTTTAAGTTTTTTTGGGGGGGCACTGCAGAAATAGATAAATACAGGAGTGTGCAGACGGATGGATTCCTGCCCTGCTCCGGAGCCCCAACCCCACTGGTCTGTTCCCAGACGACCGAGATCTGAATGACCAGGATTCAGGAAGACCTTGGCTCTGCTGGGCCACCTGCAGGAGGGCATGGGTCCCTGACTTTCACAGCCATTGTGTAATTTCTTGCACTGTGTTGATCGTCTACCTTTATCAGTCCCTTGCTAAGCACTGAGCCCATAAGAACTAAGCTGTATGTTTTCAACTTATGGCTCATTTTTCTCCCCTTGCATTCCAGAGAATAGGTTATTATCTCTCAATACAGGTCTGGAGCTTATTAAAACTCCAGATTCTCAATCCCCACCCCCAATCCATTGAAGTTGGGCCGAGGGAATCAAACATCTTTTTAGCTCTTAAGGAGATTCATAAATACATCTACCTGCAAAACAACTTTGAGGTAGATGAGAAACAGACCTTCCAGGCAAAACATAAGACTAGTTCTTCTCTTTAGGAATTTAACCTGTTTACATGTAATGTAAATATCCCCATGATTTAACCTTACCTTCTTACCGTTGCTTTTATATGTCCATCACTTTTTAATCTCCTTTATTGACTTACTTGTATTGATCAATCATTTTTAAAAAATCATCTGATGTTGTAATCTTCCTTTAGGTTGTCAGTTTCAATTCTATTATTCTTTATTAATATCCTACAGATGATAACATGAATCTATGACTTATTAGACTACCTAAATTACAACTTCCAAAGTTGATAACAGAAGAATTTACTCCTTAAAAGCATTTAACCTCCTTCCTGCCAAATAATTTAATTCTCTGTATGTTACTAACCTACAAAGCCAATTATCACACTTTTATGCACTCATATTTAATTCATTTCCCCATGTATCAACCCTTTGTGTTGCTCATCGTTCTTCCTGAATTTTTCCATTTAGAATCATTTTCCCTTCTTCCTGGAAAACTTAGTGTTTAATGTCAGGCAGATCAACTGGCCATGAATTATCTGGTTTTGCGTACATGAAAGCATTTATGTCCTACTCACTCCCAAAGGATGTTTTTAACAGGAGGTAATTTTAGATTGACAGCTGTTTTCTCTCAGGACAAATATGTTATTTTGTTATTCTCTTGTTCCATTGTGGCTCTTGAAAAATTATCCATCTTTTTAATAATCAATAGATTCTCCCTTAAAGGTAATGTCTTCCATTCTCAGCAGATTTTCCAAATGTGACCAGAGGTCATTGCTTTCTGTTTATCTCACCAGGGGCTCCACATTCTGGTTCTCTGAGACCCATCATGAACTTTGTGGAGAGTCCTCTGTCACACGGTACCTCTGACTTGTTCTCCTTTCCCTCTTTTTAGGATTTGTGCACTACCTCAGTCCTCTGTGTTTCATGCTCTTTGGGGCATATGCATCCCTCTGGGTCTCGTGGTTCTGGGTGATACTTTCCACAGACCTGTCTTCTGCTTCGTCTGATCTGGGGTTACCCTTATCTACTGCATTTTCAGTTACTGTTGAGCTATTCACGTGACTTTTCACATAGACCACTTCTCAAATAAAATCCCCCATCATTTCACACTCTTATTGAACATGTTAATAACAGATGATTTAAAGTTATCTTTGATAACCTCATTAACCAACATTTGTGAGTTTTTTCTTCTTCTTATCGTATTTTGTTTCTCCCCCCCCCACCCCCCACCTCCATCTCTTGGTAATTTGGTCTTCTTTCTGACATGCCTTATAATATTTTTTGAATGCTGTTTTTTTTTTAAATATGTGTCTCCGGATGATATTAACTTTTCATAGGGAAAAAAATATTCTTTTGGATTCCTGATGTCCCATACTGAGGACAGATTACTGTGATCCAGGTATTTCAAGGGTGAGCTTCCGTCTTTCTGAGATCTGGTTTATTTGGGTTTATTGTTCTTCCTTAGATCAAGTCGAGAGACTCAACAGAAACCACTGTGTATTCTCCAATTCCTGCCCTCAGGGCACTTTCTGTTCAGCTTCAGAGACTGACCCTGCAGTTTAGGAATGAGCCAGTGCCCCAAAGGGGGTCCTGCAGAAACCCAGACTTATTTTAAGGACTTCCATTGTCCCTGTAATCTCTACCCCCAAACCCTGGCTTCCGTGGTGGTCCTGAGCTTGAGGTTTGAACGTCTCCAGATCCATGCTCTTGCTGAAAGATTCTCAGTTCCTGTGACCCTTGGCCCTTTCTACTTACAAGTGGCTTGCTCCTCAAAGGGGGGAACCTCGGGGCGTCTCCTGTTCCCTGGGGCCATGGTCCCCCAAGTCCTGGCAGCCTAAGTTGAACTCTAAGGCCTTCACATCGGTTTGATTTTCCTCCCAGCATACTGATAGCTATTCCGATGTTGTTTTATAGAAAATAAGGCTCTCGGTGAAAGCCACCATCTCTCGGAGCCGACATTCCCTAAATTACTTGAGCCTCGTGGAAGTATGAAGCAGCAGTCCCCAGAGATGAGCAAGCCCAAACAGAGCACCTACGCAGAGTGTCCCCATTTTAATGTGAAGTTCTATTTGTGCTGAAAAACAGAAGCATAAAATGTTGACACCTAATTACTGTCAAAACACTGCTTCAAAAATATTCAACAATATTTTTAAAATTGAGGAATTGTGGTTTAGATGAGTCAGGCCAGCGGCTGGGTTCACATCCCGCCCTTGCTCCCACCTCATGGGCGCCCCTCATAAATTATTTAACCCTTCGAGGTCAGAGTTCCCATCTGTAAAGTGGGATGGTAAGGGGACCTTGCTCATGGGATGCGTAGGAGACTGGACCAGCTGACATACAGACTCTGAAGACACTGACACGCTGAATCTAAGAAAGTGGTCGTAAAAAAAAACAAACAAAAAATATGTTTTTATGTATCAGTTAAAATAATTCTAATTTTAAAAAAGCCCGTGAACCAGCTTGCAGACAGAGTCCCCCAAGCTGAGCCCACAGCCTCCTGTACAGCACCCGTCAGGCCCAACCTCCCTGCGCTCCAGATGGGGCAGGAGTGAGGTTCAGAGGCGGGAGGGGCCTGGCCAGGCGCAGGCACAGTTGTTGATGTAAAACGAGGTCAAGGACTGGAATAATTTTCTTTAGATGATTTAGTCAATTAAATCCTGTGCCCTGTAAGCCAAGCAGCTCAGTTCCGCTGAAGGCAGAGGGGTCGCATCTCCCTCAAACCAGATCATTCTCTGGCTGGGTGCCAGCCCGGCTCTGCGGCCACCATGAGCGCAGCCCCTGCTCTGGCTGTGAGAGGAGAGGGAGCCGCTCTCCTGGCTCCTCTGAATGTTTAATAGTGCCCCGATCTTCAGATGGCTGGTAATCAGACCCAAATTAGCCTGATACGCAAAGCCAGACGACAAGGGGGGGATGGGGTTTCTTTAATGAAAATTTCATCAGTGCAGATTTCTCATTGAATCTGAAGGTCTTGGCCTGAAGGCAGCTTCCCAGCAGAGCCGCTGTGACATTGACCTTTATCCCTCAGAGACAAGAGCCAAGGCAGGTGGCTTCACTCACTAGGTGGCACAGGGGATGGTCCCTGCAGGGGAAATGAAGGGAGAGGCTGAGCCTGGGGAGCCGGCTGGGGCCTGTCCTTCTGAAGGCTTCCTGCTCCAGGTCTGGGCTCACACAGCTCCTCCCTCCCCCACCGCTCCTCCTGGACCCCCACCCCACTGGAGGACACCTGGGTCCCCCGACTGCTCACAGCAAACCCCGGGTCCTCCTGCTTGGCGCTCCTCACACCACCTGCCTTAGTCAGTTGCTGCTGCTGTGAGAGAAGGCCATGGACTGAGTCATTTGTAATGAACGAAAGGTTGTTTGGCCCACGGTTCTGGATGCCAGGAGGATCGAGGGGCCACGTTCTGGGGAGGGCTTTCCTGCTACATGGTGGCCTGACGTGGTGGGGGCACAGCATGGCGTGAGAGGGAAGGGCCTGAACTTGCCCTTCCTAGGAGCCCCCTGGGATGACCACTCGATCCTGCAAGGGCCACTAACCCATCTGACCACCTCTTAAAGGTCCCACCTCGACACTGGCACTGGGAAGGCAGGTGTCTGCAGAGCTGGAGATCAAGGGGCCTCAACAAACCAGGGACCAGGGACTACATGACACCAGAGCTAGAAAGAGGCCAGACCCGAGGACCTCAGAAGGGAGCAGGTGACAACATCTGACCCACCTGGTCACAGACACATCCTGCCATCGGCCCCAAGGGGAGGGATGCTCGGGATCTGAGCCACCATGGTGGTAAGGGCCACAGCCACCTAGGAGTGAACAGGAGGCCATCAGAGGCCACGTGGTCACATTTCCATTAAATGCCAGGAAAGTCAGGATTCTAGAAACTTCGTCAAGGGCGTGGCTTCCTCCAGCTGCTGTTCCCAGAAGACTCTGGGGCCTTCGTCAGTCACAGCTCGACTGTCACCTTGGAGTGCAGCTGGGAGAGAGAGGGAGGAGGGAGGGATGGAGGGATCAAGTGAGGGGTGGGGGATCGAGGACAGAGGGACCACGCAGCCTCAGCGCTCAGGTGAGGCAAGAACTGCTGTCCCCTCCTCGGCGTTCTCTGGACAGGACTCTAAATGTCCAGCCAGTTCTGTATATTTACACTTTGAGAGCTGGTGCTCCTTGGTGCTGGATGTGGGCACAAAACTCCTTCTAAGAAGCCAGCCATGGTCCCCTCTGTGAGGACTTGATGACTTTCTGGAGCCCAATAGGGCCCTAAGAGTGACGATGTGACGACAGCAGACGTGGCGCCTCCCCTGTGCCAGTCAAGGGCACAGGGCACCTGCTCCAGGCTGGGCCTCGTCCTCTGAAGGCCACGGCCCTCTGCTGGAGAGGAGGAGGGTGAGGGAGGACCAGCCTGGTCAGAGGGGGCTTGTGGCCATGTGCCCAGGCCTCTTCCCACAGGCCGTCCCAGAGAGGCAGCGCCAGGGAGCCAGAGGCTTTGTCCCTGGCCAGATGGCCGGTGGTTCCTGGCTGTCCTTGGCCCTGGTGGGCCTGGCCTGAGGTGAACAGTGTCCGGAGGGCGCTGGTTTTCCTTGAGTTCCCGTCTGGATGGAGCCAAAGCGGGATCCTAGGAAGAGAGATCTCATGTCACCTTGGAAGGGACAGCCAGGGACAGAGCGCTCACTTTACAGAGACCCCTGCCCACCAGCCCCCGGCAGCTGCCGCCCTGCACATCCCGAAGGCAGAGACAGGAGAGTCCAGCTCCTGCGGGGCAGCCACACAGTTCTGAAGGTGCCTCCCCACGGGGTCTGGGAAGGGTGTCGGTCGTGGGGGGGAAGCCAGGCCCCTGCCTCGGGGTAGCTGACCCTCTCCTGCTAACAGTAATTAAAAGGGGGAAAAACGCAATAGGTTGGGTCGGGCTACGGCTCATATAGAGCCCTTGCCCAGCGTGTCAAGGCCCTGGGCTCATCCCTAGCATCAGGGGAAACAAAACAAAACAACAACAAAAAGAAACGTACTCCACCAGAGTGCACCCCGTGTGGACCCTGAGGGCTCCTTGGCTGTCGCACAGATGCAATCCCCACAGCAGCCGGTCATCCTGGCCACTATCAGGGGAGTTCCGGCCTCAGCCACGTCACTTTTCTACCCTTTTCTAAGTCACGGCCTCCTGGTGTCCTCTCTGGGGGAAGCGGCCATCCTGGTTCTCATTCCGTGGGTCCTGACAGCCCCGAATGGAAAGATTCTGAGGCCAGCCGGTGGCCTTCCTGGGATACACATTGTCAAGATCCAGCTTATTTCTTCCAGAAAAACAGAGGCTTCATGAACTCAGGACTGACTGGTGGTTTATGTCTTCAGAGGTCAGGGGAAGGCGAGTAAATCATTCTTTCTTTTTAAACATAGTTTTGTTTTTTGGCAGCAAAAATGAGGCAAACTAGAAAGGGCATTAGACTTAACTGTAAAACAGATAGAAAATCCCTGATTTTTAAGAAAATATGTAAAACAGCAAGAGAATACTTACCAGAATGTGTTCATGGATACCAAATCTTGCCCAGACTAAAGTCGTTTTCAAGAAAGTTTTCCAAGCATTGTCTAAACTTGATACATTGCATCCAAATACCTTTAGTAGACAGGGACCCAGGGGGACCCAAGCCAGTCTTCAGGAAGGAACTCCAGACTGGCCTTTTGATCTCAGAATAGATGAGAAGAAAGCATTTGGAATCTTTTTTAAAAAATCTGTCAAAACTATCCATTTTGAAGTTTAAAAAAAATTAAGATTTTTTGCTCTCATGAACTTTTTTTTTTGCCAAACGTTCTGGGGAAATCCACGTTCTCTGCCCAAAAATCACGTTCTCTGCCCAAATCCACCTCCACTGGGCTTCTATCTCCAAAATATACTGTCTGAATCCCGTGAGAACTCAAGGGGAACTCAGGCAGCAGGATACACCCTATTCCCAGCAGGAATAATCTTAAACCTTAAACCTGGAACGCCCTAAACCCGATTATCTTAAACCGAGAACACCCTAATCCGCCTTGGTCCTTGAGCAAGGTCACCTACATTCAATGTCACTGCAACATGGGGTACGCTGGCAAGGAAATTGTCATACCTACTTGGCTAATGGCTCCCAGCATCTCCCCCCTTCTGATTAATTAAACAACAAGCAATGTGGCTTAAGGACCGTGCCTGGTAGGTTGTCCAATTCAACATATGGTTCTTACCCGTCATAGGAAAACTGACCTTTAGGCGTCAGCCTCCTGTCTTAGGTTGATACCACTGCAATTGGATCATACCCGTCACTGACTACCGGTCCAGCATACAGCCAACATTGAATTGACTTTTCTTCTTAAAGGAAAAAATAAACGATGAAGAGGCTAATGAATTTCCGGCATGGTTAAGCTGCGTTCACAGGAACAGGTGCTCCAGGAGGGTGTCAGGAGGGACCCTCTGCCTCCTGCTCTGCCTTGCCCTGGGGTCCCCAAGCCTGGCATGCTCCTCTGTCCCGGCACCTGTTCACAGCATCAGGAGCCCTGGGAGAAAGATGTTCCTCTGTCCCACAGTTTCAAGGAGACTCGCGGCGTGGGTCTCACGTGTTCCTTCGTAATCCAACTCTGTGCGGAGGGCTCGGACTTCCAGGTGGCTTCACTCTCAGCTGCTGCAGAAGAAGAATCCGAATGCAAACCTGAAACAAGTCTCCACTGAGTCGAGCTCAGCCCTGGAAGGAAGGAGCGAGAGAACTCTCCAGCTCCTGCCTGATCTTCCAGGGCCCCGCCTGGGAGGTGACAGAACAAAAGCAGCCCTGTAGGATTCAGGGAGGGGACCTGGTCCCACCCTTCATGGGACCAGTGTGGAGGAAAACAGGCAGCCCCGAGTGAAAGCCACCGCCCAGGGTGAAGTCACTTGAGCTCTTCTGTTTTCCTATTTCATCCTTTCTAGCCCCCAAATCCAGGTCGTGGGGTCACTTAGGAACTGACAAGTTCTTATCTCGGGCTCTGCCAGTTGAGGATCCTGCCTGAAGTCACCATCCAGACCATCAACCTCCAGCCACTAGGGTACCCTCCAGCCTGGTTTTGAGATGGAGATGAATTCTGGATCGATCCACTTCAGAGGGAGCTTGTGATTATCCTTGGGAACTGAAGCAAACTCACGGGGTAAATTCTGACACTGTCATGTTCCCCTCTCTTTGGTGAAACCACTTTACCTTTCGCTTTTCAGATCTCTCCCATGAACGGCATGATTCAAGACTCGTGTTCTCTGAACCTTGCGTTACTCAGAAGAGTTTCTAACTGTCCTATAATTCTCTCTCAATTTTCTGATGCATCAGCATCTAGAGCAGGGAGATGAGGAATCGCTGCCTCTTTTTTATCTGGCCTCATAATCCCCTCATTTCAGTGTGCCGGGGTCTGGTTTGACTCAAGAGGCACCAGTCTGATAGCCCCATTAAAATGCCGTCCCCTGGCGCTGGATTGGCTCTCTCTGCGGCCAGTCACTGGATCCCAGAGGTCACACACAAGGCTGGTGTATTTCTAAGTGTTCGCTGATAGCCGGACTCATTCCCAGGCCCTGAGTTGTCTTCCTTTTCTAAAAGAAGCCATCTGCAACGTTTTAGCCCTTGAGAGCAGTCAGCATGTTTAAAATCCTCACTGATTGAAGAATTATTTCAGACACTCTCTGCTTGATTTACTTGGATCTTACTGAGAGGGAACTATTTTTAAAATGAACGTTATTTTTCATAACTGACGCTTTTCATAACACACTTTTCACAGCGTGACTGACTTTGATAGTGCTAAGGTGCCCCAGGTCACAAAGACCCCTGACTCCCCAAGCAGACGAGTGAGGCACAGACAGACGGTCGCTGTGACCATGGAGTCCCACCCACCCATCACGGACGGAAACCTAAGTGAACCCTCCGGCTTTGCTTATTCTTAGTTGACTGAAATATCACTTTTCTGGAGGCCACCCAGCTGGGAAGTACGTTACTGGTCCCCCACCAGCTTTGCCGCAGATGACACCTCTGCGTGTGCGTCACGAGGGTCACTGCTGCCTCGCTTGCTCTTCAGGGGCCTGAAGCCACTTCTGCTGAAAACTCTCTCAGGCCTGCAGGTGTCCCCTGGGACGTGGAACAGGTGGAGACGTGGCCTCTCTGCTTCCTGTTGTGTCTTCCCCTGCAGCCCTAACCTTCCGGTCAGGTTCTGTTCGGCTCCGCACACGCACACAGACGTCGACCATGGAGAAACGCTGGGTCCAAAACTGTGCCTAGGTTCGCTTCTCCTAGACTTCCCCGGCCTTCCACCCTCTGCCCTGGGTCTAAAGGCACCTCCCAGTGGCCATGACAGGAAACACCAGGCCACCTCCTCCTCTTCCTGGGCCTGCCCCCGCCCCGCGTGACTCTGTCCTGCCCCTAGGACCTCCCAACCCCTGGAGCTGAGAGGACCGTGGGCAGCCAGCACCTCTTCCCTGGCCTGTGGCCACTCTTCTCCCTGCCTGGGTTCCTCCGTGGGAGGAGCTTCTGAACTTGGGTTTGGTAACACTGTCACCAACTGGCACTGTGCGCTGAGAGGATACAACGGCAGCTACACAGCGGGAAACCCAGCGTTTATCAACTACATCAGGTTGAGCACTTATTCTGTGCCCAGAAGCCCCTTCTAAGTGCTGATCCAGTTAGTCCTCCCAACCCCTCTGAGGAAGTCCCGTTCTCTCCTACCTCAAAGATTATCAGGAGAAACTGAGGCCCAGAGAGTGCACAGAACTGGCCCGTAGGTGGTGTAACCTCACCTGGAACCCAGAGCCCCATGGTGACCCCAACACACAGGGCCTGGGGAGAGAAGGCTCCGGTGGTCCTGGGCTTGGGGATCCCTTTGTGGCATGGATCCCACGCTGTCCTCCTCACGGTCAAGCCTAAACTCAGTGAGGCAGAGACACTGAAGTTCTTGCCCTGTTCTCCTGCGCCCCGTGGTCAAGTGGCACCTCTGACGGCAGCTTCCCCGTGGACCACAGAGGGGCCGAGAGCCACCAGACGCGCAGGGCAACTCCGGCTCCCCGATGCCTCTGTGGCTCTTCCCACCAGCCTGGCTGCTTCCAGAACCCCAGGAGCATCTTTTATTTCTTCAAGGGACTCCTGTATTCTGAATACGAATGTCAATGTCATTAAAACTCTCTTCTGGGTGCCCAGCAGGCAGCAGGAGGTGAAAACACACAGACACACATGCTCAGGCGCACACAGTCACAGCCATCAAGCGGGTTTGTCCCGCTTGGTGCAGTTGGAAGAGGCTGCACCAAGTTGTGGCCCCATCTTCTACCCACAGGGATCCCCATCCAACATCTGGGCAGCTGGCAGCCTCCGTCCCCTGAGCACCAGGAGGGAGGGAGTGTGCCACTTGGTGTGTTTGGGGCTGCAAGTAGCAACACAAAAGTCCAACTGCGCTAAACACTTAAGGGAACATTAACTTCTGCGTTTGGGGACCTCAGCACTGGGCTCTATTCTTCTTGCTTGTTTTGCTCTGTCCCCAAATCGAGACCCATCATCCCTTCTGACTTTCTTCAGAGTCTATTAAAGGCTGCTGCAGGACAGTGTGGCAGTCCAGAGGACAAGTGCACCCTCCTCTGAGGGCTGCAGACAGTCCTCCTGCCTGTCCCTTCAATCTGCCGTTAACAGGTAGAGATGCCGATTGTCAGACGACAGGCGGCCCCTCTGGGACGGGCGGGGGGCCTTTTCCGAGCTCAGCTCCATCCGTCAAGCTGAGTTCTGTCCCTGGGCACTGTCACATCCAAGCTGGCTTCTGGGCTTGCTGTGTCTTCAGTCACCTCCCTGACCCTGCCGAGTGGCCACCCAGAACACTGCCTCGTTTCCAGGGGGTCTCAGCTGCCGCCGCAGCCCGGCTTACAGCATCCACTGCTGCACCGCACGGGTTCCCAACCCGCCCGCAGCCAAGCTGAAAAGACCTGAGCTACAGGGAACACGGGGCCCCTGCGCCCCCCGAAGCCTAGGGAGCTCCAGCCGGGGGTCGATGCTCAGTGGTGAAGGCCCCTTTCCAGCTTTTTGTTTTATTCCCTCGAAGGAAGGACGAGGGAGGCCACTCAACTGGAAATCGACTAATTGGTCAGCCTCACCGTCACTCAGCGAGGATTTTCTGAGTCATAACCTTGTACAAAACCCCGTTGGGTGTGACGGAGCACAGAGAGAGACACACCGCCTGTCAATGACAGGAACAGCGACGGCGAGGCCCACCCTGTGCCAAGGACTCGGCCAGAGCTGGGAGCAGGGGGGCCGAGGAGGACCAAGGGCCGCAGGGGTGAGCGGGCCAAGCTCAGGCCCCTGAGTCCTTTACTTTGTGCTGGGCTGGACGGACCTGAGCCAGCCCTGAGCACCTGGGACGCAGGCAATGCCTGCAGTGGCTGTGGGTCACAGGCCACATGGAGACCAGGGCCACTCAAGGGACTGGGCCATGGGGCCTGTGGGATTCACGGCTGTGATGCTGCCCCCGGGTCAGACCCCTCAGGACAAAGCCAGCGCTGTCCCTGCTCACTCTGAACTGCTCTGGGCCTCCGCCTCCGGAGCCCTGAGAACTGGACACTGTGCCTGTCACTGTGAAGGAGGGGACAGGTAGGAGAGGCTGCAGCTGCTCTGGGAGCCCAGAGGGGAGGAGGCGCGGCCACCACTGGGGGATGGCAGGGGACTAGGGTTCCCACTGGCTCCCCTGAGAACTCTGGCACTCACTGCAGCCAGCCAGGGGTCTCGAGACCTGAGGACCAGCCTGCCAGGGGCTGGCTCTGCGTCACACGTGGGGCCCAGCCATGGGCTCCCCGTCCAGCAGAGGCCCCTTGTCACTCACGTCCCTGCACAGTGTGGGGGACTCGGTGAGAGGGGGAGCGTTTACTGTCCTGGCTGGTTCCTGTCTGGCTGCGAAGGCCGCAGCAGCCCCAAGAGTTCAGTGAAGGACCCATCGTCAATGGGTTGCTATGGCAGTAAATCCCAGCGCTAAGTCTCAGAAAGGGAGTGGCCCACCACCAGGGGCAGTTTTCTCTCTGGGACTTTGGCCAATGTCTAGACACAGTTCTGGTTGTCACTGGGTGGGGTGTCACAGCATCTCCCGCCTGGAGACCAGGGACGGTGCAGACACACTACACAGCTGGGGACATCACCCCGCACAGACTTAACCAGCTCCAGTGGAGGTGGGTAGGTTACTGGCTGGTACCGTCCTTCCTTCTGCGGCTCTCAGGGAGCTCTGCCTTCCGTCCCTGTGACCTGGTGGGACTTCCAGCCAAACTCCAGGTCCTCCCCCAGCCCAGCTTCACATGACACCATGAAGGGCCAATCCTGTCCTCTGGGAACCCGGACCACAGTGTCACGGGGTTCACAGGTTGCGCAGATTCCCTGTGATGGGGACACAGGCACCCAAGCTGCCCCGTCACCTCACCCCCTGAGCCTGGCTTCACAGTTCATTTCCCAGCCCTGTGACTTGCCCCAAGTCCCTCCAAAGACTTTCTTCAAGAAGTTGCATCCAGGTCCCAGAGCTGCTGCTGTTCCTTGCGCTCCACGCTGGACGGGGTCTGTGCCTGGGGCCCTCTCCTTCCTCCACAGAGCTAGACGGGCACTCCACGAGGACATGAGCACACGGTGGGCCTCGCCCTGATGGCAGCGTCACAGAGAGAGAGAGAGGACAGCTCAGCCAGGCCCACCGCAGACACTGAAGGCCATTCTCCGTCTTCCTTGCTAACAGAACTCTGCTTTTGCCCCATCTCTGGCAGACAACAAGGAGCTAAGGGAAGAGAAGAGCCTGTCCCTGATGGGGTCCCATGATTGGTCATGGTTCAAGGGCCAAGCCTGGTAATGCTCTGCCCCGTCACATGACTGGTTGGGTGGGTGTGTTCTCCAGTTCAGCCAATGGAAACCCAGGGTGTCTAGTAGAGGCCCCAGGAAAGACACCCCAAGACACACATGTGAACAATCCCCAGCTCTCCTGCTCCTCTGTTTTGGATACAGTCTGATGCTGCTTGAGCCATGGCAGCCATCATAGGACCCTGAGGCAAAGACCAAGAGTTAGAGGTGCAGAGAGAGGCCTGACAGACACCCTTGTGCCCCTGGATAACCAAACTGGAGCTGCTTTCTGGCCTTCCCGACAGACGAGCTAATAAATGCCTTTTTGACTGAACCCAGAGCTTCTCAGACTTTAATGAGCACCTGAATCACCAGGGCTCTCATGAAAAATGCAGCTTCTTCCTCATTAGCCCCAGGATGCAGCCTGAGATTCCAAGTTCTAAGAGGCTCTTGAGGCTGATGCTGGGGCTGCGGGTCCAAGGACCACACTTTGGCTGGAAGGGGGTGAGCCGCTCTTGGGGACGTCCTCCCACCTGATGCGAAGCTTCCTGACTCACAACCCTCTGCAGGTGAACCAGCCACTGGGTGGAGCTGAGTGTCAGCCTCCCACCAATCAGATGCGCTCTCCTCCCTCTGTGGGCGGAGCCAAGACCCTGGGGAGCGGGGCTGTTGTCCTTTGGGAAGGCGGGAAGGCTTCCAGTTGGTGGCTGAGAGAGAGATGGAGGTGGAGCCAGGTGACATGGACAGGTGTTGGTTTGGGGCTGTTCTGGTCTGTTGCCTCTTTATGGTCAGTTTGTCACGTGGTCCTGAAATTCTCATAAACAGAAATTGGTTAGGGTCCGGTGCTCCATCTAGGTGCACATTGCACATTTTCCCATCACAAATGGATGAAAATCAGCTCCAGAGGAGAGCTGTCGGCTGGGGGAGAGCCGGAAAAGAGGAAAACAGATGAAGGACGCAAAGCATGTGGGATACCCCGGAGCAGCCAGCGCCCCTGACGCCAAGGGCTCCTTTTGGGGTCTTCCTACATCAGTTATTGATCAAGCCCTGATCATGTCCTGGCGCCACCAAGACAGAAAGGGCACGGGGTCCCCGCCCTGGGGGCTCCTGAGGAAGAAGGCAGAGTCTGGGGGCCACCATGTCCCAGCTGGGGAGCAGGCACCTCCCGCCCACTCCCTTCCTGTTTGGTCTGTCCTATTGATGACGCCTGCTGTTTCCTGATTTAAAATAAAGCAGAAAGTTTAGAAACTGATCCCTAAGGTAGGTGAAAATAGCCTCCAGCTCCAGTGTCTTCCCTCACACGTGAAGTCCCCTTGGTGTGGAGCCAGGATTCGGATCCGCTCCTGGATGGTTTTATCCCATGTGGCATCAGGTACCTGCCCCTGGCCATCCTCCTGGGCTACAGGACGCTCCATCCCAGAGACACGACAGCCCCTTCGACAGCCCCCCACCCTGACGGCGAGGTGGTCTTCTCCTTGGTCTTCCCCCTCCTTCTCTGGTTTTTGGTCGTTATAAATAACCTGCCGTGGACACTCCAGCTGAGGATCTGGACTCCCCAGTGTGACTCAGCTCCCTCTGGGGGAGAGGGAATCCCTGACCACAGCAAGACCAAGCCTCGGGCGTCCTCAGGGCCCCTCTGCAGAGGTGAAGGTGGGCGGGAGGAAGGTTGTGGACCCAGGGCTTCACCCGGAGCGGACACAGGTTCCACAGAGTGCAGCGTTGGGGGGCTTGGGCTGGGTCCCACCCTCCCTCACCAGGACACACTGAGCCCCGGGCAGTGCTAAATAACTGGTGCAGACAGGTTTTCCTACAGGGAAGTGTGAGTGTGCTGAGGGCAGGGCAGAGGCTCTGGCCCCTGAGAACCCTCCAGGCACAGGCCAGCCCTGGCTCCGCCTCCTCCCACCTGGAGGCAGGGGACTGGGCACCTCCTCAAAGTCCCCAGGAGCGAGCTTCATGGGGGACATTTCTCTGGCCTGTTTCCTTACATCAGACAGAAGAAGGTTGGGTGACTGGATGTCTCCAGTTTTAGGACTGACCTCTCTAGGCTGTTTGCTCCAAGGAACCATCTAGAATATTTTAAAGCTCATTTTATGTACTGTTAAAGCCCAACCTTTCTAGTACTCTAAACTGAATCGTCCCTCGCGTGGTTATCCATGGATACTTGCTTCTCAGTGCTGTCAAAGGTGTGGTACCTTTCAGGGTGGGGCCAAGCCGGCTGCCTTCCCATCTTGGGTGGGCGTGTCCCTGAAAGGAGAGTGGACCCCACCCTGCCCTTCCCCGCTTGCTGATTGGCTGCAGTGGCTTCCTCCACCTTGTGCTCCTGCCTTGAAGGACACCTCGACACAGTCCCCAAGGCAAGGGACGCTGAAGGAAAGCTCCCAGTGGTGAGCCCAAACAACCGCTTCCTCTTTCTAAGCTGATGGTCACATATTCTGTTGCAATGATGCAAAAACTAACACCTCCTTCCTTCTCTCCTGACCGTTGACCCTCTGGACAGATCTGTTTTCCCTCCTTTCTGTTCCAAAGATGCACCTGACGGTGATGAAGATGGTTATTTAATAATGAACTCTGCAGCACGGCTCCTGGCGGGGATGCAGTTGGATGCTCTCCAGCAAAGATGTCAGAGGGGAAAAGGACGTGAGTGTCCAGAGGGCACGGCCACCCTGCTCTTTTCTTGTCACTAGGAAGAGGCAACTGGAGTCTGACAAAGGCTTAGTGAAAGGCGCTGGGAAAGCGGGTGTGGGCTGGCTCAGCGCTGCCCGGCTTCCTCTCCGTGGGAGCAGCTCCTCGGGTCTTTAACGCCTGATGAGAGAGGAACAAAGCCATAAAACACAAGAACGCTGCCGTTGCTGGGCAGTGGGGCCCACAGGGCACAGGCCAGAAGTGCCCAGGCTGCCCCTCAGGAACGTGGGCCAACAGCACCCGTGGGCAGGGACCCACTGTCCAGGGCAAAGCTATTCCAGAGGCAGAGGAACAGGAGGACCCTGCTGAGGGCCAGTGGACCTGGGTGCTGACAAGCATGGGGTTGGCGCCAGGTCCCTGTTGTCACATCTGGCTGCACGACAGACTCAGCTGCAGGCATCAAGAGGCATTCCTGTCCTTGTCACCTCCCCAGGGCTGCTGGGCTTAGCACACCTGGCCCAGGTGTCACCTTTCTTGGCTCCAAGCTAAGAGTGGTCCCGTCAGTGGCATTCCACTTCTCATGGGGAACAGCACAGCTCAGGGGACAAGGCCAGCCATGCAAGCACATTTCACATCTGTCCTCATCCCACGGTCACCAGCCAAAGCAAGTCATATAACCAGGGCCAACACCAGGGGACAAGGAAAGTGCCCCGCTTCTGTAGGAGAAAACTACAGTCACACGATGAAGGATCCGGGTCCGGGGAAGGTGAGGAACTGGGATGACGTCACCCACCACAGGGTTCAAGGTCCCATGGCTGGGTAGAGGGCACAGGCTCACACCCCAGGATCAGCCCCGAAGGTCTTCCTCATTCCGCTGAAGCCTTCTCTCGTGGAAAGAGGGCGGAGACCATCAAACTGCACTGTACGCATCTGTGACGAGGTTCAAGTGAGCAGGTGGCAGGAGTCACCTGGAGGAGCCAGGCACGGGTCAGCAAACTGTGTCCGCCCCAGCATGGCCATCAGTGCCCGCGTCGCACACATTCCCGCTGCGGTCACCCAGACTTCATTTATTTTCTCTTAAAATAGGGAGAGTGGAGTATCAGGGAGCATAGAGAACAGGGGAGGGGCGCTGGGTGGCACATCCTGGATGGAGCCTCCCCCTCCCCCCACCCGCCTCTGGGCTTCGCTCTCACCCTGAGAGTGAGCGGAACCCAACGTCATGTTCCTGGTCCCAGTCCAGCAGGCTGCGTTTCCCAGGGGCTCAGCACAGGGCTGGCACGGGAGGGCAATGATTCAGGGGACCCATCACCTGGGGTCCTGCAAGAGTCACTCCCTCCCAAGCCTGGTCACCCATATGCTGATGAGGTGGCAGAGCCAGTCGGGCCAGCAGAGGCCCCCAGCTCTCTCCATCCTTTCTCCATCTTCCAGAGGTGACCAGGGCAGGCCCCACCCAGCCCAGACGCCCTGTGTCCCACCGAGGGTGGGAGGCACGTGTGTGGCCACAGGCAGGGCCACTGGGGTCCCTTTCTCCCTGGAATGCTGACCTCAGGGTGTTGGAGACAGGTCCCCTCTCAGAGGACAGTCAGGGGCTCCATCCGTCAGCTGCAGGGGGGCCTCTGCTGGCTCTTGGTCCAACTTCCCAGGGCCAGACCTGCCCTGAATGATGTCACTCACAGACCCGGCACAATGACCCACAGTGTCACTTCCAGGCCCAGCACGACAGCCCTCCTGCCCAGTGCTGGGCTCGGCCTCCACAGGGGCCATTCCCCTAAAGTGGTCCCAGGATCACCTCATTCAGTTCCAGTTCCCAGGATGTCACACTGTGAAAAGCACCAACACACAATGGCCACACGTGAACTGGTCACATGTAAAGGACACTGCAGCGGCAGAACGTGTGTAGCTGTTGCGACCTGCAGGAAGTGTTTGTGGGGATTTATGGGCTGTGACGGATCACCGGCCTCCCCTGCTCCTAGGTGACAACCAGGAGAAGTGGTCACAAGAATCACGTGGTACAAGAAGACACACTATGATCTTCCGGGGGCCGGGTGGAGACCAAGCTGGACTGTGGCATGAATGAGCTTCCCAAAGCGACCTCCACGACCAGGTGGGGACACGCAGACCTGAGAGCACCAGCCGGGTCCTAGGGGGCCAGCTGCTCTGCTGCAGGGAGGGAGCCGCCGTCTTCGGCCCCTGCTCTTCCAGGTGGGAGGCGAAGGCAACCCAGCCTGGGGGTCTCAGGACAACCCCGTGCCCCACACCCCCACACCCCTCGGCCCAGCCTGTGGGACATCTCCTCCCAACACATGTCCTCCTGACCACCCAGGAGGACCACAGTGACCCAGAGCAAGACTGTGGACTCAGGGATGCAGCAGGGAGAGGCTGCACCTGCCGCAGACCCCCGGTTGGCTCCCACCTGCTTGTGGGGCCAGGGGAAAAGGCACTGAGCCCTCAGCTGTCGCAGGAAGAAACAGGTTCAGTTAAAAGAACAGGAGAGTGCCCACCTGTTAGGGTCTGTAAACAAGTCAGGATGGCGCCTGGTATTTTGCCAGGGGGAGTGGTTTGTGAGGTGGCACCAGTGAGCCGTTAAGTATGGAGATTCCTTATTGGTTGACTGCCGTATCTAGTTTATGTTAATTAGATAAGCTGTGTGGAATGTATTTATACCTCTGTTGTCCTACAATAAACGGCTCCCACTCCTGCTGTGTCAGTCTACACAAGTTGCTCGTCACCCCCCCCCCCCGGTTATTTTGCTGCAGCCGGACTGCGGCACCCACCTCACCCCGGACCAGCCATGGAGCAGGACACTGATGTGATCAAAGCTCTAAGAGGGCACTGGACGACTCTCCTAGGACGAATCTGCCACGAGATGATGGTCACGTTAGTGGCCACGGCACAGGCACTGCCCCCTCCCCTGCTCCACTGTGAGCTCCAACTTCAGGTGTCTCCAGGTGCAGGGAGGAGGCAGGAGGCGTCCGGCAGGTGAGCTGCAGGGGGCTGCGTGAAGGATGCAGCCAGGCTCAGCGGCTCCCAGGGAAACCGTTTCCAGGGGGAACAGTGAGGGGCGGGAGGGGGCGGGCATCGGGGAGCAGACGCAGGTCTCAGGAGGAGGACACGGCCTGGCTGCCCAGCTCTGAGCCTGTCTGTGTCGTTGCTGCTGATCCCACCCTCGACCCTGGGCTGGGTTGGCCATGTTACGATTCCTGTCACTGGAGAGAATGCACCTGCCTCTGGCTACTGGTCCCCAGGCTTAGTTGGTGGCCCAGTTGAAGGGAGGTGGCCTCTCGGGGCCTGCTCTGTGACTGACAGCAGCTCGTGAGCAGAGCCCTGTTCCAAGCCCGACCTCAGGAGGCGGTTTGGGAAGGGCTCCTGCCATCGCAGAGCGAATGCTTCAGTGGATTTCAGACTCCCATCGTGACTCTGGTCTCAATCCAGTGGCCTGTCCTGGTCAGTCAGTTGTCCCAACAGCATTTGTGGTGACTGTTTCCAGAACTGAGATGCCGATGCAGAGGGGGACGGCAGTGTGGCCCCGGGGCAGCCAGTGTTCCTGGTACCGGCAGCTTGGGAACCCAGAGGGGGCTCAGCCTAATGTTCGGGGGACTCTGTTCAGGGGCTGCGAAGCCAGTCCTGAGTGTCAGTGTCTTGAGCAGCTCAGAGCCGGCAGAGACCTGCCCTCGGCAGTGACATTGACTCCGAGTAGAGTGACCTGGAACAGGCCTGAGCCTGCTGGGCCACAGGGCTCGGTTCTGTGTCTCACAGGAAGAAGACGGCAAATCACAGGTTTCAGGTGATCGCGCTCCAGCCTGGCGGCTCCCAGAGGCGATCGACCAGCTGGAGCGCCACCGACACTTGATCAATCAGCCGTGATGCTGCCAGAAACGTAGGCACAGGCTGGGTCAGTCCTGGAGAGAGTGATTCCCTGAGGGACAACCAGCCCCCTAGGGGACATTGTCAATATCTGGAGACAGATTTAGTTGTCACAACCCTTGGGGTGGGGGTGCTGCTGGCGTCCAGGAGGTAGGGGTCAAGGATGCTGCTAAACCTCTTATAGTGCCAGGAAGGCCCCAAATAGACTCATCCTGCTTGACCTGTCACTAGGTAGAGCCACAGGGGACATTCCCTCCCACCTCTGGGTGGTGCCAGAGCTGTGCCAGTGGGACCTGACTCCATCGGGGCGTTGCTGGCCCCGTGCAGAAGCAGACCGTGCCTGGTCCTCGATCCAGGGCTCCCTGCCATCTTCCCTCTGTTTATTTCTTCCACTTTTGATTTTCTGGGAAATGGAGAAAACGCTCCTGCAGAGTCACTGAAAATACTGTTTTCTTCAGTGAAAGTAAGTGAATTGGAAGTGACTCCCGTAAATCAGAACGAGAATGAAGGGGGAAGCGTGAGACCAGCAAAACTTGACCAGCCCAGGAGAGGAGCCAAGCAGTCTCCAGACGGGACCAGAGGGTCCAGGAGAGCCCCGAGGCAGAGCTGCAGGGAGGCCTGGGGACCCGGGCCTGGGGACACTCCAGCTTCGCCACTAAGCAGTCAGCGCAGCAGCCAGCAGCCAGCAGCCAGCAGCATGGAATAGCATCATTGAATGGAAAACGTCAGAGGGCATCATTCGAGGTGAAGGGAGACCACGTTCTGTGAAATCTAGATTCGTAAGTTGTGTGCACATGTGTGTGTGTGTGCACGTGTGTGCGTGCGTGTGCACTGTGTCCACTGCCAATATATTCCTTAAAACGAGTCATGGTCAAAACAGCTCCAGAAACACAGGAAGGGGTGTAATGGTGGAGGGTTTGGGAATAACCAAGTATCTGTCAGCAAATTCTGCAAGAAAAAGAACAAGGGCCTTACAAACTCTGGGGGAAATGAGGCTGAATAAGAGAAAGCGCAGCCACGCCCCAGGCCTGGGCTCTGCACAGGAGCATCTGCCTGTCACTGGACCCACACACCCGGCTCTGTCCCCTTCCTCCAGGGGTTCCGGGGTCTGCAGAAGCTGGTGGCTCTACACACCAACGCGCGTGGGGAGCAGAATTTCTGTTTTAATGGTTGGTTGTGCACTGGAATGTGCAGTGGGGAGAAATGAAGCCTGTGGTTTCATGGGGGTGACAGACGAGGGCACAGGGGCTGGTGCCACGTGATGAATTTCCTTAAGTTGGTTTGGTTTAGAGAAAATGCAGGGCTGTACCTGCGTGTCTCTGACGGTGTCCCTCGGGGGAACAACAGCTCAGGGCACTGAGCCCCCCAGGCCTCCTTATAGATCCATGAGGACCCGTCCCTGGCCAGCCACACCCACATCCTCTTGGGAAAGGTGACAACGTGAGGGACCTGGGAATGGCAAGGCCATGGCAGTGAGGGGGTCCCAGGCACCAACTTCCTCTTGGGAAATCACACGTGATGGACCCGCAGGGCAGGAAACACGGCCTCCTCCCCCCGAGTCTCCTGCTGATGTGGAGGCCCGCCCCGAGCCTCCCAGGTGCCCTGGCCTGAGTCAGGCCCTGCTCCCAGGGCAGCCAGGCTGGTGGCCTCCTGCTGGAGACCTTTATCCCAGGGCCTGCTCCGCCAGGCTGTCCCTGACCTCTAGGTCACTGTCTGAGTCTGCCCACTGTGGCCTGCGATGCACGCAGACCCCGTCGTGAAGCCCCCCCGCCCCCACCCAGCAGCCCACACAGACCTTCCATTGTTCCCCAGGCTCAGACCTGCCCTGGCCTTTGGCCTCCACAAATGCCCACTTCCTGCTAGGGCCAGGGGTCATTCCTGAGCACCGACACCCCTGGGCCTTGTTGGGGTGCTCAGAGCTCCCCAAGTTCCTGAAGAATTCCAGGATGTGCACAGGAAGTCCAGCCCAGAGGAGGAACAGGGAGCCCAGAAGCAGACCAGCACAGCGTCACGTGGTGATGAGTGACTTGGGCGTCTCCAGCAGTGGGAGAGAGGGACAGTCCCTCTGTAACCAGGCCAACCCTCCCTGAGTTCAAGGACCCAGGACTCACTGCCTACGGAGAACAGGTGGGAAGAAAGGGATCAGTCCCCAGAGGCCTGGACGGGGACCTTCGCTTTGGCTGGGACTGACCGTCCCCCACGCCAACCTCACGCCTGAATCTGCCAAGTCTGTTCACTTGCGTTTGTTCTGTTTCTGAGACAGCGTCTGGCCAAGTGGCCCACGGCCTGGAGCTGGCCCCCACCCACCTCGGCCCCCAGCTGCTGGAGCACGGCGCCCCTGGAGCGTGACTCCCACCCACCCGCGTGTGGCCTTGGCCAGGCTCCTGCACCCTGCTTCCTCCTGGGTGAGGCGGGAGCGATGGCCGTCATGTCCCCTGCCCTCGTCAGAACCATGTGAGACAATGCAGGAGCAGAAGGGTCCCAGTGGGAGCCCCCATGGGGCCACCGTCGCCCCTCGGGGAGGAGTCCCTTCAAATTCTGGCCAGAGGAGGAGAACCGCAGGCCCCGGGGCTGGGAGAGGAAAGGAGCAAACCAGGCCCGGCCAGGGGCTTGCGGGCCTGGAAATGGTGGTCACGGAAACCCTGCAGGAGGGACAAAGCCAGGCCTGCTGCTGCCGGGACCCTGCACCTGGCCTCTCTCTGCACCGCGGGTCCTCCAGCCAAGGGCCAGGTGCCGAAGGGCCACGTCACAGACCCAGAAAGATGACTCGCGGCAATGGATCCCCTGGGGGTCATCACGGCCAGACGGGCACCATAGCAGGGCCCACAGGAGCCCAGGGATGGCGGCTAGTGCCACATGGGTGTGGGGGAGGGCTGGGGGAGACCAGCCGAGTGGCTTCAGAATGATCTGGTAGAAGGTGGGAAACGGCCTGACTGGGACGTCTTGAGCTAGTTTTAAGGGTGGCCTGTGGAGTGTCCCCCTTCCTCTCCTCCGTCCCCTCCTCGGCCTGCCCTGAAGTGTCCCCAGAGCCTCCCCCACCGTACCCTCAGCAGGCCTGGGGGGTGGCCCTCGGGGGCTCCACCGTGGCAGTGGCCACCCGCCTCCCAGTCTGTTCCAGAGGACGCGTCCCCGCCCCTCCCGCAGGAGAGCAAACGTCTTCAAGCTCCCCCAGAGCAGTGGGGGATGCTGTTGAACAAGGGAAATGTCCCCGACCCCTTTGCCTTTCAGGGACCCCAATCACGAGCTGGTTCAGTCTCTAAAGAGCCCGCACTCCTGAGCGTGTGACAACTTACAAGGTTATTTCTGAGGTTACAGTGGTGACATCCATGTGTGGCATCTAAGCTGGTTTGTGACGGAGGATCCAGAGAGCACCTGGCTTCTCTCAGTGTCCCTTTGTCACCAGAACCAAGGACTCAGCAGGACCAGACGCTCCCTGAAGGTCAGCCCTGGGGGGTCCCTGTCCTGGTCTGGACTGAGGCCACCTGGTGACCGGTGTTGGTCATCATGGGAGGGCAGGGGGGCAGCTGAGGAGCTGATGGAGGGGGAAGGAGAGTGAGTCCCAGCACCGTGGGGTCCCCAGGCCTCGGCCTCTCCAGGGCCCACAGCCTGGCTGCTGTCCCCTCCTGGCAGCTCCCCTCTGGGCAAGTCCAGCCAGCCTGGGACAGGCCCCTGACCTTGGCCCGGCTCCCGAGGCCTTGTCCCCTGGTGCTCTGCCGTCTCCCCACTGACCGGCAGCTGGGATGGTTTCCATGGTTCCTCGTCTTAGAGCACCTGGGGACACAGGGCCCAAGAGCTGAGAGCCCACGGCGGCCCTGAGACCCCTGTGAGATGGCGCCGAGTGACATTAATGCACTAAATCAGCAGCTTCAGCCCCAGGAGCAGGCTCCTCGCAGAGGCTGGCTGTTGGGTAAAGGCGTCATTAGATGTTTGCAAACATTCCAGGCGCTGAGGAAGGGCCTCGGGCTCTGACAAGTGATAAATGAGAAAATTAGAGGCTTCAGGAAAATGTAAATACCATCCTTTGTGAGTCTGTCCCTTGGCAGGAGTAAAAAAATGTTTCCTCAAAGCAATGAGGCGTTTCTTTTATTCTCCCCTCCACCAGGATAAATGGCCCTTTACACACGTTACAGATCTTGATTACGGGTCTCAGGCTGCCCACGCGGGGACCCAGGCTGTGGTTTCAGTGTTCCTCGGCCTTTGTTTCAGAGTCAGCTGTCAGGACACCAGCTCAGCTCTGCGGTGCCTGCCTGGTCCGTCCACTACATGCTCTTAGCCAAGGCCAACGTGACCCGACCACTGTTCCAAAGCCATCAGGCCTCCCTCTGCCGATGGGACTGTCTGGGCAGGGGCAGCTTCATTTCTGGGCTGAGTCCTCCTGCCCCGAAGCTGTGGAGCCCCAGGCCAGTGCAGAGGACCAGGAGGTACTCGCATCGTTCCCCAGATCCCGTGGTGACGGGAGCCAAACCGCAATGGTTCAGGTCCCGACTGTGCCCTGAGCCAGTGACTGCACCGCATCGCCTCAGTTTCCCCGCCTGTAGCAGCGGGAGGCCAACAGCACTGTCTACACGGCTGACACAAGGATTAGATGAGCTTATACACGCAGAACCTGTGGAATAGTGCCCGGCAGGCAGCCAGCCAGGGACCAGTCAGCCCGACACTCCCAGATTCTGGCCTCCCACCAGCAATGAGGGAGGCCAGAACCCACTGAAATAGCCATCAGGGAGGAGGGGCGCTGCCAACCAGGCTCTCGTGGAACGCTGGGCACAGTGGAGATGGGGCTGAGCCCGTGTGTGGACATGGACAGGCCGAGGTTCAGCCTCGAGGAGAGCAAGCGCAGGGCCCCGTGCACACAGGAACCTGAGCGTGTGTGTGGTCTGAAGCCCTCATGGCCATTCTGCATCGAGCAGGACGTTTTCAGACACACTTGTACAAACAGATCAAGTGCCCAGAGCCTCTCCCATCCACGGCAGCCCAGCAGCCACTCTGCCCAGCCCTGCTGCCCTCTGACACCTGCCTCTCCTGCAACACACCCTGTTCCTGACACACCACCTCAGCTGTGCCCTGGACGTGCAGCACATTCTGCCTCAGGCCTCCTCCCCTCCCAACCCTGCAGGACCACTGCTCTCCACGTCACCCCGCGACCTCTGCCCTCTGCTCCAACTCCACCGCCTCCCCAGGAAGCCCTCCCTGACCTCCCGCGCTCCAGGTCCCCCATCCCCCCCTCGCTGTGTGAAGCTGTCTCCCCTCCCCTCACCCCGGCTGTGCTCCAGGGGGGCCCTGTGGGCACACAGTGGGCACTGGACAAGCACTTGTGCCTTTCCGAGTAGCCATCAGGCCCTGGCATAGGAAAAGCCCCAGAGAGGGCCCTCACTCTGCCCAGCAGCCACCCCAGGTGAGCGGTGGCCGCCTGGGGTGGGGACAAAAGGACCCGGGCTCCTCCATCAGGTCTTGGTTTTCTAACAGGGGAATTCACTTAGGTGTCGCCGTGTCATGAGAATTATTTTAATTAAAACATAAATTTCATGCCATGTTCATTCCAGAGTAAAGGAGCAGGACCTTCAGTTCTCCTGATTGAGACATCTGACACCAGGCAGTGCCATCCCGAAAGAGCCAGCCTCACACAGGCCGATCTTGGTGCCTACGACGGTGACAGGAACAAGCCCTCCTGCTGCCCCTGCTGACCCCGGTGGGCAGTTTGCTGGTCTCGGAGGGCTCTGCCTCCAGGACCTCCCCTGCCCATGGCCACAGGGCCAGCTGGGAGAAGAGGTCACCACTCGCCTGGCCGACGCCGTCCAGGGGGGTAGCGGAGCCCGAGCAAGGCTCTGACAGCAGAAGTCCTGTGTGCAGCTGGGGACAGCGCTGAGATCTAGGTCACTGTGCCACGCGCCGGCCTCATAGTGAAGCCCCCGGGCGCCGTCACAGCAGCTGCGTTGGTTACGACCGGGACCTTTGGAAGCAGGGAGACCTGTGTGCCCATCCCTGCTCCAGCAGGCACCTGGGACCCTGGGAGGGCACCCCCTGGGGACACTGCACCTGACTGTCACTTACCCAGAGAGGCCACTTCCCTGAGAGGCTAGGGAGGCAACTTACCTGAAAGGCCACAACCGGGAAAGTCACTTACCTGAGAGGCTATTTCCTAAGAGGTCACTCACCTGGAAGTCCCTTCCCTGAGAGGTCACTCACCTGGAAGTCCCTTCCTGAGAGGTCACTCACCTAGGTCACTCACTTTCTATGAGCAATTTCTCTCAGGTCAGACATCTTGGTGAAGGTTCAAGCATGCGATGGCCTTGTTCCTGCTGGGCGGTCAGCAGACCAGGTCGTATTCATCACCTGGAGGCTCACTAAAAAGGCCGCTTCAGAATCCTTCCATATCCCCTGAGCAGGAACCCAGAGTCTGGCCACGCCCCAGCTGGGGCACCTCCCTGTGGAAGGGCCTCCTCCCTGTGGAAGAAGGGCCTCCTCCCAGCAGGCGCTTCGGACAGGGGGCTTCCTAGTCCGCTCCCCGTTACACGATTGCACACAGAATGGCAGGTTTTTTCCTGTAGCTTTTAGCTTTTACAGAATTCCACACCATTTCAGGCGGAGGTGGGGCTGCTCCTGGTGCCTGCATCATGGTGCGACCCGAGTTTCTCCCCCTCTGCTGCGGGTGGGGTCTGCCCATGCTGCAGCCCTCGGCAGCCAAAACTTGCTGCAGGTCTTGGTGGGGCCAGGCCTCCAGAGCTGCAGACCCCAGCAGCTCACCATGAATTTCTTCTTCTTTCTGGGTCTTTCTCAGTCTTCAAAGAATGAGCCCCACAGACCAGGAAGAGTGAGAGTAAGGCAGGACTTTTTCATGGGTACATAGAAATAGAACTCCCCACAGAGAGAAAGGGGTCCCCAGCGGGGTCACCCCCTGAGTGCTCTAGTCTGGGGGTTTATAGAGCACTTGGGTCAAAGCTATTGGTCCAAATTATGCTAATCAGGGTTTGGAAAAATCCTGACACTGTTGGTTAACTCTGGAGCCCAAACTCCCCTCCCAGTCTGCCCCCTTCCATTTTCTCTCCACTCGTCCGCAATCACAGGTTCCCAACAGGTTGCCATCAGTGGTGTGGGGGTCGGGCTTCTGCAAGACATCCACACAGAGCCCAGGCCTGGCCGATGCGGGACGGGGCCCACGGCTTCCCGACATCCCTCTGGCTGAAGGACCCACAGTGGGGTGTCGCTGTGCCGTGGGGCTCAGGGCTGCTGGGCAGGTGGGGACACTGCACCTGGTGCTGGCTCCTCCACCTGCCCACACAGCAGGGCCTTACCTGGGGCCTGAGCCTGAGGCTGCGAATGTCACCATCCTTCTGACCCTGGGCCATGTCCTCCGTGAGGGGCAGGGATGCTCCATCTGATGTTCCTGTGCCCCGACTAAGCGACAGCTTGCTCATTGCAAAAGTCACCGGCCACGAGATTGTACGCAGGGCTGAGCACAACAGCCGGGCCTGTCACCTGGGCCTCCAGTGAGGGTTTGGGAGTCTTCAAGCAGAAATAATGGCCACTATGGACTCTAAAGAGCTGTCATTTATCTCTGGGACCACATCCAGCCTGGAGCGGCCACAAGATGGTGACAGGAGCCCTGGCCATGTGGAGCTTTTATGCCTCGGCTGTCCACAGACGGAGGCCGCTGAGGCTTCGTGGGCCAAGGCACCTGGAGCTGGTGATCAGTGGGGGCACAGAAAAGCAGCCACCTCAGCCTGCGAGAGGTGGCGGGCAGGGCCTCTGCTGCACTTGGAGCTCACCGTGGCTGCTTGGGGTAGCCAGGCCCGGGGGGACCCTGCAGGAACCCTGTGGTTCAGTGGCCTCCCTCAATCAAAGCTGAACTGTGGGCAGGTGCGTGCTCTCCTCTGATGGAGACGGCTGCACCCACACCCTTCAGCCCCCTGACTGCACCGAGGTGGACCCCGCCTGCTGTCTGCCCCATGTGTTCCTTACTCCTGGGCCCAGCCTCCTGGCCACCGGGCCCACATGGCGTGGTTCTAGCCAGTGGGGTTGACGCGGATGTCTTCTGGGGATTCTGGGAAGCCTGCTTCTGTCCAAGCCTCTGCCTTCTCTCCCTGCCCCTTCCTCTTCTCCTGCCCGAGACAGACAAGTGCAGCACCAGCCACCGCAGGAGACCCCACCAGTGACGAGGAGGTTCAGGAGGGCGGCAGAGACAGCAGAGCCAGGCCCCGGGTGGCATCAAGGGTCCCCTGCACCTGCCCTGCCCCTATTGTCTGGAACAAGGCAAATGGCCTTTCCGTCAGGCTGTGGGTCCTGGCCTTCTGTGGCTTGGAGTTGAGCCCAGTCCTGTCTGGGAAAAGCATCCTCACCCTGCCCTTGATCACCCAGGTCCTGAAGGCCACTCACCCACCGGTTTCCATAGAGCCAGGATCACCACACTCATTAGTTCTAGGGCAAAGACCGAATGTAACTGCCACAGACCAGAAACCACTTCCCAGGTACAAACTCCAGGGCACCGGAAGCCTTAAAAGCTAAAGCCAGAGTTGAGAAACTCCTGCACCAACCATCTGCTTCCTTCAAGGTATTTGCCCCTCAGTCTGGTCAGCCTGCACAGGCCCTCTGGAGAAAGAAAGCCTGTGGCCTCCTCCAGCGTCCACCTCCCCTTCGTGGGACAGAACTCGATTGTCACTGGGGACAATCCCCTTGACCCCCCTCAGTCCATGGATTTGAGCTGAGTCAGGACCCGGGCCCAGGTGGGGAGCCGCGGGTACAAGGCAGGCCTGGCCCGGCCAGCACACCTGGCCTAGGTCCTGATGGCTCTGTGGACAGAGGGACCTACGCTGGCCCATCAGGTGGCCCTCAGGACTTCGTGGGATCTGCTCTTATCCCTGGATTTGAGCCTGAGGGTGAGAAGCTGGAGACCCGTGGACAGTCCAACAGCAGAGACACCAGTGGACAGCTGGGGCCACCAGCCCCGAGTGGGGCCTGCAGTGGGGCCTCCGCAGTGGGTGGGGGACACCCCGAGGCCAGCCAGACCCAGGGGCAGCATCAGATCACCAGACCCAGCTCTGCCTGAAGCCCAAGCACTGGGCCAGAGCCTCTGGATGCCCTGCTGGCTGAGCCACCGGGTTCCCTCTGTCACTTGTCACTGAGGGAATCCGCCAGTCAGTGGGGCTTAAATATCACTGGCCCCTGGGAGACCTCCAGCTGCCCAAACCTCAGGAACATGTTCCCCTGCGGAGCTTCCATCCCGACTGTCCTCTGTGGTCTTTGTCACCACCACCCAGCGTCACTGCTTTGGCCAAATTCAGGGAGCGGTCAGGGAGGCTCAGCTGGGGCTGCCTTTGCTCATTTCCAACCAGGGGACACGCGGTGGGCGATGTCACCCCTAAATGGTGCAGTTGTGCCCTGGGTGGTGCAGGAGTGGAAGTTCCTGTTCTCAGGGGAACCGTGGGATCCTGTTTCTGAGGTTTGGTTTCAGGAAAAGGGACCTGCCCTGAGTGCCCACTCCTGGGAGGCCAGGAGCTCTGTGGCTGCAGCTGCTCTGAGCACAAGGAGCTCTGCACAGGTGACCTGTGAACCTGCACCCAGCTCCTCCCTGGGTCCCGCCTGCTGGCCTGACTGCAGGCTCTGGACTTAGTACACACACACACACACACACACACACACACCCCGTATTGGTTCTGAAAACCCCTCACTAATAAATCACCCGCATCCTCACTAGAAGGACAGTTTAGCTGCTTTGTGGAGTTTCTAGAGCTGGTGACAGAAGAATGAATGAAATTATATATAAAAAATGGGCTTTGTTAATAGTGACAATTATTACCCTGATGTTGGGTTAAATATTAATTCAATAATCATTACTGTCAGCTCTGATTTGCCACCAGCTTCATCATTTTTGGGCACAGAGCTGGATTTATATCAGAAACCCCAGACACCTCGAGGTGACAGGATAGGGCGCCAACACAAAGCCCCTCACCCCATGGTCCAAGTAAGATGTCTGTGAAAGGACTCTTCTCAGAGGGCAGTCGGGGCCAAGGAACAAACAGGGACATCAAGGTCCGTGGATCGGCAGCAGCAGGTAGCTGTTCCTGTCCCCAGGAGGGTGAGACAAGGGAGGAAAGTGCTCCCTACATGACGGTCATCATGAAGGACCTGAGGGGCAGGGGAGCTGAAGCCAGGGGATAAAAGGACCCACCTTGTCACCCCTGCTGCCCAGACCTGACCTGAAGCCAGAGTCGGACCCCCCAGAGCAGGCAGGCTGGACAGAGAGGGCTGGACAGGGAGGGCTGGACAGGGAGGGCTGGACAGAGAGGGCTGGACAGGGAGGGCTGGACAGAGAGGGCTGGACAGAGAGGGCTGGACAGAGAGGGCTGGACAGACAGGGCTGGACAGAGAGGGCTGGACAGGGAGGGCTGGACAGAGAGGGCTGGACAGGGAGGGCTGGACAGGGAGGGCTGGACAGAGAGGGCTGGACAGAGAGGGCTGGACAGGGAGGGCTGGACAGGGAGGGCTGGACAGAGAGGGCTGGACAGGGAGGGCTGGACAGGGAGGGCTGGACAGAGAGGGCTGGACAGGGAGGGCTGGACAGGGAGGGCTGGACAGGGAGGGAGGGATGGGGCAAGACCCACAGGGGCCTGGCAGGGCTGGTGTGGCCACTCCAGGGTGGAGCCAGCGGAGGGGGACAGCGCAGGCCTGGGTGGAAGGTCCTCGTCCTCGTGAAGCTACTAGAGGAGCAGCACAGCAGCGATCAGGAGAATGGATTTCCCTCGGGAGCCTCTTGCCTTTTCTAGACAGCCTGAGAGCTCCAGGGAGCAGGTCCGTAGGCAGAACGGGCAGGGCCTTCCCTTCCTTCCCACAGCCCCACGGCTCCGCAGCAGCGCCAGGGTGGCCTGGCGGGGACCTCAGCCCCCAGCCCCCAGCTCCAGACCAGCCCCCACTGATGAATGCAGCTCTGAGCCCCGGCCAAGGAGCCCCGATCCCCAGGCACAGAAGCAGCCCCAGGCCACCGAGCTGCAGGTCACCCAGAGGCTCTGGTCCTGGTCCTGGGGGAGCCCTCGTCCTGGTCCAGGGGACCAGGTGGCTCCCTCTGCCTTCTCCCAGAGCCTTTCCATCTCTGCAAAAGCACCCACCACCAGGGGGAGGGACGGGAGAGCCTGAAGTCCCTCTGAGCAGAGCTGGGCGCTGACTGCCGGCCTCAAAGACGGTGTGTGGCCACTTCCCTCCCTCCTGCATGGGACCTGTCTCCCCGAGTCCCCGTCCCCTCCCGGCACGCGGCATCTCCTGACCCCCTGCCCTCCCTGCAGAGCCCCTGCTGCATCCAGGGACCCTGGGCTGTGCGGAGGGTGAAGCCCCACAGGGTGCTCCCTTCCCAGGTCACCTCTGCCAACATTTCATGCTCAGGTTCGTCACAGGGAGTGGAAGACGGTTGGACGCTAAGGACCCTCTGAGCCAACACGGAGGCCCAGGTGGAAGTCACAGCCACGGGCAGGTGTTCACAGGCCTCACGGGGGGCAGGTTCCTGTTCTGGGCTCTCCAGACGTTAAATTGAGCCAATGAAGCCATGACGGTGGCCCACAGGATCGTGAGCAGCTGACTCAGCTCCCTAGTGCTGTCTCTCGACTCCTCAAAGCCGCCTCCCTCACCAGGTGGCTCCACCCATCATTGAAGTCCTTCCTGTGCTGAAAAGACCAGGTCCCCACAACCAGCGGGTGCAGCAGGAGCTTTAGTCCCACCATGGTCCCCGTTCCCTCCCCCAGACACCCAGCTCGGCTGGAGTCCATGTCAGAGAGGAGCTAGCTGGTCAAAGGCAGCATCCGTGGCCCCCGGGGTCCCCTCCTATGGGACGGGCCCTGAGCCCCAGCTGAAGGGAAGGCCTGGTGTCTGCACTGCCCCAATCCTGCCATCCCTCGGGGCTTTGAGAACCGCACCTCTGGCTGACGCAGGCCCTGGAGTGGCGGAACCTCTGGTGATCATGGGTGACCCCATCCTGTACCTAGTGTGCCCAAGCCAGGGGGCATGCAGCCCAGATGCGCAAAGGGTGGGAGCAGAGAGGGAATGTTAGGGTCTGTAAACAAGTCAGGATGGCGCCTGGCATTTTGCCAGAGGGAGTGGTTTGTGAAGTAACGCCAGGGAGCCATTAAGTGTGGAGATTCCTTATTGGTTGACTGCTGTATCTAGTTTATGTTAATTAAGATAAGCTGTGTGGGATGTATAAATACCTCTGTTGTCCTACAATAAACGGCTCCCACTCCTGCTGTATCAATGTATACAAGTTGTTCATCACCCCCCCCCCCCGTTATTTTGCTGCAGCTGGACTGCAGCAGATGGTGGCCCATACGGGGAGCCCCGGGACACTCGGGGATAAGTGACGAAAAAAAGCTGCCCGTCCATAGAAAGATAGGACGGGAGCAAATCTGCTCGTCCCTAGATAGGGCGAGAGGAAAAATGGCCATTTTGAGAAAATGGAAAAGATTGATAGAGTATGTTTGTGTCTTGTTTTGTCTCAGTGTATTGTATTGTCTTTGTGATGAAAATATGGAAGGGTGTTAGGTAGATTGATAAGGGAAGAAGGCACCCCAGTGGAACCAAGAATAGTTAGGGCATGTGTTGATGGAAGTCCAGGAACTCTAGTCAGAAAGAAAAAGAAAGTTCAGAAGAAGAAGGATGATCAGGAAAAAAGTTGCAGCAAAAGGCTATTACTGAATACTTTTCGTTACCGGAGGGTGCGTGAAGCGGAGAGGCGGCTGCCAGTCATGGTGCAGCAAGGACTTTCCAAGCTGCGGCAACGGGCTCTTCCCCGCCCCCACCGGGGGAGCGGGACGCCACTGTGAGAGCCCAAATCCAAACCTGACCGGAGGCACGGTCTCGCAGGCTCTTGCTCCCTGTGCCTAATGGCAGTTTGAGTCCGGAACACTCCCGGACTCTCTCCGGGGCCATCTGGGGCTGCCTGGGACACTGCAGGCGGAAGACGGCCCATGTCCCTGAAGTTTGATCATTTCCAAGGCCAGTTACTACAATGGTTCTCCCACACCTGGAGGCTAATGAGTAATGAGCACCATTAAGGCCTATTTCAAATGTAAAAAACCTTGAGATAATGTACTAAATTGTTCAGAAGGTTGTTTTCTTAGTGGAATGCTACAGGATTTTCTTTAGCCATACGGAGTTCCTGCCTTCATCCCAGTGCCAATGAGGACGAGGATGGAAGAATTTCCAGTGTTGCTGAGAACCGGACGAGACTTCGGTGCCGCATCCAGCTAACGGAGCAGAGTCCGGCGAGGGACGGCGGGGTTAAAAATACACAGGACACCAAGGTTCTTCATCCAGGAGGGAGCATGTGCGCTCTTTATTGCCAAATTTGTTCCCCTTATATATCTTTTTAACAGCTGCGGGAAATTACTCAAAAGTGAGGAGGGAAGAGTAATAACTGCGTCCTTGGGTCACTGTCCCCTATCAGGAGGCTCGAACAGGTCAAGATGTTCCCGAGAGACACATATGCTCCAGGCAGATAAACAGGGAACCGCAAGCCCGCATCACGGCCTTGTGAGCTGCCACATTGACATGCATAACAAAGAACTGGGGGTTGAGTCCCCAGGGGCCAGGGCGGGCCTGCTACCAGCACTTCAGATCAAGCTAGCTGCCTGCAGAACTTACCTGGACTGTGAACTTACCTGGACTATGATTTACCTGGATTGTGAGTTAATCTATTGAGACACTGCTTTACCTGGACTGAGACAACAAACTGTAATCTACAACAAATTGTAACTCGGTACCTTTGCTAACGGTGTCATTGCTGGTATAATTTTTCCAAGGGCTTCTTGCATGGAGCCATCAATTGGCTTGGTATTATGGCATTTTGTATCCTCCCCTTCTGCTTGTAGCAGATTATTTATGGTATTTGTGTAAAAACCACTATGGTCGTTATTTAAATTAAACAAAAGGGGGAAATGTTAGAGTCTGTAAACAAGTCTGGATGGCGCCTGGCATTTTGCCAGAGGGAGTGGTTTGTGAAGTAACGCCAGCGAGCCATTAAGTGTGGAGATTCCTTATTGGTTGACTGCTGTATCTAGTTTATGTTAATTAGATAAGCTGTGTGGAATGTATATATACCCCTCCTGTCCTACAATAAACGGCTCCCACTCCTGCTGTATCAATGTACACAAGTTGTTCGTCACCGCCCCCCCCCCCCGCCCCCGTTATTTTGCTGCAGCCGGACTGCGGCAAAGGAAGAGGCCCAGGTCCTAGAGGGTCCAGGAGGAACAAGGAGGCCACCCCAAACTCTGAGCTACATCCCCGTGGCCCCCCCTCCATTCCCACCTGAACCCTGGGGCTCCAAGAGGCTGGGGCTGGACTCTGACTTGTGGTCCCACCCTTACGGAGGTGTCCCTCTAGCCCAGGTGGCCCAAGATGGCTCTCCACAAAGCAGCATTCTGGTCAGCAGGAAGGGGGACAGCAGGAAGGAGGAGACTCGCTTTAAGGGTGTGACCTGGATGTCACCCCCTTTCTTCCTGTTGCCTGGAGCTGGCTGTCCTGGCCGCCCACCTGCAGCCCCCAGGAGGAGGTGAGCTTCGCGGGGGCAGCCCGAGGTTCTGTCCGTATAAGAGAAGGGGCACGGGGAGCCGGCTAGATGTTCCTGCTCAGAAACATTTGGCTCGACAAATTGCCTCTCTACAGGACCACCCAGGCCTTGCCAAGTGGAGGGGATTTAAAACGAACCACAGCCTGCAGGGATGCGGCCACTTCCTGTCTTCTTCCAACTGGACCGGGCAGTAGCAGCTCTTTAGAACCCTGGCACGAGCCCTGCCTCACGCACACAGGGGAAACACCACCCTGTGCATCCCAAGGTCACATGCCTTCTGTGGGGGCAGAGGGGCTGCTCTGGAAGTGTTTTGGGAACATTGGCTCCGATTCCCGGATGCCGGAGAGCTTGTTTGATGGACGGCATGTGTCCGTCTGCCTGGCTGCTCACACTCGCACATCCTGCTGCGAGTTCACGTGTGGGTTTTCCAGGGGGAGATTGTGGCACGTGGCGAGAAAGGTGGATTCTGGAGCCCACCCTCAGGCCTCAGCCCACCACACCCCCTGTGTGGCCACCAGACAGTGCCCAAGCCTCCTGAGCCTCACCTGTGGAGTGGGGATGGTAACGTCACAGGGAGGCCTGGTGGTGAGAAGTGACATAGTCACGGGAAACCTTTGAGAAGCGCCTTGCAGGCAGGGACCGCTCGACGCCCGTCACTGGGAATTAAGGACAGGCAGTTAGTGTGCATAGGTGGTCAGTCGCATGGGGGAGATGAAAACTGACGTGGTCTGGGAAGATGGAGAGGCCTCTGGGGTTTGCGATGCTAAAGCCTCAGAGCGCATCCTGCACGGTTACCCAGAGATAAGGCAGAAGGAGGGCACGAGAACAGAGAATCTGAAATTTATAAAAGGGACAGGACACTCCCATTTCTTTGGATACCAACTCTGGGTCCCTTTCTCGGTGGAGAAGTGCATGTTACCATTCTTCAAATAAAACTCGCGGTCTAGAGTGGCCTCGGCGTCTCTCAGTGTTTCTCAGAAGTTCACCCTCCAACACCGGGAGAGAGTTCCGTCGTCACGGTAACCGGCAGTTCCACTGTGCCCAGCACCACCTTCCCCAGCAGAGCCACGGTGTGGTGGCCTCACCCCCATCCCTGTGCATTGGCCACGTACTGTGCTATATGTCACCTCCGTCACTGAGGCCCCCTCAGGGGATATTTAGTGTTAGCCCCATTCCAGAGAGGAGAAAATCTTGACCCGAGAGAGGCCCCCTGCCCCTCAGCCAGGTGCCAGCGGGTGGCCCTGCTAGGACTGCCACCCGGACTTGGATGCCAGTGTCCCCCATCATGTGCTGGGCTGTGCCTCTGTGCCACATGCCACCGTAGGGGGTGGGGACAGACAGACAGGTCCCTACCTGGAGCCTGTGCTCAAGTGGGGAACAGGGAGATGGTCCCTGAGTCAACCCATACTCAAGGTCATTCCAGATGGCCTGAGGGGTCCTGAGAAGGGGGACAAGGCGGCAGGCCAGGCGTGCCCAGGTGGAGCAGCCACTGAGGATGTGGTGCCAGGAAGAAGCTCCCCTAGAGGTGACCCTGGCAGAGCTGACTTCAGGGCAAGAAGGGGATCGATCAAAGGGCCGGCACCCTGACTGCCAGGGAGAAGCTCCTCCTAAGGCCCCGGACCAGGAATGACCCCGGGCGGGGCTCCCTCCTCACCAGGCTCTGCCATCAGAGACTGTGCTGCCCCAGGGAGTGCCGGGACAAATGGCCCAACCCAGGTAGCAGCCAGAGGCAAGTTACGATGTGCAAGTGGCTCCTTGTGGCTCCTTGACCAGGGGCTTGCCTTCCCTCCCAATCTCCCAGCTCTGCCCTGTGAAGCCCGGCCGTTGCCGGAGCCTCCTTCCGACGACTATTTGGTTTTCTTACTCTACAGATAGAAGATGAAGCGTCAAGATATACGCATAACGCGGGATGAGGACACCTTGATCTGTGCGGGTTGGTGCCTGACATGGTGCAGTTAAAGAGCAAGACGAAAACACGGCCCTCTCCAGGGAGAGCCAGTGGAGGAGGCACCTCACCCGTTAGTTATTCACTTGGCCTTGTGTGGGGTGTGGGTCCCACTCTGCAGCTGCTCATGACACCACACACTCACACACTCACACACACATTCACACACTCACACACAGTCACACACACTCACACTTACACACACTCACACACACACTTACACACACATTCACACACACTCACACATTCACACACACTCACACATACATTCACACACACTCACACACACTCACACTCACACATTCACACACACTCACATTCACACACACTCACACATTCACACACACTCATACACTCACACACACTCACACATTCACACACTCACATTCACACACACTCACACACACACTCACACACACTCACACACTCATACACACTCTCACACTCACACACACACTGATTCACACACTCTCTCACACACACACACTCACACACACACACTCATTCACACACACTGATTCACACACTCTCACACACTCACACACACTCACACACACTCTCACACACATACTCGGCCTCTTGTGTGTATTTACACTGTAACTTTGCACCCCCCCAAGCCCCCCCTGACGTCAGAGGCGCCATGATTCACAATGACAGCTCCCCTGGTATCCAAGAGACCTGTGCAGGCTGCTAAGTCACCGTCCCCCACTGTGAGAACTGTCACTAGATTGGAGCCTCCAGCTGAAGGAACAAAATTCCATCCCCAAGGACCCACATTGTGTCACAGCTAATGACCCAGTTAACCTCGGGCTAATTTCCTGCCTCTCTGCGCCCTGGGAACGCTGGTGTTTACTCCGCTTGGGACAAATCTTTATGAATGTGCCGGAGCCTGGCCGCTCTGGGCCAGTGTTTTCATGGAAATGGGCCAGGGCCCTGCTGAAGTCGCAGAGTGTGAATGGCCTCCCTCCTCCCCTCCTCTGCCTGATTTGCATGACTGAGCTTTCTGCTCTTTCCTCTAAGGTGCTTGTTGATTATTGATCTGTCTCCTATGGAGAGACAAATTATCAGCCCACCAGCAGTGGCCTAAATTTGGCAGAAGCCCCAGCTGTGTCTGCAGCAAACCAGAGTCAGAGGGTCACACTCATCCACAGGAAAATCCCAGAACTCTGATGGCCCAAGGACGCAAGGATCCAAGCTGCTCTGGCCCCAGCAGCGTTCTCAAGAGGAATCTTGGCGAGGAGAACTGGAGGGGTGAGCAGGGAGGAGAGGATCCTCCTACAATAAAAATCTGGCTCAATTTAACAAGAGGCTCAAAAGCCTCTTTAAATGAGCCTGCTGGTCCCTGGGGAAAGGGGTGCTGCTGAGTCTTAGGAAGTGGCTCTCAGCCAGGCACTGGGCTGCTGCAGGCCCCTGATCCCAGGGAGGCCGAGGCAGGAGGAGCACGAGTTTAAGGCCAGCCTCGGGAATTTGGTGAGACCCTCGGCAACTTAGTGAGACCCTTTTTCAAAAAAAAGATTAAAATTGAAAAGGGCTGGGGATGTTGCTCAGTGGTGAAGTGCCCCTGGGTTCAATCCCCAGTATGTGTGTGTGTGTGTGTGTGTGTGTATAAAAGTGGCTCTCAGCTCTTTTGAGACCTGATAGCATCTTTTTTTCAAGCAAATATCGTATCATTTCCACTTTAGTTTAAATTTTGAGTTGAAATTAATTCTTGGGTAACAGCCTACTTACACATCTTTTTAGAAATTCAGTGCAGTGCCCTAATTATAATATAAAGGCAAATGTAAGAAAAGTAGTTTGCAATTAGGTCACACCTGTCCCAACATTCAGCCGCTCGGGCGTTGGGATGACTGGTTACATGGCCGGTGACAAGCACGCGGAGGAGGCCCCTCAGACCCAGGGGGAGGTGCCTGGTGATGTCACCCTGGCAATGTTCTGCACGAAGCTGCTACAGCTGCCCTGAGTTCACACCAGAGTCGCCATCCCAGGAACAAGGGGACGGCAGGACAGTGCCCAAAGCACGGTTTCCAGGTGAAGCGGGTTTTTCTTTGGGGTTTGATGGCTGTGGGTAGAAGACCCGGGTAGGAAGGCGGCGAAGGAAAGGAAGGGGACTGTAGCTGGGGATGTGAAGCACCCACCCCGTAACCTGGGCCCGACCCGCTGGGTCCTCTGGGCCCGTCACTCCCAAAGCTCTGAGAAATCTCCACGTCTCAGCCTCACTGTGAAGTTACTCATCTCTGAAAATCGCCTCCTGCTGGCGAGATCACCTGCGCCCTGAGCCGCACCATGCCGCTGAGATCAGGCAGAGCGCAGCAGGTGTAGTTCAGAAACCTGCGGCCACCTGCAGAGGAGGCGGGGTCCACAGGCAGATCCCAGGGCCAGGGACACCTCAGGATCTATGATCAAAGAACAGAGCTCAGCAGACGGACGTCACCCCACGTGCTCTCCCTGTGCCCACCTGAAACGGCTGAAGGCAGGGTCTTCCCTCTGAAATAAGAATAAAGTCCCCCCTGCTGAGGGAAGGGAGCCCAGGGGCTGTGACCCCCCCACACACAGCCCACCAAGGAGCAGCAAAGAAACAGGTGAGTGGAGAGGGAGGTCACCCCTGCCCCTGACCTGTCCAGCATGGACAACTGGCTGTATACGTGCCTCCCCAGGCTCTCAGTTCTGTAAACTGCATCTGCCCCTTGGTGGGGAGAAGCCACCTAGCTGCTTGTCCCCATTTTGATCAAACTGCATAAATTCCTTTTTCTATGCGGGTGGGGGACTGGGTCTAGCCAGCCAGGATCCAGACAGGGTCCCTGGTCAGGTTGCTGGTAACACACCTATCACAAGGTGTCTTTTAAAAGCCAGCTTCACCTTGTCACCAGGGAGCATCGCAACCCCCCAGAGGCCTCTCCATCTTCCCAGACCACGTCAGTTTTCATCTCCGCCATGCGACTGACCACCTATGCACACTAGCTGCCTGTCCTTAATTCCTGCTTCCCAGTGATGGGCCTCGTCACCAGAGAGCATTCTGTGCAGTCACGGGCTGCGTGCCATGTTCCAGTCCACCTCGGGCCACGCCTCACCTGGTGACATCACACCGTGAGTACACCCTGCAAAACAACAAAGTTGCCTCATGACCGCACGTTTCTCAGAACGTCTTCAGATTCTGCCATCGACCGCGACTGTGGTCGGCACTAGGAAAAAACCTTTGAGGATTTCTTTTTCAAAGAACATATAACGGTGGGGGGTGCCTCGGTTTCTGCGGGATCAGGACGCTGGGTGAGAGGACACGTTCGGGTCTAAATTAGAGAGGCCCCAGTGGTGGATTCCGCCCAGGGCAGGGCCAGCCAGGATTCCTGGTGGGGCCAGGAGTGACAGCCCAGGAGAGGGTGGGGCTGGGGAGGCCCTCGGTCCAGGAGGAGGGCCAGGGTCCTCGGTCCAGGATGGGGGCAGGGCTCAAGGGCACAGGCCCCGAGGAGGAGCAAGCTTGGCCTGGCTGTCCCCAGTGGACGATAACAAGGTGACAGTAATAATGGCCGCTGCTCTCCTGCAGCCATGACTGCAGCCCCGCCCTGTCCTGGGCACTGTTTGCAGAGCCTCCCAACAGCTCCCTGAGTCGGCTGTCCTCCCGTCCTGGAAGAGGAAGGAGAGGCAGCGCGTCTTAGTCAGCTCTTCACCCTGGGCCAAAAGACCCGGCAAGAACTGTTCTAGAGGAGGAAGTTTACTGGGGCTCACAGTTTCAGAGGTCTCAGTCCACCGTCGGGCAGCTCCTCTGTCCTGGGCCCAAGCGAGGCAGGGCACCATGGCAGAAGGGCAGGGGAAATGGCCGCGGGCCTGGGGGATGCACTCACCAGGCTCAAACGCACACTCAGGGCCAAGAACAGCTTTGTGTCTAAATCATTTTGCCCCAAACTTGTGGGTGTTTGTCCTCGCAGCCGCGTGGGCCTCTGTCCTGCTGGTGTTTGACCCGATTGACCCACACAGGGCCTGCGGCTACCTGGCCGCTGCCCACCCTGCCCGGTGCTGGAGCCCTGGGCCTGCTGGTGGGAGGTCCACACTTGCTGGCGTGAAGCAGCGTGGAAGTGAGCCCACCTCTTCCTTCTGATGTCTTGGCATTGGGCAGTCTCAGGTGACAAGCCACGCTGTCCCTTCCTCTCTCCACACCAGGACTGAAAGCCTATTTGTGCCCAACGCCAGGAAAGTGGAAATTTCCCCAGGCCTGTTTCTGGTGCTTAGAGAGACCCCGGTGGCCTTTCCTATTGTTCTTCACCAAAGGAATTGGGCACCTCTGTTCGGAGCTCGCCTGGTGAGACCGCGACCTAACCCTTGGACCTGGTTCCCCCCGGGAGCCTTGGCTGGGCCGAGAGGGGGCCCGGGCTGCGCTGGGGGCCCTCTGTATGCATGTTTGCATTTTCTTCCCTGAGACGTGGCAGTCGCGGTCCTGCGGTCCCTGCAGCGGGACAGGCACATGGAGAGCCACCCAGGAAGGTCTGTCACTCTGGGGAGTGCCAGGCTCTCTCCAGCAGCAGACCCCCGCCCAGCCTTCCTCTGCTAGGAAATACTTCTGCCTCCAGGAAGTAGAGAAGAGGCCAGTGCGGGCCTCGGGCGGCCAGCCAGCTCTGTGAAGCCTGCCCACCGCATCAGCTCCAGATGTTTTTCGTTCAAAATAAAACATGGAGTGGTCAATGCCCCTGTGACCTGCCCTCCGCAGTCCCGTCTCTGTCGGCCCCAGGGATGCACTCGGGGCGTCCATCGATGCAGGGCGTCGTGGTCTGCCACACGCGTGGGCCTGTGAACGCCACCCCGTAAGCCACCCAGTTGGCGTGTTTTAAACCATGCAGGGGTCACACGGCGCTTCCCACAGATGGCTCTTGTCTGAACTTGACTCCCGTAGGGCCTCCTGCTGGACGGTGTGTGACCATCAGATCAAGACAGAAGAGCCGTGTAGAACAGGGCAGGACGGGCAGCTCGGGGGGCAGCGGGGAGGTGCGGGGGGTAGGGAGGGGGCTGTCATCCAGAAGGTGGTCAGGAGGGCACGGGTCAGTGGCCAGCTCCACCCAGTCCACTGGAGATTTTCCCCGCACGAAAGTCTTGTGTCCCCTAAAACAAGGGAGCCCATGAAGTCGAGGGGGAGCACAGGCAGGTCCCCAGCACAGCTCGCGGGCACGGACGGGCACTGACGGGCATGCCAGACGCCTCTGCAGATCCCAGTGTCACTCCTGGTGATGACGTTTTTATAATTGTAGAAATCTGTCCATCAGGAAAACTGACTTTTTGGGTGATCATTTTGGTGACTTCTACACAGAGACTTGTGTGACCACCACCAAGGACAGAATCCAGATCAGCTCTGCCACCCCCCGAAAGCCCCCTGGTGCCATACCAAGCCGCCCGCGTACTGCAGCTCGCCCAGTTCTTCTGCACACTCAGGAGAAGCCAACCCCATACGACTTCTTGTTTCTCTCTTAGGAATTCCCTCGTAGTGGACTAATTTCTTACTCTTTCCATTCTCCCCCTTTCATGACAGGTAAGCGCAGCATCCTGATTGCCTTTGTGCGTAGAGATCAATTATAGCATTTATGACCTTCTCTGTAGGAGAACAACGAAGCTCTTCACAGGGGGCGGAGGGTTGCGGGGTTGAGAACCCTGGTCCCCAGGAAATTCCACCAGGTCGTCGGCAACTGCACAAGGTGGGCTTTTTCTCCTTTGAGTGGCCGCCAGCAGCCGGTGTGGCAGGACTCGTAGGAGGAAGACCCAGGTACAGGGCAAAGGGGGCCTGAGGACCCCACGGCTGATTCACTGTGCATCTGCGGATCTTTCAAACCAGGCCTGGCGCTGTGTCACCTCTGGGTCCCTAGCATGTCTGCTGTCTGAATGGGTCGCCGTCTTCAGGTCCTCCCCCTTGGACGGCAGTAGGAAGGATTCGACAGGTGGGTCCCACAGGTGTTGGGGTGACCGCAGGTGTTGGGGTGACCACGTGGCCCCTGCAAGATGGCAAGGGTCAGTCTCTTGGTTACGGGCTCATGGGAACACCCAATTCAAAGAGGCGATTCGGATGAGTCTGAGGGATTTTTTAGAGCGATTTTAGATCTGTCCAAAACTGGGGCAGGAATGGAGGACTCCTCCTGTCCCTCTGAACTGAAGGTGGTTTTACTTAGTGAAAGCTTAGACGGGTCCAAAGGTCCGGAATGTTCCTTTTAAGTTTCACCCTTTGTGTTTCTCTTCACAGATGGAAACAGGAACTCCCCTCCCACTCGGCCTGGCTAGCTGGGACAATAACGAGGATGGGGACGATGGGAAGGGCTTGGCATCCACAGCGCCCTGCGTAGGGACAGGGACGGTAAGGTCCACGGGAAGCTCCCCTGGAAGATCCATCCCAAAGACCAACTATCCAGCCCACCAGGACACAGGCGGAAGGCTGGCCATGCCTTGGGATTCTGAGTCCCATTTAGTCCAACCCCCAGCCCACTCAGGCCACGGTGTTTAGTGAGCACCTGCTACGTGAGGGGTGTGGGAACTAAGCGCCATGGACCCTACAGCCTGGAGCAGTGACAGGTATCAGGAGGTGCGCTGTCACACCTGTGTTCTGGTTGGCGTGGTTCTCATTCCTCGCATATCTTCCAAGGAACGCTGCTCTGGAGGAGAGACCCTTCAACCCTGTGCTCAATTCCTTTGGAATTCTAACAATTCAGTCCAGCACACCTTTTAACCCTGCTTATACTGTTGCCCCAGGTGACCGAGACACCTCAGAGACCAGGCCAGTGCTGGGGGTCACTGATGGCCCAGCCTGTGTCCCCCCACTCCTCCCCAAGACCCCCAGTCCTGTGCTTGCTTGTGCAGAGCCTTGGGTTCTGTCTCAGCACCACAAAACAACAACAACAACAACAGTAATAATAACAACTATCCCGGGGCCTCCTAGGATGAGAAACCCACAAGGTGGCTTGAAACAGACCAAAGCTCTCCCTGGCTCTGGGCAACTGGTTACTTAAAAGTACCTCTTTTTCCTAGGACATTCTGTTTTTAAATTAATCAACAGACTGATTTTTTGGAGCGATTTTTAACTCCACAGAAAAATGGAGCAGAAGGACCAGGGTTCCCACGCACCTGACCTGTCCTGCAGCGGGCGTAACAGAGACAGGTCCTTCTCTCCTGTGACCCTGCCGTCCCAAGGTTCTGCTTGTGACCGGCACTGGCCAAGAGAATGAAATGTGATTTTATTTTTTCTTTTTAATCAGACTTTACTTTTTAGAGCAGTCTCAGGTTTAAAGACAAAATCTGTAGTGAAGGAGGCCAGCGTCCCCAACCCCAAGCCCTGCCCCCCCCCCTCAGTTCTTAGCATCTGGCAGAGAGGGACGTTGGTTACAAATGATGAGTCAATACGGGTCCATTATTATCAACTAAGGGGTCAGTCTGTGTTGGCTGTTCTGTGGGTTTTGATAAAGGAATTGTGACACTTTCCCTCCATTGTGTATCTTGCAGAGTGCGCACTGCCTACAAGCCCCCAGACCCCATCTCTCTCCCTCCTTCCCCAAGTCCCTGACAACCGCTGATTTTTTTTAAGTTTCTATAGTTTCCACCTTTATGAATCAGCGCGCCTGACCCAAGTCAGTGACGGACCCTGAGGAGGTAAGAGCCCCGGTACCCTCTGTTTGACAGTTGTGCGTGCACATTGGTGCAGGGGGACACGTGGAGCGAGAGAGTAGAAAAGGCACGGCTCACCCCACTTTACCCCCTCCCACATTGAAAATCAGCCTAACTTCCTCAGACCCCCACCCAGGAACCGGGATGTGATGGAGACCCAGAGGACGTCATCAACGGCGTCAATCCTAGAGCCAGGCCCACGGAGAACCTCGGGAAGGGTTCCTTTGCTCCACACTTCACCTGTATTTCTGTGTCCCATGGAGTTCCCAGTGCAACCCACATGGATTTGTTTTCTTTGTTTGTTTGTTTGTTTTTTTTTTGGTGCTGGGGATTAAACTCAGGGACTCGACCACTGAGCCACATCCCCAGCCCTAATTTGTATTTTAAAGAGAGAATGTGCCTTGGTGCCAAGGCTTGTCTGCTGGATGCCCCCCCCCACACACACACACACACCTGCACCCCTCCCTGCAGGGAGCTCTAGACCAGGAAGAGACCATCTTCCACAAAAACGCAGAGCGCTCCACAGCCTCATGGTCACGGATGCCGAGCATAAGTAGTGACAGCAGCTTGCCAGTGGGCAGGACTTGGCAGAGAGTCCCCATGCAAATCCGCCGCCACACCAGCACGCTCCGCACAGGGCTGTGAAATCCGCCTTCACTCGCTCAATTCACACCCTGGCAGAGCTGCCAACAGCTCTGTGCATCTACGCAATAACCCTCATTCTGTCACCGTTTCCATGACCTTCACACACCCTCTGACAGCATTTTTTTTTGTTTTGGGGAAGTGGGGGCTACCTTGAAGAAATTAAAATGTCCAATTCTGTTGGGGGAGATCTTAGGTTCACTTTTGCTTCATCGTCTCCTTCGTTTTGTGACTGTGAGCTGCGGGAATTTTATTTTGTCTTTGATATTCTGCAAAGCTTTCTCCAGCTGTGATGCAATTTCTAAAAGCCAAAATGAGTCGTGCACACATTCCACACTCATGGCTCCTCTGTGAGGCCATCTCAGTGGCCCAGGGTGCTTCCCGGGAGCGCGGGGAGGCGCGTGTTGGCGGTGCCTGCTGAGACATGCTCTTGTCTCCCTGCAACTCACAGGACGAGTCTCCTCCTCTAGGTTTGTGCAGACCTGAGAGATGCTCTTCTGTTCTGGAACTAGCTTCAGGACACGGGGGAGGGGATGAATCTGAGCCAACTGGACCCATGGGAGGACAGGTGGGCAGGACAGGTGGGCGGGACAGGTGGGCGGGCGTGGTTCCAAAGAGGGAAATCTGGGGCAATTTCAACTGCAGAGTTATAAGCCCCAGAAAGGCTCTCCCTGGGGACCGGGTTGGTTGATTCAGTTGATTCCCCACCAGTGACTGAAGGGTCACATGAGATACTCGGATCAGAGGACTCAGTTTATTGCTCGTCTAATTAAGCTCCTTAGAATTCTCCTGATGCGCCTGGGTTCTTGTGGCTGCGCATTTTAAATGAGATTTGACATCAAGAGACCGACACAGTTTTCCCTGTTTGAGTCCCTGGTGCAGTTCCCTTCAGGCTCAGAGACTCTGGTGGCCGTGGCCGTCCTTGGCCTGGGTCTGTGACACTCCAGTCGCCTGCCTGGGCACCCGCCTCCTCCTGCACTGACGGCTGTCTGGTCCCCTTTGTCCCCGTCTTTCAGGACACCTGTGGTAGCACTTAGCCTCCTGCATGATCCCTCTTGGGATCTTCACCGTACACCCGGCCATGGAAGGAGCAGTCACTCTTGCCTCACAAGGTCACACCCATAGGCTTTGGGGACCAGAGGTGGACAGAGCTCAGGGGGGCCGCCGTCCAGTCAGTGCACGGTTCCCAGTCTCCTGTCTTGTAAGGTGCCAGGACCGGCCTCCCCCACCAGCAGGGAGGTCCAGGACTGCTGTGTTCACTTTCTATCCACGGCCATCACGGACGACCACAGATTTGGGGGCCCATGTTTACTTGGCGTGTCCCTCTCTGCCAGTCAGCAACGGTCCTGGTGGGTCTTCTCTGTATCCAGTGGGTCCTTCTCTTCCTTCGCCTTCTGGGGCCTCCACTGGCCTCTTGCTCACCAGGCCTTGCTGACCTCTGCAATCCCCCCCCCGCACCTTGGCGCTCCTCTGCCCTGCCCCCACCCGCCCACTCGCTCACTGTCACTGGAACAGGCGCACCTTCCAGCACATTCCCTCCTCCATCAGACGCCTCCCGTGGCCCTCCTGACCCAGCAACCTGGCCCCAACCTTACGCCCCGGAACACCAAGACGCCTTCCCTCGTGACCCACACCAGCGTCTCTGTAAAGGCCTGTGTTCATTCTAATGAATTCCAGGGGAAAATGTAATGAGAAAGTAAAAACCCATGCTTTCTCAGATGTCTATGCCTAGGATGCAGCTACTGGCTTAAGGAGAGAAATGGAATCCGTTTAAGGAAACATAATAAACGGATTAATAGACAGAATGCGGGTCAGGAGACCTGCTGGTGGGGGACGCGTCACCGGGGTCTGGAAAACCCTGACCCACAAGATAGACCCCACTTTGGTTTGGGACACAAGCAGGAGCTGGCCGAGCCTGTCCCCCGCTTGGCCCTACCTGCCGGTGACACAGATGCCCCTTTGGCCAGGGGCTCCTTGGTGTCCCTGAACTGACCGCACCAGGCTCACGGGCCCTCCTGCCTGTCAGGGCCCCTCCACCCTGCCCCCAGGAATCCCAGCCGGCTCCCCTCCCGCAGGAAGCCCCTCTGCCACCTGCCCTAACCTGTCCACCTCTGGTGCTGACGATTGGAGCCCCTCGCTCGGCCAGGTGGACACAGCCATCAGGCCCTCTTCTCTGACGAGTGTCCCTAAAACGCAGAATTTGCCTCTTACCACAGACGAGGCCAACGAGGCTCCTTTAGAAGGCTGCAGATCTCAAGTGCTCTCTCCTCTGTGCGCCACATCCTGCAGCAACAGGTCCCAGTCCTCTTTCCCACTAGCTTCTACTGGGCTGTCTGGGGTCAGGTGACTGCCTGGGGTTTACGCTGGCCAAGGAGAAGGGGGTTTGAACATGCCGACTGGCCAGGCCTGGGTCACCATTGCAGCTAGACCCGGAGGCTGGGGGCCCAGGGAGGAGGGAGAACGCTGGAGGGTAAAGTGAATCAGGGTGGGCTCCCAGGAGGAGGAGGAGACGCAGGGCTGACGGAAGCACCAGCTGCCCGTGAGGTGAGTGAAGAAGGAGAAAAGAAATTCCGTGTCCAAGCAAGAGGGCGAGGCAGGAGGTGGCAGGTGCGTGGGGACCGGCGACCCACCGGAATCCCTGGGCACTTTGTCATGGTTGCTAGTCAAGGAAACAATCATGCAGATGTGCAGCATGTGACACTGTGAACAGAGGGAACGCCGTGTCAAGTGGGCCGTGTCTGCAAATAGAAGGCGAGGGGGAACCACTGCCTGAGAAGGCGCCAGTCCCCCCTCCCTGAGGATCCCGGCCCCACGGGGAGGTTACGTTGTATTTACCTGGTTTAAATATTAAACTTTCAGCCTGCGGCTTAGCTCCTGAGACATCTGCATTTCTGTGCTGCGTGGACTATCAGGGGCAGGGGTCTCCTGTCCTCTCTGATCAGGCTGAAGAACTCGGTGTCTCTGCTTCTAGCTTCTGATGAACAAAGAAGCCTCCTGGGCTGCATCTGGTCCCAGAGAGAGCCTTCAACAGAGGGAAAGGCTGAGAATGAAAGCTCGGGTGTCGGCCGGGAAACTCCCAGTCCCCACAGGAGAGGACCAGAGAGGGAGAGAAAAGATGGAGGATCCAAAGCCCACTGCGGCCGCAGGAATCAAAGAGCACGGTTCCCCCGCTTCCTGTCCTACTTAACAGTTGTGAAATGTTCCCATGTCCCCACCTCCTGCCACTGTCCCTGCCCTCTGTGCCCCAGATATACGGGCCTCCCTTCTGGCCCTTCAGAGCAAGCCCGCTCCATTCCCTGGGCCTTTGTACTTGCTGTTCCCTCTGCCTAGCACACTGTTCCCTGTAATCCCTCCAAGGGGGTCCATTTTATCCTTCAGGACTTAGTGCACTACCCCCCCCCAGAAAGACCCTCCCAGACTACCTAGTATGAGAGAGCAGCCCCACCCCTCTGGTTTTCTTTATCGCGTCACCCAGTCTGTCCCATTTATGCATGTTTCACAACCTGAGAGTGAGTGTATTTGTATACAGCCCACCCTCCACCGGGAGACTGCAGCTCCTCGAAACACATGGAGTTTATCTCACCCACTACTCTTTGCTTAGAACCTAATGTCTTAATCCATTGTAACAAAATGTAACAAAATACTATAAGCTCGGTACCTTATAAAGAAGAAAACTCTATTTCCCATAGTTCTGGAGGTCAGGAAGTCCAAAGTCAAGTTGCTGGCAGATTTGGTGTAGGTGGGGGCCCGACTCTCGGGGTCATGGATGTCACCTTCTTGCCATGTCTGACATGGTGGAAGAGACAAGGCAGGTCTCTGGTTCCTCTTTTGTAAGGGCCCTACTGCCATTTGTGTGGGCCCCACCCTCAAGATGGATCATCCTCCAAACACAATGACTCCTAACACACCAAGGTGAAGATTGGGTCTCAGCACATGAACTTGGCACCCGGGGGGGGGGGGACACAAACACTCAGACTATAGCACCTACCCTGTAGAAGATGGGCCGGCATCCGGGAACCCCAGCCACCATAGGCAGTGGCACATACACACATGCACATACGCACAGACACGTGCATACACACATGCACACACACACACACAGTTATTACGACCAAAACTTTCTGTAGGCATTGCCATTGTCCCTGGGGCTGGAGGGAACTGCCCCAGCAGAGCCCCCGTGGGCACCCGAGCTGTGGAGAGCACCCCATGAGCACCCCCGTGGGCACCCGAGCTGTGGCGAGCACCCCATGAGCACCCCCGTGGGCACCCGAGCTGTGGTGAGCACCCCATGAGCCCCCGGCTCCCCCAGGCCATCACTCTCTGGACCCCCCACCTTTGCCAAGCCTCAGTTCACTCACCACAAACCCAGTGAGTCCCCAGGAGATGCCACCCCTGACCAAAGACTCTCACCTACTGGGGGAGATGCACAAGAAACGTCAGGCTTGAGAGGTCCTGTCACCAAGGGCACGGTGGGTGGGGGGGTGACAGGGCAGCAGGAGGAACAGCTAGATGGGGGGTGGCCTCCCAAGCACTGCACCTTCCCTCACCCCAAAGAGGCTCTGCAGAAACAGGGGCAGCACTGCCCAGAGGCGGACGCTGGAGCCCAGGGCTCTGCTGGCCACTCTGACTGTCCCCAAGGGGGGCCTGTCCTTATTCTAGACAGAGAGGTGGGGCCTTAGCTCCATGGGGGCTCTGACTGGGACCAGGCTGGTTCTCAGGGAACCAGACCAAGCCCAGAGGAGGAAAGACGTCAACGCCACCAGAGACCGGGAAGGGCAGGGCCAGTAATAGCACTGTCCCCTGGAAACATCTGGAGAAAGCTCGTCCACCGCTGACTCAGACTCCAGGACTGCACATGAGCCTGGGGCCAGCTCAGTGAGTGTCGGCGATGACAACCACGGTGACAGCTAATGCCAGTTGTGACTCTGCTCGGCTCCCTGTCTGGATGATCATTCCCACAGGAACCTGCGGGTGGTGTCCCTACTGTGTCTGAGGAGCGGGGACCTCACTCCCTAAATCCCCCCTCAGGCCTGCGCTGGCGAAGGCACCTGGGCCCTGTGCAGCCAAGACGCGCCTCAGCCCAGCTAGAGTGGACACATGCCCAGAGGACTTCAAAATAGACTCTGGCTGTTCTAAAGGTCTTAGAGGAAAAGATAGATGTGAAATGGACAGAAAGATGGAATATCTCAACAAAATGATTGAAAACTCTAAGATAAAGCCAGAAGAACATTCTAGAACTGAAAAATGCAATGCCTGAAATCACAACTGTTTGGATGAGCAAAATAGCAGACTGCACACAGAAGAATCAGCAAACCCAAGTCAGGTTGAAAGTGATCATCCAGACTGAAGCCCATGAAGGAAGAGGGAAGTTGTGTGTGTTTTTAAAGAAGAAATCCTTCAAGGGCTGGGGCTGTGACTCTGAGGTAGAACATTTGCCCTCACACGTGAGAGTCACTGGGTTTGATTCTCAGCACTACGTAAATATAAATGAATAAGATAATGGCCCATCAACAACTAAAGAAATACTTAAAAATAAAAGCCTTCAAGACATGTGGCGCAGGGCTGGGCTGGGGCTCTGTGGGAGAGCGCTTGCCTGGCGTGTGTGAGGCCCTGGGTTCGATTCTCAGCACCACATATAAATAAATGAATGAAATAAAGGTTCATCAACAACTAAAAAGAATTTTTAAAAAAGACGTGGTGCAGAATCCAACAGTCTAACATATGTGTTATCGGAGGTGCAGGAGGAAAGGAGACAGGGAAGAGGAGGAATGAGGAGGAGTATTGAGAATTAACATGGCTGAACACAGTGGCGCACACCTGTAATCCCAGCAGCTCAGGAGGCTGAGGCAGGAGGATTGAAAGTTTGCGGCCAGCCTCAACAATTTTGTGAGGCTCTAAGCCATTTAGCAAGACTCTGTCTCAAAATAAAAAATAAAAAGGGCTGGGATTCAGCTCAGTTGTAGAGCATTTGCCTAACACATAACAAGTCCCTGGGTTCAATCCCCAGTACTGAGAAAATTAAAACAAGCCAACCAAGAGGCCCAACTCCAAGCTCTGCACAAGAAACACTTTACATAGCAATGAAAGCAAACGGCTGATAAACCCCATGGCTTGGAGGCAGCGGGACAGTACTGCTGGGCGAGAGTGCCCACCTGTGACTGAACACGTGTGAAGTCCAATGATTACTGCAGGGGCCGGAACAGCCGCTGTCAGGGGCCCTTCCTGACTAGAAAGGCCACCGGGGATTTCGGTTGTGGATGGAGTCTTCATCCTGCAGCAAGTGGGGATCACAGATGTGGATGCACATTTTAAAATCGGGGAGCTGCATATTAAGGCTTGTGGGTTTGGCTGTGCTTACATTCTGCCTTGGGGCTGGGGTGCAGCTCAGCAGTAGAGCTTTCCTGGCGAGTGTGAGACCCCGGGCTCCATCCTCAGAACCACAGGAAAAAGATTTCCTAATCCCTTCATAAGATATGTGTGCTGGACATGGAGTGTGTGTGTGTGTGTGTGTGTGTGTGTGCAAGAGTGTGTCCTCACAGTAGACGGGGTGCAGGGCCCAGAGCCTGTGTGGGGATGAAGGAGGCAGGCAGGGGGAGGGGAGGCACCTGTGACCCATGAGCAGCGAAGACCTAGCGAACCCCAGCTGTGGGCCTGCAGGGAGCTCCAGAGCTGCGCCCAGGGAGGACGAGGAGCCGTCTCTGCATCCACACCACCTGTCGGGGGAGGTTGGCCCTTCCTTCCCAGCTGTCACTCACTGGTTGGCCTTGCTCAGAGTCAGGCAAATCTGACATTAAACTGCACGGGGCGTGGGGCGCGGGGCTGCAGCAGCACCCTTCCTGGGTGCCAGTCCCATCAGCCCGTCAGAGAACCCGCTGAGCCCTCGCCACTTCTGCCAAAGAAGGGACACTATTTACTGAGATGTCGGCATCCAAAAATCAGACAGCTGTAGGCAAATGTGAGAAAAGGAGGGGGGTTCCATGGAGCCCAGCCACGAGGGCCTCCGGAGCCCGTCCCCTGTGCAGCACCGCGCCCACGGTGTGGGGAGGGGCTCTGCTGATCCCCAGGCGCCGTCTAGGTGGACAGTAAGGGGAGCGTGATGGGCCAGGCGGAGGGTGGGGCACCAGACAGAGAAACAAGTCGGGCTCGTGTTTTATCTCAGATTCATAAACGTGATCGTCCCTCGGCCTGTGACACAAAACCCACTTCTCCCTGCAGGTCACCAAAGGGCTTAAACTCCCTGGCCTGAGGGCCCAGCACAGGCGGCTGCTTCTGCAGTACATGATCTTTCCAGAGAGCAGGAACCGGAACTCAGTGCCCAGCCTGGGAGTTTGCAGCCCGCAGTGGCCACACGCCTGGCCCGTCCCCACCGTGTCCTTCAGTCTAGGTGACCCCCAGCCACCCGGGGCATCAGGGCAGGATCGTCCTTCCCATACAGATGGGGACAGTGGAGACAGCAGGGCTGAGGCTCTGAGGTCACCCCAGGAGGGCAGAGCACCAGGCCCGGGTCCCCCAGCCCAGGCCCAACCCAGCAGGGTCCTGCAGCTCCAGCTGCTGCCCAGGAACAAGCCTGGCCCACGGTCACCCGCCCTTCAGGCCACACGGTGTCACCCCAGCCTGTCTCCAGGTGCCCCACAGTCACAGCAACAGGGAGGGGGAGGGCCATTAGGTTTTGGAAGGAGACCCCCAGCAGGAGGTGGGGTGCAAACTGCCCGCACTGCTCCCCGGGGACCACCCCTCCCGCTGCGCTGCCCACGCTTGTCCCCAGCACTCTCAGCCGTCCACTCCTTGGGACACCCCCTGGGCTGACTCAGGAAGTGACAAGGAAGCCCCTGTTCCAGGTCTTGTCCACCACAGCCTGCGGCCCACCACTGCCCAGACCAAGGGGGGAGGACGCGAGACGCCCGGGTCCCCCAGAGGGGAAGCCAGCGGAGGGGCGGGTTGCACTGCCCTGGCCAGCTGAGCAGCCCCGCCCCTCACACAGTCCCCTGTCAGGTGACACTGCCACGTCCCACCTCAGTCTGTCTGAGGGGCTCAGCGCCACGCTGGCTGATGGGCAGTGACCACATGGGGCGGGGTCAGCAGGGCTGAGTCTTGGGCATGGACGGCTTTGCTCTTTCAAGGCCAAGGGCTCCGTGGCAGCCCGAGTCCTGCACACCCATGTCACGTGTGCCCATTAGGCGGGTTGCCCAGTGGTCTCAGGCACAGCTCTGGGACCACCCATCCCCACCCCTGGGTCCTTCTGTCCCTGATCAGCAAGGGGACTCTGAATGAGGAGGGGACCCTTGCCCTGAGTCCTGGAGGAGGGGCAGATCCAGGCAAGGGTGGGACCTGGGTCACAGTCCACCTCCCCCGCCAATGGCTGCAGGAGGACCCACAGAGAAAGCCCTACCCTTGCCCCACAGCGAAGTCCCTGGAGGGGCCACCAGGGCTCATCTCAGAGCCACGAGGTGTGGCGGCTGAGCCACTGGCACTGGTCTGCCTGGGCTCCATCTCAGTCCTGTCGCTGACCAGTGGACTTCACGCACTTCTCTGCACCTGTCCCCTGATGGTACTGGAAGAACCACGCAGAGGACCAAATGAATGACCTCCACAGAGCCACCCGGTGTCCAGACACTGCTGACCGCCAGCAGCAGCCGGACGCCTGTTCAGCAGATGTCCTCGGAGGCCAGGGCAGGCCGTTTAAACCAACCCACCATCAAACTGGACCTGCTGATGATGACACTGACCCGAGGAGTGCTAACAGTGATGGCAAAATCGCTCCTTTCAGAAGGAGCCGGGAGATCACTGCTCAGGCTCACGGACATCGTGCGCTGTCCCGACAGGGTGTCCCAGAAAATCAGGGCTCTCCTCCCGTTCCGACAGGGCGGCCATGGCCAGGCTGCCTGCACCCTGAACCCCAAAGCCGAGTGTCCCAGAGGACGGGAGGCCGCTGCCCAACCCAGGGATGGGGTCAATGAACCAGGACAGCACCAGCAGGATCTGTGGGACCGTGTGGACAATAGTCAGGGCTCCGAGGCCAGTGGCGGGGTTCAGACCCCAGTCCCACCACTCACCGACTCTGAGACCTGGAGCTGAGCCTCAGTTTCCCATCTGTAGAATGGGACATGGAGGAGTGGAGGCAAGGAATGATTCTCCCACCTCTGCCCACCCTCCCACATGCTCACAGAACATATCCTCACCTAACCATCCCTGTTCACATTATTGTCATTGTGCAGCTCAAGGACAGTGAGACCTTGCCTGGTCAGGTTTGTAAATAGGACTCAGAGGTGGAGGAGGGAGCCCCACCCACACTAATTAGAACGTCGCAGGGCCAGAGACAAGCCACTGGGCCACTCACTGCAGACCCGTCTCACCTGTGGCTTTGTGGGAGGCTGGATTTCTGGGTTCTGGGGGGCTTCCGGAACCCCCCACCCATAGGCAGTCGGCCCTAAGTTGAGCTCAGATGCCTTCACACCATCAGGTAAGGGACACCGTGGGCTTGCAGAGTGGACCTCAATCTGAGGAATTCTCTGCAAGAAATAATTGGGTGCCTTGAAGGGCTGCCCAGTCCTGTTGCTCTGCTTTGGCAGGAGCCTCCCTCCTCGGGGACCGCAGGGGCTGTCGCCAGCCAGGCTGCTCATCTCACCCTTGGTTGTCAGTGCTCTTGTCTTGCTGGATTCCACGTTCCAGGTGCCTCAGGGCAAGATCCTCTGCAGCACCTGTCCCTCAGCAAGGACCCGCTCACCAGCAGCCCATCGTCACATTCCTGCAGTGAGCGCTGTCTGGTCCCATCCACAGCCTCCGGGAGAGGAGGCGCTCAGCTGCCACCATGATGACAAGCGCAGGGCCCGCCATCCCGCGAGACGTCCAAGCCCATGTGCAAAGCTCGCGATGACAACAGGACAGGAGCGAGTGACACCCCCATCACCTTTAATAGAGCTTGTGCCTACCTTTTTACTTGTGACAAGGAACTAATGACAGTGTGAGAAGTCTTCAAGAAAAGGCACCACCCTGCCGCCTGCCGCTCCCCACTGGCCGAGCCCGCCCTCTGCGCCAGCCACAGGCACCAGGAGCCCCCAGGCTCCTCATCAGGCACCCCCCAACCCCCTCCCGGGCTCCCAGGTGTACCTCGTGCCCATGAACAGAGCTGCACTGGTGAGCGGGCGGGCGGAGGTTTGCTGACTGCAGACGGACGGGGCACGGGCTGCGGGCTGCAGGTGCGGCTCCCGCCTGGGGCCTCCCCCTTGAGCAGCAGGTGATCCCACAGCCACAGACGCACGGAGGCCGTGGGCCCAGGTGGGGCCCCTGCAGATCTGTTCCTCAGAGCTGAGCGGGGCCCCACAGGCCTGGGCGGCCCAGGCTGAAGCCACCTGCACAGGTGGGAGGTCACCGGAGTGCACAAGTCTCATGAGGGTCATCAGGACTCCAGGTGGGGACTCGGAGCCCGGGGACACAGGGAAGGGAGAGATGGACACCCGAGGCCCAGCCCCTCCTGTCTGCCAGGACCAGGGCAGTGCCTGGGGGCAGCAGGGGGGGCCGCAGGGTCGCCAGCCCTGAGAGCAGGCCTGGGCCGTCACCGCAGCAGACGCTCCGCCCAGGAGCAGGGAACAGGCTGCGGGGCGGGGCCTGGGGAGGGCAGCAGGGGGCAGGAGAGAGGGGTCCCTGGGGGCTGTGAGCATCTGTCTTGGCAGGGACAGGGGGACAAAGCCAGGGACAGAGACGGCCCAGTCCTTGGTGGCTGTTCCTCCCATGCTGCCCAGTGCAGGGGCTGGGGACAGAAAGCAGTGCCACCACAGGAGGTTTGCCCCCCTCTGCAGATGTCACCCAGGAGTCCCCTCAGCAGCCCTGGCTCGAGGCTCCCTCATCTCCTGTCCCTGATTGGGTTCCTCCAGGGAGCGCTGGCGTCCCTGTCCCTGTCTCCCCTCTGATGGACATGAGCAGGGCCCCGCCTCCCGACACCCTCGGTCCTGTCCCACACACCTGGGTCATGTCTCAGTGTCCCCTGCAAGTCTCAGACCCTGAGCCTGGGGTCACAGAGGCAGGGACATGGCCTGTGGCCCCGTCCTGATGCTGCAGGAGATGGGTCCTGTCGTGCCTGACACCAGGTCCCCTGGTGACACACAAGAGGGTGCTGGCAGTGACCTCCTTCAACAAGGCCAGAAGGGGCAGGGGACCCAGATGACCAGGCGGCCACTGCTTCAGAAGCACGCATCCTGCACAAGCAGTGGCCCTCGAGACCCAGCAGGTCGGGGACGCCCGGGGACCTGCAGCCTCAGGAGGTTCCTCACAGAAATACCGAGCCCAGGGGACCACCAGCCCCGGCTGCCCGCGAGCTCCCCTGGAGGCCGTTCTCGAGGGGGAGGGTGGGGGGACGCTCCTCGGCCTCTGCGCCCCCACAGTCTGCAGAGCCGCGGAGACCGCAGGCCGACCCACAGCGTTCAGGAGCCGCAGGAGGCCATGGCTGAGCAGGCCCCTCCTGGCCAGAGGACAGCAGCCATTGTCCTCCCGCAGCTCACAGAAGGGGCTGCCTGGTCCCCAGGGAGCGTCAGAGGCCAAAATCTGGCACCTGCCACCCGTCATTCTTGGCAAGTGACAGAGTCCGCTGAGGACGGGACTGTCTCTGTCCCTGGCTTATTCTCCTTAAAGGGTCACTTTAAGGAGAGGCGGCCATTGTGGGGCAGAGGGCATTGTGGGCCCCCAGCCCAGCCTCAGAGGGGTCAGCTCTGCCTGCCCACTTGGGGGGAGGAGGACAATGTCCTCAAACTGCCACCGTCCTTCCCAAGTGGGTCTGGGGGCTGGCTTTGCTTTGGGGGAGGGGGAAACATACCCCTGAGTCAGGCCTGGCCCGGGCCAGGGGAGGGCTCTTGGCCACAGGAAAGCCGATGGCCCTGTGGAGATTCAGGCCACCACTGCCTGACCGTCCAGCACCTAGGACAATGCAGGAAAGTGGACACCAGGGTCCACTCTGGGGCTGTAACTGCTCAGGTCAGGGCTGTGTCCCACTTGTCCCTACCACAACCCCCACCTCCTGTACCTACCTGGGCCACCAGGAGGAGGGACACTGGCACCTCCCCTGACCTCTGCAGCCAGAGGCGTGAGCCCCAGGGGTCACGTGAACGTGTCTGGTCTGCCAGGTGGTCTCAGGTCCCAGAGGGAAACGTCCTCCTCGTTCCTCTGTCACCCCACCCACTGCCACGCACCCCCGCGTCGCTCACGACCCTCCAGGATGACAGACAGCTCCTCTCCGCGGCTCAGAGGTCACCGGACTCACCGCCCAAGTCGGCTGACAGGTGCCAGCTTGTCCCTCTTGGGTTTGGGAAAACGTGACTCTGGCGTCAACACGGGACGCGAAGCCTCACTGGGAGCCGCTGCCTGGCTCTCTGGAGGCCTCGGCAGGTGGGCACTGGGCCTCGTCCTCCCGAGCAGCGAGGGGCACAGCCACGTCCCCGCTGCCCTGGAGATGGGCTCCCTCCCTTTGTCACAGTCCCCACCCTGGTGGTCACCCGACATGGAGACCCCAGGCTGGACCCTCCTCCCATCCCCGACGGCAGGGCTGGGAGGGCAGGTGAGTTCCCTCTCCTTCCTCCCCGTTCCACCAGGGGACGCTGCAGAAGTCACCACGCACAAAGCGTCTGTGGGACTCACATTCCACGTGGGGGGTTCTGACAGCATCTGCAGCGCGGCCATGACCACTGGTGTGACCTCTCTCTGTCCACCCAGCCTCGCCCTGGCGGTTCCTGACTCTCCCCACACATGCGTAGGCAGAGAGGCAGTGGGAGCCCGCACTGCACATGACAGCAGAATGTCAACCCGTGGGCAGCTGAGCCGCAGGACTAACATGAGCGATTGTGTAGGCAGAGGCTTTTAACCTGACACACAGGTGTCAGGCTGATGCCATGGAGAATGAGTGAGTGGCCACCAGGGTCACCTTCTCTCACAGGCAGGACCCAGGGGGCTCTGGGCGGAGGCTCAGGCATTGGCTGGTGTCTTAATGACACCTGACTTGCTCGTCTGAGCATGGGAACTGTGAGGGAGGGTTGCCTGGGTGTGCATGTGTGTGTGAGTGTGTGTGCGTGAGTGTGCATGTGTGTGTGTGAGTGTGCATGCTCCCTGCTCTCACACTGGAGCCCCATCTCCACATGGACCTTCTCTTCAGGAACTGGACCTTCACCACCAAGGCCTGGGCCTCTTCCCTGGCTGAGCCGGGGCACCTCAGCCCTGGGGGCCTGGCCCCGTGCACTGCTCCCCAGGACCTCAGCAGGGATGGGGACGGGCTCCTGCCCTCGGGGAGGGGACGGCCCAGTGGGGCCTGCAGAAGAGACACGGAGGACCCACACTTCACAGAGGTGATTCAGATGGGGACACCCAATGGAGATCCGGGATAAAGAGGGAGTGACCGTGAGGGGCCGGAGCTGGAGAGTCAGAGAGGAAAACAGGGAGAGGCCAGGCACTGCCCCGGGGAGGCTGCCCGCTCCGTCCTGCTCTCCCCCTGCTCTTCCAGGCTGGACGCTCCTCCCCGGCCACCAGAGCCAGACCCGCTGGGCCCTGGCAACTCCACTCCAAGGGACACTCAGGCCGTGAGAAATATCCCCAAACACTTTAAAACACATGCACACACTCGCCCTTCCACCCGCACACACGTGCACACACACACACCTGTTTACACCGCAGTAGAACCCGTCTCCCCGCGTGAGATGCTCTGCCGTTTCCCTGAGTCCATTCTGGGCTGTGGACATTCAAGTGCTGCGCGGCCCTCCAAGTTGATTTCAGGCCCACTAACACACGCCGGCTGCCATTCCACCCTCTGTGCTAAGACCCTCTGTGGTCAGGACGAGTGTCCCAGGTGCCATTTAGCCTACAGCAGGGAGCCACCTCTTCCCACAGGTGGGCAGAGGTGGCCTGTGCCCGTGAGACCCTCAGGGCCTGACACCAGTGTGAGACAGACCAGAGGCAGGACCCTGGCCTGTGGCCACAGCCGGGGCCTCCTGAGCCCTCCAGGGACAGACCCCCAGGGACAGCTGGGGGAGGCAGGGCCTGCTGGGCTGAGCAGGCTGTGGACTGGGCACCATGGCCCCTTCCCAAGGTCCTCAGACCACTCCTCCAACTGGACCAAGGTCTCCGGAGCTCAGGGCCACTCCCTGGCCCAGAGAACCAGGCAGAGGCCACTGTTGGCCCACCGGAGAGTTCCCTTTCCTCGTGGGTATTATCTGTTCAGGTTACCAGGCCGGGACGCTGTCCCCTGCCCTCTCCTCACGCGGTTTACCTAATGCTGTTAGCTCTGCTGCGGCCATTCAGGGGCAGTGGGCAGCCCTATCTCCTGACTCCCCCCACACCTTTACCTTGACCTGTCCCCTTCCTCTGCCCGGTCCCTTCCAGGCCTTCAGCCGGACACACCTTCTGTCCTCAGCTGCAATGCCACTGCCACCTGGGGCCCACACTCTTCATGTCCCATGCACAGGACAGGGGCTGGCCTCTGAGGACCCTGGACAGCAGCGGGCCTTGGTCCTGTGGAGCATCTCTAGGAGCTCCGCTGAGTCATGGTCACAGCTCCCCGTCCGTCCCCCTGTTGGGCATGTCTAGGTGCCAAGGGTGTTTGTCATGGGCCTCAGAACAAAACTGGACACCAGAGCATGATCTGGGGCAGGGCCGCCTGGACCCACAGCCGTCCTGGTGGGGGCCCTGGTCTTGCGCAGGTGCCCACCTGGGAGTGAGGGGCCAGCGCCTCCTGGGGTGGGGACGGTGTGAAGGCAGCGAACACAGCACTCTGTCCTCCGTCCCAACCAGGGCCCGGTGCCTGGGAGCCTCCCTCCTACCCGTTGGCTGCTGAGGTCCCTCTAAGTCCTCCGACTGACCGGCCCCCTAGACAGGGTGGCTCTTCCTTCTCAGGAGGATAAATTAGGTGCCCAGGGAGACAGGGTCTCTTGTGACGCTTTGTCACTTTGGGGAACTGTCCTCCACACATCTCCGTACCACTGTCCCCTGTCCTGAGCACGGCCCCCATTCCCGGTCCCCCTGCTGCAGCTGTGCAGGAGTTCGTGGCCTTGCTGACCAAGTCATCTCAGCTCCAGGCCCACTCAGCAAACAACCTGACCTGCACTTGCTGCGCCGGCCGCAGGACACGGCAGGGAGCCGTCACAGCTGCCTCTGGGGAGCCACAGAGGACGGCAGGCAATGACCGGACCAATGCGGAGGCCCTCCTGACCGCACTCGAGGACGTCCAGGCAGGACGGCTGGAAGAGCGCAGGCCCGGCCGCTGGGAGACCCCCGGAATGTCGGAGCCCCGCAGGGTGAGGAGGAGCGGCTGAGAGGACACGGTGACGAGAACCAGGCCCAGCCCCGTCGCCCTGCTGTGGACACCGAACACCCGAGAAACGCCCAGCAAACGCAGGAATCAGGTTGTATCTAAAGGGTAGAACAGAGCCGGACTCCTCCAGAGAGCAGGGCCCAGAGCGGCATGCCCAGGAAGTGGGGTGCCTGCCCCTTTTGTACCTTTCAGAATTCCTTGTTCCCAAGCCCGGTCCTCCCCCTCCACCCCCCCTTGTCCTGCCTACCTGACTAGTGACCAAAGTGGGGAAGGACCTTCCAGGGGTGCAGGCAGGAAGGGAGGGCCCAGGGGACATTCTTTACCAACTCCCACAATCCCCTGGGGGCAGGTTACCTTGGCCACCGGGAGGAGGGGAAGGGCTCAGGAGGTATTGACAGGCCACTTCCTCCTGAATCAGCCTCCCTCTTCCTGATCTTGACCCGGTCATTTACTGCCTTCGCTGACTGTCCTCCCCCTGGCCCCAGTGATAGGGCATTTCTGGCCTAGAAAAAAAGCAGCTTCAAAGGCCCTGAGGCAGGCAGACCCGGGAGATCTGAGAGGCAGGAGGGATTTATGATGGCTTATCCCCTGGTGCCCTGCACCCTGAACACCAAGTGGAAAATATGTTTCAAAAAGGTGTTTCCCTGAAGAGAGACCCAGTACCTACCCACTGAGGGAGCGTGAGAGGTTCAGACGGTGCCTGAGCCAGCACCAAACACTGCGGAGTCCCACCTATGGAACGCAGTCCCTCCCCAAGCCTTGGAGTCGTGGGTGCCCCACTAGAGAAAGTCTCAGTTGGGTGCTGGTGGGTTCTCTGGGGCTTTCTAACCCCTAATGAGTCAGAGAGGGGTAGGGGCTAGGGCCAGGGTCCTGGAGTGCTAGGGAGCCCACAGGGGGCTATCCATCCCTATCCAGGGAGGCCTCCCTGATCCCCTTCCAACACAACAGCTCCCCACTCACCGTCCCTCATGACTAATCAGAACCCGGCTCGCCACACCCTTCACCACTGTTCGCCTGTGCATCAGGATGTGCACTGCACAAGGGCAGGGGACTTTCTTCATGGTGTGCTGCTCACCTCTGTGTCCCTAGGACCTCACACAGCGCCACACAGGCAGCAGACCGTCTCTCGATCTTGTGGAATGGACGAGCCAGTGAATGAGTGACAGATCCCATTTGAAGGACAAGCCCCTGGGAGGTAGAAGAACTGGTTGATTAAGGGGGGAGGGGGTCAGGAGCCTCCATCACTCCTTTTGCCAAAGAGAAAGAAGATGAAGACCAAGTTGTGAGGCCTGGGGTGCAGCTCAGTGGCCGAGCGCTTGCCCAGCACGCGGGAAGCCCCGGGCTTGAACTCAAGAATGACACGCAAGATTAATAATAAAAATAATCATTGTCCATGGGGACAGCCTCAGCGCCCAGTTCCTAGGAGGGCAGCAGACTGGCTGTCGAGGCAAAGCCCCCACAGAAAGTGGGCAGAGTCAGGAGCAGGCGGAGCTGCTGCTCACCCAGAGTGACATTCTGTGACTGGGGGCATCCTGCTTGTCCTTTGGGCTCTGCCGGACACCTCTCCCCACAGGCCACTCCTTCCGTCATTAGGTCTCACCACTAAAGCCACACCAGGCCCGAGGTGCCCTCCCCACCTCCTCCAGAAGCCGCCACGGTTCGTTTCACCACGCACTGGTCGCTCGCGGGCTGAAATGCGCCCTGCTGGTCAGTTATCATCTGTCACCCAGCCAGCTTCCTTCAGTTCCATGCTGTGTGCGCTTTGGGGACTTCAAAGTCATACTTGAGATTCCAGCCCTCAGGGGGCCTGAGGTGGCCGAGCTGTCCTCTCAGGGGTCAGTCCCTGGCCTGAAGCAGGAGCATCTCTCAGTGGCTGCTCGGAACCCGCAGGTCCACAAGACGTCCTGTCCTGGGCCTGCCTGTCACGGAGTCTCGTCATGATGTCCCAATCGGAGTTCCTTGTTTTCCCCTTAACCCTCCTCTTCCAGACCAGACCTCCTGGTTTCTCTAGTGACAACCCGCCATCTCCCAGAAGAAGCCCTGCCCACTGACCCCACACCCAGCCCCAAGCCCGGGACAGCCTGAGCCACTCGGCCCTGGGTGAGCCTACATCACAGTGACTGGCCCAGGATGGTCCAGTGCTGTTCAGTCCAGGACATTCCAAAGGACGTCTGGGCCCTCTGCTCTGCGAATCTGTGGAGAACGTGGCCAGGGAGCCTCCTCTCTTTTCCGTGTGAGCCCTTATCCCACGGGACACATTCTCATTAAGTCCCTCCCTCGGGAGTCAAGATTAAACTGGGGACAGAAAATGACCTGGACCCTCGAGTTTTGTTTTGGCCTGTTGTGTTGTACCACAGGGATTGAACCCGGGGAAATACAACTCTGAGCACCTCCCCAGCCCTGTCTTGCATTTTATTTAGAGACAGGGCCTCACTGAGTTGCTTAGTGCCTCGTCTTTGCTGAGGCTGGCTTTGAACTTGAGATCCTCCTGCCTCGGCCTCCTGAGCCACTGGGATTAGAGTCCTGTGCCACAGCGCCCAGCTAGACCCTGCAGTTTGACACAGTGCTGGGCCCCTCAGGCTTCCTCGGTGACGGCGTTGGGATGGCACCCCGTAGCATCCTGGAGGAAATGGGCCACCCTGAGGCTCTGCACGAGCCTTTCTACAAACAGGGCTTCTTGACAGTTCCTTTTGGAGGCCGCTTCTGTGAGCAGGCGGGGGAGGCTGAGAGAGCCCCTGCCCTCCACGTCCTCCCTTCCCAAGAGCGTCTCCTACCGTGATGATTCTGAACAAAGGTCGCTCCAGGGCCGCTCACGTCTGGGTTGGAACCACCTCAGTGACGGCTTCATGTCCTCTGCTGTCACTCCCACATGGAAAGGCCACTGCCAGGTGAGCTGCCCCCCCCCCCCCAGCCCAGCCCCGGTTGCTTCTCTCTTTAATGTTGATTTTTGCTCATTCTAGAGACCAGACACAGAGAGGCCCCCCCGACCAAGATGCCGAGGGACAGTGTGAAGCAGACCCCCGGGACCCCACCTGAGAGACCCGCCATCCGCAAGCCCTCCTCTGTCAGGTGGCATGTCCGCGGAGGCTGCTGGGGGGAGTGTCCTCTCTCAGGCCGACAGAGTCTCTGCGACGTCGTCTCTGTTTTCTGGGTAAAAACCTGGGAAACCTGTGTCTGGGCGAGAGGGTGACCAGGGCACCTGTCATGTGACCTCCAGGTACCCCTCCCGCCTGGGTACAAAGTGCAAAGAATCCCCAAATCCTTGTTCAGAGGACATTCCTCCTCCCACCTGCAGCCCTAAACTGCTTCCCGAGAATCCCTCTGTCCAGCTCCTCGGTCCTGCTTCATCCGCATCCAGAGTCCTTCTGTTGTTGGGTGTGGGGGGTGTGGGGGGAGGGTGTGTGTGTGTGTGTGTGTGTGTGTGTGTGTCTAATGGGCACTGGTTTTTGAAGGAAGGAGGGGGAGGTCAGCCCTTGACAGGGTCAGGAGTGGGATGGCCCTGGGGACAGACCTCTGGGGTGGCCCTGCCTCCTTTAAAATCAGCTCCTTCATTTTCCCTCCGGGCACTGATGTCACCTGGCCCCGCTGATCACCCGAGACAGCTCTTCCCGCTGGCTCCTGCTGCCCAGACCCCTGGCCATCCGCCTGCCCGGTGCCAGGTTTAGCATGGATTCTGTCACCTGCAGCCCCAGAACCCAGCTACACCCCTGTGCCTATGACCCAGGACAGGCTCCGGAGTCCTCTGCTCCAGGAGGGTCCTTCCAGGACATCAGAGGATGACAGAGTGTCTCCAAGGAACTCTGGACTTTGGGGCTTCAGGACAGGAGCCCCTCAGGGGTGGGGACATGGAGACCTGCAGGGACACGGAACAGGTGGGGTGGGGACATGGCTCAGTCCCTGCCCTTGGCTTCAGGGTTGTGGCTTACTTAGGCTCCATGTCCTAGAGTCTCCTGTCAGCAGCCACCCACTGTCCTGCTCAGGGACACCTGTGACACCTGCTGTGCCCAGGACTGGCCAGGTGCCTGGGGGCAGGGGTCCTGGCAGGTGGGGTGGCACAAGCACGGCACTGACAGGTCGGCTCGAGGCCTCTGGGGCTGTCAACTCCCATGCTCCATCTGAGCATGTGACTGGACACCTACCAGATGCACCTCCAAGGAGGACCCACCCCAGGGGACACTGGGTGTCCCATCCCTGGGTGTCACCTCATGCACTGTTCCTTGAAATGACACGAGGCTCCAGGGCCCCTCCCTCGCGGGCTGCATGCTGCAGTGGAGCCCCTGGTGTAGACGTGATGGGCAGGTGGCTGCCATCAGAGGGTAGATTGCAGACCCTGTGGGACCTGGGCTGCACTGGACAGTTGTGCTGACCAAGCCCCCATGGATTAGACCGATTCATACAGAAAATGGGAACAGCCTCCTAATCTCCCTACGAATGGGCCCAGAAACGGTCTCCACCGACCTCCAGGGAACAAGGGCTTCAGGGCTTGGTGCTGAGATCTCCTGACAGGTGGCAGAAGCTGGGGACACAGGACACGGTGCTGGGGGAGACCCTGTCCCAATGTGCAGCCAGTGCAGCCCGGGTCTGCAGCACCCCAGAAAGGGGAGGCTGGTGGGGTGCCAGGGACACATGCACTAGCCACAGGCTGCCTGCAGCTGTACCCTGGGACATCCGGGACCTAAGACCCAAGGTGTCTGGCCACGTCACCCGGGCAGCTCTCCTTTGTCATGGTGTCTGCAGGCTTAGGTAAGAGAGTCTGAGCAGAGGGCCGAGGCGCTCAGGCCGGCTCCCCGTGACAGGAGGGAGGCCGAGGTGGAGTGAGTGGAGGGACAGGGCACCAGCACTGGGCAGTGCTATGCATGGGTGAGGGTTGGGTCTCATCCACGGCCCCCCGGACCCCTCCTGCCCTGCCTGACCCTGGGACCACCAGCAGGAGCGGAGGAAGGGCAGAGAGGGAAGAGGAGCCCGGGCGTCCTCCCACTAGGGACCCTGAGCCCCGGTGACAGGGCCAAGCCCACAGTGAGAGGTGAGGTCAAACTTTAGCTTTTGACTTGCTGGAGCTCAACTCCTGAGTGAGATGGGATGATGGATGAGCGTGTTCTTCTAAGTGAAATCGATGAAAACCCAGGGACACGTCCCCAACTGTAGCAAGAGCTTTGAGGCGGCCATTGCTCAAGGCACTCCTTACGAGGGCCAGCAGATGCCCCGAGGGGAACTGAAGGCAGACACCTGTGCCTCATTCTGCATGTCTCCTTTGTCACCTTAAAATCTGGGTCAGATTGCTGTCAGCTCTGCAGGGGGCTGCTGACCGTGTAGGGGACGTTCATCTGAAGCTGCTGATCCTCCCTCCTCAAGGCCACCGACACCAAAACAAGGGTAACCAAGGTATTTTCAAGATTCGCAGGGACATTGCAGTCCACAGGTTGTCAACGGCCAGTTTCACAAGGTCCCATTCCAGACCCCTGGGATGGTGCCTAGAAGTCACTGCCCTAAACCTGCCAGGGGCGGTGAGACGGCAGGCAGATGCCCTGGGATGGGAACTGGGGCTGCGGCCTAAGCAGGAGCCATGTCCTCATGGGAACCCAACGGCCCCCGGGATGTGAGGCTTCCCCGGAGCCTCGCAGCTCCAGACGGAGACCATCAGTGCTCCCAGAGTTTGACCAAGGTGGCTTAGTTATGCCCACCTCTTGTCCCCACCCAGGCTCATGGCAGTAGTTCAAAGACAGCCCTGAGGACGTTTGCCCCCCCGCCTTCCCAGCCCAGCCACGGCGAGTCCCCTCCTGTCCTGGACACCGACTTTCTGTTTGGTTTCTGGGGCAAGTGCCAGGATGACTTGCGAGGACTCCCTGATGCCAGCCCCCTGGGTCTAGCACTCCAGGGACATTTCCGCCACCCCCTAACCTGAACCTAAGGCCCACCAGAGGGTCACAGGAGGACACAGGAGGGCTATGGCGGCGTCCGCAGGCTGAGCCCGGGTGACACTGATGGTGGGACGGGGCCTCTTCCACCCAGATCACCAGGAGCGTCACCGGCTCCTCTCTGTCTCTGCCGGTGCCCAGGCAGAGGTGGCAGGTGCCCAGCTGCGGAAGGAGGAGGACGGGCCTTCGTCACTGGCTCTGCTCCCTGGCTCCCTGCTATGGATTTGATGCCACAGGACCTTTGAGGCTTCACCGTCACAGACTCCATGTGGCTGGTGGATGATCAGTGGCAGGTGGAGGAGAAGGGGGCGGCCGTGTCCCCTGGCACCTCTCACGTGACTCCCCATGTATCAGGGGAGCAGATCGGGGCCGTGGGCGCCCACACGTCCCTGTCCCCCGCCTGCAGTGCCCGGGCTGGTTTCCCGAGGGGCCACCGTGCTGATGGCCGAGGGCGTCTGTGAGCTTGGAATTGTGTTGGTCACCCCCAGGGACCTTGCGCTGGAGCCCTCCCTTGCCACGCGGTGGCACAGATGGCGCCTGTGGGTTTTGTCACCGAGCATCCATTAGGGGGATGAGCGAGGGCAGGAAGACGGGGACAGAGGCGTCACTAACGGGAGCATCACATGGAGCCTCTGAGAGGCTGAAAGGGCACCTGTCACAGCAAGACCCCAGAGTGACAGGAAGGAGGGGCCACCTCCGAGCCAGAGGTCGTCACCAGGGCACGGGCAGGTGCTTGCTGCTCAGGGAGGGAAACAGGCCCACTCAGTCCCCACAGCGGGTCACAGGCGTTTGTCACTTCTCAGGGGCCCTGTCAGAGGTCACAATCAGGACCCTTGAAGGAGGACGATCGATTGCCTGACAGAGACCCTGTGGCGTCCCCTCCTCACGGTGGCAGGGAGGCGCCAGCATCCAGCTCTCCACAGAGGGAGCATTTCCAGAGGACGCGGGAGTGGGGAGTGGGGAGCCGAGGACACAGGCGCAGTCTCCCTGACCAGGGGGGCGTGATGAGGGTCGCGGTGCCAGGAAGCCGCGTCCTGCCTGCTGTGCAGGGAGCAGCCACAGTGGCTGAGTGGCCCTGGAACCGCTTATTCACAGCTGTCCCCGTGTCAGTGACTCCGCCCTCCACTCACCTTAGTCAGTTGGGGACTCTACTCCAGTGCCACTTGGGTTACTTAGGAAATTGTGACCCGTCCCAACACCAGCCGCTGGGACAGGAAGACTCCTTAGTCCCCGCGAGGAACTTCAGTCATCTCCCACTCTGCAGGGACATCAGCGTGGCCATGAAGTCACCTGCAGGGAGAAGCCTGAGTGTCCCTGGTCCCCATGTGACCCACAGCCCTGGTGGAATTTGAGCTTCCTGTGTGGCCCAGGCTCTGAGCCCAGCAGGCGCCTCCGACCCCAGGTCTGCAGACCACGTGGGAGCCTCCCAGATCCACGTCAGGGTCAGCCCGACCACAGGACCCTCCTCCAGCAGTGGCCTCTGTGTCTGCTCACCATGGCCATCTGGCCTCCCCTCTGGCCTGGACTTACCTGGCCCCCTGCCACCTCGGGACCTTTGCAGGATCTGCCCTCCTCCCCAATGTCTCCCGCCCCACCTGTCCTCCATCGGCTGACCTCAGTGACCCAGCATAAGGATGCTCACTAGAGCATTACCCACAAGCACATGCGCCCCAAGGATCACGCAGGGCTGTTGGGAGAACCACGTTAGAGCTTCAAGATAACCCGAAGGTGTTTCTACAAGGAACTGGGGGGTGAGATCAGGGTATAGAAAAGTGTTGGCTGGGTTTATCAATTCTGTTGGCCTCTTGAAAGAATTAACCTTCATCTTTGTTAATTGTATCTATTAACATCTGTTTGCCACTCCTTGACTTCAGCTTTTCTCTTTGTCTTCCTTAATTCTACTTATTTGAGGTTTACTTTGATCTGTTTTTAATGTAGATTCTTAAAGGAGAATCTTAGGTCATCTTTTTTACCTTCTTCTTTTATAATGTGTGTGTGTGTGTGTGTGTCGTGTGTGGTGTGCAGACACACAGTCATTGAAAGCTATGAATTTCCCTCTTTGCACTGCTTTAGCTGCATAAGCCAACTTTTAAAATTATATTTTCATCATCATTCAGCAAAATTTCCTTTAAAAATATCTACTTAGAAAAATACTGAGTCTATTTAAAACAAAATATAAAGAAATTTATGGACCAGTTGGCACACAAATGCAGTCAAAAGTATGAAGTAAAAATAGAAGTTACTGAGGTCTGAGATATTATATTGTGGCATTAATTTGAAGAAAACTTTTTACTTTAGAACTTGTTGAAGAGATTAAAAAACAAAACAGTAAGAAAAAAGGGAAATCAGCCTCCAGCTGTCAGGAGTAAAGCTGGAATCAAGTTGGCGTCCCAGGTGAGATGTCGAGTCGGCAGGTGTGGAGTTGCTAGATTCCTTACCTGCTTACGCTGACTGCCTGCCCCACTCACTTCCTTCAGCAGAGCCCTGCTGTTCATCAGCCTCTCCCAGGGACACCTCCCAGCAGGAGGACCACAGATTCCAACCTCCTTACAGAGACAGCCCCACTGGCTCCGGCCCACCGCCCCAGGTAAGTAAGTGCGGCCATATAGTGAGCGCAGGTGAAGGCGTGCTTGTTCCGCGCCCACCTGCCTCAAAGGCTCAGGTGTGGCCTGCTCTTCTCCTCTCCCCTGTTCTCCCTGCTGAAATGCAGACGACAGTGGGGTACCTGGACCGAGCAGAGGAGCCTGGGGCCTAGGGAAAATGAGGCAAAACCATACAGGGGCCTGGGTCCCTCAAAGCTTCATGAACCCAAAGGGCCACGGCAGGTCGGCCATTGACATGAGCCGCTGTCTCTGTTACAGCAGTCAAATCCTAGGTCCCAACCAACTCAGAGCCCAGAGACATGGGGTGAGACCGTGGGACATTCTGATGCAGGCTGTGGACCCCGGGCCTCTCTGGATACTTTCTGCACAAATAAAACTCAGTGGAGGAGCAAGAAGTAGATTTTAGAGACTTTGAACATAAATTGCAGCAGAAATAGAAGGAGCTGATTTTAGGAATGGAAAAACTACGCTGAGCAGATGGAATGAATCACACGCCCAAGTTAGAAACATATTTTGCTACAAAAGTGTGCGGATCAGTGGTCTAACCCAAACAGCAAGTGATGGACGGCAGGCCACATCCAGCCAGGAGACATGTGACCAGCCCACAACACGCTGGTCTTATTGGTGTTTGACACTGACAATGAAAAGATTTCCTAAATTGGATGTTCCACCAATCAGGCCTCCTGTGGCCTACCCCGGTCAACAGCTGACCTTCTCAGGCCAGCAGTGAGCTCACACCTGCCCCAGCCCCCACCACCCTCTGCTGTCCCTCAGCAATGAAGTCCAGGTTCATCACTGTGTGTTTTCATTCAGACTGTGATTTTTTTTTTTTTGGTCCCATATTAAAACAAATCTCTCTACTCATCTCTCTTGAAAATGATAAAACAAAAGATAAATCAAAATAGCCATGTGTCCCAACAAAAATAGAACCACACATTTCTCTGTGAAAATGAATTCCCTATATATTTGTTATGCAAAAAACTACATCCATCTTAAAGGAGGAGGAGGAGGAGGAGGAAGAAGAAGAGAAGGAGGAGGAGGAGGAGGAGGAAGAGGAGGAAGAAGAGGAGGAAGAGGAGGAGGAAGAGGAGGAAGAGGAGAAGGAGAAAGAAGAGGAGGAGGAGGAGGAAGAGGATGAGGAGGAGGAGAAAGAAGAGGAGGAGGAAGAGGAGGAGGAGGAGGAAGAAGAGAAGGAAGAGGAGGAGGAAGAGGAGGAAGAGGAGGAGGAAGAGGAGGAAGAGGAAGAGGAGGAGGAGAAAGAAGAGGAGGAGGAAGAGGAGGAGGAGGAGGAAGAGGAGGAGGAGGAGGAGGAAGAGGAGGAGGAGGAGGAAGAGGAGGAGGAGGAGGAGGAAGAAGAGAAGGAGGAGGAGGAAGAAGAGAAGGAGGAAGAGGAGGAGGAGGAGGAAGAGGAGGAGGAGGAGAGAAAAGACAGCCCCACTGGCTCCGGCCCACCGCCCCAGCCTCTGCAGGCACTTGGGCTGGACCTTGGCTTCCACAGCCCCTGGGTCCAGCCGGCCCTCTCCACAGCATCCCTGACCAGCCCAGGGCTCTGTCCTTCATTCCTGGGGAAACATCTGCTCACATTTTCCAGTGACATCACCCCTGTCGGAGCCAAGTCTCCACTTGAAGGTATTTTCTTTAACTGTTTGTTGTTTTTTTTTTTCCTCAGACCCAGGGAGCAACAAAGTCCTGTTTGCTTCCCGACGTGTTAACACCTCAGCTGCTCTGCATCCAGAGGCGCTGTCCCCTAATTGCAGGCTGCTCTTACTCAAGCGCAAGACAAACCCCCCACACTTGGGAGGAAAATTAATTGTACACCAACAAGAACACATTTCATCCTGAATTAAATTCTTCAATGCTCCCTTGGCAGAGGGCTCTCGGGCTGTTTCTTTTCTGTTTGGTGTCAAGTCTCTCCGCTTCCCTGGGAGATTTTCTTGGCAAGCAGGGCCAGGCTGGCAGGTCCCTGGTCACCTCCCTTTATTGCTCCTTCTCTTGCCCATTGAAGCTGCCATTGCTCCAGCCCACCCTGAGCCGTGACCCTCCCACCCCAGCCTGTCCCTTCCCATGCAGCCCCTCTGAGGAGTGAAATGGTCCCCAGTCCACAACACGCTGCTTCTCCCCGACGCCCCGAGGTGCAGGAAAGATTAACCATGATGAATCGCAGCCAGCAGAAGATGCTACGCGGGGAAAGAGCCTGCGCCAGCCGCGACTCCGAGATTTATTGCCAAGTGCCACGAATAACGAAATCATCCATCTTCCACGGACGGGGAAAGGGCTCCACGGAAAATTTGAAAAGGGCAGCAAGGATAGTGCTGCCCCCCTGTTGGGAGCTGGCTGTGACCCCTGCCCAGTAACCAGCCCCGCAGGCTGGGGACTGCACAGAGCAGGCGCCCCTGAGGTCTGCCCCAAGGTCAGAAACAGGGCTGCCAACCCCTGACCAGCCTCCTGCGGGGCTGGCCTGAGCCGGACCTCCAACGTGCTTGGGACTTACTCTCTGAGCCCCCGGGACAAGAGCCCGGTCAGCCTCTGCCACCTCAGTCCCTCTGAACATGCTGCTGACAGGAAACAACCCAAGTTTCGTCACTTGCCTGGGGACATCTCAAGAACACTTTCCCTGGAATCCCAGAGTCTGGGGCAGAAGTGCATTTCAAGGCTGCCAGGATCTAGGACCCTTCCAGAAGTTTCCGTCATCCTCATGCCTCACCTGTGAGCACACGCATCAGTTAGAATCCCGGCGGTGGCGGCAGCAGCAGAGACAGTGGCAGAGACAGCCCCACCTAACCGTGACCATCCAGAAGGGCCTGGGACACGTGGCTAAGAAAGCACAGGAAGGAGGTGTCAGTCACACACCAGCCTCCGAGGGAGCTTCGTCCTCCCCGGGGCCCAGGGCAGACATGCACACCGCTGAGCTGCAGCCCCCAGGGTCTCACGGGCTCAGCACCCGCACCTTCAGCCTGGGAGCTTCTCAGTCGTAGGACTGGCTGTGAGGTGAATGTCTGTGTCACTTTTCCCAGCCCCCACCAAGAGGAGGGACACTGTGGAGGGGATAAGCTCCTGAGGGCTGTGCCCTGTGAATGGATCAGCGCCCTGGTAAGACAGGTTGAAGAGCTGCCTCCCCTGTTTTTTCCCTTGCACCAAAGGACATGAGGACATGGCAGAAAGACACCACCCATGAGGAACCCGGCCCCGCCAGACAGCAGATCTGCTGACCCCTCGATCGTGGACTTTCCAGCCTCCCGTCCAGCCTTAGAACTCTAAGTAATAAATTATCATTGTCCATCGATGACCCATCCAAGTTGTTTTGTTATAGCAGCTAAACAGACTGAGGCAGGATGCAAGGAGGGACCTCCGGTCCAAGTGGTGACTTGGCCAGGGGAAAAGGCAGGTGGGCTGGTCCTCCCTCCCGGCCCCCATGCCAAAACCAACAGCTCCTTTTTCATTGGTTTCACAAACCAGAGTTCAATATGAGCTTCTCTTCAGCAGTAAAAGCTTGGAGGCCTAAAAGAAATTTAATAAGAACCAATTTACATCATCTGCCTAATTAAATAGCTCTTTAACTCTAGTACAAGGATTCTAACACTGTGGAGTCACTCAAAGAGAATTTCGGCGTCCTTAATAGATGACGATTATCTGTTTCAATTTTCTGAGATTATTTGAAAACAAAGTGGCACATCAAATGCATGGCTTCCCTGATAGTGTCGCCTAACGTGAATAAAAAGATCTATCTGAAGGAATTTTTCCCCCACTACTAGAGCTAGCGCACTGGGCCAGCCAGCCCAGCCGTGGGTGTGAGCCGTGAGCATTTTGAGGGCACAAAGCAGACTGGACTGACGATGCAGCTCGGTCTGGACGGTGCCCATGTGTGTCCCTTCCGCTCTCTCTGCCTTTGATCCCCACAGAGCGTGGCCTTCCAAGATGTCCATCTGCTGACAGCAAGACATCATGAAGCTAGACTCAGCCCCCTGAAACCTGACCCCTTGCCTATTTGAAGGGCTTCTCCCCAATAAAACCCGGGGTCCAGGAGTGCTCCCTCTCTTTCTTGCCTGCTTTGCCCCCTTGTGGAGCTGCGGCTGAGGAGCGGTCACTGAACCCAAAGAAAAGGTACTTGTGTCTGTGACTATATTTAGTCCCCAAATTCACCTGGAGTGACCCTGAACGGTTTAGTCATGTGTCATGAAAGTGTCCACAAGGGTTAAAAGTCAGGAAGGCAGCCCTGGAGGGTCTGGGGTTTGGGAAACTCGACAGCAGCAGAAAAGTCGGGGGTCTGGGGCCTGTCCATGTGGACAGCCTTCCTCTGCCACTGCAGCCACACAATGCTGGGCACACTTGCTCCCTGGGCCGCAGGTGACATCGGGGAGTCTCAGGCTCTGCCGCCCTTTCCTTGAAGCGTAAAGCCTTCCTGGACCTGGCTTCCAGAGGGTCCTGCACTGGCTGTCTCTGTGCAGTTCCTTGTGGGGACCCCCTTGGGCAGCCTGGAAGTGTCCCTTCCACTCCAGGTCCCCAGCCTTCCCTGGGCTACATCTGCTCACCTGCACAGGCACCTGCTCACCTAGCAACTCTGCCCAGGAGGGTCCTGCCTCCCCGAGCTGAGCGACCACAGCAGTGGGCTGGTGCTGTCCCTGCACCCAGCTGGGGGCTGTGGGACACAGACCCTCCTCCCTCTGTTGATGGGGTCCTCGTCCACCAGCCCTGGTTCATTCTACCCACAGGCTCCTCTTCCCCTGGGAACTTCCTGTTTCCTTCAACAGCAACGATCTGTCCTGGGGTTTGCAGAACTAGCTGAGCACGTAAGTACCACTAGGTGACTGTAGGAGTAGGACATTAAAGTGTGTGTGCATTTTATGGGTGGGGGGGGGACACTCTGAACTTGGCTTCCCACCATTAGAACATCCTGAGAACCCAGGAGTTCCCACTTCCCAACCGCTGTCCACTGCATGTCTCACAGCCGATGAGTCCTGTCTGAAGCGTCTCCACAGCAACCATCCGGGACGACCTTGGGTGGCTCTTGACCCCTTTCTCTGTCTCGTCGTCATTTTCAAGTGATCAGCAAATCCTGTTGGGTTCGCTGAACAGAACCTAAAGCGGACCCCTCTCCCGCCTGCCTCCCCTCTCCCCACCAGGACCCCAGCCTCGGGGTCATCCCAGCCCCTCTTTCTGTCCCTCATCTCCATTGCGCCCCCTTCAGGCCATTCTCCAGATGGCAGCCACACAGCTCCTACCTGGATCCTGCCTCCTCTGCCTGGTCCCCAAGGCTCCCAGCACACTCGAGGGAATCAAGCCCTGGAAACAGGACTCTGCACATGGACCAGCATCTCCCTAATTCTGTCCCTACCCCGGCCTCCCTTCTCACTGTCCACTCTGCCCAGGCGCCTCCGCCACTCCCCTCAGGGAGTGCCCTCACCCAACGTCCCCAAGCCTGTGTGTTAGTCAGCTCTTTCTCGCTGTGACCAAAACAGCTGACAAGGACAACTTAAAGGAGGACAGACTACGTTAGCTCAGGACCCGGGGTTCCCAGCCCCGGCCTGTCCACTCCATTGCAGAAAACTCATGAGGGAAGAAACCATCTCGGCTCAGGCAACCGGTGAGCAGAGGGGGCTGGGAGCCAGGGGAGCAGTCAACCCTTACAGGACACACCCTAGTGACCAGCTTCCCCCAACCAGGTCCCACTCCCAGGGGGCCACCCAGCCGTGGACGGATAATCCACTAATAAGGTCAGAGCCTCGTGATCCAGTCGTGGCCTAAAAACCCAGCTCTGGACCTTGCTGTGATGGGGACCATGCTGTCACCACAGGAGCTTTTGGGGGACATTCTAAACCCAAGCCACAACAGCCTGTGCCACGGCCCCCCTAGGACTTGACGGGTGGCCTTCCTGGTGCTACCCTCTGTATATCAGGGTGGGAATTGCCCATCTGCCGGGCCTTTCCTGGTTCCATCTCTAAAGCCCTGCACCCAGGGAGCCCTCAGACCTCGGCCGACCAGAATCACAGGCCGTAGGCTCTGGCCCCGGAGCTGCATGATGTCTGCCTCTGCGGATCCACGGTCCCCCTCCTCAGCCCTGCTTTGGCCCTGAAGGCTGACCTCCAGAGGTGGCCCCCTCCAGGCTCCTGGCCTCCGGCCTCTCTGGGGACTTGCCTAATAGGAAGGACCCAGAGAAGATCTCACAGGGCAAGGTGTCCACTTCCCATCTTCTGCTGGCCCGCAGCTCCCACAGCAGCCACATCACCTGATGCCCTGAGTCCCCAGTAGGTGTCCCCTCATCTCAGGTCCGTGAGGTTTGAAGAAGCAACATCCCACAACCTAATCTCAAAATGCTTATAAATACAATTTCTTCCAGCTTGAGGTGAAAGAATTCAAATCCCTTCCTTCAATTTTACTTATCAACCTGCTGAGGGGACGTGTGTAATTCCCGTCTCCCGTCACACCTGATCGAGTGCCAGCACTAAGGAGATAATGTCCCTTTCGTCCATGTCTATCTTGGCGAATTAAATGGCTATGTGACTACGCCGGAGTCTACAATCCTCTCTGCTCCCCACACCCCCTCTCAGGCTTCGAGTAATAGCTTTGATAAGGGCAGAAGTGATCACCGTCATCACTCGGCTTAAAAGTGCGATCCCGGGTACAGCAATGCTCTGTCGGGCTGGGCAACATGGGGGTGTCGCTGGACAAAGAATGGCAGATGGAACCGGGGACGAGGTACGGCGTGGGGGCAGAAGGGTGCTCTGGGTAGGACCTGCGGGAACGGGGTCTGGGGTGCAGAAAACCGAGAGCGGCATCCAGAAGACACAGGCGGCGGCGCCAGTACACAGGAAGCAGGAGATGGCTCAGCCACGTCACCAGGGCTTCCAGGATGGGGAGCCATGTGAGAGAGGCCACCTGCAGAAATCTAAACTGATTCTTTGCTTGGCTGTTCCTGGAGGAGGCTGGAGGAGCAGTTGCCAAAATAAAGGATGATCAAAATACTTTTTTTTTTTTTAAAGAGGCAAAATGTGCGTGTGTGTTCGTGTGTGTACAAACACATCCAGACAACGGTGCAGGAGACAGGGAGGAAGGAGAAGGGGAGCGTGGTAACAGGAAACCGAGACCATCTCGATCCTGAAGTTGCTCTGGGAGCCTCTCCAGCACGACCCACTTGAAAAGCAGCCTGCGATCTGCCCGAGGAGCCTGAGCTGACGCCCCTGCAGCTCCCAGGCTCTGCAGGGACCAGGGAGCCCCCCGACCACCTGGGGAGCCAGCCCTGAGGTCCCTTTGTCTCGGGGTCCTGCACCCCACTGCCCGCAAAGGGGCCCACCAGTGTGGTGGCAGGGCCTGCCCGCCCCACCCCTTCCTACTCAGGTCAACACAGGACAGCCAGCTCAGCCACTGTCCCATCCTCTGCTGACTCTTTCTCAGTTCTTTCAACTACTTCAAAGACAACACTCTGGTGTGGTGCTGAGTGCCTTCAGCACCCGTCTGAGCCCAGCTTCTCATCCCTTGAACAAAGACAACAGGCGGGCTTGGTGCCCACGCAGCCTCTTCCTTCTGCCCAGGGCATCCTGCTCTGCAAGAGCTGCCGGCTTCGGGCTTGCTCTGGGGACAGTGTTCCTCTTTAAATAAAAGCTGCTTAGCTACAGCAAAAACGGGCTGATTTAAAGAAAACCATTGAGTGCATCAGGGCTCAGCCAACTGCAGCCCACAGGCAAGTGCCCGAGTTCGCACAGCACCTTCCTCGGGGGCTCGGACCTCCACCCGGAGAGTTCACATGTGGTCTGGCCGTGGCCGCCCTCTTGCTGTGACAGCGTGGAGAAGCCACTGGAACTTCTGAGAAAATATCCACCCACCCTGGTGTGAAGGCTCATCTAGAGGTTGGGGGGTCGTGGGGAGAGAAGGCAGTGACCAGTGAGTGACTTAAATGGGGCTAACAGTGAGCTCTGATTGGACCCCAGGTGCGACTGCCCCCAGAGATCCCAATACCCACACTGACCACCTTCTGCCCACTCAGCTGCCCCGAGGGAAAGCGGGCCTCCCTCTCAGGTCCCTGCGATGCCGTGCTGCCCGAGAGCCGCAGGCCCCAGCCCAGCGCAGCCGCAGTGGTGGCCTCTGGGGTGAGCACCAGGGCAGGGGCGGGAAGGCCACCTTGCAGCTGGGGTGAGAGCTGCCCGGAGGACAGGAGCAATCACAGCTGGGGACACATCCTAAGAAGCCACCTGGGCTTGGACAGTGTGGGCCCAAATTGAACGAGGACCACAAAGCAACCGCTGCTCAGGGGGTGGGGCTGAGGTCGCGGGGAGCAGGGGAGGGGTGCGGTTGCTAAGCAACGCGTGCTGGTGCCGGCGTTGGCAGAGATGGCCCAGGCACCAGGGCATCCGTGACATCACCTTGTGCTGCTCCAAAGTCACAGTAACCTCTGTCCCTCACAGCTGCCCCAGAACACGGAACCGGGGAAGGTGAAACCGAGGAGCCCACGCCACACGTGGGGACAGACACCTGAGAAGCCAGAAGAGCAGCGACTGGGGCCCAGTGGAGACCCCGAGGCTGGACGTGAGAGTGAGGGGCAGGGGACACAGTGCCCCAGCAGCAGAAGCTTCCAGAAGACGGCTCTGGGCAGCCCACAGACATGGGGCTGACCCCTGGATCACGTGAGATCCCAGGGTCCTTTCAAGCCAGAACTGCTTGTGACCCGAATGAACACTGCAGAAATGACAGGCACAGGGGAGCCAGGTTGGTCCCCAGGACCCGGGGGAACAGACAGGAGGGGCTCCCTGCTGTCCGCAGAGCCCAGGTGGGAGGGGGCAGGGTTCTGACCCCAGCCGTCCGTCTTTCCCCCCAGCTGCTTCCTGGAGCTTTGCCAAGGTCGACCCCCCCACCCCCCACAGTGTCTCCATCGCTGACCAGACGCACCACAGAAAGACGACCACCCGGGTCCTGGTTCGCAGTGACGTCCCTGTGCCTCCTTCCGTTGGTCCCTACGCCTCCCTGAGTCCTGTCTGAAGCAGCCCCTTTCGGGACACACCTGTCACCTGAGCCAATGAGCCTGTGGGTTTGTGTTTTCTGTCACGGGGCAGAGGGAGGTTTCCTAACCTACAGAACCCTGAGGAGGTAGTGCGGTCGCCCCCCGGGTTGTACAGGGCAGGACCCTCAGTGTCCCTGTCACCCTGCCATCCCAATCTGACCTCCCGTGGCCTCCCAGCCATGGGAAAGAGGCAGAGCAGGACTCACACCTTAGAGGCCACTTGGGGGCTGAAGGCAGCCCGAGAATCGTGCCCCTGCCCCAGCAGCCAGGTGCCCTGCACCATGGACAGGAGGGACACTCGGGCACCAGCAGTCCCTGCCACAGCTCTGTGACTCCCGCCCACCCTCAGGGCAGCCATGGAGGGCAGGTGACCTGCAGCCCCACACCGGCATGGCGGGCTTGCTGATGGGGGCCCAGGTCTTCCCTGCGGGAGGACAGCACTGGCTCTGGGCAGGAGCAAGCCTCTGCAGATGGACAGGCCAGAGGAGAAAGGCAGTGGCCATGATGGGGACGTCCACAAGGCCTCCCCTTCCTGGGACTCCAGGGCCCTTCCTGGGGGACGCTCAGAGGAGACCTGAGGTGGCCACTCTGCCCATGACCAGAAGGCCAGCCTTGGAGGGAATGCTACTTACAGGGCCTGAGAGCAGCCTGCCACCTGCCAAAAATACACTGTCACCTTCTTGTCCCTGGGTGAGCTGTGCTGGGGGCCATGCCGTTCTCAGCAGGCCCAAGGGGCCCAGTCTGGCTGCATGGGACCTCGCTCCCTAGAATGCCACTGGTGGACAGGCCTGGCCCTCAGAGGAGGCCCCGCGAGCCGGGGACCCCAGGAGCCGAGCTGACGTGGCCGAGCTGCCCAGGGCAGGAAGCCGCAGCTGAGGCGAGAGCCGTGTCCATCCGGGAGGGAGGCTGTGGAAGCAGGGCCTGGGGACACTGGGCCAGACCCAACTGAGGCCAGAAACAGGGAGGCTGGGGGGGGTGGTCTTGAGACAGCGGAGGGAGGGGGTAGGTGGGGGGGCTGGGTCCCTCCTTCCTTCCTCCTGTGAACATTCATGGGTCCCACTGGGGGCCAGGCTGCCCTGCGCTGGGTGGAGGGACAGGTAGGGTCGCCGTCCTCGTCCCTTGGTCAGTTTAACACTTCACAAGGACACACGGAGCCAGGAGCTGCCTGGGCACAGGGACACCGGACACCAGAGCCCCTCCCTCCCAGAGCTGGTGTCATGAGGGGGTCTGTCCCCAGAGGAGATGGACACAGTGACAAGATGGGGCCCAGGGCCCTCCTGTCCCTGTGTCTCCAGATCCTCCTTCCTGGGTCCAGGAGGCGTGGGCCCCCCCGGCAGCGTCTTCTGCCCAGTTCACCTGTGGGTCCCCTGGAGGGCTCCAGCCACCACTCAGCCCTGACGCGTCCTCTCCAGGGCACAGAGAGGCCAGCTGGGGGGACAGTGCCCTCCCTTCAGGACCAGACCAGGCGAGAGGCTCCGTGGGCAGATCCGGATCCGCACCCAGAGCCCGACTGCAGGAGACTCTGAGAAACGCCATTTCCATGTCCAGCCTCCACTCAGGAGGGCACAGGGAGGACAGCAGGGCCGGGCAGTGTCCTCGGGGCCTCCCTGGGCTGTCACCCCCAGGCCTGCCCTGTCCCCACTCTGAACTCTGCAGCAAGGTCCCTCCCACCTGTCCCTGCGACACCCCCGGGAGCCTGTGCAAAGGCCAGGACACCCCCTTCCTGGGAGGCCAGAGTCCACTGTCCCTCAGCCCCAGGGGCAGCGGGGGAACAGGAGAGGGCTCACGAGGAACCTGCTCCGTCCCCCAGAGAAGCCATGTCGGCTGCAGCCGGAGAGGGCCCAGGGCTCGGGGACCCCACGTGCCTGTCCCTCCAACACCCAGGGAGATGCCACGGACAAGGGCACAGCCACTGGGCCCTGTGCCTGTGTGCACCTGCCGGTCACTAGAGGGCAGGGACGGGGTAGGGGTGGAGCCTGGGGTCACAGAGGGAGGATGGCGTCCAGGAAGAGCAGACCCCAGGGAGCAGTTTGCATTTGGTCATTTCAGAGCCAGATGTCGGGAGCAAGAAATTCCACTTGAGGTCACGCCGCGAGAACGTTCTCCCAGGACACTCCCACGGATGTGGCCAGCGAGACCAGAACCCTGAGCTGCCCCAGAGCACGGCTCCTGGAGATTCTCTGGGTTCAGATTCCAGAACACAGCTCAGGCCGTGGCCTCAGGCCAGTTGTTCACCTCCCTGCCCTCATCTGTGAAGACAGTGACAGTCGCCATAGTGAGAGTCCCCGTGGCCTGGGATCGTTGCTGATTAAGGCCCAAAATATCAGCAAAGAGCTGAGCACAGCGTCTGCCCACAGGACACAAGACTTGAAGTGTCAGGGCTGTCACCACATCCACTTACATGGGTTTATATGGATTATTGATTTTGTATGGGTTATCATTGATGGGTTTATTTTGATTATTTTATTACATCTGGTCACACTCTGAGGACCTTTATTCTGGGACCTCTCGGCTACTTGCTGAGATCAGTTCTGTCCCTTGAATCAAGACTTTTCCCTGCAGGAACCAGGCTGAGAAGGAGGCTCTGGGGTTACCCTCATGCCCACCACAGTCCACAGCCCTGGGTATCCTGGACATCACTGAGCCAAGGCAGATGTGAGGCCACCGTCCCTTGGATGGATGGCATTCTACAGAGCACATCTCTGGTCAGCCTCCGCTGACCCCAGCAGCCACGTCCGTCTCGCCCTGGCTTTCTGTCCCCCCTCTCCTGGACAGCCCTCGGGGGCTTGCACTGACCCACCTGGTTCTCCTCCACTTTCTTGCTTCTAGTTCTGAAGAATAACTGTGGGACGGAGCGGGAAGGCGAGCTCCGGAGACGGGGAGGAACTGCCCAAAGCAGCCCAGCCTCGTCCCTTGGAGGCGATGTCACGTCCTCAGACAGGGAGGAACCACCCAGGACAGCTCTGCCCAGGGAGTCAGTCTCCCCGATGCGACACCACAGGGTGGGCTGCCTCTCGGGGTCCCCAGGGTGGCTGCCTCTCGGGGTCCCCGGTGCACACCGTGGAGGTTCTGCCCGTCCTGGGCAGGTTTCCTGGACCTTGAGGACCAGCTCCCAGAGGAGCCCGGCTCCTGTTACTCCCTGGCCTCTGTAAGTAAGAAGCCCACCTCACGTGACTTGTGGGCGTGTTCCATGCTGCGGGGACCCAGATGAGGTGGCCCCTGGGGTCCCTAGGGCACGGCAAGCCTGCCTCACTCCGTCCTGCTCATGAGCAGAGCCCCCCAGCAGACCACCAATGCCCAAGTCAGAGCCCAAGTCCCCTCTGTGGGCCACCTCAGGGCCCTCTCGAAGCACCAATAGCACAGGACGAGCCTCCTCTCAGACCCCGGGTCACCTGGCCCCTGGCCCCCGCTGCCCAGCCCTGCAGGCTTCCCATGGCTGGCTCCTCCCCAGACAAGGGCTGTGTCAGGGTCTAGATGTGAGGTGTCCCCAAAAGCTCATGTGTGAGCCAACGCAAGGCAGGTGACATGATGGGAGCCTTGACACAATCAGTATGTCAATCCACTTGAATAGATTAACTGGGTGGTGACGCTGGCTGCAGGAGGGTCCCTGAGGAGGGTCCCTGAGGAGGGTCCCTGAGGAGGGTCCCTGGAGGAGGCTGTGGGGCTTGCGTTTTGTCCCCATGCGAGAGCTCTGCCTCCTGACTGTCCCGCCCTGGGTCTGGTGTCCTGCCTCACTCAGGCCCAGAGCCGTGATGTCCGCCGTCCAGGGCCCCAGACCTCGGGAGCCACAGCCCCAGATGGCTTCCTTCCTTTGTGCCGTTCTTGTGGGTCTTTGGGTCACAGGGTGACAGGGAAGGTCCAGGGCACCTCTTCCAAGGTCCTCCCACCTGTCATGCTCCTGCCCTTTCCTTCCTGGACTCAACACGCTGACCTGGCTCTGGGTCACGTCTGGACACTTACTCTCTGTGCCCCCCCACGGGAATGTGAGTCCAGGAGGACAGGGACGCAGGCAGTGCTGGTCACCACCGCACCCTCAGCAGCAGGTCCTCAGGGACACGTGTGGGCATGGGGTGGATCTTGTGGCCAGCACCGGGGCGAGCACAGCAGGCCTGGCTTCACAGCCTCGAGCGCCCAAGGCCCCGCCACCCCAAATGTAACAGATAAGCACAGACCGAGGCGGTCGGCCAGAAGACCAGGGGGAAGGTTTAGAGGAGCGAGGGACACATCAGCCAGTGCTGGGCAAGAACAGCAGTGTCTTCCTGCCTGGGCTTCTGAGGGGATGCCCGCGCAGAGGACACTGCAGAAAGACCTGAGTGGCCCGCGGCCGTGTGAGGGAGCCTTGGACCGAAGGCCTTGCGCCATGATTATTGAAAACCAAGCAGCCGGAGCAGGAGGGCAGCCGCCCGAGCCTGGAGCAGGGGCCTCCGCTGCCCGGCTGCGTCCGGAGGCCTGACAGCCGCTGGCAGGGCTGGGCACATCTCAGAGGGGTCCCGGGTCACTGTTCTTCCCCATGGCCCTTCCTCTCCTGGATCAGGAGTGACTGGTGAGTTCTGCCGTCTCTCAGAACCATTAGAAGCAAAGCTGCCGACCCCAGGCCGAGCCTCCCAGCGCCCAGACAGAAACCTCACCTGCTAAGGCCCAGGTCCTGATGCAGGGCCACCTCTTGACCCGACGCGTCTGTGACCCCGACACTCGCCGTGTGCTGGGGAGTGCAGTGCTGAGCACTCCGATGAGCTGACTCCGGGGTCCTGGCCTGGGCGCAGTCAGACGGGCCATGCAGCTCCATGAGGCCCGGGTGGGCAGAGTCAGATGGACAGGGTCACGGCTCCCTGGGGCCTGGGCTGCAGGAAGCAGAGCTGGGTTCCAGGCCACCCGCTGGCACCTGCCCCCAGCCTGACCACTCACCACTGACCACTTGTGCTCTGGTAGGTGGGAAAGACGCCCATGTCACCTGCATAGCATCTAGGTCCTTCCAGCTCCCGTAAGTGGCAGAGTGTCCTTATTTTAAAGGTAAATGGCATTGCTCTGTGTGTCTGCCACTTTTTCTTTATTCCTTCATCCACTGGTGGACACCAGGGCCCACTCCATGCCCTGGCCACTGTGAACAGGGCTGCGGTGACTGGGGACAGCGGGAGCCTCCTCCACCTGACTGCCGCCCCCGGGGAGGTTCGCAGCCGTCAGACCAGTCTCCAAACTCGTCCTTCAAGGACTTTTCTTTATAAAATGTTCCTAAACAACTCGACTTTGTTTTCCTTAAACCCAGGCCTCCCGCACCCCTGGCTGTTGGTTTGGAACGTGTATTTAAGCTGCAGGAGACAGTCATCAGTGTGACGGGGACGGCATGTTTGGAAGGAAACCCCGTGGATTTGGATTAACAAGCAACTCACTGGGAACATTCCAGGGAGCAGCTGGTGGCCCCAGGCTGTGAGCTTGTGTGAACAGGAGGAAGAAACGAAGCCTGTCGTCAACCTGTCGGTGGTGAAGTGGATACTCCGAGCCCGTGCAGTGGCTGCTGGGTAGAAAGGACCCCCCCCCCCAGGAACGAAAAACGTCAACTCTGGTCAGTTACATCGTCCATCTCAGGACCATCCACACGGGTCCCTCGGGCCTCCCGGAGCTCTGCGAGACTGTCTGCCCAGAATCTTCTTCCGGATTCTTCTTCCCTTTGTGTTGCCAAGGCTCTCCTTCGTCCCCAGCACCCCTCAGGCCCATCCCTAACACCCTCAAAGCCAGGGTGACTGTCCAGTCTGGGCGACTTGCCTAGGGCACACCCCCACTGTCCAGGGATGGGCCGGTCCCCTGATGGGTTATATCGACTGAAGGGAAGGATCCACGGTCCTGGTTGAGAAGATGCTCTCCCGTCTTTATCCCGTGGACCTGCACCTGGTGACATGTGGCTCCGGGCACCGCTGGCAGCGCTCTGGTGACTAGGTGGTGAGCCAGCATTGGAACCAAGCCCACAGAGTGAGCCACAAATGCCCTGGATCCCTGGGGACCCGGCAGAGCTGCACCCCACCCGACCCCCACCCAGAGCTGGCCTTGGTCGGGGAGATAGCAGATCTCCTGACCACGTTGGTCAGGATCATTTGGGGGCTTCAGTCACTTGCAACCAAGAGCAAGCTCGCTGACGCTCCACCACCCTCACTGCCCTCCCTGACCCAGCCACCAGCCATGGCCCTGGTCAGCGAGCCCCAGGACCTTTCTCACTGCAGCCTGAGTGCAGTTGGTGTGCGAGTCTCCAGCCTCAGACACCAGCCCACCAACAAGGGCTGATTCATCACTCTTCTGCTTAGCCAGGGTCCTGCGCTGAGTGGGAGCTTGACAGGTTTCATGGCACCCATGGAGGAAGGGTCAGAAGACCAGTGTCTCCACGTTGGTCTGATCTCAGAGCTGGGTGGGTGAGGTTTTTCGGTTTTAAAGACGTACATGGCTATTCTGCCAAGTGCCCTTTCAGTAACCTTCAGATGCCGTGGAGATGGAGGAAGATGTTTTATTATAATAAACCACACGCTCATTAAAGCCTCGAGTTTTAAATTTGCAGTCAGTCACATTTGAGGACTCGGTTCCGTCCTTCCAGCAGGCCACCCCCTGTTTATGTTACCCTGTAACGTGGAGAACCATCCGGCAAACACATCTGGACAGAACTGCCAAGATAAATCTCTGTAATGGGCCTTAAATGGACTTGGGCCACCAGCCAGGTTTTCAGCGACTCATCTTGCTTGCTGACCGTGGGGGCTGCCTGTCCTGCTCAGGAAGAGCCCTGAGTCTCTGATAGGACTTGATACCCCGAGGGTCCAGGTGCTCCTGAGTAACTTGACAAATAGACATCAATGAATCATTTATGAATTTGGGCCTTATGGTAGCTGGGCAGATAGTGGTGGGTCACTTGGACGGATGTGGGGTCACTCCACCTTGGCACCTGTGCTCAGGATGGAGTAGCTCATGGCCAGCCAAGATGCGGTCACCCTGTAAGATGGAGTCACTCGGGGTCAGGCACAGCCTGAGCACCATGTGCTGGGCCCCATGGAGCCATCTCACATCGTGTGTCCCACCCGGAGGACATGTCCAAAACAGGACAATTCACAGTCACAGAACACAGTCCAGGGCTGGGGGAGGGCAACGGGGAGCGATGGGGTCACCGTTCCAACACGGTAGCTGCTCAGACAAGGAGGCGCTGGTTAAGAGGGACTGAAGTCACAGGCGTGGGTGACGAGGGGCGGTGGGAGCCCAGCGCAGCTCCCCTGGGCGCCTGTGGGAAGACAGAGCAACAGAGCAGAAACGGCCGGCGCTGAGCTGTCCAGTCGCAGCTGCCTGTGACCATCCCTGGCCGGGGAGCGGGGGCTCAGGGGTCTGGGCATGAGTGGCAGAGGCCACCCACCCCCAAAGGCACCCAGAGGAGAAGAGGACCTGGAGTCACAGACGGGGAGCCGAGGCCCGGGGCAGAGCAGGCCTGGCAGGTGCACGCTCGCAGGCTAGAGCCACGGCAGTGGGGGGGCTGAATAGTGACCCTCCAGATGCCACAGGATGTGTCCACGTGCTGCCCCACGTGGTGAAGGGACTCGGGGACGTGATTGGAGGCAGATGCTTCCTCAGGGGGTCACGATGCCACTGCTGGGCAGTCTTAGGCTCTGGAAGTCCATCGCCTTCCAGAAAAGGGGGTTTCGTCCCCCAGGGAGAGGCGGCCTGGGGAGCAGGGAGCACCAGGGGCGGCCACCGTTTCTGAGCCTCTCAGTGGATTTCCACCCGTGGTTCTCAGCCAGGGCGGCTGAGCCTCTAGGACCTTTGGGGACCCTCTGGAGGCACTTTTGGTTCTCGCCTCTGGGTTCCAGCGTCAGAGCCAGGACCACTGCCAAAATAAACACCTTTCAACGCACAGGATGGACCCACGGCAAAAAGTGACCTGGTCCCACGGTCAACAAGCTGACACTGCCGATAGACACTCTGGTCCAATCCTCGGGGGACAGGACAGTGTGGTCAGACTTAGCAAGAGACACGCTCATATTGGGACTGAAGTCCTACCCACTGTTGGAGAAACTCAGATTTAACTGGGTGCCCTGTGTTCTACCAGCAGACCCAGAACAGGGTCATATTGGTCCCCCACGGCTCTCCATGGCCTGGTACCTGGTGTCAAAGCACGTGGGATGAGCGAACACAGGGCCGCCTCCCACCAGGCTGCCCACTCTGGTCACCTGGTCCACACACCCTCTCCCAGCTCTTGCCCCCAAAGCTCAGGGCCAGACTCTCCCCTTCTGGGTTCAGTGATGGCAGGTCCCCTCAAAGCAGCCCAGGTGGCTTCGTCCTGCAAGGGACACCTGGCTTCCTGCTCTTCAGTGACAGGAAGAACTGACACAGGATCAGGACTTAGTCTGCGGGTCACCAGAGCCCAGCACTGGCTTGAGGTCTCCGCCGCTGTCTTCACTGAGGCTGAGGCCATCCGTCCCCAATAGTGTCTGGTAATGGCCCCCAGAGGTGTGGTCCCTGCCCAAGGCAAAGAGACCCTGAGAGGACGCGGCTGCTGGCCGGCCACTCACGATGTGTTATCCTCGGGAGCTCCTTCGAGGGCTGAAGGGGGAAATTAGATCCGTAAGAACCCAGGCCCGGGTTTTCACAGTCAGGATTTGCAGGCGATGGAAGAGCGTCTCTCGGGCCTGTGGCCGCTCGATCCAATGCTGATTCGACGCTCAGTCACCGCCCCTTCCAGAGGTCAGGTACCATGTGTGCATGCCACCTTCGTTATGTCACCTAACCCAATGACAACGGCCACCCAGGGCCTCAGTCATGGCATGTGAGGCAACTGCTCTACCTCTGAGCTACACCCAGCCCTGTCCACATTCTTCAGATGATGAAGCTGAGGTCCCAGGAGGTCAGCTAAGGAGTGACCAGCCAGTGGGAACAGAGGCCAGTTAGCACCGTGGACCCCAGGCTGCTGTGCTCTGCTTTTATTAAACCACCGTTAATCAGCTCCTGGGTGCGAATGAATGGACGGTCGAAGCAGGTGCACGGACCCAGGGCCCTGAACTGACCTGCACTTACTGTGGGATGGTCTGATCATCTACCGAGGACCCACGTGCTCTGCCTCGTCCCCCGGGAGCCACAGCTGGGCCTCATTTTGATACCCAGCTGCGTGGATACCAGCACCGCACCCTGCTGACCTCCCTGGGCCAGACACACAGCTCATCTCCCTCGTATCCTAACAAGGGCGATGGGTGGGTGGCCACGCGACTGGACCAACTGCCCGGGCACCTGTTCTCACTGGAGGCACCCCTTGTCCTCATGGGACAGGATGCTGATGGAACCTCCTCGTTCCCCAGGAGACGACGGGGACCCCTGGCCATCACGTTCCCCTGCTCCTGAGCACACGCTGCCAGACACCGGGCATCGGTATAAACCCCACTCTCACTCGGTTATTTGTGATTAAGGGAGAAAACGTGAGCCAAGCCGCAAAGCTTAGCTGTGCTGCTGGAGTAAACCACGGCCGTGCGGCGTGTGGCCCGGAGACGACAGGAAACACGGGGACCGTCTTCTGCCCTAACAGGGGCTGCTCCTCACACCCTAACATCTCAGGACCTAGAAGGTTTTCCCTGGTGGAATCGCCTTCCACCAACGGGACACCTGGGCTTAAATAAAAACGCATGTCGGACGGAGCCCAAGAGCGCATCATGGGGACGATGCTGCCACCTGCTATGGATCCCCAGCACAACTGTCCCTGCGCAGGAGCTGGGGAGTTTGCCCCAAGCCCGTGAGGTCGCCTGCAGCCTCTTCTCTAGGGGAGCAGTTTGACCCGATTTCCTGAGCTGTTGGGGCCACCTGCACCCCAGGTTGGCATCCCTGGCTCCCAAGCCCCCAGACCCCACGGCCACACTTTCCCACTGAAATGTGTCTCCTTTACCCGTTGATTTGCAGAGACGCATAAAAATCGAGAATTTTAAGACCCTCATTAAATCCCATCTGCTCCAAGCTCCGGCCCCCCAGCCAAGAAGTGCTCAGCCTCGGGGCAGAGTCGGGCAGCAGTGGCCCCTCTGTCATTGAGCCTAGTCAGGACTCTCCCCAAACGCCCCCAAGCAAGATGCGGGAGGAAAGGCAAAGTGTGTAGTGTCCAGAGGAAGGTCCCCGTCACAGTAAAGCCAACAGGGAGGGGTGCAACATTAGGAGTGTGAAAGGCCACTTGTCCAGCCAGGACCACCCCAGTGAGAGACATCACCGGGGCACCAGGGACATGAGAGGAGACAAAAGGTCCCAGGCTTCTCAGATGGGGTCAGGGGCTGGAGACTTGGAGGCCACAAGGTCCTGAGGATTCTGCAGAGGCCACCCAGGCCTGAGTGGACCATGGCTGGGCCACTGCCTGGGCTGGGGGACATTGGAGCCCTGAGGCCCCGCATGTCCCCAGCAGACACTGAGTCCCCAAGTGGGGCCAGCAGTCCCCACCTGCCTGGAAGGATGCTGACCAAAAGTGGGTCCTGGCCTCAGAGCGACATGGAGCTTGCTGGGAATTACGGGAAGAGGGGTGGCTGGACAATGGCTTCAGAACCTCTGACCCCGAGAGTCACAGCGCAGAGGCCTGCCCCTGCCCCAGGAAGGAGGGGGCAAAGTGCAGATGGTGCCACGTTTGGGTTGGCACAGCAGAAAGGAAGGAAACCCAGCCTTCAGGCACCAGCGCCTCAGCCCAGTGCGATCCCTGTCCGCGGGGGAAACACAACCGGCCAAGCCGCCATCCGTCTCAGGTGAGGCCGCGTGTCTGGTCCAGGGACGACACTCGGAGCACAAAGAGCGGAACGCTGCCGTCCCCAGGCCAGCCAAGCCCCACCTCAGAAAGTCCGATTTAACTGGTTTGGAGTTTGGGGTGTGGCCTGGGCTTGGGTGTAACTCACCCCAGGGGCTTCTGACGTGCAGCGGAGGCTAAGAAACACTGGCTTAAGTAACAGAGGCATTTAATGACCTCGTCTCTCAAGATGTCCAGGTGAGGGTGCTCACCAGGCTGCCATGGCCGCACAAGGACACGATTAAGGAGCCAGAATCCTTCCGTCCTTCTGCTGCACCACCTCATCACGTACCCAGACTTCATGTCCGATGGCCTCAAGATGGCTGCCCAGCTCCAGACATCACATCCTCACACAGGCAGGAAGGAGTAGCCGAGATCAAAGTGCTTCGTGGAACCCAGCCACATGGCCCCCTTCTCCCGACAGTAGCTACCCCTTCCGTGGTTTTCGTTTGTTTGTGTGTTTTTGCTCACAGTGGGAGATAAATATATAGGCTGCTATATTAGCAAAGAAGCCTGCAGACCACCCTGAATTTAAATTGGAACACAACTGTAATAAAAAATGTTCATGCGTATCTGAAAGTCAAATTTACCTGGACATTCTGTATTTTGCTTCCGGTCCTAGTTATACATCTACCCATGAACAATCACTCACCACCACTCGTGGGGTAGCCTCAGCCCAGCCTCAGACTGGTCCACCCTTGCCCTTCTCTGAGTCTGAATCCCTCTCACTGGCCAGACCTGGGTCGTGTGTCTGTCCCTGAGCCAATCACTGGACTAGAGGAGTAGAAGGTGCTGCCTGAGGAGCCTCAGGGCTCAGATGTCCCCCATCCTGGGCAGTCACGGGGCCATCACTCAGCCCCCGGCTCTGCTAAATCCCCAGGGCCCTGGTGGCCTCTGGGTCTCCAACCACCGCTGCCTCCGCCCGCATCACCTGGGACAGCCTTTCTCTTCTCACGCATTTCTGTTCATGTATATAATAATAGGAAAGAAGGACATAAGTTCCATGATTTCACCACCAAACTGCACAGGTCAGGCTTAAATCTAAAAGAATCAGTCCATTTAAAGCAGACCATTAGGCCGGCCGTGGCGGCATAGGCCTGTAATCCCAGCGACTCGGGAGGCTGAAGCATGAGGATCACAAGTTCAAGGCCAGCCTCAGCAACTTAGAGAGGCCCTAATCAACTTTGGGAAACCCAAACTCAAAATTAAAGAAAATTTAAAATAAAAGGGGGGCTGGGGATGTGGGTCCGTGGTAAAACACCCACACCCTGGGTTCAATCCTGCAACAGAAAAGGGAAAGAAAACCTTAACTAGCGCAGCCTGGTGCCACGGCGGGGAAGACCCGGTCAGGAGGGCCTGGCCGGCTGGTGTCTATGGGATGTGAGTCCAGGGCTTGGCAGGGGCCGTCCTCCCAGCCCATCGGGGTCACAGGGAGAGGTGTCAGGGTGACGGTGCCAGCCCACTGCGGGACGTTGAGTCATGGAAAGGCACCGGGTCTGTTTTCCCCGCTCCTCCTCAGGCTGCTGTGGGGGAAAGCAGATTGGGCTTCACCTGAAGCGTCTGAAGCTGGCTTCTGTGCCCTGGTGGCTGGGTCCCCCGGCTCTCACCTCCCTCCTGAGCTGTGCGTCTGCATTGGATCATGTTTTTGTGTAAAAGATGCTGTTTATAGATCCTCTCCACTCGGCTGTTGTGACGAAGCTGGTTCCTGTCCCCAGGGGAGCTTCAACATGCCCTGCTGCCAGACACAGATGCTGCTGTCATTTAAGAACTGCCACAGCTGGGTCTGAGTAGCAGGCTGCCAGCGCCCTTGGACGGGCTCACTCGGGCAGGGGCAGGGCCAGGGGTCGGGTGGAGGCCCACAGGAGCCTCCACCACCAGCTGCCTCTGGAACTGGGCCAGGACGCCAGTGTGCACCCCCTGGATTTCTGCCCCGTAAAAAGACCCAGCTCGGCCGGCGCTCTGGGCCCAGCAGCCCCGCGACTCCTCCCTGAGCTCCAGGGAAGACTCTGGCAGGTCAGGTGGCCGCCAGGGCTGTCCTGAGCCCTAGGGGCAGGCCAGGTCCCTTCCAGGCCACCTACTGCCCCAGAGGCACCAACGTCCCTTTACAGACAAGGAAACCAAGTCCCACGGAGTGAAGTGCAGCCCGGGAGCGCACAGTGCGGCTGGCGTCTGAGCCTCCATGTGCAGAACTTCGTGGCCTTGAGCCTTGGCGGGTGGAACCTCGTGGCCTCTGCTCTGACGACCCCTCTCCCCTCTTGTCCAAGGAGCAGCCGCGGCTGAGCCCCGCTGGGGAGCCCTCACACCCACATTCAGGGCTGCGCGGGGCATTGCCCATCCCCGTGACCGGGTGGAGAGGGAGTTGGTTGCAGGCAACCTGCTTGCCCACCTGCTTGCTCCCAGGATCAAGATCTGACCAATCAGAGCCTCCTCCCCAGGTGGTCCAGGGCTGTGCCTGTGACCCGGGACCTCTCATCTATGTCGGGGAAGAGGTGGCCGTGGTCAGCCGGGTGGTGGGCGAGGAGGACGGTGATCCAGAGCTGCTGCTGGCCGTCCCTGCTGCCCCCCGGAGAAGTGGAGGCACCTGGAGATCAAACCAGAGTCCAGACCCGGGCAAGGACCAAGACAGATCCCCTGAGTGCGTCTGAGCTGGGCCTCTGTCCCTGCCCGGCAGACCCCGTGGGCAAAGGCGAACACCCGCCCTGGACAGACGGGACGCTGAGCCCCGAGCAGCGAACAGGAAGGGAAGGAGCCCGGGCTTGTCTGCTGCTGGCCGGGCCCTGCGCGATCGGCGTGGACCATGAGCATCTGATCACCTCCAGGGAAGCGGGGCTGGCGGCGGCCGTCCACCGTGGCTCACCCCTGGCGCTGCAGGAAGCTCTCTCCATGCATCTGCCAAGGCCCTCGGGTTGGGGAGCTGAGGCTCAGGGGGTGGCCCCTGTGGTCATCGCAGCTGCCCCCGCGGAGGCAGCCCGTGGAGGGTGAGACCCGCACAGAGGAGAGAGCCCCCTGGTGGAGACTCCGTCCTGGGTCCAGCTGGGTCCCAAGCCCAGCGCACCTGGTCGGTCACCACACGAGATGGCAAACGTTCCCCTTTCACTTAGGATGTGTGAACTGAGCCTCTGTCACTGGGAACCACAGCTTCGGAGCTGACGGAGCCCAGTGTGCCCTTGGTGGTCAGGCCAGCTGCTTCCCAAGGGCTGTGTCCTCTGCGACTGGGACGGGCTTCTCCAGGAGACGTAGGGCTGCCTCGGCCCCCTGTCCTGTCCCCAGATGGCTCTGGACCCAGGGGCCCGTGGGGAGCCCAGCTCCCTGCTCACAGCCCCTCTCCCCCTCCAGGGGTCCACGGTCCTGCCCGGGTGGCCAAGCCCACCGACGGCCGCTTTCTGGAGAGGCTGTGATGTGGGTGGGCTGCAGGGGAGAGGGGGTTCGGAGCATGTGCCAGGCCTGCAAAGCAGAACACATGTCCTTTGTCCAGTGTCAGTCCCCTCCCCCCAGGACCTGCCTGGGAGCATTGTGAGGGCAGGGCAGGCGTGTGTCCAGGTCACCACCTACAGGGGGCGCCGTCTCTTAGACTGTTTGGCTCAAACCCTGCAATAGCTCCCAGCTGGCTCAGAAGAAAAGCCAGTCCTCACAGTGACCCACAGCCTCTAACCCACCCGTCCCGCCCCCTCCCCCGCCCCGTGCTGAGAAAACGGTCACCGTGGGGCCTTTGCACCTCTTTCTTCTTCTTCAGGAATCCTCACAGAGAGCCGCCCGCCCCACCTTCCATCTCACCTGGGCATCTCCGGTCAGTGAGGCCTTCCCAGCCCCCACCGCCCCATGCCGCATGGCCTGCCTTCCTGCCCTACTCTCAGGCCACAGCGCTGGGGTCCTGGCCAGCGTTCGGTCAGTGAATTCACTGAGCTCTCGTCTGTACCTGTGGACGAGGCTCTGTGTCCCTGAGGTCAGGGATCCTCGGGGGCACCCTGCCTTGAAAACCACCGTCACTGTTAAACACCGGGTCCCGGGAGTGTGGGCCTCCCCGGGCAGCCCCCGGCCTCCCCAGGGTGCTGACAAGTGGCTGTCCCCTTTCCTATTTGTCATGTTGAAAGACGGCTGAGGCACTCCTTCCTCCTCCAGCCCGTTAACGCCCGAGGCAGCGGGAGAGGAAGGTGGTTTATATCAATTAGCAGAGGGGCTCTGCAGAGCAGCCGAGGACCTGGGACACACAGCAGAGGGAGCCCGGGCTGGAGCCCACCTGGGCCTCTGGGGAAGCGAGACCTGGGGGACGGTCAGGAGCGGCCCTGGTCCCCTCCTTCCCATAGGCCGGAGGGAAGCGTACCCAGGGTCAGGGACTTCCTCCTCTCGCGGCTCCCAGGGTCAGAACGACTCCCCACAGCAAGCAAGTCACCAGAATGTGCCCTGGTTCACCACCTCCACGTCCCTCCGCCGTGTCCCACAGCCCGCTGCTGGACACCTGGCCTTCACCTGGCCCCTGCAGTCCCCACCACATTTTCTCAGTGCATATCAAGGTCAGATTGAGCTGTAGGAGCGCCAGTCAAACCATGCTACCCTCCTGCTCTAACACCCTCAATGGCTCCCACTGTTCCCAGAATGAGACCAACCCCCCAAGGCCTCCAAGGCCCTGCGGTCTGGCCCAGGCTGGTCTCTGAAACTCCTCCCTCCACTCCCTGGCCCACTCCCTGCCCCCACATTCACCTGCTCCCTCCTCTTGTCTATTCAATTCACAAACACCCATGGAGCGGCCTCCTGTGCCAGGCACATCCTCAGCCCTGGGCACAGGGCAGGAGACCCCTCAGCCTCCTGGAGCAACCTGGTGCAGAGGTTTAGCAAACCAGATAAAGGGAACAACAGAAAAATGTCCAAGGACGGCAAGTGCCATGGGGAAGATGCAGGAGGGACCGTCCTGGGCTTAGCAAGGCGGCCGGCAGCCGGAGGTGCCCAATAAATGGGATCCGGATCCCGGAGTTGAGAAAAGTAGGCTAAAAACCCGGAGAGTGGTCCTGGGTCAGAGATGAGGGTCACTGTCATGTGCCACAGGGCGTTGGGGGGGAGGAGCGCGGGCGGGGGGACGGGGTCCCCGGATGTGAGACCTGAGGGACCAGAGCAGAGGCGGCAGTGGGTGGGGGCTGGCCCGGGGACCTTGGAGCGCAGCGAGGACGGGTTCTGAGTGCTGGGGAGCCTGCAGGGACAGCGGCCTCTGGGCAGCGCCAAGGTCCCCGTCCGGGGCTCATCTTGCCTGGGCTCCCTCCACCTGCCAGGCAGTCGGCCGCTGGGTCCTTCCGTCCCACTGTTCTGGTGGCCTGCACATCCCTCTGTCACCAGAAACCCCTCCGCCTCAGCCAGCAGCTTCCCTTCTGCTGCCGGTAAACAGAGAACCCCAGTGGAGAGTTTGTCCCCAGTCCCCACGTCCCCACGTCCCCGCGTCCCCACGTCCCCACACTGGGACTGCGTGGCTGGGTGGGGATGGCTGTTCCCACGGCAGCTGTGCAGGGACCTGCTCCAGTCACTCAGAGCAGCCAGCGGAGGGGCTCCCCCTGCAGCCCAGGGAGGGCCCCTCTGGGACAACACTGGAGCCCTCGCCATGGGGCGGGCTGAGTGGGGGGACAGCAGGCTGGAGCTCATGGGGGAGGTCCCCACCACGGTGAGGACCAGTCTTCCAGGGAATGAGCCAGCACGGAAGACTGAGGAGGAGAGACTCAGGCAAACACTTTATAGTGACAGTAGAGCTCCTGGATCCAGCCCCTCCTGCAACCCCTGAACTTCCCACTAGTGGGCCCATAACTTCCCATTTGGCATATGTAAGTTTGAATTGGGTTCATATCCTTATATCCAGAGATTTTTTAAAATTCTCTTTAATATAAACATTGACACAAATGACAATCTCTACATTTCTTTGTGGACAAATGATTTCACCAATAAACTGTAAAATTAAACATGAGAACACAGAACACAGCAGTCTGCTATATCAGTCACCTCCCAGCCCCAGGGGACGGGCACTGAGCTTGTCAGCAGGAGGGGAGGACAGGGAGCTGCAGGCTGGTCCAGGGCCAACAGGACCCTCGCACCCCGGCCAGCTGAGCCATGATCCCCCACAGCACATCAGCTTCTTACCACAGTCCCGGACCTCCCAGATGATTCCAGAGGAGACAGCGTAAATTCTCAGAAGACGAGCAGAGCTGGTGCTCATGGAATGCCTGACTCTGTTGCAGCAAAGATGTTAGTTTTATATCAAATTGACAGGCCTCGATCCTTGTGTTGATAACACACAATAGTGCATTTTATTACAGTGGGGAACTCACAATAATCAACGTGGGCGGTAGACTTATGGCCGTCTTTAGAAGGCTCAGGGTGTCATTTCATTACTTTTAAATATTTGCAGAGGTTTAAAGCCGTGTCTTTGCTTTATGGCCCCTGGAGACGTGACATGGCCCCATCTGTGTTTCGTCTGGTGCTAAGTCCTTGGTGAGACGAGCCCCCGGGAGAGCCTTGAGCTGTGGGGAACCTGAGCAGCATGCTGAGGCCCCCGGGAGGGCATGTCCAGGGTGGCTCCGGCCAGGAGGGGGACACTCCAAGTAGAAAGAACCCCAGGTTATGGCCACCTCAGACTAAGACAGGACCTTACCCTGAGATCTTGGAGACCTCCAGGGACAGGCCAGGTGGGGCCAGGCCAGACAGGACAGGTGGGAACTCAGGAGGCCGAGGAGCCGGGTGGCGCTTCCCGCGGGACACTATGTGACGTCACCGTCTGGGACAGTGGGCCCCGGGGAACTCTCCTTCCCTCCCAGGATGCTGAGTGCTGTGCCGGGCTCTGAGTCACTTAGGTTCCGATGGAGGCTTCTCCCAGGGATCTGCCCCAGGCTCCTGGAGCAGAGATGAGCCTCCTGCCCGGGCCTCGCGGCAGAGGAGGGTCCAGGAAGGAACTGACTCTGGTTGCATGGTGGGCACCGGCTGTGCGAGTGAGATCAGTGTGCCAGGGAGGGACGGGCAGTGGGTCCTCCCAGTGGTTTCCACACACAGCAAGCGTGAGAACACCAGGTGTGCGTGGGCATCTGCAGGAAGACCAGGTGTGCGTGGGCATCTGCAGGAGACCAGGTGTGCATGGGCATCTGAACGAGAACACCAGGTGTGTGTGGACATCTGCAGGAGACCAGGTGAGCGTGGGCATCTGCAGGAAGACCAAGTGTGCATGGGCATCTGAACGAGAACACCAGGTGTGTGTGGGCATCTGCAGGAGACCAGGTGTGCGTGGGCATCTGAACGAGAACACCAGGTGTGCGTGGGCATCTGCAGGAAGACCAGGTGAGCGTGGGCATCTGCAGGAAGACCAAGTGTGCATGGGCATCTGAACGAGAACACCAGGTGTGTGTGGGCATCTGCAGGAGACCAGGTGTGCATGGGCATCTGAACGAGAACACCAGGTGTGCGTGGGCATCTGCAGGAAGACCAGGTGAGCGTGGGCATCTGCAGGAAGACCAGGTGTGCATGGGCATCTGAACAAGAACACCAGGTGTGCGTGGGCATCTGCAGGAAGACCAGGTGTGCGTGGGCATCTGAACGAGACCAGGTGTGCGTGGCAGTGGAAACTCCTCCCACCCTCATTCCTGTGGCTGAACCCCCTCCTCTGCAGGGAGTGTCATGTGACCTCAGCCTGGCCAACAGGATTCTCTGGAAGCCACCCACAGTTTCTGCACCAGGGAAGGGAACAAAGGCCGCTGCTCTCTGCCTGCCGCCTTCCAGGACAGGGTTAGGGTTGCGGGTGCCTGAGGGGTGGCAGGAGGCCTGGGGGCTACAGAGAGCCGTCAGTGCATGGCTGCTCTTCAGCTCTGATGTGAGGGCGCCAGGCCCTGTGGGCTTTTATGTGAAATAACTGTCTGCTGCTGCTGCTTATTTTTAATATTGGAAAAAAAATAATTTTTAAAAGAACCATCTGAAGGTAAGGAAGTAAATAAAGGGCACACATATTGGCAAGGTCAACACAGAAAGATCAATCATGTTTCTAAATAATAATAATGTACTCCTAGAAAAAAAATTAATACCATTTATAAAAACTTCCTGGAATGTAGTACTTAGATACTAATCTAACAAGCCTGGGCAGGATTTGCATGCTTTCAACATCAAAATATTGATTAAAGAAATAAAAGAAAACCTAAATTGATGGAAAGACGTACCAGGTTCATGGATTGGAAGACCAAAATAGTACACATGGGAATTCTCCCCTCACTGATCTACAGATTTAGTGTCATATGAAGCCAGCAGGATTGTTTATACATATAAACCAACTAATTTGAGGATGTGCAGGCAAAATCAAAGGAGCTAGAACATTTAAAACAATTTTGAAACCAATAAGATTGGAAAGATCATTATCCCATTTTAAGTCTAAATATAAATCTATACAATCAACAGTGCAATATCAATGAAGGAAAACAGTGACGGAAACCGAGAGTTAGAAACAGACCCACCTAAATTTTGCCAAAGGATTTTTAACACAAGGTGCAAATAAATCTAGTTGATTGAAAATAGTCTACTCAATAAATGGTATTGGAACTGTCCTGATAGCAAAAAGTTCAACCCAACCTGAACCTCACACCTTGTGCAAACATCGATTTAAAATGGACCATCGGCCCAGATGTGGACACAGAGCTGTGACCCCTCCCTCCACTGAACATGAAACGTGAATGAGGACAGGGTGAGGTCCACTGTGAGCACTGGACTCACTCCACAGTCTGACTTACGCTTATAGTTTGGGGACTGTGATGTCCTCAAAGGTGGGGACAGGATCTGTGTCCCCCTTGCGTCCCCTGCACCCAGTCCAGCCCCAGCCCTGGGGTGAAGGTCCACTGCCTCTGTGTGGCACAGGCCAGGGGAAGGGTCTGAAGGCCACATCCTGCCCCCAGGATGGAGCTGGAGAAACCCAGGGAAGCTACTGGGGACCCCCCAGCCCGGCCGTGTGTCTGCCAGACCCCGGGTCCCCGACTCCAGAGCTCCAGAGGGTCATGTCTGGTCAGAGAGGAGGACGGGGAGGGACAGGCAGGAAGGGGAGAGAGAGCAGGGAGAATCCTGGAGGCCCTGGCCCCCTTCCCCCGTCAGGTCCCTGCTGCCCGGGACAGGCCTCGCCAGGCCAGCTCCTTCCCAGTTGTACATACTTACTGAGGGCCACTGCCTGAGCCACAGCCGGGCCCCTACCAAGTGCCAGCAACCAGCCAGTCCTAGGAGCTACAGCTGGACATCCGCATGCTGCCCAGCAGCTGCGAACGCCTGCTCTGGGCAGGTGCCTGTGGACATATCCAGGAAGCAGGTCCCAGTGTCGCTGCCCCTCACAGCCCTGGCCTGTCACCAGCCCTGGGAACCAGTCCTCTAGGGCCAGGTGTGGACAGCATCCCAGAGGCCTCTGCGGGAGCAGGAAGAAGACCCCTGGGCGAGTCGGGACCTGGTTTGGCTCTGCGGCCAGCCCAGCCCAGCCTGGCAGCCTTCACTGCGGGAGGTCCTGGGGCTCGGGGACCGGCCCCCCGGCTAGCTTCCTGTCCTGCAGCCACATCTCACTGATGGGGACTGGGCGGCGGGAGCTCTCTGCCAAGGGCCAGCTTTGTCTTCTCAGTGGCTTCCCGGGCACAGTCCCCTTGTTAAGGGACCCCTTAACACCCATCCAGGATCCCTGCTGCTGGTCACACAGGGCACGGCCCCTCCGCCTGCTGCTGAGTCCCGGGCCTTCTGGACCCTGTCCCAGAGAACAAGCTCCAGGAGGTGGGGGGCATGACCTTCTCCCTGCTGTGTCCACCGAGTGCCGGGGAAGGGCTGCGTGGGAGCTGAGCAGAGGACATGGGAGCCCCGGCGCGTCACCACCTGATGCCTGAAACCACCCTGTCCCCAGCGCCGCCCGCCCACACTTCTTATTCATTCATTCATCTCTTTTCCACTTCACCTTGCCGAGCACCTACTGTGTGCCAGCAACGGCTGCACAGTAGGGAAAGGTGGTAGGAGTGAGGCGTTGCCCTCTGCCCTCTGCCCTCTGAGGACCAGGACAGAGCAGACAGCTCTTCACCTGCTTACAGGGCCCTCGCCGGAGCGAGAACCCAAGGAGGAGGCCAGACTTGAATCTCTTTGTAGTTTTTGGAAAAAAAAAAAAAAAAAAAAAGATGAATTTGTAGACAAATGACAAGTTGGGGGCTGGGCTGGCCCGGCCAATGGGAGGCTGACCACTCGGGCAGGTGTCTGTCCAGCTGATCCCCGCTCCCCGGCTGAGAGCACGTTCCCGGTTCCCGAGAACCAAGTGGCACATTGGGGAGAGCATCATTAGGCCAAGAGTGGAGGACCCAGGACCTGGCTTCACAGCGTCCAGACAAGGACACCTGCTTTGCTGATGGCGATAAAGTCCAGGGCAGGACTGAGGGGCCAGCGGGAGGGGACTTCAGGTGGGGTGGCCAGGGCAGGACTGAGGGGCCAGCGGGAGGGGACTTCAGGTGGGGTGGCCAGGGACAGCCACACCCTGAAGTGACATCTCGGTCATGACCTGCCACAGGGTGGCAAGGCCCCCTCAGCCCTGCAAGAGGTGTGGTGTCACAGTCCACCCCAGCGAGCTCCGAGGGCCCAGGGCACAGGGCTGCCCGCTGAGCCGGCCCCACCTGCAGCGCCTGGCGGGCACCACTCTGCTCCTCCCTCTGGCCAGGACCCGAGGCCCTGGGTCCGGTGTCCTGGGCTGTGTCCCCCGCCCACAGCCTGGGGGCTGTGACCTTGGCCTAGGAAGGACCCCAGGAGCCGTGGGACCTCCCCGTCCTCGTCCTGCCAGTGGTCTGGGCACAGGTGAGGAGACCGTGCAGAGCCCAGCAGGACTCGCCCAGTGTGAGCCTGGAGGTGCTCCTCTGTGGACAATGAAGTGACGTTTTAATTACCAGCAAAGTACCTGCTGCCCCTGGGGTGAGCGCGGGCGGGTGTGGAGGGGGCACCTGGGCCTGGAGGGTCCCACCTGGTCCCAGCACGGCAGATGAATGGTCCCCTTCTCTGTCACACGTGCAGCCAGGATTGTGCCCAGGTGACCCCCCACCCTGCCACCCACAGACCCTGCCAGTGCTCCTGGGATCCTGCGCCAAGGGGCAGCTCGTACCCCCCCTGCAGCCCCTCCACCCTGCCCTGAGCCTGCTTGGACAGGGCAGCTGGGTGTCCACTGAGACAAGGTCAAGGGCTCCCACCGAGGTCAGCCTTGGACAGGAGCGGCCATCTGCTGGGACGGGGCTGCAGGGAGGTCTCAGCCGGGGGCCTCTGGCACCCGCAGAGCAGAGAGCCCAGGGCAGAGGCTGCCAGAGGGGCCACCAACATGCGCTCCTCGCTCCTGGGGACACCGCGTCTCTGGACCCTCTGCTGGTCCTTCAGGCCCCTCCCTGCACCTCCTCCTGGCCGAGTCCGGCTGCTGTCCAGGCCCAGAGGGAGCTCCCAGGGCACAGCCTGCTGGCCACGGACCAGTGCTCCTGGAGGCCATGCCCAGCACCTGGCCCCAAGTGCACGGGCAGGATGGCCTGGTGGGCACAGACCTGGAGCCAGAGGAGGGGCTGGGATCCTGGCCCGGGGCTGCCACACTGAGAGGTGAGCGCCTGCTGCATACACAGCCTGGCCCTGGGAGAGGAGGGGCCCTGAGCTACGCTGGTCCAGACTGTCACGGGAGGGTGGGCACAGACGGTGGCCGCTGCCCCCCCAGCCCCGCCCGCGAAGCCCACCCTCTGCGCCACCAGCCCTGAAAGCTTCCTTCTGTTGGCCGTGTCCTTCCCCACGACCTCTGCCCACAGCCGGCCCCTCTGCCCTGAAGTGGTCTCAGCACAATGGGGCTCCCAGGGCAGATGGCGGCCCCAGTCCAAGGCACGTCCCCCCCCTTCATATGAAAATGGGGGAGACAGCAGACAGATGTCCACCAAGCCGGCCTCCCCGAGCACCACGGCCCCAAGGCCACGACCCTGCCAGGTGGTGCAGCCCTGGACAAGCAGCCTCTGCTGGCCTCTCACCCCCCAGCCTCTGGCCCCACCTGCCTCCTCCCGTCTGTTCCCTCCCAGCATCCCAAGGCCACAGCAGGGACAGCTGGCACTGGGCTGTCTAGCAGCCTCGGACGTTCAGACAGGTAGGTCCTCTGCTTCCAAGGGACCCCGCTGCCCATAGTAGAGAAGCAGGTGGCTAGACCAAGAAGTGGCCCAGGGAGCAGCCCCAGAGCACCCTGTAGGCCCCTCCGGCCCCCGCAGCCTGGCTCTGGGAACAGCAGCGGGCCCCCGTTCCCGGCTCTGCCCGTCCATTTACTCGCTCACTCAACAGGTGCTGCGGAGCCTCAGGGGGACGGTGGCCACAGGACAGCCCCTCAACAGTGGCTAGAGAATTGGGGCAAACCTCGTGGGGAGGCCCTGGCCAGCCTGGCTCGGGAGGGTCACTGCTAGGCGTGGTGGGCTGGGGTCCTGCCGGGCGGAAGCACTGGGATCTGGGTTCCAGCAGGCCTGTGGCTGTGGATCTGCCTCGTCCCCAGTGAGGGCAGAGCGGGCCCCGGCGCCCAGCAGACAGGGCACCGCTAGCTGAGCCAGTGTGGGCCTGAGGCCAGAGCCAGGCCAGGCCCTCTGCCCACCGCCCGGCCTGAACCAGGCTTCTCCACCCCCAGGGAGGGCTTCCAGCTGTCCTCTGACGGAGCCCCCACCAGCACAGGGCCCAGAGAGGGGACGTGGCCTGCGCCCCCAGGAGCCCTCACCCCAAGGGAGAGCAGCAGGGTGGGAGGGTCCCTCCAGCCAGGGTCTCCTCTGCCAGAACCCAGCGGCTCCTTCTCTGTGGCCAGCACAGGGCCAGGGCGAGGACTGGTCCTGGTCCCTTGGGGAAGCCCTGACCTGCTCCTGGCCCCTGAGGAGGAGGAGGAAGCCGATTCTCCTGCCGAGGTCCCGACTCTGCAGGGGGAGAGCAAAGAGCAGGAGCCAGGCTGCGGCCCTCAGGAGCCTCCGTCTCCTGTCTGCCAGCTGGGCCTGGAGGGGGACAGAGTCACCTGGGAGATCCGCTCCAGCCAAGTGTCCTGACGTCCAGCGGTGACCGGATGTCCCGGCCACTCCTCCAACTCGGCCTCTCCCAGCCCCGTCACTCTGGGGAATCCCGTCCTTGTTGATGTCTTTCTTCTCCACTTTCCCACAGAGCGCAGGCTGGGAGCAGGGGCCCTGCCCGCGGAGTCCCCTGCTGGACCCAGGGCCTCCATGGCCAGGCCTGGCCCCCAGCAGGTGAGCAGGGCTTTGTTAGAATGACTGAGCTGGAGGTGTGTGGGGACAGACGGGGGCCGTCCATGACCTTGGCCTGGTTCCTGGGACACCTGGGGACACTCGAGCTGCAGCAGCTGCTCCTCATGTCAGGTCACCTGTGCCTCCGCCAGGTCCCCGTGTCACTCACCGCTCAGGCCACCCTGACCACCTTGTCCACAACCGCAAGCCCCCACCCCCTTCCCTGCCCTCCACACCCCCCCCACCCCTGGTGGCTCTTCCCACAGCAACGAGCATCTTCTGAGACCCTTTCGGCTTCTCATCCCCACTAGAACCTCAGCCCCAAGAGGGTGGGGATGGCCTGCTCCCTGTCTTGCTGCCGCTCCACCCCATGCCAGCCTGGCCAGTGCACCCAGCGGGGCGGGGGGGCAGGGGTCAGAGATATTTTCTGAATGAATGAGTGAGTTGGAGGGAGACAAGGGAGTAAGGCAGGCAGGAGTAAGCCCAGAGGACTTCCTGGAAGAGGGAACTAGGTTGGGACCCATGGGTTGTGGGAGGCAAAGTGCAGGTCTCACAGGAGCCCAGAGCACCTCACAGGCCCGGGGCAGGTGCCACCTCTATGCCCTCCCACCCAGTGCTTAGACTGTGGGCCATTTGATGACAACTCTTTGAAAATTAATTCAGTGTTTTATTCATCCTTAAATTCTTTAAAGCTGCAAATCAAACAGTCACTGGTGCTGGCTCTTGTGTTGCCGATGACCGTGCTTGTTTGCATACCAAGCAGACCTTTCTCTGTCCCCTGGAAAATGAATTTCTTTTGGACTTGGTGCTCTAATTGCCTGGGCAGCAGAGGCAGGCAAACATCTTCCCCTCCTGATTTGCATTATGCAAAACCTTAATCTCCCAAGTTTCCTAAAGCCTGTGAAGAGCGGAGGCTCCACAGCCCTCAGTGCCAGGAAATGCTTGATCTGCCACCGGATAAGTGAGATTGACGGGGGGGTGAAGGAACCTCGGTACTAGTAACTATTGGGAAATGATGACACACATCCCCAGAGTGGATGTCCCATAAATTCGCTTCTTGGGGGGAAAATGGAACCACTGGTCACACACATATTGCCGAGCTGATGTTTTTTGGTGCAATTATTAAGCTGAAGAGGAAGGTGGTGTCTGATGGGACGAGCGCTGTGTGACCTGTAGGTGGGCTGGCCCTCCACCAGCTGACCTAGGAAGCTGAACAGGGAGCAGAGGAGGCTGCAGGAGGCAGAAAGGACTTCCTGTTGCTTCCATCTGGTTTCACTGCCTCCTGTTTCTTGTGTTGTCCTGCCAATGTCACCGCAGTGCCCTCAGACACACCCGCGGCTTCGACTCTCCAGTGGAGATGACCCACCACCTTGGGTCTGCAAGTCCAGTTGCTACCTGTGACCCCCTTTAGGTCAGTAAACTTTTGCCCAAAGGCCCACATAATAAATATTTATTTACCAGGGCTTCCTGGTCCCAGGTCTCTGGGGCAACCCGTCGCTCCGGCCCTTGTGTGACAGCAGCCATACGCGGGGTCTGGACACGTGGGCACAGACGGCGGCGCTGAGCGCCCAGCAGCTCTCTCACCCCAGCCTCAGGCCGTCTCTGCCTTTCCCTTTTCCACCCTCCGCGGATGACCACATGGAGCCATGGAGAGGCTGGCTCTGCTGTTAGAATGATCGGCCTCCTCTCCCGGCTGGACCCGAGCTCATCCAGAGACGCGAACCAGGGGTAGGGCTCCCATTTTTCTCACTGAATAAGAAACTCAACCTACGGGCTTCTTCAGGTCCCAACAGCCAAGGGTCATCAGCGTCTTGATGTTTCACACGACGACGAGAAGGCATCAAGACTTTCTGAAGACTGTACGGTGGCCCAGGTGGGGTCAGCATGGGACAGCCAGCTGGCCGTTCTTCTGTCCATTTGGACAGAAGTTAAATCAGCAAAGTGCAGCGCCCTTAGCATCAGCCGCTCTCCCTCCTTAGTGGTGGCTGCTCTCGAGCAGCTGGAGCCCGCGGTACCAGGACGAGGGGACTCTTCCTGCAGCTGGAGCCCGCAGGTCCTGGCAGCTAAGGGCTGCTCTCCTGTGCTCCCTGCCGACCCCTGGCTGCCAGCCACCCTCGCAGTTGCCAGCTCTCAGTGTGACCAGGTGGCCTGCTCTTCTCGAGACAGAGATCACAATCAGGCAAATAAACCACTGTGGTGTCGTAAGTGCCCGAGGACTGACCTGATGAGGGAGCTGCTCATTAAAATGGCGGGCTCAGCATGCGCAGCGTCCCGCGGGCTAGAGCCACAGGCTTTCTGCTCAGTCGTGGGAAGGGGACGAGAGTGGGACGTCTGAAGCAGCTCAGGGGGCTAGAGCCATCCAGAGAGGCCACGGGCAGACTCATCTGGATGGACACAAACAAATGTCCGTGGCTGCAGGCACCTGGGCCACAGGGCTCCCCAAGACAGAGGAAGGGAGAGTGCGCGGTGCCTTGTGGGGAGCCTTGGGTGGACAGCTGCCCCTCTGGTCCTTATAAATTGCTCCAGGAAAACGACATGTCCCCAGGTCTGACGCTGCGTGGGAGGCGTCGGGTGGGGTTGGGGTGCTCGACCCCAAATAGCGTGTCTGGGACAGCGGCCACAATTGACATCACCACCTGGCTATATGTAAGGTCACTCTGCACCCCAAGTTAACCTGGGGGGATGAGACACCCCTCCTGCACCCCTTGAGTCTCCGAGGCTGGGAGTCCCACACTCCCTCCAAGCTGCTCTCCTGGCTGGGGACTCCACTTGGATTTTACCCGGAGATTCTTCCTGTTGCCAAGAAACTGGTGGGTGGGACCCCAGACCTACCGGCCCACTGTGACTTGAACGTGGGTCAACATGGCGTCTATCGCCCGACCTCGGTAGAGAGACTGGGCACAGGGCTAACGCTCTTCACTGTGGTGGCCCTGGCCACTGGATCTGGAGGTTTTCTAATAGATGGATCCAGTTGCCTTTGGACAGACTCTGTTCACTTTGTTTCTAAGGTCACCTTGATTACTCCATTGCAAAAGGTCCCCTGAGGCCTGACCTTCAGTTTTGCTGGCTTCATCGTCCTAGTGACGACTTCTCCTCCTGGGGAGCAGGGTGAGTGTGCCGCCTTGTCTGTAGGGGGTGCCTGCTGTCACTTGTCCCCACCCCCACTGATGTCTCCCACCTGGTGTCTCCCTGGCCATCTCCACCATCGTCCCTGGCTCACTGGGATGCCCACAGAGCTGTCCAAGGCCTCACGTGCTCCCTCAGGCATCAGTGATGGTGAACCGAGTGTCCTCCAGGCCTTCGGGGCGCCGAGTGGGTTTGGAGGGTCTCGCGGGTCAAGCCCCCCCCCCAAGCCTCGGCAGCTTGCGCTTTGCCTCATGTCATCCCCTTGACACTAGCTGAGCGCCACCCTTGAGCCCAGCGGGGACACCAACCTAGTAAACTGGGCCGACCACACGACCCCGCATCGCCACTCCGTTCGCTTGAACCCCCGCTCTCGGCCGCACTCCTGGCTCACGCCCCGAGGCACAGGCTTCCTCTACTGGGCGGGGCTCTGGGCCTGTTCCCCAGAACCTGCGGCCAGTGGCTCCCGTTTGGTAGCCAAGGAAGATGGTCTGTGGCTGAAATTCTCTATTTTTTTTTTATTTTAAATAAAGCCACTATTGAAATGTAGCCCTTTCATTCAGGGAATTTAAGCAGAATCCCCAACTGTCCAGGTCATCAAAAGTGACATCACAGGCTAAACAGGAAGCCCCTGGAGCAGGCTCAGGTCTGATGCCCCTGACCCTGCATGGTCAGCAAGTGTGGGAGGAAGGACTGGGGGTAGGGCTGCCTCCAGACGCTCTTCTGGAACCATCCGCCTCGCCTGGGCATTGGTCACACAGCACCCTCCTTCCATTTCTCAAAGTGATAAACTGATCTTCCATTCCCACGGGTAAGTTCTCTCCCGGTCAGAAACCAAGGCAGTCCTAGTGACCGACAGCTGCAGGACTCAAGCACGGTGGGTCCCCCGTCCTGACTCGGGCCAGGTGCAAACCTAGCACTGTCTCAGGCTGGATTTGGCCACGAACAAACACAACATTGTAAAAAAAATGAATTTTATACAATGGCTCAAAGTGGGGAGAAGCCGGGAGAGAGCAGGCTGACTTAACCAGGGGACATGTCGGCCCCAGCGCCCAGCCTGGCCAGCGGTGGTTCTCAGTTTTCATTTTCCGCATGAGTAGAAGCAGTGACAGGAGTTGTTTGAAGTTTTAAAGGGGCTGTGTTGGCGCCTCGCTGGGGACCCAGGCCTCCACCCTCCACGAGGAGGCAGCTCCTCCCCAGACATCCACGCAGCTCAGCGGCCACACAGGTAACTGTGGGAGCTGGGCACGGGTGGCACCAACCCCATAGCCACTCTCAGCCTGAGCCCCACGCAGCCCCCCGGCCGCCAGGTCAGACAGCCCGGCGTTTCAGAGGCCGGGCGCCCCTGTCCCCGACACCAATCCTGATGGATCCAAGCCATAGTTCTCCACCTTATCAGACCCCGTGACCTTCCCAAGAAGAATGTGCTTAATGATCTCTTTCCTGCCCCGAAGTGAGAGTCATAAATAATTGACCCATAATATCCCACACCTACTTAAAAATCACATTACGAGGCCCTAAGTGGATTGTAAAAAAGAAATAAAAGGACAATAATTTGCAATTTAATAAATCATATTTCAATATGCAAATGAGCAGACCCAGAAGCAGCACAGTGGGGGCACCCGCTGGAAGGGGAGGAGCGTCCCTAGCGGCCAGCCACAGAGGACAAGGGAAATGCCGGCCACACGTGGGCACGAGCAGAATCCTCCGCACACATTGAAATCTTGCAAGAATCTTGTTTCCATCTAAAGTTGGTGTAAGTTCTCGGCTAAGATGGTCAAACAGCTGGTACTCCAGTGAGTGCCCAGAGGACACCGGAACTTGGGTGGGAAACAGGACAGCCTGCCCCAGACGACTGTCCAGCACCCTGTCCCCATCCTACAACACACACACACACACATTTCCCACATGTCCCCAGAAGCTACCTTTCTGGTGGCCAATCACAAAAATTCCATTTTCTCAGCTGCCGAAGGTGTATGAAAAAGAATGGGGTGCAATTTTGGCCAAGTCAAGAGAGGATTCTGGGGTTCTGGGTGCTCCCTGGCTCTTGCAGAGAGGGGATGGGAAGAGGGGCGCGCTCCTCTCGGCCTCTGGGCAGCTTGGCAGGAGCATACCCTGAGCTGGGAGCTATCCCAAGAGGATCCGAGAGCACACCTGGAAGGGACAGGTGGCCTCCAAGCCAGTGGGCCCAGGACTGCCCGCCCACTGCGGATCCTTGGTGGAGACTGCACCGTCCCCCGGGCTCACTTCTTATTTTGGAGTTTCCCTGGCCCCAGAATAAGGTCGGCCACTTTGCTCATCCCCAGAATCCCCTCCATTTGCTGAACAAAGCACCGGGACACTGAGGTCACCGTCCCCACTTAGCCAAGGAGGACGGGAGGTAGCTTGCCCAGTGTCCGACCAGGGGAGGTGGCTGAGCATCTCTGGTCCTGGGCTGACCCCAGGGCACTGTCCCCAGCAGTACCTGGGAGGTCCCCCAGGTCTGTGACCTGACACCCTCGGGGCCTCAGGGCCCTGAATGTCCACAGCACCCTCCTCATCGCCTTTACACTCCCATTGTTGGGGTGACGTCCCTGGGTGTGAAGAGTGTACCTCTGGACACTCCTGACTAAAACCCACACACCTCATCTTGAAAGAGCTCATGCATGTTCATCAGCACAAGGAGTCCTCCTGGGGGGCTGGGGCAGGGCCAGCGGGCAGGTGGCGTTGAGGTGCGGGCAGGTGGGCCTGGAGGCGCGGCCAGCCGCCGGGCCGTGATCTTCGGCTCCTTCCCTCCCCCGTGAACACCCGCAGGCACAGCCTGTGTGCTGGACACAGCGTGTCCTGGAGCCACAGCGTCAAGGCCCCATCCCTGCCCCCGTGGAGCTGGCCTTGCCCTGGGAGGCGCAGACAGCACCACAGAACAACCGTGAGGGCAGGTGGGATCAACCCAAGAAGGAAGCACTTCAGCCCCACGGAAAGGAAACGGCCGCGCTGGAGATGGGGACCACCGTAGACGGGTGGTCACAGAGGCCCAGGACGGGGAGACGTCCCAGCTAAGAACCAGAGTGTGAGAGGCAGCCAGCCACGGGAGGACCCGGAGGGAACATGTGACCAGCAGGGACAGCGAGTGCAAAGGCCCCGTGGCAGGGGGTGAGGGGATTGTGCCAGTGCCAGGGGAGCAGCGGACAGGTGGGTGACGAGGGCAGCAGATCACAGGGGCCATGGAGGCCACAGTGGGGAGCAGTGGGACGTCATTTAAACTGCAGGTGACACAATCAGGTGCACTGCAGAAGGCTCCCCCGGGTGTCCAGGGGACAGCAGCAGCAGAAGGAGGCCCTGGAGGGGCAGCCGTGGTCACCAGGACAAGAGAGGACAGAGGCGAGGACAGGGTGATGGAGCAGGTGCTGACCATGGCAGGACTGGGATGTGCTGCCCACGGCCAGGGCCAGGGGCCAGGACCCCAGGACGCAGGACAACAAGGAGCAGCCTCCCAGGTCGGGACAGGGACGGGAGGACAGGACGCTGGGGCCACTGTGCGGCTGGAGGAGGGCCCGCGAGGCGGGAGCTGAGGGTCAGAGAGAGACAAGAGACCAGGGACAAGTCCTCCAGGACACAGACGGAGCCTGAGGGGACGGGACAGTCCTGCCTCCCTGGGCTGTGGCAGCTCGGTGGCCACGGGAGCCACACTGGAAGTGCCACCTAGCAGTGTGGGCGGCAGGGCAGGGAGACCCCCCAGTGGGACAGGCCTCCCTCCTGCCCAGCGCGGGCCTCAGTGGCCCCTGTGCCAGGAGCCTGGCAGGAGGAGCAGGCGGTGACCCTCAAGGAGGGAGCAGGGACAAGAGGTGAAGCGAGGGGCGGGGGACAAAGCCCCAGTCTATGTCACGACGGGGGCTCGAAATCTGGGGCACGCCATGGGGCCAGGCAGGAGCTCGGGGGACCCAGAGCCAGCGCTGGCCTGTGCAGGGCCTTCGGGCCACCCTGCTGCTCCTCACGGGGCCGCCGTCTCCTGGGCGCAGACAGACCAGAGTCCTCTGTCCCAGTGAGCAGGAATGGGGACACCGGGCACCGCGGCTGCCTGGACACTCTGTCCTGGGTGGCTCCTGAGCCTGGCCGACAGGGCTCACAGGGCGGGGACAGGGGACTCTAACAGGGAGTGGGCTGGGCCAGGGAGACTTGTGAAAGTCACACGCACGTGCACACGAGGACACACACACGAATCCCACCCCCACAATCCATCCGACCCACAGAGGACACACCCCGCACCCCTGGGGGGCTGCCCCTTGCCAACTGCTGTCATCAAGATGGTTGACAGGGACAGAGGCAGGGTCCCTGCCCATCAGACCATCCGCCTGCCTCTCTCCCACGGCTGGGCTGTGATGGCGAGGGCTGGTCCAGGGGAGAAGACCAGAGTGAGTGGCCACAGGGCGGCCGTGCCCCACGGAGGGGTCTGTAGTTTGACCTGAGCCAGGAATAAGGGGAGCGGAGCGGAGGCCAGCACCTGGCCATGACTGCGCTGACCGGCAGGAATGTCCCCTGCCTGCTGCTTCTGCTCCTGCAGCGATGGCCAAGCCCAAGTCTCCATCAGGCTCTGGAGGCCCTGGCGGTGCTCAGCAAATGCCGACCGCCTGCACGTGCCAGGCATCACCAGTGCCCCTCCTGTCCCCCTCCTGTCCCCTGGTGGCCAGATGGGGCCATGTGGCTCTCCCAGCCTGGGTGCTGAGCACAGGGAGGCTGTGGGTCACCTGGGCCTGGGCGCCCGGCCACCCTGCCAGGGCCCTCCCCAAGCTCTGCGCTCTCTGCAAGGCAGGGTGGCACATGATGGGGCGGCCACTCCTCACCTGGGTCCTCCGTGAGGACACACTGAGCAGAGCTTGAGTCTCCACAGAGAGAAGCCCCTGGGTGTGGGGACTGCTGTGACTCCAGTGTGACCCGGCTGCCCGGCAGGGTGTGAACTGACCCAGATCCCAAGAGAGACGAGGCCAGCACTGACGCGCCCCAGCGTCCATCCTAAGGCGGCGGGCGCGGGGACGAGGTCAACGTGGTAACTCGTGTTTCCATTTAGCAAAGAAGGAAATGATGTTTCACCGGCGGCGGGCGCTTGCTGGGCACTAAGCACTGGAACACAGTCACGTCCCCGGGCCTCGCGGTGACCCTGGGGCCAAGCACTGTCGGTGATTCCCATTGTCCAGCTGAGGAGGCTGAGGCTCAGAGCAGCCCTGGACACACCCGAGGCCACGCAGCCAGCCAGCGGCAGAGCTGGACAGTGAACAGGACCCTCTGACTCCTCGCGGTGCTGAGGTCTCCTGGAGCCCTGTGGTGACAATGCTGGGGACCAGGGCAGGTCTGTGGGGTGCAGGGGCCCAGGGCTGCATGTCCTGCCTCTGCCACCCCCAGACCTGAGGGTGCCACCCGGGGACCGTGGGTGTCACACCCCCCAGGACTTGGGTCCTGCAGGTCCTGCTGCTGCTGGAGGCCGTGGGTGGCCCTGGCAGAGCTCTGCCCCAGAACCTCCCCGCCTGCCCGGCCCCGGCCTTCCTCTCCTGCCTCTGTCTGCGGTGGCCTCTCTGGGGTCCACCCCCTGATTCCGCCTAATTAGCTCCTCAATGAAATCAGGTGATTGGGGAGCAGCCGCCTCACCCCTCTCCTGGAGCATTGAGCTGGAGACGCAGATAAACTGCTCCTTGTAAAGTAAATGGATGCGATTTGTCCCCAGGGCCCAGCCTGTCAGGGTGGGCCTCCCTGTCACAACAGGACTGGATTTCAGACTTTCCAGTCCCCTCCAAATGAGGCAGTGTCCCCTGGAGTCCCAGAGAACCTGTAGGACAGAATGACCATGGCAGTGTCCCCTGAGCAGGTACGGGAGCCCAGCACTGGTCAGAGGCTTGAACAGCTGCCCAGCAGTTAGTAGGTGTTCAGTTAACACCACACCCCGTCCCCACATGGCACTGGGACAGGGGCCACCTGCTCCCTGGGAGGCGGGAGGCTGGAGTCCCCTCATGCCCTTGTGGCTCAGAGGCTCTGCGCCTGCCACCAGCCCAGACCCAGCCGGAGCCCGGGAGGGTGAGTGGGTGGGAGGCAGGGTCCTACAGGGGAGGGCCGGGTCTTCAGCTTCAGTGGAGGGGACGGAAGTCCCTGGGGGTTCTGAGCAGAGGCAGGACCTGGCCTGACCTCCATCCTCACAGCGTCCCTCTGCACTGTAACCTCTCCAGCCCTGTCCTTGGCTGCCCGTGGGGATGAGGGTAAGAGCTGGGGGGCCTAGGAGACTGGAACATTCCGGTCAAACCATGGTGCTGGCAGCAGGGGGAGCCTGGCCAGGGGAGGGAACGAGGCCTGAGGAGGGAGCACCCCGCAGGAGCCCTCCTGATTGGACAGAGAAGATTTTCCCAGAATCCCCAGCGCCTGACTCCTGCATCTGATTGGTGAGAAGGGGGTCAACAAGGACCCTGGGCCTCCTGGAAGAGAGAGTGGCCCTAAGTCTCCATCAAGTGGCTCAGGAGCCAACTTCCCCATCAGACCCCCAAAGCACAAGAAGGAAAATCAGCAAAGAATAAATGGGATTTCACCAAACTAACAAGCTTCTTCCCAGTGAAGGGAAGAATCGAGAACGTGGAGGGAGAGAGCACCTCCAGAACCGAGAGGATCTTGACCAGCTGCACCTCGGAGAGAGCAGGACTGTCCAGGAATACAAAGGCCTCAAAACACTTCACACCAGAAAGGAGAAAGACCCAATCCATGAGTGGGCAAAGGAGCCACAGACACTTCCCAGAAGAAGTACGACTGACCAACAGACATGTGAAAAGTGCTCAGCATCTCTAGCAATTAGAGAAACGCAGGTCACAGCGACACTGAGATCCCGTCTCACTCCAGTCAGAATGGCGGCCATCAAGAAGACAAGTACTAATGAGCGCTGGCGAGGATGTGGGGAAAGGCACACTCGCACACGGCTGCTGGGACTGCAAACTGTGCATCCACCCTGGACAGCAGTGTGGAGATTCCTCAGAAAACTGGGACGGAGCCACCATTGACCCAGCGGTGCCACTCCTCGGCAGTCCCAGAGGACTTAGCATCATACATGAACACGCGACCCACGTAACTCGACCCACGTACGGCCACCAAGAATGGGAAGCTGCACTCCGTGTATGTGTGACACGTAAAAATACCTCACACTAAAAACAAAAAGTGGGTCACCCTCCACCAAACACAGGCACAGGGACGTGGTCCTGAGATGGCCTCTCCCGCGTGAGTCCACCTCTAGAGTGTGTGGGGCCCCACGTTCAGAACTTACCAGCATTTCGAAAGCAAGAGCAGGGCCTGAGGCCACACAGGCCCCCTGCCCGCAGGTCCCTGTGCACCAGCCTGAAGCCAGCCGGTCCCCCGCGTCACCCCCTGGGCTGCACATGCCACCCAGGTAGGTCTGGGGGATCAGGAGCACGGGGCAGGCCCAGGCAGTGAGGAGGGGACATGGCAGCCGCAGCCCCAGCAGCCCCAGGTCCAAGGTCCATGAGCTCCCGGCCTGGCTCCGTGGGTCCCTGCGTGGGGACAAGGCCCAGGGAGCTGTGGGGAAGCTGTCACCAAACACATCAGGCTCAAGCAGTGTGACTGCTATTTGGTTTCCTCTGGGACGAGACCTAGCTCCCTGGTGGCCTGTGGGTGCCACACAGTGGTGACCCAGGACTACGAAGTCCCCTCCCCCCCACTCCAGTCCTGGGGGCTGAAGGGCCTCCTGGGTCACCTGCTTGTCCCTCCAGCTCTCGGAAGCCCTGCTCTGGAGTCACCAGCGCTGCTGCAGAGAACAGAAACATCACACGTGTCATCGTAATGCCACACGTTTCATAAAACACCACAGAAGGGCTGGGGATGTGGCTCAAGTGGTAGCGCGCTCGCCTGGCATGCGTGCGGCCCGGGTTCGATCCTCAGCACCACGTACAAAACAAAGATGTGTCCGCCAATAACTGATAAATAAATGTTAAAAAAAAAAAAAAAGAATTTAAAAAATAAAAAAAAATAAAAATAAAAATAAAAAAATAAATAAAACACCACAGAAGAAGCCCGACAGGTCCCAGAACTAAAGGGTCGCAGCGCCACTTTGGTCCGGGGGGTGCTTTCTGCGCATTTCTAAAAGCCCCCACATGGCAGGCCCGGGGGGCGGGGCAGAACTGCTCGGTTGCACAGCTGAGGAAGTTGCCTGGCTTTGCTCAGAACCACCAATGGTTTCTAGGCATAAAATCCCAAGTGCACAGGTCGCCTGCATGCTGTGGTCCCTGCCCCTCCAAGGTCACATCCTTCTCCCCCTCACTGCTCCAGCTGCCGTGGCCTCCTCACGCCTCCAACTCACCACACAAGCTGTGACCTCAGGGCCTTTGCACTGGTGCTTCTACCTGGAACCAGATCTCTCCATGGATCTCTTCTCCTTTGGTCCCCATTCTAGGGTCTGCCCCAGAAAGGCCTTCCACGACCACCGATCAGAGTGGCTCACACATCTGTCCCTGGGCTCTCACCTACTGTATTTAACTTGCTGTATTTATGCCAGCTGCCATTCCACGTGTTCATACAAATAAAATCTGTCTTCTTGTAGCAGAATATGAACTCCAGGGGCCTCAAGAATGTGGCTTTAGGCCTAGAACAGAAGCTGGCGCATAGTGAGCCCTTGATAAATAGTTGTTGAATGAAGCCAGGGAGGGTGAGGGAAGGACCAGACCCAGAATCACGTTTAGGTTTCTGCAAAACCTTGATGGCCAGAACGCGGGGTGAGGACACACTCCTGACGGGGCATCAGTCAGCTTTTCCTTACCATAACGAAATACCCGAGGCAGGATACTTATGAAGAAAAGAGGTTAATTCAGCTCACAGTTTTACAGGCTGAAAGTCCAAACTGCATGGCACAGGCTCTGTAAGGGCCCCCATTGGCTGTGTCACTTCATGGTGAATGCTCTCTTCCTGACAGAAACCTCAGGTGGCACACGGTACCGAGAGACTGTGTGTGTGTGTGTGTGTGCGCGCGCGCGGGCGTGTGTGCATGCCCTGTCAGACAGCAGGAAATGCTATGAAGAACAAAACACGGTGAGGGGAGAGGGTATCAGGAATGGACGGACAGGGCGACTTTGAGCCCACCTGAAAAACATGAGGGAGTGAAGCCAGAGGCCCTAAGAAGAGTGTTTCAAGCCACGGGAACAGCATGTGCGAAGGCCCTGAGGCAGTGCTATGACATGAGGCAGTGAGGCTCCCTCTGCTTCCCGGCTGACCACCTTCCTCCCTTTCTCTGGGACAGCGACCTGTCCAACCCTTCCCCTCTCCCCCTTCCTGCAGGTTCCAGAACACAGTCGGCCCTTTCCTGGGGTGCTCCTGGTCCATGGAACCCTGTGGCCACCCTGCTTCTGACTTGCCAAACGTAAAGCTGCTCCCTCAGACCTGAAGCCACACAGGGGCTCAACTTGCCGGCTGTGTGACCTCAGGTAAGTCACTAAACTCTCTGAACCCATTTCCTGCTCATCCTAGAGGAGGCCCCTCAAAGGGGTGGCAAGAAGCTGATAAGGTGGCGCCTGCCCAGCAGATAGCGGGACAGACACACAGCACTCAGCACACGGGAGTGATCCCAAATGTCCCCACCGCTCCTTCAGAGGAGTCGGGGAGGGGCCAGGTGGCCAGAGGAGAATTCCTCTTGGATCGCAGCCTCCCTTCACAGGTGGTGGGGACCCACAGCCTGCGGGGCCTTCCTCCAACACCCTGCTGTCCTGCGGCAGCCTCGGGCGGTCGAGGGGACGAGAGGACAGGGGACCAGGGTGGAGGGGCCTCCTGCAGCTCAGTCCCCTGCCTCACCACAGTCCCCAGGAGCCAGGATGGCCTGCCCCACAGCGCCACCTGGTGGCCACAGCTTCCACGTGGCCATGGTCCCCTGAGAGGGACGTGGGGCGACTCCGCAATCGTGAGTGCCCAGCCACAGCCTTCGGAGGACGGCTCTTCTCAGTCACAGGGCCGTTCACCCCGCCTCAGATCCACTCGGCAGAAGGAAGACACGGAGAGGAGGAGAGTCGCCGAGAGAGAGGGACAGAAAACGAGTCGTGGTCCCCGCAGGTCGGGGACAGAGCAAAGCTGAGAAAAGAAAAGAAACAGCAAAGGCAAAGCGAACAGAAGCCGAGGCAGTCGGTCACCTGAGCCCCCAGGAGGGCCAGTGGCCTTGTCCAAACGGCCCCCGCGCTGCCTGCTGGCTGGCCCTGTCCCCAATGTGCAACCAGGAGCCAGCCTCGGGCCTGATGCCTGGTGCCAGGCCGGGAGCTCAGGAACCTCAACTCCGGGCACGACGTGGTCCCTGGCACCTCCTGCTGGACAGGCTGGGCGCCACACGCCTTCGGGAAGCCGCTGAGGGCCTGGCCCATGGGACACCCAGCACTGCAGAGGGAGGTGGAGGAGGAAGGGCTCTGAGCGCGGTGACCGCCTGGAGATGGCCACTCCGTGAGCACGGCAGGCTGTCGGGTCCGGGAGCCAGGCCAGGGTTCTGACCTCAAAGGTATCAGACAGGGCCTCCTGGCCACGGCCAGGCCAGAGCCGTGGTCAGCAGTACATGCTCTGGCTGCTCCCAGCACTAACTGCTAGGCCTTCTTCTCCTTCAGCATGATCCCTGGTGGCCAGCTCTGGGCTGGTGCTTGGCCACACACACAGGATGGGTGGGCTGGCTCCCGGGGTGCTCTTCCTGGCTGCCAACCCCATAAACAGTTATGATTAGATAAAATCCTGCAGTGGCCAACACACCCGTCCACTCTGGCTTCCTGAGGGACCCTGTCCACATCACCTGCACTTGGCAGTTCAGACAGCAGCCTGCAGGTTCAGGCCCCGGGGGCCTGGATGCCAGGGGCGCAGGAGCACAGGACCCGAGAGGCCTCTCCCTGGGCTGCACCTGCCCTGGTTCACTGTTGACGGGCAGTGACTCCTGGCCACCAGCTCCTGCCCTGGCTGGCAGGGACAGGCAACTCCAAAGCCCAGGACCTCGAAGGTGAAGCGCCAGAGGTCCTGTCAATGGGAGCCAGGCCCCGGGGACTGGGGGACCTGAAATGCTGGGACCCTGCTAAAGGCAGCAGCTGCTCCTCACCCACTGCATGTGGCCTGGCAGGAATGTGGACCAGGTGACCAGGGCACCTACTGCCAAGAAAACAAATCAGGATTCAGGAGTGAAATCCACCAGCTGATAAATCAAGGTCCACACCATATCTGGGTGCCAGGCAGCGGGCAGGGACACTCCTACTCCAGGTTCTGCCAGGGCCCGCCCGGGTCCTCTGGTCTCCTGTAAGAAGGCCCCTGGCCCTGGAAGCCCGCTGCCCTGCTGAGCACTGGAAGGGCATGTCTAAGAGGGAAGTGGGCCCGTCCCCCCAACCCGCTGAGCCTAAGGAAGGATATGACGCCCGCGGCCCCAGAGGCCCCAGCCGGCCCGAGGCTGCCCGTCCAGCACTTCTCTTCAGGCCCCAGGCAGAGTCCAGGCTGAAACCTGACCTTCCTGTGGCAGTGTCTGCTGATCCCAACTCCAGCTGGGGGTGACAGTCGTCTCTGAGTTTCTCTGGATCCAGAAACTGGCTCAGATAATTCTAAAGAATCGATCCATCACGACACCCCAAATCCCAAAGTCCCAAATGCCGTCACAGCATCGAGTCTTTTGAAACCTCAGTTGAAAGACACAAGGATACCCTGGAAGGGGCCGGATGGGGCCTCGGGAATGGGCCCAGAGGGTCAGCCTGGACCCTGGCGGGAGCCCGCCCAGCCCGCGCTGAGCTTCGGCTCCACCCCTGCTCGGATCCAGTGGCCCTGCAGGTTGGGGCGCAGGACGACCGGGTGCTGTCCCTCAGACCTTCCTAAGCCTTTGGCACCTAAGGCGCCAGCAGGGGGCAGCCAGCTGCCGGGGAGATGGCAGTCGCCATCTTCTACATCACGGAAACCACAGGTCCGGTCCCAAACACAGGGAAAACCCACCCAAGACCCATCATGCACCGCTACCAGCGAGTCACAAGCCCCGTGCAATCTCAGACCGTCCCCGCCGTCCCCGGGAAGGAAGCCACCCTGTCCCTGTGACCAGGAGAAACCTGAGGCACCGGGTGGAGACACCAGAACCGGGGGCCACTGGCTGGAGGACCCGGCACAGAGCTCCCAACCGTCCTGTGTGGCGTTCAGAGGTCAGAGCCACCCCAGGCCACGTGCCACAGACCAGGCAGGCCACGTGCCACAGACCAGGCAGGCCGCAGCCACCTCCTTTGTGTCATCAACTGGTTTTAATGATACTAAAAGCCCATCTCGAGTGTGAGGAGAGGAGCCCCGACAGTTAAGAAAACCAGTGCGCAGTGGCCGCCCCACGGCCCTCAGCTCCCTCAACAGGGCTGAGGCGCATCCTGGGCTTTAACCTGCAGCAAGATGTGGCCACAAAGCCACCTCTTGTGGGCCTGTGCACGGTGACAAGAGGGGGTGGCCTCTGGGGACGGTGGGGACCAGGGTGCCCAGTAGCAGCCCACACCCACTCTCCCAGCAGCCAGGGTGGCGAGAGTGACAAGACACCCCCTCCTCCCCGTGCTCCCCGCAGATGCTGACGCCAGGGATGGTCTGCTGAGGGTCCTCTGTGGGTCCCTCTGCCCATAAGGGCAGTGGCTTCAAAGTCCCAGACGCCCTGCTCTGAGAAGTTAACATCAAAAAAATAAAGTCCACCCGAGGTGCCACGCAGTGTCCTGCGCAGGAGGCCGCTCGGTGGCCCCCGGCTCACCGCCTCCCTCCGCAGCTCTGCCACCTCTCAAGCCCTTGCAGCCACCATCTAGAAAGTTCTAACCCCGAGTCAACGCTGGAGAAGCAGGGTGGGCAGCAGGCACCTGTGGAGACCCAGACACCCTGCAACCCCAACTCTAAAACAGAGGACATACTAGTGTTCTTAAAATTTTCAATAATTTAGTTTTTCTTTTTTAGTAGAACTGGATAAAACTGCAATACTACCTCACGTTGGTCCCTGTTAGACAATATGCCTTTCTTTGAAACTTAAAATGTCAAATATATAATTATACAACCTTAGAAAAAAATCTCGAAGACGGCAACGACAACAAAAAATAAAATAAAACACCAGAGACGTCACGCCATATAAATAAGTCCGAGTGTGTCTCGGCCCAGGGCTGGCGGCTCCAGTTCCGATGGCGGTGAGTGACGTCATTAGCTGGTGTGGCTCTTGCGTGTCCTCCGGTGGCAGGAGCTGCACCTGTCCCTCTGTCCTTCCTGGCCGAGGCCGGGTGCCCTGAGTCCACCGAGCTGGTTAGTAAGGTTAGGTGTGCGCAGGAAGCTCGGGCGGAGACGGTGCGGGCCCTGGGATGTGGCCTGGAGGGAGCCCGGGTTCAAAGTGCAGTGGCGCCATCCCGAGGGAGCTGTCCGCAGGCCTCCCGGGGCAGCACCTTGACACTGTCCCTAGGACTGGGGTGGAGTCCGGAGCCTGGCTGCACCGTGAGCTCTGCAAGCCCTGGCGCCCGGTGCCCAGGGTGGAGAATGTGCGGCCCAGGGTGGTGGGCAGTCACGGCCGAGTGGGCCTGTCCCCACAGCAGTGCAGGGGGCTGGCCAGGGACAGCTGGGCAGGAGCCTTGGGCCCTCTTTGCTGCCTGTGGCATGGCCTGCTGGGTCCCCTCACTCCGCGGCTCTGTGGGTGCTGCTGAGCGGTGACACGTGATGTTCAGAGGTCTCCGTCCACTGGAGGCTGGCAGAGGCGGTAGAGGCTGGTGGGAGCAGGAGAGAGAGGATGAGTGGGACCCCGAGGCCCTTCAGCATTCCCCCGCCACTTTGTTGACGGTATGGGCGATTCACACCCAGAGGACACCACTTGGCAGGAATCATGAGACGGAGCGTGAACACATAGACATGCCACACCTTCCCCAGCTGCCCGGTCCCCTCCCGGGCCACATCTGTCCCCCAGAGGCCGGTGGGTGTTTACAGACACAGGCGTGTCTTTGGAGCAGACCCGTGTGTTCAGATATGGGGGTGGGGGGCGTGGGGTCCCTTCTGCACCTGCGGCCACTAGCGACACCCGGTCTCTGCCGGAGCTCCTCCCTCCACTGATCCCGGGACCCAGAGGCAGAAGGGTGCAGAGAGGGCTCCGAGCCGAGCCTGCACCTGAGGCGGGGCGGCTGCTGGCTCTCCAGCAGGACAGGAGGTCAGATGGCCCACGAGGAGTCCTGACCACGGAGCGGGAGCAACGGGCAGCAGGCCACCGCAGGACGGGAAAGCCAGGCCCCAGAGGGCTCAGGGGACAGGGCTGGGCCTGGGTTCAGCGGCTCTGCCATCTCCTAGCTAAGTGACCTTGGACAAGATGCTTAACTTCCCTGGGCCTCAGCACCCCCACCTGCCAGCTGGGGACCACAGCAGGACCTTGCTCTGAGCATAGCTGTTTGGGTCAAATGGGTCCCCATGGGAAGATGGGCCGGGAACCTGGGGCAGGGAACCGCCCAAAAACCATTAGGAAAACAGCTGAGGGTGACGAGCACGTGTGGGACCCTGGGGTACCACCGAGGCCCGCAAGGACTGCAGCACCACCAAGGGCAGTGGCCTGGCCCGACCACGTGCCGGGGCCACGGAAGACAGCGTCCCTGGGGGAGTGGCCCCAGGGCGTGCGGGGACACTGCACGACTTTAGCGGTAATCAAGCTGTTTCAAGATGAGAAGCTATTTAACACCGTGGGCAGACGTGGGGAAGGAACTGGGCACGGTGGGCGGGAGACAGGGTCTGGCCCAGTGAGCCCAGGTCCCAGGGGCTGCAGAGGGCTCAGTGCCACCGAGAGACGGCGGGGTGGAGGACGGGAGGGCAGACTGGCCGCAAGGTGCTGACCAGGTCCCCCCAGCAGCCACCCGCGGCTCACTTAGGACCTTTAGGGACCCTTTCCAGGGCTCCAGGAGAAGCAGGTCCTCGTGAGGTTACAGATTGAGCCAGACTCGTCTCTCCCAAAGCAGGGTCCTCAAAAGCCAGATGGGGCCCTGGCAGAGCCCAGGGGTCTGCCAGGCTGAAGGCCCCCAGAGGAGACGGGGCAGGGGCCACTCACCGCGGTGCACCCTGGGGCATCTGATCCTTGACTCGGAGGTTTTTGGCCAGAATCTCTACTCTGGGGCCCTGGAAGGAGAGAGTGTCAGCCTGGGACCCTGGAGGAGTTGGGACAGGCAGGGACACCTGGCTGCGGGTGGGGTCCCTGGAAGCTGTCGCCCTCGGGCTCCCAGGTGGGCTAGGTCTGGGCTGAGGGCGCACAGGCCCAGGAGGCCTCCCCCACCGCAGGGAGCAAGCAGCTCCCCTGGGCCCAGCCCGGAGCGCCGCCGAGGCCCACCTGCTTCCGCATGATGTCCGTCGCCTGCATGATGCACTTGGGCAGCAGCCCGTGGCTCCGCGCCAGGATAGCCGCCTGCTCCAGGGACACGCTCAGGGTGCTCCTGCGGGTGGGAGAGGGCGTGGGCAGCGGCTCCCACAGCCAGGCCCCACCTCCAGTGCCGTCACCCCGTGTGGCCGCGCTGCCCACCTCCGCCCTGCGTCCTCTCCGGGCTGACCTCCCCCACCTGCCCTCCTCCTGGCAGCTGCCACCCCTCGGCAGGTCACTGCTGCCAGGCAGGGCCTGGGGGCTCTCAGTGAGCTGAGGGCTGACCGAGGGGACTCCTCCAGCCTGGCCTCTGCTCAGTGGCCCCCAGCACAGCCACGTGGCTCAGACCCTATCAAGTCAGAACCGGCTCGGCACCAGGCCTGCGGCTGGAACCCCACCCTGCGCCCTTCACTCCGGGACCCTGGACAGACGGGTCCATCTCTGCACACCCCATTTCCTGAGAATCAAGACAAATGTGTCATTGACGTGGGGACCAGAAAGAGGGCTGTCCCTCTGCAGGACACTGCAGGACACTGAGAGCACCTGGCCCCACCACTAGATGCCAGTCCCCAGACACTGCCAATGTCCCCTGGGGAGCAAAACTGCCCCTGGCTGAGAGCCCCAGAATGGGCCCTTCCACACCAGCTCAGCTGGGAGGAAATGAGCCCCTGGGTGCAGACACCTCGGCAGTGCCCAGCTCGCAGGGCGCCCTCCTCCCTTGATGGGACACGACTGGACGCCCACCCGTCAGGTACCTATCAGTGCTGGACACTGGGCTAGGTGGTGGGCTACGGCAGAGAGTGACATGGCCCCTGACCTCACGGGACCCTGCCTAGGGGTGGCGGGCAGCAAACAGAGGCCCTGGTGAGCGGGAGGCACTTAAGTGGGGGGACGAGGGGGCCTGGAAGGGCCCACTGGAGAGGGGCGGTCTTCCTCCCTGGGGCCAGCACAAGGGCAGGGGACAGAAGAGAGAAGTGTCCAGCAAGGCCAGGAGACCAGCGCAGCCCGAGGAGGTGTGCAACCCCGTTCCTCGCGAACGGCAGGCTCAGGAGCCCGGCACCCGGCTCCAGGACAACCACAGTCCTGCCACCCTCCACTGCTGCCGCATCTCACAGCAACCTGCGGCCAGAGCGCCAAGGCCCTGCCCAGGGCCGGCAAGCAGTGGAGGACCAGGCCTTGGGCCCAGCCACCCTGACCCCGAGGCCCAGCCCTCCCCAGCCTACCTCTGCATGCCGGTGCCACACAGGGCCATCTGACAGGCCCCCAGGCGGTAGCAGAGCTCCGAGGAGACAGGGATGAGGCTGGCACCCAAGCTCCCACCGGCCCCAGGTTTGGGGTGCACCAAGGACTTCATGAGGCGGCAGAGCTCATCCAGGGCGTTGATGGGGCGGATCAGCTGCAAGGCGTGGGACAGATATAATGGGGACGCTCGGGGCACAGCCGAGGGCATCTGGCCTGCCTCCCCATCTCCTCCTCATCCAGAGGTCCCTACACCTGTCCCCCCAGCGCCCTCTCCAAGGTTTCCATGACCTCTGCTCAAGAGCAATCTGTGGCTCCCCGCTACCCTGCAGCTGGCGTTCGGTGTTCGCCCCGTACTTCAGGTCTCACCCCCCGGCCTGGCCTCTTCCCTGCCCAGGGCGTCCTCCAGACCCCTCCCGAGGAGGAGCCCTCCCTGCTGTCCCAGACCCCCAGCCACCGCGTGGAGGTAAAGGTGGCTCAGTCTTCCTGTGCCATGGCGAGATCCCGCCGGCCACACATCCCACAGCGCGGTGCCCAGCATCTCCCAGGGCAGCTTCCAGCCCCAAGGCCAGAACGCCAAGCCGGGGTGAGGCCTGCACAAGCCAGGAAGGCCGGCCACAGACCCTGAAGAGCAGGGGCCAACAGGCCGGTGGCCCGGGAAGCCCCGCCCAGCACAGGCCAGCCTGTGGGGAGGAGCCCCCAGGAGGCCTCACACCTGTCCACTTCTCAAAACAGCTGGAAGCCTCCGTGGTTCTCAGGAGATCTCTTGATCTCTAAGTGCCCACAAACAATGTGAAGGAAAAGAGGACCTGGGTCCACCCGGCGAGGGTCCACCTCTCTGACCCGCAGTCACCACGGGAGCAGAGAGAGCAGACCACCAGTGAGCAGAAACCACCTGGGGACCCCGGGGCCCCGCCCAGCCCAGCTGCAGGGGGACGCACCTGGTCTATCTTCACGGCGGTGGTGCTGGCGTCCGTGGGCAGGTTAGACCGCTCCAGGTAAAACGCCCTGAGGGAGAGAGAGGCTGAGAGGGGCCACCCCGCCACAGCTGCAGGGCCATGGTCTCCCAGGAGGAATCCCTGTGCCCCAGAGGAGGCCACCCTCAGGGCTCCTCTGACAGCCCCCAGCTGCAGGGCACCCCCCCCCCCCAGTGCTGTCCTCAACTGCCCCCTCCCTGCTGCCGCCCAGACCCGCTCTTCCTCCCTGAGCCCCGTCCCCGCCTGGCCCTGGGCGCCGCTCACTGAGTCGCAGAGGTTCCTCTAAAGGGCCAACCCATGGGCATCTAGGCCTTGGGAACCAGGCGGTCTCCACTGGGCCATGGAAGGGAGTAGAAGCCACAGGTGAAAGACGAGCTTGTGGAGCAGGTGGATGACAGCAAATGGCAAACCAGGCCCCAGGGGAGGAGGCCCTGACACTGGACCTGCCATCTCCTAATTCTCAGCCACCCTTTGTCACCAAGGCAGGACTCGGAGGGCCACAGTTGAGGCTGCTGGGGACGTGGGAGCTGCTCCCCTGGACACGTGCTTACTCCCAGCAAAATCTGTTCCCTCCACTCCTCCCTGCAGGTGTGACCAGGACAGAGGCCCAGGGGCCACGCCCCTCTCAAGGCCCATGAATCTCAGCGCCCATCTCAGCTCCGGTCCCCACGCAGAGTGGACAGGCAGCTCTGCTCAGCAGAAAGGACCTGCTTTGAAGCCAGACTGTTGGCTGTGTGACCGTGGGCACACTGTGTATGCCCCTGGGTCTCAGTTTCCTCATCTGGAAAATGAGTTAGCATGGCCTACTGTGCGCACTGCCATCGGACTCTCATGCAAAGGCCCCGCACAGAGCAGGTGCCCCAGAAAGGGGCGTCTGGCCCACTCCTCCCACGGAGGGCCTGCCCGGCACTGCTGTGTCCACGCCCTGTGGCAGCTCTCTGAACCCTGCCCCAGCGCAGCCCCAGGCACACACCTGAGCTTGCGGTAGTACTGCTGGACCTTCTCCAGGGACTGGGCATTGACCTCCTGCTGCAGGTCCTCTGCTGCCTGGCTGCCCGCAGGAGGCGGCCCCTCCACGTTCTCCAGCGCTGAAGGGAGAGGAGGGAGGGCAGGGGCTGGGTCCCCAGTGCTTGGTGGCCTTGGCTCGGCCCCTGGGGTCCCCCACAGCCGCAGCTCACCTTTCGTGAAAAGCACGGGGTGCAGGCGGAGGCTGGCCCCGCTCTCCAGGCGGGAGGGCAGCTTGGAGAAGTGGTCGCTGTCGAGGTAGAAGACCACCCTCAGCGCCTGCCGGCCGCCCTCGATGTGGTAGGAGACGTTGGTGTCTGCAGAGGACAAGGCCACACGGGCTCACCGCAGGGCCCCGCCCCCGCTACGGGAGCTTCGGCTCTCCCTTCCCCAGGCGCCAGAGTGACACCCAGTGCCTCCCTGTCCCCCCACTCCAGAGGGATAACCCCAGACCCCCTTCTTCCCAGCCTCAGGTGGCACCCTGGGACTTGCATGTCCACTCACGCCAGAGTCGCATCCCGTGACCCCCGTTCCCCGAGCCTAGAGAGCGCCTCAGAGAGCCCCACCCCGCGGAGCCGCCTGTGACCTGCCTCTGGGACACCCTCCACAGCTGCTGGTTGCCACTGCTTTATTCTTGGCCCCGACACCGACTGCCCAGCAGGGGAGCCAGCCGGGGTCTTCAGAGCCCTACGGGTGCTCCTCTCACCCTTTGCCCTGTCACTCAGGGCCCCACCTGGCAAAAGCTGCCCTCCAACAGGACCTGCATCTCGTTCACCCCCATGAGGAGGAGCTGCGGGCCAGGGGGGGCAGAGTGCAGCCCTGGGGACCCCTGCTGCGCCTGCAGGTGTCACTGGTGGACCAGGGCTTCTCCCGGGGCCCAGGTCGGCCCACGACAGGCAGCACCACAGCCAACTCAAACTGGCCCCTGTGCAGCAGTCTGCGTCCTCTGCAGGGACGGTTCTGCCCCAAGGAGGTCAGAGCTGGTCCTTGAAGAGGAGGACGGGTGTTCCCGAGAGCCCAGACACGCGGCCCAGACACACAGCAATTTCAAGGGGGTGGCACTTGGGAAAAAGCTGTCTCGGGGGGCTTTTTATGAAGTGAAGTGAAAGAGCACCGATCTAGAGAGCAGCCCTAGGCCCATGAGCTCTGGAGTCCTGGGGACAGCACGTGGCACACGGGCGCCCTGCTCCACCCCCGAGTTCCCGAGGAGGGAGGTCTGGGCGGGGTCCCCAGGGCCCAGCAGAGCCACGCTGGAAGCACACACAGGGTTCTCGGCCTCCGCGGGAGGTCACCTGCGCTCCCCCGGGACCCCTGCCCAGGCCCCACCTGACCCACAGCAGCCAGCGACTGGGATCGGCATCTCTGATGCCCCCAGGTGACCCCAGGGAGAGACCACGGGGAGGGCAGAAGCTGTGGCCCAGAGCCCGTCTCTGGCTGGCAAGTACCGGGTGCTCCCTGCTGCGGACGTGTCTGGGTGGTGCGAGTGGGTGGGCAGGGGGTGGGCAGGGGGTGGGCAGGGCAGAGGGAGGAAGACAGGACCAAGGAACCTCAGGTAATCAGGCCTTAGTCCCTAAGAATCTTAATTCTTCCCGCAAAGAGGGGCGAGTCTAGGGTGGGATCTGAATGACAATCGCTCGTGGGTCTTTTAAGGGTGCTGGGGCAGCTGGGTTGATGGGGAAGACCCCTTCCACGTGTGCTGCGGTTCAGCTCTGAGACTCCAGCTGGGGTGTGAGGCTCGGGCAGCTGGCCTGCAAGCAGGGGAGGCCAGGTGGCCCCCGCGCTCCTGCCGCCTCAGCGTCCTGACACCCACCGTGCGGGGGAGTCACTCACTGGCCACGTAGTTCTCATCCAGCTGCTTGAAGGAGAAGCTGACGTTGTCCAGCTCCGACAGGGTCACCCAGATGTCCTCCAGCATGGTGCGCTCCTCCTTCTGCAAGAAGACACAGGAGGGACCTCGGGTGCCACCCACCCCAAGCTTTCCCTGGACAAGCTGGGGTCCGAATCTAGGCCACGTGCTACACAGTGGGCTCCTCCCACTGGTCCTGCGTGTGCTCTGCCTTCAGCTTGTCCTGCACCCCAGGGTCAGAACCCATCTCGCTCTGACTTGCTGAGCGGCCCTTCCCTGGACCAACGGTCACTGACAACCATTCCAAAGCTAACCCACCACCCCTCCCTGCCCCTCCAGCAGGCCCCACCCACCCGATTCTCTCTCCCCTTGCCCCATACACAGCCATGACCAAGCCCTGAGACCCACCATCAAAACACGCTCCAGAGCCCCCCAACTTCCCAGCCACCACTCCAGGGGGTCCATGTCCCAGGAGGACCCCACAGTTCCCCCTTACCCTCCCCCAAACAACCCCCCTCTCCCCGTGCTATCACCTTTGTCTAACCTGAACCCACATCCCACCTCTCACCTGCCTCCAACCGGTGAGCCTCCTGCCCAGAGCGAGGCCCAGCCCTGCAGGCCCAGCCCGCGCACCTCACCACCCACCGCCTCCCTGCTCCTGGGCCACACTGCCTCCGTGGGGACCTGAGCACAGCTGCTCCCTCTGCCCCACGCTGTTCCTCAGGCCATCTGTCTACTGGCTCAAAGGTCACGGCTTCAACACGGCCAGCTCTGACCACAGATTCCCAAGAACGCCATGGCCTCCACTTCCCTGCCTCTCCCCCCAGCCTTCCATTCTGTCTTCTCATCTGCCTCCCCAGCTGGAAGGTGAGCTGTAGACCCCAGCAGTCTGGTGCCTCGCAACATCAGAGACCAAACGGACAGGGACTAGCATCTGGCTCTAAGACATGAGGGCTGGTGTCCGGGCAGCCTTTCTGAGTCCAGTGAGAGCAGACGTCTGCCCAGCAGAGGGCGCTCCGAGGCCACACTTCCCACCAGCCAGCGGCTGGGCCTTGGCCACCAGAGCCAACCAGCACTACAGGTATTTGTCCTGGGGACTGTTGTAGGACACTGACGAGCATCTCTGGCCTCCACACACCAAGTGCCAGAGACACTACTCCTGGATCTTTCAATTGCTATAACTAAAAATGTCTCCAGATGTTGCCAGTGTCCCCTGGGGCAAAACCGCCTAGTCTACGCCATGTCTTTTACTTATGTGTGTCTCCCGCCCACCAGGACGTAAGGCCCCAGTTCCTAACAGCGGTACATGGTAGGTGCTCAATAAACACCTGCTGTGTGAACAGCGGGGCCATGGGAGCCAACTGCAGGGGACACAGGCTGAGGGGCCTCCCGTCCTCCTCTGCCCACTCACCACTGCGGCTGGCGCCAGCAGGGACTGGCAGTGCAGCAGGACCCCGGTGGCGGCCACCTGCTCCAGCCACTTGCGGCTGGCGTCCCGGCTGCTCTCCTCGTACTCGCCGTTGTTGTTGTAGCGGTAGCTGAGGGCCGCCAGCAGCTGCTCGGAGAAGGTGCACACCGCGGCCACCAGGGCCTGGCAGAAGATGGCGTCCCTGCGCAGCTGGAGCTCGGTGTCTGTGATGGACCGACAGGCCTCTGGGCAGGTGCTGGCAGCAGGCTGCACCACCCCTGGCCCCGAGCCCCCCACAGACCCTGCATGGGGCAAACTGGCCAAAAGTTCACTTGGGCCAAAAGCCAGGTCCACAAAACTCCCCCTCCGTGAGCAAGCCACTTCACCCAAAAGCTGCTGCTCCCCCGACCAAGCAGGTGGGCCTGTGGGTTCCCGGCCACTATCCAGGCCCGTCCCTGGTCATCTCTCTGGGATGCAGCACTTCTCGGCCCGGCCGGCTGTGTGCCAGTGGTGCGGCTGTGCCACCGAGCTCCACCAGCGCTTTTGAGAACGGGGTTCTCCTGCTGCCCGGCCCCTCCACCGCCTGGCCCCGCCCCTCCACCACCCCGCCCCACCTGAGGCAAAGAGGCTGCAGGTCTCAGCTGCTGAGAGGAATTACCCTCAACGTCTGGCCAGCTGGGTGCAGCTGCCTATTTTGACCTGGATCCTCCCTTGACTACAAGTTTCTGGGAAGAAGGGAGGGACAAAGGTGGACAAACGCAGCCCACCCCACCTGCAGCTCAGGCCTCTGCTGGGTCTGGAGCCTACTGACAAGCAGCCTCCCTCGCCCTCCGTCCTCTATCCTGTGTCCTCGTCAATAGTCACCCAGGTAGCAGGTGGCCCAAGACAGGGCTCCCAGCTCCAGGGACTGAGACTTGTCCCTTGGACACAAGGTGCAAGTCTTAGAGGGGCAGGAGGCCAAAGTATCGCCTTCCCCAGTGCAGATCCTGAGGGGCCAAGAAAAAGTCACCCTGGCCACAGAAAAGGCCTCCCCAGGCTGTCCTCATGGACGCCCACAGCCAGGCGGGCCTCGCTGGGTACCCCTGGGCCCATGCACTCACGGCTGCCCCTCAAAGCCCTCACCTGTGCACTTCAGCAAGGCCAGGAGCAGCTGGTTCTTCCCATCTGAAGGAGGAGGGAGAGGAGGAGGAGGCTAAGGGGGGCTGGCAGGTGACAGCAGAGCTGGCCCAGCCCCGTGCCTGAGCCTCACAGAGGGCCAGTGCTAAGGCTGCCCAGGGGCAGTGTTTACTGAAGGGTGGCAGGTCCCCATCAAGCAGAGACGACAGCTTGCACTTCTATCTCTGGAGCCAGAGTCGCTGCACACACACACAGGTACACACGCACACACAGTACACACGTTTGTGATACACCCACTCACACCAGCAGAGACTGAGTGCACACAAGTACAAACACACACCCAAGCTTGGCCATCCTGGACAGCACGGCTGCCCTCAGGAGAAGGCCCTCCCTCCTCAGACGCCTGCCAGCAGGCGGCTCTCCTTCAGAGGTGCCCTGGGGCCAGAAGGAAAGATGGATAAGGAAAGTCTAAGGAAAGATGGACAAGGAAAGTCTAAGTCCTGATGCAGTCACTTGAGGTACCGTCTTCCCTAGGATGTCAGCCAGAGCAGGTGCCAGTGGCTGAGCGTGCCCCCTCAGGCAGGGCACTAAGTGCTGATGGGTACTGACTGGTTTATCCTCCTGACCCACAGGGGCAGGCGGGAGCACTGGGAGCTGCTGCACACGCAGAAGTGGGGGCCAGAGAAGGCAAGGGTGTGGAGGTCGCATGGCCACAGGTGTGTGGCCTGGGATTCAAGCCCTGGCCAGCTGGTCACAAAGCCCACACAACTGCAGATTTGTAAACAGAACAGCTCAGGGCCAACAGAGATGCCAGCTCAGAGGTGGCTTCTCCTTGGGGCCACGCCCCAGTCCTTCACCTCCTGCTTTCCCAGTCCAAGGTCCCGCGCCTGGGTCCTCTAACCCAGGAAACCCATATTCAAATACCAACAAGGACGGGGGCGGGGGCCACATGAGAGGTGTGGCATAGATGCCAGGCTGCAGGGAACTGGAGAGCACCCCTCGCCACCCCAGAGGGCAGCCACCACTCATCTCCTGCCCCAGTGAGCATGGGACGGCTGGCCTGCTGCCACCTAGAGCAGCCAGGGGAAATCCTGCTTCCCAGCGAGACCTGACCAGACACTGGGCGCCCATCCTTCTGCGGCCCCCACCTGCCAGCTTGCAGCCTCCGTGATAAACAAACGACTGAACCGAGCCCCTTTGGAAGCCATGAGGAACAAGCTCAGCTCTGCAGCCTGCGAGACGGGCTCAGCACCATGGGCACTGGGTCAAGGGTCCACAGCCCGGGCTGGCCAAGGGAGGTCACTCAGCTGACAGCGTGCAGCCACTCCTCTTCCCCTTCCCTGAGCACACAGGGCAGGGGGCACAGAGGTGGGCCCCACCAGGACCCTGCTGCATTCCAGACCCAGCCAAAGGCCACAGACCCCCCATGACCCTCCCTGCCCACAGACCTTCCACGTATCTCTGGATGTTGTCCACCAGGGTCTTGATGGAGCTGGGCAGGTTCCAGGGGTCCTCCTGGATGCTGATCTGGATCAAGCTCCGGCCACGGACCATACACTCTTCTTTCTGTTTGAACTCTGGGGCAGGAAAGCGGCATGAGGGCCAGGGAAGGGGCTGAGGTGGCTTTGGAGAACAGTGGTACAAAAGCCCATGCCCTGTCACCAGATTCCAAAGCTTATAACCTAGATCCAGGGAGCAGCAGGCTCTAGGATGTAATCCAGGCCTTGGAGAACAAATACATGGTAAGCGTGCTACCACTTCACATGCCATTCCCATCGCAGACATCACTGATCCATCTCAGCACCCTTCCTGCTAGTCGGGGGCCAGGATCCACAGCCACAGACAATCCAGTGGAGGCAGCACCAATCAATCACAGCAGTCTTTGCCCCCAGATCTGGACCCTATAGCCACAGAAGCCTTCTTCTCAGGTACCAGGTCTCCATGCCACAACCAACTAAGCAGGCACATGAGTTGTGACCTAGTTCTAACCCTTCCCTATACAGAGGAGGAAGCCCAGGCAAGTCACTTGCCTAAAGTCACACTGGGTAATGGGAGAACTGGGACCTGAATGTGGCCCTAACAGGGCCAAAGGCCAGGCAGACGCAGGTCCCTGTTCCCTTGGCCTCTTCCCGGGTCTCTGAGGTCTTTGTGGCTTGGGGCCCTCTCTGCTGTTTCTTCCTGAGGTACACCCCTGGACAGGGGATTGACACAGCAGGAGGGACAGCTGAGCAGACCCGATGCTCCCCTGGAGGCAGAGGCTGTCCGCATTCCCATCTGCACACAGCTGGGAGCCCCCGAGGTCAGCAGTGTCCCATCCTGCTCAGGGTCACCAGCACCCAGCACAAGGCCTGGCACAAGCTGGCTCTAGGGAACTATTTACCTGCTACATAGCTGCACAGATGGACTGGCAGCTGGGGACGGACAGATGGTGAGGGGGGGTTAGTGGGACGAAAGGCAGGAGGACATAAGAAATGTCAATTCTTTTCATCTCAATCATTGCAGAGGAAAGTCTCAGTTTGGTGCTGGTGAGGCCTGAACGCTTCTCTCACTCACACAGCCCTCTCCTGAAGAGCAGCAGAGGCCCCGGGCAGGGAGCAATGCCCACCTGACCGCAGTGGGATGACACTGTGGCTTTCCCATTAAGTTGATCACTGTGGCTTATCATTAATATATGGCCTACCACACGGGCTCTTCCTATGGGGGCATTTTAATAAGATCCTTTTAAAATTCAATTTCCAAAAGGAAGATACCTTTTCAAAACCTATTTGCTCATTCACTTAGGTACTGGGGAATTGGACCACCAGCCCTTTACCACTGAGCTACATCCCCAGTCCTTTTTTTTTCCTTTGAGACAGAGTTTTGCTAAATTACCAAGGCTGATCTCAAGCTTGAGATCCTCCTGCCTCAGCCTCCTGAGTCACTAGGATCACAGGCCTGCACCACCATACCCCACAGGAGATGCCATTAACAAAACAAAAGTCACATCAATAATAAACTCCGCAGCAAATTCACATGGCTGCAAAGTGTGATGAGGGGAGCAGATCCCCGTGGGCGTGACAGACAGGAAGTGCACTCCAGGCTGTCCCTTGTGTCACAAATGGGCAGGCCCAGGGGACCCAGGGACCAACCCCAGGACACCAACCGTCCCTGTAGAGAGCCAGGTCAGGCTTTGCAGCTCCTGCAGCTTCTACCACACAGACCTAGTTGTTTGGCTTTTATGAAGCTTTAAAAATAAAACAAGGATGGCAGTGGAGACAGATTCTGAGCGAAAGCAGGCTGTGGGCTGACGTGGCCCAGGAGTCTGCCGGCCTGGACCAGCCAGAGCCACGCAGCAGGGCTGTGTGCCACAGCGTCCACCCTGCTCCCACCGGGCGCCCCTCACCTTGGAGACTGTGCTCCATGGGGAAATGCCTGGTCTCCTCGAACGCCCTGCCCATCACCGGCCCCTTGAGCAGCGTGTTGATGGCGTCCACCTGGAGACAAGAAGCCCCTAGTGAGTGTGGCTGCCCGGGGGCTTCGAGGACCCAGGGCCACACCAGGCTGGGACAAGGCCGACCTGGTTGAAGAGGTGCTCCAGGCAGCCATGGAGCTTGTCCTGCTTGTCCGATGGGATGCGCATGTCACAGGGCAGCTCGTCCCCTGGCAGGAGACAGAGCGTGGCTGTCAGTCCCAGCCCCACGGAGTCACGGCCCCTGTTCCAGTGAAGTCAGCTGCCACTGAACCCCTCTGGGGACATATTTCAATGGCCTGATCTTCTGTCATGAGTCATGAGAGCCAGCCACACAGTCCGCCTTCCTGGGCCTTCTTTTCTTCTGCCACATGATGGGGGCAAGTTTTTATGTACAGAAGTCCTCTGGCAGGACACAGCAGTAACGGGGTGCAGGGGGGATGGCCTGGGCAGCAGGAGGCTGTGGCTGAGGGTGGGAGGGACCCGCCACCTCAGCCTGTCTCTTGTCTTTCTAATAATGGCCCATGTGGACGTGTGACCTATTTATGCACAAAGTGTACTTTCTAAGTCTGAGTGAATGAGACTAAAATTAAAACGCAGCAACGTCAGGCTTCAGGAAGCGCTGCAGACACAGCATGACCTCATCTGATCATCCACCTGTCCGTCCAGCTGCCCGCCAGCCACCGCCATGTCCCTCCGCATACACATGCCCTTGCCGACGGCATCCAAGTACCATCGGTGGGCACACCTGGGAGCACGACGGGTTTGGATTCGAGTTCACTGGCTTCTTTAAACCTTCCTGTGCTATCTGGACTTTGGGTTGGTGCATGGTCATTCCTATGGGCCCCCTTGGTTCCAGGGGTCTGTGGGTCCTCAGAGCACCCACCACCCACACATCCCATGCAACCACAGGCCATGGTGCACGACCGCACCGAGGTCTCTATCCGCTCTGTGTTGGGATCTTAGCTTTGCTAAGTTCCAGCACCTGGTAGGTGAGAGGTGCTTGACTAAGTACCTGCCAAACCAGCAGACAGAAGGAGGCTCCATGAGATTCAAAGCAACGAACTCCAAACAACGGAACAGAGCAGGAGGACACCCGCTAACCAACCCGCCAGGACCCTCCCCGCTGGGTGGCCCACTCACCGGACCCCATCTCGTCGCTGCCCAGGTAGGAGCTGTTGCTTCTCACACTGGTGTAGGACAGGACCGAGTCCCGGTTGCTGTTGCACTCGCTGTGTCGGGCGAGACGGCCAGTCACCCTCCGCTCGCACCCCTGGCCCCGCACCCAGACCCGCTCCAGAGCACGGTCAAACCCCAGCCCAGGGACAACCAGCCGGGGGTCTTTCAGGTCCGCAGGGGGGAAGCGCTTCACGGCCCAGCACAGAAACAGAGAGGAGAGTTGCTTCCACTCAGCTGTCACCACTGTCCAAGGTCCCCAGTGCTCCCGAGTGCCTGGCTCTTCTTAGGGACAACCCTGACTCTGGGCACAACCCACCACTCACCTGACCAAAAGGAACTCAAGGAATCAGGAGCAACTGCTCCACAATTCCACCCCACGCTCTTTGACAATTCAATGAAAAACCAGAGGAACAGGAACTTCAGAAGGAAAACCCAGAGACGAGAGGGACCTTGGCCTCGGAGCTCTGAGGACAGCACACAGGCAGCCAGAACGACCCGGTTACAGACCCCAGGAAACCGGGCACAAAGACCAGGCAGGTCCCATGGGGACAAGAGGAGCATTCGCTGGCCGCATCCCTGCAGCCCTGGGCTTTGCCCACCAGAGGGAGTCTGGCTGCCTCGACTCCTTCTGGCTGCAGCTGAAGGTGACAAGGCCCTTCTCAGGGGGTCCGGGGCTCATTAGGCTGAGATAAGAAATTACCAGCAGCCAGCGCAGAGTTAGCACAGGGAACTGAGTTCTAATCTATTTAACCCGCTAATTAAAGCCCCACTGATCTTGTTACAATTAATCTAACCAGTGGCAAGACAGCTCACGGCCTCTCAGAAGAAAAATAAAACAGACTTATTCCTCAGATCAAGTGAAAATAAATCGCATTCATGTAAAAACTACATTTTTTGTAGTGCTGGGGACTGAACCCCGGGGGTGCTCTACCATTAAGGTGCACCCCCAGCCCTAACTACCTACCTACCTACCTACCTACCTATCATCTACTTATTTTGAGACAGAGCCTCACTAAGTTGGCCAGGCTGGCCTTGAACTTGGGATCCTCCTGCCTCGGCCTCCCCAGCTCTGGGATTACAGGCGTGCATCCCTATGCCCGGCAGAAACCACAGGTCTTAAACCAAGTCTGAAGCACACCGTGTGGGCAGATCAGCCCTCTCCTCTGCACTGGGACACGTATGGCTGAAAGGGTGGCGTCTACCAGGCCAGGCAGAAGCGCCAGCCTGGGCAGGGAGCTGGGTGGGCTCTCTGGGATGCACCTGGGGCGGGTCTCAGGGCCAGACCACTGCATTCCACAAAACGTCCATGGTCCCAACTTCCGCATGGTCAGAGGCTCACTGTCCTGCTGGCCGTCCCACCAAGCCCTGGGCCACCCATACCATGCCCACCTGTAGGAGTCGCGGTAGCTCATGGTGTCGTGGCCCGAGTCCTCCTGGTCTTCCTCAGACACCTTGAAGCACACTTTCTTGATGCCCCCATGGTCGGTCCTGTCCATCTCGCTTTCCTCGCTGACCAGTGAGGAGGAGGAGGCCTCCTCAGCCAGGGGCGGGTCACAGGCCTCGCCAGGGGTGGGCTCCGTGATGGTGGACAGCAGCCTGCAGGGCAAGGGCTCCAGGTAAAGGCCCAGGCCCCAGCTTCACCAGCTGTGACCTTTGATCCTGCACAGGGAGCTGCCCAGGGTTTTGTGTCCCACCCCCTTGGAAAGCCCACCACAACTGCGCAGCCGCCCGCGGCCCTGCCGGGGTGAGAGCGCAGGTTCACGCCTTCTGGCGGCTCCCGGCCTGGCTCTGCTCATGGGCTGGGGCTCTGCACACGGCCCAGAGGGCATGGCTTCCAGACGGCAGGCCGCAGGGCCTCGGACACCCCTGGGCTCTGCCACCACGGACAAGAGCACCAGGGACAGATGGCAGGTAAACACGTACACAGCTCAGCACAAGGAAAAGTCATTCAAAAGGCAGTTCCTGCCCAGGCCGCAGCCCCTTCAAACCCTAACGCCACCACCTCCTGTATGAGAGGCCTGAGGCAAACCGTTCATGAGACTCGACCTGCAAAGCGGGATGGTGTCACAGGAGCCTCAAGGCTGGGAGGTGGGGACCGACACGCCACGCGTTAGACACAGTGCTGGGCCTCGCAGGCGACCCACAAGCCCGGGCTAGCCACCATCCCGCCTCTCACGAGATCAGGGTCACAACTGGCCCCGCTCTGCAGGTGAGGAAACCGAGGTCAGAGAGGCAGCCTGAGGTCACACGGCCAACAGGCCAGGAGTAAAGCTCAGGCCTTGGGCTCCTGAGTCTGCAGCCGTGTCCTCTACAGAGAAGTCCCCACCCATGAGGCAGAGGGCGTGACAGGACCTCAGGAGCCTGCAGCAGGGGCAGCAACACGAGGGGTCCACCTGTCGCTGCAGCCCCCCCTCCCAGCCCTGAGGATTAAGAGAGCCTCGAGAACAAGTCACCCTGTCCATCCCCCTTGTGACTCTAGCACAGGGCTTTTCAGCCTCTGATCTCCCCCAGGGGCAATGTGCCTTACAGGGGGCAATGTGCCTTGCAGGGGACACTGGACGCCGTCTTGAGAAGGTCTGGGTTGTCATCACAGGGGCAAGGGGTTCTAGGGCCTCTGGGGGATGGAGGTTGGTGACGCTGCCACCCACCCACAGTGCCCAGGGCGGCCCCACAACACAGAATGACCCACCCAAAATGCCAATAGGCTCCAGGGATACGCCCTGTCTTAAGGTGACCATGTGCCTCTCACTATGCAGAACGGAATCAGCAGTTACTTAGCCCCCTTAGTACCCAGTCCCTGCTCAAGTGTCCCTGACACTCTCAAAATCGTCCCCTCCAGGCGGGTCATGTACTGCTTCATCTCCTTGAGGGCCACATCCAGGAGGGCCCCAGCCCCATCCAGAGGCTGCTTCTGGTGGCTGGTCTCCAGGGTCCTAATGGCTATGTCCTGCCTCCTCCCTGACATGTTTGCTGAAGAAAGGGGTCACTTTCATGCAGAATGGCCCACCTCTGGCCTGCCCATCCCGGAGGTGCCATCAACCCTGCTCTGCCCCACTCTGCTGCCCTGCAGACACTCAGTGCCCACCCTTGGCACAGGGGGTGCTGCATGCACCCTGCTGTGTCACAGCAAGGGGGACCTCAGGTCCAGCTGTCTATCTTCCTGGGATGTTAAAAGAACAAAGATCCCAAGGCTTTCACCAGGTGCTTCGGCCTCCCTGAGGAGGCTGCAGCACTCACTGCTCTGCTGGAAGGGTACTATGGCCCCCAGGGGCATCTGGCAATGTCCGTAGACACTCTGGGTTGTCACCTTGGGAGTAGGAGTGCCCCTGGCATCTGATGAGCCAAGCCCATTGTGTACAGGACAGCTCCCCTCAACAAGTTCACTCCCGTGCTGTGGAGTGAGGCCGAGGGCCCCGCCTCCCCGCGGCCCCGCCTCCCCGCGGCCCCGCCTCCCCGCGGCCCCGCCTCCCCGCGGCCCCGCCTCCCCGCGGCCCCGCCTCCCCGCGGCCCCGCCTCCCCGCGGCCCCGCCTCCCCGCGGCCCCGCCTCCCCGCGGCCCCGCCTCCCCGCGGCCCCGCCTCCCCGCGGCCCCGCCTCCCCGCGGCCCCGCCTCCCCGCGGCCCCGCCTCCCCGCGGCCCCGCCTCCCCGCGGCCCCGCCTCCCCGCGGCCCCGCCTCCCCGCGGCCCCGCCTCCCCGCGGCCCCGCCTCCCCGCGGCCCCGCCTCCCCGCGGCCCCGCCTCCCCGCGGCCCCGCCTCCCCGCGGCCCCGCCTCCCCGCGGCCCCGCCTCCCCGCGGCCCCGCCTCCCCGCGGCCCCGCCTCCCCGCGGCCCCGCCTCCCCGCGGCCCCGCCTCCCCGCGGCCCCGCCTCCCCGCGGCCCCGCCTCCCCGCGGCCCCGCCTCCCCGCGGCCCCGCCTCCCCGCGGCCCCGCCTCCCCGCGCGCGGCAGGGCTCACCTGTTGATCTGGGTGACGTACTGCTTCATCTCCTTGAGGGCCACATCCAGCTTGGTGAAGAGCTGCAGGTAGGCGTCCTGCACCTCACGGTCCTCCTGCTTCAACAGGAAGCTCAGGCCCCGGTCCTCCGGGCCCAGGGCCCCGCTGGGGGGCCCGAGGCTGTCGTTGAGAGCCTGGCCGTCGGGGTCCCCGTCCACAGCAGGCAGGCACTTCCAGGACGGGGCGGCCATGGTGGTGATGCAGTGCTGGGTGTAGGACATGGGGTTCAGGTGGCCTGCGGGGGAGGGGGGCGGGCGGGAGGTCAGCGGAAAGCAGACCCACTCCCAGAACTCCGGGAGAGGGAACTTCCCTGCCAGAACTTTCTTTTTCTTTTCCTTTTTTGGCGGTACCAGGGATGGAACTGAGCGCCTCGTGAGGCCAGGCCAATGCTCTACCACTGAGTTCTACCTCAGCCTTTTAAAAACAATTTTTTTTTAATTTGGGGACAGGGTCTCACTAAGTTCCAATGCTGTACTCAAACTCTGCGATCCTTTGCCTCAGTTTCCCCATTAGCTGGGATCACAGGTGCACGCCATAGCACCTGACTGCCCTTTTCAGAATCTTGATCCACTAAGTTACCTCAAGAAGACAGTTTCAGTTTGATGCCAATACACCTTTAACCACGGTTGGCTTTTCCTGTCTGGAAATGCAGACATGGTGGCTGGCACACCAGCAGCCATACTCTACCATGAGGCACCCTGAAAGTTAGAGACCCCTTCTAGAGATGGTGATGCAGAAAGATAGAAGGGCCTGGACTCCTAATGACCACGGAGCCACATTGCAGCCTGGACTGTCGGCCCCCAGACACTGTTCTGTTTAGGTACCGTAGTGTGAGCCTAAGCACCACCTCTAACAGACACCAGCAGGTACCTTGCTCAGGGTCAAGGCCGATGAGGGAGGGCTTGCGTCCGAAGCGAATGCTGAAGGACCTGCCCACCGAGGGGGTGGTCTTGGGGTAGGACACCTCCATGAGGTTGACGTGGCAGTTGGTGGGGCAGAAGTCCAGGCCGCACAGGGGGTGGGGCTCTAGGGCTGCCTGCTTGAAGGCGGGGCTGACCCGGCTCCTCAGCTGAGCTGCAAACTGAGAGCAGAGGGGCACGGACCGTGAGCGGGGACCCGGGATTCTGGGCCACCCCTAGGAAGCAGGGCCTCCGAATGGGAAGCACTGCCCCCACACTGTCCCTCCTGGGCCGGGCAGAGGCCGGGGCACGGAGGCCTCAGGACTTAGGTGCACCCACTTCTCCACGTCAGCTGCTGCACCTAAGCTGGCCTCAAGGAACCGTCTCTTCTGGCTCAGTTCTGAGGTTCAGGCAGGGCTGCCTTCCCCCCAACAGGGACTAGGACAGGGCCAGCAAGAGCTCCCTCTGATAGTGCTAAAGCCAGAGCTATGAGGGCCACCACCTCACGGCCTGAGTGTGAAGCCACGTGGGGAACAAAGCCGAGGGACGGAGAGCGGCCATACTCCTGCAATAGTGTCATATCCGATTGAAAGCCTGGATACAACCATGCCTGAAGTTCACCTCTGCACTCTTCAGTGACAGAAACCCATGAAATTTCCTGTTTGTTTAAGCAAAGTTGGACTGGAGTTTGACACTGACGAAAAAATACCCCAGGTGAGGTCCCACGCCTGGCAGCCAGCGGTGGACCTGTGGGGCGTAGCTACCTTCTGGTAGCAGGCGATCCTCCGGCCGATGCTCTCCAGCTTGGTGTCACAGATGTTGCGGAACTCGAAGTGGGGCATGGTCACGATGGCGCTGCTCCTGGCCATGAGCCGTCCGCAGTTCTGCACGAAGGCGCTGTCCTCCGCAGCGAAGGCCTCCAGGACCTGCAGAAGCAGCAGTGGCCGCTGAGCACCCGCTGAGCCGGGAGGGTCCGGGCTCTACCAGCACCCCAGGTCAGGTCCGCTGCAGCCATGTTGCAGACTCAGGCTAAGGGACAAGTCGCCTCCTCTGCCCATGGCCACCAGGTGCAGGGACAGGGACTGGACCTCGGGCTCCAGGAGGGCCCCTGCCCAGGACCTTGGCGGCGAGGCCGAAGCAGCCGCGGGGCTCCACGATCCTCTCCAGCACGTGGCACTTGACGCCGGCCGTGCTCACGTACTCGTACACCACGCCGTGCTCCAGGCTCACGTTGTCCACCGTCAGGCTGACCACCGGCCCGTCCTCGCGCAGGCTCAGCTGTGGGCCCAGGGACAGCAGGGGCCAGGCTGGAAGCCAGGGGGCAGGCGACACTGAGGAGGGCGCCGCGCCACGCAGCCAAGCCCTGGCACCCGCACGGGACGGGAGCCTCAACCCAAGGGCGGCCGGAGCCCGTTCCAAGGCGCTGGCTGCCTCTGCTGCCTGCTGCCGTCCACCCCGCCCTGGAAGAGCCTGCCCACCTGCCCCCACACCCAGTCCCACAGGTGGGCAGGACACTGGCACAGAAGAGGACACCCACCCTGTCCCTGTCGCGCCCCCGCCTCCCCCTACCAGAGTCTGGCTGGTCGTCCTCCAGGGCCCCCGTGTCCTCTCCGGGGGTCTCCTGGCTGGCTCGCGCCTCCTGGGCGTCCTCGTGGGTGTGGTAGATCCAGTGGTAGAGGCCCTGGGAGGAGCCGCTGTGAGAGGGACCGCCAGGGAGGAGGGGACGGGGCCAAGGGGCCACCCGCTCAGCTCTGGGCCGGTTAGGGACACTGCCTTAAAGGAGCCTCCCAGATGTCCCTGGAGCTCCCAAGGCCCCCGGGAACGCCCCTCGGCCTGGATGGCGCCCGCCCCACCACTGCCAGGGGAGGGAGCCTTGGAAAGTGCCAGCACCCGTGTCCCCAGGCCAAGTCACAGTCTGGCCATGGACACCTAGACAGACAGCAGAGGGGGTGGACGATGCCACCCTGCCTAGAGCCCCCGTCCCTATCCCAGAGCTGGGGACCCAGGTGGGGGTGGGGGCAGTCCTCTGGTGCCCTGGGCAGAGCCCCCTGTGCTGCCCGCACGTCTCCCCAGGGAGGGCACCCAGCCCCGGCCGCTCACCAGCGCCTCCTCTCCACGACTCCGGAACGCCTGGAAGTGCTCCAGGACCTCCTGGGCACCCTCGCTGGCCACGTTGTTGCCGTTGACCTTCAGGACACACTGGCCGGCACACAGTCCGGCAGCCACGGCCTCGGAGCCTGGGGGAGGAGCGCTTGAGGCAGGGCCAGGGCAGCGGGGCGCAGCAGGCAAGGTAGGCCACCGGAGGCACCCGGCCACACCTCCCCCTGGAGCCAGCAGTGGCCCCCGAGTGCACAGAGTGGGACCTGGCACCCCACTTCACAGGAGAGACCTACTCAGAGGGGACAGCTAGCCAAGGCCACACACAGGGGACCCGGGTCTGAATCCAGGCTCATGTCACTCGAGAGCTTCGTCTCCCTCATTGTCCTGCACAACCCGTGGTCCTCCAGCAGGGTCAGCCCGTGTGGCCAGGGGAGCAGAGGTTCAGGAGGATCGGCAGCCTCGAGGCCACCTGGCCAGAAGCTGGGGCTTGAGCCGGCGCTACCAGTCGCCAGGTGCACCTTCCTCCCGCGTCCCCTGGGGTCTTGGGGACGATGTGACTTGCAGACAAAGACTGAGATTCTGCCTGTGTGGGCAGGTGACAAGGGCACACCCTGCTGTCCATGGGACCATCATTCAGGACTCCTCCACCTGCTGGGCTCAGGGTCCTCACTGCTAAGAGGGGACGAGGATCAAGCCACTCACAAGGTTCCTGAGAGACCAGGGAGTTGGTACAGGAGGCGTCCAGCACTGAGCCTGGCTCTGGGTGCTTTCTCAGAGGTAGAGGAAACACGAAGAGCCGGGCCAAGGCTGTAGCCCAGCCCTGTTTTGAGACAAGGTCTCACCAAGTTGCTAGCCTTAAATTTGGGATTCTCCTGCCCCAGCCTCCTAAGTTGCTGGGATTATAGGCATGTGCCACCATGCCCAGCCAACCTTTCCTCCATGTAAGGTGACAGTCTTGAGTATTTTGTTATAGTAACGGAGAGCTGCTGGCACACCCATGAACACTACCACAGCTGATCACTACACGCTGCGGTGCTCCAGGGCAGGGCTTCTCCCACCGCCTGGGCCAGGGAGCTCGGCTCTGTAGGGCCACCCTGGGCACTATGGGGTGACAGCTGCATTCCGGTCTGCCCTAGAGGCTAATGGCACATCCTCCCCAGTTGTGACCACTGAAAACATCTCCAGTCCTGCCAGATGTCCTCTGGAGAAGGAGGCAAGTCACCCACAGTCACAAATCACTGCTTTAAAGATAAATAACAAGCTCACTCTAAAATGTTCTCCGTTTCTCAGGAGCCCTCTGTATGACGTGCACTTTCTTGGTGAACAGATATTAGAGGTATAACTCTGACCTCAAAAGTGACCTTCAGAGTTTAAAAGGAAGCTTTGGGTATACAATGCTGGGCCCAGTCCTGCAGACCTGCCCGTCTCCTCTCCAGGACAGAGTGACTCCTGAGGCCACCAGGACAAGGCACTGTAGAGAGCAGAGGCCCCCAGCTGGTGGCCCTGGGGCTGCAGCATGGCTCTGTGGGACCCTAACTTCTCCTGACACGCCCAGTCTGGCTCCAGGGCCAGTCCCTGCCCCGCAAGGCTGAGCCTGGAGAGCGCTGCCGCTTCAGGGACAAACTGCGCCCGTCACCTTGCCGTGGTCCCCACGGCTCCCTGGTGTCTCAGGCTGCTCCGCCCACGTGTGGTTAGTGTTCCCAAGTCTTAGCTTCAGGAAGGGAAAAAAATGCCAATGGCACCCGGGCCGGCAGAGCTGGGTGCACGGGTCCCCGTGACTCTGAACTCCGGGGACACAGACAGCCCCAGGCCAGAGCTGCTGCTGGTCAGCGAGGCTCCTGCTCACCTCTTCCCACGGCGAAGACATAGGGCGGGGCGGCTCCTCGGATCTGGAAGCACAGGGCCTCTGGGTGGTCGGGGACTTTGATGGTCCTGCCGCAGGCACAGTGACAGGGTAAGGCCATAAGGAAAGCAGCTTCCTTCCCCATAACCTGGGGCCACCCGGGGGAGCCCCTGCCTGTAAGGCTTCTGGGAAACTCAGCCCAAAACAGGAGCGGCACCAGGAAGCCCAGTCCCACATGAGGGGACATGCCAGTTACCCAGAGTCCACGCCACCAATCCTCAGTGGCCGAGAGCCCCAAAGTTCCACAGGCCTGCCTGCCCCGCCCCCACACCCAGGAGCCCTGGAGGCCAGGCCAGCACCCCTGTGGACACTGACTCAATTATCGTAGATGGCAGGGTGAGAAGTGGCCCAGCACATCTTGGTGTTGTCCCCAAAAAACACCCACCGGGTCCCCTAGAGAGAGTCTGGAAAGCCCGAGTGTCAGACACGCTGGGGCCCGTTCTCCACCATGGCAGAGAGGGGCCACACCTGCTAGGGTGGGCAGCAGGCGTCCTTTGTCCTAGACACGCCCACCCAGGCTATGTCCCCAGTCCTGCCTTCGTCCCTCCTGTTCTGGCATGTCCCCTCGTGTGCCAGATAAAGCCATCCCATAAGCCTGTTCCCAACCCCAGGTGCTTCCGGAACGTCAAGCAGACGCCTCCCCCTTGGCTAGCTCTGCCACCTGCACGGGCCAAACCGTGCTCAGATCTCCCTGAACGAACTGGCCTTTTACTGAAACTGTCACATCAGAACCCCCCCCTCCCGTCAACAGAGCGCTGGCCTCAAATAAAAGAGAGGCGTAGACACCAAGCGCATGAGTTTTCAATGGACGACTCTCCCCTGTACCTCTGTCTGTCCCGCCGCCCCTCCCTCTCCCCCGTCAGAACCTCCAGCCGCTCTCCACAGGGCTCACCGTGGCGCAGGGCCCCACAAGCCTGGCCGCCCTGTCCCGCTGGCCTCCCCCACCCCGTCCGCGCCCCTCGGCCTCCCCACTGGGCCTCACAGCTGCCAGAGACGGCCCCACCGCAGGCCCAGGCACCGCTGCTTCCTCTGCCTGGAGCCCTGCTCCCCCAGAAGTCCCCGTGAGGAGCCCTGGTGACCTCTCTGCCCACGTTGTCTGCATAGCACAGTCTAAGGCCAGCTCTCTGCGTCTCCATGGCTCACTCGCTGCCCCGGCTGGGGACGTATCTCACACCCCGACCTGTGTCCTTCTGTCCCCTGCTCTGTCCCGCACTTGACCAGGGGCCCATGAAGGGCAGGAGCTGCGTCCATGCTGACAGGGCCGCATGCCAGGCTCACGCCCCTCGGCCCAGCCAAGGCTGCTAAAGAACAGGGGCAGCGTGTCCCATGGTGGCTTCAGTGACGGCCACCCACCAGGCCGCACAGCTCCCACCCCACCAGCCCCAGCACTGGTCCCTCCTCAGCATGCCATCAGGCTGGGCACCAGGCCCGGGGACACTCACTCTTTGGCCTTGGTGGCCACCAGGAGGCGCAGGGGGCGGCGGGAGCAGAAGCACTGGTTGAGGAGGGACTCCACCTCCGAGAAGGGCCGCAGGAACACCAGGTCCTCGTTGATGGAGTAGATCCTCCTGCCCACCTGCAGGCCGGCCATCTTGGGGGCAGCAGAGGACAGGCGTGTGAGTACCAACACTGCCATCCCCAGTGAAGGACCCTCCCTGTGTTCCTCAAGGACAGGGACAGCCCAGCGGGCCAAGGCGGCTCCCCCAGGGAAGCCCTGCAGGGCCTGGGGCCTGGGTCTGGACACAGCTACAGGGGCCACAGGTGGCCTGCCCGGCTGGGTGGAGCAGGGGTTCTAACAGGGTGGCCACCTCGTGACTGCCCCTCACATAGGGCTCTGGGAGCCTGGGCTGCCTGGCCTGGCAGCTGCAGCCCCACCTCCCCACCCAGGAGAAGCTGCGAGTCTGGGGCTCAGATCCCCTCCCATCCCTTCTCCTCCAGACCATGCCCAGGGGACAATGAGCTCCTCCTGTTCGAGCCACCAATATTTAGGTTTTTTATCCTCGCAGCTCATTCCAAAACTGCTTCAGAACTTGAGTGTGTCCTGGGCCTCCACACAGCGCCAGCAGGGGGCGCTGGTGGGCTGCACCAGGACAGCGCTGAGCGCCCCAGGGTGTCTGGCTCCCCAGTACCTGCAGGGGTCCTGGGCCCAGTTTCCCGATATGGACAAGAGAGAGCAGCAGCCCTCGTCCCCAGACCTGCTAAGCTGCCCTCCCACCTGCACAAGCCCCTGCCAGAGCTGCCCTAAGGCCTCACCTCAGCCAGCGAGCCCCTCTGGACCGACTTCACCACCACAGCCTTGTTCTTCTCCTCGATGTCGAAGCCGTAGTCCTCCTCCTGGGGCAGGATCTGGGGGCCCGAAGCAGAGCCGGTAAGGCAGGAGGTGCCCAGGACACCCCACCCCGATGCCCACAGGACTGGGATCCTGCTGTCTCCTCATGCCCCAGGGCCACCAGGGTGGGGTGCAGATGAGGGGCCTACAGCACAGCAGCCAGACCAGGCCAATACAAGCCCCACCTGCACACAGTAGGCACCTGAGGTGAGGGCACCACCTGGCTCCCGCCAGAGCCTGGTGTGTGTTCAATCTGTCACCCCTTCCTCCTGCCAACCCAGGGACAGTCCCCTCTCTCCACACTGTCTCCCCATCCACTGGCATACCATAGGTGCTCAATAAATGACTTAATGAATAAAGCAGACTGTGGGAGTGGAGAAGCAGCTCAAGGAGCAGCAGCCCTCTACTGCTGGAAGTAGGCCCTGGGGCTCCTGGGGACACAGGGAAATGGGCACAGCCATGCAATAGCGTCCAGGGAGCCGCGCCGGTCACACACGCCAAGCGCTCCGTGGGTACGGCAGACACGCTCCCCAGCAAGATGGACTGGACAGTCCCCCTCTGCAGCTGACCGCAAGGGCGGGCCAGCCCGGGATCAACCGCAGACCGCGGTGCAGGCTGTGAGCAGCTTGAACTACAGGACAGCAGCTAAGGGCCGGGGCCTGCCCTGGGCGGCCGAGGGCCACACTGGAGCTGAGGGCTGGACACGGGAGTGGGGAAGGACCCCAGGCAGCAGCCAGCGGGCCACGGCCCTGAGGCACTGAAGGGGGAGGAAAGGGCTCAGGTGGCTGGGGCCGGGCGAGGACAGCACCGGAGGTGGAGGGGAGAGGCGGAGTCCCCCAGGCCACGCTGAGCACTTGCAGCCCACCCTGGGTGTGACGGGGAGCCCCGGAGAGGAAGGAGAAACGGAACCCACAGAAGGCACTGAGCGTCTCCACACCAGGCCGACTCTGGCTCTGACCTGGGCAGGGTGAGCAACCGGCTCTGAGCCCCTGTCCACCACCCGCTGGGACCATGCATCAGGAGGGGCTGGTGCTCACTGGTGGGCAGAGAAAGAGGATTTGGGGGGCTAGGCGGGTCAACTTCCTGCACAGCTGTGAGACCTCCCTGAATTGCAGAGGTGTCGACAGCCACTGAACACAGGCAGGCGCCAGTCTGAGACCCAGGCTCTGGGGGGCAGGGGAGTGGCTTTGGGAGGCCGTCCCCAGGCACAGCGCCAGGCTGCAGCAGCCGGGAAGACAAGAGGAGCTGGAAGAAGGGGAGGGTGCCCAGCACCCGGACCTGTGTGAGGAGGGCACCTGGGCCATGCAGTGACCTGCCCTCCGGCCACCTCCAATCCCACAGGAGGCCTGGGAAGGGCGGTGCCCGGGCCCAGCCTGCTCCTACCAGCAGCCGCTTGGCCAGGATGTTCTCCACGAGCTTGAAGTCGTTGCGAAGCTGTCTGTTCTTGCTGCTGGTCCCCTCCATCTCCTCATCAGCGTGGAAGCGGAAGTACTGGGACTCGTCCTTGAACTCGCTCTTCTCCAGCACTGCAGACCCAGACACACAAGCCACAGTCAGACTCACAGCCACACGTCAGCCACACTTGCCACCTGGCAGCCAAGGGCTGGGGTAGCCCCACACAGGTTTGGTGTGTCCCAAACCCCCTGGCTGCTCAGGGTGTGACGGGCGTCAAGGACTGCAGAGCCCTCTGCAGATGGGACTCTGACTTGGGAAAGAGTAAGCCAGACCCCTACCTCACACCACACACCAGGACTCCTGGGGGTGGAAGACCTGCTTGTGAACAGTAAAGCCACAGCCGGCCAAGCACACGCACGCTACCTCGGGGCTAAGGCAGGTATGGACACAAACCAAGGGGTCGGCAAACTGAGGCTCCAGGACCCACATCTGGCCCACTACCTCTTCCTACAAATAAAGTTTTATTGGAAAGAGCTCCACCACTGTCTGCAGCTGGCAGCTCTCCAGCCACAATGCCAAGGTTGGACAGGTGTGACAGGTCACAAGGCACACAGGGCCTAAATTCCCACTATCTGACTCTTTACAGAAAAAAGTGCTGACCTCTGTACCAGGATGAGCCAGGAAAATGCACACAAGAAACCAGATGCAGCCCGAGGCCATGGCTTAGGGTCACCAGGCACCTCCGGGCCAGGCCTCTGTGGCTGTGCTTAGCTGGTCTACCCCTTGGGCAGATGGAAAGGCTGTTGCAGCCTTTCCACAGGTGGAAAGACCAACGCCCAGGCCGACAGACAAATCCATCCAGGTCAGGGTCATCAGCCGCACTGGGGCCCCACGCAGGCCCCTCCTTTCCCTGAGCTGGCCCCCAGGCCTGTCAGCGAGGGCCTCTGAGGTTAAGGTAGCCAGCTGCCTGAGGTTGGCGGGTCCCTGCGGCCAGAAGAACCAGCTGCCTAGACGCACCCCTAAAGACAGGGGATCTGGTGGCTGAACAGAAGGCAAAGGAAGTGTTTCCTCTTCCTGGTCCCCAGGACACTTTGCCAGGACCCTACCTGTCTGGCCACCATATCACCTCTTTGGAGAAAACAGACACACAAATTGCTACTTTCCCCAGAGTGGGGAGCCAGGAGGGCGGGCTGGCTTGGCCTCCACTGTAAACACGAAGCTAGAAAATTCCGGGAGTGGGAGGAGAATGCAGTGCTGTGTCCTGCTGGCATGTCGCAAAAAGGCAGGGAATCCCCAGGTGAGGCCCAACCTAACCTCTCTGTGGAGGCCGCTGGCCAGGCTCTGTGAGCCACACAGACCTGGAGTCAGGTCCCCTGCTTGGCCCCTTGCTGACCCTGACCACATGCTCGTCCAGCCTCATCCACAGGGAAAAGAGCAGACAGCCTGTATTTGCATGAGGGGGACCAGCCTGGGGGTGCCTCTCTGGGACAGCTCAGCTCCACTACAGGAGGTCCCGCCAGCCCCACTCTGTGCCTGCCCTGCACTTGGCCAAGGCCGCAATCCTGGGCTTGGGTTCTTTTTCCTATTTTAGCCTATTTTTGAGGTCGTGGCAGGGACAGGAGAACAGGGCCGCACCCTGCAATTTCCCACCCCCCAGAGCATCCAGACTGCTGGGACCCCCCTGCGGAATGTCCTCTCCCAGCAGCCTTCCTGGAATAGCAGCGGGGGTGGACCCCTAATTACCCTCACCCACAAACAAGAGGTCCAGCCCAGCTGGCTGGTGGGCGAGCAGAGCTGTCGGGAGGCCCCAGGGGCACAAGGGCAGCTTCTGGGCACACTGAGCCAGGGCAGATGGGTGGCCTAGCCTCACGGGGGAAACGAACGGCAGGAAGCAGTCCCAACCCCACAGAACCATGGCAGATGGCAAGGCCTCCCGGGAAAGCTGGGGAACTGAGGCCGAGCGGGGAGCCCCCCAGAGGCAGGTCCCGCCCGGCCCACCAGCCAGAAGGCAGGCCATGGGGCTGGAACACGGTGGCCCGCCCCTGGTTCCCTAAATAAAGTTTGACGGCACACGGCCATGCCCAGCTGGTTCAGTGCTGTCTATAGCTGCTTCTGTGGCTGTGACAGGGACCCGGTGGCCCGCAGAGCCGAGAGCACTTGCCACCTGGCCCTTCAAGAGAAAGTTCCAAGCTCTGAGTTCATCAGAAGAGCGGCAGCTGGGGAGGAGCCGGCCGAGGGTCTCCTGACCCAACACTCTCCCACCTCTGTGCCACCGCCTGGCCCTAGCCACGTGGCCCTGCCCCGCCCCACAGACTGTAGCCAGAAGGTTCCAGAAGAAACCCAAGTCACCACTCCCTCCTGCCCAGAACCTCCGGGGGCTCCTGCCTCGCTCAGAGTAAGAGTCCAAGGTCTCCTCACTTGCACCACCTGGAACGTTCCAGAAGATGTGCTCTTTCTGATTGGGACACACACAGAAATGACTGGGACCTGTTCTGCTCGTTGCTGTCCCCAGGATCTAGCACCGAGCCTGGGACACAACAGGCACCGGCTGGAGAAGAGTCTGGAAGGCCACGTGGGCTCAGCCACAGGCAGGAAGGGCGCCTTGACATGGGCCCCCGGAACGGTGCAGGGGGCTGGCGGGCAGCAGGAGCCGCGCTCTGAGTGACGGGCAAGGCGGGCAGGGAGCGCTGGGCAGAGGCCGGGGAAGGGTTACCGTGGTGCATGAAGCCGTTGTTGCACAGGCCCACGCCGAGCGCCACGGCCTCCTCTCGCGTCTGGCAGTCTCCCTGGCATGGGACAAGAGGGGCACAGTGGCATTAGGTGAGCTGGCAACTCTGAGCCACAATCCCGCCAGAGCCACCGCCCACATCTCCTCATCCACGCTGTTCCTTTAAGTCCCCTTCCACTTGAGGCTTTGTCCCTGCAACTGAAAACTTGCCAACTGACACCATCAGAACCATGGTTCCTCTCAGGGCCACCTGGGAGCGACCCGCCTCCCTCCGGAAGCCTGGAGAGGACAGGCCAGTACGCAGGGCACTGTAGGGTTCTGCCCCAGCCGACCCTCCCTGGCAGACTGTCCTGAGCAGGACCGTGCTCAGGACACACCCCCACCCCAGGGACAGACAAGGAGTCACCATCCTGCAGGGCCACGGGAACCTCCCTGCCCAGGTGCGGGACACCTGAGGGGAGGAGGCAGGACAGGAGGCAGGTGTGTGCTTCTTCCCAGCAGCGGCCCCTGAGGTGGTCCCCGGGGCTCCCCCTCCTCAGACTTCCCTGGCGCCTGGCTCCCAGGTGTGCCCCACCTCCTCCCAAGGAGCCCTGTCCCCTGCCACCACCACCCCCGCTAAATCATCCAACATCATCCCTGTTGCCTGCAACCCAGGTAATCCCAACACAGAAGCAGAGAGAGAGTGGAAGGGCAGCGGGGGACTCGGGCAGAGGACAGCAGGACAAAGGCCCAGGGTGGGAAGGAGAAACCAGGAGGAGCAGGGCAGCCAGGGGAGCAGCCAGGCAGGGGCAGGGGCCTGGAGCCTTGCTGTGTCCCCTGGGGACAGGGCTGCAGTCCTGCAGTCTGTGGACTGAGAACGGAGCTGGGGAGGGGAATCACTGGCAAGAGGCCTCCAGCCGCCTCCCTCCCCAACAACTGGCCAAGGAGCGGCAGAGGGTTCTGCGGTCCTCCCTGCCAGCAGCCTGGGGGTGCGGAGGGCATTTTCCCAGGTGCAAGGGACACGGCTGCTCTATCAGAGGTGGCTGCTGCTGAGCACACGCCAGGCCCTGAGCCAGGTGGGGGCAGCTCCAGCCTTGGGTTTACTGACCCCAGCCAGACAGTGCTGGAGAGCCAGTGAGCTCAGGCCAGGCTGAGGGAGGGCCCCGAGGGGCTGCATCCCGGGCGGCCACCCCCAGCTGCCAGGGATGGCAGGAGGGACATCCAGGGTCCAGGTGGCGCAGGCCCAGCTCAACAGCCAGGCAGGCAGGGCAGCATCTGGCATCCACCTGGCTTCTGGGCAGCCTGGGCTCCCCACCCTGAAGGACCTGGGGCAGGTGACCAGCGAGGTCCCTCACCACAGCAGGGCGGGCGCAGGTTAGAGTGACAGGTCCTGGATTCATCACCTGAGAGCAAACCTGTCATCCTGGGTTGGCAGTCACCACTGGGGGCATTTTGTCCCCTGTGGGGAGAGGCACAAGCTACATCAGGCTCAGAGGCCATGTATCTCACTGCCCACTCACGGCTCACCCTCGGGCTCCAGCCACGCTGGCCCTGCTGTGCACGCCACCCCCCTGGGGCCTTTGCACCTGCTCTTTCCTCCACCTAGGGTGCCGCCCTGGGCTTTTCAGGCCTCAGCACCAGGTCACCTGCTCTGAGTCCTCCCCTAATGATCCTAGTCCTCTTCAAGCCCTCCCCCACAAGTCCTCCCCAGGAACACCACCGTCCCTCTCACTGCCCAGCACACTGGGGCTACTGTAGGGTGGTTAGGGAAGGCCTCAGAGCAGGTGACCGCGTGCTGAGGCCTGTTCTGTTTAAGGTCTGTCTCCCAGTAGAGTTGGCACCGTGTGGGCAGGGCCCTGGCACTGGCCCGTGCACTCACATGGCCTCGCGTGGAAGCCCAAGCCTAGCCCTGATGGGACATAAAACATGGAAGGAAGCGGGGAGGGGAGTGGAGGGACCGGGAAGCTGACCTTGAGACCGCTCTGCAGGGTTCTATGCCCCGGAAACAGGGGGATCATCCCGCCACACCCCAGAGCTCTGGGGGATGAAATGAACCGCTCCAGGGGTCCCGCTGGGTCGGGGGCAGCAGAGGTGACGCAAGGCCGTGGAGCGGTGGGAGAGGCCCTCTGCGTGAGTCTGAAGGCCTGGGCAGGCCTCTCGTGCCGAGCACGTGCCAGTCTGGGTGGTCAAGTCAGAAGCAACCACCACGCCTGAGCTGCCTGACAGGGGAACCTGAGGCACGGCAGGCTCTCCCCACCACCAGGTCGTGGCTGGGGAAACTGAGGTGCACGGGGTGGTCGGCGGCCCAGGACTCTGTCCCTGTTCAGCTGTCACCCTCACCCCTGGCCTCTGCCTCTCCTGCACTAGCCCTCGCTGCCCACGCTGAGCCCGGCTGCTGTCGGCGCCTGCCATCTGCCTGGGAAGGGAGTTGGCAGAGCAGGCGGGAAAAGTCCCGCCAAGCCACATGGACGTCAGCACACTCATGCCCTCTGAGCCTGACTCCGTGGCCTGGCCTGGCCCCACTCGCTCCAGCCCCAGCCCCAGCCCACCAACCCTGCCCCCCTGGGCATCTAGGAGCCTGGGCAGCAGGGAGAGGGGAGAGCGTGAGCCCCTGTGCTGCCCGCTGTGACCGTGGCAGTCAGCTGACCTCTCTGAGCTGCAGTGCCTCACCCGTGTTTGTGCCCATCTTCGCCAAGGTCTGCACCCTGGAGTGGTCCATGCACAGATAACCAGGGCCTCCGTCAACACAGAGCATCTTTACATCTTTACATCAAGGCACCACAGCCCTAGCCTCTATAGTGTCCTACGACTATGTGCCCAGAGGCAAGTTAGGGAACCCCAGCCTCAGTTCCTCATCAGTAAAACGATCAGGGCCGTTCCTTCCCCAGGCCATTCTGAGGGTTAAATGAACTAGGAGGAGAGCAGGTCAGAACTGACCCTTACCCTCAGAGCTAAAAGACTCCCCGTCTGGGTAGTGAGTCCGGAGCCCCTCGTGAGCATCAAGGGAGGAATCCTGAGCAATCCCAGCTTCTCTCAGAAATTCCTGTCCTTTTACCCACAAACTGGTTTAGGGGATCCGTCTGGCCAATGAGAACTAAGCAGAAGACCATGGGTCAAGGGGCAACTGTGAGAAGTTTTCTCCCTAATGTGAAAATTGAAAAAGCACTTTCAAACTGAACTGCTGCTGGCTTTGGGCCATAGTTCATTATAAATGAGATACCTGGAGGTGTGGCAGCCATTTGTGATTGTGAGGCAACTAGCAAGAAGCTAAGAGAACCAAACAGAAAGGTGCATTTCAGGGTGCAAACAGCATTGCTGGGTTCTAGGACCATGAACTCTGAACATTTAGTTATCTAAGAGAAAATGCCTTTACTGTGTTAAGTCCAGTTCCTACTATGAGAAGACAAAAGCATTTCTAACTGATCCAGCAGGCGTTCAACTGACATTTTGTCCCAAGGAGCAGAATAACCTACAAGTTAGAAATAATGAGATGTCCAGAGGGAGGGGAAGCCCCCTTGAGCCACCCGATTACATGTTCTCTGCTCGATCCTGCTGAGGTTCCAGGTGGGGATGGGCCTTTGATGTCATATCCTGTCTTGTTGGTTCCAAACACTCCTCAGACCTGCCCCACCCCCAGCCTTTGGGGAAACATCTACTTTTCCCTGTGACACCAGCAGGCTGTCCCCTGGCACAAGTGGAGTCTGGGAAACATGAGGCCACAGAGTCCATAGCAGAGAGGCCCAGGAAGCTCAGGGCCCCAAAGCCAGGGCTGTCTGGGCTGCGGCCAAAGCACCTGAACTACAAAGCAGGCACCCACGTAGCAGCTCACCTGCCCGAGGCACAGCTGCCCGAGGATCACCTGCCTGCTGCACACCTGCCCGAGGCTCACCTGCCTGCTGCACACCTGCCCGAGGCTCACCCGCCTGCTGCACACCTGCCTGAGGCTCACCTGCCTGAGGCTCACCTGCCTGCCGCATACCTGCCCGTGGCTCACCTGCCTGCCTCACACCTGCCCGTGGCTCATCTGCCTGCCGCACACCTGCCCAAGGCTTACCTGCCTGAGGCTCACCCGCCTCCTGCACACCTGCCCGTGGCTCACCCGCCTGCTACACACCTGCCCGTGGCTCACCCGCCGGCTGCACACCTGCCTGTGGCTCACCTGCCTGCTGCACACCTGCCCGTGGCTCACCTGCCTGCCACACAACTGTGAGGCCAACTCTCAACTCTGCAGACGTCCCCACTGCTGTCTCTTGGTCTCACTATTCCATGCCCGCGAATCCCCTGTGGTTTCTTTAGCCTTCTTCGCTGACAGAACTTGGGCCCGCCTCGGGTCCTCCGCAGGAGGTGAGGACTGCACTAAGAGCTACACTCGCCAAGCAATAACTCCCGCCAGGCTGTGTTTTTTAACAGGTGGGCAACCTGAGGCACAGACACGGTAACCAGCAGCCCGAGGTGACGCAGCCAGGAAGTAGCAGAGCCAGGATGTGAACGGGTCTGCCTGGCATGCCTCTGGGCTGACTGCACACAGTCCCCAGGGGGCAGTGCAGTGGGGGGTTAGAGGCCCTGCGCTTCTAGACAGCAAGTCTGACCCCAAGGCCAGGGTCTGGCAAAACCCCCCGATTTCTCGGTCCCACTGTTACAGCAAACACTGAAACACACCCACAGTTCACACTAAGGACAATCTGTTGGCCTGATTTTTTGTGAAGCACTTTTCTAAACCTACTTTTGAAGTTACTTGGTGCCGAGAAACATATAAATTGAGTCTCCACAGCAGTCTTCAGTCATTTGCTCAGTGTGAGAAAATCCAGCCAGCAAAACTGTGGTTTTTGAATGGAAGGAACTTTTTATGAACACTAAATTTAACAATTACTCAAGCTGGCTTACAGCTCCGCGCTGCAGCTGGTTTCGTGGTTTGGTTTGGCTTGTTTTTAGTACTGAGGATTGAACCCAGGGGCTCTCCACTGAGCCACACCCCCAGTCCTTTTTAATGTTTTTTATTTTGAGACAGGGTCTCACTAAGTTGCTGATGGTTTCACTGAATTGTTAAGACTGGCCTCAATCTGTGATCCTCGTGCCTCAGCCTCCTGAGTCACTGGTGTTATGGGTCTGCACCACCAGGCCTAGCTTCGGTAGTTTAACTAGACATTCGTCCATTATCATGTTGCAGGGTCCCATCTTTTAGAGCCGTACGTCCTTTTCTCAGACCATGAATGAACATTCTGTGGGCTCCCTGAAAGATTCCCAGAATCAGGCAGAGTTCTGGACGGGTGAGATGGGCCCAGCCCCATCCTGTCTTTGCCGTGGTCAGGCTGTGCCTCCTGGAACCAGGCCCTGGCCTTTCTGGGCCCCATCCCTCCCCTCTGTAAATGGGTTGAAGGCCACGGTAGGATAACGGACAAAGCCCAGCCAGGGCCTGGCCAGAGGAAACCCTGTTGAATGACCATTAATAGGAGCCATAAAGAAGGAAGGACAGGCAGGCGGGCTTGACCGCTGGACCTCAATGGAGCAAACAACTCTGCAGGGTCAGCAAGATTGATGGAGGGATGTCTAAGCCTCTGCTGAAAGGAAGACCCTGGCAAGAGGCTCCAGTTTGGTGCCAGGGTGTGAGAACAACTGGATACACACAGCATAAATGGAGTAAGATGTGTATATATACTATTTATGGGACCTTAAGAACACAGGAAACTCTACAACTCGGGGACATGTGCTAAGTGACATGAGGGGGTCATAAAAGGTTGATATGGTAGGATTTCATTCTCAGGTGGTCCCTAGAGTAGTCAACTCCAGAGACAGAGCCCAGATCGGGGCTGGAGGGTGGGGCGGGGCTGGAGGGTGGGGCGGGGCTGGAGGGTGGGGCAGGACTGCAGGGAGAGGCGGGGCTGCAGGGGGGCGGGGCTGCAGGGGGGCGGGGCTGCAGGGGGGCGGGGCTGCAGGGGGGCGGGGCTGCAGGGAGGGGCGGGGCTGCAGGGGGTGGGGCTGCAGGGGGGCGGGGCTGCAGGGAGAGGCGGGGCTGCAGGGGGCGGGGCTGCAGGGGGCGGGGCTGCAGGGAGGGGCGGGGCTGTGGGAGTGTGGAGCTACAGGGAAGGGCGGGGCTGCAGCAAAGGGCTGGCTGCCCCTTCACAGGCAGAGCTTCAGCTCTGTGGGTGGGGGATGTCTGCAGGACATCAGGCCTGTACTTAATGCCACTGGAGCTGCACACTTAAAAGGGGTTAAGCAGGTAAACTTGCACTATGTGCCCTGTGCCACCATTAAAAACACAAATTGGGGCTGGGGTTGTGGCTCAGCGGTACAGCAGTCGTCTAGCATTTGCGAGGCCCTGGGTTCAATCCTCAGCACCACATAAAAATAAATAAAGGTCCAACTACAACTAAATGCGTGTGTGTACGTGTATGTATATACATACACACACACACACATATATATTTAAAAAAATAAAACAACACAAGGCTCCACATTCCAGGAAGCCCCCCTCCTCGGGCAAAGCCAGATGCTGGCCGCCCAGGTCAGGGTGGTCCTCACCTGGGCCAGCAGCCAGTCGACCAGCTTGCTCCCGGGCAGCACGGACTTGTAGGTCTTCAGGTGGTAGTCACGGTCTCTGCGAGGAGGAGGGGTGGCAGATGAGCAGGGGACGCAGTGGGGCCTCCTGGGCTTGCTGAGATCTCTAGGCGCAGGGCAGGGGCCAGGCAGAGGCCCAGCCCCGACCCCACACCTGAGCCACAGTGTGACTGCCCACCCAGGCCTCCCCTCCCCCAGGGCGCAGGCACTAGGCTCTAGGCCTCTCTCACTCTCGCCCAAGGACCTCAGCCAGGGCACTGTGCCCTCCAAGGGACCCGTGGGCTATCAGGAGCCAGGGTGGGTGCTGCTGGCATCTCGTGGTGGAAGCCGGGGGCCACGGAACATCCTCAAAACGGACTCATCTGGCTGAGATGCCTTAGCGCACAGGCCTAGGAGCCCGGGACCCTGACATGAGAAAACTCAGCCTTTCCCTGTCCTTCCCTCTGTTCTGTGCAACGGTCCTATGTTCAAAGATCCCGGCTATGGTGACACAGAAGCCCCTCTCTGGGGCTAGGGTGGCCAGCAAGATCCCCGGGTCTCTCCTGTGAGCCCTGTGGCGGCAGCAGCCCGGGCCATCCCGCAGCCTTGCAGGTAGCCCCCGGATTCCGTGGCCAGCATGGGAGGCCGAGGAAGGGTCTGGCTGAAGAACTGCTCCAGCTTCAGAACCGGGAGCCCAGCAGCCGCAGTGCACTAGTGAAGGCCCCAGGCCGCGTCCCCAGGCTGGCCCAGAGCAGCAGCAGAGCAGAGGAGCCGGGAGGCAGGGCTGGGGACCAGGGTCAGGTACCAGGGACCAGGAGAGCAGGCAAGAGCTAAGGATGGGGCAGAGGAACGTGCAGCCGGGGTAAGAATCTGGTGGCCCTGGGGCCCTTCATCCACCACTGAAGCTTCACATAGGGGATGACCGCTCGATGGCGCCCGCAAACCAGCACCACTCAAGGCACCTCCTATGAACTGAGCCCCACGGCACCCAGAGCTGGTAGCGACTCTGTGCCCCTTTCACAGAGGCAGAGGCAGAGGCGAGCGTTGAATCCACCACTCACTCGGGATGGCCCCGGCTGCAGGCCTACACTGACCAGCGTCAGCCCTTTTAATTTCAATTCAACCCCCAAAAAATAAAGCTTATAAAATAACATAAAGTCAAATTAAAGATCATGTTCCTCAATCTCCATGTTTGAAAATGCCATGTGACTAGTGCTCCCATGTGGGACAACGGACACAGGGCACTTCCACCAGTGTACGCGGCTCTACTGGACAGCAGGGCCCCAAATGAAGTGACAAACACAGAGCACGGCAGAGACACCACGTCTGAAGGGTGAAGAGCATCCCATGCAGCGGGAAAAGCAAGTGCAAAGGCCCCCGGGCACATCCTGTCATCCCCACTCCAGAGAGAAAAGTCAAGGCAAAGGGGGTGTCCAGTGACTGCCCGAGGTCACAGAGCTGGCAACTAGCAGGCACATTCAAACTCAGCCAGTCCCTGGTTCTAGGGTTGACACCCTCTGCCCTCATCACAGCGCTTCCCACCAACCGCCCACTCCATCCTGTGACAAACCTCCAGGGTAGGTACCGTTATTAGCCCACTTGATAGAGAAGGAAAGTGAAGCTCAGAGAGGCGAAGGTGCCAGCCCCAGGCCACACAGCTGAGAAGAGGCAGAAGTGAAGTGGAAGGTAGGGAGGGACTTACAGCACGTGGGACTTACTTGATCACCGGGGTGTAAAGGCTGTGGAGACGGCAGTATAGCCTCACTCCCTGAAAGAAGAGAGAAGGGGAGTTGGGATCGGGCCACATGGTTCAGAGGCCCCGAGGCTGCTGGAGAGCGCAGAGATGGCCCTCAGAACAGAGCAGGGGCTGGCCTGTGGCGCACGCCTGTGATCCTAGGGCACTGGGAGGCTGAGGCAGGAAGAGCCTGGGTCCAAAGCCGGCCTCAGCAACCTAGAGAGGCCCTGTCTGAAGACACAGGAGGTCAGTGGTTAGGGCCCGGGGTCCAATGCCCAGTGCCAGAAACACAACAAGACATCAGGGTCAGGGTGGGGTTGGCAAGGGCAGGGGAGGGGAAGACAGGCCGCTGGACAGAGGCCGGCTGTGCATGACCTCTGCTGGGTCAGGGTCATGGGTCAGGGTGTCAGCTCAGGGTGGAGGGTGGCTACCCTGGACATGATGCCAGGTCATGGGTCAGGATGGAGGCTCCGACCTTGAAAATGACATCAGGTCATGGGTCAGGGTGGAGAGTGCCTACCTTGGACATGATGTCCTCCAGCTCACTCCGGGCCTTGTATGTGCCATCGTCATAGCGGAAACGGTACATCACCTGCTCGTTCTTGAACTGGTGCTTGTCAGAAACTGGAGGGAACCAGGGGCCAGTGAGGCTGGGCACGCCCGCCCCCCACCTGTGCCCAGTGGGCTGGCTGGCCCCACTTCCCCAGTGCGCAGACGAGGAACGCAGGTCCCCTGCGGTGCAGGGCCACCGGAGGCCTCCGGCAGGCCAGGCACCTGCGGAGGAGGGGCCCAGACCACCTGTCTGGCTCAGCCCGTGGGGAGCCCGGGGGTCTCCGCCACACAGCCTCAAAGTCACCCTGGATGCTGTGATCCCTGCAAATCCTGCTAGGCCCAACCTCCGAACCCCAAGCTCTCGGGCCAGGCCCCCCAACCCCACAGCTGCCCCCGCTGGGCTCCTGCTCCCACCTGGGACCCAGCACCTCTGCCCAGCAGCCGAGGAAGCGTGAGGCGCGGCCCTGAGCCGTCGGTTCTCTGCAGGACTCAGCAAGGGCCTCGCACCTGACGCATGCGAGAGCACCGCCCCTGTGGGCCAGGACGCCCTGGGCCTCGTCTCCCAACTGCCCACTCAGGGGCAGCCTTGCTGCCTCCGTGCCTGCGCTGAACAAGCCACCCTGGCTCGGGCTGCCCCCACCGGGAACCGCAACGCCCTCACCTTTGGGTACTGGCCTGGGTCCCCTTCCCAGAGACCCCCAGACCCCACTCGGAAATGAGCCACTGAGACAGGTCACCTCCCGCCCTGCTCCCGCTCCTTGGGCACCCACACCTCCTGGACACAGACCTTTACTTCTGGGTTTTATCCTCTCCCAGTGGCAAGGTCAGCTCCCCGGGGACAGGCGGCTGCACTGCCTGCCCACCCGTGTGGCCAGCACGCCCAGCCTGGCGCTTGGTAACTGCTCATGGAACACTGAAGCTTGGGCCGTGACCCTCCCCTCTGAAAGGTGAGGGGGGACGTCCCCTGCCACCACCTCTCCCAGGTGTCCCTGTCTGCTTGTGTCCTGGGGGAAGGCTGGGTCCCCCGGCCCTGGAAGCAGCCGTGTGAGGACATCCGCGCCCGGGGGCAGGGCGAGCTGGGAAGCGGGCAAAGCTGCCCAGGAGGGCCCGGCTCGCGGCAGCACAGTCTGCCTGGTCTGACGCCCGCCCGCCACGGCCGGCCACGCACCGTGGTGGATGATGCCGTTCTCCAGCAGAGCCTGGCCCAGGTTGACCCCTTCCTCCGTCTTGCTGATCTCGCCGATCTCCAGGAGCCAGGCCACAAACTCACTGCGGGAACAGGAGACAGGGCTGGGGGCGGGGGCTGCGGGGCTGGAGAGCTGGGGGGCCAGGGCTGGGGGGCTGGAGAGCTGGGGGGCTGGAGGGCTGGGGGGCTGGGGGGCTGGGGGGCCAGAGCTGTGGTGCCAGGGCTGCAGGGCTGGGGCTGGGGGGGCTGGGGGGCCAGGGCTGGGGGGCTGGAGAGCTGGAGGGCTGGGGGGCCAGGGCTGGGGGGCTGGAGGGCTGGAGAGCTGGAGGGCTGGGGGGCTGGGGGGCCAGGGCTGGGGGGCCAGGGCTGGGGGGCTGGAGAGCTGGAGGGCCAGGGCTGGGGGGCTGGAGAGCTGGGGGGCTGGGGGGCTGGGGGGCTGGGGGGCTGGAGAGCTGGGGGGCCAGGGCTGGGGGGCCAGGGCTGGGGGGCTGGAGATCTGGGGGGCTGGAGGACCAGAGCTGTGGTGCCAGGGCTGAGGCTGGGGGGCTGGGGCTGGGGGGCTGGGGGGCTGGGGCTAGGGGCTGCAGGGCCGGCCTGGCCACAGGACCCTGAAGCCAGCCAGAACCTCCCACGGCAAGCGAGGCTGGGGAGCCCAGCCTGGCCACCAGTGGAGGCCTGCGCATCTCCCATGACCCGTGGCAGAGGGACACGTGGCCAGGCCCTGGGTCTGCCTCAGGCTCAAAGGATGGAGCAGTAGACGGATGGGTGGACCAATGAATGGACAGATAGACAAGTGATGGACAGGTGACTGGCAGGCAAGTAGATGGGCCGGTAAAGGAAAGGAAGGTGAGAGGATCTTCCCTTCCTGAAAGGTGCCAGACTCTTCCTGCCCCAGGGCCTTTGCACTGCGTGTTCCCTCTGCCTGGAAATGCCCTTCCCCGGCTCTTCACATGGCCTTCTTTTCATCCTTCAGGTCTCAGCACAAACATCACCTCCTTGGAGGAGGCACGTTCTCTGGCAACAGAACCCACTCAGTGGCCCTGTTCTTCCTCCGTAGCACTTACCACTGTCTGAATTTATCTCATTTGCGGATTTATCCCTTTCTCAGCCACCTCCTGCAGCCAGAAGGTAATCTCCCTGTGAACCGAGCCCTACCTACTGTGACCCAGCCTGGGAGAGGCCTCACGCACAACAGGACGCACTAATCATCCACTAAACAAATAAAGGAAGCAACCATCAAGCAAGGAGGACTGTTCTGGGGTCAGCAGGAAGGTCGGGGAGACAGTGCCAGGGGCAGAGGAGACGGGCAGCTCTTTAGCCCAGTGCACCCGGTGGGGAGAGGCCAGGCAGGCCAGGGCCCCGCTCCCGGGAGCTCTTCCTGGGCTCAGCACAGAAATTAGCCCCCTCGAGAGAGCAGGAAGGGGGACCTGGGCTGTGCTCAATGACAGCAGGTGGCAGCCAGCCAGGGCCCCACGCTCTCCTGCTCACTGAAGCCTGCTGTCCCGCGGGGAAACTATTTTTAGCCTCCCCGGGTTTGGCAGGGAAGCCCTGCGGTGTGTAGGCAGCGGTGTGCCAGGCGGTCAGAAAGCCCTGCTGGAGGCGGGAAGGAGATGCGTCCACTCTGCAGACCAGCGCGGGGGAAGGAGAACGCTCACTCTCAGGTCCCACAGCCCCAGCACCCAGACCCGCTGCCAGCAGCTGCAGGAGGGAGCGGATGTCTGCGTGCCCACTCTCGGAAGCAGGGACCCAGCCTCCAGCTGCCCACCAGCTGTCCGGCTGGGGGCCACCTCTAGCACTGGCCAGCAGCCCTGAGCCAGGGAGGAGGGACAGGAAGTGGCCCTCAGCAGCTGTGGGGGTGGGAGAAGACAGTCACAGGACAACAACGTGGACCCTTGAGCTCCCAAGCTGGATCTTGCCACCTTCTGGCGATCAGGAAGGTTCACGGCCTTCTGGACAAATCTGGGCGAGTTTCTATCCCTGTCTGGGCCTCGCAGGGTTCACCTGGCAAGGGGTTCACTCAGGAACCTTCTGGGTTTGGTGGGGGAACCTTCTGGTCCTAAGGAACCTCGGCCTGGACCCAGCTGCACGACCAGGCGAGCTCTCCCTGCGGGGCCTGCACTCTCCGCCCACGGCCTCCAGCCAGCAGCCAGTGCCCAGGAGCGCGGCCCCAGGGAAGGTGTGGGACTCCGTGGGACACCGTGAGCCAGCACAGGGCAGGACTCAGTGTGTGAGAAGCCAGTTGGGAGGGTAGCCAGCGCAGCGCGAAGGGCAGCAAGGTCCAGGTTCCAGAAAGATGTGACCCAGAGCAGGCTGCTGTCCCTGGACGGGAGAAGCCCCCCATGGAGTGGCCAGAGCTGCTGCAGATCAGAGCTGGGGTCCCGCTGATCAGGGCTAGTCAGCTCCCGGCCTCTTCCTGACCCACTAAACACTCACTTAGCCCACACCAGGCCAAGGCCGAGCCGAGACAGCGAGGAGCACACAAGCGTGTCAAGGCACTTTCCAGAGAAGGCCACCAAGCCAAGTCCCCTCAGGGGGCCCTTTGTCTTGCCTGCTGCCTGCTGGGCCTGGGCTGTCACCATTGTGGAGGTGTCCACAGCACGCCTGACAAATGGATCCCCCTCCTCCTCACAACTCAACCCCACACCTGGGCACATAGGAGGCCCAGGGAGGGAGGCCTGGGCAGGGAGGCCGCCCCCTCCAGGTCAGTAAGGAGGTCCATCTCCAGCAGATGTCAGTAACTCAACTGCCTCTAATCACCACGGACTGTGGAACCAAGGCTCTCTCCTTCCAGGAAGCCTTCGCTGACCGCCCTGCTGACCACACCTTGTCCCATGTGGTCCCCTGAGCTCTGGCAGCCCCCAAGAGCACCCTCCTCTGGCCTCTGTGATGAGGCTCATCCTCACCCCAGGCCCTGCTGTGCCTCCGCCGTGCCTTCTCAGCACCTAGAATAAAATTAGAGCCTGACCCAGGCCCTGCTGATCCAGCCCCTCTGGTTCCTGTGGCAACCCTGGTCTCCCACCCTGTGGCCACCCGCAGCCTCCTGCCTCCCGGCTGGCCCCCCTCCACCCTCAGAACTCCCACCTGCTGTTCCCTCGGCTGCTCCAGGTCTTCTGGCGGGTGCTGGTCACTCGGACCTTGTTGAAACAGCACCCCGAGAGGCCCGTGCACCCCCTGAACCAGCCCCACTCCCTCCCTGCCTTGCAGCTCCTGGCAGAATCGATTCCAGAAAGACCCCTTCACTTCATCCGTCCTGCGGCCTGCGTCTGGCTACTCTCTAGACAGGTGTCTCCCTGAGGGCAGGCATTCCCAGGGTCCTGTCCCCAGCTGGCCCAGGGGAGGGGCTGGGTCAAAGGGAGCAAAAGATGGTTGAACCTGATGGTTTCAACTAACCTGAGCGTGGCGGAAGGCATGGGCCTCCCGGGGGCCTCCACAGTGACACACAGGTTTTGCACCTAGGTCACTTTTATGTATAGCCACCTCACAGGTGTCACCTGCCTCCTCCAGCAACCCTGAGGGCCATTTTATTCTCTTTGATCACGGACTGAAATTCAGCAAGGTTAAGAGGCTTGTCCAATGTCACGCAGCAAGAGAGTGAGGGAAACGAGACCTGAACCCACGTGTGACTCAGAGCCCAGCCCTTGAAGGCCGAAAAGCCAAACCAGACACATTTTGGATTCACAGATAAAAATGAGCAAACATGGCAGAGCAGGAGACGGGGCAGAGCACGCCAAGTCACCAGCCCACGTGCTGGGCATCCCTGGGCCTTCTCCTCGCCCTTAAAGTGGGGACAGCAGCAGTGACCCGCCTCTGTCAGTGCTGGGCAGCAGAGGCAGGGCTGGACAAGCCGTCTCTGTGGCCACTGACTCCGTCCACGGGAGGGGACCAGCTCATGCAGAGCTCGGGAGCTGGCCCCGTGGGAAAGAGGCCTCAGCGGGGCAGGTGCAGAGGGCGCTGCGCGGGAGGCAGGTTTCTTAGACGGTCTCCCTCGGGGCTTGTGGCCTCCTGGGCCCCATGGCTAAAAAGCAGGCTGTGAACCTGGCCCTGGTTCAAAGGGGCAGGAGAAGCGATCCCCTAATCCTTCCTGAGGAGGAGCCCCTGTGACACTCTCATCAGACGGGCTCCCGGCTCCGGCTTGGCAGGAGGCAGGAAGGTTCTCTGACCAGAGGCCGGAAGCAGCCCCTCCCAGAAAGGAGCCAGCATCCTTTCAGCCAGGATTAGGGATTAGCTGGTGGAGACCGGCCAGGCCCCTCGGCTGCCTCCCAGGCCCCAACTCTCCTCTCCACAGACACCCCAGGGAGAGCAGAACCCCAGCTGCTGACCCGGAGGGCACCAGCAGCCCAAGCCCAATCCCCGCCAGCCCTGAAGGTTGCCTGCTGGGTTCGGACCCCAAGCTCGGCCCTGGGCCCCACCCACTCCAGGCTGGGCCCCACCCCTCTAGGCTGGGCCCAAGTGGACACCGAGTGTCTGCAGGCATTTTAACCTTAGCACAGCTAAAACCAGGCTCGCTCGGCCTGACTTGCTCCCACTTCCCATCTCCTCTTCCCCCGGCTGCGGGTACCCACCGCCTCGCCCCTTCCTCCCACATGCAGGGCTCCCGTGAGACTTCCCTCCTCAAGTCCAGGTTCATGTCCAGCCCAGGTCGACACCGCCTTCTACCAGAAGCCTCGAAAAGTGAGCTCCACCCGCCTCCCACCCTCCTCCCCTTCTGCTCGGCCACCCCAGGCGCCAGCGGGAGGCGGGAGCGCAGCAGCGGGCCGCCACTCCACAGCATGCAGTGCGCTGCCAGCCATGGCGTGACAAGGACCTCACGGTGGGTTGAAAACCCGCCTGGGACCCCAGCCTCTTGACTCTGAGGTGGCTCCACAGGAATAGGGGTCCTGGGGGCTCTGCCCAGGAGGGCGCGGGGAGGGGTGTGGGAGTCGGCCGGGCGCGCACTCACTTGCCCAGGAAGCACTTGGGCACGGTGCTCAGCTTCCGGCGCCGGTCCTTGATGAGGTTCACCTTCTTGCTCATCATGAGGTGGTACAGCTTCTCCCCCTTCTCCGCGATCATGACGTAGGCGTCGCGCTCCATGCCCAGCTTCAGGCCTGCACGGGGACAGAGCCGGGCAGCCCGCAGCTCCGAAAACTGCCCCACCAGCCCCACCGCGACCGCCCCAGGGCAGCCATGAGCACTTCCTGCCGGCCACCGGGGCCCCAGACACCGCCACGCAGCCCTCACAGGCTCCACGTCACACGGCAGGTCCAGCCCTCACCCCGGAGCCAGCTCCACAGCCACGTCCCCCCAGCCCCAGGTGCGGTTCCAACTGCAGAGGCTGTCAGGGAGCCCGGAGCCTCTGCACTCCAGCCTGGGCTGCGAGCTGGCCGACCCTCCAAACTGACCTTCCTCCCTGCACACCGTCCAGTCTGGACAGCAGCAAGGGCAAGCAATAATGGCACACGCCTTCACAGTGGGACGACACGCCATGGGTCCCTCACAAGAACCTGGAACCATGACAGGAACCAGGACTGTCCCCAGGTCACACTGAGGCCCAAGGAAGTTAGGTTCTCAGTCCGACAGCCCAACAAGAAAGGGCGGGACCAGGATTTTGATCCAGGAAGTGGGCTCCAGACCTGGCTCCTGACGACAGCACCAGCCTGTGCACCAGCCCAATTCCAATGACGAGGGCCCCTTGGGCCCCACCCTACCCATGACCATGGACCCCCAGTGCCGGCCACAGCACCCCCCCCCAGGCCTGCCACAGCCACCCTGGTCAGTTTCAGAGGTCACATCGTGGCCCAACAAGGGCCAAGCCCTGTGGTTCACTGGGTCTTTAATGTTTTGATGCAAACTCAACGTTGGAAATACCTCCCGATGGTCCAGGTGTCTCCTGGAGAAGAGGTGCCCACAGCAGTGGCCATGTTGCCCCCTCCCCAGAGGTGACAGTGACCAGTGCCTGGCTGCAGGTGGAGGGCAGTGGAGCCTGAACCTGGCGCCACGCGGAACGCAGACCCGAGGGCCTTCCTTGCCCATCGACTAACACTGGAGAGTGGGATGCAGGGGTCAGGGTTGGGCCAGTCAGACTCTGAGCCGGGGCAAGTGGAGGGCCCCTGGCTGCTCCTGGGTCCAGGGGAAGACCAGCTGGGCAGAGAGTCAAGGGACAGCTGTCCACCTCGCCACGGCAACAGCAGGAAACAGGCGGGGACAGAGGCCGGCCCCTACTCTGCACACCTGGCATTGGGGGGTCTGGGACCACGTGTCGGACTCCCCAGGTCCTCAAGTGCAAGGTCTCACACAGCAGGGTCACAGCCCTGCCCAGGAACGACTGCCTTCCACAGAGGAGGACACAGGGGCCTGGGAAGCTGAAGCCTTTCGCCAGACACGGGGCCCCTTCCCAGCCCGGGGGGCCTCTGCCCACAGCTCAGCACCCCCTAGTTCAGAGCACACACCCCACACCCCATCACTGCCAGCCCTGGGGTCCCTTCTGTGACCTGACCTGCCTCGGAGTCCCTGTGCCCAGGGGGTTCCCGACCACGCTCAAGGGAGAGGGCCTCTCCCAGACCCTCATCCAGCGGACACCAACAAGAAAGCACAGGCACAGTGAGCGGCAGGGGAGGGGCGTCCTGGGGGGACGGGGCAGCCCCATCACCTCCACCCCAGGCTCCAAGTCCCTGCACAGTCCCATGGCTCCCGCCAGCTCCTGCGTCTCGGAGCGCGGAGCTTTCTGGAGAGGACCCTTGGCCCCTCCTCGGCCACTCTGGCCTGCAGAGCCCTGCGCGGCCCAGGCACCTGGAGCCCAGAGCCGCCAGGAGGGCCCCCGCACTCACTCTCGCGCTGCTCCCGCTCGCGGATGATGGCGTCCAGCCACTTCTGCTTCTCCTCGGCCGTCTTGGCCATGCACACGAACCACTTGTTCTTGGCGGTGTTGTGGATCTTCCAGCCGTTGGTGACCGTATAGCCGTTGCTGTGGTAGTCGGCTGGCAGGGACAGGTGGCAGAGTGGGTCATGTGACTCCGGACGTCCCAATAGGGCCAGGTGGGGACTGTTCTTCACTCCCGCACAGAGGGTCAGGGGCAGGACCCAGAGCTGGACATTCGCCTTTGGAACAACCCCTTCCTGGCTGCTCTCTGGGGGCAAGGAAGACCTTCCTCAAAGACCCCTCAGCTCCTCAATGACACGGGACCTCTTGTAGGCGCGCAGACGGAGTGGCAGGGGACACCTGTCAGGAGCCCAGGGGACCTGCCAGCCTCTCCCTTTGCCACTTGGGGACTAGTACAGCCCCAAGGCCAAGGGCAGGGCCTTGAGGTGAACCAGGACACTCCTGCAGTGCACACCACCCAGCCACGGAAGGCAACGTGTGCCGAGAGCCGCGGCAGGGGCAGCAGGACCCTCCGCAGGCAGTGGCACAACCTGTGGCTAGACAGCTGTGGCACTGCGCATGACCGAGTACGTCCAGAGCCTCTTCAACAGGCACATCCACCTAGTGAGCTCGAGAGCACCGGGATTTTACTTAAAATGCTCAGTAAGGAAGTCACAGTGGGGGAAATATGTTTAAACAGCAAAGAAACGGTCATCACAGAGTCCAGCTGAGGCCCCTCCTGGGCCGGCAGCGCCCTGCGGGAAGGACGAAGGACGGGGCGCTGCCTTCTCTCGGTGGACGCCTCACGCCCCGGGGGTCACTCGGGTACCTGCCCACCAGGCACTGTCTGTAGGCAGGTTACACATCACAGTAAAAGGGAAAACTTCAATGCCACAGAGTCGTCTGGGCAGGAGGGACGGGCCCGGCTGAGCGCGGCAGGCCTACCTGTCCCGTCTTCCACGTTCTCCACCTCCATGACCTCGGTGTTGATTCGGCCCCTGAAGATGTACAGGGAGCCATTCATGGATTTGGTCCTCTTGGTGGACTTCTTGCTCCCAGTGACCCTGAAAAAGTTGGGAAACCAGTGTCTCCTGAGGGAGAGAGCAACACAGAAGGACACGCGGGACAGAGCGGGGTCCGGCGAGGATGGTCGGCCGGTGGGCGGTGCCTTAGGCCAGCCATCGTCCCCCATCACAGTTTTCTCATCAGAGAAGCAGGCTTAGAGCCTTGCTGACGTCCCAGGGCACTTCCCAGATAATAGGAGACGGCGTGAGAGGCCAGCGAGAAGCGACAGAAACCCAATCTCCTTGACCAGCAAGTGGGAGGAGGCCCACGGGGCTCCCAACAAGCACTTCCTGAAAAAAGGCCAGAATGGAGGAGAGCTTGGGGTAGGCGATCACCTACCCACCCGCCCGCCACCCGCCCACCCATCCATCCATCCACCTACCGATCCATCCATCTACCCACCCACCCACCATCCACCTACCATCCCCTATCCACCCACCATCCACCCACCTATCAGTTCATCCATCCACCCACCCACCCATCATCCATCCATTCACCTACCAACCCTTCCACCCATCCACCCTCCCACTCATCTAACCACCTATCAGTTCATCCATCCACCCACCCATCCACCCACCCTCCCATCTATCCACCCATCATCCATCTGTCCACCCACCTACCTACCCGCCAGTCCATCCATCTACCTACCCGCCAGTCCATCCATCCATCCATCCATCCATCCATCAACCCACCCATCTTACCCACCCACCATCTTCCTAGCAGTCCGTCCGCCCACCCACCACTCATTCATTCACTCGGGTCAATTCCGCTGCTCAGTGTCTCAATCCTGCTGCAATCTGACAGTTGGTGTCCCTCCAAATTCCTATGCTGAGCCCTGAGCGCTGAAGCTACGGTATTAGGAGGTGGGGCCGTTGGACGGTCTCGGGATGGAGGCAGGGCTCTCGTGACTGGGATCAGTGACTGTAAAAGAGGCCTCACCCCTTTGTGGGACAGCTGCCTCGGCCGTCCACCCTCCGAGGACACAAGAAGGCCCCATGTGGGTGGCAGACAGCAAGCCCTGTGGGGCAGACCTGGTGCTCTGCACAAGCCTCCCCAGCCCTGACCCGTTTCTGTCTCTGCCTCCAGTGTGCACTCACCACCCGCTGCTCACTCACACCCTCCACCCAGCACTCTGACCAGACGAGGTCGCAGCCAGAAGAGAAGGATGGCTGGTGAGCAGGTGCAGAGGGAGAGGACTCAGAGCCTGGCTGGAGCTCCAGGGCGCTTCCTTCCCGCCCTCAGGCTCAGACAGACACACGGCTCCTGGGTCTCAAGCTGCTGCTCTCAGGGCAGGAAACCCCTAGGTCCTCGGGCCACGAGCTGCAGGCCTGGCCCTCAGGGATTCCTGAGGGTGACTGGTGTGTGTGGGGTGTGTGTGGGGGGGGTGTGTGTGGGGTGTGTGTGTGGGGGGGTGTGAGGTGGGTGTGTGTGTGTGGGGGGGTGTGAGGTGGGTGTGTGTGGCAGGTGTGTGAGGTGGGTGTGTGAGGTGGGTGTGTGCACATGCACCCAAATGGGACGCCCTCCGGGTCTACGTCTCTAGAGAACCTGCTGCAAGTGTCGGTGTCACCTACAGGGATGTGCACACCCAAGAGAGGACACACATTCCACTCCACGCCCCAGCCACAGGCCACGCACACCGTGTACACCTGCACTGTGCACGCGTTGCTCACCGACCCTGTGAAACGAGGCCAGCGGTGGGCAGTGACGGACTCTCCATGCTCCTGACCGCGACACACTAAGCAGACAGCTGGCATGGAGCCGTGAGCCCTCCGGGCCGCATTTCCCCCTGGGCAATTCACAGGGTGGGCTTTTAAAAGCCTCCTGCTTTTTTGGGGTGGTGGGTGCTGATCACTGAGCCCCAGCCCAGCCCTTTTTATATTTTATTTAGAGGCAGGACCTCCCGAGCTGCTCAGGGCCTCGCTGAGTTCTGAGGATGGTCTGAACGTGCGACTGTCCCCTTTGCCCCGCCCTCGGAGCTCCCTGCTCTTCCTGGAGCCCAGGCGGGAGGGGACGCACAGCACAGTGTTTGTGAGAGGTGGTGTGCATGCTCGGGGCTGGGGTGAACAGGTGGGAGGAGGGTGGGTAGCTGGAGGCCTGGGGGTGGCTGGATGGAGCGGGTGGGAAACGGCTGCTTCAGGCGCTTCCTGTGGCCACACCAGTGGGGTGGGGCTCCCCTCACCACTGCCCAATCCCCAGGCCCCTGGGGTTCCACTCTCTACTCCCCATCAGAGGCGGCCTCACTGCCTGATGCCAGGCTCTCGGCAGGCAGGTGTGCACAGCCCTCCAACCTCAGGGAAGCAGCCAGGTGCCTGCTGACTTTGGTCCCTGCGGGGACTCGTGGGACACTGCCTGTCTGGGACGTGGGTGGGGGAGGTCTCCGACACAGTGCTCTGAGCTCCTTCAGAATTAGAGGCTCAACCAGGCCCAGGGGAGCACACCTGTAACCCCAGCGGCTCGGGAGGCTGAGGTAGGAGAATCACAAGTTCAAGGCCAGCCTCTGCAACTTATCGAGGCCCCAAGCAACTCAGCGAGACGCTGTCTCTAAATAAAATATAAAAACTGAGGGGTGCTGAGGGCGACCTGCACCCCAAGTTTTCAAACCGACTTACTGTTTTATGTATGTGTATGTATATATGTGCACATGTATATGTATATATATAGTTATAATTAAATATCGCACTACATTTGTGACTACGTTGTTAAATAAAGGCACTACTTAAATTCATTTTATAATAGCGTATGTGGCGCTCACTATGGATTTAGAACAAACCCCTCAAGTCATGGAAGAAGTCCAAGACATCACCTCAGGGAAGCAGCAGGTTGGCCCTGCCCCGCCTCCTGGCCCACGGGGGCAGCCAAGGCGCCAGCCTCCCCAGCAAGTCACCTGGACTTCCGCTTGCAGTAGACCAGGAGGTTGTCGAACAGGAAGAAGGCCCTTTCCTGGATGTTACCCGCAGAGATTTTCAACAAAGTCCCCTGCAGGAGGAGCTGGGTGCAGATGTCCGTGAGGTTAGAGCCCTGGGAGAGAAAGGGAAGGCAGAGGATGAACAGGCCAATCCAGGAAAGCAGCGGGCACAGACTTCCCTTCCCGCCTCCCCCTGCACCCCAAAGGAGCCTACTGCACCCCACAGCAGATGGACACCAGCACACTCTGGTGGGAGCTTCCACCTGCGGGCGAGCAGCACAGCCTGGAGGGGGCTGGGAGACTGAGGGAGCTCAGTGCTCGAGGGGGCCCACTGGGGTGCTGGGCTGGGCCGCCTGTCCACCGACAGCTCGTCCTTCTCCCCACAGGAGTGCCACCTGCATAAGCATATGCCACTGTATGCCCAGCACCCACAACTCCCCAGTACACAGTAGGTGCTCAATAAGGGCTTGCAGAGCAGATGAACACGGCATGGACACCACCAGGCCCAGGGTGGTGCGGGCAGTCACTCCAGCCACAGCTGTGTGTGGGGACGGGCATGGACGCTGGACCCTGCCAGCCCTCCCTGCTGAGTGACGGGAGTGTGAAGCTTCCTGCACATCGGGAGGCCCAGGTGGCATGGCTGGGGACGGTGTCAGGGTGGGGGGGAGCAAGCTGGCCTTGGACAGGCTGAGGGAGGGACGGGCGGGCGCAGCTGGGAGGAGTCCTAAGCGGGACCTCGGGGCTTGTGGAGCCCCGAGAAGAGCGGCCAGAGCAGAGAGCACGGGGCCTGCAGGCAGGTAGGTCTCTGATGGCCCCCAGGAGGGGGGTGCCTACTGCAGACTCAGAGCTGCCGTGGAGCCGTCCTCACCAACAGGAAGGGCCCAGGCTCCGTCAACGGCCGTGGCCAGCACAGCGCAGCCAGCGGCCTCCTCCTTGCCCTGCCCTGCCCCACTCACCCTGCTGGGTCCCTTCCAGGCTCCAGAGGGCCTGGTACCTGGCCCACACAGAGCCCCCGGGTCACGCAGCCCTGGACCTGCCCCTGTGGCCAAGGCCACCTCGGGGGCCTGAGAGAAGAACGCTCGGCTCAGGAAGCTGCCTCGCGGCCTGGCCAAGGGCATCAGCAAAGCGCCCTCCTGGCCGGGTGCCCCCCGCCAGCCCTGCAGGCCCCCTGGGAGGCTGAGCCCAGGCACAGCTGCTCCTAAGGGTCCCACACGCAGGTGGGGCCAAGCGCCAAGGTGCCCACCCGTCAGGGCAACACCCATCCCAGAGGCCTCCCCACAACACACAGCCCCAACCGAGCTGCACCGCCACGTTTGGTGATGACCAAGCCAGACGTCAAAGGCCCAGGCGGAGGCCAGCGTGGCCCGTGGTGAAGTGGGGACGAGCATGAACAGCTGTCCCCACCCTTCACCGGCCTTGTCCTGCGCCCTGGTTCCCTCCTCCCCATCCCAAGCTGGCCAGCTGACTGCCCCCTGCCCGGGGCGTCCAGGGCCAGCAAGGACGCTTCCCTCTCACTGAGAACACGTGTGTCCCCTGGGTCACCGTGAGCCTCCTGCGAAGGTCCCTCCCCGGGGCCTGCATCTGGGGGCCCTTCTGCAGGGGTGGCCAGGGGCAGCAGCCCCAGGCCAAGCTCGGGAGGCGCTCACCCAGGAAGGGGCCCCACGCACCAGCCCCACACCCAGCCAAGCCAGGGCACGCGCTCTGAGGGCACCCAGCCCAGCCCCGGCCACCCGCAAGGGAGACCCCTGCTGCCCAGGGCCTCCAGAGGAGGAAGCCAGGTGGGGAGCCCCGGGCGGGGCCTGCCGCTCCTCCCAGGGACCACCACCCGCTTCCACTTCCTCACCGGTCAGGACTAGGGATTGGGGACTGGGGACAGGCAGCTGGTTTTAATGAGGCCAGTCTCACGACTAAAAGGGGCAGCGGCTCAGGAAGGGGCCAGTGAGCCAGCGCTGATGGCCAACCTGAGCAGCAGCAGGTCGGCGGCAGGGAGCAGGCGGAGGGAGGCATCGTGGGCAGGGAGGGCGGAGGGTCAGTCACTGAAGGGCCAGAGAGCCAAATGCAGGAGACCCGCAGGACACCCAGGTCCCAAGGGCACGGCCAGGGGGTGAAGCCATCAGAGCCCGGCCTGTCCATGTGGCACTCACAGGGACGCTGCCCAGGCGCGTCTGGACACCCGGCAGGCCACCTGCAAAGCTGTCCCAGGCCTGGGGTGCCCACTGCCACCCCGACTCCAGGAGCTGGGACCTGGGCCCTCGGCTAGCGCCACCCCAGCAGCCTTGGCCGCGTGGTCACCCAAACAGCAGCGGGCGGCCTCCACCCTCCAGAGCTCAAGCAGCTGGGTCAGATCTCGGCCGAACCCCAAACCCCAGCTGCAAGGGAGTCTGGGAAAGGGGCTCTGTCCTCCACCCTCCCTGGCAGGAGCCCCGCAGAAGGAGGGCAGGGCCACGCAGGTGCCAGGGCAGAACCCGCTGCCCCGAACACGGCCGACCCCCGCCGTGCCGCAGCGCCGGCTGACCCAGGGCGGGAAGGAACACTAGAGCCCTCAGGCAGCAAGAGCCACCAGCCGGGGACCCCAGGGCCTGCAGACCCAGAAGGCCTCGCCCAGTGACCTGCGCCTGACCCACACTCGACTGGGCTGACCACGTCCCCCACAGCCTCCGGGAACTTCCCATCACGCGAGGAAGGCCGGGTGGAGATCCTGGGAACCACGGGCCAGCACCACGGAGCACCGCCACACGGCAGCTGAAGACGAGGCTCTGGAGTCACCAGCAGGAAGTGGCCAGCCAGAGCCCTGTCCTGCAGTGGACCCTGGCTCCAGGCCCACAGGTAAGTGGGGAGCTGGGGGCTGCGCAGGATCAGAGGCTCACTGACACCCAGCGTCACCAGTTTCTCAAGAGAAACTTCTGATCTGAATTACTTGGATTTAATTGGGGAAAAGCTAAGCAGTTTTCTTACAAACATTATGTGAGAGAAGCAGAACACGGGGCCCCGCCTGCCCCGGGCTCCAGTTCACCCTGCAGCTGTGCCCACCCGGCCCCTCCAGGCAGGACCCTGCCACCGCACGCACCTCCCAGCCCTCGATGTGGGACTGCAGCTGCTCCAGGGCTTCCAGCTTCTCCATCTGCCGCTTGGTCTCGTTGATGTTGGAGCAAACGGTCTTCATGGCCTGCAGGGCGCTCTGTACCGCCGGGTGGTCGGGGTGCTTGCCCGGGGTCCTCTTGGCCAGCTCCTGGGCAGGGCAGAGGCAGGAGGAGACGTCAGTGGGGGCCTAGCGGGGCCGGCGTGACCTGGGCTGGTGATGTCACTCGTGCACTCCTAGAAAGGCCTCCCAAGCATCTCCTCGATGGCAGGCAGAGAGCTAGGGTCTGAGATGAACCTCCTCCCTGGTGGACGGCACATCCTAGTGGAGCAGTCACGGACAGAACCCAGCTCCAAGCAGGGACACACAAGACCAAGCAGACCAGGGTTGGGGCAGGTTACTTCAAACAGGGAGGTCGGGGGGACCCTCGAGGAGCTCACATCCGAGCAGCCACGGGCTGAAGTGAGGGGGACCTGTGATAATATGAGGGAGGAGTGTCAGGGCAGAGGGACCAGCACGTGCAAGGGACCTGGGGCAGGGGCACGAGTGGTATAAAACAGGCACAGCGATGAGCCAGTGCCTCTGGAGGAGGACAGACAGACGCAGAGACAGGAGAAGGGCAAGTCACGGAGGTGGCCACGGATCCTGCCCTAGCCCCAGTTTTCTTAGTGAAACGGGCATAAAACATGTCTTGGGGCTGGGGATGCAGCTCGGTGGCACAGGGTTTGCCCAGCATGCACGAGGCCCTGGGTTCTATCCCCAGCACCGCAAGATACCCCTAGCCTAGGGGACTCGAGATGGGCGTGTGAGGCTCACCCCAGCCACCCGCCCCTTCTGTCAGCTCAGTCCCCACCTCAGGCACAGGCTGGGACGCGCGGGACGCCAGGCCAGTCTGGATCACAGGCGGGGCACTGCTGGGCATGGTGGGGGACTCAGGGGCAGGGACGTGCCAGGCCTCAGATATGGGGCAAGAGCTTCAGGCCCCTCCCCCTGCCAGCCCGCCCGCCCGCCCTCTGGACGGCACCAGCACAGGAAGTTCCCTTCAGCAAGTGCCCAGACGCGTGCCCAGCCTGTCCACCGGCCCCTCTGTCTCTGGAAGGCCAGGAGCCATCCCTGCAGACCAGCTCTCTCGGGCCAGCTCTGCCCTGCTTCTGGGGGAGCCCCTGGAAGCTGGGGCCAGCCACGGCCCTCCTGAGCCTCGGTTTCCCCGTTGCACACCAGCAACAAGGGACGCTGGCGATGACAGTGGCGAAGGCTTCACCCGGGGCTCGAGGCAGGTCCTGCTGTGGCCTCCCCGAGCCGCTGCAGAGCGCAGGCCCAGCAAGAGGACAGGGCCTCCGAGGAGAAAGACGGGGGGTGTGGACTGGGACATTGGCAGGCGAATAGATGCCGAAAGCATTGTGCGCATACAGCAAGTGCTCAACACATGCAGCTCTCAGCACCCCTGGTGTCTGTAAGGAGACCTGCACCATGAGCCCGTGTCGCCCGACAGGGCTGCCGCTGAGCATCCTGCCGAACACCCACTGCAAAGCCCCGGCCACTTGCCACCCCTGGGCCGCCCAGAAATGAGCCCTGCTTCCCTGAGGACCGGCCCCTTCCCCAGGCCCAGACGCCTGTGCCCAGGACCCCGGGGTCCACTGAGCTCCGCCCAGGCCCAGGGCTGTGTCCGTGGGAGGGGAGGCGGAGGCGCCCACAGGGGAGCACGCAAACTCCTGCCGCCCAGCCGACCCTCACGTCGACCCCGCCAGGTGGGCCTGCTGTTACCCTCAGCTGTCAGACGCAAGAACAGAGGCACAGAGAGGTCGGGTCAGTTGTCCAAGGTCACACAGCAGATCATGAGCCCAACCAGTCTGGCCCCAGAGTTGGCATTTTGAGTCCCTATGCTGTTTATGACCTTTTAAACGGTTTCCTAGAAATGCCTTCCTCTCAAATCAATGCCTGCCTCACGGCACGGAGGGCGACTAGCACCTGTTGACACAAGTAATGAATCATTTATGTGGTTGGTGGGGGGGGGGGCGGCAGGACACGGGGAGGGGGAGGGATGTGCCAGGGGTGCAGGGTGCAGGGGAGGGGGGAGGGACGTGCTGGGGGTACAGGGGGGGAGGGACGTGCGGGGGTGCATGGGGGGAGGGACTGGGGGGGCGCAGAGGAGGGACGTGCCGGGGCGCAGGGCCTCTGAGGACAGGCCTGGCAGTGGAGCTGGACTCTGCGGGAAAGCGCTCGGAAGGGGAGGACTTGGAGCAGAGGCCACGAGGCCGCAGCGCAGGGAAGGAGGGAGGTGGACGATGAAGTCGGACGAGCCTCGGAGGCCAGGGGCACCCAGTTCCATCCAGGAGCATGGGGAGGTGACAGGGCTACAGGGCTGTGACTGAGGCCACACCATCCACCTGTCCCCTTCAGGGACCCTCTGGTGGCTGAGAGGACACAGGTGCAGAGTGCACAGAGGGCAGGAGACAGTCAACGGCCACGGCAGGTGTCCGGCAGGAGACAGAGGTGGCCTGGGAGGGAGCCCCTCTGCCCAAGGCCCTGTGGAGCCCACAGCCCGCTGCAGGTACGTCCACGATCAGGCACACCAGAAGGCCAGGACCTGGTGGTCATCACTGGTCACCTGTCCATGTCCCCAGAGCCACCCCATCACACGTCTGCAGATGAGCAGCTCTGAGCGTCTGGACGTGAGGCCCAAGAGGTCGGCCAGCTCCGGGTGAGTGGGGGTGGGCTGCAGGACGGTGGCAGCCACTGCCACCACGCCCATCCCAGACCCCAGAAGGGGACGCTGCAGTGACCCTCCGCCGACGGGCCCCCTCCAGGAGCCAACACCAGCTGTTAGTAAAAATGAGAAAAACGCCACTTCCCCTTTCTGTGTGGCTGCCCCCGCCTCTGCTCCTGCCTCCGGTCAGCACTGGGCTGGGGGAGAAACCAAGCAAGACGTGGCCAGGCCCGAGGCTGGCCAGAGCTGTGGGGGACGCCGGCTGTGTGGCCTCCATTCGCAGGGGAGCGCATCCGTGCCTCGGCTTTGCACGTGCCACTTCCTCCCCCACACTCCTCCCTTTTCAAGCTCGTGAGAGGCACACGGTGCCGTAGATGGACAGTCCCGGAGAACTGGGATCCAGAACGAGACCTTACGTGTGGAGTCGGTTAGAGAGAACCGTCTTCCAACAAAGAGTGCCAAGACACTAGACACCAGGGCCAGCCGGCACCTGCCCACACCACACCCAACAGCCTACTCAAACGCAGCCCAAGCCTCAGCACAGCAGCTGGAAGGAGAGTCTGTGCGGAATACACAGGAGTAGATCTGTGTGACCTCAGGTTTGGCAAAGTGTCCTCAGACAGGACGTCGAATACAACTAAAAAAGTGTCACCTAGACTTCATCAAAATTAAAGACTTGAGTGCTTCCAAGGGTATTGTCAAGAAGGCGGGAAGACAGCCTCTAGGGGGCAAGAGAACGACGCACATTACGAGCCTGAGAGGGTCTGGCGTCCAGCATATGTAAAGAGCATCTGCAACTGAACCAAAAACACAAATAATGCTACTTACAAATTGAACAAGCTTTTCTCCACAGAAGACATACAAACGGACACCGAGCAGATGAAAAGGAGCCCAGGGTCACTCATCCCTGGAGAAATGCAAAGCGAAGCCACGTGAGATCCCCTTTCACGCCCACTAGAACAGACACAACCAGGAGAGGAGCAGTCACAGGGCAGGAAACAGGCGCGGGGCCTCCGACCCTGCTGGGGGACCGAAAGGGCAGCGGCTCCCAAGTTCTTTTATTGATTATTTACGTGATTTGGGGGACAGCGGCTCACTGTGTTGCCCAGGCTGGTCTCAAACTCGTGGACTTGTGTCTCCCACCTCTGCCCCCTGAGTGGCTAGAACGCGGGCATGTGTCGCCACGCCCAGCTGCAGATGGAGAAGGACAGTTCCAAAGGGACACCTGGATCCATCTCCACCTGAAGCCATCCATCCGTGTGTTTTCCAGCTGGGGAAGGCCGTGCGTTTTTACACGGCCATTCTGAAGCATGTCTGCGTGTGCGTGTGCACACCTACACGTTCAGCCTGCGGAGCTCGTTTTTCCGTCTCTGGGACTGAGGCAGCCCTGACTGCTGCTGCCAGTGTCCAGGTGGGCGGACACAAAACACAGGAATCTCCAAGGCTCGCGGGAACTGGAACTAAACCAACAAAGGTCTAACAGGCAGAAGCAGGGAGGTGAGGAAGCTCCTGCCAGTTCAAAACCAAGGGAGCTGGAAGTCAAGTTCAGAGACGGCGGGCTCCACGTCCCAGCTGCAGCGCTGTGTGCACTCAGGGGCGGCCAAGGAGGGCCAAGGGGAGGGGACCGAGAAGGGCTCACTGAGCGCTTGCCCGTGACCCCGAGGTCCCAGCTGCTGTGTGCTCAGGGATCCGTCCTCACACCAAGGGGAGCTTTGTCACAGAAAGTGGCGTCTCCGGGAGCAGTGAGCTCCCTGTGGCTGGAGCAGTCCCCTCGCCTGGGCTCAGACGGCACCTCACAGCCTGGACCTCAAGGCCAGGGTCGAGGCTGGGCTCTGGGGAGGGGACGGTGGCTCCAGCTGGGGACCTCACACAGGGACCTGCCTGGTGAAGCCATCTGCACATCTGTGAAATGGGACAACTGTCCCCTCCAAAGTCCTCTCCAGGGGAAGGAGGAACGTAAACAACAGGGACACAACAGTGACCAGCACCGCCATCGTCTCCATAGTAACAGGCGCTCACACTTGGTATTACCTCTGTGCAGCATAACTGAAGTCACCATGGTCATCGTAACTACAAGCATCTACTGAGCACCTTCTGCATACCCACCACGGTTCACAGTTAACTTCATCAAGTTGTTTCCTCTTGGAACCCCCAGTGGGGAGGGCCATCGTGTCCCCACCGACATGCGAGGAGTCTGAGGCACACACAGTAAAGGCTCCTGGCCAGGCCACAGGCAGACGGCAGGATGTGGACGCTGACACATCCACGGTCCCTCCAGAACTCCGACGGCAGGGAGGGGACACGCACCATCGGGCTCTGAGGACAGGAAGGCCCGGTGGGCCCAGGGGGCTCAGAAGACCCAGGCAGCAGGGGCACCGGCTGCAGGGGTCTGCAGGGAAGCGGGTGACCTTTCAGCATCCGCCACCCCCCGGGGCGGCTTCCTGGCACCCAGCGAGGGCTTCCTGGAGGAGAGGATGTGGGCAGAGGAGCTCCCGCGGCTCCCGCCCGGCGCCCCCACGGGCACGCTCCCCACTGGGCACAGCAGCCCCACATGCCCCACGCGTGGCCCCCACTGCATCAAGGCCACAGCGCCATCGGGACAGGGCCTCCAGCTCCAGGCCAAATGTCCTGGCAGCCAACCCGGCCCTGGGAGCTCGGCCACCTGCTGAGCCAGGCCCAGGGGCAGGGGAACCAAAGGGCCCAGAGGAAGCGTGACCAGCCAGGGGCTGGGGGCGGTGTCCCTGCTGCTCCTGCCTAGGCCTCCTGCAGGCGGGGTCCTGGTGAGGCCGAGGCCGGCTCTTGTCCCGGGGACTCAGGAGGCCACCTGAAAAAGCCGTCCAAGGAAACAGCCCAGGGAGGCCGAAAGCTGGCCTGGCGGCCTGAGAGCCGCGGGAGCAGCTGGCTGGCCGCAGGCTGCCCGGGTCTGGGCTCCCTGCCACCCTGTATGTTTCATTCTGTTTTTTTATTTTTTCCTCCGTTTCGCCCCCAGTGCTGAACCAGGGCGGCTCTATCACTGAACCACGTCCCCTTTGCTTTGAGACAGGGCCTCACTCAGCTGCTGAGGCTGGCCTCAAACTTGGGGTCCTCCTGCCTCAGCCTCCGAGTCGCGGGGATCACAGGCCTGCGCCTCCGGGCCCAGCATCTCCACTCCTTTTTGAATCAGCAAGTTGACATTTGGTTTTCCAAGTCTGTTTTTTTCAAGGTCATAAAACAATTAAGTTCTCAGCCGCTGGCAGCAGAAGCACAGGACAGACCCGCGAAGACGAAGCTGGGTTTGTCCCTGGAAGATGTGACAATGGCCGCTATTCCCTGTGACTTGAGGCTGGTGGGGGCTCAAAAGGGGACTCGGATGGGAAAGACACACTGTCCCCTCCACAGAGGGGTGTCACCCGGTGTCTGGGCCATTTGGAGTAACACCTGGGGACGCCAAGGCCATCTCTGGGAGGGCCGGCTGCCTCTGCCCAGGGTCCACCCTCCAAGCTCAGGAAGGCTGACACTCTCCAGAACTCACAGTCTGGGTCCCCTCCTGCCATCCCCAGGACAGCAGGCACAGATGCCGAGGTGCTGGTGTCCCCTCCACACGCCCCTTACAAAAAGGAAAAACGGAAAAGACACAAGAACCAAGAGCCGTCGGGGCCAGGGGGACCCCGAAGCCGACCGGCTCCTGGGCAGGGGACACGCACGTGTTTCTGCTGTGACTCCTGTGGCCTGGGCCGCAGGTCCAAGACGCTGCAGCCTTGGGGGCCGGTGGCCAGTGGCAGAGGAGAAGCCACCTGTGGGTCCTCCCACCGGGACAGCAGGAGGCAGGAGAGGCCCGGGTGGAGCAGGCCCTGCTGGCCCTGGGCGGCCTCTACCTGCCCTCCGCTGGTGGTGCCAAGGGGACGCTGCCCTCGGTCGGCCACGGCCCTCGCCCTCCACACCCGGTCGCTGCCGGCAGGGGCGGGTGTGGCCCTGGCCTGAAGCCCCATGACCCAGCTGCAGCGCTCAGGGCTCTGCCTCCAGCTGCCCAGGGAGCCCGGGACACTCCGTCACGGTCATGGCCTGCTCCCGTCCCCGCCGGTGGAGCCAGGTCTCAGGAGGAATCGGGGACACTGCACGGGGGGCGGTGGCTGGGGGGTGTGAGTTCTGGTTCAGTGGGAGAAACGGGCCGCTCAGCCAGACCAGACTGGGCCAAAGGAGGGGGGCAAGGAAGAGGCCCTCACAGCCACGAGGGGTGGGGACAAGCCCCCGCACCGCACGCCAGCCGGGGGTCACTGTCGGAGCCTGCAAGGTCTGAACTCGTGGTGCTCGCGGACGAAGCCCCGAAACCTACGAGGCGGAGAGCGCAGACGGTCGCGGTGGGAAAACCCGGGTCCAGAGAAACCCGGGCAGGACGACCCTGGCACGGGGACAGTGGCCGCGGCCCGTCACTCTCAAGTACCTTTCGAGTGAGTCACTTGCTCTCCGTGGCCGCCCACAGCTCAGGCGCTGCAGACAGAGGAGGAAACTGAGGCACCGGACATCACCTCGTCGCAGAGGCAGCCCAGCGGGAGCTGGGACTGATGAACGCGGAGCCGCTCGCACCTGCCCAGAAACACCCACGTGCTTCCAGCAGCCGCCTCGCGAGTCTCATCTAATCTTCTCAGCAAGCCTGCAAGGAACTGCCATCGGACTTACATACGGGAACGGAAGCACAGGGAGCTTCACAGTCTGCCCTTGGGTGCACAGCTCAGCAGACGCAGAACAGAATTTCTGAACTCAGACTCCGAACCACAGAAAGAAGAGGAGGGAGGATGCAGGCAGGACCCCCGCAGGCTCCTTGGAGGATGTCTCCTGTGCCCTTGGCTTTGACAGGGCGAGGCAAGCAGGGCCTGGCCCCAGAGGTCCCTCTACAGCTGGCTCTCACACCGGAAGGAGCTGAGCAGAGGCAGCCCAGAGGCCGGGTGGAGGACGGACACTGGTCGGGAGAACAGGGACCAGGGCACAAGGCCGCAGAAGAGACCCCCACGTCCTGCCCCTCAGCTGGACACGACGACGCGGGCCTGCAGGAGGCGGTGGGCCTCCCAGCGTCGGGGACAGAGGGAAAGTCCAGAGAGGACCTCGGGCCAGACAACAGCACGCACTCCACAAAGCAGTTCAGAGACACCCGGTGGGACAGGCAGGGCACAGGAAGTGACCTCCTCAGGTGCCCCAGCCTGTCCCCAGCACCCCACCCTCCATCCCCCAGGCAGCCAGCTCAGGTCCCCAGGCAGGTCCCAACACCTCCCTAGGATTCCCACGCCCTGGGCAAGAAGACCCAGAGTGGCCCCAGGGCCTGTGCGACCGCCCATGACAGAGCCACTCCCTCCCTGTCCCCCCCAGGAAGGTCCCTGCCCTTCACCCAGGCGCATCCTGCCCAGGGCAGCTCTCGGCTGGCCCTTCCACCCAGAGGACGCTTCCCGGCCACTCGGAGCCCTGGCCTGGAGGGGTCCGGCCCCACAGCAGGCTCGGGCTGTCCTTTACTGCACTTCCAGGACCCAGGACAGCGCCTGGCACGGAACAGCTGCTCCATAGACGGCAGGAGCCACTAAAGGACGTTCCGGGACCCAGCGCTGAGAACCTGCGCTCAGACAGGGGACACCCGTGAGGTCCCAGGGCACCACCAAACCACGAGACCATGGCGTCCACGTGGCCGTCACGACCTGACATCGCCATTGGCCCAGAGGCTGGCTGCTGAGAGGCCCAGGTGCCGCATCTCTCCCAGGAGCGGACAGGGGGACAGAGGTCAGCAAGCACATCCCCCCTCGTGGCTCAGCCCGGCCGGCCCCCCTCCGCCTGTCCCTCCCCTGCACAAGGTCCCTCGTGTCCCCCGCAGTCCTACAGAACACCGGGACGTGTGCACACCGAGAACTGAGGCCGTCCCTTCCCACTGTACCCCAAGGGTGCCGACCCGGTCTAGGCCACATCCTGCGGCCAGGGGGACCGAGGACAGCCAACGTCAGCCCAGAACCAGGCACAGGAGATGTGGACACACCAGGGACTGGGCAGAGACCAGCCTCCCAGCGCAAGCCCAGCACAAGCTGCCCCGCCTGGTGTGCCCTGCGCGGCCCTGCTGACGAGCGGCCACCCGGGCTGGCTGGCCTCAGGCACGTCCACACGGCAGTCCAGTTCCTGACGTGGAAGCAGCCGGCAACCCTGGGTGGCATTTCCACACTCGCTCTGTGAGCCGCCGGGGCCTCTCCTGGGCGCCAGGCACCGCTCCAGGCGCTGGGGAGGAGGCTGCCAGACCTCCCTCCGGAACCGACACCACAGGACAGACAAGAACACCCACCCAGGCACCGAAGGTCCCAGGACAGAAGCCAAGTGGAGCAGGCGAGGTGCCGAGCACTCGTCTGCAGCTCAGTGGACAAGGAAGGCGTCCCTGAGGAGGGGACATCTGAGCAGCAGAGGCCTGAGGAAGACTAGGAAGCTGGGAAACAGCAAGTGCAAAGGGCCTGGGGCAGGCAGCTGCTGCTGTGCTCAGAGAACTTGCAGGAGGCAGGTGTGGGCGAGAAGAGCAAGGGAGGGTGGGGCGGACACCGCCAAGAGGAGCCAGGATGATGCCGCAGGGCCTTGCGGGTGGGACAGTGGGGAAACTCAATTTTAGCAGGAGAGGCCGTCAATCCCCCAAGGGGAGAAGCTGACGGGCAGGAGGAAGAGCCTGGGCACGGGCAGAGGTGCAGGCTGCAGTCAGCAGCACTGAGACCGAGTCACCCACGTTGCGCGTGCAGACGTCCCCGCTCCTACAGCCAGGAAGCACAAGGACCCCAACCTCCATCATCCGGTGAATGGACCGACAGCCTGGCGGCGATTCAGCCGTGGGTGGACAGGGCGTGCGCCCACGTCACGGCACGAGGGGCCTTGACCATGCCGTACAGGTTCAGGCAGCCAGCCACGGGGGACGGATGGCGCGGAGCCACCCAGAAGCACCCAGACAGCTCCCTTCACAGCGGAGCAGGAGGAGGTCACTGTCCACCGAGAAGGGGGGACGGGGAGCGGCCGCCCACAGGCCTGGGGTTTTCTGGGGTGATGGGAATGTTCTAAGCTCCTTCTGGGGACGGTGACACAACCCTGAGTGGGAAGACAAAGCCACCCAGGAGGGAGTCTAGGGAGGGCAAGAGGAGCACGGAGCCGGCACCCGGGGCTGAGGTGGGGAGGCCAGGAGCCAGCGGGGGGCACGGCGCGGGGGGCACAGCGGGGGCAGAGGCAGCAGCGCCCCCTCACAGGCCGAGCCCGTGGCCACCCACTCGCTCCCGCTACACCAGGCCCAGCACTGGAGGCCGCGAGCAGGGTGCCCTGTCCTGTCTGTGACGGCGACTCCGGGGCTGTGCCTGCCACCCGGGCACAGCAGGAGCCCAGCAAGAGCCGGTGCCTTTGGGGAACAAGGGGCTTGGTGCCGGCCAGTGCCCAGGGCCATCTGTGCACCAGAGGTGTCACCAGGCCTGAGTCACTTCCTGGAAACGCTGATGGGAACCCTCGGGGCCTGGGAATGTGGGCGCCTCCTGGGCTGGCTGAGGGGCCTCCGGAGAAGGTCCCGGCTGTTCTCAGCGACGCCCAGGCACTGCAGGGCTGCTCCCGAGGAGGCCGCCTCGCTCCTCTCCCTCCCCACCGGCTCCTCGGCCCTGCGTCCACACCACCCGGGCTCCAGGGCCCACAGGACAGCTGCAGTGTGGTGCCTGGGAGGGGACAGGCGGTCAGCTCAGCTACTCAGGCTCATGGGACGTGTGACAGGGAGGAGAGGCGGTCTGCTGACGCACACCTCCCGCTACAGGTGCCAGGGACCAGGACACTGCGCAGTTCTGAGAGGCGGGGGGCGTGGCGTGTCCCCACAGGGGACTGTCCTGCTGCCCTGCTGGCTGGTCCCCCAGCAGCCTGTCCCCACCCCTAAACAGCTGGAGGCGAAGGGCCAGCAGGAACCAAACAGTGAACACCGCTCGGAGGCCCTGGGTGGCAGCTGTGGCCACAGGTCATCCCTTCCAGGTTTTGATCCCAAGAAAGCCGCAGACGAGCCACAGAGCCATGAAACACAGGGCCACCTGTCCCCAGGCCCCAATAGGGAACTGAGCTCTGCACCCCGACCCCCAGGACCCTGGCCACCGACGGCCCCAACAGGCCTGCGCCTGGGGTGGGTGGGGTCTGAAGGAGCCCGTCCATGGCCTCCCCGGCTCCCTCCATGAGGCCGCGAGAGCGGCTCGCTCTCTCCCACCCGCCTCATCCCCAAAACGGGGCTCACCGCAGGGTCCACCTCGCGGGCTGCGCCCACCTGGACCCATCACAACAACCTGGAAGCCCTGCTGACGAAACCCTGGGTGACCACGAGACACTGGGGCACAGGCCACGGCGTGGCCTCTCCAGGTCACGGGCCACGGCAGGGCTGGAACCCACACCCAGACGCCTCTGCCTGCGAAGCCCGGCTGCGGCCCAGGGGCAGCCCCGTGTCTCTGTGAGGACCGGGTGTCGGCCACAGCTGGCTTCTGTTCTTTGTCCTGTTTATGACCCTTTAAAAACGTGACGCCACACTTCGCTCACGGCCAGCAACCCAGGCCCGGCGGCTGGCTCTGGGGGCCGCGGCTGCCCATCACGCCCAGCAGCATGGCCGCCTCAAGTTGGAAGAGACACCAAGCGGGTCTGGAGAAGCAGCTCTGCCGGCCGTCCTGGTCCCCGCGCCACCAACACCCAGGTGCCACCAGAGCTTCTGAGCCGCGGCAGGTCACTGCCTGCCAGGGCACGGAGCAGCGGCCAGAACCACCACACACCTCCCTCTCGTTCCCCCAGGGACCGTGAGCAGCCAAGCACTGGGCCAGAGGCGGCACCGGAGAGCCACACAGCACAGGCCTGGTCCCCAGCAGAGCTGAGGGCCACAGGGCCTTGGCCAGCTCCGAGGCCCGAGCCTGACTGACCTTCTCCAGCAGGGACAAGTTCAAGGTCTCGCTGGCTCCCTCCCCCCTCGCATTCCAGCACACGGAGCCAGGGTGCCACGGGCACCAGGGTCCCATGGGCACCAGGGTCCCAGAGGGGGGCACCAGGGTCCCAGAGGGGGGCACCAGGATCCCATGGGCACCAGGGTCCCATGGGCACCAGGGTCCCAGAGGGGGCACCAGCCCAGAACCTGCCAAGCAGAGAGCCCAGGAAGCGTAGTCAGACACAGGGACAGGGCCAGGACCATGGCAGCTGTGCAGGCTGAGACAGCAGACAGCGGCACGCTGTCCCTCAGCTCCCATCTGCCCCAGGGACTCCGACACCCAGAACCAAGCCTCTGATCTCCCAGGCAAGCGGAAGGCCTGAGCCTGCCTGCAGGACCCAGGCTGGACCAGTTGCTGGGCAGGGCAGGACACGCAGGCCGTGGACGGTGGTTGGCTGCCAACCCGCCCTGTGCCTCCTCATCTCCTGCTTCCCGGGAACAGAGCTTGGTGAAGGGCCCTTGTGCCCAGTCCTGGGCTGGGCGCCACCCCTCCTCCCTCTGGGAAGCAGTGGCTGGAAGGCGCGGCTCACCTTGAGCAGCAGCGGGTACTTGCAGATCCGCTGGATGGGAGACAGCAGGTAGCCCTCCAGGGGGATGTCCGTGGTCTTCCGGCCTCCCAGCAGCATACAGCTCTGCAAAGGAACAGAGACCCTCGGTGACTCACCAAGGGCAGCACAGGGCCCAGGTGCCCTCACGTCCCCAAGGAAACGCAAAGCAGCGCCGAGGAGGCAATTTCATGACCCCAGGAGAGGTGAGGCCACACCGGGGTGCTGGACCATGGGCCCCGTCCTGCTGCCCCTGGCTGGAAGTCTCATAGAACACATCCACGGCCACCACCTCTGGCTGCTTCCAAACGTGGACGCAGAGGCCAGCGGCTGCAGAAGAGACCAAACCGTTGGGAGACCTGAGACGTCACTACCTGGCCCTCTGCAGAGAAGCCGGCTGAGTCCTGGTGAAGGGAGACTTCACCACACACGTACCAGGGGTCAGGGGACAGGGGACAGGGGCCCAGACCAGCCAAACGGCCTCCTTCTGAAGAGCAAGAACTGAGAGGCGCCCTGGCTGGCTCCCAGCTGGAGGGTAGGGACACTTGCCTCTCTGTGGACGTCGGGCCGCCGGGGTCACACGGCCCAGACGAGCACCCCACAGGGCCACGTGGTGACCCCAGAAGCGCACCCCACAGGGCCATGCGGGGAGCCCAGACGCGCAATCCACACAGCCACGTGGTGACCCCAGTAGTGCACCCCACAGGGCCACGCAGGGAGCCCCAGAAGCACACCCTGGACATCAGAGGAAGAGCAGAGGCTGTGTGCACCACGAGCCCCTCCCCACAGCTAGGGACGTGGGCACTGCTGGCCAGGGCGGGGCCTCCGGGGAGCCCAGCAGGCCCAGGGCTCCAGCCCTGCCCACTGACCACCCTGCACACTGAGACTTGCTCTTCCCGTGTCGCAGCTCGGAGCTCTGGAGTTTGGGAGGTTCAGCCTATCGACCCAGGTCACCCCATCAGTCACCCCAGGACCAGCGAGCCACAGAGGTGGCACGGAGCAGGCAGCCGACGAGGACCCTGGGCTTGGAACCTCGATGCTGCTTCCCAGCCCCCACCTGGGCTCCCGGGCCAGGACCCCCTCCTCCTGGGTCCCCCTGTAGGCCACCATTCCACACAGCCATCATCACCCTCTAGGGACTGTCCTCTCCTGGGGGGGAGGGCGCTCCAACCTAAGGCCATTTTTTGGGTGGTGGGAGCCTGAATTATTAACGTCTACAGTGGATGGTCTTGGGTCCCCAAGGCTCACGCCATGCACAGTGGACACAGTGGACAGGCTGCCAGCACTCCTCCCTGAGCGGCTCAGCCCTCCTCTTCCGCACCTCCCCACAGACTGGCAGAGGACAGATCCTGGGACGGGGTCCCCCATCACCCCTTCGCCTGTCCATTCATGGGTGCTGAGCGTGGGCACCGACCCAAGCGCAGGGGACTGCCCAGCAAACAAATGCCCGCGTACGGTCAAGGGAAAACAAGGCCAGAGAACGGCTGCCGTGTACCCACGTGGCGGCCACCGTGCCTGGCTTCACGCACAGGGAGCCTAGGGACCAGCGGCACCGGGGAAGCCGTGGCACAGACACGGGGCCCAGGCACCCGCGCTGCCCACCTCCCTGCAGCACCCGCGGTGTCTCCTCCTTGGAGGGGCGGCTCTGCCACCCAGGTCCCTGGTGGCTGAGCCGCTCTGCTCCTGCCACCGTGTCTGCTCTGGCACAGACGGGGACCCGGGCCACGGCGGGAAGGTGCCAGGCCCACGCTGCTCACACTCAGGCCTTTGTCCTCTGAGCCAGCGCTGGCCACCAGCTGGCCTGGTGACGTCAGTTCCAGGCAGGGGGCAGGGAGCCCGGGCAAGGGCTCTTCCCAACAGACCAGGGCTGGCTGCAGAAGGCCGGTCTCCGTCCAGGACCAAGGCGTCCTCACAGGACCACCCGGCCACAGCTGCACGGCCCCCTTCATTTAAAAGGGAGAGGAGCCTCGCACACACAGTGCCACCCCCCTCTCTCCCGGCCTGGGGAGGACTCTCCAGAATGACCTGGCTCCCCTGAGGTCCCAGAGAGGTCCAGGTGAGGGGGCCACTTCGAGGCCACCCCGGCCCCTCCCTCCCCTCCACACACCACCCGACCCGGCCTCGAATGCCACTGCACACCGCACACTCGGACTGGCTTCGACTCCACCCTCTGGCCCTGGCCGCCTGCCCGACGCCCTGCCTGGACAGCTACTGGACAGCCACAGGACAGCCACGGCCCTTTTCTTTTTCTCTTTTTTTGGCACTGGCATTGGACCCAGGGGGGCTTTGTCACTGGGCTACACCCCGGTCCCCTTTTGCACTTTGAGACAGGGTCTCGCTAAGTTGCTGAGGCTGGCCTCACACTCTCCCTCCTGCCTCTGCCTAAGTTGCTGAGGTCAGAGGCGTGGCCACCTCACCTGGCCTGTCACAGCACCTGAACCTGACCCACCCACAGTGGAGTGTGCCCGCCCCCCTCAGCAGGGCCGGCCCCGCCCTGCAGCCCACCTAGCCGCCTCCTCCAGGCCCCAGAGCCAGCACAGGCCTTCACGCTGTGGGGACCCAACTGCTGTCCCCACGGCCCTGTTCTCAGCCACTGCCTCCGGCTCCAGCAGCCCTCAGTGGTTTTGAGTGATGATCCCCAAAATGCCGTGTCCCCCCAGAACCTTAGGATGGGGCCTGATTTGGAAAACAGGGTCTTGACAGATGTGATCACTATCACAGGTTCTGGGGCACCCTGAATCCATGATTCTGTCCTTATAGGGAGGAGGAGGGCACAGAGGAAAAGCCCCGAGAAGGCCCCGTGCTGTCCCGCGGCCGCAGCTCATGGGTGGGAGTTGACGAAGCAGCCAGAGCCCAAGCCCATTCGGTAGAGTCCTCAGGGGAAAACCGACCTTGGCTGAGAGGGACAGCCAGGGTCGCCCTGGGGCCCAGAGGGCAGACTGAGAGGAGCCTGGGGAACCTCTGCTGAAGGAATGTCCTGACCGTGGGCTCCGCGGTGGCCCGTGGGGGCAGACAGGTGTGGCGTCCACCCCTGCAAGGACACTCACTGTGCTTGAAGCAGCTCAGTAAAAAGGTTTCTCGGGGCTGGGCTGGGGCTCAGGGACAGGGCACTTGTCTAACGTGTGTGAGGCCCTGGGTTCGATTCTCAACGCAGCATATAAATAAATGAATAAAATAAGGCCCATCAGCATCTACGCGCGCACACACACAAACACACACACACACACACAGAAAACAAAGTTTCAAAACTCTCAGGCTCTCCAAGGACCAAGTGGCCTGCCGTTGCTGGTTTTCCCTCTCTCTGTCTCCTCCGGCTCTTTGCTCCACTGCCCCTGGCCTTGCTGCTATTCCTCGAGCACACGCCCACCTCAGGGCCTTTGCACCTGCAGCTGGTCTACCTGGAATGCCAGCCTCCAGGTCACCCTGCCCCCTCACTTAACCCACATCTCTGCTTAAACATGAGCTGAGACAGTTTCTCCAAAGACCGACCTAAGACAGCAGCACATCCCAACTCCCTCAAGACACCCCACCCACCCTAGCCTGCTTCACGCCCTCCAGAGAACCTCGTACCCCGTGACCTATCACCTGCATCCCCCCGGTAGGTGGCCCTTGCCTGGCCCTGTTCACTGTGGCAGTCACAGGACTTAGAATGACCCCTGGCAGATCACAGGTGCCAGTAAGAAGCTGATGAACAAACTGTCACCAGTTAGTGGACAAGAAAACTAATGCAGAGGACACTGACGCCCCTGCCTGCCACTCAGTGGGTGCCCGCACATCCCGAGCAGATTCTGTCGTCCCCGAGGCTTTGACACCCGACGACAGGCGCACGACAGCTCTTCTGCAGGTGGCCAAGAGCTGGAGACGGGCGAGGAAGAGACAGATGGCACAGCGCTGGCACCACGCGTCCTCCCCTGCCCGGCAGGCCTGGCCCAGCTGCCGCTGGAAAGAGCATCTGGCCCACCAGGAAGGGGACAGCAGGGACAGAGAGAGAGCAGGCACCAAGGGACAGCAGGGACCGAGGGGGGCTCCTTCCTGCCTCGCAGGCCCCGAGTGGCCAGGGGAATGCTCGGGGGCGGGAGGCTGAGCCGGGAGCTCCCGGGCTGGGCAGTGGGGCGAGGGCAAGGCGGTGCTGCCCAAAGTGGACAGGTGCGGCAGAAAGGTGGCCTGCGTCCTGTGCTGCAGGGGGGACCGGCTCTGCGGTCAGCACTGAGTGTTTTATGAACCCAAGTGCAGACACGGGCTGTGGCGGGCACCGGGCAGGAGGGGGACACGTCAGCTCACGCAGGCCACGTGCCTGGGACAGAAGGAAACAGCCACCACCTGCCCCCCAGACGCTGTCCGGGCCCAGGCCAGGCCAGACCCCCTGGCCCCAGGGGCGGATGTTCTGAACCAGAATCCTGGAGACGCGCTGGGGAGACTGTGCCCGGGACTCTGTGATGACGTGGCCCGCTCCCTGGGGGCCCGGTGCGCAGCCCCCACAACGCTCCAGGTCTGAACTCGCTGCAGCTGATTAAAGCCAGCTTGCGGGCTGGGTGGGGCTCAGGGGCAGAGCGCTTGCCTGGCATGTGTGAGGCCCTGGGTTCGATTCTCAGCACCAAAAAATATGAATGAGATAAAGGTCCATTGACAACTGAAAATAAAATAAAATAAACAACACAGGAGGGCATCACTGAAGGGAGAGAGGACTGAGAGGCGAAAGACCTGGACTGGACCTCTGATGAGCTAAGTCACCTTTCAAGTATGAACTTTAGAAAGTCACTTAGTATTGTGGGATCAGAGAAGTCCCCATGAAGACAACGCAGAGAAGAGTGGAGTCTGTGTCTTGACCACATCCTGGCGAGGAGATCTGAGCACCTGGGCTCAGCTGTGCCTGAAGCCCCTCAGGTCTTGACCTTCTTAGAAAACCGCACAGGTGAACTCGTTATTTTTCTTGTTGCTTTGCTTAGCCAATTTTACTTAAATTTTCTTTCAATTATAAGCAAATAACCCTAATGATACCCATGATACTACTAATATTATTCTACGACGTCATTACCATTATTAACTATGACTGCCGCCATTTTTATTGGGAACTGGCAGAGCTGACCGCCTGCGGCCTGATTTTGCAAATGAAGTTTTATTGGAACTTCGTCAGGCTCATCCCCTTCCATGTTGTTTATGGCACCTCAGTATTTATGGCCACTGGGCATGAGCCGAGTCTTGACGGGACCTCTGGGATGGACAAGGCCTCCCACTGGCCATGAGAAGAGCCTCCCATGCCCACCCCACCCAGGAGCCCCCCTGGGACTGGGGACGGCGCCGGGGACAGCGCAGGGGACAGCGCGGGGCACACTCACCAGGAGGAAGGCGCGGGCGGCGGGGGCCTTGTTGAGCTCCACCAGCAGCCGCAGGGCCTTCTCGTGGTTGCTGCAGTACTCCTCGTAGACGCAGAACTTGTCCTTCTGCAAGGCAAGGACACGGCCTGAGGGCGCAGGCCAGGAGGGAGGCGCCGGGTGTGCCGCGCTGGCCAGGAGCCTACAGGTCAGCACCGCGGGGACGAGAGTCACGCGGGACCCCGGGGGATGCGGCTCCCGCCGGCCCCAGTCCTGCACCCAGCAGTCCCTCGGGAAGGCTCAGCCCCGGGGTCGGGAACAGACAGAGCACGGGCCTGGCCCCGGGGGGTGAACTCAGGCAGGCCCCCTGGCCCTGTGCCTCAGTCTCCCCAACAGCAAGGGGCACTGACCAGGGCAGGGAGGCATCATCTGGGGGAGCTCGGTGATCTCCAGACGCCCCTGGGCCCCCCTGGATTCTGTGCAGCACAGAGGTCCCCTGGTCACCAGGTCGGTGCCCGTGCGTCTGGTTTCCAGAACTGGGAGGGGCACCCAGGATGCCTCTGTGCGGGCGCCGTGCAGGGCGCTGCGTGTCGGTTCCGAAGCCCACCCTCCTGCTTGGTGTCCTGGTGCCCAGCCCTCCCCTGGGAGGAGGCCTGGGGCCTGTCTGGAACCTGGACGGGCTGCAGACGCCTCCCCCTCCCTGAGTGTCTTGGGGTCTCTGGCCCACCCCAGCCCCGGGCTCTGCCACCGTCCTCCCAGTGGCCTCAGGACATGCTCTTGGGGGCCTGGCGGGTCCCAGAGCCTCTGGGACTGGAGGCTCAGTGGAGGGCTTCCTGCTTACGGAGGCACCCCAGACTCCCAGGACGGCCATGCTGCCCTCCCTCCCTCCACACAGCCCCGCGTGGACCCGGGGACACAGGGGAAAGCCAAGGGCAGGCCTCTGGCCCCGGGGTCTCCAAGCTCCGGACACAGCAGAACCGGGACGCAGCTGCCCTGAGCCCCGTGCCTGCTCCAGCCCCCAGCGTGGGGCAGGGACGAGAGCCGAGGCCAACACCCAGGGTACGTGCAGGCCACAGACCCAGACTGGGCACTGCGGCAGGACGCTGTGAACCCCCCGCACACCCCCGAGGCAAAGCAGCTCCCCCTCCGCGGCACGGTGTCCCATAAGAGGACACAGCAGAGCCCGGCCCTCGGCCGCTGCACGACTGGACAACACACGTAAAACGAGCAGGGGGTCCCGGCCACAGGGAGCACCTCTGAACACTCCACAAGCACAGCCACAACCAGGGCCAATGGACAAACAGGTCGTCAGTGAGACACCGCACGGTCAACGTCACCGTCAGGCACAGGCACAGACACGGGCACGCAGCGCACACCCAGGGACCGTCGATGACCTGAGGCCAAAGGCTCCGTCACACCCACCGAGCCACAGAGCCACCGCGCCACCGCCTCGCCCGGCCTGCGCAGCCCCAAGCCCTGCAATAACAGGGGCAGGAAGAGGGCCGGCACCCGCAGTGCCCAAGCTGACCGACCCTGTTTCCACTGGCCTCAAATGAGCCCCAAGGCAGGAGAATCCCGAGTTGGAGGTCGGCCTTGGCAACTCAGCAAGACTCTCAAAAAAGCAAAACATGGGCCGGGGGCGGTGGCCTGCGCCTGTCATCCCAGCAGCTCAGGAGGCTGGGGCAGGAGGATCGCGAGTTCAAAGCCAGCCTCAGCGATTTAGCGAGGCCCTGAGCAACTCAGTGAGACCCTGACTCTAATAAAACACAAAACAGGGCTGGGGACGTGGCTCAGTGGCCGAGTGCCACCGAGTTCAATCCCTGGTACCAAAAAAAAAGTAAAAAGGGCTGGGGTGCATCATCCTGCGTGTCACCGTCACCAGTGTTACTTCAGGAAATGCATCATCCCCCAGTGAACCGGTGTGGGGCGGGGCAGTGGGCGGGGTAGTGGGCGGGCAGACTCTGATGGCTAACTGGGCACTTGCTGAGAGGCAGAGTCGGGAGGAAGTGGCTGGGCAGACAGACATGAGGCCTGGGGAGGCCGGGGAAGAAGCGGGCAGATGGAGGCTGTGGGCCTGGACCACATGCTGACATCTCAGCCATGCACCGTCCATCTGTCCATCTCCCCCAGGCCCGGAGGCCACGAGCCCCCCAGGGGCAGGCCTACGCCTGCTGCGGCCCCTGCTGAGCAGCAGTGGAGACCCATGAGCCGGGCAGAGAGCAGGCATCACGGTGTTTGATGAGTGACAACAGGAGGAACGGAGAGGGGCCTGAGGCTCCCCAACCAGCTCCACCTTCTGCACAGACTGGCCCACCTCCCCCAGGCATGAGAGGTGAGCATGTGACCAGGCCTAGCCGGTCAGAGCTGCCTGTCCTGGCAACAGCGGCCATGTGGCTAGGCTGGGCGAATGGACACCCTCCAGGGCCCCTGGTGCAATTACTGGAAAGAGAAGCTCTGACTGAACTATTGCTGCTAAGGTGACAGCGGCAGCCCAGAGCCGCCAAGGACCACCTTGGACACCACGGGAGGCATGCACCTGCCCACCACCACTGCTCTCCTCCAAGAACAGAACCAACACACGGATGGAGAGAAAGCAGGTCCTGAAATGTCATATGGGCTCCTGGATGCAGCTATGCCTGAAGCCAGCCCACCTCCCTGAACACTCTATTTATGTTTGCCAAAAGAAGTTCCTGTCTACACCTATCCGAGTTGGTGTACTTGGTTTACAATGAAGACAGTCCTGACTTGGGTACATCTTCAAAGAGAGGAGAAGTGAAACACACAGACCCGAGATCAAGTTCAGTAAAGTGACAGTCTCCCCGTCTACCTCCACTGGTACCACGATGGGGCCAGGCCAGCCAGCAGGGACGAGTCTGTTTACTCTCGCACGTCCCCCCAGTCGATGGGCAGTGCTGGCTGGAACGTTGCTGGTGGACTCTGGAGCCCAGGGAGCCAAGGGACCGTGTGCAGCACCCGATCGTGACGGCTGCCACGGCTGCTCAGAGAGCCGCGAGCGCCTGGCACTGTCCCTCAGCCCGCGGAGAAGCAGGGCCGGGCCCGAGCTGGAAAGCTGCTGCAGCTAACCACAACAGCCCCTCGAAAGCCCGCCAGTCCAGCACCCCGTGTCCTTCCACGGAGCCTGACCAGGTGCCCCGGGCCCGGGGCCCTGCGGATCTGGAAGTGCTGCTTGGGACTCTGTTCCGCTCTCCCAGGGCCCCTCGTGGGCTCCAGGTGACACACAGTTCCATGCCCAGGTGTGGTGGTGGGTCTGGGGTGTAAAGGCCACGTAGACAACCTCCAGCTGGGGACAGCCAGGGGAGGGGAGCTGTCCCCCAGGGAGGCCACCGGGATGGCAGCTGTGAGCTGTCCCCCAGGGAGGGCACCGGGATGGCAGCTGTGAGCTGTCCCCCAGGGAGGGCACCGGGATGGCAGCTGTGGCTGCTGCTGCCCACAGTGTTCAGGGGGTGACCATCTGCTCCAAGCCACTCAAGTCTGAGGCTCGAGGAGGGAGGAGCGGGCTGTGGACCCCCCCAGAGGAGGGGCCAGGGTCCTGGGGGCAGGGTCACGGGGGTGGGGGTCACTCTGCAGGTCTCCTTGGCCTGCCATGCCCTATCAGGGGGAGGCCGCTTCCTCCTGAGCCAGAGACGCCCAGTGGAGTCCTGCCATGGGGACAAGACCCGGGCTCCCTGCCTCGGCCACAAAGCCCTGGGGGACCTGACCCCAGGACGCCCCACTCCAGCCACCAGGCTCCCAGCTGCAGGGCCTCCCTCCCCGCCCCCACTCAGGCGTCTGCCCTCCCTCGCTCCTCTCAATCTGGGACACCACCCCTCAGGAAGGCCCTCCCTGCCAGCCAGAACGCAGGACGCACAGCCGCACCTGACCTCAGGGGCTCACAGGTAAGTGCTGACTGAAGTGCACCACGCACTGACCAGCCGACGCGCAAGGCATGTTCCGTGGTGCCCTGAACGTCCCCATGGCCCGGGGAACTGCGTTTGTGTTGGCAAAGTCTAGCGACCCCGACCCCAGCCTCCTGATTCAAGGGGGGTCAGCCTCTCCTGGCCACATCTGCATGGCCATCTGAACGGCCTGTTAATGCGCCCTCAGCTCTCGGCCCATGAGCCTCCTGGCAGCCAAGAACAAGTCCGTCTCATCCAGGCCAGACACCCAGAGTGGGCACAGTGCCCGGTGGCCGGCAGGTGCCTGCTGTGCGTCTCAGGAGACGTGGAAAACCACTGCAGATCTGAAACCTGGCCTGTGTCCTCTCTCCCTGGGCCTCGGTTTCCTCACCTAGAAACAGGTCGTTACCGCACCTGCCCTTCAGGGCTGTTGGGAAGTTTTAATGAGCTAATGTGCCAACTACTCAGCACAGCACCCAGCACAAAGAAAGGGCCGCTCAGTGCTCATCCGTGATGGACTCGGGAGTCAGTGGCCAGGCTGGCGGGTAAGGAGGGGAGGGCATCTCCCCACCCCCTGGCCAGGGCTGGCACCGGGCGGGTCTGGGAGCCGGGCCCCTCCTCTCTGGACAGCCCGTCTGGAGTTCTGTTCCACCCGAGCCGTGCCCTCCCCACCCCGAGGCTGGCCTTGCAGAGGGGGCCGGGGGCCTGGGGCACGGCCCCCCTGCGGAGGCTGCTGTGCTGTGCCAGGCAGCCCCCACCCTTGAGGGCAGAGGCACGTCCCCCCCAGAGTGGGGTGGTGGCAGCCGAGTCCCCTCCAGGCCACAGACAGCCATGGGCATGAGGCTGATGCCTGTCCCTCGCCCGGTCACGTGGGGAGGCCCGCAACCTTGATGCACCTGGGCACAACCTGAGGCCTCGTCCCAGGGCCTCTGGATCTGCTGAGGCCATGGGAGCTGGAGCAGCCTCACCCTGGGCCACTGCCCGGGCCACCTACACGTGACTCTCCAGCTTCCAGAACAGTCCACAGGCCGCTTTAAAAACCCCGAGACGGTGACTCAACCCAGCCGCCCCGGCACGGGAAGAGGGGGCGAGGGCTCCTCGTTTTAAATTGAAAATATGATTTAGAACTGAAAACACTGACTCAGGCCGAGAAGGCCGGCTCCCTCCCAGGATCCAATTAGTCAAGGAGGCCCTGGGTGGGCACGGGCAGGTTCCCACCCGTCCCCGGGGCTCCACCTGAGGACGCAGGGCGCAGGCCTGCGGCTGAGGGTGTGGGCAGGCCCCGCAGATGTGGTGCTGGGCTCCAATCCCGCAGGTGTCACAGCAAGAGCCACCCACTTCCCGTTCCCAGGGACGGTGCTCACCTCCCCTTTAAGTCTTTACCTGCCTCATCCTCAAAGAACAACCCGGGGCTCGGGGAAGGGCAAACACGGCCACGTCACTGGGACCTGTGGCCTGGGGCTCTGGCCCAGCCACTTGACACTTGCAGGTCTGACCTGGCTCCTGCTTCCTTAAGGGCAGCGGGAAGGGCTGACAGAGAAGGGGCCCGAGGGCTCTCACACCCTGAGACCCCGTGGTAAGGGGCTGGAATGTTCCAGAACAGCGAGGAGCCAGTGTGGCCGGTCAGGGAGGGCCCTGCGCGGTGTGGGGACTCCATCTAGGAGAGGTGCAAGGAGGCCGGGGGCGCCAAGGGACCCCGTCTTGGCCCTGAGCGTCCGTCCCAGCCCGGGGCGTCCGTCCTGGCTCAGGGTGTCTGTCCCAGCCCCGGGCACCCGTCCTCCTGTCTGGGGCTCACAGCAGCTTTGTCAGGCGGAAGGACGGGCCTCTGAGGCTGGGGACTCCTGTGAAATCCCCGAGCGCCTGGGTGTGGCCCAGCAGCCCGCGGCCTGGGGACTCTGCAGCTGCGCCCCAGAGAAGCTCAGGAGAGGCTCCAGGGAGCAGAGACCCCACGATCACAGCGACAGGACACAGTGACACCCCGAGCCTGACATGGGTGAGGACACACTGCCTTGGCCACCTCTCTCAACCACCTGCAAGGCGGTGTTACCGCCCCGGGGGACAGAGGGGGACACAGGCAGTGAGAGGCGAAGTCTCGAGGGCCACAGAGCAGGGAGGCAGCAGGGCCAGGCTGCGGCCAGGCAGCCGACTCAGCTGGACCCCACAGCCCCGCGCACTGCGTCCTGGGTGCCAGGAGGGCTCCACACACCACCACGGCTGGCGAGCAGGCCCTCGGCCAGCACCGGTCTCACAGGACTCCACGGGGGTCTGGGCAGGGCGGGCAGGGTGCCACGCGCACTCCCTCCTCCCTTCCCAGGAATCCCAGGGAGTGACAGGGGAGGGCAGCTGAGCGCCCCAGCAGGGACCTGAGGGTCCCTGTGAGCCCTCAGTGTGGGCAGGAGACCGGGCAGGAGACGAGCCCCGCACGCACCTGCGGACCCGCCCCCATTCCTGCTAACGTCAGCTACTCCATTCTCAGCCGGGCCATCATGTCACAGCCAAGCCCAATGCCACCTCCTCCAATGCCCTCCCACAGCTACCACTCACGGGACACGGGCTCAGGGCTGGCCAGCTCCCAGGGCTTCACCTCAAGTGACTCCTCCCTGCGCCCCCAGCCTGGGCAGCAGGACCCTCGCTCCCTGTGCTGGACAGCGGAAGGCGGAGGCCTCAGGGTGCGCTGACACCACAGTCCCTGGCTGGTCAGCCCTGAACAGGGACGTGAGCCTCGGCTGCTGGCCCCAGAGGGACGAGCCCTCTTGCTTTCCCCAGAAGGTGCCGCAGCCCTGCACGCCACGTACCACAGCACACAGAACGGGGTATGGAGAGCTGAGCCTGTGGCTGCCCCGCCCCACAGTGCCCAGGAGGACAGCCCAGCCTCTCTGACCTGTGGCCCAAGCAGCACTGGGCATCTGGTGCCCTCCTGGCCAGTGGGTGGCCAAGCCTGGTTCAAACCCGGTGTCTGGGCCAGTTGTGCTCTTGGCTGCCTCTGTTGGTCCCTCTGTGGCAGAGGGGCTCTCAGCCGGCTGGTCATGGGACCCCAGGGCACAGCCACTCAGCAAGAGGCCACAGCCCTCAGGAAGTAGAGAGGGGCCACCCGCTGCCCACTGTGCCTGGGAGGAGCAGCCCACCACGGCCCGCCTCCCAGACGGGCCTGCAGGGTCCGCGCTGGGCAGGTACTCACGAATCTGAGGAACACGTTGCCGAGCTCGTGCTGAGACTGCGGCTCCGGGTGCAGGCAGCACTCCAGGGCGGCCAGGAAGTCCTTGTGCACCTCCAGGATGTCCTCGATGTTGGAGAAGAGGATCTGCGAGCAAGCAGAGGCCCCCGCGTCAGCAGGGCCCAGGGCAAGCCACGCGCCTGAGGAGACAGCGCTCCGGGCACCGGAGCCTGCAGGGAGACGGGAGCTCCCCCGCTGGCCGGGCCGTCCCGAGAAGGTGGGCACGAGCAGGCAGCCTGTGTGGATGGGCAGAGACCGGCCCAGAGCTAAGGTCGTCATGGTCATCATGGTCATGTCACGGTCACGTCATGTCAGCCAGCTCACCCCCAGCCTGCAGGTGAGGGACCAGCACCCCAGCGCCATGTGCCAGCAAGCCCCAGGGACAAGGGTACCACCCTGGCACGTCACACCCACATGCCAGTGCGCGCCAGCCCCAGGACTGAGCTGCACGTGTCCACACCAACACGAGGAGGAAACGCGGTCTGGGGGTCTGGAACCTGCCGTGCAGACACCCCACGTGGGGCCGCCTGCTCCCTCACCTCCACCCAGAGGTTCAAATGCAACCTGACCCAGTAATTCCACACTGTAGAATGTAGCCTTTTTCAGTCATTTCCAGCTAGAGGGACTTTTGCCCCCACGAGACAGACATCTGGCACGTCTGGGGACATTTCAGGCTGTCACAAACTGTGGGACAGAGAGGAGAGTGCTACTGGTGTTTGCAGTCACAGACCAGGCATGCCACTGTGGGGCACAGAACAGAGATGTTCAGGCGCCAGTGTCCACAGTGCCCAGATGGGAGTCTGGGGGTTCAGCCAAGTGACGGTGCTGCAGCCTCACTGGCATTAACAAAAAATTGGGAACAGATATCCACCTGCAGGAACCAGTTAATCACATTATAGTAAGATACATTCCACAGGCAGGAATACTATGCACCTGGAAAAAGAACCTGTGGATACATACACACACAGAATCCCATCGTATCCTCATATAGATTTTAAGTGTGTGGCAGGGAGGGGAATCCAGGTGCCGAACAGGTTCCATTAGGGGCCTGTTTGTGTAAAACAGAACCAAAAATGGTCCCTCCTATCTATGCTGGCGGGAACAGAGATTTTTAGATGGTAATATAAACTGGCAACTGTACAGGTCTCCGGAAAGGACCAGGAAAGATCGTTCTGATCTAAACTCCACAAGTTCCATTTTCCTTCTGTTTATTGCACAAGTGTCTGTGTCAGTTTAAGTGCTGAGCAAGCAAGGTGCTCCCTCGGCTCAAACGCCAGCGCGGAAATGAGCACACGCACAGTCTTGCTCCCTCCGGCATTTTCTGAGCACCTACTGTGTGCCGGGCTCAGAGGCCCAGAGGATACGGCAGGGAGCAGACGAGTCCCACCCCCATGGTGGGGGTGCCCGGGGCGCCCGTCACGGGAAGTGGCTGTGGCAGCCCCAGCCTGCAGTGCCGGGTCCCTCCAGCGCGTCCGCTCACGGGCTGACCCCACTCCTAAGGCCCTCGGTGACTGCAAGGAAGGGCAGGAGCGTGAACCCAAAGGAAATGAGAAACGTCCACCCGAAAGCCGCCTGCACAGTCACGACAGCCAGCAACTGCAAACACCCAACCTGGAGGAGGGCTGTGTGAAGTATTACAGAGCCCCACACAGACCAAGGGCAGCTCCCAGAAGAAGTGAAGGCAAGACCTGGACCCGAAAAGGACAGGTGACGCCGACCGATGGCGTCAGGAGCCAGTGTGCACTCTGAGAGGGAGGACTGTGTAGAGGGACAAGGACGCTCCTGCCTTCGTCTGGGCCGGTGGCACATACCCCTGGGCACCCAGCATCTGGGCTTCACTGCAGGGCGGTTCACCCTCACGGAGAGTGAGGGTCTTAACGCTCGACCTGCCACGATCTCTGAGACGGGACTTGAAGTCACCACAGCGTGCCACACACAGACCCAACCCCCGCAGTGCTCAGCAACGTGTGCCAAGGGAGCAGGCGAAGGAGGGGACCTGGAGAGGGACCCCAACACTCCCCCCAGCCGTCCCCGGGCCACCGTAAGCCTCAGCTTTCCTAGGCACAATGTGATCTCAGAGCCATCGAGGTCGCCGTCCAGTCGAGCAGGGACACCTGGAGGGGGTGGGCATCTTCCTTGGCCACGTGGCTGGGACCTCAGATGCCCACGGTCCCCTCAGACTAGGGCCTTCACAGTCCCAGGGACTGGGCAGCGGCTTCCCAGAGAGCAAGGTCACATCAGAGCCAGGCCCAGCAGGAGGCCCGCCTGGGAGGCCCGGTGCGCACAGAAGGCCATTGATCTCCTCCTCAGCCTCCTGAGCCTCTGCCAAGACAGAGCTGCCTGACCACTCCCCGGCCCCTGACCCCGCTGACCAGCCCGGGCAGGAGGCAGCTGCAGGAGCCGGGCTCCCAGGGCCCTTGGGAAAGGACTTTCCGCTGGTCGGAGCCGGCGCCAGACCCTGGCAGCTGGGAGTCGGGGGCCGCGGGGCCAGGGAGGGTCCCGCACTGGAGCAGAACCGAGCCAGCCGCTCACGGGCCCGGGAGTCCTCCAGGGACATGAGAAAAGGCTGGGGAGCACCAAGCCAGGGCCAGCAGGTGACCTGCCCTCCCAGCATGGCCCAGCAGCAGGGCCCTCCACGGGGCGGGGGGCGGGGCAGCTCTGCGTCCCACCTTGACATTCTCGTCCGTGAGCCCCTTCTCCACGGAGTCCGCCGCGTTCTGCCGGATGCGGTGCAGGAAGGCCTGTGGAGAGAGCGACAGTCAGCACCCGGGAGGGACGGGCTGACCCCCCAGGGCCCGTGAGGCAATGGTCCAGGGACAGGGACGCCCTGCTGACACCCGAGCCAGGGACGCCCCTCACCCTGCGCCAGCTGCACCTCCTTGGGGGCCTGAAGAGACCCAAGAGAATGACACGGGCCAGCTCCCCCCCTCACTGCCGCCCACAGTCCCCGGCGGGTGACAATTCACCTCTCCTAATGTCTCATCCTTTTTTTCCTAACCAACTTAACCTCAAACTTTAACACATTCACACGGCTCAGAAGTCAGGAGTACAAACCCGAAAACAGGAAAAGGCTCTTTCCCAGCCGGCCCACCCCATGTCCCCACCGCCACCCAAGCGTCCTCCGCCACCGCCCCCGCATCCCCACCGCCACCACTGCCACCTGCCCGCTGCCCCCACGTCCCACTCCCGCGTCCTGCCCCTGCCACCCCCATTAATCTCAGCCAGGGGCTTCTCAGGGCCTCCAGAGTCTGCGAACCCCACGTGCACAGGTGCATATAGGGTGGGCCGGGTGCACACGGGGCGGGCAGGTGCGTGCATGATGGGCCAGGTGCACGGGGTGTGCACACAGCAACTCTCGCATCTGCTCCTTCTACCCCCAGGAGAGAGCAGCAGTGTGCACAGGATGGCGACGGGCAGGCACACCCACCCCTTGCCTGGAGCACCCACCCCTCGCTGGAGCACCCTCCATCCTCAGACAGGGCCCCTCGTCCTCCCGTGTGGGTGGACCACGGTCCTTCTGCAGCACTGTTCTGGGGCTCAGCACAGAGAAATCGCCTCCTCCTCCGTGTAGCGCAATGTCTGATGATTAAAAGAAGGGACGAGGGACAAGCAGACACAAGCCCACCTGAAGGAGCTGCCCCCTGTCCGCTCCTAGAGGGAGCAGTCGGGAGGCAGAGGCTCAGGGCCACCGGGTGTTCTGGTTGCTCTATTCTGTTTTGCTTTTCCTGGGGAGTGAGCCCAGGAGGGCCCCTCCCCGAGCCCTTTCTTGTTTTCGCTTTGAGACAGGGTCTCACGGAGTTGCTTAGGGTCTCACTGCGTTGCTGAGGCTGGCCTCAAACCTGCGATCCTCCTGCCTGGGGCTCCTGAGTCTCTGGGACCCCAGGTGTGCGCCACGGCACCCGGCTGCCATCTGGATACCTTATAGCTGAGCCTCCCAGCTCGGGGTGTGGGGGAGAGGGGTGCCGTGTGCCATTTAGAGGTGAACGTGGCCTGGCCCTGGGGGTGTGTGGGACAGAGCCAGCGGGGAGGGGCTGAAGGTGGGGAGGGAGGGGTCGAGGTGGCCCCTAAGGAGAACAGGGCTGTCACCAGCGACCTGCGCCTGCTCGCCCCGGCTCAGCACTGGGCCTGGGCCGGGTTAACCAGACAACAGTCCCACGGAGACCCGGGAGAGGGAGTCCAAGGACTTGTGCCACCCCAGGCCACCGTGAGCTGAGCCTGGCAGCTGGTCACAGCCCATGGGGCCCAGAGGGAACCACCCCAGCGAACAGGGGCCTCCTGCCACCGAGCCCAGCTGCAGGTTCACCGCGAGCGGGCCCATCCCACCACGCCGTCGACAGGGACCCTACGCGTGCTGGGAAAGATGGCGGGGACAGGCCACCACAGAGCTGGGGTCAGGGAGGCAGCTGCGGGAGGCAGAAGGGAGGCTGGCCTCCACATTCAGCTGTCGGATCCTTTCCCATCACGCAGGTGACGACCACGGGGCCGCCGCAAGTCCAGCCACCACCCAGACTCGGGCTTGAGAGGATGAGCGGCTGGGGTCCCACTCGCGGCCTCTGCGTCCCCGTCCAGGCGCAGTGCAGAGGGCTGTGGTCCACCTTTGGCTGACACCCTGGGGTGTATGTCCCCAGCCTGGGCCCCCTCCAGTGGCTCTCCTCGGGTACACCTGGGCACACGAGGAGCACCTCCCACCCACCCCGCCTCCTTCCTCTCCCACCCAGTCACTGCCCCTCTGCCTCCAGGGCTCCAGCCACACCCCGCCGTCCTCACCCCCTCTCCTTCAGGTCCATTTCCAGTCCATGTGCAAACACCACCGGCCTCCCCTGGGAAAGCCCACCGCCTCTCCCACCTCACAGCCGGCCCCCAGCCCAGGCCACCGCATCCCCACCTGGACTAACGCAATCACCTCTGCCCTGGTCCCCCTCACCTTCCCGAGAGTCTAGTCCACACACAGAGACAGAGAGGTCCTTCTAAACGCATAAACCAGATCTTGTCACCCACAGCTCAAAACTTCCATGACTTCCACAGGAGGACATCCAAACCCTCCAGGGCCATAAGGCTCCCAAGCCCTCTGACCCCGCCTTCCAGCACTCCATCCTCCCACACTTCAGGAATCTTCAGCCAAACCTATTATTCCTGCCTCAGGACCTTTGCACATGTCTTACCTGCTAGCAGGCTGCTCTTAGCAATCCACCCTGAACAGGCTCCTTCTTACCCATCAGGCCCTGCTCAAATGTCTCCTCCTCAAAGGGGCCCTCCTGCCTTCATGCTCTCATCACCTTCCCATTTGACAGCTGAGAAAACTGAGGGGAAGTGTCTACACTTGCTCCTCAGGGACAGGCCAAGCTTAAGAAGGGAGCATGGCTCCAACGGAAGAGGTCAGGTTTGGAAACCCGCGGGTCTCCCTCCTTCCTGTGTGTGACCTCAGGAAAGTGTACGGCTTCTCTGAATCTTAGATTCCGCTTCCCAAGTGTGAGAGCCTGGTGACACCGCGGGGACTTTCACAGGTAACAGGACAGAGTGGGTGGGAGTGGGCGGGAGCTCTGGGGAGCAGGGGCCAGGGGCCAGGAGAGGGCCGGGCACCAGCAGGCTGGGGGACCACAGGAAGTGGGAAGTGCCTGGCGGGACAGGCCCCGACACCTGCTGGCTGGCCTTTGAAAGGACAGCAAGGGAGGGGACGGACAGAACTCCTAGAGGATGTCTGGACAGGGCTGGACGCCCACAGGAAGCCAGTCCCCAGGCCCAGGGACAAAGCACCTGCCCAGTGCGCAGACGCAGCTGTCCTGCAGGACCAGGGAGTGGCTGGCCTAGATGGGCTTCCTGTCCCCATTTCTTCACAGGAGCTCAGCCACCACATGGTGCTGGGACAATGGGAGCTCGGGCCACCCACTGAGAAGCTTCAAAGAAGCCACTGGTGGCACAAGGAGCAGCTCTGACCTGAAAGAATGGCGGGCCCTGCTGGCTCTGCCCAGCCCGCGGCCAAGGCACAGGGACCTTCCAGGCGGCAGGAACGTCCTCTGAACGCTGGCGGGAGATGAAGTGGGGCCCTCACCCAGGGGTCTCCATGGAGGCTCTGCCTGGACCACTGCCCCTCTTCCCAGTGTCCTCTCCCGACGTCGGCGACGAGAGACAGAAGGGACGGAAACCCCGCGCCCACCCGCGCCCACCGCCCATCACTGCCCGGTGCTGGCAACCCCTAACTGGGCCGGGTTTGCCCAGGGCCACTGACACAGGGGAAGGGGTGGCCCTCGGGTGCAGGAGCCTCCCGCCTCGTCCGCACGGGGACGGTGTACGCCAAGCCCGGCAGCGAGCACCGTGGACAGGCCCACCTGGCCCAGCTGCCCTGCAATATCAGGCCCCCAGGAGAGGGGACAGCAGGCCCTGGGCAGAGGGGACCCTGCCCCCCGCAGGTGCTCCAGCTCCCCGCCCGGCCTGGGCACCGCACTCCAGGGCCTCTGAAGACAGCGCGGGTATCTTCTGCAGCTGCACCCTGCGTACAGGCGGCGCCCACCCCTGCCACCCCCAGGCGTCCCCCATGCACAGGGCAGTGAGGTGCTCGAGGAGGGCGAGAGCCACAGAGGGACCCCACCAGGCACAGCCCAGCGCCTCCTGCAGTTCCTGGGCCCCACTGTGTGCCAGGCCCCACTCGTGGCCCAGAGGGTCCAGCTGTCACACTGAAGCTGGGGCGAGGTCCCCGCCCTCCGGGAGCTTCCAGGATCCACTCCCCTGGGAGGGTGGCAGGTCTGCCACCTTCCCCACCTTTGGGAAGAACCCAGGCTGCTGTTTGTCCAGGTGTCCGGCAGGGTGGCGCTCCGGTGGCCCCAGAAACTGCTGGGCAGCACCTTCCAGCTGGCTGCTCCCTCCCGGCAAACCACTGTCCCCACGTCAGCCCAGGAAGTGGTCCCTGGGGAAGCCACACACAACCAACCTGGGGCTCACCGCGTGGTACTTAAAACGGTGATGCCACCGCTCTCACACGCTTAGGCTGCTTCTTATGTCCTCGCTGTCACAGGGCTTGATGGACCTGGTGCAGGGCGGCTGCTTCCGGGCTCCCCTTGGGGACGCGGGGCCTTGCTGGGTCAGGGTGCCAGCTTCTCGAGGTGTGACGCGCTGGCTAATGATTAGGGACACCATCATCTTGATTAGTTAGTGCCAATGGCCCGCGTCCAGCCAGCAGTGGGAGGGTTCCAGCAGCACCCCTTGGAGAGGGCCACAGCGTCAGCCGTTCACGCAGCACGCGTCCAACAGGACCTGCCAGGGCCACCGTAAACTCACTTCACCCCCAACGGGTTGGTCTCGTCCGAGTCCCAGGGCGTGAGCCACCTGGGAGGGCTCCAGCCAGAAGCCAACAGGGCAGCACCTGGACCCAGGACTGTCCGACTCCTGCTGCCGTGGGAGGAGGGGATCTCCGTGGTCCCCAGAGCCTGGGACGGAGCGGGAAGACCTGGCAGGATTGACTGGTGGTGCCTGCCAGGCTGGGGGCACCGCAGCCCCAGCCCCAGCGGCTGCCTCACCTGAGGCCCAAGGTGAGCTGGCGACCCACAGGATCACACAGGACCCCAGCCAGATGCCTTGCCGGCCCCACCCGGGGCAAGGACTCAGCCTGGGGTGGCTCTGCCGGTCCCCAGCGTCACACTGGGGAGGACATGCTCCGAGCATCTGGTGGGCTGAGGCCAGGGCTGCCGCTCAGAAGCATCCCCAGAGCACAGGATGGCCCTGGGGGACACCAGCCCAGACCCAGGTGCCCAGGCAGAGAGGAAGCCCTGCTCAGAAGAGGCGCCAGTCACCGCCCGCCGCAGGCCCAGCGCCCTGTGCTCACGGCTCCAGCCGAGGGCCTCCTCGCAGAAGCGCCCTGCACTTGACACAGCCCGTAGCCCGTCCCCCGTCCCCTGTCCCAGCCACAGCACGCACTCTCTCTGCCCATGGGGGCAGAGATCCCTCCTCAGATTGAGAGACCTCCCTGTGGGCCCCATAAAGGAGAGTCCGGCCACCACCCCACACTGGCCCTCCCCTGACCCCTCCACAGCCGACATGGCTGCTGGCACAGACTCAATGACATGCCAGCATGCCCCCCTGGCACAGGGTGGCCTGGGACTGGCACAGAGCTGGTGCTCAGGAAAGGTGGGTTTGCTGAGGAAGGGAGGCTGGAGGCGGCCTCAGGAGTTGGCAGCCCAGGATGGGGGTGCCACCAGAGCACACCCGGCATCCTCCAACACCCATTAGTGTCCCTAACGTGCTTGGCCTTCGCCAGGCGCAGGAACTTCTCTGAGTGGTGTGGTTTCTGTTAAGAGAAGGCCTCACTGTGTACTCCAGGCCAGCCTCAAACTCCTGGGCTCAAGTGATCCTCCTGCCTCAGCCTCCCCAACAGCTGGGACCACGGGTGCAGGCCAGGGACCAGCTGCTCCCTGCAGCCTTTAATCCTGAGTCAACTCCTGGAAAGAGGCGCACGCAAGACTCTGCCCATTTTACAGAGCAGGGCACTGAGGCTCTGCCCAGGAAGGACACCAAGCCACTGAGAGGCGGAGTGGGTCTTGAATCCAGGCAGCAAGTCCCAGCCCGGCCCTGCATGGGCAAGTCGCTGGGCCACAGACCGCAGCACCTAGAAACAGGCAGCAGCTGCCTTGTGGGGTTCCCCCGGGAGCAGCCATCTGTCTGGACCCCGTGGCCACAGTCCTGGGAGGATAGATCTCTCCTAGGAAGAGGCCTTGGAGTCACTCTGAGACCAACACTGGCAACCTGATCTGCCAGGGACACCGCCTGTTTGCCCCCAAGGACACCCCAGTCTCAGCTGGGGTGACCTCACTAGACATATGGCGAAACCTGAGAGGACCAGGGGACAGGCTGGGAGTGGCCCTAGCCTATGGCAAGGACAAAGGCAGGCAGGGATGCATCCCAAGGACCCCAGCCCAATGTGTGCCTAGTGGCCAGGGTCCAGGCCAGCGGACCTGGAGCAGCAAGCACACACCATGGCCAGCCACGGCCACCTGGGATGGTCACCCCACAGGCAGCGCCAGCAGACCCCGCCGGCCTGCACCAGGACGGCTTCCCGGCCGCGAGGACACCAAGGGCTCAGAGCTGGGGGGAGACGCTCCAGGTGCAGGCCCAGGTCAGGGGGCGGCTGAGGGACCCGCACCCCAGGGCACAGAGCGTTCCTCCTGGGATGCGTCTGTGGGTTCTCCGCAGACACCCGGATCCCCCAGCTCTCCCGGAGGCCTCGCGCTCCCTTCTCCAGGGCCAGGAGGCCCCAGGAGTCCTCTTCTGTGTGGTGCCGGAGACGTCACCAAGCCAACACCCCACCACCCAGCCTCGCCCCACCCTGGGGCACTGTGTCCTCTCAGGAAGCAGGATGTGAGCCTGACCGGGGCCAGAGGGTTCAAATCCTGCCCCTACCATCCACGGCTGTGTGACCCAGACAAGGAGCACCACCTCTCTGTGCCTCAGCTGTGGGCGCGACGGACAATCCAAGTATTGGGGCCCCGGTGAGGCCGGAAGGAAATACCGCGGGCGAAACATGGAGCCCAGCTCTAAGGCCAGCTCTGCTGCAGCCTGGTCTCCCGGGACGTGGGGGCCAGGTGAGCGCGCAGACACCCCCACACAGGGCAGAACTCCGACTGGGGCCTGGAACATGGTGGGTCCGCAGGAAAGTCAGCGACTGTCACGTCCACGGTCCCCACGTGGGACAGGCCTGCTGAGCCCGGCCAGTGCAGCCCCCAGTACCAGTGCTGCCCGTAAAACGCTCTCCTGGGGCTCCAGCACCACCCCGAGGGGAGGGAGGGGCACAGGCACTGTGGACCGCAGCGGGCCCACCTGCACACCAGGATGGCCATGTGCCTCACCCCGCACGCCCGCACCCCACCCGCGACGCCCACTCCCAACCACGCGACCTCAAAGGAGCCGGCCTCACTGGGTCAACTTCCTCTTCTGCAAAGCGGGAAGCTGCTGAGGTTTGAGCAAGACGGCGCGGGCAAGGCCTCTGCCCCAGGCTTCCGGGGGACGCCAGGGTCTGGGCGGGGAGGCGCCCTGGGCGACCAAGGAGACACTGTTGTTCAGGGTCATCTTCCGGGATGAGAAGGGCCTCTCCAGGGTCAGGGATGGTCAGGAAAAGCCCGGCGGAGAAGCAGGCATTTGAGCAGACAGGATGGAAGTGACCCAGCAGTTCCGCGGGTGTCTGAGGACATGGCCAGTGCAAAGGCCCACCCTTCCTGGCCAGTCCTCCACAGCTCGCCTGTCCCTGCCCACTGCTCTCCACTGCGAAGCCCTGATGGACCTGGGTTCAGTTACCACACGGTTATCCATCAAACCCACCCAATGTCACCTCCAGAAAGGCTTGTCCACCTAGGTCACTGTGGTGTCCCAAAACCTGAGATTAAGCCCTCCATAAACGTGTCTGAGTAACTGATGAGCCATCTGCACGGACCACCTCTACCCCAGCCCCTTCTAGGCCCAGGCCCGCCCCATCCCCACCCCAGAGGAAGGTGGCGCAAAGCCCCAGCTGCTGCAACCTGCTGGGGAGGTGTGACACCACAGAGGCAGGGGACACGCCCAGGAGGCCCCAGGGGAACTAGGTGCTCCTCCCCACAGGCCTGCACCCCAGGGCTGGGCCCTGCAGCCTGCCCTGCACCCACCGCCACCGGCTCTGGGCCACCTCACCCTGGCCTGCTCAGCGCCCTGCAGGGGGTCTGCCAAGGCTCCAGCCAGGGCGGAATTTCAGACCCCAACTCCCCACTGCTTCTGAGAAAAGTGACCAGGGGCCTCAAGTGTCCCCAGGGCTACAGGCGGCTGGAGCGCAGGGTGTCTCCTGATCTCGGGCCCAGCGGGCTTCACCTGCTCCATGCAGGGCCTCTGGCGGGAGGCCAGACAAGGGACCCAGGGAGCCCGCTGCGTCCTCCGCCCAGGGCAGACATCACTGATGGAGCGCAGATGTTGCTCCTGCGCTCTGTCAGCGGCACCACCACCTGGGCTCACATCGGCCTACTCGACCCGACCTCTGCCGTCCTGGGGACCCCTCAGTTTCCTCTTCTTGTCACTCCTAGAGAACAGGCTCGTCAGGGTGTGTAGCAGGGGACCTCCACCAGGGTGCCTTGAGCCTCTGCTGAGGGCGGCCCTCTGTCCCCCTGGCTTCCCCCACGGAGATACCCACAGCCCTCCTCCCTCTGGCTCTGATGGCCAAAATGCCTCCAGGCATTGCCCAATGTCCCCCCAGCTGAGAGCCACTGCATTGTGGCTCCGTCAGGAAAGTGACCAGAGCCAAGTATTTGGGGTCTCAGGGTGGCCCCGACTACTTTCTCTAGGAAATGAGGACTCAGAAAGGCACCAACTGCTGATGGGTCTGGAGGCCCTTATGGGGTGACAGGCGCGTCCTCAGGTTGGTGACTGTGATAACCCCAAGACCTCCGCCCTGCTCTCAGTGTCCCTGCGCCACCAGGCCTGCAGGTGGGGCCTGGAGCAAAGGCCTGAAGTGACCAGATGGGCGGCTGGGAACAGCCACTTCGGGTGGTATTTCCCGCCTGAAGTCTGGGACAAAGGGGACCAGTCACCGGCCCCAGGATGCAGGGCGGGGAGGATGGCTGGGGCCCTGGGGTCCCCTGCAGTCTGACAGGACAATGGCTGGAATGTGGTGTCCCCTCTGGGGGCTGACATTTGACAGCTGAAGACAATGACTTTCAAGAGGTTTTGTTTCCTGTCCAGAGTTTTTTTTAATCTCCCCAAACAATCGTCCCTGGCTGCTACCTCCTTCCCAGTCCAGTCCCCCTCCTCCCAGTCCCCCTCGGCCTGCAGAGGGTCCTGTTTGCAGAGCCGGAAAAACAATGCACAAAAGTGAGAGAATGCAAAAATAGTGGCCTCGAGGAACAGGACGGGCTGGGTGGCCTGCAGGGCAGTCTCCTGGGGTCATTCTCCCAGTGCCTGGGCAGGCCCAGGAGGGGACAGGCCGATGGCGGCCGGACCCAGGAGTCCCAGGAGCAGAGTGCCACCCTGGCTCAGCTGCAGGGAGCGTCTGTAATGTTCCCACTGCTTCCCACGCACTGCCTCATCCCAGGCAGCCCTACCCTCTTTACAGAAAAGAAGACACAGGTTCTCAGTGGACACCGTGAGGGCACACATGTGGGATCTGGGCCAACGGAGTCCAGGTGCTGACCTTCTGCCACTCTGGCCCAGTCTTGTGCTCTGGGCTTCCCTGACCTCCTGCTCACTTCCCACTCATGGTGGGGCCACATCATTAAGTCATCTCCCCACAGAGCCAAAAAGGCAGGTACCTTTGTCCCCAGAGTCCAGCCCAGGCCTGGCCCTCTGGGCCCAGGAGAAGGAGACCTGGCAGGAAAGTGGCAGAGTCGGTGACACCTCAGGCTCTCAGAGAGGTCCAGGGAGCCTTGACCACTGCCGTAGGCCGAGTGAAGGGCCAAGGACGCCCCACAGATGCCCACACGCTGATCTACGACACCTATCAGGTGTCCCCTTACAGCAAGAGGGACTGTGCAGACGGTGACAGTCATGAAGTGGGAGGTTCTCCTGCATTACCCAGGTGGGCCCAAGGTCACGGCAAGGACCCTTGTGAATCAGAGGAGGGGGCCGGAAAGCAAGGGTCAGAGTGCGTGGAAGGCACGGGCTGCTGGCCGGAGCACGGGCAACCCTGAGTCCAGGAGCGCGGTGCTGCAGTCTGGCTGGGCACCATTCACAAGCCACTTGTCAAGCAGAAACGAACTTTATTTTTAGAACACACACACCGCACCACACAGCTCCTCAGGAAAAACCCTCAGAGCCCAACTGCCACCACGGCTTCCCACAAGCCTCTCAACCCCCCCACTCCTCCTGCTCTTGAGGCCAATTGGCTGGGTCGCATGGGTGGAGCCAAAAGAGTCCCCCAATGAGCAGCTCCGTGGTCTGAAAGGGCGGGGAAACAGCCCAATGAGCATCACCGCAGAGGAGCCAATCAGCTGGCAGCTGGAAGTTTGCTGGGGCCGCTGAGAGCCAATCATTGGCTGGCAGCTGGATGTTTGCTGGGGCCCCTTCGGCTGTGGCTCTCAACAGCGCGGCCTCCAGGAGCTGCGAGGGCAGGGGATTCGGCCCGGCCCCCTCGGCAACTGGATTCGGATCCCTGAGTCCCGACTCCAGAGCTGTAAGGTGACCGATCTGTATGGTTCAAGGACACCGAGTTGGCAGCGACTTGTCACAGCCACCATGGGAAGGCCAGGCACTGTCCAGATGGCGAGGAGCCTCCATCCCCTCCATGTCACCACGGCAGACGCCTCCCAGCCCCGCGGGGTCACGGCCAGGCCTCACCTGCACCGGCAAGGGCAGACGGCCCGCTTACAGGTGGACGGCCAGGGGGGCGGCCACGGAGGATGGATGGCCAGGGAGGACGGCGAGGGTGGATGGTCAGGGAGGACGGCGAGGGTGGATGGCCAGGGAGGAGGGCCAGGGTGGATGGCCAGGGAGGACGGCGAGGGTGGATGGCCAGGGAGGAGGGCCAGGGTGGATGGTCAGGGAGGAGGGCCAGGGTGGATGGTCAGGGAGGACAGCCAGGGTTGTCAGGGCAGGTGGCCAGGGTGGGTGATGGTCAGGGTAGACAGGGCGTGGAGAGCCAGGGAGGACAGCGAGGGTGGACGGCCAGGGTGGATGGTCAGGGTGGATGGATGGTCAGGGTGGAGGATCAGGGGGTACACTATCAGGATGGACGGTCAATGGGTGGACAATCAGGGTGCCCGGCCAGGGAGTATGGCCAGGGAGGATGGCCAGGGTGGGCGGCGGAGCACGAGTCATTACCATAACGATGTGGCCACACGAAGCGCCCTGTGCTGCCGGTCAGCTCGTTCCCTGAGCCTGGCAGGTAGGAAACTCCTAGTGAGTGGGGACAGGGTGGGACAGAGCTCAGACGGAGTGAGGACACAGAGCCCGGGACCAGCCAAGGGCTTGCCGCATGCCAATGCCAGGGTATCGAGGAGGGGACTGCTCGGGTCCCCGACCCACAGATAGGGAAGCGTCCCTGAGGGCAGAGTCACATGCTCAAGTCACCTCTGCAGGGAGGGAGGACGGAGCCCAGAGGCAAGACCGTGGCAAGACCCCGTGTCCCCCTGGGCTCGGAAGAGGGGAAACTAGCTGCAGGGAGGACCGCAGGCCAGACACCAGGACACTCCAGCGACCAGTATCAAGGCGCGTGGGGTCACCCATGGCCTCGTCACGGCCCACGCGCAGCCCCCACTGCCCTGAAAGAACCTGAACACCTGCAGGACCAACTCGGGAAGGAGGGACAGCCGGACGGATGGACGGAGGACTCCACGGCTCCTACACCCTTCTCCCGCCCCAACAGCTCTAACTTGACCTTGACTCGAGGGGCCCACCACGGCCATCCCCCCACTGTCACCTCAGCGCTCAGTCAGGAACTTGCTCTTGTCGGTCACCTCATCCCAGCCACAGCCCCAGAGCTCAGCACCACGGAGCCCCCGTTCCTACCCTCAAATGAGCAGGTGACAGGAGGGGAGGGGCCAGAGGGGACAGGAGGGGAGGGGAAGGAGGGGACGGGAGGGGAGGGGAGCAGGAGCAGGGACCATGGAACAGGGCCACTGGAGGATCACAGGGACCCCCAGCCGTGATGCACAGCAGCTGGGCATCTGGGGCGCCCTGGGCCTCCATTTCCCCGGCTGTCCACCGCTCAGAGCTTTCCACCCTGGTCCCAAACACGGCCCTGGGACCCTGGAAGCCACTGCATGCCCCACCGTCTGTCCCTCTCTGCAGAACGGAGGAGGGGAGCCCCACGGAGCAGCCCTCCAGGCTTCGTGACCACGGAGGCCCCCCACCCCCCACCCCCGGCCCAGACCGATGGTGCGAGTCCTCTCCCAGGACCACCCGCCTGCTCGAGGTCCCTGAAAGCCGTCTGCTATGGGAACGTCATGGCCCTCGTGAGCGCCAGCTGCCCGCGGCCCCCCTCGGCTGTCTGTCTGGCTGCCGTCTGTGGCGGAGGGGTTCAGGCCAGAGCGCATTCTTAAAGTCACAAATGCCCATCGCTGGGAGAACGGATGAACGGATTCTGGAGTTCCCCAGAGAGGCTGGGGACACAGGTGGCATTGCACCACCTCACCGGAGGAGGAAGGTGAGGCGGTGGGGCAGAAGGTGGGGTTCCACCACCACCAGGTTCCAGAATCCCAAGGCTGCCCTCGGAGGTCAGGGCCAGGCACCGTCTGGGGGCTACAGCGGCTGTGACAGAGCCTCACCTGGGCAACGCATGGGCAAGGTTCACGGGCCGTCCCCTAGAGTAGCTCCCCTGAAGTACAGAACTGCACCAGAAACAGCATCACAAAAGCACTTTTTTCGATAAAGCTATGACCTAAAAGGGACTGTCCCCTGCCCCTGGCTCATTCACCTCCCCAGGCAGGATCAGCTCCGCTGAGGCCTGTGGCCAGCGCGGCCCTCGGCCTGGGCTCACCCCACCCACCCTTCCTGCCTCACACCCGGGAGACCTGGCTCCTGGGGCCTGTTGCCAAGAGACAGCTGCCCCCCCCCCACACCCCCAGGTCGAAGCGAGGCCAAGGACAGCGTCAGCTCTGGCTCTGAAGCAAACAGGAAAGAGGTCGGGTTGGCACGGGGGGCAGCCCAGGGCCCCTCCAGGGCTGACGGTGTCCCCACCCCCACAGGCACAAGGACTTTACAGGCTTCACTCTGCAGCTGCTGATGGGCAAGGCCAGGAGTCCCAGTGCAGCCAGGTGGGGACAGGCCCCGGACACCAAGAGCAAAGTCACTGCATGTCACCTCCCTGCTTAAAACCCCAGCAGTGGCTGCCACTGTCAGCAAAAGCCACACTTGCCACCGCAGCCTGGGAAGCCCTGCCTGGCCTCACCTCCCCCTCCCACACCGGCCCCTGGATGGCCTGGGACACCCCGCAGCTTCTGCCACACAGCCCTGTCCCCTGCCCATTCCCAGGCCGCACGCTAGGTCTCGCTCAGGCACCAGCTCCTCAGTGAGGCCCTGAGGAGGGGTCCTCCCTGCACCCAGACCCCCCACCTGGCTACTTTTTTTGTCCAAAGTGCAAATCACCCACCAACATCAGAATGTTTCCTTCCTGGACGTCTTTACTACCTGTCTCCATCATAAACCCCACGAGGGAGGGACCCCGCCTGTCTCCTGCTGCATCCTCAACACAGAAGGTGCTCAGCGCATCAGGAGGCGGCCCAGGGCGGCCAGCCCAAGGTCCATCACAGAACCCGCTTTCTTATACAGCTGTCTGCGTCACTTCCACTTCTGCTGTGACTGTGTTATCTTTACGATTTAGAAAACCCAGTGACGAGGTGGCCCTAAAAGCCAGGTGTGGCCCACCCCAGGTCAACAGGTCTGATGACCAAGAAGTGGCCCTGAGAATCAGTCGGGGAGATTCTCAGAAACCCTCTGCCCGGGAGGCGCACCAGGGAAGGCCAATTGACTCCAGAGGCCAGCCACAAAGGCCTCGAGGACACCCAGAGCTCAGGCTGGAGCAGGTGGCCAGGGGCAGCTGCTCAGAGAGGATGGAAGGATCCCGGGGTGGTCGTGACCAAAAAGCAGAAAGGGCCAAAGGAAGGAGTTGGCGGCCCCAGCAGCACAAGCCTCACGCTCCTCAGGTCACCATGCGCAACCTCTGCCCGGGACCAGCGGGGCACCCGGTGAGGCACCGGCCCCTGCCCGCCCTCAGAGGCCTGGCTGGGCAGCGGGAAAGCCCGAGTGCACATTTTCAGGTGCTGTCCATGTTGGTGGCCAGCGGGGCCCTGGTCTAGGAGGTGGCGGTGATCCTGACCTGGCTGGGTAGGAGAACTGCCCGTAACCACGAAAATTAACACAATGACCACAAAAAAACCCGAAAACACGCCCCGTAGCGCCACTGTGCACGTTCTGCTGTCCTGCGCAGCTGCAGGGACAGCCGCATGGAACTTGGAGTGTCACCCTCCTCTGGCCCGCAGTGGCTGAGGAAGAGGGCGGGTACACACACCTCCCCACTGCCCCATCTCAGGACCCTTGGGACGTTCCCAGCTTCAGACCCTCACTCGCAGGCTCCCGTGAACACCCTGGGACACCAGGTGCCTGGAGTTCCCCCCACCCCCCGCCCCGTGCTCGGGAATTTTTTTAGACTCATCTTGAGAAATGGGGTCCCGGGGGTGTCCAGAGGGCCAGTGGTGCTCTCTCTGCTAAATGTCTCTCCAGTGGGCTGGCACCAACTCACTGCCCTAAAATGATGCCACAGGTGACAGGTCTGTGCCTTCAGGTGGCACAGCTCCAGGGCACAGAGGAGGAGGCTGAGGCGGCAGCAAACTGCCCAAGGCTGGTGCTGCCCAGGAGCTGCCCTGCAGTGCTGTTGAAAGCACTTTGTGGGCGAGAGCAGCGGCAGGCCACCAGCGCTCACAAGGCTGCCACCTGCACCCGGCTGCCCTATGAAGATGACCCTTCCAACCACCCTCTGACAGGACTGGTCCCAGGAGGCAGGGCCAAGCTTCCTGGTGGCCCAGGTACAGCCAGGCAGGGGGTTCGCACCCAGCATGGGAAGGGGGTCATCAGCCCACACCTACAGCAGGAGCCGCGCCCGGCAATGAGACCTGCTTGCTGTGACTTCAGTGACACACTGTGACTTCAGTGACACGCACCTCGGCCACACAGACCCTTCCTGCAGGAGGGATCCCCCAGCCCGGGGGCCCCGGGTCAAGACCTCAGAAGTGCAGCAGAGCATGGGGACCAGGCAGAGGTGACAGTCTGCAGGCACATGGGCAGCAGTGCCCAGGACACACCCAGGGTCCCAAATATCACCCCACCACCAGCCGCAGGACACGGACCGGCTCAGAACCAATGTCCAGCTCCCCCACCCCACCCCCCGGAACTTCCCACCACATCAAGCCGGGGAGGAAGCCGGCGACCAGCAGGAGGAATGTGACAGCGCAGAAATCACGTCACTACGTCGTGTCTGCAGCGAAAAGAAGAGGGGGCAGCGCTCGGAGCAGCCGTCTGGAGAAGTCACTCGGGCCTACCCGGTGGCCACAGGCAAGTCGCCAACCACACCAACCTCAGCTTTACTCGTCTGTGAGAGGGGCAAGGTGGCAGGTGCCCAGGGCCACCATGAAGATGGGGACAGAAGTCAGAAAGCCCTCACTAGCCCAGGCCCAGCGGGCAGCAGGCGCTCAGCAAACCCCCTGACGACACCAAGTTCAAGTCTATCATCCTGGCTCTGACTACCACGTCCTATCAGAGCCTCCTTCAGCTAAGCTGGTCCTGCCCAATGGCCTGGAAGTGCCACATACCCACCCACTAAGCACACAATGCACCCACAGTGTGTCCGCAGAGGCAAGAACCTTCCCTGGGCAGAGCCTTCGTGCGCCTTCTCCCCACATGCACTTGCGGCATGATGGCCAAGACCTGGTGAAGGGGCATAAGCCAAGTGGACAGGGGGGACACAGTTCCAGGCAGAGGGAACAGCATGCAAAGGCTCAGAGGCCAGAGCAGATAAGCAGCAAGGACAGGGCTGAGTCAGAGGGAGCCAGAGGGCAGCGGAGGGAATGAAGCCAGGAGCCAAGCAGGAGCCCCAGGGCAGTCCTGTGGGGCACCTGGGGCCTTCGCTTGCCCCTGAGCAAGGTGAAAACCACAGGCTCCAGTCCAGGTGGGGGACAAGATGTGACTTGGTTCTAACAGACGCTCTGGCGTGTGGAGGGTGGACTGAAGAGGGCGAGCCAGGGCCCATGTGGACCCCGGGGCCTGGGCGGGGTGGAAAAGTGGGCGGACACTCAACTGCCCTGGGGCCGAGCCCAGGGGACCTGCAGACAGATGGGAGGGATGCGACTCCCGGGTTCTACCTGCGACACTGGCGGACAAGAGTCACTTTCACTGAGACAGGAAAGGCTGTAGTTTGTGTGACGGAGTAGAGTGAGCGTTCAATCTGGGACATTTTGAGTCTCTGCCCTCACGCCAGCCATCCACGAGGAAGACAGACCATCAGTCAGCATGTCCTTCCGCTGTGACCAAGCGGGCGCTAGGAAGGTCTGGGCAAGGAACCCAGGAGGGGCATTCAGGGCAGGCTGCCTGGCCGGGCCCCAGGAGCAGAGCCGGGCTGGGGAGGGGCGAGAGCGGCTGCCTCTCCTGCTCCCCTTCCCCCCTCGCACCCACAGCCCAAGCCCGAGAATGGAGGCAGCCTGGCTCTGAGGCCCGAGCTCTGGGGTGGCACAGAGCTGGGTTCAGAGCCCAGAGCTGCCTCTTCTTGTGAGCTGGTCTTCCCGCGACAGAGGCTGCTTAGACGGCTTGGGGTGAGCAGAGCCTGCACACCCGGGAGCGGTGCCCACCGCCTCCCCAGCCCCAGGGAGAAGCTGCCTTGTGGGAAAGCTGAGCAGGGCTCCGACCACAGGCCAGACCCGGCCTCCAGGGCCCGCTCCTGGCCACCCTGCCCAGGGCACAGCAGCCTGCGGGGACTTTCCACAGGTCCAAAACAGGAACCGAGTGGACGTGCACAGCCTCAGGGCTGCACCGAGGGTGTTTTTCCACAGGGAGGCCGAGCACAGTGCTGTGGCTGTTCAGAGTGGCCACTGCCCGCTGCCAAGAGAAGCGGGGCTGCGAGTACCCAGAGCCGCCACAGCCCCGTGCAGGCCCTGCCCACCCGCCAGGGCGTCCTCAGCGGCTGCTAGGGCCAGGCCCCGGTCTAGGCCCTGGGGAAACAACTGGAAGGAGGCGGCCACTCTCTAGAGGCCAGGCAATGGATGGGGACAGCAGTTAACAGAAACCTGTGGCTAAGTGTCCTGAAGAAAATCAAGCAGGACAGGCAGGCGGCGGGCGGGTGCTGTTTTGAAGCAGTGGCCTCTGCAGGAAAGGCCTCCGATGAGGGACAACCAGAGGTCCAGGGAGGAGGTGAGCCGCGGGCAGCAGAGCGAGCCAGCCAGGCAGGGGGAGCCGTGCACAGTGAGGACACGGCTGGGGCGGAGCAAGGACTGGACGAGGCGGCAGGAGTGGGGACAGGCGTGGGACTCTGCAGAAGGGAACGCCGAGGCCAGGCCAGTTGGCAGGAAGGGGGTGGGAAGGGCCCGAGGAAGCAGGGCTGGGCATCCGACAGCTGCCCGGGGGTGCAGCCCTGTCCCCAGGGCGGTACCGAGGACACTACCCAGGACCCGGCCTCCCTTCTGCCCGCCGCCAAGCCTTATTTGTGCCCATATGTAAAATGGAGATGAAGGTCCCGCCCAGCTCCAGGAAGGGGGAATGAGGAGGAATCGGGAGTGCGGCCAGAGGCTGGGCCATCCCGGACCCCAGGGCTGTCCGCTCAGCAACCTCCCAGGTCCCACGGTCACCACAACAGACGCCGCAGCCCCCAGAGACCTAGACCCTCCGGCAGCCCCAAACAGGCTCTTGGGAACTAAGGTGTCCCAGGGGGTGGTTCCTGGCAACCAGCCGCCTGCCTAGCAACAGTTGATGGGATGGCAGCTGGGCTCCACGGCAACCAGCCGCTGGGGCCCAAGGCCGAGCACCACTTGCGGGGTGGGCTCCCAGGCGCCTCTCTGAGCTGCATGACTCACCAGCTCGGAACACCCAGCAGGCTCCTGCATCCAGGGTCCAGCTTGCAGGGCCACAGGCCGGGCCCAGCCAGCACCAGCCCAGGTGGGCACTGCGCTCTGCTGACCCCTAACTCTCCGCTCTGGAAGGAGGCAATGGCGGCCTGGAAGGGACGTGAAAGGGCAGTGTCCACACTGGAACCTCGCCGAGCACAGCAGAGGCAAGCAGGGAGCATGCGTCCGCACCTGGTCCTCCCACAGTCCCCGAGTGGTGGCCTTATTAGTGCGGGACTCTGGGATTTTTAAATGAAATACCCAGATGTGAACGTCTAGACCAGCACAGCGGTGAGCACATGTGAACTGGCAGTGGTGCATTTCCAGGGGCTTCCAGCAGCAACGGGAGCACCAGGCGTCCAGATCTTGGTTTCTAAATGCCATCCCCCAATAGCGAGGACCAGGCTCCCAGGGGGACTGGCGGGTTCTCAGGCTGGAGCACGGAAAGTACAACTGAGCCTGGAACATCTTGTGGTGCCAGCAAGTAAAGCAAAGAGTGGCCAGAGGACAGAGAAGGAAGAAGGAGACTCCAGGGGGACGGGTCAGAAAGGGCCAGCGGGAAGGACTCCCTCAGGGCCAGTGGGGGGACGACCTGAACAATAAGATAAATAGCCATGCGGCTGAGGCACCAGGCAGGCAGCAGTGTGCAGACCGCGGAGGGCCCAGCCGAGGGCTGTGTCCAGTAAGAGGCGGGGAGGGCACCCAGGAAGGCAGGGGTCTCCCAGCAGACGGGGGACCCAGGGCGACTCCACTGAGCCAGCGTAGGGTGGAGGGAGGGAGGAAGAGCAGGGAGGGCCGGGCTCAGGGCAGAAGTGACGACGCGGGCCTGGCCCTACTCAGTTTGAGAGGTCACTAGATATCCAGGTGGCGTGGCAAGGCAAGGTGGCGTGGCCATAAGTGCGAAGTCCAGAGGAGGACGTGCCAGATGCGCTCGCGAGATGGTGGAGAACCACAGAGGTCCCTCCCCTACACAGCCAAAGTCAGGGCCAGGAGGTGGCAGAGAACGGGCCTAGCTACTGAGCCAGGCAAGGGACAGCAGGGAGCCCCAAGTCCCAAGAGCAGGACTTAACTGTGAGAACGGCCTCTACCATCTGCAGCGTCCTCCAGAGGTGCATCCTGAACACCCCACCCCTCACCAAGTCCCCTCAAAACTGGCCAGCCTCTTGTAATGTCACCTGGAGGATCCCCACACAGCCTGCCCTGTGAGCATCTCCCCAACAGTGCACTCATGATCCCCCAAGACCCAACGCTGAATACCACCCGAGCCACAAAAGATCAAAATCCCTAAAGTCGAACTCAGAGAGCTGAAGCCCACAAACGGGAAAGCCCCAGGGAAGAATGGCTGTGTAGGGGGGAGGGAGTGGGGCTGCGGACGGGGTCACCTGCAGGCAGGGTGGTTGCCCCAACCCCATCACCACCCCATCCACATGACACCTTCTACACCAGAGGCCCAGCAGCTGCAGAATTCCCCGAGGGTGGGCTCATTCAGGGCTGCAGGGCTTCTGGTGAGGGTCCGAGTGTGGAGGGAGACAGGCTCCACAGAGCTTCCCAGACCTACCACAGACGCCCGACAGCTGTCCCACTGGGGCTAGTGGACGGCACCTTGAAAACCGTCTGCACCATTTTTTATGAAATATAAGCAATTCATGCCGCAGCTGGCTTTGCAAGTTCTAGAACTTACAGCTCACTTTTGCATTCATGACTGGAAGAAAGCAAAGCACTTCACAAAGGCTTGTCTGGAGCCGTGGTGGGCTGTGTAGACGAGAATGGATCTCAGTTGAACCCCCAAACCATAAAGACAGATCTGGAATTCAGTGTGACCAAGGTTCCAAAAGTGGATTTCAAGGCATTATCAATAAAGTGGGCTTTTTTCATTTTTCCATTCTGCCCAGTGCATTTGGCAAGAACTTGAGACACGTGGACTGGCCACAGCGTGCAGCGGCGACTCCAGTTTAGAACGGTGTCTTCTGCCTGCCTTCCAGCTCCTTCCAGCTGATGAAATTCCAGGAGCTTTAAGGGGTTAAACCACACTTTCCTGAGGAAGCCGGGGCATTGGTGACGGGCAGGAGATGACCACGTGCAGTTAGGAGAAGGAGACCCCGGGACAGCGGTGCCACCCTCAGCCCCCAGGAGCCTCAGGGTGGTCCTAGGAGACAGCACTGAACGCTGAGCTACTGGCTCCCGCAGGCTCGGTCCCGGGTCCCACAGCTACGCTGCGTACACCCAGCACCCCGACCCCTTCCCCGGAACCAGCTTCCCCTCCTTCCACCTCCCAGGAAGCCTTTCTTCCGGTTGGGGGATGGGGCTTTCAGGACTCCAACATCACAGGTTGTAATTTCTAAGGATGATCATTTTCTTTCACATTTTTTATTGGTGCATCATGGTCACACCCAAGGATGGGACGTGTCCTTACCTATGCGGACATGCACACCATGTAAGGTCAAGTGGCCAATGTCACTCCCCAGCCCCAGCTGTCCCCTCCCTCCCTTCTGCTCACTCCCTTTCCTCCTCTGACCTCTCTGAACTTCAGGAGACACCCCCCACCTTTCTTCTCCTTTTTCCTCTCTAGTTTCCACACAGGAGAGAAAACACACGACCTTTGACCTTCTGAGTTTGGGTCATTTTGCTTAACATAATGTTCCCAAGTTCCATCCATTTTCCTGCAAATGCCACAATTTCATTTTCTTGGTGGCTGAATCGAACTCCAGGGTGTAAGTGCCACACTTTCTTTATCCGTTCATCCACTGACGGACCTGGGCTGTCCCTGGTGTGGCTGTTGTGAGTTGTGCTGCTGTGAGCGTAGGCATGTGTGTCCCCGAAGTGAGAGGACTGCAATTCTTCAGGTTCAAGACTGAGGAGTGGAGTGGCCGAGCCATGTGGTGGCTTCGGGCCTGGTCTCGAGGCGTCTCTGGTCTCCTCCCCATGGTGGCTGTGCTAATTCACAGTCCCCCCAACAGTGTGCGAGGGCTCCTCTTCCCCCAGAGCCTCTTGGGCGTTTGTCATCGTCGGTCCTCTTGGTAACGCCACTCTGCCTGGGGTGAGACGGCATCCGAGTGTGGTTCTGGATACTTTATTCCCTCGGGTGGTGCCAGGGCGCAAAGCCCGGCCCATAGGCGCCCGGCCAGCGCTCCACCCCGCGCTGCAGCCCGCCCCAGGGGAGCTGTGATTTGAGTTTCCCTCATTTCAGATATTTGTGGGCCCCTTGTATCGATTCTTCTGAGAAGTGTCTGTTGAATTCACGTGCCCACTGTTAACTGGTTATTTGGTGTTGAGTTTTCTGAGTTCTTTATGTGTCCCGAGATTGACGCGTAGCTGGTGAAGGTTTCCTCCCATTCCTGCCCCCTTGACTGAGCAGAAGCTTTTTAACCCGCTGCCACCCTTGTCAACTCCTGGCCTGATCCTAGCCAGGTCCTCCTGGGCGTCTCGGCCGGCCTCTGGTGGGCGCTGACCTGCCTGTTGTCCTAGGAGCTGCGGTTCCTGGGCACGCCCAGGCCTTTGGTCCATTGGGAGGTGACTTGGGTGCAGGGTGAGGGAAAGGCTCTGGGCCCCCCTTCCACCCGGGGATCCCAGCGTCCCAGCGCTGTCTGTGGAAGAGCCGTCTTATCTCCAACCTATGTTCTGGCTCTGGGAGGAGGCAGGCTGCGGGCGTGCGGCTGTCCCTGTGCCTTCTTCTCGGGTTTTGCGTCCATCGGGCACTCTCTCTGCTGAGCGCTGTGGACGACTCGAGGTCAGGCGCTCGGTGCCTCTGCGTTGCTTTTTTGGCTCAGCCTGGCTTTGGCTCTTCTGGGTCCTTTATTAGGAGGATGACTGCAGAGATTCCTATCTTTGGGGATTTTGACTTTGGGGATGCCAACACTCGGGACCGTGGCATTTGGGGGTGTTTCTGAGTGGCGGCCCAGGCCGTGGAGGAGGCCCGGTGCTCCCCCGGGCAGTCCCAACAGAGGAGAAACAGACAGCAAACGGCCGCAGTGAAACTGCAAGTCCTTCAAAGGACGATGATTTCGTGACATCAATGAAAGTGACGGGGACAGGTGAGGCTGAGGCCAGGAAGCCATGGTGGTCGGACCACTGGCCAGGAGAGAGAAGCTGGGTCAGAGGAGCCAGCTGGGAAGTCCCCAGGAGGTGCTGCGACCACCAAAGAGCAGGCCATGAAAGCCCAAACGACTTCACCGCCACACTGCAGGGCAGCCCTGGTGGTGACCGCGCCACACGCGGCCATTCAGCTTTATCAGAACCGCCCCAACGGAAACTGTCAACTCTAGAAATTCACCAGCACTGCGAGGACGTCCCAGACACAGCTAACACACGAAGAAATTCCACCTATTCTTAGGATTCTGGTTTTCTTCTTCAAGGCAGAGGCCTCATCTGGCCTGTCCCTTGTCCCCAACGCTGCCAGGCCTATCTTCAATGGCTGCTCGGGGCGGGACAAGTTCTGGGGCTGGCCATCTGGAGGGGGAGGATGTCCTGGCCCGGCACACTGCACACTGCTGGGCCCACCTGGGCCAAGGGCCGCCCTCCCCTGGAGGACCCCTTCACTAAGAGCAAAAAGCTGCTCTGCCCTGGGCAAGTGGCCTTTCCCCAGGCCACGGTGGCTCGGCCCAGCTGGCTGGCCTCCTTGGGCACGGGCTCCCAACCTCCCCAAGGCCCCCTCCCCCCCCCAGAGCACGCGGATCAAGCTATCAGCAGAAAACACTCGTGCACGCGCCCAAAACCTGTCCCTTGGTACGCAGGAGCCCCCAGCCTGGGCCAGGCAGTGCAGGTGCAGAAATGGGGAGCGCAGAGCCCCCAGGAGGGACAGGAGGAGGGGTGCGGCAGGAAGCTAAAGCTGGGGTGGGTGGGAGGTGCCACTGAGCGGAGAAGCAGGTGACAGACCTGCCCAGGCATGAGCTGCTCGGAGCCAAGGCAGATCCAGAGGAGGACAGGGGCAGGCAGGGGAGGCCAGGCACTCCGGAAAGCCCTAGGACAGAGGCGTGGGCCCTACCAGGTGCCAGGTAAGTGCTGGACCTGTGGAGGACAAGTAGACATTGACAAAGGAGAGGAGTCTGCAGGGGGGGGGGTCGAGGACAGGGAGGAGAGACGGGCAGGTGGGAAGAGGCGAAAGACAGCAGGGGACCGAGGGAGGGGAGGAGACGGACGGCCAGAGGCCACACTCTGGCCACTGACCCCTGGCCTTCCGGCCCCACTCCCCTCAACCCTCCGCGAAGCTCTCAGAAGCCCATAGCACAGGACGCTGTGACCTTCTGGGGCCCCATTCCCTGGGCCTCCCTGGTGGCCAGAGATGCCCAGCCCAGGCTGCCAGGGAGCTGGGGAGGCCACTCCCGGTCCCTCCTCCGTCACCATGGTGATGGTGCCCCTCTGCCCCGCCCCCTCGGGACAGCGGGAGCATTCTTTCTTTTCTCTTCACCCTGGAAACTGACCCTGACGCTGAGTCTGCTTCCCGGGACCCCAGGGCCACAAGTCACTTATGAATGTGTCAGTGTCACCATCATGTAAGGACGGTTCTAAACGCCCAGTGGTTTTGTTCAAAGGCATCATAAATGGTCCTTTATTTTAAAAGTTTTTTTAAAAGCGGGGGGGGGGGGAGGGCTGATTCACACATCGCACTCACAGGGTGTGAGGGGGCCCGGCCAGAGCTCGCGCCGCCCCTCGGCCCCCCTCAGCCCGCTCCTCTTCCTGCTGCGCCCAGGCGGGAACCTGCCCTGCCCCGCGAGGAGGAGAAAATCATCACCAGATCCGGGAGACGGCAGTCCAGGGAACCCTGAGAAGTCTGGCTGCAAAATGTTTTAAAAAGAAAAGAAAAAGCCTGACAGGGACACCCGGTGACACAGTTTTAAAGTCCAATTTTGAAAAATGAGCCAAACACTCTTTTCCCCAAACATGACGAGTGGCCACCAGATGCTGGGGTCAGGAAATACGGCTGCGGCTGGTTTTATTCTCTTTGTTTTCAAGAAACCTAAAACTTAGGGATGTCACAAGCGCCCAGGCAAAGAAAAAGCAGGAGACCGCCTGTGGTGAGTGACCCTCCCTCGCAGACCGCCACAGGCCCCCGGTGGACGCGCCCAGAACCAGACACCCGCGCTGGCACGGGGCCAGGGAGGACGCACACCAGCCCGGAGGGACCTGGAGTTCCCTGACGTATCTAGAAGGCCGGGAAGTCCACTGCAGGCCGGGAACGTCCATCGTTAGGACGGCATCCACTGCCCAGGGAACAGGCGGGCAGTGTCCCAGAGCCTCCTGCAGGACGCAGGGCAGAGGCCTGGGGATGTGATGTAGCCTGTGGAGTGGGGTCACCCGGGGATGAGTCACGGAAGCAGCCCTCGAGTGTCTTGGAAACGCTCAGCTGCAGGACAGCGCGGACCCCCGCCCGCCCGCGGGCCCTCACTCGGGAAGCTCCTCTCAGAAGCCTGGCACTGGCTGAGATGGCAGCGTCTCACCTTCTCCACCAGCTTCTACGCCCTGTTTGGGCACAAGACGAGGCCAGGTCCTTGCACACAGAGCCCCTAGATCCTCACGGGCCTGAAGCTGGAGTTCCGGCTCCAGAGTGTCCGTCACATGTCCCCTGCTCTTTCGTCAGTGGGATCTGGGTTTGCAGTCACTTCCAGGAAGTCCACCATCCGAGGGTTCAAGAAGACCCTGGCGTTAGGAAGCTGGGAGTCCGGCTACGCCCAGCCCTTCAAATAACCACTTCAGAGCGGAGCAAGTCCTCTCCAGTGTCACAGAAGAGGGCGAATCACAGGAGGCCTAAAGGAAAAGACGGAAACGGGCGCAGCCGGAGTGACAGCAGACAAGACGACCTCAAGACACGGTGCCTCTCCAGAGGCTGAGGCAGGAGGATCACAAACTCAAAGCCAGCCTCAGCGATTCCGTGAGACCTGTCTCTAAATAAAATATAAAAAGGGCTGCGAGTATGGCTCCACCCCGCAGTGCCTCTGGGATCAACCCCTGGCACCCCAAAAACTAAAGAAAAGGGGGAGTGAGGAGGGCGTGGCCTGGGGCAGGGCTAGAGAGGCCCCAACCACACTGTGTGCCCTGCCCTCGCACACCTGGCCGCAGCCTCTGGCCACCAACCTCTCCTGGCACAGGCACCCAGCCCGGGTCCAAATCCCTCAGGAACGGCCTCAAGCTCTCTCCTCCCTGCTACCTCCCTGGTCAGGGCCACCAACCTCTCCACCTGGCCCCCCTGCCCCCTGTGCCTTGTAAATCAAACCCTTTGTGTTCCTCCCCTGCCCTCAACCCCCAACAGCTGCTTCCCAGGCACCCAGGAAAACCCCCACTTCCTCAGCCACCCTGATCCTGTTCAGTGAGGCTCCTGCCGCCTCCCTACTGGCTCACTGCTCCTCACGCCCACCTTGAACTGCAGACTTTTTCTTTTTTTGGAGTATAGAGATTGAATCCAGGGTGCTCTACTGCTGAGCCACATCTTAAGCCCCTTTTTTAGGTCTTATTTTGAGACAAAGTCTAACCTGCAGAGGCTGGCCTCAAACTTGCAATCCTCCTGCCTTGGCCTCTGAGTATCTGACCACAGGCATGCACCACTGCACCCAGAACCTCAGAACCTTTGCACTTGCTATTACTTTTGCCCAAACAACTCTCCATAAAGCCCTGTAGGGCTGCTCCTTCCTATAGCTCAGTAAAAAGGTCACCTTTCTAGAGGCCTCCTCTGACCACCCTGGCTAGCGTGGCTCACCTAGACCATGGCCTATGCCATCCACCGCACCTCTACTTTGGATGTTCGATGCTCGATGTGCGCGTGGGCACCACGCAAGGGGCCCTACAGGTCCACGCAGGCGCTGCCACCGCTGCCCGCAGCCCGGGCCTGGCTGGCCGCACGTGGACATCAACAGTCACCTTCGCGCTGCTCCACGGCATAGGCACACCCGTGCGCTCATGACAGACACTGCCCTCAGCGCCACACATACCCTGCAGGGAGAACCCGTCACCCCTGCTCGGGAGATGGGAACACCGAGGCACAATGGTCAAGTCACCTGCCCAACTCACACTATTGGTGGGACCCCAAAGGATGACGGGAAGGACCCCAAGAAGACCCGTCCTCACTGGGGCCTCCCAAGCCCCACGTCAGTGATGGGCCAGATCCCAACACGACTGGCACAGACGGGGCCAGCAGCCCCCGGGGAAGGTGGGTCCCCAGAGTTTGGAAGTGCATGAAGCCTAGGTCCCCAGCAAGCCACTCTGGGGACAGAGGGAGCAAGCTGGCAGCCCCAGGCCTGGCCACAGACTTGTTTTGTTTGGCCCATGGACTGTGGGTTAAAAATGCGACCGAGCTGCCAATCTGTGAACGTGGGGTGGTCCCACCCAGAAAGCCCTTGTTCCAGCCGCTGGAGGACACGGTGTAAAGGGCAGGAGATCTAGCAGCGCTGCACCAGAGGCACGGAGCTGGGAAGCAGCTGTCCTTTTACCAGGGACACTCGCTGGTGCTCCAGGACACCCGGGGCGTGGGGTTAAGGTCATGGGCTCTGGACCCAGATGGATGGGCTGGCTCAGGTCTGAGCCATCTGCTCACGTGCTCCGGCCCCTCGGCTCCTCATCTGTACAGCAGTGCCACCCCACAGGTCACAGGACACAGGCACCCTAGGTCTGTGCAAAACGTCACACACCAACCATCGCAGCCGCAGGACCACCCCAGCCCACTGTCCACAGACCGCTGGACAACAACAAGTGTGGTCCACCCACACGCTGAAGTACGCTGTGGCCAGGGGAAGGAACGCTATCCTGACACCCGCCAGCACCCGTGACCCTGCAAACACCGCGCTCAGTGGGAGAAGCTGACACAAGAGGCCCCGCCCTGCCCAGCTCCACTCACAGGACGCGTCAATCAGATCCACGGACAGCAGGTGTGTGGCCTGCGGCACAGAGTGGGGTGACTGCCAGGGGTCCAGGGCTTGCCCCTAGGGTGATTAGTAGTGCCAGTCACCCACTCTCATGGACACAGAAGCTTCTAGAGTGGACCCAAGGGCGGTGGATGTCACGTGTGTGAATTATGTCTCAATAAAAATGTCACAACAAGAAGAGGCCCTGGGAGGCGGGTCCTGTGATGCCATCGTGGGGGTGAGAAGCTCCGCGGCTGGAGGGTCGGCTCCCGCGGCCGAGCCATGTTGCAGCAAGGGCCAAGCGGGTGCCGAGGGTCGCCCGGCTCCTCAGCTCTTGCCAGGCAGATCGCTCCTGTCTCTGAGCCCTGTCAAAGGCCACGCTGGAGTCACTCTTGACCTGGTCCCTCTGAGGTCCCCAAGGACCCTGAAGTCTGGAGCATCACAGGGGACCTTTGCTTATTCGTATCTATAGGGACAGCTGGGGACATCATAAATGAGGACTTGAACAGCCCACAGTGGGGACTGGCCCTCTCCCAGGGGGACGGGAAGAGACATCGACAGAGGCTCAGATGTCAGTCACCTCCTCCCACAAGGGTCAGGCCAGCAGGATGGTCCCTTTAGGGGAGGACACCTTGCTTACCAGGGGCGGATCACCTTGCTGGGCAAGAGTGTCCCCTGCACACCCAGGGGTCCCTCACGCACCAGCCCCCAGGGTAAGAGGCCCCATGAGCACCCCCCCATTAGAGCCTCGCTGAGCCCGTGGGGGCTGCAGAGGATCCCTCTGAAGGGTGGCCCGTCTCTTGAGCAGGGACAGGGCCTCAGGGGCGCCCGGGCTCCGGGCAGCCTACTCCCAGAACAGGGCCAACCTGGGAGTGAAGGGACCAGGGGCCAGAGAGGGACAGGGAGGGCACAGGGAAGAGGAGACTGAGAGCAGAGGGGACAGCAAACCCAGGAGAGAGAGGGCCCGGGCTGGGCAGAGCTGCCGAGGGGCCAGGAGGGGCCAGGAGGGGCCAGAAGGGGCCAGGAGGCGGGAGACCAGCGGGGCCTTCCCCGAGGTCCTTCCCACAGCAAGGGAGGCACCAGCCCTGCCCAGGAGCCCAGGAGCCGGGCCTGGGGCTTCCCCCGCCAGGACAGGAGGAGGCCCGTGGTCAGGCCAGGGCTGGGCCCGGAAGTGCCAAGCATCCAGCCAGGTTGTCATGGCCACGAAGACAAAGGGGGCACACAGAGGCCTGGAACAGAGTCCCCATGAGGGCCCCGGCCGCCTGAGGTCCCTAGGAGAGCCCAGCTTCCCCCAGGACCTACCTAGCAGGGGCTCCAGGCAGCCGCAGGGAGGGCCGCAGGTCAGAGTCCAGCGCGGAGCAGGGAGACTCCCAGACTGGGCCTTGATGGCCTCACCTGTCAGGGGCCTGTCCTCGGCTTGTCCCCATGGCAAGGAGCTCCCTGGGGAGGACCCCGGAGCCTGAATGACACCGTACAACCAGAGGTGGCGCCGCTCCACCGGGTCCCCAGTGCCCGCGGGGAGAAGGTGACCTCCCGTCTGCTCCAGACCAAGGCTTTCGTGAACCACAGTTGAATGGACCACCAGGAACATGGGGTGCAAAGACCCCTAGATCCAACCCAGGTGACCCACTCTGCCAAGTGGCACAAGTGTCCGCGTTTCCCCAGTTTCTGACTACAGTCTGTCATGAACCACATGGTGCCCTGAGTGGAGCCAGGGGACCTCAGGGCCACCAGGATGCAGGCACCCCGCGTGCAGGGTCTCCACCCCCCTCACTACTTGCTGGCCAAGGCAGAACATCCCCAGGCCTCAGTGTCCCACCCACAATACGAGAGTAACCCCAGAAGGACCCCCGGGCCTGGGGGGTATTCCACAAGCTGACACACGGGACACTCTCATCAGGCCCTCCCATGGGGACGATTACTGTGGACACGGTCACACGTCGGGTGGCACTGTTACTGATACACCTCCTCACACCCACTGACCCCCACCTGACATGTCCAGTGCATTCTCAGTGACTGGCCTGCAGTCTGTCCCTCCACCAGAAGGTCCTGCTTGTGAGGGCAGGGGCTGGTCTGGCCCATCCCCTGCTGAACACCAGCTCAGCCTAGACCCAGGCCTGGCACTTGGTGAGTGCCCTTAAATGACAGGTGAGGGCTAGGACCCTGGCTTTACAACACCTTTGCTGTGTGACCTCAAGCAACTGACTCAATCTCCCTGAGCCTCATGGAACAAGAATCTGGGAAACCAGAATACAATGCCCTTGCAAGGTGCTGAGGCTCAGAGAAGCATGGGCCTGCAGTGCTGCCCGACACAGGCCAAGATCGTCAGCTGACAGCATCCTCTGGGGGCACGTTAGGTTGTCACAGACGTGGGTACGGCTAGTGGGTGGAATGAGGGGTGCTGCTAGCCATCCTACGGGCACAGGATGGCCCACACAGAACCATCCAGCCCCCGGCGTCCACAGTGCTGACGTGGAGAGACCCTGACGGGAGGCCAGGCAAAGGCGAGGCTCCAGGACCAGAGGAGGGAGGCGCAGCCCCAGGGCGAGTCCCTGCAGGGCAGGAGGAGTCCCGGGAACCCTGGGGCTGCCCCAAACAAGGGAGACCACCACCCAGACAGCTCTGGAGCCAGCAGAGCCGCGCGGAGCGCTGGGTGCCACCACAGTGCACCTGCAGGTCCCACCCGGAGCCGGCTGGGAGCCCGCGGCTGGACACCCGCCCCGGCCTGGGCCCAGGGCTTTCTAAAGCACAGACACAGCCTCAGAAGCCAGCCACGGCACAGCCACAGGTCACATGTCCATGGGCCAAGGGAAAAGTCCACGAGCACCCAGGGAAAGAGCCGGAAGACAGCGGGCGGACCAGTGAGCACCGGGGTGGGTCGACCAGAAAGGGCTGCTCACTCGGCCAGTTCTGCAGGGACACCGCCTCCTCCTCCGCCTGGTGAAGAGGAGGGACACACACGCCCTTGGCCCCAGAATCCCTTCCTGGGTGTAACCTACAGGTACGCGGAGCTGTGGTCTGTCACACCATCGTTTACACTGGCACAGCCTCCGTGTCCCCCAACGGGACTGGCACACACACACCTCATCCGATGGAATTCTACGCAGCAATCCTGGGGACCGTGACAGAGCAAGTCCCACGATGGGGACAACGAAGAGCACAAAACGTGTCTGTGTCAGCTGCTCTCTCTGCCGACGGACCTTTATTTCACTTACTTGTATGTGGTGCTGAGAATCGAACCCAGGCCTCCCACGAGCTGAGCCACAACCCCAGCCCCTGCGCTCGGCTTCGCACAGCCAGAGGGTGAAGGCCACCTGAGGGGGCCCCAGGAGACGGGGGCCTGCGCTGCCCCTGGACGGACTCAGAGGCTGGCTTTCACTGGACTTACTGGAGACTTTCATACTGGAGATTGAACCAGGGGCCCTTTACCACTGAGCTACAGCCTCAACCCTTTTGTATTTTTATTTTGAGACAGAATCTCACTAAGTTGCTGAGACTGACCCTGAATTGCGATCCTCCAGCCTCAGCCTCCCACGTGGCTGGGATTACAGCGAGAGCCAAGGCATTACTATACAGTTTTAATTTTGTCCTGGGTAGATGCACATTTTACCTATGTACAACATACATACCACACACACGGACACACACACACACACACACACACCGTCTCTGTGCGCACATACAGCTACATCACGGCCTGCAACATACAGCATATAAAACACACAGGTGGTACATGTGTGGTCTATGTAGTGTGTACACTATGGTTTTATACTCGCACACATGTGTTTACATGCACTTGTGTCATTACAATTTTTAATTAATTCAAAAGACACAAAAGATGAGAATGATATGATTCCAATATACATAAAGTCCCAAAATAAGCAAAACTATTTGATGACAGACATCAGAGCAAGTGGTTACTTTCGGGGACACTGTCAAGGAGGGGACACCCTCTAGGTGCTGGCAACACTCCCTGCCTGGTCCGAGGGACAGCTACACAGATACAGCACATCATGAATCCACCAGTCACGTGCTCCTCGCGGCTCACTTGGCACCAAGACAGGACTAAAGGGTCAAAATGAAAATGTCTTATGGGGAAGAAATAAAAAGGACTGGTCGTGGGGGGCACTTCCAGAGATTCCCCCAACTCCACCACCCCCATTCCCAGAGGGAACGCCCCGCTCAGTGCCCTGGGAGCAGGCCAGGCGCGGGGACCCCCGGGGTCCCCCCAGGAAGAAGCCACATGGGAATCAAGCTGGCCTTTGTGGATGGGGCCAGCAGAGCGGGACAAAGGGCCAAACGGCGGCCCTGCTCCCCAGCCCCCTGGACACTGAGGCCCATTCATGTTGGAGGCTGGCCCTTCCCCAGGCTCCCCGCCTCCTCTCCAGAGCTGGGAACAATGTCCCCTTTGACCACCCTCTTGTCTCCCACTTCCGCATTTAATTGCAAGTTCATGGGTATTAAGTGGCCCGCACAGCTGACCCAGCTCGCACCCCCTCCCCACCCCCAAAGAAGAGGCCCACAGCGCTGCCTCTGTCCCTTCCCTGCGCCCGCTGCGGCTCGGTGACCCTCCCCAGGGAGAAAGGCCCCGCCCGCCGGCCCTCAGCCTCTGTTCTCGCCCAGAGAGCTCGGCGTGCCCACCGCGCTGCTGCTGGCCTGGCTGGGGGCACCAGCCTGCGACGGTGGCCTCTGCTCCGACCTTCGTGGCCACCGCCCACTCCCCTCACACCTCACAGTGTGGAAACAGGCCTGCCGGCCACCCGGAGCCACCCGGAGCCAACACGGAGCCTGGAGGTGGCTCAGCCGGACTCCACGACCTGCCCTGAGCTGCCCCTGCCCCCACTGGAGCGGATGGCCCAAGTCTCTGACCCTTAACCTCCCCTGCAGCGCCACAGCCCAAGGACAACTCCTGAGCTCATCTGTGGTCCCTGGAGGGCTGAGAAGAGGTCCCACAGCAGTGTCCTTCCCAGCACTTACCTCTGACCTTGCTCATGGGGTCCCCACCTCCAGAAGGTCCCCAGGCCTGAGGCATCTGCAATGGACATTTCACCTCCTCCAGGAAGCCTTCCAGGTTACTTTGGCCCAGGTCCAGCTTCCCCTCCACTGAAGAGCCCGCCACCACCTCCCCGACCAGTTCAAGGCTGACCTGGCTCCAGCTCCAGCCTCAACCTGCCTCCTCCTCTGCAGGCCGCCTCCTGGGCCATCCTGTGCTGGACACTGAAGGAGCTTCCCCGAGCCCTGGAGCTCCATAGTCAGCCTCCTGGCTGGCACCCCAGGGCTCCCCAAGGCCCTGCCTGAAGCTCTCAGGGCAACCTGTGGCCTTAGAGGAGGTCCCTGCCACACACCGTCACCTGCCCATTCCTGGCCCTCCACCCTCCTCTCCCTCCACGCATGCACCACCAGCTCCCTGCTCACAGATGCTGCCGAGTCCCCCAGCTCCCAGCCTCTGCACGCACTAGCCAGCGTGCCTGTGTGGGGCTGGGGGTCTTGTCAACATCCGCTACTGATGCAGCAGACCTGTGGGATCCCACACAGAGGCTCTCAGTCCCCAGAGCTGGGCTGGAGAAGAGCAAGGACCTCAAGGGCTTTGGCACGTAGCAGCTGCTCAATAAAATTGATCCCCCGTTTATTAAGCTCTAACCAAATGAGGTGAAAGGGAACTGGGTGCCTGATCTTCCTAGAGGGTCAAACTGGAAACCTGTAAGACCTGACTTAGGTCTCAAACACAAGTAAAGACAACACTGGGCTTTGAAGAGCCTCAGCTGCCGCTGCCTGCGCCTGCGCATCTTCTTCCATCTCGTTCTCAGGCCTCCTCTGGGTGCTGGGCGGGGGGTGTGGGGGCTCGCTGCACAGGGCCCCTCACAGCCACCGAGTGGGCTGCTCCCCACTACAGGGAAACACGCGGGACCAAAAAAGACTGGAACACCCACTCCGAGCCCTCAGCTACCAAGACAGCGTCGCAGCACCAGGAGTGAGGAGCGACTCCCACGAACCCCGAGCTCCCCGCGCAGCGGCCGCAGCCCCTGGAGCCTGCACGCACCTGAGCACTCGCTGGCTCCGAGGCCACCATTGGGACCTGCTTTTGTCCTGGGTGTGTTTGTCACCAGCCCAGGAGCCAAGGGACCCGGCATCCACACGCCCCGTGGCTGAGGCCTCTCCGGCCCGGCTCAGAGGAGGAAACGGGGTGCGGAGAGGGGTCCCGCTGGAAAGTGGGCTTCTGTCCACCCCCAAGAGGCCCGGTGAGGGGCCACCTGGGTCGGGACCTGAGAGGAGGGCTTCAGCTCTGCTGCAGCTGTGGCCTCCCCCTGCCGGGCACCCCGGGCGCCGACAGCATCCCCCTCTAATCTGCTGCAGCCAGGGCGCAGACCCGCCATAAAGGGGGCCTTGGGGCTTTGATGTGGCGGAGGACGGAGCCGCCCACAGAGCGGCCAGACAGGGGCCTGGGGGGAGGGAGGGGCACGCCAGATGGGGCTGCCCCAGGAAAAGGGGGACAGAGGGACGGCACCCCTCCTAGGAGCTCAGCCAGCGCCCCAGCAACACGCAGGTGAAGGCCCGGCAGGGTCTGTCTGCTACGGGGACACCAACAAGAGCCAGCCATGGTGGGGGCCGGCTGGCCACGGGCAGCAGGTTGGTCACAGAAGACGCAGGAGCCACGCGAGGCAAGCCCGGGCTTTGGGAAGCTCCGGCCCTTGAGAAGGTCCCATCCTGGGGGCCAGGCCCGCAGCCAGGTCCTGACCACAGTATGACCACACAGGCCAGTCTGTCGCCGCCCACCAGGTGGCCAGGTCCTAAGGCGAGCCCAGCCCGCCGCCCTACCGACCAGCAGCCCCGGGAGGCTGAGGCCAGGCCTTCAGGAGGGAGCACAAGGCCACAGCCTCACCTCGCAGGATCCGTCTCTGAGCGCAGAGGCCAGCTCCACCTGAGTCTGGCCGTCCCTCTCCTCCCCCCAGCCCCGGGCCAGGCCACCACGGTCCCCACCTGGACTGCTGCTGCGACCTCCTCCTGGTCTCTCCTCTCTGTACTCCACCCACCCAGGAAGGATCCCAGGAGGGTGCCCCTGTGTGGCCCGCTCTTGTTAGCTGTCCTCTTTCCATGTCCCCTCAGTGCCAGGTCCACAGATGCAGGGAGCTGGCCTGTCGCGTTCAGAGCTGCCAGCGCCCAGCAGGATCTTAGTCAGCACTTGACGACAGTGTGGGACAGCAGACACCAAGATCCCCAGAGCTTAATGTATGTCCACTCCCTCTGTGACAGGGGCCCTGGGAGGGGCAGTTCTGGGGGGTCGTGGGGCCTGGCCCCGGCTGGGGAGGGCGGAAGAACTAGGGAGGGCCTCTGAGCAGCTGCTTGTGGGCCACCGAGCCCACACGCCTCCGGGGCTGTTAGAAACACAGCCTCAGGCCCGGCCCAGGCCTGCAGGTTCACACTCTGCATCTGGCCGCCCCCAGGGGCTCTGTGGAGAGCAACCTGGGGTGTCCTGGACCAACCTCAGAGTAAGCAGGGGGTGCAGGCGCGGCTGCTTCAGGCAGCCCTGGGACCAAAGGCTGGGACAACCCTCGGCCACGCGGGGCCAGACAGAGCAGAGATCATCCAGGGACCCAGCACCCCCCTCCCCCCTCGAGAAGCCAGCAGGTGGCATGTGCGGTGGGGGAGGGGAGCAGGAGCTGAACGCGGCAGACGCCTGAGAGCCGCACCATCTGGAGCCCCTTGGGGTGCAGGGAAGGGGGCAGCGAAGGCAGGAGGGTCTGCAGGATACTGGGCGAGGGGTGAAGGAGTGCCCTGACAGGCAGGACCACTGCTCCAGCCACCGCCACGCACAGGGCCACACACCCAGAAAATGTCTCTGACACATTCGGCAAACCCCTCTGCGCTTGAGAGAGCTGAGCTCCTAGGCCAAGCCCAAGTCCTCTTCAGCCCGCGAGGTCATGAAGGAGCTGGCCCTCGCCCCTGTGTGCAGTGATGGGCATGTGACCCAGCCTGGCCAATCAGAGCTCCCACCCCACACCCCACAAGCAACACTTGCTTCAGGGATGGCACCTGAGCCAGGCAAGGAGCAGCTGAATCCAGCCACGCCTGAAGGCGCCACTCCAGAGTCCAGTGAGCCCACACAGCCATGGAGTCCGCCTTCCATTTTTTTTTTTTTTTTAATTTTTGCTTAAACACTTTTTTTTCCTTCTTTGGAGAGGTACCAGGGATTGAACTTAGGGATTGAACTCGCCCACTGAGCCGCACCCCCAGTGCTATTTTGTATTTTATTTAGAGACAGGCCTCACTGAGCTGCTTAGCGCCTCGATGTTGCTGAGGCTGGCTTTGAACTTGCCATCCTCCTGCCTCAGCCTCCCGAGCCCTGGGATCACAGCGTGCCCACTGAGCTGGCACATCAGCCTTTTCGAGGTGGGGTTTCTATGTGTGTGACACAGACACACAGTCCCGCACCTGTCCCTAGTGTCGCCGCTCTTTGAGGACGCTCACCATTGTTCCATCCATCAACACAATCCCAGGAACAGTGCCAAGGACACACTCACCCGCACCAGGTGCTGCTCTGGGTGTGGGGACACAGCAGGGAACAGAAGAGACGGAGGAGACCCCATCGTCCCGGCCCCAGCTCTGCCGAGAGGAGGGCACTGAAGGCGGCGGAGAGGCGGGCCCTGGAGGGGTCACGCGGAGAGAGCCAGGCGTCTGCAGGACCGGAGAGGCCGTGAGGGCCTGGACACCTGCGAGTGTCCAGAGCAGCAAGATGGCCAGGGCCCTGGGGCAGGGCCCATCTGGAGGTGGGCTCGGAGGCTGTGGGGAGTGGGAGAGTCAGTACGGGGGCTCCCAGGGCCCATCAGGACCTCGGCAGTGACTGTGAGGGGGACCAGGGGCCCCGAGCAGCAAGGATCACGCTGACTACCAGGGTGGAGACGGGGACCTGGGACCGCAGCAGTCCCTGTGGGAGGCAATGGTGGCGGAGACCATTGTCGCGGAGGTGGAGAGCCGGGGTGGGGCGGGGAGCGGCCAGACTCTGGCCACTTGTCCAAGCTGCAGCGGGATCCCATGGCGGGCTACAGCAGGACGCGAAGGGTGGCTGGAAGTGGCTTCAGAACGCGGCTGGGCGGCCGCGGGAGGTAAGGGAAGGAGACAGAGGGGGGCCCTGGGACACCCAGGGCGTGAGGTCCTGACGCCAGCTAGAGACAGACACCTAAAGGTCAGGACAGAGGTCGGCCCAGGGACGGCACTGACAGTGACAGAACAGGTGAACCCCACCACAGCTTGACGAGTGACGAAGGACGCTGGCCCCGGGCCACCAGCCTGCCTCTCCCGCGCTGGGGAGCTGAGGAGCAGCCGACACCGGCCTGGGGGACAGGGACAGCCTGCTGAGGACAGTCCCTGTGGGGAAGGCAGGAGGGCAGGGCCTGCACCCACCCCATCTGCTGCCCAGGTGAGAACCTGAGGCTCAGACAAAGGCGTGACGCAAGGTGACACAAGGTGACACTGAGGCTGAGCCGGCCGAGGGGCAGAACCAGGCAGGGCATCAGACGCCACAGGCTCTGTGCCGGGGCAGCCCGTCACCAGCACAAGTGGGGACCCCCTGCCGCCCGTGCCCCAGGCTGCCAAGGCCCCGACGCTCGGACAGAGGGCGGAGAAGGCGTGCTGGCCGTGGCGTCCTGGTGACCGGCAGGGGCCATGTGCCGGCAGGCAGTCAGGCGGCCCCCCTGCCCTCCCCTTTGGAACCTGGTGGCACCTGCTCCAGAGGGCACAGTGGGCCGAGACCTGGGTTCAACTCCCAGCCCACCCGACAGAGCGGCCCTGGACGACCCGGCCCCACCAGGTCCCCCCCGCCTGGCCGGCCCTCTCCGTGCGGAGCTCGCTACGAGCCTGGGTGACCAGACGCAGGTCTCTCTTGCTCAGCGCTGCTGACTTCTGGGGCCAGATGCCCTCTGTGAGGTCACCCTACATCCGTGGCCCCACCCACAGGTGCCCAGGGCACCTTCTCCCTGTCAATAACCAAAACCGTCCCCAGACGTGGCCGTGCGTCTCTGGGCGGGCACAGCTGCCCTGGTTTGAGAACCCCTGCCCTATGCTCACCAGAACATCCATGTGGCTCCGGAGGGCAAAGAGCTTGTCCACTGTGGACTCTGAGGCGCTGCCCAGCCGCCCCACCCTGGTTCCCGAGGGCCAGTGGACATGGGCACGACCTGGCGCTCTAAAGGGTCTCTAAAAGGACACGTTCTCCGTTTGTTCTAAACTCCAGACTTGGTTTATTTTGTTAATAAAATAATTAAGCACTTATTAAGCACCCCTGTGCACCGTGGCTCATCTCAGACGTGCAATGACCCGAGCAGGGTGGCACAGTTACTGCCGAAATCCCCGCTCCCTGAGGACGCGGCGAGCTGGGTGCTGAACGGCTCCTCCCAGGTGGCCGCCAGCCCTGGGCAGAGCAGGGCTGGGGTCAGGGGTCAGGGCCTCTCACGCCTCAGGCCTTCAGGCTGGGATGGCCCCCGACGAGGGGCAGCAGGCACTTACTAGGCACCCACGTGTGCCAGCCTAGGGGTCAGCAGCAGGGAGGCCCAGGCCAGGGTGGACCCTAACCACGCACCAGGCGGATGTGGCATGAGGACGGGAGGGAGGGAGGCACACAGACGCTGAGGACACACCAGATAAGGGGACAGCACACAGGAACCCACTCAGGGGAAGCCCTCGGTGGGCGGCAACAGAGCGCAGCCACACTGGTGACGGGAGAGGGCTGGCAGAGGGACAGTGCTCTCCCGACCAGCACGGCTGTCCTGGGGCAGAGCAGCCATGGCCAGGACAAGTGCTGGCACTGAGAGACACCAAGGAGAGGGCGGCAGGGACCAGGGGCCAGGGCTGACTGACCGGCCACACCAGGGGGCAGTGGGATTCTCTAGGCCACTGACCCATGGGACAGACAGCTCAGAGGCCCAGGGCCCTGCTGGTGTCCAGTGCCAGCCCCAGCACGGGAGTGCCCCTCCACGATGTGCCAGACCCAGCAGCCCCCAAACGTGGGCACTGCCTAGGGAGAAGGGCAGTACCCGTCCCCCTTCACTCCAGTCCAGAGTAATCTGAAAAATATTGAGCTGATTATGATTAACATAGTGATGCAAAAAAGGACTCCACACCCCCCACCTCGCCTGAGGCCACCAGCACTGGACCCCGAGCAGATCCTATAGTCCCCGCCACACTCCTGCACACTGCCAGGGTTTGGACCTTGAATGGCCCCAAAGGCTCCTGTGCTGAAGGCTGGATCCCAGTCTTGGACCATCAGGAGGGGGAACCCTCAGGAGGCGGGGCCTAGGGAGGAAGCCAGCTCCCTGGGGGCATGGCCTGGCAGGGGACATGGGCAGCCCAGCTTCTCCTCTTTCTCCTGGAGCTTCCTGGCCACCAGTGATCAGGCGCCTGCTGCCCCACAGGTCCACGACCTGGGCCAACCATGGACTCAAACCATAGCAACCAGGAACCAAAATAAATCTTTCTTCCTTGAGGTTGACTTTCCCGGCTATCTTGTCACAGTGACCGAAACCTGACACACCAAGATAGCCTTTTGTGTGTGTGTATGTGTGTTATTTTCTTCTAAAAATTAGGATCAGACTCCATATTCAACTGCCCTTAGCCCTCATTCTTCAACAGACCAGCATGCAGGGCCCCTCCTGTCCACCCAGAGAGGTCAAGCGCATTCCTCAACCCTGCCTGATAGCCCAACCAGTGGACGGACGACAATCCGAACACTTCTCTGCTAATGACTATTACCATGGCTTCCACAGGTTGGCTGGCTGGTTCTCATTGTTAAAAACAGAACTGGAATAAACATCGTTTTTCAGTTGGTGGGGCTGGGGATACACCCAGGAGCACTTGACCACGGAGCTACACCCCCAGCCCTTTTCATCTTTATTTTGAGAGAAGGTCTTGCTAAGTTGCTGAAGCTGGCCTTGAACCAGCCATCCTCCTGCCTCGGCCTCCTGGGTCTCTGGATCACAGGTGTGCCCCACTGCGTGCAGCTAAACACCTTCACAATAGGTCTTCATGTACTTTTCCCTGTCTCTATGGGAGAGCCCCCGAGGAACTGAATCACAGGTCTGTGGTTTTGATTTCTGAAGAAGACGTTACCAAACTATTTTTCCCCAGACAGCAGTCGCCAACGCCCCGCTGCCATTCCCCAGCAGCCGGCTCTCGCCCCTGTGAGTGGCAGGCCACGGAAGGTGACGCTGGCCCATGTGGCTTCCCAGCAGCACTGCAGCCCTGCACAGTCCCCTGGCCACAAAATGCCACCAAGTCACGAGGAGGCTGGGTCCAATGAGGACAGAGGGCTGGGGTGCAGCTGTCCACCCCCAGGTCCTGGGCAGCACCGGGCACCTCCCGGCCTCCCTCCCGGCCTCCCTCTGGCCTCCTGAGCCAATGCCCACCTGCCCACCCCCACTCCTAAACACATTTCACACCCAGGCTCAACAAAGACGCCTCTGTCCCAGAGAGGAGCCCTGCCGCAGGGCACCCTGGGTCCTGCCCACTGGCCTCCATGTGAGGGAGGAGGCAGCGTGGGGAGGAGGGCACGCTGGCCCCCCCAGCCCACCTCACGGTGGGCCCCTGGCTCCCTCCACACCCCGAGCGCTCACACGGGGCCCACCCTGGGCACTTCCCCTTCACCCCGGTGCTCAGCCCCACAGCCCGACGAGAGGAGCACCAGCATCACCACCACCCCACAGATGGGGAACTGAGGCTCCATGCACCCCAGGTCACGCAGCTGGTGAGTCACGTGGGGACACGAGGCAGAGACACTTAACTGGCTTCTGACCCCCACAGAACTCTCGAGGACCCAGCCATCCTCCTCTCCCACCCAGGTAACAAGCACCTCCTCCCTCTGCCCCCACTGCCGCCTCCACGCTGTTCTCCACGGCAGCCAGCCCCCACAGTACCTCCCCAACTGTACCTCCTGCCACTCTCCCCTGGCTCATTGAGTCCCGGCCATCCTGCCTCCCTGCTCTTCCTGAAACATGTCCCTGCCTCAGGGCCTTGGCACCTGCGGCTTCCTGTGCTTGGGATGCTCTTCCCCACCCCATACAGAGACTGAGACCCTTCCCAGAGGCAGCACCAGAGGGCAAGAGCCTGGGTTCAGCTCAGGCTGTGTGGACTCAGAGAGGACAAAACCTTGGCTGAATCTCCATGAGAGAAGGGCACCGTGTGACTCTGGGCAGGTGGCTGGAGCTCTCTGACCTACTGTTTCCTCATCCATAAAACAGACAACACAGGAACACCTTCCCCCCAGGTTCCTGGGAGCCACGTGGCTTGGAAAGTGTCCACACTGAGCAGGACACCTCAGACGGGCAGGACCCCAGCGAGGCCCTGAAGGTCAGAGGTGACCTGAGCCTCAGGAGAGGGCAAAGGCTTCCGTCTGGGGGGAGGCCCCTGCACAAAGGAGGAGAAATCCTCCCACCTGCCTGCTCCCTCTTCTGACCCCCATGCCCAGGGGTGTCCTACAGGAACCACACCCCACTGCCATGGGCACAAGCCCCTCGCCCAACCTGGCCAGAGCCTCGGTGCCTGGGTCAGAGGGGGCATGTGGCCCGGGGCAGCCCCATCCCAGACGAGGGCCAGTCCCTTCACCAACACGAGCCCAGCAGGCCTCGTCCGTGGGCTTCCACCACTTTCAACTGAGGATCCCAAACCAGAAGAGGGTCCAAGCAGTGTCAGTCCTGCCATCCAGAGGAGGCCCCAGAGAGCACCACGAGGCCACACACAGGGAGCCCTGCTTCCCCTCTGGGTCCGCGCCTGGCATCTTCCAACGGAGCCAGGGGCAGGATGTAGGACAGAGGGACACGGGAACATCCCGTGTAGCCGCTGATGTTGCAGAAAAGGGAGCGATGGCCACAGGAAGTGGAAGCCGAGGCCACAGAAGCACCCCCTAGGGCAGGACCACCTCCGGTTCTCTAAGGCAGGACCACCCAAAGCCGAGGCCACCTCCGAGGCCAGGAGCCTGGGTGACTTCAGAGGCCACACAGTGGAAGGCTTCTGCCTGGTGTGCGGGGCTCTCCTCCCCCTGCCTTTCTTCAAACACAGGAGCCACCGGTCCTGTTTTTAGTTTTCCATGAAGATGGGCGCCGTCCAAGCGGCTTGGGAGGCTGAGGCTGGAGGATTGCAATTTCCAAGCCAGCCTCAGCAAAGGGAGGCACTGAGCAACTCGGTGAGACCCTGTCTCTAAATAAAACACAACACAGAGGTGGGGATGTGGCTCAGTGGTCAAGTGCCCTGAGTTCAATGCCCAGTGACCCCCAAAAATGAAATTTAGAAGAAACCTGTCTCTGTCCTCTTAACCATACAGTTAAAAATTAAAACCAGCCGGACAAGCACAGTGATAAAGGGCAACACACGCTCTCGTGTCAGGGCCATCTGGGAGGGCAGAGGCTGTGGCAAGCGGAGACCGACAACCCTGCACCCACCGGGGGGCTGCCCTGTGGCCCAGGCAGCTCCACCTGCAGGAGGGTGAGCTTGGCACAGACGCGTCTTCTGATTATTTCAGAAGTCAGAAATAAAGAGTTTCGTATAAGATTTCTTGATTTTCAATGTCGGCAACTATTTAAAAAAAATTGAACACTGTGGAAACTCACAGAACCCACTTATGGGCCTGATCCGGCCTGAGGACCCCTGGTTTGGACGCATGAATGACAGGGAGGGGCGTGCTGTGATCACATCTGGGTCCTCAGTGGCGAGCACAAGAGCTGGGCAGAGCAAGGCCCAAGAGATGACTCTGACCAGATCCTCACATGTGCACACACGTGCACACACACGGTGCACACGCGGTGCACACAGGTGTGAGCGCACATGGTGACTGAAATCAACGAATCTGAAGGTGATGCTTCCCAGAACACAGGAAGACCCACAGTGGCAGGTGCCTCCAGCTCACCTGGAGACGCCCCGACCTCCCGCCCGGTCCTCCGAGGAGTCTCACTGTGGGGTTAAAGCAGCTCTGGGTGGGAGCCAGGGAACCCGCGTAGCCACAGGCCTCTCCCACCTGAACTCCAGCTCAGGGCTCCAGCGCCAGGACTGGCCTGGACAGAGAGGCACAGGTCGAGCCCGGCCTTCTCCAGCCCCCGCTACTGAGTCGAGGAAAGAAATGGTGACACCTGAACGAAGCTGCCCGTGGCCTGCACTCTGCCAACCTGAAGTCACCTCTATGCCAAGGGACGTGGGTGGCCAACTAGCAGCGCTGGTCTCCTGGTGTCTCCGTCAGCAGGACACCAGCACGACCGGAGCACGCTGCGCTGGCGTGAGCAGCACAGTCGGAGCCGGCACTCGGAGCGCTCGCCCGGCCAGGCGCTGCCCTAGGAGCCAACGGGTCCCCTCTGTCTAAGTCCCCCCAACCTCAGAGGCAGCCTCCACTCTGACAGGGGCAAGAGGCCAAGCCGGAAGTGCCACCATCTGAGCTGGACAGGGGACCCATGAAGCCACCAAGGGAGTGTGATGAACCGTTTGGCAGTGACACCCAGTGCACACCAGGGGCAAGTGAGGCCAGATGTGACCCCAAGCAAGCAGGGCGATCAGACCAGGTGACCACAGTGCAGAGGAAAGCGGAGGCACCGAGGGGCCCAACCGGGCTAGCACTGGCCACTTAGTGCCCTGTCCTCCCAGCTCCAGGGCCCCCAGTCTGTCTGCCCTGAACCCTGCTGCAGCCTGGCATCTAAAACAGGCACACAGTAGGTGCTCATCAAAGTGTGCAGAGGAAGAGACCAGGGAGGCAGGAACAGAGACGCCCCATTTCACAGCCAAAAAAACTGAGGTCGCAGAGTCATCTGCTAAAGGTCGCAGAACTGTGACCCAGACCCACGTGAGCAGAGCCCATCTCTGGGGAGTTTCCACTGAGCACCGTCAAAATCACAAGGGCCACGCGGGGCTCAGGGGTATAGCGTTTGCCCAGCCTGTGTGAGGCCCGGGTCGGTCCCCACAGCAAAGTCACTAAAGGGAGGTCACTAAACACAGTGGAGGAGGGCGGGTCTCAAGGGCACCTGGGGGAGATCTGCGTAACACTCAGGGCTGCTGTCACCTGGTAGCCAGGTGACAGTCCTGACCTCCCTCACCACGCTCTGGTTACCTGAGGGTGCTCGTGCTGGGGGGGGGGGGGTTTACACTCCCGGCCGGGGGCTTCCTGCCCGCCATCACTCCCCACGGAGCAAACAGAAATGAGGAGGTTTGTGTGCAGGGAAGGGAGGGTCACGGGGAGGGAGGAAGGAGGGGGTCGAACATTCTCTGAAACGGTGACCTAAAGTCGTCCATCACCCCAAACACAGCGGTTTGCGTCCAGACCCCGCTGTGTGCGCGTGCGTGGCACCTGTAGGCAGGGGCGCAGATCACCCCTTCGCCCCGCTGGCTTCCAGAGCCGGGCGGACAGGGACGTGCCTGTGACAGGCACCTCCCCTCAGGCAGTACCAAGGAAGAGGTCTTAGGACCCCCAGCCCGGATGGCCACCCGCCAGCGCCCAGGACCACACAGACTCCCCATCGCGGCCACACAGCATCTCTGTCTCCGCCCAGGAGGCACAGGAGGCCGAGCAGCCCAGCCTGCAGCTGCCCACCAGGTCCCGGCCAGGAAGGGCTCTGTCCCCCTGCGCCCCACGGATCCCTTTGGCCCCTGTGTCACCGCCCACCAAGGCTAACAGAGCGCCCGCCCCGTGCCAGGTGCTGGGGAGATGTCAGTGACCGCAGCGCGCAGAGCTCGGCCTCGGGGACTCACACTCCAATGGGAGGCCCGGACACCAGCAAGCAAACAGGCAGGGACAGGGACCAGGAGCGAGCAGCGATGTGGGGAGTGACCGGCTGCTAAGAGCTGGCCTGGCCCAGGGCTGAGGAGGGAGGGTCAACGTCCTCCCTGTGACAGGAACAGCAAATGCCAAGGCTGAGGCTGGACCGACGGAGTCCACTTCAAGAACAGAGAGGGGCCAGGCAGGGTGGGCACAGTGGGGACGCAGCTGGCCTGGGCGCAGGGGCAGGATGTTGCAGCACCTCCCGGCCAGGAGCCGAGTTCCACCCGCCCCACGGTCTCCTCCTCCTGCCTCCAGCAGAGTGGGGATGGGAGAGAAAGGGGACCCGTGTGTCGTAACCATCCCCTATGTTGGGGACAGTAACCAGAACGTTGGATCTGAGCCCAACACTGCCAAGAACCACGTCAGGCAGGTGTGAGCTAAACCGTCTCGTCAGAAGGAGAGGCTGCCAGGGCTCTAGGGGGCAAGAACCGGCACCAATGTCCCCGCAAGAGCCACGCCCGAAGTGCACACAGGAGCCGAGAGGGCAGGCAGACACAGAAAGCCAAGTCCCCAGCCACAGCGATGTCAGGGGAGACGGGCCTCCAACACGGAGCATCGCTGAGGCTGAGGCAGGAGGATCGCGAGTTCAGAGCCAGCCTCACCAAAAGCCAGGCGCTGAGCAACGCAGGGAGACCCTGTCTCTAAATAAAACACAAAATAGGGCTGGGGTATGGCTCAGTGGGCGAGTTCAATCCCTGGCGCCAAAAAAAAAAATAGAGGTGCACCATCAAGGGAGGGGGGTGCACCATGGGAGAGGAGGGGGTATACCATCAGGGGAGGGGGTGCACCACGGGAGGGGAGGGGGTACACCTGGGGGAAGATGGGTACAACATGGGGGAGGGGTGCACCATCAGGGGAGGGGTGCACCATGGGAGAGGAGGGGTCGACCCACCAAGAGGCGTACCACACAGAATCATCTCTGGGGTGCCGGGTTGGAGGGGGGACCTCGTGAGTGCTAAGCACTGCTCCACCACTGAGCTGCACCCCAGCCCCCACTAAGATCGTAAAACACAGCACTAAAACAGGCAGGTTAAAGACCCACAGCAGGAGATGCCACCGCCCTTCCAGCGACTGCAGAAGAGGTGGACAGCAGGGCTGGGGGAGACCGGGCCACCCCAGCCACCCTCGACCTGGACAACACGCGGAGAGCCTGCCACCCACCAGCAGAAACGCTCTGCTCAGACACACATGGAAGAGTCGGTCAACCAGCGGACACGGGCTCATGGACCAAGGCTCCGTCCACTTCAGAGAGTTGGACACCCGCGGGGCCTCCTCTCTGCACACGACAGAATTCAACTAGAAACCACCACCCGCTAAGTCATCTGGAAAAGCCCCAGTGTTTGGAAACGGACCCACGAGGACAGGCTTCCTCGCTCCACAGCCCACGTGTGGAGTCGGCGGACACCAGCGGGCAGCAGCCCCACGCCAGATCCAGCCCAAACCCAGGTGGAGGGGGACCAGGAGGGGCAGGAGCTCAGCTCATCCTGACCAAGCCAATGGCAAACCACTCCAAGAGAAGCAGGGGGCCCGTGGGCCTCGTCAGAGAGGCTGGTCCTGCAAGGGAGGAGGCTGCACCCTACCATGCACCCCAGTCCACCTACTCAAAATGAACCCAGCTCACTCCACCCACCGCAGGGGCAGCCATTCTGGGTGGGCCAGAGAGGAAACAAGCAAAACACCGTGGTCAGAACACAGCCTAGGATCGGGCAGTCCTGGATTCAAACCATTACCGACCAGCCTTGGTAGACCCTGAGATGCCCCCAAGACCCCTGCCCTCCTACCTACATGCCTGTGGGCTCCCTTTCCCCTTCATGTCACTACTGTGCATGGGAGCTGAGGTGTGCTCAGCTAGTGACACGTAACTGATAGACTGTGGGACTAACAGAGCCCAAGGTGTCTGCAGATGTAATCAAGGTCTCAGAGCAGCTGACTCTGGGTGCGTCTGACTGAATCAGGTGATTTAAAAAATAATTGGTGGGGGGCTCTGGAGAGGAGCTCGGGGCTAGCATGCTTAACAAGCACCAGGCCTGGACCCAACCCCAGGACCAAAAGAGAGAGAAAAGATAACCAATGGGGGGGGGGGAGGCCAGGGTGGGAGGCGGGACCAGGTCCCCCAAAGGGAAATCAGAAGCAAGAGATTTACCTGCCAGCTATGAAGTGGCCATGCTGTGAGAGGGCCACACAGCACACCCTGAGGACAGCCCCAGTAGGTGACAATGATCACCAGCCAACAGCCAACAAGAAAGGGGACCACAGTCCTATAACCACAGGGAGCTGGGTTCTACATGTGGCCTGCAGCAGAGCACCCTAGCCCAGATGAGAGCACAGGCGGCCACGAGCTGGCCTGCAGCCAGGAGGTCCAGAGGGCACCACCTCTGCTGTGCCCGACCTCTGACCCACAGGAGCCTCCAGGAAGCCCGTGCTGATGTGAGCCACCACGCCAGCCAGCGGTGAGGCGCCGAGCAGCCAGGGGCCGAGAGCACACTGGCCCCACCTCACCTCAGGCAAGTGGCCTCGCCCTGCAGGGTGGTCTGCGCACCAGGGCCGTGGCCATGGGATGAAGCAAGATGGTGGCAGCCTCCCCAGCAGTGGGCTGAGCGCAGGGAGCAGTTCCAGCTCCAATGACAGCCCCCCGGGGCCCCGCGCCCACTGCCTCCAGGCTGCCACCTGTCTAGATGAACTTGGCTGCTTAGTTCAAGCCCCAGGAAGGAGCAGGTGACGTGCTATGACCATTCCTGTCCAAAAAGAAGCAAAGCACCAAGAAGCTAAAGCAACCTGAAAATAAGACCCAACCCACTTTACAGTGAGTAAGTCAAGGCCCAGAGGGGGCAGCTCCCAGCCCAGGGTCACACAGCAGACCCTCACTCTGACAGACTGGCCTGGACCCTCACACCTGAGCACCATGCCGCATGGAAGAAAAGTCTCCTGCACCAAATGCCCTCGACCCACACACTTCTGGTTATGTTGGAGAGCACCAGACCACCGTATCTTAGTCCTAGGTTCCCCAAAGTCTGCACAAAAATACCTCCAGTTACATAATTCAGACAGTCACATTAGGTAGTAAAACACAAGCACGTATACAGGGAAGTGGATTCTCCATTCGACAAATATTTAATGAGCATCTACTATGTGCCAGGCATCGTTCCTGATACCAGAGAGATAAAGCAAATGGAGAGTTAAGAGTCCCCATCCTCGTGGAGCTGAGAAAGACAATGCAGAAACAATCACGCAGAAGCCCCACATGTCAGCCACTGGGAAGAAGCACTCAGGTGGGAGACAGACGTGGCAAGGTGCTGTGGTGGGTGTCAGAGAGGACAGGGTCAAGGGCACGCTGTTTAGCCACAAACCCACGGGAGGCCAAGGAGCGGGCCTGGGCTCCTGGGGGAGCAGGCCAGAGCGGGGAGAGGCCCCGGCGGGCAGACGCACACGTGGCGCACTTCTGAGCGAGGGCAGGAGTCGCAGGAGACCTGGGATTCCACGGTGGAGGCCGTGACTGCCCGGCTCAAAACACGGAACGCACACGCCGAAGGGGCCAGGCCACGGCGGGCAAGGCCACGGGGCAAGGCCACGGCGTGCGAACCGTTTCTCAGTTTTTAAAACTGTAAGAAAGAAAAAGTAACAACAAGGGCGCAGGGAGAGGCCACGCGGGACGGGTTCTAACTGGACCAGACCCGGGGCACCGGGATAGCAGAGCAGAGCAGCCCGCTGTGGCGGCCTGGGCCACTTCCAGACAGTGTCCCTGGGCACGCGGCCCCACCTCTCGGCCCTCAGCCTTCCTGCCTGCAGAGTGGGTCTGCACAGCCCTCCCCGCCCCACGGGGGACAGGTGTTGCTGTGACAGCTGAGAGGAGGGTGGGGTCAGACAGCTTCTAATCAGGCAAATCCGCTTCCTGAGCAGAGAGCTGGGTGTCTCCCCGTCACAGGAAGCAGGGGCCACCCCACACCCACAGCGGCCTCTGGTTCACACCCTGCCCACCAACGGCCGAGCCCTGCCTGGGTGTGGCAAGCTCAGCCGGCCTCCTCCAGGGACCCTTCCCCATCACCTGGTGACACAGGACCGTGGGAGGTGAGACCCAATAGGGGACAGAACCAGCCCCAGGTCACACAGCAGGCTAGAGGAAGGCAGGGGGATCCCTCCCTCCTGGACAGTGTCCAAGCCTGGGGCAGAGGGGCTCTGGGACCTGAGAAGCCCCGTGCAGTCCTGGCTTCTAGGCCACAGGTGGACCTGCCACGGCCCTGTCGAGGACCCCCGTGGCCCCTCACACCCCGGGAAGGAAGCCAGGCTGCTCCCGGCGCGAGGCCCCAAGCCACCCTGCCAGCTGCACCCAGCTCACCGCCCCGTCGTCCCCTTGGGCCACCTGGCCACCTAACGCTCCTCCACCAAGCCGAGCACGACCCTGGCTCAGGGCCTGGCCCTGCCTGGAGCTCTCTCCCTCTCCACCACCAGCTCCTCCTCCTTGGGACCCAGCTGGACACCAGCTCCCCAGAGAGGCCTCCCCTGACCACCCCACCTGAAGTATCTGTCACCACCCTTGTCACCGACATGTCCTCAGTTTATTTCCTTCCGGGTGCCCCCACCCCAGCTGCATGGCTTGCCCAGTATGTGTCTACCCGGGCCTACTTCCCCATCTGCAAAGGGGACACAACAGCGACGTCTGCTCAGAGGGCTGTTGCAAGGGACCAGGGAGGTGGCCACGCAGAGCAGACGGCAGAGCACGGGCACACAGGGCCTCCGCTGACGTCATCACTCTGACAGCTCAGGTGCGGGCCGTCTTCCTGTGCTGGCTGAGGGCTCCACCAGGGCAGGGACCAGGCCCATCTTGTCCCAGCTGCGTGCCAGGCACCAACCTGCACGTGGCACACGGCATCTGCCTACTGTGCGCTCACTGGGCGAACCAGGGAGCACCCGCTGCCACACCGGCTGCGATCTCAGCCCCACCCTCCAGAAGCTTCTCACAGAGGCAGCCCACCCTCCCCAGCAGGAGAAAAGCACAAGACCCTGAGTCCCCGAGGCCGAGCCACCTGCTCCCAGCAGCCATCAGTGCCGCAGTCAGGCCAGCCTGCACCCGCCCGCCTCCCTGGCCCAGAGTCAAGGGATCGGCTGTCAGTCCAGCCCTGGGGAAGGGACCCAGCAGTAAACACAGACAGGGCAGCGGGCGACTCCCTTCTGGCCCTGGAGGAGCCGAGAAAACAGAAACAAACCCGGCAACTCGGGAGGCTGAGACAGGAAAGTCGAAAGTTCAAGGCCAGCCTCCGCAACTTAGCGAGACCCCAAGCAACTCAGTGAGACCCCGAGAAACTCAGCAAGACCCTGTCTCAAAATTAAAAATCGAAAGGCGGTTGTAGTTCCAAGGTAGAGTGCTCCCAAGTTCAATTCCCTGCATCTAAATAAATAAATAAACATCAGAATCCACACAGCCCTGCAAGGCTGGGACTCCCTGCCTCCTGGAGTCCCAGCCTTGGCTCAGGGACACCAGCGTGACCCACATTTGGCTGCACTTGCTCCTTGAGGCAAACCCCAGGAGGGCTACAATCAGGTGGGGCAGCTGGGGGGGGGGGGGACACACAGAGGCTCAGGGCTCGGCCAAGGTCACAGAGCACAGAGCTGGGATCTGACTCAGGTGCAGCTCTAGAGTCTCCTGTGTTCTAAACCCTGAGCCGGGGAGCCGGGCCACGCTGCAGGGTCTACTGGAGCAGACACGCGTGCGCACAGGTTCCACGTGCTGCTACAGGGGCTGAGGCAGAGCCGGTGGGTGAAGAAGTGGCCCACAGCTGGCAGCCACCCTGCACCCACCCGGGGTATCTGCCATGTCTGCCGGCAGTCTTGATTATCCCGCAGGAAGGCCGCCCTGGCATCTACATGTGGAGACCAGGGCGCTGCTCACATCCTGCCAAGCACAGGACGCCCAGCCTGAAAGTCCACAGCGCTGGGGACAGGGGCAACCAGGGGACTTGTCCCATCTGCGCCACTAGAGCTGGAAACGCACTCCGCAGACCCTCTTTAAAGGGGACTCCAGGTCCTGGCTAGGACATAAGTGCCCAGAGCAGGACTGGCCAGGCTCTGGAGCGGGACCACTGACCAGCGCTCCCTCCCCCCGCAGGCCACAGCCTGTCTCACCTGTGGGACGAGGACATCAGCCCAGCGACCCATCACTTTGCTCAAAAGATCTGTGTTAACTCAACTCTGGGGCAAGAATCAGCTCTGACCACACCCAGTGCCCAGGGAACAGGCTGGGGGGGGACACACTGGCCTGAGGGTCAGCCCACCTCGTCCCACCTGGAGGGCATTTCCTGCTGGGGACAAGAAATCACAAAACTCAGGGAAGTGGTGCCCCGCCGCCTGGCCTGCCTCACACATCTAACCACCCAACTGAGCTGGGGGCGGGGAGGACGTGGGCCTCTCCTGAGGCAGGGCCCAGCCCACAGGTGCTCAGCTCGCTGGCCTGACAGAGGGGCACTCTCCAGAAAGAGGTGCCCTGAGGTCTCACAACCAGGAACACCAACGCCATCCATCTCTTCCCAAAGTGACAGATAAAGGGCTGCCAGGACGTTGGTGAAGGGCCCCAGTGTGCGCCTGGACACCCGGCTCATTCAGATGCTGGCACCGCGTCTCCGCTGCCTGAGGACAAGGCCCACATCTGCCCAGCGAGGGCCGTTCTCACGCACAGCAGAGGACCTACCAGCTTTGTGGGTGACCTGTCCACAGCTCTGTCTGCCGTGTGCACACAGAATGGGGCCCCCCTCACCCACTCACACATGGTTGGTTTATATTATGATTTGTTTTTAGTTGTCGGTGGACACAATCTTTATTTATTTATTTTTATGTGGTGCTGAGGATCGAACCCAGGGCCTCACACGTGCTGGGAGAGCGCTCTACCTCTGAGCCACGGCCCAGCCCTCGCACTTGGTTTTTATCATCAAAACATTTTCATGACTTCCTGGTCCAGGCTCCCTGGCAACCTAAAACTGAGATAATTTGGACCTTGGCTTAATTATTGCCCACTCGGGCATCCGGACAGTCTCCCAAGGGCAGTAATTTTGCTCCTGAGCCCAGACTCATGTCAGAGCAGTTCAGACCAGTAGAGAAGTGTTGGCTATGCAGCCAGCTTCATCAGGCTGTGTGATCTTGGAAAAGCGACCTGGCCTCTCTGTGTCTTTGTCTCAATTGTAAAATGGGAAGCACAAGAACATGTGTACTTCTGAGTTGATCCATAGGAGATGCCTTGCCCAGGGCTTGCAAATGTGTTAGCAAGTTATTGTCATCATCACTGTCTTCATCTCATAGCTGTGCCAAAAGTGACACTTCTTTCTGTTGGCGTTTCTTTTTAAATGAATTTGTACACATATGCATTTTATACAAAATGGATATTTAAAAATTCAAAGAAATTTTAAGTAAGCAAAATTTCTTTGCACGTTTTTTCCTTTTTCCCTCCCCCTGGCCCTTCTCCATGCGATGCACATCGCTCCGACCTCTTCAAGCTCTTGAACCTTACAAGTTAGGATCATGATCACTGATTCCTTTCCAAAGTGGGTCTGCATCCCCCACTTCATACCCCTGTTCCAAGCACCACCACGTGAAAATCCCCCCAGTCACTAGGTGATCTTTCTGACTTGGTGACTTTAGAATCAAAGATGTGCCCTTGCCGGGCTCCTGGGTGAGACGGGGAGAGCAGAATCTTCTTAAAGAAAAAAAAGGGACGAAGCAACACTGCAGCTTCTGGTTTGGGCAGCAGAGCTCCGGACCGTGGGCCTCCGCCCTCCAAAAGCAGAACCAGACGTTCTGGGAGCTTCCTGCTCAGGTCTCTGTCCCACAGCGGCCAGGCCGGCCAGTTCCTTCTGGGTGCCTGGGAGCAACAGGTCTCTGTCCCCAGCCAGGGGAGCCATTCAGAGGCTGCTGACGGCCCCGCCCATGCTTGCCCTCTTCCTGTCCCTGCCCAGCTGGCACGCCCACCATGGGGCCCCCAAGCCCCTGGCCCTGAGCCTCCCCTCACAGGCAGGGACTCCAAAGCAACCCCACCAACAGGCAGGGCCCAGACTCAGTCTCCTCCTGAAGCCGGAGTCAGGAGCCCCAAAGAGACCTCATGTGGCCCCCACTGCTGCACATCCCCAAGAAAGCCACCGGGCACCCCAGCACCCCATGTGCCTGGCAGCGTCCTGGGGTCTCTGACCTCAGGCCACCCATGCTGCATGACACCCGGTGAGGCAGGGCGCCCGTGGCACAGACCAGGAAACTGAGGCACACCGCAGTGGCCATCTGCCCAGGTGGCCTGTGGTCAGTGTGGGGGGCAGGGCTCGCACAGCAGCATCCTGGCTCCGGGGGGCCACCCACAACTCATGCCGCGAACAGACCCGGGCGCAGAGGAGACAGGCGGCCTGACACACTTCACAGCTGTCCCCACTCTGCGGAAGACAGCACAGGCATCACAGAGGGGAAGTGACAGGAAGGGGCCCAAGAAGGTGAAGGTCACACGGGCTGGGTTCCAACCCTGTTCTGCCTCCCTAACAGCTCTCAGGCCACGGCCGGCCCTTACTGTAAGCCGGATGTGGTAGGGGGGCGGCTAGGGCCATGGGCACTGGGACCCGCAGCAACTCTCCAGGTGACCAGGGCAGCTCTCTGCCTTGGTTTCCTCATCTGTCGACAGGGAAGAGTAAACAAGCTCACAGGTGCAGGGCCCAGTGGGGAGCAAGTGTCCGTCACCATCCTGCCTGGTGCTGTCCACCAGCACACAGGGAGTGCCCCACGCGGCCAGGCTTCCAGAAGGCGTAACCCAGGGTCCTGAGTCAAGTCCCCGGCACCATCTCCCTCTGTGGTGTCCCCAAGCCAGATCCAGCGTCTCCGTGAGAGGGCTGTCCTTGCCCTCCCTTGACTCTCAAACCCCAAGACAGCAACCCCTGGGCCGTGGGAGGGCGAGGTCCAGCACTGAAGGAGGGGGAGGCAGGGAATCTCCAGAGGAACCGCGGAGCCCAGGCCCGGGACCACGAGATCGCTGGGTCCTGCGGCCTGAGGAGGTCAAAAGGAAACTGGCTCCAAGCCCGTCTTCCTTCAAGTCCTCAGACCAGCTTCCTCCAGGTAGCCCTCCCTGACCACCCTGCCCGGGTCCTCTGTGCGATTTGCTCAGTCATCACATAACAGCAATAACTAGAGTCTTACGGCCTGGCAGGCCCTGCTCCAGGCTTTATACTGACTTATCCTCTCATAAAACTGTCACTCAGGACCCATCACCACCCCCAACAGATAAGGAAAACAAGACTCAAAAAGACGACACCAGCTTGCCTGAGGTCACAAGTCCAAGGACTCCACCTGGGCAGCCTGGCTCTGGAGTCCGGCCTTGGACTTGGACTTTAGTTGTTGGTGGTGGGTTTTGCTTTTTGCAGTCCTGGAGATTGACCCAGAGGCGCTCTACCACCAAGCTACATCCCCAGCCTTTTTATTTTTATTTTGAGACAGAATCTCACTAAGTTGTTGGAGCTGGGCTCAAACCCGCGATGCTCCTGCCTCAGATTCCCGAGGTGCTGGACTCCAGGTGTGTGCCACCACACCTGGCAGACTTGGATTCTGTCACCTGGGCTGGATGTTGCTCCTCGAGGGCCCAGGCCTAGTTTCCCCACCTCTCCCACGGCGCTCAGGGCAGGCTTCGTGCCCCTGGCACACAAGAAGGCCAGGGTGGCCCTGTAAGGCCTGCCTCTGCCACGTGGATCTGAGAGCAGCCAGGGACAGCCCCACAGCCCTCCATGCCAGGAGGCAGGGGATCCCTTAGCAAGTGTAAAGGCTGAGGGGACAGAGGGCAGCAGGAGACGAGCACAACCCGCAGGACACCAGCCCGCTGCCAGGAGAGCCCTGCAGCGCTAAGCCCCAGGTTCCAAGATGAAAGGCCACCGAGGGGCCATTCCCAAAGGGCAAAGGAGAGGCCCCTGGCTCCCAAGCGAGGTCTGGCTGCTCAGGTTACACAATCAGTCTGCTCCTGGCACCAGCTTGGGGGCACACAAAAGGACAGGCAGCAAAGAAAACCAGATTCGCGGCCTCTTGTTTACAGGTGGGGAAGACGAGGCAGAAAAGGCCTTGCGATGGGCAAACGAGAGGTGCTCAGAGCATCCCGGACACGGTGCGCAAGGGACCCTTTCTTCCATATCAAGAATGTTGACTCCAATCAATTTCCATTATTCCAGCTTCCTGGGACTCCACACGTGGACAATCTAAAACCACAGTCAACACAACACACTCTATATCTGGTCTGAAACGAACGGCACCATCAAGCAAGGGCGCGGGAGGGAGCAGTATATTTTCTTTCCCATTAATATAAAAATTGGTTTGTTTCCTGTTTCTCTTCCAGACTAAGGAGCAGGGAGTGGCTCACAGGGAGAAGTGAGGAGTTCCCTAGAATCTGACATTGCTTAGCAATGCCAAGGCTGCTGCATCTTTAATTCAGAAACTGCCAGCTTCAAATGAAGAGACTCGTGCGTGTGCGTGCGTGTGCGTGTGTGTGTGTGTGTGTGTGTGTATGAACTGTGACAGGGAGAGATGGGAAAGACAGCCAACCTGCCTTATTCTTACAGTCATTTCTAGAAGGGTCCTTTGGCCAAAGGGCTTGCAGTACCTGTGCACAAACCCCTCCCCCTACTCAAGGGCCTTTCACAGGGAGAAGGGCTGCAGCGCTCCAGCATCCCTGAGTGGGAACCGTGCTCTCACACAGCCTCCACTGCACCCCAACCGCCCTGGAAGGTCCCTCTTCACCCCAGAGACTGGGAGCTGCCACCAGCCCGGCACCAGCCCTCCCTAAACTAGGATTAAGACTTCCTAGAGCCCAGACTGGGAGTAAATGAGGACCCAGCAGGAGGCCTGGAGATTAAAGCCCTGGAGTCTCTAACTTCCATCCAGGCTCTGCCGTCCCACCCCCACCACCCCTGGCCACTTTTCTCACTTCCTAGGAGGGTAGGGAAGTGGCCTCTTCCTCCCCCGCCCCCCACCACCAGAAGAAAAAAGAAAGGGAGCTTCGAATGGGAGTTTAAAGCCCTAGCTGGGACTGCCCTGGAAGCCCAACATCCCCAACTTAACCAGCTGTGTGATCCTGGGCAAGTTGTCCAACCTCTCTGGAGCTAAACTCTCCCAATCTTACAAAGAGGGTAACAAGTCGCCCCTACTTCATGAGCCACTTGCAAAGGTTAAGCCTGCTGAAGACACACGTAAGGTCCTGGCCCACGGCGAGCGCTCGCTGCTATTTCACAGTGTGGCTTTGCAAACTTGGGGGTGGGAGGACAGTTCAGAGCTTCGACTGGGAGCCCTCGGTTAGAAACCGGCTCTCCCCGAAGCTCCCGCAAAATCGCGCGCCGTGCCGGGACGGTCCCCTGGGGCTCTGTGGATCCCCGAGCTTCCTCGGGGTTTCATCCCCTCCACCGGCGCCGGGGACGCTGGACTCCGGGGCTTGGGCCATCTGTCCCACCGAGCAGTCGCGGGTGCACCGGGCGGCGAAGTTGTTCCCCGGCCAACGCGGCGCTGGCCGGCGGCGGCGCGGGGTCCCCGAGCCCCAGCCCGCGGAGGTAACTAATTTTAAACTATGTGAAAGGCGCGGAGGGGTCGAAAAAGACAAAAGGGCAGCGCGGCGAGCCCGAGGCGACCTCGGCGCGGCGGCCGGGCCACAGGTGGCGGGGCGGCGGGGCCGGCGGCGGCGACTCACCGACTGCAGGAAGCGCAAGGTGCCCACGTAGTCCCTCTCGGTGCCCAGGATCTCGTTGAGGACGCAGAGGCGGAGGCGCAGCTGGCGCTCGGACTCGCGGGCGGCCGCGCACGAGCCGGGGCCGGGGCCGGGCGCGGCGGCGCCGGGGGCCCGGGGGTCGGGGTGGGCGCCGTCCGCGGCCCCGTCGCCGCCGGGGTCGCTGCCGCTGGGTCCCTCCATCCTCCCGGCCGCGCGCCGCTGCTTCCCGCGCCGAGCTCGCGCCGAGGGCTCAGGCGTCCAGGCGCCGCATCCCGGACGGGGCGCGCGGGCGGCCGGCTCGGAGCGGCCGCGGCGGCGGCGGGGGCGGGGCGCGGGAGGGGCTCGCAGACTCGGCCGCCGCCGCCCCCGCCGCCAGGGAGCGTCTGCCAAGTGCCACGCCGCGCTCCCGCCGCAGAGGCGCTCGGCGCGCGCGGGCCCCGGAGACGCGCCGCGCGCCCGGCGCCGACGTCGGAAGCTCAGCGGGGCGCGCGCGGGAACCTCCGGAAGGGCCCGCGGAGCCGGGGAGGCGGGGGTCCGGCTCCGCGCCCCGCCGCGTGGCGCCCCCGCCGCAGGCTACGCGCGACACTCCTGAGCGCGGGCACACCACGCAGGGCGGGCGGCGACAGTGACGGGCGAGCTGCACCAGCCAGCGCCCTCGCCCCACGAGCGTCCCCGCCGCCCCGGGACGGAAGAGGGCAAGAGGGGCGGCCACTGCAGGGAGGTGACTCCCGGGCCTTTTGGGTGCCCTGGGGCCTGCCACGACCTTGAGCAGCTGGCTCTCCTTTCTTTCCCTTTCTTTTTCTCTCTTCCCTCCTTGTTCTCTTGTGTCTGAACTTCTCTGCTCCAGGACCCTTGCCCTTCCCACCTTTCCCAGAAGACATTGTCCCCTGCCCCCTCCTCCTCCCTTGCACCCCACCGGGATAAGACCTTGGGAAATCCCAGCTTCTAGTCTAATGTGACCTTGATAATAAAAGGAACCACTTGACAGGCAGGTGAGGAAAGAGGGGGCCCAGGACCCAGAGCCCCCAGGCTCCACCCAGCCCCTCCCTGGCTAACTGCTGGCCAGGCTGGGTCCAGCATCAGGGTCCTCAGTGTTTCCCTCAGTGCAATGGGCGTAGGGGTGGCACCCAGCTCCTAGGGCCTGTCGGTCAGTGGGAAGTACTTGAACAGCTCTCAGCACCTAGAAAGTTCTCTGCCAGCGTTTGTTCTTAATCACTACTGCATTTGTGACCTGCCCTTGGGCCTGACCCCTCTCTGAGCTGCCCGTGCACCACTGACCGCCCAGTTGCCAGCTGAAGACTGTATTTTCTCTGAGGTAGATCAGCTGAATCACGTAATAGCCACCTCTGAACTATAATCATCTTCGGGGCAGGAACATTATTGCTTATTTATCTCGATTCCAGATGCCTAGGATTGTTCTCCTGGTGGCCTCAGGGTAGACACTGCAAGTGCCTACAGACACAGGAGAGAATGGTGACTTCTGCCCTCCCAGAGCAGGTGCATCCCATCTGGCCTTGGGGTGCCTGAAGGTGTACTGAGGAAAGGGGGTCAGTGGTGAGCCCTCGGGTGTGGGTCCTGGAACCAGTTGTGTCCAAAGGTGGCTGGCCTTTTGTTCCCTGGATTCCTCACAAAGTGGTAAAGGGCTCTGGAACAGCTCTGCTGTGTGACCTTGGGGTGGTCCTAATGCCTCTCTGAGCCTCAGTTTTCCAGTTTGTAAAGAGGGGGTCTGGGAGACCACACTGTACACATGTACAGAGCTTCTTAACCTTGCCTTGTTGACGTTTGAAGTCAGATAACTGTTGTCGGGGTACGTCCTGTGCCTCTAGGACAATAGGCAGCGTACTGTACCTCCTAGAGGCCAGTAGTGCCCCTCCCCAGTGTGGGAGCCAAAACCATCCCCAGATACTGCCCGCTGTCCCCTGGGAGATAGAATTGCCCCCTGTCGAGAACCACTGATAAAGAACCTTACACAAACTGTTGGCACACAGTAGGTGCTCAGCGGATGTCAGTCCCCTTCTCAGCCAGGGAGGGCTAGTGTCAAATTCACACCAAAATCCCATGTTTCGCGGAAGAATTGACCCACGCCCCCAAAAAGAATGTCTGGACCTTCCCACACTGTGACTGAGACCATCCTGGGCCTGTGCCCGTGTCCTGCCCACCCTCTCACTCCCTGGGTTCCTCTGGGATTTTTCCCCATCCTCCTCTGAAAGATGATACAGCTTTTAATCAGATGCTTAAGGCTGGCTGGTGCCCGTGGGCCTCCTCTGTGAACTGAGAGCGTCAGGGCCTCCATGGAAGGTTGCTGCAGGATCCCTGAGTGATGTGGAGAGCCTGGAGTGCGTGGGGGGAGGGCTGAGTGCTGATCCATTAAGATGCATTTGGCTGCAAGGAGGAGAAACGGGCTACTGATGGCTTAAGACAGGACATTGCTTATTTAGCAAGAGTCTAGAAGAGGTGTATTCCTAAGGTGGGTTCAGAACTTGGTGACAACATCAAGTCACCTCTGACCCTGCTGTGCCCATCACGGAGGCTTTTTCTCCCCAGGTTTGGGGCCTCAGAGTCACAAGATAGCTGCTGAAAGGGCACCATTGCCTTCTCACACAGCAAGTCCATGGCAAGAAGGACAAGGACAAAGGCCCTGCTGACTGCTCTGTGCCTGTCTTATCAGGGAAGAGCCTCAAGGCCCCAGCAGGTCAGAGCTGGGCCATGTGGCCACTCTTGCATGTTCCCTGACGGAGAGCAAAGCCTGCCACCATTGACTTAGATCAGACCTGCTTCATTCCTGGGCCGTGGCTGCCAGAACAACTCGGGGCTCTGCTGTCAAGCAAGAAGGGATCGACTTGGGGGACACCTAAAGCGTGTGCCACAGGCGTCTGCTGCCGGGCCTGGGGGACATGCCCAGACTGCAGAGGGGACAGCCCACCGCATTCAGGCCCTCGGCACCCTTGTGACTCCAGCAGGGGACGGTGGACTAAAAGGACTTAGCCAGTTGCTTCTGTCCTTCGGCAGGTACATAATGAGCACCTACTGTGCGCCAGCGAGGGCACCACAGTAAAGACAACCAGTAGGTCCCGCCCTTCAGTCCAGAGCAGGGGACGAAGGGGAATAACCAAATAAACAACAAATAAACCAGATCCTTGGCTTCCCTCAGGCCCACAGAGGACGTGCTGGGAGACAGGCTCAGGTCACTGCCCACCCCGGGCCCCGTTACCCAGGGTCCCCACTCTTGCTGGGATCAGTGGGCCCCCAGCTGATCCTGGCACAGAGCAGCTCCACAAGCCCAAGGGGGGGACTTTCTTTCCCTGTCCCTGCCTCAGCCTTGACCTCTTCTCTCTCCTTCCCCGTCACCCCAGCCACCCGCTCCAGGACTCTGGTGGGCAGCCCCTGGGTCCCGGGCGTGATCTCTCAGGGCAGGGCTTGGGCCAGGCTGCAGCCGGGAAAGTCATAAAACAACAGTGAGGTAGGAAAAGGTGAAGACAGAAAAGGAGAAGCCTTCAGCTGGGGGAGGGGAGTGCTGACAGGAGAGGGAGAGTCTCCTGGGGACAATTTTAGAGCCCGTTGCCACGCTCCTCACTCAGGCTGGGAAATGCCGATGCGTCTGGCTTCACGAGTTTCACATTGTGGGGGAGAAGACTCCGCTGCTTGGCAACTTCAGTCAGTTCCTTGTTCCCGACAAGACCCTGTCAGGTTCCGTGGCCTTGGGACTGCAAGCCTCTCCCTAAGCTTCCCCTACAAGAAAAGTTAATTAGGAGAAAGCAGGGGGTGGGGAGGGACTTTTCCCCAGGTGCCCAGTGAGCTGCTGGCTGCCCAGGGGTGTCAGTCATTTTCCACATGCAAATGAGTTCTTGGTATATCAGGCTCCCCACCCCCACTCTGAGCACCTAGAACAGCTTTCTAAGAAGAGGGAAGTGGCCCCACTGGCCTTGGAACTGGACAGAACAGCTGGACAGCGGAACCCAAGGCTGATCACACGGACCTAGCTTCATTGCTTCAGATGGAAATATAATTCTCCTCCAGATAGTCCAGTAGAGCCGCCTCTGACTGCCGGCGTCAGCCCCTCTTCAAGCCGGGCACAGTGGCCCACGCCTGTAATCCCAGCAGCCCAGGAGGCTGAGGCAGGAGGATCGCGAGTTCCAAGCCAGCCTCAGCAATGGCGAGGTACCAAGCAACTCAGTGAGACCCTGCCTCTAAATAAAATAAAAAATAAGGCTGGGGATGTGGCTCAGTGGTCAAGTGCCCCTGGGTTCAATTCCCAGTAAAGAAAGAAAGGAAGGGAGGGAGGGAGGAAGGAAGGAAGGAAGGAAGGAAAGAAACAACCTCCCAAAGATAGCCCTGCTGTTGGAAGCAGCTCTCTCTCCAAAGGGCTGTGGTTCCAGATCTGATTGGAGCTTGATAGATATCAGATGAAGCTGGAATCCAGAGCTTTGCCAAATCATATTGGTGCCACAAAACACTGGGAATAGAGCTGGGACTTTGCCCCTCTGTCATTGGCATGCGTGCCTTCTCAGCCAATCCGTGGACAGTCTTGTGCTCTAGAAACCAGCTGCTGGGTTCCAGTCCCAGCCCGACCACTTCCTAATTGTGTGGTTTTTATGCAGGTGACTTCACCTTTCCAGGCCGCAATGATCCTGGTCTGTAAAACGGGGCAGATGAGTTCCTCCCTCACAGGGTGGTTGTGCAGATGAAAAGACTTCCCAGATCTAAAGTGCTTCGAGTGCTGCTGACCCTTGGTTGATTGTCAGCTGTTCTGAGCAGTGAAGCCCAGATGCCCAGAGTGTGCTGGCCACTTGGGTCTGAGACCATCAGGGAGGACAGTGCTGACTGATGGAAGATGCAGAATAACAGAGGGACAGAACCCGTAGCTGTGGTGTCACCGAGCTCCTGAATTAACCCACGTGGAACCGCCTGCCTCTGGACCTGTTGTGTTGTAATTTTCCTTGTCATTTAAGTCAGTTGAAACCTCAGACAGTTCCTTATCCCCTGACGAGACCCTACCAAGATGCAGCAAAAGCCTCCTAATCACTGTCCATCCCCTTCTGTGGATTGCTCCCCACTTAGAGCAACGATCCCCGTATGGACAGCCGAGCGCACACCCCAGTTTGCCTGAGACAGACAACCCCACAGCAGGCTGTTGTCTCAGCATAATTATTAATAACTTCCCGGTTTGGACCATCACAGAAGCTCTGCTTCTGCTTCTCTTTTAAGATGCAGATGTCCCAGGGGGTGCGATCTCCACCGGGTCCCTTTCCCAGTGGAGCAAAGACCCAGGTTCATAAACCGAAGGTTGGGTTGGGGGGTAAAGGAGAAGAAAAGAGCTCGGAAAGACAGTGGTGCACAGAAGGTGAATTCTGCACATGAGTCGAGGGCAGAGATCGACCTGGATGGTGCGTCTTGAAATTCGCAGCCAGCAAGGCCAGATGGTTTCAGCAGACAATGCTGGACACACACTCATGTGTCTGGGTTTTTCTTTTCTTTTTCCATTTTGTTTCCTGGACTGAAAGCACAAAATTAGGGCTGTGCAGTCCCAATCCAGACACCTGGCAGTGCCCACGGAGACTGACTGGGAGCCGACAGAGTCCTCTGGGCCAGCAGAAACACAAACAGCCACACCCTCTCCAACGCCACTCGGGCTCGGGCCGGCTTCCAGATTTCCAGCACGGATCCCATCCTTAGGGGAGAGCGGGGAGTGCCAGCCACAGTCACGCTCCCTGGGAGTGCTCCCCGTGCTCAGGGGCCCCAGACCCACCCTGAGCTCTCGTCCCGCCTGCCCTCCATGGCAACTGTGATGGCGGTCATCCCTGGTTTACTGATGAGAAAACAGACAAGAGCTGGGGGAAGGTCACTGCGTGGGGACAGAGGCTAGAGGGCGTCCACTCCAAACAGTGAGGATTCTGTGCAGAGGAAGTTCCTGTCCTCATGTTGCACCCAAGTCTAAGCCACCTAGGACAGGTACGGAGGCCCCACCGTGTGGGATCCCCCGCACCCTCCAGCTTGGGGCTTCAGCCATCTTCACCACGGCCAAGATGGCCACATGGGCGCCACAAACCAGCCAGCAGGAAGAGAAAAGGGAAGGGACGGGACGGCGGTCCTGCGGAAGAGCAGACACTTTCGTGAGTCACTTCTGCTCCCGCCTCCCTGGTCAGAAGTTGGCCACCCTGGTGTGTCTGACCTGAATCCAGGCCACAGGGCTCTACCCCGCAGGTGACACAGGTGGCTGTGGGAATCCTGTCCCCGCACCCTGGGGCAGTGCCAGGCGGGAAGCTGTGGCTGAATGAGGGAAGGAATGAACTAACCCCAAGTTCACGGGCTCCCCGTGGAGAAAACCCTCCCCATGAACGTGTGGTTCCCCCCAGGCTCCAGGAGACCAGCGAGCAAAACAGACGAAGCACGTCGGAGCGGCGGGCGTCCTGGGGAAGAGAGTCCGTCGTCGGTAGAAACCGTAAAAAGGCCGGGTCCACCAGGTCAAGGACAAGAAACGAGTGGGATGACCGGGAGGGCTGGGGCAGCATTCCAGGGGGCGAGGAGGTGACATCCCCAGCAAGAGGTGGGCCTGCAGGAGGACAGCAGCACAGGGCAGGAGGCTGGGGCGGCCAGGGAAGGCCAGCAGGAGGCCAGGGAACAGCCTGGAGGTGGCCCCAGGAGGCGGGAGGCTCTCAACAGGGGAAGGACTCTGCCTGAGGTGCCAACAGGATCCTGGGGCTCCCCGGAGACAGGCTCCCCGGACACTCAGGCTCCACGCTGAGAGCGGGGGCTGAGGGCTGCCCACCCTGGCCTGAGCAGCCGGGGACGCGACGCTGAGCCCTTGCTGACGTGACAGACACGACAGGCAGCTCCGTCTGCATCTGCCCCTCTGCCTGCTGTGCCGCTTTGCCGCCTTTTACCATAGCCCTTCCCGGCCTCAGTGCTCTCAAGATGACGATTTAAAACACACGATCCCGTCTCCCTCCAAAACTGATTTGGAATTACACCGGTTTTCCCGCCAATTTGTGGATGGGGCAGTCTGACACCCAGGAATAGGAGACGGCCAGGTCGGAAGCGGGGAGACCCTTGGGGAGGGCACCGCAGCCGTCCACGCTATGACGGCGCTGACTGACGGGTGGGCTCCAAACCCCAGGGTGGAAGAGGTCACAGGCGACTCCAGGCGTGGGTCTGCAGGCCTGGAAGGCTGGGCTGGGCACCCACCAGGACGGGACCGCGTGGGTGGGGAAGATGGGGAGGCGTTGGATGTCAACTTAGATGTCGGGTGGAGGCGCTGGGTGGGCTCGGGAGCGGTGGCCCAGACACGTCACCTTAGCATCGTCAGGAGACAGCTGAAGCCGCGCCTGGGGGAGATGTGGGGAGGGGACGTGCTGGAGAAGAGAACAGGCGAGGCCCGGCCACACAGCGTCCAGGGCTGGGCAGGCCGTGAGCCCACAAGGACGGGTGTCATCGACGGTCACTCCCAGCTGCTCACAGAGCTCCCTGGTCACTTTAGGATAACCGGACGGAGCAGCGGACACTCGTGTTTCCTCTCGTGGTGGAAACGGGCAGAGGGCCACCCTCACGGTCCCCTCCCTCAGAGCCTCAGCTTCCTCCTGGGGCAGATGAGGACATTAGGAGCCAGGTCTGTCTGCCAGGTCTCCACGGGACGCTGGGGTCACAACAAGACCTCACAGACCCCAACATGCTCAAATACACGGGAACAGGGCTCCCTGCCCACCACCGGGGTTAGGTCCTCAGAAGTGTGAGCCTGATGCGGATTGGATTCAGAGAAAACAGAGGACGTGGGCGGGAAGCCTCCCCCAGCTCCACGCAGTGGCGGGGGGTGGGGACTTCAGAATCAGCGCTGAGCTAAGAAGCCAGGCAGGAAAGGGCACTTTGTGGATGAGTCCATTTACACAGAGCTCAAAGCCCTGTTACACCACAGCGCCCAGGGTGCGCAGGGGGTAGCAGATCTATCAGGAAAGGAGGGGAGCACCGGCCTCGAGACTCAGGGGCCTGAGGGGTCTGCTGTCTGGCAACTTTCTTCCTTTGATTTTTAGTGCTGGGGAAGACCCAGGGGTGTTTTACCACTGAGCTGTTTCCCCAGTTCTTTTAATTTTTTGTTTTATTTTATTTTCATTTTTTGAGGCAGGGTCTGGCTAAGATGCTGAGGCTGGCCTCAAACTTGCAATCCTCCTGCTTCAGCCTCCTGAGTCACCAGGATCACAAGTGTGTACACAGCTGTACCCTGGGCAATGTTCTATTTCTTCACCTGCATGGTGTGTCATGGGAATTTTTGTGTTATGTTTTATGTTTAAGCACTTTTGTCTGTATTCTGTTTCCCAATTTAAACATGCATCCAAAGCCTTAAAAATAAATATATACAAGGGCTGGGGTTGTGACTCAGAGGTAAAGCACTTGCCTAGCGTGTGTGAGGCACTGAGTTCGATTCTCAGCACCACATATAAATAAATGAATAAAATAAAGCTCCATCAACATCTAAAAAATCATTTAAAAATAAATACATATGTACATGCATATATACACACCTACATTCATGTCCCCTGCCTGTTTTCATTCTGGTAATCTAAACTACAGAAATAATCACTCCGTCTGGCAAACTTTAATGCACAAAGATGTTCACTGCAGCATCATTATAATAGCCCTGTGTTCTCACTAGTATTAAATACTGGAATCCCGCATGGCGTGTCTGCAATGTGGAAAGTTATTTAGCCATTGGAAAGTCTGCCCAAAGACTACTTCGTGAAATAGGAAAAATGCTCACGATCAACGGGGGAAATGAGGAGTGAAGGAGTAGAATATAAATCATATGTACTAAATTATTAAAATAAAAACTCCCAATAGACACATTACCTGTAGACTGTGATCCTAATACTGTCAATGTGTGTACATATGTGTGTACGTGTGTGTACGTGTGTGTGTGTGTGTGAATAGCAAGAGCACTCACGTTAGGGAATGGAATTGTAGGATCTGTTTTCCTTATACACTTTTTTCTTGCTGGTGCTGTTTGTGCAGTGCTGGGAATTGAACCCAGGGCTGCTCGACTGCTAAGCCACATCCCCAGCCCCTGTTATTTTTCATGTTGAGACAGAGCTTCACTAAGTGGCTTAGGGCCTCACTAAATTTCTGAGTCTGGCCTCAAACCTGGGATGCTCCTGCCTCAGCCTCTGGAGCCGCTGGGACTACAGGAGTGAGCTCCGTGCCCGGCTGCTTGGCTTGGCTGTGCGGCTTCCCCCTCTCGACGTGGACAGCAGATGCACCAGGCAGAGGGCCACCCTGCTGGGCTGGCAGGCAGCATGGCCCCTGGCCTGTGGCTTCTCCCTCCTTCCCCTCTTACTCCTGCCTCCCTGGCCCGCCCCACTCCTCTGCTCCCTTCTCCCCACAGACACCCACGCGGGGATATTTCCAGAGTGTTCTCTCGTCCATCTGCCATACATTTGTTTGGATCTACGTGTATCCAAATAGTCGTGGTAAAAAGCACATGAAGACGGAGACGTTCTGCTTTTTATGTGTTTCTCCGTTTTTACACCCAAGGCCCCCGAGCTCCTGCTTCTTCCCCCTCCGCCCGGCCTTGGCGAGGTCGCCGTCGCTGCTCTGGGCGGTGGGACTCGGCTGTGTCGGGGGTGCACAACCCCCTCAGCCACGGCGCTGCCCCGGGGGGCTTCCTTCTGGTCCTGGGCAACTGGGGGCCCACCTCCGGCCTCCTCCGCAGGTGAAGGGGCCCGGGAGCTGGCCCTGGGCACCCGCGGGGGAGGCTGGTTCCTCGGCGCTGGCCCTGCAGCCTCCCCGCGGCTCCTCCTCCTCCTTTCCCTCCGAGCTGCTTGGGACGGTGGCCCCTGAGTGGCTTCATGGTGGCAGAGGCCACCGGTCTGAATGCTGCCTGGGGAGCAGATGGCAGGCCAGGCCGTGCCCCCGGCCCTTGTGCGGCAGTGACCCCTCCGTTGGGTGTGGGCCTTGGGTCCACCGTCACCATGGCCAATGTGAACTTGAACCAGAACAAGCAAACAAGGCCGTGTTCCCCTCCTGCCCGCCTCCGCTGGGCACTGTTGCCCCAGAGCCCTGGAGCGAGGCCATCGTGAGCCCTCCACAGTGTCCCTGTGCATCTGTAGCAGGTAGGAGGCCACAGCCAGGGGCTGCGACCTCAGAGGCCCTGGTGTTCAGGAGCCCGAGGGCACACACCTGCGGGGGGCCAGGGTGGCTGTCACTGGGTCTCGTCTGGCGCCATCCCTCGGAAGGCTCCGGCTGTGGCTCTGGTGGCCTGGCCCCTGAGGCTGGCTCCTGACCGTCCTTGAGATTCTGAGCGTGCCCTTCCCTGTCAACAGGACTACGAGGACGAGTTCTGTCGCGCCCAGTGGCTGACCCTTGTCATATGCTTGACCAGAGCCCAACAGGGGCGGATGGTGCGTATTTTGACTTTATGGATCACACAGTTTCTGTGCAGCCCAGGCTGCGGTGGCACTGTTGACACAGCCGCAGGCAATCTGTAAATGAGTGGGCGTGGCCACGTTCCAATAAAACTTTATAAAAACAGTGGCCCCGGGTTGTAGTTTGCTGATCTCTGAGCTGAGAAAGAGGTGTCTTCTCTTCAAGTCTGTGTAGTAGTCATGCCTTGTTTCCTGTCTTACGTACTAAGACAGGAAAACGCAGAGGGGGCCACACACAGCCTCACACCTCCGCGGGGGTCAGCAGTGGACAACCTGCGCAACAGAACCAGGGCACCAGCGGAGTCCAGGCTCGGCCCCACTGAGCCCCCCCTCCCCCCGCGGTGGCAGCCCCCGCCAGCCAGGCTTTATCCCACGTCCCTGGTGGCATCCACTTCTTGCTGAGGAAGGAGGGCAACCGTGGGGGCTCCATTCTCAAAGGCGAACTGTTCCGGTGACTAATCCGTCTTTCCCTCCCGAGTTTTCATTTGTCCCGCTCCACTGGGCCTGAGTCAGGCTCTTGTGGAGCTCTGCTTAAAATGCAGGCGAGTGTCTGCCTCCGACTGCAGACCCGCCAGGCCTGGGCGCCTGGATTCCAGCAGCGACCTCGGGAGCTGTCCAGGGCTGGCCAGGACTCCCTCCCTGGGCGTCGGACCCGACTCAACAGGGGGAAGAGGGTGAGGGGCCGCGGTACCCCCCAGCACCTCCCCTTCTTCCAGGACCTGCCGCAAATCTGATCTCAAAGGCCAGCTCCGAAGCTCTGCACTCGGATTTGCAAATGCGATGGACCCTCTGCTGACCACGCTGCACCTGGACGCCGCTCCCGCAGTCCCGCGGAAGTTCCCACGCTGCTCCTTTCAATCAGTTGGTGGCTTTCTTTGTGCAGCGTGACGTCGTTTCCACGTGGGCGACTGCTCGACGCCCCCAGCCTGGTCCCGTGGACAGAGCCGATTCCGGAACCGTGAGAAGGTGCCAGAGCTCCGCCGCGTGGTCCTTGGTGAGGTCTGGCTGTGTCCCCAAGTTCACGTGCTGGACCTTGGTCCTCGGTGTCAGTGTTGGGAGGCAGGGCTCTGTGCTTCCCAGTGGTTCAGGTTGTCACCACAGGAGTGAGCCAGGTGTCCTGAGTAGATCTGTCATCAAAGCAAGCTTCTGCCTTCTTGAGCCCAAGAACTTTCTGTTCTTTATGAAGTACCCAGCCTCGGGTATTCTATTATAGCAGCAGAAAATGGATCGACGATCCTCAAGGAGCATCTGTTGAATAATGATGCAGTGTTTGTTTCCCATCCTGCCTAACTCCCCGTCCCCTGGGCACTGAGGGTTGAACCAGAGCCTCGGCATGCTGGGCCAGTGCTGTGTCCCTGAGCTACGTTCTTAGCCCCCCTCCCCTTTGCTTTGGAACAGGGTCTCCCTACGTTGCCTAGGCTGGCCTCAAATTTGTGGTGATCCTCCTGCCTCAGCCTCTGGAGTAGCTGGGATTACAGGTGTGCACCATGGGGCTGACCTTTGCCTCATCTTAAGAAGCTCCACTCTCCTCCCAGGAAGACACCTCTTAGGTCAACCTTAACTCTCTAATTTCCACATTCAGAACTCATCCCTCAAGTAGCTTTTCCATATTGTCAAGGATCCTTAAGATGCAATGGCAGAAACCCAACTCAAGTTCAGGCAAAACAGGGAATATATTGGTGCATCTAAGTAAAATGTCTATTTAGCTTCAGGCACAGATGGATCCAGGTGCTCAAAGGGACTGCCTCTTTCTCCAGGATCTGTCTTGGAAGGCTGAATCGGAGGGGCCAGGACTGGAACATGCTCAATCACTGACTGAATGACCAGGCCTGATCCGGGTGTCTCCTGCTAGCAAGGAAGGGTGAGTCCCACTGGAACCTTATGGACTGAGGGTGGGTACAGGTCCCCAAAGGTGAACTGGGGCCTCAGCACTAGGGGGGCTGGGATGTAGCTTGGTTGGTAGAGTATCTGCCTGGCATGTTCGGAGCCCTGGGCTCAGTCCCCAGCACCACAAAAAAAGAGGGAGAAGAAGAGGAACAGATGCTGAGAGGCAAAGCTAAGGCCCAGAGAGGCTCCTCCCCGTCTCCATTCCAACCCGCACACTCTGCCTCCCGGAGGGCAGCTGTGCCGAGCTGCTCCCTCATGGGGCACCTCGGTGGCCCCCTCGGTATGCGGGACCAGCGAGGAAGCGGTTCTCAGAATCCAGATGACACTGGGGGCGCGGAGTCGGGCAGCCACAGGGCATGCGGGCGCGGGCTCCAGGGAGACCCTCCTTCCACCGCGGCTGCTCAGATCGAGGTCCTGGTCTGGACCTGGACTCCCTGTCCGGCGGCCGCTCCGCCACCCTATCTCGCTCCAGCACTGTGCAGCGCTTGGCTCAGTGACGGCCTTCCCCTACAGCAGGCTCGCAGCAAGACGAGGTGCCCCCCCCCGTTTCCTGGCCCTGCCACTTCCTGGTACCTCCCCAACAGCAGAAGCACACTCAGGCTTTATCGTCTACACCCACAGAAGACACCACTGGTCACCAAAGCACAGTTCCCCCTCGCCCTGTGGAAAGCCCAGGTTTGACCCGTGTGAGGTCAAACTGGAGAGAAGGAACCCCTTCCTACTCCCCAGTGGGCAAATCTTAAGGTCTTCGCCAATCAAGGACATTTCTAACCGTAAGATTTGATGGAAGTCTATGGAAAGCTTCAGGGAAAATTTTCTTCCCTCTTGAAACAGAATAGACGGAAAGAAATCGACCTCTTGTGTTCTGACCTGTGGATGCTGCTGTAAGAGCACAGTGTCTGGAGATGTGGCAGCCATCTTGGGTCCATGAGAGAGACTGTGCCATCACAAGAAAAGATGGAAAGAACCTAGATGTTTGACACTTGCTGGTGAGTTGCTGAATTGATCAGCCAACCCTAGGACTGCTCTACTTCAAGGCACTGATGAAGCCACACTGGGTGTGGTCATCATTTCTTAGTGGCAAAGCCATCTTGTGGGATGCATCCTGCATAGGGTGAACTAGGCAGAAGCACGCCTCCTGGCTGGAACTCCTCAGCATCCCTCCAGACCCCTGGGAGGTACTTAGCTGACATCCTCTTGAGCAATCCTACAAGCACCTCAAAAACATCTCGGAACTTGAACCAATACCTGCCTAACTCCCCGGAAGAACTTGTCCCTACCTGCCTTCACGGGTGAATGGAGTAAGGCCAAGTTCCAACCCTGTGAAGCTTCCATAGCAAACACACAACCATGCAGGAGGCCCATGCCACGGCCCGGGGTGGGGGGACTGGGGAGGTGCCACGGAGAAGGGATAATTCAGCTGTGATTTCAATACTGAAGAGAATTTTTTGAGATTCAAATTCTCAGCTCTGAAAAGGAAAGAAGAGCTTTCCAGCCAGAGGAAACGGCAAGTGCAAAGGCCCTGGGGTTGGGCTGAATCTGTGATTTTCCAGGAGCAGCAAGGAGCCGGGGAGGAGGTAGCAGTGAAAGAAGAGCCGAGGAGGGGGAAGTCGGAAGGGCCTGTGGGGAGGGCGCAGGGTCCTCCTCGGAACTGTCCGGTTGTATCCAAAGTGCAGCTGATAGGGATTGAAGGGCAAAGCACCATCAGACTTGGTTTTTTTGTTTGTTCGTTTGTTTGTTTGTGCACCGGCATTGAAGCCAGGGCCCTCACCACTGAGCCACATCCTCAGCCCTTTTTTTTGTATTTTTTTATTTAGAGACAGGGTTTCGCTGAGTTGCCCAGGGCCTTACTAAGTTGCTGAGGCTGGCTTTGGACTTGCGATCCTCCTGCCTCAGCCTCTTGAGCCTCTCGGGTGGCGCGGCCCTGGTGACTCGAGTTTTTGTTTTTTTGTTTTTTTAATGTATATATTTTTAGATGTTGATGGACCTTTATTTCATTCATTTATTTATTTTTAGGCGGCGCTGAGAATCGCGCCCAGGGCCGCACCCGCACCCGCCAGGCAGGCGCTCTACCGCTGAGCCCCAGCCCCACTGGGTTTTTAAAGGGCTGTGGGGCGGCCCTGGTGACAGAAAACGACCCTGCGGGGCGTCTTCCAGGGGACACCGAGCCCTGCCTGTGAAGTCGCCGACTCCTCCCAGCCCCCCTGCGAGGTTGGCCCGTCACTCTTTCCATTTCGTAGAAAAGGAAACCGAGACCAGAGAGGTGAAGAAAGTTGCCCGCGGTCACAGAGCGAGGAGGAAACAGGGCGCCCGCTAGGGCTCGGGGTGCTACCAGTGGGGCCGCGGAGAAGCGCCAGGACCCCACAGCACCCTGTCCCTGCGGTCCCCTCCGGGGGCGTCGGCGTGGCTCTGTCCCTGAGGTCCCCGCCCAGCCTCCGGCCGCGTGGCCCCTGGAGTCCGCGGCTCCCCGCGCCCCCGCTGCGTCCCCGATGCAGCCTCCGAGCCGCGCGGCCTCCGGGTGGCACTTTGCAGACGCTTCCTGGGCCGCAGCGAGACTCTATTGTGTCGCCAGAGCCGGAAACGGTGCGAGTGGCGGGGGCGAAGCTCGGTCCCCGGCCCCGGGGCGCTGGGGTCCGCCGCAGGTCGCAGCCACCTCCCCCCGGGACGGCCGCCCCGGCCTTCCCGGGGCAGAGGCCGCGGGACTCCACGCAGGGCCTCCCACCCGGGGCTGCGAGGTCGCCCTCTCGGTTCCCCCTTAGCCCCCCATCAGCCCGGGACGGTTTAGTGGTGACAGTGACGGAGAGGGACCTGCCCAGCCCGCGGCCAGGAGCCCCGCAGAGCGCGCAGGGCCCGGGTGGGAGGAAAACCCAGGGGGACTTCGCGGAGGAGCCGGCCTGCGGGGGAGCACCGGTAGCCTCCACTCGCGGCCTCCCCCTTCCTCTCCTTCTTAAAAAAAGAAAAAGAAAGAAAGAAAAACCTCCTCAGAAGACAAATAAAGATCGACAGGAGGTGCGAGTTCTGGTCTGTAAGTGTGCAGGCCACGTGACCCTTAAAACTTCTGTCCTGCTCTCTCCAAAGCCCTGTGTGTGCGCATGGCCAGTCCCGGAAACCCCAGAGGAGCCCAAGGAGAAAATGAAAATCACCTGCGTTCCCAGCCTCCACAGACTCGCACGGAACATGCCGGGTTTTATGATTAGGGGACTTTTACTCACAGCGACGCGCAGACCTGAAGCAGGGGGTTGATGGATTTGACAAAAGGTCACGCCCGTGTGTGCAGCCCTCCAATGGAGACCGAGAACATTTCCATCGCCTCAGAAATTCCCCTTGGGTCCCCTCCCAGTGATGCCCAGCCCCCACCCACGGCGACCCCCCCTCTGATGTCCGTCGCCATGAATTAGTTTTGCCTGCGCCCTAATTGGAGTCACATGGCCCATGTGTACTCCTCGGAGTCTGGTTTCTTTCACTCGGCATTAATAATGCGCTCAGAGTCATCCAGGCTCCCTCCGCCTGTCCCTTTTTATTGCTGAGTAGTGCTCCACAGTGCGCTGAACCCCCGGGCCTCCCCGAACTTGGGAGGATCGGGTGGGTGTCTCCTCCTGGAGGCTGTCATGAGTGAAGCTACTTGCGAACATCAGTGGACAAGTCTTCATTTTTTCTTGAGCAAATTCTTAAGAGTGGGATACCTGGGTCCCGGGATTAGCTTTTGTAAGCGATCACCAACCAACCAAAGAGTCGGGCTGTTTTGTCTCCACGTAGCTGAACCAGGGTCTTGCTGTTATTAAGTCTCCTTCACACCTCAGATACATGGAGGGGGTGGGGATGAGACGCGGCTCAGTGACAGAGTGTGTTTCCAACATGCTCAAGTTTGGGATTCGTCTCCCCTAAAAAATAAATCTGGGCCCAAAGCACATTTTTCTGCAATTTGCTTCTTTCATGTCCACAAATAGAGCTCAGCTCTTTCTATGTCGGCAGGTGCAGCCCTTGTTCCTCCTGGAACCTGGCCCCCAGGACACTCTGTCATGTGTCCCCCGTGGGTGGACACTCAGGTTGCTCCCCAGTTCTCATCCTGGACAGTGTCCTGTATTTATGCTCCTCTCCTCGGGCACCGTGTTTCTCTGGGACAGTAACCCACAAAGAAATGGCTGGGTTCAGGGTCTGCACATTCTAAATGTTGGTAAAATCAGCCCCAAGAGTCGGGATTTCTGTCACTGGATCCCGCGAGGACGGGAACACATCGTCCACGTGAGAAAATGGGAGAGGAGTGACCTGGGTAAGCAGGGAGAAGGCCATGTGATGGCCAATGGGACTGGAGGGGGGAGAGCGGCATCAGGGCTGTGTGGGGAGGTCCTGGACACACTCCCGGAGCCACATGCCCCGGGCTCACCTGACGACTGCCACTGTCCAGCTGCGTGACCTCACACAAGTCACTCCACTTCTCTGTGCCTCTGTTCCTCACCTGAAAAAAATAATAAGAGTAGCCACTACCAGGGGAGTGAGGACCCACATCTATGTCAAGTGATAAGTCCTGAAATGTCAAATCTGTTGTCAAAACTCTAGCCACCAAAGTGCACTGGGTCTCAAGAACACACTGCACCACGGTCCTGCTGGCCACGCCTCCCTGGCCCTAGGTAGCTTTCTGTCCCCTGCTGGAGGGGGGCCAGGCCCAGGAGGAGCTGCCCAGCAGGCGGGAGGGCGGGGGACGCCTGAGGAGTGGCTTCCCAGGAGCCCTGACAAGATGGAGTTCCCAGAAGCCGAGCTGGTGAGCAGCTCCAAAAGCCCCCGGCCGCCCCTGACAGGGCCCAGAGGAGCCGGTACAGTTTGGCAGCGAGGAAGTCACCAGTGACCTTTGGGGCAGAAGTCAGAAGGACAAGGGCCCGGGCTGGCTGGGCTGGGGGTTTCCAGTGAGCTGTCGACTGCTCTTCTGAGAACTCTGCCAGACGGGGCCTATCTGAAAAAACGGCTCACTTTAAGGACCCAGAGCTCTGCTGCGTGGGTTTGGGGTACGCCGGGGTGCTGGTGTCAAGGTCGTGTCTGCAGGGCCCGCGGGCGGAGCTGGGGCTCACCCCACCCTGCACCTGCACCCTCCTCCCCTGCCTCACCCCTCCCCTGCGCCAACTCCAGCCACCTGCCCAGTCCAGCCGCTGCAGGTGTCTGAGCAGATTGTGAGCTAAGAACCGTTCTACATTTTTAAGTGGCTGGAGGAAAAAGTCAAAAGAAGACTGTTTTGTGTCCCAGGAACATGATATGAAATTCAGATCTCGGCGTCCATAAATAAAGTTTTATTGGCACACGGCCCTTGGTTTGCCCACTGTGGATGGCTGCTTTGTGCTCCGGGGGCTCAGTGGAGCAGTTGCCACGAGACGGTGGGGCCTGCAAGCCCTGAGATATCAGCTCTCGGGCCCTTTGGAAAAGGAGGCATTTGCTGACCTTGGTCTAGATCCTGCTTCAGGTGAAGGAGATCAGGGCCAAGGTCCTTCTCAGCCTCTTCCCCTCCGTGACCTTCCCTTGGTCCTGTGGACCACATTAGCACCATGACCAGCTCGTGTGTCACAGGGTGCAGGCTGGCTGACACCAGCTCTCTGTTATATCCTCGTCCCCTTCTTGCTCAAGTAGCTGGACCTTGGCATTTAGGTTGAATCCCCCATCATTGGACACTGACTTCAGTATGAACTTTAAGTATTAAATACTGAAAGCCGCCCATTCGCCACTTGGAATCCAGTTTTCTCATCTGTAAAGTAGGAGACCTGTTCCCTCAGGCCTCTGACCATTAGGAGAGGAAGGACCCTAAGACCTCGCCAGGCAGTGTGGGGTCATCCATCGGCCAATACATTGAAAAGGCATTTTGAGGACACGATAGGCTCCAAACTCAGAGACTGTGGGTGTGATTTCAGCCCAAATGTGCTTTACGAGTATGCACCTTTTCTAAAAAAGAAAAAAAAAATAGCTAAAAAGTCTGCGTAGATCTAACAGTCCACAGACCCTACCTAACTGGCCCTCGTGGGCAGCTGAGTCACCCTTGGATGGAGAGTTATGGCCATGATTCCCAGGAGCCCTAAAGAAGTCTCTGCCAAAAGAAATCTCCTTCATGTTGGGTTAGGCCCCAACTTCCTTAACAAGACTCCCACAGAGCAAGAAATAAAATCAAGAATCAATAAATGGGATGGATTCACACTAAAAAGGTTCTTCTCAGAAAAAAAAAAAACCAATCATGAGGTGAAGAGAGAGCCTACAGAATGGGAGGAAATTTTCACCACACTCATATCAGGTAGAGCACTGATCTTCAGGATATATGAAGGACTCAGAAATCTTAACTCCAGAAAAAAAACAAAACAGTGTGTGAACAGGCTAAGGGACTGAACAGACACTTCTCAGAAGAAGATATGCATGCAATCAAAGATATATGAAAAAGTGCTCAACATCTTTAGTCATCAGAGAAATGCAAATCAAAACGAAGACTTCATCTCACCCAGTCAGAATGACAATCTTCAAGAATACAAGCAATAATAAGTGTTGGACAGGAGGTGGGGACCAGGCACACTCCTACACGGCTGGTGGGACTGCAAATCAGCAGTGTGGAGATTCCTCAGAAAACTGGGAATGGAACCACCGTTTGACCCCGCTGTCCCACTTTAAGGACTTAAAATCAGCATACTATGGTGACGCAGCCACACCAATGTTTATAGCAGCTGAATTCACAGTGACTAAACTGTGGAACCGACCTAGATGCCCATCAATCCATGAAGGATAAGAAACTGTGGCGTATATACACAATGGAATTTGACTCAGCATTAAAAGAGAATAAAACTGTGGCATTAAAAGAGAATAAAATGGATGGAGTTGGAGAAGATTATGCTAAGTGAAGTAAGCCAATCCCCCCCAAAACTAAAGGCTGAATGTCTTCTCTGATTAGTGGATGCTGCTGATCTATGATGGGGGGAGAACTTGGATTGGGCAAAGGGGAGGTGGGGAGGGGTACGGGGTAGGAGAGATGGTGGTACACGTACGACTGCACGGATGGTGCCTCTCTACACCGGGTACAACCAGAGAATTGAAATGTCGTGCTCCGTCTGTTTCGTCTTGTTTGCTGATATTTATTCTTAGTTGTAGGTGGACACAATAACATGCGGTGCCAAGGATCGAACCGGTGCCTCACGCGCGGTGGGCGAGCGCTCTGCCCCGGAGCTCCACCCCAGCCCTGTGGCGCCCCGTTTGTGCGCGAGGAATTGACAGGCGTCTGCTGTCAGGTGCAACAACAACAACAAAGATTAAAACAGAACAGAGCGGCCCAGAGATGACCTCCCCCGTCACTTCACTCACTGGGGCGAACCCTGCCTCGGCAACCTACCAAGCCCAGAGTCACGGAGCCTGAGCCGCCTGGAGTCTGCAGACGACCCCAACTGCCCCAGAGGTCCTCCCGGGGTGGGAGCCCGACTTTGCTGGTTTAAGAACGGTTCCCCACGCGGATCTCAGGCAGAGTTTGTCTCTGAGGCAATAGAGAAGGAGCAGGGCTTGTCCGCGGCTTGTCTCCAGGTACCTGAGGGTCGGTGTGGGGATCGCGACCTCAAGGGGTTCCTACACCCATGTGGGTCACAGAGATGGCCTGGCCACCACTGTCAAGGAAACAGAGCGGATCAGAAGATCCGCTTGATCTTGGGCTTGATCTCCTGATCCGTGGACAGACCCTGTTTCCTTCCTACCTTCTGGAACACCTAGGAATATGTAACGAGCAGTGGACGGGAGCTCCTGGAAATGTGGCAAGTGATGAGCTATTTATTTTTCAGAGATTATCCCAATTCCAGAAAAGACAAGCCCCAAAGTTATAATTCTCCTTCAAAATCATTATTTTAAATACAATCATTTTTAAAACCCTTTTAAAAAATAAATGGAAAATGTAAATTACAACAGTACACAAATGTGAACGGCCTAGCTTGTGCTCGTGATGGGCAGATGTGAATCAGACCACGGGGACCGCCGGGCCCCCTGCCTGGCACACCATGTGCACACGCGCTTGCACTGTGTCCGGGTGGGCGGGCTGCTGGCTTGAACTCTGCAAACCGCGGTTGGGTCCCAGCCCCACCAGCTGAGGGACATCAAGCAGGACGCTGGGCCTCAGTGAGCCTCACTCCATAGCAATGACCAAAATAGCACTGGCTGCCCTCAGCCCTCGGTGGCGGGAAGCACTCCATGAGAAGACGCCTTATAGCCGAGCCCTGATTTGGAGCAGGTGACGGGTGGTTCCCGAGCTGGAGTCCCGTGCCTGTCTCCCAGGGAGAGGGGACAACAGGGAAACCCAATACCCCGACCTTTGCAGTCAGGCAGCTGCTCCGAGCGGCCCCTGGCAATGCTCTCCTCCCACCCTCGGTCCAGCTGCCAGGCTGAGTCACACACAGAGGGACGGAGGGGATAGGCACATGACCTGGTGGGGAGCCAGCTTGAGTGTGGAGGGGGAGGGCGGTAAAAGCTGGGGTGGCCACGCCCGCTACGTGGGAGACTTCCTGCAGGGAGGACATCTAAGCCTGGCCCCAGGTCTGCCACTCAGCTGCGGCTGGCTCTTCCTCTTCCTCCAGGAAGCCCACCGGAATTGGGCCTGGGGTGCCTGTGTGAGGGACACGGAGCGTGTGTGCCACAGGATGATACCAGAAACCACCAGCCTGGGCTGGTCTCCATCCTCAGCACCTTGGGTGAATCTTCGTGAACACAGACACCATCATTGTCACCGTCACCTTCACCCCACTTTCCAGCTGAGACCAGGCACAGAGCAGTGACGTGCTCACACGAGGTCACGTAGCACAGTTTCCAAGACAGGCGTCTGGCCCCGGAGGCCTTGCTCCTCGCCTCAGCTACAGGGGATCTCACTCCTGGAGGGGTTTCGGGGCCTCGAGAGTGGGTGGTGTGGGTGAACCTGTCCCCCTGGGTTTGACCTGGCCTGTGACCTGGATCCCCGCCCTGGCCTCCTGTCAGCACCCCAGGCTCCTCGGCTGTAAACGGCCTCCTGGCTGTCCCTGAGGAGTGGCCACGCCCGTTACTGACCTATGCTATGGAGAAGTGAGACAGCTGGGAACCCCTGCTCCTGGGCCCAGGGACCCGTCTCTCTTTTTTAGCGTTTGTTCATATTATTCATCTGCAACATCCTGCCTTTTTTTTTCTTTTTTTCTGTCTCACCCACCCCTTAAGAAGGTGAGAAAGGGCTAGAGAAGAAAGTGCAGAGGCCTCGGCCACAATGAAGACCATTTTATTCTGGGCACAGGGGCCCAGTGACTTGGGAGGCTGAGGCAGGAGGATTGCAAGTTTAAGGCCAGCCTCAGCAACTTAGAAAGACCCTGTCTCGAAATAAAAAATTACAAAAGGCTGGGGTGTGGCTCAGTGGTAGGGCACCCCTGGGTGCTCCATCCCCAAAACTGCTGACAACACCTCTCCTTCCACCACTGTTATCGTGAAGCTAAAACGGAACCTGGCTTGTTTCTCAGAATCTCCATCTCTGTTGAGACCCTCACAGAAGAGAGGCCCACCGGGGTGCCACCAGACTGGGCCTGGGGACAGTGAAATCCATCTTTTAAGGTCACTTTCACCTCTGCATCTCTGAGAGACAAATTTGGTTCCGAAATTATTGCGTTGGACCCTGTTCCAGGCGCCTGCTGGGGACCGTGGACACAGCGATGAACAAGACCGAGCAGAGCCCTCGACTCATGGAACTGGATTCCAGAGACAGACCGTCAACAAGAGCGTGTCCACTGTCAAGCCTCCAGAAATGCCATGGGGGCTGGGTGTGGCTCAGTGGCAGCGCTTGCCCAGCACGTGAGAGGCACTGGGTTTGGCCCTGAGAACCGCGTACAAATAGATAAATGAATAAAATAAAGTCACGGTGCCCATCTACAACTAAAAAATATAAAAAAGAAAGAAAGAAAAGCAAAGCCCAGAGAAAAATCAAACAGTAGGGGAACAGAGCGCGATCAGAGGAGGCCTCTGGGAGATGTTCGAGAGAAGAGCTACCGAAGTGAGGTGTCTGGGGAAAGAGGGTCCCAGGCTGAATGAGTGTCGTGTGCAAAGGCCCTGAGGCAGAATCAAGGGAGGGCATGGCAGCCAGTAAGTCTGCAGAGGCAGGGGAGGCTTTGCTTTCTGCCCCTTTCCTCTCAGTCAGACCGAGTGAGGACAAAGACCGGTGGTCCTCCATCCATTCCCGAGCCGCAGGGAGCTAATGGGTGGGAAAGAGCTCTGGGAGGCTGAGCAGAGACCAGTGAGAGGGCTGTTAATGGACGCCCTGGACGAGACCCACGGCAGGGGCACTTTGGGACAGTGTGGTTTCTCCTCCTCCTGGTGACGCCGTGTTCTCCTAAATACCACGTTGAGAGAGCCCAAGTCTCAGACATTTCCACCCTCTCATTTGAGGGATGGAAAAGTAGGGCCCAGAGAGGGGAGGAGCACTGCCCAAGGTCACGTAGCAAATTCCTGCCAGAGCCCAGGTCTCCAGGATCCGCTGAGGATCACAACAGACGTCCAACATCCCCTTCCCAGGTGGAAATGAGAGAAAGTCGAGTGGATATTCTTTCCTCCTTAAGAAGCGGTTACCTCCCCCGGGGCGGGAAGGGGGAGAGAGTGTCTCTGAGTGCCTGGGGGGGGGGGCACACTCTGCAAAGTGAACGGAATGTGTCAGATAAGCCCTTTCCCCACAGACTGGCCTCTTGGCTCTCAGCGAGCGAGCGCCTTCTTTGTGATTTTCATTGTCAATTAGAGTCAAAGGGGCTTTGTCCCCTGTGGGGGCATCTGAGGTGCCAGAGAGTGAGACCACTCCTGGGAGGCACGCAGGCCGCTTCGCAGAGTCGACATCTTCTCTAGAGAGAGAGAAAAAGAAAGACCATAAGCACCTGTAAGTTATTGCACAGGTAACTTCAGAGGGTACCAGACTATGAATGGAATAAGACAGGGACCGGCAGAACCAACGTCGGGGGTCGGAGAAAGACCCCGTGAGCCTGTGGCTTACAAGCAACCAGCTGTGCTCGGGGCCAGGCAGGGAGGGTTCCAGGCCAAGAGGTGGCAAATGCAAAGGTCCTGTGGCTGCAGCAAGCGTGGAGGGGCAGAGAGCCAAGGCCCGTCAGAGCGCTGATGTGACCAGAGAGGTGGGGCCAGGGACAGACCTTGCGGGTCTTGCAGGCCACTGTGAGGAACAGGGATTCAGTCTCGGGCAGTGGCCGTAGCAGGGGGCTCCGGGCCGTTGGCAGGGCTGCGCCTTAAGCCCAGATCTCCTTTAGGAAGGCCTTCTCCTCCACAGCCCCCTCCACCTTCCAGACCTGGAACTTCCTCTGCGCCCGGGGTTCCTGGTTGTGCTCACCTGTGCCGGGCCCTGCCCCGGGCCGTCAGGTGAGGCCCACAGACTCCACCCACTCACCTGTCCCAGAGCTGGGAGACTTTTCTCCCGGCCAGGCCCGAGGCAGGCTCTGGGGGTGGGAAAGGAGGGAGCCAGAGCAGGCCCCACCTGGGGGGCTTCTCAGCCCTCGGGGACAGGCCAGCTCTCCTGCTGGGAGTGGGCAGGCAGGACCCTGGAAGGAGGCCGGCTGGGAAGGGCCTCGCAGCAGGGCAGCCTCCAGGGGCTCTGGGGTTCTGAATCCCCACCATCAGACCCCGGTTCCCTTCCTGGGTCTCTTTCTGTGAAGCAGGCAGCTGGGACCGTCCTGGTCCCAACCCCAGAGCCCACAGGCCCTCCCTGCGCGCTGCTTGCTACCAACGGCAGGATCTTAGCCCACTTGGGCTTCAGCGTGAACGGGAATGAAGGGAACCTGGGGATTTCGTGGCTCTTGGCAGGTCGACCCAACAGGTTGGCAACGGGACAAGGACAAGACAAACCAGTGACAGCCTCAGTTCAAGTCCAGCCATCCCCAAGCTCCCCCAAGTGCCCCCGAGGATCCTCCCATGGTGGGACACTGCGGCCACCCTGGAGGAAGACCCTGCAGGTGCACATCAGGATGGCCCTGGCTCACCCATCAGGAGGGCGAGCACACAAAAAATAGACGAGAACCGCGTGCAGAGGCACAGGTCTGTGATCCCAGCAACTTGGGAGGCTGAGGCAGGAGGATCGCAAGTTCAAGACCAGCCTCAGCACTTAGTGAGGCCTTAAGCAACTTCATGAGATTCTGTCTCAAAATAAAAAATTTCAAAAACTGGGGATGCCGCTCAGGGGTTAAGGCCCCTGGGTTCAATCCCCAGGACCAAAAACCAAAACACACAACAACAAAAAACCAGAATCGACAGTGTTGGTAGGAATGTGGAGAAACTGGAGCCCGGGGCACCGCTGGTGGAGAGGGAGGCAGAGCGGTGGGTGTGGAAAGATCACAGCAGTTCCTCAAAAAATTAAAAATAGAGCCACCATGTGACCCAGCAAGTCCCCCACTGGGTATGGGCCCAGAGAACTGGAGGGAGGGGCTGGGACAGATCCCGACGTCCGTGTCCACAGCAGCAGGTGGAGGGAGCCCCCGGGATGCACACCCGCAGAACACCGCGAACCCGGGCAGCCCTGTACCCACAGTGGGTGGTGCGCCTCAAAAGGCATCCTGCCAAATGCCACGACCAGCGGACCCCAGGGACCCCGGGACGTCATGGGAGTGAAGCAGCCCAGCGGCCAGCGGAAAGGCCAGGTGATTCCACCTAGAGGGCACCGGGGCAGTGAGACTCAGCGGAGGGGAGGGGGACGGGACTTACCATCTGGTGACGACAGAGTTCCGGTTTTGCAAGATGAAGACTTCTGGGGGTAGATGGTGGTGACTGTTGCACAAATGTGTCATTGTACTTAATGCCCCTGGAGTGTGCACTTTAAAATGAGGTCACAGTCACAACCCTAGGAACTCAGGAGGCTGAGACAGGAGGACCACAAGTTTGAGGACAGCCTCAGCCACTTTAGCAAGACCCTTTCCCAGGACTCTGGGATTCCAAGCATGTACCACCTCGCCCAGCCTGGAGTTGCCCAGGAGTCAGGTCCAGTGCCAGACAGGACGGTTTGGCCATCACAAGATTTAAAAATTAGGAGATGGCCCATTAAAAGGGCCAGCCACCCGGGTGCCATATTGCTCCAAGGTCACTGTCACCTGGAAGTACACCAGCACTCTTGGGGGGGCCAGTGGTGCCCTGAAGTTCCCCACCCATGGGCCCGGACCTTCCAACACCTGGAAGAAGTGACATTGAGGGTCTCTGTCTTCAGTGACAGCCTGGTTGGGGTTTCACGGTGACAATGTCTTTGGAGACACAGTTCTGGGGGTTTGATCATGAGACACACTAATTCTGGGACCTCTTCTTTCTCAGCTCCTCCCCCCAGACTTTTTAGACCAGTTCCCCCAAAAGTGGGGCCTCACAAGAGGGTCTCAAAACCCCGGCTGCCACCCCACACTTAACTTCCCAACTGAGTTCGCTGAAGTCCCCAGATGGTGTGGTGGGGGGAGACTGCGCCCGGGCCTGGCTTGGGGGACTTTCCCACGAAGGCTTCCTCCCACCTTATCTCAAGGCCCTTGGTAAAGCCTTCCTCACCCCCCACTCCCGCCATGTTCCGTGCCAATCACAGGCTCCTCCCAGGGCGGTTGCCGCACCAGCTTCTCACAAGCACTTTGCTGTTTCATATGACCCTCACCACAGTCCAAGGAGGTCGCCACTGGAATCAACCCCATTTCACAGAGAAGAACCCTAAGGCCCAGCCCACCCAGTGGTGGGAGAGGTCCAGAGTGGCCCCCCGCTGTCACCTGGCCCTTGTTCTCCAAGAAACTTCCAAGTCCTAGGAGGAGATCATTGTGGGCCATGGGGTGCATTCCTCCTTGAACACATTCTCTAAAAATCAAGGTACAACTGTTGAAAGAATAAATCCAAACGACCCAGCCGGTGTGGAGCGTGTGTTTTGAAAGTCAGTTAGTGAGACTTAAAACTAGGCCCCTCCCCACACCATTTAAAAAGTGGGAGATTGGGGATGTCCCATTAGATCACACAAACACACACACACACACACACACACACACACACACTGAACTAACGGACTGTTTTTTAGCAGAGTTTCAGGTTTCCACAGTTGCTCTGTCCCCCACCAACACCTGGCATTGGTGGGTACGTTGTTACACGGGTGAGCCCGTCCTGATACCTAATTGTCAACCAAAGCCACCGTTGGCATTGAGCTTCTCCTTGCTTTACACCCTCTGTAGCCTTTGGAGGACAGTGACGTGCACCCACCAGCACAGCATCCTGCACCACAGTCTCGCTGCACCTGCTCGTCCTGCGTTCCCTCCCCACCAACCTGGCAACCAAGGATTCATTCACTCGGCCCTAGGGTTGGTTTTTCCAGAATGCCACCCTGCTGGAATCATGGAATGCAGCCTTTTTTCTTTTTCTTTTTGGTATCTAGGGTCTGGCCCATGCCAGGTAAGTGCCCCAGCACTGAGCTACGTTCTTGCCTTTTGACTTTTTATTTTGAGGCAAGGCCTCCTTAAGTTGCTGAGGCTGGCCTTGAACTTGCCATCCTCCTGCCTCAGCCTCTGGGTGGCTGAGATCACAGGTGTGCGCCCGCAGGCTGGACTGTATGTTGCCTCTCACACAGGTTTGCCTCACTTGTAAATCTCTATTCGGGACGCCCCCACCCAGCAATACAGTCACGCTTCTTCCCATAACTCGAGAGCCCCCCCCCCCACAGCCTATTTTAAACCACAGGAGGACATCACCTTATCTTGATGTACCACAGTTTATTTATTGACTCGTTTACTGAAGGACATCTTGGGTGCTCCCAAATTTGGTGATTATTGATAAAAGCCTGTATGTTTTCTTAAAATGATTTTTCTTCCAGTTGCAAAAAGCAATCATACGATCATTGGAAAACACAGAAGAGCCCAAAGAATGAAATCAAAATCTCCAATTTAACCGGGGTACAGTGGCGCACGCCTGTCATCCCAGCAGCTCAGGAGGCTGAGGCAGGAGGATGGACAGTTCAAAGCCAGCCTCAGCAAAAGTGAGGCGCTAAGCAACTCAGTGAGACCCTGACTCTAAATAAAATACAAAATAGAGCTGGGGAGGTGGCTCAGTGGTCAAGTGCCCCGAGCTCAATCCGTGGTACGAAAAAAAAAGAAAAAAGAAAAAAAATCTCCAATTTAACAAATGAGCAAACCCAGGCTGAGAGACAGGAATGCCCTCTTCCCCTCACTTCCTCACCCCTTCATCCCTCGTTCTTCCTGTGGACACTCACGGAAGGCCTACCGTGTTCAGGCATTGCACCAGGGCAGGGGATACCCCTGGGAATAAGGGACATAAAGTTTTCCCCTCCTGGAGTTGATATTCTAGACAAACAATAGCCAAGTGCACAAATGAATCATGATGGAGACGACAGCTAAGGTTGGCCATGTGCTCTCTTTGCCCCAGGCATTGTCCCAGCTGGGGAGCATCAGGGGCAGCTCAGGGGCGGCTCAGCCTCACTGGTACTCCGGGAAGTGAGCCCATCAGGATCCTATACCCCAAATGGGAAAACCAAGGTTCAGAGAAGTGAAGTCGTTGATCTCAGGTCACACAGCTCACAAGAAGAGGAAGCAGAATTTGAACCCAGGCCAGGGGCTTCATCATCTGTGTGTTTAGCCACTGCTGTCAAGTATGAAGGAGGTCTGAAGATTTCAGACTGAAGATGGGGGGCAGAGCCCCACTGGACCCTGATCTTCAGCGTCCATCTTCTTAGTGTTGGATCCTTTGCTTTTCCAGAAACCAAATGTGGCTGTTCTGCATGGCTTTGGGGTTTCTTCCAGTTCCTTAGCTGTGGTCCCTCGGGGAGCCCGAGGCTGGACAGAGCTTGCTGGACATGCAATCGTATCCCCGAGGACAAGGCTGCTCTTTGGAGGAGGAGGTGACCTAAGAGAAGTGAGCGTCAGGGCCTGGAAGTCACTCCCCTCAGCTACGGCTCTGCCCGCAGGCAGGAGGGGCCTCCTGCCCACCTTTGCTTCCTATGAGATGGTTCAAAATCATCAGCAGAAAACGTCAGAATCTGATCTGACCGCCTTGGTGGGCTCTGGGACGCAGGTGTTCTGTGAGCCGCGGTGACGGGATCGCCATCACCTCTTTGGAAAACAAAAATGGACGATTTTTAAGGGAGTGCAGGCTTTAACCCAGAGATTGCAGGTGGGGGGTGGGGGACATCATGCAGGTCTCCTGGCACATGCGGGACCACTCCCCTCTCCCCTGCCGCACATGCAAGTCCCTGGTTAGAGGGACCAGGTCCACGGCTGCAGAGAAATCACTGCAGGGCTTCCATGGCAGCCTCTGCAAAGGCGGCTGAGCCTCCTTCAGGGGCGGGCGAGAAGGCAAAGTTCAAAACATTATTTGCCACCGGCTTCGAGGAAAAGAGGCGGCAGGCTGTGTCCACAGAGGGCTGACGCCCTGGGCTCTGGTCCAGTGCGGCCTCCCTTGCTGAAGAACCGGCCTCTCTGCCTTCAGCTTCCTCCGCTGTGAGCCTGGGCCTGTGGGAGGAGTCAGAAAATCCATCCCTGCAAGGGGTTCCGCTCAGCGCCGGGACAGAGAAACGGCCAGTAAAGAAGAGCCGGGCACTGAGGCCCATGCCTGGAGTCCCAGCCACTTGGGAGGCTGAGGCAGGAGGATGTCTTGAGCTTAGGAGTCCAAGGCCATCCTGGGCAAGACCCCACCTCAGAACAAAACAAAGCAGAGACTAACTTCCACGATGATCGTGGCTGTGCAGGAACCCTCGGAGGAAGGCCAGGATGTGCTTGGGGTGCCTGGCAGACGGGGGTGCAGGAGGTGTCACGGGGTGACGGCGAGGAGGTCTCAAAGGCCGGCAGGCGGGGGACACAGTGGGGGCCAGGGGCGGCCTGGGGGGGTGCACGCTTGGCCTCCTGCAGGAGCGGGCACAGGGGCTGCCGGGTGGCACAGAGCCGAGGACACTGGACCAGGGACCCAGGGAGCAGCAGGTTCAGGTGGCCCAGTCACCCGTGCCCTGTCACCCGAGGAGGAGGGCAAGTCACCAGGCCCGCCCTCTTCCTCCACACAGAGACACACCTGTCAGGGAGGAGGAGTGGCAGATGGAGGAACAGACCCTGTCCTCCTGTCCCTGCCCCTGGGGTCACCAGTCCTTCCCAGGGGGCACCAGGCCTCTGGTGGGCAGGAGGGAGGCCAGCCACAGTCCTCTGGCGGTGGACTAGGCCCTTCAGGGGACAGAGTGAAAACCACCGCCTCAGGAAAGACGGCGGCCAGTGGCCAAAGGCCCCCTCCCCGGCCAACCACCCCCGGGAATCCGAGGACGGACCGAGCTGAGGGTCTCACTTTCCCTGTTTGCTCCCTGGTTAGCTGCCAGCCCGGTCTGTGGGACAGGTCGTCCTGGGTGACTCTCGGAAGGTCATTTGTCCTGGGAGGTAGGTTTGTGCCAGCCTGGGTTTGGGACATCCTTCTTGTTGGGAATCACAGCCGCGGCCAGCCGTGGTGCAGGTCAGGGAGCACTGACCCAGGTGCTCCTTCCTCGTGGCCTCGACGCCCTTGGAAGCGACAGAACGGGAGAAGCTCACCTTTGCTCTGATCCCAACGGGGCGGGGAAGCAGACGCAGAACCACTGTGGTTTATGGAGAGTCCTTAGCTGTTCCCTCTCTCAGCCGTGAGCACCCTGGGAGCCAGAACTCAGCCAGAACTATCTCAGCATCTGATTCTGGAACCAAGCGCTAAATCGGTGTCAGGGTACCTGTTGTCTCCCTGAGGATTCTTTCCACTGTGATCATGAGAAGCGCAACACAAAGTGGCTTACTCAAAGAGTGAGATGAACTGACTCACTGAACTGGGAAATCCAGGGCTGGGGTGGCTTCAGGCGTGGCTGGATCTAGGAGTCAAGCAAGGTCATCAGGTCAGACTTCCTTCCTTTCCCTCACTTGACTCTGGGCTCCTCACTTTGGCCTCATTTGCAGTCGTAGGAAGGGGTGGTCTTGACAGGGAGGGATCTTAGTAGAAAGGGCTTATTTCTCCCAATAGTTTCAGCAGAAGGACTTGGACTGGCTCTTACTGGACCCATGTACTCCTGACAGGAGATGGACTGCCGACTGACCAGGTCTGGACCCCGTGTCCACTTCATGTTCGTTACAGGAATAGACGTGAGACGTTATAGACGCAGCATACCGTCTGGCATTTGAACAGCAAAGCTAGAGCCATCCTCTTTGCGATCCACGTCGAATCACGTTCGGTCCTTACGATGGCCCTCAGGGCCCTCCCTGGCCTGGGCTCCTGGCTGGTCATCTCCCACGGGCCTCCGTCACTCGCTCTGTTCCGGGCTGTTCTCACGGACCCACGACCAGGTGCAGCAGCTCCACTTCCTTGTTAATGAAATGGGGCATTTGGAGTCGGCCCCCGGTATTCTGTGTGCCCAGCATTCTCCTCTCCCTGGCACCTCGGTGACCCCTCGCGCCCCTGCCCACATATTTCAGGAAGTGTGAACCCATCCAGATCCAGAGAAGGGCCCGTGACCCAGGCCCGCCAATCAGAGCGTCTAGCAGCCTTCCAATATCACCCTTCACCTTGCGTTCAGGGGTGGGCGGGTGTCCCCAAGACGACTGAGTGAGACCGAGCCCTGAACTTCCCCAGGAATTGTCAGAAATAAAACCGCCTTGGTGCTGCTGATAGTGTCAGAAGGATGATGCTAGTCTTGAGCCTCCAGAGCCACCACATGGAGAGAAAACCCACCCGTGAGTGAAATCAGCCACAGGAAGAGCAGAGAGAGGCAGGAAGGAAACTGAGTTCTGAAGATCTCTTTGAGCCCCTGGATTCAGCCATGCCTGAATCCCACCAGACTTTTTAGTTACATAGCTTAGTAGGTCTCTTCTCTGCTCAAGCCACCTTGAGCTGGGTTTCAGTTACCTTGAGGGGCTGTCATCGAAGGGGTTAAATAAGTAGACGAATTATAAAGTGCTTGGCAATAAGGCCACCCCCAGAGTGGGAGTCATTACTATTAATGTTTTATGATTCCATCTTCCACACACCTATTTAAATCTGTTTCCACTTTTAAACTGTTTACTTAAAGAAAAAAAAATGTTTAAACTTATGCAAAACCAGGGCAGATATTCACTTGGTAACGGCGTACCCATACAGGTTACTGAAACACTGAGCACTTCCGTGGTGGTTGATGGGCAGCCCTGATCTGAATCTCCTGTGCGCCCTGCCTGTCCGGCTCGGAACCTTCCGGGCATCTTCTGATCTTCACCTCGAGGGTTGACAGGCCCCCAGCAGGGGCCTCCAGGACCCCCCCTAGGACTGGGATGCATATGTTCGATACCACCTCAGGGTCCGGCTATGACTCTCGGGTACGAATGCGTTAAGTGGAAACACCAAATCGCCAACAGCTCCCCAAAACGCAGTCCCTGCCAGATCGCCAGCTATCGTGACCTGTGACCTCTGCCAACCTGAGGCCGCTCAGCCGCCGGGCACCTGTCCAGGCCTCCCACACCCCAGTCAGATGGCCCGTCTCGGTGGCAATCCGATCGTCCCTCATCTCACGGCACTGAGCTGCCTCCCGGGCTCTAGGGCGGGACATATGGTCCCTTTTTGTTCAGCTTAAGAACTCGCAGAGGCTGGAAATGGACTTTCCATGTGGTGCCCATCTTTGGGACAACGAGCAGCGGGTCCCCCCGCCCAGACTTCAGGGTGCAGATCACAAGGCTGTGGGTCGGCAAGTGCTCTCGGCTGTTGCTCTTTGAAATAAGAAGCCTGTGCTCGGTTGTGTGACGCTGTCCTTTAATAAACTATTTATTTTAACTCTGAGTCCATAATGGGTTTTAAATGGTTTAAAAACGATACACAAGACGAAGTCAAATGCTCGAGAGAATTGAGAAGGGAGAGCAGGAGTGGAGCTCACAGGTACTGTGTTCAGTTGCTGGCAAGAAAGACCAGAAATCACAGTGGCCTGAACACCATAGGACTTATTCTTCTCTTGCATAAATGAAAGCTGGAGAGAGGAAGTTCAGTAGCACCACAGAATCGAACATCAGGCTCCTTCTAGCATCCGGTTTCATTATCCTTAGAATATGGCTTCCATCTTTAAGGCTACCTCATGCTTCAGGATGACTGCAGACACTCCAGCGATTGCAGCCACATTTCAAGCAGCAAGAAGAAGGAAAGGAGAAACCCCTGTAATCTTACCTTTCTTCAAGGAAACTCTTGAAAGTTTCAGCTCCAAACCTCAGTTGGCCAGAATTTAGTCTTAGCTGCAATAGAAGCTGAGAAACGCAATCTTTTAACTGTACACAAAACCCGTGTGAATAAAATCGGGGCTTGGTTACTAGGAAAGAAGGCAGAATGGATAACTGGTAGGCCACTCGTCATCTCTGCACAAATGAGAAAATTAAATGGTGTTAGGAGTTCAGCTGGTTCACTAATTTGCCTCCTGCAAGGACCCGTAAGGGTCTGGCTGCCAGTGTAGGGGTCTGAGCCTCCCAGTGGCCACGGCAGAAAGGGAACCTGTGACCAAACAGAAAGTATCACCTAAGCAAAGGAGGCCAGTCCATGGCTGGGGGAGACTCGCCTTTCCCCCGCTTCTAGTGCAAAAGAAAGTCAACTCAGGTCTTCACAAGAAAGACCCAGATGTGGACCATGGCAAAAATCTCAGGCAGGAAGCTCTGTGGTTCTGAGATTGGCTTCAAAAATTCCATGCAGGAGAGTGGGCGGGAGCCCAAAGCCAGATGGGCCGCGAGTCAGTTGTCGTCGGGCTGAGTGGAGACACCGGGGTTTGTTTTAGGTGTCCCTTTACATTGGTGTATATTTAATTTTTTTTCTATAATTAAAAAAAAAGAGGGCTGGGGTTGTGGCTCAGCGGTAGAGCACTTGCCTATCATGGGTGAGGCCCTGAGTTCGATTCTCAGCACCCCATAAAAAATAAGTAAAATAAGCGTCCATTGACAACTGAAAAAGAAGAAGAAAAAGAATCTAAACTCTGAAATGATGCCTTTTCTACAATTTCTTTTAAAAATATTCTTTTTCTTCCAGGTGTGGTGGCGCACGCCTGTAATCCTAGCAGCTCAGGAGGCTGAGGCAGGAGGATCACAAGTTCAAAGGCAGCCTCAGCAGCTCAGCAAGGCTCTAAGCAACTCAGCAAGACCCTGCCTCTCTATAAAACCTAAAAAAGGGCTAAACACACACACACACACACACACACACACACACACACACTCCTTTTCGTAAATTTGCCCTGAAGTTCAACTGACAGGTGGTTTCTATCCCAATTACTCCCTCCTGTTTTCTCTGGTCTTTTCACCTGCTTTCCTAATTTATTGTCATATTCCAACAGATTTATTGAGGTACGATTCACACCCTATACAACTCACTGAAGTGTAAAGTGGCCCATTCAATGGTTTCTCACAGAGTTGGGCAACTGTCACCACCATCTAATTTTAGAACACTTTCATCACCACCAAAGGAAACCTCGTCCCCCTGAGCAGTCACTCCTGTCCCTGTGCCACCCCTGCCCTCTGCTCTGGGCAACTGCTGATCCCCTTCCTGTCACGGACGGGAGGCCTGCAGGCTGCTCCGTGTGTGCCTGGGCTTCCCTCCCCCGTTACCGGGCCCTCTCCAGGGTCCCTCCGCGGGCAGCATGTGCGCGTCAGCTTCAGACCTCTGACGCCTGAGAGCGTTCCATTTCACTGATAGACACTCTGCTTAGCCAGTGATCGATGGCATCTGGGTCGTTTCCAATTTGGCGCTATTAGGAGTCATGTGGCTAGGGACCTCCGTGGGCGAGTTTCTGTGGAGCCGTGGGCTTCAGGAATGGGCTGCCTGGTTGGTGACCCCTGCTCACTGCCTTGAGGGTTGCCCAGACTCTGGGCATGGGACTTTCCCTCCAGCAGTGTCTGGCTTCTCCTTACCTTGCCCACACTTATATCATCTGCCTTTTATTTTAGCCACCCTGGTGGATGTGAGGAGGCATCTCACTGTGGCCTCGATTTGCATTTCCCCAGTGACAAATGATGTCGATCATCTTTTAAGGTGCCTCTTGGCATTCTCTTCCTTAAAGAAACATCAATTCAAATATGTCCTCATTCTACAACTGGTTTGTCTTTTTTTTTTTGAATATACATATATTTAGTTGTAGATGGACACCAAACCTTTATTTTACCTATTTATCTTAGGGCCTCACACATGGTAGGTGAGGCCCTCTACCGCTGAGGCCCAACCCCAGCCCCTTATTCTTGAGTTATAGGTTTTCTTGATGTATTCTGGATGTAGGTCTCTTGTTATACATATGACTTGCAACATCGTCTCCTATCCCTTCATTAGTCTTTTGAACCCTTTTTGTTTGTTCATTTGGCCGCACTAGTGTGGGACCCAGGGCCTCGCACGTGCTAGGTGAGCGCTGTACCCTGAGCCCCGGCCCCAGCCCCCCCCCCCCGCCCTCCTTTTACTTTCTATTCTGAGACAGGCCTCACGACACACTCAGGGGCTTCTTTCCTGTGGGGTCGGTAGCGGTGTCTCCTTCTCATTCCTGAGTGTGAGAACTGAGCTTCCGTCTTGTTCCTGGGCGTCCGCGGAAGGGTTGTTGACTCTGTTAAACTGTTGGAGGAAGATGTCTTTGGCTTCATGGATTCCCTCTATTTTCTATTCTCTGTTTTATTCATCTCTGCCCTGATATTTATTTCCTTCTGCTCGCCTTGAATTCGTGCTTTCTGAACTCTTTCCCCCCCAGGGCGAGGGTCATCACTTGCCACATGAAAAATGATTTATCTGAACAAATAATCGGGGGACATGCTGAATTTGACCGTGCTGAATAGTTTTATCTTGTTTGTGTTTTCAGCTGTCTGGCTTTTGAGAGCCTCTGCTGTTTTCACAATATTGAGAGTTCCTCAGAGGCAGGTTCAATGTGCAGGACTTTCAACAGTTCACTGAGGGACAGGGGCTGTGGCTCCGGCAGAGCACTCACCTAGCACGTGGGAGGCGCTGGGTTCCATCCTCAGCTCCACATGAAAATAAATAAATAAAACAAAGGTTTGTGTCCGACTACAATGAAAAAATATTTTTTAAAAAATAAAGGTATTGTGTCCATCTACAACTAAGAAGATTTTTTAAATAGTTGATTGAGGATCTGAGGATGTGACCCAGCGGTAGGACACCTCCTAGCATGCACCAGCCCTGGGTGCCATCCCCAGCACACCCGGTTAATTAGTTAGAAGACTTAGCTTTTCGGAGTTTTTGTGAAGAAATTTCAGATTCCAGGGTTTTCTGAACCCTGCTGTGATATTTTGCCCTGCACAGAGACTTGGTGAGGAGACAGAATGATCACATATTTATCACCCAAACACATTCATGCTGGGACCACATGAGCGAAAGCCAGCTATCTTGGACTTTAAACATGGACAAGGATTCGTGAGGCTCTGGGTTCAATCCCCAGCCCCAAAAAAACAAAACCAAAACAAAACAAACCCAAGGAATGCCCATGGCCATAGCATAAAGTCAGTCAGATGACCTGTGTTGGACTCCCAGGTTCTTATAGACAGCTGTGTGACCTCAGGCAAATTACTCAATCTCTCTGATTTGGTTACCTCATCTATAAAATGGGGCTAATTATAGCAATACTGCCCTTAGAGATATTTGGTGCATATAGTGCGTCAAATAATCATACCCGTAAAGACCAGCATAGGGACTGGGGGTGTCGCTCAGTGTCAACCAGTCAAGCATGTGCAAGGGTTCCCCCCTCCGTACTGAGAGAAGAAGGAGGAAAACAAGCCCAGCAAGAGAGAGCCTCACATCACCACCATCACCATCACCATCACCATCACCACCATCACCATCACCATCACCACCACCACCACCACCATCACCATCACCATCACCACCACCACCATCACCATCACCATCACCAGCCTCACCACCACCATCACCATCACCATCACCACCACCATCACCATCACCATCACCATCACCACCACCATCACCACCACCACCACCACCACCACCATCACCACCACCATCACCACCATCACCACCACACATCACCACCATCACCATCACCACACCATCACCACCACACCACACCATCACCACCACCACCACACCACCACCACCACCATCACCATCACCATCACCACCACCACCACCACCATCACCACCACCACCACCACCACCACCATCACCATCACCATCACCATCACCATCACCACCACCACCACCACCATCACCACCACCATCACCACCACCACCATCACCATCACCATCACCACCACCACCACCATCACCACCACCATCACCATCACCACCACCACCACCACCACCACCACCACCACCATCACCACCACCACCACCACCACCACCATCACCACCACCACCACCATCACCACCACCACCATCACCATCACCATCACCATCACCATCACCACCACCACCATCACCATCACCATCACCATCGCCATCACCACCACCACCACCACCATCACCACCACCACCATCACCATCACCACCATCACCATCACCATCACCACCACCACCATCACCATCACCATCACCACCACCATCACCATCACCACCATCACCATCACCACCACCATCACCATCACCATCACCATCACCACCACCACCACCATCACCACCATCACCGCCACCACCACTGCCATCACCACCACCGCCATCACCACCGCTGCCATAAACCACCTGGATATAGTAGAGCCTGGGTGGGAATGGTGTCTTGTTCATCTTTGTGTCCAGCAGGTGCTAAATAAATGCTTCAGTGAATAAGTGGGCAGGTAAGTGAAGAAGATGGGACCACAGCAGGCTCCAATCTGAGCCTGGAAGGTGACACCAGCAAGTGCCGGCAGGACGCGGAGCCACGGGGACCTCATTCACGTGTCCAGGGGGACCAAGTTCACGTATCCAGCCGCCATGTGCTGGGGGGTCAATGGTGACTGTAAAAGGACCCGCCATTGCCAGAGGTGGGGCAGGGAGGGTCTCTAGGGCAGCCATGTGACTCTGAGCCGCATCAGAGCGGCCCTGGGACACGCCTGTCAAGACCACAGCAGCAGCGTGGGTGGGGGGGCGGGCGTGGGAACCCCCTGTGCTCAAGGCTCATTTTCGCTGCAAACCTAAAACTGCTCCTAAAGTCACGGGCTGGGCGGGGGCTCAGGGGCGGAGCGCTTGCCTGGCATGTGGGGGGCACCGGGTTCGATCCGCAGCACCACGTGTCAGTAAATAAAATAAAGGCCCATAACAAATAAAAAATCAAAATAAATAAAGCCCATTATCACCCCATGGGATGGGGGCTGGGGTGCAGGTCAGCTGAGCACCCCGACCCTCCTGGGGCCTTGGTTTGATTTCCGGTGCCTCGAAATAACGAGGAGGAGCCGAATGTGCGGGGACTTCCACGAGCCCCCGGGGGCCAGCCGCCTGGTGTGCTCGGCCGAGCTGACCCTGGCCTCGGATCACCTGCCAGACTGGATCCGTGTGACCCGAAGCCTCGTCTCCAGGGCCTCACTGTGGAACCTTCCAGGGGAGCCTCCAGAAACTAGGCCCAGGCCCAACCGATCTCAAAGGGACCCGGGGGCCTTGGGCCAGGACATGGCAGTCACAGGCACTAGGCCCCTCCAGCCTGCTTCCCAGGCTCAACCCGGCTCACGACCACGAGGAGCTAATGAGCTTCAGAGCTCAGAGCCCCCACGAGCACAGGCTGGACGGAGCTGTGACCCTCCCCCTCCCCCTCTTACAGGGGAGGAAACTGAGGCACAGAGAGGCCGTCAGTGGCCAGTTACTCTGTGATGGATGCGAGAGCGGGGCTGTGGACACAGGCAGGCCGCCTCCAGGCCCCGTGCTCTTGATCAGGTGCACCTGCCCCACCCTGCGCACAGCGCTGCAGAGTTCAGAGGTCGCCTCTAGGCGTGCAGTAGTATCTCAGTTAGGCCCACAGGTGCACGTGAGGCAGGTGGGGTGTCGCAGGCCTTGAGGAGTGGCACGTGAGACAGCTGAAGCCAGGGAGGGCAGGTGGCTTTCCCACAGTCTCCTGGCAAACAGTGTAGACTCTGCAGGTAGCTGACCTGGCTCAGACCCCAGCTCTGTGACGGAGCAGCTGCCTGATCCTGGACCAGTTAGTATCTGTCTCAGGGCTCCCCCCTTGGAGTTCTAGTGAGAATCAGGCAAGTCAACACGGAAGGCACTTTAAAGTCCACTCAAAATGATGGGCCAGGCACGGTTCAGGAGGCTGAGGCAGGAGCATTGCGGGTTTGAGGCCAGCCTCAGCAACATAGAGAGACCCTGTCTCAGAATAAAAACCAAGAAGGGCTGGAGACATAGTTCTTTGGTAGCGTCCCCCTGGGCTCCATCCCCAGAACTCCACATAGAGTTGGTATTTTATTTATTATAGATGTTTTTGCATTAATTTTGATCCTTACAGCTACTGTGGTATAAAGATCATGTACCCTGGAGGTTTTTGGTGTCCTCTTGAATTTTGCCTGGCTGGCCTCACCCTGGCCCTAGCCCTGGTTTGCACAGAGGAGCACTCAGTACCTGCTGTCATGGCCACTGTTTGTCCAATGCCGTGCACCAGGAATTGTCAAGAGTCTTACAAAGGGATGGGGCTGGGGCTCAGTAGCAGAGCACTTGCCTCACACGTGTAGGGCACTGGATTCAGTCATCAGCACCACATAAAAATAAAGAAATAAATAAGGGTCCATCAACAACTAATATATATATATTTTAAAAAGGAGTCTTTCAAGTAGACCTGGAGATGAGGCTCAGTGGTGGAGTACTGTGTCCCCCCAAAACAGCTTTCTAAACTCATATCCCCTGGACAAGAAGAGAACCCAGAAAGCACATTGAAGACTAAGTGATTAGATAAACAAAAGACTAGTGCTCCAAATACGTGAAGAACCCCTGCTATTATTCTAAGGTACCAGGGGTTGAACCCAGGGAGCCCTGGAATTATTCTAAGGTACCAGGGATTGATCCCAGGGGTGCTTTAGCACCGAGCCACATACCCAGCCAGTTTTTATTTTTTATTTTGAGATACGGTCTCACTAAGTTACTTAGGGCTAAGTTGCTGAGGCTGGCCTTTAACTTGCAATCCTCCTGCCTCAGCCTCCCAAGCCACAGGTCCCCCACCTGAGTGAAGCACACCTTTTGAAGTTTGATGTTACACTGTTGGCTGCGGCTGAGCAATTTCCCTCCCTGTCTGCCCCCCGGGAAATCCGCACAGGAGCGCAGGGTGAGCACTTTGCTCATGATGACTCCAAGCTGGAGGTACACGGAACAGCCCTCAGAAGGGATCTGAGAGCCAAGCCGGCACAGCCCTGCTGTGGAGTGTGAGGGCAGGTCTGGGAGTTTTTCTAAAGGTCTATCTATGCTATGAACTTGGGTGGGGGTCAGAAGGAGCTCGTGTACAGAGTGCTGCTACTTGTACAGCAAAAACCCCAGACACCAGGGAAAGGCAGCGCTATGAAGAAGTCCCCATCGGCTGACTCTCTTTGCTAAGGATTCCCAGACGCCCTCTGGGCGGCACCTGCTGATACCAGGGAAGGAAATCGATTGGCTCTCAGCCACCACACGGTCTGAAGCAGCATCTCCCATCACCAGCCGCCCCTGGCACTGTCCCCCAGGTATCTCTTCTGGGTTTGACAAGTGCAGCGTCCTCTGGGCCCGTGGCAGAAGAGACCTGCTGGGGTGGGGGTTTTTGCTCCCCTGCTCCACGGTCTGCTGGGGCACCTCTGCCCCATGGTCCCAGCCAGAGTTCCCCCAGGCCACCCTCCTAGGAGCCTGTGAGCACCCTGTCCTGGGGATTTGCCGGGTGTTGAGCCCGGCTTCCCAAACGTGAACGGCCCCGGGGGATACAGTGCTTCCTCCCTGCACCCCACCCGTCCTACACCCCAGGACCCACTCCCCTCACGCTCCCAGCTCCCTGTGCACATCTAACCCCGCTCCTCCCTTGGCTCCTCCCTTGGCCGCCCTGAGCATCCTCAGCTGAGCTGCTGGGGTTCGGCCCTTACTGTCCGTTGTGCTTCTCTGTCTCCTGAAGGCTCTCAGCGTTGGAAGCCCCTGGCAAGGGGGCTCACTGCAGCCTCGAGACCCCCAGCCCGGGGCTCCTAGCCTGACCCTCCCAGGCTGCAGGAGGGAGCCTCCTCTCCTCCGCAAGGATCAGGTTCACCTTAACGGCTCCCTGCAGAGGGCCACAGGCCGGCTGAGCGCTGGGAGGGGCCCAGCGAACTCTATAAATAGGAAGAGACCTTCCCAGAAGCCTGTGGGGAATTGAAAGCCGTGCTGAGCTGGGCCAGGGCAGGAAGGCACTGGGGGAAGGAAGCAAGCTGCTCCCCTGCTCCCCCGAGGTGCTCGGGTCCCCTGCTGGGGACCAGGCCTTGGCGGGAGCAGCCTGGGGGCCTGGGTAGGCAAGGCCCCCAGACAGACCTTCGGATTCTGGGGTTCGGGGCAGGTCCCTAAAGTGACTGGTCACTGTTGACATTTAGAGCCAGATGAGTCGGCCGAGGGCGCTGTGCTGGCAGCTGCCCTTTCCCCGTGGGGTGACAGCTGGTGTGACCGCATGGCCAAGTGCCTCCTGGGGGTAAATCACCCCGAGAGTCCAGCCTTGGCCTGCCCGGCCCTGATTCCTCATCGGCAGGACAGAGAGCAGAAACCAGCCTCTGGCTTTTCTTCAAATTCAACCAACACGGCCCACGGGGAGGATGGTACTTGGTCACCTCTCTGGTTCCTGGTGACTGGGCCTATGAGTGTCACTACAGGAGGCAGCAGGGAAAGGGAGGGGGAAGGAGATCCAGACCTCGGGGCCGCAGGGCAGGTCCCCTCCTATCTGCAGACCCTCCGGGCCTGGCTCCTGGGGTCAGCGGAGGCGCTGGCTCCAACAGGTGGCCGCTCTTTGCTCCTCCCCCCACAGGGGCGGCATCTTCCCGCCAAGGCTCGCCACCAGGCTGCCTGATGAGTTGTCAGGTTTCTGCTTCTATAGCCCTGACAATCCAGGTGGCAGAACAGACCTGCTGGGGGGTTGCAAGCCTGGAGGGGTCGCTGCTTCTCTGATTGGACACTTAACTGCCACCTGGATGCCTGCGTACTTAGAGATCAGAACATTGAGCTCTTGGTGGTACATGAACTATATCTCCTTACTACAGAAATATTACGCTTTATAGACGTATTAGCCAGGACTCTCATCATTGCAAGTGACAGAAAACCCAACCCAAATGTTTAAAGCAGCAAAAAAGAATTTATTGGTTTAAGTCTAAAAACGTGATGGCTTCAGGCACAGTTTGATCCAGGGACTCCAGTGCTTTTGTCAGGACGTGCATATCTCCAGGTGTTCCTTGTTCTGCACAAGCTTCACTTAAGCAGGCTCTTCCAAAGAAGTGGGAAAGGATGATTCCACCACCTGCAGGCCTCTACTCCACCAGCCCAACAACTTCAGGAGAGAGAGAGCCCTGTCAATATTCCCAGCCAAAGTCCCAAGCAGGATTCGCATTGGGTCCGCTTGGGTCACACAACCCTTTCTGAGCCAATAACTGTGGCCAGCAAGATAAGGTCATTCTCTCCCTTCTAGACAATTGTGGTAAATCATATATAACATTGGGCTGGGGATGTGGCTCAAGTGGTAGCGCGCTCGCCTGGCATGCGTTCGGCCTGGGTTCGATCCTCAGCACCACGTACAAAGATGTTGTGTCCGCCGAAAAATAAAAATATATATATATATTAAAAAATTCTCTCTAAAAAAAATCATATATAACACAAAACCTGCCTTTTAGCCACTTTCAAGTGCACAGCTGAGTGACATCAGGACATGCACCTGGTTGAGCGACCAGCCCCACCACCCACCTCCAGGGCCCTTCCATTTTCCCACAATAAAATTCTGCCTCTGCCAGGCAGCGGCTCCCAGTCCCCCGCAGGCCCTGGGACCTCCGGTCAGCTGTCCGTGTCAACGCAGGTGCGAAGGCTGGGTGATTCACAGGTGGAACCAGACAGCCCGTGGCACCTGGGGTGTGGCCCCTTTCACGCAGCAAGACGTCATTGAGGTTCCCCACGTCACAGTGAGTCAGAGCCCCGTCCCTGGCTGAAGAACGCCCCGTGAGAGTCTTGGTCCTCGTTCTGCTCGTCCATTCATCTGGGAGTGGACATTTGGGTTGTGTCCACTTTTTGGCAGCCGTGAGCATGCTGCTGACAGTGTCCACAGGCGACTTTGCAGGGACACAGGTGTCCTTGCCTCCGAGTGGAGTTGGTGACCCCCTCCCTCCTGAAACAACCTTCCTCCTCAACTCCCAGGACACTCCGAGCTGCCGGGGGCCTCCTGGGCCAGGCCTCGGCTCCCTGCCCGGCCCTTCCTGCTCCTGTCCCCAGATGCCAGGTGCGAGGCACCCAGGGGTCCCCAGTCCTGTCCCCTTGTTGGCTCTACCCACACCCACTCCCTGGGGACTGCACCCTCTAGACTCTGGGGACTCCACAGCCACCGCTGGGCCTTCCCCTGGACTCCGGGCTGGGATGTCCAGCTGCCCCTCAACACCACACTGGGCTGTCCAACAGGGCCTTTGCCCTCCAGCCCTGTGTCCCTGCACACTGTTCCTCAGCAAGCGCCACCCTCCTGCCTCCCCTCACACCAGCCACCACCCTGGAATCCTCCGGGAACCCCCTTCTCCACCCTCTTCATGCCCTCAGTAAATCTTTTTCTTGGGGGGGTTACCAGGGATTAAACTCAGGGGCACTCAACACTGAGTCACCTCCCCAGCCCTATTTTGATTTTATTTAGAGACACAGGGCCTCACTGAGCTGCTTAGCACCTCGCAGTTGCTGAGGCTGGCTCTGAACTCATGATCCTCCTGCCTCAGCCTCCCGAGCCGCTGGGATGACAGGAGTGTTCCACGGCACCAGCCATCAGCAAATGCTCCCAGTCCGACCCCTCCCCACCTCCTCCACTAGTACCTGCCACTGGTGCTTCTCACTCCCAGTCCCTCTGTCCCCATAGTCTCCACTCACCACCAGAAGGATCCTGTTAGAAGCCAATGTCAGGTCAGGGCTGAGCCTTCCGCGGCTCCCGGCTCGCGCAGGGCGGGCGCTCAGAACGTCAAATGCATAGTTACAGCCTGGTTGTGTGCAGGCCTCAGAACACCAGAGCAGCTCTAAGAAGGGACCTCCTGTCCCCAGCAAGAGCCCCAGAAACTCACCAGCCATGTGCCCCGCAGATACTGCACCCGTGGTCGGGACCTCCGTCACCCAGGCAGCTGCTCAGCACAGCCCCCTGGTGGTGATACCCTTAGAGAAGGTGACTGTCACTGACCTGGGAACCCGGAGCAGCAATTCCAGCTGTGTTTTGCTTTTTAACTGAGATATAATTCACCCACGCTGCCATTCACCCTTTAAAAACACGTAAGTCGACGGTTTCTAGGACAGTCACAGAGTCGGGCAACTATCACCACAATCCGTTTCAGAGCATTTTTATCATCTCCAAACCTGTACCTGTGGGTGGTCATCATCAAGACCCCGTCCCCAGCCCCGGTCACCTACCATCTGCCTTGTTTTTGGAGGTTGGCCCACTCTGGGAATCCATGTGAATGTAAGTGTGCACTGGAGGGTCTTCCGTGTGACAGTCCCGAGGTCTACCCATGACGTGTGTCACACATCCTTCTTCTCCAAGGCCAAGTACCATGCCATTGCATGGGATATTATCACTTGTCCATTCGTCCTGTGATGCACATTTGGGTCATCGACACTGTTTCGTGATCGTGAATAATGCTGCACTGGACGGTCCTGTATGGGGTTTTTGAATCTTGCTTTCAATTCTCCTGGGTCTGTACCTAGAAGTGAAACTGTGTCATTGGGCAGCTCAGTGTTTTCTGGCTCTACTTTAGGGGCTGTGCTAGGTGTGGTGAGACAATGGCCCCTAATCTCCGGGGTTTTTCCAACCCAGTAAAATTCTTAAAAATCAATGATCGGGTGACCAACATAAGATGGTCTACTCTTTACATTGCCCAGTAAAGATCTTTAGCTAAAATAACACTAAATAAATATTTTCACTATTACTTAACACAAAAAAAGAACATTGTACCCCCCAAGAAAGGAGATTTTTAGAATAAACAGCACTTGTTCATGAAAACTTGGTTATATTGCTATGTTTTCCCCTAAAGTGCCATGAATTGGTAAAATAAACAAACACAACCTCTTTTTGTGAGACTCCAGTTGAGTGAGGCTGTTAGGGTCTGTAAACAAGTCAGGATGGCACCTGGCATTTTGCCAGAGGGAGTGGTTTGAGAAGTAACGTCAGCGAGCCATTAAGTGTGGAGATTCCTTATTGGTTGACTGCTGTATCTAGTTTATGCTAATTAAGATAAGCTGTGTGGAATGTATATATACCCCTCCTGTCCTGCAATAAACGGCTCCCACTCCTGCTGTATCAATGTACACAAGTTGCTTGTCACCCCCCGGTTATTTTGCTGCAGCCGGACTGCGGCATGAGGCCATGTGTGCATGCGTGTGCATGCGTGTGTGTGTTTGTGTGCGCGAGTGTGCATGCGTGTGCGTGTGCGTGTGTGTGTGCGTGTGTATGCGCGTGTGCGCACGTGCTGCACTGTGGCTGGTTGTACGGGGGAGGCTGGGGAGGGTGGGTGGCCTGGCTCTAAGGAACTCAGGATGGATAAAAAGTGGTTCTTGTCCTAAGGAGTTTTCAGGCTATGAAAAGAACAACAACAAACAACAAAACAAACCCAAACCAGGAAAAGGCTTCAATCAAGGGTTGAGCCGGAGGGACCAGCAACAGGAGCCAGTTGTGACCCTGGGAAAACCAGGGGGTAGCAAAGCCCTGAGCGGGGAGGAAGTGGAGCGCCCACAGTCTGGGAACCATCTTCACCAGGGCAGAGGGGTCTGCGATTTCTAGGGTCTTGGTTCTTTTAGGAACAGACGGATTCTATCGCCAAATAATCTCTTCCCCATGGGACATTCACGGAAACCCGGAGCCTTGGTCCCTCTGCTCCCGGCCCTGGAGCTCTGGGACTCAAGGCCTTGGAGGATCCAGCTTGGAAGTCAGCCTCAGGCACAGGCATGGGGAAGCCAGCTCGGGCCTGGAGTCACGTGAAGGAAGACCCAGGCAGGGAGGGGACAGCCCCAGGAGACAGCTCCCCGTGCTCTCCGGTCCCAGCTGAAGAACCGCCACGAGAGGGACCAACAGAGAGGGGCGCGGGTGACTGCGGTCACTGAGGAGAGCAAGGCGGAGTCCAGGTTCAGAGGCGAACTTCTCTGGTTTGTCACCGAAGGCTGGCAGTGCAAACTAAATAAAGGACATCCCCAGGAGTGCGGGGTGCGGGGGCTCGGGTGGGGAGTTGTGGGGAGGAGACTTTCTGGTCAGCACTGAGGGGTCAACTAAGCCAACAGCAGCCCTTTTCTGGCGCCGGGGGTAGTGGTCAGACCTCGTGGGGGCCTCGGGGAGCTCAGAGGCAAGAGGAGCCAGACGTCCCAGTTTCTGAGAGTGACGCAGGAGCAGCCGGAGTGGACAGAACCGCCCGACGTTGGCGCCCTCTGGTGGCCGAGACACAAAAGGCATCAGGGTTAAGGAAACGGGTTGGGGGCCCCTCTTCCTTCCTGCTCCGATGGCCGTGGTGGGAGGCTGGCTGCTCAGGAGGAGTGTGCATTGCCAGGTGGACTCTTGGACCATTCTTCTCCCAAGAGCAGCTTTTCCCTGTCTTGGGAAACGTCCTACCACCCATCGTGTTTGCCAAGCAAGAAACTTGGGGTCACCCTAAACTCCCTCCCAGGCTTTGTCCTCGCATCCTCCTGTTCCCCGACAGTTCATTTAAATGTCCACACTTGTCTGGAACCTGCCTGCTCTTCCCTCCCAGGCAGCAGTCCTGGTCCAAGCCGCCCTCCCCCGGGGCAATGCTGGAAGCTTCCACAGGGCTTGGAGCTCTGAGGAGCTCTCTCAGAGCCACCTCACCAGCGCGGGGAGCCCTTCTGTGGTTTTCAAATCGCTTTGGTTAAATGACTGTTCTGGACTCTCTTGCTGTATAACAAACCCCAAAATTAGGGGGCTTAAAACAACAAAAAATCATTTCTTCTGCTAGTTTCTGTGGGACAGGAATTCAGGGAGGCCGTGGCTGGCCCTTCTGGCTGGAGACTTCTCATGTGGTGGCAGTCAGCGGGGCCTGGGGCTCTGGGGGCAGCAGGCTTCTTCCTTTCTCTGTGTGCCTCCCCGGGTGGGTGACTTGGGCTTCCTCACAGCATGGTGGACTCCGGGCCACTGACCTGGCTCAGGCAGAGTGAATCGGCTCCTACAAACCAGCCTCAGAAGTCACCCAGCAGCCCTCTTCCACTTCACGCTTTTCAGTCTCCAGCTCACCCAGCCACAGGAGAAGGACCAACAAATTTGTAGACATATTTTTAAATGACCACAACTAATTCCTGATGAAATCCCAAAGTTGGATACAATGAGGCTGTGACTGCTACAGAGCGGGGGCCTCCAGGAACCTGAGTCAGCTGAAGACCCTCCTGCAAACCCCGATTCTTGCAATGAAGTCAGAAAGCTTCCAGACACGTGCTCAGAGTAACAGGCATGGGTCTCTTGAAGGGCTACGGAAAGGGAGAGAGGGGTCCTCTCCGAGAGGACAGGGTCAGCCTGCCTCTGCTGTACTCCAGCTTTATTGGGGATCCCAGAGAAGTTTCCAGAGAGCCCCACCCAAATCCACCTTTTGACTTTTGACTGACAGCAGGGTGACATCAGACTTCAAGTCCCCACTGCCATGACAAGTCCAGGTCACCTTGGCCCAAGCTGACTGGTTCTAACTGGATTCTTTATCACACATTCCTACAGATTTTCTGATGCAGAGGAACTATCCTTATCTCCCAGAGTTTCAGGATCTGGTTACCTTCAGGGTAACTTGGGCCTGCATTTCCCCTGAAGTGGACAGGTAGTTTGCTGAGGAATGTGACATGTCCTGTCCACTGAGACCGGGCAGGGTGCAGGCAAATTGCTTCTAGGAAAAGAAAGATGTGGGGGTCGGCACAGGGGCCCACTTTATAGATTTATTCCCTTAACCTCGGGTTCCCTTCCTCATCTGCCTGTCCCCTAACGTAACCATCTCTTGTCCTCTTCCCCACACTGGAAATTGAGCTTCATGACAATAAAGTGTTTTGATAACTGCAGTGACCAGGGCTCGAGAACCATCTAGTGATGGAGAGAAGGAAATACAAAGCACCTACTGTGTGCAGGGAATACTCCAGGTGCTTTATATGCATCAACACATGTCCTCACTAACAGAGCACGAGGCCGGCTCTGTCAGTGTCCCACTGCTCAGATGGCCAAGTGCGGTACCCAGGGTGGCACCGCCAGCAAGCAGACAAGGCGAGAAGGGGTGCAGCGCCGGCCGACACAGCAGCTGCAGCCTTTCCAGAATGTGCTTCGCTGTGATATCCAGTCTCTCCAATGCTTCGTTGCCACCTATCTCCTGAGCCTCATTCTCAGTTTTCTGATTAGTCTTGATTCTCTGGTTCCATTTAGTGCCTTGCCTTATGGTCTAAAAGAGTTGCTCCAGTTCCAGCCATTGCGCCCACATTCTGGCCAGGAGAGGAGGAAAGGGCAAAGAAGCATGTGCCTAGGGCATCTTCGGGGTCTGTTATCCTGCCACAGTGGAAATCCTTAAGAACAACGCCCTCAGACAAATATTTGGGCACAAGGGCTTTATTTGAGAGGTGCTTCCAGAAAGCATCAGCAGAGAGCGGGGGAGTGAGATAAGCCACAACATGTTGTGTTAGTATAACTGAGTCCCATGCAATAATGGGGACAGGAGCCTGGCAGGGCATTGTCATCTGGCAGGGCCCAGAGGACCTCTGGGGGCTGGGCAGAGACCCTGCATGGCCACCTGTCCTGCAGGTTCAGCGGTCCCCTGTGCCAACAGCTGACACTTCTGTCCTCCCTGGGCGCGCCGAGCACGTCTGCAGCCTATGAGGGCCTCGCACAGAGAGTCTGGCTTATTGAAAAACAACAAGGGTACAAACCATGTGCAGCAGATGCCACTGTGCCCAGCCACCCCCTCGGCCCTCACCCCCTGGCTGGAGGAGGCCACTTCCTGTGGGCACCTGCGGTGTTGGGCCCTGGGGCTTGTCAGCCTGGGCAGAGGACAGAGTCAGGGGTAACACCCACAAGCAGCCCTGAGGCCACGACAGAGGGGCGCAGGGAGCCAAGCCGGCTCCGGCTCCCTCTCCTGGAGCGGCTCTGAGGCAGGTCTACCCAGGCTCCCCGCGCTCCCCACTGCCAGGAACCCTGGTCACCCTGGGAGGTCACTGGCCAGCCATTGTGCAGCTACTGGCTGCCTCCATCCCCAGGCCTCTGCCATGTGTCCTGGGGCACCAGCATGTCACCACCACACTCCATGCTTCTTCAAGGTCCTCTTCCTGGGGAGCCCAAAGACGCGGGCCAGGTCCAATAGAGATGTCTCCACTCAGGCTGAACCCAGCAATACGTCTCGGTGCCTCTGGAGGTGAGCAGATTACCACCGAGAGAGATGGACGGATGGGTGGAGAGACAGCAGACAGACGGAGAGGGACTGGTAGATCCTCCCTTGGTGAGAACCTCACCAGTCCTCATTTGACGCTCTTCCTGAATCGAGGTCCAGAAAGGGGTGCTTCAGCCCCGACTGAGGGGGAGGCCAGAGCCGCACCTGAACGTCACCTTCAGTGCCCAAGGAAAATGCACGTCGAGGGCCAGGGTGGGGCCACCTGAGCGACCGCGGAGACTGGGCCCAGGAGGAGGGCAGGCCTCCAGCACAGCCCGAGGATAAAGAGGGCCCTTGTGCAGCGGGAGAAACCTGACGGGCAGCCAGCAAGGTGGCCACGGCCCCACCAGGCCCTGATGACCGGCTCTGGTCGCCACATGGAGGCATTACCCAGGGGAAAGCAGGAGTCAGAGCAGACCCTGCTGGGGGCCAACTGCGTCACCTAAGACTCGGGTCAGACTGGGACAGAGGACTGAGGAGAGGCGTGCGCTTCTGACCCAGTAGCAGTGGACAGGCGGGCACCAGGGTCCGGGAGGCTCTCGGAACAGCAAGGACTCAGGGGCCTCCTCTCTCGCCTCTGATGACAGCCACTTTGTTCAGACTCATGAGCCCAGCGGAGCCGCTGCCCACAGAGGACGGGCAGGAGGTTGCCAGATACATGCTGTGACACATCCAGCTATATATGGATTTTAGGCAAACGACGAAACGCTGTGTTAGTGCAACTGTGTCCCCAGTACTGCATGGGACACAGTTATACTAACACAACGTGTTGGTGGCTTGTCTGAAATTAGGATTTAACCAACATCCTGTATTTTTATATTCTACATATGGTCACCATAACTGAGGGAGAGAGAGAAACAGAGACAGAGAACAGGGACCGGGGACATAGGGCCACAGGGACAGGGACACAAGAGAATGCAGAGAAAGAAATAGGATCAAAGCAGAAACAGAATGAGGGCGAGGTAGACAGACCACAGACAGGGTCACAGGCACACACAGGAGGAACAGAAGAGGCAGAAGGAGGAGAAGAGCTGGAGACCACTCCCTGTCCTGGGACAGAGACAAGGAGAGTCGAAATGGGAGTGGCCTAACCAAGATAGAGGAAGGCAGACCCAGCCACAGGCCAGATGGGAGCAGCCTTCAAAACCAGAGAGGTCATTATCTACACACAGCCTAAAGTCCACCTGTGCTAGAGTCGGGAGCAGCAAGAAGAGGGCAAAGTTTTACAGCAAAAATTTTGCTGGAGCTCCAGCCATTTAATTTGCATTCCAGTCAGTAGAACCAAGGAAGAGGAGATAATAGGTTCTTCCTATAGCTTGCATCCAATCAGCTAGAACTTAGTCACATGGCCACAGAGCCCCCCCCCCCCCGAGAGAGGCTGATAAACATGTCATTATTCCAGATTATCATGTATCCAGCAGAAAATTGGAGTTTCTGTTACCCAGGAAGAGGAGTACTGACGTGGTCTCTTCAACATTTTTGCTAGAAGGGTGATGGGTTCTTGGAGCTGTGGCATCTGAGGGGACCTCTGTTGTGCCTACCATGGACCAGAAGTTGCCCCCCATACCTGCTGATTCAGTATTTAATTCTCTAGAGCTCACTGGAGCCTCTCCATCCATCACCCCTCGGTGATTACCTAGCACCTACTATGTGTTGTGAACATAGAGCTGTGAACAAGACAGCCAGTCTCTGCCCTCAGGGAATCCCGCTCTACCTGGGAAGGCAAGATGGTGTGTGATTAACACATCGTGGGACATTCCTGTCCATCTAAAACCTGATGTTTCTCCTCCTGAGTGGGGATCCGACCTAGTCACTAACTGCTTATCCATGTGGCCATCCAGGCAAAGTGCAGAACTTTTATAAAATACTGTTCACTACTGGGCTGGGGCCATAGCTCAGTGGCAGAGCGCTGCCTAGCACGTGTGAGGCACTGGTTCGATCCTCAGCACCACATAAAAATAAATTCACAAACAAAGACTTTGTGTGTCCCTCTACAACTAAAAAAGTATTTAAAAAAATACTGTTCACAGGGCTGGGGATGTGGCTCAAGCGGTAGTGCACTCACCTGGCATGCGTGCGGCCCGGGTTTGATCCTCAGCACCACATACAATGATGCTGTGTCCACCGATAACTAAAAAATAAATATTAAAAATTCTCTCTCTCTCTCTCTCTCTCTCTCTCTCTAAAAAAAAAAAAAAATAGTGTTCACTACTCTAAGACTCCAGCACCAACCTACCATGGCATTTGAGCTGCCAAATCAGCACTTCTGATCAGTCTTCATGGTGAACCTCTGGAGATAAAGCAAACACACACACACACAAAAAAAAACCCACTTCTGCTTCCTATAGCCAGTCCCCTCCTCCCTCCCCCCCTCTCTCTCTGCCACATCTGATCACACTCATGCACTCTGTGGACATGGGAGGGACGAAGACCTCCCACCAACGCCATGAGCAGCCTCTCTGAAGTCGATCCTGTGGCCCCAGTGGAGCCTCAGGTGCTGGCAGCCCCAGAGTACACACTGCCTGCCATCTCAGAGGGGACCCTGTGCCAGAGCCCCCCCCCCCCCCAGTACACATTGCTCTCCAATTCCTGACCCTCAGAAACGGAAACAATAAATGCTTGACTTGAACCAGCTGGTGATTGAGTCATTTGTTACGAGGCAATAGGGAACGGATACACAGATAAATAACACCACGCTTCCAAATTAAGTTTACTGCAGTTAAGAAATAAATCAAGATGTGTGGAAGGAGGAGGTGGGGCAGGAGGGAGAGGACGGGAGATTGGCGAGGACCCTCTTTTAGGGACACTGAACCAAGAGCAGTTAGTGGGGAGGGGACAGCCAGTGTGTTCACCAACCTCATAGGCACCACACCCTCCCCTTTTAAAAATAAATAAACGCCTTTGGTAACTATCTAAAATGAAATGCAGAGATAATAAAACCTTCCCACACACAGGTTTAATAAAAGATAATAACCTAAGAAAACAAAGAGAACAAAAAGGAAAGCGATGTATAATTTGCTAATTTTATTTCAATAGACAATGCTCACGCATGTCCCCTAGAACAACAGGGGAGCCCCCTCAACGGTGACAGCTGCAGTGCACACTGAACAGAACAGCCTTGTGGCCGCTCAGATGCTGCAAGAGCATGGGTACTGTGGTCTTCAAATGGGCGTGTTTGGTAAGGTCCCAGCACAGAGTGCATTTGGGGGTTGGGCACTGGGGCACTTGGCCACTGAGCCACATCCCCAGCCCTATTTTGCATTTTAGAGACAGGGTCTCACTGAATTGCTTAGTGCCTCGCCATTTATGAGGCTGGCTTAGCATTCGTGATCCTCCTGCCTCAGCCTCCCAAGCGGCTGGGATTACAGGCAGGTGTCACCGCGCCCAGCCGGAGTGCATTTTTCTTTAAGTTACTATGACAGTTACACTTCTGGAAAATAGGGGGTTTTGTTTGTTTTAGGTACTGGGAATTGAACCATGGGCAATCTGCCACTAACCTACACCCCCAGATCTTTTTATTTTTTACTTTGAAACAGGGTCTCACTGTTTCTGGGGATGGCCTCAACTTGAGATCCTCCTGCCTCAGCCTCTTAAGACACTAGGATTATAGGTGAGCCCTGCTGGGTCTGGTGAAACTTAGTAATATTAAAACAGTGCAAAGATTCTTTGTGTTTGTTTTTTTATTTATTTTGGCACCAGGGATAATTGAACCCAGGGGCACTGCGCCATATCCCCAGCCATACGTGTGTATATATGTGTGTGTGTGTGTGCGCGCGCAAGTGTGTGTGTGTATTAATTCACTAAGTTGCTGAAGCTGGCTTTGAACTCTCGATCCTCCTGCCTTAGCCTCTGGAGCTGCTGGGATTACAGGCGTGCACACTGTGCCTGGCTGATTCTTTGTTTATGTGCCAAGTGGTTTCAGGGTCTGGGCTGGGCAGTCACCCACAGGCTTGCCTTTTTGCTAGATGGGATTGTCCGGCTGTATGTGGGGTGCTGTCTAGCATCCCTGCTCCCCGTTATGCCAATAAAAAATAGTCTTCCCATAAAATTTCAAAGTGTCCCTGGGGTGGGACTGCCTTCATGGAGAAGTGCTGAACCAGAGGCGCAGAGGATGTAAGCCAAATCCTGGAAGGGACAAAGAGAAATCTAAAGTGGCCCAAGGGTCCTGAGGAGGGGGAAGGGAGGGGATGAGGTGGGAGAAATCAGCAGGACCCCAACCTCTCCTTGCTGGACTGTCACTTAGACTTGGTCCCAAGGTCAATGGAAAATCACTGTTGGGTGTTTAGCAGGGGAATGAGTTGGTCCGACCTTGCTGTAGGCCAACGTTCAAAACTTGTTTGCCCACTAGGTAGACTGCAGGGTAATTCTGAGAATTACACACACTCACTCACCCGCTCATTCACTACACAAGGATATGGTGGTGGTGGGGGGGTTGTCCGTGATCTGCTGTGTAACAAGCTACCCCAAAGTGCATTGTCTTATGCACTTGTGTGTTGTCCACTATTCTATGAGTTGTCCAGCAAGTTCTACTCATGTCCCTGGGTCTCTCATGCTGCTGTGTTCAGCTGTATGTTGGCTGGGGACTGGACCTGACTGTAGGAGCTGGGGAAATTGGGTTGTGTCCATGTGGGTTTTCTTCCAGGACTGTTTCGGAGCATCATGCAGCATTCCAGGAGCAAAGGAAGGAGTGGGCCAGGCCTCTTGATACCCAGGCTCTGGTGCACAAGCAGCTCACTGCTGGTCAAGCAAGTCACAGGCTAGCCCAGTTCCAGGGGATTAAGGAGGACTCCACCCCTTGTTGGGAGGAGCAGCAATGCACATTAAAAGTCAGTGGAAGTTAGGGAATTCATGGCCATAAAACCTTCCACTTGGCTCTGGATCAGGCCCTGGGGACCCAGCAGACCCCTCTGAAGGCTCACTCTAGTGACTCCACAAACAAAAAGGCCAGTAAATACCATGAAAAACACCAACCAGGGAAGGCAAAGCGGCTGGGGAGGGCCGACAAAAGACACTGGAGGCCGGAGCATCTGCACAAGCCTATGAGAGAATTTCCCATGATGTCCAAGAATGACATCTGTCCTTGAGTGACCCTCAGTAGCAAGGCTGCCCACGGGGAGGCAGGTGGTGTGAGAGGAAGGGGGCTGGGGACAGCACTATGGCTGCTGTGACAGCAACTCTGTTTTGGGATTGAGTGGAAGTGGCCCTGGGGCCAGGACCTCTGTTTCTTACCCGCTAGTCTTTAGAGTCAGTTTCTTCCCCTGTCAAGTGCACCAAAGCCGCCTCTCCTGCCCACTGCACGGCGAGGAAGCCCAGGTGCAGAAAACAGACCAGAAACTGCAGAGGGCAGCGCGGCCCACTCCTGCGCTGGCTGCCCCAGCGGGCGGCACCGTGGCGACAGGAGAGCTGCGTGGCCCGTGCCTGTCCCGTGAAGCGCCCCTGGGCCTTCGGCTCTCCCCGTCCTGGCGCGTCCTTCCCAAGGCCTCGGCTCGGCCCCTCCGCACCGTCCCCACTTCCCCGCTCCTCCCGGGCTTCCCCCCGCCCCATCGTCCCTTCCCGCGTCCTCACCTCCTCCACTCGTCACTCTTCCCCTCCGCCTCTCTCTGGCTCTCACCTTCCTCGTCCCCTTTCCTCTTCCCTCCTGTCCCCCGCCACTCCTCTTCCTCCCCTTCCTCTCCGTCGACCTCCTCCAACCTCCCCCGCCCTCAGACCCGCCTCTGCCCCATCACTCGGATCTTCTCCCCGCCCCTCCCTCCCTCATCTCCACTCCATCTCCGGTCCCGCTCCTCTGTCAGCCCGCACCTCGCCTCGGCCCTCCCACCTGCCTTCTCCGGGTCCCCAGGTCCCGCTTCCCTTCACCCACGTGCTCGCCCCGCCTCCCTGGCCCCGCCCCGCGTAGGTCACGCCCCTTCGGGTCACGGGGTCGACGGACGCGTAGCGGCCGTAGCGGCCCCGCCAGTCACGTGATCACGTGACGCGCTCCAACATGGCGACGCCGTGGGGCCGCGCCGTCGCTTCCTGACGGGGCGGCGCGCACGGACGCGGCCGGTGCCGGCCGGGACGCCGGGCCCGCAGCCTCGCTAGTCCGCTCGCTCGCGCCGCCCGCCCGCGGGGCTGCCAGCCCCCGCCGGGCCGGGGCCATGCAGGAGAGCCAGACCAAGAGCATGTTCGTGTCCCGGGCCCTGGAGAAGATCCTAGCCGACAAGGAGGTGAAGCGGCCCCAGCACTCCCAGCTGCGCAGGGCCTGCCAGGTGGCGCTCGGTGGGTGAGCCGCCCCGGCCCGGCCCCGCGCCGGCCGTTACCGGCCCGGCCTCCTGGCCTCCGCTTCCCCCACCCCCACCCCAAATCCCACCCTCCCGGCCTCCTCCCCTGGTGCCCCCCGGGGGAACGGATGCCCGGGCAGCGCGGGACTGGCCCAAGGTCACCTAGCAAGTTGGTGACAGCTAGGGCTGGTTCTCCAGCCTCCATGCTCAGAGCTTTTGCCACGACTCTTGGCGTTCTGTTTCCTGGTTCCTGCCCTCACCACCTCCAAGTCCTCAGAAGCAGTTGTCCTTGCCCTAAGTTTTTCCTTTACCTGGGCTCTGCTGTTTGGGGTTCCCCCACGTGAGCAGAACAGGTGGGAAGAGCGTCCCAGTTGGGAAGTCCCTGAGACTTGCTTTGGAAGTGCCCAGTTGGAGAATGTTTTCCCCGTATTTGGGATTTTGCTTAGCTCTTTCCCTCAGGAAGGTGTGTGGATGGTGATGTGTCACAGTAGTGTGCAAGACATCTGCTTATTCTGGGCAGTCTCCTAAAACATAGGGTCTACAGAGCAAAGATACTTGTCCGAAATTCACTGCTGTATTCCTTGCAACTGCAACAGTGTCTGACACACAGTAGGTGCTCGATAAATATTTGCTGGTTAAATGGACCTGAAGACTATGGAAAGGGAAAAAGAAATCTAACTTATAATTAGTTAAAAGATCTATAGTTGACACTAGCATTGGTCTCCCTTTTATTTATCAAATGCCCACTGTGTGCTAGGCACTGTGGCAGGCACTTAGGATTCAATGGGGAACAAGACAAAGTCCTTGCTCTTGTGGAGTTATACTCTTAACAGAACAGTCAAAGTAAGATAAATGAGACATTCTTAAATGCTAATAAGTACTACAGTGAAAGTAAAAGAGCAAGAAGTGTTTTAAAAGGGTTTGAGGATTGCTTTAGATAGGATGGTCATGACAGTAATTTTTTTCAGAGGACATGACATTTGAGCTGAATATTGAAAGGCAAGAAGAATCCACTATGTGAAGTTTCAGGAGAAAGAGTTCTGGGTGCATAGGATCAATACATTTGATCAGAGCTGCCTTCAAACGAATTCACCACCCTAATGCCTTTGGTTTAGAATCTGTAAAGAGGCTTGTTTTTCCTAACAAATTGAGTAAATGGAAAGGTTGATTTTCTGTCAGAGTTTTAGATTGCCATCATGTTTCTTCTTTCATTTGGTGCAAGGTAAAGAACACAGTTCTTCTCTAGGGCCTGGAGATTGGCTTGTGAACTTTGCAAAAACTCTGGGAAGAAGGTCCCCAGCTTTCATCAGAAGGATCTAAGACTCCCTCAAGGATCAAAAACGATTGATGTGGAGGTCATTGTTGCTTAGATAATCCGGATAGAGTTGCTGGTCTCATGAAATTCATGATCAGTGGAAGGAATTTACTAAGACTTTTAAAGCTTTTCTGTTTCCAGCTGGGCACAGTGGCACATGTCTGTAATCCCAGCAGTTCGGGAGACTGAGGCAAAAGGAACTCAGTTTTGAGGCCAGCCTGGGCAAGACCCTGTCTCCAATAAAAAGGGCTGGGGATATAGCTAAGTGGTAAGGTGTCCCTGACTTCAATCCTCAGTACTTGGGGTGGCGGTGGGGTTTTACTGTTCCAATAACTAAGGCTAACTGTTGGATATTATTTTATCAGGTATCAAGAATGTAGGATGAGCGTGACAGAGCATGTGTTTCTTAGGTGGAGGTCTGGTATTTATGATTCCACAATGAATTTGCCTGGACTCTATCCTTTCAACATCACTTTAAGAGTGTTGTGAACATTTCAAAATAGTTATTTGGCAGAAAAAAAATTCATTTCTCCTTCAGATATCTTCTTAACATAAAAATTTCACAAAATTGTATGTCACATTTCGGAACCTACTTACAAAATTGTCTTACAGACCTTAAAGGGCCATAACATTGAGAGTTTATTAGATATTTTTGGATTGTAGTTTTTTTGTTCAGAAATTTAGATTTTCTCCACAAAAATGGTAGATGCATGTTTGAAGTACTAAATTATAGGAAATGGCCTAGATGGAAGTAATCTGGCTACAGGTTATAGGACTAGCAAATTGGAGTGGAGGCTTGTCCTTAACCGCTAATGATCACAAGGCAGCACTCCACTGGGGAAGAGGAACGGTCACAGGGAATCTGTACATAGTGTTGATTTAAAGTGGTCATTTAACAGAGTAATCACATGTCACTGCTGTTGACAGAAATGACCGCCGTAGGGACTGGGGATGTGGCTCAGTGTAGAGTGCTTGCCTGGCATGCAGTGTGAGGCTGTGGGTTTAATCCCCAGCATTGGAAAAAAAAGGGGAAGGGGAGAGAGGAAAAAAAATGACTGCCTTATAAACAATGGAAAAGATCAGAGTACCTGGTGATATTTCACTTGATTTCTTTTCCTTTATATATATATGTGTGTGTGTGTGTGTGTGTGTGTGTAATGTATATAAATTTTAAAAACATCGATGAACCTTTATTTTTATTCATTTATTTATATGCGGTACTGAGAATTGAACCCAGTGCCTCACACTTGCTAGGCAAGTGCTCTACCACTGAGCCACAACCCCAGTCCTCACTTGATTTCTTGAGGCCCAGTCTTGTGTCCAGTAGTCCCATTTAAGAGAAGAAATTTGGAAAAATAGCTAAAGTAAGCCAATATGTAAAACATGTTGTGATGTGGTTAGTATTTTGGAGATTACTTATTTGTACATTGTCTTAATTTTGATTAGAGGAACTGAAGGTGACCACTTGGGGTTGAAAGGCTTGGATGATAGAGAGTATTTCACAGGAAACGTTTTTTTCTGTTAGATTTCACAGAAAACGGTTCCTCAGAATCAGGGAGGGGATCAGGGCGGCAGGGGCCAGATCCTGGGATGTTAGAGGATAGGAGCTTGGCCTCTGGGACTCAGGTTAATCCCCTGCCTTCCACTTGCGTGTTTAGGATCGTGGGCAGGTTGCCTAATCTCAGACCTTCCTCTCAGGGTTACGGTAAAGATTAAGTTCATTAATATACAAAGAACTTGGTGTGTATTAGACACTTAGTAGAGGCTGCTGCGATGATTATTTTAAGCTGTGACAAAACACAGAAAGTACAAGTGCTCTGACTTGGTGTTCTTAACTTCAGTTGTTCTTTTGGAATGACCTATTCCTGTGTTTGGTTTGTAGAAGGTAATTACATGACCAAAGGGCCATGTTTCCTGTAGTGTTAACGTGCTGAGCTCAGTGGGCACAGGAGTTGTTCCTTGTAAAAGCACTGATCATCATGGTGAAACAGGTCTGCAGCAATCTCAGGGATTCATCTGGTCTAAATACCAAGTGTACAGATAGGTACTGTCCAGGTAGGGGACGATGGCTTTCTACCTTTATCAGAAGAGATCAGGAGAACCTGGGAAAGTGTTCATTGCCCCTGGGCATTGATGTGCCTCACCTTGATATATCTTAATGATCTTCAAACTTTGAGCCTTCTTTTGGGGATGATAATTACATTCTTAAAATCTCCCTTTTATAATTGTCTTATTTAAGACCCCTTTTTTACCCCTGTGATGTCTCTTTAAATTATATGTCTGCTCTTAATATGGAATTTGGAAGCTTGACAAAAAAAAAAATCTTAAGAGTTTTTAAATTCAATATAGAAAAATTTGTCTACTGTTTAACTGAATTGGGCCAGGAGCGGTGGCACATGCCTGTAATCCTAGCACATTGGGAGGCTGAGACAGGAGGGATGCTAGTTCCAGGCCAGCCTCAGCAACTAAGTGAGACCTTGTCTTCAAAGCAGGGCCAGGAGTGGTGGGTGCATGTCTGTAATCCCAGTGGCTCCGCGGAGGCTGAGGCAGGAGGATCGTGAGTTCAAAGCCAGCCTCAGCATCAGTGGGGTGCTAAACAACTGCATGAGACCCAGATGAATCACTGAGATTCCTGCAGACCTGTTTCATCCTGATTATCACTGCTTTTACAAAAAAGAGCTGGGGGTGGGGCTCAGGAGTTGAATGCCACTGAGTTCAATCTGCAGCACCCACCCTATTGCCCCCCCAAAATTAAAAGCAGGGTCCGGAGGGTGGGGGTTGGGACTGCAGCTCCTTGATGTAGCACCACTGGGTTCAATCCCCATTACTGCAGGAAAATAAAATTTAGTTGAATCATGCTAACAATCCACTTTTCGTATGTGTTTGGTTAGAGACATAGTAGATGTAGTGTCTTGTTACGTAAATAACATGCCTGAAGTGTTAAGGGCGCGAGTAGTACAGATGTGTATATTTCATATGTTCATGTGGAATCAGGTGACTTTCTAATGGCAGTTGTGTATCTGTGACATAGTTCCAGGCACAGTGCCACTTGCTTTAGTTAAGTTCTTCTTATCATTATCCCCATCGAGTCCCTGAGAAGTGAAGTGAGTGGGCTGGGGTGACAGCACAGTCCATGACCCTCCCCTTCCTACCTCTCGTGGGTGAAATGCTCAGTGAGCCTTTGACAGCAGCCGTTAGGCTGCCATGTGGCTTCAGCTAGAGACCATGTTTTCTGAAGCTGAATTTTGAGATATATTTGAAAGCCTCTTCTCAAAAAGATCACAGCTTTTTGCTGCATATGTCCTCGGTTTACTTTAATTTGGGAACTGAGAAGAAAGAAATGAGGCTGCAGAACTGGCTTCACAGAGCTGCACTGCACTTGAGTTTTCTGAGTTTGGCAGGTCGCAGCAGCAGGCAGCTTCCTCTCCTTCACTGGGATTCTGGCTGTCTCGGGTGCGTCCCACAGCAGGAACCCAGGCTCGGGTGTAACTTGCCCACGTGGCGTGGCCAGGTGGGGAGCCACGGCCGCTGCATGTCGGTGTCTGCCTGCCTGAGGTCCCGTCTGAGGCCCGCTGCTCTGTTGACATTCGGGGTTTAGAGATGGGGTCCTGTTGGCTTCCCTTGAGCTGTCTTGTGGCCTTGCGGTTTGAAGGGCAGCCTGGCGCAGGCTGAGGCGGGAGCGGGCGGTGGGGAAATGGTGAGCGCAGGCAGCTCTTTCCAGGTTCGTCTGTGTTGTGACGGGGAGGGACACGTTTGTTTAAAGGTAAAAAAGACTTTAGCTTGTGGCGCTGGGGCTCCGTAGCCTGTGTGAGGTTCTGGGTCCGATCCTTAGCACCACGTAAAATCAGTGAAGGCTGCAGTCCACCTAAGCCACACACACACACACTGGCTAGCTGTCACTGAGAAGAGCTGGTTATGTCATGCACCTGCGTTGTGTAGTGAGGTGCTTCCAAATTCAGCATGGAGGGCTGGGGCTGGGGCTCAGCGTAGAGCGCTCGCCTGAGCGAGGCCCTGGGTTCGATCCTCAGCACCACATAAAAATAAATAAATAAAATAAAGGTGTTGTGTCCATCTACAACTAAAAAATAAATAATAAAAAAAAAATCAGCGTCTAGGGCTGGGTGTAGGGCAGCATGCGCCTGCACCCCCAGGCCCTGCGTTCCGTCCCAGAACCACACACGTCATTTACACGTCCACTCTGTGTGACAGATCGCTTTTTTCTCCATATATTACTTTTGTTGTTGTTCTAGTTTGTTGTGTTCAAAAGAACTTAATTCCTATCTCCAGAGCATGCACATTTGCGCGCGCGCACACACACACACACCTCTTAAAATGAGGAAGAACCTTAAGTGTGAAATTTAAAAATTATAAAAAATATCTGTAAATTGACATATCAAAAAAATAAGGTTTTAATTTAAATACTGTTCATAATAAAGCGTTTAATTTTAGCGAGTTCTGCTGTTTTGATGAGACATTTGTCTACAAGTGCTGACCTCATAAAAGTTTTGAGAAATAACAGGGCTGATGACCCTGGTGTGAAAAGCTTTATGATGATTCTTTGGGAGATGTCATCTCTCTAGAAGCAGCACCTAAAAAATCGCTCATCATTGATTATTGAAAAGTATGTATTGATGGGTTGCTGAGGAGTTTATTGGGAATTGAGTTTGGAGCCTCACCTTTCGTGGGTCTGTAACTGGGCTGCGAACTTAGCTTCTCTGAGCCTCAGTTCCTTGAGACCATAAAGCCGGGCTGTCTGTATCACAGGATTGTCACGAACGTTAGGTGCAGTGCAGAGAAGGACTGGCAGACCTGCACCTCAGTGGCTGCTGAGTAACATTTAGAGGCCTTGGTTACTTTCCTTACAGGGGAAGGAGTGGAGGCCGCGGCCTCTCTGCCTCCATGTAGGAGTTGGCTTATGGCTTTTTGAGGCCCTCGTGCAGCTGGGGGTTGGATGAAGGAATGGAGAGCCCTGCCTGCACCTGTCAGTCTCGGGGGAGACTCTGAAGCAGAGCTGGGGAGAACAGCAAGCCCTTCTGTGTGGAAGAGAGTGAGCTTGTGAAAACGTGCACTCAATCACAAGGACACGGAGCCTTCTGTGTGAATAGCTCAGAGCTGTGTGTGTTCTCACCCTGTCCGGCTTGCGGGCTGCCAGGAAATTGCTTACTTTTTCAGTGAAGTTATCTTGGAAAATAGGTTTATGTTTGCTGATTCATTCCTGTAATCTTCCTGAAAGAGGCTTGCTCTGGTTCACTGTCTTGGTTGTAAATAAGCTTTTTAGCTTGATATTTTAATAGGTTTACAGTTTTGTGGGGGGAGCAGCCTTCTTTTGCTGGGACATGAGTTTCCCCTCAGTCCTGGGAGCGGTTGGCGTGCTGCTGCTTGTTGGTATGTAGTCCTTGTCGCTGACTGCACAGACCCACCCTCACCCTGAAGGTTGGAGTGTCACTCCTCGTGCCGTGTAGCAGGGGCACAGAACCGACAGCCTGTTCTGATGGAGATGCCATCTGCTGGGGGAGTCGGGTGTTGTTGAAGTGCCCGTAGCTCTGCGTCACCTCTCCACTTGACAGGTCCTGGGAGAGAATCCTAGTCCTGCAAGGGCCTTGGAAAGGAGTGGGGAAGACTCCCAGAGGAGGTTGTGAGACCTGGCTGATGAGAAGACGGGAATAGGTCGGAGCGAGAGGTATTTCAGCCAAGGGGACATCCTGAGCAGGAGCCCTGTGGCAGGAGGACGAAAAGAGGCCACCGTGTGGTCAGAGGGACATGGGGGAGCGCTAGGAGGTCCCCGGGGAGAGGTAGGTCGAGCCCTTCCACGCAGAGCCCTTGAGGTCATCGTGAGGAGTTTGGATTTTCGGGTCAGAAGCAGCGGGTGATGCTGACGGGTTTGAAATGGGGAAGGTGACAGGGTGGCTGGGTTTGTGTTTTGAAAAGATCACTTTGGCCGCCGTGTCTGGAGCTGAATCTCAGCGGAAGCCACTGGTGGGCTCTCATGGTACCAGCAGAAAGAGCAAACTGAGTGGGTTCGCAGTCGGGTTGGGGGAAAGCTGGGGAACCTGGTGACAACTGGGGGAGAGCCGACAGGAGCGTCCGGCCGCCCACTGCGGGACGCGTGTTCTGGAGGTGGGAGTGGCGAGAGAGCCATATGGGCCCGGCCAGGCGAGGAGGCCATCTGGGTCGGGGTTTGGAGCTGCCTGTGAGCGTCCTGGTGGGAAGTCGCTGGATCCCTGAGCCTGATGTGCACGGAGGCCTGGGCTGGGATGGAGGAGGGCTAGTGGTGGTAGAGGGCCCCGGGCCCTGGATGGCGGAGGTGGCTGAGCGCAGAGAGCAGAGTGCAGAGGAGTGTGGAGGCGCACAGAGCCAACGAGGTCCCACACTGCAGGCTCAAGTCACACGTGTAGGTCACTGGTGGCTGTCGCTCTAGCTGTTTGGTGGCGTGAGGCAGGTGAAAGGCAGACCCCGGTGGGCTGGGGTGCGCGTGGGAGGTGAGGAGGGGGTGCAGGCAGCCTCATCCCACTCAGCAGCCCATGGGGGAGAGGTGAGGCTCAGGGGCCTCTGTTTTGTCTGTCTTGTTTTGAAAGGTAGAAGATACTTGGACTGGTTTAAATGTCACTTGAAAGGGAGCCCGTTGAGGGAGAGAGGTTAAATAATGCAGGAAAGAGGAAGGATTGACTCGTGTCTTTAACAGATATGAGTGGGACTTGGGACCCGGCAGAGGTGGGGGGCTTGTGGATTTGGGCTGAAGGCAGATGGTAAGTTAGCTGGCACGCAGTAGGTCACGGTGATAAGTGCTCTGGAGAAAGATCAGAAACTAACAGTGAAATGAAAAGCAGAGGTGGCGCTTTGCAGAGGTCAGGAAGGCCTCTGAGGGGTGACACCGAGCCCTGAACTGAAGGGGGTCAGGCCTGGGGATCTTGGGGAGGGAGGGTGCCCCAGTGAACCTTGAGGCCAGAGGAAGGGGAGCCAGGGGCCGGGCCGGGGCTGCTGACAGGGCTGGATTCGGGTGGTGAGACGGGGAGTGTGGGGTGTCGGCAGGGAGTGATATTTTCTCATTTCCCTTTCGGGGGAATCCCTCCGGCTGCTGTGGGGTGGCCTGAGGCAGGGAAGAGGGGGACAGCGAGACAGTTGAGGCTGTTGTCATGGTCCAGGTGGGTGGGCCGTGGTGGTGGCCTAATGGTGAGCGGTGTCAGATTGTGCGTAGTCCAGAGAGCAGGGAATTCCAAGACCGGGGACTGTGGAGGTGGAGGGTGGACGCAGCTCTCGGAGCAGGTGAGAGCAGAGGGTGGCTCCAGAGTAGGCGACTTCTAGGTCTGTGAACAGGAAGTTGAGGGAATCCCTTGGAGGCAGCCTCTGACTTCTGAGGGATGCAGGAGGCTATGCCATGGATTGTGAGGAAGGAGTCGCGGAGGTGACAGGAGGGGGGCTGTGAGGAGGGAAACATCCCTAGTTGGTACCCACAGTTGGCAGTGACAGCCTCGGGGTGGCCAGGCTGCCTGCCACCTCTGCTCGGGTGGAGACAGGTCACAGGAGGATAGTAGTACATTCAGAGTTTGGGATTTTGCCAGAAGTCAAGACCAAAGGTCAGAGAGGCCCTGCTGTTGATCCTGTCATCCTGACAGCAGTCCTGCCGATGGCCACCCCGGCAAGCGCAGGGAGAGGAGAGGCGTGCTGGCCAGGGCGAGGTTTCACACCAAAGAAACGCCCTCTGTGAGCATTGGAGAGGGTCTGTGTGAAGGAAGGGAGGTCGTGGGCAGAGGACAGGAGGGACCTGGGAGACCCAGCTCAGCTGCACATGGGGACCAGATTCAGGGTGTGGCCGGCCCCATAGGCTGGCTTGGGGTGGAGGAGGATGTGGAGGAGGGAGAGTCCAAGGACCCCTCTGCTCTGCAGAGCAGGGAGAGGTGTGCCTGTCAGATGTTTGAAGGGACACTCTGTGGTGTTGGGGGCACTGGCCCTTCTGGATGGTCGGGCAGGGTCGGGTGGGAGGATGGTGATGTCATCGTTGGGAGTGGAAGGGACAGAGTGAGCTGTTGAGGAGTGTGTGTGGGGGGGGGTTCCTGCAGGTGATGGTGACGCTCAGGATGGTTTCTTGAGAAGCCTGTGGCTTTCCAGCTGCAGCCGTCCAGCCCCACCCAGCTGGCTCCCTCTCCTCCCTGCAGCCTGCTCCTTTGTTGCTGCTGACTGCCCGGGTGGCAGCTGGGATGTGAGCCGTGAAGTGCAGCAGGTGGCCCGCCAGCTGCTCCTCTCCCCTCCTGCAGGGTGGGGCTCTGCCTGCTGGCCTGGGGTGCCTGGCGGCTGGTGCCTTAACCTCTCTGTGCTCACGTTCCTCATCTGTGCCGTGGTGGGGGTGTGACGGATGATGGCCATCTTCTCGCCACCCTGGGTCACAGTGAGGGCGGGCTGAGCCCTGGGCCAGTCACAGGTGACAGCGGTGCTGGTGATGGCGGTTCCTCTCGTTTTCCTTCTTCCCTCATCTGGCTCCGTGATGGCCTAGAGGTTTTGCTCTCGCTGACTCCTGTCTGGAGGCCACCGGTGGGTGGCAGCCCGGGCCCTGCTCGTTGTTCTGACAAGGCTTCTCTCCAGCTGTCCGCAGATCCCCCTATGGTCTCTGCACCATGCGGGCTGCTGTTTGCCATTCCATCGTCTTTAGAGTAGGAAGTTGAGGTTCAGCAAAGTTTAACTGTCCTGTTCAGCCAGGAGGCGTCCCCTTCAGGCCTGGAGCCCAGCTGTCCGGCCACGCCTCGTTCCCGCTTCCCCCCTTACCAGGCCGCGCACCCCCTCCTCAGGCTCATCTCCTCCCTCCTTTTAGCTGGGAAAGCATTGTGTTACCAGCATATCGGGAGCCTGCTAGTGGGGCCGTATGACACCAGTGCTACTGTTTGATCGTTCCCAGCCTGTCAACATGGTTCCCGCGTTGGCTTCAGACTGGCGCTTCTCTGCCTGCACAGCTCACCCTGGGCCAGCCCTCGTTCCTGCTGGCTGGGCGATCAGCAGGTGCTCCTTGATGGCTTCCTGCTCCTGTCCTGGCCCTCTCCTCTCCACACAGCAGCAGCCAGAGTGAGCTGTTCAGGGAAGGTGGGGTCAGCGCTCCCTCGAGGCCCTCTGGGGCGCCTCCCTTGCTTTATACCAAGGTGCTGGAACACCCAGACCTCTGCTGTGTCCATGGAGAGGATTTTAGAGATTTTTTTTTTCTTCAAATAATTTAAAAGTGCAACAATTCTGAATTCTTTGTGAATAGTAAAGGTAAAGTAAGAAAACAACAGAAAATCTGCAGCTGTGGTTTCCTGAACTCCCTGGTAGCTCCTGGGAGAGGGCTGTTCTCAGCAGTCGCCCTGTCCTGCCACTCTGCTAGTTGTCCTTGCTCATTCCCACGCAGAAGCCAGGTGAAGCTGGGATGTAGCCCCTGGGGGGGGGGGCCTTCCCTAGCATGTGGGAGACCAGCGATTCCATCCCCAGCACCGCAACTTTTTTAAAAAAGAAAACGGCTACCCAGGGTGCACCTTTGCGTGGTCATGCCACAGCAGGCCAGAAAGGAGGATCAGGAGATTCCAAACTGAGGTGTCTGCAACTGGCGACCTTCCCTGCCGGCAGCTCTCATGGAGAGTGAAGAGCACTGGCACTTTGAGCTGCAGGTAGTTGCGGCGCTCATGGTTTGCACAAGTGGTAGCAAAACCACAGATTTATATGGCTCTGCATTGTAGTTTACAAGTTAATTCTGTGTGCTTTTTCGAGAGTCAGAGACCCAAGAGGTTCTGAGCAAAGAATCTGAGTCTGGTTTTCTAGGCTCAGGTCCCAGGACTGGTAACCCCTCAGTCCTGTGTCTGTTTGGCCTTGGACTCTGGTCCTCTTGCTCCTTGGTTGCCCTTTGCCTGAGTGACATCTGGCTTGGTTGAAACTTGATGCTTTGTCTTCACAGTGCTGGCCTTAGTCTTCAAAAGGCACTGTTATCCCCTGCAGTGCCTTTTGTGCATCTGTGAAGCACCTCTGCCAGGCTCTTCCCTGTCCCTTAAAACAAAGGTGATAAACTAGTAGGCTCAGGGCCAGGGCAGCCTGCAGACTGCTTTTACTTGAGCCGTAATATTTTTAAAAATGGGTGAAGTTGTTTTTAATCGCAAGCTTGAGTTTTCACCTAAAATCTGGATTTTAACCATTGGAAGAATCAGAATGATGGGCCCCTCCTGACTGAGGGTCTCTGGGGGTGCCAGTGCCGGTCAGCTGGGGCTGAGGAGCAGCTGCACCCTGCCCTGTTGGTCCAGGGAACCGCTTGCTGCAGTTCTCCTTGGTGTCTCCTTCCTGGCCCTCGTAGTCCTTTGAGCGGGTGACCTCTGCATGTGGTTTTCTTACTCTTGGAGCCTTACGTGGGTGGCAGGTAGCCATCCTGTGATGGCGTCATCGGGGTGGGTCAGCAGCAGCGGTCTTCCCAACAGAGGTGGTCTGAGAGCCCAAGAAAAGGAAGCTTGTCGCCTCCAGAACCGTGTCCTGAGGCTGTTAGGGTAACTGACGACCGTGTCCAGACCACAGGCTCTCAGGAGTCTGTGCAAGAGGCCGAGTGCCATCCTTGGGTGTCCCTTCTCCCCTCACCTGTGTGCAGGCACCTGGAGCCAGTGGCACCACACATGGGGACAGTCAACCGACCGACTGAGTGGACATGGGGGTGTTGCTCCAGAGGCACCAAGCCTTACTCTCCTGGAAACGAGACGGTCTCTTCTGTGTTTCTGAATCATGACATTTTATTGCCTTAACTTTGTGTAGTTCTTGTAACCTCCATGATAAAGATTTTTAAGATTATTTTAACTCATTAGAATAATATGGTTTAGCACAACACTGAACTGCACATTTTAAAATGGTTAAAATAGTACATTTTAGGTTATGTATATTTTACCACAATTGTTTTTAAAAGTGTATATGCTTATCATAGAAAATGTGAAAAAAGAAGGAAAAACCACCAACTACTACTTAGGTGACTTTCAGTGTTTTTTTTTTGTTGTTGTTGTTGTTTGTTTTTTGGGGTCTGTTGCTATAGTACCATGATACTGTGTCAGCTGTCACTAATATATGTTATGCTGAGTGGGGAAGTCGGTAGGCAGGGACTACAGAGCCAAAATGCCTGGGTTCAAATTATGGTTCCCCCCTTCTTAAAATAATTTTTTTTTTTTTTAAGTTGTAGATGGGCACAGTACCTTTACTTTATTTATTTTTATGTGGTGCTGGGGATCAAAGCCAGTGCCTCACACATGCCAGGCAAGTGCTCTACCACTGAGCTACATCCCCAGTCCTCCCTGCCTTCTTTTGAGACAGGGTCTTGCTAATTTGCCCAGGCTGGCCTTGAACTTGCAGTTCTTCTTCCTCAGCCTGCAAGTTCCTGGGTTACAGGTGTATGCCACCGCACTGGCTTCCAGATCTTAATGTAACAGAGGGCAAGTTACCCACTTGTCTTCTGCCTTGTTTTCCTCATCGAAACCATTGGTTCTCATCAGAGGGAGTTTTGCTTAGGAGACACTTGGCAGTGCTGGAGGTGTGTTTGGCGTTGAAGACTGCAGGGAGGTGGGAGTGCTACTGGCATCCAGTGGGTGGAGGCCAGGGAAGCTGCTCAGCAACTGCCATGCACCGGACGCCTTGTAGTAAAGAACTAGATGTCCCCAAATGTCAGCAACGCCTAGGCTGAGGAACCCTGCCATAGTAAGGTGGAGCCTCACAGGCTTGTTGTGAGTGTTAAGTGAGTTCAGCAAGTAGAGCAGGAAGCCCGGCGCCTGCCTGCCACGGGAGCCTTTGCTGTTCTCCTGTCCTCACGTCAGAACTTGAATGTGTAAAGCCTCCTAGGCATCCTCCTTTTTTTAAAAATTTATTTCTTAGTTGTACACAATATCTTTATTTTGTTTATTAATTTTTATGTGGTGCTGAGGATCGAACCCAGGGCCTCGCACATGCTAGGCGAGTGCTCTACCTCTGAGCCCCAGCCCCAGCCCCTAGACATCCTTCTTAATGGTTCTAAATAACACGTGGTGAAGCTGTCTTCTCCATAAACGCTGCATGGCCCTAACGTGCTTTTCCTTCTTCCCCACCAGATGAAATCAAAGCAGAAATAGAGAAGCAGAGGTAAGCAACGCACCTTCTCCTGGCTGGACCTGCAGCACAGGGGGTGGTAGCAGTGTGGCCATCCATTTCTAATCACAGGGACGTCGTGCTGCTAGCACGGTCCTGGGCACCCGGCAGAGCTTTGTGTGTCTGAACCAGCGCTAGGTCAACAGGTGACCACCTGAGTATGTGGGTATGTGGAGGAAAGGTCAAGATAATGCCATCAGACCTTGTCCTGAGAGAAGAGCTGAGCCATTGTCTCTTGTTTGGTTGGCTTAAGCATAAGGACAGCTGGCCCTGTAAGTGGCCGCTCCTGATCTTCATGGTAATGAAGCCAGTTAGTCACATTTTAGAAATGTAGTTCTGGCATAGCTGCCGCCAGGCTTCAGTCTGGGTGCCCTGGATGCACCTCGCTGTCAGAGATCTCTCTGTCTGCATGTGGCACTGGATTTTTTTTCCCTAAAGTGGCACGTGTTCAGCATTTAATTGGCTGGCCCCAAGATACAGCTTGCCGGACTTTTTAATTAAATAAACGGAAGCAAGTGGAGTGGGAAGTCCGAGTGAGGCGCAAGGACAGTGGGCTGCCGGTTCTCACCTCTCCACCCCGCTCTCTCCCTAGGCTTGGCACCGCAGCACCGCCAAAGGCGAGCTTCATCGAAGCTGACAAGTATTTCCTTCCCTTCGAGCTGGCTTGCCAGTCCAAGTCCCCCCGGGTGGTCAGCACGTCTCTTGACTGCTTGCAGGTACCACGTTTCAACTTGATGGTCTAAAGGGTCCCCTCCACCCACAGGTGTTCCTTACCTGGAGCTGTGCTAGTGACGGCCCTGGTACTGGGGAGGCCTTGGGGTGGGGGGGAGAGGAGCAGCACAGCTTATTCTCTGAGTCGCAGGAAGGAGGGGAGGAGTGCGTGCATGGAATGCCTGGCACAGGAAACCTGTTCTTTATTTGTATTTTTATTTTAGTTGTAGATGGACACCATACTTTTATCTGTCTATTTATTTTTATGTGGTGCTGAGGATTGAACCCAGTGCCTCACACATGCGAGGCAAGCTCTCTGCCACTGAGCCACACCCCAGCCCAGGAAACCTCTTCTTGATGACGTTTATTCATAATATTGGGTAGAAACAGTTCGTATTATTGGTAGAAATAAGCGAATGCTGAACCTTTCCTCCTATGTCAGCTTCCTGCCATTCTTGAGTGAGTTGGTTAGTAAATGACTTTGTTCTTGGTGTGTTTCTGTTCGTATGCACCTCATTTAAAATGCGTGGTTGATTCCTTGGTGTCCCATTCACTGCCAGCAGCACTGCAGCACACACTTGAACAAAGCTTATCTAACTCTGATTTCTGTGCCAGGCACATCACTGCCTTCTTGCTCTTAAACCTGAGAAGGCTCTCCAGCACACACTCAGGGACCATCTTAAAGAGCAGAGAGGACAGGAGTGTGAAAGATGTGGCACCATGTACCCAGCGATTGGGAGAACTGAAACAAGAAGGCCAGGTGTCGCCCCTTCACGCAGCTGGAAGGCGAGCACCCAGGTCTCCCTGCGCTGCGCATGACCACGGGAGACGCAAGTACTGACTCGGGGCTTCCAAATGTAGGGAGTAGGTGCATCTGAGATACAGAATCTGTAAATAATGAGCACTGGCTGTATGTAGAGCTGCAGGGAACCTCATTACCCGCCACCCTTTACTGACGAAGAAGCAGGAGTGATGAAGTCAGGGCGACGTGTCCAGGGAGGTGCAGGAGGTGAAAGACAGAAGCAGAACTGTGGCTCGTTTCTTTTCCCTGGTCCACATTCTTGTATTTTTCTGAAGACTTAGTCCTGAAGTTTCTGATTACCTTAAAGAATATTTATTCTGGGCCTCAGTGGGCAACACACAACAATGAAAACCATTTTATTGAAGTCTTTCAAATATACTAAAGGGATTCACAGTTTACCAGTATTTTCTAGAACAAAAAGGGTGACTAGATTTCACATGACGATCACTTAGCGAGCTGCGTTATGCGGCACGTGCAGCTTCATGCAGAGCTGGAGAAGGAGCGCCTTCGCTGATTGGTTATGTCTGCTGGGGCAGGACTGCAAAGTGGCAGTGGGCATGCCACAGTCTTGGCACCCCTCGTCTAATATTTACTCTATTAATCTCCCTTCTTTGATATATATATATTTGAGAATTGACAACAGTTTTTTCACAGAAGCAGGTTTTCCAAATGAAAAAACATTTTTCTCATTCAAGATAATTCTGTACAGATTGTCCTATGTGGAACATTTAATGAGCCAAGGATTCTTAAATGGCAGGCCAAGTCCTGCTTCTATCCTAAAATAGTTGATGCCGTGAATGTTTCTGAGGAAATGTAGCATAGCTTTAATTTTAGTTGTTTCCCTGTGATAAGGTCTGGTTCGGGCTGGTGCTGGCGGTCAGCAGCACTGAGGGCTGAGGTGATGGCTACAGCACATTGAGCTCCTGTCCTGCGCCAGGCCCCAAGCGCGTCAAACTCTTTACTATTGTAATCTCTACAGCAGCCCTCTGAGGTGTCCTCAGTTTAGAATCAAGGGAACCAAGGCTTAGAGAACAAAGTTACCAACTCAGTCCAAGTTCCTGTAGCCAGGGAGTGATGAAATTAGGTGGGTATCTAGGACTTTCTAACCCCACAGAACCCCCATGTATGGTGTTTGGGGTTTTTGGGGGGTGGGGGGACAGTGCTGGGGATTGAACCTAGAGATACTTTACCATTGAGCTATGGCCCCAGCCCTTTTTTTTAATGTTTTGAGACAAAGTCCAAGTTTGAGGCTAGCCTCTAATTTGTGATCCTCCTATTTCAGCCTCCCAAGTTGCTGGGATTATAGCACCTGGCCATATTTGTGTTCTGAACCAGGGGTTGTTAACTGCGTTCCATAAGCCGAATCTGGTCTGCTGCCTGCTTTTGTAAATAAGATTTTATTGAAACACAGCTATCTTATTTTGGGTGCTGTAACATAATACCATAGACTGAGTGACTTAAACATCAGACATTTAATTTTCAGAGTTGTAGAGGCTGAGTGGTCCAAGATCAAGGTCTTAACTGATTTTGGTTCTTGTTGAGGACTCTCAGTGTTTCCTCGTGTTCTAGAGAGTGTGCACGCATGCTAGCTCTCTGGTCTCTTCTTAGGGAACACTGATCCCATCAAGAGGACCTTACCCTAGTGACTTATCTAATTATCTCCCAAAGGCCTAACACCATCCCCTTGGGATTAGGACTTCATCCTGTGGATGGGGATGGGGCCTACGTTCAGTCCATAGCAGCAGCTGTGTACATTCATTCATGCGTTACCTGTTGTTGCTCCCCACTACTGGAGCCCAGGTGAATGGTTGAAGGGACCTCGTGACCCGCAGTCCAACAGTTAGCATGTGGTCTTTTTGTGCATGGGCAGGAGTGTATGGTACTGGCAGCGGAGCGCAGGGCTTGCCCATGCTAGGCAAGTGCTCTACCACTGGGCTACCCCCCCCCCCCAGCCCTAGAATGAAGTCCTTTACAGAAAAAACTGCTGACCCTTGCTATTAACTATCACCCTTTGGTTCTGGCCTTTGTAATAACAGGAATTGTTTGGTTTTGGAGCTTGGTGTGTATGTGTGTGTGGTGATTTCAAATGGACATGCTGATGTCCTGCCTGCCTTCCGCCACTGCTGGTCTTGAGGCTGATGGTATATGGTTCTCTCTGTATGTAAAATGCAGTTCTCTGGAATTTAATGGGCATACTGGGATTTCTTTGGTATATAAGATGCAAAATGTGTCATCCTTTTATGGTACTAGAAGGTGACTAGGTGCACTCTGGACTCTGAATGAAAAGTGCACTTCCCCTTGGCAGCTGTCTTGCTCAGCCTGTTGGACTGGAATTTCCCAGCGTACGGGAAGAAACCTCTGTCTTAGAAATGGAAGGCTGGCGTCAAGGGCTAAAGACTGGTTTTGGCAGAGTTGACATCAGTTGCAGACACATCTGTGCTGTGTCTGGTCATTTGTTTAGTGTGGAGAAGTGCTGAGGGCATGGTGCTTTGGGACCTGGTTTGCTATGCGCATGGGTAGTCATGTCCTCTTTCCCACTGGGAGAAGCCTGGGGACTTCCCCCACTGCTGGCTTCTGTCAAGCCCTAAGAAGTACCTGTTCCTTTCCTTCAGCACCTCATCTGCTACACATTCCCCATGACCAGGGCTAGGTAAGGAGGTTTGTGGCCAGTCCTGCCTAAGCTGATGTTTTTCTGGTTATATGTTTCTTCAATTTAAAATTATGTACGTATATTACTGTTTATACGTTATTAAACATACAAAAACAGAACTTTTAAAAGGACAAGATAAATATCAGTTACAAATAATGTTTTTTTCCTACACGAGTGATGGTTGTAGGGACCCTTGGTTTGAGCTGTCCTATTCATTCCACAAAGGTTAGCTTTTAGCTCTTACTGCTAGAATACTTTGGATTTTTAAATACCCACTTAAAATGAATTTTTAGTTATATTGGTTGAATGTAACATCGATCTCTAAAAGTTTTTAGAACTTTACAGATAAGGCTGAAGTTCCTCGGGCCACCAGCCTTAAAACCAGTTGCTTACGTAGAAGTGTGATTTTCTTTCATCTTTTTTCCTTTTTCTGTAAATATTATCACCTTTACAAATTTCGCTAGAGCTTGCGTTTTACATTCCGCAGTGTTCCCTCCATGCCAGCACCTGCCTCTGCGAACCCCTTGCACATGAGCCTCAGTGGCCCCACTGTACCAAACTGACACTTGCTGATACCCATTGTATCAGCAAAGACGCAAAGACTAAGGCAAGAACATCCACCGTATGTCTGCAAATCACCCAGAGCCCTGCAAGTCCCAGTCAGTTCAGGATTTGGTGTGAGCCTCCCCGTCACACCCTGCCAAGAATATAAACTATGAGAAACGGAGTCACATCTGTATTACTTGCTGTTGTATCGCCAGTGCCTGGGACAGTGTCTGGCACAGAAAAGGATTAGATAGCAGAGCCAGAAAGACTCCCAGAATGCAGGCTCTCTGCTTTCTTGTGGTCCTGTCTCCCTGTACAGGCAAGGGGTAAAATCATACTGAAAACCCTTTTCAGGTTGGAAGGTATTGCCCTTTGAGGAATCTGAGCGGGGTGAACCTGTCTAGTCCTTTTTTTGTGCTTTAATTAAGTATCCAGTACTACATCTCCATTTTTACTTTGCAGCATCTGTATTTGGTTATATGGAACTACTTTTTTTTTTTTTGCGGGGGGTGGGGAGGTTGTACCAGGATTAAACTCAGGGGCACTCGACCACTGAGCCACATCCCCAGCCTTATTTTGCATTTTATTTAGAGACAGGTCTCACTGAGTTGCTTAGCACATCGCTTTTGCTGAAGCTGGCTTTGAACTCGCGATCCTCCTGCCTCAGCCTCCTGAGTAGCTGGGATTACAGGTGTGCCCCACTGCACCTGGCGGGAATCTACTTTTCTTTTCTATTTTTGGTGCTTAGGATGGAACCCAGGGCCTGGTGCTTCCTAAGCTTGCAGACTACCATGACCCACATACATCCTCAGCCCCTGGGAACCTGCTGTTCAACATTCACTTCTCAGGAGTCTGTACCTCATCCTTATATCACAGTGCTCACAACAAACTTGTTAGGAGGAAGAGCAGGCAGCCTCAGAGACAGAACTCACGGACTCAGTTGGTAGAGTGCTCGCTTCTGCCTGCACAAGGCCCTGGCTTCAGTCCCCAGCACCAAAACAAAAGAGACAGTACTCGACTCCCAAGCAGCCAGCCGTGCATCTTAGGAAGCCTGCAGGTGAGCAGTGAGGTGGGGACGACGGCTCCGCACCCCCAGATGGGCCCAGGGTTGTTCCTGAGCGGCAGAGTACTGCTCCTTGATCACGCAGTACAGTGCTGCTGTGTTTCGACTCGACCACTCTGAGTTTGGGTTTCTGCTTATTGAATGGCGGTGCTTTGTAGTTGGTGGTAGGGAAAAGCCATTGAGAAGTGACGTCAGGCCTCTGCAGGGTGGCCCATTTTCCTTCCGTGGCAGTGGTGGCCCTGTAGATGGCCTCAGTAGCTTGGGTCTACTTTGTGCAGGCAGAGGCAGAAGTGTGGCCAGCGACAGCCTGGAAGACATAAAGAACAGAGCAGCATTTTTAGGACCTCGCTGGAAGCATCAAGCACTTGAGAAGTCCCCTGTCCTTTATATGGCCAGCCATCAGAATAACCTTTGTAGTTGGAAGATCCTGGACTTTACCCCAGAATTTCTAGTTCGTTACGTCTGGGCTGGGGTCCAGGAGTCTGTTTTTAATGAGCTCCCTCAGGTGATCCTGAATTTCACCTGGGCTTGTAAATCACCCTGACCTCTGAGGTTCCCTCAGCCCTCAGGTTCTCCATGCGGAAATCCAGGCTGTGGGTGAGGTGGTCTCTCCAGCCATGTGAGTGACACATCTTGTTTGATAATGTGGGTACAGAATATTGCCACTGTTCTTACTTTAGTTTTTGGAATAGAGAGTATACTGACATGATCCAATAGTCCCAGAAAATGAAAAGAAGAGCCTTAGTCTTATCCCGGCCTCAGCTACTAGTTCTTTCTTTAAGCAAAACATGTCATCCTTAGTTTCTTAGATATCTTAACATTTAAATTAAAAAATACATAATATGTTTAACAGCTTTATTGAGATACAATTAGCATAGGATTAACCCATTTAAGGTGTACAAGTCAGTGACTTTTAGTGTATCTACAGAGGTGTGCAGTCATCACCACAGTGTAATAGACTTTTTTTTCAAACATTTTTTTCAGGTGTAGTTGGACACAATCAATGCCTTTATTTTATTTACTTGTTTTTATGTGGTGCTGAGGATCGAACCCAGTACCTCACACATGTGAGGTGGGCGCTCTACCAATAAGCCCCAGCCCCAGCCCTAGGCTTTTTTTTTAAACCTCAAAAACCTCAGACTTATTATCATTACTCCCACGTTCCTCTGCCACCTTCTGACCTGAGCTCCAGGTCGCTCTAATCCACTGCCTTTGGAAGTGTGCTTTTTAATCCCTCAGTATTTTGCACAGATGATTGTGTGCCGAGGAGTATTCTGGCCTTGCTGCTGGCATTGAAAGTGTGTCACTGTCCCTGGATCTGCTGTCCAGACATGGGATGAAGGCCGCATGTCAGTGGTCTTGCCTGCCTGCTCGGACAGAGGCGTCTGTAGGAACCAGCAGGACGGGCCATGCTCACTGCCTTTCTTTTGCTGTCGTGGGCAGCCTCAGTCCTGGCCAGGCAGAACCGTCTAATCTCTGTTCTTTCTGTGTTTAGAAACTCATCGCCTACGGGCACATCACTGGCAATGCCCCCGACAGTGGAGCCCCCGGGAAGCGGCTGATTGACAGGATTGTGGAAACCATTTGCAATTGTTTTCAGGGCCCTCAGACGGATGAAGGGGTTCAGTTACAAATAATTAAGGTATTTCCTGTTACCCTGTCTGGATTTTCAATTACAGAGTTAGTCCCCTTTGGGAATTTGGATTTCTAATTTACCATGTGTTAGTTGTCTCACGTGGTGCTGAGCTGGAACAGAAAAATTTAAACATCACTTAGATCTTTTGTCAAGTGTCAGCATTTCTTAGCATGGACTGAGACAAGGAGAGTAGAACCAGGTGTGTTTCCAAAGTAAACATTCTGAGGATATAACTGTAAATTGCTTGTGAATTAAATGGGTTTGAAATCCTCTAGTCTTTCCCCATGAAATTCTGAGTTCCCAGACTGCCACTTGTCAGCAGATCTTCATCAAGACTCATGTCACCCACTGGTCTTCCCCTGGTTCCCCGTTCTGCTTCTCTGTTCTGTGTCTGCTGCCAGGAGTGGCTTGGCATGGGATGGTGCCAACTGCTTCTCAGGAAACGGGCACAGGATGGGCGTGGCCAGCCTTCCAGGGCTTAGGTCCCGGATGCTGTGGCTTTGTGACAAGTATCTGTGTCAGCCACAACTTTCTTAAAGTCCTCTTGAAACCCATCGGGAACGGGGAGGCCAGCTGCCTACTGAGACGTATGATTTGGGATTGGTGTGGGTGAGATCAAGTGTCTGTAATCTTTACTCTGGGTTTTCCAGTTGTTCAGTCAACATGAACATTCAGAAGTTTGGCTTTATAGAAAGTAAACCAGTAGAAGCCTACTTCAGAAAATTTGGATTTTATGGAGTTAGTAATTGCTTTTAAACTTCACAATAATAGAAAGTTGGCTCTTGGCAATAATCATCCATTAGTTTGCAGAGCCATCTTAGAACTAAAAAACAAAACAAGCCAAGCAAATAAGAAAAACCAAAGCCAACAGCATGGTACTGGTACCAAAACAGGTGGGTAGACCAATGGTACAGAATAGAGGACACAGAGACCAATCCACAAAATTACAACTACCTTATATTAGACAAAGGTGCCAAAAGCATGCAATGGAGAAAGGAGAGCATCTTCAACAAATGGTGCTGGGAGAACTGGAAATCCATATGCAACAAAATGAAATTGAATCCCTTTCTCTCATCATGCACAAAAGTTAACTCAAAATGGATCAAGGAGCTAGGAATCAAACAAGAAACTCTGCATCTAATAGAAGAAAAAGTTGACCCTATCTCCATCTCGTGGGGTCGAGCTCCAAATTCCTTAATAGGACACCCATAGCACAAGAGTTAAAATCAAGAATCAACAAATGGGACGTATTCAAACTAAAAAGTTTTTTCTCAGCAAGAGAAACAATAAGAGAGGTAAATAGGGAGCCTACATCCTGGGAACAAATATTTACCCCTCACACTTCAGATAGAGCCCTAATCTCCAGAGTATACGAAGAACTCAAAAAATTAAACAATAGGGCTGGGGATGTGGCTCAAGTGGTAGTGCGCTTGCCTGGCATGCGTGCGGCCCAGGTTCGATCCTCAGCACCACGTACAAACAAAGATGTTGTGTCTGCCGAAAACTGAAAAATAAATATTAAAAAAATTCTCTCTGAACAGACACTTCTCAGAGGAGGATATACAATCAATCAACAGATACACGACAAAATGCTCACCACTCTAGCAATCAGAGAAATGCAAATTAAAACCACTCTAAGATACCATCTCACTCCAGTAAAAATGGCAGCCATTATGAAGTCAAACAACAACAAGTGCTGGCGAGGATGTGGGGAAAAGGGTACACTTGTACATTGCTGGTGGGACTGCAAATTGGTTCAGCCAATTTGGAAAGCAGTATGGAGATTCCTTAGAAAGCTAGGAATGGAACCACCATTTGACCCAGCTATTCCCCTTCTTGGACTATACCCAAAAGACCTTAAAAGAGCATACAACAGGGACACAGCTACATCAATGTTCATAGCAGCACAATTCACAATAGCTAGACTGTGGAACCAACCCAGATGTCCTTCAATAGATGAATGGATAAAAAAATGTGGCATTTATACACAATGGAATATTATTCAGCACTAAAAAATGACAAAATCATGGCATTTGCAGGGAAATGGATGGCATTAGAGCAGATTATGCTAAGTGAAGCTAGCCAATCCCTAAAAAACAAATGCAGAATGTCTTCTTTGATATAAGGGGGGTGACTCAAAACAGAGCAGGGAGGAAGAGCATGAGAAGAAAATTACCATTAAATAGGGATGAGAGGTGCGTGGGAATGGGGGAGAGAAGGGGAATTGCACGGTAGGAGACCCTCATTATTATGCAAAATTGCATATAAGATGGTGTGAGGGGGAAGAAAAAAAAGAGAGAGAAATGTAATCTTTAGGTTTTCCAGTTGTTCAGTCAACTGGGTAGAAAGAGGTGATGGGAGGGGAGGGGGGGATAGGAAGGGTACTAGAATACAATAGACACTATTGGCCCTATGTATAAACATGGCTGTATAACCAATGTGATCCTGCAATCTGTACACGTGGAAAAACAAGATTACGTACCCCAGTTAAATCAAATGTATGGTATTTCAAGATCAATGTAATGTTTTGAGCAACTAATAAAAATATTAAAAAAGAAAAAAAAAGAAAAACCAAAGCCAGCTGTTCTAGAAAAGTCTGGCTGGGGGTTGGGGAAGGCACAGGGAGGTGGGTATTCATGAAGTTGATGGTTGGGGTCTACATTTCAGGCTCTTTTGACCGCGGTGACTTCCCCACACATTGAAATCCATGAGGGCACCATCCTGCAGACAGTGAGGACATGTTACAACATCTATTTGGCCAGCAAAAATCTCATCAATCAAACCACTGCCAAGGCCACGCTCACCCAGATGCTGAATGTCATCTTTACCCGCATGGAAAACCAAGTGGTGAGTGGCACTGCCATCCGCTAGAGCAGGGCATTGTCATGTGTGAGCTCTTCATGTGAACCTCAGGGCCCTGAAGGTCACTAGCACTTGAAAGTTCATCCCTTCTTCCCACAAATTCTCTGTACTGCATTTTTGTTCTCATTTTAAAATCAGAGAGACTCTAGTGCGAGTCTTGAAGTTTGAATTCAGAATTTGCTTTGAGTTTGTCACATTCAGAGTTGGCTTTGAATTTATTTCCTTTAAAATTTTATCCTGGCCAGGTATGGTGGCATACACCTGTAATCCTTGGAAGGCTGAGGCAGGAGGATTGTGAGTTCAAAGTCAGCCTCAGCAACTTAGCGAGGTCCTGTCTATAAATAAAAATATAAAAAAGGGCTGGGGGTGTGCCTCAGTGGTTGAGTGCCTCTGGGATCAATCCCTGGTACCAAATAAGTAAATACATAATCCTGCTGGTTGGAAACTGTTTAAGCCATAGGCTAATATAATTGTTTCTTGCCAATATGCTCTGACCATACAGGTTGATTTCTTTTCTGTTATCTTCTAGTTGCAGGAAGCCAGAGAATTGGAAAAACCAATTCAGTCAAAACCCCAGTCCCCCGTGATTCAAGCTGCAGCAGTATCCCCAAAGTTCAGCCGTTTAAAGCAGAACCAGGCACAAAGCAAACCAACAACTCCTGAGAAAACAGACCTGCCCAACGGCGAGCAGGCCAGAGGTGGGCCTGGCAGAGAGAACGGAGACGCACCCAGAGAAAGAGGCCCATCACTCTCAGGTATGGCTGAGCCACACGGCGAGAGGGCATCATCCAGTGGCTGGGGAGAAGTAAAGGAGGTTCTGCCAACGGAGAGGAAGCCCCTGCGGCAGCTCGTCTGTTTCTGGGCCTTCCCGTCTTTGCTCTCAGGAACGCAGGCGTGAGGTTCCATGCTACTGCCCCTTGGAGCTGTGCGTCAGTCCTAAGTGGTTCCTGGAATGTGTCTGGCTGCATCTTTACGCCAGCCTCAGTACAGTGGGCTCAGCTTGGGGCACTGTTCCCACTGGGCTCGTCAGGTGATCCGCCCTGAGGGGGTGGCCTCACCTACCCTGCCTCACTTCCTTGCCCAGAGCCTGGTGGCTCTGAGCCACTCGGACCTGTGTGGAGCAGCAGGAGCCCTGGGAGGGTGGGTGGGCCCGTAGGCAGGCGGCGAGAGTGGACGGCAGAGGCAGGTTGCGTTTTTCCTTCCTCTGTTCACCAGATGCATCGCTTGTTTTTGTTGCTTTTTAAACACAAGATTATCCTGCACCTAGTTATAGTCTTAAAGTAAATGAAATAGTAAGCCTGAAATCTTGGATTTAGTTGTCCTGAGATTGCTTTTGAATGTTTGTGTCTTCATCCTGGGTTTGTAGGAACCAGATCTAAAGGTCTTATTTTTTCTTAATTTTTACCTAGTGCTTTGTCAAATAGTTCTTCACTCAGGCTGGTTGTTGTCCACAGTGTCTGACCTTCTCTGCGACTGACCTCTTTTCCTTCTTGGGTCACACGACTAGTAATGATGTCTGCTGGTAGGGTCTTCCCCTCTAGAGTGTGCATATTTTGGAGGGGGATACCGGGGATTGAACTAAGGGGCGCTCGACCACTGAGCCACATCCCCAGCCCAATTTTGTATTTTATTTAGAGACAGCGTCTCACTGAGTTGCTTAGGGCCTTGTTAATTTGCTGAGGCTGGCTTTGAACTTGCGATCCTCCTGCCTTCAGCCTCCTGAGCCTCTGAGATTACAGGTGTGCGCCACTGCTCCCGGCTAGAGTCTGTATATTTGAGCAGCTTTTGTTCCTTTCTGAAAGTTTTCTATTCCAGTGCTTGGAATGCACTGGAATAGAATATGTGTCTGCTGGCATGTTGTTCTGTATCCGTTTACTCAAGGAAGGACAGAAGAGAAGTTGCTACAGGAGCTGTGTGTGCTGAGCACTCACTCTTGCTCCCATATATCCTAAGGGAGGCGCTGAGGAACCTCAGCCAGGTCACTGTTTTTGCCTTGATAACTGTCAGGGTGAGGACCAGGGTTTACTGTAACCCTTATCGAACTGTGGTTAATCTGCAAATATTAATACTTAAATGCACTGTGGTAAGCACAGCCGTGCAGATAGAAGAGCAGTTCTGTGCTGTGTGAAAGTGCTTCCTCTCTGGCTCATTTTACAGCAGCCAAAGTGATCTCAAAAGCATGAATTAGATCACAGCCCCCCCCCACTCAGCGCCCCTCATGGCATCCCCTTCAGAGTGAGGCCCACGCCCGCCTGCCCCACCGTGTGCCAAGTTCCGTGTGATTGGCCCGCGCTTCTCTGTCCCCTTCTTACATCCTCTTTGCTGCCCAGTGCCTGGGTGCTTTTCTGGTTCCAGAAGGTTCTGCACTTCTCCTGCCAGTACCTTTTGCTTAATGTCCCCTCCTCAGTCCCTCCCCTCTGTTCCTTCAGGCCTCTTGGTTCAGACTGCAGGAGGCTTCCTCATCACCCCTGCGGCTCCCTGTCCTCTCTGTCGCCTCGTCCCTTACTGAAGTGCTGTGGTCACTTGTAGGATGCCGTGTTCAGCACTGCATCACCCACACCTGGGCAGGCCTGGCGCACACTCTGTACGTAGCTTTTAATAATGGCGAAAATATGTGAATTCTAGAATTAAGTTTCAGGTTCTGAATAGGGCAACTTGAAGTTCTAACAAAGATAATGATTTGTAGATTAATAGATGCTGTGGGTTTTTTATGTCAATCAGTTTTTATTGTGCTAAACATCTGTAACATAAAGCTTATTATTGAAACTACTGTAAGTGTAAGTTGATGGTTCTAAATTTGTCATTGCTGGACATTTGTTGGCATACTTGAGGGCTTTTCCCAGGGGCTTGAGAGTCAGATCACAAACCTGTGAAGAGTGGTCAGAACAGAGGTGCACAGTGTTTTTTAGAAGCGCTTCCAGTTCTCAGGATTTGGCTACAAAGGAAGAACAAGTCCTTTGGAGACGAGTTGAGCAGCCCAAGAAGCCAAGGAGGAAGGACAGCCATGGCAGATGGTGGGGGTGTTGCCCCGGGAAGCTGGTGTCCAGGGGTCAACTCGAGTGCCTCTCTGATAGAGACAGTTACATACAGCCCTCCTGCAGCCAGTCCCCCCGGCCACTCACTGCCAGGCCCTGTGCTTGCGGACCCAGCATTCGCCACACTCTCCTGTTGATGAACCAGGACCTTCCCACGGCCTTCCCGGGGTCGTTTGCTTCCCCGGGTACCTTGCGTAGGTGGAGTGAAGACACCAATAGACCTGAGCAGTTTCCCCTTTAGCAGTTAATTTTTTATCGTACATTAATAAATCAGTAGTTGATTTGTCCATTTCAACTGCCCATCCAAGAAGTGGGTCAGATTGCTCTTTGTAAATTCACAAAATGAGATTTTTGAGTTCAAGACTCCTGCCTGCCTGTGTGAACTTGGGGGCCTGGCCATCTGGACTCCCCTAGGGTAGCCATGCCATTACCTCCTCACCACCCTCCTGGTTCCCCAGCTGTTCTTGTCCGTCCTTTAGAAAGCAACTTTCTTGGGATGGAATCCACACGCCATCGACTCACCCTTGACAGTGTGCGACTCAGTGCTGCTGGCTCGAGCCTCAGGCGGGCAGCAGTGGCCACAGTCAGTCTCAGGACGTTTTCATCACTCCCCGAAGAAACCCTGTGTCCCTCAGCACTTCCTCTTCCACTTGTCACTCCCAGAATTGGACAGTAGCGCCATACAGACAGTGTGCAGACTTGCCTGTGTGTTTCTGAATTTCTTAGCTCACCTTTTCTTATTACATCTCATTCTTTAGAGGAAAAACAACCCACTCTTAAGTACTAGAAACAGAGAAGACTTATCTTCCCTCAGCGAATACAGAGGCCCTGATCAGGCAGCCTCTGTGGGATCATGACTCTTGTTAGTAACTGTGTGGCCCTTGGGCCTCAGTTTTCCCATCTTAAAATGGGGATACAGCTAATATTTACAAGTTTGTGAGATTAAATAAGGGCAGGGCCTGGCACTTAGGACTATGTAAGTCTTTTATTCTTTTTTTCTTCTCTTTCCTTGAGAAGAAGTCTCCCTTTGTTGCCTAGGCTAGTCTCAAATTCCTGGACTCAAGTGATCCTCCTGCCTCAGCTTCCCAAGTGGTGGGAATACAGTCATATGCCACCATGTCCAGTTTATGATTATCTTTTAAATAAATTTCATCTTAGCCAGGTGCTGTGAAGTACACCTATAATCCCAGAGGCTTGGGAGGCTGAGGCAGGAGGATTACAATTTCAAAGCCAGCCTCAGCAACTAAATGGTGCTTATGCAACTTAGTGAGACCCTGGGGATGTGGCTCAGTGATTAAGTGCCCCTAGATTCAATTCCTAATACCAAAATAAATAAATACATAAATTCATTTCAGCTTAAAAAATGAGTTGGTTTAAAGAAAAATAGTAAATATTTCAGATGGTAACCAGGTGAGAAGGTGGTGGAGATGATGCGGTAGGATAAAATGAGCCTGGCTCCTTTGCGTGCTCATACGAGATCTTTTGCTGTAGGAATTTTACGTTTTGTTGGCCAAAAGAGGAAGAAGTCTCAGGCTGACGCTCGACAAAAGTAGCCAAGTGCACCCCACATCTTTGCACTGGTGCCGACAGTCGCCTCACAGGAGTCGGCCGCGTTGGCGTCCCCTCACTGGGTGTCCCCTCACTGTAATGGACCTGCACCTGCAGTTAGCGGCCCCGGGGGCCTCTCAGTCAGCGGCTGTTCTCCTGTCACAGAACCATACTGCTGTGTGGTGGAGGTGGCAGAGGACAGCTTCGCTGCCAGCGTGTTTCCTTCATTATTCTTTCATTTACTAAGTGCTTGGACATTGGACACGGCCGAGTCCCAGTTTCTAGGAAGCAGGCATGTCACACTTGATGTCCCAATATGTTCACAGCTGCCCTTTGAGTCTCCATCTTTCTTCCCCTCCCCATCTTCTCCTGGCACTGTGGCCCGTGATAAAACTGACCTTTCCCTCAGCTTGGCTGTCGGCACCGCGGATACGGTCTGTTTGGAGACAGTGATGTGCTCCACATGCTCGGGGCAGGGCCAGGCCACAGGCCCTCAGCTTGTTGACCGAGGTGGGAGTGCCACCCCGGCCCGCCCGCCTGCTCCCTGCCTAGCTGAACAGAGCAGGGAGCAGCGGGAAGGCCTCCTCTCAGATGCCTTCGGGTTTTGTCCTGTTCTTAGCATGTGACCTCTGTCTTTATGGTTCAGCATGTTGCCATTTCTTTCTGTCAGGGAGAAGGAAGAGGGAAGGACTAGAGGATTCCTTCAGCCGAATCGTCCCCTTTCCTAAAGAGAGGCCTGCTTGGAAGCCAGGATCGTTCCCAAGAACTTACGCTATCTCCTCAGTGGCCAGGACTTGGTCATATGACCATCCTTTCCTGAAAGGAAGGCTGGGAAATATAGTCACATTTCTTTCCAAAATAAGATGAGGACCTGTTGGTTAGGAAGGGTGGGCTTAGGTAACTGGAGTGCCGGCCGCGGGGGGTGCCCCTGCTGGCTAGAGAGGGAATGGCACCCAGGGTGTCTCCCACCCAAACCTGTTCAAGGTGACCGTCCTGTTTTGCTTGGACACAGTGTGTGAAACACATGGTGCCTAATCAGCAGTGGCAAGGTGGTGACTTCCCCAGGGAACCAGCAGAACCAGTGTTTTTTAAGTGTACTCTCTGCACCTTTCAAGTATTTGAATTGATTTGGTTGTCAAACACTGTCATTGCATGCTTAAAACTTAAACACAGTGGACTTCTTAGCATCCAGAAGGGCCCCTCCCGAGGTCTGCAAGCCAGGTGTGCCCACCAGCCACCACTTAATGGCCCCGGCTCACTTGCTGGCACCTCTCATAAAAGGAATCGATGTTTTGATGCTGCATGGAAGCAAGGTGCCATGTAGAAGCTGCTTTGAGAAGGAGAATACAGATTAAAAAACAGCCTTTATTAAATCATAGTATCAGAGGATGTTGGAACTGGAAAGGAACTTAGTCATGTGTTTACCAATCATGGTGTAGGGTGAGATGGTTTTAGGTGGTTCACAGGTGAGCAGTTTTTAATAGTTACATGTTTATTTAAACCTGCATTTGGAAAACGTGATTGGTACATCAAACTGTTACTTTGTGGATTTTTTTTGCATAAGGTGCGTTAATTTAAAGAGCGCTGTTATATGAACCTCAGTGGTGCTTGATGCCGGGCGCAGTGGCACATGCTTGTAATCTGAGCAGCTCAGGAGGCTGAGGCAGGAGGATCGCAAGTTCAAAGCCAGCCTCAGCAAAAGCTAAGCAACTCTGTTGCTGTCTCTAAATAAAATACAAAATAGGTCTGGGGATGTGGCTCAGTGGTCAAATGCCTCTAAGTTCAATCCTCTGTACCCTCACATCCAAAAAAAATCTTAAGTGGTGTGAGTGAATGTGGCAAGAACACGGGGTGGCATGAGATGGACTGAAGTTCAGGGAACTCTAGTCCAATCTTAGTGTGGCTGCGGCTGTGGCCAGGGGTGGGGGGGTGGTTCCCCGGTTTCTTTTCAGTTCTTAGTGCCCCCTAAGAAAGGCGTGTGACATCGGCACCCCCGCAGCGCGCTCGGCCACTGAGGTGGCCGGGGAGTGCTCTGTTGAAGAGAAGACCCTGGCACCGCCCTCCGGGGCCTGGTGGACCAGCACAACTCTCTGAAATGGTAGCTGGACTGAAAATCCTCCTCCAGGCCGATTGTAAAAGGTTGTTTTGTCTGTTTAAGGTGGTGGCCTTTCTCGTCAGTGGGATATTTTGTAAATCAATAATATTCACTTTTTTCTTTTTTGTGGTGCTGGGGTTTCAGCCAAGGGCCTCGTACATGGCAGGCCAGCGCTGTACCCTGAGCCACATCCCTGCCCCAGTTACGTGGACTTCTAAAAGTCTAGACAAAGTGGTTTGCTTCATAAACTGTTTCCCAAGACTAATTTTCAAAAAAACGCTCTTGACCACATTATATTACATTGTGTGCATGTATGAATATTTAACAAGAGACCCCACTCGTTATGTACAACTACAATGGACCAATTAAAAAATATGGGGGTGAAAAGAGGTGCCAAACTTCTTCCACTTAAATAGTTAACATTGTACAGAATGATTGTTTTACAATTTAGCAAATCCTCAACTCTTGTCTTGAAAATCTCATGCTACATTCTGGGCTTACGTACGTGGACAGCCCAGCAGCAGAAGGTGTGTGACTTACCAAGACTGTCGGGAGCCGAGGTGAAGGCTCTGTTTGGGGGTGGTAGGGAGGCCTTGGGCCGACAGCTGGGACTTAGGAAGGAAGAGCGTTCGGGCAGGGGTCTCAGCATTCCGGGAAGCGAAACTTGGAAGCAGAGCAGATGCTGCTGAGGATTTTGGAACTGGAGGGGATGTGTGCCTCGCCATGGTGGGATCAGGCCCTCGGCAGAACTCACTAGCGCCCTTTGCCTGGTGACTTTAGAGGAACATTGCTGTGATCTCCTTTTTCCCTTCCTTTCTTTTCTCTGGAAACACCCTCGCCTGTGCTTGTGTGTTTGGGCGTGTGTAGGGACTGACGATGGAGCCCAGGAGGTGGTAAAGGACATCTTAGAAGATGTAGTTACCTCTGCTGTGAAAGGTAAGAACCAAGGAGCACCCGCCCTTCCTAGCACCTAATTCCTCCTGGAGGTCTGCGGGCCAGTGCTTCAGGGTGGTGGTTGCTCTTCCCTGTCCAGAAAACTCACGGAGCTCTGGGAACGCCAGCCGCCTGCCGCCCGCCCGCCTCTCACATGGGGTTCTCGAGTGGCTTGGTCTCCGTGGAGTAGCTTGGTTCTGCTCACACTTGCACGGGGTTCAGAGAACGCCATCTGATCGTGCTAGAGTCCCTGCTCCCCTGGACACGCAGAGCAGCACTCCCTGTGCCTACTAAGCCAGGTGCCCAGGCTCTTCTGGCTGGGGGTTGTGAGCCCACAATCCCTGTCCTTTGCTGCTAAATTTTCTCAGATAGCATTGAAGTGTCCAGGGGACAGCCCACATGTCAGTGGGTACTGAGTGGGCCATGTTGTTAGGTTCCCTTCAGCATTCTCTGTCTCGGGTCTGGTTTCAGTGGTGTTACCTGTGCATAATTCAGAATGACACGTTTTTGTCTTGTTTTTAGCCCCAGATCTCAGGTTTATTGGTATGTGTTGACTTGATTGCAATGACAATAAACCACTAGCTGGGTAAGAAATAAAAACATTTTAGTGGGTTGCAATCAGCGTTTTTTTAAGTGAAAGGAAAAAAAAATAGAGTAGCGATGGTGTGAGTACACCCCAGGTAGTGATGCTGAGTATTGTGTCATGTACTGTGTTTCGGTTATTTATGTGCATATATCTGCATTGGGACTCAGTTTTAAAAATTAGTTTAAAAAATTATTTATTTAGCAGTGCTGGGGATGCAACCCAGGGCCCCATACATGCTAAGCAAGTGCTGAACCCCAGAGCCACACCCCATGCTTTGGTCATGATTTGGAATCCACTTGTATAAGCCCTATCCTTTTATTAAGTTAGGGTGCCACAAAGCTATTTATAGATTCCATATTCATTTAACTCCTTGTGGAAATATCTTTAAAATAGCACAGTTTTATTTCATACCCTTAGGTTTGTTTCTGGGTCTGCACAGGAAGTCATCATGTAATCAGGATTTGTTCTCATTCATTCCTATATCCCCCAACCCATGCCACAGCCCGTCACCCAATAGGCACATGATAAATATTTGTTGAATGAATATATGCTTGGAAAACAGTTACTGAAGACTTGCTCATTAAGTTCTTTAGTGTTTCTCATATGTATAAAAAGCCAAATGATTCATTCCTCTTAGTTTCATTGTTCTGCTATTCACCAGATATACTTTCCTTGAGTAAATGATGAAATCTTTTTAATTCTTTCTGATTTCATATGGCTGCCAGGAAGTTTAGGCCTGTGTTTTTCTCTGTAAGGCTTTCTTCTCTGATTCCTGTATTAATAGTCTTTTAAAAAAAAATCTTTGCTTTTGGGGCTGGGGTTGTGGCTCAGTGGTGGAGCACTTGTCTGGCATGTGTGAGGCACTGGGTTTGATTCTCAGCACCACATAAAAATCAATAAAGGTCCACCAATGACTGATGAAATATTTTTTTAAAAATCTTTGCTTTTTATGTTTAACTCTTTCTAGTCTTTTTCAGAAGTGGGCAGGGTGGGCACAATTTCAGAGGCTCCACCGGTGGGTTGTGATACTGAACCAGTGCATCATGCGTTGCTGTGGCCCTGGCGGTGAGGCTGTGGAGGACAGACTGGCACACCTCCCGGGCCCAGTGCCCTGCCATCAGAGCTAGCAGGAGAGGCACAGGACAAACGCAGCATCTGAGGGAGTGTGTATCTGGTGCAGGCAGCCTTTTGGGGTATCTGCTGATTGGCAATGACTTTTGCACTTGTCTTTTAAGAAGCAGCAGAAAAGCATGGTCTGACAGACCCCGACAGGGTCCTGGGTGAACTGGAGTGCCAGGAATGTGCCATCCCCCCTGCAGTTGATGAAAACTCACAGACCAATGGCATAGCAGATGACAGACAGTCCTTGTCGTCAGCGGATAACCTGGTACGTCGGCTGTCAACCTGTTCAGAGGTTTCCGTTTTGTCCGTTTGTTTGTTCATTAGTTATTTAAAAGGGCTACTGTTGCCCCTGAGCTCAAGCCATCTTCCTGCCTCCGTCTGCTGCGGACTGGGACTGTAGGTACACGCTCCCCTGCCCAGTTTGCATGTCCATTTTCAGTCTTTTTTTTTTGTGAAAGAAGCAAGAAGCTGGGCGCCTTGGTGCACCCTGTGATCCAAGTGACCCTGGAGGCTGAGGCAGGAGGCTTGCAAGTTCAAAGCCAGCCTCAGCAACCTAGTGAGACTGTCTCAAAACAGAAAGAACAAGGAAAGGCTGGGGATGTAGCTCAGTGGTAGAGCACCCCTGGTTTAATCAATCCCCAGTGCCCCTGCCATGCATGCACGCACGTGTGCACACACACACACACAATAAGCAAGCTCTACTCAGTTATTAGTCTGATACTCTTCTTATTTGCAGGTTCAGTTCTTGGGATATGTTAATGTTTGTTGTTTATGACATTGTTCTTAAACTTTTTTACTCACACTTTTAAGACCTTAAATTTCCTGCCATTTTTCTTTCTTTTTTTTTGTTTTAAATATTTATTTTTAAGTTTTAGGTGGACATAATATCTTTTTTTTTAATTTTCGTTTTTAATCTTTATTTTATTTATTTATTTTTTGTATGTGGTGCCAAGGATCAAACCCAGTGCCTCACGCATGCGAGGCAAGTGCTCAACCACTGAGCTACAGCCCGGGCCCACAATATCTTTATTTTACATTTATGTGGTGCCAAGGATCGAACCCAGTGCCTCGTGCATGCTAGGCAAGCACTCTACCACTGAGCCACAACCCCAGCCCTCCTGCCATTTTTCTTCTTTCTCAAAATAATACACATTTGTTGTAGGGAAAAAAAAAGAAAATACAGAGAAGAATATAGTTCCCTCTGTTTTTTCCTCTCTGTGTTAGAAGGACTGGGAAAGTCAGTATCCTTCTGGACTTTTCTCCCTCTGGCATTTTATTTTCCTGCTTAAAGAGAATGATATAGTATACATGCTATTTTTAAAACATTTTTTATTTTTTAGTTACAGGTGAACACAATACCTTTATTTCATTTTTATGTGGTGCCGAGCATCGAGCCCAGTGCCTCACACGTGCTAGGCAAGCGCTGTACCTCTGAGCCACAGCCCAGCCCTGTGCTATTTTTTGATCTGCTTTTGTTTCCTTTTTTGATGCTGGAATCAAACCCAGCACCTCCTTCTTGCTAGGCTTGTCCTCAACCACAAAATGCTACCTGGTAACTTGCTAAAAACTTAAAGTATGTTTTGAAGGTCCTTTCAGGCCCATAGATGTGTCTACCACATTACCATTACTTTTAAATAGCTTCATTTTCCCTTTAAAAATTGTGTATGTAAACATCCAGAACAGGAAGTGATATGCTATGAGCTTTTCTGTTCTTTGCACCATTGTTTCTCAATTGTTTTCGTAATTGCACCCTTCCTGCCCCTAGGAACTTTCTTAGATATTTCTCCTAATCATTATCCCCCACTATGAAATTTTGATGCAGTCAGTAAGTTGGATGCCTGTGTTTACTGTACATTTTCACCCTCCCCCCAGGACCAATCTTTCCCCTTGGAGTGTATCATTTCCCATGAATGCCCTCAAGGACACACATAAATCCCACACAGGACCTCGTGTCTGATACACTAGCTTGACTTGCTTTGTTCTCTCAGCTCTCCATCATGGTCCTCTTTCTGTATCGGTACACAGAGGTCTACCTGAGTTTTTTCCAAAAGGCCAAGAAGCAGTGGATCTCATTAAATTTTTTAATGGCCATGTAAAGTCTATATGGATAGTAGGTTGTTAGAGTATTTAAGTTTCACCATAGAGCAGTTCATAATAAACATCCTTATAGGTAAATCTTGTGCATATCCATATGTCTTTTTTAAGGATAAATTGCTATAGCATATGTCTGGGTTAAGAACAGGAAACTTTGGGGCTGGAGGTATAGTTCAGTGTTAGAGCACTTGTCTGCCATGTGCAAGGCCCTGTGTATGATCTCTAGCACCACAAAAATGAATGAATGAGTGAGTAAAATAAAGAATAAATGAGGGGCTAGGGTTGTGGCTCAGCGGTAGAGCGCTCGCCTACCACATGCGAGGCACTGAGTTCCATCCTCAGCATCACTTACAAATGAATAAATAAAATAAAGGTGTTGTGTCCAACTACAACTAAATAAAATAAAAAGAATAAATGAAAGAAAATTAGAAACCTCTTTGTGTGTATGTGGTATTGAGGATGAAACCCAGGGCTTCATGCATGCTCAGCAAATGCTCTACCACTGACCACATCCCCAGCTCAAGAGATAGGAACTAAGGCTTTTGATACTTACCACCAAATTAGTCTTCTGGGAAGATACTACTCAAATCCCTACTTATCCATACCCATTTTCTCATTCTTTTATTAAAACCGAGCTATAACATTTGTGCACATCTTTACTGATTTGATAGGAGAAAAATCCTGCCTTGATATTGGTAGTAAAGTTGTTTAAGTTCATTTGTCATTTGCATTTCTTGGTAAATTTGCATATTTGTGTTTTGATTTGTTTTGGTTTTGAATGCTTTGCATTTGAGAGGAGTGTTTGCATATTTCCTTAAAGAAATTTGAAGAGCTTTTATATGTGAAGGATACTAATCCTTATTATATGTCTACTTTTAATTTGTAAATGTAGCTTACTCTTTTTGATAGTTTGTTAAAATGCCATATGATTTTTCTTTTTATCTTGCAGCACTATTAGAAAACTTTTCTTACCCAAGCTAATATAATTGACTATATTTTAGATTTTTTGATAAACTTTTGATCACTTCTTTTTAACCATCCATGTCAACTTTTCGAAGGATAAGAAACAAGGTTTAGAGCTGCTCCGATGACTCCCCCAGCACCTATTTTGCCATATTTTAACCTCCCCTAACACCCCTTCACCTCCCTTTTGAATAATATAGGGGTTTAAATTTTTATGCGGCAGTTTCATCCTCCCTTTCTTTTCTTGATTCCACCTTAGGAGGCAGATGTGCAAGGGCACCACGTGGCCGCCAGGTTCTCTCACATCCTGCAGAAGGACGCCTTCTTGGTGTTTCGCTCCCTGTGCAAGCTGTCCATGAAGCCCCTTGGGGAAGGCCCCCCAGACCCCAAGTAAGTGCACAGCAGTTGTCCGTGTCGGTGCCTGGGGTCCAGGAGCGCAGGCTCTGTGCCTGTCCTTCCTGGCTTCCCACAAGTCCATGGCTCCGCAGCTCTTCAGGCCCTGCCGCCCTGCCCTCCTTTCCTGTTGAATCGTCTGTCTCCACTAACCAAGATTTTGCCTAGTTTTTCTTTTCTTGGTTTTTATCTTTAAAACAATCAGTATGTTGGGGCTGAGGTTGTGGCTCAGAAGTAGAGTGCTCGCTTGGCATGTATGGGCACTGGGTTCGATCCTCAGCACCACATGAAAATAAAGGTATTGTGTCCACCTACAACTGAAAAATAAATATTAAAAAAACCCAATCAGTATATAGAAGATATACCTTCTTTTTAACTTACTAATAGATTGGGGGGGAGCGGGTACTGGAAATTGAACCTAGGAGTGCTTTGCCACTGAGCTAAGTCCCCGGTCCCTTTTTTTTTTTTTTTGGAGACAGGGTCTCACCAAGGTGCTAAGGCTGGTTTTGAACAGAATCTTCCTGCCTCAGCCTCCTGAATTGCCGTTATTACAGACCACAGGAGTGTACCACACCTGGCCTAATTTAATCTTCTGATGGGGATATGGAGGAACAGAGTGCTTGTAGAATATGTGCCCTGCCCTGTTTGGAAACTTGTGTTTCATGGATAAAGATTTAAGCACCAGATTCAACCCAGGGAAGCCAAATGCTTCTCTGTAGTGAATACACAAACCTCAGGGCGTGCCTGCTGTGGGGTGAAGGGTACAGAGGCTGGCCAGAGAGAGCTCCTCCATAGGAGTGGCGGACTAGGCTCAATTCCCAGGACCCCCGCTCTAATCTATTAGCAAGTAAAAAAGAAGGTACATCTTCTATATACCAACTATTTTTAAGTTATAAACCAAGAATCAGCCTGCAGGATTGATTAAGTGAAATGAGATGGGTGTTGCCCTGAGCACAGGCCCTTGCACTTTATAGTCACTGTTATTACTGCCGTTATTAGTACTGCTCATTAATAATCCTCAGTTCTTTTATTATGAATGCTGCTGGCTGGGTGCTGTGGCACATGCCTGTAATCCCAGCAGCTGGGGAGGCTGAGACAGGAGGATTGCAAATTCAAAGCCAGCCTTTGAAAACAAAACAAAACGAAAGAATGCTTCTGGGGGCTGGGGCTCAGTGGTAGAGTGCTGGCCTAGCATGTGTCAGGCACTGGGTTCGATCCCCAGCACATAAAAATAAATAAATAAAGTTATTGGGTCCATTGTAACTTAACAACAACAACAAAAAAAAAATTAAAATAGAATGCTGCTGGTATGGTGACAAATGTTAGGAACATTTCTTACCATAACATTCTTACCATATTCTTCCATTTCTTACCATCCCTGATCTCAGGGGAGGAGCGGAAGGAGGCTTGTGAGGCTGGTGGAGAGAACAGCATCCTCCTGGGTGAAGAGAGTGGAGGGTGGGCGAGGTCTCTACCTCTCACAGATGATGCGAGGTACTGACTACGGCTCCTCAGCTGCAGAGCTGGCTCTCCAGACGCACTGGTCACTCACTTTGCTCCCGTTCCTCTGCCTGTTCTCTGTTAGGAGACAAAAGAATAGGAATTGGCCACTTTTGTTCCCAAAGGGCCTGCAGGTGCCAGGAGCCCCCACCTCTGACCTCTGCCTTTGCCCTCTGCCCTCCCTCTCAGGTGCAGTGGCTAACTTAACCCTCGGCCTCACAAGGTCCTGCGCACGGTGGAGGAGCAGGCAGGGCCTCCCAGGAGACACCTGGAACAGTTCCTCTTCTAGAGCTGTCATTGTTTTCCGCTCTCTTTGCCAGATCCCACGAGCTGCGGTCCAAGGTGGTTTCCCTGCAGCTGCTCTTGTCCGTGTTGCAGAATGCCGGTCCCGTCTTCAGGACACACGAGATGTTCATCAATGCAATCAAGCAGTATCTCTGTGTGGCCTTGTCCAAAAACGGCGTCTCTTCAGTGCCTGATGTCTTTGAGCTCTCTCTCGCCATTTTTCTTACTCTTCTTTCAAACTTTAAAATGCACTTGAAAATGCAGATAGAGGTACGGACTCCAAATTCATTTTTTCTTACTTGATGACATTTGTGCCAGATGAGAAACCCACCAGCACTAAAGTTATACAGTCTATTTGCTGGCACTCGGGAGAGGAATTTTTGAATCAGTGAGAGAATATCTTTCACTCATAACAGTTCTGCCCCCAACTCTTGTGCACCATCCATTTTGATCAGAGGTTTAAGGTGTGTGGCTTGTGTGCTGGGCTCAGTCCCTCCATCTGTTTGTTCTGTGGATCATTTGAAATAATTTGAATTAGTTACCAAATTGAGAAATCATATTTTACACAAAAATCCACATTTCTGGTTTCTCTCAAAAAATCAGGAACACAGATGGTCCTGGGTTTGCATGTGGCAGTTCTGGGCGGGAGCCTAGCATTGGCCGCTTCCCGACGGGGCCTGGCCCTGTGAGCTGCCCCCTGGTCAGGCCAGGATTCCCAGGCTCTTGAGCAGGAAGTGTGTGCCTCTTGTCTCTGTGCAGGCCACCTTCCGTACAGGATCAGGGTGTTTGACTCCTAACCCAAACTGTTAATTAGCATCCTCCTTTGTCTCCATGTTGTTTAGGTTTTTTTCAAAGAGATTTTCCTGAACATTCTAGAAACGTCCACAAGTTCTTTTGAGCACAGGTGGATGGTCATTCAGACCCTGACAAGGATCTGTGCAGGTACGCTCCCCCGAGGCGTCTTCCTTCAGAGCACGCAGAGCCACTTCCAGTGCTTTCATCTGCCAAAGCCAGACCAAGACCGTGACCCGCTCTGCGGAGCTTTAAGAGGTGCTGGGAGGGTCGTTCCCTGAAAGGCCATTTTGGCCTGATGAGAGCCCACTTCTTCCTCTTTTAAAGAATGACTGGCTCAGTCCATTTTCTTTTTCTTTTTTCTTTTAATGAGGTAACTTTTTTTTATAGCTTTATTTTATTCATTTATTTTTATGTGGTGTGGAGGATTGAACCCAGGCCCTCACACAGGCTAGGCACGTGCTCTACCACTGAGCCCCAGCCCCAGCTCAGCCATTTTCCCAGGACTTTCTGGTATTGACACTACAAGTCCTGTGTCCCAGAAACCTCCTAATCCCAGCACACTGGGACACCTGGCCATCGTACCTGCAAGTTGTTGTGTGGCCAACCGTGACTGGGTGTGAGGTAAATTTGGAATGCCTTACGCCACGCAGTTAGGTATGGGACTTCAAACTAAGCATCGCACTTATCGGCCATCTAACCTAACTGTGCTCCATAGTGACTCTAGGGGCATGGGTAAGGCAGTTATAGGTAGGGCAGTTATTAGCCCCTTCCTTTTTTGTTTCTGCCCTGCTGGGGGTCGAATCCAAGGCCTCCGTGTTCTAGGCAGGTACTGAACCACTTCCTGAGGCCCATTAGCCCTGCTTTTTTTGTGGGAGACTGAACCCGGGGGCATTTTACCACTGAGCCACATCTCCTGCCCTTTTTATTTTTTATTTTGAGACAGGACTTGCTAAATTGCTTAGGGCCTTGTTAAATGATTGAAGCAGGCCTCCTTCCTCAGCCTCCCAAGTCACTGGGATTACAGGCATGTGCCATCATGCCTGGTGTAGCTCCTTTTCTGAAGAGGAAATTCAACCTTGGATTGCTGGGACCAACTGCTGAGGTTTTGGTTAGTGTAGAGGCAGGCCTGAAACCACCCCATCCTAGTACTTCTGCTGTGTCTTTACTGAATAAGGCTTAGCCACCTGATCAGTTCTCGGAAAATTTTTTGGCAAAGAAGTCTTGTTTAAATAATAAGAAAGTATAACTGCTATTTGTCTTTGATCAGAATTCTAATATTCGTATGTTATTTTCCAAGATGCCCAGTGTGTTGTGGATATTTATGTCAACTATGACTGTGACCTAAATGCTGCTAACATTTTCGAGCGTCTAGTAAATGATTTATCCAAAATTGCTCAGGGAAGAAGTGGCCATGAGTTGGGAATGACACCTCTGCAGGTAAGATATATTCTCTCATTTCACGAAACATTTACTGAGCACCACCACACACCAGGCACTGGCGGGGAGTGAGGGGACGAGGAGATGGGGGGACGTGGCGTGAACAGCACGGAGCTCACATGAGCACGCACACAGCTCCTGCTGTCGTGGGGTTACTGGGAGGAAGGCAGTCAGCCAGAGGGGACAAGCACTACAGAGAGCAATAAGCAGGACCATCGAGAAGAAGCACTGGACATGGGGGGTTGGGATAAGTGAAGGGGTCATCAAGTGGTGTCCCTGAGAAGGTGACATTGACCTGAGACCCCCAATCACCTTCCAGCAGTAGTGTGGAGAGCAGGACCCCAGCCTATGTATGGGAGAGGAGACTGCTTGTTGGTAGGAAGTTGCCATATTATTGGCGTGCCATCAAGGAAAGAGGGGTTCTTAGAGCCCCTGATCAGTGGGTTCACAGGGTCTTTGCACCCTGGAATGGGGCACAGGATTCTGGCTTTTTTCTTGAATAAGGTCATAATTTTTATCAGACTGACAGATCTGTGCTGCCTCTAATGTGGTTATGAATCTAAAATGTGCCTTTTTTTAAAAAAAGATAATCTATAACCTGTAATTTTTTATTTAAAAAATACTACTTATTTTTTAAAATCAGTGTTTTCAGGGGGTGGGGCTGGGGTTGCGGCTCAGTGGTAGAGCGCTCACCTAGCATGTGCGAGGCCCTGGGTTCGATCCTTAGCACCACATATAAATAAATGAATTAAATAAAGATGTTATGTCCATCTAAGAAATAAATATTTTTTTAAAAAATCGGTGTTTTCATTTACCTGTAGTGTGAACCTTAAAGTAGAACACATCTGCAAGTTTTTAGGGGATAAATTCTGTTCAAAATAACTCCCTTGCTGCATAATTCCAGGTTTTTTCCTCTCTTTTCAGGGTTATGATTTAAGACCCTATTATTTAAAGTTTTCAGGTTTTTCTTTTAATTCCACAAGCAATGAATGAGAATTTTCTTATTTTTTTTCAAATATGTTTTAGTTGTAGATGGACACAATACCTCAATTTATTTATTTTTACATGGTGCTAAGGGTTGAATCCTGTGCCTCACATGTGTTAGGTGAGCGCTCTACCACTGAGCCCCAGCCCCAGCCCTGGGAACTTTCTTTTCTTTTTTAAAGATTTTTTCTTTTAGTTGTTGATAGACCTTTATTATTTATTTATATGCGGTGCTGAGAATCAAACCCAGTGCCTCACACATGCCAAGCAAGTGCATTACTGCTGAGCCACAGCCACAGCCACTCCCACCCCCCAGAACTCTCTCTTAAACTTTGCTAGCCTTAGGACAGCGCGCAGCTGGTGTTGTACTGGGATGTTGGCAATGAACACCGGAGGAGAGGCCAGGTGCTTATGTGACTTAACACGTTTTGTACCCTGTTGTCTTTCCCTGGGTTTCATCCTTCACAGTACTGATACCACTGATTCTCTGATGTGTGAGCCCCTGGACGCCTGTTCTTGGCTTACCTGCACCTCTGTGCTGTGTCACTTTTGTTCTGTAGGAGCTGAGTCTGAGGAAGAAAGGCCTGGAGTGCCTTGTGTCCATTCTCAAGTGCATGGTGGAGTGGAGCAAGGACCTCTACGTGAATCCCAACCACCAGGCCAGCCTCGGTGAGAGCCCCCGCCTGCCTCCTCCCGCAGGGTCGGGTAGGTGGTCCTGGAACCAGGCACACACTCTGCAGCTCACACCCGTGGTGTTTTAAAGGTTCTGCTGTCTCATGGGCCTGGAGTGTTGGAGGAGCAGTGTGACGCTTTTGTTCCTCTTTGCTGGTAGCTCCCCTTCCCTCAGTGATTCCAGGGTCCCTTTATGACATGCCAGGTTCTCCTGTGAGTGTGTCTGCCTCTGTGACTTTCTATTCTATTCTGTTGATTTGTTCGTTCTCGCACGGACGCCACGCTTTCTAAATTGTCCGAGCTATGTCAGTCTGGATGCCTGGGGGAGTGGGGCCTGTTCTGCTCTCTATTCACTGTTCACATCCTCTTATTTTTTTGTGTGAAGTTTTGAATTTGTTCTTCAGGTTCCATGAAAAACGTTTCTGGTGGTCTAAGGTCCGTGCTGTGATCCTAGAGCAGAGATTGTTCGACGTGGGATGGGGGACCCTGCCCAGTACTTGTGGGGCCATGGCTGTACCCCACCTGCTCACCTGGTGTCCTCTGTTTCTACGTCACTGCAGGTCAGGAGAGGCTCACAGATCAGGAAATGGGGGATGGCAAAGGCCTGGACATGGCAAGAAGGAGTAGTGTGACGTCCATGGAGTCCACGGTGTCCTCTGGGACCCAGACAACTGTTCAGGATGACCCGGAGCAGTTCGAGGTCATCAAGCAACAGAAGGAAATCATCGAACATGGCATCGAGCTGTGAGTGTGGCTGCCGCTCTGGCAACCCCCTTTAGTCTTGTCACCACCACCTGAATCACACCAGGCTTCCTGGTGACCTCACTCCCACTAATTCCCTGAGCCACACCATGGGCTCTTGGTCCTCAGACACCTCCATCTGTTTCGCCACTGAGCCCTCCTTGGAATGCTGGGCTCTTTGACCCCTCAGATGAGGCAGAGTTCCCCCTCAGAGAGGCCTCGGGACCACACCTTCTAAACAAGCCCTGAGGCCATCTCCGCCTGCTCCCCCTTTGTGTCTTTCAGACTCGCCACTTTGCACTGACACAAACCTCACTCTTTAGTGCAAGGCCAGGTATAAAGTTAGTTTAAATTAGCAAGCTTTGCCTTCCTTTAATAGGAAACATAAAGTAACAGTACCTAGATTATATATTTCTTAAGGAAAGGAAAATCAAAAATAAAAGAAGAACAAAGAAAAGGAAATCCCAAAGTGGACAGTCTGTGTTATTGCGGTGAATCTCAGGGAGGGATCCAGCCTCCTTCTGTCTGTCTGCTTTACCACCCGAGGCACATGATTGTCATCTTCAGTGTTGCCTTATGGATAAGGATGACTGCTGGAGCACTAGCCTTCACACATACATTCCAGAGAGGAAGAAGGGAGGAAGGGCCAAAGGCGCAGCCTTGGTCAGCTTCGTTTAAAGAGACTTCCCAGAAGTACTGACACCATTTCTGCTTCTGTCTCGCTGGCTTGAACTTCCATGTTCCATGTCTAGGGAGCCAGGGAGATGCAGGTTTTCTTCCACTGAACAGCTAGAGTCCTGTTACTGGTGAAGAAGGGGAGAGTGGCGGTGGGGTGACAGCCATCAGACTCTGTTGTCGCTCAGTCAGAAACGAAGTTGGAGTTTGGAAAAGCTACTGGGACGCACAGGACCTTGCTAACTTATATATGATGGCTTGTTCATGGTGATGTGTGTAATTACCCCAGGTACCAGCTCTGTCTGTGCTCTGGGTTTTGAAATAAGCCTCCTGTGTCCCATCTCTTCTTGAAACAGCTTCAACAAGAAACCCAAGAGGGGCATCCAGTTTCTCCAGGAGCAGGGCATGCTGGGAACGATGGTGGAAGACATCGCCCAGTTCCTGCATCAGGAGGAGCGCCTGGATTCTGTGAGTCTGGGGCTCTGAGCTTGCAGGAGTTTCTGCTTTGTGCTTCTGCGCCCTCCTAGCCGGAACCTCGGGATGAGCTGACACTGCCTGCGGCCCGCTGGGCCCACTTTCCACCAGTGTCGCACATGTTCCTCGTCACAGCCATGAGAGGAAACGAGCCGCCCAGCAGGCGGTTGCTTATTTGGTGGAACTGTCAGAAATGTCCCTTAGCTGGCCCCATCTGCCCCTGCCCCTCTCGTGAGGCAGCCCAGTGAGGGCTCCCTGCACTGTTGAGTCTCTTGCCCGTCCTCCTCGTCCTCCCTCCACGGCAGCAGCCCTGGTCTGGAAGCAGGAGGCAGTTCAGCCTGTTGTGGACATTCAGGCCCTGATCCTGGGGGCAGTGTCCTCTGCTGTGGGTTCTTATTTGAAGTGAGCGAGTGTGTTCCACGTGTTTCAGACCCAGGTAGGTGATTTTCTGGGAGACAGCACGAGGTTCAACAAGGAGGTGATGTACGCCTACGTGGACCAGCTGGACTTCTGTGAGAAGGAGTTCGTCTCTGCCCTGCGGACGTTCCTGGAAGGTTTCCGCCTCCCTGGGGAAGCCCAGAAGATTGACCGGCTGATGGAGAAGTTTGCTGCTAGATACATAGAGTGCAACCAGGGGTGAGCCCGCCCTCCAGCCTGGCGCCTCAGCTTTTTGCCTCAGGACACTAGTCTTGATCTGCTTGGGGTGTGGGTTTACTTTCTAAAACAGTGCCAAACAACTAAGGTTTCTGTTCACTGCAGACCTGGCTTTGTGCTCATGGATTGTCTCACAGCAGCCTTGTAGTGTCCCCATTCTGTTGACAAGGAGATTGGGGAACCAGGGGGGTTAAGTAACTCACCTGAGATGACACAGCTAAAGCCCAGGCTATTAACTACTTCACTGTTTTTTTGTTTTGTTTTGTTTGGGTACCAGGGATTGGTACCAGGGGCATTGTACCACTGAGCCACACCTTTATATTTTTATTTTGAGACAGGGTCTCACTAAATTGTTAAGGTTGGCCTCGAACTTGTGGTCATCCTGCCTCCTGAACTGGCCACCCTAGTTTAAAAAGTATAATTTTGTGAGTTGAGAGGAGGTAATTGGGTGCCTCTTTTCTAATCAAGAATAGCTCCCTGATTTAATGTATGGACTAGATCTGAAGGTTTTGGTTTTGTTTGGTTGCTTACTGATCAACAAGCTATAGAAATGGCTGAGTAACTTCAACCCCCACAAGTATGTGATTGCATCTTGAGTTCTTTTTGATGGGTGGCTGTCTTGCATGCCCTGCACCTGGTCAGTGGCAAGCCTGGGTGGCCTCCCTGTTTTATAGATGAGCTACTTGTCAAAAACTAACTCAGAGGTGCGTGCTCTTCCCACCACTCCTGGAGTGGATGTCTGAACACACTGGATTACGTGAGGATGATGAGGAATTATTCAGTGGGAACATTCTGATAATAATTTTGCCTCTCAATTCCATTTTCATATTAATTGGTCCCCTCCTCTGAGTGTGTGGCCAGCTGTCCTCAGGAGATGACCTGAGCAGCAAAGGTGGCATCTGGTTCACTTTACTGTGAAGGCATAATTAGATGTCACACCCTGTATGGACCTGGAAGGCTTGCTCTGTTATCCCTGCTCCAAGTATGTGCCCCAGTTGTGTCTCATTGTGTATCCTTGACACCCCTCCTTTTCCTATTGGGGCAGTTAGGACAGACCAGTTTTGTTGGCCACATGTTATATGAGGCTACACATCAACTTCTTTGTGTCTTTCTCTTATTGTGTAAGGCAAAAAAAGCATGGCCCAGGGTGTTCTGCAAGGTTTTTTTTTTTTTAATTTGCTCCAGGCATGGTGGCCCTGTAATCCCAGTGGCTGAGGAGGCTGAGGCAGGAAGATTGAGAGTTCACAGCCAGCCTCAGCAACTTAGCAAGGCCCTAAGCAACTTAGTGAGACCCTCTCTCAGAACAAAAAATGAAAAGGGCTGGGAGGGGCTGGGGTCATAGCTCAGTGGTAGAACGCTTGCCTAGCACATGTGAGGCACTGGGTTTGATCTTCTCAACACCACATAAAAATAAATAAATACAATACAAGTATTGTGTGCATCTACAACTAAAATTTAAAAAGCAGGGGGCTGGAAACGTTCTCAGAGACCTCCCAGGTTCAATCCCCAGTACCAAAAACAATAGTAATAATAATAAAATAACATTGAAGCAATTTTCTTCAAAGAAGCCTAGACTCTAACTAAGACATATCCTTAGTTAGCTGTTTCTGTGCTCGTGATGGTGAAAGCATGGCTACTGTCACACACTAGGCTCCAGGTGGAGCATGGGCCGCCTCCAGTGAGCACTGTGCCTTCCAGAAGTGTCCGTGCCACTGTCCTTTACATGAGGCTCTTTCCTTGCAGGCAAACTCTGTTTGCTAGTGCCGACACGGCGTACGTCCTGGCCTACTCCATCATCATGCTCACGACAGACTTGCACAGCCCTCAGGTACTCGCTCCAGGGGCCCGGGTTCTGTGGCAGATAAGGAGGGAGGTTTGGGCTAACGACTTTTGCGGGGAGGGACTTTGTATTATTTGGGGGCAACTGAATATTTTTTAAATGGTCTTTATATTCTTTAAAATTTCAGGTGAAAAATAAAATGACAAAAGAACAGTATATTAAAATGAATCGGGGTATTAATGATAGTAAAGATCTACCAGAAGAATATCTCTCCAGCATCTACGAAGAGATAGAAGGCAAGAAAATTGCAATGAAAGAAACAAAAGAGCACACCATGGCGACCAAATCCACCAAGCAGAGTAAGGTCCAATGGCAACAGGGCCCCTACGCTACCTCTGCGGGGTGTGGTTAATTAGGTTGGTGGTGAATTAATTTGCATATTAAGTATCTGAGTAGGAAGTGTGATTAATTATTATGATTATGATTATGTTGGTTCTTTCATAATATCACTATCTTCCTAAGTTTTGATTAGGAACAAAAAGGAATTTAAAATAAGTAATCAGGGAACTTAATTACCTTCCAAAAACATATTCCTTAAAACTTAGCTTTAATTTCAGTGGTGATTGTGCCATACTTGATTAGAATTTGATTAATCTGGGACCTGTGAAGCTGTCAGTTTCTCTGAGTGGCAGTGGAGTGCAGGGTGGAGAGTGCAGGCCTTGGACCTGTGCTGCTGGATCAAGTCCCAGTAATGGCTGGCTGGTGTCTGTGTGAGGAGGGATTCTTGAACTCCATAGGCATTCAGCAGAGAATGGGGTCTTTGGTTAATTAGTGGTGTCTGTGTGACCTTGAGCAAGTCTCCCAACTTCTCTGGCTTGTTTTTTCCCAACTGTAAAGTGGTGATAATATCTATAAGGCCCATGAGACGGAGCGATTGCTGTGCACCTTTTAAGTGGCTCCTGGCATGGGCTGTCCCCAGCCAGCTGCCGCTCACGCTCAGGCTTCTTCGCAGACGTGGCCAGTGAGAAGCAGCGGCGGCTGCTCTACAACTTGGAGATGGAGCAGATGGCTAAAACGGCCAAAGCGCTGATGGAGGCCGTGAGCCACGCCAAAGCCCCCTTCACCAGCGCCACACACTTGGACCACGTCCGGCCCATGTTCAAAGTGAGTGTTCTGAGGGGTTAGGCGAGTCTGGCTAGACCCAGTGCTGGACTTGACCAGCTGGAAGGTGACGTGCAGGATCCCAGTGTTAAGGAGATGGCAGGAGGAAAGGCCCAGTTGGGGTGCTTCCTGTCTGAGCAGGAACCAACGCAAGTCTCTCGTGTTGTCCTTTGGTGATGCTGGGAAAGCTCCAGCACCACACTGGACTCTGCCATCAGACCATCTGGCTTTGAGTTCTGGCTTTGTCACTTTGTCACTGTATCACCTTGGCCAGTTTACTCCCCCTCCCCGTTCATCATCTGTAAAATGGGGACATATAAGATTGCTGAGAGGGCAGCCAGGGAGTGGGTTGAGTGAATTAATAAATAGTTATTTGGGCTGTAGAGGAAAGGACAGTGTAATTGGGACATCTCACCTCAGTGGCCTCAGTTTATCAGATGAGTTTAGGTGAAAGAAAAAGACAGTAGATGAAATCTGTATTTTAAATATATCTTTAGAAGATACATGTTCTGCCTACATAGCACATCATTTTTTTTAAGTTTTTATAAAAACTGTTACTGTCCTGTTAGGTAATTAATTCTGGACTTCCATGACCTTATTTCTAAGGAATTCATATGAAAGTTGGAGGAAAAAAGTAAAGTCTAGATAATTTGAAGTGGGAGCCTTTCAGTAAACTCAGTTTATAGTCCATATGTCTCTTGCAGGTTTTATTTTGCACCATTGGTAATGGTTGGCTGGTATCTGTGTGAGGAGGGATTCTTGAACTCCATAGACATTCAGCAGGGAATGGGGTCTTTGGTTAATTAGTGGTGTCTGCCATATACCCAGGAGGGGCAGTGGTGCTCATCCTTCCTTTTGAATCGAGTGTTCAGTAACTAGCAAGCTTGTAGTGATAGGGGGGACTATCTTACCTTGGGAGGGGGATAGATTGAAATCTAAATAGCAGTGAACCTGACACCCCGGCTCTCCCCCTAACCTACAACATGTCCTGCAAGAACACTTCCCACGCTGACATTCGGGCTATTATTGAAACCTGCCTTCTCTGGTAGCTGGTGTGGACGCCGCTGCTGGCAGCCTACAGCATTGGACTGCAGAACTGTGACGACACTGAAGTGGCCTCCCTGTGTTTGGAAGGCATCCGCTGTGCCATCCGAATTGCCTGCATCTTTGGGATGCAGGTGAGTGGAGTGTGTGTGCGCTCTGTTCCTGTAGAGTCAGCGAAAGCCAGACACTGTCGGAAACTTCTCGGTGAGCCAGCATCTTAGCACACTGCTGGCTTCTTCCCATCGCTCTGTGTTGACCACAACCCCATCAGGGGAGGATGCTGGAGATTTAGATCAAAGCCTTTTTTTTTTTTTTCCTTCAGTGCTGAGGATTGAACTCAGCACTCTGCCACTGAGTCGCATCCCCAGCCCTATTTTAAATTGTATTTAGAGACAGGGTCTCACTGAGTTGCTTAGCACCTTGCTTTTACTGAGGCTGGATTTGAACTCACGATCCTCCTGCCTCAGCCTCCCAAGCTATTGGGATTACAGGGTGTGCCACCACACCCAGCCTAGATCAAAACTTTTTTTAACCATGAATAGGACCCAGGCTACTTGATGCCTGACTTACTGCCTTGGCACTTAAAATACGTTTATTCTGAGGGGTGTAGCTAAATGGTAGAGTGTATTGCCAGTATGCATTTGACCTTGGGTTCAGGCCCCAACACCTCCTGCAAAATTGCTTTTTCCTCTTAAAATCCATTTTTATTATAATTTCCCATTTTTTTCTCTGGCAAAACATAGTTGAATGCAAAGTGAATATCTGTAAATCTTTTTGGAATCTTAAAAAGTTCAGTGAATAGATGAAATACAATTCTAAAGCTGTTATGGAAGTTGTCATAGAAGGTTGTCAGTCCTTTGCATTACTTTCTAAGTCAGTAATAGTTTTACCCATTTGTTTCAAACAAACAAATAAAACCCAGTCTTCTATTCCCCTTCATTTTACAGTTAGGTTTTTTATTGTGCCAGGCTTTAAAGTCACACAGTCATGGTTTCAAACCCAGCTCTAGTGCTTCTCTGGCCCTGTGCCCTGGCCCAGCTAACTTGTAAGACATTGCTCATATCCTTACTCGTACACTTGAGAAAATGAACTGCCTCACAGGATTGTTGTAGATACTAGAATTTATATATTGGCTCTTGGCCTTCAACAAATCTTGGAACACAGGACAGGTCAGCGTGCTTGAGGTCAGGTGGATTGAGCTAGTTCTCAGGCATGTGGCAGTGCCCAGGGAGCCTCAGGGGTGTCCAGTAGCAGGACACCAGCACGGATGGTGTGCTGATGTGCAGAAAGCCTGCTGTGTGCCTGTGGACATTCCTTCAGCCCAGCCCCGCAGACGGGAAGGTGGCTGCACTGGGCTGGACTCGGGTTCTCCTGGGTTTCTTGCAGCTGGAACGAGATGCCTACGTTCAGGCCCTGGCTCGCTTCTCCCTGCTGACGGCCAGCTCCAGCATCACAGAGATGAAGCAAAAAAACATCGACACCATAAAGACACTTATTACAGTGGCTCACACGGACGGCAACTACCTCGGGAACTCTTGGCACGAGGTGGGTCTTTTGCCTTTCCCAGGTTTGCTTCCTCTGGGTCTGTTCCATTTTTCCTGAGAGCAAGCCTAACTTCCTCATGAATCTGAAAGATAGCCAGGAAGACGGTTAATAATGCCCTCTTACACTTAACGCAGGGAAGAATGAGCAACTAGGGTGCAATGCCAAGAAGTGGTGAGTGCTCAGGAGACCTTTACATAGGACCAGGGGGTGGTGATGGGAGCGGGGTCAGGAGAGCCGGAAGCTCTCTCCGGGGCTGATCTGGGAATCCATGGGGTAGGCACTCCATGTAAGGAATGGCAGGAGCAAAGGCCCTGGGTGGGACCAGCGGTGGCAAGGTGAAGAGTCCTGTGCAGGCCAGGGAGGCTGGTGTGTTGTGGATGGCAGGGCAGCGGACGGGGTGGGGGCGGGGCAGACTACGTGGACGGGATGGAATCCTCTGCTCCACTCAAATTGTTTCCTCTGTTGAATCCGTGCCAAGTTATATAAACTTCAGTATGGCAGAATCCCAGCATACCAACTTTGGTGCATCAGTGTCTGTTTTTAATAATTAGAAAGAGGTAGCGTACTGGTGGTCCGTCTTCACAGGACACTTGCCGCTGCTTGGCCAGTCCTTTTGCCTTCTAGGGGAAACACCCTTAGCCCTCAATTTGCTCTCACGTGAAAGGCGCTGGGTTCAGAGAATGCCTGGATGGCTGGCGTAGCTAGCAGCGCCCTTCCAGCCTGCGCCCTGCGTGGTGGGAGCTCATGTCTTCACTGCCGTTTCCTCAGATCTTGAAATGCATCAGCCAGCTGGAGCTCGCTCAGCTGATAGGAACCGGGGTGAAGACCCGCTACCTGTCTGGGACTGGGCGCGAAAGAGAAGGGAGCCTGAAAGGCCACGTGTTGGCAGGAGAAGAGTTCATGGGCCTCGGCCTCGGTAAGACAGCAAGCCCCACGGCTGGCCGCCACAGACTTGCAAACTAACCGGCATGAAGCCCTTCTTGTCTCGTCAGGACTGTCCCGTAAACCGTCTCTTCCTTACGCGCCCGCTGACAGCACGTCTGTGAACGCAGGTGGACGTGCTGCCTCAGCTCCTGATTGTGCTTGAATGTTGAGTAAAGTGTCTATTTTACCAAAATCCGCAGGGTGCATTACTGTTCTTTTTGTTCCTGTAACATCCCGGGAGGAAGCCTTTGTGCTTTCTGAAGCCCACGCCAGTTTCTAGTGTGAGAGGCCACACCTGTGGGTCTCTAGAACTTGGAGAGTAGATCCCGCATCTCATCATGTTCCTGGGGGCTTTGTTAAACAGGGTGCTAGCTCAAGTGGAGTTATTTCTGGCTCCACAGTGGGTTAAGAGATTCTTCTGTCAGTGATGTACAGAATAACAGATGGTCAAGTTCTGAGCACTCAGCTTCTATGTATATATGAGTGTGTGTGTGTGTGTGTGAGTGTGTATAACTTTTTTTTTTTTTCTTTTTTTTGGTGCTGGGGTTTGAACCCAGGGCCTTGTGCATGCGAGGCAAGCACTCTATCAACTGAGCTATATCCCCTGCCCCTCTGTTTATATTTTAACTCAGTTAATCCTCTTAACAACCCAGTGACATTTTGAAGTCTTATTCTCCCTGTTTTGTGATTGAGAAAACTGAAGCCCAGGGTGAGTGACTTGAGCAAGGTCACACGGCAAGGAAGTAGCAGAGGCAGGGTTCAAGCCTCGCCATCCAAATGCAGGGAAGAGGCTGCTAGAGCCTGTGTGTGTGTGGTTGATAAGAAGATGAGAGTAATTTGTCTTCACTGTACCTTCACCCTCTCCCAGTCTGGGGATTGAACCCACACATGCTAGGTGAGCACACCCCCAGCCCCTCTCCACTTATTTTGAGATAGGGTCTTGCTAAACTGCTTAGGCTGGCCTTGAACTTGCAATCCTCCTGCCTCGGGCTCCAGAGCACAGGGGTTGGAGCAGCACAAGTCAGCAGATAAAAGCCTGGGCTCTCGGGAAGCAGGGATGTGACAGACCCACCTCTCAGGGTGCTTGTGAGGGCGGCTGCACTGACACTAGAGCACGCCAGGCATCCAGCAGATGGGAGCCATTGCGGGTTCCGGAGCTCTGCGTGAGTGTCCGTTGAATCTATTTGGTTTTCTTAAACATGGGCCTTCAGTACTATAAAAAGGTAAAATACTGTAGAGATTGGGAGGTGGCTGGTACCAAACAAGAGAGCTTGTAATAGGGCGTGTTTTAAATACCAAAACATGTGTGATTGTATTCTGTCATCAGTGGGTTTTTGTTTTTGCCTGTGGAACCTTCTCATTTCTGCCCCTTGTCTGCATGTTGATGCAAAGGATACTTTGTTGTAAATCCGTGCCTCTTTGAAGTTTGCTAATTTTGTGCATCGTGTTCCAGGCAATTTGGTGAGTGGTGGCGTGGATAGAAGACAGATGGCCAGCTTCCAGGAGTCTGTGGGTGAGACCAGCTCACAGAGTGTGGTTGTCGCCGTGGACAGGTAATGATTCTCTTCTCTAGTAAGGCTGGACTACCCCGTGATTTGAATGGGGTCCTCTGTGTAGTGACTGGGCATGATGACTCCTAATTTGTTGGCTATGCTGTTGGCTCTAGAAAGACAAAAGATGGCGGGGCTGGGGTTGTAGCTCAGAGGTAGAGCACTTGCCTGACATGTGTGAGGCACTGGGTTCCATCCCAGGAACCACATAAAAATAAACAAATAAAGGTATTGTGTCCATCCTACACCTACAAAAATATTTTTTAAAAAGATGGTGCACATGACCCACCTATCAGTAACTGTTACCTTTCTTCAAATTTTGACCTTGAATTGCATTGTGCCTTTTTAAAAATTTATAATTTTAACATGGTAACATCACATTTTTTTTTTTTTTGCTTTTGCTCATACTGATGTTTAAATTACCATGTTTTCTTAGTGGAAGTTACTTTTTAAAAATCTCAGAAGAGTTTGAGATTGAAAGCATACTCCTGAGTGAAAATTGGCCCAAGTTTGAGTTTCCATGAATTCTTCCTCAAAGCCTTTCCACTATTTGTTTACTTGAAACTTGGCCTAACAATCCAGGAGAGAGATAGATATTCTTATTTGAAGATACTTGTGATGTTCAAGTGCTTAATAAAATAGGGATTTCCTTAAAATCAACAAACTCCTAAAAATTACATTGAATGAATATCAAAGGAACCACTGCTTATCCTGTTTAATGACCTCTTCCAGGACATTAAATATAGTTAGTTCTGGGGTGTTAGCAGTACAGATTTTTAAAATAATTTGGATTATTCTTGGAATAATCTTTTACTGTTATAAACTTTTGTCTGCTTATTTTAATCACCTTAAATGAAGAAAAGCATTCAAATAAAGGCTTTAATATTTTAATCACCTTGTTCCAGTTGCTTCTTTGCTTTATTTTTTCAACAAAAATATTGTCTGTGGCATAATTTTGACAGTTTTCCCCCAATCCTATTTCAATTTAGACTTACAGAACAACAACAACAACAACAAAAAATCAATTTTTATGAGTCAGGGTCTCACTGTGTTGCCCAGGCTGGCCCTGGGCTCAGTCAGCCTCCTCCCTCAGCCTCTAAGTAGCTGGACTACAGGCTCGTGCCCCTGCACCTGATGGGTGAAGTGGGTTTTCCCGTTATCTTTATTTGTTTTCCTGTTTCTCTGCCTTAGCCAGACAGTAGACAATAGAGATCTTGCTCAGTACCTTTTTCTGCTGTACCTTTTTTTTTTATCCATAGCTCCCATGCCATTGGATATGGTTGTTTTAAAATGTACAGGTTAGAGAGTGTTGTAGTGTGCTCAGAGTCGTGTGGCCATTACCCCTGTCTAGTTCCCTACCAGTTACCACCCCACCCCACAGACAAGCCTCATGCTCATTCGCATTTGCTCCCCACTTCCTGTTCCCCCTCCTCATCTTCTCATGCCTCTGGCCACTGCTCTATTTTATATAGATTTTCCTGTTCTAAATATTTGAATTGTCTGTTTTCTCTTTAATTCCTTCTTTTTTTTTTTTTTTTTTTTGCTTCATTCATTTCTTCATACAGTCTTAAGTTATTCTCTAGTTTCCTTTCCACGTGAAGGACTTCCTTGAGTATTTCTCACAGGGTAAGTCTGCCGGTGAGGAATTGTCACAGTGTTTTTTGAGCGCCCCCCCCACTTTGGAATGTCTTCCTTCTTCATTTTTGAAGGGTAATCTTGCTGGATATAGGATTCTTGGTTGATGATCTCTCTTTCAGCCCTTGAACCATTACATCCCATGCTTTTTGGCCTCTGTGGTCTCCTGTAGAAACGAGCTGTTCATCTTCTCAAGGGAGCCTTGTCTGCGATGATCTGCGGCCCTGCTGCTTTCACGATTCTCTTGCCGTCTCTGGCTCTCAGAGGTTTGATTATGATATTTCTGGGTGTGACTTTCTTTGGGTTTATCCTCGTTGAAATTTGTTTAGTTTCTGAGAGGTATAGATTATTATTTTTCATCAAATGTGGGAATTTTTCAGCCATTATTTCTTCACATGTTCTTTTAGTTCCCCTCTTCTGGAACTTCCATTATGTGCATGTTGGTATGCTTGATGGTGGCCTATACGACTCTGAAGCTGTTTGGTTTTTAAATTTTTTATTTCGGCTCATGACATCAGACGGTCTTATTTGACTCGTCCTCCAGTTTACTAATTTTTTTTCTTCTTCCAGCTGAAAACTGTTGTTTAGCCTCTGTAGTGAATTTTTCATTATAGCTTTATTATTTTCAACTCCAGAAGGTTTAATCAACATTTTTCCTGTCTCTTTGTTACTATTCTCTATTTGGTGAGAGATTGTCCTTATGTCTTTCTTTAATTGGACATAATATCCTTACTTCTTGAGACATAGTCAAAATAACTAACCTAAAAAAATCTTTCTAGGCCGGGCACAGTGGTGCATGCCTTTAATCCCAGTGGCTTGGGAGGCTGAGGCAAGAGAATCACAAGTTCAAAGCCAGCCTCAGCAACTGTCTCAAAATTTTAAAAGGGCTGGGTGGCTCAGTGGTAAAGCAACCCTGGGTTCAGTTCCTGGTACCAAAAATAAAAGCACTTTGTCTAGAAAATCTTACGTCTGGGCTTCCTCAGGGGCACTTTCTGAGAGCTGATCCTCTCCCTATGAACCAGCGTCCTTTCTTGCTTCTTTGCATGTCCTATTTTTCTGTTGTTGAAAATTGGACGTTATAGTAACATGATGGCGACTTTGGGGCTCAGTTCCCAGCTCCCAGCCCAGGGGCTTTGTTGTCATCAGTGCAATTTGTTTAGTGACTTTCCTGAACTAACTGTGTAAAGTCTGTCTTCTTTTCCACATGTGGCCTCTGAAGTCTCCACTGGGTTGGCTTTAATGCTCAGATTCCCTTTGCTGCCTTGGGCCTTGGTTACGTCTCCCAGCCTTTGCGTGCTGAGGACTCTGGACATGTTGGGGGTGCTCCTCAAATGCTCTGCCTTTGCTTTCACCTCTGGTTCACGCAGGACTCAAGGCCTCCTGCAGATGAGAGCCCCTTCTTATCATAGTCTCCTGGGTGTGCCAAGCCCTGCACCCATGCTGGCAGTCTGCATTCCCAGCAGCCCATGGGAGCTTTTCCCAGCCTCCTGTGGCCGTCCCACCCCTGCTTTTCCTTGCAAGTCTTTGGCCAGGTGCTTGTTGTCCCGACTGTTCTGCTGCCTCCTGGCGGAGAGCTGGCTGCTCTGAGTAAGGACTAGGTCAGGTCAGATAATGGGAGCTCTTTGAGAATGTGTTTTGAGAACCGTGTTCTGCTCCTTCCAGTGGCTGTGCAGGACGCTTTGGTTGTAGGCTTCCTGTTGAGCTGGGGAGGTGAGGGTAGGAATGGAGGGGGCTGAGCCACCACAGCACTCACCATTCAGATCAAGATTCAACCATTTTCTTAACAAACAAAAATAAAAACACCCCGCAGATTTTTGTTAGCTTGCAGTTAATTTTAAAAGTTTCACTGTGGAAAAGTTAATTTTGATAATTTTGGCCAGCATTCTTATTGCTCTTACTGAAGAGCAGCTTTGTGGGGAGGTTCTCACTCCACTAGTCCCCACTGCCACCAGGTCACCTCCCTTCCCTGGGGAGGTGTCTCTTCCTCTTGTACTCGGGGTAGACTTTTCTGCTCTCTCACTGACCAGTTCTTTTTGATTCCTCATCACTGATTTTTGGTGAAGGGCCAGATTTGAAGTCTTTTCTCTCTGCCTGCTCTAAGTATTTGAGAAACTTCCATATCTAATATTTATTTTTTTGTCTCCCTAGAATTTTTACTGGCTCTACCAGACTGGATGGAAATGCAATAGGTATGTACGTGACTCGCCTGTGACACTGCAGAAGCCTCGTGTGTGACCATCCCACTGTTACTAATGAGGCTTTGCGTGTGTTGTTGGCTCTGGCCTGTAGTTGACTTTGTCCGCTGGCTGTGTGCTGTGTCCATGGATGAACTGGCTTCTCCCCACCATCCTCGCATGTTCAGCCTGCAGAAGATCGTGGAGATATCCTACTACAACATGAATCGGATCCGACTACAGTGGTCCCGGATATGGCATGTGATTGGAGATCACTTCAATAAGGTAACTTTTATCCCACATCTGGGATGGAGGCAGACAGCATTAAGTTGCTAGACAAATATCTCCGTACTCGAAAGCTTTGTGAAATCCTGGAATCCCTCCTTACTGATCTGAGAGTTATGTTCCATATAGTTTTACCTTCAAATGTCACAACTTCCTGTATTCTGACTCCTGTCACCACTACTCTTTTGAAACTTTTGTTGGAAAAAATTAATATTGGTTTTGGGTTTTTTTAAAGTTTTTTTTTCTTTTATATTTATTTTTTTTTTTTTAGTTTTCGGCGGACACAACATCTTAGTTTGTATGTGGTGCTGAGGATCGAACCCGGGCCGCATGCATGCCAGGCGAGCGCACTACCACTTGAGCCACATCCCCAGCCCAAACATTGGTTTTAAAATCAGAAACACACAAAAGACCAATTGATAACTCTTCTAAAACTCACGATTGCTGGGAGTAAGCCAGAATGAACTTTCTCTCTGCTACAGGTTTTATTATGCACGTACAGAAATTTAAAATTCAAATATATACTTTTCCAAAATAAAAAAATTGGAGGGGGAACAGTCAAAAGGATCTAAGTGTGTTGGTGTGTATGATATCATTTGCTTCCTAATGGAGATATAATTGCTTACTAATACTGTTTTCCTACCAAAACACATTTCATGATCTTGAAATTTTTTCAGGCCTAGAAATGCAGAGTTATAACAGATGCTTGGAAATAGTTTTAATAAAAAACAATTCAAGGGCTGGTGCTGGGGCCCAGTGGCAGAGTGGTTGCCTAGCATGGGTGAGGCACTGGGTTCCATCATTAGCACCACATACAAAAATAAGCCAATAAAATAAAGGCATGCTGTCCATCTACAACTACAAAAAAATTTTTAAAAAGCAATTCAAAACAGAATGTCAAAAAAAGTAGGCTGCCACTGGGGTATAGCTATAACAATCACTGGGTCCTGGTAAATGATTTGTAGCCTCTACCAATTTTCATGGTGTGAAGGTCTCCCTGTGGCCGATTTGAAGCTGGCAGCATAATGCCAGTAAGCGTGGAATAGGGAAGTGTGGGGCACCATTCGTTCTCAGGCGGTTGCTCACCTGCTGCTACATCCATTGTGGCCATTTTATCTTTACAGCAGCTCTTGGCAGTCTGTGTTTCCTTATTGGCTCACATCAAGACCCCTCTGTGTAACAGAAGAACTCAAGTGTCTCCTGGGGCAGTGGACTCTACCTATGTGGGTTGGCCCACATTTTATGATACAGTAGCTGATGGGAAAGGGTCAGGCCATGCAGTGGGTCAGGTTCTTGGGGGTGGCATGGTCACTCTCTGGAGGTGGCCCTGAGCAATGGCTTCAGTCAAAGGGAACATGTGCATCTAAGGTAGTAGCCCCTCAGCACCAGCTTTCTCACTGAGGGTGCACAGGCTCCTGCTGGACCATGGAGGAGCTGTGAGCTTGCTTGAGGAAGACAGTGGGAATCATCACCATTGCTGTGCCTGGTCCAGGCCGGTGGCAGCTGAGCAGAACAAACACTGCTCGTTCATTCCACAAGATGTTTTGGCTGACAGCTGTCCTCTCAGGAACGACTGTCCAGAAGAGCATTGATGAACATTCTCCCAACTCCTCCAAGTCTAGATATCGTTTTCATTGGGACTCTGTTGGGAAGGAACATCATTTTGAGCAAGTTACTCTTCCCACCTGTCAGGACTCATGTGTGCAGTTCTCAGTTACCCGAGGGCCACTCACAGGCAAACTTGAGACTTAGGCTGGCAGGTAGTAATTAGATAGGTCATGGTTGTCAGCTTCATTATAAATGTCTGTTCCATCTAATCAGTGCTGGTAAACAAGTCATGGAAAACTCAGTCCCTCACTGAGAGACTCTCAGTTTTTCTACTTTTTGGAAAGATGTTCTGCTTCCTGCTATGAACTAGGCCACATAACATTCTCATGGGTCTGAAGAAATGTGGGGGTGGAACACAGCTCTAACCTAACTCTCAGTACAGCTGTAACTTAACAGGGTGAGGCTCTTCGTCAGAAGTAGCAGCAGGTGCTGCAGCCTGGACCAAGCGAAGCTGCACAGTGAGCGTGGCCTGTGCCAAGGCATCTGCTTTACATAAATTTTTAGGAGGAGAATATTCTTATATATAGTCTCTAATTGCATGAACATTATAAAAATGTGGTCCCTTTAAAAGAACTTACAACTGAAAATACTTTTGACCACCCGCACACACAGCAGGCCCTTCCTGAAGCGGATTATTCTCATCAAGTCAGGAAATATCTTTCCCCCGACAGACATTGTTATGCACATACATGTCTGTGTGCTGATGGGAGCATAGAGAGCATTGTCTTGGTTTCTTTACTCTAAATGCACTGTTCGGCAGTGTTCAGGAGGTTCACGTTGTGCAGCAGGTCTCCAGGACTCCACATCTTGTGAGACTGAAACTGTCCCCATTATACACAAACTCCCCATTCTCCCCTCCCCTTACCCCCTGGCGGCCACCAGGCTGTCCTCAGGATTCCAGGTGTCTCATCTTAAGTGAAATCAGACAGCATTTGTCTTTTGTGACTGGCTTATTTCCCTCTGCATAACGTCCTTCAGGTTCATCTACATTATGACGTCGTAATTTCCTTCCTTTTGGGGCTGGGGATGTAGCTCGGTGGCAGAGTGCTTGGCTAGCATGTTCAAGACCCTGGGTTTGATCCCTAGGACTGCAAAAGAAAAGAATTTCCTTCCTTTTTAAAGCTGAGTTTACTGTCTTAACCACCAGACAGTAGTCTGCATATATGCACATACCATTAAGTAGCCGTTTTCATATTGTTGTTTCCAGTTTTTCTGAGTATAAATGATATGCTGCACTGGGCCTGGTGGCACAGGCCTATAATCTCAGCCACTCCAGAGGCTGAAAGAAGATCTCAAGTTCAAGCAAGCCTAGGCAACCTTGTGAGACCCTGTCTCAAAATAAAAAAATAAAAAGGGCTGGGGATTTAGCTCAGTGGTAGAGTGCCCCTGAGTTCTATTACCAGCATGGGGGAAAACAACAATGTTGCTATATAACTTTGGTTAAAAAATAAAACATTTTCAGGGACTTGGAATGTCGTTCAGCAGTTGCCTAGCATGCATGAGGCCCTGGATTTTATCAGGCACCACAAAACAAAAACAGCCTTGTTCAGATCAGACCACATATTAGCAAAATTTCTCACGCAGGTCTGCAGGATGCCCCTAGATCCCTTGACAGTGGAACTGGTGGGAAACACTGCCCTGCTCTGCTTTTAGGGATTTTTCTCAAGGGGAAAGTCTGAAATACCCCAACTGACTATATGCCCATAACTCTAGTCCCTATAGGGAGGTGAATCAGAAATAAGTATAATTCTTAGGAAATTGAAAAGCTTAGTGTTTCTGTAGGATTTTCCAGGGCTGATGGTGTATTCACTTATAGTCTTTTGCTTTAAGTGGCAGATACTGGGAAAGTATTACAAGTCTTTCTAAGCCTGGTATGTGGTGCACACCTGTAATCCCAGCTACTTGGGAGGCTGAAGCAGGAGGATCATAAGTTCAAGGCCAACCTCAGCAACGTAGTGAGACCATCTACAAATAAAAAGGAATAGATGTAGCCCAGTGGCAGAGCATCCCTGGTTCAATCCCAAGTACTGGAGTATGGGACAGGGAGCTTCCTATAGACTGTAAAGTCTTTTGACCCCCTCATATATTTTTGGGTAAAATTAAATAGTACCTAGAGAGTTGTAAACTAGATGCAGAATTTCATTTTGCAAGATGAAATCTAGAGATTTTTTATACCGAATGTGTGCTCCTGAACTAGACCTTTAGAAATGGTTAAGGTAAAGGCCTGGTGGGGTGTGGCTTATCAAGGTTCAGTCTCTAGCAGGGGGTTTGTATTTTATTTAGAGAGACAGGGTCTCACTGAGTTGTTTAGCGCCTTACTTTTTGCCTAGGCTAGCTTTGAACTTGGGATCCTCCTGCCTCAGTCTCCTAAGTCACTGGGATTACAGGCATAAGCTACCGTGCCTGCCAGCACTTTAATTCAAAGTGTAATTCTGGGTCTGGGGCTGTGGCTCAGTGGAAGAGCACTCACCTAGGGTGTGTGAGGCCCTGGGTTTGATTCTCAGCACCACAGACAGATAAATAGATAAAATAAAGGTATTGTGTCTATCTACAACTAAAAAAAAAAAAAAAAAAAGTTTTATTTAAAAGAAAATGTGATGCTGGCCTTTCTTTTCATCATTGTACTTAGATAAAATAGGATAGATTGTGGCCAAGAAATTGCATTTTCTTTCTCCGTGGGTATCTTTTCCCAGAGTGCTTGTTTTGCGGGTAGGGTGTCCATCTTTGACATTTGGAGCCACAGCCACTGTGACACTGTCCCTCTTTCACTGCACTTCCTGTTCCTGCTCAGGTTGGCTGCAACCCCAATGAAGACGTGGCCATCTTTGCTGTTGATTCACTACGGCAACTCTCCATGAAGTTTCTGGAGAAGGGTGAATTAGCCAACTTCCGTTTCCAGAAAGATTTTCTGAGGCCCTTTGAGCATATTATGAAGAAGAACAGGTAATGTTTATTGCTAAGGAAAACCCTTTGTCACATTCCCCATTGGGGTCCAAAAATCCCTCTCTTGTTGACTGAACAGATTGTGGTTCATACCACTTGTCACCAAGGTCTATGAGTATCCCCTCCCAGAAACACAGGTGACACTTATACAACTGGTAGAAATACGTCACATGCTCTTATGGGGCCAATGCTGAGAGAATTTAGAGAAAGCCACTCTGGAAGCAGTTCAGGAATTAGGTGACCCAGTGTTTTTGCCCCAGGGAGACGATAAGACAGGGCAGGTCCCCCATCCCTGTGAAGCAGTCATTTACATGTGTTGTTGGCCCGCCCTCTGCTGGGTACCATGAAGTACAGAGAACACAACAGTGAAAATTCTCAGTTTGGGGGGCTTTGAATTGATGAAAGTTGCAGCTACGCAGTGAGTACACAGGAGTTCCATGTACTATCCTGTCCATTTTCCTACGTGTTTGAAATTTTCCATAATAAAATCAAAAACCAAATTTCTGTTTACATCCCAGGGGAATAAGCAAACCTGGATAGCAAGCCAGTGGACGGGTGCTGTGACCAACGTTAGATGGTGGCGAGGAAATCGGGGTGCGGCCCTCCTTGCGGGGCAGTCAGCTCTGCTCTGTTTGGCAAGGTGGCCCTTAGGCAGGACCTACGGGAAGAGAGGAGCAAGCCCAGAGCAGCTCTGTGCCATCTTGGCAAGAGGGTGGGGTCAGGGCGCTGAGCTAGGGCGGTTGCCCCATGGCAGGCCAGCTGGCCAGCGCACCCAGGGCTTAGTGAACACGGCAAAAAGTCATAGAAGATGAAGTCCCTCCCAGGGCAGCAGGGTGCCTGCATCATGTAACAACTGACCGCCTTTGCAAGCACTTTGGCTTGCTCTGGGTGAGAGGCGGAAGCTGAGGAAGGATTCTAAGGAGCAATATAAAGTGGTGTGACACGTTTTAAAAGCCCCCCTGTGTTTATCCATGAAGATGAGAAGCAACAGAGGGAGTTAGGAGGCCACCACAGACTTCTAGGTTTGCACAGGGCGGTGGTGGTGTTGGACTGGACTCTGAGCATTTTGAAGGGGAACCGCCAGCACGGGCTGATGGGTTGGCTGCAGAGTATGAGAGGAAAAGTCATCAGGGTGACTCGGGGCATGACCCTTTGAGTCGCCCTCCTCCAAAAATCATGCTGCATGTCTGCAAAGACAAGGAAGCTGACAAGCTGGGAGGCTTGAGGCCAGATGGGACTGTGGGGTCGTGACTCAGACAGCAGAAGTCTCCTTGGCGTGTCCTTCTCATGGGGTCTGTGTTCTTGTCTTATTTCTCGTTTTAAGAGACTCCAAGTCAAGCCCATTTCAGAATCTGATGTCACCCTTGTTTTGGGCCAAGTGCACAAAATAATATGCTTCTCTGCATGGAAACACAGACAGTTCTGGGGAGACTGGAGACCTCCATGGCTAAGCAGTGTGCTCTAGCCTCCTGGCTCCAGAACCCCTGTGCCCTGATGTCCTTCCTTGTCCTTTTCCTGCCCACCCAGCATTTTCAGAGGGACAGAATGAGCTAGAATCTCACGTTGCAGCCAGCTACTGTCACTCAGACTGCGTCTTGCTGTAGCATTTGCAAAAGCACTTCGATAAAGTGCATCAGAAACCTTAGCGTCTTGTGCCATTTGACACAGCAGTCCCACACCTCCATAGCTCTCTCAAGGACTTAGTTGGAGATACAGTAAAACACTGTGAATCACACATAATAGTTCTTTAAAGAACGAAATACCTAACTGTTCAAGTATTAAAGCCACAGCCAGGTATATTGTTTGACTGTGAAAAATGTTGGGAAAATTCTTAGTTTATTGTACTTTATCTGCATTTTAAAAAACTTATTATCGAGGCTGGGGTTGTGGCTCAGTGGTAGAGCGCTCACCTCGCACATGCAGGGCCCTGGGCTCTATCCTTAACACCACATAAAAATAAATAAATAAAGGTATTATGTCCAACTACAACTAAAAAATAAATATTTAAAAACTTATTGTTGTCATATATCACTTTTAACAAGTGGGCAAAATCTGCTATAACATATATGTAGTTTAAGGGCTGGGGACATAGTGTATGCAAATCCTGGGTTCAGTTCCAGCACTACACAAAAATAAAATAGAACGTACATGTACATGCCAATCTGCGGCGTGTCTTCAGGCCACACTGTGTTTAACTTGCCACTGTTTGAGGACATGGGCCATTTTTCAATGTTCAGGTGTTGTTTGGTAATAATTTAAAATAGTGCATCTTAAATTATGTATGTGTGCTCCAATCCATGTTTATATGTTGATGATATCCCTGCCCAAAAAATCTTAGAGAGTAGAGACCAAGAATTTAGTAACAATTCTCTCTGGGTGGCAGAACTCTAAGTACATTAGCTTTAATGCTTTGGACCAGAAAACCCAACCAATAGTGGCTTCAGCCACAGGCTGTACACTGTTGACTCACAAAGTCAGGCAGGCAGGCCCAGCTCTGGTTCCTAAGCCCTGGTGGCCTTTGCAAACCAGGCTTACTTCAGCCATCCACAGGGTCGGCTTTTCGTCAAGTGTGTCCTGGTGGCAGGACAGTAGCACTGGTGCTGACATCTTGCTGGATTCAGGATGGAGCAAGAGGAAAGGGGCAGAGCCTAAAGGAGTGTGATCACCATCTGCTTCCAGATGTGCTTTTACCCATGCTGCCTGTGAGCGACGAGCTGTGCCCAGTTCTCTTCCCACAGCCCCTCCTTTAGCACAGATGACATGGCCGTCTTGTTCCTCCCTCAGGTCTCCGACCATCCGGGACATGGTGATCCGCTGTGTCGCCCAGATGGTGAATTCCCAGGCAGCCAACATCCGCTCAGGCTGGAAGAACATCTTTGCCGTGTTCCACCAGGCAGCCTCCGATCACGACGGGAACATCGTGGAGCTGGCTTTCCAGACTACAGGCCACATCGTCAGTGAGTGCCCCTGTTTCCTCCTCAGATGTCCACTGCAGGTCCCCACAGTGTGCTGTCTGCTACCTGCAGGGCTTCCCAGCTTTGCCTCTGGGTGGTGCATGGGAGCTGGGCCATGTTCTGGGTGCTTCATGGCAGCCCCGCAAGGAAACTCGGGCCTCGTTGCTGGCAGATCCCATCTTTAGGAATCTGCTGCCTCACCAAAGTGTTCGAGTAACCCCAAAACCAGTGCTCATGGTGCTTTTGTGGTCGTCTCCAAAGGCATTCATACACAGAGCAGCAGAGGACATAGCCCCCGCGTTGCGTGTTCCCGCTGAGGAGGAGCAAGGCCTTCTGTTTTCAGCAGTCACGCAGGAGCCAGGGTCCTTTCTGCAGTCTGTTGAGTGCGAGTTTCCCAGATTCTCCTGCTTTTTGTTGGCGATTTCACTGTTTACATTGGCCCCTGAGAACAGTGCTGGGTGCCAACTAGTGTTCTGAGCACAGAGGGGCTGCAGTGTGTCTCGGAGAGAATGCTTGCGTTAGATGTGCTCCCTTCAGGCCTGCGGTGCCACTGGCTGTGAGTTTAGTTACTGCATCAACAGCACCTATTCAGGAAGGTGTCTTTAAAGAGAAACACCTGCAACAAAGCTGTATAGTGATTGGTTGATGAAAATACAACCAGAGACCTGGAGGAACCCATATTTCTCCTGGGGACAGAGGTTAGTACTTCCTAATTCAGTGTTCATGACAGCTGTAAAGATCACAGCTACTGTGACTAACAGGGACCAACTGTACCGTGTTTCCCCCACTTTACCAAAGAGGAAACTAGGGCACAGAAAATTAAAGCAGAACTGCTTGCCCAAGTCACACATCTGGAAGGGATGGAGCCAGGGCTCCTACCCAGCAATCAGCCTGGAGTGAGGGTGAGTGCAGTGTCACAGTGTCACTCACTGTGGACTGCCCGGGAGGCCCTGGCCTGCCTTTGATCACGTTACCAAAGTTCACTTGGAAATCGTTCGGCCCTCTTGTCAGCTTTGTGCATAGTTGGTGCTCAGTAGGTGTTGAGTGAGTGGCTACTTGGGCCTTTCCATCTCTGCTCCAGTTCAGGACATAGTTTAACCCAAGTTGAATCAGCACTGCATTCTTGAGTAATTTAGGAAGAAAAGTTGTCTTCTAGGATACTGACATGCTTTTCTTAGATTTCTACATAGGTGAGTCTCTGATTGTGTGTGTGTGTGTGTGTTTTAATTTCCATTTCTAAATCTTGTGCTTCTTTAAAAAAACAAAAAAACAATTGTGCCTTGTGTCTCCCCAGCAACCATTTTCCAACACCATTTCCCGGCAGCCATCGACTCCTTCCAGGACGCCGTGAAGTGCTTGTCGGAGTTCGCCTGCAACGCCGCCTTCCCTGACACCAGCATGGAGGCTATCCGGCTCATCCGCTCCTGCGGGAAATATGTCTCTGAGAGGCCGCGAGTGCGTCCCCTCCTAGCTTCTGGGTGGGGTGCAGGTCGGGGCAAACCCCATTCTCCTGGCAGAGCGCTTCCTGGACAGCTTTAGAAGGCGTGTTAGCCCTGGGCTAGGTGTTGTTTCAAACGCTGCTATTGCATGGTTATGCCTTTCAATATAGTTTGTATGTGAAAGTATTTTATTCATACCAAAGTTTTATGTAGCATTGCAAGTTATAGAAGATAATAATACTTTGAGTTTTATAGTTCGTAACAGCTTTGAAGCTCACCTTTCTTTTGAAAGAAAACAAGCCTCCTGCCTTTAGGGCTGGGTCGGGGGTTCAGTGGCAGAGCACCTGCTTAGCATGACCAAGGCCCTGGTTTCCATTCCCGATGTCGAGGACAACAACAAAAATCACCTTGCACTTTCTCCTGAAAATGTCTGGGGCTTTTCTGTCCTGTCTCAGCTTTCTGAATGGTTTGGCTTAAGCAACAGCCTAAAGCAAGGAGACTGGGTGGAAAACACACCTGAACTCCGCTGGCCTGTGCAGAGCTCCCCTAAGAATTCTGTACAGAACTGTACACCCTGTCCACCCTGTCCACCCTGTCCAGTCCCGATAGCCGCTTAGTAAGATGTGGTTACAGTGAGAGGCAGTGGTGACTGAGTGCTTGGTACCTGTCGGGCACCATTCTGGATGCATCCTGTGGGTTGATTCATTTAGTCCCTGTCTCAAAAAGTGCTGGGATGTGGCTCAGTGGTAGAGCACCCCTGTGTTCAGTCCCCAGCAGTAGGGTCGGGGGACTTGGAGCTCTTCTACGTATTACTTTGCCAGTGTTCCCATTATACAGGTGATTAAATTGGGACCAGAGAACAGAAGCAAGATGTTGTCTTAAAGACCAAGGGTGGCACCTGCCGCAGTGGTGGTGCACACCTGTGGTCCCAGCAATCCAGAGGCTGAGGCAGGAATTCAGCCTCAGCAAATTAGCAAGACCCTGTCTCAAAATAAAAAATAAAAGGATTAGTTCTGTAGCTCAGTGGTAGAGCATATTTACCTAGCATGCGAGAGGCCCTGGATTCAATGCCCAGTACTAGAGGGAAAAAAAGAAAAAGAAGAGGGATGAAAGAAATTCCAATACCATTTTAAGAACAGTTACAGAGCAGAGTAATTGAATCCCAGAGACAGGGAAAGTAGGGGTTTGCATCTAGAATGCGGAAAGACTGCAGGCCCTGGTGGCAGAATCTTGGGCATCTTACTTAAGCTTTTGGAACCCCTGTTGAGTCACCTGTGAAGTGGGGACATTATTTTTATCTGCCTGTTGGAGATTGTTGAGAATTGTTAACCCACGAAAAGCCCTTGAGCAGTTCCTGGCCCATAACAAGCACTTAGTAAATAGTAGCTACTGCTGCTATTATTTTATTTATTTGCTTGTTTTTTCCCAGTACCACAGATTGAACCCAAGGGCGCTTTACCACTGAGCCACGTCCCCAGTCCTTTTTTTGTATTTTATTTAGAGACAGGGTTTCACTGAGTTGCTTAGGGCCTTACTAAGTTGCTAAGGCTGGCTTTGAACTCATGGTCCTCCTGCCTTAGCCTCCCAAGCTGCTGGGATTATAGGGGTACGCCCAACCCTGCTGCTATTATTTTAAAACTCTGTGCAGAAGACCTACAGTATTGCATCATCCTGGATATTTTACTGATACTATTTGATTTCAGTGATCTTCCTGTGAAACACCTTCCGTCCCCAGGGGTCTTGGGGTCTGCCCCCCTTGACTTGTTCTAAAACTCACAGAGATCCATAGGTTCATTGGGAAAACTTCTCCTTCAGACAGGTGACTGTCACTGTCTCTGGGATTCCCCATGGTACCCTGCTGAGTGGGAAATTCTAGGAGAGGAAAATGTGTGGACCCTCAGTTTTGGTGCAGTCCCCTTCGGTTCCTTCTTCCTGTTTGCTTCACATCTAAGATGTGACTGTCACTGTAGGTGCTACAAGAATATACAAGCGACGACATGAATGTTGCTCCTGGTGACAGAGTCTGGGTCCGAGGCTGGTTCCCCATCTTATTTGAGCTCTCCTGCATCATCAATAGGTGCAAGTTGGATGTGCGGACAAGGTGAGCAGGTCCCCAGCGTGGGCGTGAGGTGCGCCTGGCCCACCCTCCTGACCCTGCTTCCTCCTGCTCTCCCCTTGCCCATCCTCTGTGCCTGGCTTGCTTCCCCAGGGGGCTCACGGTCATGTTTGAGATCATGAAGAGCTATGGCCACACCTTTGAAAAGCACTGGTGGCAGGACCTGTTCAGAATTGTGTTTCGGATTTTTGACAACATGAAGCTGCCTGAACAACAGTCAGAGGTAGGTGACAGCGACAGCACTGTGGGCCTGGGGACTGAGGGTTGGAGGGCTGTCCCCTTCACGGGGTTGCGTTGTCCTCTGCCTTTGAAGTACTGGGCTTCTCAAGGGGTTCTAAAAACAGAAGCCTCCCCTCCTGGCCCTCCTGGACAGCGTCAGCTAGTCGCAAGAGACTCCCCACCTGGGAGGGACATCACACAGTCTGCCACTTGGCCTGTGGACACTGTCTGCCAGCTCAGCAGCTCCTAGCAGGTTGTCTTAGTTGTTTTGTTCCTTCACAGACTTCTGGGCCACCAGTAGAGAGGGGGTATATTTGGCCCCTCTGTTTGTCATGAATTTAAAGATGGAGAAGATATAAGGCTCTCTGAACCATTCTTTCAAGAACACCTTCTCTCCCTCGCCCCAGTATGAAAGTAGTATGTGCATAACATGGAATATTGGGTATATGAAAGAATTCATGCTTCTGCCATCCAGACACTAGAATTAACGTTTTGGCAAATTTGCTCCATCTTCTACATGGTCTAAAATATGGTTGAAATCATAGTACGGAGTTTTCTAATCTCACCTCCCCCCTCCTTTTTTGGTATCAGAGATTGAACTCAGGGATGCTTAACCGGGGAGCCACATCCCCAGCCCTTTTTATTTTTTATTTTGAGACAGGATCTTGCTAAGTTGCTTAGGACCTCGACAAGTTGCTGAGACTGGCATTAAACTTGTGATCTCTTGCCTCTGCCTCCTGGGTCAGTGGGACTACAGGCATGCACCACCACTGCCCAGCTGATCTTCTTTAGTTTTAAAATATAAAGTTTTTCCCCATTATAAAACAAATAATATTCATTACAGAAAATAGAAAAAATAAAACACCCGCAGTCCCACTTCTGTGGGCAACCCTTATTAACTCCTCCAGATGCTGTGTTTGTGTGAGACAGACACCTTTTTTTCATTTTACAAAAGCAATTTCCCAGCACCCCTGTGTACTCTGCTTTCTTAATACATGAGAGTTTTCCTGCAACTGTAACTTTTTTTTCCTTTTGACAGTACTAGGAATTGAACCCTGGGCCCACGGTCTCACGCTGGAAAAGCACACTGAGCTACATTCCCAGCCCTCTGACTGTGTTGTGGCTACAAAATATTCCAAGTTATAAATATTCCATGGCTTTTAGGTTGTTTCTAGTTTTTCTTTTAGATAGCACTGAAATGAACTTTTTATGGCAGTGCCAGGGATTAACCCAGGGCCTCAGAGCCATACCCCCAGCCCTTTTTATTTTGAGACAGGGTCTTGCTAAGTAACTGAAGCTGGCCTCAAACTTTAGATTCTCCTGCCTCATCCTTCAGAGTCTCTGGGATATAAGTGCATGCCTCCACGCCCAGCCCTTAAAAGGAACATGTTTTGCAGCGATGCTCGTATTTGTGTTCTTTAGTTCTTTTTCCTTAGGACAGGTAGCCTCACTGCCAGGTTTGTGCATGAATGTACTAAGCCTTTTGATATGTTCTTCTAAACTGACCTCCAAATAAATCTAGCTGATTGCACTTGTCCAGCAAAGTCGAGCGCTCCTATTTCTCCACACCCACTCCAGCTTCTCATTTGTTCCATTATGGTTAACTGATAGGCCAAGACATCACACTGAAAAGTTTTCTTAGTTGTTAGCAAGCTTCATATTTCTCCTTGTATCATTGAGTGTTTATTTCTCCTTCTTTTATGAGTCCGCCCACTGGTTGGTTTCTAAGAAAGTCGTAATATGCTTCTGTAAACTGCAACTGACTTTGCTCACTTTTTCTTATTTCCTTTTTACTTGGAAAAAAATTTAGTTTTTAAATAACCAATTCTCCCAGCTTTTCCTTTCTGGCTCCCACTTTTGGAATCACACTTAGAGGCCCTTCCCTTTACCATGTCTTCATAAATATCCCTGTATATTTCTCTGGTAAATTCATGGCATCATTTTTAATATTTAGATATTTGGTGTCAGATGTAAGTGTTCAGTATAATCTCTTGTTCACTTTTTACTGATCATTAAAACTACCATTTTGAATGACTGTTTAATATTCTTTCATGTTGGTCTACTTAGTTTAATGCCCACATTGCAAGGTGTCAGGTGTACCATGTTTTCAGTCTCGGGATGCCATTGCAGTAAACACCTTTCTTCATAGACTTTTACCCGCAAATCTTCACTTCTTCTTCTTCTTGTTTCTTTTTGGTGGCACCAAGGATTGCACCCAGGGCCTTGCACATTCGAGGCAAGTGCTATTATTTCTTTAGGATGGATTCCTGGAAGCAGTGTCACTAAGTGAGTGCGTGTGGACATTTTTAAGACTACGGATAAGTATTGCTAAATCACTTTCCAGGGTAGTTTTGCCAGTGGGATACAAGAATACCGTTCTTGTTGCTGAGAGAGTGGCTTTAAGAATTATCTTTTTTATTGTTCTTCCAGAAATCTGAGTGGATGACAACAACCTGCAATCATGCACTTTATGCTATTTGTGACGTATTTACCCAGTTCTATGAAGCTTTGAATGAAGTGCTTCTTTCTGATGTATTTGCACAATTGCAGTGGTGTGTTAAACAAGGTATTCTTTAAGTCTTTAGGTATCATTTTACATAGTCCTCATGAGAGGTTACTTTTTTCAGTACATAAAAGCATGGGTGTAATGCCAAGGAATCCAGTGAACAATATAATTTGGTGAAAATGTATGTTTTTAAATTTAATTAGAACATAAAACAGTCCTCTCAAGCAGTTTGTAAAGCACTTAAAATGTGATGTAGTTATTGCATTTTTAAAAATGTACCTTTAGCTAGGGGTGGGGGTCATGCATACCTGTAATCCCAATGGCTTGGGAGATTGGGGCAAGTGGACCATGAGTTCAAAGCCAGCCTCAGCAACTTTTCGAGACCCTAAGCAACTCAGCGAGACCCTATCTCAAAAATAAAAAAATAAGGGGCTGGGGTTGTAGCTTAGTGGTTGAGCACTTGCCTTGCATGCGTGAGGCACTGAATTCGATCCTCAGCACCACATAAAATAATTAAATAAAATAGATATTTTTAAAAATAAAAAAATAAGGGCTGGAGATATAGCTCAGTTGGTAGAGTATTTGCCTTGCATGCTCAAGGCCCTGGGTTCAATCCCCAGCACCACAAAAATAAATAAATAAAAATAAAAAATAAAAAGGTCTGGGGATGTGTTTAATGGTTAAACATCCCTAGGTTCAAACCCTGGTACCAAAAAAAAAAAAAAAAAAAAAGCAAATTTACATATTAGTAAATTTAAAATTTAAATTTACGTATTTTGTCTCTCCACTTTTTATGTTTGAAATTTTCTGTATTAAAATAACTTTTTAAAATGCACATTTGTTGCATCTACACATTCTGGAAAGAAGTGCTTTGAAACAGATTGTTATTGAAGGAAAATGAAATATCTTGTATAATATGATGATTATGTTTTGATTTTCTATTTGTAATTTTACTAATTTGCTTGAGGACTGGTGAAGAAATATACATTAAAGAAGCTTTTTAACTTTGGAGTCAAGATCAACAGCCTGCATCAGTAAACTTTTTTTTTTTTTTTTTTTTGGTCTGAGTAGTTGTGTGTTTTAATGTGTATCATAAAAAGAAGACCTGAATTCTATAGATAATTTTGGTATAGGGCAAGGCTAAATTTAGAAGGCTTTCAAAAAGTGACTCAAATTTTAAATACGTGACAAAAAACAGTGGAGTGTGTGTGTGTTTGTGTGTGTGTGTGTGTGTGTGTGTGTGTTAGGGCCTTGCCAAGTTGCTGAGGCTGGCCTTGAATTTGCAGTCTTCCTCCCTCAGCCCACCTAGGCATGTGCCACTGTGCCCAGTTTAATGGATACTATTTAGATGACAAAAATTGGAGATGTTGTGTGTAAGTGACTGAGTTTTCAGAAACACTGGTCGACTGTGTTCCATCTTATGGTGAAGGGTGTGTTACTGGGGATTGAACCCAAAGGTACTTTACCATTGAATAACTCCCCCAGCCCATTTTTATTTTGATACAGGATCTCACTAAGTTGCTGAGGCTAGCCTCAAACTTGTTATTTTCCTGCCTCAGACCCCTGAGTCTCTGGGATGCAGGTGTGTGCTACGCACCTGGCTGTTCCATTTTCTTTTACTATTTTCCATATGTGAGTCAGTTAAAGTGACAAGATTGCTTTCTTCTATTCCTAGCAATAAAACTATGATAAGTCAAGCTGGGCACAATGGTCACTCCTTGGGAGTCTCAGGCAGGAGAATTGTGAGTTTGAAGCCAACCCTGACATCCTAGTAAGATCCTGTCTCAACATAAAATTCAAAAAGGGATGGGGATATAGCTCAAAGATAGAGAACTTGGTTAGCATACATGAGACCCTGGGTTCAAACCCCAGTATCACACAAACAAAAAAAAAAAACTATGATAAATCATTTTACCTCCCCCCGCCCACCAGTTCCTCAGTATTGGGGATTCAAACCAGGGCGCTCTACCACTGGGCTACATACATTCCCAGCCCATTTTTATTTTGAGACAGGGTGTTGCTAAGTTACTTAGGGCTTCAGCCTCCCAAGTTACTGGGTTTATAGGTGTGTACCATCATGCCCGGCTTAAATCATTTTATATCTTCGTAGCATAATTAAGCTATAAAACTTTTAATGCTCTCTATAGCATTGTTTCATTAATTAAAATCCTACAAACCCTCCAGCTGCAGTCTCTTACTTCACTATAAAAAGCATCTGGGACCTGGTTGGCATCCAAATAGCAGTTCAAGTGTAATGACAGATAATGTTTATTTTGTAGATAATGAACAGTTGGCTCGATCAGGTACGAATTGCTTAGAAAACTTAGTAATTTCCAATGGGGAAAAATTCAGTCCTGACGTCTGGGATGAAACATGCACCTGTATGTTGGATATTTTCAAAACCACCATCCCACATGTGTAAGTGTTGATGCAGTTGCTACACTTTATTTCACACACTCAGTTGGTGTCGTAAAGCTCCTCGTTTCCTTTGAGGTTGACCATTTTCCATCTCTTCCATTCCCTTCAGTTTGCTGACATGGAAACCTGCAGGAATGGAGGAAGACACATCAGAAAAACATTTGGTAGGATTTTGTTGTTGTTGGTATCTTTTCCTTCTTCTTATTTCTTAAAAAAATAGGAAAGTAGTGCTCGCCCTGGCAACACAGATACTGAAAGTTGGAATGATACAGTGAAGATTAGCATGGCCCCATGCAAGGATCATATTCAAATTCATAAAGTGTTCCATATTTCAAAAATGAAGAAGAGGAAAGTATTTTAAAAAATAAGTCTTCTAACCCAATAAAAAGTACAGGTTAGGGCTGAGGTTGCGCTTACTGGTAGAGCACTTGCCTAGTATGTAGAAGGCCCAACACTGAAAAAAGCACAACTTACATTTCTCGTTTTATCTTTGGGTGTCTGTGCACTATGCACACCTAATAGACCCACACACAATTGCAAGGGATCACTAGGCACACAACATTAATAACATTGGGAGCATTTTTCTATGTTCTTCGAGAATAGTCTTTTCAATGGCTGCATGTTGTCATAATTCCTTGATTTTCCCTAAAAAGATGGACTCTGGGTAACTTCTTATGTTTCACTGTTACGAATAGCACCTTGGCGCTGGATTGTGGCTCAGCGGTAGAGTGCTCACCTAGCACGTGTGAGGCCCTGGGTTCGATCCTCAGCACCTTGTAAAAAATAAAATAAAATAAAGGTATTGTGTCCATCTACAACTGCAAAATAAATATTTAAATAAATAAATAAATGAATAAATAGCTTCTTGGTGTGACTAGCCTTGCTTATTGCCCTTCTAAATTAATAGTGCTTTTCTTGCCACCAAAGAAAATAGTAGTTCTTGCTTTTTATGTGAGACTACAAAGACAGGATATTTTTCTTTACTGGGCAGTTGTGGGGGGTAAAAATTGAATTAACGGGGCTGGGGTTGTGACACAGTGGTAGAGCGCTTGCCTTGATTGTGTGAGGCACTGGATTCGATTCTCAGCACTGCATATAAATAAAGAATAAAGGTCCATCAACAACTAAAATAGATAATTAATTTTTTTTAAAAAAATTGACTTATTAACTTTTATTCCCAGATAACTGATAAAATTCCCATAGATTTTAAAAGGCATTTAGGATGCAATGACTTAAAAGTGAAGCATACTATTTTAACATTTTCTGTTTTTTAAATTCTTTTCTGCTGTCAAAACACAACACAGAACAAAACCTAGCTAGTGTTCACTAAGTTTTGAATTTGAGCATATTGGAAATTTGTCCCACTTGTTACGTCACAGTGTGTAGCGAAGTGTCCTGAATTAGAACAGGAAAACGTGAAACTTCAGTGGCAGGGGGCACAGTTGAGTCTCCACTTCCGGCAGCCTTGAGGAGTCTGGGTGAAACATGCAGCATAATTCATTTGTCCAGAAGGCACTGAAATTCAGGCCAGGCCTCCAGTGTCAGAAACTCACATCTGCCCAGGTAGGAAGAGAAGTGAACCCGGTGCTTTTCTCTGGTTTACCTGTAGGACGTGGACCTGGACCGCCAGTCTTTAAGCAGCATAGATAAAAATGCCTCAGAGCGAGGCCAGAGCCAGCTCTCCAACCCGACTGACGACAGCTGGAAGGGCAGACCATACGCAAGTAAGGCCCTTCCCATGTTGGTTTGTTTTCATTTGTTCTTTATTTGAAGCAGGTAACACATTTGTGTGATTCAGAAATTTAAACAGGGTAAACCTCTTTTCCCGTTAGGCCTTCACCTTGGAAAACCATTTAAAAGGAACCATGTTGGGATGGCAGTACTGTCACTTAGGAACTGCTTCATAGCAGTCCCCTCCGGGGTCCAATGGTGGATGACCTGTGCCCTTCCTCGTGTTGGCAGTGCTGCCAGTTTCTCATGTGCCTTCTGCGGTCATTTTATTCACATGCCAAAAAGTATATACACATATACATTGGCCCATGCCCATAGGTGCCCATCTGAATTCTCCTCTCCTGCTTATGCAAATCATGGAATACATGAATTATTCTGTTTTTGCTTTAATATACTTTAGAGCTCGTTCAAAAACAGTACTTAAAGAGTTTTTACTGTTGTTATTCTGGTATGTAGGTGTGTCTATTAAATTAGATCCCTAATAGTGGACATTTATATTATTATTGTTTCATTTATAGTTTTTTCTGTTACAAATAATACTGCTTTGCTTATTAGTTTATATAGTAAATTCTTAGAATTGTAGGGTTAGTGGATAAGCATGTTTGTCATTTTGATAGGTATTTCTAGATTGCCATTCATTAAGGCTATACCTGCCTACGTTATCTTTGTGAATACCTGGATTTACAATTTTTTAATTATGATTGAAATAAGAGTGGGTTTTTTAATATGTTTTTGAACCACTTCTAGCCAGGCATGTTGGCTCATGCCTGTAGTTTCAGCAGCTGAGGAGGCTGTGGCAAGTTCAAGGCCAGCCTGGGCAACTGTGTGAGCCTAGTGATAGAGCACCCCTTGGTTTAGTCTCCAATACCACTTAAAAAAAAAAAAAAGACATTTCTTTTTCTGTTCATCTTTGCTCATTTTGTAGTGGAGTGGTTGTTAATCCTTAGTGGTTTGGAGGAACTCCTTTTTCTGCATACACATTTTGAAATTACTTTAGGCAATTTGTCTCTTAATGTTACAGCTTATGATGTATTTTACTGTATCTTATTTTTAAAAATAGTATCAACAGCTCTGAAGACAGTGACAGTGTGCCGGGCACTGTGCCCTGTTTCCTATGTGTGTCTCATTTAATCCTTACACTAGCCTTGGAAGAGTGAACCAGGATTTAGATAATGTGACTTGCCAACGTGAAGTACTCGGACACCCTTTGGCATTGTGAGGAAGCAGAACTTTTAAAGCATTCTGCTGGTCTTTTCGAGGCTGCATGCCCCATTTTTTGTCTTCATAGTGGTCCTTCCCCATCCTTATCACACCAGGCTATAGGTGATGACATTGAAGTTAATTTCTGAAGCAGCACACAATACAAAAGCAGCATGTGGTCACTGTTCTCTTCTAAGGTTTTCCTTTAGAGTAAAGTAGTCACCTTTGAAAACCATTTAAAAGGCACCGTGTTGGGATGGCAGTACTGTCACTTAGGAACTGCTTCATAGCAGTCCCCTCCGAGGTCCAATGGTGGATGGCCTATCTCATGGTCAGCTCCAGATGAAGTGGTGAGTTTTTGGGTGGAGCCAGGTAGGCCTGTCTTTCACAGGACAGCCATTGTCAGTGCAGCAAGATGTCTGCACGTGTTGGGGGGCGGGGCTGAGACTCAAGCCCCACCTCCTGTGCAGGGAATGGGCATTTTGTTCTCACTCCCATCTCGGGCTCCCTTCTGGGTGTGAGCTCAGGTAGGTGAAATTTTGCACTGTTCATATTTTCTTCCTTTTTAACATCTGTAGTTTCACCATATATATATGTGTGTGTGTGTGTGTGTGTGTGTATACATATATATATATATATATATATATATATATATATATATATAAAGTTAAAACATTTTTCCCTTAAGCCAGGCACAGTGGCACTCACCTGTAATCCCAGCAACTTGGGAGGCTAAGGCAGGAGGATCACAGGTTCAAAGCCAGCCTCACAATTTAATGAGATCCTCAGCAACTTCGTGAGACCCCATTTCAAAAGAAAAAAGGATTGAGGATGTAGCTCAGAGGTAAAGCACCCCTGAGTTCAATAGCCAATACAAAAAAAAAACCCACTTTTTTTGTTGTTATTTTCCTTTACACTATTAGAGAATGAACTAGGGCCTTGTACATGCTAGGCAAGCACTGTACCACTGAGCTACATCCCCAGCCTCTCAGAAGTTAAAACATTCTGCAAGGAGAATTGTTATGTTTAAGTAATTTCATAATCACTGTCAAAAACTTGAAAACAGCTTAGCCATCTTGTTTTCTTTCACGTAAACTTTTAACTTTTCCCATATTCTGATTCTATAACAATAAGTGAGAAGGAACCCTTGCTTTTACTGTAGTCAAGTCAACCAACACTTGAGAAGATCTCTACATAGGATACCCTTGATCCCCAGGCAATCGAGAACGCAAAGATGGGTGGTCAGAGTCTAGTCAGTAGGCAGAAACTGCACTGCTGATTTGAACAGGGGAGATTCAGAATGGAGAATTATTGACTAGTCAAGGTTGCTAACCACTCCAGGTGGTGAAAGTTGTGAAGTATACAGAAGTAGAAAGTGCAGCCACGCACACCGTAATCCCAGCAGCTCAGGGGGATCATGAGATCAAAGCCAGCCTCAGCAGCGGCAAGGCCCTAAGCAACTCAGTGAGACCCTGTCTCTAAATAAAAACAAAATAGGGCTGGGGGTGTGGCTCAGTGGTCAAGGGCCCCTGAGTTCAAACCCTGGTAACCACCTCCCCCCACCAAAAAAATAAATAGAAAGTGCAGAAAAAGCTGCTCCTGCTTCTAGTTGGACAGAAAGTGATCCAGAAACTAAAAACTCAGAAGAGCTGTCCCCATACCTGTGCAGAGCTAAGGTTTTGTCCTCAAAAGAGGCTAGTCACTGCAGGGACCTGAAACCCATGTGATCAGGGCACAATCCAAAGCTGCTCATAGGGGTGGCCCCGGGGTGATAGAAACTTGCTGGAGGACACACAGCCTGCAGAGCTAATTGCCTCCTCTTCTTCAGGTCTTTGCTCAGGGACCACGTCTTAGAGGGAGATTTGAAGTTATTGAAACTTCTGCTTATTTAAACTTGCAGCCTGGCCCTGCTGCTTCCTACCGCCTCTCCCTCACAGTATCATTTGATGCTCTTTTTCACCTTAAATCTTACCTGTCAGTCAGTGCTGTGGGAGCTGGGGGTTTGTCCACTTCATTCATTGCTGGCCACCGCCTCAAGAATTGTGCCAGGCACATGGTGGGACTGCCGCGCTGACTGCTCGTGTGGTTTGGGCTGGGTCTTTATTACTCTTCACCATCTGATGTAGATCAGAAGCTGTTTGCCAGTCTCCTCATCAAGTGTGTGGTCCAGCTGGAACTGATTCAGACCATTGACAACATTGTGTTCTACCCCGCCACCAGCAAGAAGGAGGACGCCGAGCACATGGTCGCTGCCCAGGTAACACCGCGGCCCTGGGCACACTGTCCCTGGGGTTGCTCAGGGGCAGTGGCGTGCTGGAGCAGCCTGGCTGGCTATCCATCAGCCCTCCCACCCCCATACCCCTCATCTCTTTCCAGGCCTACATTCAAAAATGTCCTATCGGTCGCTTGAAATTGGCCATAATGGAACTTATTGACACCACAGATACCAGCAAACACTTCTTTTTTTATGCCCCTAAAGCCTGTTTACCAGCATATCTCTGCCTAGTTGCCACCCCTACTTAGGTGCTTACAGGAAAGTGTTACTTGTCATTATTCTGTACCTTTGGTATACAGTTTCACCATAAATAATTGAGAGGGAAGATTTGTACATAAAGATCCCAGTTTTTCCTTCAGAAAGTGTGTTTCTGTTTTGTATATGCAGCTTTCTCTATAGAAGGGACTCTTGAAACAGGAGGAGAGTCCAGAAGTTGGACAGTAACCTCATGCCATGGGACATTATACCTTAACGTCCTCAGGGGCAGTAGACCCTGTGACTGGGGAGGTGGGCAGGGTGGAGATGGTGGGCCACACAAGTTCCTAGACCAGGCAGAGCAGCAGCCACCTCCCGGTCTGCCCTGTTGCCACAGAGGAGGGGGCAGCTGCTGTACCACAGGCCCTCCACACCCAGGTCGGCCCTTTTTTAGGTGTATAATCCCATGTTTTTTGCATATTTACAAGTTGTACAGACATTGCCACTGTCTGATTTGAGGATATTTTGATCGCTGTAAGAAGAGATGCTGTGCACACCTGCAGTCCTGGCCAGTCCCTCTCCTTCCAGCCCCTGCTTGGCTGCTTTCTGTCTCGATAGATTTGCCTCTTCTGGACTTTCAGAACCATACAATCTGTGTCTGGCTTCTTACTTGGCAGAATGTTTCTGGGTTCATTCACGTTACACAGTCTCCATGTATCAGCACCTCATTCTTTTATGTCTGGCTGGGCACCAACCTTCCGTGTCTGTGCCACCTTTTGCTCATCGACTCATCAGTTAATAGACCTCTGGGTGGATTCCACTGTGGTTGTTGCAAATGGTACCATCACGAGCACTGTGCACAAGTTCTCGAAGGACACGTGTGTCTTAGGTATATCCTGAGTGCAGGTGTCTGGCCATGTTCTTTGCCTTTTTGAGAAATTGCCAGTTTGCTGTGCCAGCAACCACACCGTTTACATCACCACCAGCAGTGTGTGAGGGTCTGTTTTTCCACATCCCCTCGGTGGTGGTTGTCGCCCTTTTAAAGTTATGACCAGGGGCTGGGGGTGTGGCTCAAGCGGTAGCACGCTCACCTGGCATGCGTGCGGCCCGGGTTCAATCCTCAGCACCACATACAAACAAAGATGTTGTGTCCGCCGAAAACGAAAAAATAAATATTAAAAATTCTCTCTCTCTCTCTCTCTCTCTCTCTCAAAAAAAAAAAAAAAAAAAAAAAAAAAGTTATGACCAGAGCCGTCCTGGTGCATGTGGAATGGTGTCTCATTGTGGATGATTGGCATTGCCCTAATGACTAATGATGTCGGGCAACTTATGTGGTCATCTCTGTATCTTTGAAAATGTCTACTCAAATCCTTTGCTCATTTTTAAACTTACCTCCTGTTGATTTTAAGTTTTTATATATGCTAACATAATAGTCCCTTGTCAGGTGTGTGATTTGCAACTATTTTCTCCCATTTCATGTGTTGTCTTTTCAATTTCTGGTGTCCTTTGAAGCACAAAAGTCTTTCACCTTATCTATTTTTCTTTAGTCCCTTGTGCTTTGGTGTCAGTTCTAAGAAAGCATTGCCTAATCAGAGTCACACTTGAGGCTGTGTTCTAAGACTTTTACAACTTTGGCTCTTTTAGATCTCTGATGCATTTAGCTTATTCTTGCTAATCACGGCAGGGATCCAGCTTTCTTCATCTGTGATGTTCAGTTGTCTCAACACCATTTATTGAAATGTCTGTTCTTTCCCCAGTGAATTTTCTTGGCACTTGGGTTAGAAACCACTTGATCTATAAACTGTAAGGTTTTGCTCCTGGCCTCTCCATCTGTTCTGTGGGTGTACCTCTGTCTGTATGCCAGTACCATACTGTCCTGATTGCTGTTGCTTCCAAGTGAGTTTGCAGGTTGGGGAATGTGAGCTCTCATGTAGTGGTGGTCTTTTTCAAGATTGTTTTGGCTGTGCTGGGTCACTTGCACTTTCACTTGAATTTTAGAATCAGCTGGTCAGTGTCTGCAATGGAATCATCTGGGATCTTGATAAGGATTACATTGAACCTAACAGATCAGTTTGGGAAGTATTACACAGTCCATTTTTGTGACTCCTGGCTTATAAGGAAGATGGGTTTGTTTCTAGAAATATCAAGAAATTATTAAAAAAAACCACCCTAATTATGTCTCAGATTTTAGGCAACATGTTCAATAAAATTTTTGAGCATTTCATCCATGTTTTGTAGTTTTTTTCTTTCACAGTTGAAAAATACAGTCATCGAGCTTACTGGTTATATATCATCTGACTGAAGGTCAGGATGTCCCTTGGATTTGCTTACCAGTTTCTATCTTTTGGTTACTGTGCTTTGAAACGCAAGCCTTTTTGTATATTTATTACACTTTTATTTTCTTATTTTTCACTTTCTTCATGCAATGAAAAAATACAACACTGTAGTGAAATATCTAGAGACACAACACCGCTGGTCATTCAATAAAGGCAGTACTGACAAAACCAAAAAATTGTCCAGCCAGTCACCCATCACTCAGTAGCACAGGACATGCCTTCGCCTACCTGTGAGCAAGCTTCAGATGGAAATGGTTGGGGCATTGAGGACTAGAGGGCATCTTGCAAGAAGATCACCTTTGGACAGTCCCCACTGCCTTTGTCCACTCTCACTATGTCCAGAACCACTGCATTGACTTCACTGAGTTCTTCTGTCATCTCTCTTCAGCAAGACACACTGGATGCAGATATCCACATCGCCACGGAGGATCAGGGCATGTACAAGTACATGTCTTCCCAGCACCTCTTCAAGCTCTTGGACTGCTTGCAGGAGTCCCATTCATTCTCAAAGGCCTTCAACTCCAACTATGAGCAGCGGACTGTCTTGTGGCGAGCAGGTGAGGCCACGCTGGTTACCAAATTAAAACATTAAAACCTTCCAGATATTTCTGGTATTTTAAATGTAGCTCAAATAATTTAGATATTTTTATGTTAGATATTGGGTAGATTTCATCCCAGTACCAAAACACTGCCTGGCACATGATAGATTCTCAGGAAGTATTTGATGGAAAAACAAAATGAAAGTTGGAGAATTTAATTGCTCTTGGTGGTCATAAATTTTACATTAAAAGTTGATTATGACATGGGCTGGGGCTGTAGCTCAGTGGCAGAGCACTTGCCTAGCATGCATTAGGTACTGGGTTTGATCCTCAGCACCACATAAAAATAAACAAATAAAATAAAGGCATTCTGTCCATCTACAACAAAAAAAATTTTTAAATAGTTATGATATGAAAAGTGTGGTGTCTTAAGAAACAGTATTCATACAGTTTTCTGAGGCTTTAGAGTTTCTCTCTAAATCTTGCCTCCAAAAATAAACGCATAAATCCCAGGGTAAAGTATATATATATAATTTGTTGATAGACCTTTATTTTATTTATATATTTATATGTGGTGCTGAGAATCGAACTCAGTACCTCACACATGCCAGGCAAGTGCACTACCACCAAGCCCCAGCCCCAGCCCCTAAATATATATATTAAACCCATTGCCCCCCCCCCCACCCCGTGGTGAGATTCTCATTTTTTTGAATAGTCTCATTATTTGCACAAAAGTGACACTTTTTTTGGTAATATTACCATTACTTAAAATTTCCCCAAATGGCTATTTTAATCCACAATTAAGGAGTGTCATTCTAAAATATCCAGGTGTTTTATGTCTTAGTCTGTAATGAGGTTTTGCTTTTAAGACTGGTGTGCACGTGTCTCTTTGGCAGATTGGTATTACTTTGTTTAGAAAACTGTTTTTGCGGGCTGGGGATGTGGCTCAAGCGGTAGCGCGCTCGCCTGGCATGCGTGCGGCCAGGGTTCGATCTTCAGCACCACATACAAAACGAAGATGTTGTATCTGCCGATAACTAAAAAATAAATATTAAAAAAAATATTAAAAAAAAAAAAAAGAAAACTGTTTTTGGGGTTTTTTTAAACATTTTTGTCTTTTAGTTGTGGGTAGACACAATACCTTTATTTTATTTTTATGTGGTGCTGAGGATCGAGCCCAGGGCCTCACACATGCTATTCGAGCGCTCTTTCTCTGAGCCCCAGCCCCAGCCCTAGAAAACTCTTCTTATATGTGCTTTAGTGGGGCGGGGGCAGGGGCGTGGATCTTGCAACTTAGAAAAATGCTAGTTCTTCCAAGCTGTTACACTTGAAGAAGTAGCCAATGGTTTTACCATCAAACAAGCAAGGCAGGGTATTCCTACAGAGGACGACTTCTGGAGAGTCGTGACTGCTTTCATCCAAGATCACACCTGAGCTACACTGAGGCCGTGGGATGCTTCAGTATTTCCTAAAGGGAATAGCTGACCGGCGCTCACAGGATTCTCAGCATTGCCTTTTGTTTGCGCTGCTTATATGACTGTCTGATCTCTAGGTTTTAAGGGCAAGTCAAAACCTAACCTTCTCAAACAAGAAACCAGCAGCCTGGCCTGTTGTCTGAGGATCCTGTTTCGGATGTATGTCGATGAGAACCGCAGGGATTCCTGGGGTGAAATACAGCAGCGACTTTTAACGTAAGAAGATTGGTTTCCCATTGCATTTGTATCTGTCATGTACAGAACACATGACACAGCACTGTGAATTGAAGAGCAGGGGAAAGATACCTATAGGCTGGTGTTCCCACACTCTGTCCTTCTGTTGGTGTCCTGAAGAGAGGTCAGGGCCTCCCCTGTTTCACTCACAGACCTCCCTCAGGCACAGAATCATGAGCAACAAGAAGCTCTGCAGGCAGGAATGAGTTCCCGACTCTGGCTGGAGCCCTTTAGCCTTGGCCAGGTCAGTGCCCTCTTGGGACTAGGTCCTCTTTAGAGTTGTTGTCAGCCCACATCCCATCATTCCTCCTTTCCAAGAAAAATGAATCACATGGATACCAGGAGATGCCTAGTCGTTCAATGTAGATATGCACCTGTGGGGAGACAGTGGCACCCCAGAGAAAAAAGCCCAGACAGAAAAGTACAGTTTTGTAACCCACTTCCTGTCCATCAGCAAAATGATGATGATGTCTGCGCCTCTTTGAACCCAAGGCCTTGTGCATGCAAAGCATACTCCACTGCCGGACACCCCCAGGCTCACAGCCTCACTTTGCCTCTTTAAGATTTAAAAATGATGACGTGAAGCACTGGAACCACAGGGTCGGTGATGCCCACAGTCCCATGCACAGCTGGTGGGGGTGCACAGTGACATGATCTTTCTGAAAAGCAGTGGGATTATATACCAAGAGCCCTAAAATGTTTACTCTCCTTGATTCAGTAGTTCTATTATTATAGAATCTCTTTATTTTAGAAATATGAACCAGGATTCCCACAGAGAATACTTACTGTAGGTGTAATTTAGGAAAAAAATTTAAACAGTGGAATGAATAACTAAATTACAGTATAACCTCTGATGGGATACTTACAGCCAGTAAAAGTGAAATTTCTCAGGACTAGGGAAGAAGCTCAGTGGTAGAGCACTTGCCCAGCATGCATGAGGCCCTAGGTTCGATCCCTAGCACCAGACCCAAGGGAAAAAACAAACAAACAGAAGTATGCCAAAATATTGTCATATATCCCTTAGAATGACAGAACTTTTTTTCTGTTTTATAATTGTTTGCTCCTGTCTAACTTTATGCATTTCCCAACTGTCTTACAATGAGAGTACCAACTAATAAGCTATTGCTGAAAAAAGAATTAATTAAAGAAAACACTATTGGTTCATTTCTTAAATCAAATCCAAAAGAGAATTACCTATATAGGCTCATAAAAGTTTCCCTAAAGGAGATAAAGGGTCTTAATTTTCATAAAAAAAAAGAGAGAGAGAGGGTCTGTTCTCGTGGACACCAAACACTGGTCAAACTAGCTAATAAAGTGGATTCAAGCCATGACGGGGTTTTCTACCTCTAACATGCTAAAAAAAAAAAAAACTATATGTGCTTTGAGAGGAAAGACAATCATGTAATAAACTAGGAATAATCAGTTCTTGTACTTATTGCGCTACAAGCATTGCCGGATCCCAGCCCTTGCCGGGTGCCAGCCAGAGCTGAGCTGTTTCTTGACAGTTATCTGTTCATCCCTGCAGCAACCCCTTGGGTTTGGTACAGTCACTTTCTCCCAGTTTGCAGCTGAAGAAACTAGGACTCAGTGATTTGCCCCTGAGGGCACAGCCAGAGTGGGTGCTCAGGGAAAACTCATTGCAGGCACTGGGGGGTCCTCCCAGCCGAGAGATGCTAACCAGGTGTGCGCCTCTCCTTTCTCACTCCAGTGTGTGCAGCGAAGCGCTGGCCTATTTCATCACGGTGAATTCTGAAAGCCATCGGGAGGCCTGGACAAGCCTCCTGTTGTTACTTCTGACCAAGACCCTCAAAATAAATGATGAAAAGGTAAAATAAACAAGTGAACTTGATAGCTCCTCTAGGATGGGAAGTTTGGGAGGCTTTGGGGCTTTTTTTGTTTTGTGTGGTACTGGGGATTGAACCTAGGGCCACTTTACTACTAAGCCTCATCCACAGCCCTTTTTATTTTGAGACAGGGTCCCACTGAGTTGCTGCTGCGGGCCTCAAACTTGCCATCCTCCTGCCTCAGCCTCCCAAGCGTCTGGGGTTATGGGTGTGCACCACTGTACCTGGCTGGGTGGCTTTTCATTCCGAATTGAAGTTGCTGTTTTCTGAATTCCCCCAGGAATGGCTACATAACCAACACCATTCTAGATGCACTGAGGGGAAATTAACTCATTACAAACCATTGATGCCTTCAGACAGAAGGGCTTTTTCTCTGGAAGAACCCCAGTTTAGAAAGGCTAAGGTTCAAGTCACACGTATGGCTGTTGGGAACAGCACAGTGATTCTCAGTGCAGGAAGAGAGGGTTCAGATTGTGAGATCTTGGTTTAAACCTAGGAACCTGCTTTACAAAATGACAGGGCTGTTGACTTTTGGTAGCAAAACTATCCTAATATAATTAAAAGAAGTTAATTATAAGTGAGACATGGTGGTGCAACCTGTAATCCCAGCAATTTGGGAGGTTGAGATAGGAGGATCACAGGGGTTTGAGACCAGTCGGGGCAATTTAGTGAGGCTCTGTCTCAAATTAAAATAAAAAGCCAGGCATAGTGGTGCAGCCTGTAATCTCAGTGGCTCAGGAGACTGAGGCAGGAGGATTATGGCTTCAAAGCCAGCCTCAGCAACTTACTGAGGCCCTAAACAACTCAGTGAGACCTGTCTCAAAATAAAATACGAGAAAGGGCTGGGGATGTGAGTAGTTGAGTGCCCCTGGGTTCAATTCCTGGTACCAAAAAAGGATACCCAATAGTTAAAATTTAAAAATGCACTCAGTGGTAGAGCAGAGTATCCCTGGATTCAATCCCCAGTACCACAAACTAATAATAATAGTGATTGTTATATTAGTGTTATTAGAGTACTTTTACATCTTTGGTGCAAAAAAAGAAAAAGGCCCTATGTCTAATTTTCTCTCTTCTCTCCCACCTCAAGTTCAAAGCACATGCTTCAATGTACTATCCCTACTTGTGTGAGATTATGCAGTTTGACCTGATCCCTGAGCTCCGAGCAGTTCTGCGAAAGTTCTTCCTACGGATAGGTGTCGTGTATAAAATATGGATCCCGGAAGAGCCATCGCAGGTAGCACCGACACTGTCACCAGTGTGGTAGCCCTGACCCCTGCAGGCCACTGCTGCAGCTCTGCAGAACATCCGTCAAGCCACCTCTGACTGGCACAGCTTGTGAAGAGTCACACTGAAACAAGGAGCTGCCGCCTTGGGTCTCAGATGGCCTGGAGAAGGATGGCCTCTCTGCTGGCCCTATCAAAGTCCCCAACTAAGGCTTGTGGCATTTCATTAAGTTGTTGTATACCCAGGTAGCACAGTTGGTGGGGATTCTGTTTCGTGGGTCATTCCATTTTACTGATCAAACTGTCAAATCTGTCACTGCAAATGCCATTATTTCCTAGTCAAGTCCCATGACTGGCTGTCAATGTTTTGTCAGAGGAAGTCACTCTCCTTGAAAATACTGAACATAGCTGTATAGGTTCGTGACTATTAGAGAGTATGTTAATAAAATTTCTTGTAACGGCTAACGGCCACCTAAAATACGCTGGGTTCTTTGTTGTGTTTGAGTGTGTCAGATAAGTTTGAGTGCTTTTGTCAGTGCCAGTCAGCTGTCGTTTGCTTAGTCTGGGGAAAGGTAGGAGAGGAGGATTGTTTTTATGTTTTGTTTTGTGTCTGAGTGATTTTTTAAAGTATTTTACAAAGAGATATTATTGAAGATTTGATTGAAGGCAGAGTTTATTTAGAATTAAGAGCTTGCAAGGTTAAAAAAAATGTAGTGCCTCGTGGCTCTCTGTTTTAGTAACGTGGGGAGAAAAAGTCTTTAGGGAAAAAGTGAACAATTTAATGAAATGGTTGACCTTCCTTGGTGTAAGTATTTGTGGATGGGTGTTCAGTTAAAGTTTCCAGAATACATTGTCCATCTCACACACACTGAAATCTAATATATGAAGTAGTAATTGACCCAGAGTTCATTTACCTTTGAGTAAACCTTTTATTTTTACCTCAGGAGAGTGAGTGTACTGATGGTTCGTGTTGCTGCCTTGCATGGTCCTCATCAGAGGGACCTTGAGACAGAGGGACAGTAACGGTGCATGAGAAGGGTTGCTGCCATGAGCTTCCTCAGCTGACATCACGGTGGGACCAGAGCAGCTGGGGCCAGCATAGGTGAACTGGGACAGTGGCCGCAGGCGGCAGGCCTGGCACCGGCTGCTCTCCGTGAGGAGCTGCATGCCTTTGCGAGGAGAGCTTCCGGCTCCTGTGTGCGCAGCATGGCAAGGGGGTCGAGCAGCGCCGTGGCAGGGGCAGCGCGCTGCACTGTGAGACGAGAACTCCGCTCACTCTCGGCCTGGGCAGCGCGGAGTGCAGAAGGGTCTCCAGCGTGGCTGGGGACATTCAGGCTTCCACCTGCACTCTAGTCCTGAAAATCGGGGTGTGTCGATGTCAACTCTGGTGCCTTAGAAGTTAGTTGTTTGGGAATCTTATCTGTAAAATCAGATATTTTTTTTCTTTCTAGAGAAGGATTTCTGGTGCTTTTGCTTATTACTGAGAGACCCATTTCTTAAGTTTCTTGTTGTTGTTTTTAACAGCCTTGAGAAATGTCCTGACTTTGGCCGGCAGTACTCTTACCTACTTTTTTCTTTCCCAGAAAGTGTTTTGATTTCTCTACCAAAGAACAAAAGCAGGCTTAGGTTTTCACCTTATTTCTGTCCATAGGTAGGAGGAGCTGAGCAGTGGAGCAGGGAGGGCCTGTGGGAGGTTTGCCTGTGCGGGGAGGCATGAGCAGCGCGACTGACTGGTCCTGGGATCTGCTGCATCTTGATGCTGCACTTGGAAACCTGCGCCACGCGGTGTTGCTCGTCACAACCTCCGCAAGTCACTTGTCCCCACTGACGTTTGTGCTGAGGTGTAGGTGGGAATCTGTGTGTTTGCTCGTCACTGTGTCCTGCCCACAGCTCCACCCCGACAGGTGGCTTTCCTTTCCTTCTGAGGCTCTCAGGTGGCATTTTGTTTGTCAGAATTTCTCCAGGGTCCTCCTGCCTTCTCTTTAACTTTTGCCTCTCACAGGTTAGGAAATACGTCATTGTGTTTTATGACTTGCTGAAACGTTTAGGCTTGCATTTCTTTTTAATTTAAAAGATTTGGGGGCTGGGGATACAGCTCACTTGTTAGAGTGCTTGCCTTGCGTGCACAAGGCCCTGGGTTCAATCCCCAGCACCACAAGAAAAAAAATTAATTTTCAGAACGAATCCTTTAAATTGTACCAGCAATGGACCTTTTAAAGACTAGATGTAAAACCATTCAGGGTAGTTTTTCTTGTCACTGGACAATGACAAACAGAGGAAATCCCTTACCTCCAGTAACAAGCCATTCAGCCTAAGTTCCTTTCTGTGAATAAGTCTGTCCTCTCGTGGTGAATGTGGCTTGGGCCACACAAACACTAGTGAAAAGGGCGTGTGCAGTCATCAGCATCGGCCAGGATGCTATTAGTATTTAAAAAGTCACGGAGGAGAGCAAAGCATTTCCAAGGCCTTATTTCTTTCTCAGAATGCTTTATTAAGTGTTGGTTATTTGTGCTGGGTCTCTAGAGAAAAGTTTTTGTTATAATACTGCTGCTTGAGCAATTTTGTTTTTCTTCATTGTCTGTTAGGGAAATCACCAGCTTTGGCATCTTAACGACAAACGGTGGATGGTAAATTTTATTTCTAATATGCACCTTTAGTGTCAAGTATACCTTTTCCTTGTACTCTTCATGTACAACCAAAGAACATACATTATAAAAATTGTATAATATTATCTGGAAACAACATTTTCCTCTGACAGGTAACTTTTGTACAAAACGCAAAAACAAACAAACTAAAAAACCAAACCTTTTTTGTTATTCTGTGGTGATTATGGCTCTACGTTTAATAGTCTTTATGGTTATTTCAGTGATCTGCTAATAAATGCAAGTATGGCCCTCGCATCCAGACGTTTGTTGTTATGATGCAAACGGGTATTGGTTTCAATAGAAGCTGGTTCCTTCTGAATTCTGTTTTAGTACCTTTGTTAAGGTAGACACAGCTTGAACTCACACGAAACCCTGGAGTTCTGCTACCAGTAGCTTTGCAGTTTGGAAAACAAAGAAACCAAAACTGAATTATTTAAAAAGAATGAATATATCTGGAAATCCTTGCTCTCAAAAAAATGACACTCATCAAAGGTGTAGTTTTTCTCAGTATTCTAATTTTTTAAAAAAATTATCTGCATATTTACATCAAATATTTCTTTATGTGCAAAATGTATGTTTTACCTCCTTAAAATGCCTAAAAGTTAGTTAATAGCTACTTTGGTTAATCTATACACAATGATTAAGTGCATTTAATATTGGTAATTTAATGAAAAGCATTCCTTGCCCAGTGGATGTATACATTTTTGAAAGAATAAAGCAGAATTATATAATATGAAATGCTATGTAAAGTTTTCTATGTAAAAATATTATGTATAATACTGTTAAAATATCCCATGCTTTGATCAGGTGGTAAATCAATAAAGTTTTAAAAAGTAAACCTGTTTTTAATGTAGTGATTAAAAATATACACCAAACCACAGTTTTGGATTAGCTTGAGTCTGACCTCATTCGAGATACAAGCTTGTAGTTTTCAGGTGGAGGTAAAATTTGGCCTGTGTGTTTAACAAATGTAATTATTAATGGGAGAATATTAATTGTGGGTCTTAATTTTCATTAAAAAAAAAAAAAAAAGAGGTAGAAAACCCCGTCATGGCTTGAATCCACTTTATTAGTTAGTTTGACCAGTGTTTGGTGTCCACGAGAACAAACCCCCCACTGGCACGAAGGTGGATGACAGCAGCCTGGCACGGGAGCCAGCAGGGCCCTGATGAGCAATTCTGTGGTTCACACAGATAAGGACAGTAAAATCAAGGCTCAGATTGTCTGCCTTAGAATTCAGAACTCATTCTTTCCAAAATATTCCAAATATATATATATGTAAAAATATATATGTAAATCATTATTGTATTGAAAATATTCCACTGTTGCCAGGTGTGATGGCCCACGAATGTAATCCCAGTGGCTCAGGAGGCTGAGGCAAGGGGATCGCAAGTTCAAAGTCAGACTCAGCAATTTAGCAAGGCCCAAAGCAGTATAGTGAGAATCAGTCTCTAAATAAAAAATAAAAAACAGATGGGGGTGTGGATCGGTGGTTGAGTGCCCCTGGGTTCAATCCCTAGTACCAAAAAAAGAAAAAAAAAAAATGCACTGTTGCAACTGATTGTCATCTTTATTAATTCCTTGAAGTAAAACTGCTCATCTCTGCTGGACTGTTCTCCAGAACAAAAGTCCTCCCTCCTGGGAGGGTCAGCAGAGAGTCCCTGTCTTCAGAGCAGGCATTGCCAGGGTTTTGTCTAGAGCAGTGTTCTTCAACCTGCTGCCAACAACAGTGGTTTTTAATCTAGTGGGTAGAGGCCACAGATGCTACTAAACAACCCCCACGCAAGGAATTTCTAGAGCCCAAATGTCAGGGTGCAGAGGCTGAGAAACCCCGAACTAAACAGACTAAACCCTTACAGAAGGCTGGGTTCAGCTTGGCAGCAGAGGTGGGCCCAGAGTCAGTCTGTGGCAGGTACTTCCTGCTTTCTTTGACTTACCTATTTAAAAAAAAAAAAAAAAAAAAAAAAGATCAGCTTAGCCATCTTACTAAGGAGACTATCCCAGGATTTCTGGCTAAGAAAGGGCCAGCTCCGCCTTGTTTAGGAAACTGCCAATTTAGCATTTTGAAAGGTGATTTCAGTATTAGACGGCATTTGTACCCTGGCAACAAACTAGAATATGTTTCAGACAAAATTTTATTTCTTCAGAAGACCAGGATGGTTCATTGAATTTGACAAACGTGTAGTATGCCTGCTTTTGAATTTCAGAAGTTTGCGGAGAGCTGAGGTGTAGCTCCGTGATGGGACACATGCTCACAGCATGCACAGGGATGGGGTTCATCCTCATCAAGCCCCCACACACACGAAAAATAAAGAGGGTAGGAGGGAAAGGAAAAGGACGAAAGAAAAGAAGGGGAATCTAAATTGTTCCTGGAATGTCCACAGCAAGAGGAGGAGGAGAAGGAATGTGAAGGATTCTGCCAAAAGTGATTTTAGTATTGTAAAAAGTGCCTGTCTCCTGACGCGAGCTGCCGTTATCTAGTGCTCAACTGAAGATTTTGCCCTTGAAGATATTTTTTATATGAGTCAATTTCCATCTCCTAGAAACTGCCAGTCCTTGCTTAAAGCTTTTGCAATCTTCCCTTCATAAACCTAATTCAAGTTTGCTTAAAGAATTTATCTTGATTAAGAAATACACATGAAGCCAGGCGTGGTGGCACATGCCTGTAATCCTAGCGGCTCGGGACAAATGGGATGTGGCAATGTCCTGGGACATTTTTGGTTGTCGCAACTGAGATGGAAATGACTACTGGTATCTAGTGAGTAGAGGCCACAGGTGCTACGCAAGTCCAAAGCCAGCTTCAGCAATGGCAACTCAGTGAGACCCTGTCTCTAAATAAAATACACAATAGGGCTGGGGATGTGGCTCAGTGGTCGAGTGCCCCTGAGTTCAATCCCCGGTGCAAAAAAAAGACACACGAGGGGATGGGGATGGGGCTCAGTGGTAGAGCACAAGAGGCACTGGGTTGAATCCTTAGCACCACATAAAAATTAAATAAATAAATAATGGCATGCTGTCCATCTATAACAATTTTTTTTTTTTTAAATACACATGAGTAATCCCAGTGGCTTAGGAGGCTGAGGCAGGGAGAATCACAAGTTCAAAGGCAGCCTCAGCAACTTAGCAAGACCCTGTCTCAAAATAAAAAGGGCTGGGGATGTAGCTCAGTGATAGAGTGCCCTTGGGTTCAATCCTTGGTACCAAAAAAAAAAAAAAAAGAGAGAGAGAGAAAGAAAATACCCAGGAGGTTAGATTTATAGCTCAGTGGTAGAGCACTTACCTAGCAAATACGAGGCCCTGGGTTCGATTCCCAGCACTACAAAAAAAGAAAAGGATAGAAAGCAATATCCATGTGTTCTAGTAAACATTTTAGCTGAGTGATTTTGAGCTTAAATAATTGCATGTTGATTTTCTCCTGCTGTTTTGGGTTTTTTTGTTGTTCTTGTTAGGGGGCACCAGGGATTGAACTTGGGCACTTGACCACTGAGCCCCATCCCCAGCCCTATTTTGTGTTTTATTTAGAGACAGGGTCTCACTGAGTTGGTTAGGGCCTCCTTAAGTTGCTGAGGCTGGCTTGGAACTCTCGATCCTACTGCCTCACCCTCCCCAGCTAATGGGATTACAGGTGTGCACCACCAGGCCTGGCTCCTGCTGTGGGCTTTAAGAAGCAGGTAAAAATAGCACCATTCCAGAGGAGAAGCCAGTGGACAGATCATGGACCCTGGAAGGAAGAACTCTGGGCAAAAGGAATTGGTGCTGATTTTCTGCCTTTGTTGGGAATTAACTGTTTCAAGCCACATACGTTACTCTTCTTCTTCCTTTTTTTTCCATTATGCATTACTGGGTCTCCCACACCTAGGCAGGTGTCCTACCACTGAACTGCACACCAAGCCTCTAATGCCACCTTTTAAAAGTTAACATTTGGCGATGGTTCACTGTACTCCAGGCACCTAATTAAATGCTTTGCGTACAATGTCTTTAAACTTGACAGGAATCCCAAGTAGTAGGCAGCAGTTACACCCCCATTTTGTAGATGAGGAATCTGACCCAGTGTGGCCCGCTGAGGATGTGTGTGTGGATTGTACATCTGGGAAGTGGCAGAGTGGGGACCCTGACCCAGGCTCTGTCTCTACAGCATGGACTCTTCACCATCACACCGACCACACTGCCTGCTGTCACAGGCTAACCTTGGGAAAACCAGCAGAACGCAGTCCTGGTCCCTAAGGAGCTGATGTTCCAAAGCTCCTGTGTGTAGGTTGAACTGCTCGGGCATCCAAACACCTGAGTCGGAAACCATCTTGACCAGACCTCTGACTTGCTTACCCAGCCCTGGTTACCTGCTTCCTTCTGAGAGAGTCCCCCAAGGCTCCTGGCCTCCAGAGGCTGCTGGTGAGGCACCATTCTGAATCTCCACAGCCCTGGGCTCTTAATGGGGTTCCATTTCTCCTTACCCAGATAAAGACAGAAAGAAAACATCATTCCGCCCCCTGCTAGGCCTTCCCGACTGAAGATTCCTCTGTTCACCATTCCACCCATTCTTCGGCCTCCAGTCCTCACAGCAGCCCCAGAAGGCATGTCTTGGTCAGCACCATCCCTGCTTTGGATAGAGGGGCACCTGGGGCCCAGGTTGCTCAGGGCCACTGGGCTGACTCAAAGCCCTGCAGTTGGCCTCAGGGCCCACCTGTCCCTCCGCCCTGCCCACTTCTCCCTCTCTCCACTGCCCCCTGCTGCTCAGTCACCCTGAGGAGCCCACATGGGGAAGGGCTGTTCTGACGCGCTGGAGAGCGGACTGTGAGAATGTGGGGCACTGGACACGCCCCTTGGGGGTAGAAAACCTTTTTTGGGGGGGTCACTGGGGGTTGGCCCCAGTGGCACTTTACCACTGCACTGTAGTCCCAAGCCTTTTCATTTTTAAAATTTTGAGCAGGGTCTTATGGGGTGACGGCCAGTGTCTCAATGGGGGATTCTTCTTCCTGCTGAGGAGGGTGTAAGCCACCTGAGAAATTAAAGTCTGAAATAATCAGTGAAGAACAAAAGACAGAGAGTCAGAAATATACTTTCAAAAGCAGAGCCCCTGGTAGACACCGTCCACACAAGAGCTGGAGCTAGCAAAGAAGGTGGCTCTGTGGTTTATTTAAGGGGGAACATCAAAGGCAGGGACGAGGCTTCAAGGGCCGAGTCTTGCTTCATGATGTCTTGCAGTCAGAAGGTTGACTGGCACCTTGGCAGGTCATACCCATCTCAGAGGGGCTGGGTGGCTACAGGAGGTCACCCCCTCTCCAGTGCTTGTGTGGAACCTGTTGCAGAGCTTGAATAGGGATCACAATGAGTCAGGGCGGTCAACCAGAGGAAAGGTCCACTGGTCATTCCCAGACACCAGATTCTCCTATTCAATAGGCTTCAATGCACGGGCAGCCTACATACAGCCCATGGATGGCTCCTGACAGGGTGTCCTTGAGTTGCTTAGTCAGTTGGTGAGGCTGGCCTCAAACTTGCAGTCCTTCGGCATCAGCCTCCCAAATCTTTGGGATTATAGGTGTGTGCCACTGTGCACTGGCAGAGAATATTCTTAATATAGTACTAACATTTGCAGTGGGTTCAAAGTACAAATAAGGCTCGCATGCTGTGAATATAAATATATGTTATATGTCAAGCTAATAGACAAAACATTCTGCTTGGCCAGGTTGATGGTGTATACTGTAATCCCAGACTTGGCAGGCTGGGGCAGGAGGATTGCAAGTTGGTCAGCCAGGGCAGCTTAGCAAGACTATGTGGTAGAATGTTCTTGGGACTGATTTCCTGTACCACAAAAACAAAGATGAAATGATCCTGGGGCTGTGGCTATGGCTGTGGCTCAGTGGTAGAGCACTTGCCTAGCACATATGAGGCACTGGGTTCGACTGTCAGCACCACATAAAAATAAGAAAAATAAAGATATAGAGTTTATCTACAACTAAAAATATATTTTAAAAAAAAAAAGATCCTGTCTTCATTCCTTTATTCATATATACCTTTCAGTGACCTGGAAGACCAGGTTCAAAGGTGGGATCCTCCAGCTTCTCAGAGCTGCACACCAAAGTGTAACAGCCTGGGGAGGACTTTCTCACGACACACTGACCACTGACGTGTAATTGGCCTCTGATGAAGTGGCCTAGCAAAAGGTATCCACAGACGCCTGGCCCTGGGCCACTGGAGTGTGTTGGAGGGGCATTTGGTTGGTGATGACACACCCTCTTGGCCCATGGACTGCTGACCCGTGGAAGGGAGCAACTGGAACAGGGTTGGACACCTCTCAAGTGGGGGCCATAGCAAGGATCCGAAGGCATGCTGAGCCTGAGGCAGCACAAACGGGAGCGGGGGAGGCAAGGAGGACTGAGAGAGAGCAACATCAAACTACAAACGGCAGGGCTGCAGATGGAGCTCAGTGCTAGAACACATGCCCTGGGCTCCTTCCCCACTGCCCAAAAAATACATGAGAAGAAACCAAGTGCACTGGAACATGCCTGTAATCCCAGCTACTTGGAAGACTGAAGTAGGAGGATCACAAGTTCAAGACCCTTGGCAATTTAGCAAGACACTGTCTCAAAATAATTTTTTTTTCTTTTTTTGGTGCTGGAGATCAAACCCAGGGCCTTGCACATGGAAGGCTACCAACTGAGCTGTGTCCCCAGATTTCAAAATATAATTTTAAAAAGGGCCAGGGGTTGGGCTGGGGATGTGGCTCAAGCGGTAGCCTGGCATGCGTGCGGCCCAGGTTCGATCCTCAGCACCACATACAAACAAAGATGTTGTGTCCGCTGAAAACTAAAAAATATTAAAATTCTCTGTCTCTCTCTCTCTCTAAAAAAAAAGGGGGGGAGGCAGGGGTTAGCTCAGTAAATTCAATCTGCAGCACCACAAAAAACAAAAACAATTTTAAAAACAATGAAATGGAACCAAAAGAAAACTTGTTCTCCCCAAACACAACCAAGTGTGCCCACACCTTTCAGAATCCAAATAAAATGTAAAATAAGAAAATTCTCTTCAGGAGTACATCATAGACAATATGTCTTTTCATGGTGTTTTTCCATACATTAGACAGATAATTTCATCATGGTTTGGAAAGAAAGAAAACAATGAATTAATACTTAGTTTCCTGTTCCATGAAGTGGCTCAACTATTTCCAACCTAGTCCTTTAGCTGCTGTAACAAGTCCAGGTGTCCATGTGGTGGTGATTCCCACAGGAGCACTCAGGTATCCACCATGCACCATGCTGAGTGGCCTCTCTCGGGTCCCTGCCTGCATGGTTCTTATGGTGGCTGCAAAAGGAAATGTTGGGGACCCCACCCCCAGAATTGTATCCAAAGACAAGATCATCTTGGCATAGCTTAAGAGTTTTCTAACAGATGCCAGCCAGCGTCCTTTGTGATTGGATCTCAGAGATGGAAAACAATAGATGCCAGATTCATTATCCATGGGACTAGAGGAAAATATTCCAAGAAAGCAGTTTAGTATGATTAAGATGATTGTGGTTTGGGGACATAGCTCAGTGGTAGAGGATTTGCTTAGCCTTTACAAGGCCCTGAGTTCAATTTCCCAACACCACACACACACACACACACACACACAAACACACACAATTGCTTGTAGAAAATATATCTTTCACCAATGTCTATTGTATCTCAATGGACTGCACCTATTTATACACATTTCATTCAACACCATTTAATATCCAACAAATATTTATTGAAGTTACTTTTGTGTTAGATGCTGGGGGACAGATATAAATAAGATTTATAAGCCCCTTTCTTGAATAGTCCTTAGGCGGGTTGGGGGAGGAGACAATAAATAAAGGGACAATTAATTTCAGAGAGTGATAAGTACCATGAAGAAAATACAATGATGTAATGTAGCCATCCTGCTTACCTGCTAGATAAGTATAGGATGTCCTATCTAATGTGAATTTCAGATAAATAATAAATAATAAAATACCATATACATCCATAACCTCTTCACTCAAACTAAGCAACATTTTACATTTTTATTCAGATATTGGATTTATGTTTTTGTAACCAGGGTACCAATATACCTTTGTGTTCTTGTACTATTTATTTTATCAAATATGACCAAACAGGTGCCTTTCAGTCTCTGGAGTAGCTGTTAGACCAGGACGCAAGAAAAGACCACTGACTCCAATTAAAATCAAATCAAAGCAAGCTGATTATTTCGACTGGTCGGGCTGCCTCTCCCACCCAAAACAGAGGGAACAAAACAGCAGCCACAGCTTTCCTGCAGCCCAGCTTTATAGCTCAGAAAGTTACACAAAAGGGGGTTACAGATAACAGAACTCTGACGAGCATAACACAAATGGTAGTTTACATTTTTGCTGGCCTCAGAGAGGGTCAATATCTGGCCAGGGAAGGTCAAGATTTGTGAGGCGTCACTAAAGTTTCAGAGAGGGCTGCTATCTGGTCAGAGAGCCAGGCATGGGTGAGTTCAAGGCACCGGCAGGCATTCCAAGCAGGTTCAGAATTTGCAGTAGTTTATAGTAAAGCCAAAATTAGCTTTTCATGGTTTGTGGTGAGATGGCTCCCAATTTTAAGAAAAAATCAGGTTGGGTCTATCAGTAGTAAGCTATTAATTCCAAAGGATGGGCTCTGAGTGGAGGCAGCTGGGTCTGCTGAGGGAGAAAGGAGAGGTAGGCAAACTGAGGACTGGTCCCTGCCCTCCCTGGCCCCATGCACACTCTCGGTGTTATCATTGGATCCTCCTGGGCTCTACCTCTAAAACCCAACCTAAGATTATTTCCTATGCACCATTACTCACCCTAATCCTGGCCATTCTATTGCTCTCCTGGATGCCTCCAACAGCCTCCTTACTGGCCTCTCTGCTTCAAGCCTTTCCCCCATGCAGTCCATTCTCCTACACAGCAATGTCAGGCCTTTAAAAATATAAATGTGGTCCTTGTTCTGTAATGGATGCACTTAAGACCTGGTCTTATCAGACCTACATCACCTGGCCCCTGCTGGCTTCTCTTAACTCCATGAAGGCCCTCCCAGCCTAGGTCATTCTGCCTCAGAGCCTCTGTTCTCATCCTCCTGGAAGTTCAAGTTGGCCAGGCTGACCTTGGAGCCTGTCTCCTTGTTGAAAGTCAGGTCAATTTCTTTTGTTGGGGGAGAGGGGCTTCTCTGATCATCCCATTTACCTTTCAAGTCACTGCTTATCATACCATCATACCATCTGGTTTTCTAAAATTTCTTCTTATAGCACTTACTAAGATACGGAATTCTTAATTCATTTGTTTATTACATTTCTCCCTTTACAACAGAAGCCCCACGAGGGGCGGGGAGTTCCTCGGTCCGCTTTGCTTCCTGCACGAACGTGGCAGTTATCCGAGCTCTACTACGTGTCCAGTCTGACATCAAAGTAGGTCACACAGTCCAGCAACCACTCGCTGAATCTGAATCTGCGTTCGTTTCATAAAACAGAGACTGGGAAGTCCCTTAGAGCGGTCACGGCCAAAGGGCAACGTCACCTGTGACGTCAGCGCAAAAAACAGAGCCACCTAGCGATTGGCCTTTGGCGCACGGGAGGGGCCGGCGCACTCTTGGCCTCGCCCCCGGTCTGGGCGCCGCTCGCGCATGCGCTTTGGGTACCGCTTCGCCGCCGCGCCATTTTGCCAGGGTTTGAATGTGAGGCGGAGCAGCGGCGGGAGTGGGTATTGCCGGCTACAGTCCGCGGCTGGGATTCCCTCCTGTGTCACCGTATCCCGACGAGGTGAGGCGCGAGACCAGCATGGCATAGCAGGGTGGCTCTGGGAGCCCGCTGAGGGAAGGATGAGGCGCTCCCGGCACTTCCTGAGCCCCGGGAACTGGGGTCCATGCCTTGGGGCGAGAGCGGAATGGAGGCCTGTGCCTCGGGCCGCTCACTCAGGCCAGGGCTGCGCCTGCCTAGACAGGCTTCGTAGCATCCCGAGGCTTCTAGTCTCCAGCCAGGTCAGGCGGGCGCGGGGCCTGAGAGGGGCAAGGGCGGCTGAGGCGCGGCCTAACGTGGGCCGCCGGAGTGCCCGCCCCTTCCCCTCTGGCGCCGCGCTGATTGGTCGCCCCGCCGCCTCGCCGCACGGGAAGGCCGCCCCTGATTGGTGGCGCCAGCGCGTCGGTTCTCGGCGCGCCGGCCCGCAGGATGAGGGCGATATGCGCGGGGAGGCCTGCCCGGGCCCGGGTTGAGTGTGGGTTCCGGCGCTGCTTGGTCGTCCCTTCCGGGCGCTGCAGCGGCCCCGAGCTCACTCTTTAGTCACACTGTGCTTCGTTCTTCCCGGCAGTGGACGGGGCATTGCGATGTCCCTTCGCTGAGTTGTTTGTGAGGATTAAACTCTGGTCCTTGCGCTTGGAGCAGCACATAACTGCTCAGTAACATGGCATTCCCGCGTCTTGTGGAGCCCGGGCTCACTCCACGCTTAGCCTCTCCCTTGGAGTGTAACTTAGTCACTTCATCTCCCGAACCTCCGTTTCCTTACCTGCAAAGTGGTGTGGATAACATGTACCTAGGAAAGCGGCTTTGAAGGAACCGCTGTTATTTACGCGGTTTATTCGGGTCCTGCCTGAGCTCGCCGTGGTCCACCGCTACCCCCGTCTCTTTTTCTTTTCCTTAGCAATTGGAGCTACACTGACCTGACTTTTCTAAAGTATTCCCACCTCATCCCAACCTTAGAAGATTTGCATGTGCTTTCAATTGCTTGGAAATTGCCAACATCAGATCTTGCAAGGCAGGTTCCCTCCCCTTCCTTTACGTTTCCTTCACCCTAGGCCTCCCCTGATCCACTTACATAAGAATCTTTTTCCTCGACTATACATCAACATTATCCTAGTTTTATTTACTTCATTGCATTTACTTTATCTACATTTGGTTATTATTTACTTGTTTCTTGTCTTAATTGCTAGGATGTAAGCTCTTTGGTGGTCTTGTCTCGTCATGCTTACTGCTGAGTCCCACATATGCTTGCCACAAGGAAGATGCAGAGGCATCACTCTTCCATGGATGAACAGAAGGGGACCCTTTACTCTTTTTCTCATCTTTGACTTTTTTTTTGTGAGCCCCCCCCCCCACGTGTTTTTTCTCCCCATAATTCCTGAGGCTCGTGAGTAAGTCTTTTACTGCTAATGACCTTTTATCTTTCCCTTCTTTTCGTCAATACAAGGGAATTCTTTTGTGCTTATTGTGATTTGTATCAGCTGGGGTCCCGTATAGAGAAACCAATTCCTATTCTGAATTGGATGAATGGGAGAGCATTTCTTTACTCATTTTATAACGTTATTAAACAACCACTTAGTCTCTGGGAATACAAATACAGTGGAAAAAACAAAAATGAACACCCATTTCTTGGAGCTTTTATGTGGAGGGGACAGGAATAAATTAGGTGATTTCAGATAGTGACAAGTGACAGAATGATGTGATAGGTAAAGAAGGCCTCTCTGAGGAGGTGACATTTGGAATGGAGATCATTCAGGGAAAGGTGAGGGAACTGAACTTTCCAGGCAGGGAATACAAAGTGCAAAAGCTCAAGGATGGAAATGGGCTTAGAATATTGGGATTTTTTAGGAACATTCAGGTTGCTATAGTGCTGTGTCAAAAATGGAGAATTATCCAGGAACCACATTATATAGGACTTTGTAGGCAGTTTAAGAAGTTTAGAAGTGATTTTCACATGGTGGATTACAGCGATTTATTTATTTATTTATTTTAAAGAGAGAGAATTTTAATATTTATTTTTTAGTTTTCAGCGGGCACAACATCTTTGTTTGTATGTGGTGCTGAGGATCGAACCTGGGCCGCACGCATGCCAGGCGAGCGCGCTACCACTTGAGCCACATCCCTAGCCCCGGATTACAGTGATTTTAAACAGAGGGATAGGTTGAGGTGTTATGTGTGTGTGTGTGTGTGTGCGCGTGCACATGCACACGCTCATGTGTTATGTGTACCAGATAGTTTTCATTTGTTAGATCTCTTTCATTCTCTCAAGATGTAAGGCCTCAGGAATTATTCTCTGTTGTGAAGGAAATAATTCAAGGGAAGGGCACACATCTTGGTCAACTTTTTTGTGAGATGGATACCAAGACTTTTTCTTTTATTCACAAAATCTTTATAATTGTGGGCCTGTAGTAAGAGGCCTAACCATTCATTCAACAAGAAGAATTTGGGATTTAGATAAATTTATCAAATGAAATTGTTATGGTACCTGTTTTTTTTTAATTTTTTATTTTAATTTTATTTTTTTAAAGAGAGAGGGGGAGAGAATTTTAATATTTATTTATTTATTTTTTAGTTATCAGCAGACACAACATCTTTGTTTTTTTGTATGTGGTGCTGAGGATCGAACCCGGGCCGCACGCATGCCAGGCGAGCGCGCTACCGCTTGAGCCACATCCCCAGCCCTTTATTTTTTAATTGGTAGGGATTTCCAAAGATCCACGGAGAAAGTAAACTATCATGTTCTGATGAAGTGAATTTTTACATTTCTAATATGAGTGGGGTTTTTTGTTTTATTTTGGGGGAAGGGTTGTTACCGGGGATGGAACTCAGGGTCACTCAACCACTGAGCCACATCCCCAGCCCTATTTTGTATTTTATTTAGTGAAAAGGTCTCACTGAGTTGCTTCGCACCTCACTTTTGCTGAGGCTGGCTTTGAACTCATGATCCTCCTGCCTCAGCCTCCCAAGCCGCTGGGATTCCAGGCATGCACCCCCACTCCCCATATGAGTATTTTTATATCAACACTATATATTGCTAATATTTTGAAGTGTCAAAGTACCTTCACCTGTGGGTAAATAGGATTAACTTAAATAAATCTTGGTCTTGGTGATATATTGTGAATAACTGAAGTGTTCCTAAAATTCTCTTGATTTGTCATACTTTCTTAAATCAAAACTAAGCTAACTTCAGAGTTAGCATCCTTATCTGAAATACTTGGAACAAGAAATGTCTCCAGTTTCGGAATTTTTTTGGATTTTGGAATATTTGCATAGGCTTCACCAAGTTGAGCATTCCTGTCCAAAAATCCAAAATCCGATCTGCTCCAAGATATGAAACTTTGAGATTTTAGAGCCTTTACAATTTCAGAATTTTCGGTAGGGATGCTCAACTTATGTTTGAATTTATGTGCTTAACCACTGAGCTACATCCCTAGGTGCCCCCCCCCCTTCTTTTTTAATTGAGACAGGGTCTCATTAAGTTGCTTAGGAGTTTACATAGAAAGGGTTTGTTGACAAATATTTAGTCCTTTAACATTATGATTCTAGAACCTATGTAGTACTTTAACTTTTAGTGGTTGTAGCATTCATATTTATATTATACCCCAGGTGGGGTTTTTTTGTTTAGTCATCTGCATCTCCCCCACCCCTTACCCCCCCCCCGCCCCCCCCCAGAACCCAAGGCCTTCTACACGTGAGGCAAGAGCTACTTCCCAGCCCATGCCCCAGTTTTTAAAAATAGGCCCACCTTTATACCTCAAAATTTGTCATTTTAGGTGTTATTCTGTTGGATGGTTTTAGAATCAGTGTTTTTACCCCTTGTCAGTTGACCAGAATAAATATGAAGATTAATGGTACTTTGATGCGAAAGTCAGTCAAGGGTATCTAGATTTTTTAAATAGTACAGCAAATAAGTGGTAGGTGCCCATCACTGTTGTAAGCTCCCTAGAGAGAACAGTGAGCAAACACAAAAAAAGTCCTTACTGTCATGGAGTTATAGTCTAGTGGAGGGAGAAGCATGGTATGTAAGAAAACAAAATATATCCAGTAAAATTTACCTGGGAAATAAGCCAGGCTTGGTAGCATACACCTGTAATCCCAGCAGCTCCGGAGGCTGAGGCAGGAGGATTGTGAGTTCAAAGCCAGCCTCAGCAAAGCAAGGTGCTTTTTTTTGAGACCCTGTCTTTAAATAAAAATACAAAATAGGGTTGGAGATGTAGCTCAGCGGTTGAGTGCCCCCTGAGTTCAATCCCTGGCACACCCCCCCCCCCCAAATATTTACCTGGGAAATAAGAGTAGGAGATGGAGAGTGACTAAGGTGGATGGTCCTGAGAGGCATCTCAGAAAAGAGATGGCTTTTGAAAAGAGACCTGAATAAAGTGGACGGTGAGCCATGTATTTTTTTAGGGGCAGAGCTGTCCCTGAGAGGGTCTAGTGAGTGCAGAGCCTGAAACAAAAGAGTGTGAACAGTAATAAGGAAAAATCTCAGAATTCACTTCTGGAAGCACTTTTGAATGAATAGAAATAATCACTGAAGATAAGGTAGTTACCTGTTCATCTGGCAGGTGTAACTGAGTTTCTATATTATGCTGAGGCTGCTGATAATTGATTGTCAGAGACTTTGTAGGCAGTTTAAGAAGTTTGGAATTCATTTTGATTGGGAACTCAGGTTTTAGTTGGGTGCCTTGACGATTCGTCCATTAGTTCATGTGACAAAGGCTCACCAAGTATCTGCTGCCTACTAGGCAATGCAAAGGACATGGGTGAACGGAGACAAAAAGCATGCCAAGCCCTGCCTATGGCACTTGTTTATAGTCTGGTGTGTGCAAGAGACAACAAGTCAATGATGATTTCAAGTGGGAATGAAGTGAGAAGGCCTTTTTGAAGAGTTGGTAGTGAGCTGTGAGCTAAATGGTGCCCACTGTCAAGTAGAAACAGCATTATTAGAGATAAGAACTGTTTGGGCTGATTTGAGAGGCTGTTGTGATTGGAACATAGCACGAACTAGGAAGAAGGTGAAAGAAGAAGTTGACATCAGATTGCATAGACATTGCCATAGAATGGAGTTGGGATTTTTAATACAAGTAATTATGAGTTATCTAAGAAATTTTAATTGGGAAATGTACAAGTGCTAGAAGAACATAATTAGGAAAGTTAAAGAAATCAGGTTTACTGAGGACCATATTTAAAAACTCAGATCTAATTAATCTGTACATGCTCTTCCTACCCCGAGGCCTTTTTTGTTGTTGTTAGTGGTGGTTTTTTTGGTACTAGGGATTGAACCCAGGTATGCTCAAACATTGAGTTACATCCCTAGACCTCTTTTTAATTTTGTATTTTGAGACAGGGTCTGGCCAAGTTTTTTAGGGCCTCACTAAGTTGCTGAGGCTGGCTTTGAATTTGTAATCCTCCTGCATCAGCTTCCCAAGCCACTGGGATTATAGGCATACAGCACCATGTGTGCCCTACCCCCTCTCCCCCATTTCTATCATGCTTCCTTGCATGAATCCCAAAGGTAGAATAAATTTGTGTAAGGCAAGGCAAAGAAAGGCCAGAAGTTTTTTTAAAGCACCCAGGCACACTGTTGTAGATGATTTTGCTTGGCAATGGCAAATTTTCATGATTTCATAACAGATTCAGCATTTCAATGCCAAAAAAAAAAAAAAAGAAAGAAATGGGACCGTGCAGTGGTGAGACTACATTCATCTAATCTCAGTTACTAGAGAGGCTGAGGCAGGAGGATCAAAACTTTAAGGCCAGACTCAGCAATGTAGTGAGACACTCTCAAAATAAAATTTAGAAAGGTCACGTAGCTCAGTTTTACAGTGCCTTCCTAGTATGTGTAAAGCCCTGGCTGGGTTCATTCCCTGTGGCCGTAAAAAAAAAAAAAAAAAAAAAAAAAAGGAAAATGGATTCACTAAATCATTATTTTCCCAAGTGTGTTCCATAGGAAAGGGATTGTATGTCCAAGAAACGGGGGAAACTGGATTAAATAATGTAAATTGTACCTTACTGAGTTCTTGAATCCTTTAAAGTGCTTTTTTTTTTTTTAATATTTATTTTTTAGTTTTTGGCGGACACAACATCTTTGTTTGTATGTGGTGCTGGGGATGGAACTCGGGCCTTATGCATGCTAGGCGAGCGCGCTACTGCTTGAGCCACATCTCCAACCCCTTTAAAGTGCTTTGTGTTGTGAATATCCAGAGGGTGGCAGGATATAATAGGTAGCACTTTCCAAACTTTTGATATAAAAAACAAGAAAAGGTAATCTCAATAAATTGTATGTGTGGTTGATTGGGACTTGATGCTTACACTGAGAGGGTTTGCTCTGAGTCAAGCAGATGGAACAGCTAGGTGGTGGAATCCTTTTGTGTGTATGTGGGAGGATTATATCAGGGGTTGAACCCAGGGGTGCTTAACCACTGAGCTACATCCCTAGGTGCCCCCTCCCCCTCTTTTTTAATTGAGACAGGGTCTCACTAAGTTGCTTAGGGCATTGCTGAATTGCTGAGGTTGGGCTCAAATTTGTGATCCTCCTGGAGGCCTCAGCTGCCTGAATGTCTGAGATTAAAGGCGTGGACTACTGTACTCAGCTTGATGGAGCCTTAAATCACTCAATCTTCTTGGTTTCCCTTGTGATTAAAAAAAAAAATTGTAATTAGGGAAAGGACTGAAGTAAAGAGAATACGGATAGTTTCCAATAGATAATTGTCCTTAGAAGGTCTTGGTTTCTGGCTGCTGAACAACCTGCGTTGTGCACGCTCATGCGCTGCATTACATATGACCCTTTCCTTATTTTTTTTTTTTTTTTAGCTTTTTTGTTTGTTTCAAGGTGAAGTCCCCGACCTTGTAAGCATACTGTTCAAAACAGTACTGTTCAAAATCCCAGTCGTCTTTCACTACTTGTTTCCCTCTTCTCTGGCTGCCCTCTTTTCACATCAGCCTTTCTATTGTTTTCTCTGAGCGTCCACCCTCATTCAGTCGCCTCATTATTTCCACTTAAAGAGGTAGCCTTGGGTAGTAGACAGAGGGAAAACATTTAGAGTCAGACTGATTTACATCTGGATGTTGTTGTTTTGTTTTGTTTTGTTACTATGGATTGAATCCTGGTGCCCTTAACCACTGAGCTGCAACCTCAGCTCTTTTTATTTTTTAATTTGAGACCGGCTTTCCTTAAGTTGCTGAGGCTGACCTCAAATTTGTGATCAACTCAGCCTCCTGGGGTTACAGGTGTGTGCCACCATGTCTGACTATTAACTGTGTGACTTGGGGGCAAGTAAGTTAAACCTGAGTTTCATTTTATGTTATATAAAGTGATTATGTGAAGTAAATGATGAAAAACATATTATAAAGCCTCCCTGCTTTATAATATTCTCTTATTCCCTTCCTTTGACTCCATCCTGTAGACCATTACCAGCCCAGAGTTCCTATGCTACACTTTCTTTAAAAAAAAAAACTTCAGTGGGGGACTGGGGTTGTGGCTTAGCGGTAGAGCGCTTGCCTAGCATGTGTGAGGCCCTGGGTTCAATCACCAGCACCACATTAAAATAAATAAATAAATGAATAAATAAATGGTATTGTGTTCAACTACAACTAAAAAAATCTTTAAAAAAAAAAAAAAACCTTCAGTGGCTTCCTGTTGTATACTGTCCTGAAACTCTTCATCCAAGTATTGAGAACCCTCCATGATCTGATCTTATTCTCCTTGTCCACTATTCCTCTCTTCCTGTTTCTTCCTTTACACTATTTCTTTTGTGAGATGGGTCCTCTTTCTGTTTTGCCTCTCTAAATCTGAACATCTTCAAGATTCAGCTCAAGACTTAGATCCTGGATAGCCTCACTCCAGTGACTTTCTTCTTAACCTCCTAGTACTTGAGATGCTGTCTGTGGGATTCATTTGACACTTCAGGGGACAGATATGTCCCATAATTAATAATTTTTTTGTATGCACATAGTGTAGATTGTGTGACATCCCTAGTGGGGCTTAGGACAATACCTTGTAATCAGACACAAATAGTTGTTTTTTTATTTTTTATTGTAATGCTGGGGGATGGAACCCAGGGCCTTGTACATGGCAGGGAAGGTGTCTACCATTGACTCACACCCCTATCCCTTGTTAGTATTTCTTTTTTTTTTTTTTTTTAAAGAAATTTTTTAATATTTATTTTTTAGTTTTTGGCGGACACAACATCTTTGTTTGTATGTGGTGCTGAGGATCGAACCTGGGCCTCACGCATGCCAGGCGAGCGCGCTACCGCTTGAGCCACATCCCCAGCCCCAGTTGTTAGTATTTCTTTAGTAAAACAAATTTACATGATAAGTGAGATAAACAAAATGTGTAGTTTCAGGCAGTTTAGGCCAGGTTATACTGGCAAATGAGTTGCCAAATACTTGTAAAAAAGAAACAAAACCTTCCAATTTATTGATTTTTTTTTTTTTTTTTTTTTTTTGCACTTCAAGATTGCAAAAAAGGGGGGTCTGGGGTTGTGGCGCAGTGGTAGAGCGCTTGCCTAGCATATGTGAGGCACTGGGTTCAGTTCTCAGCACCACATATAAATAAAATGAAGGTCCATTGACAACTAAAAAAAAATAATAATTAAAAAAAAAAGATTGCAAAAAGGGATCATAGGCCTGTACTTGGCATTTCAGTTTGTCTTGTCTTCCCAGCTAGTATGGAGGGTAGGAATTTAAATGACTTTTGTTATAGACATTTAAAAACTAAAATAAAAATTTTAAACTTTGTGACTATAAATATATAATACATATAGGTAATTGTAGGACATTAAAGGAGAAAATATGAAGAGAATAAAAATTTCCTGTATCCATCACATACGTGTTCAAACTGTTTACATTTGAGAGTGTAGGTTTGTTTTTGTTGTTGTTGTTTTGGTACATTTTTTATATATGTAATTGGGGGGGTACCTGGGATTGAACTCAGGGGCACTCCGCCACTGAGCCACATCCCTACCCCTATTTTGTATTTTATTTAGAGACAAGAGTTGCTTGGTGCCTTGCTTTTGCAGAGGCTGGCTTTGAACTTGAGATCCTCCTGTCTCAGCCTCCAGAGCCCCTGGGATTATAGGTGTGCACCATTGCAGCTGGCTGATGACATAATTTGAATGATGGCACCCTTGACTTTTTTCCATTTTACATAAATTATGTTTTTTTTTTTTCCTTTATCATGGAAGCCTCAGGTTGTTTTGGTATTTGGTTTCCCTGAAAAGGCTACATTTTCCCAGTTCTCTTGCCAGCTACATGTAGCTGTGAAAGCTGCCTAATGGGATTTAAACATACATTGAGTTTTCTAAATAGTTTTATTGCATTTATTTATAATTTACATTCTGTAAACTTTTTTAAGTATACCATTTAATGAGTTTAGCAAATTTTTTAGTTGTGTACTACAGACCAATTTTAGAACACTGCCTTGTCTAAAAGTCCCTAGTTTTGCACTTTAATTTTCACCAACAACTCAAAGAGCACAAAGCTCTGTTGCAAACATTTCCAAGATTTTTGGTTAGTATGTAATAATGTGCATGGTACAAATAACACTTGTAATCTGTGTGGATGGTTCTTTTCTACGTGTATTTTTCTCTTTTTAATTGACAAAATTATAGGTATTGTGGTGTGTAACAGAATATTTTGAAATGTATATACATTTATAGAATGCCTCAATCAAGCTAATTAATAGATGTTACCCCACCCTACCCCACCCCTTTCTGGTGCTGTGAATCAAACCCAAGACCTCATGTGTCCTCGGGAAACCTTTACCCAGTCCCATCTGTGGTGTGTGGTAAGAATGCTTGAAACCTACTCAGTAATTTTCCAGTATACAATGTATTACTATTAATTATAGTCTTCATGCTGTATGATCAATCTCTTGATTTATGTGGGTATTTCTATCCTATTTTATCACTTATAGTTACATAGGCCATTTATTTAGCTTAAAATTAGTAAGATTATTTGTGAAAATTTTGGTCAATCGTAAGCATATTTTGTGATTTTTGTTTTAAACTTTAAGGAAAAAAACATTTTTCTAATTTTTAAAATCATGATCACAACTCGTCATCTTCTGGGCTCTAGAATTATCTCCCTAAATGTAAATTTTTGGCATGTAGTTTGTAGTCAGTACTTGTCATTGCATATTGTACATAAAGGAATGTATTCTACCTTCTTTAATCTCAGAACTTTTTATCAGATCTTTATTCACTGCCTTTTTTGTTTGTTTAGAACCCAGGGTCTCACTAAGTTGGCCAAGGCTGGCCTTGAACCTGAGACCCTCCTGCTTCATCTTCCTGAGTAGCTGGGTTTACAACTATGCACCTGGTTTCTGCTTTAAATTTTAATTTTGCAACTGGGGATGAAGGTGTGCTTATAGCCCCAGCTATTTGGGAGGCTGAAGTAGAAGAATCACTTGAGTTCAGAAGTTTAGTACCAGCCTGGGTAACAAAGCAGAACTGTCTCAAACTAAAGAAAAATGTTAATTTCTTGCTGTGGGACTTATTAAAACCATTGCTTGAGAGTAATTTTTCACCCTTTACTGGACTTTTTAAATTGTGTTAAATAAACTTATTGGTTTTGGAATGTTTGTTCTCACTTATCTCAGAATTTTATCACTTTTTTTTTTTTTAAGAGCCCATCTTCTGAATTTTTGTCTTAGTTGAGTCAGGCTTATTTATAGCCCTTATTGAAAACAAATGCATGACTTTCAGAGAGAAAATCCATATATGAAAAGCTTCATATATGTAAATCACTGTGTCCCTAAGTAACCAATTACCCATACTTCATTTTTTTTTTTTTTTTTTAAGATTCTATAGCAATGGAGCTCAGTGATGCAAATCTGCAAACACTAACAGAATATTTAAAAAAGACCCTTGATCCTGATCCTGCCATCAGACGACCAGGTAAAGAGAATAAATGTTGCTTTCTGGTTGAGTAATTCCTTTTTTTTTTTTTTAAGTTGTTGGACCTTTATTTTTTTTTTATTTCTTTGTATGTTGTGCTGAGAATCGAACCCAGTGCCTCACACTTGGCTAGGTAAATGCTCTACCACTGAGCTACAATCGCAGCCCCTGATTAATTCTTTAAAGGGAGTTGAGGGTAATCTTTATTTGATTGGTTGTAAATTCAGAAGATGAAAGTTTTGCACTTGGATGCTTTTGCTTAGTTTATAGTGTGTAGTGAGTGGCTGCTTATAACTGCTATTTCGTGGTGTTTTCATGATTTCTTTGTTTTTGAGTAAAATCGCTTTTGTTTGTCATTTTCTGGGATAAAGGTACTATCTTAGAATGCTTAGAAAAGTATTTGTTCAGAATGCTTTGTCCCTTAGCTTTCCTGAAAAGCCTTGCTTAAAACCTGCCTACCTTAGGTGGTAAAATATTTAGGCATAGATAAGAGTAATTGCTTAAAAAGTGATTAAGTGAATAGAGCCAAATAATCAGATCTTGTCTCTTTATCCTCCTGTGCATTTTGACTTAATTAGTATCTTTTCTAAGACCTAGATTTTTTTTTCCCTTCCTGAGTTTCACCAGTTTCCATTACACACTCCATATAAGCTTAGAATTTCAACCACAGATGTTCAATAGGAGTCAGGTGTGAAGATAAATGAGGGAGATCAGCCAAGTTGAGACTGGTAACATCTTATCAGTACATGCCCTGGTTAAGGGACAAATATTATTTGGAACCAGCTAAATCTGGAGATTCAAGCCAATTTTATAAGATCACATTTCCAACTTTGCTTGAAAAATAAGGATATTTATATGAAGTGTCCTCATATTTTGATAAAGGGTACTGGGGATTGAACCCAAATGTGCTTTATTGGTGAGCTACGTACATCCCCTGCCCTTTTTTCTTTTTATTTTGAGACAAGGTCTTGCTAAGTTGCTTAGGGCTCTGCTAAGTTGCTGAGGCTGGTCTTGAACTTGAAATCCTCCTGCCTCAGCCTCCCAGTTCACTGGGGTTACAGGCATGCACCATCCCATCTAGCTCTCATTTAAATGATAGCAACTAACTTCAGGGGGAAAAAAAAAAAACAGAAACAGGCCAGAAATGGTGGTGTGCTCCCAGTGACTCAGGAGGCTGTGGCAGGAAGGTAACAAGTTCAGGGTCAACTTCTAGCAACTTAGACCCTGTCAAAAATTTAAAAAGGAGGGACTGGGATTGTGGCTCAGGTAGAGTGCCCTCTAGCACATGTGAAGCACCGGGTTCAATCCTCAGCACCACATATGAATAAATAAAATAAAGGTATTGTGTCCACCTATAACTAAAAAAATTATTTTAAAAAAACTTAGGAAGGAGTACTATGGATATAACTCGGGGGTAAAGTGCCCCTGGATGTGTGTGTGTGTGTGTGTGTGTGTATACATACATATTTTTATTTATTTTTAATTAATAATTTGAGACAGTGAAAACTAAATACACTGCTTCTGGAGAACAGATAGGTCTTATGAGCAGTCAGTTGGTGGTCCTTGATGTAAGACATTTTAACCAGAAATACTTCTAACTTGCTTATTCAGAACTTTTTTTTTAAAAAAACATTTTTAATATCTTTATTTTATTTATTTTATGTGGTGCTGAGAATCAAACCCAGGGTCTCCCACGTGCTAGGCGAGCGCTCTACCGCTGAGCCACAATCCCAGCCCCAGAACTTTCTTAATGTCGTGCTCATAAAGAAGACTTTGTGTCTCTCTTTTTTGAGGGGGTACTGGGGATTTAACTCAGGGGCACTCGACCACTGAGCCATATCCCCCCAGCCCTATTTTTTGTATTTTATTTAGAGATAGGGTCTTACTGAGTTGCTTAGGGTCTCAGTTGCTGAAGCTGGCTTTGAATTTGTGATCCTTCTGACAAGGCATCCCTCCACACCTGCCCTCCTACCCACAGCCACTGGGATTATAGGTGCTTACCACCACCTCTGGCATGTGGGTGATTTCTGAGAAGGCAAATTGATTTTCTTATTAGTGCTTAAAGAAGTAATGTGTCCCTTGGCTGGGGTTGTGGCCTAATGGTAGAGTGCTTGCCTAGCATGCGTGAGGCACTGGATTCAATCCTCAGCACCACATAAAAATAAAATAAAGCTATTTCATTTGTCCACCTAAAACTAAAAAATAAACATTAAAAAAAAAGGAAGAAGAAATAATGTGTTTCTGAATAAAGGTAAGTTAATGACTTTAATCTTCTTAGAATTTCTCGGAAAACCTTTGACAACACTGCTTACTAAAAAATATTTTTAGGGAACTGGGGGTGTAGCTCTGTGGTAGAGCACTTGCCTAGCACATGCAAGGCTGAATAAATTTTTTTTTTTGTTTTTTAGCAACCAGAGATGTAGTTCTGGTAGAGTGCTTACCTAGCATGCTTGAGACCGTGGTTTCAACCCCTGGCACTATAAAAATAAAATAAATGGATGTAAATGTATGTGTGTATACATGTGTATACACACACATACACAGAGTTATGTATGTATATCTTTGAAAGGTTAGGGTACTATGCTTTATGAATCCAGGACAAAGTGTAGAAATAATCCCCCCCCCCCTTCATTTTGGTGGTGCTGAGGATCAAACCCAGGGCCTTACATATGCTAGGCAATCAATATCTTTATAGAGTGTTCTGGAAATGGAAATGTGTATGGATCCTAGTTTATAGGTACTTCAACTGAATGTGACAGTCGCGTGGATGAACTGGAAGACCTATTGAGGCTTCTTGAATATGGGGAAACATGTCAGTATTCTGTAAGTTGAAGGAAATGGACACGGAAAGGAGTAGACAAACTTGTGAGAAGATTGCTTCCACAGTATTGATTGCAATTAGTAAAGAGATTTGGGCTTTTACCCAAATCATAAATAAACTGTGTTGGCCCTATATGAAATGCTGACCCTTAAAAAGGTAGTCAGACAACCAAAACCTGTACTCATACAAAACCACAGTAATATTCCCTCCTGAAAACATCTTCAAATCGCCAATCCTCATTCTTCAAGAAGGGCATAATATACACAAATAGGGAAGGGTTTGAGGATATTTGTTAAACTCTTGGGACTCCATCCAGAAAAAGGGAAGATGTTAAGTGGTGCTATTGAATTCTGGAAAATAAAAGAGTAAGGGTGGAGATTTTCAAAAATTATTGGAATTTGGGAATGGTTATTTCCTTATGAAACAGTAGGAAAAATTAAAACAAATACTGTCTTTCACTGAGATAAATAAATCTTGGAAATTTATCCCAGAGTGTTAAATGGTTTGAAAATATCTGGATAAAATCTTGGTGTAAGTTCATTTCTAATACTCAGGACTAAGTTTAGGGCTGATATGATAGAATTAAGATTAGACTAAAACTTTTTCAGTGAAGAAAGCTTCTTAGCTCAAACTTTCAATGGCCTTGACTGCAAAATGAGGATATCAGGGCATTGGTGGTGTACGCCTGTGATCCCAGTGACTCAGGAGGCTGAGGACCGAGGATTAAATGTCCATGGCCATCTTCAGCCACTTAGCAAGACCCTGCTTCAAAAATAAATAAATAAATAAATAAGTAAAATGAAGATGCTACCACCTTTCTGGGTAATAGTGATAACTTAATGAAATAATGTATATGGGTAAAGCACCACACCAGAACCACGTGGCTAAAAATAAATTTTAGCATGAATTAACTCATTTGATTTTCATCCCAGTCCTATAAAAGAAATGTTAGTATTAATATTACTAATAATAATCCTTTCTAGAACAAGACAGAATATATGGCTTTCACCTTAAAGTTATTTAATCTCTTTGAGAAGCAGCTTCTTCACAAGAAGTGATCATCCCAGTGGGACATTTCATAGTTGTGTGAGAATCAGATGAATTAATGGATGATAAAGTGATTTGGAAATTGAAGCATTATATAATGCCATATAAACATTGTAGTAGATAAGAAACATGAGGCCCTATAGACCTTCAGTGGGTTCTAAGGGACAATATCCTAATATTTAAATTTTTTGATCCTTTTACTTAAAGATATACATAGTTCATACGAATATAAAGTGCAAAGATTTTGATTATTACAAGTCTTCTAACATGAAAATTCTTTTACAGCTGAGAAATTTCTTGAATCTGTAGAAGGAAATCAGAATTATCCACTGTTGCTTTTAACATTATTGGAGAAGTCCCAAGATAATGTCATCAAAGTTTGTGCTTCAGTAACATTCAAAAACTATATTAAAAGGAACTGGAGAATTGTACGTATTTTGTGTATGTGTGTTTTTAAGATTTATAAAAACCAGTGCTCTTAAGAGATTGAGACACAGATTAAAATTAAATAGGACCTGTTCCCCAAAATTTAAATTACTTCATTTGAATTTTTACTGATTCTTTCAACTCATAACAGGTTGCTGAAGGGTATGACTTGATTTAAATCTCCTTTATGATTGAAATTTAACTCTAGGTCACTTCCTATTGAAGAGATGATATGTGAGAAGAGAGTCTAAATGAATAATTGAAGTAACTGATGTTGTGGACTGGGAAAATTAAAACTGAAAAAAATCACATATTGGAATTTTAAGCTGAGTATAGTGGTATGTTCCTGTAATACCAACTATTTAGGAGACAGGCAGAAGGACAGGGTCAGCCTAAGAACACTGTGAGACCTCCATCTTAAAAAAAAAAAAAAAGCCCCCCCCAATGGAATGCAAAATAATTTAGATTTTTAATTTTTTGTGCCGGGGGTGGGGGCGGTGCCAGGGATTGAATTCGGAGGCACTCGACCACTGAGCCACATCCCCAGCCCTATTTTGTATTTTATTTACAGACAGGGTCTCACTGAGTTGCTTTAAGCACCTTGCCATTGCTGAGCTGTCTTTGAACTCTTTTTTTTATTATTATTTATTTATTTTTAGAGATAGAGGGAGAATTTTAATATTTATTTTTTAGTTATTGGCGGACACAACATTTGTTTGTATGTGGTGCTGAGGATCGAACCCGGGGCCGCACGAATGCCAGGCGAGTGCGCTACCGCTTGAGCCACATCCCCAGCCCCTGGCTTTGAACTCTTGATCCTCCTGTCTCAGCTTCCTGAGCTGCTGGGATTACAGGCGTGCGCCACCATGCCCGGCTAGATTTTTAATTTTTGGTAAAAGATTTTGATTGCCCTATGTCTTGTAGGATATGGAGATATGTTCTAATTTATTACGGGGAAACTTTCTTGTGCTATAAGTTTAACAGTTTACGTGAAATTATGAATAAAGAAATAGGGAAATAATAAATTTTCCCTACCTTCACACACAACAATGATTCCCAAATGAGGGTAGTTTTGCCCACTAGGAGGCATTTGGCAATATCTGGAGATGTCATAGTTGTGGGCCAGTACTAGCCTGTGGTGAGTAGAGGCCAAAGCCTACTTCTGTTCATCCTGCAGTGTACAAGGTAGCTCCTCACAATAAAGAGTTATCTGGTCCAAGATATCAGTGTGCATGGGCTCTCTCTCGTCCAGCGAGGAGGTCCATGGAACAGGGTAGAGGAGAGTGTGGCTATGGAGTCGCTATCAAGACCTCCGGAGGCCAAGCAGGAAGCAGGTCTGATTTTATTGCACAGTTACCATGTAAATATACTCAGGTAGCAGCTAAGCAGGTTACAGGCAGCCACCAATAGAATTTCTGGCCAACTGTTCCTACAACAAAGAGCGGGCCATGGAGCAAGTGCAGGGAATACAACGTGCAGCCTCTGGCCCAGGGCTGTGCCTGCGGGGTTAGGGGTTAGCGGTTTGTCGCTCACATGCCTAGCACTGGGGAGTGGTTTGCCATTCCCTTAACGTATACCATGTGTGCAGTACTCCGTGCACTTGTCCCCACATCAATAATTCTGGATTTGAGAAACCATTAAAATTGACAAAAATTCTCAGTTCTAAAAGTCAGCTTTAAACTTGCTTAAATATTTAGGATCTTTTTTCTTGATCCTATAGAAGATTTCACAAAACAATTATAGTCAGTCAACTATTACCATATAGGTGAAATGATTTGGTAACTCTTAAAACGTCTGCTTAAAAGTCCATTCCTCTACTCTTAGGCATGTTAGTCTCTCTGTCTTGGTTTATAAAACTAGAGAATTCTAGAACCTCTTTGTGTGATTCAGTCTAAGATGCATTTTAACTAATAAGGTGAAAGTTTACTTGAAGCTTTTAAAAATGACTATAAAGAATTTTAACCAGGGCTAGGGTTGTAGCTCAGTGGTAGAGCGCTTGCCTGGTACATGGGAGGCACTGGGTTCAATCCTCAGCACCACATAAAAACAAATAAAATAAAGGTATTGTGTCCATCTACAACTAAAAAAAATATTAAAAAAAGAATCTTAACCATGTGTTTTGCTGATTGTTTATATATAGAACTGAATTGTTTTTGTCTTGGTAGTGCTGGGGCTTGAATCCAGGGCCTCTTTCATTCCTGCCACTGAGCTACCCTCCTTCTCAGAACTGAAATTCTTAACTGGCATTAGGCAGTCAGAGAACCTCATTATTTATATTTGAAATATTTAAATTTGGGAAGGAGTGTACATTTTAGGGAGGAGAAGGTTCATGCTTTCATCAGATTATCAAAGGAATTTGTGACCCATTTATGTAGAGGGAAACTAAGGAAAACAGCCTACCTCCCCCCCCCCCCCCCCGAAAACTGGGAAATTAAAAGTATTCTGTTTTTTACCTACAGACTTATATATATGAATGTGGATTTCATGGTACTCATTGATGTTTTCTTTTAGGTTGAAGATGAGCTGAACAAAATTTGTGAAGCTGATCGAGTAGCCATTAAAGCCAACATCGTGCACCTGATGCTGAGCAGCCCAGAGCAAATTCAGAAGCAGGTAATGTATCTCTGCTTTTTAGGTAGGCTCCTGGGTACAACAGTCATCTGATTCATCTGTTCCTTCCCCAGTTGAGTGATGCTATTAGTATTATTGGCAGAGAAGATTTCCCTCAGAAATGGCCCGACTTGTTGACAGAAATGGTGAATCGCTTTCAGAGTGGAGATTTCCATGTTATTAATGGAGTCCTTCGTACTGCACATTCATTATTTAAAAGGTATTAATGTAGAAATTCATTTTCTTTATATGCTTTTTCTATGATATTTGCTATATAGTTATATTTTTGTGACTGTTCTTACTCCTTTGAGTAATACCATTCTAAATTAAGAGCATAAATCTTTTGGTTCATTATTATGTTGGTTTCTTCTCAAGTAACATGTTTATTTTATATTAGGCTATTGCCTGTGAAATAATTAGTTTTGATTCCTTTAAAAAGAAAACCAAGAATTCCCTTTGAATTTCAGGAAACCATCTAGTCATAGATGTCTGTCTACTCAAATGTTTAATGAACATCCGTCTTTGAAGACCTAAAGTGAGTAAACAAAATTTGTAAATTTATCTACTTTACCTTAATTTTCTAGATATCGTCATGAATTTAAGTCAAATGAGTTATGGACTGAAATTAAGCTTGTTCTGGATGCCTTTGCCTTGCCTTTGACTAATCTCTTTAAGGTATGGAATAATAAGAGATATTTTTAAATAACTTAGTATTTTAAAATTGCTTAAATTTTTGTGTAAATTTTGAAATGCTTGAAGGGTTATTTAGTAGAGTGGTTTTTCTTATGGAGGCAGCATTTATTTTGAAAACTTTCAAACCATTCAGAAGTAGAGAAGATGATGTAATGAACTCCCATTATGTAAGTATAACAATTACCCAATATTTTGGGTTTTTTACCTATTCCCCTACTTTTGTAGGAATATTTAAAAGCAGATCCTAGGCATCATATTATTTCACCCAAGTAATTATGTATCTCTAAAGAAAGAGATCCACATTTTGATTTGAATAGGTATTAAATTAATTATTTCATTTTTCAGTGCATAAGCTACTTTCCTAAACATGTTCTTGGTTTTTGTATAAGATTTGAAAAAGATGTTAATTCCTTTTTTACAGGAAAGAGGGTTTACACAGCTAATAGGGGCTGATCTTAAACCTAGTTGTTAGGGTTTTTTTATTTTGTTATGTTTATGTGGTACTAGTCATTTAACCCAGGAGTGCTCTACCACTGAGCAATTATCCCGTAGCGTTTTATATTTTCTATTTTCAGACAAGGTCTTGCTAGGTTTCCCAGGCTGGCCTCTTACTTGCAGTCTCCTGCTGTCGACTTCCAAGTCAGGGAGTTACAGGTGTGCACCACTGCACCTGGCTCAACCCTAGCTTTGTTTGTTTATTTGTACCAAGGACTGAATCCACAGGTGTTTTACCAGAAGTTATATCCCCCTGCCTTTTGAATTTCTTTATTGATTTTTATTTTTTAAGTGTCTTTATTTTATTTGTTTATTTTTATGTGGCGCTGAGGATTCAACCCAGTGTCTCACGTGTGCTCTACCACTGAGCTGCAGCCCCAGCCCTATTTTTTTTATTTTGAGACAGGGTCTCACTAAGTTGCTTAGGGTCTTGCTAAATTACTGAGGCTGGCCTCTTAATTTTGATCCTTCTGCCTCAGCCTCCTGAACTACTGGGATTACAGGCATGCACCACCATGCCTGACTCATACCAAGTCTTGCGCTAACTCCAGAAAAGCTGTTCATTTCTTATTTTCAAAGGAAAGGTTAGCTGGATGTTTGGCACTTCCCTGTAATCCCAGTGACTTGGGAGACTAAGGCAGAAGTATAGCAAATTCAAGGCCAGCTTTAGCAACTTTACAAGACCCCATCTCAAAATATTAAAAGGACTAGTGATTTCTTGGGGGGGGTGACTCAGGGGCACTCAACCTCTGAACCACACCCCCAGTCTTATTTTGTATTTTATTTAGAGACAGGATCTTACTGAGCTGCTTAGGGCCTTGCTAATTTGCTGAAGCTGGCTTTGAACTTGCAGTCCTCCTATCTCAGCCTTTTGAGCCACTGGGATTATAGGTGTGCACCACCACACCTGGCATTTAAAAGGACTAGTGATGTAGCTCAGTGGTAAAGCAGCCTTGGTGCCGTCCTCAGTAAAGCAAAAAAGGAAAAAAAAAAAAAAACATATATAAGAAGGTTATGTAATATTCAGTAATGTAGAGTATACACAGGGTTTCATAGTACATTTTTAATTACTATAATAAAATTAAGCAAAGTGGGATAATTGATTCCCCCCTATTGGATTGGTGAAGATGTTTATTTCTTTTTCATGATGTCAAAAATCTTAGCCAGCTGGGCTTACTGGTCTGTGATCCCTGCAACTTGGGAGGCTGAGACAGGAGGACTGCCAGTCTGCAATTTATTGAGGCCCTAAGCCACTTAGCAAGCTCTGTCTTGAAATAAGAAAAAAAAAAAAGAGCTGGGGACATAGTAGCCAAGGAATAAAGTAACCTTGGGTTCAATCCCCAGTACCCTACACATACACACACCCCACCCCCTGCAAAAAAAAAAAAGTCTTAACCATGTTACAGTGAAATATTCTGTGCCAAGTTCATTTGGTATAGAAATTGTACTACTTTTCCAGAGTGGGATATTTTGTTGAGAAAAGTTGTGTTTGTTTTATTTTTATTTATTTATTTTTTCTTCCTTTTTTTGGTTAATTTTGCTTGGGATTTTATCAATTCTGTAGATCAATTTGGGAAAGAAATTAGATCTGTAGAGTATTTAATTTTTAATGACTGGGTACACCTATTTATTTAGTTCTTAATTTTTCTCAACATTGGGTTATAGTTTTCTTAGTAGAGGATACGTATGTCTTTTGTTGGATTTATTTTGGAGCATTTTATTTTTTTTTTTTTCCAGATAGTGTTTAAATGGTGTTTTAAATTTTACTCTTGTGATACATAGGGTATATACATAATTTTATCATTTTGTAGAAGAATGTGGGTTTTTTGATTAAGTTTTGCATATTGACTTTATGTTTAGTTACCTTTCTAGGTTAACTCATTGGGTATAACTGTTTAGCTGAAGATTCTTGTGGATTTTCTTGTGAACACACTTGCATTATCTGCAAATAATGATGGTTTTATTTTTTCTTTTCCAATGCTTGCATACTTCTTTTACTTTGTTTTAGTACATTGTCTATGACCTTCAGCACAATGCTTTTTGAATTAAAGTGGTAATAGAAGGCATCTTTGTATTAGTCCTGATCTCAAGAGAAGGCTTCAATATTTCGCCATTAAGAATGATATATGCTGTAGTTTCATTGAGAAACTCTTAGTGTTACATCCCCTAACTCAAGGATATAGGAAGTGATATTTGCTGAGTGTCTTTTACATAGTAGGTGTACACAGAGTAGGACTTCTTATGTATATTTTCTCATTTGATTCTCATACTCTAAGATAGGCATTATTCACATGTAATGGTAAGGATATTAGGGCTCATAGTAAAATAACCTAGTTTCTTCAAATAACACTCCTTATGAGTAATAGAATCTGGGTTGTATGCAGATCTATCTTTCAAAACCTGTGCTTTTATATAGTGCTGTCTTGGTGTTAACTTTTATTAGAGTCTTGCACTGTGGAAGTTAGAGGTATGCCCCAAAATTTTGTAGATAAGCCTATTATAGTTAGAATAATGAGCAAAATTAGAAACAACATGTCAGGTGGCAGAGAAATTATTTAATGAGCATAAAAATAATTTTGTGTAATATATTTATATATATGTACATAGGTGATTGGACTGGTATAATTCATAATATTAGCATTAGATTTTTCCGAATGATGTTATGGATAAGGTAAAAATGTATACTTGTTTTTCAGTTACTTAACCATAAACTATGATTTAAAGCTACATTTTAGAGAAGAAATAGGAGTAGTGTCAGCAGAAAGCAAGGGTATTTCAGTAAGATGAGTGTGTGGGGTTTAAGACTAAAACCATGTTCCTAAATTCCTTTCCAAGGCCACCATTGAACTGTGTAGTACCCATGCAAATGATGCCTCTGCCTTGAGGATTCTTTTTTCTTCCTTGATTCTAATCTCAAAATTGTTCTACAGTTTAAACTTTCAGGTAAGTTTTCATTTAATTCCTGTCTGTCTTTTTTTTTTTTTTTTTTTGTTTTTGTTTTGTGATGCTGGTGATTGAACCCAGGGCCTTGTGCATGTGAGGCAAGCACTCTACCAACTGAGCTATGTCCCCAGCCCTCATTTAATTTCTTGTTTTTTATTTTCTCTTTCTTTTTTAATATTTATTTTTTAGTTGTAGTTGGACGCAATACCTTTATTTTTATTTATTTATTTATAAATGTTTTATTAGTTATTGATGGACCTTTATTTATTTGTTTGTTTGTATGTAGTGCTGAGAATCGAACTCAGTGCCTCACACATGCGAGGCAAGTGCTCTACCACTGAGCCACAACCCCAGCCCCGTTCTTTCTGTTTTTGATGTCAAACATAATCCAGTGGATAAAGACTTCTGTGCCAGTATTAATTTTTCTGAAGGAAAACTTTTTCTGGCTCTCCTTTTTCTCTCTCCTTCCTTCTTTCCTTTCTTCTTCCTTCCCTCCCTCTTTTCCTTCCTTCCTGCCTTCTTTCTTTATTTCATGAGATTATGTCTTGCTGTGTTGTCCAGGCTGGCCCCAAACTCCTGGACTCAAGAAATCTTCCTGCCTCAGCCACCCAAGTAGCAGGAAGTAAAAGTATGCACCACCATGCCATGCTCTTCCTATTCGTCATGAACTTTATCCAGTTTTGTTTGGTTCAATACTGGGAATTGAATCCATGCCTTTCACAAGCTAAGCAAGCACTCAACTAATGAGCTCTTTTTATTTTGAAAGAGATCTCACCAAGTTGCCCAGGCTGGACTTGAAATTGTGATCCTTCTACCTCAACCTCCTTAGTAGTTGAGATTACAGGTGTGCACCACTGTGCCTGATTCAGTCTAATGGAGGTTTCGTGGGAGAAAATAACTTTCTTTTGGATCCAGTAAGTTAAGGGAGCCTCACATCCCATGTCACCCTTTTAGAGTATACTATTTGATTGAAGGCACTGAGAAATTAGAACTAAGGTTTCCTCTTTTGTTCATTTGCATGGATATTAACATTAGAGCAACAATATTTTGGCTAGGGGTCCCTGGCTAGCTTGTACAAAAGGGCTTTTATTGGAAGATATGGGGAAGATAGAAGACTGAAGTACCAGGCTTCAAAGAGGAAAAGAACTTTTGTTAATAGCAAGAAAGGCCTGGAGTTTTTCTGTGCTGAAGCGCTTGCCTTGCAAGTTTGAGGCACTGAGTTCGATCCTCAGCACCACATACATATAAATAGATAAAGGTACTGTATCCATATACAACTCAAAAAAAAGGCCTGGTTACTGTGTTGTTATTGAGATTGTAGCCTCCAATCATTTTTTTCTGTTTGAGATTCATTAATTTTAAGATTCAGAGCTCCAGGACCAAGCTAAGGGTGCTAACTGACACAGGGTGCTGTATATTAAGAAAAAGAAGGATTTCGTCTTTTTTTTCTTTTTTGACTATCGTGATTGAGCCAAGAGGTGCTTTACCACTGAGCTACATCCCCAGGTTCTTGATAAATTGCCTAGGATGGCCTGAGGCTTGAGGTTCTCCTGCCTCAGCCACTATGCACAGCTAGGATTTGGCCTTTTTATTATTCATAGGCAGTAATGAACTTATCCTCACATCATGACTACACTCATAGTGGTAATGCATTACCCAGAAGAAAATTGTATTCTCTTGGGTACAATAGAAGAAAACAGCCCAAGTGATATGCCCCACGTACGTGTTTAACTACATGGCAGTTTGAGAAATTTTTACTTAAATGAATACTGTTTTATATTATACCTTCTTTTGAGTTCTGTTTCTTTTTTAATAGAATTGGATCTTTATTTGTTTACATGTGATACTGAGAATTGAACCCAGTGCCTCACACATGCTAGGCAAGTGCTCTGCCACTGAGCCACAATCCCAGCCCCTGAGTTCTGTTTCTTAAAAGGAGAAATGAAGCTTGGGAAACACAAGGAACCCAAAGGAGGCGTCATCTCTCTTAGGGGGTTGTTCCTAAGAATGGAGTATTGTACTGTGCCCCAGGAAATCAGCAACTATATCAGATAGTGTGTTTGAGTCTGAATTGCTCATCATCTTACAGTAAGTGCAGTAGTTCAGAAAGAAAAGGGGCATATTGGTAAGCACTGGGCTTTTTTTTGTACTGGAGATTGAACTCAGGGGTACTTAACCACTGAACTGCATTACCATTCCATTTTATATTTTATTTAGAGGCAGGGTCTCACTGAGTTGCTTAGTGCCTCACTTTTGCTGAGGCTGGCTTTCAATTCTCCTGCCAAAGCCTCCTGAGCTGCTGGGATTATAGGCATGCACCACTGCCCCCAGCAAAAACTGTCATTTAAGGAAAGGCACTGTGTAATGTGGCTGAACCTTGAAGAAGTAAATAGATTGGGATTGGGTAGAGGGTATCACCATTTGTGATGAAAATACACAAAAAGAGGAAAAGAGTGGTTTATTCAGCTGCCACAGACCTAGCTGGAGCAGAGAATTCTTGTCATAATAAATAACGTTTTTCAACAGCAGTTTGGACTTAAGCCCATAGGCATGCATAAAATGTTTGTTGTGATAGAGAAATTTATTGAATAATATACTTATTATTTTTTTAATTGAAAGTTTCAAGTCAATATAATTATTTTTAGGATCTTCCTGAATTTTTTGAAGATAATATGGAAACTTGGATGAACCATTTTCATACCCTGTTGACACTGGATAATAAGCTTCTACAAACTGATGTAAGTACTTAAATTGTTGCATAAATAGCATTTTTCTTTCATTAAGAGTTGTTTGGGTACCCTCTGAAAACCTGTTTGTTCCAGAATGTTAATAGATAGAATTCTACAAGTGCAAGTAATTTCTTCTGTTTGATAGTCCATATTTGGTTATGTATAATATGTTTAAAAAAAAAAAGTCATATTTTGGACCTGGCTTAAGTTACAGTGTACAGATAAGGCTATTTTATTACATTATTGAAAGTAAAGCTTTAAAGTAGTCACAAATATTCTATGAAATAAGTTACTTGTCTTTGAATATTCTTACAGAAATTTAGACCTATAATGTTAGCCTCTTTTTAAAAAAATCATTCATAGGTTGGGCAACAGGGAAAATTGCAAACGTTCATAATATGTAAAGTTTTCTGATCTGGGTTTTGTAGTATGTACTTTTCAACATATAGTGCTTATTTTGTGCTGCCCATTTGCTCATGTATTAATATATTCCAGATCTACTTCTGCTGGGCCTGGTGGTGCATGCATGTAATTCCACCTACTTGGGAGGGGAAGGCAAGAAGATTGCAAGTCAGAGGCCAGCCTGGGCAATTTAGTGAGACCTTATCTAAAAAAATGAAAACGGTTTGGTATATAGCTCAGTGGTAGAGCACCCCTGTGTTCATCTCTAATACCTTTAAAGCAAACAAACAAACTTTTAGGGGCTGGATTGTGGCTCAGCGGTGGAGCACTTGCCTACCACGTGTGAGGCATGGTTTCCATCCTCAGCACCACATAAAAATAAATAAAATAAATAAAGATACTGTGTCCATTTTAAAAAATAAAATATTTAGAATGTATAGCAAACCAGATAAAACAAATGAGAATTAGTAGTTCAGATTTTGAAGGTGGGATACACAAAGGAAAACAGACCATTGCTGTATTTAAAAAAAAGTCTGCATTTGAGTAAGTTAAAAGAAACAAAAAAGATGTGCTCCTGTAAAATAATTATGTTAGTCCACTAAGAACATTGTTGAAAAAAAAACCAAAAAATTCCACTCCTTCAAAAAACAAAGATTTTCTTCACACTTGCATCTGCAATAAATTTAGGTTTTAAGGAACAAACTGTGATGTCTGGCCCAAATCACTGTCACAGTTAGGTTAGGGTGAAGACATTTTCCATAACTGGCCAGCTAGTAAACATTTTCTGCTTGGTGCAGCCAGATGGTTTGTGTTGCTGTGATGCTGCAGTTGTGTGAAAGCAGCCAGAAACAGTGCTATAAGGTATTTGAATGAGCATGGCTGTTTTTTAATGGTAGTTCTCTATTTTATAACCAAACACTGTATGTGAGAATCCTGTAGCATTAGCTTTTTTGTGGGTAGGGACAAAAGATGTGCAAATGCACATCTTAATATATTTGAAATGATAAACCTTTTGGGAGAAGGCAACAAGGATGTATCTTAACTATTACAGAGAGTGTGATGTGCTCTTTATCATTCAGGTTTCTATAATAGGCATTTTTTTTCAGTGTGATATGGAAATATTTTGTAATTCTGCAATCAGAAGAAAAGGATTTTTTTTTAATTTGAAAACTTTGAGGCTACTTGTAGTGATTAATAAGAAATATTTCACTGTTTTTTTGGCTTTTTTTTTTTTTTTTTTTTTTTTTTTTTTTTGATACTAGGAATTGAATTTAGGGACATTCTCCCACTGAGATATATCCCTACCCTCTCCAGTCCTGGGTTTTTGTTTTGTTTTGTTTTTATTTATTTTATTTATTTTTTAATATTTATTTTTTAGTTCTTGGCGGACACAACATCTTTGTATGTGGTGCTGAGGATCGAACCTGGGCCGCACGCATGCCAGGCGAGCGCGCTACCGCTTGAGCCACATCCCCAGCCCCTTAATATTTATTTTTTAGTTTGACACAGTATCTTTATTTTATTTTTTTATGTGGTGCTGAGAATCGAATCCGGTGTCTCACGCTTGCTAGGCGAGCGCACTACCACTTGAGCCACATCCCCAGCCCTTTTTTTTTTTTTTTTTTTTTTAATTTTGAGACAGAGTCTTACCAAGTTTTCCTGAGGCAGGGCTCGAACTTGTGATCCTCCTGCCTTACCCTCTCCCGGGTTGCTGGGATTACAGGTGTGAGCCAATGTACCCATCAGATTGTTGGCATAGATGTAGTTTACTATAATTGATTTAAATTTAAATTTTAAAAGTCTCATTCAGGGCAGGGGTTTGGCTCAATGGTAGAGTGCTCGTCTAGCATGTGCGAGACACTGGGTTCGATCCTCAGCACCACATAAAAATAAATAGGAGTCTCACTCAGAAATTACTCCCCTTATTTATGGTAGAGAATATGGAAACTTGGATAAACAATTTGTAAACCATTAAAGTCACATGTTTTGAGTTTTATTTCTTTTATGTAAGGATGAAGAGGAAGCAGGCTTATTGGAGCTTTTAAAATCACAGATCTGTGATAATGCTGCTCTCTATGCACAAAAGTATGATGAAGAATTTCAGCGGTACCTGCCTCGTTTTGTCACAGCCATCTGGAATTTACTAGTTACAACAGGTCAAGAGGTTAAATATGATTTGGTAAGATGGTGGTGGAGAGAAATGAAAGATATTTCCTTTCCCCCCGACCCTTCCTCAAAAATGAACTGTTTGGTTTTGTTTTTAAAATATTCTTATTTTTTTGCTTTGTTTCAGTTGGTGAGTAATGCAATTCAATTTCTGGCTTCAGTTTGTGAAAGACCTCATTATAAGAATCTGTTTGAGGACCAGAACACACTGACAAGTATCTGTGAAAAGGTTATTGTGCCTAACATGGAATTTAGAGGTAATTAAAGTGTGTTAGCATAAACTTCAAAAGTCTTCGCTTCATTTTTTTGAAACATTCAATATAATTGATTACAAGATGATATAGTCAAATAAAACTCCTTGCAGGTTATTTATTGCCTATTTTCTAAACCAAGGCAGAAAATGGGGCATCTGTGACATAAGTCTTGCTGTAATGGGCTTGCTGTACCTGTAAGGTTTGTTTTGTTTTTGTTTTTTTTTTTTTTTCATAAAAATATTGATTAAGTCTTTGAATATCTTACACAGAAGAAATATAGGTTCTCAATTTATGGAAAAGATTCGGTTTTGTTGATTTAGTGCTTCACCAAGGCAATACCTGTTTTTCAAACAGTGGAAATGTGATTTAACTAATTATATACAGATCAAAACCCACTTAGTTTGTGTTTAAAGGTAAATAGTTCTAAGAGCCTCTATTTGTATGTATGCCTCTTCTCATAGTTGTAAAGAAAAGTAGTGAAGATGGAAGGGATTAGGTTTTATATTACAGTAAGTGATTGCTTGTCAATCTGGAACAAAATGGTAAATTAAAGACAGTAGGTGTGAGGTTTTATTTCCTTCTGTGTTTTCTTAAAACTACATTTAAAGGACAGATCTTTATTCTGATATTGTCTGCTATTCTGCTACTTGTTTAAATGACTTATCAAAAAATGGTGAGTATGGTTATTTTTGTTTTTGTTTGTTTGTTTTAATGTCCTTATCTGGAACAATATAAAGTCAGCATTCCTGGATTGATCTCCAACACCCACTTTTGAAAGTTCTTTTTTTTTTTTCCTCCTTTTTAGTTTTTAGTTGTGGGTGGGCACAATATCTTTATTTTTACGTGGTGCTGAGGATCGAACCCAGTGCCTCACGCGTGCTAGGCAAGCGTGTACCACTGAGCCACAACCCAGCCTCCCACTTTTGAAAGTTATTAGTGACAGTCAATTCCAGGGACACTCAGTGTCTCAAAGCTGTGGAGATTACCTAATACTAGTTTTTCATTGTGATGGTTTCTACTCAAGGTGATGATGTAAAGAGTATTTGAAGAAGTCATTAGATAGGAAAGTATGCTTCGCTGTATCTTCTGGAAATGATTGTAAATTTCAACTTTCTTGGTAGCTGCTGATGAAGAAGCATTTGAAGATAATTCTGAAGAGTATATAAGAAGAGATTTGGAAGGCTCTGGTGTGTATTTTTTTTTTTTTTTTTTTTTTCACTATAAATCTTTTAGGACCACTTTTAAGTCTATTTTCCATGGGGAGGAGTAGGAGCTAGGATAAGGATTTGTACTAACAACGGTATTCCTCCTTTAACTTGAACAGCTTTAAAAAACAGCACTTACATGCCCTGCCCAAAAGTATCAAATTGAATCATTTGCCCTATTTTATATTCTAGGTAATGTTTATGATAATTCTATGAACTCCTTGGTTTTATTCTCATTTTGTGTTTCTTATGGAGGGAGACAATATTCTTTTTATGATTTGCATTGTTGACAGTTATTGGGTGGCAATTTCTTTTTTATATAAGCTGGATCACTTGTTATATTTCCTTTTGACTTTGTAGATATTGATACTAGACGAAGGGCTGCATGTGATCTGGTGCGAGGATTATGCAAGTTTTTTGAGGGACCTGTGACAGGAATCTTCTCTGGTTATGTTAATTCCATGCTCCAGGAATATGCAAAAAATCCATCTGTCAATTGGAAGCACAAAGATGCTGCCATTTACCTGGTGACATCTTTGGCATCAAAAGCCCAAACACAGAAGGTAAATCTTTTCAGTGTAGTTTTCTTTCTGTAACAGAGGTCAGTAACCACAGAATTTAAAAAGGAATAATCTCTCTCTCATAATACAATTTGTTTCACAAGATAACCTATTGGTTCTGATAAAAAATACCAGAGAAAGATAGCTTTCTCTTGATGTATTAAGCACTTAAGTTTCTTTGTTTTTTTAACATTTATTCTATTTATTTATTTTTATGTGGTGCTGAGGATCGAACCCAGTGCCTCACATGTGCAAGGCAAGCGATCTACCTTTGAGCCATAACCTCAGCCCCAAGCACTTAAGTTTCTTTACAGATGCCACATTTGTTATTATTATGTTTATACACTGACACTCACTGTATAAACATGATTAACTTGAACTTAGCTATTCAGTTTAGACAAGTTTCTTTGTTGTCTGTTAAGATAATCTTGTTTTATATATAAACTGTATTTTGAAATGTTCATCTGCGTTTTTATTGTGCTTTTCTAATATTGATTAAATATCTGCTTTGGTTATATATGCAGGCATTTAGTGTTATTTTACCCTGTTACAAATTTCCTTTTCAGCATGGAATTACTCAAGCTAATGAACTAGTAAACCTGACTGAGTTCTTTGTGAATCATATCCTCCCTGATTTAAAATCAGCTAATGGTGAGTTTTGTGGGATGTTTTCTTTCTTACAACTTGTACTATACCTGAAATTTTTATTTTTATCAGTATACTATGAGGTTATGACATAATAAGAACTCTTTGTGTTACCATGATACTCAAAAAAAAAATTTAGATTTTTTTTTGTTGTTGTTGTTGTTGTAGATGGACGTGATACCTTTATTAATTTATTTTTATGTGGTGCTGAAGATCAGACCCAGGGCTTCACATATGTGAGGCAGGTGCTCTACCACTGAGCCACAACCCCAGCCCTGAAATTGACTTTTTAATACTTTTTAATGTGTGTAGTACTCAGTATTAAACCTAGGACTTAGTGCTTACTAGGGAAACCTCTACCTCTGAGCTATATCACCAGCCCTTTTTTAAAAAAAATAAATAAATAAATTTAAATTTACATTTCTTTCTAAGTTATCCAAGCTGACCTTAAATTTGTAATCTTTTGTTTTGGGTGGGACTACAGATACGTTTTCTTCTTCTCTTCCCCACCCCCTTTTTTGGTACCAGAGTCACTTAACAACTGAGCCATGTCCCTGGGCCTTTTTTTCTTTTTTCTCCTTTCTTTAGAGAAACAGGGTCTCACTGCTGAATTGCTTGGGGCCTTGCTAAGTTGCTGAGGCTGGCTTTGAACTCAAGATCCTCCTGCCTTAGCTTCCTGACCTGCTAGGATTTTAGATGTGCCCGGCTTAAAATGAACTTTGTTTATTTTTATTTTTTTATTTTTTAGTTGTTGATAGACCTTTATTTTATTCATTTATTTATATGCGGTGCTGAGAATCAAACCCAGTGCCTCACGTGTGCAAGGCAAGCACTCTACCACTAAGTTACAACTTCAGGCCCTTGAAATTAACTTTTTTTTTTTTTTTTAAATGAGTTGTAGATGAACACACAGTATCTTTTCACACAGGATCGAATCTACTGCCTCACACATTCGAGGCAAGCACTTTACCACTGAGCTATAGCCCCAGCCCTTGAAATGAACTTTTGATAGAGAGTATGTTGTTTATTTGGAAGGAAGATAGGGCTAAGTGGACTGAATCTTAATTTGTTATCATGTATCAACAGGAATTATTCTGTGGTTTCCTTTTCCTTACCATTTGAAAAATGAACTCTTTCTAGGCGCGGTGGCACACACATGTAATCTAAGTGGCTCAGGAGGCTGAGGCAGGAGAATCCTGAGTTCAAAGCCCGTCTCTGCAACGGCGAGGCTCTAAGCAACTCCGTAAGACCCTGTCTCTAAATAAAATACAAAATAGGACTGGGGATGTGGCTCAGTGATCGAGTGCCCCCAAGTTCAATCCCTGGTACCAAAAAAAGAAAAAAAAATTCTTAAAACTTGAAGTACAATTTCAAAGTGCTTGTAACTGATAAATAAAAACATATATATATATTATATAATATATATTATTATTATTAATACCTTTATTTTATTTGTTTGTTTTTATGTGGTTCCCAGGATTGACCCAGTGCCTCACGCATGCTGGGCAAGCGCTCTACCATTGAGCCACAACCCCGGCCCAAAACAGATAAATTAACAACAGTTTTCCTATTTTTATGAGTGTGTATTATTCTAGATTAAGATAATCCCCCCTTTTAAAATACTTTTTTAGTTGTAGTTGGACACAATACCTTTATTTCATTAATTTATTTTTATGTGATTCTGAGGATCAAGCCCAGAGCCTCACATGAGCTAGGCAAGTACTCTACCACTGAGCCACAACCCCAGCACCACACTCCTTTTTATTCCCCTAATACTGGAGATTTACACTGAGATATATTTCCAGCCCTTTTTATTTTTTTATTTTGAAACAGGGTCTCACTAAGTTGTCGGGCTGGTCTCGAACTTATTATCCTCTTGCTTCATTCAGCCTCCTGCGTCCCCAGGGGATTATAGGCATGCACCACTGTGCCTGGCAAAATAATTCCTTTTTCAAAAAAAAATTTTTGGAAAATTTACATTTACCTAGATGTAGACAGGGTATTATAATGAGCTTCTGTGTGATCATCATCCCTCTTTAATAACTGGGAAGTGTTTTATCCCTTTCATTGATTTATTTTCCCACCACTAGAGTAATTTAAAGCAAATCTCAAAGAATGATCTTGATTCAGTATAGCTGGTATTCTGGGAATGTATTTGCACATGGCCCAAATCACTTTTTTTTTTTTTTAAGTTGTTGATGGACCTTTATTTTTTTAAAAAAATTTATTTATATGCAGTGCTGAGAATTGATCTCAGTGCCTCAGTTGTGCTAGACAAGCACTCTACCACTGAGCTATACCACCATTCATTTTAATGATTGTACAAGTAATATGTGTTCATCTGTTTAGAAGCTTAAAGGCAAGGGGAAGATAAAATTCTTTATAATCCTGCCTGAATTAGTGGCTACATAGTAGGTCATGATATAATTAAGTATACTTTAATTACTTGACATTTTAGTTATTTTTTAAAACTCATTGTTGTAACTCATTTGGAGAGTAACTATCCTTATCACTTACGTAACTTTAACTTATTTTTTTTTAATAGTGAATGAATTTCCTGTTCTTAAAGCTGATGGTATCAAATACATTATGATTTTTAGGAATCAAGTAAGTGCCTTTTTATTTGTTACGCCACTTAGGAGTTTTATCACAAATACCAGCTTCTCTAATCTGTGCCATCATATTTGATATCTACACCTAACCAATCCAACCTTAACTCTTTAATAACTTAGGATTTCAGATGATGCTTAATTTTCCTTTGGCATCTTGCCTTTTTATAATGGCTTCGTTAAAAATTGGAATACAAACAGTGTTCCCACTTTACTTATGATTATGTCTCAAATCTCTTAATTTAAAAGAGATCCTTTCCCCTCCCCCTTGTATGCCTGTTACTTGTCAGTCATTCATCTGGAAAGTCTCCTGCACTCTGCTGATGACTGATTGCACCCCAGTGGTACTCTAGCTTGTTCCTCTGTTTCCCTGCATGCTTATGTATTGGTAGAGTTGGAGATTTGAATTGGGAGGAATATGAATGTATTGTAAGTACCCTTTGATTTCATGAGGACATATACAGTGACTTATATTTACTTTTAGAGTGATTGGTGGATTCAGGTGAAGAACTTTCCATTACCAGTTTTTAATTTCATTTTAAAAATCAAGGTATACTTTGTATAATATGAAATTCACTATCTTAACATTTATGTACTTCAGTGGTATATTCATTATGTTGTACAACCACCACCTCTATGTTGTAGTGGATGTTAATTACCAGTTCGAACAGGAAACACAGGATAAATTTTTACCTGCCTCCTCCCTCCCCCATTAGTTTTCGTAGTAATGAGCTGGTGCCTTAGCAACCCCAAAAGATGACAGGTGATGGTTTTAAGGGTATTGCAGTTGTCCATCTTTGGGCCTCTTCACATAGGTTTCTGTGACTTGTCCTCAACCCAGGAGCTTTTAGTAGCCTCCATTCTTTTGTATATAACAAGATATTCCAGGCTCTTGTACATTTCCTGGCCAGACCTAAATTAGCTTGGGGCAGGGGTGTGTAATGGTCAAAGATATCTGTGAAAATTTCATTAGTAGTCAGAAAAATAAATGTGTACTTTTAATTCATTTATATTTTGTCTTTTTTTAAAAGGGGGGAGTTTTATTTAGAGATCATTATGTCTGAGTACTAGGCACATTACTAAAGAATTACCACTGGTTCTAGGCTTTTTCATAGGGGAAGAGCCCGAAAATACATTGACAATGAAATAAAATTGTTCCTGATTCAATTTAAGATTATGTAAGGTATTTTAAAACTTTTAAAAATGTTACATTTATGTCTAAATTACTTATTTGCCTTATCCTAAAATGCGTAAGTAGTTTCAAAATAATTACCAATATTTTCACTATAGTAAGACTATTGAATGCAATTTGATTTTTTTGTGGTCCTTTATATCCTTGGGATATTAGCCAATATATATATAGTCCCCCCCCAAAATAAAAAGGATTAAATTATCTTGAAATTATTCATAAATATGACTCTTAATATTAGTGAACTCTTAGTCTGCTTCTCCATGATCTTGCCCTTCTATGGCATGTTCACTTCTCTATAAGATTTTGCTCTGATGACACTTTTGTGCTCAGAGAAAGAATTGGAAGATAGAGTGAGAAGGCCAATGGAGTCCTGATGTGGAGGTAGAAATTCTGACTTCTCTAAATTGTCACCTCCCATTATAACAGAGCTAGAAGAAGAGGAGAAGAAAAGACTTGTTTCTAACATCAGTAAATCCTTGTCTTCAGATGATCTTTTACTCAAAGATAGCACTCTTGGATATTTTTTAGGTACCAAAAGAGCATCTATTAGTCTCTGTTCCTCTCTTAATCAATCATCTTCAAGCTGAGAGCATTGTCGTACACACCTACGCAGCCCATGCCCTCGAAAGGCTGTTCACTATGCGTGGACCTAACAACGCCACTCTGTGAGTTCTGGATTCCAAGCGGGTTAGATATTTTTAGCTTGGGGCAGGGGTGTGTAATGGTCGAAGATAGCTGTGAAAATTTCATTAGTAGTTAGACAAATAAATGTGTACTTTGTCTTATTCCAAAAGGATTTGAAGCAGCTTACCAAATAGATACCTGCTTGCTTTATTTATTGTTTATTTAAGTGCTGGGGGTTGGAACCGGAAATGCTTTTCCACTGAGCTACATTCCTAGAACTTTTTATTTATTTCGAGACAGGGTTTCACTTAGTTGCTAAGGCTGGCCTTTGAATTTTGTGATCCTCCTATCTTAGCCTCCCAAGTCTCTAGGAACATAGGCGTAAAATAGATGCATTCTGACAATAAAGTTAAATAAAGTAGAATAAAGAAAAATAATGGTGGTAAGATTAATAAATAGAACTGTGTATCTGAAGATCCTATATAGTAAAAGAAATTCTCAATTTTACCTGGAGTCTTCTAGCAGCCAAGGGAAAGAGGGAGACAGGGACCTAAAATACTCAGTGTCTATGCGATTCAGATGAAAACAATTCCTCAGAAGGCCTTTCAATAGGAGGTCTTCAGTTAAGAGTGCTGTGAGGTAGTGGTACTCTCAGTTCTGAAAACTCAAACGGTTGAGTCAAAGTGATTGTCTGGAGACCAAGAAAGGCGCTCTTCTGGCCTGATCCAAGGATGGGATGTGGACGAGCGCCTGTGATCCCAGCGACACACCGAGCCCAGACGGGAGGATCACAAGCTCCAGGCCTGCCTGGGTAATGAAGCAAGATGCTATCTTAAAAAGATTTAAAAAAAAAAAAAAATAACGACGACAAAAGAAAAAGGGTGGGGGGCGCCCCTGGGGGTGTATATCATTGGTGGAAAGCCCCAGGTTCAGTCCCCCTGTACTTCCCACCTAGTCCCCCCAAAAAGGCTGAAGAATGGTGGGCTGCTCATGTTGTGGCCATTCTGCACAGTGTGTTCATTGAGATTGAGCTCTGGGCAGGAGACGGAAGACAGTTGTAGTTCCACCAAGAACTTGGTGTAGATGCTCTTTGGTCACTTGAAGGGTTGAAAGGACATCCTTTCGGGAGAGTCAAGCCATTCACCTGTCTTCTGGCCCAGAACTGATGCAAAAAATATCTGCTCCACCCCAGGGAAAAACAGACACAGATCCCTGAAATTTGAGTGCTGTTCGTGTTCATTGAACAATGAACCAACGATGCCCTTTGCAGTTTTAGATGGTTTTGGGTTCACCTGGTTTCTTGGTTTGATCAATTGTGTTTCATCCCACATGTGCCTAATTTGGAGCTTAACATAAGTATGTGTAAAAAATTCTTCCAAAGCTGTCTACCAACTGTCGGTGGTGGGAGATGGCTCAGTTTTATGCCAAGAAGTATGATTTAGTAGTTGCCAGGGGTATTCCTGTGATGAGCTCAAGAGTTTGTAGTGACTGAAAGCTGTTTTTTCATCTATAGTTTTACAGCTGCAGAAATCGCACCGTTTGTTGAGATTCTGCTAACAAACCTTTTCAAAGCTCTCACACTTCCTGGCTCTTCAGAAAATGAATATATTATGAAAGGTAGGCCTTCTCCCTGGTGTACAGATGTGACTAAGTGTCTGACCTCAGAGCACAAGGGCAAACCCTCAATATTGTTTACCTAGGTATAGGTAGGTTTAAATACTTTAAAGTAAAAATAATGGCTTCTTTATTAATAACTGTTCTCAGAACCATTTTGCCTACGCTTAATATTGAATCCCTTACAGAAAACATAGCAAACTGTTTTTTCTTTCCTATGTTGAGTTTCTGAGGGCAAATATCAGATCATGTGGCAACTCTGCCTGTATGCTGCGCTAGGGCTCCGTGAAGCACGGGTGTGCATGACAGGCTCCCAGGGGTCCCTGAGGAGGGCGCCCTGGTGCCAGCTCTAGCTCAGGGATAAGCTTCGCTCTCTTCACTGTTGCATCCCAAAAACAGAGTGTGTGGGTCACAGGAAATGCTTTCCAAACAAACTGGCCCTGATCCTTCCTGCTTGGGTCACGACTCCTGGGGAGTCTATTTGTGCATCTCGGGGTGTTTGTGGGTTTCCAGCACCTTGAGTGTCTATGGTCTTTGTCGCTGTGTTCCTGGGGGACCTGGGAATGTGCAGTGTGACGCCTGCTCTACCGCACAGCTGTGTGGGTGAAGCAGGATTCTGCCAGCCCAGGGCAGGCAGGCTCACCCGTCCTGCACCCCTCTAACCCGTTAGGGAAGCATACAAGCAGTGGGAAGATGAGATTATTTATAATCCTGCCTGAGTTGGTGGCTACACAGTAGCTCATTTCTCCGGGAAGTGCTGTCTAAGCTGAGGTTTGGGGGGGAGGCAGAGGTGTGCGTCTTCAGCTCAGCCTGAGGAATCAAGCCTGTGTGCATTTAGAGGCGAGAGATCACTCTCTGCCCCTTAACCTGGCACATGCTAGGTGCCTGGCCATCAACATTTATTCTGGAAGTGACGTTTGTGGAAAGAGAACTGTCACACACAGTTAGCTTGCAGATACACTTCTCTCCCATGCCAAATTGTTTTAGGCATCTGTTAATGAGCAGCATTTTTGTAGTATGGACTCTGGTTTTATATGTATTTTCAGATTTTTTTTCTTGGATTCCTAATCTCTTTTTGAGGGAAACAGGCGCTTTTGCTCTCCGTCTGCTCCGGGCCAAGGTCCTTCAAGCTAGGGCTAGCCATTTCTGCCAGTGGTGCAAAATGAGAAGCCTGAGGCAGTTCCTGCCCACACCTGGCGGCTGCTCCTTCCCTCTCTTTGTCCGCCTCTTGAGTCATCTAGTTATTTTTTATTGTCACTTTTAAAAATCTTTACGTTTTGGGCCTTCTGGAAGTACTCAGTATTCCCCAGCTAAATTTTGTTGTCAACCCCTGTCCTAAGAACAGGAGGGGAAAATTACTTTTAAATGCAGAGAGCTGTTTTGGGGGGTATTTGAGGAGTTAGTGGGCTTTCCCCCTCCAGTCACTGTTTTACCCTAAGGTTTAACTAGACTCTTTGTTTTGCTCTTTTTGTATTTTACAGCTATCATGAGAAGTTTCTCCCTCCTGCAAGAAGCCATAATCCCCTATATGCCTACTCTCATCACTCAGCTTACCCAGAAGCTGTTAGCTGTTAGTAAGGTAACGGCTGATTTTGAAAGTGAGGTGGTTTTTCCCTTGCTCCAAACTGTTGGCCCTTGAACTCAGGCCTAGGTGAAGTGTCGGGGAAGGTCTGTGCCTTCTACTGACCAGCAGCTGATGTGCTTTTCTGAAAGCCGAGGATAGAACAGGTCCTCTTTTAAGTATAGACTCAGATTTTGTTCTCATTGTAACACCTTTGTGTAAAAAATCAAGAAAGTACAAATGAACTAAAATTTAGATGGGAGAAGATAAGCTTTGTATGGGCATAAAAGAGAGTATTTATCTACAAAATGACAAACCATAGTTCTTGTGTCTCTTGTTCCTTGCTCTTACGTCCCCAAAATGAAGTTTACTCTTTTGGCCAAAATTTTACATATTTTGATTCATGTGTAAATATTAATACTAAATTTTAAAAATAAAAAATAATTTTGAGGTGGACGATTTTTACAGATGCTAATTTCTAGCTACGCTATGACAAGATAAATTCGAATGAAGTGTGAGAGGGACTTGAGAAACGAGTAGTTATTTTTCAACTGAGTTTTAGGTAAAGAATCTACTTGGGGATGGAGGGAGAAGAGAATAGATTCCCTGTCGCTGCCCGAGTACACTCTCGTCGTTTGGCTTAATGTGCTTGGTATGCGTTCCTTGCAAGGTGAATTTTCATTGGAGGAAAATAATTTCCTTGCTTAAAAAGAAAACTGAAAACTGTTGGGTGTGGAGGGTCATCCCTCTGTGACACGGCATGAGACCCACTGGTTGTAAGATCCGTGCGGAGCAGGATTTGGTGTCCCGGCTCTGCTCAGGTCCCGCATGCACCACTGTCTCCAAGAGCACACAGGCGTAAGACATGTCTCCAAGGTAGGGACTGAGGCTTCTGTAATCACTTCTCTTACGGTGGACTTTTGACCATTAAAAAAAAAATCCAGACAGGGCTGGGGTGTAGCTTAGTGGGAGCATGTTTGTCTAACATGCTTGAGGTCCTGGCTTCCATCCCCGGTGCTAACAGGAAGAAAGAAAGTAATCCAAACAAATAAGTATTAATTTAGTGGATTTTTTTCCCTTAATACTCATTTTTTAAGATATGTTTTAGAAAGGTTAGGTGTGTTTTATGTTTAATGATATTTATTATAGTCACTTGGATTATGAGAGGAATAATTAGGTTTGGGGGATTCTCTTGGGTTTTTCTGATTTCAGAACCCGAGCAAGCCTCACTTCAATCACTACATGTTCGAGGCCATCTGCTTGGCCATAAGGATAACCTGCAAAGCCAACCCTGCTGCAGTGGTGAACTTTGAGGAGGCTTTATTTCTGGTGTTTACCGAAATTTTACAAAATGATGTACAAGGTAGGGAACCTGCGTTTTTGGTGATGGGCGGAAGCCAGATGGTGGCACTTTGCGGCTCTGCGAGGTGCGCCTGCGCCCTGGAGCCACTGCCTCTGGGGCCAATGGCTGCTTCTACTTTGTTTGACAGAGTTTATTCCGTACGTCTTTCAAGTGATGTCTTTGCTTCTGGAAACGCACAAAAATGACATCCCGTCTTCCTACATGGCCTTATTTCCTCACCTACTACAGCCAGTGCTTTGGGAAAGAACAGGGAACATCCCTGCCCTGGTGCGGCTGCTCCAGGCGTTCCTAGAGCGTGGCTCCAACACCATAGCCAGCGCCGCAGCTGACAGGATTGTGAGTGGGGCGTGTTTAGAATTCCAATTTTCTAAGGTAGCTTGAAGAAACTAGGAATGGTAGGATTTTAGTTTTTCTTTGTTTAAAATAATTAAATGTTATAAAATGAAAAGTAATAAGTAGGAAATGTTAATGTATGGTTTAATCCTTGAGTTATTACTTACGTGTATTCATGGCGGGAGAAAAAACGCAGAAAGGTTAATTTCAAGAACTTAACTTAGGGGCTTTTTACAGTGGGATTTCCCCCCTACCCTTCAGAAGTAAGAACTAAAGAGAAAAGGAAAAGTAGAATATTCAGCGTGAACCCTTTTCAAAGTATGTATCGCCTGTTTGGGAATAATTAATCTTTACCTCTTAAATTGTTTATCATTTGATCTGTTGTAGCCCGGGTTACTGGGTGTCTTCCAGAAGTTGATTGCATCAAAAGCAAATGACCACCAAGGTTTCTATCTTCTAAATAGTATAATAGAACACATGCCTCCGTGAGTATGACTACATGACCTTGTGCATTTAATCAGGTTTTTGTTAGGTGCTCAGAAAAATGCTGGATTTTCATTGTTGTTTATTCAATTCTTTAGTGAATCCGTTGACCAGTACTGGAAACAAATTTTCCTTCTACTGTTCCAAAGACTTCAGAATTCCAAAACAACAAAGTTTATCAAGAGTAAGTAAATTATTTTGGGTGATTTACAGCAGCAGATGGAAATTAGCCTAAAACCCTTAAACTTTGTGATTAGATAATGTACTTTTTATCCTTTGTAAACTTTGCATAGAAAATACCTTGAAAATGTGTTTTGCTAACTGTAGTTTCAAACGGGTTATTATGCTCCATAGTTTGCTTTATATTAAGTTTAGGTATTAAAACCCTTTTCCAGTAGAAATAGTGTAAAGAAATACAAATCAGAGATTGCACATAAAGGTTTATAACATAAAGACAGAAATCTCTAGGTTAAATTGCCTCAGAAGATAAATGCAATGCCAAGGGTAGTTGCTGGTTTAATGATTTTGCATGGGTGGTGAGTCCTTCTCCTGACATTCTGCATTTTCTCTTAACAGGTTTCTTAGTTTTTATTAATTTGTATTGCATAAAATATGGGGCGCTAGCATTACAAGAAATATTTGATGGTATACAACCAAAGTAAGTTGGGTTTTTATTAAATTTTGTTTTTAAAAGAGTATGGTTTGACCAGTATCTATTTAAGGGGTGATTTCACGGTTCTTGGTTTGGGGGGTAGTTAGTATCTTTGTTGTTTCTAAAATATTCTTAGGTGTGGAATTGTAAAGAAAGAACCCTGTGATCATTTTCCTAATTCTCAAAAAGTTCCCTAACCTCTGGCATTCTCTCTGCTATGTCAGATAACACAAAGTACTGTTATCTTTATCTTATTTTTTTAGTTGTAGTTGGACACAATACCTTAATTTTATTTATTTATATGTGGTGCTGAGGATTGAACCCAGGGCCTCTCATGGGCTAGGCTAATGGTGTACCGCTGAGCCCCAGCCCCTCATAGAATTTATTAAAGCATAAGTGTGAAAGATTTTGCATCATTTAGAATTGTTGAAAACAATTACTTCCAGTGTCTTTTCAATAATATATAATGATTGGCCAAATCATTTTTTAAAAAATAATGGGGCTGGGGATGTGGCTCAAGCGGTAATGCGCTCGCCTGGCATGCGTGCGGCCCGGGTTCGATCCTCAGCACCACATACAAACAAAGATGTTGTGTCCGCTGAAAACTAAAAAATAAATATTAAAAAATTCTCTTTAAAAAAAAAAAAAAAGTCATTAACATGGACACTTAAAGTTATATAAGCAAACAAATTTGTGAAGTTTATGATCCAGAAATGTTTTAAAACCAGGTATCCCCAGCTCTTATAATTCTTTATTTTGAGACACAGCTGACTTGCCTGGGCAGGCCTTGAACTTGCCGTCTTCCTACCTTAGCCTCCAGAGTCACTGGGATTCCAGGCGTCACTGTGCTTGACTGATTGGGTGGGTGTTTGTTTTTGGTACCAGGCATTGAACCCAAGGCACTTGACCACTGAACCACCTCCCCACCCCACCCCCCCTTTTTTTCCTTCTTCTTCTTTTTTTTTTTTTTTAATTTGATATCTTGCTACGTTGCTGAGGCTGGCTTTGAACTTGTGAACCTCCTGAACCTCCTGCCTCAGCCGCCCAAGCCACTGGGATTGTAGGCTTGCACCACTGTGCCAGGCTCTGATGCTGTAGTTTAAAAGCATAAAAGACCAGAACCAAACAAAGCTGCAAAGCTTCTCCTTCATAATCATGTGGGTGAGGTTTATTCACAAAAGATGGTGGCAGTTGACCATAGGGTAGAGGTTGATAGGGAGGTTTTTAGTTCAGCTAACCAATAGTAGGAGTCTTTTTATTTAGCAGTTTACTCACTTCATAAAGAGTCACTGAGTACAAATAAAAATATTCAACCCTATTTATAGTGGTAATATTATTAACATTGAGTGTTTATTTTGCTATTGGTTAACAGAATGTTTGGAATGGTTTTGGAAAAAATCATAATTCCTGAAATTCAGAAAGTATCTGGAAATGTAGAGAAAAAGATCTGTGCTGTTGGCATAACCAAATTACTAACAGAATGTCCCCCAATGATGGATACCGAATATACCAAGCTGTGGTAAGTGCTCCATGCCGAGCTTCTCCCCTGGTACTGTCAGGTCTAAGCCATGGGTTGTGCATCCCTCTGAGCCTAGAAGGGTCCTGTTTTATGGTTATTATGTTTTATGGTGGTGGTTCACGGGCCTTCTTCAAGGGCTGTTCTAGATGATTTCCAAGACTGTTTTGTGACAGCCTTAACCAAGAAAGCCCCGCCAAGCCGGCTTTTGAATTTAGAAATAGGAACTTTGGGGGCAGGAGAGGCGCCTGCCTGTCAGCACAGGTGTCTCGGTGGCTTTCCTCTTCTTGACCTCTCACCTCTGCTTCTTCCTTTTGGATCTACGCAGGCAGCTCTTCCCCAGAGTGATCTGGCAGCTGAGTGCTCGCTTTTCTAACTAACCTCCTATCATTCATTCAAGCTCCTTGGTTTGGTTTAACATTGAATTGTTTCTTAAAAATAAATTGAGGTGCTCTTGCCAAAGGAGTTGAAGGTTTCTGGATAGGAGTTAGCACTGTGGCCATCTTACTTCCAAAATTCCCTTCCTGCTCCTCAGACTGGGGAGTCTAGTTTTATTTCTTGGAGGAGTTGTTGCTTTTAAGTCTTTGAAGTGTTTTCTCGAGCTTTTGTCTCGTTTTCTTCCACACTAGGACTCCTTTATTACAGTCTCTGATTGGCCTTTTTGAGTTACCCGAGGATGACACCATTCCAGATGAGGAGCATTTCATTGACATCGAAGACACCCCAGGTTACCAGACTGCCTTCTCACAGTTGGCATTTGCTGGGAAAAAAGAGCATGACCCTGTAGGTCAGATGGTGAACAACCCCAAAATTCACCTGGCACAGTCACTTCACAAGCTGTCTACCGCCTGTCCGGGAAGGGTAGGTGTCTCTGTGTCACAGAGCTTTGGCTGGTGGAAGCGAGAGGATAGTAGAGTGGTTGGGTGTGTGTTTCCACTGGGCAGGTGATCATACTGCAGCCCACCGAGTTTAGATCTGAAGTATATTTTTTAATTTAAATGATGAGTCCTTTTTCCGTATTATATACAGCAAGTATATTCTAAATGAAGGTTTTAGGAGTGAAAATAAAAGGAGAAAAATCCTTGAATGGAAATGTGTTTCTCAGTATAAAATAATCCTGGCACTTGTATTTTTACATTAAATGGTGGATCGTGGTGTAAATCTCATGCAGCTGTGTAGCTGTACTATGTGTGACCTGATTTTGTTTTGTTAGGGAGGTCTTCAGACACAGAAACAGCTCAATAACCTGTCACAGACTCGGCTGTGATGGTCACCAGGACTTGGCCTTCTCCTCTCATTTTTTTTTTTTTCTTTGTAGAGAATTTTAGAGCAAGTATTAGACATCATGTCATTTCACCCTGAGTACTTCATTGTGCCTCATGAACCAATAAGGACTTTTCCAGCATGTGGTTTCCCTCTCTTGCAGGTTCCATCCATGGTGAGCACCAGCCTCAATGCGGAAGCGCTCCAGTACCTCCAAGGCTACCTCCAGGCAGCCAGTGTGACACTGATGTGAGCTGCGTTTTCCTAACTGGCTAAACCCAGCACGGTTTCTTAGGAAATCACAGACTTCTGAGCACGGTTGCATTTAAACAAAAATGCAAGTTTTCCTTTTGAATGTGTCATAGATTCCATCTTGTAAAGGATATTAAATGTTGCTTTAAGCTGAACCTTGAGCAAATTAGGTGGTTTGTGTGATCCTAAATATAAGTGGGTGGCTTTTCTAGTTTTCAGCTTCAAGGGATAAGTATTAATAGTTCAGCGTCTGACATTGATTTGAACGTCTGCATGAGTTGGATAATTTTAAGTTTTTGCAGACACCACCTGTGGAGGCTTCTTCTGTTACTAAATCCTTTATTTTGAAGCTGTTGCCATTCGTGTTTCTCTCACCCTTTGTAATTTTTTGTCTGTTTTTCTTTAAGCTTTTATTGGAAATGTAAGAATCACTTGTGTAACTTGCCAGGCAGCACACATTTAATAGTTACAAGTCTGTAATCAGCAATAAAGTAAACCCTAAGACGTGCATCTAAGAACATCACAAGGGTAGGTTCTTGGTGCTGTCTGATACTTTTATAATGAAGAACTTCTTCAGATTCTCCCCCCTCCCCTCTAGACTCCATAAAATCCTGATTTCTAAACCAGTTCAATCCCAATTAATCTTTTTTTTCCTTTTTTTAATGTCTGTATACACACAAACACACACAGAGGGAACGGAGGCATGTAAATTTAGGACTGAACCCAGGGCAACAGCATGAGTTTGGGACAGGCACTTCCTGCTATGGGGGACGTCCTCTGCTGGCTCCACAGGTGGGCACCGGAGGGTGCCTGAGACAGTGGGATGGTGAGATCTTTTCCAGTCCCCTTCCTTCTGAAGGTCAAAGGTGTCTTGACTTCCGCTTCATGGAATCTGAGGTCTAGGGCAGCCAGGCTGCACTGGCTCTCTGGTGGCCTGGCCTGCAGAGTTCTGTAGTGTCTGTTTTTAGGGAGTGGAGAGTCAGAATATCTAAATTTGGTGAGGCAGTTTACTTGGGCTGGATTGGTCACTTCTCCATTCATTGTAGTGGATTTATCAGAGAAGGTATTGATTCCTTTTTTCTTTTCAATCTCATGCACCTGGCTTGAATGTTTTTATGTATTGTTTTTGTAGTGCTGCTGTAGAAATTTCTAGTAATCAAAGTGTATTTCCACCATCAGATCGTTCTGATGGTTTTCACACAGCAGTGGATATAGTCCTGTTTGGGCTTATGTGCTCATTGGAAGGATATTGAGGTGTTATTGGAGTCTATTTTTTAAATACAAAGAATTTTTAAAGAAAGCCTTTAAAAAGCTGGAAAAGAAAATCGACGGTGATAGCTCGTTTGCTCCGATTTTCTCGGCCTGGCTCTTGCTGATGCTGTGGGACAGTTAAAGTGCGCAGTGGGGACTGTTATGGAGGGCGCGGGCTCAGCATCTGAACTCGGGATGGATCAGTTTCTCCGCATTTTCCTTCCTCGGGTTGAAAGATTGAGTACACGGTTTAAAATGCTTTCTGTTGAGGCTTCTCATCCCATCATCTGAGGCAGCTTTCCCAGTTGGCTTTTAAAGGTCATGTTGACACACGGCAGACTGCGGTGTTGGAGGGGCATTTTACGCAGTGATTCTAGTTCAGTGGTGATGCTCAAGCTCTAGCCATGAGGCTCCAACAGCAGGTCTGTTACTGTGACCTGGAGCAGATGACTGGACCCTCTTCTGAAAGGTGAGCGGATACTGTCCACCTTTAGAGTGGTTGCCTGGCTCGGTGGCACACACCTGTAATCCCAGTGGCTTGGTAAACTGAGGCAGGAGGCTCGTGAATTCAAAGCCAGCCCCAGCATCTTAGCGAGACTGTCTTTAAATATAAAAAGGCCTGGGCAGTGGCTCAATGGTTAAGTGCCCCTGAGTTCAAACCCTGGTACCATTAATCAAACCCTGGTACCATTAACAGGAGGGGAAAAAAAAAAGAAATTTAACCTTCTCAGGATAAGCACTGGACGGACATAAAAGCTGGGGCTGAGGCCGGGACCAGGCTGGGAGGGGGTTTTCTCCTGAGCAGCGCTGACACCGCCTCATCCTGCTGATGATGCCACAGCCCTGGCAGGTGAGAAACTGCGGAACACATCTGGGCCTGGACGAACCCCACACAGGGCCTTTGTACACTGAAGGGGGCCACTGTCAATTTTCAAGCTGCTGTTGGGTCCACTGGTTCTCTCTGCTATCTGATCATCTTTTTACAAACTTTTTTTTTCCTTCTAGACAAAACTTATTTTAAATGTATTTGTCTTTGAAAATTTGGATGATACAGAAAAATATTTAAAAATTAAAGATCATTCAAATTCCTGTTTGAAACCCTGATTCTTTTTGTTTTTTCCCCTAAACAGTTGTTAACTTTCTTAAACATTTAATGTTCATTGGTAGATACAGCCATCACTGGGTGTGCTCTGTCGTTTGATCCGTCTACAGCAACAGCCCTCATTGGGCACTTTGGAGGGGTACTTGAGGACCAGCTTTGGAGGTGAGCATCCTGTTTGCTCCGTGTCTGTGTCCCACCCCCTGCCAGCTGTTGGGCCAGCACCATGTGCATCATGGGGGACTGCACAGCGCACCCCTATTCACGTGGGCCTTTCTTTTGCTGCCATTTTGAGGAGTGAAAATAGCATTTCTTTACCACGGGGTTAACCACCCTGGCATTTAAACCTGTGGCATGCACCAGACCAGTAAAGAGCCTTGGAGCTGAGCCAAGGCTGCTTCCTAAGGCCACATCCTCAGCCCTGGCCACCTTTCCAGTTTGTACGTCCTGCCTTCACTTTCCCATGTTGACATCAGTGGCATTTCACTCTGTTAGAGCTATTTCCTGTGCTTTGCCTGCACTTCCCTTTGAAAAGCTGAGAGCAAGCACAGTGCCTGAGTTGGTGTGATGGCACTGTGTGTGTGCCAAGGTCACATCTTCCTCCCTGCACCATCAAGAGAGCGTGACAGGCCACGTGGACCATAGGCCTCCCCTCATGTGCCTGCGTCCAGTGCTCAGAGGCCATCTCCATTTCACCTTGTCACCTTCAGATTGTTTGTAGTCTTCCTGGAAAGCACCAGCGTCCTCTCAGATCTGAGTGTGTGGCACTTGGGGCTGCTGCCCGTGCTCTGTGGGCAGATGGGTGCCAAGCCCCACTGACCTGTGACAGCCAATTCCTGGGCCCTGGCTTCCTGGGGGGTCAACAGGATACACCCTCCACTTTGTTGTTTGCTGATGGCCGCCTTTCCCATGCCCCTGGCTGTTCATGTCTGTGCTCAGCCTAAAGCTGGAACCCCATGTGTCCCCCAACCCTTATCCTTTGGTTTTACTTTTTTTTTTCGTCCCTGAATTGAACCCAGGGGTGATTAACCACTGAGCCCCTCCACCCCAGCCCCCGAAGTTGTCAGTGGACTGTTTGTATACAGTGCTGAGAATGGAACCCAGTGCTCTATCACCTACCATGGAGGCACGCCCACGCCCCAGCCCTTTTTAAATGTTTGAGAGAAAGGGTGTCCCTTAATTGCTGAGGTTGACTTTAAACTTGTGATCCTCTGGCTTCAGCCTCCCTAGCCACTGGGTTGGCACACACCACCATGCCTGGCTGTTGTTTGGTTTTAAGGTGTGTTTTGGTTTGACAGTCTTCATAGGTCAACCTTAGTCCTGAGGTACAAGAACTTGCCTGGTCTCCCCAGAGTGAGCTGGGATTAAAACCCACCTTAGCCGCCATTGGTTTGGCAGAAGTCGGGGACAATCCCTTGATGAGGGCATGTAAGAACCCTGGATGCTCCTTAGTGTACTATCAGCTGCCCTGTTGACTGGGAGCCCCGCCCACATCCCCAGCAGCAGTCCAAAAAGTTGAATATTTGTTCTGAAACCCAAATCCTTGCTTGTTTCTTTATACAAATACAGTGGCTCAGGTATGTGACTCTAAGGCAAGACTTGTTCTTCATGAACCCTTTGAAAATAACTTGTGGCTTGAGCAACACTGGCCATAGGCTAATGGACACCCCCACCCAGGGTGCCACCACCGTTCACCGTTTGGGATTATTGTTTGGTGCTGGGGACTGAATCCAAGGGCACTTTACCACTGAGGTATATCCGCAGTCTCCAAGATGTCACTGGGATCACAGGAGTGCACCCAGCTTGGGAGCTGTTTTTTGTATGAAGCCATTTACCTCTTGTGCTTTCTAAGAGGGAAAGACTTGAGTGTCTGAAGTCTAAATGGGCAACGTAAAGGCACTTTCCATGGAAGGAGGGGAGCATCTCAGACATGATGGTAAAGGAGACAGACAAAATGGGAGGGGGTTTATCATGCAGACAGAGCCACTCTTTTTGGGTCTGGAGGGGGAGTGATGTACCTGGGTTTCTGCAGCAAATAGCAGCTGAGAAAATATCCAAAGTCTCTCCAGGTGGGTCCAGCAGGGCAGGGGGAGGGATGTGGCAGGCCGGAGATGAAGCAGAAGTGTTGTAGGGAGGCCAGGCAGAGCCCCCAACCCCCAGGCATCTTGCCCTCCTGCTGTGAGTTGGGGTGCCCCCCCACCCCAGCCCTCCCCTAATGATGTTGAGGGAAGCCCAAGTACCTGTGTTCAGAATCAGGTGTAGTGCTTCTGGAATCCAGATGCCCAGGTCACCCTCCATTTTGCCAGAGCAAGAGGATTTACAGGGCAGGTGCCACCCAAAGGAGCACTGGTCATACTAGAATAGTAGTGGGAACTCGGGGCTAAACGCACGTTCCTGTCCCTCTCCAGACCTGCTGCGCCAAAAGCTCTGGGATTGGCTAAGAAATCGAAGCCAATGGGAACATGACCCAGAGATCTTTTGAGCTGCCTTCCAGCTGACAAAGTGCACGCTCAATGTGGGCAAATTATGACATAACAAAACGAGTTCACTTTTGAAAGATAAAGTGGCCAGAATTTTGAAAGTAGAATTTGTGGTCACAAAACGGAAGGGGCTCATATTTTAAAGGTGAAGTTAGCAGTTTCAGTTTTGCCTGAGGGGTCAGTCCTGGAGACAAAACTGCATTGCTACTCACCTGTACTCCCTGTCCAGCCAGGCTGGCAAAGGTCTGAGGACTGCCTGTGTTCTTGTCTGTCATCTGCTGCAGCCTTTGTTGTCCATAAATTCAAGGAACCAGGGAAACAACTTATTAGAACCCAGAGAATTTGGGGGCATGCATTTCAAACTGGCCCTCATATTGCCAACAGGATCTGCTGGGCAAGCCCCCACACAGGATAAGGTGTGGACACCAGGGAGCCAGACCCCAAGGGAATATCTGCACAGAAACAAAGGCCCAAGGGATTTGCAAACCAGAGCATCTCAAGCCAACCTGGGTCCCTTAGCAGCCAGAAAGAAGCAGAGTCCTTAGGGCGCCCTGCCTACCAATCCGTCAGAACACAGTGATGACCTAGGGTGGGGGTGGGTAGGCTGCTAGCCCTGCCTAAGGAACAGGGACCCACGCACTGGGGCTGACGCCCTATGGCCGCGCAGGTGCTGCCTTCCATTTAAACAATTGCTGTGGCTGCACAGACTGCCCCGCTGCTGCCGTTGCAGTCTTCCTGGGCGCATGGTCGAAGCAGTTTGTGGGGTTTTTTGGTTCTGGTTTGGTCTGCAGTGCCTGGGACTGGACCCACGGTCTCACAAATGCTGGACAGGCAATCTACCACCCAGCCCCAGCGTGGTTTTAAGTGTTTATGAAAGAATATACAAAGGACTTTAAAAATTTGAAATGGGGTTAATAAGCACATAATAAAGTACACATTTCTAACAGTGGGATGCCAATTAAACGATGATGAATTAGAATAGTTTCACACATACATTCTATATTTGTATATTTTGTATACATGCATTAAAACAAACAGTACAAATACACAGTAGCAAAGAACTCCCAAGAAAAAAATTGTGCTGCTTCATTAATCATTAGGCTTCTAACTGTATGGAACAGGTGAGCTCCAGCACCACATCCACAGCCTCAGGTTTCTTTCCAAGTGCTATAGCTCACATGCCTTTGTGGGGGTTTAAGATAAAGCACCCAGTGAATGTCTGAGCTTGGCATAAGAATATTCCAGGAACAGAAGGGCAGGAGAAGAGGACGGGGCTGGGCTGGGCTGGGCTGGGGCTGTAGCTCAGTAGTGGAGCACCCACCTTGCACGTGTGAGGCCCTGGGTTTGATCCTCAGCGCCACAGGTGAACACAAATGCGTGTGACACCCACACAGACCGCTGGGCCCAGGCCCTCTAACACCTCAGTAGCACTGGTTGCTCTTTTTTTAATATTTATTTTTTTAGACCGGAAAAGGACAAGATGAATCCCAGGCATCCTAACAAGTTGAAATTCAGTAAGTCCACTCACAGCGTGGCAAATTGCAGCTGTGCAGGAACAGAAAAGCCCATCCAAAAATTCAAATAGAAATGTCAAGGCACCCTGATTAACAAAAGACAACCTAAAATATAAAACTGGAGGGAGGGCTCACATTTCCTGATTTCAAATCTTGCTAAAAAGACAAAACAGATCAGGGAATAGACTCAAAGAACCTATAAACAGTCCCTCACAAATATGGTCAAGTGACTTTCCTTTACAGTGCGGAGGCCTGAACCCAGCCTGTGTGTACATTACACAAGCAAATTTTTATTTTGAGACACTGCCCAAGAACTTGTAATCCTTCTGCCTTTGCCTCCCAAGTAACAGGGGATTATAGTCTGCCTTTGCCTCCCAAGTAACAGGGATTATAGGTGTTTAACAAAGGCACAAGACCATTCAACAGGGAAAGAACAGAGGTTGCTGAGAAAATGCCCACCAGGAAGGTAAAACACGTTGGATTAGGAGCCTTAATGTAAGGCTTAAAACTATAAAACTCTTAGAGGAAAACACAGCAAATGCTTCTTTCACAGCACTGGATTTGGCAGCCATTTCTTGGATGTGATACTAAAGGCACAGGCAACTTCATGAAATTTGTCCATCAAAGGGGCACACGAACCGGACAGTGGCACACACCCAAGGGCTCGGGAGGCTGAGGTAGGAGGAATATGGTTCTGAGGTCAGCCTCAGCAAGGCCCTGAGCAACTTACAAAATAAAAAGGGCTTAGGGATGTGGCTCAGTGGTAGAGCACCCTGGTTTAAATTCCCACTACCAAAAAAACACACCTACAGGCTCCAGGTGAGGCAGCTCAGTGTTGAAGAGCTTGCCTAGCAGGCACAAGGCTCTGGGTTCCATCCCCAGTGCTGAAAAAAATGTGTGTGTGTAAATATATATGTAAACAGTAAAAAGGCAACTCATGGAATGGGAGGAAAAAATTCACAAATCGTGTATCTGATAAAGGACCGACTCCTAGAATATCCAGCCAATTCCGGATCTCAACAACCAACCCAATTTAAAAATGGACAGATGGTCTGAACACTGTTCTCCAGAGAGGATCCACAAATAGGCTTCAAGCAGCGCGCTCACAGAGAAGGCCAGTCAAAACTATGGCGGAATCACCTGCGCCAAGGAGGGCCCCCTCAACACCACAGAGCACTGTGGGAAAGGTTCCTAGAGAACAGCCTTGCCGCAGCGTGCGGCGGCGCCCCCTGTAGTCCATGTTCCAAAGAACTGAGAGCCAGGCCTCAGAGGGGTACCTAAGCCCATGTCCCCAGCAGCATTACTTCAAATAGCCAAGCGTGGAGGCGCCCAGGGACGGCGCAAACCACGAAATGAAAGTAACACAAGCCAGTCTCAAAGAAGGCCACAGGAGTCCACTCACACTTAGATGACCACGACCACAGGTGCCTGCCAGGGGCTGGGGGAAGGAGGCATGGGGCGTCACGGGCCAACGGGGACAGCCTCAGTTTTACAGCCCCGACATGGAGGCACGGACGGCAGAATGTTATGGAAATAATACACCAAGCCGTACACTTAAAAAACATGGTGAAGGTGATAAAGTATGCATGCTTTCCCACAGCTAAAAGGACACCTTGAACAGACATCTGGTGGCCTCTTTTGGGAAAGATGAAGGCATCAACACAGGTGGTGGTAATGGGTTCTTACCATGGTGACCTAGGACTGCATCAGCTGCGGATACTCGGAATCAATGGGAAATAAGAGCCCTCGGGAGTGCAGCATGGGCTCAGTGGGAGTTGCCAGTGGAGGGCAAGGAAGGAGGAAGCGCGGCAGGAACTAGCCTCCCACAACACCCCGAGGTTACCAAGGGAAGCGTGACCCACAGTGGAGCAACCTGACACAAGTGGGTGACCAACGCTGATGGACACCTACGCCTCAACCCTGGTGTGACACACGGCAGAGAGTCATTTCTGTGGCTTTCCCTTCAGAAGTACTGCCGAGCCTGGTCATCATCAGCCAGACGCAGGCTGAGGGTCAACTGCAGAGAAGTCCCAAGGACAGCCAGGCGGCCGAGCAACCAGACGGCCCGGAAGGTCAAAGCAACGTGTGTTGCTCGACAAGCCCACAACTGAGGTCCCGGGACGGGGTGGTGGTGCTGACTTCCTGACTTGGTGGAATATCTGAATTGGGGGGACAGGGAGAGTACAGATGCAATTTCGGTAAAATTCAACTTTTCTGTTTGAAGTAACTTCAAAACAAGTTCACTTTCTAAAGGTTAAAAAAAAAAAGATGGTTATGTTTTAATGTACAGAGAGGAGGGGGCGGAAAGCTTGCCAATGTGCTCTTCTTGAACTATCCTGGTTTTCACTGTGATGCTTTTAGCACTTAACGCTCACGTCAACAGGTCTGAGTGGACCCAAGTTCGCCCAGGCCACTGCTGCTTCTGTGGAGTGCCTGGAACAGGCCAGAAACGCAGACCCCAAGATCGACACCTTCCAAGTGCCACTGTCCACTCAGCATCCAGCTACATGAGGAACACCGGTTGCTGCAGACCACACCCGGCTCTCCTAAGGGCTTCTGAACCTACAGGGGCACCTGCCTCAATGGGAGTCACTGTCCCACTAGTCTAGTTTTTTTTTTTTTTTTAAATGTATTTTTTTTAGATGTTGATAAACCTTTATTTTATTCATTTATTTATATGCAGTGCTGAGAATCGAACCCAGTGCCTCACACATTGCTAGGCAAGCACTCTGCCACTGAGCCCCAGCCCCAGCCCATGTCTAGTTATTTTGAAGACATAAAATGCCTTCAGATCACTTTTGGTTAAGTCAGATGGTCACTTCATAGACAACCGCCATTATAACCTTATAGTTCTTAAAAAAAAAAAAATTTTTTATCAGACAGTAATCCCAGGTACTCAGGACGCTGAGGCAGGAGGATTACACGTTTTAAGACCGGCCTTAGCAACTTAGCAAGACACTGTCTCAAAATAAAAAGGGCTGGGGATATAACTCAGTGGTAGAGCACCCCTGGGTTCAATACCCAGCACCACAGAAATGAATGAATGTCAACAGAACCACCAGCTGCCCCTGAACCACCAGCTACCAGGCTGGAGGGCACCTGCACCAAGTGTTCCCATGTGCTCCCCGGCTGGCCTTGTCCCCCACACTTCACTTCCCTCTCCCCAGTCACAGCTTCCCTGGCTTCTTCAGTTACTGCTCAACAGGACCAGAAACTTCATTAGTAGCTGTTTATTGATCAATGGTTTGATATAAAGTTATCTCAGATCTTCAGATTTTGCCCAGAGGGAATCACAAGCATTACAAATCATTTTTTCTTAAAAATAAAAAAGGGGGGGGATGACTTGGAAGGAGACCAACCTAACATACTGGCATTTAAAAATAAATTAAAAAAAAATTTAGTATTACCATTTATTGGTGACAAACACTAAGTTTTACTTACATTCCATGGGGAGAAAGTTCCAGCGTGACAACAGGTGGAAGCAGTACTGAACCGGCAGGGCTACGTGCTCTTCACCAGGACAGAGCAGACTCTGTGCACACGTCTGTGTGTACAACAGCACAGCATCAAAAGCAACACAGCTGTATATACAAACGGTCGTTCTTCTCAGCCCAACACGGAGATGTCATTAACAGTGTCAAGCACTCGAGGAGAGTCAGCTGCGGGCCCGTGTGCGCGACCCCGCAGTGTGGTGAAAGCTAAACGTCCTCAAGAGCCAGATGGATAGACACAATTTTTTTATAATCTTTAAAACAAAGATCAAAGTTCATTTATTTAAGTCCTGTTGCATTAACAAAAATAAAAATAAAAAAGAAAAGGACCAAATGATCATCTAAAGTTTAAAATTCCTAAATTGTCCAATTTACACAACTGTGGGAGACTTCATCAGGTTTTCTGAGAAGTCCAGGACTTTTTCAGCTAAACCAGAGGGCCACAACCTGCACTACTGAAAGGGTCCTGGGTTAGTCCAATGAAATAGGAACGCATAACCTCACACATGGATATGATCTTTGCCGGTTAGGTACTGATAACGTCAGTCTCAGACAAGTTTCTAAACTGTGCTATGTAACTAGATACAATTGAGAAACTCTCAAATGAAAACTTTATATAGTGTCATATCAATCAAAAGAAAATAATGAAACGAAGAAGAGCACGCCTCACTGGGGAGGAAGTGGTGTTCAGGGTGGGCACGACGTAGGCGGTGGGTGGCCGGCCCGCTAGGAAGGTAGGTCAGCTGAGGAGGAAGCATTGGATTTTCTCTGGTGCTGTCAGCTCTGGGGCCAGTCTAGGGCCTCTCTCCAGCGTGGCTGTCCAGGGTTGTCCCAAAGTGTCTGAGTCACCAGGACAAGAACGTTCATGTTTTGTTTTTTTTTTACACAGCAGAGAGAGACAAAAAGGAAAAAAAAAAAAAAAAAAAAAGGCCAAGCACCGAGCCGCCGCTGGATGCCCACGAGCCTCTCCCCCAGCGGCTGCCTCATCCGCTGGCCACCTCGGGTCGCTGTGGTCTCCATGCTGCCGCCCGCCTCTGACCCACCACATCTCTCGGCCCACTGGACGTATCAGAAATTCCAAATTTTCAAAGCAGTTTCAGTGTGTTCAGTATATATGTTGGGTTTCAAAATGGTTCACGGCCAGAAAATGCTCAGCACCTCCCACACCTTTAAGGAAGGAAAAATGAAAATGACACCAGTTTTGAAGTGAGAGCCCTGTGCTGAGGGGACACTGCTCTCAGCAAACCCCCAGGGCCACCAGGGCAGGCCCCGCTGGCGATGCCAGGCTAGAGCAGAGCTTCCCAGCAACCCCGTGAGTGAAGGAAGCAGGGGGGACAGAGGACGCTCGCCTCAGGGCGGTGAGAGCGCGAGCTACACAACTCGTGAACACGCGAGCCCTGGGGGAGCAGGAGAGCGGGGGACGGGGCAGGGCCAGGTCTGCCACTGTGCACCCTAAGGAACACTTCAGCTTTGAGCCATGGGAATGTGGCAAACCCAGAACAAGCAGCACTCCGCCTAAAGAAGGTGGGTGGGAGAGCACGCTCGGGGCAGGGGCAGCTTCCCAGCCAGCAGCCGGGGGCGCAGATGCAGGTGGGGGCCGGGCGGCTCACTCACATGGACGCTGGCCCGTTGCCTGTTCTTGGCGTCTCTGTACTTTGTTGGTCCAACTCAGACAGCAACTTTAAAATATTCAGCGCAGCCTAAGCGGGAGAGAAGGGAGAGTGAAACCACAGCCATGGCGGGCAGCTCCAGCAGGACACCCCAGCAGGGAAGGAGGGGTCTCCTGCTGCCCCAGCAAACATGAGGCAACTTCGTAAACTGGACCCACCAAAGAAAATGTCTGAATTTTTAATTTGAAACACACATTTAATAAAATAGATTAGTCACAGTTACCTCACTGAATCACAACCTCTGTTCATTTTATGAAATAATTCCTTAGTATTTTAAAATATTTTAGTTGCCAATGGATCTTTATTTTATTGATTTATATGTGGTGCTAAGGATCAAACCCAGGGCCTCACACATGCAGGCAACTGCTCCACCACTGAGCCCAGCCTCCAGACAGCCACTTAGGAGTTTTAACACCTTACTGTAACCAGACTACAGGAATTTTCTATACTACTTTCAAACAAAAGCCTAACGTGCGTTTTCCTTTTTATTACATGATCTTCAGACATTAATTTGATGCATGCATTATATTCCATTAAGTGAACTGCCACAGCTTCGATTTGTTAGCCAATCCCTTTTCTCAAGTTTTAGTGTTTTTCATTAACAAACTCATCTAAACAGAACACCAGAACAGGGGCTTAACACAGCGGCCCGGACATGGACCCCGATTCCCAGAGCCGGTGGGGAATGAAGTAAATACAGTCAGTCTCAGGAGGAGCCCCAGGGTCCCAGTCAACCCTCAGGTCAGCCTGGGAGAGCGAAGGGCGAGGCCACCTGACAGGTAACACAGAGGAAGAGACCCGCCCGGCCAGCCAAGTCGGTCTTCACAGACAGGCACTGTCCAGCAGCTGTTGACGAGATCTATGGAAGAGTGGCTTCCCCTCTCCCCGAGGCCAGGACAAGCTCCCCATAACCACTCAGCTTCACTCACCAACCCTCCGGTCAGGGGTGACGTACCATATCATGGCAGGACTCTACATCCTTGCCGATACCGTGGCTGATCAGAGGTGGCTGAGAGGAGCAATTGATGAGAGACACAAATTCGTTCTTGTTGTTTTTGGGGAAGTCTTTGTATTCAACCTGGAGGGGGAAAGAGAACTGAGGCCAGGGCAGGGAGGTGGCAAGCATGAATGAGTGGAGGGTGGCAGCTCCTGGCCAGCGTCTGGGACGCACCCTACCTACTGTGACCACCACCACCCACCTGGATGCTCAGGGACCAGCCCAGAATTTTACAGGAACCTAGAAGATACCAACTAAGGATGCCTGGCATGGAAGAGGCTGTGACCTTCCCAAATGGTCAAAGGGTCAGCTCAGGTGATCTGTTGCAACTACCACTAAAGGTTAAAGGCTTTGTTTTTAGGATTGCTTAGATCTTGAAAATGGTATTATGAAAGGACAAGGCCCTTCTTTTTCCCTACAGGCCTGTGACTCTGGCTGTACCTCCTTCCCTGTCCAGGATCACCCTTCTGCCAAGCCACTGCTTGCCCACCCCCCAACCTCCCACCCCCGGGGCACAGAACTTCATTTTACTCTTCCTTCTGTGTTTTTCCCAGTGCATGGAGATGAAGCCAGGGACTCACACACACTAGGCCGGCGCTCTAGTACTGAGCTCACTCCCAGCAAGAGTCTGATTTTGCGTAGAGTGCGAAGCTCAATTTCTGAGAGGAGCCCAGCCCTCCCACCTCAGGCCTACCAGTTACCTGGAATCCCTGGGCTCTGGAAAGATAGTCTAGTTGCTCAGAGGGTCTTGTGAGAGGTCCATGGGGTACGTGGCCTGAAGAGATGTTATTCTTTAAAATGGTCTCGGCTGTGGGTGAAGTGCCCCCGTACAACAATTCTCGGGCTATCATGGCAGTTACCGTGGCCTTGGCAGGATTTGGAGCTGCCCTGGTGAAATCTTTGGTGTGATGTCCTTGACTAACTCCTACGGCCTGGGCGACCTCGGGCACCATGGGAAGAATCCCAGCAGGCAGCTGCTGATGACTGAGATAAGGCATCCTAAATTCGTCCTCTTTATTACCTGAGGAGGGACACACAGATAAACACAAACCCACGTACACCACCAGAGGACGCCCTACACTGCACCCACTGCCCGCCACCCCAGCTCCAAGGGGGCCACAGCTGCTGACACTGCGAGTCACACCGCTCACTCAGGAAGCATGCAATCCCCAGGACCACATCTGGATCACACGAAGATCACACTTACTAGTCCCATTTTCGTCCCCAGAGCCAGGTTCAAAAAAGGTTACTTTTCTTCCATCCCCTGGTTTCTTTATTGGTGTCTTAAATGGGAGGGGGGGGAAAGAAGGACGGGTATGAGTATAAATGAAGCCACTGACATCGCAGTTCCTGCTACCCAGAACTACAAACCCAACTGGCTCAAACGAGGTCTTCAGCTGGAAAACCCTGCCCTACCCGACACCTGCCCATCCATAGAACACCGAGGGTGGCGACAGCCCAGCACAGGCAGAGCTGCTCTCCCTCGGAGCATGGGGTGGGGATGGAGGTGGGGGGCTTGACCAGAAGAAGGTGCTAGTCTGTCGGAGCAGATCCAAGTGGGAAAGGAGCTCTTAGATGGAAGCTGACCACGTATCAAGACTGTTTCCTGGAGCCGATTCCCAATCTAGGAATCAGATGACACTTCTTAAGGTAACACTTCATGGGTGGGGGATGTTGCTATCTAAAATTTGATCCGTTTCTGAAAACTAACAAGATAAGGATGCTAATGAATGCTCTACAAGATTTTTGAAATGAAAAACCCAAATACCAACTCTAAAGACAAATATTTGGGGTCCCAATGATGAACTGTGTGGCCTTTATCAATACAACTGGCAGAGATGAGTGGCCACACCTGATTTCAGGTTTATCCCAACAGGTTGTCAGTGACTGGAAATAAGAGGGCATCCAAGGCTGTGCTGGCATTTTTCAATATGGAATCACTTTCATCTTGTGTTCTATTAAAAGAAAAGAATTCCCAATCCCACAGATTTGGCCTAATATCACACCAGCTCACTGGCCCAGAAAAACCAAAGCCTTCTCCACAACAGAAGTTTAAGCATTATCAATCTTTCCTGTAGGCTTCACTTTCAAAGCACAAATGACAGAATCACCCTCCTTAAAGTCAGGCCCCATCATCCTACAAACTTTGACAGGAACAAGCTACCCTCCAGTGAAGTCTCCACAGACTGCAAGGACACTGACACATAAGTGCTTGGCCCCAAGCCTTGTCTGGAGCTCCTGGGTAGGAAATCCCCAAGTGCACTATCTGGTCCAAACTGTTCAGAGGCTGCTGGCAGAGTGGCTCTGCTGCAGGGAGGAGGAGGACATCTCGCCCTGGGCCTGCCCCGCAGGTGCCGGGGTTCCCAAGGCTGGGGAGGAAGCCATGCTGTAAGCAGGACCCTAAGCGCTTACCTTCTCCTCTGACTTGAGCGCAGGTTTGGTGGGCTGGGCCTGTGGGACTTTAAAACCAAGGATCTCCAGCATGTTCTCAGCTGCGTTGCGTTTGGCCACCTTCTTATTGGTGCCCGTTCCTTCTGCGGTGTGGTTTCCCACCTTCACCTGAACAAGGCAGTCAGAACAGGCAGTGCTTACCCTCAGCAACAAGCAGGCAAGGGCTGGCATGCTGGCCAAGGAACCTGGCAACGGGCAAAGCTGGATGGCAGGGTTGACAGGCTGCTCTGCAGCTTGCCTGCCCCACTCCACGGGAGCCAGTTACTGAATATCTTGGAATTTGGAGAGCTGGCTGTTAAACATGGCCTTTATGAAACCGTAGATGACATAAGCGTATACTTCACAGAGATACTGAATACTCAAAACTCAGCACTTCCCACTTGACTACATTTCAGCCATCTCTGCTCCTGAGGGGCTGCCCATCATCATATCAACGTAAGGAAGTCAGATACGACAGTGCGCCTGTCTGCCACTGCACATCTCTTTTCCCAACTACAAGACCAGAGGTGCTAAAAACTTGCAATCAGCTGTTGTAGGAATATATGCACCACAGACATCCACCAGTGTTCCTATTTGATATTAAGTTATTTACTGACAAATTCTGAACTTAAAAGTGTTGGAGAAAAGGTTATTAATGCAGATTAAGTTTAAAAGTATGTGAAGTCTGCAGCCATTAAACTCTACAAGAAACTGAAGCATTTGCTAGGCTGTAAAAGTTATCCAGTTCAGCAGAGAAAGCACTGATCATTTATAAATGGGCAAAGTTACATCGTCATGGCTTTCCTTTCATCTTATTTATTAAGGTAAACAAAACCATCAACCAACCAATATTCATGCTAGAATTAAAATCTAAATTATGGATTTGTCAAATAACATGAGCAAACCTCTTTGCTAAACTGAATACTGTTTTTTCTTTTCCCCTTTGGTACTGAGGACTGAACTTAGGGGCACTCTACCACTGAGCTATATCTCCAGCCCTTTTTATTATTTTAAATTTTGAAACAGGGTCTTGCTAAGTCGCCCAGGCTGGCTTTGAATTTGTGATGCTCCCAAGTAGCTGAGATCAATCACAGGTGCGCCCAGCTAAACCGGATCTTGTAATAAAGCATTAAGTGCTGATTTTGTTACACTGGTGTTGGTGATTTTCACAGTGAAGTTCTAGGTGTATGAAATTTATGATAAAGAGAATTATATGTGAGGGAGGGGGGATGGGTCTTCCGTAACTTCCCTATATTCATATATGAACACACGACAATATAACTTTCACAAGAATGGGAAGTTATACTCTATGTATGTGTGATACATAGAGTATAATACATTCTACCGTTATGTATAAAAAAAACCAAACAAACAAACAAATAAAAGAGAATCCTATCCAAGCTGTGTGCCGCACCCCTTTCCATCAGTGGAATCTAGAGTATGCCCAAATGTACGTGCATGTGCTTCTAGAGACATCTGCCTGGGCACCTCCTTCCGGCCATGCCACCTCTTTCCCTAAAAGCTGGTTGCTAAACATATTCTGGCACACCTGCTTACACCCTCTTCCTAAACTGGTGCTGACCAAGGTACCTGGCTGCTAAAACCAAAAGCACAATGTCACAAGGACAGGATCAAGGAAACCCTTCCCTGGTAGAAGAGGATCCTAGGACTGATTCCCATCTGGCTGTCTCCCAGCCACCTGTCTCGGGCAAACCGATTCTCTCCAAAAAGTGTGGTTTCCTCTTAGAGAATGTGAGGCTCATCTCCTCTTGTCTCCTGACACAGCAGAAGAAACACCAGGATGACAGTTCATGAGCTGCAAATTGCCACACAAGAGTCAAATGCAGCAGGTCCTTTATCTGAGAAGGCGCATTCCAACCCCTCAGTGGACGCCCAACACTGCAGTCACCAGGCCCTGACACCATGACAGTCCATCTAGTAATCAAGGTGGCTACTACATGGTGAATGAGCAGGTGGAGTATACACAGTGCATACGCTGGACAAAAGAATTTTCTGGGATGGAGCAGAATGGCTCAAGGTACCCTGCTACTCAGAATGGTGTGCAACTTAAAACTTACAAATTGTTGGGCTGGGATTGTGGCTCAGCGGTAGAGCGCTCACCTAGCACAGGTGGGACCCGGGTTTGATTCTCAGCACCACATAAAAAAAATAATAAAGGCATTGTATTGTGTCCATCTACAAAGAAGATTCCTTCTCTCTCTCTTTCTCTTAAAAAAAAAAAAAAAAAAACTTACAAATTGTTTATTTCTGGAATTTTCCATTTAATATTTTTAGACCCAGGGTGACCATGGTAAAACTCCAGAAAGTAAAACCTCAGAATAGGGAAAGACCGCTGTATTCTGTTTTTCATTAGAAAATAATTAAATTTAGGTTGCAAGTAAGTTAAGGTGCCCATGAGAAGTAACTGTTTAATAAACCCAGCACAAGGAGAAACCCTCCGTGCCCCTGTGAGCGTCACCCTAGTCTAAGGAAGAGCCAACCCCATGGTCCAGGCCCTGTACACGAAGCAGGAACAGATCTGTCGATAGTACATGTACTAGTCATCTTCTGCAAAGATCATCATAAACCTCCAAGGAGATGAGGAAGAAAGACTCACCCAGAACCCACCAGCCCAGCGTTCTCTCCACCTTCCTCCCGTGGACATGGCAGCACCTGAGGTGAGCGGCCAGTGGGCATCTCTAAACTGCCACATCACTGCAAACAGCACATTCTTCGTGATGGCAGAGTGGACTGGCCTCCTCAGGAAAGCTCCCAGCCCCTGGACTGGACTTATACAGGGTCTGGTTGTGGTCAGAGAAGGGCGACCCAGCCACGCCACCCACCTGCATCACGAACTCCCTGCGACGGGGGAGGCCTCGCTCGGTAAGCAGCGTGTACTCCGGCTCCTTCTCCTTCTTGGCCTGCTGGATCTGGGCCAGTCTGCTGATGGGATTCATTCCTTGGCCATACTCTGGGCTTGTCTGTAGCTGAGGAAGAAACACTATATGGAGAAACTGTGCGCCACACTGCTCCCAAGAAAGACCCGGCTGGTTCAGAGTCAGCATGTGACGGGAGCTATGAGACCTTACACTGACTTAATGGCTCAGAATTCATCAGATGTTTATGACTTTCTGATCACCCTGAGGTGAGGTCTTACCAAAGCAACATCAATATTTCACTGAATAGGCGAGCATCGCTGCAATGGTGGCTTGCTTTCTTTTTTCCACTGTGTTGCCCAGGCTGGCCTTAAACGATCCCCTGCCTTAGCCTACAGAGGAGCTGGGATACAGGCATGAGCCACTACACCAAGCTGAGTGCCTGCTCTTTAAAAAGTTTCCATATATGACAGTAAATAAAGAGGTAGAAAAATTTAAAACTCCCATTTCTAAAACTCCCCAGAAATCTGTACAGTTGTCCCTCAGTATCTGCAGGGGATTGTTCCTGGATCCTACAAGGACACCAAAATCTCCACCTGCACGCGTCCCTTATGTAAAATGGTGCAGTGTGCACATGAGCTTCTGTACATCCTCCCGAACTTGAAATCATCGCTAGACAGTTTATAACAATGCAAATACCATGTAAAGAGGTGCTATGCTGTATTGTTTAGGGAAGAATGACAAGGGAAAAAGCTCTGTATAATGCCACCAGACATTTTTTTTCCTAAGTATTTTTGTTCCAAGGTTGAGGGACTCCATGGATGGGAAACACAGATGTGGAGGACAGACCACCACACTATGATGGTTTCCAGCTTCCCTAACAATGACTTAAAATCCAGAAACCATTACACCAAGGTTTTTTTTTTTTTTAAGCCTAGCATGTGCTTTTAGTCCTGCCCCTTTAAAAAAAAAAAAAAAAAAAAAAAAACCTCCAACTGATGGGAAAAAGCTAAGAATCCTACTTCCTGCCTGTTGGCCTGCTTGTGTGCCAAGTACTACTCATCCATTCCACTACCAGGAGCATTTCCAGGACCCCTTAAGCACAAAGGAAAGAGTGTAATGCTAATGTTTAAGGAAGAAAATCCTAGCACTCATACACGTCCCCCAGTGGAACCCTGTCCCTCTTCTGGCTGTGAGGAGGGATCAATATGTTCTGACAGGTCCATTAGTAGAGCTCAAAATCCAAAAGGAAGCAGCATTCAGTAAACTCCTTCCCCACCTGCCTCACATGTCCATCCCACCACCTCAGGACCAGAGCTGTCACTGCACAGAGGTTCCACCACTCACCCATATGCCCCACAGGCACCCACTCAGTGGCCTTGTCTTTACCTGACCTGTGGCTCTTGTGTGGCATCTGTAAAGTGTCTATCATGCCTAGCATGTGCTTTTAGTCCTGCCCCTTTGGCTCTGGAGAAGCCACCACCAGGATTCTAACCCTCCACCCCGTGGGGCAATGATGGTGGCCCTTTGTTCAGAAAGGGTCGCACCTTGCCTGTGGGCTTGGTTTTCCTTTTGATCCTGGGCTTCACACGCTCCATGGCAGGCAGAGGGGGCAGCTTCCTGAGCTCCTCGAGCACAGCACGGGCCGCGTTCTTCTTGGAAATCTTCTTGCTCTTCCCTTCCCCTTCCCCCACGAACTCCCCAACCGAAACCCTGGTCACGAAGCTCTTCATGTGGGGTGGGCCACTCTCCCGGGCCACCTGTGTCAGAGGGAAAGACTGAGTGAAAGTGTGACAGACGCTTGCTAGAAGCTGTGGGACACACTGGTTGGCACACTCTCTCCTCGTGAAGCACACAGGTCAAGGGCACCAGGACAGGGACCACAAAACGAAGGCACATCTACAGCAGGACAGCAAGCCCCGAGGTCTGAAAGCCTCTCCTTCCCTTTCTTCCTACTTTTCAAACTGGTTTATGTTCTTGAGCCTGAAACACTCAGGCCTGAAAGGGGGACTTTTTCACTCCACCCCATCAGAATGGCTCACATCTTCCCCAAGGTCCTGAATTCAGTGTGAGCCACTGCAACCAGCAGAAGCTGGCCCAGAAAAGCCCAGAAATCACTGCAGCACAGAGTTCAAGTTTATTATTTGCTCGGAGTCTCCAGCCAAGACAGAGCTTGCTAAATACTGGCTGCTAAGCAACCGTAAAAAAGAATTTTAAAAATCTCTAAGCCCTGATAGAAGGTGAATTCCAGCATATATTAAGTGGAAAAAAGGAACAGTCAGAGAGTATACGGTCTAGTAATTTAACTCTAAGAAAAAAGGTTTATAAATGTATTCACAAATACGTAAAAATTATATATATATAGACACACGTGTTTATATGCTTATTTTTGCAAAAAGACACACAGGAGGGATAAAGCAGAAATCAACAATAAGCTACCACAGGTGGGAGGGTCAGAATGGAGACACACTGCAGGAGACACATCTTTTGTGTAGTTTTGAAATTTTGGAACCATTTGTGTTTAACACTTGTTTTTAAGCTAGGTAAACAAATTTTAGGAGACCTAAAATTGAGTATCAACAGAAATGACTACATACTGAAGCGATCACATAATCACATGGAAGGAAAATAAAAACCAAATCCAATGTACATTAGCCACGACACTTAAAAAAAGAGCAACAACATTAGAAGACTTACACTACCAGATTCCGAGAATTCCTCTAAAGTTACAGCAGCTATACTGTCATAATATTGAGTAAGGATACACAAACAAATCCACAGAACAAAGTACAGGAATAGACTGCACAGAGATAGTCACTTAACTTTCAGCAAACACAAAAGCAATCAAAAAGTTTAAAAGAGGTACTAGATATCCACACGGCAAGGTGCTGGGGAGACTGAGCCGTGATCACTGATTTATAAACAAAAATTAACTGGACTCAGGTAGGTGCAGCAGCACACACTGGTAACCCCAGTGACCTGGGAGGCTCAGGCAGGAGGATGGCAAGTTCAAGGCCAACCTGAGTGATTCAGTGAGACCCTGTCCTGTAATTTTAAAAAAGAAAAAACTTTACTTGGATCACAGACCTAGATCACAGACCTAAATGTGAAAGCTAAAACCATAAAGGTCTCAGAAGAAAACCTGATGTCCACAAAGTTGGCAGATACATATTCAGATATGTATCTAATAAAATTTTTTAAAGACCAGTGATACAGCTCAGTGCTACAGAGCACTTGCCTACCATGCTGGGGATGGAGAGGGGGGTTTACAATATTAAGTGTTAGAATGCAAATCGGTACAGTCATTTTGGGAAACTGGCAATTTTTTAGTGAAGTTAAAATATCTACCCTATAACTCAGTGATTCTGAGTGCACATGTACACAAGAAAACTTACAGAAGAATATCAGCAGCTTTATTCTTAACAGTCCCCAAAAGGAACCTGTTCAAATGCCCCTCTCCTGGACAATGCTTAGGCTGTTTCACACTCTTACACAAGACTACTACTCAGGAATAAATTACCAATGCACACATCTGGAGGGAGCTCAAAAACATGGCATGCATGTGAAACCAAAGCCATATATATCCATAATATTCTAAAAAAGGCAAAATTATGGGGACAGAATTCAGATTAGCAGCCACCAAAGGCTGACAGGATAAGAGATGTCCTGCATCCTGATGAACATGTGCCCACAACTATGTACACGTGTCCTAACACACCACGCTAGAAACAGGGTGACTTCATATAAACTACCTCAAGAAACCGACCCTCCACACACCAAACAAGGTGATGGAGCAAGTCAAAGGACACAGGAGCCAGCCTGAGGGGCACTCTGGGCATCAAAATGAATGAATATGACAAGGAGAAATACCCCAAATAAAATAAAAAGAAACACATCTATTCAGCTATAATGCAAGAGAGGGTGAAGAAGTTCTCTTGATAGTGGAACGTCAATGCGTAAACGCAGATCATCCTCCTGAAAACAGTGATGGGCGACGCTTCCAGGATCCTCACTGCCAGGAGCTATAGGGGAGGCTGGGAGGGCAGAGCCTCCAGAATCCCCACCTCTGGTGTAGAGCCCTAAAACTAACAGACAACATGTGACCCCTGAGAAGGACCAACATCACTCCTGAGGTGTCCTGCCAAAGCACACATAACGCATGAGCAATCAGATGTGCCCCAAATGAGGACCATTTTACAAGTGACCTCTACACATGTCCAAGTCGTCAAAGACTGAGGAGCTGACAGAGGTTAAAGGAGAGCAAACAGACTTTGACTGAATTTGAGGTGAGGCGCTGTGTTGAACACTAGAGGCAGCAAAGATTTCTATCCAGGACACCACTGGGACAAGTGGCCACACATGAACACACGATGTGTGGGTGATGGTAGTGCAGAGTGCTGAATTTACTCTATTAGGCAACTAACTGTGTTTCTTTAAAAGAATATTCTTACTCTTAAAATATACATGCTGAAATATTGGAAATAAAGGGCATCATATCTGACAATTACTCTCAAATGATTCAGCAAAAATAAAAATGGAAACTAAAACAATATTACAGAAAAAGAAAAAGAGATGTGGTGAAATGTTCACAGTTGCTGAATCTAAGTGAAGGACACATTCACTATGCTGTTCTTGCAACTTTTCCACAGGTTTGAAATTTTTTTAAATAAAAGGTTGAAAAACTGTCCAGGAAAGAGCTTGAGCCCAAGAATTGGCTGTGCAGGGCTGAAGGGGGTCAAGAGGCACCACAGCCCCAAAGCCTGTCCCCTTCAAAGCCCATTCCCTTCAGGGAAAAGGAGGTGTTACGAAGAACCAAACTACACAGGCACCTGCAGGGGTTGCCAAAAAATTTCCTCAGGCGCCCCTTAGACACCTAGATTCTGGAATATTCCTTCCCAGAACAATGCTTTCCACATCCTCAGACCAGACTTGAAATCACAGGGTAGCCAACCCTATGGCTCACTTCAAAATCACAGCCCCTGTCCCCCAAGGAGTGTGTTCACCATCTCCTAAGGACCTCCTGGGGCTCTCGGGGGTGTGATTGCCCTGAGCGAGGGCACGCCCAGGGCCTGTGAGGTCTGCACAGCTTCCGCAAGCCAAGCCGTTCCATCAAAGGCAGGCTGCGTTCGTTTTTCCAAAACACTGTTCGATGGCTCCTGCCTTCTCCTATCAACCCCTAACCTATCTTCCTACATGACAGACTTTACAACCAAAATCTTATCAAAAATTGACTACTATGTTAATTTATTCAGGAAACAGTTCCTAAGCATCTGATATATGCACCAGGCAATCTTCTAGATGCAAAACAGAGTCCTTGCTCAATGTAATAAAGAATATGAACCTCTTGACATAGGAGTTACACAATGGAAAGTACTCATATTACAAACTCTGTGCCACCAACAAACTGTTTTAAAAGTATTAATTAGGAAGATATTAACCCGGGCTGTGGCTGTAGCTCAGTGGCAAAGCACTTGCCTAGCACATGTGAGGCCCTGGGTTTGATCCTCAGTACCATATTAAAATAAATAAATAATAAAGGCATGTTCTCCCCATCTACAACTACCAAAAAAAAAAAAAAAAAAAAAATTTAAAAAGATATTAACCACCAGAGGGCACTCCTACAATTTGTCTTATGTGACTACTTCTTAAACGTTACACATTCCTTAACACAGGTTTCAAAGACAAATCTGAAAGATAAAGAAAAATGGAGGTGAGAAGCAATCTGGTCCCCACCCCAGACTCCACAGAGAAAATGCACAGAACGGCATAAAGTTCCAGAAAGTTCTACAACTCTCAGGCAGGGCAGCAACTCTTGTGAGCAGGTGACAAACTTCACAGAAATCCAGGCCCTCCCCACAAGCAGTCAACTCTAACCCTGAGATGACGTGAGGGGCCAGGCATCTCCACTCTCCCAGTCTTGACACACCTCCCTCCAATCTTTAAAAAAAAAAATTTCCTGTCATATTAACCCTAAGCAGGGGAGAAAAGGGATACTTCTTCCCTCTCTTACAACAGGTGCCCAGGGAGGTCTTGTGAATACTTTGGGGTGCAGGTCCCAACTAGTCCCTACTCAACAACCAGTCGTCCCATCTCCCCTCTTCCCCGTCCCCGTGTCTGCTGCCCCAACATAAGGAGAAAGGTGGCAAGGCCTGCAGGAGCAGGAGGCTCTTACCCCAGGAGGGAGGAAACAGAGCCTCCTCTCGCTTGTTGGAGCCAGGGAGGGTAGAGGGAGGTGTCGGGGCAATGGAGGGGACAAGGAAGATCCCCGCACACAGACCAGTCCTGCTTGGCAAGCAGAAAGCACCCAAGGCTGTAGGTCAGAAATTGGCCTCACTCAGGGGCAGGTGAGGGAATAAATATGGGGTGAGTTCAGGGTACTAGCACATGAGAGGAGAAGGTACAGAGTTGAAGACAGGCAATGAAATCTGAGGGTCACCTGTAACTACAAAAGAGGCTACAAAGCTAAAGTATTTTACAGGATAATAAACTTCACATAGGCTTTGCAAAAATAATTCTATGATAAAGTATGGGATCAAGAAGAATAAATTTGCCATGCATCAAACCATAAGGGAAAATTCAAAAGAAAAAAAAAAAAAATCCTCCTTTACCTTCCCAGTCTATGGACAGACTATGTTGTTTCTAAAGAAAACATTAAATGAATTCTATTTTCAATTTTGAACAAGGAACCCTTAAAATTGCTTTTTTTTATTTATTTATTTTAATCAGACACTTTTTAAAAAAAAATTTGCAGCTGGACACAATACCTTTATTTATTTTTAAGTGGTGCTGAGGATCAAACCCAGGGCCTTTCACATGCTAGGCGAGCGCTTTACCGCTGAGCCACAGTCCCAGCCCCTAAAATTGCTTTTAGATTACAAAATCCCCAACAACCAATGAAAGTGATTTAAACAGATGATGCAGGGGGCAGACATGGACAATGACAAAACCAGTATCTTTTTCAAAGTTACTGATAAGGCTGTTTGGGACACTAAAAGAAATTCTCAATATTTTGGAGGAAAAGATGCTTTTAAGACTGATGAATGCAAGGAACCCTCTGTCCTAAAGAGTATGTGAGTAAAGAGACCAGTATTCTGCCAGCCACCTCAGGACGTTCACAGACGAGCTGAGGCCACGCATGGCCAGGCTACAGAGCCAAGGACACCCCTAGGTTAAAGACTCCAGGAGAGGGGCTGGGATGTGGCTCAAGCGGTAGCGCGCTCGCCTGGCATGCGTGCGGCCCGGGTTCGATCCTCAGCACCACATACAAACAAAGATGTTGTGTCCGCCAAATACTAAAAAAATAAATATTGAAAAGTTCTCTCCCTCTCTACCTCTATCTCTCTCACTCTCTCTTAAAAAAAAAAAAAAAAAAAAAGACTCCAGGAGAAATTAATAACACTGCTTTGCTGAACAGAAACTCTGAATCTTAAATGTGGAGGTTCACATTTTATATTATTCAAATGATACTTGGGGGGGAATCACGCCTATGAGGAATTCTACAATATTTTATAATACAAAGTCCTACATGAAAAATAAACTTACCTCGAAATTCACAGGCAAGTTCCGTTTAAGTGCAATCTCAAACACTTGACTTATTTCAGATTTATTGAGATTTTCTTCTTCTGATTCTCTTCCATTCATCTAAAAGAAGAATAACTGTTTAGTAGTTATCTTTTATCAAAAGCATTAACATTCCAGCCTCAGTAATAAACCTTAAAGGCACTGAACCTTGTCTTTATGGACTTAACAGTAAACCAGTGACCAAGGTCACATGTGTACCATGTGTTTCTGAATTTTAAAGGTTAAAAAAAAGGACTCTGTCCAACATAGGTCAGAAAGTACCTCAGAGATCCACCATAACAAGGCGCACACAGCAGACCTGTGGTATCAATCAGCCAACTGCGCTGCTGCGAGACACCTGCACTGTCTAAGACATGACCTCCAACGTACTCGAGCACCGAGGCCACTACTGGGGAGAGTCAAACACACAGGTCTGTGTGGAATGTGCACATGGGGGCTTTTTGTTTGGCCATAAAATCCCATAAAGCTATAACTGCCATGTTATACTCAGGTACTGGCAAAATTCAAGATGCAAACTAATGAAATCTTGTCCTCAACATAGGACAGAGAGTCTATCTTTATAACAAGGTGCTTTTACAGCCCTGCAGCCAGAAACAGGACCAGAGAGGAGCAGGGAGGGACATCCCCTCTGCGAGGTGATCCCAGGTTTTACACTGCACTGCAGCAATGGCACCAGAAACTAGATGAGCTTGGCGACAGCAAAGTGCCCAAACATGCAGAGGAACAGCTGCCCTTCACATTACTGCCTCTGAGTTTCTGTCAGAGAATCTGTAAAGTCCTGTTTCCAAGATCAGGATTACCAGGCAGGACTCTCAGCTGAAAGCGCTACATAGGGCAAGACTATCCAAGGTGACAGTTCCTCAATTTTATCAGGTAGATTCCCAACCACACTGGATGAACACATCCAGCTGTGATAAAAAAAAACGAGAGAGAGAGAGAGAGAGAGAGAGAGAGAACACAAACCTAGGTTTTAAAAAAAATTGCTACAATCTAGAGTATAATTCCAGACAAAATGAACTGATCCCCTATGCCATTCATGAGTCCTTCTCTCCTTCCCGGTGGTGCTTTCCTTCCCAACCTGGGCTCACTACTCTGAGCTTCTTCAGTATTCCCGTAACATTCTGATGGTCCACTAACCCTAAGCAGGAAGATGCCTTTTTCTCTTTCTTACAAGATCTCACTATGTTGTGCAGAGCAGCCTTGAACTCCTGGGCTTAAGCCATCTTCCTGGGTTAGACTCCTGAGGAGCTGGCTCCACAGGCGCCCAAGACACGACCAAGAGTCTTCACACAAGGAGCCTTAGGAGGCTGCAGTTCCACAGAAGACGGGATTGAAATTCATTTATTTATTTGTTTGGTACTGGACATTAAACCCAGGGGTGCTCCACCCCTGACCTACATCCCCAGGCCATTTTATTTTGAGGCAGGCCTCACTAAATTGCTGAGGCTGGCCTCAAACATGTAATCCTCCTGCCTCAGACTCCTGAGTTACTGGGATTATAGGTGTGCATCACCACACCAGCTAAAGTTTGTTTTTTAAATAGATTTTAAACTTTAAAAAAAAAAAAGCAAAGTGGGCTGGGGTTGTGGCTCAGAGGTAGAGTGCTTGCCTAGCATGCGTGAGGCACTGGGTTTGATCCTCAGCACCACATAAGGTAAAATAAAGACATTGTGTCCACCTATAACTAAAATATAAATATTTGGGGGAAAAAAAGCAATGTATTTTATTTTATTTTTAAAGAGAGAGTGAGAGATGGAGAGAGAGAGAGGGGGAGAGAGAGAGAGAGAGTGAGAGAATTTTTTTTTTAATATTTATTTTTTAGTTTTCGGCGGACACAACATCTTTGTTTGCATGTGGTGCTGAGAATCGAACCCGGGCCGCACACATGCCAGGCAAGCGCGCTACCGCTTGAGCCACATCCCCAGCCCCAAAGCAATGTATTTTAAAAATTATGTTCATGGGCTGGGGTTGTAGTACAGTGCGTAGCATGTGTAAGTCACTGGGTTCAATCCTCAGCACCACATAAAAATAAATAAAAATAAAGGTTAAAAAAATTATGTTCAATAAATGGTACTGGAAAAAAACAGATATCTAGGTGTAAAAGCACAGCGATGCACACCTATAATCCCAGTGACTCGGGAAGCTGAGGCAGGAGAACTGCAAGTTCAAAGACAGCCTCAGCAATTTAGCAAGACCCTGTCTCAAAATTAAAAAATAGGGGGCTGGGATTGTAGCTCAATGGTAGAGCACTTGCCTAGATGTGTGAGCCCCTGGGTTCAATTCTCAGCACCGCATATAAATAAAATAAAATAAAGGTTCATTAACACCTAAAAAAATTTTTTCAATTATAAAAACCTAAATAAACAAAATAAAGGTATTGTATCCATCTAAAACTAAAAACTTTTTTTTTTTTTTTTGAGAGAGAGGGAGACAGAATTTTAATATTTACTTTTTTTTAGTTTTGGGCGGACACAACATCTTTGTTTGCATGTGGTGCTGAGGATCGAACCCGGGCCGCACTCGCGCACTGCGCGCTCGCCTGGCATGCGTGCGGCCCGGGTTCGATCCTCAGCACCACATACAAACAAAGATGTTGTGTCCACCGAAAACTAAAACATAAATATTAAAAAAAAAAAAAATTCTCTCTCTCTCTAAAAAAAAAAAAATAGGAATGATTAAGAACTGTTCAGCAGGAAATTAAAAAAAAAAAAAAAAAACTTTAAAAAAAATAAATACATAAATAGAAAGGGCTGGGTATATGGCTGAATGGTTAAGTGCCCCTGGGCTCAATCCCTGGTACCAAAGGTTGGGGCGGTAATTAAGTAGAATCTTTACCTCACATCATATTTAAAAATGAACTCAAAGTTGATAGCTTCAATGAAAAAGCTAGAGCTGTGACGCTGTTAGAAGAAAGCAGAGGGGAAAAGCTTCATGACAGTGGACTTGGCAAGATTTTTTAAAATGTAACACCAAAACCACAAGCAAAATCAAAAAATAGATTAATTATAGTCCACCAAAATTAAAAGTTTTGTGCATCAAAGGACACTACCAAGAGGGAAGGAGGCAAGCTGGGCTAGTGTGCACACCTGTAACCCTGTTTACTCAGGAAGTGGAAGTGGGAGATCACTTGAGCCCAGGAGTTCGACAGCAGCCTGGCCAATAGAGTGAGAGCCTATCTCAAAGGGAAAAAAGACCATAGTGAGGACAACCTGCAGGATGGGATTCGCCAGTCAAATTTCTGATAAAGGGTTCATAAAAAGAATACACAAAGAACTACAACTCAAAAACACAATAAATCAAACCAATTCAAAAATGTGAATTTCTCCAAAGATACATAAATGACCGATAGTACATGAAACAGTACAAGCCAAAAAACAGTACAAGCTCAACGTCGGGGCTGGGGTTGTGGCTCAGCGGTGGAGCACTTGCCTCGCACATGCAAGGCGCTGGGTTCAATCCTCAGCACCACATAAAAATAAATAAACAAAATAAAGGTACTGTGTCCACCTACAGCTAAAAAAGACATAAATTTAAAAACATGCTCAACGTCACTAGAATAATGCAAAAAAAAAATGATAAAACGCCACTTCATGCCCACAGGAATGGCTACTATCAAAAACGCAGAAAAGAGCGAATGCTGGTGGACATGAAGGGGCAGCACACAGTGCAGCTGCTGTGGAGCAGCTGGGTGCTCCATCCAAAAGCGAAGCCCAGCCGGGCACAGTGGCACACGCCTATAATCCCAGTGGCCTGGAAGGCTGAGGCTGGAGGATCAGAGTTCAAAGCCAGCCTCAGCACAGCAAGGCACTAAGCAACTCAGTGGGACGCCGTCTCTAATAAAATACAAAATAGGGCTGGGGATGGCTCACTGGTCGAGTGCCCCCCGAGTTCGATCCCTGGTACTCCTCCCCTCCCCTCGGCCAAAAAAAAGTGAAGCCCAGAACGGCCTATGATGCGGCAGTCCCACTCAAGGTGTACACCAGGAACCTGAGCAGAGCCCTCAACAGAATCTGTACCGCTGTTCACTGCAGCTTCGTTCACCACAGCTGAAAGGTAAAAACCCGGTGTGTCCACTGGCACTCGAGGAGACAGACAAAATGGAGAATATTCATGATTAAATACAAAATGCAGCCTTCACAGGGAACAAAACTTGGAACTTGCACAACATGAATGAACCTTAAAAACATGATAGTAAGTGAAAAAAGCCAAGACGGGAGAACAAATGTCCACTGGAGGCACTTAGATCAGGCAGATGCACAGACAGAACAGCGGACGCCAGGGACAGGGGAAGGGCAGTGGGAACTTGCTGTTTCAGGGGTACAGTGTCTATTTGGGATGATGAAAAAGTTCTGAAAATAGACAGTTATGATTGCACAACCCTGAGAATCTATTTAATGCCCCTGAACTGTACACTGAAAAAATTCCCATGTGTACACTTCATCTCAATTTTTAAAAAAGCAACTATCAAAAAGGTATGTGCTTCCTAACAAATATTAACACACTAGAGACTGTCAAAACATTAACTTGTGCCAATTTAATTCATTTTTATGCATAAGAAAGCCTTTTGACAGCTATTTCAAGAGTGTCCAAAGATTTTTTTTTAATTTAAGTTGTTTGGAAAAAAAGAAAAAGTCTGCTCATGCTAAGTAGCTGTGTCAACACAAACATTCTCCTTATGTGCAACCAGAACAAAATGTGGAAATAAAGGGGCTGAAGCTGACAGAAGACCTCAAGAGCCATGCATATATCCCAATTTTCAAATGTGTTGCTCATTCTGCAGTCCAATTAGTAGTTTTTTGCTGTTATGGTTGTGTAGCTGTTTGTTTGTTTACAGTCCTAGGAATGGAACGAGGGCCTTGCATATGCTAGGCAAGCACTCTACACTGAGCTAGGCCCCCAGTGTTCCCCAGCCCCCTTTTTTTGAGACAGAGTTTAGTTGCTCAAGCTGGCCTCAAACTTGCCATCCTCCTGCCTCAGCCTCCTGAGTAGTTGGGATCATGCAATTTGTTTTAACTTTTTTTAAAATTTATTTTTTAGTTGTAGTTGGACACAATACCTTTATTTTGTTTACTAATTTTTATGTGGTGCTGTGAATTGAACCCAGAACCTCGCATATGCTAGGTGAGTGTGCTACTGCTGAGCCACAATGCCAGCCCTTAACTTTTATTTTTAGTTCTAAACTATTTCAAGCACACAGAAGGATACAGATAACAATGTAACAGAAAATCCCAGATTTAACAAATACCCACATTAAGTACTAGTGACATCATTTTTTAAAATGTTACTGTATTTTTAATACCTTTTAGTTATTTATTTATATGCAGCCCTGAGGATCACATCCTGTGCCTCACACATGGTAAGCAAGTGCTCTACCACTGAGCTACAGTCCCAGCTCATTTTTTTTAAGAAAAGCAGTGAAGCCTTCTCACCAGCCTTCCCCTGGCAGTTAACACCCACCAGGTGGGACTGTAGCCTTCCCAGCCATGTTCTTTTTTTTTTTTTTTAAATTGGTTGTTCAAAACATTACAAAGCTCTTGACATATCATATTTCATACATTTGATTCAAGTGGGTTATGCCCAGCCATGTTCTTTTAATGGATAAACTCTCTATAGTATGAATTTATGTTTTGAATGTTCACATAAATCATTCTCCTGCCTGCCTTTATCAACATCGTATAATCAAAGTTTTCAGGTTTATAATAATGTAATGCTACTTTTCTACTGAGGTTTCACAAGACTGACGAAAATAATGGATCTAGTGCCAAGTTCTAACCTTAAAGCCAGTCATTCTCAATCAGAGCAGAGTCACTTTGGAGTTTCCAAGGAATTGGCGGAGAAGCCGCCGCCAGACAAATGAATTCAAGTTTCTGTGGGTTGGATATCCACTTTATAGTATTTATTTATGAGTTTCCAGGTGACTTTACTAGCAACCAGACTAAGATTCACTGCTCTAAGCCATTGCTTCTAGAGGAATGTCAACAGGGACAAACCAGCCAGTGAAATAAAAATGCAAAACAGGAAATGACATACACATTTATTTGAAAGTGAGATTATATTATTTTGTATATAAAATAAGTATACAAACTATGTTTACATGGTTTATATATAAAATTATTTTTTATATAGCCAGGCACGGTGGCGCATGCCTGTAATCCCAGTGGCTTAGAAGGCTGAGGTGGAAGGATTCTGAGTTCAAAGTCAGCCTCAGCAAAAGTGAGGTGCTAAGGAATTCAGTGAGACCCTGACTCTAAATAATATACAAAATAGAGCTGGAGATGTGGCTCAGGAGTCAAGTGCCCCTGAATTCAATCTCCAATACTCAAATTATACACACACACACACACACACACACACACACACACACACACACATATATATGTATGTATGTATTTTTACATCATCTGGGTTGGACCAAATACTGCAAGTGGGGAGGCAGCAAATGACTCATATCTACAAATATCATCCCCAGTAAGATGAAGAACCTTTAGCAGGCCCTTAGTCTTCCCTTCACGAAGTGGGAAGTACTGTTAACATCAATTGCCTAGTGTACGGTCCAGTATTAAAATCTAAGCAACACTAGGAAAAAGAAAAAGCACTCTCAACTATGCTTGACCCTCAATATGCCAGGAAAAATATTATCTGGCTCCAATAAACCCTTTTTATTTTTCTATATTTAGTCACTTTTACAAATAACAGGCATAATAAACAGATAAGTCATTTCATTTGATATTTTAACAAGAATTTTAAAACAGCAAACCTAAACTTTTTCCCCAAACTTCTGGTCTGAAAGGCATTCATTCCTAGTATGGGCACTCCATATGCAACTCCCCACCTATCTCCTGTCCTGCCTGAGCCAAGCGCCACCCACTACAGAACACCAGAGTTCAAACACCAGAGGTTCTTGCTTATCACGACTTCTGATCCTTCCTGTGTGGTCCTGTCTATTTCTCAAACAGATGCAAACTGCTGCTGAAGAAAGAACAACCATCTTTTTTTGCTCCTCAGCTGCAAAATGTTTTCACTTGTATTTATAGACACCAAAAAAGATCAATCTAATGATTTTTTGTTGTTTTTATATGATCTACTCCCTTCCAATCACCTTTGCACACATTTGTCCACTTGTTTTGTAGATAAGTGTTAAGAAATAAATGTTGGAGTCAAACATCATAAAAGATGAAAAAATGTTGTTACACATGCTTTTGTTTTTTAATCTGAACGAGATGGCCCAGGTTCTTGTTGATAACTGTTGTTTAGGAAGTCCTTCCTGACAGACTAAATGAGTATTCCGCATTTCCTTTTCTTCTGCCACAGAAATGTATTGTTTGCTCACCAGTCCTTGGGTTTGAGGACATTTAACTAAGCCATCATCTGCAGGCTCAGTCTGAGACCTCACTTAGCTGCTCCAAGTGCCCTCTAAGACTGCCTGTGGAGGGCCGCCATCAGCCTCTGTGTTTTTCTTCCAACCAGACTAAAAACTGAAAAAGACCTCCTCTGTCAATCTTTCCACTATGGATGGGAAAATGAAAATCCTGACTTCTCACCTGGGTTCAGTGAAAGGCAAAAGAGGAGACTCAATGGATGGTGTCTCCAGTCTTTTTTTTTTTTTTTTGGTATCAGGGATTGAACCCAGGGGTGCTTAACCACTTAGCTATATCCTCAGCCCTTTTTATTTTGAGACAGAGTCTCCCTAAGTTGCTTAGGGCCTCACTAAGTTGGTGCAGGTAGCTTTGAACTTGTGATCCTCCTGCTCAGCCTTCTAAACTGCTGGGATTACAGGAGTGCACCGCCAAGCCTGGCTACATTTTCTTGCAATACATTGGGCAAGGCCCTGAGAATGTTAAAGGATGATGCAATAATGACCATTATTTTATTTACCATATCGTCTGCTAGGGATTTCATAATTCCTCCATTTTCTGGTGATTTTTGCCTTATTTAGTAAACTTGGAAACAAATGATGAACAGTGTTGAAATAATATGTAGGATAAGTAATGGCAAAATGTTCCAAAACATAGGGAAATTAAGATTCTGAAGATGCTATAATATAAAAATGGACAAAAAGATCCAAAGGGACATGTGCTAATTTTAAGAGAGAGTGACTTTTACTTTATTTTATAAAATGTTTTCCCTTAGTTCTTTATAAGATCTCAGAAAAAGAGTAAGAGTCATGTGATATCATTCCTTAAAGGGCTTGAAGAAGAGCTCAAAAGTGAAAACTGGGTCCACTGGATACTGGCAGCATGAGGGTGAAGATACTCCATTTTAGTTTTAGTCTTACTTAAATGTAGCCCTGTCCCAAGAGAAGATAAGGACTCAAGACCAGCAAAGTTCCATTCATTTATTTTGACAAAAATAAAGAAAGTATTAAAAAAAATTTAATAAAAAATCTTTCATTTCTATCACCAGGATCAAACTACATCTAAAGTCTGCTATAACCTTCAAAATATTCACTTTGCACATGCACACATACATATACACCTACCTGGGGAGTTCTCTGCTTGCTTGAGCATAAGCAGGATCACACTGTAGGCATAACAACCCTGTATCCTGCCTACCACTGTAGATTCTGGCCCCCTTACATGCCCACTTATGCAGATCTACCACACCCTGGTACTCCCAGGAATAAATGTTTCCATCTACTTAACCATTTCCCTAGTAATGAACACTGAAGATAGCTCCTGGGTTTTTCTACTGCAGATATTACAGCCATGACTGTCCTTCTCATAACAGCTCAGACATGCTGAATAAGTCATCCTTTATCAACACAAACTTTATATTTAAAACAAAACAAAACCTCATGAGCCTTCTCAGCTCAGGACCTTTGTACCCACTGCTCCCTCTCTGGGAATGTGCTGTCCTGCACCTCTACTTGTCTTGGTCTCAGCTGAAATGACTTTCCCGGGGAGACCTCAGGACACAGCACTAGTGCCCTTCTGATCCTGCCACTCCTCCCTCCTAGCACTCACTGTGCTTTTTGAGGATACCCGCGTTAACGTCTGATGGCTCCGCTGCACTAGGCTCTAGAGGGCGGGGCCCATGCAGGACACTGGAGTTTTCACTGCAAGCCTTGCATAATGTGGAGGAGGGACCTGACCAACCTGCAGTGGACAAAGAATGCTACTCTGCCAGCTACCTCCTGAAGAGGAGCAACTGACCACTGCGCAATCACATGCTCTACAAGTTTTCAACAGCAAAACTGACTATACGTGTAACATAATCATTTCCTACAAGGGAAAACAGGCTGCTTACACCCTATTGGCAGGGTCTGAAGCCACATATCACCTTGCCTTTGGTTAAGAATTCTGTTCCTCTGATTATGGCTTACGGAAATACCATGGACACAAAGATTTCACTACAGCAATATTCTTCACTACCCATTTCATCATAAGGAAAACTGCAAATAATCTAGCTTTTCAATCAAGGGCCTCCTGAAAAAATGCACTGCTATATTTACACAATGGAACATTACAGCCATTAAAAATTTCTTAGCGGGGCTTGAGGTTATGGCTTAGTGCTTGCCTAGCACGTTTGAGGCACTGGGTTCAATCCTCAGGACCACATAAATTAATTAATTAAAGGTATTGTGTCCATCTATAACTAAAAATATGTATTTTTAAAATTTCTTAGGTATGTGTTAAAGGAGTCCCCCAGGGATTTATAAGTAAGTGACATAATAACATTTTCATGATAAACACTTTAGTGGAAAAGGTGTTACTGTACCATATCATCCCATTTTTATGAAATAACACAGGTGCGTGTATTTACTTATGTGGGTACTAACATCCACCAAAACATGTAGAGTGCTTAACTACAAGTAGCAAATTTATAAATTCTTTATTTTCCTTTTTTTATTTCAAAAATTTTTATAATTCATATGTACTTCTTTTTTCCCTCTGTACTAGGGTTTGAACCCAGGGCCTCATGCATTTAGGCAAAGGCTGTACCACTGAGCTAAATCCACAACCTTCTTCACTTTATTTAGGGTCTCAGTAAATTGCCCAGGTAGCCTCAAGCTTGCAATCCTCTTACTTCAGAAATTCTGAGCAGCTGGGATTACAGGAGTGTGTACCATGACCTGGCTCACATGCATTACTTTAAAAAAAATAAAATTGTATTTTAAAAAGGTTATCTTGGGCTGGAGATGTGGCTCAAGCAGTAGCACACTCACCTGGCATGCGCAGGGCGCTGGGTTTGATCCTCAGCACCACATAAAAACAAAATAAAGACGTTGTGTCCACTGAAAACTAAAAAATAAATATTTAAAAAAAAAAAAAAGGCTATATTTACTCCCTGCTCCCCACCAACAAGATGGCCTGGCAAAATCAAGGGAGCAGCACATTTAGGTGATTTATTACTTCTAAGAAAAACTCTCATCCCAGTTTCTGATTCCTTGTTTCTCAATCACTGTCTTCCAGACACTTCCGAAAGGCATTGTCTCTACTTCAAACCATGCAGAGCTGCTCAGGAGCAAAGAGAAGGGAAGCCAAAGTTCATGAGGAGACTGAAACATCACTCCAGCAAAGCTCTTCAAGGAACTTGCCCTGGAAAGCATCTGCTACAGCCACTGCCCCAGCCCAGGCATCAGACTCCAAGACACCCACCCACAGGTACGTTCCCTTTGTAGCAATGTTGTGAACACTCCCAAGGAGGACTCGAAGGGCAACAGTGAAGCACTGACAATACTCAGGAGCTATGGTTCTCAGCTCCTGCTTTAGATTGACCCCAAGAGCAAGTAAACAACAAAAGCGAAAGCCAGACTGCTGGGTTTTACCCAAGCCCTGCTGCTTTAGAATCGAGTGGGGTAGGCCTAGGAATTTTTTCTTAGACTTCAAGTGATTTTGATGCAGGCAACCCACACACCACCATTCAGCAATCATCTATCAACTGTTGGCTAGAAGGAACTGAGAAATACCTACTCCATCTGACTGCAATTATATGAGCATCAAAGTCAAGTGAAAAGGATGAAAGGTCTCCAACATAACCCAGACCACACTACCCTTTTGGTATTTTAACAAATCTCATCACTGAGAGACTCTTCTTTTTAACTTCATTAAATCATCTTCTCTTAAGTTACCGTCCGATTCTTTTATTTGATCTTTTGTGACCACTGGACTTAGGATATGTGATGAAGATGGAAAACGGGAACACTGCAAACAAAAGAAACACCAAGTGCTCCTGTGTGGCTAGCCACGAAGCCACAGAGCACCCTCCTGCGCTGGGCTGTCACACTGCCACCAGCTGGGTATAGGTCAGACCTCAGCAAGAGGCTGCCCAGAGTCTATGTGCGTCCCCACCTGGCATCACACACTTAGCCCTATGCTCTGGGCAAGACTATCTTCTTTGTGACTTTGCTACCTGGGGAGGAAAAGTGGAATGTCATCCATGGGCATTTTTAGATGACAATCCCTACTGGATTACACAGAACCATGACCTCAACATTCTCGACTCACTAGCTTTCTTTCTAGACCTTTGGTGACTGAATTTGTGATAAAACTCTACCCTACCATAGAAAGTCACTAAAGCTGTGGCCTGTCACCTCAGTAGCAATGGAGTCACTGATTTCCTAAAAATGATATTCCTACTTAGTCACAAAAAGTTAGAATCATTTTCCTGTCATGGTGGTTTTAAAACACGGTCCCAAATTCTTTGATATGCTTCTCATCCAGAAGTAGGGTTCTACACATTGTGAATGTCCTAAAAGCCACTGAACTGTACATTTAAGATGGTTAAAATGGTAGACTTATATAAATTGAGTGGGGTGGGGTAAAGTACTGGGAATTGAACCCAGGGATTTGAACCCCAAGCTATACCCCAAAGTTCCTCCTTTCTTTAAGACAGGATCTAAGCTGCCCAGGCTGGCCTTGAACTTGCAATTCTCCTGCCTCAGATTTCCAAAGAGCTGGGATTACAGGTGTTACACCGTCACACCTAGCAATAATGTGATTTTTTTTTACTTCTAGGTAAGCAAAATTAAATGTAAGCTTCCATTATCTCCTTCCTTTGAATGAGAGCTGTGCCTAGCTTGCCCTGTAAAATAACAGAAGTGATACTGGCACTGGCATTAAGAAACTGGAAGGTGTTTCCATTTCCCATCTTCTAGGATACTCCTTCTTAGAACCTAGCTATCATACCCTGAGAAAGTGTAAGCATTTCTTGCAGATTCACTAAGAGAAGAACTGAGGTTCCCAGGACAAAAAGCCAGCTTAGCTTCCCGCTGACAGCCAGCACTGAATTATCAGCCACATGAGCCATTTTGAAAGTGGGTCCCCAAAGCTACATGGAGCAAAGGTAAACCACCCCTGCCAAGTCCTAACTCAATCACAGATTCATGAGCAAAATAAATGCCTAGTGATGTTCAAATCACCATTAAGTTTTGTGATAGTCTGTTACACAACAATGAATAGCAACCACTACTACAAAATAAAAAGTGACCTCGTAAAACAGGTCAAAAATTCTGACCTGGTACCTTGTCGGCAGACTCTGGCAAGCCTAACAGCACTCGTCCAGTCTTTCTAATGTGTTTACCCCACACTCACGTCACTCAACCATGTCAGGAGTGAACCAGAAGACATTTGACTTTCTTGCTAAGTATTGAAAAAGGAAAGGTGGGGTGGGGCAAGAAGATATAGGATACAAAATCGTGTAGACTATCAAATAATAAAAATTACAGGCAGCTGTCAATGAACCTTAGAAAAAGGACCTTGACAGGCTCCTTCCCGGCCCTCCAGCTCTGCTACTCCTCACCTCCAGTCTCTCAGGCGGAGGCTCGTTCTGCAGGATCCTCAAGGCTTTAGCAGCAGCATCGTGTTTCGCAGCCTGTCTCGTCTTTCCTTTCCCATTGAATTGCTGTCCTCCCACAGAAAGTTCAACTTGATAAAGTAAGGGTGGAACTGGAAATGGGTAAAAGTACCTAAAAATAAAAGGGAGTTAAGAAGATTAGTTTTGAGTTGTTGATAAGTCACCCATACGTTCTCTGGCAAATTCCAAATATTTCCTTCATTATGACCTAATCACATTAACATTCGCTTGCTACAACAAAAAATAATGTATCAATATGTCCAGAAATTTTGTAAAAGTTTTAAAATGAATTCCAATTATTATATAACTAAATACTGGGTGGTAATTCACTCTTCATTTAATACACAAGGGCTTATAAATTACATTAGTTTAATTTATAATGCTAGCCTATTCTGACAAAATCTAAAACGGATTAGACTTTGGCTGAAACAGAAAGTTAATTTGCTTTGCTTCTGCTTAGATTTTCTCTTGCTTGTCTCCATAGGAAGTCTTTTAGAAAGGACCCTCATTGTGAGATAAGGTGGCTCAGTGGGAGAGCATTCGCCTCACATGCCGAAGGCCCTGGGTTCCATCCCCAGCACAGAAAAAGAAAGGAAGGATTCTCATTTCTAGAAGCCCCACCTGTCCATAACCTTGCAGAGTTTGCTTTCTTGCACTTCAAACTTCTATTTCTAAAATGCAGAAGGAAGGCAGAGAAAGAAATACTTCCATTTTGATCGTCAATGTCTTATGTCTTATTACTTCCAGCAGGTTTTCAACATGGGACATTTTCAAATGTCAATATTTTAGTTCACCAAAGCCATTTACAAAACATACAAGTTCAAAAGTCAAAAGATACCAAATAAACAATAATCAAGAAATCTACAAATGCTGAGAATCATGGTGTTGTAGGAATCATGTTCAAATACGATTCAGTTACACAAAGTAGCTACGAGGGTGCTCTCCAGCTAGACTGCTGGGGGCCCAAGAACAGTGCTCATGAGGAATATGATTGGGTTCTTTCCAAAAACAGAAGTTAAAAGAGCACAAAAACAGTTCCAAAGGCACAAGTACAAAATTTATTCTCCACTTGGCGGGCCCAAAGAAGACAAAGTCATTATTCATATAATTCACAGATAATAGTCTGTATAAGAGATCAGATATATTTTTACCTGTATTTTACAAAAGGCCACACATACGTACCTCGGGGGATAAGCACCTCCTCTCATGTTGTAGTTGTAGGTGGACTGCATCCGAGAGTAAGGGTCAACAGGCTTATACATTGGTTTTTTTCCAAGTTTCATGCACAGTGCATTTAGTTGAACAGTAGGAGTTATGCTTTCTGCAACACAGAATCAACACAAAGAACTGGGTTTTTTTTCCTGACATAAGAATGATGATCACTAAAATAAAAAAGAACAGCATACCTTCTACTAATTATATTCATGATGCATTACAAAAAGGGCCTGAGTACTTCACTGCTAGAATCAGGTCAGGAAATCCAAGAATCTGCTGTGACTTCTCAAGATTAATACACAGGCAACAGCATAAAATATATTTGAAGAGCTATCGGAGAGCGCAATAATTTAACCCACTACCAGTAAAAGCCCTACTGTACAGTTGTCAGAAATAAGTTACAATATGCGTCAGTTTTCCCACTTTAAAAACCCTGCTTGGGCTGGGGATACTTGACTCATATGCACAAGGCCCTACAAGGCCCTGGGTTCAATCCCCAGCACTACCAAAAAAGAAAAAGAAAAAAAAAACCTGCTTCACTGTCCAAGTTACTTTATAGTTTGAGAATGCTTTACCAATATAAATTTGCTTATTCTAATTTACTATTATTGGCTTACATGCAGAAGTATGTTTGTTCATACCACTTATTTGAATAATGCATTTATTAAATACTAACTGTATGCAAAGCACTGTGCTGAGCTTGAGAGACATACAGGAGAAGGACAATGCAATGGGCAGGCGCCCCAGGTCAAGATCACTGAGGCAACAGCAAGTAAGTTCATCTGGAGAAGCCAGCTTGGGTCCAAACAATATTCAGATGACCTCCATCCTTTATATCACAAGGGGTTTGACTAGTGATCATATCTGTTAGCAAAACGAGATCCACTCTCATTCACCACAGAGCAAGTCTTTACCGCAGAATTTTCATATTTGTCTTTAGAAAATATACACTATTAATTTTTTAATTTGTTCTCTCTGTTCATGCAATTCATAAACTTTCATAAACCATTTAAAAAGAAAATCAGTGGGGTGCATTGGCATATGCCTGTAATCCTAGCAGCTTGGAGAGTGAGGCAGGAGGATCCTTAAGTTCAAAGCCAGCCTTAGCAACTTAGCCAGGCCCTATCTCAAAATAAAAAGGTCTGTGGATGTGCCTCCAGGATATAAGCACCCTAGGCTAAATCCCCATTCAAAAAAAAGAAAGAAAGAAAACCAGCCTGAAAAGGTCAATGACAGTGCACAAGCACATTTTAAAACAATCCTTCAAAAAATACAAACAAGGCCAGGCGCAGTGGTACATGCCTGTAATCCCAGCAACTCAGGAGGCTGAGGCAGAAGGATCAAGAGTTCAAAGCCAGCCTCAGCAAAAGCGAGGTGCTGAGCAACTCAGTGAGACCCTGTCTCTAATAAAAAACAAAACAGAACTGAGGATGTGACTCAAGGGTCGAGTGCCCTTGACTTCAATCTCTGGTATTTAAAAAAAAAAAAAAAAGAATTGCTTTATGGGGAAGGGATTTGTGGCTCAGTAGTAGAGAGCTTGCCTAGTATTCATGAGGCCCTAGGTTAGAATCCCAGCCCCGCCCCGCCCCACAGGAAAACAAAGAAAAAATAGACTATTTTGACCAAATTCAGTGCATTAATCAAATTTCTTTGGGGGGGGCGGCTGTGGTGGGTACTGGGGATTGAACTCAAGGGCACTCGACCACTGAGTAACATCCCCAGCCCTACTTAGTATTTTATCAGAGACAGGGTCTTAATGAGTTGCTTAGCGCCTTGCTGCTGCAGAGAATAGCTTTAAACTTGCACTCCTCCTGCCAAAGCCTCCCAAGCAGTTGGGATTAAAGGCATGAGCCACTGCGTTTGACTTCCAATTTCTAAGAATATCCTTGGGGTCTATACAACCAGAGGGTCACAGTAGTCACCAGCCTTTCATCATTGTGTTAGAATTCTACTTTATACAAAATCTATATAGTTGCATCTTAAGTTCAGCCTAAATCATTTTAAGAACAGCACAACCCAGAGAATTTACCTGCAGTAGAGAATGAATTCGAAGACTACCATAAAGAAATTAAAGGCAGCCAGGTGCAGTGGTGCACACCTGTAGTCCCAGTGGCTTGGGAGGCTGGGGCAAGAGGGTTGAGAGTTCAAAACCAGTCTCAGCAACTTAGCAAGGCCCTAAGCAACTTAGCGAGACCCTGTTTCTTTATTTTTCTTTTTTTGTGGTGCTAGGGATTGAATCCAAGGCCTTGTGCATTCGAGGCAGGCACTCTACCAACTGTTTCTAAAGGGCTGGGATGTGGCTCAGTGGTTAAGCGTCCCTGGGTTCAATCCCTGGTACCAAAAAGAAGGAAAGAAATCAAAGACAAAAAGAAAGGTCTGACTGAGACTTTCCAGACTAGTCCCTGCCTACCCCCAGCCTGGGGAGACTTCATTCATGGGAGGGGACTTTGCCAAAACAGCCACTTCAACCACAGCCTTTGGGTCAGTAGTCCCCAACTTTCCACAGACATAGCTCTTGATTTGTATTGTCCCTGCTTGAGGCCCTTGTTTAAAGAGCTATGACCTCCTACTTATATGTAAGTAAAAATGTAAGTTATTTTCAGTTCCTTTTGAACCATCAGGAAACATTACTGACATCAGCGCTTCTGATCAACAGATTATATCAGTATTACACACTGACCTGACATGATCCCACCTAAAGTCCATGTTCTTAATAATCTGTACAACCTTATCAAAGAAAAAAAAATGTACATTCCTTATGCTTTTCTGAAATCTTAGAAATGTTTTGGGGAAGCCTCCTGCCCGTGACCAGCTTAGCAGATCATCAGAAGAGAGACTGTAGACTGAGAAGTGCTGCTTTAGGGGCTGGGGTTGTAGCTCAGTGGCAGAGCACTTGCCTAACATGTGTGAAGCACTAGGTTCAATCCTTAGCAACATATAAAAATAAAACAAATAAAATGAAGGCATGTTGTCTATCTACAACTACAAAATAACATAAATAAATAATTAAAAGAACTCTGCTTTAGGGTCAGGATAAGAATTCCTGGGCTGGGGTTGTGGCTCAGTGTTAGAGCACTTGCCAACCACATTTGAGGCCCTGGGTTCAATTCTCAGCACCACATAAAAACAAATGAACAAAATGAAGCAACAGATGGGTGTATGCCACAGTGTAGGATCTGTGCTTTCAAAACCTATAAATTAGTTAAGAAACTATCCACATGCATACCAAAAGGTACTTCCAGACACACTTTGGGAAAGGAACCTGTCTTGGGCCACACATAATACCTATTTTCTTCCTTTGCTATAAAAAGGGCAGGCTATGGGTTTAGAAAAAAATATTTCTTTCAAAGTTCTGACAGCAGCTCCAGTTCAAGCTTGTCTTTTCTTTTTGTATTGGAGATTGAACCCAGAAGTGTCTAACCACTGAGCTATATCCCCAGCTCATTTTATCTTTTATTTTGAAGGGTCTCATTAAGTTGCTTAGGACCTCACTACTGCTGAGGCTGGTCTCAAAACTTTCAAGCCTCCCCTGCCTCAGCCTCCTAAATTGCTGGGATTACAGGTACGCGCACCACGCCCTGCTGTGTTGGGCTTTTTTTAAAATACTATTTCCTTCAGTTTCCCAGTGCTGATCTCCAAACATTAGCGGTACTAAGATACCAACAAATAAAAAGTATAAGCTCTCAATTCAAGAAATCTGATGTCAGCTGTAACATGTCACCTGGACCTTGAACACATTTTATGGTCATGGCTACAAGGCCTGGTCATTGACTTAGTAATTTATTCTTTTACCCTATTTTCCTTCCTATTGTTTTTATAAGTAGAAAAGTTTTTCTAGTATCCACTGACTAGAATTGAACAGCACTCCATGAAAATATTATTCTTTGAAAGATGGAGTTAAGCAGAGAGTCCAAAGACTATTTTCTTAAATGTTAATAAACTTTGAACAACTCAGCAAGACCTGTTTCAAAACCTAAAAAAAAGAAAGGACTGGGGAAGTAGCTCAACAGTAAAGCACCCCTGGGTTCAATCCCCAGTACCATAAACAAACAACTAACTATTTGGGAGACATCCAAATAGTGTCTTCCAATTACTTCTCATAGAAGAGATATTGCAAAGTTGATTTAAACATATTAGTATCATACAAATTAAGACAATGTAATGTGTTTGAGGACTCGTCTAAAATGTAAACCCATTAGAAAAAAATCTGGGAATGCCGACAAGGTTCTAAATTGCTGTCCTCTACTCTCCTAAGACTATACTATTCAGACATTGCCTCCACTTTCAGAAGAAAATCAGTCCCACAGCAAGCAAAGACCTGAAAATGTTTCTGAACCCAAATCTAAGGTAAGGCCTTCAAAACAGTTCAATCTGACCTCAATACAGGCCGAGGAAGGCAAGGCTTTCTTCCTTTATAAAGGTGCTCCAAATGCACATCTCCATTCTTTAAATTAGGTTCTATCAATCCCATCACTATTAAACTAATACTCTGTCAAAAAACATCACTGCATAGTGATTCCTTAACTGTGGCTTCACTTGAGGCAGCAGGGGGAAAGCCTGCAAAAGCACAGACACGGGGTCCCACTCCCAGGACTGGGACCAAACAGTAGGAGGGACATCTGGGCTGATGTATTTTCAGTAGGCTCCCAAGTGATTCTGCCTGATACGCCCCAAAAAGGTTTGAGACACTACAAAATTTGGAACTTAACAAAATCAACTGCAGCTTTTATTTTTCTGATTTCCTTTATCACCAGATATCACTTTTCCTTATTTATAAATAATTCACAGAGAAAACACCAGTTTGGCTGTGTCTAGGCATTTAAACTTGGTGCCTAAGGCAATGGGGCTGACTTCACAGATTTTTCTTGCAGGTCTTAACTTCAAGGTTCCCTCAGTGAATCTTGATTCTACTCATAGGAAAATTTGAAGAATTTTTATTTCCATTGGAACATTAGGGGTCTCTCCATACTACAGTTCACTCGGTTACTCACTGAAGTACCAAACAGCATAACTCAAAACCCTGGCTGGCCTAGAAATCCAATAGCAGACGCCCACAATGCAGTGTCATCCCTGGTTCATTTTGGTGATCATTTCATGAAAAGAAGCTGGGAGGGGAAAAATGCTAAAAAACAAAAGCAGTTAACCTCATGAACAGCGAGCTCTGCCAGTCCCCAGGACCCGCCCTCCAGTGTGCTGCCACTCTGCGGCCTTCTATGCAGAAGTCTGGCAGCAAGGTTAGAATCTGGGTTTTGATAATACAGCAGACTTCTAATTTTTTAAACACTCTTAACCATCACCAAGGAGAGAAGAACTTCTTTTCTGAACAACTTGTGGATTAAAAAAAAAAAAAAATGCAGTTATAGACAAACATATAATATAGTGAAACTATTTAAGGGGCTAAAGTTCAAGTTAGAAAGTACATGTTCCAAAAAAATACTAAAAATAGTTAGTAAAGGGAATCCCAAAGTTAAGGTCTGCAAAAGAAAAGGAAAAAAATCCTGTAGAAGAAACACAACAGTTACAGAAAATGACTAACCGTCCTCCAAATACAAAGGAACACTTCAAACATAATTCTATGCTTTAGAATAACATTTTAAAACTAGGTGAGTGTGAAACTTCTGTTTTTCTTAAATTCATTATTGCTTAATAACAGTAGCTACTATTTACCAAGCATTTGCTAAGAACCAGGCATTGCACTCCATACTTGTTATTTTCACATTTAATTCTCACAACAGACCTAATTGGTAGGTATTATCATCCCCATTTTATAGATACTGAGGTTCAAAAAAGTAGCAGTGTGTTCAAGGTCACAGAGCTGGTGAGGGTTCAAACCCAGAGCCATCTGACTCCAAAGGCAACTCACCCAGGTATACTGTGGTGCCTATTTACCATGGACCTTGATGTTACTTTCAGTAAAATGAAATCTAACTTCATTCAAGGCCTGAGGTTTGCATGTGAAGAAAAATAAGGCATAATGAAGGAAGTAACTCAACCTTAATATTTTTGCTGCAAGGCCTGGATCAGAAACAGATGGCCCAATTCCTTACCCACACCATATCCCTTTGAACCACTTCCGAAAAAGATAAAGCCAGATATGCCAAAATTAAACTCTAAAATGAACTTTAGCACAGGCAGCAAATTTTAAGAACCGAAAGCAATAATAATTAGCAAAACTTAAAGCCACAACCAGTCCTTACTCTTTAAGATTAGGAAAGTGACAAGGATAACTGAAATTAAAGACAATCCAAAACACTGAGACCAATTTCTACCTTTCATCATCAAACCTTAGACCTAGATTGCTAACAAGTGGCACACTGCTTTCCCAGCAACACACACACACACACACACACACACACACGCACGCACTACCTCTCCCTGTCTGTCTACGTGCAAACAAACAGGAAAGGAGCCAGAGGACAGCCACAGACAGGAGGCAACCAAGGGCCTGGACAACTCATGGGAAATCAATCACAGCACTTGGGAATGTCTATTCAGAATCCTAAACAACCACACACTATTTGGAGTTTTAAAAGCCAAATATCCCCAAAAGAAGCACATATTTTCTTTGAGTTAATCCACAAGGATGAAAAAAGAGCCAACTCTTCAAAAATCTACATATTTGCATCTGTTGCCTTAACAGTATGAAAACACATTTTAAATCACAGTACCACTTTCAAAAGTAGTAAAAATAAATAAATAAATAAAATTTCCTGGTGGGTTACAAATGCATAAGCAGGTGGACAATATTTACCTTACAGTGAGCTGGACCTTGCTCACGCAAAAGCTTACACTCAGGCTGAATCTTGGAGAAACAGGCTAACTCATTCACAAGACACACTGGGGTTTTCTCTTTGGGGTTTGCCACGTCAGAAGGAACTGCAAAATAACGTAAGAGTGCTGAAATCTACTAGGAGTATTCAAGACTGCTATTCCCCCAGGGATATAAAAACAGAGGGAGAACAAACCTAAGAACATCAGCAGCAGTGATGCAAATCTGCAAACAATGCTGGGAGCTCAAACATAGAGAAGACACCACTGAGTTTTTTTCTGAACTAGTTAAAGCCATGTAACCAAGGAGCAGATATGTCTTCCAAAGAGAGAGAACAGCAGTCAGAGGAATTACCAAACCTCAGCAAGCAAGCAACATCTGGAATCTGATGGTGCACTGCTATTGCAGCCCAAAAGACGGGTAGCAAGGAAGTCTTCTGAGCAGAGACAAATTGGTTACCGTGGCAGCTATCAGATGCAGCCTGTTGGTATTTCACCAAATTCAACATGCCAATACCATCTATCAAACAGGTCTGTCATTTTCCACAGACCCAACTTCTCATTCCTGGAGCATCCCTAGTCCTTTCTCCAGAGTCTGCCAACCTCCAATGATCTATTTCTGACAATTACACATATAAAATAAAATGGCCACAGTGGGTAGGAGTTTTACAAAATCAATAAAATGTGGGTAAAGAACACATGAAAAGAAAAAGCAATAAACTCCACAGGACTGAACTACTCTGTGCCTCTTCCTTTTAAGACAGTCATACACAGCAAATCTGGGGAAACAGAGTCTCTAGGGAATGGTGACAAGTCAAGAATGCCATCTGGAGAGGCAGTCCAAGGAATCCTGGAGGTTCTCTGGAAGATGCCATGCATCTGAGTAGGAGAAGCAAAGCTGGAGGAACAGATTTACAAAATAAAGGAAATGAGAGGATATAGGAGGAAATTCAAGGAAAACTGCCAGGCAATGAGGCAGGGCTGAGGAGACTTTGCTGCAAGGTGACTCCACCTCACTTCTTTAATTGGTCTTGCCACTTTGCAGGGAAAGGGGAGACATAATGTCATTTTTAGGTTTTTCCCCCCAAGTGTTGAGTCTTTTCTTTAGTTCATTTTCAATTTCCTGATAATCAGATTTAAATGCTTCTAAATATATATACATATATATACACATATACGTATATATACAACATATACATTTTTTTTAAAATCTCTGCTTCTTTATTCCATTTCTAATTGGTCCAACTGTGGTTTCTGAACTACCTCTGGAACCTCCCAAATTTAAAGTCACTTGTTCAAAATAAAAATCAACAAATGCCAACATACTCTTTTGCCTTCCAGTGAATCTGGCTGCCCCTTCCTTGGGATAAAATCCTGTAGCCATACAGGAAGGCTTGCACAAACAAGAATCATCAGTTCTGGGAAATAATTTTAAAAGTAAAATTTCCCATAGAACAATAACTGTCCAAAGTGGTACTTACTGTTCAATTCTTTCTTTCAGCTACCACTTTATAACAGACCAGGCTTTACAGTGTAAGCAGCTTCCAATCATCTTTCTCACAAATTACAAATGGTCTGTCAACATGAGGTTCCATCAACCCCACAACCAGTGTTCTAGATCTGGATACAGAAGCATGGTTGGTTATCTTCTCTTCTGCTCCTTGAAGGTAAATGTGAGCCCTACCTACACCTGAAACCTACTTGACAGATCAGAAAACAAGCTGAGAAAACATTTGAAACAGAAGACACTTGGATTCATAAGCTTACCTGCAGCTGCACTGGTGGATGTAATAGATGCAGAGGGTAAAGCAGAGTTTTGAATAGGTCTACCTGCATTTTCAGAGGGCAGAGAGCTAGTAGTAGAAGGAATACTCATCAAAGGCTGTGAGAGAAGAGACTGGTTCTTGTTCAGTATTTGGCTCCCTGAGAGAGCAGCAGATGGGTTCTGAACTTGCACTTGGACTTGAGACATGGTCACTTTCAACAAAAGTGAACAACTGCAGGTAAACAGCTTTCAGTGCAGGTTAATTCAGTGCTATGAAGTCTAAAGTTCTACCTAAAAGTTGTAAGGGAAAGAAAATAAAAAGGTAAATTATAGAGGAGATATGTAATTCAGTCAAAATCGGTGTTACCTACTTAATTATGAAAATAGTCCCATTTAGCATGTAGCTATGTCGATTTATTAGAAATGTTTCTCCATGGTATACAGCAAGTTGTCTCGCCTTGTGTGTCCTACAGTGTTTTTAGAATGATTTCTAATACCCACATGTCCTGCATGTTCATTTCACAGAGAGGCAATAGGGTAGAGTACTTATTGTTGAATACTGGGAATTGCAAACTACAGCCTACACTCAAAAGTACAAATTTAAAAGCATGGAGAGGTTTGTTTTGCTTTGTTTTTATAGTATATGGGTATGGTAAAGGTTTTTGGTCTCAAAATTATGAGAAACTGGAAGCAAGCTGGGTTAGTAACACCATCACCAGATTAATATAAACACTGCTTCCGTCTAAGGTCCGTAGGCTCAGACTGGTACTCTTGGAGTATTTCCTTTATTTGACTAAAAGAAGGAAGTTCTCACTTTTGCTGTTTCTTTTTTCTTATGATGATAGAAGACATATGTGTTTTCCTAATCTGTTTGTATCAGATGGTCTCATTTTATTATAGACCTTAAAACAGAAAACTGCTGCACCCACAAGGAATGATTAGAATAGCAAAGACCATTCCATAATATTTGAAGTGTTACAGGTGAAAGTGAAGAAGATGCAGAGGAGAGGGGTGGACTTCAGACTGCTGGTGCTGCTCCTGGGGCCAGGGGTGGCGCACATGGGAGACTGTTCACTTTGTGTTTTTAAGTTAGAAGGGCTGCAAAGACATCATTACACGTGCATGTAAATTTCTTCACAAATCAAAAACAGGAACAGTCTCCTTACAGTCACCTCCATCCTTCAAAAAGCTGAAAACTGTTTTAAGCAAGTCACAAATAACCACTGTAGCAAGACTAGAAATGACAGATCTCTCAGGAAAACAGCCAACCAAAGCCAAGCCAACACACTAACTAGAAGTTCTATTACAACATGATTGCTTGTTACTTTAACTTTTTAAAAAGTTTCAAAATGATTTTTAAAGCCAGACACCTAGAAAAAGATCAATGAGCAGAGCAAATAAGTTACTACAGGAGTCCTGCCACATATTCTCTTGCCCAGGAACAAAAAAGACTACAAAACCCAAAAGAAACTCAGCTGCAATGTGACTTGGGATGGCAAGGCAAAGCACAACCTCATTTACCAAAATCCCCAGCAGTGCTGCTGTTTCAAAAGTTCCTTACTTTTGGAATCAGAACAAAACAACAGAGGCGGTCCATTGACGATCTAGATAATAGTCTTAGCAGACAAGTTGCCAGTGTCGAGAAACAAGTCCAGAATGGTTTTTAAGAAAGCCATGATCTTGTTTCATTTTTTTCCTTCAGCTGCCAAAATAAGAAATACCTCACTTCCCCACTCAATCTCCCTCCCCACTGTCTAGAGAGCACTATTTAACAACAAGAACAACAAAATCACTTACAGTGTACACACAACTTCGTGATACTGAGAATAAGTCACAAGGTCAGAAAATAAGCCAAGAATCTACCCCCATCCCAGAAGGAGCAACAACTCTGCCCTGGGACTAAGACTCTGAATGAACACCTAAAATTAGAAAGGGTGGGGCCCAAAGGGATCCTTTCTGGCTAATGCTGTCTAAAGCAGGCCCTGTGCCAGCATTTCCAGTTACAGTCATAAATACGTGGGGTTTCCAGAAGTTAAGAAACTGCCCCCAAAATGTTCACCTCAAGTCATCTGGAGGAGACGGCTAACAACTGGTTGAAACAAGTAGTTAAAAACTACTAATAAAAAAAAATGCTTAAATTCTCCAATGAGATGGTACTTAATAAATTTTAAACTTCTAATAAGACCAACATTAAATTTTACCAAGCAGTAGGCTGAGGTGTAGCTCAGTGGAAGAGTGCTTGCCTAGCATGCGGGAGGCCCTGGATTCAATCCCTAACTCTGCAAAAACTAAAGTAAAATTCATCAAGCACTACTCACTTGACAATAAAACTTTAGTCAATTGCTCATTTAACACTTAAATGTGACTCATTTAAGCCTGAAAAGAAAATGTATAGCAGTGGTTCTCAAGGAGACAATCCTGTCCACTCAGGGGAACATCTGCCAATGTCTGAAGATATTCTTTGGTTGTCACTATCTCTGTGTAAAGGGGCCAGAGACACCAGGATAAACCTTGTAGTTATGAATGGGGAAAATAATAATAATAAATAAAGCTTACTTACGGTAATTCAAAGAACAAACAAAGCTTTAGCTATTGCTATTTATAAAGTTCACCGCAGCCTTCAGGGAATCATGGCTATTTGGGGCCACTGCTTCTGCATAAACTGTGAATGGGTTGCTTACCCGTACTTTGTCCTGAGGATTACATCCTTAAATGAAAACGTCAGTCTCTTCCTTTAAATGTCCATGAGGACTGTTTCCACCAGATAAATTAAAGACTCACTCAAGAGATCAAAATGCTTTATTAAAAGTCTTCTTAGAGCCAGGCACAGTGGCTCAGCATTGTAATCTCAGCAGCTCAGGAGGGTGAGACAGGAGGATGAGAGTTCAAAGCCTGCCTCAGGAAAACTAAGGTCCTAAGGAACTCAGTGAGACCCTGTCTTTAAAAAAATACAAAATAGGGCTGAGGATGTGGCTCAGTAGTTGAGTTCCCCTGAATTCAATCCCCAGTACCCTCCCCACCAAAAAGGAATCTTAGAGAAGAATAATATTTTATACATAGTAAAATGAGGTTGAAAAGTTTGAAATACAAAGATCCTTCAGTCCTGGCTGGAAACGCTTTTGCCTGTGAAGCCTGTGCTGTCGCTCCTGCCTCCCACACAGCCAGGTCATTTCTGTCCTGTTTGAAGGGCTTTATCCACCAGCTCAGGAAAGCTTCCTCTCAGTCCTATGTTTATGGAGCATACATGAGCACCACAACACAAAAAGGGGAGAAACGATGGAGTTGTAGGTGTTTCCTTGAAAAGACTCCTTAATTCCAAAACTGTCCTCCCACTACCCAGACAAATACCGTCTCACCTTAGGTGGCAGCTATCACTTCACAAGTGTCAAGAACTTTCTGCAGGTTATAAGGAAGGGGGACATTGGCCTGTGATCCCTATGAAAGCCACCCCTCCCTGTTTTAAATTACACATGAAGTGGCCGGCAAGATGGCACACACCTGTAATCCCAGCTGCTAGGGAGGCTGAGGCAGGAGGATCGCAAATTCAAAACCAGCCTCAGCAATGGTGAGGTGCTAAGCAACTAAGTGAGACCCTGACGCTAATAAAATACAAAATAGGGCTTGGGATGTGGCTCAGTGGTCAAGTGCCCCTGAGTTCAATCCCCAGTACCCAAAATATAAAAATTAAAAAATAAATTACACATGATATGCTTAAAAGGCACCAGAAGCCTCACTTAGCAGAAATCCACAATCACTAGAACATATTGAGCACAAAGTCCTAGTGATTCAATACAGAAGAAGGCAGAGCAGATCCATTTAGAAACAGTTTTTATAAAACTATCTGCAATAGTGCTTAGTCTTACTGTCAAGTAACAAACTATAAAATCTTCATAGTATAATTAAGCATTTCCATTAACCAGTTTTAACTGAATTAACATGACTTATAATGTTGTTGCTCCACTTTTATGTAATCAACATGTCATTCTCCTTTGTAATAAGTGATTTTTTTAAAAAAATAGAGAAAGAAAAGGAACAAAAAAAGAAGGTATCTCAATTCTGGGCAAACTTCCTTTTAAGATTACCACAAACATTTCACCCGCTGCAAGTCCTTCAGTAAATCTCATGTAACATGAGACACAGATACAAAGGAGCACTCCAGTTCTTTACCATGATGAAACATCAACAGGCTGGGGTGTAACTCAGAAGTGCCTGCCTGGCATGCACAGTTGACTCTCTGGACTCCAGCCCCAGTATGGGGGAGGATGAGAGCATTAATAATACCAATTGCAATTTTAGAACAAATTCATTCAATATTCAACAAAAATTTATTAACCATCTACTACATGTGAATCCATAAATGGCAAAGTGAACATTCCCAAGTGCTGAAAAGAACCTATTTACAACTTTCTTGTAAAACAAAGAAATGCTTTCTCAATATCAACACAAAAATATGGAATGTCTCACAAATCTGTGTGTCATCCTTGTACAGGGCCATGTTAATCTCAGTATCACTCCAATTTTAGTATCTGTCATGGAAGCAAGCACTACTTGTTAAACTTTCTATCAAAGACACAAGAAGAGATCTTCAAAGAACCAAGTATAAATTCATTATTCTTTTTAGTGGTTTTTTATGTTTGGGGGGGGGGAGGCGGTGCTGGGGATTGAACCCAGGGCTTTGTGCATGCAAGGCAAGCACTCTACTGACTGAGCTATATTCCCAATGCCTTTAGTTTTTGAGAGACTCGATCCCCAGAGAAATTTGGTCACTTTTCCTACAATATAAAATCCTTTTCAAAACCCTTGAAATACACCTAAAATGCCTAATCATTCCATACATCCAAGAGTTACTTCCAAGATCATTTTCAGACCCATTTTTCTAACCACAATGTGACTATATAGGTTTTCTGTAAGTAAGCTCACTCCCCTCCACTGCTTCCCTCTATCCCACCCACCTCCCCAAGAAATATTCTTTCGCTCCAAACATTATCCAAACATCTACAGTGAGTACAGCCACAAGTATAAATACATGGCAGCCACTATCATCCTACATAATCATTTTCAAAATGACAGCTTTAAGGTCAATGTCAAGCACATGAAATTACAAAATAATAAAAAGTTATTTAAAAGAAATATGGCCAAACTACTAAAAACAAAAGGGGGGGGGGGGAACCACTATGTACTTGATGCTCAAGAGAAAGACACAGGAGAATTATTCCTGAGGAGTGACTCTCACTTGGAAGACAATAAAATTAGCTGAAAATAATGACTTGGAAACAACCCAGACTGTTTAAGATGTCTGCCTTCAGTATAAGTGACTGAATGTGGCCCCTGTCTCACACTTGGCCCAATGCCAAGTAGGCAAAGGAAGATTTTCTTTCCATACAAATGTGACTGTTGGGTGGTCTGTTTAAAGAAACACTAAAAGAGAATGCATTATTAATTGTTCACCCTAGAAAAACCATAACACAATACTCAAGTTAAAAAAATTTACATCTACAGTCTAACAAGCCATAAACCTTATTTTTCATTTCTAGCCCTAAAACCTTATCAAGCTCCCCTCACCCTCTTCCCAATAAGTCATTCTTAAAAATAACTAAATTCAAACACATTAATTTTGTAGATACAATCTTTTTAAAACTTTTTAATTTTTTTTAAACTTTATTGTTTTATGTGGTGCTGAGTATTAAACCAGTGCCTCACATGTGCTAGGCAAGCACTTTACCACTGAGCCACAACCCCAGCCCTGTAAATACAGTTTTTAATTTTAAAATTATGAAAAACACAGGAAAATGTTTTCAACCAGCCAAAATGAATACCTATCCCTTCAGAAAAGAAACATTTTATCTGTAACCATGTGCCATTTACCTAGAAACATGAGTGTACTGACCAACATCTTCATACAAAACTGACTCAGTTTCTCAGAAACCAGACTTGCTGCTGAACGGTAACCAACAATGTTAAAGCAGTACAAACCTGTAGTTGTGGCTCTCAGTGCACACCCAACTCAGATGGTAATTTTATGTCCAGCTCTTGGCGATCCACTTCCCTATGCCTCAGTTTCCCAGACAGCTTTGTAATAGGATATTTGACAAAGCCTCACTTAAAGCAATCAGAGAGCAAACATACTGAAGGAATCCTGAGACCTGGTAATACAATTTTTTGTATAGCATTATACAAATTCAGTGTGATGAGCGTAAATTCAGTCACTGAACTTTGTACAGTTTCTCTAATTTCCTTGTATTTAGTTCCCTCATTCCCCCAAGTAGGTTAACTTGTCTATGAATACTATCTCAAAGACAGTTTGGTGATGTGCTTTCAGTTCTTAGAGACAAAGTGCTAACAAACACAAGCAGTGTTAACACATGCAGTGTGTTCTGCAGTACCCTGACTAGAGACTGCAAAATCCTGAACACTCTTTCAATAAAACTCTTTTTTTGTCTGGATGATCACAAGCTGCCAGTGGTAAATGGAGCTTGCTTTATAACCCTATCTCACAACAGAAAACAATGTTGAATTAGTTCCACAAGTTTGAAAACCAAATTTAACCTAAACAACCTGAGAAATCAAAGGCTTTTTAAAAGAAAGCAAACCACAAAAGCTTCTATGGTCAAGATGCTGATTGAAGGAGTTATGTTTAATGACAACTTCAGTGGTCCCTTCTCAGTCTGGTAGGTAAGTTTAAAATATATGGCAATGCTGGCTGGAGGGTTTTACATTCTTGCCAACAATTTTTCCTGCATTACTTTCTAATTAAATCAAAAAATTTTTTAAAAAAAGAAATTAAAACTACATAAAGTGTCTTCTGTTTCTCTAATATTATAGTCAGAAATTTCTAAAAAATAATTTTCCACACAGGCTAATGAAGATCTTATTCCAAAGCATCACCAACAAAAGACAAGCCTGAAATTATAAAGTCAAATTATGTGTACCTTAAAGAGGGCGTTCCAGGAACAATGTTGTTTTGCTCAGTTCTGAGAGGTTATGTGGTTAGGAAACTCCTGGAAAATAAGAAACAACAATTTACCAGGGGACATCTTTTTTTCTGAAAGTGAAGACACATATTGCTTGAGTTTGGGGAAAACCTAAATTTTACAAGCAAGAAAATTTCTGAAAGCATGATGTCATGGTCTGCAGCACATGGCAGACTCTACAAAAGACACAATGCCTGAGAAGAGGGTGAAGAGCGCCTCACAGGGACACGAACAGGGGAGACAGAACTCTCCCTTTTCAGTCTCAATTACTTCCTGATGAGAATGCCCTGGCTACCTCATGGTTTGATTTTTGTTTGTTTGTTTGTTTGTTTTTTTAAAGAAATTGGATATCATATACGATCCAATCACACAAGCCTGATTTTCAAACTTGTAAGGGCCCCCCAATAACTATCAGCTAAATATTTCATTTAATCGTGTCCTTGCTATATGTTTGACAATACAAATGCATTCATGTGGAAAAATTACCAAAAGGCATTGTGCACATAAGCAATATTACATTAAATTGCGAAACACAAGAAAAGCATTATCTTTAGTAAGTACAAATCACAATCAATTTTTTAGAACTGGATATGAAATGACAAAATTTAATTTTCAAGCTCTCAGATTTGATTTATCTAAAGGTTCCCCCTCCCCTTTAAATGGCAACAGTCCATAACTAATAGAATTCCAGACATGAGCTGCTTTGTGCATTTTTATCACAGAAAGCGTTTTTGCTCATTTTGGTTTCTCACTGTCACTCCGGCTTCACAGACAATAAAAAGTTGATGCTCACTGTCTAAATTATTTCAGAAATAAAATCACGAGCTCTCATCTGTTCTCCAGTATCTTAATAGCTTAGATTCTTTTTATTGTAAACAGTATACAGGATGAGCATCCCTAATCAAAATATCTAAAATGTCCTCAAAAAGTTTCAGATTTAAGAGCATTTCAGATTAGAAAGCTCAATCTGTAAGTCTATGAATAAGTTCCTAAAATCTGAAAAATTCTGAAATCTGAAAACATTTCTTCTCCCAAGCATGTCAGACAAGGTATATCCAACCTGTACTAACAATTTTCCAATCTAGACCTCACAGTTGTTCCATAACCTTTCTTATCCAAAACTGACATGAAGAAAACAAAAAAGAGTCTTCGAGCCCAAACAAATACCTAAGACCACAAAACACAGTGAACGCAGGCCTTGCTCCGCTAGACCCAACAATTATTTTAAGTTTGCATATCTAATTTTTTAGCCAAAAGCAGAAAAAAAAATTAGAATAGAAAATGTAGTTGCTGCCAGGTGCAGTGGCACATGCCTGTAATCCCAGCGGCTCAGGGGGCTGAGGCAGGAGGATCACAATATCAAAGCTAGCCTCAGCAACTCATCAAGGCCCCATGCAACTTAGTGAGACCCTGTCTCAAAATAAGATATAAAAAGGATTGGGAGTGGGGGCTCAGTGGTAGAGTGCTTGCGTAGCACATTCAAGGCCCTGAGTTCAATTCTCATCACCACATTAAAAAATGAAGGTACTGCGTCCAACTATAACTAAAAAAATCAATATTTTAAAAAATGGGGGGATGTGGCTTGGTGGTTAAGGGGCCTTGGGTTCAATCTCTGGTACCAAAAAGAATATGTAGCTGCTAGAGTCATACACAACATAATGACAGGGAGAAGAAACAACTGTCATCAATAACAGCAAAAGAGAATAAATACAGAAAGTCTACGACCATTTGAATCTCAAAACATCTTTCCCCATAGCAGAGACTATGCTTCCGTGAGCAAACCCATTTTTAGAAATCTCCCAATCAACTTCAAAAGAAAATACAAACCACCATGATTATTAATAAAATACCTATGTAGCACTTACTCGAAGCAATGGCAGAGGTAAGAAAGACTACAGGGAAAGTCCAGTTCCCTTAGTTCCCATTCAAGAAGGCATACGAGAATGCAAGAGAGTGAATTAATTCACTGCTTTATTCACATCAACACCTGCTGTTTGCAGGCTCTACTCTAGGCTCTGGACAAAGACATGTGCACAAATAAGACACAGTCCCTATCCTCGTGGAATTTGTATAAATAAAACCTTGAACCCAATACAAATTTTTAAAATAAGTAATCCCAGTAGCATTCTAATTAGTAACAAATACTTTATAATACATATCACCTCATCACTGAAAAAGACACCTAACACCATAAAAGCTCCCTGGCTGTGAACAGTAAGTTTAGGAGAAGATCGAGCCGGCTGGCACACACTGCGGGGCATGATGGAAGATGCCTGACAGGGATCTGAGTTGGCTCCCAACTCCACCACTCAGCTGAATATACCTCAGCAAGTTAGATGTAGGCTCAACTTTTTAATATATAAAATGGAGCTACCACCATCAATTTCATAAGATTACTAAAGTAGTAATCACATGATTCCTGGGTGGATTAACTGGTAATGTAGGTGAGATGCAACTATGATATACCACACTAAAGTGAGCTGTTACACATTACTTTATTAAGTTACACCATAACTGATATAAAATGTTACTAGTAAAGCACATTAAAGTACTCTATTAAGAAAAAATGTAGCAAATTTTAGAAAGGATCTCATACAAAAATATTATTTTACTTTACTCTTTTTTATGGTTAGTGCTTAAATAAATTCTCAACAGAGAAATCACTAATCTAGCAGTAGTCACAGCTAAACATTACAGACTATACAGGTTTACCCTACTACAAACCAAAAGGACACTTTATTTACCTATCTCTATTTAATTGTCATCTAGGTAAAGGGTCAGAGAGCCTCAATGAGCAGGTTGGATAAATTGCACAACAAAGAATGTAAGCTTACAAGCATAATCAAACTTATCATTGCATATAAATTATCCTCTTTGGGACAGCCGACTGCCTAGCATTCTGCATAAGATCACAATGGCATCAATAGATAATGGTCCTGTTTATATCAGGGTGGAATCTTCAAAAGTAGAAAACTCATGCCTTAATTAATTTTAATCTATAGAAAGCAGGACTTTGGAAAAAGGAAAGATGTGAGAGAATGACACAAGACCCAGGGAGGTCTTAAAACTCATCCCTGAGTGAAGCCAATATTCTAACAACCTAAGCAGTATTATCTGTTTGCTTCATGACCAGGAAAGACACATTTCCAACACCTTTTTATGATTGAGACACATTTAGCTTCAATTGTGGTTAAACATAGAATGGAATCTCATATACCATCTCCTAAAAGCACAAACCCAAAGGTAGATTTAATTTCACTGACCCAGATTTTCAAGAGTAGCCCTGAGGGACAACTGCCTGGTGAAGAACCAGAGGGACTGCTGGTTCAGGAGACCATTGCTTCAAAGAAAGTAAAAGAGAGACTGTTTAGGAAGCAATTCAATACTAAACAGGACGTTGCCTTAAGCATCATTAGCTTAAGAAACAGCTGGGAAGTAAAGAGGGCAGCAAACACCTATCCTACAAAGTTAACTGGAAACTTAGTTAATTCTTTTCCAATAAAGCAAAGTATGATAATTCAAAAGAAACTTATTTCCTTAGCAGCAACCTTGACTACAGTCAATAATAATTTTCAACTAATTTCAATGATGAGTTATAATAATTCAGGAGACAGCGTCCTTCAACCAAAGTTATTAAATATCCTCCCTCCCCATATACCTCTAACCCCTTCCACACACAAACCTGTGAATCAGCTTTAAAGTTTTATCTTAAAATTTTCACACAAACAAAAGGGCCGATTTAAAACATTGAATATTACCTAAGCAGACCTTCTTTCAAATTGATCTAAGGTTCCAATGAACAAAGTTCATTCTGGGAGGAAAAAAAACTTTATCCCAGGGCAGCCAGGGTTGCACTGGTGACAAGCAGAATCGATTATCCTAGACAAAAGCAGCCAAGCAAGATCAGAGAGGTAGCACAATTAGAGAGGTCCTCGCACGGCTGCACAGAAAGGGCACTGGCTTTGGAGCTCAACCAACCTGTGCTCTGGCACTAACACCTGGTGGCGCAGGACCCTGCCCAGTGACTTGGCCACTCAAGGGCCTCAGTATCTTCATTCTGCAAAGATGCTTGCAGAGTATTAGAAATACAACATAAGGGGTCTACTTCAATCCTTAGTACAAAAGAAGGCTCGATGAAATGCAGCTTTTATATTAGATAAATTCAACTTGATCTTTTAGATTCCTTTTCTGCATGGAATAACCCTCACCCTGTAATTCTAATTCTAACCTGGCACATGGTAAGAGCTCAATAAACAGTAGCAAATATTACCCATCAAATTCACAAATGTTGTTCTCAATCACATAAACATCCATAATATAACTTATAGCTACATACTACTTGTAAAAAAAAATTTTATATTGGAACAGAGAACATGCTAACTAAAATCAACCCACTCAATGGGTGACCAATCCCACAGCTCATCAAATACAGAGGCAACCTAGTGAGGGCTTAGTCCTTCACAGTCACTTTCATTTAGGGGCAAGACCCCAGGGGCCTTAAATAGATTTCATAGCCTTTATAGTCTGGCCTACGTGACAAAAAAACTTCTATTGTCATATAACAAAATGGCCAGTTTTGCTTCCATTACCGTTATAACCCCACAGTTATTCATACTTCTTTCCCAAATTAGATCTTCGATTAAACAGAAGCCAGGTGGGTTACAGACTTAATATTTAGAAGTCTAATTTTTAATCAAAAGCAAATACTTTCTTGGGTAGATTTTTCCACTTTTGTTTTCAGTTAATACACTTTGAGGGAGTCCCTTAACTATTGCACTTAACAAAAAAGTTGAACTTTACATTTAATCCCAGAAAATAGGTTATCGACAGAGATTTGGTTTCTACCTCCGATAACCTGGTGACATTACTTTTACATCAATCTGATTCACTACTAAGGAATGTAAATACTCAAAAAATGTTATTTCCTATTTAGCTCTTTTTAAAATAATAGTTTTCTTTGCAGTAAATTTTTAATTCAGAGCATTAAGTTGTTGACAAGAAAGATAACCAAGCCATCCACCCAGTGGCATTTGATAAGATCAACAGAGCTATATATTTGTAATCCTATTATCTCTTTAGTAGGTGAGAACAAAGGATCTGGTCAACAAGACTTAAGCTTTGTAATACTTTATTTATAGATGAGTATCTTACTACAAAAGTTCAATAAACAATTTGCTTTAAAAGCAGAAAGTTCTAGAGTTAAAGCAAAACTGGAAATAAAAACCAACAAATCTCTTGGCTTTTAGAGTAACTTATAGAGCTATCTTAATTTAAAATTAAGTTGAATAGCTAGATAAGTAGCTCAGTGGTAGCACCACAAAAAAATAAAATGACATCAGGGTTGGGGATATAGCTCAGCTTGCAGAGCACTTGCCTTGCATGGTTCAATCCCTAGCACCACAAAAAAAAAAAATAAGAATAAATATAATATGACAACAAAAACTGTAATAAATATTCATGCTGAAGTATTTCATGTGCTGTCACAATTTACTTTGAAATGTATCCAAAAAAAAAAAAACCGGGCTGGGGCTGGGGCTGGGAAATAGAGCGCTCACCAAGATGTGCAAGGCCCTGAGTTCGATCCTCAGCACCACATAAACTTTTGTATATGTTTGAAATTTTTTGTAATAAAATCTTGGGGGGTAAATACAGCAACAAACATGTCTTCTTATGACCCAATCTCTAACTTATATTTTCTGAAATAGTATAAATGCTAGTTTTGATTCTGATAAAGTTTTTATTAAAAAAAAAAATGTTCACATAGGAAATGATTTCAGAAGCATTCCAACCACAAAGATCTCTACCAGAAATCAATTTAAACAACTTATTTTAGATCAAGTGTCAAACAAATCTGTAATAAAATTTCTGTAAACGTTTTTAAAGTCTCTAAAACTCCAATCTAAAACAAAAGAAAGCAAATCAAAAAGCTCTCATCTGAGAAGGAAGAATTTATATATCCTCAAATTGAGCAATTTTGTTTCACCAAGTATCACAACAAATAAGACCATCTAGTTTAGAGGCTCATAAAAATAAACCCTCTAGGACTAGAACATCCCTCAAAGATACATTTTTCATGTGACTTTGGTCTTCCAACTGGTGAATTTCACTCTTATCCTCCCAGTAAAGGGCCTCAAAGAAAGCTGCCTTCAAACTGGATTCCTGTTGTGCCACCTGTGTTAAAAATCCACCTGTAGGGACTGGGGTTGTGGCTCAGTGACCAGAGTGCTTGCCTAGCATGTGTGAGGCACTGGGTTTGATTCTCAGAACCACATATAAATAAATAAAATAAAGGTTAAAAAAAAAAAAATACACACTGTCTTATTAGGGACAACTCCGGATGAAGAAGCAGTTTTGTTTTGTGATTATACCCGGAATAACTGATGGTTCCTTCAAAAATGAGGGAAAACGTTCCATGAGTCATGTTCACTTCTAAACTTAAAATAATTTGTATATAAATGGGCTTTCTGGCTGAATCTTAAAAAGAGAGCAATTTATTCTGAAGACACTATATTTATGGTAACAATTCTAAACACTTAAAAACTTTTACTTCAAGTCTTAGCTTAAACAAGTTTTTAAAATGTTCATGACCTTTCTGGATATTAATTTTGGGCTTTTTTCCTAAATTAATTTTAAGAGTCATATCCCTCCCCACCTCCCAGGTTGTAATAACTAAAACATAATGTATAACATTTCCACTGTAACTGATCAAGCTCAAAAGTAAATCTACAAAGCTGAAATAACAATGTTACAGGTCTAAATGCTAGAAACTTTTAATGACTAGAAATTTAAAAATTAAGTAACAATGGCAAACATTTATAGTATTCCTGTTAATTACCATTCTAAAAGGTATTTCTTCTCAGACAAGAAAGAAAATATGAACACCTATGCTTGTGATTTCATACTATTGACAAAAATTAAGGTTTCATTTATACTTAGTAAATTTGTTGTTTGTAAATTATACAGATGGGGAATCTTTGGGAAAAAGTTCTACAACAAAAAAAAATTTTAAATCAACTATTCTTTGCTAAACACTTAATCTAAGGTAAAAGCAATATATTTACACAACTACTACAAAGAAACTGCAAGTTTTCATTATGAATTATTAATTGTAGTTTAACTATGACCCAAAGGACTTTTTAAAGTGGCTTAACACATAGGTCTCCACCAAAACAAAATTAGGGGAATCTATTTCTGATTGCTTTTCAACTGGTCATACACAGCTCAAGAAGTGTTGCTTTTGTGCACAAATAAGCAAGATCAAATTCTGGATGACTGAAGAGAGAAAAGCACTGAATCAAGAGCCAACTCAACTACACAACGCCCCCCCCCCAAAAGTAATTACATATAAACTGAGATGAGAATTCCAGCAAAATAAATAAATAAACACCACCAGAATACTAATTTTTGTAAAAGGTTAACAGCCTGGAGCAATTTGGTAAAAGTCAAAATCATTAATATTGTAACATGGTATTTAGGATGTTTCAAAATAATCCAGTTTAGGGGAAGGAGCACAACAGGAAATAAGACTCATTAGCTATGAGTTAATAATTGTCAAGTTGAGTGACCAATACATAAGGTCCTCCATACTATTTGACTTTTGTATATTTTCCATAATAAAAAAGTTTTGAAAAAACTTTTATGTTATATAGTGTATCAACACCAGTTCCCTGGCACCACTATAATTCGTAAATATGGCAGAAGGTAGGCTTCCCATTGTCTGTTTAAGTGTTTAAGTTTTTCAAGCAAAGGAGAAGCATCACATGGATGTACTCTCAGCCAGTCACAGGCTAAGGCAAGACCATGGCAAGCTCAAAGCCAGCTTGGTCAATTTAGCAGGACTCTGTCTCAGAATAAAATGGGGGGGAAAAAAAAAGGTTATGGATATTAGTTCTGCACCACTGGGTACAATCCCCAGTAATAAGATGGGGGCCGGGGGAGTCATTTAAACAAAGATTTTAGACTAGAAAAATGATTTTAAACTAGAAACTATTTCCTGACTATCAGAAAATTCTAGGAAAGTGTCAAAAAAAGGATTATAGATAAGTGGTAGAGCACTTGCCTAGCATGTGAGAGGCACTGCATATAAATAAATAAATAAATAAAAATAAAGGTCCATCAATAACTTAAAAAGAAAAAAAAACAAAGAGGACACAGCATCATTGAGAGATGGCTGTAAAAACCAGTCTGAGTTCACTAAGGAAATTTACTATCTAAAAGGGTCCTAAGGTATAGGAGAATCACTCTCGACAATGCACACATTTACATTCTGGTAAACCTTAACATCTACCAGTTGCGTTTCCTCAAAGATGGGTATACCTATGCAACTCTATGCAATTAATATCCCACCTGTCACTGTGATGACCAAACTCCTCTCTCTGCACTCCAGCTGAATTTTTAGTTTTTACTTCAACAAGCAGCAATGTAATCTACATTTGGTAAGCACACGATTCTTCAAAGATCAAAATCAAACAAAACTTCGTCTAAGTCTTTTTCCTCCATCCTATCAACAATTAAAGCTATAAGCAGAAGGGAAGAGTGGCCTTAGGAAGGTCCCCAATATCAGTGGCAGAGCAAACTGAAACGCGCATCTCGGCCGGAACAGAAGAAAACTTCCACACAAGCAATACTGCAACAGGGAGACGGGGCCAGGGCTTCAAAGGGAAGTCTGCATGCAGGAACGGAGGAGGAATCAAAGCCAAGTCGTGGCTTATAAAGTGAGAAATCAGGTAGTGCGTGAAAGGACATTTTTCTAACATGGTACACTCCCCTCCAGAGCCTGACACACAGCGAGTGCTTCAGAAAGGTCTGCTGAACTCAAGGGAAGCTTCTGCCAGCAACTTTCCCAGAAATGGAATGACAACGAGAAGCTGGCTGATGGCAGAAACCGGGACAGGTCGCTCATACTGCGGGAGCCGAATACCTGCAGTTGGTCAAACAGAGACGATGGAAATAGCAGCATCTACCTTTTACCGCCCGCCTGCTACGGAGCGTCCCGGTGGAGCCGGAGCCCTTTCGGCTGCGAGCACAACACAAAGCCAGCGCGGGAGGCGGGCGGCGGGCGGCGGGCGGCGGGCGAGCGCGTTCCTGCCCCAGGAGCCCACCGCGCAGGTAGGTCCGCTTCCGTCCGCGCGGCCCCCGCCGCACACCTCCGTATCGCTCGCAAACCCCGCGGGCGGTTTGCCGGGACGCGCAGGGGTCTGGCGCTCCGATAAGCGCTCCACACGCCCCACGTCGCTGGACCCAACAGCCTGAAGAGGCAGCCGCGGCGCGAGCCCTCTTCCGACGCGGCACAAAGAGTTCTCGGTGGCGCATCTGCACCCCGCTGGACACCTGGAGCGCGCACCCACCGCGCCGCCGGCCCGGGCCGGGAGGTCTGCGCGGCGGGGACCCCGCCCGGAGCAACTTCGCCGCGGCGCGCGGGCCGAGGGGGCCGAGGCGGCCGCGGCACCTGTTTCTAGTCCGAGCCAGAGAGGAGGAACGAGGACGCCGGGCAGGGGGCGCAGCAGGACCCGCCTCCTCCGGGAAGGCCCCGCAGGCGGGGACGCGCCTGGGGAGCCGGGCGCGCGCCCGCCGAGGCCTAGCCCACCCGCCGCCCACCGCCCCGCGGCCGCGGAGCCCGCGCGGGCCCCGCCAGGCCCGGCCCGGCCCGCCGCCTCACCTGGCTGCTGCCCCGAGCTCGTCCCCCGGCCGGCGGTCCTGGGCGGCGGCGGCGAGGGGAAGGAGGAAGGAAGAGGGAGAGGAGGAAGGGACGGAGGGAGGGAAGAGGCGGAGTGGCCGCGGAGGAGGCGGGCGCCGCCGGGCCGGGGGTCAAAGGAAGGGGGAGCCGAGAGAGACGCAGCGGCCGCCGGCGCAAACGCTGAAGAGTCGCTCGGGCGCCCGCAGCCCGGCAGGAAGTGACGGGGGAGGGGCCGGCGCACGCCCCCGGCCCCCGCCCGCCTCCATGCCCTGCCCCACCCCCCCACCCTTGGCGGAGACCACAAGTCCCGGCGGGCACTGCGCGGAGCCTGCGTTCGCAAGGCACGCGGGGAGCCACGGAGGGGCGGGTCGCGAAGCCTGCTGGGAGTTGTAGTCCCGCTAGGAGTCGCGCGCTGCTTGTGGCACCCAAAGCGCGGCCCGGACCGCGGGCCTCCCCGCCCTCCCTGACGCTTCCTGCTTCCTTCCGTCCGTCAGCCCTTTTCTCCTTTCTCAGCCACTACTTTCTCCCCGCTCCCAATCCCTCTTTCCGCCTTCTATACAGTTTGTTAAACGCCTGTTATGTGTAAGGATGGTGCTGCTCGAAGAATTGAGACTGGAGAGTAGAGACAAAAATCCCTGCCCTCGTGGAGCTTCCGTTCTAGTGGGGGAAACACGGCAAATAAAATCAGCAGCTACGTGAGACAGAAAGCGGAAGTGCCAGCTCGCTGCTGCTTTGGCCCAGCTCTAGATAACCTCGTCGTCTTTTAGCAGTTCTCTTGCCCCAGGCCGGTGGAGGGGGCGCTCCTGGAGCTCTAGGAAGACGCACGGATCGAGCGAGGTCCGGAAACAGTGAATGAGGAACTCTGCGACTCCCTAGGGCCTGTTTCTTCACTCCTAAATAAAATCGACGGCTCCGTGGCAGAGCGTGCTCGGCATGTGCAAGGCCCCGAGTTCCATCTCTTTCAATCTCTCTCAATCTATTGCTCAATCTTCCTTGCCAAATAAATGTAATTGGCTTTGTAAAATTTACAACATGAGATACTGTGGCTGAAGCCCTCCAAAAAATCTTCTGAAGGCTGCCCAAGCCTTAGAGAACGCCTCTGCGCCTGGCCTCCTTACTCTACTTGGTGTAAAATACAATGACACTGAATTTCATGACACCCAAAACAGTCACAGGTCAGTCCCTTTAGTGCCCATCCAAGACAGTACTAAGCAAATTCAGTTAAATTGAATTTCAGTCCTCTCCTGAAAGGGATTTTTTTTTTTACTTTCAAAATTTAACTTCCAAGCAGAATGGATCCCTTAACTCACCAGTAAAGATGCAGATACTCAAGGGTTTCCCTAAACCAAATTTGGGGTCATGGGCACAATCAGTCTCTTCGAAGGTGATTGTTTACATTGAGAGAAATGGGAAAATCCCTTGCTTTTCGTTTCTTAGTAGGAACGCTAAAAAATAAGAAAGGTAATTTATTGATTTAAAAAAAAATCAACTTCTGCTTGGGTTTTCATGAGCTTTGCATATTCCCGTTTCTTCTTAAACGTATTTCTAGGGCTGGGGATGTGGCTCAAGTGGTAGTGTGCTAGCCTAGCATGGTTGAGGCACTGGATTCGATTCTCAGCACCACATAAAAATAAAATAAAGATATTGTGTCCACCTTAAAAAAAAAAAAAACTAAAAAATAAATATTAAAATATATATATTTCTAGTTTATCTTGGAAGGAACACAGGATTTAGAGTAACATATTTTATAGTCACTATTTCTTATTTCCATCTTTCCAAGAAAAAGGAAAGCAGTCTGGGGTTGTAGCTCAGTGGTAGAGAACTTGCATAGCACTGTGAAGCACCAAGTTCAATCCTCAATACTACATAAAAATAAATAAGTATTGTGTCCATCTACAACTGAAAAAAAAAATGATTCCTAAATTACTTGGCAGTAATCAAGAGGTCAACTGGACCTTGGAAGAGAACTTGACTCTCAGCCTTTAGGTCCAAATAGAAAAATACAAGCCTAAGAAACCCTATTATATAATTCCTTGGTTACACAAAGCCAAAATTCAGAGTAGTTCTCAAAACGGGGAGTGTTATATCTTGAGGTTGTTATGGGAGGGACTCTTTTTTTGTTTTTGTTTTTAGTTTAAATTACTTGCTATCACTCTAACACATAATCATCTAGTTCTCTATCATCTCTGGGCTAAGGAGGCCCATGTGGCTGTGCAGAGCGTGCTGGAAAGCACTGCACCCTACAGGTGGGACGTGTCCTTTTCATTGCACCACAGTCTCTGGCCTGCCTGTGCCTCAGTGATGTTACTTTCCTGTTTCTGTTGACATTTGCATTTGCAATGCCTGCCCTTCTGTGTAAATGCACCAACCCAGGGCAGGGTTAGAACACAGAGGGCTCATTGGCCCTAGTCAGATAAACTCATGTTTTCAGAGGTCTCAGTCCATAGACTGAGGCTGCATAGCTCTTGGCCCAAAGTGAGACAGAAGGTCATGGCAGGAGGGCAGAGGAAAGCAGCAGCTCAGAACAGGGCAATTAGGAAGCATAGAGTGCTCTCCTCACCAGGGACAAATTATAAACCCCAAAGGCAAGCCCCTAGTGACCCACCACCTCCAGCTGCTCTCCACCTGCCTACAGTTACCACCCAGTAATCCATATCTGTGTATTAACTTATTGATTAGGTTAAATATTATAATCTAGTCATTTCACCTCTGAACTATCTAGAATTGTCTCACATATAAGCTTTTGGCAAACACTTCAAATCCAAACCATAACAGAGGTTCAAGGAACAAACGCCCTGAAGCATTACAGCTTTGGCAAAGCTCCGAAGGATAAGTAAGTGGTAACTAGGCAGAAAGGACCCAGAGAGTGTTTCTAGCGGGGCAAGGCACGCACGCCGCCCTGGGGAGGGACAGCATGTAGCCCGGGTTCTGGTTACTATTGCTCCAACCCAAATCACTCCCAAACTCCGTGGCTTAGAGGAATAGCGATCATTTTGCTTTCTTTCATAGGTCTAGTAAGACATGAGTCTGACCAAGGCCTCAACGTCTGCTACAGTGTGAACACTGAAGCTCATGGTGGAACTCATGGTGGAAACTCCTGGTCTGAAACTCATGATGGAACTTGACTGTCGATAGGGCAGTGTTGGGAGGCGGGGCCTAGTTCGAGGCAGTCAGGTCATGGGGTGGGGCCCTCACAAATGGATTCGTGCCTTTCTCCCATGAGCAAATTTATGCAGCTTGTGGAACTGGATTTACTGAGAGAACTATTTGGTTCAAAGCAAGTCCATCCTGGTATCCTCCCTTTTCCTCATGAGCCACTGGCCCTCCCACTTTCCACCAAGCACTGAAAAAGCACCTTCCCCACCAGAGGCTGAACAGATGCTGCTGCCTGATAATGGGCTTCCCAGACTGGGAGTGAGGGAAAATAAACCTCTTTTCTCTTTCTTTTGTTTTAGAGAGAGAGAAGACAGAGAGAATTTTTAAATATTTATTTTTCAGTTTTCGGTGGACTCAACATCTTTTTTTTTTTAATGTGGTGCTGATAATCAAAGTCAGCACCCCGCGCATGCCAGGTGAGTACATTACCACCTGAGCCACATCCCCAGCCCCTTCTCTCTCTCTTTTTTTTTTAATTTAATTTTATTTTATTGCAATACCTGACATTAAGCCCAGGCATGCTCTACTACTAAACTACATCCCAAGCCTTTGTATTTTTTTTTTTTTTGAGACAGGGTCTAGCTAAGTTGCTGAAGCTGATCTTGAACTTGCAATCCTCCTGCCTGGGTCTCTGGTGGAGCTGAAATTCTAGTCTTGTGCCTCTGCATGTGCCCAGCTCCAGCCTCCTCTGTGTAAATCACCGGGTCTCCAGTGTTTTGTTATTAGCAACCAGCAACAAACTACAACAGAGTCAACCTATCTCATCTTTCCATAGGAGTGAATTTGAGCTTCCTCACGGTATGGTGGCTTCAGTGTTGTCCAGTTGTTCACATGGCAGCTGAAAGCTTTAAGGGTAAATATTTCACCCATCAAGCAGAGCCACGTTGCTCAGGTGCTCTGACCTTGGACATCACAGAGAGCAAAATCCACTGTGCTTTGTTGACTGCACAAGAGACTCAAGCCTGCCTAGATCCAAGGGTAGAAAAACTACCTCTACCTCTGATAGGGAAGCAGCACAGATCAAGGACAGCATGTGGGCCAGGCACAATGGCATATTCCTGTAGTCTCAGCTATTTGGGAGGCTGCAGTGGGAGGATAGTTTGGGCCCAAGAGTTTGAGGTCAGCCTTGGCAGCATAGAAAGACCCAGGTTTTAAAAATACACACACCACACACACAGCCATTGTGGCTGCCATTCAGAGTAGATGGGAATGTGACTCAGAGGAGACTGGAGACCAGCAAAGGTCAGAAAGTACCTTGCGCATGGACCTTTGTTAAGATGCCCTATCTTCATGTTAAGAGAACAAGAAGGAGCTGGGGTTATGGCTCAGGGGTAGAGTGCTCGCCTCGCACATGCAAGGTCCTGGGTTCAATCCTCAGCACCACATATAAGTAAATAAAAATTAAAGGTCCATTGACAACTAAAAATATATTTTTTTAAAAAAAAAGAGCAATGAGAAGCAACCAGAGAGTTTGAAATAGGGAATGAGATTGTCTGATTGATTGACTGGGGATTGAACTCAAAGGTGTTTTACCACTGAGCCACATGCCCAGCCCTTTTAATTTTTTGAGACAGGATCTCGCTTAGGGCCTCACTTATTTGCTGAGGCTGGCTGTGAACTTGCAATCCTCCTGCCTCAGCCTCCCAAGCTGCTGGGATCACTGGTGTTCCCCACTGTGCCAGGCAAGATACTCAGATTTTAGTTTTGCAAAGATCCTCTGGCTGGTCTGGTTAGAGAAGACTGGAGAGAGGTCCCAGTGGGGCTCCATGAATTAGCTGCAACTGTCAAGCAGGTGAGAGATGACAGTGGCCTGGGTTAGGTGATGGTGGATGTGAGAGGGAAGTGGATGGTTTCAGGAGTTACTTAGCAGAATGTAGGGGACATGGATATGATGGGGGAGAGGGCAGGAGAGGTATCAGATACTGCTAGTCCTGGTTGTATTCTTTCCCCCATCTCTTTGAACCATGCTAAGCCCTTGAACCATGCTTGCAGAGTTGGGTACTTAAGAAATTAAAGTGGGTAAAAAAGAAAGAAAGTGAAGAGACCATTACCTGGAAAGTAATATCCATGTAACATACAGGAAACGTTCCTTAGGTGTGTTAGGGGATTGTTTTAAGCCATCTGACGGATGTTCCCAAGTAACGGCTACGGAATGCTGGTAGAGCAGGTTGATGAGCGGTGATGAATGGCTTTGATTGTGTGTTTAAAAGACATGGTACATTCACACTCTTAAATCTCGATATCAGAATTCAGGCAATTCTTGTAATATATAAAATGTATCCTTTAAAATACTAATTACAGGTCAGGTGTGGTGTCACACACCTATAATCCCAGCCGCTTGAGAGACTGAGGCACAAGGATTGTGGGTTCAAAGCCAGCCTCAGCAATGGGGAGGCACTAAGCAACTCAGTGAGACCCTATCTCTAAATAAAATACAAAATAGGGCTGGGGATGTGGCTCAGTGGTTGAGTGCCCCCGAATTCAATCCCTGCTACAAAAAAAAAAAATTACAAGGAGACTGGCACACGCCAGTAATTCCAACAGCTTAAGAGGCTGAGGCAGGAGGATCCCAAGTTCGGGACCAATCTCAGCAAGTTAGTGAGGCCCTAAGGACTTAGCAAGACACTATCACAAAATAAAAAATAAAAAGGGCTAGGGATGTGGCTCCGTGTCAGAGCACCTCTGGGTTTGATCCCCAGTACCAATAAACAAACAAACAAACGAATACTGATTATAAGGCATTTAAAAAAAATAATGACTGCTTGACATGCCTGTGGACAGTCAGGTGGAAGTGGCCAGCAAGCAGGCAGGTCTGGAACTCACAGGAGAGTCGGCCAGGTTTACAGACACGTAAGTCAGTGAGTTTGGGTGGTAATTGGAGCCCTGGGTGAGGATGTTACCAGATGTTAACACCTGACAGATTTGCTCTGCCCCCACCCCTGGCCTCTTAAGAGAACTTTGCACCCTTATAATTATTCAGTTACTTGCCAAGTATCACTGTTTGGGTAGGACTAGCCAGATGACTCCCAGGAGAGAAGGGACTCAGACTGTCACCATGGTGTCCCTGGCCCCTAATGTAGCACTAGGTAGACAGTAGGTGCATGATAGATTTTCATCCACTGATGAAAAACTATAGCCTCACTGATCTTTGAAAGCTCAGGGAGTCAATAATTAGAAGACACAATGGAAGACCCCATTTCAAAAGCAATGAAAAAAATACATAGGAATAAACTTAACAAGAATTGTACACAACACACATAAAGAAAAATATTAAATTCTACACAAGGACCCAAAAAGGACTTGAGAAAAGAGAAATGTAAGCTATATTCTTGGTTAGATATACTCTGACTAGTTTTAAGATATCAGTTAATATAGATATGTAAGAGATCCAGTGAAAATGCAAACAGGATTGTAAATAGATGAATTTTTTTTAATATATATATATATATATTTTTAGTTATCGGCGGGCATAACATCTTTGTTTGTATGTGGTGCTGAGGATCGAACCCAGTGCCTGACGCATGCCAGGCGAGCGTGCTACCGCTTGAGCCACATCCCCAGCCCCCTTATGGAAAAATTAATAAGAAAAACTAAAAAAAATATTATGAAAATGTCTGAGCAAATGGCAAACAATATAAAGCATTACTAATTTTTCTTTTTCTTTCGAAGTGCTGGGGATTGAACCCAGGGCCTTGTGCATGCAAGACAAGCACTCTACCAACTGAGCTATACCCCCAGCCCAGGCACTACTAATTAAAACAATTAATTGCCTGATTAGCTCCACAAGTTAGTAGAAGAGAAGTTCCTAGATAGACCATAACATATATGAATTTAATATTTCAGTAAAAGTGGTATTTCGAGGCCAGGTGTAATGGTGCCACCTGTAATCCCATGAACTCATGAGGCTGAGGGAAGAGAATTGCAAGTTCAAGGCCAGCCTCAGCAATTTAGCAAGAACCTGACTCAAAACAAAATTAAAAGGGATGGAATGCTCTGCAGTAGAGTGTCCCTAGGTTCAATTCCCAGTATAGGGGGATGGGGAGGTGTTATTTTGAATTGGTGAGGAAAAGATGGATTTCATTCACTAAATAGCTTGGGACCAAAAGGTGACCTTCAGGAAGGGGGAGGTACTAAATCCTTACATCTTTCTTGTATACCAAGAAAGATGCTGAATGAATAAAGGATTTAAATGGAAAAAAAAATAATACTATAAAAGGCCAGAAGAATCTTGGAAGAGTTCTCCCCACCCCCATCCCCACCCCACATTACTGGAGATTGAACCTAAGGGTGCTCTACCACTGAGCTACATCCAAAGCCCCTTTGGGTTTTTTTATTTTATTTTGTTTTGAGATAGGGTCTGGCTGAATTACCCAGGCTGATCTTGAATTTGTGATCCTTCTGTCTCAGCCCCCGAGTAGCTGGGATTACAGGTGTGCACCACCAAGCCTGGCAGGAAGAATTCTTTCATGACTAAAGGGGGAAGAGACTTTATAATGACAAATTTAGAACCCTTAAATAAAAATATCTATGGCTCCTGAAAATTAAAGGGAGATCAGTAGAGTAGGAGAAAGGGACCCGGGGAAGGAGAAGGGGAGGGAAAGTGGAAATCCTGGGAAAAGATATGGGTCAAATTATCATGTTATATTGTGTATATGTCCAAATAGGTAACAATGAATTTCCACCATTCTGTACAATTACAATGTGACAATATAAAATATGGAAAAAAGAAGAGATCTGTGGACATGGCTTAGATGTATACATTTGACTTCATTAAAAGAAAAATATAATCAGCAGTGAAAAAAATAAATGACCGACTGGGAAAAAAGTTTACATTTCAATCACAGAAAAGCCAAATTTTATAACATATAGATTCTATGAATAAAGAAAAGATTAACAACCCAATAGAAACATGAATGAAACATAGTAACAGATGGCTCAGGGAAAGGAATAACACATTGTTCTTAGAAACAACAATAGGAGGGTTGGGATGTACTCAGTTGGTAGAGTGCCTGCCTTGCATGCACAAAGCCCTGGGTTCAATCCTCAGCGCTGCCAAAAAGAAAAAGAAATAACAGCCTATACCTATAGAAGGTATAGGCTGGTAATCCCAGCAACTTGGGCAGCAAAGGCAGAAAGATGACAAGTTCCAGGCCAGCCTCCACAACTTAGCAAGACCCTGGGGCTCAATTCCCAGTACAGAACAACAATACTAAATGGGAGAATTCAGAGCAAGCACTTTTAGTTATTGTTCCCATGTCATTCATGAGACTATAAGATGGTACAGACTCTCAGAAAAACAGCTTGACAATTTCCTTTATTTTTTTTTAAATATATTTTTCTTTGTAGATGGATACAATACCTTTATTTTGTTTATTTCTATGTGGTGATGAGGATTGAACCCAGTGCCTCACATGTGCTAGGCAAACACTCTACCACTGAGCGCCAGCCCCAGCCCTTGACAATTTCTTGTAAAGTTAAATACAGTTGCCATACAACCCAGCAATCCGAATCCTGGGCATTTACTCAAGAGAAATGAAAACACGTTCACACTAAAACCTTATACTAATATTTGCAGTAGCTTTATTTATAGCAGCCCAAACATGGAAACAACCAAAATGTCCTCCAACAGGTGAATGGATAAACAAACGTGGTACATCTGTACAATGATCCGCTTCTCCGTTGTAATGAGGAATAGAAGCTCTGCTCATGAAACAACGTGGATGCCTCTCTAGGTAGGAAAAGAAAAACCTAGGTCAAAAGCCTATGTATTATTTGCTTTAATTTATATGACAGTCTGGGGGGCGGGGATCATAAAGACAAAACAGAGATCAAAGATTGGGAAAGGCAAATGTCATTGACTTCAGCAAGGCTACCTTGAAGAATTTTTAGGTGTTTAGGTGATTGAAATATTCCATATGCTACTAAAGTGGTAGGTCCATGATTCTGAATATTTCTGATCCTTGACAAAATAAACTTTGCTATCTGGAAGTGTGTGAAAGTCAATAAGAATGTACCAGGATCCAGGATGGAAAGAAGGCTGTGATAAATGGACCTCCCGGATGGGGGTGGGAAAATTAAGCTAACAATCAACCTGAGAAGGCAGCGTGCTGACTGGTACCGCAGCCCCAGCAAAATGGACCGCCCGATACACTCTAGTTGGTAAATTTGTTTCTAGCACAGTTGAGAAATTTAAAAGTATTGTGATCTGAATTAAAATGAAATTACAACATATCAAAAATTTGGAATGCAGCTAAAGCAATATTTTGAGGAAAAGTTGGAACATTAAATATTTATAATAGAACAGAAAGCTGGACAAGGTGGTGCATGGCTGTAATCCCATCTACTTAGGAGGCTGAGGCAGGAGGATCTCAACATGGAGTCTGGCCTGGGAAACTTAGAGAGATGTCTCAAAAAAAATTTTTTTGTTTCAAATATTAAAAAGGGAGGATGTAATTCAATGGTAGAGTACCCCGGGTTCAATCCCTACAAAAGAGGGGAGGGGAGAGGGAAAGAGAGAGAAGGGAGGGAAGGAAGAAAGGAAGGAAGGAGGAGGGAGTGAAGTTAAAAAAGAAAAGAATCTCAAATCAGTCACCTAAGTTTTCACTTTGAGAAACTAGAAAAAGATAAATTAAATCCAAAGCAAGCAAAAAGAAAGAAAAATAAAGAGCAGACATTGATGAAATTGAAAGCAGGAAAATAGAGAAAATTCATTTTTAAAAATTCTCCTTCCTTGGAGGGATGGGGAAAATCAATACAGCTGATAAGCCTCTAATCAAACTGATCAAGGGAGGAAAATTCAGAAAATTTTCCACAGATATAAATCACATTTGTTAATAATCCAGAGCACCTCTGGATTCCAGAGGTCTGGAATTATACAAAAGAAAGTGATAACAGCCAGACACAGTGGCCCACACCTGTAATCCCAGTGATTTGGGAGGCTGAGGCAGGAGGATCCCAGTTCAAAAATAGCCTCTGCAATTTAGCGAGGCTCTGAGCAACTTAGTGAGACCTTGTCACAAAATAAAAAGTAAACAGGGCTGGGGATATGGCTCATTGGTTAGGTGCCCCTGGGTTCACTTCCTGGTATTAAAAAAAAAAAAAAAGTGATAACTGTATTTGCGCTTGAAGAGAATTGAGTACCTGGGAAATGAAGTAAGAAAGTGATCTCTAATTGAGATATTGTATTAATCCATTTTCTCTTACTATAATGAAACATCTGAGGCATGCTGACTTTGGAAAAGAAAAGAGGTCTATTTAGCTCATAGTTTTGGAAACCAAAAGTCTAAATAGCATAGTGCTTGCTTGTCCTGTGGCGTGGCAAAATTATATGCTTATACTTTAAATGAAGACTTCCTAAAACAATATTGTTTTATAATTTTAAGTGTTTATATTAGTGACCTCATACCACTTGAATTCTTGTATGACTTGCTCGTTATACTCAAAACTGCATTCTGCAGGGGCTTATCTATATTTATATACAAAGCTATAATTTGTTAATTTTCACTGCTGTCATAGTATGCCATCAAATGGATATGCCATCTTGTATCTACCCAGCCTTATACTGAGGTACATTTAGATTGATGTCATTTCTTACTGTTGTAAACAATTATCAACATTCTTGCATACCTCCTCAGGCAAATGGTAGATTTTATATTCACTGTATTTTTTTTTAAACCAGGAATTAAATCCAGAGGTACTTAGCCACTAAGCCACATCCACAGCTCTTCTTATTTTTTATTTTGAGATAGAGTCTTGCTAAGTTGCTTAGGACCTCGATAAGTTGCTGAGGCTGGCTTAAACTGATGATCCTCCCACATCAGCCTCCCGAGCTGCTGGGATTACAGGCTTGTGTGCCACAGTGCTCAGCTTAACATATCTGTTTGTTTCTACTGGTCTAGAAAAACCTGACAGGATTTGTACAGCAGTGTTATGGGTTTCAAGGGAAGTGAGGTGAGAAGTAAATACCATGAGTTACTTCCAGATCAACAAGAAGCCCCTGTTGGCTTAACTGAACTGGTTATTTCTCAAATTTAATATCAAATAACCCAATGTGGGGAGAAACAACTCCCTCACAATATAAGTTTAAAACAATCCTGTAGCAGAACCCATTGTTTATCTCAAGGTAACTTGTATATGGGAGGGTGAATTTCTGTGTGGTACAGGAGGGACCAAGCCAAAGGGATTCATTCTTTCAATAAGGATTGAACGTGTTCTGGTCATTCATGGAGGCTTTGGCCTCATGGAAGTCATTTCTCATTATGAATGAGCACAAGTGCTCTTGTAAGACCTGCCAAGGTCAAAGAGTGCCCCCACCACCTCTTTTCCCTCCTGCTTCCAAGGCTCCTGGAGGAGTCAGGGGTTGCCTAGGAGTGGAGGGGGAGTGGACAACCTGGGTAGGGAAAGAGAGGCCCCCACCCCAGGCTCTCTGTCTTCCCTAGCTGGCCAGCCCAAAGCAGGCCTAAGGGACCAAAGGGGAGATGATTTAAACAAATCAAATCAAATTGAATCGAATGAAATTGCCAACATTCAACCACTTATGACTCACAAAAGTGGCAATGTCATATGGTTTAACTTAAGGCACACCTATGGAGGTCTGGGGGTTGAACCCAGGGTCTCACACATTCTGAGCAAGTGGTCTACCACCATGCTACAACCCCAGCCCTGGGGATGTGGGGACATCTTAATTTTCGAACTGAGTCTGGGGTTTTGAGCAACCCAGTAAATTGTATTACCTGACAGTGACTGAAACCAGCAGAGGACCTGCCCCAGGCTTCCTTCAAGGGGGGTGGGGAGAACTGACTTCACAAAGACAAATTGAACAGGCAAAGAACAAAGAATAAACTTTGCATCCAAGAATAAACTCGATTTCTGCCTACACCCCATGGGGTCCATCTGTTCGACAAATTGGCTCCACTTAGTTGTCTATGTATTGTTACAGCTGATCCACAGACTCTCCGAAGGAAATGGAAACCTTCTCAACAGATTAAAAACAGCAGGTAACCTCTAAGTTTCCTCCACCCTACCTTGCTTTCTTTTCCCTTGATGACATGCTGGACCCTCTAATTCCATTTCCTACTGACTAGCACTCTAGATTCCTGGGCTACTGAGGCACCCACTGGTGCTTCCTCCTCTACGCCCCTGTGTCCCGGATTCCCTGAGTTCTTTTGCGTGGTTTTCTCTCTCGTGATCCACTCACTACCTAATAAAGGGACATAAAAAATAATTTTTGGATTCCTTCAAATCTGCCAATATCTTTACTCTAGCCTCACACTTCATAGACAGTTTGGCTGGGTATGGAATGCCAGGTTAGAAATCAGCCACCTTCAGAAATGGAGTTGCTTCACAGACCAGGGGAAACTACATTTCCTAGTTACTTTAGACCTAGATGGGAAACCAGCTCCCCTCTCTCCTTGTCTCCCCTGTCCCCCTGCCTCTCTGTCCCCTTCTCTCCCCCACCCTCTTCCTCTTGCTGGTGAAGAAAAATGCTGCATTACTAGATTTCCAAACTCTAGAGCTGTCAGAGAACACACAACTCTTTTTCTAACATAGACTTTCATTTACACGAAAAAGAGAGAGAGAGAGAGAGAGAGAGAGAGAGAGAGAGAGATTTGGCACTTATACTTTTTGTTGGGTTTAATTTACAAAGAGAACACACCTTATATAAACATGTAAACATGCATCGTGCTTATTGGTTAAAAATTATGGCTTGTTGGGGCTGGGGTTGGGGCTCAGCGGTAGAGCGCTCACCTAGCATGGGCAGGGCGCCAGGTTCGATCCTCAGCACCACATAAAAATAAATAAATAAAATAAAGGTATTGTGTCCAACTAAAACAAAATATAAAATATTTTTTAAAAAAAATATGGCTTGTATCTTGATAAATGGTAAAATTACTTTTTTTTTTTTTTTTTTAGCTGAGGCCTCATTATGATGCCCAGACTGGCATTTGATCCTCCTGGGCTCAAGTGACCCTCCCACCTCAGCCTCCCACATGTCTGGGTCTACAGGTGTGTGCCACTGTACCCAGCTTAAAATGACTTTCATATCATCCCTAATTCTTCCCCTTATCTTTTTTTTGGAGGGAGGGGTACTGGGGATTTAATCCAGGGGCACTATACCACTAAGCCACACCCCCAGCCCTTTTATTTTTTATTTTGAAACAGGGTCTAGCTAAGTTGCTTAGGGCCTAGCTGAGTTGCTGAAGCTGGCCTTGAACTTTCAATCCTGCTGCCTCAGCCTCCTGAGTCACTGGGACTACAGGCATGTGCCACCGTGCTGGCTTTTTTCCTTCTTAAAGAAATCTGGTACCCATTAAACAGTTACTGCCTTCTGGAAACCATCAATCTCTAACTATTTCACTTAAATGGAATCACACAACGTGTAACCCTCGGTGTCTGACTCCTTCCACTTAACAATGAACTTTTATGGCTCATCCTCACTGTAGCATGTGTCAGTACATTTCTTTTCACAGCTTAATAATGTTCCATTATTTGGATATACTGCAATTTGTTTATCCATTCATTCATCTGTTATGGACACTTTGAGTTTTTTCCACCACTTAGCAATTGTGAACAGTGCTTCTATGATCATTCACATACAGGGATTTGTTTGAGTACTTGTTTTTCAATTCTTCTGGGTGTCTACCTAGGAATAGAATTGCTGGTTCATACACTAACTCTATGTTTTCTTTTTTGAAGAACTAACAAACTATTTTCCACAGCAACCATCCCATCTTATATTTCCACCAGCAACCTACAAAGAATTCAAAATTTTCCACATTCTTTGTCAACAATTTATATTTTCCATATTTTGGCAGCAGTCGTCATGGGTGCTATGAACTTGTATCTCCTTGTGGTTTTGATTTGCATTTCACTAATGCCTAATGATGGTGAGCAACCTTTCCCGTACTTTTTGACCATTTGTATGTGATCTTTGGAGAACTTCTTTTTGTTTTTCCAGTTTTATTAATGTAAAATTGAAAAATAGAGGGCTGGGGATGTGGCTCAAGCGGTAGTGCGCTCGCCTGGCATGCATGCGGCCCGGGTTCGATCCTCAGCACCACATACAAACAAAGATGTTGTGTCCGCTGAGAACTAAAATAAATAAATATTAAAATTCTCTCCCTCTCTCACTCTCTCTTTAAAAAAAAAAAGAAAAATAGAAATTTTGTATATTCCAGGTGTATCAAAAATTTGCTGTCCTGATGCACTGTGAACTGATTGCTACAATCAAATTGATTGATATTTCCATCACCACAGTTACAATGTTTTTAGAAATGTTTATTCAAATCCTTTCCTCAGTTTTTAAGTTGGGTTGTTTGCCTTTTAATTGTTAAATTATAAGTTAAAATATTTTCTAGATGGCTCCTTAATTTTTGAAGCTACTAGAATTCCTGTTGTAATATCTTCTGATAAAGTATTCTAGGATGTGGAAGGGACCATTTGTTTTCTAATAATATCTATTACTCCATTTTTTAAAAATTGTAATAGAAGTGCTACTTTATTTGAGGGAGTAATTATATGTTCGCTTTTTTAAAAAGTGACATTTTCTAGTCCCTCTGCTGCTTCTGAGGCTAGCCACATTGTCACACTGAAGAACTCCATCTAAGTGGCCACTCTTGCTTAGAAATCTGGCAATGAGACTTGAGTGCAGGGACAGGTCATTAAGCCATGTTCTGGTCCCTCTCCTGCCTTCTCCCACTGCATTTGGCATCTGGCTCGTATAGCCCCTCCACCCACTGTCCTGTGACCTCAACCCTCACCCAGAGATCCATAGTAACCAATTTCTTTAATATTCTTAGTGTTTTAGCAAGGAATATAAATAAAACTTTCTCTTAAAAAAATACTCAGTCCCTTATGTCTGCTCCAGGGTGTGACTGTGGGATACCATCAGTCAGAAGGCAGGAGGGAGGGCAAAGCCAGAGCAGTATTTACTTGGGTCGTCACAGAAAAGGCAGGGCAGGGCAAGTCGAGGAGGATGGGCCAGGTGGAATAGTTCAAGAAGGCACTGGGTCATCAGGGGCATCGGGTGGTCTCTACTGCCTGGTTCCCGGCCCTGGGGTGATTTAGGGCAGGGGAAAAGTGGGCTTGGTATGTGAAAGTTAAATAAGGAGTGGTTGGGGCTGTATACTCGGGGTCACTTGCTCCCTGCTGACCCCTTCTCCATTTCTCCAAATGGGCTCACCCTGGAGAGGGTGGCATCTCCTGGGCCAGCTTGCTTTTCTAGATGTCAAAGCATAAGATTCAGAAAATTTAAGAACCGCCAGGCTTGGTGGTGCACACCTGTAATCCCAGCAGTTTGGGAGGCTGAGGCAGGAGAATCTCGAATTCAAAGCCAGCCTCAGTAAAATCAAGACATTAAGCAACACAGTACGACCATGTCTCTAAACAAAAAAATAAAAAGGGCAGAGGATGTGGCTCACGTCCCCAGTGCTCCTGGGTTCAATCCCTGATACCAAAAATATAGAATAATAATAATAAATTTAAGCACATTACTCTTTCAGATATTGACTTGATATTTCTTTTCTTTCCTCCTGTTTTTTTTTCTTTCTTTTTTCTCTCGTGGTGTGGGGAATTGAACCCATTGAACCCATGGTGTGGCTTCTTCTGCTCTAGCACTGAGCTATACCCCAGCCCTCGACCTGATGTTTTCCATCAAATGCCAGTAGGAAGACTAGTCTCAGAGACAGACAGGCAAACATTGCATGAAGCAAGGCGACATCACAGCTGCAGCTGTTACAGGCTTAGATCAAAGACCAGGGAGGCAATTCCTTAGGTTACATGTCCTCAGCTCAAAAGAACAACTTTACCCAGGGCCAACAAAGTGCATCGTTGAAGCAAAAGCTTTCGGAGGCTATAGGCACGAACTGGGCTCCTCAAAGGGACTGACTGGCTGGACAGGTTTTGTTTATATGCTGGGAGAATGTAAGAGGAAGTAATGGTTGGTGGGATGGCACAAGGGACATCCTTTGGTTTACATCAGCTCAGGAAAAGAGAGGGAGAACCACAGCTCAGCTCATGCGGTCAAGGGTTGTTGTGGTAAGGAGCGCAAGCTTGCCTTCCAGATGGACTTGGGTCCAGAGCCTGCACGGGTCACTGATTAGCTTGTTTGGACAATTTCAAATGACAATAAGCAACATTTATGTCACATTAACTGTGTCAGGCCCTGTTTTACCTGCTTTACATGTGTTAATTAATTTAACCCTGACCACATACATTTGAAGTGCATACTGTAATTTTCTCCATTTTATGGATGCAGAAACTGAGGCACCGAGTAGGTGAATCAAGTGCCGGAGATCATCACACGTTCTTTAGGGGGCAGCGCTGTTGCCCACAGGGGCTACCACCTATCTCCTGGCCTTCCAGTGAATCCCTTTTCCTGGTTGAGTTAGCCCGAACTGGTTTAATAGCTTACAGGACTCCGTGTGCATGCTGTCACTGTGTATAAAAACTTTAGTGCCAAAGAAATAGTAAATATCGCTATATGCAACCATATATAAAGAAGATTATGGGGCTGGGGTTGTGGCTCAGCAGTAGAGTGCTCACCTCGCACGTGTGAGACCCTGGGTTCCATCCTTGGCACCACATAAAAATAAATAAAGGCATTGTGTCCAAGTACAACTAAAAAAAAAAGAAGAAGATTATGAATTAAGGAAAAGGTTAATGTTAAAGTAATTAGATTGAGAAAGTATGAAACCTTACTAGAAATGAATGTAAGAAGTTTTTGGGACTGGGGATGTGGCTCAAGTGGTGGCGTGCTCGCCTAGCATGCATGAGGCACTGGGTTTGATTCTCAGTACCATATAAAAATAAAGATTTTGTCCACCTGAAGATAAAAAATAAATTTTTTTAAAAAAAGAATTTTTTATTTTGTTTTGTTTTGGTGCTAGGAATTGAACCCAGGGCTTCGCACATGCTGAGCATATATGCTACCATTGAGCTATACCCCAGTCCTAGTGTTATTTTTAAACAATCTCAAACTTACAGAAAAGTTAATATGGTTCAAATATTTTTGTTGTTGTTGTCTGAACTATTTGAGAGTAAATATTGGCATAACATCTCATGCCTACAAACACTCCAGTGGATGTTTGCCAGGTGAGTACATTCTTCTGTATGATTCAGCCATCAAAGTAAAAATGTTAAGCTAAGCCAGGAGCAGTGGCACACACCTGTAATCCCATCAGCTTCAGAGGCTGAGGTAGGAGGATCAAAAGTTCAAGGTCAGCCTCAGCAACTTAGAGAGGCCCTAATCACCTTAGCAAAACCCTGTCTCTAAATAAAATCATTTAAAAAGGGCTGGGGACATGACTCAGTGACTAAGCACCCCTGGGTTAAATTCCCAGTATAAATAAATCCATAGATAAATAAATCAACAAATAGAATAAAAATGTTAATATGATAGAGTAGTATCATTTAGTCCTCAAATTCCTTTCAGGTATTACCAGTTCGTTCAATAACGTTTTTTTGCAGCAAACTTCTTCAGTGTTGTTCTTGTAAACTTTGCATTCAGAAGCACACTCTCTATGTTCTGTTGTTTTGTCTTAGTTTTTTTCTTTCTTTTTTTTTTTTTTTGTTTTTGTTTTTCTTTTTTTGGTTCCAGGGATTGAATTCAGGGGCACTGGACCACTGAGCCACCTCCCCAGCCCTATTTCATATTGTCTTCAGAGACAGGGTCTCACTGAGTTCCTTAGTGCCTTGTCCTTGCTGAGGCTGGCTATGAACCCACGATCCTCCTGTTTCAGCCTCCTGAGCCGCTGGGATTACAAGCATGCACCACCATACCTGGCTGCTTAGGTCCTTCTTTTGTGTGTGGCACTGGGGACTGAACCCAAGGGTGTTATACCCTTGCACTATATTCCAAGACCTTTCTATTTTTATTTTGAAGCAGTCTCACTAAATTACTTAGGGCCTCTCTAAGTTGCTGAGGCTGGCTTTGAACTTGTGATCCTCTTGCCTCAGCCTCCCTAGTTGCTGGGATTAGAGGCATGTGCCACTGTGCCCTATGCCTTGACACTTACAAAGATTGGGGGGCAATTATTTGGAGCATGATCTTCCATTAACTGAGGGGCCCTCATGATTCAATTCAGGTTATACATCTTTAGCTGCAAAATCACAGAGATACTGCTGTGTCCTCATTGTATTCAATCAGATGCCACAAGACTGAGATTTGTCCTTCTGCTAATGGTGTTCACTTTGATCACTTGAAAGAGATGACATCTGCAGGGCTTCACATCTGTATAATTATCTGTATAATTGCTCAATTGTTCTTTCTCCTTTTGTACAGAGGTTTTATTTTATTTTATTTTGGTACCAAGAATTGAACCCAGGAGTGCTTAACAACTGAGCCACATCCCCAGCTCCATTTTTATATTTTTATTTTGAGACAGGGTCTCACTAAATTGCTGAGGCTGGCTTTGAACTTGCAATCCTCCTGTCTCAGCCTTCCAAGCTCCTGGGATTACAGGCATGCTCCACTGTACCCAGCTTTGTGCAGAGATATTTTGAAACTATGCAAATATTCTATTCTTTATTAGACTTTCAACTTCATTTATTTTTCTTTTTTATTCAATGTTTTATAACATGTTATTGTTAATTAATGGAATTACTTATCTATTTTAATTGAAATGTAATTTAACATGCCATAAAAGGAAAGGCACCCCTTTGAAGTGTACGATTCAGTAGTTTTTAGCATATTCAGAAAGTTGTGGATGGCCACCACTGTCTAATTTCAGAATGTTTGCATCACCCCCAAAATAAACGAAGGACTCCTTAGCAGCCACTTTCTGTTCTGTTTCTCCTTCTCCCAAGCTACTGGCAGCCTCTAAACCTCTTTCTTTTTTGAAATGTCCAAAAAATCACTTCTAAATCCAATGTGGTGACACCATGACATGTCCCTGTGTTTTCTTCCAAGAGTTTTATAGTTCTAGCTCTTTCGTTTAGGTCTTTGATCCATTTTATATTGATTTTTAGATGTGGCGTAAGGTAAGAATAGGACTTCTTTTCTTCCTGTTTCTTTTTTCTTTGCAGCTAGACTATCCACTTTTCCCAACACCATTTGCTGAAAAAATTGCCCTGTCCCTGTTGAATGCTCTTATCACACCTGTTAAAAACCAGTTGATGGGGAGGGGGCTTGGGGGCAGGAAAGACGGTGGAATGAGGGGCCGGGGTTGTGGCTCAGTGGTACAGCGCTTGCCTAGCACACAGGAGGCACTGGGTTCGATCCTCAGCACCACGTAAAAATAAAAATAAAAAAATAAATAAAGGTATTGTGTCCATATACAACTAAAAATATCCTTTAAAAAAGATGGTGGAATGAGATGGACATGACTCTGGGTATGACTGCACAAGGGTGCGACGCTCCATCAGGTACAACCGTAGAAATGAAAAGTTGTGCTGCAATTGTGTACAATGAACCAAAATGCATTCTGTTGTCATGCATACCTAATTAAAATTAATTAATTAATTTAAAAATTGGAAAACATTTTATTTATGAATGTATTAAAAGCATAGTTTGGGGCTGGGGTTATGGCTCAGTGGTACAGCGCTCGCCTCGCACATATAAGACCCTGGGTTCGATCCTCAGCACCACTTAAAAAAAAATAAATAAGTGAAATAAAGGTATTGTGTCCAACTACAACTAAAAAATAAATATTTTTTTAAAGCATAGTTTGTGGGCTGTGGCTGGGGCTCAGTGGCAGAGCACTTGCCTAGCAAGCGTGAGGCCTTGGGTTCAACCCTCAGCACCGCATAAAAACAGACAAATAAAATAAAGGCTTTCTGCCCATTTTCAACTACAAAATAAAAAATTTTAAAAAGCATAGTTTGCAAATTAAAAAAAATACAGTTGACTGGGGATATAGCTCAGGGATAGAAGCTTACCTAGCATGCAAGAGGCCATGGGTTTGATCCCCATCACCATAAAAGTAAAAACATGGGAATTAAAAGTTTGAACTTATATTCAAGGATTTATTTCCAAATTCTCTATTCCATTCCATTTAGTCTATATGTCTTTTTATTGGTACTACACTTTTTTTGTGGTATCAGGGATTGAACTCAGGGGCACTTGACCACTGAGCCACATCCCCAGCCCTATTTTGTATTTTATTTAGAGACAGGGTCTCACTGAGTTGCTTGGCACCTCACTTTTGCTCAGGCTGGCTTTGAACTTATGGTCCTCCTGCCTCAGCCTCCTGAGTGGCGGATTGCAGGTGTGCGACACCACACCCAGCTGGTACTACACTTTTTTGATCATTGCAGCTTTGTAATAAGTTTTGAAACTAGAAAATGTGAGAATTCCAATTTTGTTCTTTTGTAAGATTAATTTTGGCTATTTGGGGCTCCCCTGAATTTTATTTACTTTTATTTTACTTTTTTTTAAATTTTTTTGATCCCGGGTATTGAAACCAGGGATGCTTAACCACAAAGCCACATCCTCAGATCCTTTTTTATGTTTTATTTAGAAATACATTTTCGCTGAGTTGCTTAGGGCCTTGCTAAATTGCTGAGGCTGGCTTTGAACTTGTGATCCTCCTGCCTCAGCCTCCTGAGTTGCTGGGATTATAGGCGTGCACCAATTTTAGAGTAAAATTTAAAATAGCTTTTTCTGCAAAGAATGTCACTAGGACTTTGATAGAAAATGTATTAAATCTGTAGATCCCTTTGAGTAGTATGGACATTTTAACAATATTAACTGTTCCAATCTATAAGTATGGGATTTTTTTCATTTATTTGGAGGTTGTTTGTTTTGTTTTGCTTATTGGTATTGGAGATTGAACCCAGGGATGCTGTACCACTGAGCTACATCCTCAGCTCTTTTTATTTTTTATTGTAGAACTGGGTCTCTCTGAATTGCACACGCTGGTCTCAAATTTGAGATCTTCCTGCTTCAGCCTCCAGAGTTGCTGGATAACAGGCGTGTGTAACCACACCCAACTATGTTTGTGTTTCTAAAATTTCATTTCAGTACGTGTTATAGGTTTAAGGTTTTAAGTGTACCGGTCTTTGCCTCTTTGCTTACTTTTCTTCCTAAGTATTTTGTTTGCTTGGTGTTATTGTAAATGGAATTGTTTTCTTTCTTTTTCTTTTTTTTTTTTTTGGTACCAGGAATTGAACCCAGGGTGCTTAACCACTGAGCTACATCTCCAGCCCTTTTTTTGTTTTTTAGTTTGAGATAAGGTTTCATTAAGTTGCAGAGGGACTCACCAAATTGGCCAGGATGGCCTCAAACTTGTAATCCTCCTGCCTTAGACTTCCCAGTCCTCCTGTACCTCTTCCTCCTCCTTTACCTCTTCCTCCTCTTCTTCCTCCTCCTCCTCTTCACTCCCTCTCCTTCTCCTTCTTCATTTTCTTCAGGGTATTGAATCCAGGAATATCCCATCTCTGAGCTATATTTCAAGTCCACCCTCTATAACAAAGTTTGGGACAGACTCTCACCAAGATGCTTAGGCTGGCCTTGAACCTGATTCTTCCTCCCTCAGCCGCCTGAATAACTGGTATCACAGGAATGTGCCCCTGTGCCTGGTTCTTGTTTTAAAGTGACATAATAATTGCAGATATTTATAGGGTACAGCATGTGTACTGTCCACAGCTAGGGCACTGGTATAGATTGCTGAGAGACCAAAGAGAGTACCCCACCATGGCATGTGAGACAAGAGGTTTATTGAAAAACACCTACAGGGAAGGCCCGGGGGCAGCAGGCTGGACGGAGAGGCTCCCCGCTCACAGTGCCTTGTCCAGGGGTCAATGGCTGGAAGAGTGGCACTTGTCCTCACAGTGCCCTCCATTCCGCACCAGTTACCGTGGGGACAGAGGTTTTTGTAAGTTGGGCTACAGAAGCAGTGACATCACTAGCTTAGCTTGCTCTGTCCCATTGCATGACCAGCAACCCAAGGAGCCTGGCAGGTAGGCAAGAGAGCCGCTTTCTACCCATGACACTACCTTGCCCCATTCCCAGCATATGTGAGAGAAAACCGGTGTCCTTGGGGAGAATATTTACCTAACATTCTGGCTCAGATCCACTCTCATTGTTCCCTTGACTTGGCCAAATTCCTGGGGATGGAGAGGAGCATTTCAGGTACATGGTTTTTACCGTCCTTCTTTTCTTCAAGGATGATACCGCGAGACATTTCAGCACATGTATGCAATGTGTAATGACCATATCAGGGTGATTGCCACGGCCATCCCCCAAACCTTTATCATTTCTCTGTGTAGGGAACATGCAAAATCCTCTCTACTAGCTGTTTGGCCCTAAGGACGCAGGTGGAGTTTTGGTCAGGAGCGCAGCTACTCCTGTACTCTCAGCTGAAGAAGTCCTCTGGTCTTCCCGTATGGGGACGTTGGTCCTCTTCACTGAGTGCAGCTTCAGGAGGGACACACGTGGAGCGTGAGGGGGCAAGGGGCACACACCCAGCAGCCAGAGCAGCCAGAGCAGCCGAATCAGCTGGCGATCCATGGGCTGACAGGTGCCAGCTCACCTCCCATCCCTGCTACATTTTGAAATATATCATTATCCAGATGTGGTGGCTCACACCTGTAATCCTAGCAACTCTGGAGGGTCTCAAGTTCAAGACTCACTTGGGCAAGGTAGCGAGAACTTGTCTCAAAACTGAAAATAAAAAGGGCTGGGGATGTGGTTTAGTGGTTGAGGGCCCCTGGGTTCAGTCTCCAGTACCATAGTTACTCTACTGTGCTACGAACTTTAGAAGTGACTCGCCCTCTCCGGCTACACCCAGTCCCCTTCACCGTCCTCTCTTCATGCTCCTGCCCCACCCCTTCCTTTCTCACAGCGTATTCTTTCTCACTGAATTCTGGAACTTTCTCTCAAATACTTATACTTTTTTTTTTAGCCAGGATCCCATACTTTGCACCAGCTGGTCTCAAACTCCTGGGCTCAAATGATCTCCTGCTTCAGCCTCTCAGGTAGCTGGGAGGACAGGTGTACCACCATGCTCAGCCTTTCTCCCCTCGCTCTTTCCTTCTTTCTTCCTTTTTACACATCTTTCTAGGGAATCACACCAATGGACTATGCTCAAGAGATAAAGCCAGCTTGTTTTCCCAGTGTTACTTCATAGTGGACTCCATCTTGATTTTTAACACATTGATTAGGCATCCCTAAGTGTCTTAACCTTCAAGACTTTGGACTTTGTCTTTTATTATAAGTTAACAAAATCCCAACGGCTCCCTAAGATACGATGGTATTTTCTTCCTGCTCACGAGTGCAGAAGGAACCTCCCTCCTGTTCCTGTCTCCTTGACTCACTCTGCCCGGTAAATGTTGTTCCTTAGACAAAACAAGTTGGTTCCACCCCCAGGGCCTTTGCCCCTGCTGTTCTCTTTGCCTAGACTCTCTCCTGGTCATCTTAACACAGGCTGCTGCAGATATCCCAAGGCTCAGAGTGCATGTCAGCTCAGAGGCCCTCCCTAAGTCTTTATGCAACATCCCCGCAGTAGCCATTGTGACATTCTTCGAGTGCTTCTGGTTCTTTCCTCCTTCAACATTTCAGAGACTGTACCTGTCTGTCCTGTGGATGTCGGGTATAGTCATGTGGCTCGCTTTAGCCAACAATATGAAGAGAATTGCCCTGTAGTGTTTCTCGGCAAAAGCTCTAGAAGGCGGTTAGCCTGCTGCCAGATTTCCCCTTCCACTGCTTCAGTAATGATCCAATCCCCTGAGGATGCGTCTCCCTGTGCCAGGGCCCACGAGTGACAGCACTGCACAATGGACATGGAACTTGAGCTAAGAATAAAATTCACTGTAAAGGAAAGTGAGGCTTGGTGGCTTTTTTTTTTTTAATTTAAGACCTTTATTAATAGGTGCTTGCAGTTTGTTGACTTTTTTTGAAAAAAATCAAGTTGTAAACTTTTATTACAAATTAAAAATGAAGTTCTTAAAAATCTCAACTTGACCAGATATGAAACAATTTAAAAACCTTTAAAGGCATATTGAGAAAAACCAGGCTTTTTTAAAAAACACGTTTGTCATTACCAAAAGAGACGTCTTTAGGTAAAAATAATAAAAACCCCATGCTGCATAGATAATGCAGATAGTTCTAGTTATCTGGTCAACGGGAAAAAAGTAAGTACTTAAGGTCTTCAGCTCCAATCTTTTGTTCATTTCTTATTGCTGGAATTTGATATTCATTTCTTCTTGTTGGATGTCTAAACCGGATGATGGTAGAGATGGTAAGCCGGCATTTACTCAGCCCCGCCCTGCTCAGCCTCAGGAGCAGACAAATTCTCAGCTGGTGGATCGGCTGCTTTTGTCTCTTTGCCATCTTGTGGTTTAGGGTTTTCTGGGCGTCTGCGTCGGTAATTGAAGTTGCAGCGGTACCGACGTTGAGGTGGCTGCTGACCTTGGGTCTCATCTCCTTGATTTTCCTTATCCTCTTCACTGCCATCCTCTCTAGGCTGTCTTTGGCGAGGAGGGCCCCTGAAGAATCGTGGTCTATAACCCCGATACATATTCTGTCTCACTGGTCTACCTTGTTCTCCTGCACCCTGGTTGTCAGCACCCTCCATCACTTCTCCCTGCCCAGGAGGGTTGGAATACTGTGGTCGATGCCCATAGGGTCTCCGTATGTAGTAAGGTGGGAACCTTCGCCTGCGGTAGGGCCAGCCTTGTTGGGCCTGGCCTTCGGGAGCACTCTCCGATCCCTCATTCTTTCCCCCACTCTCACTGTTCTGATAATTCTGCTGGTAATTGCGTGGAGGACCCCTACCACGTGGATAGCGTCTATAATGGTTTCGGTCTGCTGCATATTTACTGCCTTGAACTGGAACTCCACCAGGGCCTGTAACGCACCCTTTTCTCCTTCAACAACATCAAACTCCACAGTCTCTCCATCTGCTACACTCCGAAGGTGCTTCCTGGGGTTATTCTTCTTTATGGCAGTCTGGTGTACAAATACATCTTCCTTGGTGTCATTCCTGTTGATGAAACCATATCCGTTTCTTACATTGAACCATTTTACTGTTCCCAAAACCTTCGTTGCGATGACCTTCTTGTCCCCGCCGGCAGGCACCGTTCCCTGCGCCGCTGCCCGTGGTGCCGGGCTGGGTGTCCGCAGCGCTGAGGGCGGGGGCGGCGGGCGGCTGCTGGGTCTCGGCCTCGCTGCTCCTGGTTGCGGTGATGGTGACTGGGGCCGGCTGCGGCAGCTGCGGCTCCTCCCGGGGTGTGATGGTAACTAGGCCGGCGGCGGCGGTGGGGCTGCTCAGGGCTCTCTGGGGTCCGCTCTCCGCTCCCGCTACCGATCGAACTAGCGAGAATCTTGGTGGCTTTTTAAAAATGGTGTTTTGATGAGTTTGGGAGTTCCTAAAAAAACTTAGCATTAACAGGTGACCCAAAATTCTATCCTAGAACCCCAGATAATTGAAAACATACATCCAAGCTGGGCACAGTAGCACATGCTTGTAATCCCAGCAGCCCAGGAGGTTGAGGCAGGAGGATCACAAGTTTGAGGCCAGCCTCAGCAACTTAGTGAGGACCTGAGCAACTTAGGTCAAAATGAAAAATTTAAAAAGTTAGGGATATAGATCAGTAGTAAAGTGCCCCTGAGTTCAATCCCTAGTAGCCATACCCCACCAAAAAAAAAAAAAAGAAAAAAAGAATCAAAGATCAAATGAGCATGGTAAGGGAGCAGGCTGTGGGTGAAAGTTGGGATGGATTTATGGGTAGGTGAAGCAGATCTCTGAAGCCTCCAACACTGTTGTCCTTCCAGGATCTCAGGGGACTTGCTCATTCTTGGGCAAGACTTTCATGATTTTCACACCGAACTGGATCTCATCCCTTGTCAATCACTTAGGAATGAAGGCAGGAAGGCAGCCTGGATCTGGCCCATCTATTAAGTATGTAACAAAGCTGCAGCTCACAGGGCCCCAGTATGACGCAGGGAAATGCCCGGTGCTCCTGGGACCATCTGGTGCTCTGACAAGTAGGAGGGGGGTCATTCTGGGGAGGAGGAGATCTCATCTGTAGGTGGATAAGTGGCCCCAGCATTGCTGAAGGAGTGGCAGTTCTGGGAGTTTTATTTTCTCAGGAACGCTACCCAAAACTTTTGAGGGCCGATGTGTTTCTTTAGAAACAAACAAACAAAAAATTTGCCTTAGTTCTTGGTTCGTCTTTTTACCAGTGTCTTTTATTCATTTGAGCTTCCCACTCCAACTGGAGTGACTGTGCTCCTGTGGTGTGAAGAGTCGTTAGCCAGAGGAATCAGCCACTTATTTCTGCACAACAAATCACCTAAGCTTACAGTGACTGTGGGTGAGGAATCCAGGACCGTGGAGCTGCAGGACCTACTCGGGACCCAGGAGGTCACAGCCGACCTGTTAGGAGGGGCTGCGTGATCTGAAGGCCCACGAGGGCTGTGGGGGTACTTTCAAGATGGTGCCTCAGGGGGCTTTGGCAGAGGCCTTCTTACTGGTTATTGTCAAAGGGCCTCCATTCCTCATGAGGCCCCTCAGTTCCTCATGGGTTGCTTGATCCTCAGAATGTGGAACTAACTTCTTCCAGAGTGTAATTCAAGAAAGCAAGCAAGGTGACAGCCAGTCTTTATATATATATATATATATATATATATATATATATATATATAAAATATTTATTTTATAAATAAATAACATATAAATAAATATATAAATAAAAACAAATATAAACATAAATATATTATATAAATAAATTTTATATATATATATATATACACACACACACACACACACACACACATAGTACTGAGGATTGAACACAGGGGTGAGTTACACTCCTGACCTTTTTTATTTTTTATTTTGAGACAGAGTCTCCTGAATTGCCCAGGCTAGCCTTGACCTTGTGATCCTCCTGCTTCAGCCTCCCTAGTCACTGGGATTACAGGTGTGTGCCACTGTGCCTGGCTCAAACCTCATCATATTCTTTAGAAATACGTCACTAAGTACAGTCTCCAGTAGCAATGGGAATTAAGTTCTCCCTCTTGGAGGGAGGAAATCAAAGAATCTGAAGACATATCTTGAAACCACTATACTAGATGTTGGAAATGTAAAAGGCAAAAAACAACATTAAGTATTACAGAGGTAGCAATTGCATTACAATTGCAATTAGTATTATGGAGGAAGGAGGCTGTAATTATTAAAACTCAGAAGTTTACAGAGAAGGGAGCTGGGGGCATAATATAGCGGGGTGGCTTAGCATACAGGAGACCCTGGTTCAAACCCTGACACGCACACAAACACATTATATATATATATATATATATATATATATATATATATATATATATATATATTTATTTATTTGCAGAAAAGGCCCCATGCAGCAGAAGCTCAGATTTACAAAGAGGTACCAGCCATCTGGTGCTTACGTCTGAGTCCGGGAAGCTCCTGTGAGCGTGGACCCAAACAGCTGCGGAGGATGCTCTACTTCACCCTTGCTCGTCCTCGAGAGGGTTCAGAGAACCTCTTCTGTGAGTTCTACAAAGAAACAAAAGTCCCTGCAAGTTGGAATAAATTGCCACTTCAAGGGAGAAATGCTGCGGAAGTGATGCTCAGAGCATGTCAGTCAAAGGAACAAGTGCCTGCTGCCTCCAAGTCGCCAGCCTCTTGCTAGCGCCCCCTGCAGGCAGGTCCTAGCAAGCCGGCAGTAGGCAAAGTGCAAAGGTGGTTTGCGGAGGCCTGCCCCGCCCCTGCCCCAGCCCCAGCCCAGGCCCTGTCCCAGCCCTAAGAAGCAAGGTAGAGGACAGCTGGTTTGAAGTTGAGAGGAGCTTAGTAACTTTATTTTTAAATTTTAGTTTTGCAGTGCTGAGAATCAAAAGCAGGGCCTCTTGCATGCTAGACAGACGCTCTACCATTGAGCTACACCTCATCCCCTAACATACTTTATTAATTTGAAAAAATTAGATGAAGCTACACAAAATCAAAGAACAAAATATGATCCCCAATACTGTTTTGTAGTTTCCCTACCCAGGGGCAATCATTGTTTTGTGAGTGTGAGTATGTGGTACTGGGAATTGAACCCAGGGGTGCTCTACCCTCTTAGCTACATTCCACACTTGTTCTTTTTTATTTTTAGATACAGTTTTGCAAAGCTGCTGAGGCTGACCTCAAACTTTCAATCTCCTGCCTCAGCCTCCTGAGTCTCTGGGATTATAGGCACACACCACCACACCCAGCCAGAGGCTATGACTCTCACTAATAACCTGTTGAACATCTTTCCTGAAGTGTCCTTATTTTATAAATGAGAAAATTGGCACAGAGAAGCTGGGAGTTACTAACAGACACACAGCAAGGGATAGAAGCAGGGTTTAATCCAAGGCTGTCCCCGCTCCAAAGCCCATTCTTTTAACCATTGTGGATCATGCTTACATACATGAATTATAGTTGATGTTATATGTACATAGCTTCCTGTAAATTCTTTCTTATTTACAATCATGCTTTCACATCTGTCCATACCAGGGAGTGAAGACTTCAGCACAGGAATGGGGGAGACATGTGATTCACCCCTTCCTGCTCCCTACCAAAGCATCACCCACATCGTGAACGAACAAAAAGCTTTACTTTAAAAGACACATTCAAAACAGCCTCATGGGGATGTGATGCACACATCACATGGGAGGCTGAGGCAGGAAGATAGAAATTTTCCAATTACCCTGGACAACTTAAATAGTCTCTGTTTCAAAATAACAAAACCAGTGTAGTGGTGCACACCTATAATCCCCACCACTCAGAGCTGAGGCAGGAGGATTGCAAGTACAAGGCCAATCTGAGGAACTTAGCAAGGCCCTGCACAACTAGTCTCTAAATAAAAAGTAAACAAAGGGGGGGCACATGAGGATGTGGCTCAGTGGTTAAGCACCCATGGTTCAATCCCCAATAACAAGAGAAAGAGAGAGAGAAGGAAAGGAAGGAGGAGGGAGAGGGATAAAGGATGTCGCTCAATGGTAGAGCGCCCCTGGGTTCAACCCCCAGGACTACAAACAACAAAATTTCCCATTAGGACTTAACACATTTTATTATCTATTCTTCTAATGTAGACATTCAGGTTCATCTACTTCACAAAGTTTTTTTTTTTTTATAGCTCTTAAATATCCCAGAAATGATTCTAAGTGCTTTGTGAGTTTTCATCTTTTCAATGTAAAATGTGTCCCCAGAGACCCAGTGTGAGGATTTCTATAGAAATGAAATATTTTAGCTGCACCAGATGTTTTTAAAGCATAAATTCTTAAAAGTAAAATTTCTGGGGGCTGGGGATGTGGCTCAAGCAGTAGCGCTCTTGCCTGGCATGCGCAGGGTGCTGGATTCCATCCTCAGCACCACATACAATTAAAAAATAAAGATGTTGTGTCCACCAAAAACTAAAAAATAAATATTAAAAATTTCTCTCTGTCTCTCTCTCTCTCTCTTAAAAAAAAGTAAAATTTCTGGGTCAAAGAGTATGCCCATGTTAGTGTTCTTATTATATTTTGCTAAATTGCCTCTAAAGAAAATGTTCTACAGATTTATATTCCCACCACAATTATAAGAGATTGCCCATTTCCTCCACACCTTCACCAACATTGCATATTAATATCAATGTCTCAAAAAGTACATTAATGCTCTCGCTCGCTCTCTCTCTCTCTCTTTCTGTGTGTGTGTGTGTGTGTATGGCTGGGGATTGAACCCAGGGCCTCATACATGCCAGGCAAGCACTCTACCACTGATCTACATGTGCTGCCCTTTTTTTTTTTTTAAGAGAATTTTTTAATATTTATTTTTTAGTTTTTGGCGGACACAACATCTTTGTTTGTATGTGGTGCTGAGGATTGAACCTGGGCCGCACGCATGCCAGGCGAGCGCGCTACCGCTTGAGCCACATCCCCAGCCCCAATGTGCTGCCCTTTTAAAAATTTTATTTTAAGATAGGGTCTGGTTAAATTGCCCAGATGGGCTTCAAAGTTGCCTGTAATCCCAGTTACCGAGACAGGAGGATCACTTAAGCCCACAAGTTAGACACCAGCTGGGCAACATAGAGAGCCTATCTCAAAAAAAAGAAAACATAAGTTTTAGTTCATGAACTGATGGTGGATAAATAGAACATGGTATATGCATATGAAGAAATATTATTTGGCAATAAAAGGAAATAAAGTTCTGATGCACAACCCAGGAGGGATGAACCCGAAAGCATCACTGTAGGTGAGAGAAGCCCATCCATCACAAAAGGCCACGCGTTGCATGAGTCCATTCATATGAAGCGGGCAGCGCAGGTGAACCCCTAGAGGCAGGATCAGCAGGAGGGGAGAGAAAAGGAGTCACTGGCACAGGGTCTCTTTAAGTGGTGATGAGAATGTCCGATAACTAGGCTGTGATCACGGTGGCATGACTCTGTGCACACAAGTGTGTGGACTGCACAAAGTGTGCATCACATCCCCATGAGGCTGTTTTGAATGTGTCTTTAAAGTAAAGCTTTTTGATTGTTCACGATGTGGGTGATGCTTTGGTAGGGAGCAGGAAGGGGTGAATCACGTGTCTCCCCCATTCCTGTGCCGAAGTCTTCACTCCCTGGACTCAGGGCGCTGTATTTAAATACCCCAGGGGAGGTACTTGGAGAGGTCATTCAGCTGGATGGAGGCTGTCAGTGTGAACCCTAATTCCATACAGCTGGGGTGCGAGAAGAGGACTGTGGGACTCAGGCACACACAGGAGTCGGCAGAAGACGCCACTTACAGTGACAGGAGAAGGAAGGTCTCAGAGGGAAGCAGCCCTGTCTGCACCTTGGACTTCCACCCTCTAGAACTGTGAGCCCATACACTGTTGCTGAGGTCACTCCTTCATAGTGTTTTGCTATGGCAGCCCCACAAACTAACACACAAACTGAACCATTTCCAGGGTTGGCAAGCGGCCTCGGTGGACAATCTCCAGTGGAGCCCGGGCTGGCTGCAGCCTGCAAGCTCCGATGTCAGCAGCAGGGTGTTGACCAGGGGGATTTGGAGACATTTTTGGTTGTCACAGCGGGTGAGGGATGCCACTGATGTCTGGTGGGTGGAGGCTGGGGGATGCTGCTGAACACCCTAATCAACCACACAGGACGGTCCCCACTAGACCCAAATGTCATCGTAGTGCCAAGACTGAGAACTTTTTTGACATGAAGGGAAAAAATGTCTTGGTATCTCCGAATTAGCATCAGGCCTTGATTTTGTGGCCCTTAAATGAGGTATTAAACAAAAAAGTGGTTGGATCTGATTTGCATTTTTAAAAATCTGCTCCTGCGTCTAGGAGAAGGAAGTAGAAGGCAGAGACTGCGAGGACCATGGTGTCATGATTACTGCCACATGCAGGGGAGAAGGATCTCAGTTCGGGGGGGGGGGGGGGGGGGCGGAGCATCCTCGTATTTCATAATAATGCTTGTTCACTGAACGGTAATAGTTGACATTATCAGGTGTTTCTATGTGCCAAGTGCTGTTTCCAAACTTGTAGTCCTCTAACAACTCAAGACCCGAGTTTCATTCTATCGCCTTCTGTGTGTGTGTGTTTCTAGACTTGAACTCAGGAGCCTCTACCACGGAGTTACATTCCCAGCTCTATTTTACATCTTGCTAAATTGTGCTAGCTGGCCCTGAACTTGCAATCCTTCTGCCTTGGCCTCCACGGTCACTGGGATTACAACCGTGTGCCACCAGTCCCAGTTTATTCTGTTGCCATTGTACAGGAGGGAAAACGAAGGCCCAAAACTAATTTGCCCAATGTCACAGCTAATAAGAGGCGAAGCCAGGATTTGAACCCAGGAAGCCGTGCCATCAACCTCTCTGCTAAACTGCCTTGATATCAAGTCACCAATAAACACCATCATTGTGCCAGGCAGCAAAATCATATTTGGAGCCAAAGCAGACCAAGCACTGGTTCTCATGTTGCGGACAATCGGGCGGGGGAGCCCCCCAGTCAGCTCGCTACAAATGGAAGCAGAATTGCAACTGCAGCTGCTGCTCCAAAGGAGAATCGCATCAATCATGACCATAAAAGCCTTTTATTAAAAGGAGATAGAGTCAGGGTGAGAAAGGAAAAGAAGGGAGAAGGGGAGGGTTTGACTCAGGGGTTGGAGGTGAGAAGGAGTTGAACCAAGGAGAGGCTTCTAGGCCTTGTAGGAAGGGGTTTAACTTATCCTAATAAAACTTGGGAAGCCACATGAGGATTTTTAACAGTGCATGGGGCAGGGGAAGCACCTGATTGGATGCAGGGAGCCGCGCCCTGTATGAAGTTCATTACTATGAGAGGTCGAGGAGAGAAATGGAGTTGCCAGAAGTTGCAAGAGACGACATTGGCAGGGTATGGTGATGACAAGGGACAGAGGGGAGGGAGCACAGAGGCAGAAGAGAAATCAAGGATGCATGCCCCTGGAAGGGTGTTGTCTTCCCTTGAGCTGCAGGAGAGAGAAAGCAGTCGGACCGGACCGGACCAGTATTGAGGAGGTAGGAGGGATAATTCCTGGAAATGGATTCACTATCAGGAGATATAAAGGAGAGAGTGGCATTGAGTGTTCAGTGGCATAACTTGATGCAACTGCACCTTCAAAAGCAGTTTTCTCTGTCCACATGTGGTTGTGTAAATTAATTAAGATTAAAATTAGGACTGGGGTGTAGCTCAGTGGTGGAGCAGCTGTCTAGCACACACAAGGCCCTGGGGTCAATCTGCTCTACAAAAGAAAAAAATTAGAATGAAACCTTCAGTTTCTCCTATAGCTATGTTACAAGTGGTCAATAGCTGCATGTGGCTAGTGGCTACCAAGTGGGGCACACAGATGGACGGTGTTGCTCTTCATCCTTTATTCATGGAGTCTATTCATCCCCCTCCTTGCCTTTTCCCCCGCCTCTGGTACTGGGGATTGAACCCAGGAGCACTTTACACTGAGCTGCCCTTTTTAGTTTTTAGTTTGAGACAGGGTCTTGCTAAGTTGCTGAGTCTGGCCTTGAACTTGCAATCCTCCTGCCTCAGCCTCCTGAGCTGCTGGGATTACAGGCGTGGCCACCGCATCCTGCTCCATCCTTGCCTTCAGTCCTGTGTGATGTGACTGTCCTGGATTCCGAAGTGTTCCAAGCTGGTGCTCTCAACACTGACACCGACTACGTGTGGTGCTGAGCTCTAAGGCAGTGGTCTGTGACAGGGGACTTCCGTCAACTGCTTATCACCTGCTTGTGATACTATAAATATAGAAGTTGAGAACAAGCATCCAGAAGATTTGCTGGTAAACTGACATGGTCACGTTTTTCTTGTATTTTAGAAGAGTCCCAGTCTTCCCTGGATTGGAGATGCGAAATGCTGGTCCTTCACCAGGGGCGTTTGGGAAGCCTGGCTCCTCTGTGCAAGAGATGACTCCTGCTCTCTGGATCTCGGTAGGGGTGGGGGATCCAGAGCGCTGTGTCGTCTACTTGGGGTGACCAAACATTGACGTGTGGCTGAAAACCCAGGGCCACATCCTCCTTTATCCACCTACTATGTACTAAACACCCACCCTGCAAGCACTGTAGGAAGCAGTAGGGCCGTCGCAGTGGATGAGGTAGAGAGTAGGACCTGGCCTCCCAGAGCTCCCATCTACAAAGACAGACCACAAGCGAGTTCCCCAAATTAATAAATACGGTGATTTCAAAGTATGTTAAATGCCCTGAGGGAAATAAAAGACGATGAGATGGAGGATCTGCAAGGTGAACGCTTTCAGTTTCTGGGTGGTGAGGCGTCTCCAAGGAGTCCCATTCCAACAGAATCCTGAGGATGGGAAAGAGGCAGGCGTGAAGCAAGGGAACAGCCTTCCAGGCCGTCAGAACAGCCCATGCAAAAGGCTCTGGACAAGAACAAGACCAGGGAGACCAGGGAGGCTGCTGGAGACATCCAAGTGAGCACAGAGACGTGAGTAGAGACAGGAGCTTGGCTGGGGGAGGGCGGAGCTGGGTGGAAGGTGAGTCACATGGAGCCTCTGCTGTCCACTGTCTGGAACAAGAGTTTTCACATGGACTGAAGGGATGGACTTTGGGAAGCTGGTGCAGATTCTGTACTTATGTGCTCCCAAGGGAGTCTTTCATTTATGAGAGAGACCTTCCCTTAGGATCTGTAGGTGAAGAAGCTTTGCCCCAGGAGCTATCACTCAACCAAGTGTTAGCTACTCTTCATTCGCAAGCTTCGAAGATCACTGCCATCGCCGCCACCATCACCATTTAAAGTCACCTGAATGCTGGGCCCAGTGACACATGCCTGTAGTCCCAGTGGCTCAGGAGGCTGAGGCAGGAGGATCACAAGTTCAAAGCCAGCCTCATCAACTTAGCAAGGCCCTGAGCAACTCATGAGGTCCTGTATCTAAATAAAACATAAAAAAAGGTTGGGGATGTGGCTCAGTGGTAAAACACCGCTGGGTTCAATCCCCAGTACCAAAAAAAACCAAACAAAAACAAACAAACAAAAAAACGTTGCGGGCTGGGAATATAGCTCAGTTGGTAGAGTGCTTGCCTTGCATGCACAAGGCCCTGGGTTCAATCCCCAGCACCACACACACACACACACACACACACAGTCATTTGAGACTATCATTAAAAAAAAAGTGTTGGTGAGGATGTGGAGAAATAGAAAGCCTCATACATCATGTAGGTTGAAATGTAAAATGGTGCAGACCTCGTGGAAATCAGTTTGGTGGTTCCTCAGAAAGCTGGACGAAATAATATGACCCAGAAATTTCACTACTAGGAATATACTCCAAAGATTTGACACTGGGTCTCAAATAGATGTTTGTGTGACAATGTTCATCACAGCATTATACACAGTAGCCAAAGGGTGGAAACAACCCAAGCGCCCATTAACAGATGAGTGAATAAGCAAAATGTGGTCTGTGTGTTTTACACTGTGTGTAAAACACAGTGCAGCACGATTCAGCCACAATGAAATTCTGGTACATGCTAGCACACGGATGAACTTGAAAATATCATGCTTTTGAAGCAAGCCAGACACAAAAGCACAGATACTGTATAATCCCACTTATATGAAATCTAGGATAGGTCAATTCATGGCATGGAAAGTAGATGGGAGTTTAGCCTGGTCTGCAGGAGAGTGGAATGAGAGAGCTATTGCTTAATGGTTACAGAATTTCTGTTTGGGGTGATGAAACAGCTTTGGAAAGCAATTGCACAATATTGTGAGTGTAACTAATGACATCTAATTGTACACTTAAAAATGGGCAAAACTGCAACAAAGAAAAAAATAACAATGGATCCAACTTTTGTGGTCTGTTTCAAGAAGAAAATGTTGATTTGGAAAGGAGGCTAGGTAGTACCGGTGACTTCATCTAGGAGATGGTGCTCAGGGGGAATTGCCTGGATCAGGTATTCTTAGCTGACTTAACAAGTAAGATCTTCATAAGCAGATGAGGGGAAAGTTTCTGCTATGCTCTGAGTCCTTCTTTTCTAAGAACTGAAGCTACTGCCTGGATTATACTCTTGGCTTTGTTATTAACTGTCTCTGTGACTCTGGGACCTCTCTGAGCCTCAGTCTCTTCATCTGTAAAATGCCAACAGGAATGGTTCCTCCAGACTGGGGTTGTAAGGATGAAGTTCGTGAATATGTGCAAAAGTACTAAGATCAGTACTAGTGCATAATAAATGCTATGTAAGCGTTAGCTATTCTTTTTTTTGATTTTTAAATTTGTTTTAATTGGTTATACATGACAGTAGAATGCATTTATGTACTTTGATATATCATACATAGATGGGATATATTGTCTCATTTTTCTGAGTGTACATGTTGCAGAATCATATTGGTCATGTAGTCACATGTATACATACAGTAATGGTGTCTGCTTCATTCCACTATCTTTCCTATCCCCGCATTAGCTATTCTTATGTTTACTTTTTTTTTTTTTTATGAAAGTAAATGTTTACTGTGGGTGAAAAATCTAAGGAAAAAAATCACTTAGAATTCTATTACCCAGGGATAATAATGGCTAATCGTTTGCTGTACTATCTGCCACAATTTTTTGTCCAAAAATACAGACATATACAGCTTATCAAACACTTCTTTGGAAGTTTTCCTTCAAGTCTCGCACCCTCCTCAAAGAATCCCATATTTTCTGAGAACACAGACAATGGAATTTTATTTACACCAAGGCCCGCCCCTTGATTTCGTCATACAAGCCACGCCCCCACAGCCGCGTGCGCGCTGAGCTCGGGAAATGAAGCCGCGTGGGCGGGCCTTCCTCGAACGGAAGTGACGTATGGCACATGCGCGGTGTCGATGAGAAGACTGCGGAAGAGTAAGGGCCTGCTCCGCTCGTCACCGGAAGTGGCTGCTGCTTCAGCATGCTGGCGGAGCTCGGTTTGATCGGGACCATAGGCGAAGATGACGAGGTGCCGGTGGAGCCCGAGTCTGACTCCGGAGACGAGGAGGAGGAGGTAAGAGCCGGCGGGGGGTGGGGGCGCGGCTGGGTCAGGGTGCAGACCCTCGGGAGTCCTTGATATCTTCCCTTCCCTGTGATTCCTAGGTCACTGTCCCTGAATCCTCAGCATCCCCTGGGGGAGGGTCTCACTCGGACCCCGGGATCTTCCTCAGTTTGCTCGCTATTAGCTTTTCCCCACCTCTGCTGTTGGCCGTGCCATTTTGTGTCGGTTTGCTGAACTTAATATCCGTTCAATGACCTGGTATTTAATTCAGGCCCTGGGTAATAGAGATCCAGAGGTGAAATCAGTCTTGGTTCCTGCGCAGGGAGCAATGTTATCCATCCATTCATCTGTTCATCAAGCCACTAATTGACTACGTACATGTGCTAGACGTGGTGTTTAACTTTGGGGACCGCAGTGAACCGAGATGGGCGCTGACGCCTGCGTTGAGGTGGGATGATTTACAGACCGTGAGCACAAAGAAGGTGCTTATGGTTCAGACTCACCCAGGTGTTTCCCTCTGCAGAGACTCACCTGCCTACTTGACACCGCCTTTTGTACGTCCCACGACTTTTACAGATTCGTCTCCTACAAGGCCCAGTTTCTGGTTTACCTCAGCTTCCTATCCTGCCAGAAGGCTTGGAGTCATTCTTGACAGCTTCTTCCTTCTCTCCCCATTTCTCCCACACCCCAGCCCCTGGCATCCACCTTTCCATTCTGTGTTTCTGTGAGTTCGAGGTTTCTGGTTTCCATGTGCATTCTCATATGGTAGGTGTGGTTTTTGCACAGGTACCTTGGGATGAAGCTTGTTAATTGTGTCGATCAGATTTTCTTCAAACCTACTCATTTTTTGGTCGTCTTGAGCTGTCAGTTACTGTGAGAGGTGTCTTGAAAATTGTAGCTTGGTTGGTTTCTAACTCTATTTTAGCCTTGTATGTTTCTACTTTCTTATTGGACATCCTACCTTCCTTCTTCCTTTCCTACTATTCTTTCATCTCACCTCACAATCACCCTGTCCTCTTCCCAGGGGCCCATTGTGCTGGGCCGAAAGCAGAAGGCCTTGCAGAAGAACCGCAGTGCCGATTTCAACCCTGACTTCGTTTTCACTGAGAAGGAGGGGATGTATGATGGCAGCTGGGCCCTGGCTGATGTCATGAGCCAGCTCAAGAAGAAGGTGAGATGGACAGTCACAGGCAGCTCCAGACAGTGGGTCTTGGGACTAGCCCAACATCACAGCCTCTTGCCCTGTTGACATTCAGCAGGTACCAGAATCCTGTGAAATGTATGGTATAGTTTTGATGGGATGGGGAACGGAAATCACAGGGGACCTATAGTCTTGATTAATACTAAAGTATAAGATATTGCAAAATGGATTGATTGCAGGCTAGTTACAAACATAAATCTATAGTTAACGTTTAGAAGTATCAAAAATATTTCTTATAAAATTTACATGACAGGTTTTTCTGGAATGGGGGGTAATGAACTCAGATGTATTAAGACATACGCTCTTGATTTTGTAGTGCTCATCTGTACTCCCATTTGCTCAGGAGGCTGAGGTGGGAGGATCCTTGAGCCTCAGAGTTCAAAGCCAACCTGGGCAACATAGGTCCCATTTTTTACAGAAAATCTGGTAACAGCAGCCCAATGGTTTAGGAGCACCCAACATTATAAATCTTGTTTGACTTAAAAAATTTACAGAGCTATGTTTAAGACCTGACCTTCAGAAACCTTGCTTGATATCTCTCCTACATGCATATTTCTTTTTTTCTCTTTATTTTTATCTGCAGAGGGCAGCCACTACCTTAGATGAGAAGATTGAGAAAGTGCGAAAGAAAAGGAAAACGGAGGTGAGACAGGAGCCACTTGTCACCTTTCCCCAGCCGTCCTGTGAGCCTGGCTTTGCCTGTCTCTTTAAGCCTGGGTTGGGGTGCAGCGTGCAGGGCTCTTAGGGCTGTGCACAGAGGAGCCCCGCAGTGTCTGCCCAGACTCCAGACTCAGTATTGCCCCTTTAGAGTCTGAATTTCCTGAAACTTGTAATCACTCTTGCTTTCTTCTCTTTATCCCCCAGGACAAAGAAGCCAAGGCCGGGAAATTAGAGGAGAAGGAAGCTAAGGTGGGCCCGGAGCCCGAGGAGCCGGGGGACCTGGAGCAGGGGGACCTGGCGGGGACAGAGGAGGAGGCAGGCTCGGCAGAGGAGGAGTCTGAGAGCGAGTACTCTGCAGCCGAGGAGGATATCCTTACCAAAGCAGGTGTGCGTGGTGGCAGGTTGGTCCCTGCGCCCTGGGGCACTTCCTCCTTAGGTTTCAGGGTCTCTTTGGGATTTTGCTGCTGCTTCCTCTTTCCCCATCTGCAGTCCTACACAGCTGCCAGCTGCCTCTGTGACTCAGACTTAATTTAAGGTGACCACGTCATGGGGTTCACCCAGATAGCCCAGGAGTATCTTGGGTAGAACTTTGTGCGGAGGTGTCACCATGTGTGGAGAGGACACGGTGTGGGCAGCCTGGGCCACACCTGCCAGGTTCCCTTCCTGCCTGACCGTAGCGAGTCACTTCATCACACTGCCACCTGGGGTCCTCATGTTTGAAGTGGGGCTGGTGGCAGAAGCCCCCCGTGTCCGGTTGGGTGAGGCCGGTGAGGCGGTCACGGCGTGCTGAGGACATCGCGGGCGGATGCAGGTGCTGGCTCCCGCTGTGCTCAGCAGGCGTCCTCTCTGTAGATACACTCAAAGTGAAGGAGCGAAGGAAGAAGAAGAAGGGACAGGTGAGCGTGGGCTTGGGGCCCGGGCAGCCGTGAGGTCGTTGGGTTTTCATGGGTCCCGTTTGCTGAACTGTCGTCGTGTTCCGTGTAGGAAGCAGGAGGCTTCTTTGAGGATGCATCGCAGTATGATGAAAACCTCTCCTTCCAGGACATGAACCTGTCCCGGCCGCTTCTGAAGGTAGTGGCTTCTTTGGGCAGCTGGGTGGATCCTTACAGCAGCCCAGGTGGGCTCCTTGCTGCCCCTCTCTGTCCCTCAGTGGCACCCACTTTAACTTGGGGAAAAAGCCAAATTCCTTATATTGTCCTGTAAGGCTCCACCCTCCCTGTCCCCTCTGTGGCGTCTCTTGGCACTCATCATTCTCCGGCCTCACTGCCCTCGCTCGGCCAGAGAGCCTCTTCCTCGGGGCCTTTGCACTTGCTGTTCCCCTCCTTGCAAGACTCTTCTCCCAGAGGTCTGTTGCGGTTCTCCCTCACCCCCTCAGCGTTGGCCGAGACCCCTGTGCACCCACCTCTCCGCCCACCTCCCCAGCCCCTGGCTGCTGTGATCTTGGTCTGTAGCACGTGTCTTCCTAGGACTGTGTTTGTCTTTTTGTCTGTTCCTTTTTCCCAGGTTGTGAGTTTCCTCAGGGAGGGGTGGTTTTGTTTCATTTGTTTGGTTTGGTACCAGGGATTGAACTCAGGGCTGCTCTACCACTGAGTACATCCCAAGCCCTTTTTATTTGTTGTTTTGAGAGAGACTCTCAAAGTTCTTTCCAGTCTTGTTAAGTTGCCGAAGCTGGCCTCGAGCTTATGTTCTCCCTGCTTCAGCCTCCTGAGTTGCACCTGGCTCCTGGGCCAGCTTTGTGTTTTCTATTGTTTATGGATACGTCCTCCCTGGCTAGCGCAGCACCGCCTGCAGGCCCTCAGTCCTGTGTGGAATGAGTGTCCTGGAGGGTCTTGTTTGCAAACCTGTTTGTTTCCTGCTGAGACTCCTCTTTGCTCCCCTGCCTGGTCTGACTCTGTTTCCTTCTCTTCAGGCCATTACAGCCATGGGCTTCAAGCAGCCCACCCCGATCCAGAAGGCGTGCATTCCTGTGGGTCTCTTGGGGAAGGACATCTGTGCCTGCGCAGCCACTGGGACAGGTGAAAGGATGGGGACTTGGGGTGGTGGAAGAGCATGTTACACCCCAAATAGGGCTTTAGTTGACTTCACAAGCTGGCTTGTTAAATGTGCTTGGATTTCTTAACTATATACAAAGTCTACAGAAATTCATGTTCAGTGGGTAATGTTAATGGCTTTTGCAGGTGTGGAGGAATTTTGAGTTGACGAGTTTCCATTTTGTCTTCATAGCTGCATTTTATAGAATGTTGAGTTTGTTTCTGGCACCTCCCCCTCAAGGGGACAGTAGCTGGAGGGAACCTGAGGAAACAGGAAGGGTTCTCTGTGGTGGGGTGAGACACAAGAGAGTGCCACACAGCCTGCACTGCCAGTCCCAGAGGCATGTGCATGTGGGAGACCAGGTATCTCTGCCTTGGACCTCCTAGAAGGTCACCTCTGTGTCCCAGCTCCCTACAGTCACAGCAAGGAGCAGAGGGAAAAGCAGGTTGAATAGTCCAGTCCTTAAGATGCCGCGAAGAAGACAAAATCATCTACTACAAATCAGTAGTCTCAGGACTAGGACAGCTGGCAAGTCAGCCTGTGCCTGGGAGCCCGCCTTCCTCTGACCCCCAGGGGGTGGGCCAGAGAGCCTCAGTGCTCTCTTCAGGGCACAAGTGACATGACGGGGCAGAGTATGCTCAGCACCTTCCGGGGCACTCTTTGCAGTGTTTGGTCCCTTCTCTCAAACCACATAGCCAGCGATGGGGAACCAACAGGTGCCACGTCGCACTCTGAAGTTTTGTTAGACTTCTGACTCTTTCTCATTTTTTTTTCTGTGACAAATTGAGCATTGTCATAGTTTATTCACATGCTCTTTTTGGAGGCGGTTTGGCAATATATGGATTCACTCTTCAAAGTGTTAAAAGAGTTTTTAGTTATCTATACTAATTTACACTAAAAATTAAAGATGTGTAAGCAGAGGTCGAGAAGACTGGCTCACTTCAGTATTTTGAACATGGGACAAAATCATGGTTTTAGGGACGATGGTTTGTTATAATTAGCTTCTTTAATTTCTACAACATTTCTCTTTTTGTAATGATTCAAATGCAAATATATTGGGAAGGGGGACAGTAAAAAGCTCCCCCATCTGCCCCATTTGCATCTCCCCCACTAATGTGTTTTGCCACCAGATACTCCAGAGTGTTTGCATTTTTCTTGGCAAATGCAGATGCAGTTGAATACATTTAACTTAAGTGCAGTTCACAGAGCTGCACCAGCATGTGCCATGTCCCAAGGTAGCAGACTACATGTGGCTGCCTGTGGCCTTTCTCACTACATGGGTAATCTTGGATGTTTTTCCTGCCAGTCCATGTGCACCCACAGGGTGTTCCTTTGATTGTGTCTTGTGGCAGCTTTTATGTTTGCTAATTTTCATTTACTGCTTTTTCAATTGAGTATAACTTTATTGTAAAACTCACATATTGCATCCAAAGTATATAGCTTGATGATTTTTTTTTTTGGCACCAGGGATTGAACCCAGAGCCACTTAACCACCGGGGACTACATTCATGGCCCTTTTTTGTATTTTATTTAGAAACAGGGTCTTGCTGAATTGCTGAGAGCCTTACTAAGGGGCTGAGGCTGGTTTTGAACTTGCAATCCTCCTGCCTGAGTGCTGGGATTATAGGTGTGCACCACTGCACCTGGCAGCTTGGTGAATTTTTATATATGCCTATACATTGGTGATCTACTTGTATGTTTTGTTTTATTTATTTATTTTTTTAGTTGTAGATGGACACAATATCTTTATTTTTTTATTTATTTTTAATTGGTGCTGAGAATCGAACCCAGTGCCTCATACATGCTTGGTAAGTGCTCTACCACTGAGCCCCAGCCCCAGCCCTATATTTTATTTTATTTTTAAATATTTATTTTTTAGGTGTAGATGGACACAATACAATGTCTTTATTTTTATGTGGTGCTGAGGATCGAACCTGGGTCCCACCCGTGCTAGGCGAGCGCTCTACTGCTGAGTGACAATCCCAGCCCCATATTTTATTTTTTAAAAATATTTTTTAGTTATAGGTGGATACAATATCTTTATTTTTATGTGATGCTAAGGATTGAACCCAGTGCCTCACGTATGCTAGGTGAGCGCTCTACCTCTGAGCTACAACCCCAGCCCTACTTGTATATTTTAAATGTTTACACGTAGCAAATCATCCTCATTATCATCATCATTTGTGGTACTAGAGTTAAACCCAGGGGTATGTAATCTCAAAGGGCCTTGTTGAGTTGCTGAGGCTGTCCTTGAACTTGCAGTCCTTATGCCTCAGGCTCCTGAGTTGCTGGGATTACAGGAATGTGCCACCCCACCAAGCACAAATCAATTTTTTAAAAAATTATTTCTTTCATAATGACAAATTAATATTTTTAACTGACATTAAGAGATACCAACACAATTCAGAGGGTAAAGAATTAAAAAAAAAAGGGGCTGGGGTTGTGGCTCAGTGGTAGAGCATGTGCAAGGCCCTGTGTTCGATCCTCAGCACCACATAAAAATAAATAAAGTAAAAGGTATTGTGTCCATCTACAACTTAAAAAAAATAAATATTAAAAAAAAAAATTAAGAATTTATTATTTTTTTTGGTACTAAGTATTGAATCTGAGGTCTTGCATATGTTAAATACTTTATCTACCACTGAGTTAATATCTCTAGAAGTGGATTAAAAAATTATAACTTTGTTACTGTAGATCAGCAGGAAGTAGCAAAAATAAAGAAGTGAGTCCCTTGAATCCTTCACCCAGTGGTAACATTCTAAGTTACTGTAGGTCAGTATCATATCCAGGAAATCGGTGTTGATACAGTTGTGTTAGGTAGAGCTTGTTTAGTTTGTCTGAGGCAGTAGAGGAGGTCTAGGCTAGTTCTGGGTCACAGGTGTCAAGGGGTCAGGTGGAGGTTGTCTTTCTTTAATCCTACCTAGTACCTCCTGGCCCTGCCCTGATAAGCCCTTCATGGGATCAGAGAATTTATATAAAAGGAATGTTCATCACTGCATTGTGTATTAGTGAAAAGCAACCAAAACATCCAACTATAAGGATCAGTTAATTTATAGTAGAGATACTCATATGCTAGGATGCTATGCAACTATTTAAAAAAAAATAAAGAATATTTTTTTAAAGGGAGGGTTGGGGATGTGGTTCAGAGGTAGAACGCTTGCCTAGAATGTATGAGGCTCCAATATGCAAAAAACCAACCAAACAAAAAACCAAAAACAACTCAAGAAAATAGTTTACCTGGGGTTGTGGCTGTGGCTCAGGTGGTAGCGTGCTCGCCTAGCATGTGTGAGGCACTGGGTTCGATTCTTAGCACCACATAAAAATAAAATAAAGATATTGTGTCCACCTGAAACTAAAAAAAAAAAATATTAAAAAAAAAGAAAATAGTTTACCTGAATTCTGAGTAATTTTCAATTTTATTTATTTTATTCTTTATTTTCATGCTTTTTTGACATTTCCTATGTAGTTTTATAAGACCATATAGTTTGAAAGCCAAAAAAAAAAACTTTTTTAAGTTATTTTATGTTCCTCTGCCCGGACTTACAGATTTTCTGTACTTGGCAAAAACCTAAACATGGAGGGAACCAAACCTGTTCTTGTTTCCCCGCTGTCTCCCTCTAGGTAAAACAGCAGCTTTTGCTCTGCCTGTCTTGGAGCGTCTGATCTACAAGCCCCGCCAGGGCCCTGTGACCCGTGTATTGGTGCTGGTTCCCACCCGGGAGCTGGGCATCCAGGTGCACTCCGTCACCAAGCAGCTGGCCCAGTTCTGTAACATCACCACCTGTCTGGCTGTGGGTGAGTCGGGGTGGGTGCCAGTTCCTGGGACCTGTGATGTGGTGGAAGGTGGATGTGGCTCACTCTGTGGGAGCAGGGGCTAGGAAAGGCCTTTATGTTCCCTTGAGTCCACTTAAAAATTGGCTGATGTGGGGCTGGGGATGTGGCTCAAGAGGTAGTGCGTGGCCTGGCATGCATGCGGCCCGGGTTCGATCCTCAGCACCACATACAAACAAAGGTGTTGTGTCCGCTGAAAACTAAATATTAAAAAAAAAAAATTCTCTCTCTTTCTCTCTCTCTGTTTCTTAAAAAAAAAAAAAATTGGCTGATGTGTTTTCGTAGTACTGGTACTGGGGAGGGGAGAGAGTTCATTGAGACTTAACTATTCTTAAAGAATGAAACTTCAAAATTATGAATTTTTTTTGTTTTTGTTTTTTTTTTGGTATTAAACAACTTTAGGGAATAATTTCTGCTTAGCATGAATGTTGAGTCAAATATTATTTGGGGCAGGGTTTCCCTGATAAAGTTACTTGAGAGCTGGGGCTGCAGCTCAGGGACAGAGTGCTTGCCTAGCACTTGTGAGCACTGGGTTCCATCTTTAGCTTTGCATAAAAATAAACAAAGGCATGCTGTCCATCGACAGCCACATACAAAAGTTACATGAGAGTGTCATGCAGCCTGCAGTGTACCCTCCTTATGCAATTGGAAGTCAGAGGTGATCTCTGTCCTCACATGTGAAGACGTCATCGGTTTTTACCGGGCCTCTTTCAGTCCTGGGATGTTCCAGTCATTCTATCTGGAAATGCTGTTGTGTTGTCACCTGTTCGGATTTTTCACTCCGTCTAATGTAATTAAATAATATGTCTGTCCCAGTGTGTTGCATCCATGTGGGCAAGGCCCCCGTTAGTCTTGCTCGTAGCTCTTTTCCTGTTCATCTGACATGAGACAAAGGCAGGTGGCTGGTGTTCTTAGAACACAGGTGACTGACTGGCTGACCTGGCTATCTGGTGTGTCTCTCTGCTTGCAGGTGGCTTGGATGTAAAGTCTCAGGAAGCAGCTCTTCGGGCAGCACCTGACATCCTCATTGCCACCCCAGGTCGGCTGATCGATCACCTCCACAACTGCCCTTCCTTCCACCTGAGCAGCATTGAGGTGCTCATCCTGGATGAGGCTGACAGGTGAGCCCTGAGGGTGCCGCCCGGGTACTCTGAGGTCCCTCTGAGCTGCCACCCTGCATTATTCTATAGGGCCTTCAGCTAAGTGGAGACACCCCTTCACCCACCCACGTGGGCCTCTGTTGGTGCGTGGTCCAGATTTTTCTGCTTTCTCCTTTCTTTCTGTAATAGTAATGGTTAGGAGGTGACGTCAGTCACATGTGGGCTCTGCTGCTCCTAACTGAGATCTGGGGATGTTGCACACGGGTTCAGGAGTAGTGTCCCCATCATGGTGAGTGGTGCAGGGGTAATGCAGGGATGGGCTGTGCGTGGTGGCTTCAGTAGGCATCTCCCTGGCTGTGGTGGGACCCCTTCTTGTCCCTCCGTCCCTCCTCTTTCTCTCACAAGTGTCCTCTCTGCTCACGTCTTTCCTTCATGCCTGAGCCAGGTGAGCTGGGCTGATGGCACAGCGTGCAAGGGGCATGCTGAGGTGTCCTCTCACGTTGAAGTGTCTCAGAACTAGCAGGCCTGGGAGCATCTGACCCTGCATGTGCTTGCTTGGTCCTTGGCTCCTCTCATTTTCACACCAGGGACACCAAGTAAACTCGTCAGCTCCCCGCTGTGGGGCTCTCAGTGCTGTCCGTCAGGGTGGAACCGTCTCCTCCGCCTCCTTCAGGTTTCTGGTTCTGTGAGAGAGAAGGGCATGATCTCACCTAGCCCCCAAACCAGTGGGGGTTTCTCTGAATCCAGTCAGTCACCTGGAGATATCTAGACAAACCCAGAGGGTGAACGAGGCTGAGGGGACGTCCTGGGTGAAGGAAGCCTCAAAAGACACGACAGCCAGCTGCAATACGGAAACTCTGGCTCTCAGACTCAAATACAGGCGGCTGTAAACTCACCGAGGGCAAGAGGAGGTGGGATGGAGGGAGGGGAGAGGGTCAGGTGTCCCCAGCACAGTGGAGAGACGGCCTCTCGAAGCCTCCTGATGCACAGCCCGTCTCTGCATTTCAGTTGAGGACATCTGAAAGTGGCCTGTACTTCAGATGACACTCAAACACTGCCATGTCTTGATTGTGACCGGTTATGTGGGACAAGGTCATTGTCCTTACTGTGTGTTGGAATGTTTGGGGTCATGAGAGACTTACTGGTATATAGTTTAGTAACAAAAAAAGAGACATGAGGCAGATGTTGCATGATGATAATTCTTAGTGAATCTTGGTTAAAGGGTAAAATAACAATAAATTAATTCTAAACACAACCAGGGGCAGCCAAACCTCAGCCTGCGTGGTAGTCTGTGACTCGCTGTGACAGAAGCGTGTTCCCCAGTGTCATGTCATATCCTTTCTCTCTCTGCCCCAAGGATGCTGGATGAGTACTTTGAGGAGCAGATGAAGGAGATCATCCGAATGTGCTCCCACCACCGCCAGACCATGCTCTTCTCAGCCACTATGACAGATGAGGTGGGCCAAGGGGCTTCTCTGTGGCGGGTCTGCACAGGGGGCCATGCAGAGGACCCTGCTGGGCTTGAGGGGCTGCGTGGGTGTGCGTTGTTGCTGCCTTCCCACCTCCTCGCGGGAAGCTGAGCGCCCTTGGCTCTGTGCTCGGCAGGTGAAGGATCTGGCTTCTGTCTCCTTGAAGAACCCTGTCCGGGTGTTTGTGAACAGCAACACGGATGTGGCTCCGTTCCTACGGCAGGAGTTTATTCGCATCCGGCCTAATCGGGAAGGGGACCGGGAAGCCATCGTGGCAGGTGAAGGCCCAGGGCTGGGCAGGCTGGGTGCTCAGCTCCCCGGGCCTCCTGGGCGTCCACCCGAAGCATTTAGGTTTTGCCTTCTTGCTCCTCCGTCTGTTTTCCCCTCAATCAGAGCCACTCCGCTGTCCATCCATCTTTATCACCATGCTGGCCTCACCCAGCGCCTCCCTCCGTCCATCTTTGTGTCCTCCTGAGCTCCTGACCACTTGCCACCAATTGCTGCTCTGTTTTTGTGTGTGTGAGTGGTGCTGGGGATTGAACCTTGTCATGCGAGGCAAGCACTTTACCAGCTGAGTTGTGTCCCCAGCCTCAGTTGCCACTCTGGCTTCTTAATGCAGACACCACTGTGTGTTGCCTGGATTGTTGCTGCAGCCTCTTAATTTCCTCTTCCTGCTTCCTGTTGGCTATTCGTAATTCATTCTTCCCTCTGCAGAACAGTTTGTTTTTTTAATTTATTAATTTTTTAAAAAAATTATACATGGACACAATATCTTTATTTGTTTATTTATTTTTATTTTATTTATTTTTTTTTTAAAGAGAGAGGGAGAGAATTTTTAATGTTTATTTTTTAGTTTTCGGCAGACACAACATCTTTGTTTGTATGTGGTGCTGAGGATCGAACCTGGGCCGCACGCATGCCAGGCGAGCGCGCTACCGCTTGAGCCACATCCCCAGCCCCTTTATTTGTTTATTTATTTTCATGTGGTGCTGAGGCTCAAACCCAGTGCCTCACATGTGTGAGGCAAGCGCTCTGCCACTGAGCCCCAGCCCAGCCCCTGCTGAACAGTTCTTTACAAAAGAATACCTGCTCCCGTTACCTCCTTACTGAACAAACACCCTGGGTGTGGCAGCTCCCGTTGCTCTTATGGAAATCCAGACTCCCTAGTGAACCCCTCCGGACCCTCGAGGGCCACATCTGCCGGCTTGGGCCCTCTCATCCCCCATGCTCGTTCTGACCTCCAGGACGTGACGTTGCTCTTTCTTCACCTGGCATCCCTGTCCTCATGGGATAGTCTGCCTTGTCCTTCAGCCTCAGTCACCCCTCCAGGAGGTCAACTCTAACGCTGCTCTGCCACCCTCCCTTTACTCTTTCTCTCGTGCCATTTATCACCCTGGGGAATTAGTTCCTGCCTGCCCTGGCCTGTGAGTTCACCCGGCAGGGACTGTGCCTATGCCCCTGTGCCGCACACCAGGCTCATTCTCAGGTGAGGGAGGCGCGTTGCGCAGCAGCCCCCACACGGTGCCGGCTCACTCTTCTCCCTCCAGCTCTGTTGACGAGAACCTTCACCGACCATGTGATGCTCTTCACCCAGACCAAGAAGCAGGCCCACCGCATGCACATCCTCCTGGGGCTTCTGGGGCTGCAGGTGGGCGAACTCCACGGCAACCTGTCCCAGACCCAGCGGCTGGAGGCCCTCCGGTACGGTTCCCATGTCAGCTCCCTTTCCTCCTTGGGCTGATCAGAGAGGGTTCTCTGCATCTGACAGAGAACCTGGAAACAGGATCCAGAAGGTTATGTTAGAGCAGCAGCAGGGATACAGATGGCACAGTGCCCTGCTTAACAGTTTTTAATCTAAACTGAGCTTGCTGGTGCTACCTGTCGTCCCAGCTACTCAGGAGCTGAGGCAGGAGCATCACCCGAGCCCAGGAATTTTGAGAGCAGCCTGGACCACGTAGCCTTAAAAAAGCAAAGTAAAGCAAAGACTTGGAGCACTGTCAGGTCATGTGTTAGCTGCACTGATTCTCACAGAACAGAGTCGACCTCTAGGTGGGGAGCCCTGGAGAGCTCCCCACCCGCCACTGTTCTTCACAGGGTGCTGGGCGGGGTTGTTACAGCAAATCTGATCTGAAGAGAGACGTCTGCCTCACGGTTTCCTGTAGTCTAGCTTGTTGGTTCTCAAACTTGAATCTGGACAGGAATTAGTGCTTGAGACAGAACACAAATCTGCATGTCCCCATGTAGGCAGCTGTTAAGGGTGAGTGTAAGTGTCCACCGGCGACCTTTAGAATGTATCCCCTGCTGCTTGACTCCAGGAGGCTCTGTGGTGACTTTCCCGTCCCTCTATTCTCTCTGCTTCTCGGGCTCCTGGGGAGCATTTCTGGGATAGGTATCTGAATAAGCATCTCTGTGGATATTTCTAGGCGCTTTAAGGATGAACAGATTGATATCCTTGTGGCCACAGATGTGGCAGCCCGTGGACTTGACATTGAGGGAGTCAAAACGGTGAGAAGGTCCTATCGTTTTTCTTCTTGCCCCACGGCAGCCCCACCCCCACTCCCATGCTGCAGGGTCTGACTGCCGATTCTGACCCTGCAGGTGATCAACTTCACGATGCCCAACACTATCAAGCACTACGTACACCGGGTGGGGCGGACCGCACGAGCTGGCAGGGCTGGGCGCTCGGTCTCTCTGGTGGGAGAGGAGGAGCGGAAGATGCTGAAGGAGATTGTGAAGGCCGCCAAGGCCCCTGTGAAGGCCCGTATTCTTCCCCAGGGTGAGGAGGCACAGCTGGAGCAGGGCGGGCAGAGAGTGGCTTCAGAGAGTGGTGCTCTGCAGTCAGGCCAGCTTGAGTCCCCACTCTGCCACCTCCTTGCTGAGTCCCTGGGCAGGTCTACCTCACTTCCCTGGGCTGTAGGCTTCTGTGTATAACAGGACATGATAGTAGGAATGAAAACATAGAGCCCGTTCATAGGGGTTTTCCTGATCTGTGGGGTCCTGTAAAGCCCACCCATCTTCTTCACAAGTTACTTTTATTAATGTCACAGAAGTAGTATGTATTCATCATCTGGAATGAGTAAATAAATACAAATGTGTATGTCAAAGAGCTAGCTGGGGGGTTGGGGATGTGGCTCAAGCGGTAGCGCGCTCGCCTGGCATGCGTGTGGCCCGGGTTCGATCCTCAGCACCACATACAAACAAAGATGTTGTGTCCGCCGAAAACTAAAAAATAAATATTAAAATTTAAAAAAAAAAGAGCTAGCTGGGCACACGGGCGCATGCCTGTAAATGCCAGCAACACTGGAGGCTGAGGCAGGAGGATTGCAAGTTTGAGACCCTGTCTCAAAGTAAAAAAAGGGGCTGGGGACATAGCTTAGTAGCAGCAGCATCCCTGGGATCAGTCCCTGGTCCCACCTTGTGTGCCAGTGCCCGCCCCTCCACACTCCCGGTCACGGTGTCCTCTTGCTCATTTTCCTTCCGTGCAGTCAGCCTGGATCGCTGTTGAGTGGTGCTGTGTGCCCTGCTCCACTTCTGTTCCAGGTGCTGGGGTCAGAGCAGGGGACCAAACAGCTGATGTTCTGGTGGAGAAGTCAAAGATAAGCCAGTGGTTGATGCTGTGGAGAGGCGGGAGCGGCCCCTGCTCTAGCAGGCTGCTCAGGAAAGGCTGGCATTCTGCCGGGTCCTGGATAAGAATGGGGTGTTTTGTTTTTTCAGATGGGGGTCTTGCTATATTTCCCAGGCTGGCCCCAAACTCCTGAGCTCAAGCCATCCTCTCACCTCAGATCCCAAGTATCTGGGACTTCCATACAGGTTTTGTGTCACAGCTCCCTGCTCTCAGTGGGGATGTTAAGTAGAGAAATCATACATTAAAAAAAAATCACACTTTTCTGTCAGTAAATAGACCATCGGTTTTGTTTTCATTAGCTACATAGTATATTAATATTCACCCATATTTTAATGTCTTTTCTGTTCTCTCCCCTGGAGATGTCATCCTCAAATTCCGGGACAAGATTGAGAAAATGGAGAAAGACGTGTATGCAGTGCTGCAGCTGGAGGCAGAGGAGAGAGAGATGCAGCAGTCGGAAGCCCAGGTGCCCGCTTTCTCAGATGCTTGTCATCTGCCCCGAGTCTGGGAGAGGTTGCTTGGAGCTGCCGTGCTGTGGATTCGCAGGCACAGCCCCAGGGCAGCTGCTCCCTCACTGTCTCCACAGATCAACACAGCAAAGCGGCTCTTGGAGAAGGGGAAGGAGGCAGTGGACAAAGAGCCTGAGAGGAGCTGGTTCCAGACCAAAGAAGAGAGGAAGAAGGAGAAAAGTAAGTGAGGGAGGCCCCCGCAGCTCCACTCCGAGGGTGTAGCAAGAGGACCTGAAAACAGGGCTCCAGCAGACGCCTATGCCGGCATTTTTTGAAGTGATATTCTGAACAGCCAAAAGGTGGGAATGGAGGTATCCATCAAAAGATGAATGGATGAACAAAGCTATGTGCACCTCCCACTTGCGCTGGAGGATCATTCAGCCGTAGGATGTGTGAAAATGTGTCCCATAGATGAACCTTGCAAACATGCTGAGTGAAATAATCCAGACACAAGGGACGAATACATGATTCCACTTAAATGAGGCACCTGGATAGACAAACGTCAAAGGCATAGAAGTCGCAGAGATCCTGGGGCCAGGAGGGTGGGAAGGGAGCGGCTTGCTGAGTGGCTTACAGAGCTGCTGCTTGGCATCGTGGTGGCGATCTGGAGTTTTGTGATCAGGTGGTTGTACAGCATTGTGATTGTAATTAATGCCACTAAGTTACATACTTCAGGATGGATGAAGTGGCAAATCTTATGTGATACATATTTTACAAAAAAACAAACAAAATTTTTCCAAAAAAGTAGCTACTTGGTGTATAATTTAAAAACCAGCCAACCAAGCCTACTCTACATTCTTTGCTTCTTTCCCATATTTCAGAGCTTGGGGCTCTTCTCCTGTAGGCATATGCATAGCTGCTTTGTTTTTTCCTTTTTAGTGGCTGCGTGGGCTTTTATCGTGATGTAGTTAAGTAGTTTCTTATGGGAAGACATTGAGATTGCTTGCCACTTTCTGCCATTATGAACAAGTGATGTGAATAACCCCGTACGTTGGCCTTTCATAATTAAGCAAGTGCACTTGACTTGGAGAAATTTTTAAAGGTGGAATTATAGGTCAGAGTGTATGGTTATTTCTAATTCTGGTAGAAATTGCAAAATTACCCTTTATTTCTCGCTGTACCAGCAATTTCAGAAATATTGCCTTTATTTGATGGGACCCAAAAAAAAAAAAGGTGTATATACGTTAAATTTTCATGTTAAAGATAGAGTTATATCAGTGGGAAGGTGTGGGTAGTTTATGGAACCAAACCTTCGTCTTTCCTAACAGGATAGTAGATAAGGAATGCCTTAAATGGATTAATAAAGAAATAGTAAACAAGAATGTTTTTTAGTGAGGTGGAGGAAATCATCATGCATTTTTCCTTGTCATTTTAAAAATTGTCATATACTAATTTAAAATAGGTGTGCTGGGGCTGAGGTTTGGCTCAGTGGTAGAGCACTTGCCTGGCATGTGTGAGGCATAGGGTCGATTCTCATGATGCCAAGCAGCAGCTCTGTAAGCCACTCAGCAAGCATATAAATAAAAGTCCATCAACGACTAAAAAGTACTTTAAATAAATAAAATAGGTGTGTTCTGCTTGTAATTTTAAAAATACAAAATGTTCCCTGAAACCTCATTTCTCTTCCCATTTCAGTTGCCAAGGCTCTGCAGGAGTTCGACTTGGCCTTAAGGGGAAAAAAGAGGAGGAAGAAGTTTATGAAGGATGCCAAGAAAAAGGGGGAGATGACAGTGAGTGACCTCCCTGCAGAGTCTGGTCCCACCACCTCTGGGGGTCGGAGTGCCCTGTCTGTTCTGCATTCACCCCTCCCTTTTCTCCCAGGCAGAGGAAAGGTCCCAGTTTGAAATCCTCAAGGCGCAGATGTTTGCTGAGCGACTGGCCAAGAGGAACCGCAGAGCCAAGCGGGCCAGGGCGATGCCTGAGGAGGAACCGGCGAGAGGCCCTGGTAGGTGGGGAGGATCCTTCCCTGACTGTCACCTGTTCTCATGATGGTCAAGGAGAAAATTTGAAGGATGATAGTAAGCCACATTTTTTGAATAACTGGTATGTACCAGGATATATAACTTTCCTGTATTGGCTTCGCAGGGTGGAGTGACCCTTGGTTGGTGGGGAGAGCTAGGATTTGGACTCTGGCCTTTCAGAGTCTTCCGACTCTTCCCTGGATGCTACTTGGAGGAGTTGGTGAGGGTAGAAGGAAATGCACAGGGTCCTTAAATACAAGAGATCCACTGAACTTGAATTCATTACCCGGAGCTAAAGGGGGTTTAGGAGCTTGGGCCAAAGAGGACCATGTCTCGTTCATTCTTTTGGCGCACAGCCAAGAAGCAAAAGCCAAAGAAGAAATCTGTATTTGATGAAGAACTCACCAACACCAGCAAGAAGGCCCTGAAGCAGTATCGAGCTGGGTAAGGTTGTAAGTTATCATGGAGTCCTTGGTATTTTAGGGAAACTATGAATCGTTTGATTGTTTCTCCATTCCCAATTCTCACATAACCATAGCATTATAATATATGAACTTAGAGGTGCCTCTCTGTCCCCCACCCACCTAAAGCCCACCTGTTGATCCCAGGGTGAGAGCAGGAGCAGGGTTAAGGTACCACTGCTCCATAGTGCTGTGGCCCCCCTGCTTTGGAGGTGAGATGACTCATTTTTGAGTTCAGAAAGAGTTATCTCAGGAGACTAACAAATCTTACCTTGTAGGATCAGTCCTATTAGAACCCCCCCTAGGGGCTGGGGATGTGGCTCAAGCGGTAGCACGCTCGCCTGGCATGCGTGCGGCCCGGGTTCGATCCTCAGCACCATATACTAACAAAGATGTTGTGTCCGCCGAAAACTAAAAAATAAATATTAAAAAATTCTCTCATACTCCTTCTCTCTCTCTCTCTCTCTCTCTCTGTGTGTCTCTCACACTCTCTTTAAAAAAAAAAAAAAAAAGAACCCCCCCCAAGAAAAGAATCCATGGGTTTGCCCATGGGAATGGTTTGTCTGCCACTCTTCCCTGGGCTGCAGGCAGCTGGACTGCTTCCCAGGGAGTCTTAGTAGTCTAGTCACAGGTGAAGAAGGGCCTCCGCCAAGCTGGTCTTAAAGCTGGGCCTGACTTCCGGAAACGCATGTTGTCAGGTAGAAGGAGAAGGGCTTGGAACCCAGGCCCTGGAAACGCGGTCCTGGCAGTGCTGCTTTTCCTGTGGCGTGGAGGGGTGGGCACGAGACATCACCTTTGTGTCCGACAGCCTGCAGGTTCAGCTTTCCCTTCTCTCACTTGCAGCCCTTCCTTTGAAGAAAGGAAACAGTTGGGTTTGCCCCATCAGAGAAGAGGAGGAAACTTCAAATCCAAGTCCAGGTAAGCTGGGCATGGTGGCACATGGGTGTTGGAAGGCTGGAGACTGTGATTGTTTGGGGTTGAAAAACAAACCTTTTGTGGAAAACAAGCTGCTTCTTCCTTTTTCTGGTCTTAACCTGCTGATTTTCTTTAATAGATACAAGAGGAAGAAATAGCCATGGCAACCTGACGAAGTTTGCAGGGCGTCTTAATCTCTCCCTTCCCTGTGGGAAGTCATACTGGTTTGCTGGTTTTGTCTGTCTTTTCTCCATTTGTTTAAAAAAAAAGAAAAATTCTTAAAAAGCCTGTCATTTGTGTGTTAAAAAACAAAAAAGTTGGACTGGGCACGTGGCTAGGTGGTAAAATGTTTGCCTAGCATGCATGAGGCCCTAGGTTCAATCCCCAGCACCCCCTGCCCCCCCCAAAAAAAAAAAGTTGCCGGTGGTAGAGTAGTACGTGTTCCCTAAGTACCCGCCCAGGCTGGCTCCCTTCTGAGTAGCTTTCATATAACAAGTACAACCAAACATTAGTCTGGTTTGGCAGAACTCCAGTATTTCACCTGTGTGGCCGTCTGATAGCTGGGCACCATCGCGAACACTTAGAGTATCTTTGCTCACAGGGGCTGGGTGTGGAGTAAGGAATTTGTTTATTCATTTGTTTGTGGTGCTTGAGACCAAACCCAGGGCCTTTTGTATGCAAGGCAAGCATTCTACCACTGAACCATGTCCCCAGCCAGGAAGTAATTGCTCGGAGAAATGTTCTTTTATTAATGCCCTAGAACTAAAAGGCTACCATTGGGCACTAACTGTGTGTCAGACACTTGGTGCGCTGAGTTGTGATTCAGTTTGCTGCCTATGAGGCAGGTACTGTTGTTCTCATTTTGCTAATAGAGACTTGGAAGAGTAACTTTCTACAGTTACACAGCTGGGAATTCAGGTTTTTGAAATCACCCATAACCTAACTTATTACTGCTGTGTGCTGTAGAGATGGAAGCCAAAACGGGGCAGGAGGGACCCTGACCCCATGAATTAGCTCCTTGTTGTAAAAACCAGCTTTCACTCTGCAGAATGGTTCTCATCCTTTTCTGGATCACAAGATCCCTTTCAGAATTGGATGAAAGCTATGGGATACCCTTTGGGAAACTGTAATCCACGTCCTGTGTAATTTAAGTGTACACGTGCCTCCCCCACCCCACCCCAATCGTGGGTTAAAAGTAATAGTTTTCCAGTAGCACATGTGCCAGACACTATAGTAGGTTCAAAAGTATTCAGTCAGGCTGCACCTAATAGTCACCAACATAGGATCCGAGTTAGAAAATGATGGACACCTATATGATAGAATGCAGTTCAAACTCACAACTGTAGGCTCCGTATACAAAGAGTGGGTCCCGAGTAGGTCCTGAGTAGGCTTGAAAAGCTGAGTGCAAATTTTCTGAAAAGGGATATGCATTGCTTCAGCTGATCACCTCTAGGAGGACTCATGAAGTGAGCGGGGTGGCCACTGGGGAAGGAAACACTGTGTACCCTTTTGTACAGGTTGAAAAAAAATTTCTCACCCTAGGTAAAAATGACTCATCAGCTAAATAAAAACCCCACACGACAAAAACACAAGAATGGCTTCCATGTACATGTTCGTTGCGACAGCTCTGTCCTGTCCTGATTGTCTGTCTTAGGCCTCCCAAGCTGTTTCTAAAAGGAGACAATGGATCACTGATTCTCCGTCATTGTTTTTATTAATTGGCTTTATAGGCTAAAGTGCATAGTAAAGACAGAAAAGAAAATGCATACATAGGAAAGGGAGTTTTTTTCTTGCCAACATTAGAAAGGACCTGAGATATCTAAGTGTCTGTTCTAAGGAACACTGGACAGAGGGAATGTGGACACAGGCCGCTGGCCTGAGGCTGGCTTCTGGCCTGGGGCTGGGGCCTGCAGAAGCTGCTGGCATGCTAACCCTGCCCAGGTAAAAGCTGCGAGAGAGTGCTGGGACAAAGGCTTATACTTGGGAGAGGTGATGCTGGTACTGAATGTGAGCATGACTCCATTCGGGCCAGGGAAACCAGCACTGTTATGGAACCTCTTGGATGGCAGGAAATGTAACCACTATCCAGGTGTAAGTTACAGGAAAGGGCACAGAAGTCATCCCAGCTAGTCTGGGCCTGCTACACACAGCCTCCTAATGGGGTAGTGCACTTTCCCCACTCAGTGAATATGTCAGTGGGTCAGGGTGAGCTGAAGAATCTTTGTCCATCACACGCCTCCATCTTCTAAAGAGGGGTGCCCGGGGAGGTGGGAAGTGGGGTTTCTTGTGCTCCTTGGAGGGAAAAGCAGTCCAGACTCCTCTGGGCCACTTATTACAATGAAATTTAGTCTATAGGTTAGGATCTGATTAGCATCAGTCAGCTTCACTGAGCTCATACTTGTGCCCTGGGAACACTGCAGAAGAAACATCCAGTCAAGACCCAGAGTTACCACTAGGTAGCCCTATGTGGAAGCCCCATGCGTGCTCCGGAGAGTCTGTCCCATACTTGCAGGAAAGAAAGAGGTGAGCTCTATTAACTCTGCTCTCAGTTCTGGAGGTAAAGTGCTTACTCTAGCGCAGGGGTAAATCTAGAATCAAATGTGGGCAAGCCCTAAAAGTGGATCCTTAAGTAGGTGCTAAGACTAAAGGACAGTAATAATAAAAAAAAAAACTTCAGTTCCTCCGTAAGGGAGCCGGTCCCAGCCAAATGGTGGCTGGGACAAAAGGCAGCAGTGCGCTATCTTCCTAGATCATCCTCCTGATCTCCTCAAAGTTCAGCAGGTTGTTGGCTGTGTTCGACCAGGCGGGGTGCTGGGCTCCATCCATCTCAGAAGCAAGTTGGTTGCTCCTTTCCAGAGTATGATTTTCACCACCAATTACCTCCTGACACTCAGGACAAGTGGCCCTCTCCATGGCTCCTCCACACTCAGTAATCACATAAATGTGGCCATTGGGGCACTTGAACCAGTGGCCACGAGGGAAACCCATGGCGCTAACAATCTGCACTCGTTCTTCCTCTGAGATGCCCAGGCCAGAGCAGGGAAGGATGGCTTTCAGAGCATCCATTTTTTTCTGTACAAGCTGTTCATCCTCCTGGGTGAACTTACATGTTTTCTCGAGGATGTTCCGGATACTGTAGACCTCTTCTGCTATGCTACCTTTCACCTTCCCTTCTGCCATCTTGCAGCGGTTCAGGAGGTTCACCAGGTATGTAAGCCTCTGGATTTCACTCTGAAGGTCACTCAGTTCCTGGCTGGTGAAGCTCAAGCGCTTCCTGGCCAGCCACTCATGGACCTGGTTGAGTCGAGTCCTCACTTTACTTTGTTCTAAGACATGTACCTTTTTCAGAGAATCCCAGAGGCTGGCCAAGTGGTCATAGAAGCTGATGTAATTCTCAACAAGCCCCAGGTCTCTAACTGATAGGTTTTTCTGGGCTAACTTCTCCATTAGCATCAGGAAGTCTTCAGGGAGCAGCTGGTGGAGGAGGCTCTTGCTCTCTAGCAGGGCTGTAAGTCGCTCCTGACTGGTTGCAATTTCCCCTGCTGAGCCCTGAATCTTTTCCTTGACGATTTCGATCTCTTCTAGTCGCTGTTTGATGCTGGTTCCATACCTCAGGTTTTTGCGTATAGGCACCTGGCAGATAGGGCAGACCTTCAACCTGATGGCAACTTCGTCATCCTTCTGCTCATTCATGTAGCGGTCCAGGGCTTGTACCTCGAAGATGTGGCTGCAGTCTTCTAGCTGCACGAAGCGGGCATCAGGCTCATCCTCATAGCCAAAGAAGATTTGTGTGACCTCATCCAGGTGGCAGACACGGCACTTCTTGGGGCATGGCTCCCCACACAGACCAATGCAAGGGTGGCCACAAGCCAGTAGCTTAGTACAAGGCACATAGCATGGGGGTCGGTTGCAGGGCTCAGAGCAGAGTTTGGTGCACTGGTAGTGCTGGCAGTGCCAGACACAGGGTTCCACACAGGGGCTGCACAACTCCCCACACTTCTTCTTACACTGGCTATGGACACACCGGTTCTGACAGGTCCGCTGACAGGGCGGGCACTCACCAATGCAGGGCTCCTGGCACTTGTGTGAGCAGATGAGCAGGCGCTTGCAGGGCTGCTGACAACGCTCATGGAAGCGCCCTTCGAAACAGCTATGGCAAGAGCCAGGGCAAGGATGCCCGCAGTCCAAGATGGTGTCACACTTGGTGGTACACTTAACTGGCATATCGTACTTGAGGTCTTCCACATTACCACACTTCACCTGTTGGCTGTGTCCACACTTGAGTTCCACAGTGACCATTACTGAACACAACTGCACACAAAGCTCACCACATGGGTGGCTACATCTGTGGCCACATCTCAGGACCTTGGGGCAGGGCTCCTGGCAGCAGAAATCTGACTCAGGCATTGAACAAGGAACCATCTGTTCATGGCCACACTGAGGAATGGTTTTAGGAACCTTCACCTGACAAGGCTGACACTCCTGAAAGCAAACAAGGGGGCACCGGTGTCCGTCCTGGCAGATGACCTTCTGGCATGGCTTCATGCACTGGAACTCCTTATGCAGGGAATCATAGGGGTGGCAGGCACGGGTGCAGACATGCCCACAGCCCAGCCGGAACTCACAGGGCAGGCTGCAGCCTCCTTCGGGCACTTTTTGGAAGTCGGAAGCTTTGGAGACTAAGGTGTGGGTATCAGGGTGGTTCTGGCAGCACAGTCGGAGTGTTTGGCCTATCTGATTGTTCTCTCGAAGGGTATGGATGATCTTGCTCCACAAGGGCACCTTGGCTAGCATCTGCATGTTTCCAATGCAGTACATCCCCTTCTTGGCTCTGGACAAGGCCACACAGATACGGTTGGATATCTGGAGAAAACCCACCTTGCCCTCCTGGTTGCTTCGCACTAGTGAGAGGAGGATGATTTCATTTTCTTCCCCTTGGTATTTGTCCACAACATGGACCTTGACACCAGCAAATGTCTTGGCAGGCATGAGTTTTCGCAGGCAGAAAAGCTGCCCAGTGTAGGTGGTGAGGATGGTGATCTGGGAGGGCAGGTACTCCTGGCACAGAAAGTACTTGCACAACTCTACCACAAAGTGAGCCTCATGCTGGTTCTGATGGCTTTTGCCTTCTTGGATTTCCTGTTCAGGAAAGTTGTGTTCTACAAAGAAAAGGTTGGAAGAGACCCCCTGAAAAAGGAAAAAATAGGTTAAAAGGTTCCCTCGTGGCCCTTGGCTCCCCCGGCTCATCTTCACATGCATTGGCCACTGTCCCAGCTCCAGGAAGAGACCTTGGAAAATTTCTGTACCTCCCATACCACAGTCTTTAATTCTAAAGTTGGTCACCATGTGCTATCTTTGGGCCAGGGCAAATTTTGAGCTGGACAAGGAATTTATGTCTACTTTACTTTTCAAACTACTTGTTTGATATTAATACTTTAAAAAACCATCCAAACTCCAACCATTATGGCCAAGGGCAAAAGCAACAGCTATAGTGACGATGGTGAAGATGACAGAGCAGCTAACCTGGGCACTTTACTGAGGGCTTTCTGTACTTACCTCCTCATCCTACAGTACTGGGATGAAGCAAGAGCCCTGACACTCAAAATTCTTAGATAATCTGCTGAAGGTTACACCTACTCAGGGGCAGAGTTGAGACTCAAAACCCCAGGTGTGAATGCTTGATTACTACACTACTGTACTATTCCTCCTCAAGACCAGCTTAATTCTTAAAACTGGCTGTTCCCTTTTGGAAACCTTCTATGCTAAAGAAAAGATAGCCTGCTAGATTGCTGACACCATCAAAGACAGATCAGGAAAGACAGACTCACCTTAATCTTCTCATACTTGAGAACAGAGGGATGATTCTCCAGATCCTGGTAGATGTGGGGGGTCAAGAGGCGGGCAATTTCAGGGCGCATGCGGTGCTGAAATAACATGTATGTCATTAGAAACAGGCAGAGGACAATTTCTCTGGTTGGTAGAGAATTTTTAAGTAATGTTTGAAAAAAAAAAATAGCGAGAAAAAGAACAATATAAACAGCTCCTTCAACAAAAACTCGCCAGAGTGACTTTGTGGTGTTTTATAACAGAAAATAAAACAAGTTTGACAGTTATTTCATTAATAAACCATTTTCTTTTTTTGGGGGGTGGGTGGGTACTGGGGATTGGACTCAGGGGCACTCAACCACTGAACCACATTCCCAGCCCTATTTTGTATTTTTTTATTTAGAGACAGAGTCTCACTGAGTTGCTTAGCACCTTGCTGAGGCTGGCTTTGAACTTGTGATCCTCCTGTCTCAGTCTCCCAAAGTGGTGGGATTACAGGTGTGCACCACCATACCGGCATAAACCAGTTTCATTTTTATAAGATCTCTCTTTTCAGACAATTGGCAGGTTCCCATGGGCATTCTCCTGGGTATTTGGTAATAACACATGACCAGTTTCTCACCTGGTAATTCAGACGGACAAAAGGAATGTTTACTTTCACTAGCCGTTCAAAAAGGGACACCTCAAGATTGAAGTTCTTGGCCAGATCATACACGTTGGCACTGGGGCGCAGCTGAGAAGAGAAACATAGCTGAGAATTCTTTACTGCAAACATTTTCACCAACTATTCATTCATCCAGCAAATGTTTTTCAAGTACCTCCTATATGCCAGGCACTCTTAGGTGCTTACAGGCTAAGGGTTAACGGTGACAAGGGCTCTGAAGACAAGAACCAAGGATAACACGACAACAGTGTCCAAGGGTGAGGATTCTTTAACTAAGCGTCTCTGAACAGTGACATCTGAGCTGTCTCCAGCATGGAGGAAGTTGTCAGTTATTCAGTCATTTGAAAAGCAAGCCATGGGAGGGAATACAGTGAGCAAATGAGAAGTCAGGAAAGCAGGCTGATTTTCTTGGCCTCTGCAGACCATTTCAAGAAGCTTGATTTTTAATATGAAGTGCAGTGGGAAACACTGGAGGGTTTTAAGCTGGAGAATGACAATGATTTAAAATTTTAATATTTGTTTTGGCTCCTTTATAAAAGATGTCTGATAGTAAAAATGGAAGTAAAAATGGAAGCAGGAAGACTGGGGAACTTGCTGTCCTAACAGTCTACTTAAAAGGGAGGGTAGGAAAGTACAGAGAATGGATGAAGCCACTATACTAATGCTAAGCTATATGCCAAATATAACAGCACCTGTTCTTAAATTGAATACGGGAAGAAAAAAAGGAATCACAAAAAGCCATTAACTAGCTTTGTGGACTCTTTTTTAAAAAAATATTTTGTTTCAGTTGTAGTTGGACACAATACCTTTTATTTTTATGTGGTGCTGAGGATTGAACCCAGTGACTACACGTGCTAGGCGAGTGCTCTACCACTGAGCCACAACCCCAGCCCCACTTTGTGAATTCTTTAAACAGAGAGGTGGGAGTCTTCCTGTTTGATTCCTCCCCACAGAGAGGCAGTCCATCTTCCAGGAGTTCTTGCCTTACCTGCTGGTGGTCCCCAATCAGGATGAGGTGCTGGCAAGCTTTGCTCAATGTAGCAATGGTATGGGCCTCAAGGACTTCAGCAGCCTCTTCCACAATGACAATGCGAGGCTCCACCTTCTGTAGGATCTGGCGGTATTTTGCAGCACCTGGAGTAAGGAAAAGCCAAGAGGTTCCTCTGAGCTGAGGTACAGGATCCACAGGGCCACTGGGTCTCTCGGAATCTCCTTGTGTCCTTCTATGTCCTCTAGGGCTGAGACGACCACTGAATAAGAGAATGAGCACTGGGTGGTCCAGAGCCTCGTACCCATGTTGTCATTGTTGGGAGTTGCAAACTCATCAAGAGAGAATTTCACTAAGCAGTCCCAAAATATGGGTTGTTTTCAATAGCTTTTCATGGTATTTCCTCTAACCTATTAAAGAAGCTCTCTTTACCTGCCTCGGATACTCTGATAGGATCTGGGTACCAGAATGGAGCTTGGCTGGAACAGCTTAAATGTCCCTACGTTTTCTCACCTGTGGTTGTCATGCCAACAACCTGGGCATCTTTAAGGATATGCAGGTCTTCCTGGAGTCTCAGCTCAGCCATTCTCTCTGCTGATGTGCGGTACTGGCGTTCATAGCTGAGAATCTTCCGGCGAGTGTCAGCCTGATACATCTGTAGCCACAGCCTGGAGAATGGATCAATCAGGGAAAGGAGGCCATGAGAATGTACAGGAACCCCCTTCATGTGCCAATGTATGAAGTGAACCCAAGACCTTTGAGGAGCTTCTAGGTAAATGAGTGAGTGTGAGAGAAAAAGAGAGACAGACAACCAGATATAGAGAAGAGTCCAAAATGCCCCCCAAAAGATGGGTAGGGTGGTCAAGAGCTAAGAAAGGGAGTGTGATAAAGAACAAATGTTAGCTGGGCACAGTGGCACACATCTGTAATCCTAGCTACTTGAGAGGCTAAAGCAGGAGGATTGTGAGGCTAGCCTGGCAACTTAGACCCATTCTCACAATAACATTTTTTAAAAGGCTAGGGATGTTGCTCAGTGGTAGGGTGCTTGTCTCATATGTGAGGCCCTCGTTTAATGCCCAATACCACAAAGAAAGAAAAAGGGCTAACTATTGGAAAGAAAGTAAAGGGCTTCAAAAGTTTCAGGAAGAATTTCTCATAGGTTCTTCCTATCACATTCCTGCCCTCCCTTAATTTTGCATAGAATACTTCGTCCTGACAAGTTTGACCCCTGTCCACAACTCAGACTCACTTGACATCTCTTTCTCTGTGCAAAAGCTATTCCATTTCTCAAATAGCCATTCTCCCTCCTAGCTCAGGGCCTTTCCCTACGTGGTCCCCTCAACCTCACCTGCTCCCCTTTGCCCTGATCATGTCTGTTCATCTTCCAGATTTTGCCTCCAATGTCAATTTCCTGGATATCTCAAACCAGCTAAGATCCCATATAATATTCTCAGTACTCTCTACTCATCTTTCCTAGTATTTATGCCATGTATAGTTCTTTACTTGTGAAATTATGTGATGACTTTTGTCTTTCCAGAGAGCATATAAACTCTGAATATGATGACAGAGAAAGTATCTCCTATCCCATGACTACATCCCTAGCCCTCAGTTCAGTGGTGGTACTCAGTCATTAGTTAACATTGTTGAAGGTCTTTGAGAGTATTCTGGGAACAGAAAAGGAATTCCCTGGGGAAATGACATGGGCCAGCTGCGCATGGGGCACAGTACCTATAAAGCTGCCAGCGAGAATTCAGGTCCAGCTGCCAGACATCCTGGATCGCATTGGCCTCGGCCTCAGTCATGGTGTTCAGTTTGCGAAGTTCAACCTTCACTTTCTTCTTCATTTTCTTTTTCTGGTTACGCTGGGTCTGTAGACATCAATACCAGGCAGGGTACCATCTGAGCAGAGGCAAACCCAGTTCTAAGCCCAACATGGGGGCCCCAGCATGTAAGAAAATGGGCTGCCACCTCTGATAGACTTCAAGTGTCTCACATTCTCACAACAGCTTTCTTACCACAGAGTGGCTAAACAAGAACTCTAGGGCCAGAATGCCTGGGCTCTACCTATTATTAGATTGTGGGCCCCAGGGCAATTACTTAACTCCTATGTGTCTCAGAATCTCCCTTAATAAAATGGGAAGACTAATAGCACATCTCTGGAGGTCCTTACATGGAAAAAACTTACAATAGTACCAGCACTGTTATCACCAAATATCTTTAAATTTTTTTTTTTTTTTTTAGTTGTAGGTGGACACAATACCTTTATTTTATTTGTTCACTTTTTATGTGGTCCTGGGGATTGAACCCAGTGCCTCATGGATGCTAGGTAAACTCTCTACCACTGAGCCACAACTCCAGCCCATCAAATATCTTTTGATTCTAGTCTATTTCTCATTCCTAAAATGTGTTTGTCATGAAAGTAGTGGGGGCAGGGCTTCCTCACTGGATGCTATCAGTATCTAGCCTCTGCTGTTTAATGTAGGGCTTGGCATAGGGCCTGCTAACGTGGTTCTAATGCCATCACAATACCTTTAACAAGTGGGTGAAAGGCACTGTTCGAGAAAGTGCTCCCCTCTAGCTCTGCCATGAGCCTTTAGAAGGATTGGCATGTGAGATGAATGTTATCACATTAAAAATCCCCATCTCCAGATGCTGTATGGCAGAAATATACTCAATACATGCTTCCAAGGATTGAGATCATGATGCCACCCACCACCTGAACTGAACTAGGACATCAGGTGCAAAGCCAGCATTCAGGTGAAAAACTGCATCCAGAGTTGCTCTTTTAAAAAAGTCCCTTAAATTGTGGTTGGGGATCACAAATTGGCATTGTGAGTACTCAGTCCTCTGCTGCAATAAGAGGACCACTGGGTTCCACCAATAGGAGTAGACAGAAGGTCTACATGGAAATGTATGGGCACTTATACCACTCTGGCTTTAAGAGAAATGTCAAATTCCAAGCTGAAAGAAGAATAAGCATTCCATGTAGCCTGGAGGATTTACTTTAAGCCTCTAGAAATGTAATGAAGGTCCTTAGATTTTGTGATTGAGAAGATAGGCACAAGGCACTAAGACTGTGTTTGATTTGACTCATATATACTACATTCTTCTGTAAGTTCCAGAGAAGCACTTGGTTACCTCCTTCTTGTCTTTCTACGTAGGTACTTCTTGCCAGCACCCCTCTGAACCATAATTTTTATACCCTTGGGATTTAGGCCAGGGTTAGGTAGCAAAATGGGTACATTAGCTAACTGTGAGGACCAAGTAAAGTAATAGAAGCTGGGGAAGACAGGAGTGGTCAGAATACTCTCAGGCCTGTTCCAGCAGAGTCTTAACCATGCCCATCTGGCAGTAATAACTGAACATGTTTCTCATTGAAACTTTCATGGAACGAAGTGAGTTTACCTTCCACTCTCCTGTAGCTTGCTCCTGTCCAGCTGTAGTTCCGGAGCCATAGTGGTCTAGCCTCATGGCCAAAAGCATTTTAGCCAACTCCTGGTCTGCCCCATTCTCTTCCTTCTTCCGTCGCCGGGGCCTCACCACCTCTTCCTCCTCAATCACCCGGTCTGCTTGAATCAGGTCAGCCTCCTCTGCAATCTCAATCAGCGAACCCTCCTCCTCCCCTTCCTCCTCTTCTTCTCCTTCTGCCTGGGCTAAAAAAGGAAAGCAGGTAGAACACGGATGGTATGGGCCTCAAGGACTTCAGCAGCCTCTTCCACAATGACAATGCGAGGCTCCACCTTCTGTAGGATCTGGCGGTATTTTGCCAGATATTTTGCCGGTATTTTGGATGGAGATTCTTGAAGTCAAGGAAGGAAGAGGGCACCTCCAAGAGCTGAGGTGTACGAAGACATTCTGAAGGGATTTAAATGGTAACCTGGGGAAAGGGAAACTGGGAGGACTGACTCTAGGGGAGGAAGACTTCACTTTCCTTATATATTTTGTCACATATTTTACGTTTAAAAAATCATACGACTGAATGCCTTTTTAAGAAGGCAAATACACAAGTCTGAGGTTGTGGCTCAACAGTAGAGTGCTCGCCTAGCTCGTGCAAGACACTGGGTTCAATCCTCAGCACCACATATAAATAAATAAATAAAAATAAAGGTATTGTGTCCAACTAAAAAAAGATATTTAAAAATACACAAAGGAGGGTAAATACAATATAAAGATACAACTTAAAGGATAATGAAGCCAGGTGCAGTGGCACACACCTGTAATCCCAGAAACTCAGGAGGCTGAGCCCTGTATCAAAATAAAACAGGCTGGGGATGTGGCTCAGTGGTTAAGTGCCTGTGGGTTCAATTCCTGGTACCAATAAATAAATAGAAATTTTTTTTTTTATTTATTTTTCAGTTTTTGGCGGACACAACATCTTTGTATGTGGTGCTGAGGATCGAACCCGGGCCGCACGCATGCCAGGCGAGCGCGCTACCGCTTGAGCCACATCCCCAGCCACACCAATAAATAAATAAATAAATAAATATAAAAATGAACATCCAGGTACCATCCTCCCAAACTGGGTGGAAACTACCAATTTTTTTGAAGATCCCTCTTGTAAGTCGTCCTAACCTGAATTTCGAATAACTCATTCTCTTATTTAAAAGAAAACCCCAAAAAAACTTTACCATATATGTGTGTGTACAAACACATACACACATATATATACATATACATGTGAATATATATTTACATATGCAAATAGCGTGTACATATATAATTATACATATATATGTCGTTTAAACACCACAATATCTGATATCTGTAATTTTTTAGCTTGCCTTTTCTATTGTTTTTTTTTTAGTATTTTTTGCTTTAGTTATAGTTGTACACAATACCTTTATTTTATTTATTTATTTTTATGTGGTATTGAGGATCAAACCCAGTGCCTTACATGTGCTAGGTGAGTGCTCTACCGCTGAGCCCCTTCAGTATGTTTCTGAGATTCATCTATATTGCTAGACATGATGTGACTCATTCCTTTTCACTGTTGCACAGTATTTATCTTAACAGACAGTAATAGATCCACCCGTTGTACAAATGTGGATGGACATTTCAATTCTTTCTGTTTTCCTACTTGTCACAAGTGGTTGTGCCAATTTATAGACCAACTGGCAGTGTACCAGAGTTCCAATGCTGCATATTCTCACTGAAGGGTTATATAAAACCTGGTGGGTATGTGATAGTATTTTATTGCTGTTTTACCACTCCAATTTTTTTTTTTTTTTTTTTTTTGGTATTAGGGATTGAACTCTGGGGCGCTTAACCACTAAGCCACATCCCCAGCTCTTTATATTTTTTATTTTGAGATAGAGTCTCAAAAGTTGTTCAGGGCCTTGTTAAGTTGTTCAGGGCCTTGTTAAGTTGCTGAGGCTGGTGCTTTTTTTTTTTTTTTCTTTTTTCCAGTACTGGGAATTGAACACAGGGGCACTTAACCACTGAGCCACATCACCAGCCCTTTTTCTATTTTATTTAGAGACGGGGTTTCACTGAGTTGCTCAGGGCCTTGCTAAATTGCTGAGGCTGGCTTTGAACTTGTGATCCTCCTGCCCCAGTTTACAAGCTGCTGGGATTACAGGCGTGCCACCACGCCCAACTCCTCTAGTTTTGATGAGTACTTTTCATATGTCAATTGATTAATAGGATTTCTTATTTTGTGGTGTGCCTATTCAAGGTCTTTTATCTATTTTCCTATTTGACTTTCACTGATTGATTCACAGCTTTTCATTTATTCTGAGCACTAATTTTAAATCTTGCTGTCTAGTCTTTACCATATTCCAAGTGAAGAAGTGGTTCTAGGTTGACATGTACTTCTTACCTGCATTTTCAGGTCCTGCTGAGGCAACATTTTGAGTGAAAGAACCAACACCTAGACCCAGCCATTCAAGCATCATGGAGTGCTTCCACTGCTGGAAGCAGATCCACTCGCTGTCCTAAGAAAGGAAGAATTATCAATGATGAGAACTCCATGACAACAGTATGAAGGCAGGGTTTCCTCAAATGATCAAAAATAACTCCCTTAGGGGCTGGGGATGTAATTCAGTTGTAGAACACTTGCCTAACATGTACAAGGTCCTAGTTCCATCCCAAGTTCTCAAAAACAAACAAACAAAAAACAAGTAAACAAACAAACAAAAAACAAGTAAACAAACAAACAAAATTCCCTTAAAATTCAAAAGTTGCAAACTGGCATTCCTTGGACAACTGGAACATTTAATATGACTTATACAGAACTTAAAAAATCAAAATTTCTATCTTTTGACAAAATCAGGATCTACACCAACAATAAACTTTTATTATTAAATGGCAACAAATGGCTGGAGCTGGTTGGTGCCACTCTCTCCCCTGTTTGCCACAGCTCGCTCCTTCCTAACTTTTCATACTAAACTATTTGACTTATTTACTGGATCTGATTGATTCCCTTTTTTAGGGAGTTTGTCAAGCACTGGAAATCATCAACCCAGTGATAACAGAGGTCCCATTTCACTGGGTTCCTGGCTAGTCACTCTATAAATTTGGTCTCAGTTACATCTTATGATATCTTTTGAAGGCGGCACTATTATTTCCCTGTTTGACTGGTGAGGATCATACTGGCCCAAGTCACTTAGTTAGTCTGTATGAGCCAAAGCTCTGGATGTGCTAGGTTACTTCTGCTTATGGTTTAATTTCCATTTCAGGGTTTTAACCCAGGAGAACTTTACTTTTGATCTGTGTCTCCAGACATTTTTTTCTGATTTTTTTTTTATTTTGAGACAGGGTCTCACTAAGTTGCTGAGGCTGGCCTCAAATTTGTGACCTTCCTGCTCCAGACTCCCAACTCACTGGGATTATGGGCATACACCACCATGCCAGACCTTTTATTAAGTTCAGAGTTTACAAATATTAACTTAATGATACAAATGATAATCCTCTAAGAATTAAGTTGACCTATAAGAAATTGCCATTTTATAAGACGAAGTTACAAGTACTAGCAATTTCATATGGTTCACTTTAATGCTACTGTCCTCCCAGTTTTCTAACAGGATAAACAAACACAGAAAAAGTAATCTGCCCAAAGCAAAGCCAAGATTCAAACATAGAGGTTGGTTCCTGAGTCTTCTTCCTGACCAGCATGTCCAACTGCTTCTCATCATGAAAGAGAACTTTTTGCCTTATGGCAGCATCAGATCATGCTATAGCTAAAGCTTTGTACTGCTACTTCTACTGGAAGCCACCTCTGAGTGCTGAGGCAGCCATGTGTGTGACCCTGGGATGAGCCCTACCTGCATCGGTCCACTCATTAGGCTTTCCCAGTGCCGGGGGGAGATGTACTTCTCCAGGTACTGTTCCCGGAGGACACCACGCATTGTACACTCTAGGGTCTGGGCACCTTCATGGAGCTCTTGCTCTGATTCCTTCATCTCTGTCATGATCTGCCAAGAAGACAGGGAAAGATGTGATGAAGACATATTACTCTCCCTCAAATTCAGTCCCTATCCTAAGAGAAAACAAAGCTAAAAAAGAAAAGTAAGAAAAAAGAATAAATGATCAATCAATAATCAACAAACCAGTTTCTCAAGGTACATTACTGTGATCTTGAAACCAAAGGATTAGTAACCAAAAGATCTAAAAGATGCCTACCAGTTAGTAAGAAGAGGAAACATATGAAATAAAAACAGGCCAAGAATATTGTGGCATAGACTACAAGTCTTGCAGTATTTGTTCTCTCTTTTCCTTAAAAATAAGAACTCATGGGGCTGGGGTTGTAGATCAGAGGTAGAGCGCTCGTCTACCATGCGTGAGGCACTAGGTTCGATCCTCAGCACCACATAAAAATTAAATAAAGATATTGTATTTACCTATAACTAAAAAATAAATATTAAAAAATAAATAAGAACTCAGAGCAGGGCACAAAGGCATACACCTATAACCCCAGTGACTTGGGAGGCTGAGGTAGGCAATTCCAAGTTTAAGCCAGTCTCAGCAAGTTAGCAAGGCCCTAAGCAACTTAGTGAGACCCTGTCTTAAAATAAAGAGTAAAAAGGGTTGGTGAGTTAGTGCAGTGGTACAGCACCTCTGAGTTCAATCCCCAGTACCCCAAAACAAACAAAACAAAACAAAAAACCTCATTTTTCTTTTTTTAAATTTTAAGAGGGAGTCTCACTAGGTTGCCCAGCCTGGTCCCAAAATCCTGGGTTCAATAAATTCTCCTGCCTCAGCCTCCTGAGTAAGTACAAACATAGATGCACACCACTAAGCCAAGCTCAGATTTTTGATCAGGCACAATGCTGCCCAGCTTAAAGATGACATTTCCCTGCCCAGTGGCTACATGCAGAAGTGCTATGGTGGCTTTGGGAAAGTAGCCTGAAGGTCCTGGTAGGGGCAAGGAGGGGCAGTGTGCCCTTCATCCTTACTCTACTTTGGATTGAGGGCAGGGATCACATCAAGGGATTCACAGAATGAAATGTTGGAAAGAACCTGGGTCCTCCAGAGCTCTGAGGAGCCTCCATATCTACCCTGGGGAGCCTGCTCAGAATGCTACTGCTGTCTTGTGTAGGTTCCTTGAGCTACCTCAGATAGCCACAGCTGGAACTCACACTCATGTAGGCTCTTCGGAGGTGCATGGGGAGGTTACGGCGGAATTCCCGCTTGTTCCTCAGTTCCCTCAGAGTGAACTGCTTCAGGATTTCACTGTTGCTCCTTCCACCCACCCGCACAATGCTGGTCTTTTGACACTTGTAGATGCCTGAGGAGCAAAGAACATTGCAGGGTTGAGAAGGCCTATGCTGGACTAACTCAGATGAGAGTTATGTGCATTTGGGATCTTGTCTCATCTGGTCCCTTAGAGAACAAACTGTGCTTACAGGAAATTTACCCAATTAATGAGCCAGAGGGTCTTGAGAGGATATAAGCTTATAAAGTGTAGTGCTTAAGACCACAGGCTCTGGAATCAAACAATTGGGGACACAAATCTTGTCTCTAACATTTATTGTTATGTAACCTGAGTAAATTATGTAATTTGTGTCTAAGTTTCATTGTGATTTGGAGATAGTAACAACTTTTTTATAGAGCTATAATCTGGATTAAAAAAATAACAACTTTATGGCATTTAGCTAGGGCCTGGCACAAAGCAAGCACCCAGTAAATGTTATCTATTTTGCAGATTTGATTACTGTGTACACGTCCCAGGCAAGTGCCAGGTTTTGAAGATACAGCAGTCAAAACACAAACTCAGTTTTTACTTGTTCTTCTGTTTCAAGTTCTAGCAAAGAAGATACGCAGTAAACAATCTATTTTAATAACAATCTATCTTAATAGCCGTAAGTATGAGTCCTATAAGTACATGATGCTACAAGTGGATAGTAGAGGACCTCACCTGATCTGGGCCAGGTAGAGATCTATTCTTGAGGATCTACTATTTAAACTGAAACTTTAAGAATAAAGAAGACGTAGGTGAAAGGAGGTTACAGAGGAATAGAAAATAAGCAAAAATAAAAACACTTATTTAGAAAATAAGCAAAAATAAAAATACTTATTCATTAATGCCGTTAATTTTTTGTTGTTGTTGTCTGCAGTGCTGGAAACTGAACCCAGGGTCTTGCATATGTTAGCCACCACTGAGCTACACCTCCACGCAACAATCAGTATTTTTTGAGTGTCTAATATATGCCAGGATCAGTGAATACAGTAATTAACCTGACCAGTCCTCAGTATTTATGATCTAGTGTGGAGAAACATGAAAGAGATTAAAAGAAAAAATACAAAAGGAGACTTTAACTTTGTTTGGGGGCAATGGAGAAAGTCCACCTGAGAGATTTAAGGTAAGACCTGAAGAATAAATTAGAGCCAGACAGGCCAACAGAGTTCAAGTTGGAGAGAGAGAGAGGGAAAGAAGAACAGCATGAGCCAACTGAGAAACTACAAGAACTCCGGGAGGGCTAGGGAAGTAGCTCAGTGGTACAGTGCTTGCCTAGTGTGTGCTAGGGCCTGAGTTCAATCCCCAGCACAACAATAAATAAAATAGTAAATGAATAAATAAATAAAGTTCAAGGAATTGAAGACAATCAGTGCTAATGGAGTTAGGAAGAATGAAGGAAGAGAACAAAGATCAGGTTCAGAGTCAGGCTAGGACATGTGGCCTTGCAGGTCATGGTCAAGACTGTGGCCTTTGTATTCAAAGTGCAATATAAAGTTATTGTAGTTATTCACCATAAATGTTTTGATAAAGAACAATTTTGCCCATAGACATTACCTTCCAGAAACTGGTCCAAAGCATGATTAGTATAACATACAACCAAGATGGGGAACTTCTGGCGACTAATTTGCCAAACGGACTCATTGGTCAGAAGGGCTTGAACAATTTTTAGACCCACATAGGTTTTGCCTAGAAAATAAAAAAAAAAGAAGCTAAAAATTCTAGGAAAAGGAACAATTAATTACTTAGAGCAATTTGTTTTTATTTTTTAGACAGGGTCTCTATGTTGCCAGGCTGGCCTTCAACTCCTACCTCACCCTTCCCAGTAGCTGAGACTACAACTGTATACCACCATGCCTGGCTTTTATCTTTCTTCTCAAATTTTGAGGTAATACATTGAGATGATTAAAAATCTAAACAGCATAGTAAGTATATTGTGAAAAGTCTCTTATGCCAGAGTTTATCTCACTAGAAGCAACCAATGTTACCAATTTCTTGTGTAACTTTTCAGAGATAGTCTTTCTCTGTATACACAAATACACACACACGTATATGTGTGTGTGTGTGTATATATATATATATATATATATATATATATATATACATTTTTTTTTTTTTTTTTTAGAATTTTTTTAATATTTATTTTTTGGTTTTCGGCGGACACAATATCTTTGTTTGTATGTGGTGCTGAGGATTGAACCCGGGCTGCACGCATGCCAGGCGAGCGCGCTACCACTTGAGCCACATCCCCAGCCCCGCATATGTATTTTTTTTCCCTTAGCCTTTTGCATCCCCTCACCCTATGCCTTTTTTTTAAAAAAAGAAAAGTAGGGCTGGGGTTGTGGCTCAGTGGTAGAGTGCTCGCCTAGCATGCACGAGGCACTGGGTTCGATCCTCAGCACCACATAAATGTAAAATAAAGATATTCTGTCCACCTAAAACTTAAGAATAAATATTAAAAAAAGATAAAAGATTATTTTTACTGTTCCACAGCTTGTTTTTTTTTCACTTTATATATCTTAGAAGTAGTTCTCTATCAATACACAAAGAATCCTCTCTCTCTTCATGACTAAGATAATTTTTAGCTAATTAGTTCTCTACTGATGGACACGTACATTGTTCAGATCTCATAGAGCAAATTCTTTAGAAGTGGTTTTCATACAGTATGGTAAATTTGCCTTTGTGACGAGAGAGAAAACTTATGAAAATCAACATAAGAGTTAGAGCTATGGACTCATTAATTAAATTTACAAACTGCTAAATTTTTGCATTGTTTCAAGCTAAGTTTGCCACTGTCCTCAATAACTCAGAGTTGAGTGAGGGAGCAATATTGGAAAATCAAAGATTTCAATACAGTATAATAATTAATAATTTCTCCCTTTTTTTTCTTTAAATAATGTTTATTTAGTGTCAATCAAGTGTCAGACACTGGGTTGATACAACAGATACAATAGTGAGCAAAATAAACATGGTTGGTATCCTCCTAGATCTTACAGACTTTTAGATAAGAGACTTGCAGGTGGGAAGGTGGCGGTAGAGAGGAATACTTCTATGAGAAGCACAGTGGGGTAGACATGAGCCAGGACTCTTCAGCCAGACTATCTGAGTTCAAGTGCTAGGTCTGTTACCACCTGTGTGGTAACATTTCTTAAATAAGGGGTAATTTAACCATTCTTTGCCTTAATTTCTTCATCTGTAAAATGGTTTTAGTAATGGTTTCTAACTCATAGGACCATTATGAGGATGAAGTGAATTAGCATATGTAAGGCATGTAAAACAGTTTGGCATATACTGTGATTATTATATATTTGGTACTATTTAATTTAAAATAACATAAAAGGGCCGGTGATGTAGCTCAGTGATAGAGCACTTGCCTTGTACACCTGAGGTCCTAGGTTCAACCCTTAGCACCACAAAAATAAATAATGTAAAATTAAAACAAATTAATAGTTTTTCAATGAAGCACAGTAACGTATCTCCCTGAATTTGACTTCTAGCAGTCTTTTCTAACCTTGTGATTTGAGTTTGTTACTATGCATGCCCATGGTCCCCACTGGAAAATCACTGAGTGGCTACTTTATAGACAAAATGTATGCCATTTCAGGGCAGTGTTTCTAAGCGAGACATTCTAGAAACCCAGAGCAAAGCCTCCCTTGCCTATGTTATAGGGTATATGTCAAATGCTCTGAAAAAATTTGTCTTACCTGTTCCAGGAGGTCCTTGAATAATTGCCAACTCCTTCGTGAGAGCAAACTGCAAGGCTTCCATCTGAGAGTCATCCAGCTTCAGGGCTTCTTTTGAGGGCCACTGGCTAGGGTCTAAGACATTAACTCTAGGACGTCTCAAACCCTCAACAGTCCTCAGAGATTCTCCAGTGGCTGAAGGATTCTCTATTAAGGGGGTGAAATCATATCTGCCCCCCATTATCAAGTACCTGGGCTCCTTCACATGAGAGTCACATTCCACAATATTCCTCTGGAAGGGGACGTCTTCTTCCTGGACCTCCTGGAGTCCTTCCAGGACATGCCTATAAGCCTCAAAGTATGCGGTTGTCTCCACCATGAGGAAAGAGTCAGAGGGCTGAACCTCTGCTAGCAGCTGTTGGCTCTGCTCATTGAAACAGAGTTGGACAATTCCTCTGCAGAGATCTTCATGCTCCCGGTTAGAAACAGTGGCAAAAAGAAATGTCTCAAAGTTGTCCTTGGACATGCATACCAAAGACCCATACAGCAATCGCTTAGAGTTCTGCCAGCGAACAAACTTCAGTGGTTTTGTATCAAACTGAACCTTATAGACAATGCCTGATGATGAACACACAGGAGTGATGATCCTCGTATCAAAGTAGATCCGGATGTCATCAAACTTTCTCTTCCTCAAACACTGATCTTCAAAGCTTTGGAGAAGTTCCAAAATGCCTTCCCTCAGGGGTCTGACAAAATCTTCTCTCAGGAGTCGGAAGTGGGTATCCAGATAGACAGCAGTGCTCTCATATTTTCCAGAAATGATGTTGGGACGAAGGAAGGGCCTCTCATCTAAGTGCACTTCATTGTAGGTCGGGTAGATGGGCATGGTCCGGTAGCTCTCCACATGGCCTTCTGCCTCAGGCTGCACTAGAGTATAGGTATCCATTCTCAAAGTGCCCTCTCGCCTCTTTTCCTGCAGATGTTCAATGATGGTCTGCACCTTTTCCAGGTTTTTTTCTGTCTCCTCTTCTATGTCAACACCAGAAGCTCTCAAAGCATTAAGAGAAGCTGGCAGGAGAGAAATGAGCATGGAAGTTTCCTGCACAGAGCTGGCAGGGAAGACGCTTACAAGATCCTGGAGGAGGGAGATGATATTGCTTATGTGTTCCGGATACTGGTTTCGAATGTCAGGATTGGGTTCGGTACTCATCCCTACCACATAAGCAGGCAGGCAAACTTTGAGGAATTTGGAGTTCTTCAATATGCCTAGTACATGAAGAATACTCTGGCGGTCCATTTTGGAGCTGCAAGCCTTCCGAAGAACCTGGCAGATGAGCTCAAGGAAGTTGGATTTCATGGAAGAATGAGATAGGAGCTCCTTCAGCCCTAAACTTGTGGCAAGTGTGATGACCACCTCAGAGGGGTCTTTTTGCAGAAGACTTTCTAGGAACTTATAGCCCAGTTTCTTAACCTGCTGTGGCTGTTCCGTAGGCTTCTGGTGGGGGGTCCGCCACTGCTGGAAATTTTCATTGGACCATGGTGGTCTGCGATTCCTACCCTCTTGGTTGTCATTTCTCTGCCTGGTATCATTCTCTGGACCATGTCTTTGGCCTCTAGCTTCATCACTGGTATGCCCTTCCTGGTTCCTCCTTCCCTGATGTGGATTCCTCCCCATGGCCCTAAATCTCTCCTCCCTTTGCCGGTAAGGAACAGGATGATTGTTGGCCCTAGGATGCCTTCCGGGATGGTTGGTTCCTCCTCTGAGAGCATTGGCTGGTGGGTTATTGGCCTGATTTCTAGCTCTTGGTGGTAATTCTCCATCCATAAGCCCTAAACACAATGGGAATATTGGGTAAGCACAGAATCAAGGGGCAAAGAAACTGAATGAGACAACAATAAATATGCTTTCATTTTCCAAATAACCAAGGAGATCAGGTTTTGTAGAGACAAAAATTTCCTACCAAGTTGTATAATAAATGAAAGATAGGGCTGGGAGTGCCGCTTAGTGGTGGAGTGCTTGTCTAATTTACAATGCCCTGGGTTTAATCCACAACACCAAAAGAAAAAAAAAAAAAAAAGAAAAGAAAGTTTATTATGAGTGCCATACACATTATAAAAATATTATTTTTCCAAAGGACGCAAAAGGGAAAAGAATAAACATTTGTTAAATGCCTAATACATTGGTTCTAGTCTTTTGCTACTATCAAGTAACAGAACATAAATTTCAGGGCTGAATAGATCTTGGCTTGGCCATACCCTTCACTGTGTACCCATGACCAAGTTGTACAATTTCTCTAGGTCTCAATGTCCAGATTGTCGTAGATTAAAAGTTTATAGGGCAAGCCGGGAGCAGTGGCACATGCCTGTAATCCCAGCAGCTTGGGAGGCTGAGGCAGGAGGATCGCAAGTTCAAAGCCAGCCTCAGTAACTTATCAAGGCCCTAAGCAACTCAATGAGACCCTGTCTCTAAATAAACTACAAAATAGGACTGGGGATGTGGCTCAGTGGTTGAGAGCCCCCAAGTTCAATCCCTGATATCCCCATCCCCCAAAAAAGCTTATAGGGCTGGGGCTGTAGCTCAGTGGTACAGCACTTGCCTAGCATGTGTGAGGCACTGGGTTCAATCCTTAGCATTGCATAAATATAAATAAAATGAAGGTTTGCTGTCCATACACTACTACAAAAATTTTTTTAAAGTTTATAAAATACTTAGAATATTACCTGACACATGAGAAGCTCTTAGTAAATATTAGTTATTACTAGTCAGTAATAACTATTTTTCCCTGGGAATACTCTTGATTTCTGTGGTTATTGGTTCGGCTAACCAATTACCATAAACAACAGACATCAAATGGAATAAAACTATGAAGGAAAACACTATCTGAACTTTGCCCAGCATCAGCCAAAGCAGTTTGAACAGGAAAGAGGAAGGGAGGACTTCCTTTACCAAGATGTTTTTTCAGCTAATAGATTGTGAAGGAAACTGAAACATGGATATCAAGTTTTGTTCCAGCAAACTGAAACTGAAGTTTTCCTCCTTTCTGAGAAGTAGTTCATAAACACAGTTCTTATTGATTACTACCAACACTCACACAGAAAGCTGAGCTAGAGGAGGGATAATGAGGTCACACTCAGTACACACAGGAACATGAACGCTACTTTGTGGATGACACCAAACTTGTTTTCCTTCATCTACCAGACATTTCATAAGTGACCTTACCCAACATACCCAAAGTCCAGTTTTTTTCACTTTCTGTTCCTCTAAAACTGATAATGGAGCTAAACTCAACTTATCAGAATGACACTGTGATTTTAAAAACAAATAAGACTATAAATTGGGCATGGTGGTGCATCCCTGTAATTTCAGTGACTTAGGAAGCAGAGGTAGGAGAATCACAAGTTCAAAGCCAGCCTCAGCAACTTAGCAATTTAGCAAGATCCTATCTAAAAATAAAAAATAAAAAGGGCTGAGGATGTGGCTCAGTGGTAAAACAACTCTGGGTTCAATCCCTGGAAAAAAAAATTTACTAATTAATTAAGAATAAGATTGTATACAATGATTGGATAAAAAAAATGTTATAAGGGGCTAGGGTTGTGGCTCAGTGGTGGAGCACTTGCCTAGCATGCGTGAGGCACTGGGTTCAATCCCCAGCAACACAAAAAAATAAAAACAAATAAATAAATGGATTGTGTCCATCTATAATTAAAAATAATATTTTAAAAAATGTTATGAAAACTGAAAGTACACAAAATATTTAAGATAATCATATTATTTCATGAGACCAGATACTAAATACACTTATATACTTCTTTTTTTTTTCCTTTTATTTTGAACTTTGTAGAGAAAATTTTCATGTGACAACATAAAAGAGTACTTGGCAAATATGAATGCTATACATCTGAACTCTAAATTTTTATAGTTATTTTCATATTTACTTTTCCAACTCCCACAATCTAAGAAATTCCTGCTTTTAGTATTTAGGTCTGATTAGAAGACTGTTATCTGAAAGAAGGAAAAAATGTATCATTTCTCATTCTTTTAACACACAGTCCATAAAATAAAATTCCACAGTAATTCCTCATTTGATTCACAACAAAAATTTGAATGACATCTTACAAACTTAAAAAAAAAAAAAAAAAAGCAATAATCTATTAGTTGTTTGTTAGAAAGTTCTAAGCAAACAATAACTTCTTCAGTACAGTGATGCTCTTAGAATTAACTTTGGTTTGAGGACTAGGACTCTAAACCTATACTAGCCACTAGCCCCACATGGCTATTAAGAAAGTGAAATGCGCCAGGCGTAGTGGTGAACACCTATAATCCCAGAAGCTTGGAAAGCTGAGATAGCAGAATTGAGGGTTCAAAGCCAGCCTCAGCAATGATGAGGCGCTAAGCAACTCAGTGAGACCTTGTTTCTAAATAAAATACAAAATAGTACTAGGGATGTGGCTCAGTGGTCGAGTACCCCTGAATTCAATCCCTGGTATAAAAAAAAAAAAAAAAGTAAAATGTGGCTAATATTTAAGTATTTGAGGAGATTAAAATATTATTAAAGTTTTTAAAGTATTATGATAATGAAGTACATTCAATTTTAAAATGACAATATTTGGGGCTGGGGTTGTGGCTCAGCAGTAGAGCGCTTGCCTAGCATATGTGAGGCTCTGGGTTTGATCCTCAGCACCACATAAAAATAAATAAAATAAAAAGGTACTGTGTCCGACTACAACTAAAAAAAAAAAAATTTTTTTTAATGACAGTATTTGGATACAATAAGTAAGAAAGATCATTAAATTTTTATTAAATAGCATTAAAGTTTTTTGAATAAAGCATATCTGCTCTGGAAATAAACCACATATGAAGAATTTCTTATTAATTACTCACAACTTTTAAATAAAATAAAAAAATTTCTACTCTTATATTTTGTGAGGAAGGGGCTGGGGTTGTGGCTCAACAGTACGGTGCTTGCCTGGCATGTGTAGTGTGCTGGGTTTGAGCCTCAGCACCACATAAAAATAAAATAAAGGTATTGTGTCCAATTACAAGTAAAAAAACCCCCCAAAACCCAAAATATTAAAAAAATATTTTTTGTAAGAAAAAAATTGAGTAAAGTATTTTATATGGATGCAGACAGACAAGCAAATAGTATATGCTAGAAATTCATTGAAGTATTTGTTATCTTAACAAAGGTCTTCTTGATTTTGTTGCCAATTAGATTTGATTTCTAATCCCTGTTTTAAAATTTCTTGGGATGGGGTATTGGCTCAGTGACAGAGCGCTTGCCTTGCATGTGTGAGGCACTGGGTTCTATCCTCAGCACCACATAAAAATAAACAAAATAAAGATATTGTGCCCATGAACAGCTAAAAAAAATTCCTCCTCAAAGAGATAATTGTAGAATATTAAAACCTGCTGGAATTTTCATATAGTCTAACTCAATGTGCTATTCGATATAAAGCAACTATTGTACTTTTCTGATATGGGTATTAGAATTTGAATGTGAAGTTAATTTTTAAAATTTTCAAGAAATGCTTTTAAAAAGTTTTTATTTATTAACTTTTACACTGGCTACTAACAGAAACACATTTTAAAATTGGAATTCATTAGTTGAATGTTTCAAAGGAATCTCCAAATTAAAATAAATTTAGGGGCTGGGGTTGTACCTCAGTGTTAGAGTGCTTGCCTAGCATGTGTGAGGCACTGGGTTTGATTCTCAGCACTGCATATAAATAAACAAATAAAATAAAGATCCATCAATATCTAAACAAAATTTTTAAAAATAAATAAAATAAATGTAGATCTAAGATGTATGTTTATCACCTTACTTTGTTCTAATGAATATGCTCAATTCTGAAACACAATTTTACAGGGAAAGGAGATTATAATCACTTGAAATGTTTTATGCTTATTCATAACACTTCACATATGAAAGAAATTAGTATTGAATTTTAAAAGTAAAATTTAATCTGCTTCCTTTTGCTTTTTTCAATTATGCTACTAGAAAATTAAAAAATTATGTTTTGGGTTTGTATTATGTTTCTATTAATAGCATTGTGCCAAACCAAGAGTTATTTCCATTTCTGACATCCCATCACTGTATTTGTAAATTGAACTACACCCATCCATCATCTCTCTTAAGGAAAGGAGAAACCTATCTGTTTTTCATAGTCATTCATGCTATAGTTAAGGAATAAGTCATTCTTTACTTGAAAGATGCAGGCAATCTCAGGTGGCTCATTGATAGACAACCCAGGTTCCTTCTGATTGCTCAGTATTTCCTTCTCACTAGGTAGGAAACTTTGTTTACCTCTGTGGTTGGTATGGGGATTCCTGGGCCTGGCCTCCAGATGAGGTCTTCTGTCTTCCATGTTTAAGTCACTTGAATTCATTCACGCTCACGTTACTTTCAGTTATCTGGAACTGCACAGGTTGAGAATTATCAGTGCCCTGAAACAGCATCTAATAACAATCAAGCCAATTCTGCCTTTACTTTTCAATGATTAACTAAGAGTTAAATGCAGATTTTAATCATGAGCACAAAGTGCTCAACTTTGTGAGTAACCAATTATAAAATAAAACATTAAATTCATAATTTAGGTGATTTCAAGGGATCAAATTCTTCCTTGCTTTTCCTTGGGGATGAGGGAGTGTCAATTCACATTCAAAACTATTGTTCAGTTTATACCTCTAGCTAAGTTGCTTAAACAGTTGCTAGGTTTCATTTTCCTCTCCTGTAAAGCAAATATTGTTGCCAGGAGAAAAGAGTACATTTTTGTTAATCCAAAACCATGTACTATCACCCTATCTGGCATTATTATACAGTACTCTATACCTCTCAATCCTCTAGAGTTTGAAAATAGTGAGCAATTATCCTTTATCCTATTCTTTGGAACACAGCTAAGTGATTAAACTCTCTGCTGTACTAAATCAAGAGAAAGAAATTACCTTTCAATAACTAGAAAGCTATTGATTAACTTAGCACCTATGAGTCCTGTTTTCTCAGAACCACTAGAAATCCGCAATTCTTTCTTTCCTCTTTCCTTTATCTAAATGATTTTTGACACTGGTTCTGTAAGAGGAAGCTTCTCTAAGGGAACATCTCAGTTTAACTCATGCATATCATGTGGGCTAGGGTTAGGGAAAAAGCAGGTGACTCAGAGTCCTCAGCAAAAAAATTTTTGAGACTGCCAAAGTTTTAAAATATTCATAGTTGGAAACTGTGAATAGATCTAGCATTATATGAGGGGCACTGTTATTCTCATCAGAAAAAGGAATCTCCCCTGCACCACGGCTCTACAATACTTTTGGCCAGTCTCTTCCCTAATCTTATCAAACCCTGCTCTCATGGCGGAGGTTCAATAGTTTGTTTGTTGTTTAAGGGGAAAATTTCTTCTTTTCTTGAAAAATATTAAAACAGAAACCCAGAAATTTAGGGGAAATAAAAGCAGTAAGGGGAAATAAAGAAAAAAAGAAACATAAGCAAGAAAGGGAGGCACACATAGGAAGAGGAAATGCCATGAATAAACAGACAAAATGTTTTTTTTTTTTTTTTTGGAGGGGGGGAATGAAGGCAAAGAGGGCAGGAAGAAGAAAATCGGTGATGGTCAAGCGGGTACAGGGATGAGAATGAGAGCACGGTGATTACCAGGGTGGAATGAAAGAGGCTGAAGAAGGAGGTGAAGGCTGGTCTGCAGGGAAGTGTCCAGAGTCCGGGATAAGTCTCTAGTGCACCGGAGCCCAGTTCGGAGGGAGACGCTGTGGGGTCACGGGGCAGCGGGCTGGGGGCAGCCCTGGGCAGGAAGGCGCATTCCCAGGCTCAGCGGGGGGAGCTGCAGAGGTGCGGGGGGCGGGCTTCAGGAGGCGGCAGGGCAGGGTGCGGGGCCACCTGCTGAAGTGCTGGGGGACCCCAGGAGGGATGGGGAGTGCGGGGTGTTGAGGGCGCTTGGTAACAGACAGGGGTGAAAGAGGTGACAGGGGTGAGGGATGGGGATGGACATGGTGAGGCAGGGGCAGTGGTGGGAGCCGGCACTGAGGGAGGGCGAAGGTGAGGGAGGTGTTGAGGGCGCTGGGGAGACCTCCGGGGAGCTGGGGGCGTGGAGCTGCTAAGGACTGCGGAAGGGCGCTGAGCGGGACGGGCTGAGCAGCGGGGACAGGACTGGAGGGGACAGGGGCTGAGCAGGTGGGACCAGACTGGGGAGGCAGAGGGTGGGGGGGAAGAGCTGGGGGGCAGGGGTGAGCTGGGGGGGGACAGGACTGGGGGAAACAGGGATGAGCAGAGGAGAAAGGACCCAGGGGGACGGGACTGAAGAGGGGACGGGACTGGGGGAAGCAGGGCTGAGGAGACGGGGGCTGGAGGGGACAGAAACTCTGGGGAGTGACAGGGACCGAGAAGGGGACAGGGTCTGGGGAATGACAAGGCTTGGGGGTGACAGGGGGGTGAGCAGAGAGGACGGGACTCTCGGGGGGGGGGTGACGGGACCGGGAGGGGACGGGACTCCTGGGGGTGACAGGACCGAGAAGGGGACAGGACTCCGGGGAGTGACGGGACCCAGGAGGGGAAAGGACTCCGGGGGGTGACGGGCGCTGAGGAGGGGCCGCGGGCTCCGGCGGGCGGCGCGGGGCGGCGCGGGGCGGCAGGTGCGGGCGCGGCGGGCACTCACCGGCTGCGGGCTCCGGCGGCAGTGCCGGCGGGCGTGGGGCTCGGGCCCAGCAGGTCGGCGGCCCCGCCCGGCGCCGCGCACTTTCGGTTTCCTTTCCCGCAGACCCGGGGCGGGGCGAGGAGCCGGGCAGGCGGCCCGGAGGAGGAGGAGGTGGACGAGAGGGAGGAGGAGGAGGCGGAGGGGCCGCGGGCGCAGGAGAGGGGCCGGGCCGAGCGCCCCCGCCCTGGGGCGGGCGGAAGGCTGGCGTCGCCTCAGCTCCCCCAGGCGGCGGGGCCGGCGGGCGCGGGCGGGCGCGGCCTCGGGGAGGGGACTGCGGGGGCCGGGCTAACTGCGTCCGGGGCCGACGCAGGCCTCAGCCGGTCCCGAGGGAGCGGGGACCAGGCGAGCCGCTCGGTGCGTGCGAAGCGCGACATGGCGGCGAGGCCGAGGAGCCCGGCTGCCCAGTGTGTACGAGGCGGGGGGCGGGGCTAGGCGCGGCCTTGACAACCATTAGAGCGCTTGGAGCTGCGCGGCTCGGGGACTATGTTTCCCAGGGGCCGTCGCGGCGGGCCGGAAGGGGCGGGCCCCCTGCCAGTGCTCACGCGCGCCAGTCCGGCTGGTTATATAAGGGAGGCTCCGGCCGCGTTCGTTCTTTTGCTTCGGAGGTGCTTGTGGTGTGTGGTAGTTTTGTTCGCGATCCTCGGCATGTCTTCCTTCGCTGCCCACCACGTTTGTTTAATGGTGAGTGGGGACTCCACTGTTTTCCCGTCACGAGTTTGGTCCTCTTTTGTCTTCTTAGTGCCATCGCCTCCCCTGCTTGGCCTAGTCGTCTCCAGCGCAGAGGCGTTAGGGCCGTGGGGAGATGAGTTAGCTAGGAAAACTCGCGCCTTCTGCTTGACTCTAAGGAGCCCTTGGCTGGTGTAAATGATGACTTCACTTTTTTCCCCATCAGATCGACAATGCTGATCTTTTTTTTAACACTTGCCAGTTAATTCTGACACACCAGCTTCAAGAGGCCCTTCCTCTCCTTGCTCTTTCCTGGCCATGGAAAATGGCGACTGACGCCCTTTTGTATTTTAGGTTAACGCAATTGGATTCAGAATGGATGTTGCAAGACGGGCTCACCTCTGGGCTTCCACGGGAACCCCACTTTCTGTCTTCGGAGCTCTGGGGTAAGCACGTATGTCTTAGGATCTAAGACAAACTTTGGAGGTTATGATTAAATCTAATTGAAGTTAGTTTTTTTGTGTTGGTGCTGGTTGGAACTCAGGGCCTTGAGCATGCTTAACATGTGCTCTGTCACAGAGCTACTTTTCCCAGAGTTCTAGTGAAACTCTTAGGTGCTTATAACAATTTATATATTGGATGGGTTCCTAGGAAGAAACAGTTCTAGATGTCCAAAGAGCTTTCTTGAGCTTTTCCATTTGTGAAAAACCAAAAGAATTTCTGTTAACCTAGATACTAACTGCAGAGCTTATCCCCACCCCCTTCACTTGAATGCAGAAATGAGGCACATAGAACTGAGACCTTACTGAACATTGCCCACAGGGTCTGGCTATATATTGCTTAGGCTAATAACTAATGGCCTCAAGCAGTCCTTCTAATCAATGCCTTGTCCTCTCAAGTGGCTGGGATTTCAGGTGTGATTTCTGCTCACTGAATGAGAGGAGATGTGGCAGCAACTTATCTTATTCCATATTCCTCTTGTTAAGAGCTCAAAGAGCAGCTGCAAAACACACCACAGGCCTATAATCCCAGTGGCTCAGGAGGCTGAGGCAGGAGGTTTGCAAGCCTTAGCAACTTAGTGAGACCCTGTTTTAAAATAAAAAAGGGCTGGGGATATGACTGAGTGCCCTTGGGCCCAATCTCTGGTACTCCCCCCCACCAAAAACTTAAGAGCTGCTTGCTGGCATATATGATGACTGAACTTTTTTCCCCGACAGATCGACCATGTTGATCTAACTTTTCTAAGCCAGTTTCTGTCTGATATGCCTGCTTGAGCACCAACCACCTCCTAATCCCTTGCCCATCTAACTGATGGGATTTAATCTTTCTGTGTTTTATCTTAGGTTTGCTACCAGAAACCAGGGTTTGAATGAACAAGGATGAATTCCAGGAGTGTGAAAGGATTGGTAAGTGATGCCGGCATTTCTTCCTCATCTGAACAGACGTGGGAAAGTAACTGCTTTTTCCTAGTGTGGAACTGTCTTTTTGACTCAAATTTTACTCATTGAACCGATGCAGCTGATGACACAACTTTTTTCCCCATCAGATCGACCCTGTTGATCTAACTAAACCTGTAAGCCAGTTTTATCTGATGCATCGACACAAAATAACTTGTTTTTATTTGTTGTTTGCTCTGTTGGTTGGTGTTATTCCAGCATTCAGAGTATTTGTTCACTTCCTACAGGAGTCCTGGGTGCTACTATGTTGACATTAGTCTAATCTGATGTCTTTGCTTCAGTCCGTCCTGCAACAGGTGAGGTTTCTGCTTTGCAGCTGTCACACCCCACTTTTGACCCAGTACTGAGTTGTGTATAAAGTGGGAGGGGGGAATGAATTTGAAGTTGTTCTTATGGGGGGTGATGTTGGGCTGTTGGTACTAGAAAGTCTTAAAGTTGCTGGACATTGTAGTTTCCTTAGCCTGGCAAATACTGCATCTTTTAAAATAAGGAACTTGTCTGGGATTGTGGTTCAGTGGTAGAGAGCTCACCTAGCACGTGCAAGGTCCTGGGTTTGATCCTCTGCACCACATAAAAATAAATAAAGGTATTGTGTACAACTACTAAATTAAAAAAAATCAAGGAACTTGTCTCACATGAGTTGGAATTTGTTTGATCATGATTATTTTTGTGGCATTCAATTGTAAGCCTTATTTGTGTGTTGGGTGAATGGAGGCTGTCCTCAATTTCTTGCTATGTGGGTCTCTTTAGCATATTGACTTGCTTCATCAAAGTGAGCAACCAAAGCAGATAGACACAGGTGGCTATTTGTGTTTGTTCCTCCCACCACTACTTTATACAGAAGGCAACAGCACCATCCCTTTTTTCTGGCAGTTTGCTTATCTGGTTGGTTGAGACTGGTCTGAGTCAGACCTTAGTTGCATACCTTGTGCTGACCTGAATGATCCCTTAGTAAATTGTGCCTAACACAGAAAATCCACTTTTGCCAAATGAGTATTTCTTTACTTGCCTAGAACCTTTAACTAGTGAAAAGAGTAAACAACAGTGACAGCTCCCCTCCTTGAGTATGGTGTTCCTCCTATAGATTACAGATGTCTCCTAGTAATTCATTCCGTAACTTTATTTTTTAGTTGTAGTTGGACACAATACCTTTATTTTTATGTGGTGCTGAGGATCGAACACAGGGCCGCGCACATGCAAGGCAAGTGCCCTACCACTGAGCCACATCCCCAGCCTCCCCCCCCCACTGACTGAAAAGCTGTAGAAATTTAGATTGTTGTCACTCATTACCCTAGATTCAAAGTGTTCTGGTATAGCTTCAGGCTTTCATGTGAAGATTTGACATTTAAAGAGGATCCTCTGCCAGGCATGGTAGTATGTGATCACCTATAATTAAAGCTACTTGGGAGACTGAGACAAGGCCAGTCTGAGCTACTTAAACCCTCTCAAGGAGGTATGTGGCTCAAGTGGTAGCCTGCTTGCCTAGCATGTATGAGGCACTGGGTTCAATTCTCAGCACCATGTAAAATAAAATATATTGTTTCCACCTAAAACTAAAAAATAAATATTAAAAAAAGGGCTGTGAATGTAACCCATTGGTAAAGGCACCCTTGGGTTCAATCTCCAATGCAGAAAAACTCAATGATCCTTTAACAACTGAGAATATTCTCAGTTACATAGTCTGTTTATCCACTACACATTGGCACATATATGTACTAATTGTACAGTGCATTTATGTTTAGGTTGTGTCACTTGAGAATCAACAAAATTGTTTTGGGGACAGTAGTGGGGATTGAACCCTGGGCTTTGGTACACTAGGCTCGACCACAGAGCTACTCCCCAGCCCATGTTTGTAGTTTGACTGTTACCTTTACCCAGAAGGGCTTATTTCTGGATTTAGGTTAAGTATTTCAATTGTAACCAGTGTGGGAATAATACATGGGCACAATATTGGCAGTGTAGAAGAGACGGGTTATCTTAGTGGGAGTTAGCCAGCTCCTTGACTTTGAGGGTGGACCAGCGTGTGGAGAACCACATGCTTCCATATTCCCAGATAGCACTTTTCTGACCAAAATGGAACAGATTATAATGTACTTTTTATTTTCCTTTTAGAAGTTGCTCAGCCATGGAGTTGGAGTACAAATACTGAAAGAAAAAGGAGTCCTGTGTTTCCAGCTGAACCAATCCCACAAGGTGTTTGTGTACTTAGCTGGAGGGCTAGCCCCAGTTGAAGGCTGTACTCCCCCCTTTCTTGAAAAATTCAAGAATTAAATTTCTGACTGTGTAGCATTTCTACCTGCAGAAAGAATAAAAGAAATTAAAACTTGTATTTTGTCATGGGAGGTAAACATTCAGTAGCGATAACAAGTAGCAAACAGGTATCTGTAAATTTCCTTTGGTTTATGTGAGAATCCAGTGACCTAATAGGCAGCTCTGACTTGCTTGCTAGGTCTCATTACTTTGCAGCCTGCCATGTTGAAAGGGGCAGGGGACTTGGTATTTTGAAGCCATTAGTACGGGGTATTCATGCCAACAGGAGCTTCTCTAGTGAAGACACCAGCTGATCACAACTTAGTTGTTACTAAATCTGTAGCATAGGAACTATGGTCGGCTGATAGGTTGCCATGATAATGCTCATTTAAATCAAGACCCTCTGCAAACTGAGGAGACAGCTTGCTTGAGCTGCCAGGCACTCCTACATCTTCCCCTTTGCCATGTGGGACTTCAGAGGGATCTGTGCTGCAGAAGAGACCTGGCTTTCATTAGCTTCTGAGGAATGTGTATGTACATCTAAGGCAACTGACAGTGATTGGATTTTTTTTTTTAAGAAAGAATTTTAATATTTTTTAGTTTTAAGCTGACACAACATCTTTGTATGTGGTGCTGAGGGTCGAACCCGGGCCACACGCAAGCCAGGCGAGCGAGCGTGCTACCGCTTGAGCCACATCCCCAGCCCTGATTGGATTTTTTATAGCGAGACCCTGTCTTCCACTCCCTGAAGTAGACCTACCTCGTCTTGCCTGGATTCCTGATCTAGCATTTATTTCAAGCTACAAAGCCTTGGAATAGTTATATGGCAATACCCCATAGAGCCTGACAGATGGTAAGATACTCAGTAAATATTGGTATATTGATACATATGAATGGGCTGGGTTGTGGTTCAGTGGTAAAGCACTTCACTAAACGTGAAACGATGGGTTTGATCCTCAGCACCATATAAATAAAGGTATTGTGTCCATCTACAATACAAAAAAAGTGAATCAGTTTGGCTACAGCAGGGCTCCCAAGCTCATGAAATGGTATCAATCCTGCAAGCAGAGTACCTGCAGGTTCCAGAGGCACAGGTGAGGAGTTAGCTGTTGTTCCCACTTCCATCTGAGAAATAAGGAATGATTGCTTCCTATTTGCCCCCAAAGGTTTTTGAGCTACTCTTTCATAATAGTGGGTGTTAAGTAAGCAGACAACAAAAACGGGGCTGGGTTTCTGGCCAGGTGGCAGAGAGCTTACCTGGCACATGTGAGGCACTGGGTTCAATCCTCAGTACCACATAGAAATTATATATATATATTTGTAATGCTAGGTTGTTTTTTTGTTGTTTTGTTTTTGGTAATTCTAGGTTTAGTACCTAGAACCTGGGCCTCACATGCTAGGCAAATACTCTACCTCTGAGCTACATCCATAGTCCCAGAATTTTGTTTTTTCCTTTTTGTACTGGGCATTGAACCCAGGTATGCTTTATTACTGAGTTATATCCCAGCCCTTTTTAATTCTGAGAGGGGATTACTGAAACCAGCTTTGAATTTGCCATCTTGCCTTAGCTGGAATTATAGGCTTGCACCACTGTGTTTGGCCTCAGAATATTTAGTTGTAAATGAACACACAGTATCTTTATTTTTATGTTGTGCTGAGGATTGAACTCAGTGCCTCACACATGCAAGGCAAGACTTTACCACTGAGCTTACAGCCTCAGCCCCACAGAATGTTTTATTAAAGAATATATAATTGTTCCACAGTGTCCTTAGGGGATTAATTTAGAGATTCCTGTAAATACCAAAAAACTGGGGATACTCTTATATAAAACGATGAATTTGCTTAGAATCTATGCAAGTCCTCCAATAGTCTTTTTAAATCATTTCTAGATAATACCTGATAAATTCAATGCTATAGAAGTACAGTATTGTTGGGACATAATGACAAGAAAAAGTGAATGGGACTGTAGCTCAGTGGGTGTGCTGGGTTAGCTTTGGTTTGATACCCTACACTGCAGGGGGGAAATAGTCTGTACATGTTTAGTACAAGTGCTTTTTTTTTTTTTTTTTTTGGATACTGGGGATTGAACTCAGGGACACTTGACCACTGAGCCGCATCTGCAGCCCTATTTTGTATTTTATTTAAAGTCAGGGTTGCTTAGCACCTCACCGGTGCTGAGACTGGCTTTGAACTCAAAATCCTCCTGTTGCAGCCTCCTGAGCCACTGGGATTACAGGCGTGCACCATAAGGCACAGCTACAAATGCATTGTTGAAAAGAATATTTTTGAGCTGTGGTTGAGTCCACAGGTGTGGAACTCTGGATAAAGGTCCAACTGCATTCCCACAATCAGTCCATTAATATTTCTCAAGTACCTACCACATGCCAGGGTTTATTCTAGTTACTGGAGATACAATAGTGGAAAACAACCAGAAAAAAAGCTTGCCTGTGTCGGAGGTGACTTCTCCAGTAGAGGGAGAAGCCGAATAGAAAATAATGCGCTGGGGCTGGGGATGTGGCTCAAGCGGTAGTGCGCTCGCCTGGCATGCATGCGGCCCGGGTTCGATCCTAAGCACCACATACGAACAAAGATGTTGTGCCCGCCGAAAACTAAAAAATAAATATTTAAAAAATTCTCTCTTCCTCAAAAAAAAAAAAAATGCACTGTAAGGTGCAAGGATTCTGGCTCTGGATATGTACAGGGCAGCATTCCTCTGGGGACCAAACCGAGGTAACTGGGGCAAATTCTTGCACCTGTATAAGCCTCAGTTTCCTCATCTGTGAAGTGGGGTTCTTAATGCCTCCTTCAGAAAGGTTTCAGGTGCAATAAAAATCACATCTGTAGGGACTGGGGTTGTGGCTCAGAGGTAGAGCACTATCGTGTGTGAGGCACTGGATTCGATCCTCAGCACCTCATAAAAATAAAGGTATTGTGTCCACCTACAACTAAAAAATAAATATTAAAAAATGATTAAAGAAAATCATGTCTGTAAAATGCTTAGCCTCAGGCCCGGCTTGTGGTAGGAACACAATTCATATCTTGTAAATAAACATCTTTTTGCCAAAGTTAGATGGGAGGTGTTTGATAGTGGAGAGGTAGAAAAAGAACAATAAGTGTGTCCCGTAAGTGCTTGCCATGGGCCCATGCTGCATGTATTATCTCAAACAGTCTCCGCCCAACCCTGCTCATTACTGAATTTTATAGACTGGAAAACTGAAGCTCAAGGGAAGTCGAGTGACTGACTTGAAGTCACACCTTGGAAGTAGCTTTGTTGTATTTGGGTCGTAAGTCTACCACTTTGTAGCCATGTGACCTTGAGAAGCCATTCACATCTCTCTGGGCCTCATTTCTTCATCTGGAGATTGGCTCACTGGCTTATTCATTGAATTCTGTTTTCAGGGTTCCTCTCGGGGTAGCACATATCAGAGTTTTGAGTGGCTGAATAGCGCCGTGCCCATGTCTGTGCCAGAGTTAGTTACCTATTCATCTATGGATGACTGGGCAGTTGTGTCCACCTTTGGGCTATTAAAGTGATCATTGTCATACAAGTATCTATTTCAGTCCTTGTTTTCAATTCTTTGAGGGTAGGACAAGGATACCACCTCTGGGGAACAGAGCTCTCATAGCTCTGCCTGGAAAGGGACTTCTCAAGTGCTTGCTATTTCCAGTTTATTTCTACTTTTAATTTCTCCTGGATTTTGCTTGCTTCACTCCTAATTGTGGCTATACAATTACCAGGGAACAGATGCCACTGTCCCAAGCCAGATCTTGGGATGGAGCCAGATCTTCTCCAGAACCTGCAACTGCAGCCTCGGTCTGCAGGGGGCACTGTGGGCACACATTTCTCCAACATGTGACCAGAAGCTTCCATCCCCAGCCAGGAAAGGGGAAAGTAGCCCTGGCCAGGGCCTTGCTGATGGGAAAGCTTGTCAGAACCTGCAGCCAGCACTTGAAGGGTGGACTGCAGTGTTGGAGCCGGTTCCCCAGGCCTGAGACCGCACAACTTCCAGGCTCATCTTGCAACCGACGAACAAATCAGTAATCAATTTCCACGGTTCCGGGTTTCCTTCTGTTCCATTATGTTTTCATAGCAGGGCGGCTACTACCAGCTACTACTCTCTAAAATGTTGGCAGCTGAATTCAATTTTATAAACTAACAACTGGGCAACACACATGATTCGGCCTCATGGCCCTGAGGCCACCAGTTTGAGACCTCTGTAAATGTGTCCTTTTCAGCACTGCCCTTGTCATTCCTGAATGGGATGCCCAGTTAGATGTGAATGTCAGATAAACAACTAATAATTTTTTAGTGTTTAAGTATGTCCCATGCAATATTTGGGACATAGTAAAAAAATATTTGTTGTGTGTATGATATTCTAATGTAATGAGCCATTATGTACTTTTATTTGCAAAATCTGCCAACCCCTGTCTTGGGGCACCTGGCTTGGGAGAGTGGCATCTGTTCTTTAAGATGCAGCTCCATGGACCTGGTATCTTCTGAGTAAATTTCATATAATTTGTCAACTTGAATTTTTCCTCCAAAGTTATCTGGGGGGCATTGGGCTGTGGAGTCTCCCAATAGCTAGTCTCTAAACTGGCTTCAAAGCCTGGGCTGGTGGAATTGGCAGGCTGAGTGGCCAGTCTGACAGGTCCTCTCCTCCCTCCTCCCATGGTCCTGATGTTAGTTAACGACAAGTCTGTTTAGAAGATGTCTTAGTCCAGTTTATGTTGCAATCACAAAATCCCTTAGACTGGATAATTTAAAGGGAAAGAGTTTATTTTGACTCTCTTTTCTGGAGGCTGGAAAGCCTAAGCGTGTAGAGCTGGAGAGGGCCTTACGCTATTTCAACTAAAGGCAGAAAACAGAAAAGTAAGTGGACCTGTGTACAGGAGGCGGAACATGAGGGGCTGCCGCAGTCTGGCTGGGCACACAATCACGAGCCACCACACAGCTTGTAGATTCAAACAGCAACTCTTTATTCCCGAACTCACACCAGCCGTCTACAATCACGTTCTGGGGAAATCCACGTTCTCTTCCCAAATCCACCTTCTCTCCCAAATTCACCTCCACTGGGCTTCTATCTCCAAAATATACTGTCTGAATCTCGTGAGAACTCAAGGGGAACTCAGGCAGCAGGATACGCCCTATTCCCAGCAGGAATAATCTTAAACCTTAAACCTGGAACCTAAACTGGGAACGCCCTAAACAAGATTATCTTAAAACCGGGAACACCCTAATCTGCCTTGGTCCTTGAGCAAGGTCACTTACATTCAATGTCACTGCAACATGTCAGCAACATGGGGTACGCTGGCAAGGAAATTGTCATACCTACTTGGCTAATGGCTCCCAGCATCTCCCCCCTTCTGATTAATTAAACAACAAGCAATGTGGCTTAAGGACCGTGCCTGGTAGGTTGTCCAATTCAACATATGGTTCTTACCCGTCATCGGAAAACTGACCTTTAGGCGTCAGCCTCCTGTCTTAGGTTGATACCACTGCAATTGAATCATACCCGTCACTGACTACCGGTCCAGCATACAGCCATACTTGTGGATAGGTCTATGCACCAGTGGGGGGGTGAGGTTCTTTGCCTCACCTCTGTTGGCCCCCAAATTTGGCCTTGGTGCCAGTGGGGGAGTGAGGTTAATGTGGCTTATGGACCGTGCCTGGTAGGTTGTCCAATTCAACATATGGTTCTTACCCGTCATCGGAAAACTGACCTTTAGGCGTCAGCCTCCTGTCTTAGGTTGATACCACTGCAATTGGATCATACCCGTCACTGACTACCGGTCCAGCATAAGCCATTGGCCCCCAAATTTTAGACCATCACTAGCAGAAGGGAGGAGGATACAGAAATGCCACGACACCAAGCCAATTGACGGCTCCTTGGGAAAAATTGCATCACTGGTGACACCATCAGCAAAGATATGTCAGCACTACCACAATTAACATGGGGTGCGCTGGCAAGGAAAAATTGCATCACTAGTTAATCACTGTCGCAGATGTAAGAATGGCCAAGCTGGAGTTCTGGATATCAGCTGTTATGGATTTGAGTCAAATCATCTTCTTTTCGATCTGTAGAAACTGTTTTAGTTAATCTCTCTGGAATCCAAATCGGCTGTTCTCCCTGTGGAAACACACAAACAAAACCCCGACTCCAGACAATCACTGGGTCAGGACCTTTCCCTTGTCCTGTTAGAATATCTTTCCAAAGTACCTTAGGCTTATGTACATTTTTTGGATACATATGTCTTTCTGCAGCACTAAGCCCTGATGAATCCAAATTTAAAAAGTTTAGTGTAAAAAGGGTTATTTTAAGTTTATCTTTGGGGGATATATACCCCTTTCAAATTCCCTCTTTTTGCTTTAATAAGTATATGTCTGTATCTAATAGTTGTCTTAGCTTTTTGCATTTTCTATCTGTGTAATACCTTACTTGACATTTTCAACCATTTTCTATCTTATTTCTATCTTCTAGTTTTTTTTCCTAAGGTTTGTATTTTTACCCTTAGTTGCTTATTTTCCTCCTAGTTTTTTTTTTTCCTATTTTGTGGGTTTAAAATTATTGTCTTCCTACATCTTTTCTATCTTTCTACATCTTCTTTATCTTTATTCTTTTTAACTTTCTATACTTCTGTCTTTAAAGTTTTTCACTTTAAATTTTTAATCTTCTTTATCTAAATATCTTTTATCCTATTATCTTCCCATTTTTTAAGTAATGCCTTTAAGATTAAGCTTCTTTTTTCCATCATGAAGGCATTTTAACCACCTTCAATTTAACCTTTTAAAGCCTTTTAATTATCATCTATACTGTACTTTTAAATGTACTTTTTCACCACCTACAGCTTCACTCTTTGAAACGAGGCTTAGATTTTGTTTAAATCACTTCAATGTTAGTTTACATGGCTGCCCTTCAACCAAAGGCTTCTTTTTTTTTAACTCCATTGAGAAGCTTTGTCTCAATCTGCCATGTACAAATACCTTTTTCTTCTTTCTTCCTTTCTCAAGCTTTTAAAGTAAGTCTAGTTTCCTCAAAATTTTTTTAAATGACATTTTACAACTTTTTACTTTACCACACAGAGATTATCTCATCTAGAAACATTTCTTTCTCCTTTAACCTTTTATATTAAAATATATTTCCACATCTTGAATCTTTTTCTATCTCTTTTTTTTAACTGTTAACCCTTTTTATAAATTCACATTTTGAAACAACTCTTATAAAATTTCTGATTTAGACAAATTACTCCACTTTAATAAAATGAAAGACTTTCATGTTTTTTATGATACTATAATACTATAATTGAAACCCAACTGAAAATTTTTCTACTCTTTGTATATAAATTACACATGATAGAATCTTAACACTTAGTAACCTTGTTTTAGCAAAGACACAGACACAAAGCAATATTAAACCTTTTTCCATTTACCAATTTATGAAAACACACATAATGTTTAAATATATTACCTTATGGAACTTAATAAGTAAAAGTACTTGATTTTATATTTAGTGGTTGATATTTTAACACTTTAGCATTGTAAATTAATCAGATATCTGTAAAAACCAAGATCTTAGACAAATGTAGTAAACAGAATTAGCCATCTCTCTCTTGTTGAAGAAAAATCCTCCTACAGGATACCATGATGGTCCCATTGGTATACTTAATAACTCATTTTTAAAAGGCCATGTGCTACATTTTTGTATTGTATCAACATATGCCCTAACTGTTGTTGGTCTTACTGGGGTGCCTCCTTCCTCTAACAATTTCTCTTCCTCAGAGGCGAACAACTTCAAATCTTGAGTCAACCATTTCCCCCAGTTTGCCTGAGAAAGTTCTAGGAACAGGCAACTTGAAATAAAAACAAAATAAATCAAAACGATAACACATTGTTTTTTGAAATGTTCACCCATTCTTTCTCTCTTCCTCAAGGGTGAGAAATTTCACTTACCTCTAAGCTTCAGAAGTTCCCCGTACGAGCCGCCAAATGCCGCAGTCTGGCTGGGCACAAAATCACGAGCCACCACACAGCTTGTAGATTCAAACAGCAACTCTTTATTCCTGAACTCTCACCAGCCGTCTAATCACGTTCTGGGGAAATCCACGTTCTCTGCCCAAATCCACGTTCTCTGCCCAAATCCACCTCCACTGGGCTTCTATCTCCAAAATATACTGTCTGAATCCCGTGAGAACTCAAGGGGAACTCAGGCAGCAGGATACGCCCTATTCCCAGCAGGAATAATCTTAAACCTTAAACCTGGAACCTAAACTGGGAACGCCCTAAACAAGATTATCTTAAAACCGGGAACACCCTAATCTGCCTTGGTCCTTGAGCAAGGTTAAGTACATTCAATGTCACTGCAACATGGGGTATGCTGGCAAGGAAATTGTCATACTTACTTGGCTAATGGCTCCCAGCAAGGGGCAGCTTCACGTTGTAAGAACCTACTCTCAGCAAAGCACAGTGTTGCATGCCTGTAATCTCAGCAGCTTCAGAGGCTGAGGCAGGAGGATGGCAAGTTCAAAGCCAGCCTCAGCAATGGCAAAGCCCTAAGCAACTCAGTGAGACCTGTCTCTAAATAAAATACAAAATAGGGCTGCGGATGTGGCTCAGTGTTCCACTGAGTTCAACTCAGTGACCCTGAGTTCAATCCCCACTACACCCCCTACACAAAGGAACCTGCTCTTATGATAACTACTCCAGTCACATGAGAATAACCCAGTTGTGTGAGAGAGGCATTCATTTCTCTTAATGACCTAATCATTCTTAAAGGCCCCAACTCTCAACACCCCACAAGGGCAATTAAATTTTCAACATGAGTTTTGGGGGAGGGGGATAAACCAGCTTCGGCAGAAACAGACCATCTTGAGTTTATTTTTATCTGTGACTTTTTTAAAAAAAAGAAAAGGAGAAATCTGGACCCTCGCATTTGGCAGGCTCCTTAAACAAATGGTCTTTTGCTAAAATAGACCACTGTTGGCTGGTGGGAGCCTGTGGTGGGTGGGGGAGGAGGACACAAGTGGATGCCAACATTGTTTTGCCCCCATGTTAAAACTGCAGGGAGTGCAGCCTGGGACTTGGATGTCCCTTTGCCTGGGTACCTGATGTTCCTACAGGTAGAGGGACTACCTGGTGAGCATGGTGGTGTTTATCCCATGTGGTACCAGGCAGGCTGTCTCAAACTGCTCCCCTGGTCCCATCTTTCTATCAAACAATTTGTCCCCACTGGAGTCATAGTGACAGTAGACTCTTTCCCACCAGGCTCAGTGCTGGGTACTGTACTTACTTTAAACACGTTTTCCTCCCCTTGACTCGAGCAGGGAGGCCACATTATTACTTTACAGATAAGGAAGCTGAGGTCAGGAGAGGGGAAGGGACTTGCCTCAGCCCCAGGTAGTAAATGGCTTTGCCCAAGTCTTCCTTTGCCTCTCCACACCCCGTCTGCCCAGGGCTTCTGGCTCGACAGGTCTGCGCCCTGTGGTTCCCAATGGGTCCCCCTCGGGAGCTTCGGCAGGAGGTGGGAGGAGGCTGGCAGGTGAGGCGCAGGTCCCAATCCCCTGGCTTGTGCCCTGCGGGACAACTCAGGCTGGCTGCTTCTCCATCGAAGGCCACCTCCATCAAAGGCCACCTCTCCAGGGCTCCTCCAACTGACTCTCCTTCAGGACTCCAGTGACTGTTCCTTTATGGCCCCTTCAATTTAGGGGGTGCTTCCCGTTTCCAGCTTCAGGGCTCTGCACTAGCCCTTGAGTCCTTCTGGAATTATGCTTCATTTGAGCCAGTGGGCCATGGCTGGTACAGAGGCAGAGCTGGGGTTTGAACCCCTGACTCCAACAGAACCTCTGCCAAGGCCTCCCAGAGCTGCTTGCTGGATGCTCCTGCCAGGCTGAGCATCTCCCTTCTGGCTTGGACCATGATCTGCTCTAATTTTTATCACTTTTCCACAACAATTGAAGAAAATGTTGCCAAACACATGCTCTGTGCCCGCCAGGCAATTGGCCCAGTTAAAAATACCACAAAATGTGTTGAGTTTGACAAGACTTATTCTGAGAAGGAACTCCTAGTCAACGTGTATTCCCGCCCCTCCCCAAGGACTTAGTTAGGACCATTTTAAGAAGCCTTTCTAGAACATTCCCTGGGGGGAAAGCACTGCGCTGAGCCAGAGTAGTGACAGGGCAGATAGTCATTCCCCATCTGGCCCCTACAGCAGTTCACAGCCAAGTCACCAACCACCTGACTGGTTCAGGACACAATTTCAAGGGAGAATAGACCAAGTCACTCATCTACCTGTGGTGTTTGAAAATAGGGACATAATTATTAAAAACATTAAAATCATGTTAAAATTCAGGTGGGATATATACTCAAATATATTCTTAATAAAAATAACTATTATGAGGAATGAATTATTGATAATAAAGACTTGGACCTTAGGACATATGTTTAATGACAAAAGCCAGTTTCAAAGTTTGCAACTAAATGATCATTGATAGAACATTCTTGGGGGGAAAAAAAACTGACAGAGATGGAGAAGAGATCATGACGGGAATGGGAGAGAGGAGCTCAGGCCTAAAGGATAGCACAAAGATTCTTTTGTAGTGATGGGATCTATCTTGACTGAGCTGGTGGTTACAGGAAAATATAAATCTCTTTGTGGGATAAAATCATGTGAATTATATATGCATTGAGTTGCATAGAATTATGTGTGTGTACAAAAATGGTGGCAACGGAATAAAGTCTGAATCTCATTAAACAGCATCACGTCTAATTACTATTCCCTTTAGTTTCATACCGTACTACAGTTATATAAGATGCCACTCTTGGGGGCAGCTGGGTTAAGGGTACGCGATATTCTCTGTATTCTTTTTGCAACTCCTTGTAAATCTATAATTACTCCAAAACAAAAAGTTAAAAATACTTTCATCATTGCCCAATCAGAATATGTGCATGGTAGAAAGTCAGAAATACAGAAAGAAAAAAATATATATAGCGACTCAGAGATGCCACTGTTAAATGTTATTGCATATCTTTCTAGATATTTCTCTAGCGTTTCTGTATCCCATATGTCTTTTTTCCAAAGTGGCATTACACTGTAACGCTGTTGTAACCTGCTCTCCATTACCGTCTTCATTTTCCCATGTTAATAAAATTTCCCATTGTCCCCCAGAGTTCTGTGCAGTTGACAAGGACTTGCACCCCACGCTCTCACTGTGTCCCTGGTGCCCGCTACTCTAGCACCTTCAATCCCTTCCCTCACAACATGGGCTTGTCCGGGGCATGCTTTCATTTTCTGGTCCATCTGATTGTCCCCCCACCCCCGGCCCCGGGTCTTTCCTGCTTCCTCCTCGTCCTGCAGCTCCTGGAGGTTGGGTGTTTGCTCTAAAGTCTTGGTGGAGTCCAGTTAAATATTTTGGCAAGAAAGTGTGGTGGACAACACCGCATGTCCTATGGCATCCTGGTGCATTTATCTATCTATTTATTGGTCCTGGGGATTAAACCCGGCAGTGCGTAACCTCTGAGCCACATCCCAGCCCTTTTTATTTTTGATTTTGAGAATACTGATCTGGGAGAAAGGGGCTTTTTAGGTGTTATTCCATCTGATTGCAGGGGGACTGGCTACTCAGCAGTGTCGCAGCAACTCCACATACCCCACCTGCTAGTCCCCGGGCGGGAAACTGAGGCACCATGAGGGCTGCTGTAACGTGACCAGCTCCGTCTTCAGCTGATATTCTCTGTAATCGAGGCCTCTCTTTATGCACGCTGCTGGGTGACTGCGAGACACGGTTCCTGCGGCAAAGGCAGGAGGGATACTGAACCTCTCTCTCCCCTTTGGTGCCACTTTCCAAAGTAAGGCACTTTGTGATCAGCCTCAATGGGGACACATGAAGTTCGTTCTAAAATTTAACTTATTTTCTGCAATGGAAATAGAGCCCAGGGCTTCCTGCATGCTGGGCAAGCGCTCTACCACCGAGCTGCACCCCAGCCCTTGGTCCCCCCACCCCCCGGCTTTCTCAGTTTTGAGTATTATCTACTCATGGACTTTTGTTAATTGAATGTGCTTTGATCCATTAGAATTATTCCTCTTTAAAAATTAATCTTCATTTTGGTGATGGGGGTTGAATCCAGGGCTTCGTATGTGCTAAGCATGTACCCTACTGCGGAGCTCCATCCCCTGCTCTAAATTAATCTTTGGGTTGGAGCATAACAGGCACATAGAAAAGGACAGGTCATTCAGCTCAGTGAATTCCCACAGAGAACATGCCATGTGACAACTGTGCAGATTGGAATTTAGAACCTGCCCCTACCCACCCACCTCCCAGGGCACACACAGCCAACCTTCCTCCTCCCAGGTCCTGACTTCTAAACCCATACCTTAATTTATCATTGTCCTTTTTTGGTGCTCAAATGGCCACAACTTTGGCCTGTAGAGACCCTTTCAGGCTGGCTCCTGTTTCCTTTTAGGCGATACCATTAGTTTTTGAGAGTGTCCTTGTTTTCTGGCGTAGCAAGTCACAAAGGAACAATACTGCGTGGTTCTGCTCTTATGGGGTCTCTAGTGTGGTTAGACTTCTAGACCCAGAAAGCAGAAGGGTAGTTGCCAGGGACAGGTGAAAGGAGACTTAGAGAGGTGTTTCCTGGATGTACAGTTTTAGTTTTGCAGATGAAGTTCTGGAGAAGGCCGGGTGTGGCTCAGTGGGAGTTAGGGTGCTTGTTTAGAGACTGATTACATAGGAAGGTGAACATACTAAACTTTATTGAGATGTACTCTTTTCTTTCTTTTAGAAAAAAAAAATTTTTAGTTGTAGATGGACATAATATCTTTGTTTTATTTCTTTATGTGATGCTGAGGATCTAACCCAGTGCCTTACACGTGCGAGGCAATTGCTCCACCACTGATCCACAACCCCAGCCCCAGCCCAAGATGTACTGTTAAAAATGGCTAAACTATGGGTTATGTACATTTTATAACAAATTTAAAAATGCAAGGGCAACCGTAAACTGGTAAGATAGAAGGAGCAGTAGCCACCACAGCACTGACAGAAAAGGCAACTTTCCATGACAAACATTGCATCGGAGTTTCCTTAATGAGTTCACCTGAGGGCAGGTCAGCTCTGTATGTTTAGCTCTATTAGCTGATGGCTTTTAAGGGGGAAAAAAGAATTTGTATCACCTGCTTTAATTTGCATCACCTGTAAAGTCTCAGTAGTTCTTTACACAAATACACTTTTCATATCATCTATAAAAAAAAGATAATTCTTTTTTAAAAATATTTATTTCTTTTAGTAGTACACAATACCTTTGTTTTTATTTATTTATTTTTATGGGTGCAGAGGATCAAACCCAGGGCCTTGCTTGTGCTAGGTGAGTGCTCTACTGCTGAGCCCCACCCCCATTTGGCAATTTACAGCCATCGCTGTCATCAGCTGCTAGAATAACAGGAGACACCGGAGTTGGCGGCTTGATGGGTGCTGATTCCATTTTTCCATGGGCTGCTGCCTACCCCCAGGGCATTGTTATTATTGTTTAATCTGGAAAAAGTAGAAAAATCGAGTTCTCTCCCTTTTTCTTCTTTAGATGCACTGAGAATAATTGTGGTTTTTCTTCTCCCTCCCTCCTGCTTTTAGATCATGCTCTTTAACATGCCAAGTTCTTGATTATGCAAACAGTCATTGGCTGAGAATTTGCCCCTGGTGAACATCTCCTAGTGTGCTGATTATTACTGAGAAGCCGGCCAGGTGGCGGATTCAAATGAGGTTTTGAAAAGTGCTCACCCGCTTATTTATTTTTCCATGCAACACATTTTATCTGATGTAAAATTCTCCACAGTTCTAAGGTCTTAAAAGTGCTCTTGATACATAAGAAAACAGCTCCAGGGTGAATGGCCCCTAACCTAAAAAAAATGCTAAAGAAAGCACCCCTCCAGGGGCGCCGGGTTATTTAAATGATATTTTTATCCTGAACCTTTAAATAGCACTGTGTGGTGATCAAGGTGGCACATGGTTCCTGGGCATGGTGATCCCTAAATCACAGTGTTGTTGTGGCAATAAAAGAAAGTGACTAATTCTCAAGTCTCGTGTGCACATTAGTGGTTCTGGCTCTGCCATTTACTAGCTGGGTGGATTTGGGAAAACTGCTTTATCTGCATATATTCTCTTATACAAAATGGTCTAAATGCTGCTGGCATCTATCTCATAGGGTTGCCATAATGATTGGTGCGTCGTGCTCAGATACCTATCTGCAGTGATCACTAGTATGGTTTGGTGCGGCCACCCTGACCCATCCCACCCCCCATCGCCACACACACTGCTTTTTTTTTTTTTTTAAAGAGAGAGAGAATTTTTTAATATTTATTTTTTAGTTTTTGGCAGACACAACATCCCTGTTTGTATGTGGTGCTGAGGATCGAACCCAGGCCGCACGCATGCTAGGCGAGCGCCCTACGGCTTGAGCCACATCCCCAGCCCACACAAACTGCTTTTGTACCACTGGTGCCAATGTCAACACAGTGAGAAAGGTCGATGACATCTTATTGTCTTTATGAAAATTCTTTTGACCTTGTAGACGTTATTTATTTACTTATTTATTTTGGTACCGCCGATTGAACCCAGGGGCACTCTGTCACTGAGCCACATCCCCAGCCCTATTTTGTATTTTATTTAGAGACAGCGTCTCACTGAGTTGCTTAGCTCCTCACCAGAGTTGAGGCTGGTTTTGAACTTCCAGTCTTCCTGCCTCAGCGTCCTGAGCCTCTGGGATTACAGGCGTGTGCCACCACACCTGGCTAGAGGCTATATTTTAACAAGCACTGATCTATTCCATAGCCTTTGTTCAAATTTTGCTGATTTTTCGATTAATATCCTTTTATGAACCAAGAGGCAGTCAAGGAGCACTTGTCATGGTTAGTTGTCTTTGGTCTTTATTTGCCTTTCATGATCGGGACACTTAGTGTTGGCTAGGATTTTTGTAGAATGTCCCTCTGTTTAGGTTTCATGTGGCCTGCTGTTTCCCTATGAATGAATTCAGGTTTTGCACTTTGGGGCCTGGATGCACGGAAGTGCTGTTGGGCCCTTCCCAGCCCAGGATGTCAGGAGGCACTTGATCTCCAAGTCCCGGCAGGGCTGGTGTTAACGGGATCCCTGCACTTTCCTTATTCCAGGTTTGGAGTCAGTCATCTCTCCAAGGAGCCCTGGTTCCTTTTTCTGGAGAAACCAAGATCTCCATGCAAGGTGAGCTCGTGGTCCCAGGGGTGTTGCTGCTCCTAGGCCTTTCAACAGACAGAGTCGGGAAATACGAGGCTCCTGACCTCAGGCTTTCATTCTAGTTGGGAAGCCAGGCAGTCGACAAGGAAGCAAATACAGAGAGGTGATACTTCAGACAATAGTAAATGATATCAAGGAAATAAAATGGGGAGATGGGAAGGAAAATGACCCGGAACCATTTTGCTTATAAATACTCAGGGCAGGCCTCCAAGGATGCGACATGTAAGACAAGACGTGAATGATGGGAGAGTTGGGCATGTGAAAATCCGAAAGGAAAGAGCATTGGGAGTGGGAACAGAAAGTGCAAAGCCGCCGGGCATGGTGGCATTCACCTGTAATGTAATCCCAGTGGCTGGGGAGGCTGAGGCAGGAGGATCACCAGTTCAAAGCCAGCCTCAGCAAAAGCAAGACGCTAAGCAACTCAGTGAGACCCTGTCTCTAAATAAAATACAAAATAGGGCTGGGGATGAGGCTCAGTGGTTGAGTGCCCCTGAGTTCAATCCCCGGTACCAAAAATAAAGAAGGGAGGAAGGTTGGAAGGAAGGAAGGAAGGAAGGAAGGAAGGAAGGAAGGGCGGACAAAGGCTTTGAGATGGAAGTGAACTTGGTGAAGTCGCACAGAACTCTGTCCTGCATTCTACTTCAGCTGTTGAGGAACTTGTCCATGATGAACTTGATGCACATAACCAACATCAAACACGCGCTTATCTGGACCTGGATTTGTTAAGGTGGAACCAAAACTTTAAACCCCAAACATTTCTCCATAAACATTCAAGAAGTTTCCTTTTTTTGAATTGGAGCTTGAGCCCAGGGGTGCTTAACCACTGAGCCACTTCCCCAGCCTTTTTTTGTATTGTATTTAGAGACAGGGTCTCAGGGAGTTGCCTAGGGCCTCACTAAGTTGCTGAGGCTGGCTTTGAACTCCTGCTCCTTCTGCCTCAGCCTCCTAAATCGCTGGGATTACAGGCGTGTGCCATCACACCTGGCTCAACAGGTTTCCTTTGCTCAGGAAGAATTTTGCTGATCTCTAAATCATGGGGCTCCAATTTCCCAGACTTCTCTGTCAAGAAGGAAAATTGAGCTGGAAAGCTAAGCATCCATTGAAAGGGCTGCACCCAGCTCCAACCTAAACTTCATCATTTACCAGTGCAGCCAGCTCAGCATTTGGTAGAAAATGTGGAAATAATATTTGCCTGTAGGTCCAAGGGTGCCATATGCACCAGGGGCTGGGCTTTATCCAAAGGCAGCTGGAAAACTAGTTGTATCAGGCATCTGTCTCTTAAGCACCGGGAAGGCAGCCAGAAAAAGTGGCTGTTCCACATTGAACATTTTGGGATCTTGATCCAAGGCCCAAGTCAGGCATTAACTGACTCAACACCCTCATTTACAAACATTTACAATGGGCTGGGCATGAGGAGGAAAGCCTGCAACTCCAGCTACTTGGGAGGCTGAGGCAGGAGGGTCACAATTTTGAGGCCAGCCTCAGCAACTTTAGTGAGACCTTGTCTCAAAATAACAATAAAATTAAAAAAGGTTGAAGATACAGCTCAGTGGGTTCAATCCCTAGTGCTTGGGGGAAACATTTTTTGGTACTTGCCTGTACTTTTGGGCTGGGTGACCTCAGGCAAGTGAATTTACTCCTCTCGGCCTCCTCTCATCTCTGAGAAAGTCAGTAGTCGGTGGGGCCAGCAGCACAGCATCCCCTGGGAGACTTGCTAGAAGTGCAGATTCCCGGGCTGCACCTCAGACCTACTGAATTAGACATTCTAAGGCTGAGGCGAAGCCATCTGGTTTAGCAAGGTCTCCAGGTGACTCTGACACCCCCAACAGGGTCCAGACCTTGAAGTACTGTGACCGACTTGTTTTGGTTTGCCGGGGACCTTTCTTGATACTGAAGGTCCTCTGTCCCAGAACCTTCTCCCGCCAACCCCCACCCCCACCAGTCCTGGGCAAACCGGGTCGTTTGTCATCCTACCTTGATGGGGCAAGAGAGAACTTCTGGGGTCTTAGTAACATTCTATGCCTTTGCCTGGGTGGTGGTTAATGAACATATATGTGTAAAAAAATAGCAAGGGGTCTTCTGAAAGTTCACACACTGTATGCACTCCACCTTCAAAAACACTGAAGTCTAGATATATTCTGGATCCATCAAGCAACAGCTCTGGTGGAGGATTCCAGATGTTGGTACCGTAAAAACTCTGCAGGCATTTTCCCTGCTCAACTTGTGAAAGAACACGCAGATCTTCAGGGGTCTTGTGAGGGTGAAGATGCAGCAGGTCTAGGCTGGGGTCCCTGAGCTTCTGCCCACACACTCCCAGGGCTTCTGTGGCTGCTGGACTGGGCTCTGCGTGGGAAGCCTAGGCCAGGTGTACCGTCTAGGGTGGGAGACAGTGCAATCTCCTGAGACTTCTCAGTTCTTGTTGTGAGGAAAAAGGAAGTGGGGGAACAGGGACTAGCTGTGAGCCAGATAACCCGGCAGCATTCAAAGAGCTAAGATTTAGGGTCAAGTTAGAGAAACAAGTGTCCCCAAATGGGCCCTCTCACCAGTCGGAAGTCAGGCATCTGCTCCAGCCAGGACTTGCCCAGGAGGGCCATGTTCGCCTGAGCCTCGGGTCTCCTTACTAAGCAGTCAGGACTGAGGAGGACTCATGCACGGCTCAGCCTGCTTGTCCCAAAGTCGCCAGGGGTTTGCCTCTCTGGAGCAGCCATGTGCAGCGTCCAGAAGTGCCCTCCTCCTCTGCGGGCAGACACCATGGAGACTGACACTGGGCTGCGGCTGGTTTAACTGTCCAAATGGGAAGCTGGCAGGGGGCGCCCTGCTTGGACAGAGATTAATGACTCCATTATCTTCCTGGGCAGTCTTGTGTCTGTGGCCCTCTCGGAATGTAGACAGAATGTGTAAATAAAGTCCTTGTCTGAGCCTTCGCATTTTTCATTGTTTCCAGATGGGAATTTGTTCCCGAGACCCTGGGCTCAAAGCCAGGAGGTGTCTGTGTTTGGAAGAATGATCTGGTCAGTTTGGAGGCATGCGGCAGTCCTCCTGAGCAATGGGCTGAGGCTTGGGGGCAAAAACTGGACCCTTTCCTTTTTTTTAATTTTTGGTACTTGTGATTGAACTCAGGGGCACTCAACCACTGAGCCGCATCCCCAACTCTAATGTGTGTTTTATTTAGAGACGGGGTCTCACTGAATTGCTTTGGGCCTTGCTAAGTTGCTGAGGCTGGCTTTGAAGTCTCCATCCTTCTGCCTCAGCCTCCGGAGCTGCTGGGTGGTGTGCGCCACCGTGCCTGGCTGTTTTTTAATTTTGATTCAGTTTCCCCCCAACTTCATTAAAGTGTCAGTGAAGCACACGACATAGCACATTTAAAATTTTTTTTTTGATCTTTATTTATTTATATGTGGTGCTAAGGTTCAAATCCAGTGCCTCACACATGCCAGGTAAGTGTGCTACCACTGAGCCCCAGCCCCAGCCGATAGCACGTATTTGAAGAGTGTAATTTGATTATTTTTGTGTAGATCCATTCAGGAAATCATCATCGCAATCAGAATAGAAAACCCCTGCAGCAGCACCCCCAGTTTCCTTGTATCCCTTTACATCCCTTCCTCCCTCCCACAGCCCCTCCTCTATGTAACTACTTCTGTCACTACCAATTAGTTTGCACCTTGTAGATTTTATATAAATAGAATCAGGCAACACATGCATGTGCATATCTTAACCTTGCCTCTTTCACTCACATCATGATTTTGAGAGCCATGCATGTTGTCGATATCAACAGTTTGTTCCTTTCCATTGCTGAGTAGTACTCCATGGTATGGATATGCTGTAATTTGTCTGTTATTTTATCTGTTGATGAACTTTTTAGTTTGCTTCTAGGTTTTTTTCTTTTTTGAGTGTGTGTGTGTGTGTGTGTGTATGTGGTGCTGGCGATTGAACCCAGGACCTTGTGTGTGCAAGACAAGCACTCTACCAACTGAGCTATATCACCAGCTCTTTTTTTTTTTTTCTGGGAGTGAAGTGGGGTAGGGTGGGGATTACAGATAAAGCTGCTTTGAACATTTGTATACAAACCTTTGCATGGAAAAATGTTATAGTTTCTCTTGGGCAGACACCCCTGGGTACAGTGGTTGGGTCTGGTATAGTGGTTGGGTCATATCACATGAAACATACATTTTTAACTCTTCAAGAAACTGCCAGGCTGGTTTCCAAAGTGGTTTGACACATTCTGCATGGCATCAGCTGTGAGTGAGTTCCATGGGCTCCACATCCTCTCTGGCGCTGCTATGATCAGTCTAATTAAAAGTGTCCTAATGGGTGTGACGTGCTGTCTCATTGTGATTTTCACTTGCATTTTCCCTATGACTAGCTGGTGGATGTCTCTTCTGAGCTTATCGACCATTCACATCTCCTTCACCTTCTCCTTCTCCTCCTTCTTTTTTCTTCGTCTTTTCCTTGTTAGGGATCAAACCCAGGCACTGTGCATGCCGGGCAAATGCTCCACCACGGAGCTATAACCCCAGCCCAATTTTTTAATATATTCTTTTGTGAAGCATCCATTCATCTTCTGTTTTCTTTCCCTTATTGAGTTATTTGCTTTCTTATTATTGAATAATGTAAAGAAAAACAAAGAGAGACAGAAGCAAGCAAGGTGCAGGGGCAAAGTAAAAGCGGCTCATCTGAGCTGCCAGCTTTATTTATGTCACATTAGGTCATCGACGTCATTAGTACATACTGCTCATTGTATAAAGTGACTGTTATGTGGGCAGGCTTAGGCCCAAAGACACACTGGTGTTGTCTAAGAGAGCGCCTCTATTCCCAGAGGCTGAGGGTCTGAGATTAAGGTCGAGGCTGACAAGACTCTAGTAGAGAGAGCCTCCTTGAGAGGACATTACCATAGCAGCTAGGCACTGAGCATGTATTAGTCATCTTGCTCGTTCCAGGGAGAAACTATAGAATACTCCAAATGTGGATAACAGGGCGCCTGTTACCCTCCAGGATTTGCTCCCCAGAGGAGCGCTGCCCTGTAGGTATCCAGAGCCAGAATCCTTGCAGAGTAGTAAGAGTTCTTACAGATGTGCTCAATGCTGCCTTCCATGCCCTCATGTGGCCATAGTGGTTATGAAGAAAGGAACTCAAAGTGCCGTGTGAATTAGTCTTTTGCTATGATCCCATTCAAGCCTCAAGCACTGCATCCTCGTTTAAACTGAGAAAAGATGGCCTCTTTCTGAGCTGCTTCCAGTGCCTGGCTCCCAGGCAGGTGCTCCCCCACGCACGCTCCCAGCAATGGAAAGCATTTGGACACCCAGTCCAGCCTTGGGAGGACCTCAGCGGCAGCCACTTTACCACAGCAACTGCGTGGGGGACCCTGAAGTGAGGACCCCCCCAGTAGAGCCCTGTCAACCCTCAGCACACTGAGATGACGAGAAGCTCTTGTTTTAAGCCTCTGAGGTCTGGGGCGGCTCCTACACAGCAGGAGATGAGGACACAGAAATGAACAGTGAAGGAGACTGAAGGGACCCTGCCGCCACCCGGAGCACAGCCCTCTCAGCCCAGGTCCACGGAGACAGGGTGCTGCACACTTGGGTGTGTCCATCATCCCCGTCCAGTGGGCAGGAGGATAAGTTTCTCCTTGTGTCTGGAGATGTTGCATCTGCCAAGTGCTCGCAGCCCCCAGGGCCCTTGCAAAGGACAGTAAGGGAGGTTTTTTGGGAACTGGGTCACCAGTCACTTGGATGTTTCAAATCTGGCAGGAAAGAGAGAAACCAGATGAAGGAGGCTGAGGACTTCATAGGAGACTGCAGGGCTGTGTCTCGGGCACACACCACAGTTAGGAGGTCCTAACTGTGTCCTCACTTGGCCTCCATGTTGCTGGGACCTCTCTCTGGAAACATTTGTAAATCTTTATTTGTAAACTGCGTTTTAATATGTGCTCTCTCTCTATTAAAAGCAGCCACCCCTTTCTTCCCACTCCCTGTTCAGTTTTCCAGAGGCAATGACTTACCATTTTTTTCCACATTTATTTGAAGAGATAATACAAAGCATGTGATTAAAATGTCAAAAGCCACCAAAGTTAAAGAGAGAAAAGCTGGATCTTCTCCCTCCATCTCTAGCATCCTACCCTGGTCCCCGCCTTGAAGGGCGACCTTGCATCTCCTTCCAGACACAGGCTGCGCAGAAATCAGTGCCTAATATAAACAGCCTGAGACGATAAACAGATGGCATCATGCCCCTTGCTTTGTCACCTAGTAATACATTGTAGAGGTCTTCCTGATCACTGCATAGAGAGCTTCTTTATTATGTTCAGGGGCTCATAATATTCCAGTGCAGAGATGGACCCTCACTCCTCGGCCAGCTCCCGAGATGGACTCCAAACTTTTTGATATCACAGCAGAGCAGCACGAAACCTTGGACTCACCTTTTCTAGAACATGAACCTCCCGTTCATAAGGATTCCTGAATCAAAAGGTACATGCTTTTGTAATTTTGATGTTGACACTCTATACTCCAAAGAGACTGCACTTGATGTCCTCTTTTGCCAGCTTCATGCTCAAGGCCCCCCCTCCCCATTTCCATTTCTTTTCCAGTTCTCCTTCAAATACAGATCAACTTTTTAGGTCTCCAGGACTGGGCTGGTGGAACAATGTGTCTGCACTTCTACACTCGAAAGTAACTTACCAGGGAATTGAGCTTCTTCATAGGCACAATTGTCATGGCCACCGCTCTGGCCCTTTGTAGCTGTTTCTTCTAGTTATTTCCCTGGAGCCTATGTGGCCATTTGTTGATTTAACAGATTTAGATATTAACTATTGATTTTTGCCCCAACACATGAGGGTTTTGCTCACATTGAGCATCATCCTCTTGCCTTCTACCAACCTTCTGTCTCCCTTGGTTTATAAAAAATATTGCAGGCTTTCCGTTTATGATGATAATTATCTTTCTTCCTTTTCTTTTTAAAAATAGACAGTCTTTTTTTTTTTTTTTCTCTTCTCTTTTGGTATCAGGGAATGAACTCAGGGACACCTAACCACTGAGCCACATCCCTAGCTCTAGTTTGTATTTTATTTAGAGACAGGGTCTCACTGAGTTGCTTAGGGCCTTGCCATTGCTGAGGCTGGTTTTGAACTTGCAATCCCCCTGCCTCAGCTTCTGAAGCTTCTGAGATCACAGGTGTGCACCACCGCACCTGGCTGAAAATAGAAAATCTTTTTAATAGCAGTTTTAAGTTCATGGTAAAATTGAGCAGAAAGTACAGAGTCCTCATAGCCCCTGCCCCCCATCCCCCATCCTCCCCACCATCGATACCCCTCCCCAAAGTGATACTTTTGTTATATCCATGAGGCTACATGGACACTTTGTTAGCACCCAAAGTCCACACTTGACACTAGGTTCACTCTTGGTGTTGTCCCTTGACATTCTATGGGTTTTGACAATGTGTAATGACAGGTGTCAATCATTATAGCATCAAACAGAAGAGTGTCACTGCACTCCAGTGCTGGGAATCAAACCCAGGCTCTCAGGCTAAGCCAACATCCCCAGCTCTTTTCATGTTTCATTTGACACAGGGTCTTGCTAAGTTGCCCTGACTGACTTGAACTTGGAGATCCTCTGGCCTCAGCTTTCTGAGAGCTGGGATTGCAGGTGTGCACCGTTGTGCCCGACTCAGATTGTTTTCTTTCTTTTTAAAATTACTTTATTTTTTAGTTTTAGTTGGACACAATACCTTTATCTTATTTATTTTTATGTGGTGCTGAGGATCGAACCCAGGGCCTTGCACATGCCAGGCGAGTGCTCTACCGCTGAGCCACAGCCCCAGCCCCAGATTGTTTTCTTACAGTAATCAGTACTTAAGTTTCCTCGATGTCTTTTTATGGCTTGATGGTTTATTTCTTTTAGCGCTCCTCTCCCATTGGGTAGATGTGCCACCGTTTGTTTTGCCTACTGGGGACATCTTTTCTGCTTGCATGTTTTGGTGATCATGAATAAAGCTGCTATAAACATTTGGGTGTGAACGTCTGAAGGCACACAAGCTTGTGACTCCTCTGCGTAAATGCCAAGGAGCAGGCTGGCTGTTTCGTATGGCAAGAGGACGTTTAGTTCTGTAAGAAGCTGCCCAACTGTCTTCCATAGTGGCTGCACCATTTTACATTCCCATCAGCAATGACCAAGAGTTCCTGTTGCTACACATCTTGCCAACAGTTGGTGTTGCCACCGTTTTTTGGATTTTAACCATTCTAATAAGTTAGGAAGTGGTAGCTGGTTGTTTCAATTTGCAATTCCCTAATGACATATGATGATGAACATCTTTTCAAATGCTTAGTTGCCATCTGTACGTCGTCTTTGGTGAGGTGTCTGTTTAGTTCCTTTGCCCATGTATAAATCAGGCTGTTTGTTTTCTTGTTGGGCTCTGCATGTCTTGGTCTATTTTGGATAGCAGTCCTTCATCAGATGTGCTTTTTTTTTTTTGGCAGATATTTTCTGTGGCTTGTTTTCTCATTCTCTTATAGTTAAAGCAATCCTAAATTATTTGAAGTTTAAAAAGTGAGTCCACTAAAAGAGAAATATCCAGGAAAAGATAGTTAAGATGGTAGGAATGTGGCAAAAATGCAGGTGACTCAGGTTTGGGCGACAGTAATGACATTAGAGTCTAGTACACAGCCTGGCTCCTGGCTTGTACCTGAAGATTGTCGTGGCTATTGTTCCTATTTCATTAATAGTAGCAGTGACTCTTGTAGTATTGCTATCATTAGAGAACAGTGGCTATTATACTACAGTGGTGTTACTGTTACTGCTACAACAACGCACTTTGGTTTTCTACAAATACGTTGCCTTATGAATATATTTCTAGAATGTTTTGGGATGACCCCTGTGTCCCTCTGTCTTCCGGGACTAGGGGGCAATGAGGGTCCTACGAAGTTATGGAGACTATTATCTTTGTCTTCGCATTTTGTCACCACAAGGAGTTCTGCGAAGTTTGGATAGGACGAACGTGGTGGCTCTCAGCCCCGTGAAGGGTAGGAGGTGGGTCGGGAGGGGTCGGCCGGGGGGAGCCTCCGCCCTGGCTCAGCGAGGGCCCCGTAGGGTCGGTCCTCCTGGAGGTCCGGATGCACAGCCTGACCTCGGCCATGGTCCCGCGGCGCGTGGCGCGTGGCGCGGATCCTGCTTCTGGAGTTCGTCCTGGCCGCAGTGGCGGCGGTGGCCTGGGAGAGGGTGCCGCCGGCCGCTCTCTCGCCCATTAAGGACCGTGCTGCGCTGGCCGCGACCCGACCTTAGTCGCCCAAGGGCCCCCGCGTTACTTCCGCGACTAGGCGTGCGGCTCCGCGCGGGACTGCCGAGCAGACGACGCGCTGGTGTGCCCGGGGGCGCAGAGGGAGCCGAGGCGGGGAGGGGCAGGGGCAGGGGCGGCGGCGAGGGAGCTGCGCAGCCGGGGATCCGGGCGTGGAAGCGGCGCGCCAGCCGGGGACAGAGGGGACCCGTCGGAGAGCGCGCCGGCCAGCGGGTTACCGACGCTTAGGAGGAAAGCGTGGCCGTCCGAGAAAGAGGCGCGGGGCAGGAATCTGGGCGAGCGGGTCTCGGGAATGAGAAGGTGGAGAATTGAGGGCGTTTGGGGCGCGAGGACTGCGCGCGGGACTTGGAGGGGGCGGAGTCCAGCACGGGCGCAAGGCGCTGGGGCTGGAACAGAAGTGGGGGGCACAGAGGGCGCCGGAGCCAAGAGCAGTAAGCGCAGGGAAGAGGGCACAGGCCGCTTCACCAGGGGGACCTTGTGAAGCTTGAGAGACTGGGGGATGGGAGAACCTGGAGAGGGATAAGCTGCCAGATTTAGGGCATAAAAAATACAGGACGGCCAGTTGAACTTGAATTCCAGACAATTCGCTAATAGCTTCTTTAAGGCTAGGCATGACCTGAACACCGTATAGGACATACTTATAAATCACTGGCTGGGGCGCGGGGGCGCGAGCCTGAGGTTCCAGCTACTTGGAGGCTGAAGTGGGAGGATCGCTTGAGCCCCGGAGCTCAGGGGCGAGCGTGGGCAACACAGACCCCGACTGGTGGGCACCGCGGAGTCAGAGGGAGGAGGGGACGCACGCGCTACTTTGCAGGAGGGGTTGAGGGTCGTGAGGCAAACGGGGAAGGTGGTCAGGAGCCAGAAAAGGGCAGATGCTTGGGAGGGTTTGGGGAGGGCGGAGGGGCGAGGAGAGCGGAGGCAAGATCAGGGAGGCGTGAAGCAGACGGGCAGGTAGAGGCGTCCTGTGGCCCTGGGACTCGGGTGGGTCCAGGCATTTCTTGTAAAAGTCCCTCAGTACCCACCCACTGGAATCTGAAATTAGGGGGATCTTCTAGTTGAGTCGTTAGTAGGGAGGGTCCTTTTTAAATTCCACAGAGACAAATGTCTGAACTCTGTCCCCTTGTAAAGTGGATATGACCCAGTTCTATGTCAGGGAGGAGAGCCAGTGATTGGCACCTCTACCCTGAGACCCAGATAGCTGGAGGTTCCTTTAGGAGGCGGGAGGAGAGCAGGCAGGACATGGGCCCCCTCAGCGATCCAGAGGGACAGGGTCTGCTGCGTGCCTTCTCAGAGTGGTGGGAGTCCAGGCTGCAGCGCCAGGAAAGAGTGATTTTGAGTGTGTTTTCTTCCCAAATCATAGCAAATGAGACTTCCTTCTGATTGAATTTGGGCAAGAAACGTCTTGGAAAAACTTTTGGTCTGCCAGGTGTGGTGGCACACACCTGTAATCCAAGGGCTCTGGAGGCTGAGGTAGGAGGTTGGTGAGTTCAAAGCCAGCCTCAGCAACTTAGTGAGACCCTGTCTATCTAAAAAAAAGGCTGGAGATGTGGCTCAGTGGTTGAGTGCTCCTGGGTTCAATCCCTGGCACCAAAAACAAAACAAAACCCCCCAACTTTTGTCTGCTTCCATGAGGAGACCAGGGCTGAGGAGCTGAAGCCCCAGTTTGGCCCCACGCACTGGGACTCTGCTGCCACAGCCTGGGACCTGGGGTCCAGGACCAGGCAGGGGGATCAGGCCTGCAGAGCCACACGGTGCTATCAGCTCTCCCTCTCCCTCAGTCCCCTTTCTATGGAATCAGGACTGATGGGCCTGGGAGCCTGAGAGCTTTATCTTCCTGTTTTGCTCCTTTGGCACCTGCCCCCGCTGATCTGGGTGAGGCCAAGCCAGGATCTTGTGACTATACCCTGAGGAAAAGTCATTTTTCACCTCCCCTCGAAGCAGGCTGGAGGGGATGAGAGGGTAAACTGTTAAATAGGAGGGCTGCTGACACTTGAGCAAGTCTCAGGAGCATCTGGGTTTCAGCCACTAGGGCTGGAAGTTCTTAATCTGTGATCCACAAAAATCAAAAAAGGCACCACCAAAGGAATTCAGGTGACAGGTCAGAACTGTATTCTAGAAAAGTCCTTTGGGTAGACAGTGAGGAGGGTGGACCTCCAGGGGGCCGCGCAGTGAGGTTCAGAGGACTTTATCAGCCTGGACCGCTGATAAAGGCACGTCCTGGTGAGCTGGGCCTGTGGGGCGCGGCAGAGCGCGTCTAAGGAGAATGGGGAAACTCGGTCTGGCCACTGCCAGCTCAGCAGGCACGATGTCATCTGGGTCTCCAGGGTTTCAGGAGCAGCTGCCACACCGCCCCTTGTCCCCTTTTCTGTTGCACTAGAATTTCCTCAGAGAAAAACTGGGCAGGCTTGATGTGGGAACAGCGCCACCTGGCAGTGCCTTTGGGCGATGTCAGCCTCTGTTGGCATTCTTCGCTGTGAAGCAAGATTTTGTCCCTCAGGGATCCACTGCTCAACACTGTGCTTGGCGACAGGGACCCTGCACCAGCATTCTGGCGTGTGTGGGGGGCAGACACCGCTTGGACACACGCGCTTGGCCAGTGGGAGCCCTGGGAGCCGTCCTCTCCTTTTCCTCCCTCCCTCCCTCCTTCCCTTCCTTCCTTCCCTCCTCTGAGTGCTTCAACTCTGCCAGGATGGGTAGGTTGAAAGATGGCTTGCTCCACGCCCAAATTTTAAACCTCTTGGAATTTACACAAAACTTTCAGATGCCAGAAGCAAGGCTGTCCGGTTTTGCAGCGCAGTGACCCCAGGTCCTGGATGCAAGCCCTCCCCACATTCCACCTTGCTGACCAGGACGTGTCTGGCAGCTGGTGTGAGATTCCTGGAGGCGGACCTCGTGTTTCTGGTTCCGAGTTGTTCTGTGGTTCTGCCAGCCTGCCTTTCCCTGATGTCTCCAGTCCTGACTGGGGACTGTGGACTTGGAATGTGGACCAGAAGGGCCAGGGGCCCCATCATCAGGAATGTCCCACTGTGTGGAGGATCTCAAGGACACGGATCCCTAGCACCTGCCTTATTTTTACGAGGGAGGCGCGGAAACAAACCTTGACAAAGGCCCCTGGAGCTGGTTTTCCTCCCACCCCTTCCTCGCCGCTCTCCTCAGAGGTCACACACACTGAATTAGGCATTTGTATTTCCTATCATATTTGTGTGCATATCAATATATCAACACACACTTGCAGGCCATTCTTGCGATTCATGGTGCTCTAGTCTAAAAACCCTGAATGAATGCTGAACCGACTTCCAGAGGAAACAGGTGCACACGTATCCTTCCTGGATTGCAATCTTAAGGCTTGCTGGGAGGTCTATAATCCTTCAGAGGGGTAAATGTTAAGGGATGCCCGAGATGCCCCACTAGGTCCATCCCCCTGACCCCAGGCTCCACCCTTGCCGTCTCCATCATGTGGTCATCTCTGAATGAGGCTGGAGGAGACAGAGCAGGGCCTTGTTTGACTTCAGCTGGGGGTGTGCCTGTTGGACAACTTGAAAGTTTTGCCTGCTCTGTGTTTGTCAGTAAGTAACTGAAAAAGTACTTCAAGTATTGATTTGGGTTACAAATAATTTTTAGCAAATAGGTGAATTAGCAAATAGAGAATCTGCAAACAGTGGGGTTGACTGTATATAGTTATGTATTTTCTATACCACTCTATAGTTCTGTTTTGCAAGGTTTTTTTGGGGGTACTGGAGTTTAGACCCAGAAAGGGCTTAAACCCCAGCCCTTTTAATTTTTTATTTTGAGACAGGGTCTCACTAAGTTGCTTAGGGCCTTGCTAAGTTGCTGAGGCTGCCCTCAAACTTGTGATCCTCCTTCCTCAGCCTCCCGAGTCGCTGAGATTTCAGGTGTGCATCACCACGCCTGGCAGGTTTTTGAACTGTATAGAAACTGCATCACATTGGTGGTGTGCCTCCTTTTCCTACTGGGAAAAGGAGCAACTCCATATTGTGGGAAGTGTAGCTATGGGTCATTTTCACTGCTATAAGCCTTAGCTAGTGTTTATTGAGCAACTGCTGTATGCTGGGAGCAAATCCTTGATATGTCATATCTAGTTGGAGGCCCAGGCTACCCTATGGGGGGATACTATTACTTTATGTGTGTGTGTGTGTGTGGGGGTGCTGGGGTTGAACCCAGGGCCTCCTATTCTCTCCATCTTCCCATTTGCTCACTCATCTTTTCATCCATCCACCTGTCTAGCCATTTCCCTCCCTTCCTTCTTCTATCCATCCATCCATCCATCCACTTCTTTTATCCAATCAGCTGTCATCCACCTGTCACTTCTCCATTCCTCCTGGCCATTCATCATCTCTTCACCATCCAGTCTCCTACTCATCTCTGTCCTCCCAACTCCCCTTTCTTTGCCCTCTACCCTCCATGTATCCCTTCAGCATCATCCATTCTTCTTTCTTTTAAATCTTCCATCGTTTCAGTCATCCATACACCCACCCATTCACTCAACCAACCATCCACCCATCCATCCAATCATCCACCCTTCCATTCTCCCACCCACTCAACCAACCATCCAATCATCCACCCTTCCATTCTCCCACCCACTCAACCAACCATCCACCCACCCACCCACCTATCCATCCATCCACATATCCACTCATCCACCCATCCACCCACCCATCCATCCATCCATCCATTCATCCATCTACCCATCCACTAACCCATCTACACATCCACCCACCCATCCATGCACACATCCACCCATCCATCCATCCACCCACACATCCACCATCCACCCATCCATTCACCCATCCATCCACATATCCACTCATCCACCCATCCACCCACCCATCCATCCATCCATCCATCCATCTAGTCTTTGACTCTTTTTATCTCCTCTTTCCTGATCACTCACCTGTTCGTTCACCATATCACTCATTCAAAAGACTTTTTTGAGACTCACTATGCACCAGGCCTGGAGTCTCAGAGATAAGTATGCTCCTGCTTCCAGCCCCGTGCAAAGGGTACCCACGGGGTCACCAACCAGTTCTTAGATCTCGTGGACTCCTCAGAGACTCTGATCACATAAGTGACTCAGATACCAGGGATATGAAGCCCTGGTGTCCCTATGTGGCCACATCCTGGGGCACTGTATCACCTAACTCTGCTTTCTACTGCAATCCTTGCTCTGATAACCACGGGCAGCTACGGCAAGAGTGGGAAAAGTGAAGTATTCCCCAGGAGCAGGAGTAGTTGGATAAGTGAAGCCAGCAAATCCCGAGTTTCAAACTAGAATTCATAAACATTTTTCCTTGAACTAAATTTCTGTCACTACATGTCCCTCACTTTCATCACTCCACCATCTCCCCACGTACTACCCTGTTACATCTGCACCTCACTAACATTGATTTCAAATTCTGCAATAATTGGCCTCTTTGACTTCATTCATTCACCCCTTCTTTCAACACTAGAGTGAGTACTGTGTGACAGGCATTGTGCTGGGCCTTTGTGACACAGCAAGAAACAACAAAAAAAAAAACAGCAATACTTGCCACCACAGAGTGGACAGTCTCATGATAATGGGTCAGATACTGCTAAGTGCAATGGAGAAAAATAAAGCAGGGAAGTGGGTGGGGATGCCAGGGACATCCTTACTGAGAAGATGACATTTGAATGAAGACCTGGAGGAAGATCGTGTCAGGAAGAGGGAACAGTTAGTGCAAAGGTCCCGAGGCAGGGCAGGCCTGGTGTGTTCATGGATCGGCAGAAGGACCAGGACTGCTGGAGAGCAGGGAGAAATTAGGTCAGGAAGATAAGGTGTTGGGGGGGGGGGGCGCTGTAGGTTGTGGTAAGGCCTTGGGCACTTTCATGAGATGGATCACAGCAGGGTTTTGAACAGAGGAGGAGCATGATCTGACTGAGGTTTTCAGGGATCCCTTTGGATGCTATTTGGTGATCAGTTTGCAGAGAGGAAGTCAGGGAGGCCACTGATGAGGCAGCTGCAGGGGTCCAGGTGAGGGTGTGGGTGGCCCTGTTACCTGGTGAAGGGGGGATTGTAGGGTGTCACCAGCACGCGGCAGACAGGGTAGTGGAGATGAGGCCAGGCTGCCTGGCCCCGGTCCTACTCGGTAAACCCCAATGGAGAGAACAAGGTGACCCGAGGCGGCAGCGGTGGAGGGGCCCGCAGAACGCAGTAGGTCTCTCTTGATTGCACGGGACAGAATGTCAGCCCAGGCTGCCTCGGGTGGAAAGGAGCCGCGTGGTGTGGTGCCTGGGAGGGGAATTTGAAACAGTGACTTCAGGCGGGGCTGGAGCCAGGGCGTCCGTAACGACGCCGGGACGTGCCCTCCCTCTTTCTCTCACTCGGTGGCTTGCCTTCCTTCTCCGGCAGGCGCCGTCCCTGCAGTGGTCATCTTGGGGACGAGGTGCAGGCCCTCTCGGTCCGTCGTCAGGAAGGAGCCTCTGATTGGTCCTGCTTGCATCCGGGCCCATCCCTGAGCCAATCGCCGTGGCCGGGGAGATGCGGGGCCTCTGATTGGTCAGCTCCCACCATCGGCCGCTCTAGTGACAGGTGTGGGCCAGGACCAGGCGCCCGGTGATTGTCCCCACAGGGCCAGGTCACGACTTCCCCCAACAAGCCACCTGAAGGGCAAGTGTCGGGAAGACCACACGCTCCTGGCCGACGACAGGGTCCCGTCCCGGGACAGGAACAGGTTTCCTGCTGCCTGCACGGCTCCTCGGGCCTCCCCGAGGCTGCAGCCACCAGGGGGCAGCAGCGCCACACAGAGCCGCCGCGCGTCCTTGCCAAGCGGTCGTCCTCCGGCAGGGGGCGCTATGGACAGCTGCTGAACTTGTAGACAAAGTTGGGGAGAAGGAACATTTTGGCAGACTGGGTCTTATTTCAGATACCTTGGAATTAGGAATTTCCCTTTTAAATAATCTCACAGCAAATCTTCCTATAAAATAGGACCTTTTGTAAAATGCTGTGGAGTGAATAAGGGTCTTAAGGGGTCTTTTCAATTCAGGAGTGTCCATGGTGGGCCCTGCCCTTATCAGCTATGATCTGTTACTCAGATCCTTGTTGATTTCCTATCTGTAAACCGGGGTGGTGCCTACCTCCCAGGGTTTCCCTGGTCCATTGGATCAAATGATTTGTTCAACAAATTTTATTGAGTCAGGTGGAGTTCTAGGAGTTGAACATAGTAGAAAACAAAAATCTCTGCCTTTGTGGAGTGGGCAATCTAATAAGGAGAGAAATGAGACATGGGCTGTGTAGGCTTTTGTAGAAAGTGCTTAGAACAGGGCCTGTCTGACCCGCGCTAAGCCCTCTACAATGTTCATAAAACTAGAGCGGAGTTTTTTGTTGTTTTCAACCTTTTGATGTGAATCGAATTACCTAAAAGGCTTCTGGACAGGGGACAATTGGGTCTGGCTGCACATGTCACCCAGCTGTGTGACTTCAGGCAAGTCCTTCACATAGGATTGTGGGCGGGCTCCTGAGCCCTGTGCCCAGCAGGACCCCTTGCAGGTACTCAGTAGTGGGAGCTTCTATGTCTGATCCATAGAAAAGGGATAATGATACTTGTGGAAATGAGATGTACTAGGTGTGATGGACCTGGCGTATAGTAGGTGCTCAGTGAATAACTGTCAGAGAGCATTGTCACACCACAGAAGTCCTCCTGCGCTCCCTCCAGCCTCCCTCCAGCCTCTCCCCCACTACCTGTTGCAGGCCTGAGATTCTACAACTACCAGTTCATTCTTTGGGAGGGTGGCCCCTTCTTAGAGCCTCAGTTTGTCCGTCCATCTTTGGATAAGCCTTTTCAGCTCTAAGACTCTGATTAATCCCAAATTTCTGTTTTTGGATGCACTTCTGTGACATGGGACTGGGTTCTTGGTGAGGCTTCGAGGACGGTCACAGGGACCCGTCTCCACCAGGGATGGGAAGGAGCAGAAGGGAGAGCCAGCCGGGCTGGGCCAGGTGCAGCAACAGGCGCTGGGAGCTCTGAGGAGCCTGAGCTCACCAGGAGGCCGGGCAAGGGGGCAGATCAGAATGGGTTGAGCGGGCAGCTGGTGAGAGTGGGCACCAAGGGCACGGTCCCCAGAGGGCTCAGCCCGCCAGCCGCTCATTGCAGAAGGGTTTTGGAGCCCAAGAAGAGTCTCTGAGTTTGGGGCCAAGCAGAAGAAACATGGCCTGTGAGCTGCTCGCCTACTGTGTGCCAGGTTCTTTGAGAATCTTCTCATGAAGGCCCCCACACCCTTCTGGGACAAGGGTCACGAACTTGAGTGTATGTAATGATGATGGCAATAATAGTACCTAAATGCTACCCTCTGTGAAGCGCCTCTTCCGTGTGGATGCCGTGCTTAGAAGCTGACCACAGTGGCTGGCGCATGATAGGTGCTCAGTTGGAGGTTTTTTTTTTTTTATTATTGTTATTATTTTGCCTCATTATTATGAATTTTTTTGAGCACTCTACCTCTGAGCTATGCCTTGGCCTTATTTTGCCTTTTTTTTTAAAAAAAAAAAAAGATTTAAATTATTTCTACAGAAAATTGGCTGAAGTGTCTAGGAACAGGTCAGTGGATGCTTGGGGAGGAGATGCAGCGAGGTCGCCACCAGCCAGGGACAGCAGCTGAGCCCCCGTACCCCAGGTCCCCCTTAACCTCCTCCTCTGCAGAGGGACTCACAGCCTTGCTCTTAGGGTCCTGTTTCCCTGGTAGCTTTACTTGCCTCCGAGTGGAATTTCACTTTGAAATTCCTGTAAATGAGACCCTGCAGGATGCGCCCTTGAGGACCCGGCTGCTGAGCTCCCTGTGGAGTCTGCAGGTCACCCCACATTCACATTTGCCGCTTTAGATTCTTTTTTGTTTTTGGTACCAGGGATTGAACTACTCGGCCACTGAGCCACATCCCCACCCTTTTTTGTGTTTTATTTAGAGAAAGGATCTCACCGCATCGCCATTGCTGAGGCTGGCTTTGAACTTACCATCTTCCTGCCTCAGCCTCCCGAGCAGCTGGGATTACAGGCGAGCGCCCTGACTCTGGACTCCGCTTTAGATTCATTTTCCATGGAGGAGATGGAAGCTCCTAGGAACTGCGCCACGTCCTTACGTGATCACGGAGCCTGTGCTCTTGGCCATTATGCTGTGTTGTCCCCCAGCAGAGGAGGAAAAGGAGGCACCGAGAGGCTGAGGAACTTGCCTGGGATCGCCCTGTGTGTCCTCAGGGCTGAGCAGCTTGTGGCCATTCCAAGGCCAACCTCTCCAGCAGCCCAGGGCCCACACCTGCAGGACGCTCAAAGATGCTTTAATTTTAATTTCTTTTCAAACAAGAAGAAAGAGCTAATGCAATCATGCGTCTCTAATAGCGAGTCCAGCCTGGGTTGCGCTCTCCATAACCACTGGGGAGGGCCCTGAGAGTGAAGGTCGCTGGTGCCCAGGGAGTTGGTGACACTGAGCTGCCAGGCGCCATCTTGACTTGTGAGCCGGCCCATATTTTGCAGAACCAGCCAGTGCTGTGGCAAGTGGCTGGCCACCCTGGGTGCCAAGGGACCTGGGAGAGGCCGGGCAGCTCCAGGGCTGTGCCTGCCCCGCAGTGTCCCATTCTGGATGGGATGGTGGGAACCCCAGGCCTGGGATCCCGCAGGGCGGCTGGGCCAGAGTCAGAGCTGGTGGACGCGTCCCTGAGAACGTCTCCCTCAGCCCAGGCTTCCAGATGGCACCTCCTCAGCCTGCTCTTGTGATCTGTGCTCTATGCTCCTTACTGTAGGCTTAGTTTTTAGAATTGACTTTCCACCTCCTTTTTATACTTAAATAAATCTATTTTAAAAGGAAACTTGAATACACATGTTTAAGAAGGAAATATTTGATGACAGTTATAAATGACAATGAACAACAGCAGTCAACATTTATTAAGCCTGTTGGTGTGGCAAGCACTTCTCTTGACGTATCACCTGATGGGTTACCGAGTTGGCTGCAATTCTGAGGAAACTGAGGCCTGAGAGGTTGAGCCACTTGCCTGGGGTTAACAGCTAGTGAATGGCTGGGCCAGGATTTGAACCACGAGCTACACCAACTGCTTGGGTTCCCTGCACCAACATGTCAGATCCCCAGGGACAAGAGGTGTTCGTTGATTTGTGCGTCCCTGGGCCTAAGACGGTGCCTGGCACACAAGCATGCTCAAGGAATATGTCAAATGAATACGTGAACGATCGGTTGCCATGAGAAGAGAACAATCAGAAAGATCAACACGAGAAACCCAGCAGACCTGGGTTAGTTGGTGTTGCCCAGCATGACGCCTGTTCTCTTCTCACTTACACAAACCGCCAGTGCTGGAGAGGGGCCAAGGGAAGGGGTGCTTATGGACAACCCAGAAGAGTTACAAGAGTCAAAGGCAGTTAATTTTCTCCCCTTGAGTGTCAAATGTATATATATTTTTTTTTTTTTGGTACCGAACTCGGGGCACTTGGCCGCTGAGCCGCATCTCCAGCCCTACTTTGTATTTTACTTAGAGACAGGGTCTCACTGATAGTGCCTCGCTGTAGCTGAGGCTGGCTTTGAACTTGTGATCCTCCTGCCTCAGCCTCCCGAGCTGCTGGGATTACAGGTGTGGGCCACTGCGCCTGGACAGCTGTATTTTTTTGACAGCTTTATTGAGATAGGATTCACTTGCCACCCCATCCACCTACTGTAAGTATACCAGTCAGTCATTTTAGGATATCCGAAGGCTTGTACAACCATCACCAGAGTCTAATTTTAGAGCATTTTTAGTCCCTCTCAAAAAAAAAAAAAAAAAAAAAAACCCTGTCCCCATTAGCTGTTACTCTTCGTTCCTCTGACCCCTCCAGCCCTAAATGATGACTAATTTTTTTCTGTTTTTATGGATTTGCTGCTTCTGGGCACTTTATATAAATGGGGCCACAGGATTCGAGATTCTCCAGGACGGGCGTCTTTCAGGTGGAGAAGGCTTGCGGGGTGCCTCCGCCCTGGAGCGGGTCTGTGCTGGGCCCTGGGCCTCCCAGACCAGCCTCCCTCAGGACTCCTGCTTCCTGAGTACCCTGCCACGAGCAGAGGTTCAGTGCCCGCTTTGGCCCTGGGCACACTGACCCAGACTTCCCTGCCCGGGGCTGGGCGGGGTGCATGACCAGCTGTCCTTGGGCCTGGGCAGAAACTGGCCCAAAGGCTGCCACTCGATCCTCCTTCCTAAATCAGGCCTCTAGGGCTCTCCTGGGACAATCACACTGTTCCCACTGTCTGGCTGTGGGGTGAGTCACCGAGTGGCATTTTGGCAGCACCCGTGTGTCCTGTTCCGAGTTGGGGAGCTGGGGCGATGGAGGGGATGGAGGAGCGGGCAAACCTGGGGGCCAGCAAGGGGCTGTGGGACAGCCCCCCAAGCCCTTTCCCTGGCCTGGGCCTTTGTCCCTGGCAGGCTGAAGGGCTGGGAGACTGCCGGGCTCTGTGCAGACAGTTTGGAGGATCTGGTAGCTGTCACTTTTGCAGCCCCTAAATCGTGGTCTCTGTTTTAATGCCCTCAAGGACCTTGCGCAGTAGGTGATCTGTCCCATTTATAGATAAGGAGACGGAGGCCCAGAAAGACACATGGACTCTCGTGATAGGCAGCGTGGGGGCTGGGTGGGAGCTGTGGGCCCAACGGGAAGGCGGATGCTGTGATGGGCAGCAGCTCACTGGGGGCCAGCCCTCGGGCGCAGGGCTCTGGGATGTGCAGCTGGCGCTCGCGCAGGGAATCTGTCGGGGAGAGGACGGTGTCTTCATCCACCTGGTACTTAAACTAAAAGATCAGCAGGTTGGGGCTGCAGTTGGGAGCTGTTTTGGAGGCTCGCCCCACACGAAGGATCTCAAGTCTTTACATTAGTCGAGGCTCTTGGGGGGAGGTGAGTGATGGAACTCACTTATTTTAGGCAAAGGGGGAATTTATAGCCAGGGGTGGTGGCAAGAGTCTATAATCCCAGTTTCTCTGGAGGCTGAAGGGTGGAGATCAAGAGTTAGAGCCCAGCCTGGGCAACAGAGTGAGACCCCATCTCAAGAAAACCGTGTGTGGGGCAAGATTAATTGATTCATGCAATCGAAATATTCAGGGTAAGGCTGCAGTCAGGTACAGCTGGATACAGGGATTTAAAAGTTGAAGCTGGGAGTCACTTTCTTTTGGTCATGCTCTCCTGTGTCAGCTTTGTTCTTAGGTAGGTACCTTGTGGTGGCATTCAGTGGCTGCCAGCATCTCCAGGCCATCTTCCTCCCAGTCTGTCTCCACTAAGGGGAAGAAGGCATCTTCCAATGGCCTCAGCCTTAGCTAAGGTCCTGGGGTTGCTGCTTACGGACCTGGCTTACCTCTTCCCATATCCCTGGTTCATATTCCTGAACCAGTGGTGGGGTGAGGAGTGGGGTGAGTGAGCTCTGATTGGCTGGCCCTGGAGTCAGGAAAGTGGGGGAGGGTGGTCCCCTTGAACCACAAGCGCCAAGAGTGAGGAGGGATGACACCCCGGGGAAAACTGGAGGCTGGCGTCAGAAGCTGCAGGACGGGGACTGGGCACTTCCAGACCCTGGGCTTCCTCGTCATGCCAGGTGGAGGGGCTGCCGTCCACCCACCCGGCTTTGCACCAGCTTGCTGTGTGATCATGAGTGGGCCACCTTCCCTGAGCCCTGAGCCCTTTCCCCCATGGGCAGTGACGATGTCTGAGGGCTGTTCCAGGCCTGACCCTTGGAGGCCCACACACTTCCTCCAGCCTGCAGCCCAGCCTCCGGGCATGACCGCTCCCAGCTGGGCTCGGGCACATGTGGTCTTCACAAACCCGGGAGCTGACCGGCCCCGCCTGGCCCCTGTTCCTGCCCATCCTGAGGGTGCAGCCTGTGGGGGTGGAGGGAAGGGCCTGGGAGGTTTCCTTCACATCCGAGATCCTCGTCTAGAGTTGGCTCCAAATGCAATGATCTCATCGGAGCCCTGGGAGGGGTGGGGGGAGCAGCTCTCTGGCGCAGCTGACATGGTTGGTGACTAACTTGCTTCCCTACAGAAGGCAGGGAGGGACGAGGGCAGGGAGGGACGTCGCTCTCTTGAAGACAGGGTAAAAGTTAGTGGGGAGGAAAAGGTCCTGGTAAACGGACAGGAGGCTGCGCAGTCCAGCCTTGGGGAGGCCCTGTACTTCTTCTCCTGCTCCAAGCCAGGGGACCATGCTCACGGGTCCCCCTGACCTGCCTATCAACGTCCCCCAATGCTCACTTCAAAGCCTGGCGGGGGAGGAGGGGAGCCGGCCAGTCCCTGGAGCGGTTTGTCCCATCTGGATTCTGGGTGGAGTCTGCGGCCGACTGAGCGCGTTCAAATGCCCATACATTAATTTTGAAAGATGAGCTCCTAATCAACTTGTATCAAGCTTGTCAAAGCACCATCTGCTTGGCGTTTGTCACTGTTGCATTACATAAGAGGAAAGACATTTTTAAAGAATGCGGCTACATTTAGTAATTGGATCGCCGGAGAGCAGCCAAGCTGGGGCGGATGGTACTGTGATTCAGAAATGCCACAGGCCCCTCTCCGGGGTGCGGGGGCCTCCCCAGATTCCACATGGTCTTGGCAGACACCTGAGCACAGCCCCGCGTGGGAAACAGGCCCGGGAGCTTCTCCTCCATTTGCCTGGCTCTCCCGCTCCCTCCCTGCCTCAGCCCTGCCACCCCAGGCCACTTCCCTCAGCTATGACCTGACGACCTCACCTCCCCCAGCTCCAAAGCCCACGCCCCCACCCACCATGCTCCATGCTCCATGGATGAGCGAGGGAGATGGAGCCTCAGTTTCCCCATGTGACAGTGATGATCTCCGAGGGCTCATCCAGCTTCTCAGAAGCGACCATCCTAACGGCAATGTCTTACAGGGCTGGCACCAAGTTCAAGTGCGTCGGGCCATCCGCGGGGCGCCTGCCCAGGGAACGTGCTTTACCAGTGTCAGCTAGTTTACAAAGCTCTGCCGATACCCAGCCAGGCCCCCCGTCACTTTCCACCCTTCTCCCTTCCCGTCCATGTGATTCGACGAGCATTTAGGACGCGCCCGCGTTAGAGGCAGAGCTGGCTTCGTGCACACGCAACCTGAGCACTTATGCAGGGCCCATGCCCAGAAGGGCCCTGCGTTGGACGTGTTCAGCTGCCACAGCCTGAAACTCTTGGTTTCTGAACAAGAGACCCCACGTTTTCATCTGCTCAGAGCCCGTCTTATTTGATTGTCAGATATTGAAAATAACCATCAAGCCAACATTTCAAATCAGGGGAGTGCATGTAACATCTAGCTCTGTGTGTGTGTGTGTGTGTGTGTGTGTGTGTGTGACAATGAGTTCATTTTGCCATCGATGAGAGTCTGCGTCCTCCAATGCTGCCGCAATGGGTCAGGGCTGGTGCCCTTCACAGGGAATCTTCCGCTGTTCCCACCATCCCTAGAGACTTGGACCAAGTCCCTCTGTTCATCTACAGAGCACGGTGGCTGGGCCGTGGGCTTTGCAGCCGGGGAGCTGTTGGGCTCTGTCACTCGGCAGGCACTAGACTTGGACAGCGGCTCCCTGGTTTTCTACCTGTCAAATGTGGCGATGATACCAGCCGGAGGGCTTTGAGGGTTAAACTAGGAATACACGTCAGGTATCTAGAACACACTGTGTTGTCTTTGCTATTCTTTCACTGTCTCCTGGTGAGGGTGAAGTCCAAGGCTGGCCCCTCCAGGAGCTGGAGGCTGGACCTGTAGTAGCTGACTGTAGCCTCCTCCTCCTGCCGTCTTGTGTAACATCCCCTGGCAATGCTCACTTTCTCTTCCTACCCCTGCAGCGCACAGTGCAAAGCATCATTTTTAGGGAGAGGTCTTCTACCCCTTAAATAGGCCAAGTCAACCCACCTCAGGGCCTTTGCAAAGGCTACACTTCTTCTTTACCTCCTCCTCTTTCTTCTTCTTTCTGTGCTGGGGTTGGAACCCAGGGCCTCACACATGCTAGGCAAATGCTCTACCATTGAGCTACAACGGTGTCCCATTTTAGTTTTCTTTTGAGATAGGGTCTTGCTGAGTTTCCCAAGTTGTTCTTAAGCTTGCGATCCTCCTGCCTCAGCCTCCCAAGTGGCTGGGATGACAGGTGTGGGCTAGGCTCACCCTTGCTTCTCAGAACTCCTCTTTCCTTCCTCTTTGCTTAGCTGTCTTTTCACTCTGTCCAGCTCAAATGTTCCTTCCTCGGAGAAGCCTGCCCTGCCACCTAAGAAGAGTAGCCTGTCACCTGTCAGTGGGCATTCGCCTACTTTATTTTCTTCCCAGAGCTTCTCTGTCTGCCAGGAGCCTCGTCTCTCTTGGTCACTGCTCTATGTCCAGCACCTGCACCGTTGCCTGGCTCATGGTAGCTGCTCCAGAATTATTTGTTGAATGACTGAAGAAAGGAAGGAGGAACTTGAACTCACTACCTGCTCAGCCCCACCCTGCAGAGAGGGACCAGAGACCTGAGACATGGAGAAGGAAGGGCACATGGCAGGGAGGGACAGGAGGGACCCAGGGACTCTGGTTCTCTGCTTCCCAGCATGCTGTCCTCGCCCCACCCCTGCAGGAGGGAGCAGGGTGGACATGAGGACATTAGCTCATCGGCCACCCAGAGGGGTCCATTGTGCCGTGAGGCCGGGAAGAGCTTCTGAGGGTGGAGAGCCAGGCAGCCTGGCAGCCGGGAGGTGAGACTGTTTGCTGGGGCTGGCGGCCGTCACCATGACAACTGGACAGCCCACAGATTCCTGCGTCACCAGGGAAGCAGGTTGCACTTTGGCTGGGATGCAGCAAGGACACTGTGGGGGGCAGTAGCAGAAGGGAGGGGACCCCGCACACTCAACTGGGGGAAGGGAGTTATTTCTTAGGGTTGCTCAGGACTGGGAGGGCTGGTGGTGCTATTTGTGTGTGTATGTGTGTGTGTATGTGTGTGTGTGTGTGTGTGTGTGGTCCAGGCTGTGTGGCGGGGGGGGGGGGGGGGGGGGGGGGGGGGCGGTGAGTAGGGCTGGGTTTGAATCTCCGCTTTGCCACTTCTGCGCTGTGACATCTTGAGCAAGTGAATTAACCTCTCAGTGCCTTAGTTTCCTCCCATGTCAGTTGCAGAGCAGTGATAGCACCTCATGGGGCTGAAGGAGGCACTACCTCAGCAGCACTGAGGACGCCCCTTGTATTGTTCCTTGAGTCTTGACATGGACTTACATTGGGCTCCCGGTGCCTTCCTGCTGGGTCTGGTGAATTACATTCTCAGGGATCTCTACTCACCTGGCTTCTTTCATCCATGCAACGAATATTTATTGAGCACCCACTGTGTGCTGGGCACTGTTCTAGAGGCTGGGGATACAGCAGTAAATGAAGTGGACAGACCTCCCTGTCCCTGTGGAGCTGATTTTCTAGTGGGGTAAGCACACATTAAATACGATAAAAAGGACCACTTGAGGTCAGATGTGGAGAAACACAGGGCAGGGCAGGGGTAACGGCTGTGTGGGGGGAGTGTGTTGCGGTTTTAGAAGGCGATGGGGGATGCGAGTGTGCAGGGAAAGACATACTGAGAAAGTGACCTCTGAGCTACATGGCTGAGGTGAAAGGGCCCTCCAGGCAGAGGGGAACAGCAAGTTCCAAGGCCCTGAGGCAGGAACATGAGCAAGTATGTGACTCGATCACCCGGTTCTCTCTGGGTGTCTGCGTGTGCACTGTTCGTGGTGCTTGGGTGGTGATGCGTGTGTTTGTGCACGCACGTGGCTGCTCCCTTCAACCACAGAGCCTGGACCTGTGCCAGTTAGAGGGAGCCATTCAGGAGCTTGCGGTGCAGGGGACCCTGTGGAGTGTGCGACCTGCATGTAAGTCCACCCACATCAGCGTGTCTGTGAACCGCGCTCCTGGGCGTGAGCACGTCAGCGGTCTGCAGATGGGGCCGTGCGCACGTCTTTATTTAAAATGTGGATGTGTTGTTCACCTTGGATTTTGCATTAATATCGATTTCTCAAAATATTGCATTAAAATGTGATAGACCTCGATTTCTCAGCTTTTTGGTGCCTTTGGTGATCGTGCGTCCCAGGCGGGTGTCCGGCTCCCTTTGCCCTGGCCCTGCCGGGGAGGGGAGGAGCGCAGGTGCGGGGCCTGGCTGAGCCGGGGCCTTCCCTGACCACGGGGCAAACCCGAGCGGGGGACACTTCGTTCCTTTCAGACCAGATTTTTTCAGACCAGATTTATTCCGCGCTGACTATGTGCCAGGGACTCGGCATACATTACTCCGTTCCCTCCTAACAACCTTCTCTGCGTAGACGTTTGCTCATTCAAATGCGCGTATGTCTGAGGAGGGCCTACTGTGTGCCAGCAGCACCGTCTGGCGCTCACGCTGGCCTGGCACAGCCCTGCTGTTCGGGTGGCAGCACCGATTTCCCTGCGGGGAGCCTCCCTCTCCGCAGTCCGAGGGCTCAGCCTGGGCCTTCCCAGCGGTCTCCAGGCCCCCCGGGGGCGTGGCCCAGCTAGCCCAATCAGCAGAGGCAAGGGATGCACCACGTGACCCACATTGGTCCAATCAGAGTGAACCCTGGGACTTGGCTTCCGTGTTGGAAGCTTCCCTCTTTCCATAACATTTACTCCAGAATATTTCTCGCTGTAGGAATGTCGTTGCCCTTGTTAAGGTCCATTGCAACTGGGAAAGAGGAAACTGAGCCCTTCTGCCATCTTTAGTGTCCCCTGGATCCAGCTGTACCTGAAATCTTTAAGACTTTCCAGTTCTATGATATTTATAATCATTACGTTTTAACCAGCTTGAGCGGGCAGGGACGCCGTGTTTGGCCTCTTCGCACGTCACCTCCTTTCCTTCAGGGATGAATCCTGTGAGGAGGGGGCTGTGGATTTGTCCAAGATCACACAGAGGTTTCCTTGATGTCCTTGGAGCTTGAACGTGAAACCAGGTCCCTCTGACTGAGAGGACTTCCTGCACTCCACGTGGCCGGGCTCTGGGCAGGCAGCTCTGCAGAGTCCTCCTGAGCCCATCGTGGCCCCTGTTCTGCTGTGTGCCTTGGTCAGTGTCCCCTCCTGTAACCCGAGGAACATGGCAGTGTCTGCCCCGCCGAGGGTCACGTGGCGGCGTGTGCAGGTGAGGCGCTTGGCGGCTCTCCCCACTCTTGCCACCATTGCGCTTCCTTTGGAGAAGGATGGTGGCCTGGGTCTCTGCTGCCACCAGGCTCCCATGGACCTTGGTGGCACTTCATCTGTCTTCTGCCAGACTCAAGCAGGGCCTGACTCACTCACCCAGGAAGCTGGCACTTAAGGAGCTGCCTGCCCAGTTTCTGTTTTAACGTTTGTTACATAAATTTCACATTTCCTGGAATCGAGATCTTGAACGTCTGGGCTCATTTGGAAATCGAGTCAGCGAAGAGCCTCATTTATATTAATGGGGTCTGGAGTCTGACTGCAGAGGAGGCTGAGACAGGGACGGATGGCTCCTGGGCTGAGCCGCTCAGGCTGAGCTTCGGGAGGAGCAGATTCCCTCTCTCCAGGCTGGGACTCTGGATGTGAGGACAGTGTGGCTCCCTGGCTCAAATCCTCTGCTGGCTGCCTGCTGCCCTGGGTGTTCACCCTGCCTGAGGAGGTGCTATGTAAGGGCCCCTGCTGGCTTCGCCCACCTCTTGCCCACCTCTCTTCTCACTCCTCAGCCAAGCCAGCCTCCCGTGAGCCTCCTGCCACCGGGCCTTTGCACTTGCTATGCCCACTGTCTGAAAGGCTGTTCTTCATACTTTCCTAATAGCAAGCTCCTTCCTGTCAATCAGGTCTTGTCTCACAGTTGCCTCCTCAGGCAGGTCTTCCCTGATTGTCACTCTGGAGTTATTCTCTGCCACACCACTGGTTTCATGTTCTTCTTGGTGCTGAGAGGTAGCCTGTTCTCCTTTTACTTATTTGCCTGTTTATCTGTTGGCCAACTTCCTGCTGAGAATATAAAACCCTAGGATCTGGCCCAGAGAATGTGCTCGACAAGTGTTCGTGGAGTGAGCACCTGGGTCCACTCGGCAAAGCCTTCTGGAGTGCAGCCCCTGGGAGGCTCCTGAGGCTGGAGCTGGGCGCCTGGAGCACAGGTCAGGACAAGCGAGATTGTTATCTATCTGGAGCTCACACTGGTGCAGAGGGACAAGCTACAGTTACTAACACTTACCAAATGTGACAGGGTTTTATAGAAGACAGCCCATTTAATCCTAAGTGCAAACCTTGCAACTGTTACTTGTTTCAGTTCATGAAGCACAGAGAGGTGAAGTAACTTGCCTGGGGTCCCACAGCTAGAGAATAGAAGGGCCAGGATTTGAGCTTGGGCCATCTGTCACCCATGTCTGTTGGGTTAAACGGCTCACAGAAGCCACAGGAAGTTAGAGCCTGGTGCCAGGAAGGCTGTGATATGGTGGGGGGTGGGTGGGCTCTGAAGGCTTAGGAGCCAGCAGGAAGCATGGATTCAGCATTATATGGGGGAAGGGATGAGAAAGGCCCCCTGGAGGACATGGTGCCTTGGATGTGCTTAGAAGTCATTTATTTTAACTTTACATATAGCTTAATAATTTTTAGTATCTCCACCCGCCCAGAGTTAAAGTTTTCAGTAATACACATTATTCCCTCGAGAGACAGTGCTATCCGTCATCGCTGGGCTGTTGTGTCACTGTCATTTGAGGCTCTCTTGGTGTTGCAAGAGCCCACTGGAGTAATGCAGTGCTCAGGCTCTGGGCCTGGGTTGAAGTTCTAGCACTTTCCCTGACTCGGCTCCAAGCCTTCTCCCAGCCCGGGACAAAGACCTTTCCCCAGGTCACCAATGTGGCTGGATGGTGGACAACCAGACAGCTGGACCGTGCCTCCCAACACCAGCCGTGCAGGGCTGCCAGGGGACGGGCAGGCCGGGCAGCCGGGACAGGGGCTCTCCGTGAGCCGTTTAATCCAACAGACGCGGTGACAGCAGGTTCTTGGGAGTTTGGTTGTCTTAAGGGAATAAAGGAAGAAGATGTCTCAACCAGACCCCAGAAACAGTGGCTGCCTCGGACAGAACTGGTGGCCAAGGGCAGTGGAGAGGGGACGCGCCTCGCAGGTCCTCTTCAGTTGGGCACCATGTGAAATTATCATCTTGTAAATAAGCATTTTCAGCACTTAGAAGAAGGCAAATTCTTTGTGTTTGTGGACTGAACTTTCTGTGATGTTCTTTTGTCTTTATTCAAGTAGGTAGTTATCTCTCCTTGTCTGCCCATGGGGGCTGAGGCTGGAGGGGGTGGTGCCTGCTCGAGGTCACGTGGTGCTTTAGTGTCAGACCCCAGACTCCAGGCCGACAGGGTCCCCTGACCAGGGGCTTCTCCCTTCGCTGTGGAAGCCACGCCCAGGAATGGCGCATAGCGCCGGTGCCATGTGGACCAGCTCAAGTTCTGGTGTGTCCTTTGCCTGCCGTGGGACCTTAGGTGAGTTACTCAACCTCTCGGGCTCAGTCCTGTGGTTACTGGCTCCAAAGACAGCCCGGTGAGGCTCGTCCCCCAGTCCTCACCCCTCTATGTGATCCCCGACCTGTGAGACCCATGGGCTATTTTAGAAGGGACAGTTGGTGTGACTCCCAAGGCTGACTAATAAAAAAGACATTGCGACAATGGATTGTTATTCAGCCTTTAGAAGGAAGACTGTTGGGACACATGGCACAGCCGGGAGGACTCCAGAGGACCTGCTGTTGGTGAGGCGGGTCAGTCACACAGGGACAGAGGCCCACGGCCCACTCAGGAGGGCGCCTGGAGCAGTCCAGCTGGTGGGGACAGAAAGCAAGTGGTGGTTGCCAGGGTTGGGGGGTGGGGGAGGGAGGAGGGAAAGGGGAAAGGGGGAGGGGGGAAAGGGGAAGGGGGAGGGGGAGGAGTGAGGAGGGGGAGGGGGAGAGGGAGCCTAGAGCTGCTGTTTAATGGTGCGGAGTTTATGATGAGGCTGATAAAAATGTTCTGAACAATGTGTCCAAATGCTTTTTACTGTCACGTATAACTAATTAGAACAAATTAAAAGAAAAAAACCCACAAACGAAAACAAAACAAAAAACAAACAAAAATGTTTCTGATGGAAAATTTTATATGTATTTGACCATAACAAAAATATTGGGCTGGGCATCATGGCACACACCTGTAATCCCAGCAGTTTGGGAGGCTGAGGCAGGAGGATCATGGGTTCAGAGCCAGACTCAGAAACAGTGAGGTGCTAAACAACTCAGTGAGACCCTGTCTCTAAATACAAAATACAAAATAGGGCTGGGGATGTGGCTCAGTGGTTGAGTGTCCCTGACTTCAATTCTTGGTTACCCCCTCTCCCCCAAAAAAATACTGGGAGGGGGAAGATATTGTGGCTTCTGTTAGCCTCTGGGATCACTCACTCTGGGGGAAGCCAGCAGCCATATTGTAAGGACACTCAAGAAGCTCTGTGGAGGGCTGGGGTGGTGCCTCAGTGCTCACCTGGTGAGTGAGAGGCCCTGGGTTTGAGCCTCAGCACCACAAAAATAAATAAATAAAGGCATTATGTCCAATTACAACTAATAAATAAAAAGAAGCTCTGTGGAGAGTCAGGTGGTGAATGGAGGCCTCCAGCCCGCCCTCCACACCAACCGTCCAACCATACCAGGGGGCCACTTTGAGTTCGCCAGTCAGCCTCAGGGAACCTCAGCCCCGGCCCACACCTTGACTGCAGCTTCATGGAAGTCTGTCCCAGAACCGTCCAGGTAAGACACTCCCAAATTCCTGAGTCACAGAAACTGTGTGAGATAATAAATGTTTATTGTTTCAAGCTGCTTAGTGTCAGAGTAATGTGATACACAGCGGTAGGTAAACTATACAGGTTCTTGTCAGTAAGCTAAGGGTGATGGTGAGTTCACGGGGCTGAGGATGGTCATTTCATTGTGACACTTCTGATGGTGCTTGCCTAAGTTGTGTCTGCAGAGTTAGCCCATGAGGTGAAGGGCTGGGAGCAGTGCCCGGCGCACAGTGAGTGATCGATGAGTGTCCACCAGTGTGGCTTTGTGTTCTCTGTGACCACTGGCCTGCAAGGCACTCAGCCTGGGAGCAGTTCCTCCTGAAGGAACAGAATGACACCCTGGTCTGCCGTGGAAACAAACAACGGCTCCCTTATTGCTCACCAAGATTCAGAGAAGGGAAATGACTGCCCCAGGCCACACAGCAAGGAAACGGTGTGGACAGAATTTGAACTCAGGTGCTTCGGATCCCAAAGATTCTGTCTGAAACCCTGGGCTGAGAGCAACTTGAAATCCTTCCTTAGGACTCTTTCCTCTTTAGCAACATCCTGCTGATCAGCTCGGGGCTCATAGCCCCCGCATCTGACTACGGTATCACTGGAGCCTTCTCCTCCTGTCTGCAGTGCGGTGCCCTTTTCCACTTGGGAGACTGGGGAGCAGAGTTCTTCAGGAGTTTTGTTTTTGTCATTGCAGACTCCTCCCCCTGGGTCCCTGCTGCAAAGGCCAGGGATGGGAATAAGCCGATTGCATGTGTTTATAGAAAAAGCCCAGCGGGGTGCAGTGGCCTGTGATCCCAGTGACTCAGGAGGCTGAGGCAGGAGGATCGAGAGTTCAAAGCCAGCCTCAGCAAAAGTAAGGCCCTAAGCAACTCAGTGAGAACCTGTTTCTAAATAAAATATAAAATAGGGCTGGGGGTGTGGCTCAGCGGCTGAGTGCCCCTGAGTTCAAACCCCAGGACCAAAAACAAAACAAAACAAAAAAACAAACAACAAAAAAAAAACCCCAAAAAAAAAAAAAGAAACACAAGAAAATAAAAAAGAAAGAAAGAAAAGAAAAAGCCCAGATGGTGTGCCGGCCGGTTCCTGCAATGCCCTCTCAGGGGCGGTCACCAGCCCCCACCTTTGCAGGCTGGCCCTCCAGACACACCGCCAGCTGGCTCTGCACAAACAGCTCTCCCAATATTTGCTGTGGGGCCATGTGGCGGACAAGAGGAGCTGGTCCCCAAACAGACCATGAGCTCAGGCCACGGGCATCGCCACACCTGCTCCTCTCCCTGACGAGGAGGGCGGCTGTGCAGCCGCTGACGACATGGCCTTTTTTGAACTTGGGTCTCGTGTGCCTGCATGCACAGGAGGGCAGACGGGGGCCAAGGCTGGTAGGAGCTGGGAGTGGGGCTGTGGTTTCTTCAGTAGTTTTGACCGTGAGTGGCAGGAAGGTGTAACACTGGCTTGCGCGCGTGCGCACACACACGATTGTAATGAAAGTATCAAGAATCTGTGCTGACCTTTTTTTAAATTGAGCAATGCATGCTGGTTTTCTTCTCTTCCATTCCACTCTATTTTTTCATTCAGTCATTTAAAAAGTGCGAGTTGCAACCCATGAAATTGATTTCAAAGCCCTCGAATGCACAAGTTCGTAATCTGGTTCTATGAACTTGGATAGGACAAAACTCTGATCTTCACTGTCACCGGCCTCTTGCTGAAATGCAGGACTTCCTTCAGGTATGAGTGCTATGAGTGAATCATAGTGGCAAGAGCAGTCGCAGTAACATCAGCACAAAGACATCCAGCTGGTCTGCATTTCCCTGTGGTCCTGGGGACAGCTGCACACAGCACTGACGCTCCCTGACGCCTCCCAATGGAGGTAGTCCCTAGACCCCCTGCTCGGTCTTACTACTGAGTTTATTAATGAAGAGGTACGTGTATTATTACTCACTTACACGTTTACAAATACTCTAATAACAGCCTTTCAAGAGAATAGGTTTCCTCTGTAAACCTATGTATTTTATGCACCTAAAAATATTATCTTGAGAAAAGGTCTGGGGTTGTGTGTATGTCTCACCAGACTTCCAAGGGGTCCACTGCACACAAAGTTTAAGAACCCCTGTCCCAGCCGGGTGTGGTGGCACATGGCTGTAATCCCAGTGGCTTGGGAAGCTGAGGAAGAGGATCACAAATTGGAGACCAGCCTCATCAACCTAGTGGGACCCTGTCTCAAAATAAAAAAATGAAACAAACTGGGGATGTGACTCAGTGGTCAAGCACCCCTGGGTTCAATCCCTGGTACAAAAAAAAAAAAAAAAAGGAGCGCCTCTGTCCCTATGAGCCCCACACAATTTTGGAAATTTGGCCCCAAGCTGAAAGCTTCAAGGGGACAGCTCTGGAGCTTGCGGCCTGTGTGTGCCCTTTTAGCCTGGCTCGGGAGTCACAGCCATGTCCAGTGTTTCTGCAGCCCTTACTGTGCCAGCGCCCACTGGACCCTGGGCACACAGTGTCTCTTTAGATCTTTGCACCAGCTCTTGTGAGATGGCCCTATTTTTAGCCTATGTCTCTCTTGGTCTCTTTACTGATTTTATTTTTCTGCTCAGAACTCTCCCGTCTTTGAGGCTGTTTGTTGGCAGTGTCCCCCGCGAGGAGGTGGGCCTCTCGAGGAAGAGGGGGCTGGCTCTGCTCCGTGCTCATCCCCCAGATATTGAAATAAGCAGGATTCAGGGGGCCAAACCTCAGTCATCACAGTGAAGAGGATCTGACTGCAATATTTAAAAATGAAAACTAACGCCAGCAATCATGATGAACACATTTCCAAACAAAGCCAGGAGCTGGCCCTGGACTTGGGCACCCGCCTGACAGGCTCCTCGCCCTCTTCCTGGCCCTCCTATAGCTGACCAGAGTCCCCTGTCCCATTCTGCAGACGGGTCACTGAGGTTCAGAGGCAGAGACCTGGGGGAGTCAGGACTGTGGCTTCCAGGTGCCTTGAACTGCCACCCTTCGGCCTCATGAGTGTCACACTGGTGAGGCAGAGGCTGTCCTTGGGTAAAATCATACAGATTTGGGTTAGGATCCTCGTTCTATGGCTTCCCGGCTGGAGAACTGTGGATGCGAGTCCTGTCCTCCGCCTCAGTTCCCTGGCTGTGCGGTGTGGTCCTCAAGTCCTCCTGGAGGTTTTGTGAAGCCTGCAGGAGGGGACACAGGAGGGGCTTGGCGACACCCGGGCACAGGAGATCCTGGGTGCCCTGGTGCCCCTGATTGTGCGTGTGTCAGGGGTTCTCTGAAGCCCCTGGCCTGGATCTGGAGCCAATGAGTGCGACCTCCTTCTTAATTATCACCTAATAACTGGGCAGGGGCTTTCCCAGTTCAGCTCGGTCTCCCTGTACCCAGCAAAGGGCCTTTTACACAGTAAGTGCCCAGTAAGTGCCTGTGGACGGGGTGGGGGGCAGGGAGGGCTGAAGAAGGGGAGGAAAAGGAAGGAGGGAGGGAGGGAAGGTGTCTCGGCCGTGTCAGAATCACGCGCCTGAGCTCTGTGACGGACAGAAGGTACAGGATGTGTTAAGGCCTAGGGAGGGTGTTGCTGGGGACCACGAGGTTCTTCTGCACCCTCCTGTGCAGGCCTGGAAGTCCTGGGAAAGCCTCCTGCTCCTGGTGGAGCTGGTGCTTGATGAGGGGCCCAGGACGTGGCCCTGGCTCCTCTTCAGCTGCCAACCTCAGGGGAGCCTGTGGCCAGTGGTAGGGGTCTGGACCCGAGTGTGCTCATCCAAGAGCACCCGCCTGTGTGTCCGAGGTGGCTGTGGGCACCCGGCCTGTGGTTGGAGGCTCTGAAATACCATCGGAAGGCACGCTGTGGTCCCCTGGTGAAGACGTCTCCAGTCCACGCAGGAATGAGAGACATGAAGCACAAGGTGAGGAGGGTTTCAGAGAAGCCATGAGCTTGGCCCACAGGCCTCATCGCAAGCTGCTGGGGGTATGCACAGTGCTGCCTCTACAGCGGGTGGCCCTGGTACCATAGCTCCCAAGATTGCAGATGGCATATAAACCCTTTACCCAGCAATTTGACTTCCGAGGATCTTTCTTAAAAGAAATACACACACAGTATGAAATAACTCTATTAGGCAGGCATCTGTTTTAGACTCAACAAATTATTTATTGAGCATCTACTCTATGCTGGTGTCCTTCCAGGAACTAGAAAGATAACAGTGAACAGAACCAATAAAAATCCTTGATCTTGTGGAATTTTCGTCTCATTGGAGGGAGATAAATAATAAACAAAATCATTAAATACAGTGTGTCAGGAGGTGATAAGTGTCATGGAGAAAGAAAAAGCAAAGACAGGAGCGGAGTGTGAGTGTGTGGTTGCTAGGATAAGTAGGACTGCCAGGTGAAAGGCTGTAATCAGGGGGCCCCTGAGGTCGGTGCAGCTGTGCGTTGTGTGGGTGGCCTGGGAAGCACTTCCAGGCCAAGTAGAAGGACCAGGCAGGGAAAGGCCCTGGGGCGCAGTGAGCGCCCTGCCCCACGTTGTGGGAAATGGACAGGCAGCCGGGCGGGGGGAGGAGCATTGTAAGGCAGGAGCTGAGGGGGCGGCCTCATTGGTGGGTCCAGGCTGGGCTGTTTGAGGAGGTGGGCGATGGCCAAGCAGAGCCTCCGGGTGAGATCAGGGAGGTGAGGTGAAGAGGCCACCCCGGCCAGTGGGTGTGTCACCTTGTGCCCTGCGCCAAGGACTTTGGATCTCATTCAGCACGTGATGGGAAGGTTTTGGTGGTGAAGTGACATGATCAGAGTGACAGTTTGAAGGGACCCCTCTCGCCACTGTGTTGAGAAGAGCTTGGAAGGGATCCAGGGCAGAAACCGGGAGCCTCTTCCGGAGGCTGCTGCTTTAATCAGGCAACAGACCAGCGCGGCCGCGCGGCCGAGGGTGGGCTGGGTGGTGAGAGGTGCAGGATCCAGAGCGTTGGCAGCAGGGCCCCCGGAACTGCCGCTGGCCACCCACTTCTGCGCTGTTGGTTGGAGCAAAGTTCAGAAGCAGCCTGAACAGCAGCCGGAGATCAGCACTGACCACGTGCCGGAGAGCAGCTGGGGTGGCTTAGGGAAGAAAGAGGAGGCTCGGCCTTCAATAGGAAGATTTCCAGGGTAGATAAGGGAAAGCAGCAGGGTGCGGGACTGTCTACGCGTGACTATTTGTGTGGAGCAGACCCAAACCAAACAACCTGCATAGGTCTGTGAGTGTGTGTGTGTGTTAGAGAGTGTGAGAGAGTGTGTGAGAGAGTGTGTGAGTGTGTATGAGTGTGTGTGAGTGTGTGTGAGAGTGTGTGTGTGTGAGAGTGTGTGTGAGAGAGTGTGTGAGTGTGTGTGTGAATGTGTGTTTGCATAAACCATCTCAGGGGCACAGGAGAAACTGGCTTGGTCACTGCCTCCAGGAGGGGAGACTGGGGTCCAGAGGTCTGAGGGACATTCTGCTCCTCACTGAACCTTTTAGACCTTGCACTGTGTACCTCCTCCAGTATTTTTCAACTGGAGGTGATTTTATCCCTCAAGGGACAGCTGGCAATGTCCAGAAACATTTTTGATTGTTGCAGCTTCACGGAGGTGCCATCTGCCTCCGGTAGAGGCCCCGTCGTATGCTGTGGAGCAGTGCACAGTGCATGGGACACCCCCCAGAGAATGTGCTGCCGTAAACGTTGATTGGGCTGAGCTGAGAAACTCTGATCTATTAAAAACTTCAACAAAAAAAATTTTTTGTTTTGTTTTTGGGCACTGGGCATTGAACTCAGGGTCACCACTGAGCCACATCTCAGCCCTTTCATTTTTTTATTTTGAGACAGAGTCTTGCTGAATTGCTCAGAGCCTCACTAAATTGCTGAGGTTGGCCTCTAATTCGTGATCCTCCTGCCTTAGCCTCCTGAGTCACTGGGATTACAGCTCCTGATAATGTAATTTTGCTTTTAAAGGATTGTCTCTTATTCTGAGATAATCCACTTTGGGGATTTGAAATGTTCTTTGTTTCACAAGGTGATGATAGCAGGTTATTATTATTATTATTACCATCTTTACGTAGAAAAATAAAATGCTAGTAACACTTGCCCAAACCCAATGGGAAATTTTCCTGGGCTGTGACATTCTGCGGTTGGAAAACTACCCTCTGCTAAACAGGGCTTCAGGATGAGTAGTTTACAAACATGTCCCCAGGCCTGGCAAGCTCTCACCTGGCTTCGTGAGGCCCTGGGTTAGATCTCCAGCACTGCACAATTAAGTCCTTAATTAATTTTTAAAAAATGCCCCTCCCCCCAATCTTTGGCACTTTTCCCTGCAGAGGTGGGTTTCTACCCGCCTGAGTGTGACCTGGACTCCGTATCTCCCTGTTGAGGAGGAGAGTTTGGAGGAAGTGAGGGTGTCTGATTTCTGAGACCGTCACAAAAGGCTCTGTGGCTTCCTGCTTGAGGTCTCCTTGGGCCACTCTCTCAAGGAAGCTAGCTGCTGGGCCATCAGGACACGCAGGAGCCCTGCACTGAGATCCGCGGGGTGAGCAGCACAGGCCTCCTGCCCGCAGCCAGAGAGCAGCGAGGCTCCTGGGCCCAAGTGCAGAGGCGCCAGGGCCCAGATGAGCAGAGGACTGAGACCTCTGGGCAGACCCCGACCAGGACCACCCGCTGCAGGTGATCCTGAGCCCCTGTCCTACACACACCACGAATGAGGTGACAACCCCTTCCGCCTGCTGGGCGTTGGGGTGACTTGTTACACAGCACCAAGAGACGAAGACTGAAGTCCTCGAGCCTTGTGCTCATCTGGTCAGTGTACGGCTAAAAGCCCGGGATTCCTAGGTGACATTTATAAGTTGGGATATTTCCCATGAAAATCCAGATCTCTGGCTTCTCTTCAAAAGATCCAGCGCCGCCCTGCGCGCTCACGGCCAGAGGGAGGGGTCCTGCTTCCTCGGGGTGCGCCTGTCCAGGCTCCTCACTCGCTGCCGCCCCAGTGTCTCACAGGAGGCTACTTTACTCACTATGTCACCTGCCCGTCTCCTGTCAGCATTTGAGCCTCTGCCTTCTGTCGTGAGACATTTTTCTGAGAGCCACAGTTGCCGAGGGCCGTGTGACCACAGTGGGGCTTCAAGGCCTGGACACAGTCCCCCAGGGTGGGGGTTGCCACTGCTCTGCATTTTCACACCCTCCCTCTTCGGGGGAAAGAGAAAACATACGTGTGCCCCTTTAGGTCCCCAGCCTTCTTATGGCCTTTCCCACCCTGCCCCCCCCCCGTACCCTCCACAAAGACAAACCAGCACCACCGAGTTTGTTTTCTCCATACCTTTTATTGAACTCGGCAGACTTGGTTAAGGGACCATTTGCTTGGAAATTCTTAAACATCTGGACATATTTTACAAGACAGGGCAGCAGCTGGAGGTCACACAAGGATCACAATTTCATCTCACCACATGCATAAAAAGACACTGGGATTTCCGTTGTTTGGTTTCTGTGTGTGTGTAAGAGAGAGAGAGAGAGAGAGAGGGAGGGAGGAGGGGGAGGGAGCACACAGGCACGGGGGCCCGTGCTCACCGTCCCCGTGACAGGAAGGACTAGACATAAACTGATGAGAGATGAACAGACCCACAGGCTCGACCCCAGAGAGAGGGGCTGAGGACGTTGGTTGTTTATGGCTGTGTGATTGGCTTGGCCCCATCAAGGGCGGGGCAATCAGATGGCTTTGCAGGAAGGAAAACCCCAACCTCACACCACGGTTTCTGGAGGGACACAGGGTCTCAGCTGTTGGATTGGGGGCACATGCTGTCATGGGGGGCTTTGAGGCTCAGGAAAGAGGAGACCATGGGCTCTGAAGCTGGAGGACAGGCAGCCTCCGCGGCTCAGCAGTGCAATACAGTTCCAGGTGGTGGCCCCTCTGTTCCTACCCGCAAGCCCCGGACCAAGGGAAAGCCCACACTGGACCCTTGGTTTAGCGGGAAAACCATGGTCTCCCCAGAGACGAGCGACAGCTCCACTAAACCAGAGGCTGGAAACTGCAGGGCGGGAAGACAGGAAGGAGGTTGAGCCACCTCCTGGGCTCTCGGGGGAGGGAGGCTCTAAAGGACTGTGGCCCTAATCGGCTTGGGGACTACAACTGTCAAATTTGGATGTCATTGTGAGCCCAGATGGAGGCGAAGAACAGGTGGCATTGGTGGGGTGTTATGGGCTTCAGCGAGGGGGGCTCCTGAGTCTCCTTCCCTCGGTTGGCAGCATCCAGCCAGGTAACACCCTCCCCCTGCCCTCGCCCACCTGCCAGTCATCCACCCAGGCCCATCCTTCACACATTCACTCTCCAAAAACAGGCTGGATGGCCACTGTATGCCAAGGGCACATGCTGGCACACAACCCTGAGATCCTGGAACAGAAAATGGGGATCCCCGCCCTTGACCTTGGACTGAGGTCAAGAAAGGTCTGGAGAGCCAAGGGGCCAGCTACCTGCACACGCACCCAGGCTCACCCTGCTCTTGGATACCAAGCTCATTCAGGGTCTCAGAAGGCCCTAAACCTAGGGGCCAAGAGCCACGCTGTAGGGGACCCGGACCCCTTCTCCTGTGCTGCTTCTCTCTAATCCAGCTTCGCCCAGGAGGCAGCCAGTGTGGGGTGGTCCCTGCCAAGCCCTGGGAGTCCAAGAGGAACACAGCAGGGGGTTTCCTGCATTTCCTGAACTGGTCAGGTACTGCAGCCTCGAGCAGTTTCTGCAGGGCAGAGGCTCTCACCTTATCCTCCAGGGTAAGATCCTGGAGGCTGGCTTTTGTTTGATTTAGTTTGGGAGAAGGCAGCTGCAGTGGGCCCAGCCACACACATCAGCCACTTCTCCTTATTATCTTTTCTTTCTTTCTTTTCTTTTTCTTTAAATGCGAGTGCAGGGGAGGGAACCTAGGGCCTCCTGTGTGCTAGGCAAGTGCTCTCCCGCAGAGCCGGACCCCCAGCGCCGGCCTCACCTTATAAAAACCCCAGTGCCACCTGGAGCCGGGCTTACCTGCAGATGAAGTCCCACCTCCCCAAGCCCACCCCACACAACGAGGGCGGGTCTTTCTGGACTGCCCTCCTATGTTCTGTTTGGGGAAGGCCCATTTGGGAAGGGATGTGGGAGAGGCCCTCTGCTTGGCGGCAGCTGACATCCTTTTGCTGTTAAAACGGGATCTGGGTCGCCTGTCTCCGGTTCGCCTTGCTGGGTTTACTTCACGGGGAGAGATTTCCCAGGTCTGGAAAGGGAGGGATCTCCTATTGTACTTGCCAGAAAATAAAAGCCCTTTTGGGTGCCGTTGTTATTGCCTGGGCAGTGGGTGGCTGGTTGGTGGGTGGGAGAGAGATCACTGGGCACAGGGCAGAAGCACCATGAGACAGCCAGCCTGAGAGGAGGACTTCACAGACGGCTCTGCGGCTGGCATCAGAGAGGGTCGTGTGAATCCCTTCCCAGGGTGGCTCCTGTTAGGCCACTGGGGATGGGCTGGACGGGTGACTGACATGGTCATTAAAATTGCCGGAGACCGGGAACAGGCAGGGAACAGAGTCCCCTTCCTTCTTGGGCACCCTCTATGATGGCTCCAAGTTCTAGAAACTGAGTTCGTCCTCCCTGTGTTCCATGCCCTGCGCCTCCACGGAAAGCCTGTGCCCAGAATATCCAAGTCACCTGCGTGCGCGCGTGCACACACACACACACACACACACACCGAGAAACAAAATAGCCTTGATCGCTCAGTCTGATTCCCACGCAATGCCAGGGCCCCTGTGTGTCACCCAGTTCACGTCCCATCTTGCCTCCCTATAAACACCTGCAGGGCAGGGGGCTCATGACCAGGGTGGCCTTGGGGTCTGAGCAGACAACCGGCCTAGCAGAAGGGCTTCCTTAATTTGAGCTGGAACTGACTGCCCTGTCCCTCTCATGCAAGAGAACCCGTCGGAGTCCCGCATGCAGCCATCTGGCAGCTGGGTGGTCTCTTCTTCCGGTCAATGTCCCACCTCCAACCCCCCGGCCAGCCTTTGGGGATCTTTTCAGGAACGTGGCAGGCAAGAAGAGAGTTAGGCTCCCGGGTGAAGAGGAGGGTTCTCTCAATTAACAGAGCCCTTTTCCATTTCAGTTCTCCAAGATGCCATTTTGGAAAGTTCAGGAGAAATTCCAAGCTCAGAGCACATCGGGGATGGTGGACAGAAACACAGACAGCACCCTCTTTCCCAGTGAAGACGGCCAGGGCCAGGGGGTTTGCCTATCTGGGTACCGAACCCAGGAAACGACTGAGAGGTAATTTTGTTGTTCTGAGGCAAAAGTTAAAAAAATCTTGTCAGCTTTATTTTATCTTATTTGTATTTATTCCAGATTGCCAGGGATTTTGTGGGGCGGGGGGGATTCCAAATAGGAGCATAAACCAGAGGCACAAATTCCTATTTGTGTTGGCTTCCTCTGGGGATCCATGCTAGGGGCTGGGTCACTGCTATCTGGGGGTCTTGGTTTGGCTCAGATCTCTATTCTGGGCAGAGCCCAGAGACAGGAAGGCAGGTGGGACACTAAAGCCTGAATGATCAGAGGGCCTTCTTCATGGTCCTGCATGAGCCCGTGGGCAGAGAATCACCTTCTGCTGAAGGTCCTGCTCAGTGAGCTGTCCTCTGCCCACCCATGGTAAAAACTGCCTCGTGGAACTAGTTATCAGGACAGTGCAAAGCCTCTTCAGGCTCGGACAGGCAGAAGCTGGAAAAGTACTGCTGCCCTTGAGACTAATCCAGCCAGGCAGGTGGAAAGGCCAGGGGAGAGGAAAGAGCAGATTTGGGGGCCATCTCTTCTTGTCTCTTGGCTGCAAGGGTGTGTGACCACTGTTTCTCAGTTAGAAGTGGATTGAAATGAGGGGCTGATGCAAAGTGGAGGAGATCTGGGGCCCAGCATGGTTTTCTGTGGTTCAGAGAAACCTGAACACGCTCTGGTCTTCAGGTCTGGTTGGTGGTACCGGGAGCTGGACACTGGTCGTGGGAGCAGTCTGACCGAGATGGACTTGGGAGTGGTCTGGACCTCAGAGAAGCCAGGGACGAGTTTGCTTGCATGAGGCTTTTGGTTCCAAGATTTGGGGGGAGGAAAAAAACAGACCTTTCAGATTCCTGGAGGGTGGGGGTAGGAGCTCAGCCCTGAGTCAGCTCAGGGCTGACTTTGAGGGTCAATGTTACCGACTCCCCTCCTCTCGCTCCTGCATCTGAGCCCTGGGTTCTAGAGAACAACGAGTAGGAGAAACACAAAGATGGAATGAGGTAAGAGACAGACATTTCCTAGTGCCCGGAAAGGCCTACAGGCAGGAAGTCAGACCCCAAGTCTTCCCACCTCCAGAGAATCAGCATCCACGGGAAGAAAAGAAAAAAGCCCAAAGGACTCTGGGAGGAAATGAAAAAGATCAGAAAATATCAGCTAGGATAATATCCAACCATGAGACTCCTAAGATACCACTCTGTATTGCAAAAGAAGAAATTAGACTCAATTGCCCTATTATAAATTTGCTAAAAATACATATACATATATATATTTTTTTATCTGAACAGAAAAATAGACTACTCTGAGATGTGTGGTCATTCTGTGACATAGTCACACATCAGATGCTTTTAGAGCCAGGAGAACCACGAAGGTGCGCCGAGGTTGACTCTTATTTCTGGATGTGGCCAGGGCTGGGTTGGGTCATCCCGCTGGGTGACATGAAAGTCACATAAGCGGTGGCAGGTGAGGAAACACCCGCTTGGGGTGGGGAGCTTTCTTGTCCTTCTGGGGATTCAGGAATGCCCCTTCTTTCTTCTGCCAAGTTTGAAGTTACAAAAAACAATCATTTTAAACTCCCCGAAGGCGAGGAACTTTTGCTGTGGCCACCTTTGATGGAGGCTGGAAAACCTGGGGTTACGGTGCTTGAGTCTAGTCGGCAGAGAAATGAGGGAGGAAGCGGGTGGGGGTCTGGGGATCTGGCTTCAGAGACCCTCGTCGGTGGTGAATTTTAAACATCTGCTTGTTCATGGACTAGACATCCCAGTCACCTCGGAGCAGGACAGAAATATACAATGTTACAAATATCAACAGCACATTTCGGTTTTACAGAAGAGAACACTGTTTTGTTTTCCCTTAGAAAAGCGGGTCGTATCAGGAGGAAGGCAGAGACGAGGCTGTGGGTCCCGAGACACGGAGGACACTGGGGAACCGCAGGAAGGAGTTTGTGTCACCAGCCGCCGTGGGGGCAGGCTGAGCGGTCGGAAGGACAGGGCTCCTCAGGATTCTGTTGCTCTTCCTTCTTCTTCTTCCCTCTTGGTGCCCGATCTTTCTAGAGACAGGGGCCTCCCGGGAACAAGTGTTCTCTCTCCTTTTTCTTTCCCCTTAAAAGTGTGCTTAAGATAGAATTCCTAAAGAAGGCACTGAGACATCTACGGCACCACAGACCTCTTCTTCTCTTTTGCCCAAAGAGGAGAAGGCCAATGAGCGGCTCCTCCGGGGCTGGCCCTCCTCTCCCCCAGGTGGCCAGACCCTCCCGGTGTGACCAGAGCATGCAGTGGCCTGGTCCCTAGCCCTTTCTGGTGATGGTGGAAGTTCAGCTCAGTTGGATTCATGGTGAGTTTCATTGAACTCCAGCCGCCGGTCTTGCCTGCTTGGGTCCACCTGCTTCCTGTGTCTGATGGGTTCATCGACACATGGCGACCGATGGCAGGCCCCAGTCCTCTTCAGCTGCCCCAAACCACGGCTCTCCTCTTCACTACCAAGGCCGTCCGTCAAGTTCCGCTTCCCAGTGGGGACCCTTGGGTAGATTTCCCAGTGCGTGGCCGCACGGGTACACTGGTTCAGGTCGGCGTATGCATGTGCAGAATCTGGGTATGTCCTTTGTTTGGCAGAGGGGGGTGGGGAAGGCTGGGGAATGTCACGATACTCTATTTTGAGTTGAGCACAGGGTAGAAGCTGTGTTCCCACAACACACACAGAGTCAAGGAGGGGAGAACCCAAACTGCAATGGAGTACTCTCTAAGCATAGTATATGCTGAATTTCAGTGATTCTGTTTCTATAAGAACTCTATATAGGACTCTGGCTATGCAGCCTGAAAAGGTAGGTTCTTAATGATACTTCTGAATTCGTCCTTCAAAAGTGACTCAATAAAATGCTACTTTAAGGTCAGACAACACACACGAGGGAGGAGGGGCCAGGTCCAGCGTGACACAAGACAGAAAGGGCCTTTGGTTACAAGGAGAGTTGCACCAATTGGTTATTAGTTAAAAAAAAGGCGGGGGGGGGAGGGAGGAAGGACGGAAGGACGGAAGGAAGGAAGGGTCTTTCCAATCTGTGCACTCCTCATCTGCTTCAACCAACATGAAATGCCTTGGTTTAAAGAAGGGGTGGTGAGTTCCCTCTTGCAATATATGGCTATATTTAAACATGTTTGCTCTCCTGATATGTAAAATAGACTATATTATTGTTAGTGGTACTGATTTTTTTTTATAGATAGCATCAGCTCTAAAAATATCTGAATCAGAAATCACAACTATTTACTTTTATCAAAAAGCATTTGATTGTTTTCCCTGAATTTTCACATTTGTGCTGATGGTGGACAGAAACGTGATGGAAACGAGAGAGACACAAAGATGCCGGCCAGGACTGTCCCCCAGTCGTCCTCAACAGGCCCAGCCCCGGAGGTACACCCAGGAAGGATTCGGAAGCGCTGCTCTTTCCTGCCTCCAATGTGCCAACCGACATAGGGTGGCCTCACACTGTCCTGCCCCAGGTGGCCTCACACTGTCCTGCCCCAGGACCTATGCGCTTGCTGTGCGAATGCTCTGAAGACCCCTAGGAAGAACTGAGTTCTTTTTTTCCTTGTTAAATCAGCAGATAACAGGACTGTTCCCTTTCGGGAGGATCCACAGTCCCTGGGGATGCTGAGAAGTGGTCTGAATTGGTTCTTGTACAGCAGAGAACACGTATTTTTGAGTGGGAAATGATCCTACATGATCATATGTGTGACAGGTGGCCAATCTCGTGCCATTGAGTGGAGAGCAGGCAGGACAACCCTGTGATACTTGTGTACTGACAGGTAGGTGATGCCGTTGTACAGTGGGCAGACCAGCCAGTGAAGGACAGGCGAGCCACCAGGAAGACACATGTCTGGCACTGTACCGAGGACAGGCAGAAGCACACCACTGGACCTGGGACAGCACCCACCAACGTCACATTAAGAGAACCACATGGCACTATCGTGTGCTGCAGACGGGCAGACTGGAACACAGCATCGTTACTGACAGACAGACGGACACCACAGTGGTCCAACCCAACGTCACTGCGCTGAGGGACAGCCAACAATGCCACGCCATGGGACTAAAAGCAGGCAGGACAACGCCAGGTCATCAAGCTAGGACAGAGGACCAACAGCAAGAAACAGAGCAGAGCGCTCAGGATGCGCACGGAGACTTATTGCTTGTGTCTGCACCGTCTGCATGGTGGCCGCAGGAGGGACAGCTGAGCTTTCAGGACAGACACTGAAACACACCCAAGGCTGGTGGACAGAGAGAGCGGAGTGGAACACCCGGTGCCCAACCGTCGCTGCGACCTTCTGAGGTGCGCCCGTCTCCTGTACTCGAGTCTGGGGGAGGCCCTGGCCCCTCCTGCCCCCTGAGGGGTGCGGGGAGGAGCCTCCAGAGGGGCAGGGAAGGAGCCACAGACTCTGGTGTGGCCGACAGTGGTACCCACCGTGGCCAGAATGGGCATGTGGCCACAACCCAACCACAGGGTCAGCAAGTGGCCCCCGGAAATAGTGCTTGTTTAAAGTGCAAGATGTGGACACTGTCCCTGGTAGAACTATTTTTGAAAAACATAAAGTGCTTTTTATTAACATTTTTTTTTTTTAGCTTGAATATAACAGGAAACAAAAAGAACTTTCTATCATAGTAGGCGATCTCCCCGCTGTAGCAGGAGGCATTCAGGAGTCCGGATGAGGCATTTCAATGAGGGTGTTCTTTCCCTTGCATTTTTGCAGGTAAAAAAAAGAAAGAAAAGAAAAAAAGAAATTGGATTTGATGCTGTTCTTCGGTAGCACACGGTCTCTTTGAGTAGCTATTTCTTTTGCATATTTGACACTTGCATATCTTTCCAGTCTACCCTAGCGAGCACAGAAGCATCTTCCTCCTATATCCCTAGGCCAAAGCTCTGAGTTCCTCCTTCTGAACCCTTCCCAGATTGCTGGGGGCAATTAAAATTGAGTACAAATGGTGCCACTCACCCTGATGACATCTCAACACAAAACCTCAGGCTCGACGGGACACTGAAGTCCGTGAAGTCTTTTGAGTGAGGTCTGCGCCGGGATCTGGACTTGCGGCGCGGAGACTTTCCGGCGACACAGGCTTTCTCAGTAGCCTTCCAACAGCGGATCCATCCAGGAGGTGACAATCCAGGAGGTGACGGGCAGGTGGGCCTGGAGGTGGCCCGCCACACCCCATACCAAATCGGCCAACCCACTCTTTCAACAGCCACTGGTTCTAGTTTCTCCTCCCGCGGAAGCCGGGGCGATGGACACTTGCCCTCGGAGGCCGTGACAGACAGCCTCGAGAGAAGAGCGGGGAGTGGGTGGCCTCAGTTAGGTGGCGCTGCGGTGGTGGCGGCTGTGAGCTCCTGTCATCTCCCACAGAGGGCAGCAGGGTTGGTACAGGGAGCCGCTGTCCTCCCCGGCATGGCCGGTTTCATGCTGACGGGCCTGTCCTGGCTCTCCGGGTCTTAGGGGACCTTCTCTGGAGTCCCTGGGGGCTTTGCAGAGACTCTCTGTCCCGAGTCCACCCGGGAGAGCTCTGCGGCAGCAGCCAGCCGCCCTCCCCCCTGGGCCCCACCTGCACGCTGGCCTCCGCGGCCAGTTCACAAGCTCTGATCCTTGCTGCTCCCCAGGGCCCCTCCCCCGGGCAGCACCCGGACGTCGGGGGAGAGGTGGTTCTCGAGTTTGCACTTCTCCTGGGCCCCGGGGCCCCTTCCAGTCAGCGCCTCCGCGGGGTAAAGGCAGTTCTGCGGAAGGAACTTGGGGGAGGTAGGCACCGGGGAGCTCTCGAGGTGGTTCTTGTCCGCTCTGGGGCCCAGGCTGAGCTTGGGACTGGTGCCCCCGTGGAGGCTCCTGGGAGGGCTGGAGTCCACGCTGTAGAGCAGCTGCCCCTCGTCGTCCGTGTCGGCGTCGATGTACTGGTGGACGCCGGCTTCGAAGCTGAATGCTATTGCTGTGGGTTTCTCGGGCGACCTGGGGGGCGTCCTAGCACTTGCCGTGGTGTAGACGGAGGACTCTGGGCTCAGCACGGGCTTGTCCAGGAGGGTGGCGCGCTCCAGTCCTGCGACAGCGGCTGCAGCGCCCCCCCTGTTCCTAAGAGGGTCGGGGTACATCCCCAGAACGGGGAGCAGGGGACTGGGGTCCCCCTCCATGAAGTTGACTTTGAGTGCTCGGAGCTTCAGGGGGTTGTTGGTCTTCATGGAGCTCTTGGGGCTCTCGATGAGGAAGCTCGAGGAGTGGCTGCCGTCGGGGGTGGAGTTGGCCTCCCCCAGCCGGCCCCCGCTGGCCCCCAGGACTCCCCGCCAGCCCACCTCTGGAGCCATGCTGCCCCCAGCCTTGATGGGCAGTGAAGCCAGAGGACTGTGGGAGAACCTGGTGGCCTCGGGGAAGTCTGTGGCACAGCTGATGAAGCTGTCGATGCTCGACATGCTGCGCATGTCAATGACCCCTTCCGTGCGCGTGGGCAGAGGGGCTACAGGGCTGGGGATACTCTCCATTTCAAGTTCTTCCTTTGGTTTGCTCTGTGTTGCAGACTCCTTGGTAGTGAGGATGGGTTGGGACTGGGTCTTGGCCATCTTATTGTACATGTCTTCCAGCTGCTGGACATTCAGGTGCTGAGGACTAGAAGACGATCTGGCCTTCTCAGGGGATCCCTGCTCCTTGGTTTCAAAGGACTTACTGGAGCTGGTTTCGGACAGTGTCCTCTTTGTCCATTTCCACTTGTTGGGAGACAAGTGGTTGTCTTGGAGTTTATCCTTCTTATCTCCATTTTTCTCAATCACGATGTCCATCATCTCAATGCTCCTGGCAAAAGCATCCTTCATGTTCATGGATACGATGCTGCCATTCCTCTTGGCCCTCTCCAGAGCCTCTCTTCGCTTGATGGCTTTCTCCTGCCTCTTCTGCTCCTTGTAGAACTCGGAGAAGTTGTTGACGATGATGGGGATGGGAAGAGCGATCACCAGGACCCCGGCGATGCAGCAAAGTCCCCCCACTATCTTCCCCAGGAGAGTCTTGGGATAGATGTCTCCGTACCCGACAGTCGTCATGGTGATGGTGGCCCACCAGAAAGAGGCCGGGATGCTTTTGAACTTGGTGTCGTCCTCGTCCTTCTCAGCAAAGAAGACGAGGCTGGAGAAGATCATGATGCCCATGGCGAGGAAGAGGATGAGCAGGCCCAGCTCGTTGTAGCTCCGGCGCAGGGTGAAGCCCAGGGACTGGAGGCCGGTGGAGTGGCGCGCGAGCTTCAGGATGCGGAGAATGCGCATGATGCGGAAGATCTGGACCACGCGGCGCACGTTCTGGAACTGCAGCACGCTCTTGTTGGACTCGGTGAGGAAGATGGTGACGTAGTAGGGCAGGATGGCCAGCAGGTCGATGGCGTTGAGGGGGCCCTTGAAGAACTTCCACTTCTTGGGCGAGGACAGGAAGCGGAGCAGGTACTCCATGGTGAACCACGCGATGCACACGGCCTCCACGTGGGCCAGCTGCGGGTTGTCCGTGCTCTGGCCAAACTCATCGAGGCTCTGCAGCTCAGGCAGCGTGTTGAGGGACAGGGCGATGGTGGAGAGGACGATGAACATGATGGAGATGATGGCCAGGATCTGCGAGGAGAAGGGAGGAGCGAGTTAGCACGACCGAAGGTCACGGTGACCCTGGTGTCTGCAGGGCCTGCGAGCTTTCCCCACCCGCTTGTCACTTAATGATCGAGTCTTGAGCCCGAAAGAGGACTCACTCAAGTCCATTTATCCTCCGGGTGTGAAAATGGAGAGCCAGAGGTCTGAAAGGACCTCAGCTGACCAGGACACCAGGGGCCACCCCTGCCTCCTCTCTGGCCACCACTGGACTCTGCAGGTGTGGCATGAGAGCAGCTGGGACAGCACAGAGACAAATGCGCACAGTCGTGTTTCAATAAAACTTTATTTAAAAATAGGCAGTGGTCTGGACCTGGCTCCTGAGCTAGACAGGTGGTTTATGGGATTCCTGGGTGGGCGCTGCTTGTGCGGCCTGGTGCTAATGATACTGGGAGTTGCCCTTTGTGGGTGCGTGTGTCAGACACTTGCCACGTGATACTGTCCCCATTTGTACAGTAACCCAATTAAATAATATTCACTCCATTGACCAAATGGGGAAACTAGAAAGTGGCATCTAGCAAGTGGCAGAGACGGAATTTTAACCCAGGTCAGTCTGACCCCAGAGCATGAGCTCTCAAGGCTAGGTTAAAGGTCAGACAAAAGCAAAAGACCCCTTGGCTAGAAAGATGCTCAAACATGAAATTTAGCAGGTGGTTTTCAAGGAGGCCAGACATCCTGGATCCACATTATTAACTCTTGGTTGGACTATGAACTGCTGGGACTAAGGACCTTGTCTTAACGGCCACTGTATCCCCTGCAGCAAGAACAGGGCTTGGGACTGTTATAGTGGCACACACCTATAATCCCAGTGGCTCAGGAGGCTGAGGCAGGAGGATGGCAAGTTCAAAGCCAGCCTCAGCAACTTAGTAAGACCCTGTCTCAAAATAAAAAATAAAAAAAGGACTGGGATGTGGCTCAGTGGTCGAGTGCCCCTGGGATCAATCTCTGGTTCCTACATTCACACACACACAAAAGAAGAGTGTTTGGTCCAAAGGAGTCTCAGTGGATGTTTGTGGGAATGGAAATGGAATCCAGGCTGTGGGTGGTGGGAGGGACTGCTCTGGGGTCTTTTTTAAAAAATACAAATTCAGTCACATTACTTCTCGGCTGAGTGAGTCTCCAGGACTCTTGGGCAAGACCCAAACCCTGAGCATGCCTCCTGGGCCGCTCACCCGCCCTCTTTTTGGAGAGTCACCCTCCCTTGACCAACTGAAGGGACGGGCCCTGCTGCCAGGCTTGGCTGCTTCCTCCTGCCTAGCGCTGGTCAGCCCAGGGTGGCAGAGGATCCAGGCTGAGCCGGCCAGTACCCAGGGCTCAGCCAACCTGTCTCTGAGAATCTGTACTCGGGGATGTGGGAGGGGTGTGAGTGACAGAAGGGTGACCTTTGGACAGGATAGTCAGGTAGAATCTAGAACTGAACCAGCGTCAGGAGAAGCCCATGCCCCAAGCAAGTGTGTCCCAAGCTGCAGGGGTCAGGGAGGGCACAAAAAATTGGAGAAAGCCCAACCTTCTTCCAGAGACACCAGAGAAGGAAGGCAAGAGGCAGAGGAGGGGCAGTGGGGCCACGGGAGCAACGTAAGAGGCCGGGTGGGCAGCAGTTAGGAGCACGGGGACTGGTGCCTGCCTACCTTGGCTTCCCAAGCCCCAGCTCTGCCACTTCCTTACCTTGGACAAGCTATTTAACCTCGAAAAGCCTCAGTTTTCTCATCTGCAAAATGGGATGGTCACAACCATACATGCCCCAGAGAGCTGCTGTGTGGACAGACGCGTCCCCGCGTGAGCGGTGCATTGGCCCCCACTGCCAGCCTCTGAGTGGCCTCTGAGTGGCCTGCTGTACCCTGTACGTAAACCTGTCCCAGCGTGGGTGAGCATGAGGTCTCTGGCCCCAGGAAGGATGCATGGCTTCCTGTTGCCTCTGACCCCTTTCCCCAAGCCTTGCCACGTGCCTCTGTGGGTAGGTTCTGCGAGCCGGGGCCTCTGGCCTCTGTCGGGGAATTCCGTCGGACCCATCATTTAAAACCCAGCCCAGGCTCCTCCCCTCTGAGGTCGCCCCTGCTTTCCCTAGGCAGGGACGGCCCCTCCGTCCTCAGGGCCGGCATCATTTGCCATACCTGGGGACACTCACCACACACGTCCCTGCTGCTGCCAAGAACCTGTGGGCACTGGGGACGTGAGCTGGTTCTGAGGTTTACCTCGGCGCCCAGAGCCTGCTCAGGCACTGACCCACGACAGAGGTTAATCGCACAAGTCCACGGAGGCGCAAGTGGGAAGGCCAGGGCCAGGCTTCAGCCCTCCACCTGGAAGGGGACGTCCCTGCCTGGGTTAGGGATGCCCCGGGCGGAGCTCTGCGCCTGCGCAGAACAGCTGGCTCTGAAGGTGGGGTGCGCTGCCGGGGCGCTCCCCCAGCCTCGGGCCTCCCCCGCTTTTGCACTCTCGCTACAGTTACCCCCAAAGTGTCCTCTGTTTTCAGAACAACGAGCTTTTGAGTCCTAGTGTCCTGATTTGCATCCATTGGAAGAAAAAAATTTGTGATCACTGTAAAATGAAATCTTTGTTACATACGAGAGCAGCGCCGCTTCACATGTAGCGTCTGACACTAATGAAGCCACCACCAAGTTGGGGATAGGAGCCGGTAGCAGTGACGCTGATACCCCCTGGTGTCCCCCCTCCACCCCAGAGGCAATTGCTGTAAGGAGTTTCTTTTCCTTTTGCTTTTGTGCATAGTTTTCCTTACGAATATGCGCGCCTCTAAACAGATCGTCCCTGTCGGGGTACCTCACTGCGTGTGCCCTTCCGCTCCGTGGACCACTCTTTCCCTAAAGGTGAAGGTGAATAGCAAAACAAAACAAGACCCCCATCTACCTTCCAGGCGGTACTTTAGCCTTAATAGTATGCATATATATGCAAATGGCTGATTTTTCATGCTATTGATTCATGCACTAAATACCCATCAAAATGAATGAGTAGTCCCTGGAATAAACTTATGGTGGCAGACTCTGGAGCTCCCGAGCAGAGGGCAGGGGAGCGGGCCCTGCGGCTGGCCCCAGTTCTGACCTCCTTGGCTGGGTGACCTGGAGCATCGGAAGGCTGCATCCCATGATTCTCAGCTGGGAACGATTTTGACCCCCAGGGGACACCTAGCAATTTCTGCAGAAACTTTCGGTTGTCACAGCTGGGGGCAGGGTGCTACTGACCTGGGCCGGTGGCTCAGGGTGCTGTGCGATATCCACCGATGCCCAGAAGCACAGGCCTGAAAAGCCGAGAGTACCAAGGCCCAGGGATCCTGGGACGTGCCAGGGGCAGCCCCTCACAGGTGGCAGCGTGGGGGCGTGTAGAGCTGTTGGCACTGGCTGGGCACAGAGGGGGTCGGGTCTTGTGGGCAGCCAGTGGCCTTCGGCTGAGCCCTTTGGGAGCTGCTCCCGTCTCTGACTCCTGGAAGGGGGCGCCTGTGTGCAAGGCGCGGACTCCGGGAGCAGAGCGTGTCCCTTTAAGACACGGGAGGACCTGTTTTCCTCCGAGGCTGCGGGGAGCCTGCTCCAGTTTCTAACCCCAGGTCACTCGGGGAAGGCCCAGGACTGATGTTCTGTGACAGACGCATGAATTATGCACCCAGCTCATTGTCGCATCTTGGAGCCTGTTTTTCTAAGGCAGCCCCCCCCCTTGGAACCTGAGAATGCGTCCTCCCGCCCTCTCCGCAGCCCAGATGCCCAGGAGGCCTGCTGGGGGGTCTCGTTGGGGCTCAGGGCCCCCAGGCCCCAGCTCTGTGCCCTGCATCCTGTGGGAAGTGCAGCCACGCAGCGGGGGCTCCGTGCCAAGCCCTCTGGGCAGCAGAACGTCTTCCTCTTCCAGACCCACTGAAGCCCATAGAGTCGGGGCCACACTCCCTGCCCAGGGAGCTTCCACGGGTCAGTTACGCCCTCCGTGCCTCAGTTTCCCCACCTGTAAAATGGGGGATCATGGCGCCATTGCAGTGAGCACCTGGTGAGTTCACAAGGCCTCAGGGCCGCCCGAGGCTCAGCGGCTCTTGTTTTCCCGGCTCCACAGCCTACATTTAGTCATAAGCTGGTTTGGGACTTGGGTTTGAGTCTTTGCAGCTGTGTGGTCTTGGACAAGTCCCTTGCCCTCTCTGAACCTGCATTTCCTACCTCTCAAGTGGCCACGTGACAGGCAGTGTTATTAAATCATGATTCAGGTTGCTGTTAGCCCCAACCCCACCTGGATGGTTGCTTCTAGAAGGCCAGCCCTAGGTCTGCGTCTGCGGGCCCCTCACAGCTGGCTGAGGCAGAGGCGTCCTCTGAGCATCTCTTAAACCCAGGACGGAGTGATCCACTCCCTGGGACGGAGCATGGGGACCAGCTGTCACCAGGGAGTCCTCCTGGCTCAGCTCAGGCCCTAACAGGGCTTCAGTTTTCCTGGGATGGGAGCCCAGCGGGGTCTGGTGGGATTCCAGGCCCCTAGGGAACGCAGGCTGGAGCCCCAGGGACAGGGCGCTGTCCCCAGATTCCCTCCCTGTGGGGAGGGGCTTTGGTGTCCAGGACAGAGATGGCAGCTGGGCGTCCTCAGGGTCAGGTGAGGGCTGGGAGCCAGGCCCCTGGTCCTAACTGCCGCTGCCACACTGTGGGTCCCCGTGCTGCCCTGTTGTGCCAGCTACGTGGAGGAGGCAAGGACGGGAGTCCAGCAGAGAAGGGAGGGGACGTGGCCACAGCACACCAGCCATGGTGTCAAGACTGTGAGTCACCTGGAACCCCGGCCACGGGGACTCTCAGGGCCTGCTCCCCCCAGCTGCACGCTCCCCCGTCGCAGAGCAGCCCGGTGTCCTCCGACTGACTGGCGAGGGGACAAACTCGGCGTGGCCTGTCACAGGGCAACATTCTCCATGCATGAGAAGCACTCACGCACTGCATCCAGGAGACGGGCGGGTGGAACAGAAGCCAGCCAGGAGGGCCACTCCCACCCGATGCCATCTCCATGAGTGTCCAGCTGAGGCAGGGCTGCGAGGACACCCCAGGGATTGGTGGCTGCAGGGCGGGTGAGGGATTTGCCGCTAACGGACAGGAGGGATTTCCCCGGGATAATGAGAATGTCCTAAAACTGACTTAGGATGACGGCGGCACAGCTGGGTACATTGATGAAAAGTCATTGAACCGTACGTTGGAAATGGGTGAATTATGTGGAATGTAAAATGTGCCTCAATAGAACTATAGGAAGTTGTTTTTACAAAGGGAATCCCATCGCCTTTAATCCCCACCACCGCTCGGGCGGCCGCACACCTGAGCAAGCCGCGGGTCTGGTGAAGCCTGCCCTGGACGCTCTTGGACAGAGCTCCAGTCCCTCCCTGTTGGTTAGCATGTGTTTATTGAGCACTTACTAAGTGCTACGCCATTGGTAGGGTTGCAGCATTAATAAGAAAGACTATCTTCCTGTGGCTGGAAGGTAGAGAGGTAGAAGAAAAAATAAGCCAGTCCAGGAGCAGGGTGATGTCAGACAGTGTTACGTGTGCACGTGACCCAGGAAAGCAAAACAGGGGCTCCAGGAGAGAAACACCAGGTGTCCACGTGAGGACTCTCCCAGGGTGAGAACGGTCAGGGAGGACTCTCCCAGGACGTGCCTGTTGCTGAGACTGAAGGATGAGAGGGAGTAAGTGTCATCCCAGGCAGCAGGCACCACACATGCAAAGGCCCTGGGGTGGGAATGGGCTTGGCATATTGAGCAACATAAGAAAGTCACTGTGGCTGGGGCTGCGTGGTGAGGGGGAGAGGGGGAGGAGAGGAGGCCAGAGAGGGCCTGATGAGGCACGAGAAGGGATTGGGACGTTCTGTCCAGATGACCTTCCTCTCTCTCCAGATCATTCCGCCCACTGCAGACTCCACACTGAATCCTGGCGAAACCGCTTACTGCCCCAAGATGCTCCGCAGTCAGCCACTCACCTCCAGATGCCCCACCTCGCACACCTGGCTGACCCTGGTGCCCATTCAAGCCCCAGCGTGGAGGCCGCTGATGAGCCCCAGGAACACTCTGGTCCTCAGGGTGGCCTGAGTCCGCTCCTCCCCGGGTCTCCCAGAGCCCGGGCACCTCCCACCACAGGGCCAGCTGCTGCTCGGGAATGGCCTGTGTCCCCCCGCTGGGGACAGAGCCAGAGCGGGAGCTCCCCAAATAGTCCATAGATTAAGGAACAAGAAAATGAATGCCGAGGCTTGGAGCACGAGTGACGCAGTGACGTTTTAGGGGCACGCGGCTTGCCAGCAGTGGGCGGGGCCTGAGCTCAGGCCCGCGGTCTCCCCAGGAGCTACTCGAGGGCAGAGGAGGAGGAGGAGGTTCCGGACCTTCAAGACCTTCCGTCCTTTTATGGAGCTTCCGCTTCCCGGCTTTAAAGGGGGATTACTGTTGGGGAGTTTTAATTAGAAGGGTCACTGGCCAGATCCGATTAGGGGACTGGGGGCGGGGGTTGTCCCCCTCCGCCCAGGTGGGGGCCATGACGGGGGGGGGGGGGGGAACTGGAGTCAGGAGCCGCAGGGACCGCTGGGCACACAGGGACAGAACCCAGGGGCCCGTGTAGGGCCTTCCCCAGGAGAAGGAGGCCCAGAGGCGGAAGGGAGTGGGCCCTGCCGAGGACCCCGCCCCTGTGACCTGCAGAGCCCAGAAATTCACTTTTACCTACTTGCCCTAGTTTCAAAATGGGGAGATTTCACATAGAGCCAGGTGTTTGGGTTCCCTTGGGAAAACCAGAAGCCCTCTCACCTGACCTGCCTCCCCAGGGGCGACCACGGGTGGGCGCTCCAGAGCAGCTGCCCCTGGGGCCCACACAGGCCCCCACCCCAGGGGTCCAGGCCTTGCCTTACCTGCAGGTCCTGGGCTTGTGACCCTGGACCGGCCTGAAGCAATAGTGAGGGCGACAGCCACTTGCTGACCTCCTAACACATGTGAAGAACCTTCCAGACAAGACGGCACAAGCCAGGGACTCAGGGGTCCTCTTGCCACATCCCATCTCTTCCTTTGTTCCCTACAAACAGCCTGTGGCCCAGCCTGGTCACCGCCTGTTCACAAACGTCCCTGCATCTGGCCCAGTCTCTCCACTTGCACCACCGTCTGTCCCAAGCCACCAGCCCCTCCCACCAGGACCACTGCAACAGGCTTCTTCCTGGTCTCCCACGGCCTCTCTGGCCCACGGTGGCCAAGTCCTCTGGACACCCCCGTATCTATCCTGTTCTACCATCACAGAGCCTCAGGGACACAGGGCTGCCCAGAAAAAAGACCACATTTCCCAGCTTCCCTTGCAGCTCACTGTGGTCACGTGATCAAGCTCAGCAGGAGAAGGTGAGCAGAGATGATCAAGCCTTTCTCCCTCCCCTTCTTGCTGGCTGGGAGGCAGATGTGGTGGCCTGGGCAGGAGCAACCCTCTTGGGCTACAGGTGGTTACCGACAGACTAACCCCGCCCCAGCTCCTCTCCCCGCTCACCCCGGCCGCCAGCATCCTTTGCCCCGCGTGGACCCCAGGACTCGTCCTGCTTGGAGCCTGCCCAGGCCCTTCCCTCTGCCCGGGTGCTCTTCCCTCCCGCTGCCTGGTGAGCTCCTCCTTCCTACCTCAGCTCGGGGCCCACCTCCTCAGGGAAGCCTCCCTTCCTGACCAACTCGGATCCCCCGTCTTGGGCTCTCGGGCCCTGCTCCCCACGGCACCGTCTACACTGCGGTCTTACATTACGTCCACCTCCCTAGACTAAGCAACTCGAGGGCCGGGTTGAGCCTGACGTTCTCCAAATCCAGAATCGTCAGCACCTGCAGCAGATGCTCAGGAGACGTGAATGGAACAAAGGACCCCATTCCTCCCTGTTCACAATCCTGCAGGTCACCCCGTTTACAACTGGGTAAACTGAGGCTCGGAGAACAAAAGCGCAAGGTAAACACGTAGAAGAGTTTAAACCTGCAGCTTTCAGACTCCAAGGCGCTTTCTTATTCCAGCGTCCAGGGTCTGGCTTCCTGTTTTGTTTTGGCTCTGGGGATTGAACTCAGGGGCACTTTACCACTTGGCAACCCCAACCCTTTTTATTTTTTTATTTTGGGGCTGGGTTTTGCTAAGTTGCTGAGGCTGGCTTGGAACTTGGGATCCTCCTGCCTCAGCCTCCCTTGTCTCTGAGATTACCGGGGAGCCTACGCCGGGCTGGGTTAGGATCTTTCATTTATGCCCCATGGAACCCTCTTCCTGAGGTGACCGACTCTTCCTCATGGGCACCGGGTTGGGCACTGTCTTCCTAACAGGCCAAGTGAGTTCCCGTGAGCTTTGCCAAAGGCAGGAATTTGGGGGAGCTGGACCCGTCACGGCCTCCTGCCCACCTGAGGACGATCCTCGTGGGGAGGAGGAGGGCCCGCCCTGTTCCCTGCAGAGGGCAGGGCGAGGGGGGCTGCTTCTGAAGGGGCAAGTCCTTCCTGCCACGTCCCTGTGTGCGGAGGGCGTGAGCAGCCAGGGAGACTGTGGGTGTCAAGGTGATGAATGGCGGGGACCCATCCCTGCTGCAGAGAGCAGGGGGCTGAGTAACCCCGAGGAGCTGGGAGTGCCACGCCATGAGGTCTCGTCCCCTGCCACAGACAGCCCTGGCCTCTGGTCCGGCAGGTCGGGGAGGGGTGCTGGCTTCCGGAAGCTTGGCCAAGGTGGCTGGGCTGGCTCAGGGGAGTTTACTACGGGCCTCAGAAAGACGCTGCCTCTGGCTAACGTCAAAGTGACGGCGCTGTGAGTGGCCAGACCTGACAAGAGCCAGATTTGCTGGGCAATGCCCAACATACACCAAGAAAGAGGCATTTGGGGGACTTAAGGGTGGATCTTTCTCTTGTAGCAGATTAGTCTGAGTAGAGATTCACACTGGGAAGAAAGGTGCAGGTGAGTCTTCAGGAAACCTATTCCTCAGTTCTGGCTGGGCACCCTCAGGCAAGTGTCTTCCCGTCTCTGGTCTTTCTCATGCAGTATCCACTGAGGGTCGGGCTGGGTCTCCAGCATTGGATTCTTTCCAACTGGTGACTCCGAGGTCTAGTGGCCCTCCCATCTTGATAGGTGGCCAAGCAGGGGAAGGATCACCATGGAGGACTCATGCCTGAGCCCAGAAGTGACCACTTCCTGCCCCCCGCCCGGTGAGATCCGCCTCCCTCATGGGGACCCAGCCAGTGCTTTGGAACCTAGAAAACACTGCACAACAGGCAAGGAGAGGGTCCCTGCGTGGGTGTGCGCACACCGCGATACACCGGGTGCGGAAAACACTGCTGGCATTTCTGCTTTTCAACATAAAGTAAGGCATTGAGTCTCACTGACGTCATCAGCCCCGAGCCAGCGTGGGGAGGGCAGCCCGTAGGAGTGGACCTGCAGCACCTGCAGCCTGGGGCGAAGAGGCCCTGGACTCCCGGGTGGCCGGTCCCCGCTTCTCCCTGGTGCTCTGGGGGGCTGGGTGTCCTGCAGGGCTGCCTGTGTCCCTGGGCCCATGGCCGTGCCTGCAGGAGGCGGGTGCCACTAAGGGGCCCAGGGGCCCGAGAGCCGGGGAGCCCTGCTCCCACAGACTGCTGCGCGGGGTCCAGGGGTGGCTTTGCCGCAGCCCATTCTAGAACATCCCAGAGTCGGATTAGATTCCATCCTCTGGTTTCCACCCAGCTCTCCCCCCAGGGAAGGCTGGATGGCCGGGCCGGGGCAGTGAGCCAGCCCCAGGGGACGGGACCAGGCCTCACCGGGGTACCAGGCCTCCCATGGCACAGGGTGGACACAATGGCCACCTCCCCGGCCTCACACCACGCCCGCCAAAAGGGGGTCAAAGTGATCTCGGGAAGAGTCTCCTCCGTGGAGCGTCCCCATCCCCGCCTCCGAGATGAGCCTTGTCCACCGTCCACTGGTCCAACCCGGGGAGTGGAATTTGAAGATCAGTGAGGCCACCTGGCAGGCGGCGGCGCTGGACCGCGTGGTCAAGACCTGAGCTGCGGTTCATCCCGTCTTCCAACCCCAGCATCCCCATTTCCCGGCTCTGAGCTCCTGGACGAGTGTCTCCACCTCTCTGAGCCGCAGTTTCGGGGGCTCACCAGGACTCTCAGCCCCCTGGGGCGTCAGGTCCGAGTGCGAGGAGGCGACGGGGTGGGGCCTGGCACAGCGTCCTGGGCAGAGGGGACAGCGAGCGGAGAGGCCCTGGGGGAGGAGCGAGGGCCAGCGAGGGCGGCCTCGGGGAAGAGGCGACGGGCGGCCGTCAGGGACCCCTCCACGCCCTGCACAGGACGCCCTGCGTCCATCCCTAGTGTCGTGGCTCGGTCTCCCCAGTCCCCTCTGCTCCCCTCCTTGCCCCCCACCTGGGCTCCTCGCGCTCCCCGGCACCCCCTGGTTCACTGGGCCTGGGCCCGGGCAGCTCCTTTCCACCACCGCCCCCGCCCCCAGCCCCCCCACAGTTTGGTTTCTTACTTATTTTAGGACTCAGTCGATATGTCACCTCCTCAAAAAAGCCTTCCCAGCTTCCTGCAGACTGAAGTGGGAGCTCCGGGAGGAGGGCGGGGAGACTCGGCCTTTTACTGCCCGCCAGGGCCATCTCTTAAAGGTAGGAACTAAGCCTTGTCACTCCTCTGAACGCCCCCGAGGCTCCACGGGAAACCCGCACTTACACGAGGCACCCACAGCCCTGCTGACCTGGCCTCTGACGGTCTCTCAGGTCTCGCCTCCCCTGCCACCTTCCACACAGGCAGCCCTTCCAGTCACCCTGCCCCTCCACATGCCCAGCTCCCTCCTGCCTCAGGTCCTTGGCACGTGCTCTTTCTCTGCCTGGAATGTTCTCCTACCAGATTTTTCTTTGACAGGTCTTTCTCTCTGTGGAGGGGCTGTCCCTGACCACCCAGTTCAAAACAACCTGGCTGTGTGACCCTAGGTGAGTCACTCTATGACTCTGAGCTATCTTACCTGTAAAACTAAGGTGATAATTCTGTTAGCCAGATCCCTTAATATTTGTAAGCATCAATAACCCAACCCAGTGCACAACCAGAGACATGAAAAATTGTGCTCTATATGTACAATATGAATTGAAATGCACTCTGCTGTTATATATAACAAATTAGAATTAAAAAAAAAGAAACCCAACCCAAGCCAGCCTGATTTTAAAACCACATTTCCCCACTTTGATGTGTCAAATCTGCAGTGTCTCCTCCACCCAGTTCTTTGGGGCCTTCCCACCGATCTGGGAGCTGGGGACTGCAGGAGGGTTGGATCCTCACTGCCCAGCCCGGAGCCTGGTGTGGGTGGGCACTTCGCAAATATGGGTCCATTTGATAAATGAATGGTTCAGGGATGGTTCAAGGATGGCTGATGGTCGGCCGGATGAGTGGACAGATGGAAGGATGGGTGGACTGACGGGTGGATGGATGGAGGGGCTTAGAAGCCGTGGCTGGCGAGGACCGTCAAACACAACGTTATGGAACCTCCATCTTCTCCGCAGCGCTAGGAGGAAATGCAAGCCTGAATCAGCAGCTGAACGGCTGCCGATCCTGAGGCGAGCATGACAGCTCACACTCATTGGTTTCCCACTCTGCAGGCACCGCGCCAACTGTGTCAAATGACCGTCTCATTCACTCCTGTGCCAGCCCCCAAAGACAGACACTCCCCTAATTCCTGGGTTGCAGTGGGGAGCGCCACAACACACAAAGTAGCGAGGCTGCCTGAGGAAGGAGCCTCTGGACATGGAGGCTGGGCATGGAGGCTGATGGGATTCCAGTGGGGAGAGCTGGGGGAGGGGTGTTCTGGGCAGAGGTGGCTGCGGGTGCACCAGCTTGGAGGTGGGAGCCACCGTCAGCCCAGTGTGGCTCAGGGAAGGCTGGCAGGAGCAAAGCCACCCTTGCCCAGCGCCTTCTGTGAGCAGCGTCCTGTGGCATTACCCACCACACCCAGGAGGGAGCTTGCAGCAACTAAATACTGTGCCCAGAGCCACCCAGGAGAGCTAGACTTGAACTCAGGCCTGCTTGGCCCTGGGTGGGCGAGCGGGGTCAGGGGTGCGTTGAGAAGGGTGGGCGTGACTCATCCTGTTACTTTTTTTTGGAATCACTGGGAAAGAGGAGCTATCTCTCAGCAGAGGCTACTGAGCTGACGGGATGTCAGCCTGCAGGGACTGAGGGTCATCTCTGGCCTTCTGGAAATAATCTTCCCACAAAAGTAGATGAAGCAGAGGGTCTTTGCCAAGAGTCAAAGGCAGATTTCTGATGACGCTGTTTGAGCATCTGAATCCAGCCATTCCTGAAACCAACTTCCTTGGGCTTTACAATAACATGAACCAATGAATTTTAAAATCAGGCTGGTTTGGGTTGGTTTTTTAAAAAATTCTAATTTGTTATATATAACAGCAGAGTGCATTTCAATTCATATTGCACGTATAGAGCACAATTTTTCATGTCTCTGGTTGTGCCCTGGGTCGGGTTTTTGATGCTTACAAACATAAAGGGATCTGGCTAACAGAGTTATCACCTTAATTTTACAGGTAAGATAGCTCAGAGTCATAGAGTGACTCACCTAGGGTCACACAGCCAGGAAGTGGTCGAACCACATGGAGTCTCACATAGTAGGTGCCTGGCACCCAGTAAGTCTTCCACAAATGCTATTCCCTATTTTGCTGCAGCCGGACTGCGGCAATTCCCTTCATGGATAGACCACGGGGTGGCAGAGTGGAGGACTGGAAGAGATGGCATTTGGTGGACCCTCCCCGAGCTCCAGGCTGTGGGTCAGATTCTAGATTCTTCTGGAACCTCCCACACTTTAACTCTCCCAGCCTGTCTTGGGGTCTGGTTGGAGCAGGAACTAAGGCTCAGGGTTCAAAAATAGAGTGAGCCAGATTAGCATTTAAACTAAATTCCTGAAAGTCCCACTCCCCCCAAAAAATGTCACCCAAGGGTCCTGGCTGCCACCTGGGGTTTCCAGGGAAGGGTCCAGAGCCCTGGCACCCCTCGGGGTGAATGCTTAGAGATTGCACAGACAATGGCTCGGGGGACACCAAGGCTCCTGTGGGCACTGGAACTCCCCCACGCTCCTGCACGTTGGAGATGGATGGTGGGGTCTGCCCTGCAAACTCAGACATCGGCCAGAGCTGGGTTCCAGTCCTGGCTCTTGCCACCTGGGTAGCCTCTGGCACATCACGTCACCTCTCTGGGCCTCGGTTTCCCCTGGGGTGAAATGGAAGGAGGAAGCAGGCAGACAGGTAGGAGCTCCCGGGACAGAGCTGGGAACTTTTTTAGGTTGTGGACAGGCAAATGAGCTCTAGATGCCGGTTGAGCCTTGGCACGGACGGTCCATATTCCTTCGTGGAAGCCCCAGACGGGTGGGGAGCCCAGGCCTGAGCTGTTCAAGTCTGATTTGCGGCCTGGGCACAGAGCTTGAGGCCTGTGTGGCCTCTGCAGGGCTCTGGGCCTCTAAGCCCAGGAATAAATCATCAGGAGAGCGGCCAGCGACGGACGAGGGAAGAGATCAAACAGTGCAGAGAAACAGTCGTGGGACCTTTAGGACGGCTGGCCTGGCCTGGGTCCTGGGTGCTCCCTGCCTGCGGGCAGCCCCTCACCCCCCACGTGGCCCGCTTCCCATCTGCAGGGAAGTGCGCTGCTGATTCTCTGGGGTCCCACTGCGCTTCCTCCCCATCTCTGCCGCTTCTAGACTGCTGGGAAGCCGCCTCCCCTTCTCCACCACCCATCCCGCCACACCTCAATAAGACGGAGCTACTTAAGCTCATGTGGCCTGGGAGAGCCTCTCCAAGAAGGTGATGTGTGAGGAATGCAGAGGAACCAGGCATGGTAAGACCCTGGGAAAGGTGTTCCAGGAAGAGATAACAGCAAGTGCAAAGGTCCTGAGACAGGGAAGACATAGAGAAAGAGCAAGGAGAGCTGCACACCTGGAGACAGAGAGGAAAGTGGAGCATGTCAGAGATGAGGCAGGAGGGAGAAGGAGGCGGGCCCACAATTGGATGAGACAGACTTCTATTCTGAGGGCCCTGGAAGCCACGGAGGGTCTTGGCAAAGTAGCAGCATGGCTTGATGTAGGTTTTCGATCCTCCAGCTGCATTTAGGAACCTGTAGTGGGGTTGGAACAGAAGCAGGACTCAACCTGTGGAGGGCCAGGAGGTGTCTGCCAGATGGAGGCTGTTGAGACTCAGAAGACAAGTTCAAGACTTACTCTGGAGGCAAGACCAACTGACCTGCTCATGATGCAGCTATGTAGGGTGAAGGGAAGAGGAGTTGAGGGGGACCCCAGGGATTGTCCTGAGCGATCAGGGTAGTGGGCACTGCCTGAGATGGGGATGACACGGAGGAGTGCCTGGGGCCAGATCCTGGGGCCAGATGGGGACAACTGTGAACTCTAGCTGAGGGGTCTGGAGGAGACCTGCAGGCAGCGGGAGCTATGGAAGGCTTTTGGGGAAAAGCAGCCCCTTCCTTCAGTGCTTCACAGACGGCCTGCATTCCACTCTCTCCAGACAGTGGGGCGCCCCACCAGCAGCCATGAGTTATGGGCATGAACCTCCTTCCTGGGACTAGTGTGTGCTCCAAGGAGCTCTTCCTGCCGTCCATGGCTGCCCTGGCCCTCCTTCCGTGTCCCCTGTTCTAGGGGCTGAGGAGCATCAGAACAGATGTATTTACTCCCTTCCTGCCGGTCTGGACCATCTTCGTAACTTCTGTATCCCCCTGCACACAGTAGGTGCTCAATAACTACAAGGGAACTGAATTTTAAACATAAATAAATGACCCTTACACAGCCACACTGAAGGACTGATTGAGACCCTTGAGTGCCCTGCTCAGGGCTGGGCACCCCGTGGACATTTGATACGCGGTGAGGAAAACAGAGGGGCCACAGCTACTTTGTCCCGGCCCTGGGTTGCATCTCTGGGGGGTCTTGAGGTCCCCCCAGGGTGGAGGTCCGAGAGCTGGCCTAGGGTCCACTCTCGGGGAGGGTCTTGGGCCTGGCTACAGGCGGCATGGTGCCCGCCCTAATCCTGGCTAAGCAGCGGATGCATGCGTAGGGAGGCTTAATCCATCCGGTCCTCCGGCTTTAGCCTGACCTTGGCTGGGGTGACCTGAGCCTCAGGCCATCAGCGCTGAGGCCCCCTTGGAGCCGGGACAGAGGGCAAAGGGAGCCCTGCCTTGGGCAGGGTGGGGGCTCTCGCAGGTATCTCGCCACCCTGCCCCGTGCTGTGGCCTGGTGCCCGCCACCTCTCCCAGCCCTGGTCTCCGACACAGAATCCTCCTTGACGGGCGACGCTGCCCAGAAACTGTCAGGGAAGGAAATGTGGACGTCAGGCACCGGCTCATCCAGCCACCCATGCACTCAACGTCTCCGGAACCCAAACCGAGTGCCGGCACCGTCCAGATTCTGAGGACACAGTGATGGCCAGGACAGGTCGGCGCCCCCCCGTCCACGTGGGTGGGGCAGCAGCGGACAGGGCGGAAAGAGGTGCGTTAGCAAGGTCGCCTAGGGTCCCAGGGGCGGCGGGTTGCTGGCTGGCGCCTGGGCGCAGGCCGTCGTCAGTGTGCAGCGGGGAGGGGCCGGGGGCTCTGAGGGGCCACGGTCCTGATGCCTGTCCACCCTTCAGGCAGCTGGTGCTGGAAGTCTGGTCCTCCCTGCGACTGGTCGAGGGGGCGGGGCCTGGCGGGGAGGCGGGGCCCGGCGGGGAGGCGGGGCCCGGCGGGGAGGCTCTTAGCAAACTGGGGGCGGGCCTGGGGGAGGGATTGGGGTCTTGCTAGGGGTCCCTTCAATTAGTTCCTGTGTGACGGTTCCCATAAAAGCACTAGCCTGCTCCCTACCCGAGCCTCTGGTTTCCTGGGGACGTGACCCTCCTGCGCACCTCCTGCCTCTGGCGCCATGTGCCATGAGGTCAGGCAGCTGAGCCGTGGGGACCCTCAGCTTCCAACATGGTGAGCTAAATAAACCTCTTTTCTTGGAAATTTTGTTATAGTGACAAGAGAAAAAAAAAAGACTAATATAGGAGGTGACGTTTGACCTGAGATCCAAGGAGAAGGTGGAGCCTCTGAAGATTAGGAGCACCCAGACCGAGGGAGACTTTAATCTCCTGAGTCACAGGAGTTGGTACTATTCCATTTCATAAATAATACCTAAGGTTTACTGAACACTCACTATGTGCCAGGCTCCCTTCCAAGTACTTCACATGCAATTAATCATTTAGCATCTGAAACAATCCATTTTGTCATCCCATTTTCAAATAGGAAAACTGAGACACAGAGATGTCAAGTACCACGCCTGAGGCCACACAGCTAACCTGCAGCACAGCCAGGATTTGACCCTAAGGCTGCTCTATTTTCCAACCTATGGCTGTTCCCTATTCTCCACAGGAAGGGAAAAATTAATTATTGAGCATCTACCAAGCACCAGTCCCTTTGACCCACATCACCTTTACCTGGCCCTACCTCTGCAGCTTACCTACTGGGCCACTCTGCTGCACAACTCTTTCCTCCTCTTTTGATAACCCACCCTGACCCCTTTCCTGGAGTGGTGGTGTGACCAGCCTGGTCCAATCAGCATAGGTCCTCTCTCCTAGCCATAGTGATTGGCTGGGGAATGGGCATGTGACACAAGATGAGCCAATGAGAACGAGTCCTGGACCTTGGCGGTGGCTCCTGGGAGGGAGGCTCTCTTTGCAGGCCGACTGTCTGTCTGGGCGTCAGGCCGAGGGGAAGCCCACCCTGGGAGAGCAGGAGCAGACCCAGGGAGAGGAGCTGCAGTGACCAGGGCTGGCCACAGTGCCCAGAGCCAGCAGGCTCCCTCCTCATCCAGCCTGAGCCAGCTGGGGCTGGACTCCTGTCCCTGGGAACCGAGGTCAGGGCCTCTCCCGCTCCCAGCAACATTAGGCTCCTGCCACCACTGACCGACCCTTCTGGTCATGGCCACAGGGCCACCGCTTTCTTTAAGACTTCCATCACTGCCAGGAGCAACACTGTGGCCTCCACAACCAACCACCAGACGCCTGGGCCACTGTTGTGACTGTAATGATGTCCTCAGGAGGACCCGGCTATTGACATCCGCTTTCCCTTTGAGGCCACGCCCAGTTTTCCTATCTGTCCTGTCCCCTGGGGACCTCACCACTGCCTTGAGGGGCACGCGGGGACTGTCAGGTCCACCCTGGGGCTAGGAAGCCAGGCTTGCAAAGGCCACGGACGCAGCCTGGAGCCAGGCCCCGCCACTCGAAGCCCCTGCCCCTGTGTCCTGAGGGCCACCACTGAACGCCTTCAGCAGGGGGACTGGCGGGAGCAACCCCGCTGGCTCCCAGCAGCGCTGGTCTCCACTCGTCTGCCCTCCTGAGCTGCCAGGTGGGTGGCTCTGTCACATGTCAAGAGCCCCTTCCAGGCTCCGCTGCACACCTGGCCAGGCGCTCTCCCCTCCCCGGTCCTGCACGAAGGATGTCACCTCTTACTGAGTGCGTCGGGCAACAGATCGACCTCGAGCCCTCTGACCAGGGAATTCCTTGGCAGGGAGGGTCCCGGCTGTCCTGGCACCTGGCTGGCACACAGAGGGCACGACTAAGTGCTTGTTGGGCTGCTGCTCAGAGGCGGGGCGAGGCCTACCCGCCTGCCTCCTCCCTCCTCCCTCCTCCCTCCTCCCCTCCTCTCCATCCCTCTCTCCCGCCCAGTTTTCCATCCATTCTCTTCCTCTCTTCTTTTCACCTGTCCATCTGTCCGTCCATCCGTCCTTTCCCGGGTCCGCACATTCCCCTCCCTCTTTCCCCTTCTCCCCTCTCCCCTCCTCCCTTCTCCACCCATCTTTGTTCTTGGGTTCATCCATCTTCCAGCAAACTGCCCGTCACCCAGCGCCCTCCCCTCCATCGCCACCTCTGCCCTGCCCCCCGCCCTCCCTTGTGTTGACTGGTCCCTCAAGTGCATGAAGCCTTGGGCCAGCAGCCATGGATAGGTGCTGCCACTTGATCCCCACGTTGGAGAGCACATTTGAGCCAGTCCAGGGACCCCTGTCCCTGTCCCCTAGCCTCCGGTGGGAGCCCGGCTGCACCCAGGAGCTGGAGCCCTCGGCCCCCTCTTTCTTGCCTGCGTTTGCAGGAGCCCAGGCAGGCACCACTGGCACCTCCCCTGGCACCGTCCCCAGCCCCGCCTTCAGGAACAGTCCTGGGCTGGGTCAAAGTGCTGCAGGGCTCTGATGAAAAATCAGCACTGTTGGAGCACCTACTGTGTACTGCCCCATTGGGAATTAACGGAGAAGACAACCTCGCATTTCTGAGCACAACGCCCGCCTGGGCCAGCTCCTTCCTATTATCTATTCAGGGGGAAGGACGGGAGCTCGGCCAGGCCTGGAGTTAGGTCTCCTGACCTGGCACCTTCACCGACTCCACTCCCCAGCCCCTGGTCTCTCTGCCCGGAGGATGAGGGGCCACTCCAGCCTCCAGGTTTCTGTTCCAGCTGGGCCTCCTCACAGCCTCCTTCTCTACCCGTGAACATTTTCTGGCTCTTTCGGTTTGCAAGGAGCTTGCGAGATTGAGCAACAAACAAAAAGCTTGACGCTCTCAGCCCTCCGCGGCCCTCCAGGACTTTCCCTGACAACCAGGCCCAGCGCTGCCCATGGGCGTGTCCTCAGGGGCGTGGACCATCCTGTCTCTCCCACCAGCCAGGCCCTGGAACTCCAGGCTGCAGGGGTGGAGGGCAGAGCAGGCTGGACGTGACCGGGAAGGGGTGGCAGACCACCTCTCCAGTAGTCCCAGGTGGCCCTGTGCCCTGGCTTTCTAACTTTTTAATAGCAACAAATAAATCTTGTGTGTGTGTGTGTGTGTGTGTGTGTGCGCGCGCGCACCCTGGATTTGTTAATGTTGGCGACTAGTTACAATATGCTAATGCAGTCCCAAACACACATTTGCAGACTAGACTGGCCTCACCCCTTCACAGTCTCTGCCGTTCGGTAGTGGGTCCCTTCACCCAAAATGGCCACAAGAGAGCTCGGCTCCAAATAAAGCTTATTGCTTTTGAATACAAACAACATAATAATAACAGTAATAATAACAGTAGCAGCTACCACAAGCTGAACACCCAACACCAAAGTCACCCCTGGGAGAGGTAATTGGGCTTTTGCAAATAAGAAAACACAGGGCTCAGAGAGGTTGGGGGACATGCCCAAGGTCACACAGCTGAGTGGCAACTTGGATTTGAGCCCAGGCTTGTGTGACTCAAAAGGCTGTACTCTAGCTCAGTGGTGATGGCACTGTCCCCTGGAGAAATTCAGGAAGTGAGGGGGAGGGCAGGCGTTTCTGGTTGTCACGGTGACGGTGTCTGGGATGCTGGCGTTCAGTGGGTGTGAGCCGGGAATAAGCCACATCCTGAGCTGCACGGACCTGCATCACAAGGGCCTGTCCTGCCCCAGCGCCACCAGTGCCCGGGCTTCTCTTCCCCCACAGTGGTGGCCATTATTGGGTGACCACCATCTGCCAGAGACCTGAGGTCCAGCAGCTCAATGAGGTGGGCACTGTGAGGACCCCCCTTTTACAGTCAGGAAGACGGCAGCTAAGGAGGGACTCGGAGGCTGGCAGGGGGCAGTGAAGCGAGGACTGGAGTGAAAAAAAGTGAAGGTCGCAGAACCTCAGGAGCTGCTGAAAGGGGTCCTCCAGGTGGACGCAGCCCGCACACCAGGGGTGGCGCCTGAGTTGGAAACACGGGGTGTCCAAGGGCACCGCGCCTCACCCACGGGGCATCCCAGCGAGCAGCGCACACAGCACCGGGGGGCACCTGGCGCCTCCCACCGCATCACGGGGCTGTGGCTGGACAGGGTCGCAGACGATCATCCCGTGCCACCCGTCACTACCCTGGCGAAGACCAGAACTCCAAGTCTGAAGTACGGTTTCTACTGAGTGCACGCGGGTCCCTTTTACACCACTGTCCAGTCACAAGTTAAACCGTCCCAGGTCAGGACTCCCTGTCATACCTTAATGCAATTAAAAGAAAAATCAAACAGCGCAAAGAAAGCCGTGAGGGGCTGGGGCGTGGCCCGGTGGCGAGCACTTGCTGGGCACGCAGGAGGCCTCGGGTTCGCCGTCAGCACAGTGGGAACAGTGGGTGATGAAGGTGGCTTCTAAGTTTTCAGTGAAGGACGGGGTCAGTGACAGGCAAGCTGACTGCGGGAGGGCCTGCGGCAAGAGGAAACACTAGTCCCATCTTGGATTTTTGTGTCCCAGACAAGTGCCTCCCTTGCCTTGTCCAGCTGTCCCAGTCCTGAGTGACAGAGCCGGGGTTTGAACCCAAGGCCACAAAAGAGACGGCGCCTGTCTCTTGCCAGCCTGAGAAGAGCTGGGGAGTCCGTGTCCCCCACCTCAGCTCACCAGGCCTTGACGGGGCTGGTTAGGTCTCGGCCTCAGGGAGCCGTGATTTGTAGCGCGGAAGACAGGCCTTTCACGAGGGCCAGGCGGTGGACGGCTGGCCAAGTGCTGGGATCCCGACTTCCATATTAAGCGCTGAAGTCGTGATTCGCCGGCTCCGTCACACACTTCTAGAGGCCTCTTTGGAAACATTCTCGTAGAAAACAGGATGAACAGCCATTTCTCCCTTGAGAGGAGCACAGTGGCTTTGTGGCAGGACAACTCTAACAGGGTGGCCCTGGGCAGCCGACCTGGGCCAACTCCAGTCCTGCCCCTGACCACGGGTCACCTTGGGCAAGTCGGGGCCCTCTCCGAGCCTCGGTTTCCTCATCAGGAGTGGGGAGGAGAAGCCCTGGCCTGCAGGCGAGGGAAGACGGGAACCACACTGAGGAGCCACGTCCTGGTGACTTTGCTTTCAAACGAGACCACGAGAGAGGAATGCTGGTCACTCACTTCTGCAATCCCTCAATTCCATTGTGAGGACTTGAGACCTGGAAGCTCAGAGGCCAAGGAGTCACACACTTCCTGTCACGTGTGGCCTTCTCCGGGCAGTAGGCAGGTAGATGGTACCGCGGGGGTGGGTGGGGAGGCGCGGGGCAGGTGGAAGGACAGGGGAGATCAGGAAAGGCCCCCTCCCCTCCCCCTCCCTTCTTAAGTGAAAGGGGTCAAGCAATGGGCTTTGTCACACGGAGTTGCCCATCAGGGCCAGGAGACAGGCAGCCTCAGCAGCCACCTCTCCTGGCTGTCACCATGCGTGAGAGCTAAGGCCATCAGGGTGTCTGTGAGACAATCACAGTGGACCCAGCCAGGGCCCGGGAACCTCTTGGGGATCTATTTGTGTTTGTGTTGACTCCTTGACTTGAAAGGAGGGTCCCCAGGGTGTGCAGAGTGGCAGGGAGGGATCTTGGTGTGGGAGGGCCAACAGTGACCGTGTAAATAAGCCAACAATGGGGTCAGAGAGGGACAGACCAGCCGCTGACAGCTCAGCCCAGGGAGGCCAAGGGGTCAGCTCGTGGGCAGGACCGTTCTGGGGATTTCCGAGGGAGGAGGACAGAGGGTACCACAGGCCGTGAGTAGCCGAGGTAGGTGACCCGGTGACCTGCGAGGCACGGGACAGCCCTGCTCCTTGGAGAAACTTCCCTGCCCTACGGGGTGCCAATTGGTGGACATGCTGACCCCCGACATGCAAGGGTGCGCCTCAGGAGAAGGCTGGGTTTGGCTCAGGACCACAGTGAGCTGCTCCTAGTGGAGCTCACGCTGCTGGTGACAGGCAGCTCCAGGGGTTGACGGCCAGCATGACCTGCGTCCACCGTCAGGCCACACTGCTTCCACCTGAGGGCGCGCGCCTGACAACGCGGTAGCGTTCACTGGGGCCGAGGAGAAGGGGGATTTGCATGTGGCCACGCGTGGCAGGCAGCCTGGACACACGTGGTGGGCGTGGTGTGTGAGAGAGGGAAGAGCAGAGGGTGGGACCCCAAAGCCCTGGGTTCAAATCTCACTCTGCCACTTACCCAGCTTTGGGATCTTGGGCAAGTCTCTGTTAGGGCCTCAGTTTCCTCACCCACAAAATAGGGACAGTCACATCTACCTTGAAACGCGGTAAAGAAGATGACAAATGCAAGGTGCCTGGGCCACAGTTGGGCTTCATAGATGCAGTCTGGTCCTGCCCCCCGTCTGCCCTCCCTCCCAGGGCCCGAGTAAGAAGAAGGGTCACTCACAAGGACAGCTGCCCAGCAGTGATGCCCTCTGGATCAGGGACCAACAGCTGATTTTCGTAGAGAGCTGACAGTCAATATTTTAGCCTCCGTGGGCCGTATGGTCTCTGTCACAACCAGCCAACTGTACGGTGGCACGAAGTCAGCCACAGACACGTAGACCTGGCCACGTGCCCATGAACCTTTGAGGATCCTGAAATTTTAATTTCATCTTCTGCAGATGTCATGAAATAATAGTTTCCCTCTGATGTTTCCAACCACTTGAGATCCAAAGACCGCTCGTAGGTGGCATCTGCTGACAAGGTGGACACTGGATTTGGCCCCTGGTTGCTTCATACATGCCAAATCTGGTGGCTGAGGAAGTTGGAGTGTTCTGACGGCCCTGCTCTGAGGGACCAGGGTCCGTGCAAGGTTCCCTGGCAGGAGCAGTAAACACTGGAGACTTTGTGGGCCATTGTGTCACTGTCAGGAGAAGTGGCCTGAGGCTGGGGCTCCTGCGAGCCGGGTTTGGAGCCCTCTCCAAGCAGAGCCTGGTGGCCACTACTCGCACTCCAACGTGCACGGTGGTCCCTCAGCCTCCACAGGGGCGGCCCCAGGACCCCCAGAGGCCATGTGCTGGGTGGTCAGGTCCCTTATACAAGGTGGGTGGTGTGTAGCAGGACCCACATGCGGCCTCCTGCACCCTTAGGCATCCCTAGATGACAGGCATCCCTGACACGTGCACATGCTGTGGAGGTGGCGACTCGCGGCACGGCTCAGTGGGCAGGGCACGAAAGAAAGGTCTGTGTGTGTTCAGCACGGACGGTTTCTTCAAATACTTCTGCTCCATGATTGGTTGACTCTGAGGATGCAGAATTCACAGAGGCCGACTGTCCACCCCGTTTCAAGAACCAGTAGCTTCATCTGCTTCTGCTGCCCCGTGAGCCAAGTGGGAGGGGCCAGTTTGATGGGCTGGGGGAGATGGGGGAGGGGCCAGTTTGATGGCCTGGGGGAGATGGGGGAGGGGCCAGTTTGATGGCCTGGGATGGCCCCGGCTGGGCAGGGACTGAAGCCGCCAGGCCCCTCAGCCTCCTGAGCTGCAGCCCGGCAACCTCTGCAGTCCTCTTCCTGCGCTGGTCCCAGCTGCTGTGGGGACCTTGCCTGGGGATCTGGCCTTCCTGCCGCACCTCCCTGAGGACCTCCAGCCTCCCAAACCCCAGCGCTCCCCTCCGTCTGTCGCGTTTGGTATTCGTAATGCATGATTTTGACATAACATCCCCTAAGTGACATTTGGCTAAATTGTGCCACCTTCCTGGCACTGCAGCATCTGCGATGACAGCCGCGTCTTGTCGTCTCCTCCAGGGTGTGCTCAAATGTTGTCTAAAGCAAAGCCAAACAACCCGGGAACGCTTCCCCGCAGGGCGCGGGCCCTCAGGTGCCTCGTCCTGTGCTCTGCGGGCTCTGCTGGTGGCCACACAGCCAGCGGCAGATCTCCTCCCTAGTGGGGGAGGTGGAGACCAGGACAGGAATTGCCAGGTGGCGGGAAGAGCCACGAAGAGCCACAAAGAGCCCCGCAGGGTGAAAAGGAGGCTGGAGGAGAGGTGGGCCAGTGCAGCCCTGCGGGGGTCCTCCCCTGTTCTCCCAGGTGGAGACCCAGATGCTGGCGGCACGTGGCTGCCCAGAGGGGAGATTTCCCAGCCTGCCCTGCTGCTAGGAGTGGCCATGTGGCAGGAGGAGCAGGCAGCTGGGCTTCCCCAAAGAGAAAGAGACCTTCTGCCTACTTCCCAGCTGGAAGTTCTCTCAGACTCTGACCTCGCCTTCCCACTCCCTCCCTCCCTCCCTCCCTCCCTCCTCCCTCCTTCCTCCTCCCTCCCTCCATCATGCTGTCTATCACCCATGTCTCCACCCTCCCACTGACCCATCCATCCAAACACCCTGCATCCATCTGTCCAACTGTCCTTCCGTCCATTTGGCAAGTGTTTATGGGAAGCTCGTGCCAGATTCTGGGGATGTGTCCTCAACCTGTGTCCTCAGGAAGCCCAGCACCCCTGAAGCAGGCTAAGTACTGCACTGCCCACACCCAGGACAGGAAGCATGGCGCGCCCACTCTGCCACGACACTGGCCCCGAGACGCCCACTTCCCTCCCTGGAGCTTGACTTCCGCGTCACTAAAACAGAGAGGATAATCTCTGCCTCCAGAGAGCAGAGGGGATCGGAAGGCGAGGATCGACGGCATTGGGAACGCGGGTCCCGTTATTCTAAGTGGGAACCCGAGGTCCCCTCGGGCCTGGGGATGGACGTGAAAGTGTGCGGAGGCCTGGCTCTGCGAGGGTGGGTGGGGGGATCTTGGCAGAGGTTGGAAGGCTTAGGATTCAGAGGGGCCTGTGGAAGAGGGGTGTTCTGACTTCCCTCCTGAGGGCCAGCAAGGTTCAGAGGACAGAAAAGGACCGGATGCAACAGGTGTGACGGGCTCAGAGGGGTGAGGACCTGCTGTCCAGGTGACCCAGATGGCCACAGGCAGACAGAACTGGACCTTGAGAACTAATCTCTGCCCCAGGTAGGCCCCCTCCATCCGCGGTCTGGCTTTCTGGGCCTGGCGGGTGGGAGAAGTGGGGACTGACGCTGGTCTCGCCCGGCTTTTCAGACCCCCCAGTCCAGGCCGCTCTGAGCCCTGCCACCCGCTCTTACCAGGTTTCTCCTGTTTGGGCAAAAGGCCCTGCCATCCTCCTGGACCCTCAGGACATAAAGCTCAGAAACCTGCTCGCTTCCTCTTTCTACCAGCACGACCTGGGGGCCCCATCTTCAAAACAGACCCAGAGTCGACCACTTCTCCCCACCCCATCACGCTGGCCCAGGTCACCCATGTATCCCACAAGAATAACCGCAGTGGCCCTCACTGGTGTCCCCGTACCCCCCACACCTCCACTCAGACCCATGCTGTCTCAGCCCCTGACCCCCTACCGCTCTCCCCCACCCCAACTGGCTCCACCCCAGGGCCTTGCCCCGCAGGTCCCTCTGACACGAGGCTCCGCCCCAGGCCTCTGCAGGTCTCCTTCCTCCCCATCCTCAGGTTTCAGCTCAAACATCACCCTGCAGGCCTTCTGGGCCACCCCAGTAAAATACTCCCTTTTCCCTCACTTATCCCACGACCACCTTTGGGGTTTCCAAAGGACCCAGGCATGTCTTTCTTGACATGTTAACTATCTCCCAAACTTGAGTGTAGCTTTCCTGAGGAGGCAGGGACTATGTCTGCCTACACCCACTAAGCATCTCCGGGACCCTGGCACACAGTGGGTGCTCAATGAAGGTTTACTTGGTGATGAATACATAAAGCCTGCCCCAGTGGGGAAGAAGGAAATGCTTAGAACCAGAAGCACAGACTCATGGGAGTATTTTGGGGACATTGGAGTGGGGTGGCCCCTAAAGATCCTCGGAGCCACCATGCCCAGGGTACAGATGTGGACACTGAGATCCAGAGCGGGGAGGAACTGGCCCCAGCCACACAGCCCTGCCCCTCAGCCAGCTCTAGTTCTTGGAAATGGCCTCACAGAAGCCTCCTAATGGCCCTGAAGTCGGCGGAACCCATGGTCCTCTGCTCACGGCCTGTGCCAGCCGCCTCACTTTCCTCTGCCCCACAGTGACCTCCTCTAGACCCTCAGGCTTCTGGGAAGCTCAGCTCTCTCCTCTCTGGGGTTCCCCTTGGTAACTGCAGGGCCATGAGGAAGGTTACCTGGACAAGGGTGGCCCAGCCCCGGGGCCCCTGCCAGCCTCGCCTGAGTCCTGCCCGGCCCTTGCCCTGGGCAGCCGGTGACTGTTCCGGACCGGAGTGGGGGCCTCGCCCAGGCGGGCACACCAGCTCTGCCCTCTGAGCCCTTGTCCTTGTGGGTAAAGTGCGACGAAAGCCACCAACCCTGCCAGAGAGCAGGCAGGACAGCTTCTCTTGCTCTTGCAGGAAAACATCAGCAACCTATTTTGAGCACCTATGGTGTACGTTCTAAGTGCCTTTGTAGAAGCTTTCCAGGGACCAGGGCAAGGACACGGCTCCCGGCCACCCTGCGTGTGTGTGGGTGCACATTTTCCTGATGGTGTCTGCAACCCTCCAAGTTGTCTTTATGATCCTGGGTTTTAATGCACTGATTCACTCAAACCTCACCACACCCCACAGGGAAGAGCTCTCTGCACAGGTCGGGGGTGGCCCACAGTTGAGCCCCTGACCCGCAGCTTAGCTGGGCTCCTGGCCCCTTTAAGTGCAGGCTGGGCGCAGGCCCCTTCCTGGGCAGATGGCGTCTCTCCACGATCCTCCACAACTCCTCTTTTGGTTTCCCTAAGCAAGATGTCAGGTTAGTCAAACAGATCCCAGAGTTTAACTAAAATAACGAGCTGGGCCAGGCGGGAGGGCGCCAGGGCCAGCCAGAGTGGGGAGGATGGATTGCAACTGGGTTCCGGGGGAGGGGGGGTGAGTGTGAGGACGCCGGCGTGGGGGGGAGCGGGGAGCAGAGAGCAGGGAGCACCCTGTCGTCCCAGCAGCCGGGGAGTCTGAGGCCGGAGGGCCACAGGTTCAAGGCCAGCCTCGGCAGTTTAGTGAGGACGCGAGCAATTTAGCGAGACCCCGAGACCCCGTCTCTAAATAAAAATAGAAAGGGCTGGGATGTGGCTCGGTGGGAAGCGCCCTGGAGGAGAAAGAGGAGTGCGGACAAGAAAGGGGGAAGGAGGAGAGACGGAGAAGGGGGGCCGCGGGCCGGGGAGCGGGTCTGTCTTGGGGAAGAGCCTGTTTCTCTTCAGCTTGGCTCGGCCTCTGCCTCCCCTGACCCCTCCTCCCAGAAAGTCCCAAGGGTCCCCCACAAGAGCTAATCTTGGCTCTCCTCTGCCTTAGAGCCAAGGCTCCCGGTGCCTTTGGAGAAGACGGACTCCCACCGAGGCCTGAGGGCCTGCAGGACCCGAGTCCCGCTAACTGTCCCCGCCCACGGCCCGGCCTCCCCACGCCCCCTCCGGGCCAGTCCGTGGGTTCTGGGGGCTGCGTGCTCCCTGCCCCCCTCCTCTTGCTGGGCTAATTCCTGGGAACACCCTCCCCAGCTCAGGGCTCAGAGGAGGGGACAGATGACACCCAGGTCAGTGCCTCAGAGGGGACCTGAAGGAAGCCAGGGCCTAGCACCAGTGAAAGGAGAACCCAGGGAACCCCCCAGGGGGCCTGTGGCGCCTGCACCACCTGACAGGCAGGGGCTGCTGGAACCTTCACCCAGGGCCTGGGCCGTGGCCGGCAGGTGCGGGGCAGGGTCCCCCCGTCCGGCTTCAGGCTTTAGGCAGGTGGGTGGGCAGGAAGCAGGGAACAGGAAGGAGGCCTGGTGGCCTGAGCTGGTGACCGCAGAGCTGATGCCGAGGGCTGACCACGTGGAGACTGAGGGGAGCAGAGGGCAGCAGGTGCCCCCGGTAGGAAGATTCCAGGCACAGAGCCTGTCAGCCCCACTCTTCAAAGACGTGATGGGCCCAGACCAGCTGGGTACGGGAACCAAGTTCACTGAAGCCCTGCAGGGCTGGGGCTGAGTCTGCTCTGTCCCAGGGCACAGGGCTGCTTCCTCTCTGTGGGGACACAGAGAAAGATCTGGGGGATCCAGGAAGGGAGGCGCTGCCAGACTTTCCAGCCACCGGGAGTGAGGGAGGCGGGGCCTGTGTCTTCCAACAGTGCTGTTTCACTTATCAAAAATGACTGCCTTCTTCACCTGCTCCCACCTACGCGTGACCCACCTGTCCCAAAGGCCTCTGTAACCCCATGTCCTGCTTCTCTCCCTCACACACCCCACTGCAGCCACGGTGGCCTTCTTGCTGTCCCCCTAATGCCCCAAGTTCATTTCTACCCCAGGGCCTTGGCACGGCAGTTCCCTTGGCCTTGAGTGCTCTTCCCCCATCCACCATCAAGGCTCAGCTTCCAGGAAGGGGTAGGCAAAGGGGTTCTCATATCACCCAGTCCTCTCGATCCCTAAGGATCTGAGGCCAGAGTCTTCATGATACAGGAATGAGATCATTCACTGTGGCTCTGTTTGTTAGGTTAAAGTGTCGGAGATCCCCTCAGTGTTTGTCCTCAAGGGAAAGGGAGTTCAACGGTAGGCCATCCACGCAACGGAATAGTACGCAGCTGTAAAGGAGAAGGGAGGCGGCGCCATGCGCGTGAACAGGGGACAATCCCTGGGAACGATCCTGAGGTATGCCATCAACAAAAACCGAGTGGCCGTGAGCTCCCCTCCACTCACACCAGGAGGAAGGACACATGCTCGGGTGGATTCAGTTACATGAGGATACGAGATTTGCGGGAGGGATCACAAGACCAGTGACAGGTCTGCCCTGGGGAGGCGGACGGGGGCTGGGGCAGGGGAGAGGGCTTTTCACTTGGTCCCTCGATCACTTGACTTTCATGGTAGGAGAATGTATGACCCATTCGAAACCTGGCCGCCCAGTATTTTTAGAATTGTGACCTTTTCTCTAAATGGGTCACGTACACAAACAGGGACACAGTGATGGCGATATAAAGAGACTGTTGGAGCCACAAGGCTGCTCTCGCATCCTCCCGAGTCACTCCCGGGGACGCCACGGATGGAAACAGGGACACAGGAGTGAGCAGCCTCCATCTGCGGCTTCCTGGGGCCTCACATGTGTCCCCCGTCGTTGTCCATGGGGCGCGTGCAAAGCATGGATTTGTTCCACTTGGGGCTTCCAACGTCCACAGCGTCCAGGGCGTCTACATTTTTGATGCCGATGTTTCTACAGGAACTGAGATTCCAGGAGTCTCCGAAAATAGCAGTCTCCAGGCCTCTCTTGACGGAGGCCTGTCCCAGGTCTCCCAGGGAGGCAGGAGAGACTCCGCGCTTTCCATGACCAGGGCAGAAAAGCCCAGTTCTCGGGAGGATCGGCTGCCCACAGTCCCACGTTCAGTGGCTCCCAGGGGACAGTGACAAGTTCACAGGGCACAGAGGCGGGGCCAGGGCTGCCCCTGGGAATTTGGCTCCTGCTGAATGCAGCCAGGAAACAGCCCTTTCCCCTGCAGGGCCCCTCCTGCTCCTGGTGGCCATGGTGGTGGCCTGGTCTGGCTCACGTCACAGTTTCCCAGCGGCCAGCAGGTGCCATTCACCGTGCGTCTGCTCCTCCTCATGCGTGAGCTCCGCGGCTCTGTCCCCAGAGCGCATGACAGCCTGCAGCCACTTGCTTCCCACGACGACCCCATGAAGGCACAGGTGGCTTCATGGCTCCCATTTCACAGATGGCAGAGCTGGCTCCCGGGCGGAGAAGGCCTTGTCTGGGGTCACGGGGCTGGGCAGTGCCAGCAGAGTCAGGGCCCCCAGAGCGCTCCCGAGCCACACCTGGGCTGGCTGCAGAAGGGCCCAGAGCCGGCGTGTGAGCGGGACAGGCCTTTCCCCAGGTGGGCAGAGCCCTGGGCAGAGGCCAGGCAGCTCGAGACCCCGGTCCCGCTGAGCCGGATGATGAAAGGTCCCTGCAGCCACCAGCCCAGGTGCTCGGATGCCTAATGCAAGAAGTGCCAGGTTGTCTCAAGAGCCACCTGCAACATGCCACCTCTCGGCACTGCACAGACAGGCTGGACCTGGCCACTGTCCTTTCCTTCTGGGAGGGGTCCAGCTGCCCCTCGTTGTCTTCCTGCTTTAGTCCTGGACCCTACAGGAGAACCCCATCCACTCCCCACGTCCATCCAGAGGGGTCCTGTTAGAACCCCAGAACACACTCATGTCTCCTGATGACTCAGGGCAAAAGCCAGAGGCTTGACAATGGCCCATGAGGCCCTGCTCGGCCTGGCCCCTCCTGGCCAGGTCTCATATCAACCCCCCTCATGCTCCCCCTGCAGCCGCCCCGCCTCCTGCTCCTGGAAGTGGGACACTTGCTCCAGCCCCAGGGCCTTTGCACTTGCTGGTCCCTCTGCCCCAACACTCTACCCCATAGACACACCTGTCTCCTTTCCTCACTTCCTTTGGTCTCTGATCCCTTGTCACATCCCTAGAACGGCTTTCCCTGACCTCTCTGTATCAGTGGTGTTTCCCCCAAGTCAACGCCTGTCCCTGTCCTCATGACATTAGGTCTATGGGCAGAAGCTTATATTTAACTGTATTTGGGTCTGTTCCCCTCCCTTGTAGAGTGCAAGCTTCGTAAGCCTGGAACTTGGTCCTTTTCTTGATTGTTCTATTCTCAAAGCTTAGCAAGGGTCCAGCGAACAGCAGATACTAAAGATCTGCTGAAGAACCAACAGACGGCCTCTAGGTCTTGGACTCCTCAAGGCCCTGGGATCCGATGCCTCCTGGGTGTCTCTCCCTGCCCACCCCCTCCCCAGGCAAACCCAGCCTCTCTCTGTGGTGGAGCAGTGAATCTGTTGGCCTCTTGGCCAGGTGACTGCAGTGACAACGCCTGTTAGTCAGTGTATTTTGAGGTTGGAGGCAAAGAACACTCTGTTTCCTGGAGGCAGTTAAACAAACACAACGAGAACTTTTGGAGCTCGAAGGAAAATTTGTAGACTGAAATCTTGGTCCAAATACATGGTTTACAGGGAAGCAGAAAGAAACCAGAGATTATTTCCTTGTAAACAGCAAAGACGATCTTGTTCAAAGTTGACTTTTCTTAGGGTTGGCTCCCGATTTCAAAAAAGCCCAAACCAAACACACCTACCATATTATGATGCAGAAAGTGATCATTCATGATAATGATAGTTAACTGAGCAGCTATTATGGGCATTACACATGCCATCTTATTTAGTCTTCACAATATCCTTGGGCAGTATCCCTGCCTGTTAGAAAAGGAAACTGAGGCTCAGAGAAGTGAAGTGCCTTGCCCAATGTCCCAGAGTCACCCAGAGAAGGAGTCAGTCTGATCTTCTCACTCTCTGATCTTCTCACCCCAAATTCAAGAGAAGAACCTCAATGGACACTGGCATCTTCAATTTGCTGCTAGGAAAACCCTGTGAATAGCATATGCCCACTGGCCAGGGCCCAGCAGGACAGGGATCCCAGGCACCATCAGCAAAGGTGGTGGTCAGGCAGCACCAGAGTCAAGGCCGGGGCTAGGGCACACTGACAGTGTGTTTCTGGAAGATCTCCAGAGGCGCTGGCGGTTTGCTCTCAAAGGCACACCTGGGGAACTGGCAAGTGTACTTCCTGTTTCTTGCTCAGGATTCCTCCTGGAGCCCAGACACCATGCTGTGAGGAAGCTCAAGCCACCTGCTGAGAGGAACTGACAGCCTGGGAGCTGGCCCCACCCACCAGCACCGCCTCAGGGCCCAGATGACCAGCTCTCCAAGCTCCTGCCTGCATTGCAAATCCATGTGCAGATGTTTTAAACCACTAAGGATTGTTTTTTTTTTTTTTGGGGGGGGGGGGGATGTTATACAGCAATAATGAACAGAACATCTTCCCTACTTGGAAGGAATTTCTTGGGCCCTGCAGGGACCCAAAATCCATAAGTAGGACTTTAATAATAACAGAGACCTGGGGGTTATTGAAGGAGGCTAAGAAATCAGGTCAGAAAGCCTCACTGCTGACTGTCCCTGGGTCTCCCCAGCCCCTTCAGCTAGAATAGCCACAAACAGGACGGGCCTGCTCCCCATTCCAGTGTCCTCTGTCCATCACACAGAGCACCTGCAGCTCCTCCAGCCAGGGGAGGGGGAGGGGCAGGGGGCAGAGGGGGAGGGCAGATTTTTTTTTTCTCAATTCAGAATTTTCAATATTTCCCAAGGAGCACGGACTGATCTAGTCCTATTTGGAATGTCAAAGGAGATGTTTGTTCCCAAGGAAAGTGCCGGAAGGCCCCGGGCCGCTGCTCTCCTCCTCCTTGTGGATGGAGGGGGGTGGCGGTCCAGTCTGTGAAATCTCTGTGCACACCTCTTTTTCTGGAAGTTGCCTCAGCCTGGCTCTTTGCTTTTCAGGGAACTGGGTTTGTCACGTGGTTTTAAAAATCTTTAAAACTGCCTGTCAGACTGTCCCTAGATTTTATTTTAAGTTACTAGAACTCCCAAAAGGCCTGCCAATCATATGATCTGGGCAGTAACAGTCACTGCCACCGCGGGCTTGGCCGCACACCAAGAGCCTGCATCAGGGCTGGGTGGGGACGTTTTGTCAGAAACTAGTGAAGGTGAGAGGTGACCCTGTGGCCTGTCTGAACCGTGGACCGAGCTCCACAATAACCCAGTGAAGCACACGCTACACCGTGGTGGGTCCCCAACACTGAGCCAGCGCAGACAGAGCCCAAAGGCCTCATGCTGTATGATCCACGTGCGTGAAACTTCCAGAGAAGGCCAAGCCTTGGATGGAGAGCGGAGACCCCGTGGCCCCCGGGCAGGGGGAGGGACCGAGGCACACAGGCTGGCGGTGTCTTTTGGAAACATTCTGAAACTGGGCCGCGGCAATGGCTGCATGACTCTGTAAATTCGCTAAAAGTCATTGAATCCTGCACTTCAAAGGGATGAGTTTGGTGGCATGGAAATGACACCTGCGCAAAGCTGTCGAAAGAATGGACCGAGGACAAGGGACAGGGAGGTAGGGAGTGGACGTGAGCCGGGGTGGGGGGAAGCATCGCGGAGCGTGGGTGGTGAGTGGACACATCCTGGTTGGAAGGGACAGAGCTGTGATCGTCTGGTCCCCTCACTGGGCAAATCCAGGAGCAGAAGACCTCTGACTTCCCACCTGTCCAACAGGGTGACAGTGACCGCTGCTAACAGCCACGAAGTGCAGGTCCTGCACCAGGCACCAGGTAAGGCCCTTCATGTCTCAGACGCCCTCTGCTCCTCCTCCTCCCAGAGGCCTGTGATGTGGTGCTAGGGGACAATCCCTGGTGTCTCTCAAAGTCTGAATGTCTTCCAGAGCTTTGCCTGGACTACCTTCCACAGACGGCAGACCAGCAATGGCCGCGGAGACGGAGGGAGCATCTCCAGAGGGCGGAGGCAGATTGCTTCTCAGCCAGAATTGGAAAGATAATGTCTCCCTCTGGGACAGAGGCTGGGCAGCTTTCCCAGTGTCCCCCTTATAAAATCGGGAACTCCTCGGCTCTGGGGTCCCCAGCTGAATGAACCCGCTGTGTGCAGTGTCCACCCGGGGTGCTCGGCATCGCTCTCATGAACCTGGGGCAGAGGGCTGCTGGGTCCTGAAGTCCCCCGTCCTGACCCAGGAGGCTCCGTCCTCTGTCCACCCGTGAGGCTGCAAACGGGGCCAAACCTCAGGCCCCTCGGGGTCCTCCTGTCAGTGTTCATATCACCCCACTGTGCAGATGAGGACGCTGAGGCCCAGAGAGAGACGTTCTTATCCAAGACCCCACAGTCAGCAAGCCACAGAGCTGAGGTCCAAACCCAGGCCGATCCGGAAAAGCAGGAGACCCCGGGAGGGACAGGAGGGACAGGAGCGGGGCACAGCTAGGAAGGCAGCAGCTGGGCCCGGCCCAAAGGTCCGCGGAAGGCGGTCCTCTCTGCCTCCCAAACCTGCGCCCAGAGGCTGCCTGTCCCCACATCCGGCCGCTGGGGCCGAGCAGCCAATTTGGGACGACCGCCATATATTTAACGGTGAGTCACGCTCTCCCCAGCATCAGCCACGGCAGGCTGGGGAGGATGCGGAGCATCTCTGGAACCTGTGCCCAAGGGTCGCCATGGCAACCCCACCGAGTCGCTTGCCAGCAGCTGGGTCGCCAGCACCTAAGCAAGGCGGGACCAGGCTCAGGGGCAGAGTGCGGCCGAGGACAGGCGCAGGCCACTGTGGCGGTGTCCAGCGCCCAGGGCGGACGAGGGGCGGACTCACGGGGTCACCCTCCAGCCCAGGGTCTCCTGGGGAGGCCTGGGGTCCCCGGCGTGGCGGGGTGAGGACCCTGGAGATGGCATTCGGCGAGCCACTCCTGGAAGCCTCGGCCTGCCTGCCTGTCAGAGACCCCTTCCATCTGGGGGCCGAGGAAGCACCCTAACACCCAAGACCGGAGCCACCTGGGAATGCCAAGCCCAGGTCACTTTCCAGAAGAATTCTGAAGGATGGAGCCTGTACCAAGCGCCACACCCACTCGCCCACGGCCACATGAATATTCCATGAAGCAGAGCCCCATTCTCCCGCCCCCTCGGCTCATTCATCTCTGCTCCCGTCGCTCGCCCTGAGCTAAACTAGACCTTTGCCCCTGTGCAGAGCCCCACACCGTCACCTCTGTCCTCAGCCCCCACCCCCGCTGTCCCCGGTCCTCACACTCGCTTGGGGCTGGTCCTGTCACACCAGGCACCGACCTGCTTCAGGATGTCACACCTGCTCTTCTGTCTGCCCCGGCAGCCATAGCCCGACCCCCTCACTCCCTGTAGGTCCCTGCTCAAATGTCACCTTCTCAGAGAAAGGCCACCCAGCCCACCGGGGAGGAGGCACCGATTCAGCCTCAGGGGGAAGGCCACACACGCACCCCACCCTCCTCTATTCACAGCAAGGACAGAACTGAAAACCGGTGACCTGGAGGTGGCCCGGCCGCAGACTCCTCTGGTTTGAAACAGTTTCCAAAACGTTAAGGCAGTGGCTAAGATGTATCCCTTGGAGGTTGGACTTTACCATCCTGTCAGATTCCAACTGATCTTGAAATTTGGAAGATCAGGCTACATGTTTCCACCCGTGTGACAGCAGCCGGCCGGCCCGAGGCCCCAGGGCCCTCTGTGTTCATTTTGGTGGCCTCGGCCAGCCTTGGGAGCCTCTGTGCCTCCACCCCATGTCCAGCCTGGTCCTGAGGGTGTCTGTCTTCTTGGAGATGGAGGGAGGAGGACACGGTGCTCAGGGCCAGGAGAGGGTGCGCTGCTGGCTCATCTCACGGACTAGCGGCTGCCGCCCCCGCGCATGGGACCTGCATCTCAGGGTCAGTGTGCAGACCCAACGCGGTCACACACGTGGTCAAGTGCTCAACGAGAGCCCAGCCATGGACACACAGGTGGGAAGCAAGCAAGGCAGAGCAAGGTCCTCAGCCTCCGCTGACCCTCGTACCTCTGGGACCCAGGCCCAGGCCAAACCCTCGCGTCGTCCCCAGGTGTGCCGAAGGGGTTCACCCAGAGGAACCCCGAGGTGGCTGAAGGCCGTCATCGGCAGAATGTGGCCGGTCTGCAGGCGCCATGTGGCCCAGTGGCTACTCGTCCTGCATCTGAAACAGCCCCTCGGCTTTCCTCCAGAACCTTCCCTCCTCGGTCCCCAGGGAGCGCCTCCAGACGGGAGCATGTGGCCCTGACCGGCCTGATCGGAGCTTTCATTCGTGGCCACAGCCTTGGTCACTTGTGTCACACGGCACACCCCAGACCAAGACCAAGGCATGCCCGCCGCGGGACTCCTCCAGAACCCCTGGTGCCCGCTGAGCTGTGCTGTTTGGATGCCAGCCTGGGGCTGCCGGGGGCCATCCTGGCTGCCACTTGGCGGGGGGCATCTGAGAGAAGCGTCAATAGGAGGGGGAGAGGGCCACAGGCAAGAAGAACGGAAACCTCAGAACGCAGTCTGAGCACCTGGATTCAGCCAGGCCTGAAGCTATTGCCCTTGAACTTTTCAGTCACATGAGCCAATCGATGACCCCCTCTTTCTCCTTCAGTCAGTTAGAACTGAGTTTCTAGATGAGTCCAGGCCTCCGTGTGAAAGAACTGGGTGACAAAGGCCCAGATGCAGAGACGTTCATGTGGGACGAGCTCTGGAACTGGGAATCATAGTCACAGTGGGAAGTGACCAGCCAGTCCTCCAGGGCCAGAACCCGGAGGGCCCTGAAGGCCTGGCTGGTCACTTCCGCTTTGTTCTGAGGGTAGAGGGGAGCCACAGAGGGCTCTGGGGGAGGGAAAGGAACACGGATGGAGTTGGCAGTGGGGACATATTTGACACCAGGTCTGGCTCAGGGTGGAGTCAAAGCCAGGCCGAGGAGCACACGGGGTGGGGGGCGGTGTCTCCCAGCACCCCCACCCGGGGCTCCTAATAGCAGTGTCTTTACTACAGATGTGCGGGTCCCCTGCCGAGGATCACTCAGCCACCCTTCCGGGGGAAGCAGAGGGGGTGTTCTTCTGGTCTATTCTGGGCTCTGCCTACGTCTCTGTTCTCTGGGAGAAACACACACCCTCTCTCAGCTGTGGCCCGGCGGCCGGGCCTGGACCCCCGGGCTGGGCTCCATCGGGGAAGAGCCAGCCATGGACACATGCCCATTGGCCAGGAGCTGCGTGGGGCAGGGGTCGTCACCCGGTTCGGGGAGATGTGGGGCCGGGGGGCAGCTCATGCAGCCACAGCCCAGCCCAGCCGCCGTCTTTCCCAGCCCAGCCTCTGCCTGCTCCGAGCTCTTGGGGAGGCCACCCGCATGTCCCCTGGAGATGCAGCCTGGACTGCGGGAGCCGGGTGGACACTTTGGAGAACCTGCACCGGGTTGGACCCAGCCCACCCACTTGACAGGGGGTAAGGCTGAGGCCTGGGGGAGGTGTGGGTGCTCAGGATTGAGGAGCATCTATGACGGGAGACCCGTGTGTAGGAATGTCATCTGCGTCGGTCCCCCTCATGACCTGTCTCGATGACGTAGTACCTGCTAAATTACATGCCCTGGAAGAGCCCGTGAGAGAGGAAAGACCAACTGCTCTCCTGCCACTTGTCGCCTTTACAAAGAATTCTCCCTCGTCCCCTCGATTTGACTGTCTTGACTGTCTTTAGCCAGCAACCGCTTTGTCCCACTTTGCAGGTGAGGACATGGGGACCAGAGAGGTTTCACTGCCTATGCAGATCACACAGCTTGGAATGGTAGAAGCAGGACTCGAATCTGTGACACCCTTAGACTCCGTAGAGGAAGAGACCCCCCAAAACAATGCCCAGATGAGAAGCAGAAGGCTTGGTTCCCAGGACACTCTGAGGTCAGTTGTTCTACAGAATCTGGGGGTGGAGGAGGCGAAGAAGAACAAGTCCTCAAAATGCTAGACCCATGCAATCGACCCCGCAGCCCGCTTCCCGGTCTACACCCAAGTGAGTTGAAAATCCTCGTCCTGCACAAAAGCACCCAGCACTGCCCACGGCAGCACCCTGTGCAGTGACCAAGACGTCGAAAGGACTCAAAAGTCCACGATCGGAAGAAGGATGAACAGAACGGCGGGCGTCTCGCAGGAGGTGCCGTTCACCCATCACAAGGAACCTCGCCCCGTGCCTGCCACCCACAGGGCCACACCGTGCCACTCCATCTAGGACAAGTGTCCAGGGGAGGGACGTCCAGGGGCAGGTCGGAGGCGAGGGCCAGGGGCTGCAGGAGTGGGAAGGGGGTGGCTGCTCACGGGGACGGCATTTCTTTTGGGGGATGAAGATGTTAAAAAACGTAGACACAGGGACGGCCACGCGATCTTGCGAGCCCACACTAAAGCCCCTGAGTTGTACATTTGATGTACGAATGTCACGGCACGGAGTTATATCCCAACCAGGCCATTTTACAAGACACCAAGAGAAGCGTTTCCATAGCAAGGGAATCTCAGGAGGGGGACACAGAAATGAGGAACATGGATGGGCCCCTGCTGCCTGCCTGATGTCTCCGAGGGACGTCAACCCGAGGGCTTGTTCCTACAGAGCTGAGGGTCGCAGGTCACCTCCCCCAGGCAGCCCGCCCCACCTCAGAGACAAGGCAGGAACCCAGTGTGGTGACCAGGCCCCAGTCTGTCCCAGTGTCCTGCTCATATTATCTCACTGAAGCCATGCCACAGTCTTGCTGAACTGGAGGTGCAATTATCACCTCCCTTAAGGAAATTGAGGCTCAAAGAGATAGAGTGACTTGCCCAAGACCACACAGCTCTTGGCTCTCTTACCTACATTATGGTACCTGGGAATTCCCAAGTCCTGGCCAGGGTCCACTTTCTGAGGGGCCCTAGGCAAGTTCCTTGGCTTCTGCTAACCCTAAATTCCCCATCTGTACCACAAAATCCCAGCCTCCCCTTCACCATCCTGGCGGGGGCTGCAGCCAGCGCACCACCCCCGCCCTTTGATGTGAGGACGCTCCCCACCTCACCAGCCTTCACTTGAACAAAGTGGATCGTTTTCTTAGGGCTCCACCTGCCAGGGATCCTGGTCCCTCCCTCCATCCATCCTGCCACAGGTTCATCGACTTGCCCGTCCCTGTCCCTGCCCCTCTCCATTGACCTCATTCGTTTATTAATAGAACGAACCTTGATTGAAAGCCCACTCTGCGCAGCGGGAATCGGCCACCGTGGGAGAAAAGACAAAACAAGGCGTCGCCCTCGCGGAGGAGTCTGGTGGAGGAAAATGGCCTCAGGAGACACAAAGTACCTCCAGAAACTGAGAGAGATGGTTCAAAACTAGAGGGACCCAATTTCTGCCGTGAGGCAGGGGAGCCTCTCTGAACAAGGTGACTCTGAGGTAAACTCTGAAGTATGATCTACAATTTTTCATTTAGCAAGTTTCTTGGTTCACAAAGTAGAAAATGCTGACTAAGAGAGGTTCAGGCAATCAGGGCATTTGTCATCCCTCATAGTGAACAGTCCTGTATCCAAGTTCCCTGTCCACTTACTCCAGCGTCCTTAAAGGCTTGGCTCCATTCCTAAGCTGGCTCACCTCATGGACACAAGATGGTTGCCACTGCTCTAGCCATCAGGTGTGGACATGGCCACATTCAAGGGAAGGAAAAACATCCTTTCCTCCTCCAACGGTTTTCTAAGATGGACAAAAACCTCCCAGAAATTCCCGAGCAGACTTGATGGTGGCATCACGTCCACAGCTGGGTCATCACTTGGCAAAAGAGTTCACCATGATGGTCTCAGACCAGCAGTTCTCAACAAGGAGGTATTTTGCCCTCCAGGGGACTCTCTGAGGCTTTTGTGGTTGTTACAATTGTGCATCTGCAGGTATGGGACACTATGGACATGTGGGAAGAGGCCGGGGACGCTGCTATTCATCCCCGGTGCACAGAACAACCCTCTGCAATGGGGAATCACCCACGTGGCAATGGCGCCAGTCAGACGCAAACCCTGTCCGGGGTGCCCCAGGCCGAGGGGGTGGCAAGTTGCTTGGGAGGGACCCTGGAGGGTGAAGCAGCTCAGGCTGCACCCATCCAGGTAAAGGGGGCAGCCTCCGGGCCGTGGGGATGAGCGGCGAGGACGCCCCTGTCTTCTCTGCCTCTCCCAGTGACGTGAGCCCCGCGGGGGCAGGGACACCTGTCACCAGCCGCTCCACCCACTGCTGCAGAAGTGACACGGTGGAGGAGAACTCTCTCTTGACAGTGAAACCCCACCTGGCACTCCAGGGCGTCACCCAGAGTGAATGCTGGGGATGATGACTGTGGAATAAGCACAGGAGGGGGACAGGCCCCGGGGACGCTTGGTTCAGTGCTACAGCAGGGGAGACTGAGGCTCAGAGCAGGGGAGAGAAGAGCCCAGGGTACTGAGGCTGGGCCAGACCCCATGGCCTTTCCTGACCCACGGCTGACATGGACGGCAGATCCCCACCACCCTCAGAGACAGGATGCAGCCAGCGGGTCCAGTTAGGATCCCAAGTCTATTTTGGGACTCTGGGCTCCTCCCACCTCCCCTCCTTGTAAACTGCCTCCTGGATTCACTGTCTCAGGACCCCCCAATGGTGCACAGTGGGGCCGCCATTCTGTGAATCAGGTGCCCCACTCAGACGGGCGGCCAACCCAACTGGCCTGTCAAACAGGTTTTGTTTGACGCACACAGTTCTTTTAAAAAGTTCCTTTTCACATTCTTTGCCAAGAATAAAATAATTGGCCCAGCGGGTCTGTCATCCACGTCTCTCCCTAGGTGACCAGAAGGTCTGGCAGTTCGGTGCCCAGTTTTCTGCTTGGCAGCCATTCCCGGGAGCTGGGCAGCGGCTGCCCCTTTGGTCAGTACAAGTGTCCAGTTTCAGCCCAGTGACCTCCTGGTCACATCACTCCTGCGTGCGCAGGAGTCGGGCCCAGGCCGTTGCGGGTGGGACCCAGTAAGTGGGCAAGGCCACCAGGGAACACAGGCAGGACACGCCCCCTCCCTGGGAAGGACGCCCCTTGGTTGTCATGGCAACAAGAGGCCCTGTGGCGCATCTGTTCCCTGAGCCCGGGAGAGGCAGGACAAGCCCCTCTCTTCTCAGTCCCGGCAGCCACAGCTCCTGGCACCCCGAACCCCAAGAGCGAGGAGGGGACGTGTGACTGGTCCCCCGCAGCCTGGCCCCCAGCTCAGACGCCTAGCACCCCCTTCGTTGGGCGACCCGAGCGGGGCGTTGGGAGGGGCCGGTTGGATGGTCTTTATATAAAAGGACCAGAACGTGTTTGGGGACGGCCCGAGGCGTGGGCGCCGAGACGGGCTCTTTCCTGGGCACCCGCACACCCTCCCCGACCCCCCTGCCCTCCTCCGCCCACCTCCCGGTGCCCAGCAGCCCCTGCACCCCGCGATTCCAGAGCGTCCCCGGGGGAGGAAGGGCTCCTGCGATGGCCCCTGGCGACGGCTGCGACCCTCAGAGGCTGCACTGAGGAAAGAGGCAGAGGGGGGACACCAGGTGACACCCAGGCCGGCCGGGAGAGCCGGGCCGCAGGTATTAACGAGGCAATCCCCTGCGTGGGTGTCAGGCCCTGGAATGACGGGCTTCTGCATCAGTGCGGCTGGCCCCGTGCCAGTGTGGCCACCAAGTGACCGCTGAATCCGAAAGGACAGGTCCAGTGTGTGACTGGGGCAGTGATCTAGGGCAGTAGGCGGTGGCGAGGTGTGGCCGCAGGGTCCCCGACTCCCCACAAGGAGGGCTGCAGACCAGGAGCTGCTGTCCCCGCAGGCGCAGGCGCAGGAGGGATGGGGCAGCGCAGGGTCGAGGGCACCAGCTGAGCCCCTGCCCCTGGGGTTTGGATTCGTCCCTCCTCCTCCAGGGAGGCCTCTCCCTGCGCCCACAGCCCCGCCCCAGGCCTTCCTCCGCCCTCCCCAGGCTTTTTTTCCTTTTATAATCAGAACTTTTAGGACGAAAAACGTTATAATATGTAAATCACTCTATTCGTCTTTCCGCCAATGACACATAAAATATCAGGTCTCAAATTTTTTTATGGAGGAAAACAGAAGTGCCCAGAGCCCAAGAAATGCATCCTGGGGCAATGTTTCTACGGGCTGCCCCCCTCCCCCTCCCCTCCCCTCCTCCCTCCCCCTCCTCCTGGCTCCTCCCTGCCACCAGCCAGGGGACCTGAAGCCATCAGCCTGATGGAGTCCGAGTTCTTTGCGAGGCAGGCTCCCCGGCGGCTAGTGTGAAAGTCAGAGGGGCTTCAGACACAGTGGTGCTCAGTCTGGGCGGCTCCCTCCCTCTCCAGGAGTCCCGGGGTCCCAGGGACGGAGCTGAGGGTCCTGGGAAACCTCGGAGGGGGGAGAACCCGCGCTGGCCGCTCTCCCTTCCTGGCCCCCAGGAGGCTCTAGACCCCAGCAGGGGAAGGCAGCCCTGGGCCCTGCCCCCGTCGGCCTCATCCTTCCAGAACCAGGTGCAGTCAGAATGGAGGGCGCCGGGTTCAAAAGTCAAGCTGGATGCCAACATGGTGACGGCAGAGCTTCAGAAAAAGTGGCTCCTGGTGCTCGGTGCAGGGCAGGTGCCCTCGACCTTGCCAGGGGCACTGGGGTGGGCTCGGTCCAGCCCTCTGCCCTGCTCCTCCAGAACCCCCAGGGGAGGGCCCACAATGCCCCTCCTGCCAACTTCCAAAACCACAGCCAGGAGCCAGACCAGAACGACAAAAGCCAGACCCCCGAAGCACTCCCTGGGCCTGCTCTACGCACAGTGTCGTCTTGACCCACTTCAGTCCCCACAGCAGCCTTCTGCGGTGAGTCCTGCTGCTGTCCCTTTGGGCAGGTGAGGGGATGAGGCAGAGAGGTGAAGTCATTGGCCCCGGGCCACGCAGCCAGGAGACAGGCAGAGCTGGAACTCCACAGGGCCAAGGTGGGTGGCATGTGCTACCTGGCTCAGCTTCTGGACAGGGACCCCAACTCTTTGATGCTGTCTCTGGAGCGTGGGCCGCACACAGAGCAGAAGGGAGCGTGCAGCTCCTGGGCTGGGAGTCCTGAGACCCGTGGAGAACCTGGCTCCACCACAGCTCGGTGCTCCTGCCTCCACAAGCCAGCACACCTACCTCCTTGAGGTGTGTAGAGTCCACCCCAGGACCTTTGCACTTGCTGATTTCATCCCTGAAACCTACCCCTGCGCCCATGCATATGGCTCCTTATTTTTCTAGTTTATATTTGAGGACCAAGAAGTGGGGGGAGGGGCATGACTGGCCTTCTCTGAGACAGAGAGGACTGTGCTATTCCTGGTGTCACCTAAATGTGCCACCCCTGTCACTCAGCTCTCCACCTTCCCTCACTGCCCACTCCTTCCTGAGCTCTGTTCCATGGTGCTCAGCCGCAGCCACTGTCGCCCCTCTGGAGGGGGAGCTCTGTGAGGACGGGGGCTTTGATCCCACGCGGACCCAGCCCCTGGCGCGTGCGGTGGGCAACTTGGAAGCCCCTCCGCGGGTCAATGCAGGAAGGGCGTCCCTGACATGTGGAGGGGCCGGGCACTGGCCCTCATTCCCGGGTGGCCGTGTCATGATCAGTGGACAGGGACACTCGGGAGGTCACGGCCTTTCTGAAAACCGTCAGCCCCTCCCGCCGGCACCCACAGCCTCTCCCATCTCCAGGGGCCCTTCCTGGCACCTCTGGGCACCGGGGTGCTGTCCCCTGCCCCAGCTGGTCCTCCCCACACCCGGGGAACACAAAACAGAAAGGTACAGACGTGCGGGAGCCTGGCCGGGGCGGAGGGCAGTCCTGCCGCACCTGACCAGAAGCCAGGGACAACCGGACGAAGGCAGGTTCATGGGCACCACACGTTCCGGGCCGTGGCACGCAGCGCCCCCTGTAAAACTGCACTGTCCCACAGATGATGCTATTTCTGGAAGGTGAGCCACGCAAGCAGCTTGAGCAACCAAGACCACAGGAGGGGCCGCGGGGAAGAGGAGGGTCTCCTCCTGCACCCCCCCCCCAGAGGTGACCCCTGTTCCCAGTTTCTCATGGACTCTCGACAGCAGGCTCAGAACAGCAGCCTCAGCCAGGGGTCTGCCCACGACCACCTCGGCCACCTCCTCCCAGTAGAACTCCATGTGTTCAGGTGGCAAAGTGCCCAGTGAGACCACTCGTGTTCCCAGGTTCCCTGGACACTAGGAACTGGCTTGTGGCTCCGCTCCGTCCAAAGGGATGTGTGTGGACGTCTCGGGAGGGAATTCCTTTCCATTCCCCAACAGTCAAAGTGCTTGGAAGAGAAGAAAATTGTATTTTCCTTTTGTTCTCCTCCCCCACTTCCCTTTAAGGGATGTGGATGTGATGCCTGGAGGTAAAGCATCCATCTCCAGACCATGAGGACCAGAGCCACACACTTGGAATGGGGATGTGGGCAGGAGGAAGGCGGGGCCATCAGCCCTGGGCTGCCTGGCCGTGGACGCGTGTTTGTTCAGCTCTCTGTTGGGCTCTCTGGTCCTCGCAGCTGCAGGCCTTCTGACAGATGCACTGTGACTAAATACGTTTACATTTATCTATATTCCTCCTTTCCCACAGAAATGGTGGTGCACCCCACACCCACCCTTCAGGATCTTACGTCTTAATGATATATTTTCGAAGTTGCTACAAGTCAAGACGCACAGAGCTACCGCAAATGCTCCACCATGGGCACCCTGTGCCCACCCAGCCTTCGACCTGTGCCCTCTGGGCAAAGGCATGGAAGGTTCCCAACCCCATGCTACAGCCACACGGCCGCCAAGAACAGCGGCTGCGCCTGTCACTGTGCACTGGAGGGGTAGAGCTGCCAAGGGAGAGGGCGGATGTCCTGGGATGTTCTTAGATGCTGTCAAGCTGCCTGCAGAGAGGGTTGGCCAACCTGGTTCCCCCAGCACCAGGCACTGAGTCGCTTGGGCCTCACTAAGTTGCTGAGGCTGACCTTGAACTTTGCCTCAGCTTCCTGAGCCCCTGGGATTATAGGTGTATGCCACCATGCCCGGCCCCTGGTCCCTTTGACAACAAGATAAGTGTCCATTTTGCTGAGGCTCAGAGCACTGGACGCGGCCTGACCAGGGGTACTGTAGGGATCAGGGGCACTGCCTGACGTTGAGGCTGTGAAGACTGTTATAGGACGTCACCTCCCTGGAGGGCTGGACTCCAGAGCCCCTCAGCAAGGAGGAAAGAGCCATTGGCCTCACGCGCTGGCCAGAGCCTGGGGAGGGCTCGGGTGGGGCTGCGCTGTCTCACTATAGGAGCAGGTCCTGTCCCCTGGACCTCGGTGTCCCCATCTGTTAAGTGACAGGCTCAGAGTCACTGGCCTGTGAGACCCTTCATGCCCGGCTTCTTGAAAACCAGCACGTCTCCCGGGAACTGTCCTTCAGACCCCCAAATGGAAACAGCAGATTTTCCTCCATTCCCAACCAGGCGGAGGTCAGCAGCGTCCAGGGGGCTTCTATTTCTATCTGTGGACTGAGGTCACACTCCCTGGGGAAGCCCTGGCTGCGGGAGCGGTGAGCAGCCGCGGCAGGTCTGTCTGCAGAACAGCTTCCGGCTCTGACTTCAGGGGCAGGGGCGAAGGCCGAGGGTGGCGGAGGTGCTGCGTGCTCTCCAAGGTGCACCAGGGCTAACCCAGAGGGAAGGGCAACTCACCTCCCCGTCCCACAGACAAGAAACAGGCACAGAGAGGTCAGACGACTTGCCCAGCGTCCCTCAGCCAGTAGGAGGGGGCCAGCACTTGGTCCAGGGATCTGGAGCAGGGTCCGAGCCTCCAGGCTGCAATCTGACCCTGTGGACACTTTGGGTCAGATCATTCATTTGTGGGTTGTCCAGTGCACTGGCCTCTGCTCAAGAGACGCTCCCTGGTCCTGACAAATAAATATGTCCTAGACATATCAAAATCACCCCAGCTGAGAACTGCTACCCTAGCACACCTCTGGAGCAGGGGACTCTGGGCTACTTACCGTCCCCGTGTCCAGACTGACTCGAGCTGCAGCCCCTGAAGGACTTGCATGCACCCTGGTCATGTGAAACCTTGACCCTGGCCACAGCTTCCTTTATGACCCTGGTCTAGGCTAAGCCCTGGTCACACATTGATCCCTGGTCCTGGTCACAGACTGGGTCACCGGATGCTGGTCACATACTAAGCTTGGTCTCAGACTGAGCCACGATGCTTTTCAAGAAGCGGCTCTGACCCTCAGCACATGATCCTGACTCTGGCTGCACACTGCAGGGTCCCTGGCCCCACACACAGACGGATCCTGATCTTGGGCATGAGCGAGCCCAGTCTCTCATCCCTGGTCCTGACCGCAGGATCAACTGTCACCCAGGCCTAGACTGAGCCACGGCCTTGGTCACAGTGGTCTCTGACTCTAGTCCTAACCCTGGACAGGCTCTAGCCTGACCCTGGCCTCTGAGGCCCAGCTGTCTCTGAACACTGCTGCCCCCTACCCAGGGCTCAGGGAACTCCCAGAATGCCCCCTTCCCACCTGTCCCAGAGCTTGGATCAGTCATTCTGCTGGCCTGTGCAGGGTGGTCCAGCCTGCCACCTCCCAGGGCTGATGGGGCACCTAGGGCACCCCAAGAAAGATGGGGATCTGATTCAGATGGAGCCAAACTCAAGAGGCCTCTTTCCACCCGAGGCCACCGACTCCGCCCAGCCCTCCCTGCCCAACGCACATCACTCCTGCAATAAAACCGCAGAATTCTGTCCGTAAGTGGGGCCGGCCAACATCAGCCAGCCAGCAGCTGGGCAGAGGTCATTAGCGGGAGGAAGTGTCCCTGCAAAAGGGACTGTGCCATCCCAGGACAAAGCACCTCACCCTCCCAGCTGGCCTCCCTCCTGGGGCTGTGGGGAACAGCAGGCTGCCCAGGTCACCCTGTCCTGGGGATCTGCCCACGTCCGAGCAGCGGCTGTGGAGACTTTGAAATAGTGCCCGGCGGTGCCTCCCAGGAGGGTAGGCCCCAGACAGGACCTGATGTGTTGACAGTGTCCCGTGGTCCCCCCAAAGAGCAGTGTCGCCTAAGGCCCCAGAGAACAGGGAGGGTGGCAGGGGACACTCAACCTCCACCACGCAGGGAGGACAATGTGACGGAGGAGACTGAGGCCTTCTCTAGCTTCCTCCCACCCTGGGAGGGGAAGGTCGACCTGCTGGGCCTGACAGGGACTCTGGAGGGGAGGCTGGGCAGGGGCTCCAGCTGTGCATCCCTCAGGCCCTGCTGACCTCCAGACTGAGGCCCAGTTCAGGGAGTCAAGGGACACACATCCAGTAAGCCATTTATGGGGCAGGAGGTGGGGACCACCAGCCAGCCACCACGTCATTCTTGGATGCAGCAGGTCCAGCAAGTCACCCAGCATTTGTAGGGACCTGGTCAGACAGCCAGCAGACAGATGGATGGCCAGTCAGTCAGGGGAGATGGACAGACAGGCCTTTGTCATCATGTACTAGTCAGACCTGACAGGCACCAGCAGGACAAACAGGCTGTCAGACCTGGTCAGCCAGCTTTGGAGACAGCAGGACAGTCAGCCAGAGAGGGACAGTCAGCCAGAGAGGGACAGACCTGCTTGGCCAATCACCTGATTATAGCCAGCCAAGCACTGGAGGACAGACCCACAGACGTCAGCCAGACAGACATGGAGACAGGCAGCTTGTCCCTCCTCCCGTTAGACTCCCAGACAGATGGACAGACAGGCATGCACACAGGAGAGGGACAGAAAGGCCATCTGCTCCGTACCTCACTGGTTAGCTCATGTGCCAGGTAGATGGAGGGCCAGCGGGCCCTCCAGAGAGAGAGTCAGAGGACAGTGACAGTGACAGTGTAGTCCCATCCGTTATGTCCTGCCACTCAGACAGGCAGACAGACAGACGCAGCCAGCCATCTAGTCAGCCAGTCGCCTGCCTCGTGGTGGACAGTCACACTGCCAGACAGTGTCCCTCAGACCCATCCTGCTCCCTGGCCAGTGACACAGCTGGTCACCACAACTGACATCCAGGCTGACAGATGGTGACCAGCCACTGTGAGGGGCCAGAGCCGGGGATACCTGGGGTCTGACACTCCCCGCAGGCCCCCAGGCCAGAACAAAGTGTTGGCGGGGGCTGGGGTCACTCGTGTCCCTGTCCCTTTTTCCTCTGCAGGCCACCCACGGGGACCCTGGAGCCACCTCCTTCTCCCTCCCAGGTGCCCAGCCTCCCCGCAGGCCACAGGGCCAGAGAAGAGGAGGTGGTGTCGTGCGTGGGCACGTGTGTGCATGGGGGACGGGCAGTGTCCCTTGCTGGCCCTCCTCCCTCCAGCTCTGCCAGGCTCCCCCCCTCCCTCCTCAGCTGGCTCGAGTGGGGGCGGGGAGGCCCTCCCTGGCCACTTCCCATTTTGGGAATTGGACCGAGAACTATGCGGAGACAGAAAGAATTCCTTTTTCGAGCCGAGCCTGGCCAGGCCTGCGGCAGCCCAAACACTGGCACAGAACCAGCGCTGGGAGGGCCGCAGGGGCAGCTGGGCGGCCTGAGCCCTGCGCCCAGAGAAGCCAAGACCTGGCTCTCAGCAAAACGGCCTCATCCGCTTCCAGAACCTGGAAGATTCTGGGCTCCCAGCACGGAGCTGCTGGGCAGGGAAGGTTCAGGGGAGAGGCAGGTTACAGAGACCAGAGAAGAATCCGAGGCCCCACCGCAGGGGCGACGTGCAAACCGACTGTTTCTAGTGACAAGAAGAGACCCTGGATGTCCCCCAGAAACAACGTGCCCCTCCTCTGGCAGACCCACAGGCCACGCAGAAGCACCTGGCACACAGTAGGTGCACACTGAGTGCAGATGTCCCGATGGGAGGCTGGAGCCAGTGTCACATCTGCTGTACTGCTTCGTAGCACGACCCTAGTCAGGGTGCAGGGGTCTCGGACTCATGTCGTGCATCTCTGAACCCAGAGCCCCGAGGGAACCCACTGGGACTAAGGGACTAGATGATAAGGATGGAAGCCGAAAGTCCAGCCCATAGTAGGTGTGCACCACATTTTAGTCCTTCCTCTGAAAGCGTCATTATCATCTCACAGGGAGGGGCAGTGGTAGCAACCCCAAGGCAGGTCTGGGACCCCATTTTCGAGCAGCACCACCAGGACCCAACCCTTTCAATCTGAGCTTCGTTGCCCCTCCCCCATGTAAAATATAGTTTCCACTAGAAGGAGATTGGGGACATGCCAGTGCCAGGGTCCTTGCAATCTCAATATCCCTCTCACATGCACTTTCCTTTCCCAGCCCCTCCCTGCTCTGCTGGGGCCCCCAGTGGTTCTGAGGAAGTCCATCCTCCCCACCTGCCAGGGAAAAGCCACAGGTCAAGACTGAGCCCTGAGCCTTAGGCGGGGAACCCGGGGCTCTCTGCCCTGCAGGATGCCACGGTGCCCTGACCCTGGAGCCTGCAGGTGCTCAGTCTGGGGCTCCCGTGAGGGGCCCAACCCCAGAACCAAGCTGACTCCAGGGGACATGGCAGAGAAGGTCACTGACCCTGCCATAACATGATGACCCTCCCACCCCTGGACCAAACCTTTGGCCAATTTTAATCTTCATCATGAGCCTTCTAAATAGATAAGACTGTTCAGAAACCAAGGCTCAGAGACGTGCGATGACTCATCCAAAACCACAGAGCCCGAGAGCGCCGGCAGGGGTGTGCACCCCTTTTCTTGGCGCTCTGTGAACGGCCTTTCTCACTTAGCTCTGGGCTACGGAGACAGAGAAAGCCAATATATGACAGCCACCACCGAAAGCCAGTCATGATTGTCCCAGGAAAGACGGACCCCTGACGTCAAGCCTGGAAGGTGCTCAGAGGTCGTTCAGCTCAATCCGCTTCACAGATGGGGAGACTGAGGGCCACAGAGGAAAGGGACACAGGGAGCAGGAGGCAGCAGCGCGGGAGCCAGGCCTGGGACAGGAGGAGATGGCTCTTCCAAGGCTGAGGGGTCCTCTGCTGGTTCCCGCCAGCAGGGGACCCTCCCTCCTGGGGTCTCAGGTGAGGCCGGCCCCGCCTCCGTCTCCGCCCACCCAGGCCTGGCCAATCAGAACTGCGCACTCCTTTGGCAAACATCAATTGGCTCAGTTTGGACACATGACCCAGATCCGGCCAATCCGAGCGAACCCTGGACCCTGCGGGGAGGTTAGCCCGAGCAGGGGCTGTTGGTGTTGGCTTTTCAACTTGCCCTAACTTAGGGTGACCAACTCAACTTGGCTCGCCAGCCTCGTCCCGATTTTAAGTTGAAGTTCCGCCTCTAGGAACCACCTCAGACTCCTCCGCGTGGAGACAGGGCTGCTAAGTCACCCCGCTTCAGTTTGTGAGTGTCAGGTAATGGCTTTCAAATGGCAAGTTCCTCTTAAAATAAACATGCAATTTTAACCAGCGAAGCTGGTGCGCTCACCTGTAACCCCAGCAACTCGGGAGCCTGAATCAGGAAAACTGCAAGTTCCAGGCAACTTGGTGAGACCTTGTCTCAAAATAAAACTGTAGAGGGCTGGGATATGGCTCAGAGGTAAAGTGCTTGCCTGGAATGTAGGAAGCCCTGAATTCAACCCCCAGTTCCAAAAAAAGAAAAAAAATCCGTTTTAAAGTGAACATTTCAGGGAAAAATACTAAGAAGATAAAGTACCTTGCTGAAAAGCTATGGCAAAAACCACGATGGCTGCATGTGAGCGAGCCATGGTTAAGGAGGCAATATCTGCAGGTCTGTAAACCCGAGCCCAATTCCCAAGTTGGTGGATGACTCGCTGTTTCACCCTGGATGAGTTGCTTATCCTCTCTGAGCCTCTACACCTTCCCCACCTCACAAGGTCACCCATCCTCAGAGGAGACAGAGAAGTCAGAAGCAGGGATGGTGGGGCCGGGAGGACTTGTTCCCACTCTTAAGGAGGGCTACCCCTCTTTCAAGTGCGAGCTCCCCCCAGGGGAAAACATGGAGCCAAGGCAGGGCCCATTCACAAATCCTCGGGAGGCCTGCCATTCTCTACTCTGCCACTGCTGTGCTTGTCTGATGAGGCAAATTAGCCACCATTCAGCTGAGGCACCCTTAGAGATGCTAATTGCCCAATGCCCGTGCAACTCCACCCTCCCTGGAACAGGCTGCTGGCAGTCGTCCCCTGCCATTATTTCCTGATAACAGGGCTTGATCTGTCTACACCAGGCCCAAGCGCTCTAGTGTCCAGCCACCGGCCCGTGCGTGGAAGGCGGGCAGTCAACACTCCCTGGCAGAGCAGTCTGGTGCTGGCACACAGCTGCCAGGGCTGTGGACACATGTGCACCCCTACGCCTACCTGCTCAGCCCCAGGGAGGATTCGGGGTCCCCATGTGCATGGCACTCTGTGGACACCATAGGCACAGATCAGTGCAGTGCACTTGCAGGAAGGCCCCCGGAGTACTCCAAGAGCGACGGCAGAGCAATAAACGAGCTCTCTCATGGATGATTTTCCCCAGGGCTTTTATACATCGAGGCGTGGTTTATACAAACTAAAACATACAGGTTCCCAGTGTTGAGCGCCTTCGGATAAGTGGATGCCCCTGCGTAACCACCACCCCATTTAAGGTACAGAGCATTTCCATCACCTGGAGAGGTCCCTGGGGCCCTTCGCTGCCCCAGGGGCAGAGGCAACTGCTCTTCTGGTTCCTCTCCCTGCAGTTGAGTTTCGCCTCTTCCTGAAGCTCAGTGAACAGACTCGCTCAGATGTGTGCAGCACACATGCGCAGCCTCGCGCCTACACCCATGTGCACCGTTGCACAGTCAGACACCCTCAGGAGGGGGCATTCCAAACGGTAAGTCCCCTGGCCTCAGTTTGCATTGTGGGGACCTGTCCTCCCTGGGACAGGTGGCTAAGGGTGGTGGGGCGTCCCCTGGCCCCAGGTCCAGACTGCGGGAGGCTCCTTCCACTTCCCTTGAGCTCCCCTGCCTGGGTGACCTTTGGCAGGTATTAAGACCTCAGCCTTCTCCTCTCTGATGGGAGGCCTGATGAACGCCCTTCTCGTAACCTCCCAGCACTGAGTGCCGTGAAGGCTGTGCAAGTCCTAACCCACTCCGTCCTCCCAGCAACCCCAGGTCCAGGCACAGGTGTTACCCCTGAATGGGCAAGGAACCTGAGGCACAGAGAAGTCCAGCAGCATGTCCAAGCACACACAGTAAGAAGTGGCAGTGAGGATATGCCCCATTGCAGCTCGGCCTCCGTCCTGGTGAAGACTGGAGGTGGTCGCCTGCATTCCTGCCTGCAACACGGTAGGCGCTTACTAAATGTCAGAAGTGGTTACTTCCAGGAGCACTTAATCCCCGATGCATGGGTGCCTCAGAATAACCCATCTTACAGAGGAAGAGACCGAGCCCAGCCAGCTCAGCAGGGTTAGAACGGCTGTTATGAAAGAGACAACAACAAGTACTGGAGAAATGTAGGGAAAGGAGCCCTTGCGCACCACTGGGGACAGGAATCAGCACAGCCATTCCGGAAAACAGCGCAGGTCCCTCAAAAAATAAGAAATTAAGCTGCCCGTGATCCAGCAACCACACTCCGGGGCGCACCTCCAAAGGCAGTGAAGCCAGAGGCTGAGAGACGGTGGCACATCAGGTCTGCGCAGCACCATGCACACAGCCTCAGTGGCCACCCATGAAGGAACCACCAACGGACGCTTGGTCCAGAGCACAGTGGAATACTGTCCAGTCCTGAAGAAGATTGGAATCCTGCCATTTGTGACACCATGGATGACCCTGGGCACACTAAGTGAAACAATCCAGGCACAGAAAGAGACACGGCACAGTGTCACTCTATGTGAAACCTACAAGTGTTCTCCTAGGAGCAGAGAGCAGAAGTGTGGCCACCAGAGACCGGGGAGGGGTGCGGAGAGGTGGGTTGTGGGTACAAAGTTCCAGTGGGGTGGGAGGATCAGGCTCAAGTGGCCACGGCACAGCGGGGTGATTAGTTCACAAAATATATTGTGTATTTCAAAAGAGCTAGGAGAGAGGATTTTGAGTGTTCTCATCTCAGAGAAATGGTGTTTGGGGTGACGGATATGCTGGTCACCCCGATTGAGCCAGTACGCAGTGCACGCGTGTACCGGAGCACCACCATTACCCTTTCCTGTGCGCAACTGTTATGTCTCAAATGACACTTCAAAAATGAATTTTAAAAATGTCAGCGGTGAGAGCTCCAGATCTTCTGATTCCAGATCCCGTCTTTGCATCCTCCACCGGGACGTTCTATTCCACGAGGCAGGAACTTGGTCTCTTTTGTTGACAGTCATGTCCCAGAACCCTGACGAGTGCCCCACGCCTTGGCATTCAGTGTTTCCCCCAGTGAATAGGTCGGAGGGAGCTGGGAGGAACCACTCTGCCCAGCTCCCCCTTTACAGCTGGGGGTCCTAAGCCCTAGAGGGGGTGTGACATGCCCAAGGTCACAGGGCACCTTGGCGCTGGCGAGCCTGTGACTTTCTCCCCTGCCTGCTCACCTCTCCCCCTCCTGACAGGAGCAGCCAAAAGGTTCGGGAGCCCTGGGGCCATGTTAATGGGCAGCTGGCACCAAGCCACTCGACTTCATAAAGCCATCCAGGGCCGGCAGAGGCTGCCAAGCCAAACCTCAGAAAAGCCGGTGGAGGGACAGGAGGCCCAACCTGCCAGGGCTCCTGCGGGGCTGCAGCCGGGAGGGAGGCTTCCTGGCAGCCGGCAGTGGGGGAGGCCCGGCCAGCCCTTAAAAGCCCTTCACGAACAAACACTTGGAACGCAGCCCCTCTGGCCTGTGTCCCCACCATGTCAGCAGAAGCAGCAAAACCTCCAACAGGGACCGTGGATAGGGGCCTGGGGTCTGTGCTCCTGGGTGTGGGGTCAATGAGAGCCCGCGCGATGGTGACATGGGGAGTGTCCCCCCAGCCCGAGGGCCACCCTTAGTTGTCAGGTCCAGCACTGGGACACAGATGTCAGTTGGAAACACTGCTCCCCTCCCTTGATGACTGGCAGGTGGCCCCTGGGCAGAGGCTGGGACAGGAGGGTTTCTGTCATTGAGAATGTGCCTTTAGGAGAGAGAGGGAGGGAAGCAGGCGGGCAGGGCAGGGTCGGCCAGGGCGCAGGCTTGCTGCAGTCTGGTCTCCTGCTGGACCCTGGGAGCTCTGGGAACCACTGTGCACAGTGGAGCATTTGGGAAGTAAGAGGGTCAGTGTCCTCCCCTGGCTCGGCAATCGCTGGCTGGTGGCCGTCTGGGGAGAGGAGAGGAGGGCTGCTGCAGACAGTGTGGGCAGGCAGGTCCCAGGGGCCCAGGGCAGTTGTGGGGGCAGTTGGGGGCTCTCAGCAGCCGACTCAGAGCAGCCAGGGTGTGGCGGCACCAGCTGTGAGCAGGGTGCGGACCAGGCACCTCCAGTGTCCACCCCACAGGCACCTCCTTCCTGTGCAAATTCAATGCTGCCTCCCCAGGCCGGAGCCAGCCTCGGAGGAAAGGGGAAGGCCTGCCACCTCCCTCGTGCAGGCCACTGCACCTGGCATTCAGTGCAAAAGCCACTGTTTGCACACCTGGCTGGCCCCACGCGAGCTGTGCCTCTGAGATCTGCAGAGTCTAGACTGTGCAAGACCCAAGGGGAGACCTTCAGAACAGGTTTCCTAGGCTGACAGGCCCGCTGGGGGCCTCTGATGGAGGACAGGACGCGCTGGCTGGAGGACGGAGCTGGGCAGGTGAGGTTACAAGGGGAAGAGAGGCATGGTGGCCTCGAGGGGCCTCACCTACCTGAGACACAGAGGATGGGGAAGGAGGCATGACAGGCCAGGGGACCAGACAAGGCAGAGGGTCCTGGGGAGGTAAGGCCTGGCCTGCAGCCCCCATCCCGGCTACAAGAGGCGCTGGAGACTCAGCCCCGCAGGGCCAGAGAGGAACACTCTTCAACTTCACCCCGGCCAGCTCCACCCCCCGCCTGGGCACAGCACTCTACAGTGAGCAGACCACTAGCTCAGCACTGTGAGGTGGTGAGTCAGAGCCTGAAGGCCACACAGCCTGCACTCATTAGGAGATGTTGACTAAGCACCTACTACGTGCCAGCCCTTAATCCCAGTGCCGGAAGACTTCCAGAAACGAGCAGAACCCCGTCTCTCAGAGCACAGGTTCTGGGGGGGCCGGGTGGGTGGGGTAGGAGCTCAACGTTGCCATGGGACAGAGTAATCCAGCAGGGAGGGGATGAGGTGGAAGCAGCCGGTGACAGAACAAGGCGTGCAGATGACAACAGGACCAGCCTCTGTAGAGGCCAGAGGTAGGTTTGTGATGGGAGGTGGGGAGACCTGGTCAGAGAGGACGGGGGGCGGGACCAACTGCAGGGCCTCGTGGACACTGTATGGATTTTGCTTTAGCAATGCGTGAAGTGGGGGAAAGGACTCAGGGGGGACAACTGTGCAAGCAGGTGGCAACGAGGACAGGACTGTGACAGTCCAGGGCAGTGAGGGCAGCAGCTGGGTCTGCAGTGGGGCTTCTCAACTTGGCCCTGGCGACAATTTTAAAATTGGGGCTGGAACACGCTTTGTTGTGGGGCTGGCCTCACTAGTGCCTGGAGGACGTCTGCCCACCAGTTGCAGTAGCACCCTCGCCTCTGTCGTGACAACCAAAACTGTCTCCAGGCATTGCCAAATGTCCCCTGGGGGCAAAATCACCCCCGGGTGACAATTCTGGCCTGGCACAGGGATCAGCCAACTACGGCTCCCAGGACAAATGCAGCCGCCACCTGTTTGCCCAAAATGCAAGCCGAGAACAGATTTCACGGTTTCAGATGGTCCCACTTTCAGGGATTATGTAAGTCCCTCCGCGGGAGCCTCGGTTTGCCTCTGGGCAGCAAACTTAGATTGTTTACTCTCTGGCTCTTTAAGAAAGAGCCGTCCAACTCCTGGTCGGGGTGTTAATGGGGCGATGAGAGGAGGAGGGAGGCGGGGAGGCCTTGCAGGCAGGGCGCAGGGTTGGCACGGCGAGTGGGGCTGGAGCGAGCACGGCTCTGAGTTTTGACCTCTGCTCCCCCTGGAGATGCTGAACGGGGGCACTGGGTAGCACGGGCTTGCAGTGGGCAGACCAGCTTATTTGGACATGTCAGGTTTGAGGAGCGTCAGTCACGTGGACAGTCAGGGCAAGATCACCCAGTTCGGAGCTGCAGGCTCAGCTCTGTCTTGGGCAAAGGACTTGGCCTCTCTGGGCCTCACTGTCCCCACCTGCTGAAAGGCATCGGCTGGGAGGTCCCTGGAGCAGGGGGTTTGTGGTGAACCCCAAGGCACAGGCAGCCTGCTTGCACTGCCTCCTGAGGACGCCTCCATCAGGAGGGACTGAGGTCTGCGTCAGGAAGGCAGGTGGGGACTTCGACTCTGGGGTCTTGGGGGGAGGTGGCCATCTGAACTGCCCGGGGCTTGAGAGGCCCTGACCCAGGGCTGGGGAGCCTGGTTAGGAAGACTGTGGCTGTCCCCCTGCAGGAGACTCACAGGTCCCCTGCTGGAGATCACACAGCCCGGCTATGGGGAAACCAATGGGGAGCCCGAGAGGACTGAATCCACACAGCTGGCTCAGGTGACCGAGGCTGGCTGAGCTGGGGAGGGACAGGTGAGTGGAATTTCAATGCAGGACTCTAACCCGTCTGGACTTGGAGATGGACGAGTTTCCTTCCAACTCATGAGTGTTAAGCCACCCTCCCCAGGCCCTGTTCAGCTGATTCCTTGGAGGAATCTGTGACACCCCTGCTCTCTGTGACACCCCTGACCTCCCAAGGAGCCTCAGCCTCCTAGTTGGCCTGTCCTGCAGCTCCGTGGGCTCGCTGAGGCCCTGCGTGTGTCCACGTGAGACGCGTCTGAGGCTCTGAAGTCTGGATTGTCAATCTCGGCCACACGGTGGAATCACTTGGGAGCTTCGCAAAGCACCAGACCCTGGGTCCAGCCCCAGAGATTGGGATTTAATGGGTCTGAGGAGTTCCAAAGCTCCTCAGTGATGCTCGCCTGCCCCTCAGCTGGTAGGTGACCTGGGGATGCAACGTTGACTGGGAGCCAGAAGGTGCCATCCCCTCCAGTCCTCCAGGGGCAGTCCCAGGATGAGGCTAATGGGTCTTTGACCCAAAGAGGGCAGGTGTCAGGCCCCATGGCCCCGCTGGAATTTCACAGCAGGATTTATGGGAACCGGTACCAATTCTTTGTGACATCAGATTTCCTTTTGAAACAGCTTGATTTCACTAAGATAAAGGAATTAATTTAAAGACGAGCATTACCCATATCCTATTTTGGGGATTTATTGGACCTAACGGTGGCCTGAGCCCAAGCGGGTCCCCTAGCTCTTGTCCTCCTCTGGCCACCGGTGATCATAGGACCCAGGTGTGTCAGACAGGAGCCAACCTGGGGTTTGTGCTGGAAGAGCTGAGAGAGGTTCCCTCCCTGGCCTTCATGTGGGGGGAGGGAGTCTGGAGGCAGGTCTTGGAGGAGGTCAGACCTGTCTGTCCCTGGCCCCAGGGGGAAGGACGGCCCTGGGTTTGACCCACACACCCACAAGCAAAATGGCACAGCTTCCAACTAAACCACGGTTCTGGTGACTTCTCTGGGATCCGGCATCTAAAATCTCCCTCAGGAGTTCTCCTTCCTAGGTTTAGAGGCTGCGTATGGGAAGTGTGCTTGGGTAAAATTCTAGAGAACCCACAAAGCAGCCCAAGTGGGGGCCTTCGCACAGCTGCAGGGGCCACCAGCACAGAGGCCAGAGGGGGCACCTGGCCGTGGGAAGGGACTTGGTGCCCAGGGGTGGGAGTGGGCTCAACAGTAGAGCACAGACGTGCCCAGCAGGCTCCCGCGTTCCCTCCCAGCACTGCCAGCAGAGAAAGGAGGAAGGAAAAAGAAAGAACTTGGCGCCAGGTCCTTTCAGAGGATGAAGACCCCCTGGCTGGAGTGGCGGCTGGGCATTCCCGCCGGCTCACCACTCGCCATCCCGAGGGGCGCCATATTGGCCAACTTCGACCAACCTCCGAATTCAGTCATCTGTGCACTCACTCGACAAGGTCTCGGGGTAGATGAGGGGTAGGCAGTGCTGGGCGCAGAGAGGCAGGGGTACCCGGGACCAAACCCCAGTCCTGGGCGCTCCCAGCGCAGAGGGAGGGGCAGGCAGAGATCAGGTCACAGTGGGACAGAGGCCAGCAAGAGAGGTGGCCTAGAGGGGCACACAGAAGCCGGACAACCCATATCTGGGGGATTGGAGCTTTTTGGAGGTTGGGAAGGCTTCTGGGAGAAGGTGGCATTGGATCTGGATGCTCCAGGACAGGGAGGCAAACACGTGGGTGGAGAAGAGAGGAAAAGCATATGCCAAAGCCCAGGGCAGGGAAACTGGTACGTGTGAGATCAGTGGGGCCAGAACCCGAGCCAGGAGCAGGAGGCGGGAGGTGAGCAGGGAGGTGAGAGCCGCCTCAGTCTCCCAAGGACTTGGAGCACCAGCCACCGGGGCAAACCAAAGGAGAGCGTCCATTCCCCCCCCCTGCTGCCTTGTGCCATGAGGATATGGAAAAATCCACTGCCCTGGTTTTTGCAGTTTCAAAAATACAAAACATCCATACGATTGAGGTTGTTTCAAAAGGCACTTCTCTTGTGAGGAACCCCCAGTTCAGGGAAGATAATCCAAAGTGACGAACCTAGGAATCCAAAATCAGAACCAAGAACATCTCATGATAAATTCTCAGGAAACAGACCAGCGCCATCATGCAGGGAATGGATGGCATCTATTCAGGGAAGTCAGGGGAGTGGTGGTTAGGCAGAGCCCTAAAGGATGAGTAAGAGATGTCACAGAGGCCAGGCCAGTGGCTACAAGGTGTTCTAGCCAGCCAGGCCACATGAGCAAAGGCCCTGGGGTACAACCCAGAGCAGCCTGCCAAGGGCCTGAGAGAATTTCCAGTGTAGCTAAGAGAACGAAAGGCAGAAGTGAGATGTGAATGGAGGACGGAGAGGAGGTGCTGGTTCTTACAGGACCTTGTTGGCCAGAGAAGGATCTTGGAAGTTCTCCTGAGAGCAGCAAGAAGCCACCGCGGGGTTCCTGCCTCTGTTCTGTTGTGTTCCCTCACCCCCAAGATGTCTGTATGGAATCAGAGATGGACTCCGAAATGACCTGGAGCTGGGAATAGGAAGACCCCTGCAGAGGGGAGCCAGCCATTCCTGAAACAAGAACCTAGCAGCACCCACTGTGTGCTCGGCTCGGCTCTGGACGCCGGGGAGGCAGCGCACAGCCTGACGGAGCCCCTCTCTGCGAAGCTGAGGACGCACAGGGTTGAGGCCCTAGAACCAGAGAGGCACAGACTGTCCCAGGCGGTGACAGCCAGGGAAAGACCAGGCGGTGAAGGCGCGGCGGTGGGGGTGGGTCTGAGCCCGGTGCCAGCGGAAGGATCCAGCCGTGGCTCTTGCCAAACCCCTTGCGCGACAGCCCGGAGCTTGCTCACTGTGGAGAGCTGAGAGATGGTTTCCCGCCCCCTCCGCTGGCTCCTGACAGTGCATTTGTGGTGACCACAGCCACCAGCAACCCTCCCGCAGCCGGTAGCCACAGCCCCGGGATCTCCCTTTGACCCCTGCCCCACGCGTCTGCCCTTCTCTGGGGGACTGCGGTGAGCTCCCCAGGCCCCACCGTTGGCAGGGCCGCCCCCACGGCCTGCTCCAGGGAGGCGTCGCGCAGAGAGCACGGCTCCAGGGTCCTCCGGGGTCCTGCACCTGGGGAGGAGGGGCTGGCCGAGTGGCGGAGGTCTGGGAGCCCTCTGTGGTTTGATCTTCGGGAACTGCTGCCAGGGGCAGGGGTGATGAGGCCCAGCGACCGCAGGAGGGACCAGCCTCACCAGGTGACAAGCAGGGAACAAGAGCGCAGCCCCCAACACGGCATCTGATGGCATCTGCCAGGATTCTGGTCCCGAGCACCACGAAGCACCCTGACTTTGAACCTCAGAATTGCGGCCCTGGACAGGTTCGGACGTCGCCCGCGGGGGCGTCAATCATGAATGGCAAGGCTCCCGCCCACTCCTTGGGCCAACTGTGGATTGAGGGGCCTGGCAGGATGGCGGTGTCCTGACCTCGAACCCCAGAGTTGTGACCTTGAATGGTGGTGTTCCATAACAGCACAGCAGCGCACCAAGCTGCAGAATTCCAACCTGACACAGGATTCCAGTCCGGACCTCCAGGGCCGGGCACCTTGGTGTCCACTGATTGTCTCCAACACCCAAGGTCCCCGTTGGGAAGAGCTGCGCTGCCCTGACCCACGAGGCGCGAACACCGAAGTCCACGGGGAAGCCTCCGCAGTTCCTGCTGTGGGATAAGCCAGTTGCTCCGATGACGATGGAGATGGTAAAAAACAGCAGTGAATCCTGGCACGAGGGTGTGTGTGCCAGGAGCTTGGCTTTGTGCTCCACATCCCTGTCCCATGCAGTCCTCTGGACCACACCGGAGCTTGTCATTCCCAGTTCACAGCCTCGAATTCCCAGGCTCAGAGGCGGCCCAGTTTGCTGGCTCAACAGGCAGCCCTCCTCCGGCCACTGGGTCAGTGGCTGCCGCCCCTCATTGGCTGGTATGTTCCGGATTCACCTGAGAATTTCCCGACTTGCGACTTGCTTGACATCCACCAGGGCATGAGCCGCCTTGAGCTTGGGAGCCTCCTCCAGCTGGGTGGGATGTCACCTGTCCCAGCTGGGTGGGACCTGCACCCTGGGCTGTGCTGTGGCCAGGTGTAAGAAGAGGGCCAGGATGTGAGGACTGATTTTGTGTCAACCCGGCCGTGCCACAGGGCGTCCAGGTCCAACATCTCCAGGGTCTGTGAGTGTCTATGAGTCTTCTGGATGACGTTGGCCAGAAGGTTGCGCCGTCCCGTTGCTGTTGCGCCCCAGCAGCCGGGATGTGGGTGTCCTCCTGCCCCAGGATGGGGATTTCCACCCAGGGCGTCCCTGGGGGCTCAGACTTCAGGACTTGGACTGAATGACACCACCAGCTGCCCTGGGTTCCCACACCAGGGGACTTCTCAGCCCCCATAGTTCCTCACAATAAATCGCATGTGCATATCTCTCTTACTGCTTCTATGTCTCTGGTGAACTTTAACAGAGGACCTGATCTGACTCCCACACCCCATCCCCTCTCATCCCTCAGGTGGAAGGATTCAGAGGCAAGAAACCATCCCCCCTCCATTTCCAGTCTATTGCAGGGATCAAAACCAGAAGCCCCGGGGCCAGGCATGGTGGCACATGCCTGTAATCCCAGCAACCCGAGAGGCTGAGGCTGGAGGACCACGAGTTAAGAGGCCAGCCTCAGCAATTTAGCAAGACTGTGTCTCAAAATAAGAAGGGCTGGGGGCGGGGTGTAGCTCCGTGGTGAAGTGCTTGCCTCGCGTGCAGAAGGCCCTGGGTTTAATCCCAGCGCCACAGAAAGACAAAACAGTGAAGCCCCAAAGCCTGTATGTGGGGCCGGGCATGTCCCCCAAGAGTGTTTAATGTTTTAAAATTACTTCCCAACATTAAAAACTTGGGAGAGCTGACCACAGACCTGCTGCTCCCTGCTGCCCTCTGGGGCAGAGGCTGTGTGAACTGGCCCCCTGGGGCCTGCCGGGGCCTCCTGTCCTCCTGCTGGGTTAACAGAAGCCCCATGTGTGCCCCTCGGCAGGGACCTGCTTTTCCTTTGAGGGATTCTCTGGAGCCGAGGGGTCCTCCTGGCCATCCAGGGCAGGGCTGGCTCCAGGGCGCAGGCCCCCGCTGAGTAGGGAGCCCCTGGCTTGGGACTCTGTGTGGCCATCATCGACGCCCACTGATTTGTGACCAAGAGGCACGTTTTTCGTTGGCGTCCTGCAGATTCCGTCAGCTGGCCCTGCCGCTGGGGCCCTGGGGAAGTCGGCCCGGACCCCGCACACCCCATCCCAGGCCTGTCCCAGTCTGTGGTGGACACCCCTTGGGATGGGCCAATTCTCTCAGCAAGAGATCAGCAAGGGACTTTCTTACAAGGGGGACTTGGGGCAGCTTCCTGGAGGAGAGGAGAGAGAACAAGGGACTCCCCGGGGTACTGTGCATAGTTTCCTGGCCAGTGGAGAATGCGCCATTTGTCCCTCAAAGTGTGGGGGAGTGGGATGGCCAGGGGGGATGGCCATGGGGGAGGCCAAGGGAGCGTCTGGCCTGCAGCCATGCCTTGGTGCGTGAAGAGACCCAAGAGTCCCCGCCATGGAGGACATCAGTGGGGAAGGGGGCGGCGAGGTCTGGGGCAGACCTTGAGAAGGAAGGACCTGCAGGCACCTGGGCGCTGGGCCCGGCCTGTACCACCTGCCGCATGGGTGAGGACAGGGGAGGAAATGGGTCTCCCCTGATCTCGTGCCACAGCATCCCAATTGTGCACCCAGACCAGCCCTCTCCCACGCACCCCGGAAACCAGAGACACAGAGCTGCTTGGCCCTCCTTCCCTCCCTCTCTCACGTCCCTTGGAGTCCCCCTCCTCTGCACCAGGCCCCAGGTGACTTCAGAACACGGATCGGCACAGAGTTCCTGGACAGGGCTGGGAAATCGTGCATGTGAGGCTTTGGGCCTCACATCTGGAAGCAGCCGCGCACATTCCCATAAAACTGCCTCCCCGCCCCCACCCGCTGCAGGATCCAGACGCCAGTAGGGAACGGTCCTCTGAAATGTCCTGCTTCATGGGGGGAGATGACGCCAGCTCAGAAGAAAGCAGAATACAGGAGGGGGTGTGGACGGCACCGGGGAGGTGGACGGAGGCCTGCAGAGGAAAGCTCACTTCTGCAGTGTGGGGCAGAAGTCAAGTTCAGGTTCACGGCCAAGGCCTCCAACACGGCCCGAGGCCCTTTCTGACGGGGCCTGCTGCTCTCTATCAACACACCTTGCTTCTCCTCTGGTGTTCAGTGCCCACCTCCTTCTGGAGGCTGGAGCTCCAGGGCGACGTGGGTTACTTATTTACTTATCCCCCGTCTCTCTCTTCAACCCGTCTTTGGAGGAACCATCTCTTTCCCATTCTCAGTCTCTTGAAAATGTCAGCTCCTGGCATTGACATGTGACCCAGACCTGGCTAATGACGGGTTCAGGGATGGACCGATGAAAATCAGCCTCGATTTTGCTGAGACCATTGAGAAAGAGACCTGCTTCTCCCCAGGAAGGAAGCCTGGGGTTGCAAGAGGCCGTCTTTCCAACCACATTGGCGCAGCCTACTGAGAAACCAACACAGAAGAGCAGCACTTAGGTCCTGATGACATATTTCAGCCCCTGGATCCAGTCTTGCCTGAAGCCTTACCTAACTCAGGGCTTTTAAAAGCCCATTTGAGCTGCATTTCTGTCTGCTGCAAGCGGAAGAATCCTAGAAGGTACACAAAGGCTTCTCAAGTGCCTGGCACTAGCGTCGGCCGCACTAATCCTAGGCGACCCTGAAACAGGCGCACACACCCACAGAAAGGGAGAAGGACCAGAGAGGCCTGGAGGGGAAGCCTACTTTGAGGCTGCAAGGATTGCCCTGGGAATGGGAGGGGACTGAACCAAGTTGCAGTCACTGTTTCAAGGGACATGAAGGATGTGCAATCCTGTCCACAGGGAGGAGATGGAGTCCTGGAGCCGTCAATACACAGATTGATTCAGTCTTGTCATTTCATCCAGAAATACTTAGTATGTGTCTAAAAGGTCAAGATTTTGAAAACGCTATTGCACAGCGGCTCTGCCCGGGCCTGCTCTGCTCGCCGCAGGGCAGTGGGGGTTCTGACGGCGGAGAGCACTCGCGGGCTGGGCCACCCCTCGTACCTCCACCTGCGTCTCTGCTCCCCACAGGCGGCTGCCCGGGGACCCTGGGCTGCCTCTTGGGTACACCTGGCTCTGTGGAGATGCCAAGGCAGGGCTGGCCAAGGCCAAGGCCCGAGGATCATCTGGGCCCTGGGGAGCCATCAGTGGACACCTCGGCTGTTCTCAGAAGCTGCTTGGTCCCAGGTCCGTCACCTGGCAGATGTGGGACCGCTGTAGGTGACATCTCACCCTCAATGTCAGGTTCGGCCGCCGGCCCCAGAGCACAACGAGGGCTCTCTGCAGGAAAGTGGAACTGAGAGGGGCGGGGACACCTCAAGTGTCTAAGTCAGTTCTGCCTCTTCTCTGTGATGAGGGAAAGGCCACCTGTCCCTGCCCAGGGAGCATGAGGGGGACAGGGAAAAGGCAGGTAGAGACAGGAAGGAAACGGGTGGGCCTGGGTGACCCTTGCCTTGTAGTGAGATCCCTCCGATGGGTCACCACAAGGTCAAGTGCATTTGTTCACTTCTGTGCTCAACAAACCTCCACTGACATTTAACAGCAGCAGTGGTGACCGCGAGGACACTCGCCGGGTGCTTCATACAGCAGCCCTGGTTGCTGTGAAGCTCCCCAAATTATAAGTTAGGAAACTGAAGCCCAGAGAAGTTAAGTCATTCCTGAAAGAGCACACAGCGCCCATGGGGCTGAGCAGGGATTTGAACCAGACAAAGGGGCGGCACAGCCTGGGTTTGTGAGCCTTGGTGCCTCTAGGCCGGGCCTGCTCTCCGTCCTCCCAATGGTATGAACGCCAGGCTTCCAGAGCACAGCGGGGGAGCCGTCCACGCTGCTGGAGGGGGCTGCGGGTGTCACAGGGAGGGTTAAGAAGGTGTCCCAGAGGAGGCTGGGGGGAAGCCTGGCCTTGAGGGTGAGAGAGAGGAAGAAAGGGGCGCAAGGCAGAGGAGGGATCAGCTTGGGAAGTTGGGTGCAGCCCTCAGGAAGGAAGGAGAGTCAGGGGCTGCAAAGTTGAGGACAGTGGTCTCTGGGGCCTGGGGAGGAGGTGAGGGTAGAAGGCTTGGCTGGGCCTGAAGAGCAGGCAAGGAGTTGGGGCTCTGTGGGCAGCAGAGGGGCTTTGGATGGGATGGTCAGCACGACCACCTGGCTGCTCTCCAAGGAGGCACTGGTTGGGGAAAAGTGGAGGCAGGGAGGCCAGGGTGAAGGCTCAGGGATCAGAGGAGAGGTCAGAATTCCGTGGTGACCGTGAGGTCCTCTCTCTGGTCTCACCTGCTCCTACTTCCTGCTTCCTCAGGGCTCCAGCCACAACAGCCACTTGAATGTCCAAGAGGGCCGTGGGCACCCCAGGGCCTTAGCACCTGCTGTTCTCTGCACACGACACTCCCCCTCAAGTGTCTGAGCACCCTCCTCCCTCCCTCCCCACGGGTCTCTGCTTAACTGGCACCTTCTGGGTGGGGCCTTTCCTGAGCCCCATGGCCAAGCCCTGCCTAAGCACTGTCCCCGCCCTGCAGCCTTTTCCCAAAGTGCCCCCAAATATACTGATTGAGGTCAGGCACGGTGGCACACGCCTGGAATGCTGTGGCTCGGACGGAGGCTGAGGCAGGAGGGTCGCGAGTTCAGAGCAGCCTCAGCCACTTAGCAAGTCCTAAGGAGCTCAGTGAGACCCTGGCTCTAAGTCAAACACAAACTAGGGCTGGGGACCTGGCTCAGGGGTCGAGAGCCCCCGAGTTCAATCCCTGGTACCCCCCAAAATACACAGATTGGTTCAGTCTTGTCATTTCATCCAGAAATACTCAGTCGCACGGCGGCTCTGCCTGGGCCTGCTCTGCTCGCTGCTCCCCGACTGCAGTAGCCGCTCGGTGGGCGCTAGCACCTCTGTTCTCTGCCCGCCCAGTGCCCAGCATGCAGCAGGAGCATAATAAAGCTCACTGAACGCCTGGACACAACTGGTCGCAACCCAATGGCTCGTGGCCGACTCTGCGGGCCTTTGTTACGGTGACCATCTGGTTCCTGCAGTTCCGCGTGGCCCCGGGGTCGTCAGGCCACTGTACAGAGGAGGAAGCCGAGCCTCGGCCGGGACCAGGGACAGCCGGGCTCCCAGGCCCCTGCGCCTCTACAAGCACCCCACCCCGGCCCCCTGCCCTGCCGGCAGCTCTCGCCCTCTGGCCCCTCCTGGCCCCTCCTGGCCCCGCGGGCCTCTCCACCAGCATCCAGCGAGCAGAGGCCAGGGAGGCTGCAAAACACGCTCGCGCACCGCGGAGGCCATCGGGCCCCAGATGCGGCGGTGCTGGGGCCGGGCAGCTGGGCTCCGGTGGAGGCTCCAGGCCTCCAGGGTGGGCTGAGGACCAGGCTTCCAGCAGCGAACGAGCAATGGCAGGGCAGGTCCTGCGGCCACCAGACCCCTTCTTCTCGTCAGGTGGTGGCACTCTGTCTCCTCCAGGACGGTGTGGCTCCTTCAGTCACGCTGTCCCGCTGCCCAGGGTCCTACTCTGCGGCAGGCACTGAGAGGTGAGAGTGGAGGAACCCGTCAGAGGAAGACGAACAGCAGGTGAGGGCAGTGGACAGTGCAGGGGGTCTTTTAAATGGAGTGTCCCCCTGAGGAGATGGCAGTGGGGCTGGGCTTGATGGATGGGGGAAGCGAGTGTTGCAGCTTCTGTGGGAAAACAGTCCCAGGCAGAGAAGGAGCCTGTGCAAAGGCCCTGGGGCAGGAGGGTGCCTGGTGTGCCTGAGCCCCGGTGAGGAGACCAGGTGAGGAGACCAGCACGGGAGGAACCAAGTGATGGAGTGGGAAACTGGGGGGGAAGGGGCTGGGACACGCCGGGCCACGGGCCCTGTGGGTAGATGCTGGTGAGGACTTGGTTTTTCCGCATCTGAGACGGAGCCACGGAAGGTTTTGACAAGAGAGTGAGCGGCTGGGTGGAGGAGAGATGGCAGTGGGAGGCGGCCTCTGCAGTGGTTCAGGCAGCAGAGGGGCGGCAGGGCAGCGGTGTGTGGTGAGAAGCGGCCACATTCCGGACACCTGTCACTCACACACTTCACTCCCTGCTCTTACCCCACCAGGCTTTCACGGGTGGGAGAGAGGTGGTGAGGCTGTGCTGGGTGGTCACCAGTGACGTCCACAGCAGCTGGCTATGGCCCCTTCCTGCCTGCCCAGCACCGTGCACAGGGTTCCGCACTGTGCTAGCACCCCCGACCTCACCATCCGGGTCGTCCTCCCAGGCTGGGCTTCGCGGCCCGTCCAATGCCTCAGACTCACCCAGGACAAGTGGCCCTGGGAACGGGATGGCCACGTGCACAGGATGGAATCAGCCCTTCCTCACACGGTGCAGAGGCCTGACGTACGACCCAAACTACAAAACCCTCAGAAGAGAACCTGGGGGAAGCCAAACCACTGGCTTTGGCCGTGATTCCTTGGCTCAGGTCAGGAGAGAGAAATCGATGAGCTGACTTGACAGAACTGAGTCCGGCTGGGAGGCCCGGGCGCCGTCCCCAGCCCGGGGAGCAGAGAACACTAAAGCTACTGTGCCTCAAAGGCCACACAACAGGCCCCAAGCCACCTGAAGAACTCGAGGAGGTCTCTGCAGACCACGTGTGATCTGGTGTTTGAAACCAGGTGTGATTCAGACACGTGGTCACATGTGAAGGCGCAGTGACAGCAAGGCCCACTGAGGCCGGTTCAACAGAGAACAAATAAGACGCAAAGGACCGCGAGCAGCTGAAGAGGCTCCTCGCCAGTCGGGTTTCTAATTAAAAGCACAGGAGACTCCGCTTGTGAGCAGGAGGCTGCTGACGAGGATGCGGGGACAGCGTGGCGGGTCCCCGAAGAACTAATGACAGAATCACACGTGCCACTCCCGGAACACACCAGGAAGAACCCAAGCATGGAGCCACTGGTGTGCCCGTGTCCCCAGCAGCATGGGTCACACCAGCCCAACAGGTGGAAGCCACAAGGGCCCACAGGTGACCAAAATGACCAACACGATGTGGGGTGGGTGAGGGACGCTCGGACTCGCAGCACAGAGGCCCTGAGGACACTGCGCTAAGTGAAAAGCCACCAAGGAGCACAGTCAGGCCCCAGGCGTCTCCCAGAGGCGGAAGCCGCGGGCTGAGGGCCAGGCAGCTGTCGTCCATGAGCAAGGCCTTCGGTTTTGTAAGATGGAAGGTTCCGGAGCCGGTGATGGTGCTGGGCCGTACGCTCAAGGGCAATTAGGACAGCAAATCTCGTGTCACTGTATTTTGCCACAATTTTGGGGAGAGTCCCTGGGGGTGGCATTTGGCCTTGGCCTGGCGAGTCTCCCAAGGCCCAGGTGGCCCCGGGTGCACCCGGGAGGAGCAGGCTCCACGCTGGGCCCCATGGCACCCGCTCCCCACTCTCAGAGGAGTGAGGTGCGGGGGGCTCCCATTGCCAGGGGGTGGGATTAACCCAGCTCTTGAGTGTGGGGCTCACACGACCTCATGTCCTCTTTGTGACCTGTGTCACCAGAACTTAAGAATGGGCACCCTGGATATCGGCCTGCGAGTCCTGGCCCCCATCCCACCCACCCCATGTGGAGGCCGGGTGCTGCCTGCCCTGAGCCCCACCTGGCCACATCCACTCTGATCGGAGGCGCCACAATCATGACACCCACAGAGGGACAGGGGACCTATCGTCTCCATCATCCACTAAACGATGCTTGATGCTAACCTGTGTCCCTAGTAGTCCCATCTGGTGGTCTTTGGGGACAAGGTCATTCTCGACCTGGGACCAGGAATACTCTGGTATTCCTGAGGCGGGGGACACTGACAAACCTCTCATCTCCCCCACTTCTCCACGTGAAGCTGGGACGCTAGGGCTGCGTCCAGGAGATGACATCTCATTTCCTGAAGGTCACTGGCACAGCCCAGAGGTCAAAGTCAGGGAGTCCCCGGTGGGCTCTGTGCCAGCCCCCACAGCCGCGTGACCCTGGTCCAGCCTCGGTTTCCACAGCTATGCCACGAGGACCATGCCCTTCCCTACCAGGGTGACTGAGGGAGCTGGATTGAAAGTGGCGTTGAACGTCCTTCTCACCGCGCCAGGCCAGGGCCGGGACCAGAGCCGAGCTGTCGCAGCTGCTGTGTTTACCAGGAGACGAGCTGACGGGGCCCAGCCGGCCCTGCAGCCCCTGCCTTTAAGACAATCCCGAGAGCACATCGGGGGTAAGAGGTCTCCGTGGCCCAGGGGACGGGTCACTGGTTGGTTTTCCAGAACCGGATCCTAACACAAGGACCTGAGTAGATTCTATGGGAAGTGATCCCCGAAAACCTTGGTAGGAGAGCGGGCAGGAGAGGGTGAATGGGGCATGTCACCAGGCGCATAACTGCTGGGGACAGCGAGAACCTTGTCCTGCTGGGGAACCCTGGAGCGGCCTCCTGGTGGCACCCCCGGGCGGAGCTGGGGCACTCACACACTCCTCCGTCAGTCAGGAGCTGCCGGGGGCAGTGGGCCGCTGCCTTGACTGGACTGCAGTGGCCAGAGGAAGGCTCTAGGCTGGCAATAGCACGTGTCGTTTTATAAGAATAATCATATTTTGCAAAGGAGCTTGTTTATCTTGCACGACTGTCAGGAGGATCAAATAAAATGAGAATTAACAACAACAACACAACCTTGCAGTCCCCGAGGTCCTGGGAGAAGCCAGCTCTCTCCCAGGGCTTGGTGCACATTGAGGCCTTTACCTCTGTGGGGCCGGCCACCACCCTCGGCCTGCAGTGCCTGAGGAGCCGCACAGGGAGCTGCGACAGTTTCCCCTGAGCCACGCAGTCAGGGAACAGAAGAGCCAACCCCGAACCTGGGCCGTCCAGCTCTGACCTCAGGGCTCCCACGCAGGACGTCATGAGTGTGCACAGGACACCCAGGGCTGGGTAGGCAGTTGGTGCCTAATGCGTGCTTGTTCTCTTCCAGTTAATTAAGCTCTGGCGAGCCGCTCCCTGGCCCGTTTTTCGCTTCCCAAGCATTTCCACGGCTTCCTGCCCGGGCGCTGGGGCTTCTCCAAGCCCCTGAGAGACCAACTGTCAACGCACGTCCTGGCCAAGTGTCCTGGGGGGACGGAGACCCCTAAGCCTCTGTGGGGTGGTACTAGGGGTCAGAAAGGCCTAGGGCGAGCCCTGGACCTTTCACTGATTTGCCATGTGACCCAGGTAGGTCACGGAAGCACCTGGGGCCTCCGGGTGTCCCTGATCAAATGACATAATGGGTTTATGGAGCCTGGCTTCAAAACCCCCACAGGCCATCCCAAGTCACCCTTGGGACAGCCCTGGGGGCGGGTTTGTCATCTCTCCCGTTTACATCTCTCCCAGGGCTGGGTGACCCACAGCCAGCCTTCTGAATGTCTGCCAGATCGTCCCCCAAACACAAACAGCCATCTGGGACGTGCGGGGCCAGCAAGAGCCTCGGCTGGATGACTCAGAGCCCCAGGGTCCCCTCATTTTTCCTGAGAATCATGCATGAACCCCCGGCTCAGGCCAAGGAGGCCGCAGCCTTACAAGAAGCAGAGAACCCCAAAGGACCACGGACAGTGACCCCACAGTCGGCACCAGGGCACGTCGGCTGCCAAGAGGAGTTGGGGAGGACCTGCGAGCACGCTGCGGCCCGCGAGGGCTCCCGAGGGCCAGGCCCCGGGGGAACGGCTTTAGGTGGACTTTTTTTCTCTAAATGGCCCCAGTGGCTGCCTCTCTAATTCCCACTTCACGGGTAGGAAACTGAGACGCAGAGGAGGAGAGGGACTTGTCCAAAGTCACCCTCCTGGGAAGAGGAGTTGTCCTCAGAGCTGATGTGGGTGGACCCAGGCCACCACAGGACACCGTCCCTGAGCACGACTCCCACCTTTAAGTAGAACAACAGAGGTTCCGACCCAGGCGCTCCCTAGTTCCAAGTTCCACTCACGTCTGAAATCTCAGTGCCCCGTCCCCGCAGCCCCGAGGTGGCAGGGGCTCAGGGCATGAGCTCAGGGAGCTTAAACGCCCTGCCCCAGTTTCCAGGGCTCAGGAGCACAGGCTTGGGGACCAGAGGGACGTGGACACACCCGGCTTTGCCGCTCGCACTCTCTGATGAGCGTTTACTGACCGCTGAGCTGAGCGAGCCGGGCGAGTGGCCTCCGCTCCCGGAGCCGCCGTTTCCTCTCCTGCAGAAGGGTCTTGGCATCACGGATCAAACTCTGCCTTCCCTTGCCTGGAAGAGCTCGAGGCCTGCTTTCCCAGTTTCCCCTACAGCTAAAGCACGAGCCTGCGGCCTGATCCTGGTCAACAGGATTGTCACGAAAGTCTGCTAGGATGCTCCGGGGAAAGATCTCCCCCCAAGGAAAAACAGTGGAGAAAATGCCCCTCTTCCTGGGTAGGACATCATTGGGTCTCCATTTGAGGACTAGAACTGGGCAGCCATCTTGTGATGTGAGGCTTCCAGCTGAGGACCAAGTCATTGGCAGGGGTTGGAGTAGAGTCTAGAACCCTGAGGGCATCGTGGAGCCAACAACTCCGCCCTACCCCAGTCACCCTGGAAAGTGGGCTACACGGGATGGGATGGTTCACCTCCTCTTTCCTATGGAAGCCGCCTGGACTTTTCCATTCTGTTACTTACAGCCCAGAGCAGCCCTGCTGGACAAAGCACCTGATCAGCTCGCTGGAAGGATTTCGGTGAGACAGCGCACACGAAGTCCCCTGACCGAGCCCGGCACCATCAACAGAAGCTACTCTAGAAACCTGGGCCTTCCAGAGAAGGCAGACACTCAGGGCCAGTCCAGGGGTGCCCCTCGCTCCACCGAGAGAAGCCTACAGTTCTCCCAGAAAGCCCAAGTCCAATGGCGGCCCAGCACCTCTACAGGGACACCGGGTGGGGCTGACCCCCTCCACACAGGAACCAGTCAAGCCGCCTTCTGCCTAATGGGTTTTGATTTTTGCTCCCCTGACAGAGCAGCGGAGGCCTGTGCTCTTGTTTGCTCGAGTTGCCAGAACATCCCATCAATTATTAACGCTCGGCTCTGCCTTCCTGGTCCTGCGGGCAGAAGGAGTGGGTCTGGGGCCACCCAGCCCACCGGGCCCAGAAGGACTCTGCTCTCCTCACCCCAACACCACCTGCTCTGCCAGGTGCTGAGCTGAACCTCGACAGTGTAGAGGCTGCGAGCTGGGCCTCCACTTCACAGGTGGGGGGTGGGGGGAAGGTAGGTGAGGTGGGGGAGGGGAAGGGGGAGGGAAGGTGGGTGGGGGAGGGGAAGGTGGGGGTTGGGGGTGGGGGCGGGGGGGGGGCTGAGAGGGTTGAAGAAACCGCCCAAGGTCCGAGGCTGGGGAGATGGCGGAGCTGGCCTAGAGAGAGGGTCTGTCCTTGTCCTTCAACTGGGACATGTGGCCACGTCTGCACCTCACAGCCCCCTGGGAATGACCCCCCACTTGTCGTCTCCCTTTGTGGCCTCTGAGAAAGGCCGTGGTCCTCCCTGTTGTGACAGGCCAGGCGTCCCACCTGGGGGGCTGAGGCAGGCCAAATGCCGATGACCGTGGAGGCCAAAGGCCCAGAGGACACGCTCGCCCACAGGCGGGCAGTGAGGTCGGCAGGTTCCCAGACCCGAGACGGCGGCGGCCATCTGTGCACTCCCCACCATTCGCTCACTCACTCACTCACTCCCAGGCAGCTCCTTGGAGCAGCTCTTTGGAGCACCTCTGGGCCAGGCACCGCGACGCCCGCTGGGAACCAGGCGGTGCATGGACTCCACGGCGCTCACACTCCTGTGAGTGTGAAACAGACACACGGGAAGCAAACACGATTCAAAGGTGCACAAGGCCCAGGCAGGAAAGACACAGCATGGTGCGGCCGAGTGAGGGGAGGGGCCTCGATGGACAGGAGTCAAGAAAGGCCTTCTGTGGCCACTGCTCAAGTGGGGAATGAGGGCCAACAGCTGGCTGTGGGACAGGCTGGGGCAGCGCATCACAGGCAGCGGGAGCAGCAGGTGCAAAGGCCCTGAGGTAGGATAAGGCCTGGCCTGGGTGGGAACAGCAAGGAGGTCAGTGGGACCAGAATTGAATGGACTAGAGGAGAATGGAGGACATGAGCTCAGAAAGGTCCCGAGGAGCAGACTCTATAGGCCCTCGAATGCCGTGACGGAGTCTCGATTTTATTCTGAATAGCTGGGAAACCTCGGGAGGATTTTAAATAGATGAATAATGTGATCCAATTTACATTTTGAAAAGTTCACTTTGGTGGTTGTGTGGGGAATGGCTTGCAGGGGGCAAACGGGGAAGCAGGGAAACCGGGGAGGAGGCTGAGGTACTTAATCGTGTGGAAGGAACAGGGTGTTCAAAGTCACACTTGGGTTTGAATTTCTGGTTACTCCTCTTAGCCTGCTGTGTGACCTTAGGCAAGTTACTTCGTCTTTCTGAGCCCCACTATGTGTTAGGTATTTGCTCAATGGCAGTCAGGAACCTACACTAGAGACAGTGAGCCTGTCCACCTTCCTTACTTCAGCCCTGGCTGCAGAAAATCCTAGACGGTCCATCTGCCAGGAATGTGAACTGACAGCCCAGTCTGGGATCATGGAGAGGTCACAGAGCTCGTCCCCGTGGTGAGCGGATTAACCCGAGGGAGAGGAGAGGCTGCCTGTACCCAAACATTGCCTCCTGAAGCCGGAGCGCCTGCGCCCTGCCAGATGGCCACACCAACGTGCCCTTTGCCTGCTTCTTCACAAGAGGGAGGGCACCGCCCATTTCCTGCCCCTTGATCTCCCGTCTTGGGACAGCGGGGAGGAGGGAGCGCGTGCTGGCACCTCCAGGATGTGCAGTGGTGGGACCTGTGTCAGGCCTGGAAATAGCAAAATAAGTCTGTTGATCCTAAGCCGGTTAGGGGCCGGGGCCTCTGTGCTCAGAGGGAGGCTTTCTGGACACGAAACCCGGGGGCAGGATTATGGCCAGCGGCCGCCCACAGCTTCCGGGGGGAAGCCAGGTCTGGGAACCTCCCTGTCCTTTTTAGGGTCCATGGGCAAGGCTCCTTCCGCCTTCCTAGGGGCCGCCCTCTCCCACGGTGTCTCCTGGGGCAGCCAGACCTGGGAAAGGACCTACACAGTCCCCTTCAGACCAGGGGCCAGTGAGGCGCTGAGTGACCCCAGGCTGAGAGCCTAGGCTGGATGGCCCCCCAGCTCATAAGTCACAGCTGAACGCAGGACGTCCCCTCCCCCTTTCCTTGTGCCATGAATCTGTTTTCCTGCCCCCCCCCCCAGGAGTGCATCATCTTCTCCCAAACCAACCCTGCTGGATCTCACCATCAACCTCTCTCTCTCCTGGACCCCCGTAGTCATGAGCACACTGTGATCATCTACCCCTACGCCCAGCCCGCCGGCCACATGAGGACAGGCCCCAATTCTCCAGGCACCCTGAATCCCCGCCAGACTCAGATGAGCTGCCCAGCAGCCGGTCACCACATGCCCTGCCCTGGCTCCTGCCCCTGCCCCCGCCATTCCCAGTTCCTTCGACTTCCACCGTCACCAGGCAGCCCCCTCCTCCAGCAGCCAAGGCACCTTTACACGCTGCATCAAACCACTACGGGAAGAAACTCACCCAACCCAGAAATGAAGAAAGAGCCAGCAGCCCTGTCCACAGGCCCACGCCAGCGGCGGGCACGGTATCGTCCACCCACCCCTCAGTGTCCCTTTGCCGCGTTTTCCTTACTTCTGCTGAGACTACCCGGCAGAATCTCGGCACCCTCTAACACACCTGGCAGCTGCTTTTATTTCTTCCTGGGGCAAGAGGGGTTGCCCAGAGCTGCCCTCTCCAGCCTGGGCTTGGGACTTCAGGGAACCAGACCCAGCTCTGCCCCGGCCCAGCAAGCTCCATTTCCTTCCGCCCCGGCTTTCTGGCTGTGGCTCTTTGTAAACCCTGTGAATCACTTCCCCCAACAAGGTGGGCCGACACAGCACTGAAACATCAAAGGTCAGGCCATCCGCGCCCTTAGGAGGAGTCAGAGGGTGTTGGTCCTCACCCCTGGGGCGCGGCCAGAGCCCCTCTCTTACTGGGCTTCATCGTGGCGAATGCCGCGGAGTCCCCAGTCATGGCCCTGGCCTGGGTTGAGCGCCCAGGCCCCCAGCCCCGGACCCCGGCCTCACCTTGGCCGCCACGGAGGAGTTGGGCTTCTCCAGCAGGTCCCAGAGCTTCTTCCTCTTCTCGGCGCAGCACGTGTTGTCGAACTCCTCGCCCTCGCGCTCGCGCAGCGTCTCGGCCTCCCGCTTGAGCTCCTCGTTCATCTGCTCCTTCTTCTGGTGGTAGCGGGCCTGGCAGCAGGACTCCAGGTAGATCTCGTCGATGCCCCAGTAGTCCAGCTCCTGGCTGAAGCTCAGCGCGCACATCTCCTCCATCATGTGCAGCCGCCCGGTGCGGTAGAAGTTGAGGATGGAGGTGAAGGCGCCCGGGTGGCGGTCGAAGAAGTACTCGTTGTCGTCGAGGCTGTAGTCGTCGCACACCTCCAGCAGCGAGTCGTGGGTGTTGCAGTCCCGGAGCTTGCCCAGCCGCGTGCGGGGCAGGCGGTCCAGGGTGCGCCAGAGCACCTCGTGCGCCAGCCCCCCGACGTTGAGGCGGACGCGCCGCGAGCACGCCTTGCTCCGCACGATCTCCATGGGCTCGGGCGGCAGCGAGCTGGTGGAGCGGGAGCCATGCTTCGTCATGCCCGCCGGCATCGCTGGTCCGGCCGCCCCCGCCCCCCCTGCCCCCCCAGGCCGCTGTCACTGGACGGCAAGGCCCTCTGCCGCGGGGGAGGGGGGCAGGGAGCGCTGTGGGCTGCTGGGGTGCAGGGGTTCGCGCGGGCGGGCGTCACGGCCGCCTTCTCACCTCCATCCCGACGGCTGCAAGGCAGAAAGCGAAAGCGGACGCGGGTCAGCAAACCCGGAGCTGGGCATGGCTCCTCCCCGCCTTTCCGCTGGGGTCCCCGCAGACCTTGACCTTCGAGGTTTAAGCGGCTCAAGGGGGTAGGACGGCTGGACGCTGTCCCTCCCGCCGGTGCTGAAGTCCGCCCCACCCCATGGATGGAGGGAGGGGCCGCCCTTGGGGCGGGGAGAGAGCCCCAGAAGGAGCCCCTGGACCCCCGGAAGCCCTACCCTGGGCTTCCGCGGCCCTGGAGCGACCTAGCCACTCGGGGCGCTGTCCGCCCCGTCGAGTGCTGAAACTCCCTTCCCTGTGGGTCTCTCGTTTGAGTCCCGAACCTGGCCCCGCAATGTGGAGGGAGGGGAACAGCATGAAAAACTTTGTTCCTTCCTTCCTTCCTTTTTAAAATGACTTCTCATCTTCCACCTTCCTTTGCTGGAGATAACCAGGATGGGGGCAGGGGAATGGCAGTGGGTTTGCTTTTTCTAAATCTTTAAAGATCTCGGGGAGATTCTGGGGACTTCCAGATGCCCACCTGTCAGAGGTCACCGTGGGCAGCGTGTTCACCTGTCCCTCTGCCCCGGAGCGACCCCTCTGCACATATCACCGGGGCACCTCGGGAGGTCGCTCGGGCGACTGGGTGGGCCCGAAAGACGCAAAGCCAAGCCTCTTGCGGGGTTCCGCCCCTCCCTCTGCGCCCCCTACCCCACCGCAGGAGGGGCACGAGGAGTGCTCGGAATCCGCCTGCTCCATCCTCCCCTAGCTGCTGCTCCTCCTCCTCCTCCTCCTCCTCCTCCTCCTCCTCCTCCTCGCTCCTCTCCTGCGATGGCTTTTTATAACTCCGGGTTCTGCGCCTTTCCCCGGGCTTGGAAGGGAAGGGGTGGGGGAGGTGGGAGGCGGGGAAAGGAGCTGAATTTTCTGGCCTTTCAAAACGTGCCCTCCTTCCACGGCTCACTGGTGATTTCGGGGGGTTCCCCGAGCCCACAGCATGTGGGGCACACGTCCTCACCCCTCGCCCCAGAATGGGGATCGCGCGTCGCCTCGGGCCCCAGCCCTTGTCCGCCCCCCACCCCCAGCTGGGAGCCGCGGAGCCCGGGCAGACCAACAGGCCGAGCCGCGGCAGGCGAGCCCCCTGCCCGTGTGCCCCCGTCCCCGCGCCGCCCGCGCGCCCCAACACTCACCCCCAGGGCGGCCGCCTCCCGGGGCCAGGGACCGCGCATCGTCCCGGCCGCCCGGGCGCCCCCGCCCGCGGGCAGCGGCGGTCCCGGGGCCGGGCTGGGCCCGGCCTACCCCGGCCGGGCAGGCGACGCGCCGGGGCTGCAGGCGCCGCGGAGCCGGGCGCGCTCTCCGAGGCAGGGGGCGCGGGCGGGCGCGGGGCGCGCGGCGGGCAGGACCGCGGTCGGGCGGCGCCTCCGCCACCTCCCGCTCCTCTCGCTCGCCCGCGGCGGCGGCGGCTGCCTGGGCGAGATCAACAAGTCGGGCTGAGCTTCGGCGCCGCGCTCGCCGCGATTCTGTCCCGCACTTCGGAGCTCCGGGAGTCGGCACCGAGGCGGGACGGCGCCACCTGCGGGTCGGAAGCGCGCACGCCGCTTAACTCCTCCCTGCCCGGGCCGCCTGCCCGCGAGGCCGGGGGCGCGCGGGGGCCTGGGCCAAGCGCAGTCGCCGGGCCACCTGCCCTTCCCACCCCGCTACCTCCACAGCCTGCCCGCAGATCCCGCCTTCCCTCCTCCTGCCATCGCAGGGGCTGAGCGCCTACTGTGTGCAAGGCACCAACAGGCGTCTGGATACAGCTGTGAGCCAAACGCCAACATCCGGCCCCGTGGAGCTGCCTGGAGACAGACTATAAACAAAAGTGAATGAATGTGTCAGTCAGGAATCAGCGCAGCCGGAGAGCGAGCCGGGAGGGGGCTGGAGCTGGCGGGGAGGGCCGAGGGCAATTTAAATAGCCCGGCTCTAGCCAGCTTGCATTCTAGATCCCCAGATCTAATTGCAGATCGGGATGAGATTCTAGTAGAGGAGGGTGGACATGAACACCACGAATCAACATGGAGCGTGGCCGCTGGTGGGACCTGCGGAGAGGAAACACTGAGCAAGCTGGAGCGCGCCAGCGAGCTGGCTGCAGAGCCCGGGACTCATTCCTCCAGCCCCTTCAGTCGGACAGCTGGTTCCTGGGAGGTCCTGGCATGTCAGGCCCGGTGAAGGGCGTGTCTTCCCCTGGGGAGCCCTGTCCGGTGGGAAAGGGTGCCCCAAACAACCGAAAACGGGGATACACCGGAGTCTGCCTGGAGAGGGCAGGGCCTCGGCTGCCACAGCAGGCCAGCTGCTGGGGTTGCTGGTTTATTCTTTCGCACACACATTTGCTGCCTGATGAATAAGTGCGTGCTGGGGACACATCAGTGACACCCTGCCCTAGTGGAGAAAAACAGAGCCAGACGAGGTGCCCCAAAGTCAGCCCCTTGCCCCCTCTGGCCCTTTTCCTCTCCTCCTCCTTTCTCTGTGCACAGTGGGTGCACCCCAGGGTTGTATCGATAGCCAGTCCACTTCCCTTCAAGCCTCATCCTGATCCTTGTCCAAGGTACAGCCATCTTGTCTGCATGCATCTTCCCCTCTCTCCGCCTTTGCCTCCTGGCCAAGCCCCCCCAAAGATGTGACATTTCATACACTGAATCCTGTCTCTTGTCTGCTCATAACTGTCCCAGGATTTCCACTTGCTTTTGACTGGATCCGAAGCTTCTGACCTGATGCTCTGACCCAGCCCTGCCCTCCCCTCAGCTGGTCGGCCTGGGGGAACCAGGTAACTAAAAGCAATTTTTTTAAAAATGATAAAGAGTAAGACCTTGGTGCATGTTTTAAAAGAAATTAGCTGCATGGTGGGGTGCAGCGGGACCGTGCGGATTATCTTGACCCGGGTGGACAGGGAGGGCCTCTTGGAGAAGGACAGGCACTTGGAAGATAAGAGGGCATGGCCGGGCGGAGGACGAGAGAAGCCGGTTCTGGGCAGAGGGACCAGCAAGTGCGGTGCTCTGGGCAGGAGAGGGGGACGGATTGCAGGAGCAGCAAGACAAGTGGCTGGAACAGAGGAAGCAGGCGGGTCTCCACCGGGTCGTGAGGGCTTATGTGGCCATGGCCAGGACCTGGCTCTCACCCTGAGCCAGAGAGGGCCTTAGGCTGGACTGGAGAGCACCCTGGAGAGCACCCAGGGGACAGGGGTGGGAGTGATGCCAGGGAGGAGCGGCTGGAGGTGTGGAGAGGGGCTCTGCTTGAATTTCCAAGGCGGCACTCCCAGCATTTAGCTCTCAGTGTCCCTCTGGCTTCACGATGGCATTCCCAGGGTAAGGTGTGGCTCTCAACTGTCCCCATCCACTGAGCCAGACGGCTGAAGGTGACCCCCTCCCGGAGATCTGAGCATTTCCACAGGAGGCTGCAGAGAACAAAGCCTCCCTGTCTAGAGGGAAAAATTACTTGGGGATGGTGAAGTACCCAGACCACCGCAGCATATAGCCACCCAGGTCCACCTAAATGTCACCAGAAGTGCCTGCCTTCCTCACTCCACGGAGCCAAGGTGTGGGCATGGAAGTTTGCTGGGCATCGACTACAAATAGCCCCTGGAGGCTCCAAGCAGATGAGGTGGCTTCCAGATGAGGACACTGAAGCTCAGAGGTGGCATCATCTTGCTGGCAGTGTCTGGCGCAGCTAGGAGGGAAATCTTGCCACCCGACTCCAAATCACCGGGCCAGACAAATACCAGCGCTGCCTCTGCAAAGCCCTCTGCCCATCAACTCATGTGTTGTCTCATGGAATCACCCGAACATTTCCTGAGCGTCCATATGGGCCTGGCATGGGCTTCAGTGCTGGGAATTGAGGGTGAAGAAATGGACAGGGTCCCGTCCTCATGGAACTACATTCCTCTCTGGCCAAGGCCAGGAGCCTGGAGGGAAACTTGACACGTGGGTTTTTTTTTTTTTCTTCTGTTGTTCTATTCATTTATTTTTTCCCTTTCATCTCCCCTCCCCTCCCACCGCCTTCCCCACAGACAACACTTGTCCAGCACTGGCCGCGTCCTGTTGGTCGGGTGAGTCCTGGAGAGGTGTGCTTGTCGTATTTTGAGCCTGTGTCAACCTATGGACACAGTGTGTGCCACAGCTCTCGGGCTATGGCTTATTTTCCTCCAAGACCTGTCCGTGTTGCTGGGACTACGGCCATCCACTGTTCCCAGTGGCTGCACAGTTGTCCATGATGATATGTCCCCTCTTCACTGTCCACCCTCGTAAGACCACGCAGAGGACCTTCAGCTCCAGACCCACAGACACACCTGCACAGCCCCTCCTACACGTCTGCCGTGGACCAGCCGACGGCTTTCAGAAGTATTTCCTGCGGGTTTGGAACTGATGCCTTAGGAGATGTGTCCACACTTAGCTCAGCTCACCCAGCGTCCCTTGACGGTCTGCGTCTCTCCACAGGCTCAGGAGTCCCTGCAGCTCAGTCTCTGCTAACGTTAGCTGTTACCCAGATATCTAAATTTTGACAGTCTAACATATGCAAAGTAACATCTCGGTGTATTTAAATTTGCATTTGTCTGATTACTAATGAGTCTGAATTCTCTTCTCAGGCTTGTTGTGCAGAAGTCTAACTGCCAGCACACCCCCCGCCCATCTTTCTACTGGGGCTCCTGTTTTATTTTCGTTTTTGTTTTGGCTGGTTGGTTGGTTGGTTGGTCGGTACTGGGGACCGAACCCAGGGGGACTTTTAACAGTGAGCCCCATCCCCAGCCCTCTTTTATTTAGAGACAGGGTCTCCCTGAGTTGCTTAGGGTCTCCCTCTCCTGGCTAACTTGCTGAGGCAAGTTAGAACCTCCGATCCTCCTGCCTCAGCCTCCCAAGCCGCTGGCATCATGACGCCACTGGCTTGTTTCGTTGTTTGGGTGATTTGCAGGACTCCTTCGTAGGGTCTAGATTTTAAGTCCCTTGTTGACTTTAGAGATTGCAAATACCTGTCACTTCTCTTATTAACTTTGTCCGTGGTGTCCTTCATTAAAGAAAGATGCTTTCTTTTAATGTGACAGAACAATTTGGCTTTGCCTGTATAGTTGGGGTTTTGAAGGTCTTGGGCCCTCCCCTGCCCTAAGTCACGAGTGTCTTTGTCCATTAACTTTCCGTTCCTGCCTTTTGCTCCAGGTCCCCCGTGGGAGGCGGATATATGACATACCTGCTCTCTGGTGGGACCCGGTGGGACTTTCCCCCCATGGTTAGCTGGTCTTCAGAAACCCGCTCCCCCACCGGGCTGTGGCCTCCTGTGCCACAGGAAGCTTGGTGACCCTGTTTTAGCCTCATGCTCACAGCGGCCCGGCTCTGGGCCTGGGTGTCTCTCTGCTGTTCTCCAGCAAGCGCGCTGTGTGTCACTGTCATTCCCTCCATCAGGTTTTTAGTCCCTTTATTAAGACACAGTCACTCTCCCCTGTCTCTCACCCTCTGACACCGACTCCTACCTGGGCCCCCTCTGCCCGACAAGACCCCCGAGGAAGCAGAGGGTCCCTGGAAAGAGACCTGGGAAGCTCCAGAGCCGGAGCCACGTCCCTGTGAAGACCAGGGAGGCGGCGATGTTTGCTGGGCCCGGCGATGAGCGCGTGTCGCAGGTGATCCTGACAGCCAGACCTGGGCTGGAGGGCCGTCCTGCTGGCTCTAGTAGGCAGAGGCCAGGGAGGCTGCCGAGCGGCCCGCAGTGCCCAGGACGCCCCACCACAGCCTGGAAACGCTGCTCAAGCAACCAACAGTGAGCACCTACTGTGTGCTGCACGTTACCCTGGACCCTGAGGACGCGTGGATCAGTCCGTCCCTGCACTCTAGACGAGGAGCCAGTCCATAAACAAGCAAAAACATCAACCAGAGCTTCAGACTGCTCAGCGAGGGACAGAAATGAAGCAGGAGGAGGTGCCCGCGTGACAAGCCAGGCTTCAGCTATGTCAGGCTGGGTGGTCAGGGAAGGCTGCTGGAGACGGTGAGGAAGCCCGGTCTCCTCCTTCCTCCCAGCCCTGGATGAGGCGACCCAGGGCCATTTACAGCCTCTGGTCAGATATGCTGGTGTTTATTTCTCTCGTTTTTAAAGGAACAGCAAGCGTGTGAGCAGTCCCCAGCCCTGTGGTCTAAGGTGGGTGCTCTTTGGCTGGCACAGTATTTTTTTTTGAGTCAATATTTATTCAGGGGACTTTGCATAAAAATATGGACGTCTGGGTTCTCTTGAAAAATTAGAGGCTCTGGTTAACCCAGAGTAGGGTTCATTTGTGGCACAGCAACTATGAATGTCACAAGTCTGGTGGCCCTTGAGTCACAGATGCCCCTCGAAGGCAGGACCTTGTCTCCTGTTGCCTGAAGTCCACACCCCACCCTAGTGTCTCCCACTGACTCACTTTTCATTGTCACCTGAGTCCGAGCTCCTGGTGTGCAAAGGCCAGGCAGGTCCAAAGAGGCCACCTGGCCTCTGTGTCCCAGGCTCTTCACAGGGCTTCATGTAGAATTTTTATTTTCTGACTGAAAAGATTCCAAGTACTTATCTATCTGTTTGTTGTTTCAGCAGTGCTGGGATTAAATCCAGGGTCCCCAGCCATTTGCCATTTTTCATTTTGAGACAAGTTCCTGCTAAGTTGTGGATCCTGGCCTCCATCCTGCAATCCTCGTGCCTCAGCCTCCTGAGTTGCTGGGATTTCAGGCATGCACCACAGCACCTGGCAGCAAAGACTAAGTTATTTGAAGACACATGCCCTTTTTTCCTTACAATTTCCTGCCATTATAAGAGGAAGGACTCCCTGGAAACAAAGCCCATTGCAGGGGAGACAAAAGATGAGAATTAAATTACTGAGTCCTGACAATACCGTGACAGTTTCTGGATCCAGCCATGCCTAAAGGCGGATTTCCAGTTATTCGAGCGAGTAGATGTCCCTTTTACTTAACCCAGAAGGAGTTGTCATTCTGTCATCTGTATCCCAAAGAGCTCAATGATAACAGTCCTCTCCACTGACCAGAAATTTATCATCACATTGAGAAGAACACGTGGGTGATACAACTCAGAGTACCTGCAGAGAAGGGACGCCCCATGCCGTGAGGTCTCAGGTGCAACCCTCTCGTCTGAAGATGGGAAAGCTGAAAGGCTTGTGGAGGGGACAGCCTCCTGCTGTCAACCACAAGGGGACACTAGGTTCCAATACCGGTTGGGTCTCGGGATGCTCAGGCCAGTGCTGTCTAAAATCCGTCTGCTCAGGCCTGGGGGGCAGCCTGAGCGAGGTCCAGTCGGCCCAGGCTATCCCCGTGGGGAGTGATGCTTCCTCTACACAGTGCTGCCAGAGATGCGTCCTTTGAAGTCAGGTCCTCTCCTCTTGGTCTCCGACACCAGCATCATTTATTCATGACCCCCTGTGCTCCCTCTTGGGTCTCTGCACATCTGGGCACAGCGAGGCCAATTAACCCCCAGGAGAAGCGGCTCCGTGAGGGTGGGGGTGGGGGTGCTCCGAGGCTCAGGGGACATCGTTAACTCCAAGTGGCTGTCACTCAGGACAGCTGCTCTTGGCGGTGGCCTTGCTCAGACAAAGCTCCAGCGGCCCCGGGGGTTTTTCCACCTCTTCTCTGTCCTGCTCCTCTTATCAGGAGATGAGAAGGGACGGGAGGTGAAGCTGCCTCCCAGGAGGACCTCACACCTGTCAGGACCGTGGGGAGTCACGCCAGCAGGAGGGACACTGCAAACACCTGGAGGGGGCAGCTGGCCCTGGTTGCACTCTTGCCAGTGCCAGGCTCTGGGCTGGTGGCTCCGTCCCCCCGCCCCACACCTCTGGAGGAGCTTCTATGTTTAGTTGCGGAGGACACAGGCCTTCGCCTTATTGACCTATTTTTATGTGGTGCTGAGGACGGAACCAGGGCCCCACGTACCAGGCAAGCGCCCTGCCTCGGGGCCCCAGCCCGGACTCTCTCCTTCCCCCACAGGCCGTAAATGACCGAGGGAGAAGGCCAGGGTCTCTCTGGCTCTGTCTTCCTTGGGCTGAGCATGATAACTGTCGTAACCAGACCCCTGGGCCGTGGGTGGCCTGGGTTACCCCAGCCTTTCCTGGCCCGGCTTCCCGCCTCCACTTCCTGGGGAGTGAACAAGCCTGGCCCTGGGGGCACCCCCGCCTTTCTGTCACCCTCACCTGGCCCTCCCCACTCTGGGCCCAGCCATACGGCCATCACCCCATCCCCAGCCAGGCCCTCGACCCCTCCACACCCCTCCATCCGCCACTCGCCATCCCCCCACGTCCTGCGCCCTCCTTCATCCACCTCCATGTGTGCGCCAGGTGCTCATCCCAGGCCACGGTCCCCCACGGGGCCATCCATGGGCTGGCCCACCCTGCACCCATCTGCCCCTAGCTCACCCCCAGCACCGACCCTGGGTGGCCTGGCCAGCTCTTTGGCCAGGAGGCTGTGGTGGAGTGAGGCGGCTGAGGCAAAGCCTTTAGGAATACGGCAGCTCCTGCTCCGGGGCTCTGACGGCCCTGGTCACCGTGTGGCAGCCCAGCCGCCCCGCTGGCGGACCCTGGGATGATGTGAGGAGAGCAGCTCAGGCCCGGCATCATCCCAGATCCCAGCCTGCGGCCTCCCGCCAGGGCGCCAGCGTGTGAGCCAAGTTGCCCTGATGCTCCCGCCCACCTGCCACCCAGGAGAGCCTAGCAGAGGGTCCTGACGACCCACACGGTCCCTTCCGAGTCGCCTCACTTCAGGACTGTTACCGAGCGACAGGCGCCTGGTGGCCACCGGCCGCTCCCTCGGCTTTCCTGGCCCCATGACCCTTGTGTTGCCACACAGCAGGCTCCTGTTCGCCCTCTCGGCCCAGACCCCAGGCAGCTTCCTGTCGCAGTCTGAGCCGCTCTCTGGGGAGCTGACGTGGGACGCTTACTTCAGGGTGTTGTTACCCAGGACCCTGTGCTGCAGGCGAGGAAGCCGGCGCTCACCATTTATCACCCGTGGACTGCAGGGATTCAAACCCAAGCAGAGCCCAGGCCACGCCATTGGGGTGTGTGGCCCCCAGGTAGAGTTGAATAGCCACACCCCGGATTCTCTCATTTACATGAGATCCACGCGTAGGTGAGGCCAGCAGCTTAGAGGTCTCAGTGTTCTTGGTTGGCTTCTCCAAGTCTTGTCCTCGTGACCACAAGACGGCTGCCATGGACAGGTTCTCACATGACAAGCAAGAGAGAAACAAGGAGGAGGAAAAGCCTCCCGTTGCTGAAGTTCCCAGTCTTTCCTGACCATCTCATTGGCCAGTGCTGGGTCACATGACCACCACTTGGCTGGCAAGGGGTGCCTGGCATGGAAGCTTGACTTGGGCTTGTTTTCACCTGGAGGTTGCACACGGAGCCGGCTATCATCTGAACAGACCTGCGCTTCTTTGGGGCTGGGCTTGGTGTTGCCCGGCCACCTTCCTCACCCACGTGGCTCTGCTGTCACCTGACGCACAGTCGTGAAGACCCTGTTAGTTCCAAGGGTCTGGGTGTCCAAAGGTGGCGTTCCTGTGCAACGTGGGTGCTCTGCCGTGTCCCTGTCCCTCTCGGGCCACCCTGGTCCTGAGAAGGTTCAGGGCCTCCAGCTGTCCCCCACTTGGCCCTCAGTGGCCTCAAATCCACATCTCCAATGGCCACGGCTCCCACACCCTGTCGGTGAGGGCTTGGAGCTTCACGGCTCACTATGGAAAGAGGAAACTCGGGCCGGAAGGCGGGTTCCACAAAACCAGGTTGTTTCCATTGGAAGGAAGGTGTGGCCTGCCGTCCTGCTCAGTCCCCAGGCCTGAGCAGAGGGACCTGGGGACAGTGTTTCTCAAGCACACGTCTGCTGGCCGGGCCTCCGCCTTCCCCTGAGTGCTCCCCTGCATCTTCCCAAGGCTGGCGGGCTACCAACCAGACCCCAGATCGCGTGGCCACCTGCCTGGAGACGTCCCTGACTGCCCCAGGGCCACCTCAGGGCCACCTCTGCCTCCACCACCACCACGTCCCTCCTGCTGTCTTGGCTTCTCAGGCCTGGCGCCGTCCCCACTCTGACTGGCTTCTCGACGTCTCTGTGGCCTGGGCGTGGAGTCTATGCCGCCGCAGGCCTGGCCGCTCCCACACACGCAGGTGGGGGATCCTGCTGGGCAGTGGACCGTCCTTCCTCTCCCCAGAGCCTCCACGGCACCGGCCACCTGGCCTCCTCCCCGGTCCTGGAACCTGCCGGGCTGCCTGGTCTCCATAGCCCCTGTCTGGAACATTCTTCCTCAGATGCCTGGCGGTCGCGCCGAGTGTTGGCTCCCTCAGCCCTTCTCCTCTCCAGCCCTGTCACCAACTGACACGCTCTGTGTTTGACTTCCTTACCCAGGTTCTTGTCTCCCCCACGCGCTGGTCAGGACTTGAAGGGAGAGGAAGGACGGTCCACTGCCCAGCAGGATCCCCCACGGTCCCCCCACCCTGGTCCATCCAGCTGGGAGTCCCTGGGTCACCACCTCAGTGCAGCAGAGCGCTCGTGATGGATCAAATCCCCACCTCAGGGATGCAGGAGCCCTTGGGGAATGGTCCAGATCCAAACTGTGACAGAAGCCAAGCCCTGTCCCTCGGCCCACCAGGTAGCTCAGACGGCTCCTGGTAAACAGGAGAGTGTACTATTTTTATTGAGCAGTAGCGTGGTACCCTGGGGTGCAGCCTGGTATCCTGGAACAAAAGACTACATTTCCCAGCCTCCACTGCGGCAAGAAAGGTCAGGTGACTAAGGCATGACCAATAGCGGAAGCAGACTTCTTTTTTTTGCTCCTCCCTCCTTGCTGCTGCCTGGAAGGTGACAAAATAGCTGGACTTAGCCAGCCACACTTGTCCCTGAGGCTGCAATCCTGGCTACGGTGCAGGAGGGACCAGGAAAGAAGGGCCTGTGGCTGTGGAGACGCCACACCAGCTCTGGTCTCCTGTATCTGCACAAGAAGGAAATGTCTGCTGCTTTGAATGTGAACACTTTGACGTGCAAAACCTGCGGTGCTTCTGTGACTCCCCCACGACGAGGAGGCAGACGGGGGAGACCTCACGCCTCGACAAGATTCCACGAGAAAGCCATTGTGGTCCATTTTCTGTTTTTGCCAAAGCAAACTCAATTCATTTCATGCTTTTTTTATACTAAAACAAATGTGTGCATTTTGGGGGAGGACGGAGAAGAGGCAGTAAATTTTTCGGAGACCTTTTCTTTTTTGTCTGCTAGGGACCCTCCATTGGCCCCTCTGCTGTCAGCAGGAGGAGAGCACATTACTCATAGAAACAGAGTCTGTAACAGCAGAGAGGCCTGCATTTGAATCCTGAATCTACTACTTCTCATGCACATCTTAGACAAGTCACTGAACCTCTATGACCCTCAGTTTCTTTCTCTATATAAATGAGGACAATAACATACACCTCTGGAGGGTGGCTGGGGGAGTGACTGCATTCTGTCTCCTAGAGGCTCTGGCCCAGAGCTGGGCCCAGAGCAGGTTCCCTGCGCTCCCCTCCCAGGGCTACCCTGGCTCTCTCAGACCCGCCAGCCTCCTCAATGGATCAGAATCACACACAGACAGATCCACAAACAAGCTGGTTTAATAGATTTAGCCCCCTTCCACTCAAATGTTATATGAAAATAGAATCTTTATTAAACGAGGAAGGCCTAGCAGTCGCGCACTCGGGAACCGCGGTGTTTACTAAGACAGCAAGAACATCCAAGTCAATTACTTGGGGCGAGGCCGCTGCCCCTGGGGGCCTGTCTGGAGGGGGCAGGTGGCGAGTCCAGCTGCTGTGAGTGGCGCCCCCTGGTGGAGCACATGCCCCTGCGAGGCCCCCACGGGGACAGTCCTGCCCCTCAGCCTGGGACCTTGTGTGCTCACCAAGGAGAAGTGGCCAGTCCGCCGGCAGCCCTGGCCTTGCGGGGCTCTGGGCCTTGGCCACGGGCCCCAGCCCCTCCCCAGCCCAGTTCTTTTTCAGTCGTTTTCTATTTTGGGCAGTGAGCGCACGTTGGCCATTACTGGCAGCAACCGGAAGACAAATTTAAATTTAAAAAGTGAGTCTGCCTAAAGGAGAATATTTGGAAAACAACTTAAAATACAGGAAAGGGAAAAAAAAAGAAGAAAAAAGAGAAACAGCCAGTAAGGACAGGGCTGAGGACCCCTCTCCAACGACCTTTCAACCCAGATGACTAACGCCTGCGGCCCGCGGTTCCCAGGGAGGCAGGAGGAGGTGCGACACCCGGGCCTTCCTAGCCCTGCAGCTAGCACTGTGCCACCATCTCTCTCCATTCTTAACACTTATTAAAAGGAAAAAAGGGAGAAAAGAAAAGTCAAGAAAAATTCTAAAGACTGAAGCAAGAGCAGTTAACCCCCTGCTCCAGCGCCTCGGCCGCAGGGAGAGCCTCTTCTCCTGGAGCCGTTCCCGATATAAGGGGAGAACCCAGCCTCGGGGACAGCCCGGTCCAGCCTGGGGGACAGCCCGGCCCAGCCTCGGGGGGAGTCAGCAGGTCCTCCCCGGGCACACGCCAGGCTGCAGCCGGGGACCTCCGGGCTCTTCCGCTGGCTTCCTTCCTTCCCCCCCAGCAGCGAGGCGGCAGCGAGGGTTGCCATGGAAACCGGCTGTCCTCCCACAGGAGGCTGCCAGCTCTGATTTCCTGCAGAGTTAAGAAGCAGGCGGCGGCGGGGTCACCCAGGCGTGGAGATGGGTCTCCCCGGGGATATCCAGCCTCCTGCCAATCACACCGTCTGTCTGGGAATCCGGGGCTGCCTGGCGACAGGGGGCTGGGGAAGCCCCACACCCCGCACTGCTCCTGGAAGAGACGGACCCCTGGGGCCTCTCCTGTCCACCTAAAGCCAGAGGACTTGCTCTGTGTCTGCATCTACGGCTCAGGGTATGAATCCACACTCAAGCCTCTGGCTCTCAGCACTCCAAGGCCAGACAGAATGGCACCCCACCAGCCCTGGACCCCGAGGAACCTGAGCCCATCCACCATTTGCTCCTAGAACAAGAAGTGTGGTCCCAGTTCAACCAGTTGATGAGCTGTGTGACCCCAGGAAACCCACTGCACCTCTTTGAGCCTGCTTTCCCATGTACAAAGAGGGCATCGCTGTCCTCTCTGCACAGAGACATTGTAAGGAACAGAAATCCATGTCTGCTCGCCCGTCACAGCACTCCAGGGGCATCCGATAAGCAGAACCTGCTGTCGATAACACCTGCGGCCACCATCAGGGCTCGCAGGCTGTTTTTCTGACGCCGTTCTTCCTTAAAGCTGAGGCAAAGGTCGGTTTCCTCACTGACCTGCTTGTTCAAAGGCTGGGGCCGGCAGGTCAGGTCCCGTGACGTCACTTCTGCTCCTGTGACGTCACTTCTAAGAGCCAGACGGCCTCAGACTCGGGTGCCCTCCGGGCCAGAAGGTACCGAGAGGCAGAGCCGACCAAGCCCGACGCTGGGGGAGCAGAGCCCAGGCCCGGCCAGGCAGAGGGCAGCACTCGGCTCCTGCGCGATGCCCTGCGGAGCGCCCGTGTGGCCAGAGCGCCCGGGTTGTCAGGAGAGCTGGACCACACTCTCCCGCAGACGGAGGGATTCAAACTAAAACCAAGTCCAGGCTCTCTGAAGTGTCAGCCAAGGAAACCCGCCTGCGGGGGACGGTGCAGCGGCAGGGGGTCTGCTCAGGAGCAAGGGGCTCAGCCACCCCCCCCCCGCCCCGTGCGCTGGCTCCTCAGCCACCTGGGGCCTGTCTCCTGGTCCCCGAGTCAGGGAAGCCCACATCAGAGGACTCTCCCAGAGCCCAGCGCTCCGCAGGGCCTAGGGACCACACCCGGCTCTCTGCTCCTCGGGGGTCTCAGGTGTCCCGTGAACGGTGGGGGGACTCTGTCCAGTGAGTGGGGCACCCAGGGAGGGAGGGGTCCTGAGGGACACCTTAGCAAGCGGGACAGAGCCTGCGATGTGGACACACTGCTGGGTCCAAGGGGCCTCTCCAGGCCAGCATCTGCTTTGACCGGCTTCGCCTGGACCACACTCGTTGTCAAGGGCTGGGACAGGGACCACCGTGGAGCTGGGGGCCTGGCAGCAGGACTCATGGCCCTGCCCTGTCTGGATTAGCTTCAGGGGACATCACCAGGTGACAGGAGCAAGGCGAGCCGGGGAGGAGGAGTCTGGAAGTCTGCAGCGACCGGAGCCTCTGCGGTCTTTCCTGCTGTGTCCTTCGCAGCTCCAGCCCCTCGTCCCCTCAGCGGACACAGCCTCTGGAGCAGCAGGAGAGGGCGATGCGGTGCAGGAAGGCAGAGCCGCGCAGGGTGGCTGGAGATGGGCGCAGATCAGGGCCGGACGCGGAATCGCACAGGCACGTCGAGTTCCGGCTGCATCAGGCCGAAGCCGTACCTGCTGAGGTCGAACTCGGGGACCTCCACGTCGGCGCGGATCAGCTCCAGGTCGCAGTGCGTCAGCACCAGGACCACGAACCTGCAGAGAGACGGAGCTGAAGGTGGGCAGTGCCTCTGGTCCACCGGCCCCTGCTGAGCCGAGGCCCGAGGACGAGTTCTGGTGACCGGGGTTAAGCAGAGGTGGCCAGTGTCACTGCCACGCCAAGGCACTTTCGAGCCACGCCCGACTCCACACTTCCCTGCCGCCCGGTGGCTGTGCAGGCTTCGTGTAGAGATGGGGGCACTGCAGAGGGGAGCCTGCTGGCCCCAGAGTCCTGCAGCGGGGAGGAGCCCCAGGCCCCAGCCTGTGGGGCTCTAAGTCCTGGGGCTTGGCGGGCCCCTCCTGCTCCTGCCCACACCCCTCACCACTCCACTGTCGGTCCCAGCCAGGGCCATTGCTCACCCACCTGTGTCTCGGTGACATAGAAGCAGGCACTGCCCTCCCAAGACAGTTATTGCCACAGGTAAGAAAACTGACATCGTATACCAAGACAGGTGCTCCCTACCGCCACCTTCTAGGACATTGTCCAATGACTATGCAAAGCTACCACGCCTAGGACGCCATCAGTGTCCCCAGTAATGCAGTTTCAGGACTGACAGGCCCTGCTTACCTGCCTGATCACTCACCCTAACTGTGGCCGGGACCAAATGCAGGACAGAGCTCAGGAGGACGAGGAACAGGGAAGGCCACTCTGGACAGGAGATCTGGGCTCTGTCACCTGCGGCATGTGGCCCTGGCCAGGTTTTGTTTTCAGTGGGGGTCTGAGGTCCCCGTCTGTGGGAAGGGTCCCTTCTGCCTGGGCTGCAGGGTGCCCACGGTGAGTCCGCTGGGGCGAACCTCAGGGCCCAGCCTGGACCCGGACCCTGGCATCTCCACTTGCCAGATGCCCGAGAGCAGCCCATGACCTGACCATCCAGAGAGCTTCAGACTGACCCCTGCCTGGCAGGGTGGCCATGATGACCGAGAGGCTTTCAACCCTCCATGGGCCAGACGTGGTGCTCAGCCTTTAGGACCCATGTCTCCTTTTTGCCTGCCCAAAAACCTGACGAGGCAGGACCCCGCCCAGTTCTGCTGCAGCGCTCGCTGGGAACCATGGACCTGATCGGCGACGGCCACTCAAGGGCAGAATCGAGGACAGCACGGTGTCACGTCTCATCTGTGAGAAACTCCAGGTGAGTGCAAACCCGCCCGGCCCAGCCTGGTGTGCAGAGCCCCCAGGCTCACACCCTTGGCCCCCCGCGGACGGCGCGTCCCCAGCGCACGCCGACCTCCCCATCTTGTGACCTGCGTGTCACTGGTCTTTACTGGGCTCTCCTCCCCCGAGCCGCCGAGGAGGCCTCAGTGGGCGCCAACAGCTTCTGTCCCACGAGCCCTGGGCAGTTCTGCAGGATGTCACAGCGGGAGGACGTGGGATCACTGAAGCCCAGGAAGCGTCAGAGCAGAACCGAGCGCAACCTGAACTCCATTCACCACTGAGAGAACCGAGACCAGGCTTCAAGTGCAGAGCCGTCCCCAGCCCAAGCCTGCACCCTGACAGCAGTGACGAAGTACCGTGACAATGACCATTCGGCACAGCCTGCAGTTGTCGGGACACCCGGGACACGGTTCTAACCAGCTGGGAAAACAGGCTCCGAGGTCCCCCAGCTCGTGACTGCACAGGGGCCAGACAGAGAAACGTCACCACCCTGGTCCAATCGGTTGTGATCCCAGGGGAAGGGAGGCACCTGGGTCCAGGCAAGAGTCACCAGGCTCTCAGCCCCCAGAGGGGGACGCTGAAGCGAGGCCAGGTTCTAAACACACAGCAGCAGCTGCGATGGACAGTTACGGGCGACTGGCCCGAGTGCCCAGCGGGTGGCATTCAGACCCTCTCTTGGAGGGACACTCCTGCTGCCAGATCTGGTTATTTCAAAAGGTCAGAAATCTGGCTTTTTGTGCGAGCTCTTTCGATCTTTAAAACATTAATGAACAGATGTGTGGGCAGGAGAGGCCCCTCGGTCAGCTTGGAGCCTGCCCTAACTGCACCCCGCCTGGCTGAGCACTCGGTGTCTGGGGAGGAGGGCGCGGTGCCCCCGGGGACCCCCACTCACTGCTTGATGCTGCTGACGGCGTAGCCCCTGCCCAGGCACTGGTTGTGGCCCGCCCCCCAGGGCACGCTGGGGTGCTTCAGCCGCTTCCCGTCCTTGTAGAAGTCTCTTTTCTCCGACCCGTCGGCGTTCAGGAACCGGTCGTATTTAAACGTCTGGAAATGGAAGAGGGCCCACTTTTAACCCCGACCCCAACAAGGGACGAGTGAGTGGACGGTCCACGCGAAATGACCGCGGACGTCCTCGCACGCTCGCTTATCAGAGGGAAGCGGCAGAAGTAAGGTCCACCCAGGGGACGGCTACAGAGCCTCGGCGAGAGGGTGAGGATCTGACGGGAGGAAGGACTGCTGTGGCCGTTGAGCGAGCAGTGCACACGGGTGTGTGTGAGTGTGCTGCCACGAGTCCATGAAGGAATGACACAAGTGAGACACACTCCAAAAACAAGACGGTCAGGGAACTCTGGCACTAGAGAGGGAGGGGACGACATCTTTCCTTTTTACTTTATGATCTGTGACCGTGGGGACGCACCACGAAGACTAGAGTGTCTTTAAGAGAGAATGGCACTCCCTCGGGCTGCCTGGGCAGGGGCAAGGCAACGACACGTGCGCACCAGGCCCAGCAGAGGAAGGGCCAGAAGACGTGCCCAGGGAGGCGGGCGAGCCCACCAGCTGGGTGCGGTGGAGAGATGAGTGGGTGGAGGGATGAGTGGATGGATGGATGGATGAATGAGTGGATGGATGGATGGATAGAGGGACGAGTGATGGATGGTGGAGGGATGAGTGGATGGGTGGAAGAGTGGATGGGTGGATGGTAGGTGGATGGACAGATGAATGGTGGATGGATGGATGGTGGATGGATGGATGGATCTCTGGATAGATGGATGAATGGATGAATGGATGGATGATGGATGGGTGGATGGTGGTTGGATAGATCTCTGTATAGATGGATGAGTGGGTGGATGGATGGTGGATGGATGGATTAGTGGATGGATGGATAGATGAATGGATGACTGAATGGATGGATGGATGGGTATATGGATAGGTGGATGGGTTAGTGGATGGATGAATAGATCTCTGGGTAGATGGATGAGTGGATGGATGAATGGATGGATGAGTGGATGGATGGATTGATAGATGGATCTCTGGACAGATAGATGAGTGAATGGATGAGTGGATCTCTGAAGACATGGATGAGTGGAGGGATGAATAGGTGGATGGATGGTGGATAGACGGATGGGTGGGTGGATAAATGGATGGATGGATGGGTATCTGGATAGATGTATGAGTGGATGGATGGATGGAAGGTGAATGGATCTCCAGATGGATGAGTGGGTGGATGGATGGTGGTTGGATGGATCTCTGGATAGATGCAAAAGTGGATGGATGGATGGATGGTGGATGGGTAGATGGTGGTTGGATGGATCTCTGAATAGATGGATGAGTGAATAGATGAGTGGATGGATGGATAGTGGGTGGGTGGATGGATGGTAGATGGATGAGTGGATGGGTGGATGGTGGATGGATGGATGGGTGGTGGAAGGATGAGTAGATGGGTGGATGGATGGTGGATGCATGGGTGGATGGGTGCATGGGTGGATAGATGGTAGATGGTAGATGGTGGATGGTGGATGGATGAGTAGACAGACAGATGAGCTTATAGCCTGAGATCTGCCATATAATAAGCAACTAATCTGTTAGCAACTGTGAAAGTTTGCTCCATCTCTAAGTCCAGGGAGAGGAAGAAGCTGAGAAACGGATAGAACACAAAGCGGCCACTTAGGCAGCACTCGGCATGTGCCAGGTCCTGTGCAGCCATTTCTTATGTGATCTCCCTGACAACCATGCCAGGCAGGTGTCATGATGGGGAACATTCCACAGGTAAGAAAAAAAAAAAAACACAGAGAGGCAAAGCATTCTAGGCAAGTTCACACAGCAAGCAAAGACCACAGGAAGGATGCCACTCAGACCTAGATGTCCCCCAGGGCTCCTGGTGTGACCAACACCCCTGCCAATTACCTCGGGATCCGAGTAGATGTCTGGGTCTCTCTGGGGACTCAGGAAGGGGAAGAGGAGGAGGCGGTCACCACGTCGCAGAGAGAATTCCCGCCCATCGGCCATGGGCATAGCCATGTCCACCACCACCTCCCGGGTGATGAAGGGTGCAGCCGTGAGCCTGAGGGTCTCATCCAGCACGCTGTCTGCATGGGCAGTGAAGGAAGGGTCAGGTCAGTAGGCAGTCCTCAGGTGCCATGCCACCCTCATGTGATAAAGGAAGACGAAGAGGCTCGGAGAGGGTACACGCCTTGCCCACAGTCACACAGCAAAGTGAAAGATACCGGATGTGATCTCTGGTCCCTCAGAGACCTTGAATGACAGGAGTCTGGGTCTGACTCCAAGGGAAGCTGTGAGAAAAGGAGGGAGCCGGGGGGACATCAGAGTGCTGGGGGGGGGGGTCTGTATCTTCGCCTGCCCGACATCCCCGCTCTGAAGAGGCCTCTGGCATTCCTCTGGGGACTACCCCTCCTACTGCAGGAGTCAGGATCCAGGCCCTATTCTTCACTGTGGAACTGGACTTTGACGGGCCAACCAGAGCGCTGCAATTGGTTAAGGATGGGCCTATGACCCAAAGGGCCAATGAGACCAAGTCTGGGATTTAGTTAAAATGATGAAAGGGACACCCTCACAGAGCAGAAGGCGGTCAGTCTTGAGCTGCTGGCAGCCAGCCATCTTGCCAACCCGAGACTGGAGCCAACCTAGGGGAAAATGGGCTGAGAGGCGAGAGAGAACTGGTCTTGATGACATTATTCAAGCACCTGGATCCACCTGTGCCTGAAGCCAGATACCTCTGGACTTTTCAGCTCGGTGCCCCAAATAAAGTCCCTCTTCCACTTCTCTACTAGGACATGAGCCATGGGGCAGGTGAGACTGGAGAATGGAGATGCCAGCACTCCAAAGACAGCAGGCTCTGGGGACCCTGGTCAGAGGACACTGACGGGCCCTCACATCCATGTTGGGAGACAACTCAGGCTTGGGGGCTCTCCTGGAGGGTCTGGCCATCTCACCGAGCACGGGCATGTTGTCTAAGACCTTCTGCGGGAGGGTGGTCATCTGGGAGACGGGCTGCTCTGCTCTCCAGAGGACGCGCTCGAGCTCCCCGCGGACAGCAGCCAGGGCCTCGGGATTCTTGAGAAGGAAGAGGAGGAGCCAGAAAGCAGCAGGGCCCATGTTTCCCTGCAAGAGAAGGAGCCCGTGGCCCACTGTGACAGCCGGCTGGGCTGGTCTCGGCCGTGGGGGCAGCTCTGGCCAGGGAACGGGGCTCAGGTGGCTGGGGCTCCACCCCTGCCCCCACCTGGGCACTAGCAGGGTCTACCTCCAGCCTCAGCCACAGCCAAACTCTGCTTGGTGCTTTGGCCTAGCCCAGGACCTATCTCAGGGCCACTCCTGGCATCGCTGACCTGGAGCAGACTCCCTGGACCGAGGTCACGAGGATGCTCCTCACAGCCCATCAGCAGGTGTCAGGGACAGGAACATGGCTTGTCCGTTAGGACTACTGTTAACATTGGGGATGAGCAGGTCGCCGGCCCCAGTTTTCCCCACTCCCTAGATCTGCACCCTTTACCATGTGACTCCCATTCCTGGGAAGAGGCAGAGGCATCCCCTGTCCTTGAATCTGGGCTCAGCCCTGGGCTTGCCTTGGCCAACAGAACAAGGAGGAACTGGCAGGACAGCAGTTCTAAGCTGGGCCCTCACAGACCTTGTGTGTTTCCAGTGCCCCACAAACCCAAGTCCAAGAAGAGATGGGAAACACATGGCCTGCTAGGCCCCATGTGGACTGCTTTGGCCCTCAGACCTGTTAATTAAATGAAGGCTAATCAAAGACACCACTGGGTCCTGGGGATGTTTGTTACACAGCAGCAGCCAACTGACACAATATCTAAACAAAGTTTGAGACACAAAATTTCCTTAAATGCTTTATCTGTCACACTTCTATTAGTCATCTGAAGAATAGGTACATGTGACTATTGTGTTCACATAAAGGAAAATTGACGGTCACTGATGACTCTGAAAACTGCTGTTTTAAACAAAACTTATTTGAAACTTCTCAATAGATAAATAGGAAAATCAATGAAATTTCTTGCTCCAAGGCTGAACACTTCGGTAAACATTTTGGCCTCAGCTACTCAACAACCATCAGTGACCTAATGTGGATGGAATATGAAAGACCTCAAGTTGAGGAAAGGATTCTGTCTATCATAAATGACCACCCTGCCCAAGTTATAATGAAATATGAAATCGTGACTCAATATCACATCTCCCCAGGAACTAATCTCATTGCAGATACACGTGTGACCTGCACACGGCCAGGTCATATGTGCAGGACATCTACTGCCGTGCTAACGTGACAGGGAAACGTCGGAATGGGCTCCGTGTCCATCCACGGGAAAGCATCTGAATGCATGGTGAGCAGCCCTGGGGTGACCACACGTGAAGTCGTCAAAAACCCGTGCAGAGCCAGAGGAGACGGGCAGCTGCCACCTGTGTGTGGGGACAGGAACTGGCTGTGGACACCTTGAAGAGGTACAGGACCTGGTAGGGAGGTTGCCTCTGGGGAAGGGGGTGGAGGACAGGAGGACGGGGGACGGGGACGCTCTCTCTCCTTACACACTGGAACACTCTGGCAGATGCATGAGGGTGGAGGGTGACTTTACAGTGATCTGCAGTGACATGAGAGGCCCTCGACCCAATGTTGACTCAAGCAGAAGGCGGAGTGAGAGCCAGGGTGGGATCGTCCCCCAGGAGACACAGGGAAGGGCTGTAAAGGGTCACACGGAGCCTGGGGATGGAGATGCCTTCCTGTCCTTCTGTCTGCGCGCTCAGCACTAAGGAGGCGCCTCTCCCCCGCGCCACCCGGCCATCAAGCAGGCGCCACCATCAGGGCCTTTATTGAAGAGGAGAATAAAGGGGTCCTCCTGGCTCTCACCACCCAGCGTATACAGGTCGCCAAGACACCAGACGGAGACCAGGGCAGCTGGGCCATCCCAGCTCGTGACTCTTAAGAGTCACCTCCGACTCCAGGCTAGAACCAAGCCCGGCCTGAGGGTGATAAGAGACCCCTCCGGGTGGCCACAGGGCTGCCGAGCCTGGTGCAAGTGACCCCACGTGTGGTCACATGGCCCCGAGCACAGAGCGGGGAGCTCCAGGGGACACCACTGTGACGCCCGCCCCTCCCCAGGGTTGAGCACAAGTGGGGACAGCAGGCTGAGACTGCCAGGCCCCTCCCTGTCCATCACTGATGGCCGCTGGCCCGCTGGCCCGGGGAGTGTGGGTGGTGAATAATTCAGCGCTGGCGAGCTCCCGCCAAGGCCCTGTTATCTTGCCTGGAGGATCAAAGGGGCCACCTGGAGGATCAAAGGGGACCCCAGCGGGAGGGGAACCCTCGGGCTCCCAGGACACAGCAAGACGGGCGTCCCACCCAACCGCACAGATGTGCGTGAGCGTGCGTGTGTGCAAGCACGCGAGTGTGGCCACACAAGGGATCCCGAGTTCAGCTCCCCGGAGGTCGCACTCGCTCCCGTGGGGCCTTGCCTCAGCCAGTTCCTTCCTGCTGCGGGGAAGCCCGAGACCAGGGGCTGCTGCTCTGTGTCACAGCAGTCACTCAGGGTCCCGCCCGTCCTAGGCCCCCTGGCTGCACCACCAGTGGTGACCGGCACCTGCTGCCTACCTGTCCTGCAGACGCTCTCTCGTCCTCAGGGGGCAGCACCCACTCTCCTCGGCTTCACCCCATGTCCATGTAGATCATGGGGGCCCAGCCCTTCCCCCTAGACCCCAGGGTGGGCGTGGGACCCAGGAAGGGCACTGCACGAGCCACTCAGAGGGGACAGGGGACCCAGCTGGGCAGGTGTGAGCATCAGATTTGGATTCGTGCAGTTCTCACGGGGACGACAAGCCCTCCTCCTCGGGGATCACAAAACTGCCTGGCGCCGCCAGTGCCATCGAGGCCACCACACAGGGGAAGCCCCCTGAGGGTGCAGCCAAGGTGACAGGAGGATGGAAGGTCATGGGGGCATTTCTTTTAATTTGTGATTTTTAAAAAATGTCAAGGGAATAAAAACACACCCTCAGTGTGACAACAATGTATGCAGGTGGCTCATACATTGTAACAAATGTACCACGGGGTGGGGGAGGGGCTGCAGGGCAATCCCAGCCCTTTCCACTAAAATTTAAAATTGCTCTCTACTACAGTCTACTTAGACAAAACCCAACCTCCAAGGTGGCATCCTGACTGGATCCTGGAAAACCCGGGAAGATCTGAATCAAGCAGGGACTTTAAATAACAGCAACGCGGCTGGGCAAGGTCAGCTGAGAGGGCTGCGTGGCCGCAGACGGGAAGCCTGGGCAGGAGGTGTCTGGAATCCCCTGCGCTCTCTGCAGCTCTTCCACGATCCAAGACTGTTTCCAAATAAAACTACTGAAGGGGAAAAACCCCCTTCACGGGGTGCAACTGGAGCTCAGAAACCCGACGTGACTGTGCAAGGTCCCAGCGCCGGCCGGGCCAGCGCAGGGCTGCGGATCTGCACGTCCTGACGCAGGGCCTGTGCGGCTCTTTGCCGTGCGGCGCGGGTCTCGGGTTCTCTGTGCGCTGACTGCGCTGTCCGCAGACCGCAGCCTGCAGCCCCCACGCCTCCCTCGGGGCCTCAGGAGGTCCCAGCACAGGAGGGCCGCATGGGGACAGGTGGGGCTGTGGTTCTGAGCTGGCGGGGAGCTTGCCCTGAGCCCCCCACCGTGTGGGCCCCCACTCACCTCCCTCGGCACCCCCACCTGACTCTCCTCTTCAGCTGCGGTGACTTAGCTGTCGCCCAGGGCGCCCCTGCTTGCCGCCCCCTGGATGCTGGACCCCCACTGCCCCCTCCTGTCTTACTCCGGACTCTGGGGTCCCGGCTCCATGGAGCCTCATGAGGAGCTCGGGAGGTGATGTGTGCAAAGTGGCCAACGGGACACGTCCGAGGGACGTGGTCAACAGCTTTTGAAGCCCCACCCCCACTCACCCTCGGGTCTGACAGCCGCGTGGTGGACACTGGTTCTCAACCCTCGCAGCCTCTGGGCAGCTCGTCACCACTGCCCCGGGACGCTCCTGCCTGGCCTCCCCGCCTCCCTGGCCACCATTCTTGGCCTCCCTGCTGGCTCCTCTGCTCTTTCCCACCCTCACAGCTGGGGAGCCCAGGGCTTGGGCCCCTTCTCCCTCCACCCTCACCCACAGAGCTCTGCCAGCATGGTGGCATCACGGTCACGTCCTACAGCTGCATCTCAGCCTGCACCCGGCCCTGAGCTTCAGGCTGCCTTCTCCCGGTGGCCCCACCCCGCCCCTCAGCCACCAAAGGCCCCCGGCTGCTCCCAGGGCTGCTCCCCACCGTCCTCCCGTCTGTTAATGGCACCTCCACCCTTCCTGGCCCGTCCGTCACTCAGACCAAACCCTGGATCTCCTCGGACACCCTGCCAGGGTTCCACCCGTCGTCCAGACCAGCCACTTGGCCTCCCTGCTGGCTCCTCTGCCCCCAGCACACGGCTCTCCAGGCCTCCCAGGTGTCTGCTGAGCCCCTGCCGCCTGCTGGGCCAGCCCACACCCTCCTCCCTCCTCCCTCCTCCCGACCCTCCCTGGGGGAGGTGCTGACTAAAGGACGGGGTGGGGGCGGGGGACCGGGGACTATTGAGACAGGAAGTGGTGAAGTCACCCCAGCCCAGGCAGCGGGTCACCAAGCTGGGGCCCCGGCCACCAGGCTGCTCGGCCTCCAGGCCCTGCTCCCTGCTCCCAATGCTCAGGCCGCGAAGGTCCCCACCGGCCTGACCGCCACATATGTCCCCACTCCTGCCCGGTTCTCCCGGCCCCACCAAGGCTGTTCCCTGGACTCTGCCACTTGAGCCCCCAGCCAGCCCCAGTTCTGCTGACACAGGGCACTTCCACGGGCTCTGGGGACAGCTTGGAGCGCAGAGTCATCTCAGCCCATAAATATGTCATCAGGCACTAATGGGGGAGCCCTGATTGAAGGCACCCCCAGCCTGGGCCTCGAGGACAGTTAATGGCTCTGAGAGAGCACTAAAAATAAGTCACAAGTCGATGGCAGAGGAACTGCCCAGAAATGTCAGCCTGTGTGACTGTCACTGCCAGGGACGAGCAAGAGGAAAGGGGGGCTCCAGAGCCAGAGCAGAACAGGCCGGACCGGCACCAAGGCCACCCCCACCCCAACAGCTGGCCCTTACCATTCCCAGCTCTGCTGTCCCCGAGTGCCCCGGGTCCATCCATCTCCTCGAGAGCTTCATGGCCACCCCTGACCCTGCCACCTCTCTCCTCGTTGTCCCTGCTCCTGCCCTTGTCCCTAAGGTCCCGTTCCTCCTGTGCTCCTGCCTCACCCAGAGGAAATCCCAAGCCCCATGAGACCTACAGGACAGAGCAAGGGGAGAGGGGATCCTAGGGAACAACGGTGACCAAATTAAATTACGTCAAGTGCACGTATGAATATGTAACAATGACTCCTGATACTTTATATAATTATAACGCACCAATAAAAATGGGGAAGAAAAAGCCCTACAACCCGCCCAGGACCTCTGCCCTGAGTCTGTCCTGTTCACTCACTGCCGCAGCCACACTCCTTGCTGTTGCCCCAGCACCTGGCGGATGCAGCCCCAGGGCCTTTGCACTTGCTGTTTCCCTTGCCTGGAATACTCTATTGCCCCTCCTTTCCCAAGGCCCCAAGTCTAGCATTCTTGTCATCCAGGAAGCAATTCAAACATGTCCTCCCTGCCCACCGTGGCTGGAGTGGACTCCCTGGACGGCTCTATTCACAGCGGTTTCATATCCTGTACACCAGCCTCTAAAATCGTCCTGCAGGTTTCCTCGACTGCTCCCTGCCCGACCCTGACCACTACCTAAGCAAGACAAGGCGGATCTCGCGGCTTGAGGGGAGCACTCAATGGGACTTTTAAAAGACTCTGCAAGAAAGGTGGTCTGCAAGCCGCAAAAACGTCAAGGTTGTGGAAAACAGTGAAAGGGTCGAACTGCCAGGTTAGAGGGGCAGAGGGGCTGGTGCAGCCTGTGACGCTGGCCCACGAGCCAGAGGACACTTGGACCTCACAGGAACGTGGACGAGTAGACAGCAATCCTGTTCCTGGGCTCCCGGTGCAGCTGAGCTGTGGTCACGGGCAGCAGGCCTCTGCTCCCAGGAGACGCCCCGAAGCCACTGGGGCAGAGTCTTGATGCTAATTCACAATGACTCAATCGAGGATCACAGGGAGGGTCACAGGGAGGGACAGAGAAAGGAAACGCGGGAAGGTGGAAACCTGGGGAATCAGCAATGTGGCACTAGAGTTCACCAAACTGTTCATAAAGCTTTTCTGTAAGTGTGGCATCGTCCCAAAGAGAACACGGAGGCAGGAGCCTGCTCGTCTGCTTGTGCCGGGAAGTCAGGGAACGGGCAGGCGGGGCGTGTGCACCAGGCGTGCGCCGACCGCACGTGCTCACAGCACACACCCACAGCCACACCGTGCCTGCCCACCTGCACACGCATGCACTTTCACCACACAAGCCCACGCCTGTCCCCGCGCACGCCTGCTCACCTGTGTGGCCCACAGCTGCAGCACCAGGGCCCGCGCCTGCATCTCCTCCGATGCCCCCAGCTCCTCCAGGTGCCGCAGGTAGCTCTCCAGCCAGCTGCTCCGCTGGGCCCGAGTGGCCAGCTGGACGGGGGACAGCAGCTTCCACAGGTGGGCTTTGACGCTGCACACACGGTCCTTATCCGCTGCGGGGACAGAGCACAGAAGACAAGGGCTACAGGTCCACCCCCGAACTGGGGCCGGCCAGCCCTGGCCTCCCACAGGCTGTGGGTCTCCTGGGCGTCACTCCTTGGAGGTGGGAAGTTCTGCAGGGAGCGAGGCTGTGGCTGGAAGCCAAGGGGAGGCCCGTCCAGGGTGACCTGCTCACTGTGCACCTTGGTTCCATGGAAAGGGGGGACTCTGCTTTAGTCACCTGTGTCCCCAGAGCCTGGAATACTCTATCACCCCACCTTTCCCAAGGCCCGAGTCTAGCATTCGTACCAGATGCTCAATAAATAGTCTTAAAAGAAAGGTGACTCTTCACGTCACCCCCACCAGAGCGACTGAAGACTCAGCAGCCTGCACCCCTCCCGGGACCCCCCCAGAGCAGCGCCAGCAGGACACACAGAGCAGGACCGGAGGGCCACACTGCCTAGGGAGGGGACGCACTGACTGGGGATCCCAAACTCCACACCTCCAGGTAAAAGTCCTATGGAGGGAGGCCCAGAAGCAGCCCGGGGAGCTCGAGCCAGGCCGTGGCTCCAGCGTGGGCCTCGGGCCTGTTCTCAAAAGCAGCTGAAAACCCAGGAGTGTGTGGAACCTTCTGGTGACAGGAGTTGTGCCGTGCTGGGGACCAAGCCCCGGCCTGCACGCCAGGCACGTGCTCTCCCCTGAGCCACACCACAGCCGCTTCTAGCATTTCTAAGGTCAGCATCTAAGATGGCCAGTCACTGTGCAGGCCACAAAGCATCTCTGGTGGCCAACCCTGCCCAAGCACACCCTGCAATGGGACAGTAAATAAACAGTGGGGGTTTACACCGGAAAAGCCACGAGACAGTGGAAATAAACACAGGTCTTCAGTACAAAGAAGGGCCAGGCGCGAGCCTGCTGGGAGTCCAGACGGCACCTGAGGACCCACCCAGGGTGACTCCCCCTCCGCGGGGTCGGCAGGCTACGGGCCATCCTGGGCTGGGGTACAGGGCCGTGCCTGCCCAACAGGGCCACAGTCAGCGAGGCCACGTACAGGACAGAGTCCTGTCCAATTACCTCCCAGTGACGTCCTGGTTGTGCCCTGGTTGTGCAAGGCACAATCGCCTAATGGCGCCTTTCTCAGAATACCTCCTGTCACTAAGCCACACGTGACTCTGCATCACGAATATCAACTTTGGTCTCCTCCAAAACCACCAAGGGAAAGCGTTGCCAGGACGTTTCAAAGCGCTGGAACTTTCTCCCTGAGCGTCTGAACCAGGGGCTGTTTCAGGTGCACCCCCCCCAGGGCTTCCTCCCGGGCCCTGCTGTCTGGGGGATTCGCGAGCAGGGAAAACGGGGTGGGGGGGCGCCTAGACCTTTTGTTTGCTTCAGTGTTTTGGCTGCATTTTCAAATAGCAGGCCCAGTGTTTTCCCTCAAATTCGTGACACACTGCAGGAGGCGCAGTGCTTTCCTGTTGAAGCCCCGGGTCCCCAGGCTCACCGGAAACACGCCGCTTTCCTGCTTCCCAACTTTCTCGGTACTTTAAAGAATCACCCAGGAGCTCCCGAATGCCCAGGTGCCCGGGTCCCACCCCAGGCCTGTGCTGTCAGAATCACTGGGGCCCAGCCTGGGCGTCTAGGGATTTCAGCAGGTGACTCGGAGGCCCAGGAAATGTGGACACCACCTCACGGTGCTCGTGGTGCCACCCAGTGGGATAGCAAGACAGGGAGGCAGAGAACGTTGGCTTGAGAAACAGCCCGCACCCCGAGGCCCAGCCAGGCTGCGATCCTGCACACGCTGCGGACACCGCTTTACAGTGACTCACAAGCAACACAGACCACTGCCACCTTCGCCCGTGCCTACAGGCCGAGCACAGGGGGCCGGGGACCTGGAGCACAAGGCGCAGACTCCCAGCTGTGTGGGCCTGGCCGAGGCCCCGCCCATCTCCATGTCCCTGTCATAAAACGAGGACCCAGGTTGTCCTCTCAGGTTTCTCCTTGGAAACCCTCTGGGCCCTGGAGATCTGGATGACCAGTCCAGGGAGCCCGGGGACAACAGGCCCTAAGTCTTGCATTTAACTTTTAAAATATGCTGGAGTTTTGCATCAGAATCTATGGCTCTTTGATATAAGATCTTCCCCCCCAAAAGTTCAAATAACAGCCCCAAGTGCCCCGGGAAAACGAATGTTCCCGAAAGAAGCACCAGTCTCAGCTCTGGGGTCCATTCAGCTGCCCTCGGCCCACAACTCCCTGGGTGGGAGAAGACCCAGATTTCATCTTCTTTTAAAATGTCTATATTTTAACAGGACTAACACACGTCCACGGAAAAAAATAATAACAATGAACATAAGTTGGCCTGCTGGGAAAGAGGCCTCTCTCCACCCAGCTCAGCACGCCCAAAGCAAGTCTGCAGTCCCCCAGTGAAATCCTAAGGGGCGTCCTCGGCCACCACCCTGGCTCTCCCTCCTGGGGGCCACCCTATGCCTGGTTTCACAGTAGCCCAGCTTGCTCTTATGTGATCTCAGGATTCAGGTAACTTGTCCCGACCGGCGGACATTCAAGTTGTCTCCACCTTTGCTGTCACAGGCAATGGGACAATACTTTGTGGATCTGTAGGCACAGAGGAGGTACAGGAGCAAAGGGTGTGCTTTCTATGTTTTGGTCCTTCCTGCCTAAATGGAGTCCAGGGATGGGGGAAGCTGCCCAGGCCCCACAATGCACGCAGGCTTCTGGCCTCATCCAAGAGAAACTGTCCCCCAGCACTGCCACCTGCCGCCCACACTGGGAAATGCAGCCTTCCTGTGTCCAGCCCTGGCGCAGCCACCCACCAACTGGTCTTGACAAGTGCTCTCGCCTTTGAGCCTCAGTTTCCTGATATGCACAGTGGGCCCTGAAATACCAATCTTCCAGCAATGACAGGAGGGCGCAATAAGACAATGAGTTGTGTTTAAGAGGCTGACACGGATGACAGCTCACAAAACGGTGAGAGAGACCTAAAAGAAGTGTCATCCCCGCAGCCAGGGAAATGCCACAAAAGTGAGAGGCCCCTTTCCCACGTCAGACTGGAAGGACTTAACTTGCTAACGGCATGTTGACAAGGTTGTGACAAAAATCAAATCGAAACAATAAGCCACCAGCCCCTGCCCATCAGATTGGCAAACCAACAACCTCAGTGAAGAAGCTGGATGCACGTGACTGGTTCTGAGGGCAAGTGGGGCGCTAATGAGACCTCAGTAGACAGAGAGGAAAGGCCTGAGTGAACAGGCCAGAGGGTGGCGCACGCCTGTGACCCCAGTGGACGGGAGGCTGAGGCAGGAGGATCGCAAGTTCAAAGCCAGCCTCAGCAGCTTTGCGAGGCCCTGAGCAACTCAGTGAGTCGCTGTCTCTAAATAAAATACAAAAAGGGCTGGGATGTGGCTCGGTGGTCGAGTGCCCTGGGTTCAATCCCCGGTAGCAAAAAAAGAAAACAATAAAAATAATTCACGGCTCTGTGTGTTTGTGTGTGTGCGTGTGCATGTGTGTGTGCGTGTGTGTGTGCGTGGGGGTGGGCACCTGTGTGGAGAGGCGCTGCAGGGCTGCTCCCGGGGAGTCCTGGTGCTGACCTCTGAGGAGGGCTGGAGCGGGTGGGGATGGGAGAAAGTGGGGGACCCTTACTGCTCCCTCAGATCATTCTGCGTGGCTTGAGTTTCGATACCAAGCATGAACTACTTGCAAATTTCTTAAAAAGCAACTTAAAACAAGAGAAAGAACACACGAACACTCCCAGGCCCCACCCCAGAGTGCTGAGCTAGAGTTCCCACCAGGAGCCCACCTGGCCCAAGCCCCGCGGGGTCCCCACCCCACAGTGGGGACCTCCCCGCCCCCGAGGACATTGCACCCTCCTCCTGTGTGGCCCCTGTGTTCAGACCTCTGACTCCTTCTGCCTGCCCACCACCCACAGGGACCCCCGGGTGCTCACCCACTGACAGGGAGCCTCGCGCCAGCTTGGGGAGCATCAGGTCCAGGTGGCGGAAGGTGTGGTAGACGTCGGCCGAGTGGGCTCTGTCCTGGGCCTGGCTCTCCTGGGTGTGTGGGGACGCCTCCACTCCATACAGGGTCAGGTAGCCGGCTCTGGGGCGACAGAAGCAGGTCAGGGTCCTGGGGGACACACACGGCCTCGCCCCCTGGTGGCCTCTAAATTGTCTTCACTCCTTCCCCCAAGGAGCTCCTGGTCTTCCTCCTGTGTGCCAGGGCATGTTCCTGACCCAGAACCGACTTTAAGAACAGACCAGAGCCCTGTCCCGTGGACTCCCGCTACGGTGTGGGGACAGAGGAAGCAGGAAGGCAGTGGAAACACCATGTGCGCCAGCTCCATGGTGCGTGTCTGCAGCCCCAGTGACTCAGGAGGCTGAGGCAGGAGGCTCGAAAGTTCAAGGTCAGCCTCGGCAATTTGGCGAGGCCGTGTCTCAAAGCAAAAAGGGTTGGGGATGCAGCTCATGGTGAAGTGCCTGGGCGCACACTCACCACCCCAAGAGAAAACTGAACAGGCAAAGAGCAGCATGAGGCAAACGGATGACAGGCAGACACAGGCAGACTCAGGCGGGCAGCAGCAGGGGCGCCTGTGGGGCGGCTCCCAGTGGAGCTGAGAGATAAAAAGGGGCAGACCTGGGGCAGACCCGGGGCAGACCCGGGGCAGACTTCTTGGGCAGCAAGGGCCAGAAGTGATGAAGCAGTAAGGAGGCTGGGGTGGGGGAGGCGAGGGGTGAGATGGGGCACCAGTGGGGACAGGAGAAACCGTCCCAGGAGGGGGTCGGGGCAGGCTTCCTGGAGAAGGGGCCAGGGGAGGCGAGGTGTCAGGCAGAGGGCGCAGCCTGGGCCAAGGCCAGGGGCTGAGGGGCAGCGGAGGCCTGCCCAGAGTTGCTGGGTGTCTCTGGCAGGCACCGGAGCTAGGGACGGGGCCTGGGAGGTGTCCAGGGGTCTTGCAAGGCAGAGGGGACATGGAATGGGAGAAGCCCATGCGGGAGCTGAGGGACCTCGGGAGGTCTGAGCTCAGCCAGGCTGGGCCAGGTGTGCGAGCCGACATGCTCAGGTGTGCGAGCAGCAACGCACCACCTGTGGGGCCACCTCAGGGGAAATGCCCCCTCAAGCCCTTTCCAGTGCCCCAGGCGCCCGGTGCCAGCCCCAGGCCCTGGCCTCAGTCCTGGGAGGGAAACCGCAGGTTTTCACTTTTTCCACATGAGAAGGGCTGCGGCCGTGGCAGAGAGCCACCACTGAGGTCCCAACCTCCTGTCCCTCGCTCCCCTACCCCCTGACCTCATCCCCTAGATCTCCCAGGACAGAGGTCCTCCCAGCTGGGGACAGGGGGGAGCAGGCATGCGGGAAGGGGGGCTGACAGGGACCACTCTGTCCCTCACTAGCACAGCACAGGCCCAGGGTGGCCTCGACACGTTGGTGGGTGGGTGGAGGAGCGCATGGTGGGTGGGCAGACGGACAGAAGGACAGGGTCAGAACAGAACCCTGAGAGCCCCGACCATGAGAGAATGACGGGTCACCACAATTAGGAGCCGAGCCACCAACCCCCATTCCACCCCCACCCCTGCCGATCCCACTCACCCCCCCTCTGCCTGTGTTGGCTTCCATGCCCCCAGGGATGGGGACCTCACTACCTGCTCACCCCACTGGACAGGGGAAGCCAGCCCTCCCCACGAACCCCCTGGTCCAGCCCACCGGAGCTCCCTGTGCCTCCGCCGGGCTCCCCCTCCCCTCCACGCACGGCAGGCCTGGGCCCCTCTGCAGATTAAGGCCCTCGGTTTGCTCATGGCAGACATTGCAAGGAGGCAGCCCACCACCTGGACGCTCCGTGGGATCCACAGAGGCCACCTGAACCCCGGCTGAACCTGCGCTCAGACGTCAGAAGAAACCAGGGCAAAACCTGGGTCTCCCAGTCACTGCTAGAAAGGAAGCTGGCCACGGCCCGCTGGACCCCGGCAGGGCAGCACCACGGCCACTTCTTCTAGACAGCAGGTGCTCGCCAGGCAACCACGGACCTCACCTGGCCCGGGTCTGTCACGGGTTTAAAGTACGGCTAAGCACCTGGGTCCCTATCTTCCGGGCTCTGCTGTTTTCCCTAAGGCAGAGAGCCAGTCCCACCAAAACAGGCGACAAAGAACAGCCAAGCACACGAGCCCAGGGGACCACGGGGCCTCACGCTGTGGAAGGCCCTTCCGTGGCACCTGGTTCCAACATCACGCCCAGCAGACAGCGCCGGCATGCGTAAATACACAGGCGACCCCTAGGTGGCGCCAGGTTCCATTAAAAAATGGACCCAGATGGACAACAGGAGTCTTCATGTTGATGACCTGGGTGTCCAACAGGCCTCTCTGGGCAGCTGGCACTGGAGACGAACTGACTGAAGTGAGGAGGGAGCCACATGGACATGTGGGGAACAGCATTCCCAGGCAAGGGAACAGAACTCCTGATGTGGGGCGCGTGCCTGGCGGGAGGGAGACTGGGCCACGGTGGGGCGTGAACTCACAGGCAGAAAGTTAAGGAGGCACTTTCACAAACACCCTCACCTTAGGCTTAACCCAGGAGCCATCACACCCAGCGCTTCCCACCTCCACCTTCACCACCGCCCCTCCCCCACCCGAGGTCTGGTCTCTAATCACAGCCAAGGCAGCTGTAAACCCCTGAGCCGGTCCTGTCTTGCCCCAGCCTAACCCCTAACGTCGCTCTATCTTACTGAGAGCAAACCCGGAAGCCCTTCCTGGCCTCGAGCTCTGTGAGACCGGCTATGTGACTTCTCCACCTTGTCCCTGAACCAGTTCTGCTCCAGCCACTCGGGCTCCCTAGGAATCCCACGTCTGGGCCTTTCCATTTGCCAAGTCCCCTGCCAGGCCCTTGGCATGGGTAGTGGGTACCCTGTCGTGAGGTCTCCGCTCTGAGGCTGGATCCTCAGAGAGGCCCTTCATCAGTCTGGCTGACGCTGCCCAGGGGCTGCCGCCCGTGGGACTCTGTCCCCACGTCCATCGCTCTCTGGCATACAGAGTCCATCTGTCTTGTCCCTGCTGTAAACCAGAGCCCAAGACGGCTGGGCACCACTGCGGCACAGAGCTCGGCCCTGCCGTTTTCACAAGTCTAGGAGGTCTGACCTCGGCCGAGGGCCTGCTGGGCTCCCAGCACCCTGTTTCCCGGCCTGCGAAATCCCAGAAGGTGGGAGCCACAGGACAGGTGCCTCGGAGTCTTGCTGGGCTACCCCCTCTCCAGGTGACCGCAGGGCCCTTTCTCAGCCGTGCCTGATTTTCGGCTCAGCCTGGATCAGGTGACCTTGGAGTTTCAGGTGCACAGGGTCCTTCCTTCATCGGTGGGCATCCCAAACCGCCCCCGCCCAGAGTGCTCACGGTTCACTCAGCCCTGCCCGCGGGGACGAAGATCCAGAGGGTCAGGCCCCACCCAGGACAAGGTTCTGGGGCTCACCTGAGCAGGGAGCCGTAGCAGAGGTCCAGGAGGCCCACCTCCCGCCAGCCGCTGGCCCCTTCCGTGGCGTCGCCCAGGAGGACGGAGCGGAGGTTGGTGAACATGGCTTCCGTGAGCGCCTGCAGGTCTCTGTGGACGAGCGTCCTGAGCCGGGCAAGGGCAGCGTGAGAGCCTGGCTCCCAGGGGGACACCCGCGCCCGCAGCTCCCCCCAGGCCCCAGGCCACGTCCCAGCGGCAGCTGGCCTGGCACCTGTCACAGCAGTGCTTTACAGTGCTGGACACAGAGGCCCAGTCCACACTCGCCCATCCACGGTGCCCATCTCGGAACAGAGAGGAATGGGACACGCCCAAGGCCACACAGCCGTGACAGCTGGGACTGAAACCTGTGTGTGGCTGCAGGGCCTGTGAGCCGCACCTGGGCAGACCATCCCGACTGGGCACTGGAGCTGGGCCAAGGAACCCCGCCTCTGGAAGAGCAGGAACTAAGAGGCCAACCCTGGAGTGAGGGGTCCTGTCTGCTCAGCTACAGTGTCCCCTGACCAAGGGCTGCTCTGAGAGGGGACCCCAGTGAGGGTGACATGAGGCAAAGGAAGGGGCTGGTGACCTGGTCCCATCACGTGGACCCGAGTCGGAGGACAGAACAGCCCTGGGAGTGTGGGCAGAAGTGGGGGCCCTCAGCCCCTCCCGGGGCAGGCTCCACACTGCGCGGGATGGGGGAGAGGGGCCGGGAGGGGAGGCGGTCCTCGTCCAAGGCTCCTGGGGACCTGGACCCGATGGCCGTGGCCTGCTCAGCAGCGGCACCTGGCGGCGGCGGCAGGGACGGCAGGTGCGGGGCCCGGGCTCCGCCTAGTTTCCCGGGGGTTTCTGGTCCTCAAAACCCATTGCGCTGGGCACCTGCGGTGCAGCCCGCACCACCCGCCTGCGCCCAGGGCGTCCGGCCACTCACGGTCTCATCCGGGCCTTCTCCTCGGTGGGGCTGTAGTGCGGGAGCTGCACGTCGAAGATCCTCTCCATGAGGAAGGTGGCGTAGGAGTGGAAGTCCAGCCGGGAGCGCGGCTCCCATGCCACCCTCTCGTAGGAGTGGGGGTCCAGGAGCACCGTGACGTGCCGGCCCCCCACCAGCACCTGCGGGGGGGGGGGGCGTGAATACAGCGGCTCCCAGGGCCGCCACCCCTGAGGCGCGACCTCGTTCTCATCTCCCCTCCGCCACCGCCACCGTGAGCTAGGGACGGTCGCCAGCCCACGGGTGCCACCAACCGGAGGCTCACAGCGCAGATGCCCAGTGCCCGAGATGTCACGGCCGCGAGGGGCAGGGCCAGGGCTGAAGGCAGGGCTTTCTAAAACCAAGGGCTGCGTCCTAACCAGGCGCCGGCAGGGTCACCTTGGCCAGGCGCGTCGCGGGGTCGCCTGCGGAAGGCCGCGCAGGCCCAGGACCTCGTGAGGGGCCGCGGGAGGGAGACGACGGTGGGCGGGCTGCGGGGGTGAGGGGTGCAGGGGGCTCAGGGACCCCACGCTGGTCTGCGACGGGGTGGGCAGCCAGCGGACGGGTGGAAGCTAAATGTGTGGATAAATGTGGGGCCCAGGGGTGACCGCAGTGGTGGAAGGGGGAGCGGGGTCCGGGAGGCTGGAGGGAGGTGTGCAGGGGCCGGGCGGAGGCCTGGGCAGGTGGAGGCCTGGGAGGGCGGAGGCCTGGACGGCGCAGAGCCGACAGGGATGGGCAGGGCGCGCGCAGCTGTGCAGGCGGGTGACAGGGGTGGGTGGACCGACTCTGGGCTAGAAAGCCGGGCGACGTGGCCAGGACTGAGGATGCTGAGTAAGTGTTGGGAGGCGGACAGGGACCTTGTGGGTACGGGGAGAGGCTGGGGCAGGAGGCGGAGGACCACCGCGGGGTGTTGGGTGGAGGGTGCTGGGTAGCCGTGGGTGGGAAGGCAGGAGGGAGGGACGCGTAGCCGGATGTTGGACAGTCGGAAGCCGAGTGGACCGGCAGCTGGACGGACGCCGGGTGTGGTAGACCCTGAAGGTCCGCGCAGCTCAGTGTGGGAAGAGGCTGGGGGACACCGAGGGTCGGAGGTAAGGGAAGCACAGCTGGACAGACAGACAGACTGGGGGTGGGGTGCGGTGCTGGTGCAGGTGGGGGCTGGCAGAGTTCAAGGCACTGCCCCCCTCCCCCCAGAGGCACTTACGGTAAAGATGTCGCCGTGCTTCTCCTTCATCCTAGCGAGGAAGCTGGCCGCATCTCTCCCAAACTCCAAGGCGTGGCCCAACCAGGGGATGCTGCCCAGGTCCAGGGGAGGCTCGCCAGGTCGCCTGCAAAACCCACAGCACTTAGTAAAGTGAGGAAGGAGAGGAAGAATGCCAGTGTGGGGAGGTCAGTGGGGAGGTCAGGACAGGCTTCACCATGGCAGCGGGGACCTGGAGGCCTTGAGGGAGGAAGGCACTCGGGTAACTGGAAGAGCTTTCCAGGGAGAGAGAACGGCAAGTGCAAAGGCCCTGTGGTTGGATCACACATGTTCAAAGGACAGTAGGAGGCTGGTATGGCTGGACTTAGGGGGCAAGGGGCAGCAGTGGGTGCTGAGATCCGAGGGGGGGCAGGACCAGAGTCATCTGGTGTGGGAGCACTTCTGCTTTCTCTTTGAGGTGGGAGCCATGGAAAAGTTTTGAGCAGTGGAGGGACCTGGCTTAGGTGGAGCTGCTGTGCAGAGAGTGGACTGTGGGTGGACACGGAGGCTGGGCATCCAGCAGGCGACCACCTCCCTGCAGGCGGGAGGAGTTTCCACACCCCACAGCAGCAGGAGTTTCTGAGCCGGCCTGGACCAGGGTGTCGGTCACCTCACACCCTGCCCTGTCCACAGGGATGAGAGAGAGCAGTCTGCTGCCCCCAACTGCCCCTCGCCAGCTCCGAACCTGAGGCGCCTGGGGCAGCAACGCCAGGCCAGGTGTCGGGCGTGGGCGCTGGCGGAGCAGGGCAGGGAGGTCGTGTGTGCCAGTCAGCCAGCCCCTGGGTGGGGTCCGCATGCTCAGCCACCACACCCTGTGCGAGGGGGGACACTGGGGACTGAGCAGGGACCACACTGAGTGTGGTGCAGTGGACCTGAAGGAAGGCACATTTCCCTTGGTGGCCCAACCTGACCACAGGACAGGGCTCTTCCCGGCAGAGAGACTCGAAGCCTAAGTGGGAGGGGACATGGGAAGTCTGTCACTGGCTTCGAGGCTGGTAGGGACCCCAGGGCAGGGAACGTGAGTGGCCCCCAGGAGCCGTGAGTGGACCTTGATTGACAGCAGCATGGACGTAGGTCCCTAACCTACCCAACGCCAGACCCTCCCTTGAGCTTCCAAGGAAAGGAGGCTGCGGCCACCTCAGCCTCAGCCTCAGCCTCCTGGGCCTCCGACAGAGAGCCCCGTGGCTCCAACCTCCAATCGCAGGACTCAGCCCCACCTGGGGCTCCTGGCAGGCTCTAGTTGAAGCTGCTAAGTGCACAGCGTTTGCTACGTTTGCTGCGCAGCAGTGAGTAACTACTACGCTCAGACTCGCACCGCTCGAGGCCCGGCCGCAGGCTTCCCATCCTCTCCACCCCTCTGCGGCAGGGACCCTGCGCTAAGCTGCACTCAGGATCACACAGCAAGCCTCACTGTATCGTGGGGCAGGTGTTCACAGTGGACCCCATGGAAGTCCCTAGCCCAGGTGAGGACCCTGTCTCAGAGTTATCAGAGCAACAGGGTGTGGAAAGTCCGGCCCCAGCTGCTGAGAGGATGCAGGGACAGGGAGATATTCACCCCAAGCAGGTCCCGGGCAGGGCGCTGGAGACAGCAGGGAGCAGGGCCTTGGAAGACAAGACAAAAGCAAGACAGAAAAGTCGGCCGCAGAGTGGCAATTCTGATGACAAAAATAAAGCCCGAGACCCAGCTCAACGGTGAAAAAGCAACCTGGTGTAATCATTAATGACGGGCTGGGCGTGTGGCCCGCGGCAGAGCCAGCCAGCAAGCATGAAGCCAGGGTTCCCTCCCCAGCACCAGAAATGAACAAAAATTAAAATGAAGGAAGGATCTGAGCAGGTGTTTCTCCAAGGGATGCACAAGTGACAGATGCCAAGACCCTCGAACTCAAGTCACAATGAGGCTGGGGCAGGTGGTGCACACCTTCAGTCGGGAGGCTGAGGCAGGACGACCGCAGGTTCAAGTCCAGCCCAGGCAACTTGGGGAGGCCCTGCCTCAAAATGAAGGATAAAAAGCTGGAGATGAAGGTTGGTGGTAAAGCTTCCCTGGGTTCAGTCCCCAAAAAAGAAAGAAAGGAAAAGAAAAACAAATCACCATGAAGTGCCACTTCATGCCCACCAGGATGGCGGTTAGACAGTGTTAGTTCACGAAGTTGTGGAGAAGTTGGAGGCTCCCCGGAATGCAAAGGGCGGCCGTCTCTGAACACCAGCCTGGCGGGGCTCTAAGGGTTAAATACGAGTTACCACATGACCCAGTGATGTGCCCTGGCGTTATCCGCAATAGTCAGAGGGGACACAAGCCAACCGTCCATGACTGACGGGCGGGTGAGCCCCGTGTGGCATATCCAAGCCAGGGACGTTACTCAGTCATAAAAGGAGTCACTGAGTCACCACCAGGGCTCGGGCGAGCCCTGGACATCACGCTAAGGGAAAGGAGCCAGACCCGAGGGCCACGTGCCGCACGACTAGCTGCCACCCATGCCCAGAGCAGGTGACTCCACAGACGGGAAGGAGATGGGTGGTGGCCAGGGCCAAGGGGAGGGGACCAGGGAGCCACGGCTAGTGGGAGGTGGTTCTGTGGGGGATGTTGAAAACAGTCTGGAACTAGGTGGTGGTGGTGGCCGTCCAACCCCGTGACTACACTAGGAACCAGTGAGCTGCCCACTGTCGAAAGCACACTTTAGAAGGGTGAGTTTTGTGGTTCGTGAATTACACCTTATTAAAGAAAAAAGAAAGAGGGGTGATTGAGACAGTGGGAGTAGCTCAGAGAAGGTGGTCAAGGACAGCCTCCTCAGGGAGGTGCCATGTGAGCCACGGCCAGAAGGACTGGAAGGGACACTCAGGAAGGGTGTGAGAGGAGCCCTATAAATGGAGAGAATGGCAAGTGCAAAGGCCCTGGGGTGGGAACACTGGGTTTTAAGACAGCGGGAGCTGGTGTAGCTGGAGTGGAATGTGCAGGTGAGACACAGGCAGTGATGGCGGGAATGTCCTTGAGGACCATAAGGGCCTGAAGCCAAGGAGAGTGTGGCTCCTGTGCCACATGCGGTGTGGATGGGTGGAGGGTTGGAAGTGGGAGTCAGGAGGCAAAGCCTGTGTTTGAAGAGAGGCTACAGGAAGGAGGAGGCTGCGTGGCCACCCAGGAGGGCAGGCCCGGCACCTGGCCCCCCACCCCAACTTCTCGAGCAGGGGGTCCCTGCGCAGGCAGCACTCTAGGGACAGGCCATCAGGTTCCCTCCCTGTCCTCCCTCGCCCCGACTCTGCCCCTCTGTCTGGCTGTCCCCCACCGGAACCCCAAGGGCAGGCGGGGGAGAAGGGCAGGGGTGAGCGTCGGTGCTGGCAGAGAGCAGACCCAGCCTCCCAGCCTCACGCTGCCCGGAGCCCGAGTCCCCCAAGTCCCCCTCACGGGCCCAGGAGGCGGCCAGCGAGGCTCCAGGCCCTTTCCCGGGCTCTGCTCTTTGCAGCCCCGGGCCCCGGCAGCTTCTCCGGCTGGGGACCAGCCTGCTGACCCGCGGGCACCTGCCCTGCCACCTGGGCAGTCTGGGGAGCAGGGCCCAGAGCGGGCAGTCGGCCTAAGAGGCAGGAGAGCCTGGTGGTCACAAGGGTGACCTCAGCACTGGTTCCTGGCCCCAGACTCCGGCTGTGCCTCTCGCTGGCTGCGTGACTCGTGCCTTCTCCGCACCTTGGTTTCCAGGTCTGAGACGGAAGCACCGTTGCCGACTGTGCCGGGGGACGGGAACGAAGGGGTCAGGGGAGCCAGGAGCGGGCCCGGCACTGGAGGCCAGGGAGCAGCTGGGCAGGGAGCCCGGGGTGACTCCGAGCGCCACCAGCTGCTGTGCCCGGCCTTCTCCAAACTCTCCCTGCTGCCACTAAGGCCACCGTGAGAAGCCCTGACCGCGGGCAGCCCCGCTGGCAGCCCCGCTGGCCCTCAGCCCCAGGGACGGGCGAGTGTCCTCTCGCCCTGAGGAGCAGACCCATCTCCCAGGGGAGGAACCGGGCTGGCTGCGCAGTCGCTTGCCGGGGCCTGGGGAGGAGCTGGGTCTCCACCAGCAGGTCTGACCGCAGGCCACGTTCTTGACGCTGTCGGGCCCCAGGTCACCCCCCGTCGACATCTGCACCCCCACTTTGCAGGTGAGGAAACTGAGGCACAGAGGGTCTTCAGGGACTGCCCCATGCAGGGCGTGAGGGCCTCCTGGGGACACTCAGGTGGGGGCTTCCCCCGCTGCCCTCCCTCCTGCTGGGCCAGCGGCGGCCAGGTGTTATTTCTGGCAGCTCTCCTCCCTCCTGCTGGGCCAGCAGCGGCCAGGTGTTATTTCTGGCAGCTCTCCTCCTCCCCAGAAGAGTCGAGAGGAGCCGCAGACAAAGGCAGGAAGCCGGGGCCCAGGCGCCTGGCCCCTCAGCTGCTCCAGTCGGACCCCCAGCCCGCCTGGCCCGGGCCGCGGTCCAGGGTGACTCAGCCTGCGGCCAGGGGGGCGAAGGAGGCTCTATTTCAAGGCCTGCGGTCTCGGCCTCGCCCACGGACACTCTCACTGACTTGAGGATCTGCCAGGCCTGGAGGGAGCGGGGTGGGGACACAAGGCTGGACTCTCCTGTCCCGGGTTAATGCCCACACGGTGGACGGTGGCCTGCTCCTTGGGTTCAGAAACCCCGCCATCCCTGGGGTCCTCTCCTGGGGCTTCAGCTCCCACAGGGAGGACCCGCCATCCCTTCCTCCCACACGCCAGCTGCCCGGGGTCTCTCTCCCCACCTAAAACCAGGGGAGGGAGTGCAGGGTGTGCTGTCCCTGGCCTGGGCCCCGAGGCATGGCGTTCTGCCTGCACCAGGGACTCGGTGTGCACTCCAGCACTCAGAACCCTGCGCGGCACACAGTAGGCGCTCACAGAATGTGTCAGATGAAGGAATCATGTACACAGTTGGTGCTCAATGAGCAGGCCTGCCTCCAGGGTTGCTGGAGGGTTGAGGGAGCCAACGCAGGCTGAGGCCCGCCCAGCGTAGGCTCTGAATGGTGCGGAGGGGGCCGCGGCTGGCCAGGGCCGTGCCAGGCCGAGGGGCGCCAACGCTCCTAACAGTGCCCAGTCCACTCCGGCTCTCAGGCCCAGGAGGATCCGATGGGGAACAAAAAGGAGCTGCCGCTCCCCACCCCCGACCCACACACTGGAGCCATCTGAGCTTCCCCCAAGGCTCACCCCAGGTGTCTAGTGGCTTCTGGGTCCCATTAACAGAGGGTCCCCCTTATGCTCTTCCGGGCTCCCACAGCCTCCCACTGTGCAGAGAAAGCACGTGGCCTCCTTGCTCTGGCTTTGTTTTCCTGATACTTGTCACCACCAGGAAAGACAGCGTGGGAAGGAGAGCCGAAGGCAGGGGAGCCACGGGAGCCACGGGGACTGTGGCAAGGTTTGGAGAGGGCTCCTACCTGCCAGATCTGCTGGTGTTCACAAGAGGCCGGAGACCTGGGCTTGTACATGGAATCCTCCAGTTTCCCCTAACACGAACCAGGACCTCCAGGGCTGAATCCCACCTCAGACCAGCCTCGGTGACCTCTGGCTACTGCGTGATTTACTCCTTCCTCGGAACTTGGCACCCTGCAGAGGTCCAATCAGCCCCGAGACACAGGAACCCATACCTGATGCCACTGCAGCCTCTGGTCCCCCAACAAATGGACTGCCCACCCGGAAGACTTGTGGGAGTGCTCCCTGCAGCAGCCACACCTACCCAGGAGGAAGAGAGACGCTGGGCTGAGGGAATCAGGGGGGACCGAGGTCACCTCTGGGAGCACCCTCAGTACCGATGGTAAGAAGAATGTTTCCGGTTCCCACAGGGCAGATCATTGCCTCAATGGGCCCCAAAGAAAGAATCCTACCTCCCAGCACCTCAGTCTTGCCAAATTGAGAATTTGAACTTGAACTGGGAACTAGATGACGTTACAAATTATTTTTTATATTCTCAGGGTAATGAAATCAGGATTATCATCGTCTTCTGATATACATTCCGGGTTGAAATATCATGACAGCTATAATTTTTTTAAAGAATTTCTTTTTTAGTTGTAGATGGACACAAAACCTTTGTTTATTTTTTTTTATGTGGTGCTGAGGGCCGAACCCATGCCTCACACATGTTAGGCGAGCGCTCCACCACTGAGCCCCAGCCCCAGCCCAGGCTATAATTCTTAAATGATATTAGTAACCGTAAAATCAAGGTCGGGGGACATGGAGGTTCTTACAGTACTTCTTTTCTGCATAGTTGAACTTTTTCATAATTAAAAAATTATGAAAAATATTTTTTTTTTGTTTTGCTACTGAGGATTGAACCCAGGGGCACTTAACCACTGAGCCACATCCCAGCCCTTTTTATTTTTTATTTAGAAACAGGGTCTTGCTGAGTTGCTCAGGGCCTGGCTAAATTGCCGAGACTAGCTTTGAACTTGCGATCCTCCTCCGTTGTTTTGTTTTATTTATTTATTTATTTATTTGTTTGTTTGTTTGTTTATTTTTGGTTTGTTTAATGCTACAGGTAAAGACAGTTGCTAACTGACTAGAGTCGCATATTTCACTGGGATGAGCGGGCTGGCTAGCTGTGGAGTATAATTTCTGTGACCTTGGGACAGTCACAACATTTTCAAGCCCAGCTGCATGGCACAGTGTTGGCAGCAGGTCCACCCTGGCCCCTGGAGCCCCATCTCCACTAGTTTGTTCTGCATGCCAGTGTGGCCAGCTCACAAGGCCATGGCGAACTTGTGGTTTTTCTGTTCCTGCTTGTCCGTCTGAGACATATGTGTCCCACGGGAATGCCTTGACCTTTTCTGGTCTGATGGACTTCTTGTTAAGGGGGGTTTCGGTACCTGACAATAATAGATGTTGAAACTAAATTTCTCCCCCCTCCCTCCTGCTTTTGGGTAGTTTTCCACTTCTGCTGCTTGGGGTATAAAAAAAGGTGTGTTAGCAATAAAGGGTATTGACTCCTGGATGAAGAACCTTGGTGTCCTGTGTGTCTTTTAACCTCGCCGTCCCTCGCCGGACTCGGCTCCCTTGGCCGGATGCGGCAATTGGAGGTTCCCACCGAGATCCGGAAAGCAGGGGTAAGCGGACGGGGCTCACGTTCTAAGAAAGAAGGGGGAGGATTGGTTTAAAGATAATTTAAAGAGACAGGGTACGTACCATGGGTAACTCAACAAGGAAGGTTCGTCTGGCCAACGAACTAAAAGAGCTGTTAAATACACAAGGAACAGATATAAAAACTAAGACTGCAACCGAATTGGTTGAAATTATTGCCCAGGCTTGTCCTTGGTTTCTGACAGGAGGATTTCTTAATAATAGTGACTGGGACCTGGTGAGGCATGACCTTCAGAAATTATTGAGGGACCGGGGCTCGGACAGTGTCCCAGTTGCCACCTTTTCCTTATGGAGGTTGGTAAAGGATGCTTTATTAACAGATAAAGTAAAGATCAAGGATCAGCTTGCTGAATGTGAACAGGCCCTTAATCAGGTGCAGGAGGAGCAAATGGCAGAATCCTTAAAGGATGAGGGTCCTCTTGAGGACTCGGGCTCGGGGGGTAAGAAACGCCTCCAGATTTCTAAGCCCAAAAAGGATCCCGAGGACCTCAGTTCTCTCTCTGAGGAAGAGGAGGGATTAGAAAGGGAGATAGAGGAACTAGAACATCGCCTTAAAAGGGCAAATGTGAGGGTGCCTAGGGCCCCCTCAATTGCCGCACCTCCTCCCTATAATCCTGATTGGAATGAGGACACCCCTACTAGACGGGCGGGGGTCCACTGGGGTTCTAGAGCGGCTCAGGTTTTTCCAATGATTGAAAACGCCGATGCTGATGGACAGCCGGCCAGAGCCCATGTCCCCCTAGCCTTCAAGGACATAAAACAGCTTAAGGAGGCGGTCATTAATTATGGACCTCATGCCCCTTTCACATTGACCCTCTTCGAGTCCTTCTCAGCCAGTCAACTGATACCTAATGATTGGCAGCAACTTTGCAGGGCTGTGTTATCTGGAGGGGATTTCTTATTGTGGAAAAGTGAATATCATGAAAGGTGCCACAAGCTGGCTCAGATTAACCTGAATGCGGGCCATCAACGGCGAAATGCTGAAATGTTGACAGGAACTGGGCAGTATGCCACCATAGGCCAACAAATTAATTACGACCCAGGTGTTTATGCTCAAATAGCCTCAGCTGCAGTCCATGCCTGGAAAGCCCTGCCCGTTTCTAAGACTGAAGCAAAAATTTCCAAGATCTCTCAAGGGCCCTCTGAACCTTATTCGGACTTTATAGCCCACCTAATGCAGGCGGCTGGAAAAATATTCCCTAATCTGGAACAGGCTATGCCACTTTTTTTTTTTTTAAAGAGAGAGTGAGAGACAGTGAGAGACAGTGAGAGAGAGGGAGAGAGAGACAGAGAATTTTTAATATTTTTTTTTTTTTTAGTATTTGGCGGACACAACATCTTTGTTTGTATGTGGTGCTGAGGATCGAACCCGGGCCGCACGCATGCCAGGCGAGCGCGCTACCACTTGAGCCACATCCCCAGCCCGAGGCTATGCCACTTATTAGACAACTGGCATATGAAAACGCTAACACTTACTGCCAAAATGCTATTAAGTCCTCCCGGGCCAAAAGTATAGATGACATGATTCGAGCATGCAAAGATATAGATGGGCCTCATATTACTGGTCAGGTTTTGGCTGCTGCCCTTAAGACTGGAATGCAAAAAGCTGATAACAGGGGAACCTGCTCTAAGGGGTGTTTTAAGTGTGGGAAAGAGGGACATATAAGGAGAAACTGCCCGGAGAGGAGCGAGGGTGCTGGCAGAGGGACGCCTGAAATTTGTCCTCGATGTCATAAAGGAAATCATTGGAGCAGTGAGTGCAGGTCAAAATTTGACATCCAGGGTAACCCAATACCGTCGGGAAACGGGAGCAGGGGCCCGCCCCGGGCCCCGGAAGCCAAAGTGTACGGGGCAGTGCAGGGACAGAACAGTGCCCCGGGGAGTGGGCGTCTCCGCCGCCTCCCACTGACCAACCCCTTTCTATCTGGGAACTCCCCAGGGGAACACCAGGAAGCGCAGGACTGGACCTCAGTTCCACCTCCCGAGCGGTATTAACTCCCCAAATGGGACCTCAGACGCTGCCTACTGGGGTTTTTGGACCCCTGCCAGAGGGGACGGTGGGACTAGTGTTGGGACGAGGTAGCGCAACTCAGTGGGGCTTGAAGATTCTTACGGGGGTTGTTGATGCTGATTATCAGGGAGAAATAAAGATAGTAGTAGAAGCTACCCAAGGAATTGTTATTCTTCCCCCCGGGGAGCGTATAGCTCAATTGCTGCTGCTGCCTTTAGCTTCCATTCCTGGGCACACCCTCCGTGGGTCCCGGGGCGACGGCAGCTTTGGCTTCACTGGAACTCCCCAGGCCTTTTGGGTAGCTCATTTGGATTCGCGTCCCAACCTGACCATTGAGATACAGGACAAGGCTTTCAAGGAAATACTAGATACGGGGGCGGATGTCTCTGTCATTTCTGAAAAACAATGGCCACCTGCCTGGCCCCTCCAGAGTCCCTCGGCCATATTACAGGGGATAGGACAAACCCGACCAAAAAGAAGTGCCTCCTTTTTTAAATGGAGAGATGGCGAAGGACATAGTGGCCATTTCCAGCCTTATGTAGTGACTGGACTCCCCACGAACCTTTGGGGGAGGGACTTGCTTCATCAAATGGGGGCTATTCTCACTACCCAGACTTTGAAAGGAAATAATGACTTTGTTAATGATGCAATGCTAGACATGGGATGGATCCCTGGAAGGGGACTAGGAAAGAGACATGAGGGCAGAATATCACCCGTGGATCCAGCAGAACAGGTTACCCGGCGGGGAAGAGACCGGAGAGGACTGGGAAATTTATCCTAGGGGCCACTGAAGTGCGGCCACCTCCACTGTCCATTACTTGGTTATCAGATGACCCTGTGTGGGTAGAACAGTGGCCCCTAACTAAGGACAAATTACAGGCCGCTTCCCTATTAGTTCAAGACCAGCTTGAGTTAGGACATGTGGTGCCCTCTACCTCCCCTTGGAATACCCCTATTTTTGTTATACAAAAGGGGTCTGGGAAGTGGAGACTTCTTCAGGACCTACGAGCTATTAATAAAACTATGCAACCCATGGGACCCTTACAACCAGGGCTACCCTTTCCTACTGCGATCCCAAAGGATTGGCATCTTATTGTCATAGATTTAAAAGATTGTTTCTTCTCTATCCCCTTAGACCCACGAGACCGAAAGCGTTTCGCTTTTTCCTTGCCTTCCACAAACTTTAGGGAACCTTACCAACGGTATGAATGGACTGTCCTACCTCAAGGGATGACTAATAGTCCTACAATGTGCCAATATTTTGTAGCTGAGGTCTTACGACCCTTTCGACAGCAGTTCCCACAGCTCTACCTCATTCATTATATGGATGACATCTTACTGGCAGGGCCCAAGAAAGAAAGGCTTCTTCAATCTTATGAAGTCCTCCAATCCCTTCTAAAAGGGGCAGGGCTGGTCATAGCACCCGAAAAGGTGCAGTTTCAACACCCTTACAATTACTTGGGATACATCATTAATAACATAGGAATCTTTCCCCAGAGACCCCAGTTCCAGATAAATCAGCTCAAAACTTTACATCAGTGGCAGACATTCCTCGGAGAAATACAGTGGCTGCGCCCATCCTTTCATATTCCAACTGGAGAGCTCAAACCCCTGTATGACCTCTTGCGAGGAGATCCTTCTCCTACGTCGTGTAGAGTACCTACACCAGAAGCCTTACGAGCACTGAGGCTAATAGAAGAGGCTCTGCAGGACATGCAGATTACGCAGATAGATTATTCTCTGCCCTTGTCATTTATAGTTCTACCTTCTAAAATTACTCCCACAGGAGTGTTCTGGCAAACGGGTCCCATTTATTGGGTCCACTTGCCGGCTTCTAACCCCCGGGTATTGACTCCCTTTTATGAGCTAGTTATTAACTTAATTTGGAAGGCTAAATATTTGGGTGATGCATTGTTTGGAAAAACCTTTGACATACTTATTCAACCTTACACTCAAGATATGATACACAAGTTACAACAAGAACATGACCTTTGGTGTCTTTTCCTGTGCAGCTTCAAGGGTCAGATTGATAATCACTTCCCTAAACATAGACTTTTGGAGGGCTTTAAAAGGTGTCCCATTATCTTCCCAAAGATTATGAAAAGGAAACCTATTCCAAAGGCCCAAACTGTATATACAGATGGGGCCAAAAATGGATTTGCCGTCGTTTTTGATGGATCTCAAATTCTCCAACAACCTGTGTCAGGTCAGTCGGCCCAAAAGGCGAAAGTTGAAGCTTTAATCATAGCTCTCAAAGTCTATAGTTCTATTCCTCTTAATGTATATACTGACAGCTTGTATGTAGCCAATCTGGCTCTAGTCATAGAAACAGCATCATATATTGGAAAGCAATCCACCATCACAGAACAACTACAGGTAGTCCAGCTTCTCATTTGGGCTAGACGAGATCCTCTATACATCGGCCACATCCGAAGCCATTCAGGGCTCCCTGGACCTTTGTCAGAGGGCAACGCAAAAGCAGACGCTGCTACTCATGCTGTCGGCCTTTCCTGTGTGACGACCAAATATGATAAGGCCTTACAATTCCATAACAAATTTCATTTAAATGCACAGTCTTTACGCTTCCACACAGGATGTTCACGAGACCAAGCTTTACAGATTGTCTCATTATGTCCAACCTGTGCACCATTTATTCATTCTCCTTCCCTTGGGGTTAATCCAAGAGGACTACAACCTAATGATGTCTGGCAAACTGATGTTACACACTTCCCTAGCTTTGGTAAGCTCTCCTTTATACATGTTTCCACTGACACATATTCTGGCTTCATTTTTGCCACCTTACATACTGGAGAGAAGGCTAAGGACGTAATCAGTCATCTTCTAAAAGCCTTTTCCTCTATGGGCACCCCACGATGCCTCAAAACCGATAATGGTCCCGCATATGTAAGCCAGGCGGTTCAACGGTTTTGCACCCAATGGAAAATTAATCATAAGACTGGAATCCCTTATAATCCACAGGGACAAGCTATCGTGGAACGAGCCCATCAACATTTAAAAACTTATTTACAAAAAACAAAAGAGGGGGAGATATACCGGAATTGTCAGGGACCACAAGCACTTCTAAGCATAACCTTATTTACTTTAAATTTTTTACTCACTGACACTGGAGGGCGCACGGCTGCACAACGCCACTTTTCCCCTCCCACTGTACAAGATGCTCAAATAAGGTGGAAAGATTTATCCACTGGAAAGTGGCAACCCCCGGCTCCACTCTTAGCTAGAGTGAGGGGAGCTGTATGTGTTTTTCCCCCAGGAACTGAGAAGCCCATTTGGATCCCGGAGCGCTGCACCAGACCGGTGAATGAAAATTCAAGACAAAATGAAGTTCCCAAGATGGCTGATCCTGCCGCTGTTGTTCTCACCCCTTCAAGTGAGTGCCGAGACACACCTCATGAGCTGGACCCCGCTTGTGGCATTCCTTCTGGACAGGTTTGCTGAAGGAGGGCTTGACCCCCCACCTGGGAATATTCATGAATATCTTTTTGGAGCCCCTTGTGAGTGTAAGGGAGGGCCCCGGCACTCGGCCCCCTCTGGTTATATCCAGAGCATTGATTGTGGGACTAAAGTAGCCTACATGGCGGCTGAACTCAATGAAAACATCGGAGGATTTAAGCAACCAAAATGGGTATGTGTTAATAAGCCCGGACTTGTTGTCCCTAATCCGACCGAGACTCTTGGAAGCTGTTCCGCCACTTGTCGTTACACCCCAGCAATGCACATCTCCTGCTATACATCGGCCTCAATTTGTGTTAATAATCAAGGAAAACAGTATTTTGAGGCCATCCTAACTAACACCCGTGGAGAATGGGGGACCACTTATAATTATATTCCTTTTCTTGGTGACTGGGGAGGGGAAGGCATCACGACTCGGTTAACGGAGGCGGGATGTGAGGGCGTCGTGGGTAAACCTTCCTGCTGGCCCATGCAGGCCCCCATCGGAGTCTCTGATGGAGGGGGACCCACTGATGCTATCAAACACCTTCAGGTGATTAAGCTTTTAAAGCCGGAGATCCCTAAGCCTACATACCACCCCTTGATATTGCCCAAATCCCAGCTTCCTGATTTAGATGCCAATACATTAGATATCCTAGAAACTACCTTTTCTTTACTTAACAGTTCCAATCCTACCCTTGCTGGTGATTGCTGGCTCTGCATGACGGCAGGTGCAGTCATGCCATTGGCGGTTCCCATCAATTATACCATTGATGATGACAACACATGTCAATCTGGGCTACCCTTTAAGGTGCAGCCTCTAGGTGGTTTTATGTCATGCCTTCTGGGCATGATGCAAAATAATACCTATGATGTTGATGTTGGAGTCTCTTCCTTTGGAAACTGCTCATTAGTAAAGAATTACTCCTCACCTACTCCGCCCATTTGTCCCCCTAATGGTACAGTCTTTATGTGTGGTGGAAATTTAGCTTTTCCCAGGCTCCCAGCAAATTGGACTGGTGGTTGCGTTCTGGCATTACTGCTTCCTGATATCACAATTATCTCAGGAGATGAACCCCTACCCATTCCTAGCCTAGACATCTTAGTTAGAAGACACAAGAGAGCTGTGCAGGCCTTACCACTCCTTGTTGGCCTTGGAATAACTGCTGCTGTGGGTACAGGCACGGCGGGATTGGGTACGGCTATACATTCTTACCGCCGCCTATCTCAACAGCTTATAGATGATGTGCAAACCCTGTCGGGAACCATTAAAGACCTACAAGACCAGATAGACTCCCTAGCAGAAGTAGTTCTTCAGAACAGGCGGGGTTTAGACTTGCTTACTGCCAATCAAGGGGGAATTTGTTTAGCCCTTGGGGAGAGGTGCTGTTTTTATGCTAACAAGTCTGGCATAGTTCGCACAAAAATTAAACAACTCCAAGAAGACCTAGAAAAAAGGAGGAAGGAATTATTTGAGAACCCTCTCTGGACTGGACTTAAAGGATTTTTGCCTTATCTTCTTCCCTTATTGGGACCATTGTTAGGCCTCCTTCTAGTAGTGGCAATAAGACCCTGCATTGTAAATAAGATAGTACAATTCATTAAGGATCAAATTAATATCTTAGCCTCTAAGCCGATACAGGTTCACTATCAACGCTTGAAGATGGATGATCGCCCCTCTGAGATATACTTCAGACCTATCCGAAGATGAGTGTCCTCCTTAAAAGAAGAACTCCTGCCATATCTTTTCTCTATGCATACCTCTCCCTCTTGCCTTCCTGTACTAGGATCTTTGCTGTCTAATCTCTCGGTCCAATCACATCTGCCATTCGGCGGTGACGGTCGTGGGTCCCGTAGGTGGAGACGGTTAAGCGTTCACCGCAATAATGTCTTGATAGGTCATAACACCTTGAGCTGATCTTGTAGTACCCAGTGACGGGCAACTTTCACGCTTGCTGTGCGACCTAAGCCAGGGAATCGGGGCCTTCCCAGAGACGGGTAAGCATCGCAAGGGCTGTGAACGACCTAAGACAGGGGCTACTTGATTCCCACTGGCATGCAAAAAACAAAAGAGGGGGACTTGTTGGCAGCAGGTCCACCCTGGCCCCTGGAGCCCTACCTCCACTAGTTTGTTCTGCATGCCAGTGTGGCCAGCTCACAAGGCCATGGCGAACTTGCGGTTTTTCTGTTCCTGCTTGTCCGTCTGAGACATATGTGTCCCACGGGAATGCCTTGACCTTTTCTGGTCTGATGGACTTCTTGTTAAGGGGGGTTTCGGTACCTGACAATAATAGATGTTGAAACTAAATTTCTCCCCCCTCCCTCCTGCTTTTGGGTAGTTTTCCACTTCTGCTGCTTGGGGTATAAAAAAAGGTGTGTTAGCAATAAAGGGTATTGACTCCTGGATGAAGAACCTTGGTGTCCTGTGTGTCTTTTAACCTCGCCGTCCCTCGCCGGACTCGGCTCCCTTGGCCGGACGCGGCAGCACAGGTGATGGAGTGACCTCATGCCTTGGTCAGGAGAAAGGGGCGAGGCCAGGCAGAGGGGAGCCCTGCCTACTTGCATCCAGACGGGGTCACCTCTGAGGACGCAGCATGGACGTCACCCACCCCTTCTTCCCACACCTGGGGATCTGTCCTTCCTAAAGGTTCTTCTGCTGTGGCTGCGTGATCTCAAGGTCACATGCTTCTACAAATTTCAAGTATCCAGATCCACCAATGTGATGAGAGGGAACCGTGAGGGTCCGTTTTTGCCTGGGAATTACAAGTCGTTACAGCTGAGAGTTTTAATCGAGGCAGACCCTGAGGGATTGCTTGACCCCTCGGAGACTCAGTGTCCTCCTCTGTAAAACTGGGGTAAACAGAGTGCCCCCCTAAGGCAAGTTAAAAAGAAAAGCTGGGCACAGTGGTGTGCACCTATAATTCTACCAGCTCAGGAGGCTGAGGCAGAAGGATGGTAAGTTTGAGGCCAGCCTCAGCAATTTGGCAAGAGCTTTTTCAAAATTAAAAAAAAAAAGTGGGGTATTGGGGCTCTAGGTCAGTGGTGGAACACCCTGGGTTCAATCCCCAGCACCAGGAAGATAAAAAGAGGACAAATGAGATTGAGAAACAAAGTGGGACCCCTGAGGGCCTTGCCAGAGTTCACACTGCTGTCCCCCACCTGCTAGTGACACCTGTTCCCATACTTCTCCCCAATAACCCCTAGGGCCCTCCCAGGTGCCCAGAGGTATAAATCTCAGCCCCAGAGATAAGCAGACTCCCCAGATTGCTAGTCAGCAGGACGTAGCCCAGAAAAGCTCGACCCACATTCCTTCCCACCCAGGGGTCCCATTCCCACTCACTGTCACGACCATCATCCCCATTTTTTTCAACTTTTTTTTTAGTTGCAAGTGAACACATACCTTTATCTTTATGTGGTGCTGAGGATAGAAGCCGGTGCCTCACAAATGCGAGGCAAGTGCTCTACCGCTGAGCTACAACTGCAGACCCCCTTCATCCCCATTTTAAAGACGGACACACTGAGACCCAATGGTGCATGTCTACAATCCCAGCTACTAGGGAGGCTGAGGCAGGAGGATCTCGAGTTCAAAGCCAGCCTGGGCAACTCAGCGAGACCCTGTCTCAAATACAATTCTCAAAGGACTGGATGTAGCTCTGGGGAAAGTGCTTGAGCTCGTGAGGCCCTGGGTTCAAGCCCTAGAACTACAAAAACATTTTTGGACAAGTGAGGTGGAGAGCAGCCCCTCCTCTCACCACACATTCCATGCCAGGGAACTTCTATGTGTCCAGGCACCCTGCCCCCAGGACCTACGACCTTCCAGCTGTGCCCACCCACACCCAGGAAAAGTGCAGACCATGGCCGCAGGATGACCAGCACGTTACCGGAAATATCAAAAACAGAGGAAACAGCCGAAAAGTCCATTCTCAGGGACATAGATGGAGGGAAAACGAACCCGAAACCGATTCAAATTCCAGCACACGGGAGAGAAGAGCAGAAGAGCAGACCACAGCTCTGTGCGCACACGGACCAGTGTGGAGCCCAAAACCCAGAGCAAAAAAAACAAATGAACCATCTGAGAACCCCTCCGTACAGAGGGTCAAAGAGCCCCACACACCAGGAAAAAGAACTCATGGCTTTGTAGGGAAACATTCCTCATTTTTTCCTTTTTTTTTTTTCTTTCAGGCAAATGATTGAATGTGTAGTTTCAAATTTCACCTGGAGAAGTATGTGGGGCGAGGAAAAACACAGGGAGATCATTGTTTGAAAATTCAACTAACACGTTGTTTAAAAGTTAAAGTTCCCAATGTTTCTGGGATTTTCAACCACTCTACTGTAAACTCTCTCTCTCTCTCTCTCTCTCTCTCTCTCTCTCTCTCTCTCTCTCTCTCTCTCTCTCCCCACCGTATTGTCTCAAGCTCTCCTCTCTGTATCTAAGAGTAACTATTAGAACATCTGGAGACATGGAGGAGCTATTGGTCTGAATCGCATCCTGGTCTTTAATGGAAAACCCAGAGAAATCCCGGGAAGGGCTGCAGTTTGGTAGACAGTAGGGTTAATGGCAAGGTCAGCGGCACCGAAGTTTTCAGTTACACGAACCTACCAGGATAACAGAGGCGCTAGGGGTGGGGAAGCTTGGCAAGTCTTTGTGCGATCTTGGCAGACTTTTTGTAAATCTCAGACTAGTCTCAAATAAAAAGTGTATTTTTAAAATATCTGGAAGGTTCCACCCAAAGTGAGCAACAGAAGGTCTGGGGAAGAGGAAAGGACCCGGGGGTGGGGGTGGGGTTGCCCGGGGTCCTCAGTCTCGTCTGCAACAGGATGAATATTGGTTGTGGGTCAAATGGATCCTGCGCTCCCGTGCGCAATTCAAACTAATGTTTTAAATATTTTATAAGAAGACCTAGCTCCCTGAACCCGAGGTGTCATAGTTCGACTTTTCCCCCTAAATTACATTCCCCGAGGAACAGAAAACCCTCTGGGACGGAGGCTGAGACAGTGGCCCTGGTTCTTCTCGGCTCAGGGGACGGGGACCTCTAACGGGCCTCGGCTTCTCGTCTGGCAGAAGTTAATACGGAGCCTAGGGACCCCTGCTCTTCCGAGCGGGAATCCGGCAGGAGTGGTCCCAGGGCGCCACGAGCAGGTCCCCCACGGCCTCCACCCTCCAGCCTCCGGGCAGGGGCTCCCGCCCGGGGTGGGTGGGCACCGGGCCGAGGCCGAGGCTGGGGGCGCGAGAGGGCCTCTTCCACCCGGTCCCCAGGCTGTCCCCGCACCTCTCCATCCACGCCCGGCCTCGCCGAAGCCCTCCCCAGGTCCCGCCGTTGCGCCCACAGACCGCGACTTCCCGCGGCGGGATCGGCCCACGGGACCCCACTGCGGTCCCCGCGGCCCCCGAGAGCCTCCGGCAGGGGCAGGGACAGCGGCCGGGCCCTCCCCGGTGGAGGTCCGCGCGGGCCCCTCGCGGGCCCTGGGACCGGCGCGTCCGGCGGGGGCTGGGGCCACTCACCGCGTGCGGCGGCGGGTCAGCAGCAGCAGCAGCAGCAGCGCGGCCAGGAGGCCGAGGAGCGCGGCCCAGGACATGGCAGCGGCGGGCGCGGTCCCTCCAGGTAGGCAGCGCACGGCGGCCCGCGGTCCCTAGACCCCGCCGCCGCCCCGCCCCAGCGCCGCCGCCCGCGGACGGCCCCCGCCCCCGCCCGGGGCCACGTGGAGGGGACGGCGGGCGGAGGGGGCGCGGGCGGAGGAGCGGGCGGGAGCGACCCGGCGAGGGCGGCGCGAGGGGCGATGGAATGCCTGGGGGAGGGGCGGGGGAGGGACCCGCGGGCCCAGGCCGAGGGGGAAGCCGGGGACAGGCGGGCTTTCCCACCGCCGCGGCTGAAGCCCGTCCGGCTCCCGAGCCTCGCTCCCGGTCCCAGGCGCTGAGTTTCCCCCCGTCGGGCTGGGCTGCGAGGCTGGACTCCAGCGCTCCTGCTCCTCGGTGTATTGTCGTCGGGAACTCCAGCCCGAGAGCAGGAGAGCCGCCCAGCAGGTCGTCGCCGCCGTGCGGGGCAGTCCGCGGGGCAGTCCGTGCAGAGCACCGACCTGTTCCCGAGCTTTTAGGGCCTCAGGATGCCGTGGCCGCTGGTGCCCAGGGTGCCAGCCCCCGGGCCTGTGTCTCTGCAAGGGACCTCCCCGGGTGCCGAGAGGACCTGGGCTTCCCGTTTGCAGGGAGCAAACCTGGGCCTGGCTGCAGGTTGGCTCCCCAGAAGCTCCCGCTGTCCCCCTTCCCATTTCCACCCCGGGGAGCCTGGAGCAGGTAGCTTAGGGCAGTCCAGCTGCCAGGTAGAGAAGTACTTTCCGCAGAGGGTTGTGAGGAATTGACCACCTTGTCACTAAAAAGGAAGTACCAACTGCCCAGGGCCCGGTGCAGGTAAGTTCCGTGAAAAGATGGGCCAAGGTGGTCTGGCTGGGTCCTGTGCCTCCCTGCTGGTTCAGGCAAGGTTTGGGCAAGTTTGGTCTCCAGCGTCACCCTCATCTCCCTACAGTCCAGGCTCCCCACAGAAGTCAGAAGATCTCACCAGAAACTTGGTCACCACAGTCCCCATTCCTGCTCACAATGGCACTCCTCACCAGGCAAGGCCACAATCTTTACAAGGCCCCCCAAGGACCCCCAGATCCTCCCAGCCCACCTGCTCCTCCCCCGCTCCAGCCCTGCTCTCCCTTCCCACTCTGCAGCAGTCACACTGATCTCCCTGTCCCTCCCAGAGGTGCCAGCTGCCTTGGCACCTGCTGTTCCCTCGCCCAGAAGCTCTCCCCAGGGAGATGCACGCCTCACTCTTTTTGTCATGCCCCCCCACGTCGTCTCTGCTCATGACCGTGGCCCTAAAGCAGTCACCATCACTCTGCTGCTTTAACCCGTTGGACCAGGGTTGGGGTGACACCTGTGTGTCCCACTATCCTGCTGGCGATTCGTTTACTAGACGTCTTGATTTCGGCCGTCAGGGAGCCAGGTGAGCTTCACGTGGCCTCAGCAGACCCAGAACAGAAGGATTTTCCACTTGTCTGAGGAGAAAGCCAACAACTCCAAGAAGGCTGCCTGGGGCCAGGAGGGTCTTCCAAACCTGCGGCCTCCCTCAGTGGGCTTCACGGCGACTCAGCCAGCGCCCGGCCAGGGGACCTGGGCAGTCTGCTCCATCTCTCAGCTGGGGCTCCTGGCTGATTTGATGGGGAAGAGAACCTCATGGGGTCAAGGTGGAGCAGTGACCTGATCCAGGTGACACACCTGTCCAAGAGCCAGGTGTGGGTAAACATGGCCAGGGTCCTGTCTCAGTAGGAAGAACAGTACCTTCCGCACAGGGCTGAGGGGGTGTTAAATGAGAGAGAATGATTCACCCAGCACAGGGCCGGGCACACTGTGGGTGACTGAAGAAGGTCAGCTCTTCGACGGCCACCCCGGCTCAGTCAGTCCCCACCATCAGTCTCCCTGGATACCCTCTTCCCACCTCCACTTGGGGCAAACTCCCTGGGAAGCAACCCGAGCTGCTCACACCAGAGAGAGAAGGCTGTGCTGGAGCCTCCTGCCCCTCACCCTCAGAACCCGACTGGTTCAGAGCGGGCATTAGGAAGGCCTCCTGGCTGTCCCCAGAGAGTGGACCACAGTTGGGCTGCGCCAGTCCAAGGGTACCCTGTGTGCCAGGGATTGGTCCAGAGGTGGACACCTTCCGGAAATATGTGTAAGTTTCTGGAAAATGTTTCTATTTGCCTCCTCTGGACGTTGGGGATCATTGTGAAAGGACAAGATGGGGGCGTGGAAGGCCAGGGATGTTGCAAAGTTCCAAACTGGAGCTGCAGAACCGCCACCCCTGGAAGCCCCACCCAGACTTGTTCCATGAGATGATCTAAGGTCGGCTCATCGTGAGTCAGACTCTCTCTTCCATTCCTAAGACGACCTCTGTGATGGCCGTAGGGAGGACTGAGCTAATCGGGCATCCAAAGCACCTTGTGCAGGACTCGCCCTGGTAAGAACTCAGAGCAGGGAAACTCAGATCTGGCTGTGCCTTCTGGCGAGGACAGGCGGCCCTGAAAAGCAGCCAGAGTTCAAACTCCCCCTGAGGACTGGGAGGACCCTGCCGAGGCCTGGGCTGATGTGGCCTCAAGGGCAAAGAGGAGTGAAGGCTGCCCCAAAGGTCACCTGCTGGCCCTCCACAGAAGAACTGGAGTATAGGACCTGAGCGTCAAGTTCCCACCCCAGAGTCCCTCACATCACACACAATCCTGGGCAAGTCACTTCACCTCTCTCAGCCCTGACCTCCGCATCTGTGCCATGGGCACGTGGCTGGTGATCTCAGGGGTTGCCCACAAGGCTGACCTTGGCATCCAAGGCTTCATCTGGGAAGTGGAAGCCACAGGCTCGTCCACCTCCCAGGAAACTCTGCTGTGCCAAGCAGCAGGACCTTCTGCTGGACGAGTCCAGTGTGTCCAGATGTCTGCTGTCCCCAGAAATAAGACATCTGCGCAAGTGTCCCTTTCCACCCAGCCTCCGTCCGATGACTTAACGTGGCTGCCACAGGGTCAGGAGGACAGGGTCAGGACCCCGCCGTCGGAACATGGAGTGTGCCCGGAAGGGCCCCCTGGGCACCCTACACCCCGGCTTTCTGTCTCCTGGGCCTGTGTGTCTGCATCCTAACGACTAGGAACACATGGTATGGAGAAAGGAGGACATCGGGTGTGTCATCTTCTTCAGAGCTGACACCCACCCCGTCAGAGGGGGCAGTCTTCAGTGTGTGGTAACTGTAGCTCTCACTTGAGGAGGTGATTGTTAGGGTTTGGATAGGAGGTGTCCCCGGGCCCCTGTTAAAGGAGTGTGGAGGTGAAATGCCTCCATTATGAGTCTCGTGACCTGACTGGTCCATCCAAGTTTGAATGACCCCTCTGGATGGTGACTGTCAGCAGGTGGGATGTGACTGGAGGAGGTGGGTCCCTGGGGCCCTTCCCCTCTGCTTCCTCAATGCCATAAGGGACAGCTTTTCCCTGTGGGGCCAAGTGTTGTCCGTCTATGGACTGAGACTCTGAAACCATGAACCCCAAATAAATACATGTTTCCTTCTCTAAATTGTCCTTGTCAGGTGTTTTGCTCACAATGACACAAAAACTGACTAAAACAGTAATTAAGGTCATTTGAAACTCTTTTCCAGAAAATCTCATTTACTCCCCACAGGGATCCTATAAAATGGGTACTATCATTATTCCCAAACTGCAGATGGGGAAACCGAGGTCCAGAGAGGGTCAGTAACTTACGCAAGGTCACAGAGTACTTCCTCTGATCAGCCAGGGCATGGACTGCGAACACCTCTCTGGAAGCCCCTCTGCCCTTTTGGTTCTGGCAAATCTGTTATGGGGAGGGATGTTACCCTGGTCTTCTGAGTCACCAAGACAGGATGAGATGTGACATTTCTAGGAGGGAAATGAGGAGGGAGCCAGAGGAAGCTGAGAGAAAGAGATGGGAAAAAATGGAAAGAAAGGAGGTAGGGAAACGAGGCGGGAGAGGATGGGGGCGTCGCTCCAGCCCCGGAGCGGGAGGGGGCGTGGCTCCAGCCCAGGAGCGGGCAGAGTGACCGGCTTCCCGTCCCTGCACCCCTGGGCGAGAGCTGGGAGCAAACCCGGAAAAGCAGGGCCTCTGCCCACCCCAGGGTCCAGCTGTCAGTCAAGCTCCTGCACGGGACATCTGAGAGGGGCCTTCCCGTGGCGGCTGCAGCTGGAAGTGCGGTGACCTCTGAAACAAGAGCCGGAATCCCTGCTGCGGCTTCCTCCTGCTGGAGCGCAACTGGGTGGAGAGGAAACAGGGACCAAACCCGCAAAGTCTCTGTTGCTTTGTGCTTTTAAAGAGGGTGGCAAATTCAGTGCATCCACCAAGGATACGGACAGGGGGTAGAACAAAAGAGACTTCCTCCAAGCTGGAATGTGTCTGGTTTATCTCAAGCTAATATCAGTGCTCCCAGCAAGTATTTCCAAGCATGAAGCAAGCCAGTCATATGGGGAAGCGATAGGGAGGAGTGAGGACTGGAAAACCGGAACATGCTGTTCCTTACAAAAGGAAGCGGCCTTCACCGAGTTCCAGCCAACTGTATGCACACAGATATACAGGCCCAGCATGGCGAGACTCCAGGCTCAAGGGAAGCAAGAAACCACATCTCAAATGATTTTAAAACATGAATAGGCCAACTACACGCGTCTGATGATTGCCCTGAAATCTAGCTGTGCCAAGGACCCGTGTGCTGTGGAGCAACCCACAGTTCTCTGTAGGAGGAAAGCCCCCAGGGTGCCCCAGGACCCAAGAAAGAGGCAGGCAGATTTCAAACTGCAGAGTGCCATCTCTTGGGAGAGTTACCCACTGGGCGGCAGTGAGAACAGGTGGATCTGCACCGTCTGGGTCGAAGGGAGGGCTGTGTATTAGTTAAGATGAAAGTGACTTCATTCACACAGAATGGAGCTGGTCATCTGAAGCTAACATCAGCCGGGCGCATTACTGGCACCAGGGTGGATGACAGGTGTCCACATACCACTCTGATGGTTTTGTGCCGGGAAACTATTCAGGGAAAACCGACCTGGGGCAGTGACGGTGGTTAGGACTCAAGATGGTCACAGTCACGTCAAGCTGATCACACGCCGTGGTCCTTTCTGTTGGGGTGTTCTCTGTATCGCTTACGTACACAGCAGACTGTTTTCTACCCCAGGTTTCCGATCTGGGCAGGGTAATCCAGGGCTCCCCTCCCACAGAGGGGACATGTCTAGGACAGGCCACAAGCACTGTGTTGTCAGCTTTGTCACTCCTGTGACTGGAGGATCCAACCAGAATAACTGTAGAGGAGGAGAAGCTTCTTTGAGGGCTCAGGGTTTCAGAGGTCTCAGTCCACAGAAGGCCGGCTCCATTCCTTGGGGCTCAAGGTGAGGCTCAACATCATGGCAGGAGAGAGTGACTGAGGAAAGCAGCTCACATCGCGGTGGCCAGGAGGCAGAGCGACCACTTGCCAGATACAAATATGTGCCCCAAAGCTGCGCCCTAATCCCCACCTCCCAGCCACACCCCACTGCCCTCACCACCCAGTTAATCCCCAGGAGGGGATTAACTCCCTGGTTGGGTTAAGGCTCTCGCAGCCCCACCATTTCTCCTCTGAACCTTCTTGCATGTCTCACACGTGAGCTTCTAGGGGACACCTCACCTCCCAACCACAACAAGCACTTAATGACAGGGACACACCCGTGTGTTCAGCAGCCTCTCATTGGGAATTTCAAAGGAGAAAGGGAAGACCAGAGGCAGCGAGATGGGAGACTGGCCCTTCCTGTGTCCAGGTCCTGCTGCCAGCGGCCTCTGTGGATGGGGCCCATCTGTGTATTGAGAGATCCGAAGGACGTCAGCCACCACGCAGCTGCCCTGCAGTGTCCTCTCCCCAGGAGAGCTGGGATTACGAAGGGAATGTGTTGGGCAGAAAGCCCAGAGGCCGGGGCAGCTGCAGACGCACAGGGGCTGGACGGACGGCCCTTTGTTCAGCTTTCTCAGGATGATTCCACACAGGTGCCATCTGGGGCTGGGAGATGATTCTGGGGAGTGGCCACCCTCTTCCAGGCTAGAGGCCAGAGGGGGTGGGCACTAGAGGAGAGGGCTCCAGCTGGCCTTGCCTCCTTTGGCTTCCCCAGGACCAGTGCATAGGCAGCCATGGCCCCTACCCGCTGCCTGGGCACCTTGCACTGGAAAAAGTGATTCAGGCAGCCCTCGAACCCCTCAGCTCCCTGCTGTGCCGCCTGGGAGCCAGGCCCCAGTGGAGGTCAAGAAGAAAAGAGACCCGTGTGGATCCCCTACCCAGACAGACCTGGAGAGCCACAGCCCCTCTGTTTGCTCATATAGAAAATGGGGCAACAACCGGCCTCAGTGGCACACACCTGTAATCCCAGCAGCTCGGGAGGCTGAGACAGGAGGATCACGAGTTCAAAGCCAGCCTCAGCAAAAGCAAGGTGCTTAGCAACTCAGTGAGTCTCCATCTCTAAATAAAATACAAAATAGGGCTGGAATGTGTCTCAGTGGTTGAGTGTCCCTGAGTTCAATCCCCAGTATAAAAAAAAAGGAAATGGGGACAACAAACAGTGGCTCTGCTCATGTCCCAGAGTTGCCAAAGAGGACTCAGTGAGATGATGGGGGTGGGGAAACGGCTGCCTCTGCGACATTTTCCCTTCTTCTGGAAATTCCCTTAAAGCACCAAGAAGAACGAGGGAACAAACAAAACCAGAAGTTCCAGTTTTAGCAAGAGCAGGAGAGAAATGGAATCCACAGGCTTCAGAGCCTGAGTGACGTTTTCTAGAAGCTGCTGAGAGAAGGCAGAGCCCAGGGGGGAGCAGGCTTGGTGGTGACAGATCTCAGCGGGAGTCAGCAAAACTACACTCGTCTTGCCCCAGGTGAGAGCTGGAGTCCTTGTTTAGAAAACGAGTTTGGGGACCTGGGGATAGGGGCAGAAGGTCCCCCAGAGCTGGCTGGGTTCAGAGAAACAGAGCAGGAGTGACGAGGAGCTTTAGAGAAGACATGTTGGCAGGAAGCCCTCTGTCGTTGTGGCAGAGGAGAGAGTTGCTGGTATGAAGCCCAGGAAACGGCTCTGAGTCTTCCCACCCACGGGAGCAGCCAGCAAAGAACAGACCCAGGGAACTCAACCCTTCTAGGACAGGATGGAAACAATGAGTGTAAAAACCCAAATGTAAGATGTTATAATAAAATATGCAGAAAAATCTACCACCTGATGAGAAAATGTTCACACAAAGTGAATCCAAATCATGTTGGCATGAAGTTTAAAGGAGAAAAACCGAAACGACAGTCACCTCCATGACGGAAGGTAAGGGAGCCACAATCCAGGAACTCAGAAAACACGGAGGTGATGAGCAAGAGGGGGTTGAACATGAGAGAGAGGTAGAAAGGGGAAAGTCACAGCAATTAAGACAACGTCGGAGGGAACACGAAGGAACAGCCCCTGTGGAGAATACAGTGAGGGGGCACAGTTCTAGAAACAAGAAAAAGAGACAGAAGTAAGAAAGCACTAGAAAGATCAGAAAGGAGACAGACAAAGATGAGCCAACACATACATAATTGGAATCCTCCAAAGAAGAAATATAGTACACTAAGCACAATGGTCCACGCCTGTGATCCCTGTGACTCAGGAGGCTGAGGCAGGAGGATCAAAAGTTCTAGGCCAGCCTCAGCATCTTAGTGAGGACCTAAGCAACTTAGTGAGACTCTGTCTGAAAGTGAAAAATAAAAAGGGCTGGTGAGTGTCTCAGTGGTAAAGCTCCCCTGGGTTCTGTTCCCAGTGTAAAACAAAAAAAAACAAAAAAAAAAAAACAAGCAAAACAATGTGAGAAAGATTAAACAGGAGAGGGGAGAGGAAGGGTGTAAAAACATCAGGCAAACGCAAACAAAATGGGAGATGGGACTGCAGTCTTACATCAGTCAGAATCCAAGGAAGGAAGCCTTGAATTAGACAAAGAGGAGCTCTTAACGGTGCTGACGGTACAATTGTCATTAAAGACGCAGAGACGTGAGCATCCCTGTGCCCAATCCCCCAGCAACAAGTCCTTACAGACATGGAGACTCGGTTCACCTCTGCCCTTGAATAGAACACAAGGGAACACAAGCTACGGATCTCAAGGTCAAAGAACACCCAGTGAGCATCTGCAAACACGGACCATCCACAGGCTGCAAAGACACCTCCATCATTTTTTAAAAGCAAAATAAAAGTACAAATAATAGTCTGAGATCACAGTGCAGTTAGGTTAGAAGCCAATAACAAAATGATTTTAAAGGGTCCATTCACTTGGACATTTTTTAAAGGCACATCTCTAATTCTTTGGTCAAAGAAGAAACAAAATCAATATTTTAGAACAGTTAAAACACAAAGAGAACAGCAATTCCACATCAGAGCCTGGAAGTTTCCACGGAGCAATGACTAACCATATGGGCTTAAATGTCACTAAAAGAAGGGGAAAGGGGCAATTAGGCATTCAATTTAAAAGGTTTTCTACAAATGAAAGGCTCTATTAAAAGGCTTTAGCGTAGACAACAACTACAAAGGTAACTGACAGAGCCTCTTCCAATCACGGGAGGGAAAATGTTAGTCCTTCAGCACAAGGGTCCCCCACAAGCACATCCAGAGAGCACGGAGACGGTACAGGGCACTAAGTAAGAGAAGACGGAAGAGAAAATTAAAAGGATTGTTAAGGTCTGTTTTTTTCTCCTCTATATAGATAATTAACGATCTAGATGAGGGCTGGGGCTGTGGCTCAGCGGGAGAGCACTTGCCTAGCGTGTGTGAGGCACTGGGTTCGAACCTCAGCACCTCATAAAAGTAAACAAACAAAATAAAGGCTTGCGGTGGCGGGGGTGGTTCTGCAGCTGGTCTCTAAGTGACACTTCCAATATTGAGGCCATAGGAAAATGAAGATTGTCAAAGATCCACTCAACAAAAAGCAAAAACAAGAAGACAAGTGACATCTCCCTAACCTGGAGAGACAGAGGCAGGAGGATGGCAGGTTCAAGGCCAGCCCCGGCAGCTTGGTGAGACCAGGGCTGGGAATGCAGTTGGTTCAGGGGCGGGGTGACCCTGGTTCAACCCCCAGTAACACAAATGGTAATAATAGATAAACACCAGACAGTTTCACAGGACATTTTATGAAACCTTTAAACAGAGATTATTCTAAGGTATTTAAATTGTTTCATTAGCAAAGAAAGAAAACTTTAAAATTATTTTTAGGAAGCAAGTATAATATTGGCATTGAAGCCTAAGAAAGACCTCACAAAGAGACCAACAAGTCACACCTGTAACAACTGGTTCAAAAATTCTAAGTAAAATAAACAAAACCCAGAAGCACAAGAAAAGAATAACTCAGAGCTAGGGTGCGGCTCAGTGGTAGAGACAGCAGGGGCAAGGCCCTGGGGTTCCATCCCCAGCACCACAAAAAACAAAACAAAACAAAAAGTAACACATTATGGCCAACTGGTTTTATTCCAGGAATGCAAAGATAGTTCAATACTGGGAATTCTAGTAATTTATCTTATTAACAGATATAAGGAGAAAAGTCATGACCTGAAGGCATTTGAGAAAGTTCAACACCCATTCTTGATGAGAGTCACACACACATGCATTCAGTACGTAATTACGTGACACTCAGTGAAAGAGAAACAAATAGTTCTCCCCTCTCCACTATGATGTCACACAGAACTGCACATTTAAAATAGTCCTGGAATTCCCAGCCAATATAATGGGGTGGCCATTAGAAAAACAGAGACATCAAAACAGAACTAATGAAGGTAAAAGGAACAGTATCCTGCACATGAAATCGACTGCCCTGATATCTGAAAACTCTTAAGATAAGTTAGCAGGCTTTAAATCAGTGACTTTCCTAAACAACCATCCATTAGAGGATATGATAAAATCCCTCATTCACAAAATCAAAAATAAGGTTAAATATCTAGGAATGAACTTAACCAGAGATGTGTAAGTCCTAGGTAAAGGAAACTTGAACTCGCTACTGAACACTCACAGACACCTGTAGCAAGGGACAGGAACGGCGTGAGGGCGGACAGGGCGGCTCTCTATGCTCACCTAGGCTGATTTATAAGTCCAATGCTATCCCAAGAAGAGAACCAGCACCTTTTTACCTCGAATTTAAAATTAATAATATGAAAAATTAAATGAGCAAAATTTCACAGGAAGTTATCTGGAAGAGAGTAGCTATGAGAGGGAATTGCCTCTATGAGGAATGGTAATCCAAAATTGGCAGCACTTGTTGATCAATAGATAGCCTACAGGAACAAAATAGCTCAGAAGTAAATCACATCCATTCAGAAACTTATTAGGTAACAAAGTTAATGTGGTAGGTCATATTTTCTAGAAATAGCCCCAAAGCTAGGTCAGACACCTGGCTTCCTCTACGCCTGGGACGCTTGCCTTGGAAACCCATGCACCCTGCGGGGAGCCCAGGGTTGGTAGAGGTGAATCGCTCTTCACTACAGCCAGCACCAGTTCCAGCCGCGGGAGTGGGCCACGTGGAGGGGGATCCTCGGGCCGCAGGAAGCTGAGCAGAGACAGGTCTTCTCTACCAACTCTATCAAATCACACACACAGCGCCATTCATGATATATATTTTTTTTTGGTACCAGGGGTTGAACTCAGGGCACTCTGTCTGCTCCTAGGGCTGGCTGTCCTCCACATGTCTCTTTGTCACTCCTCAGGACCTCTCCCTGTGACCTCTTGCTGTATCAAGAAATCTTGGATTTCTTCATATCTTCAGATCTAACATGAAGAAAGAGAGAGCTGTCAGGCCTTCTTAGGGCCTGAGTCTGGAATTCTCAGAATGTCACTTCTCCACACGGCACTGGGGCACTGGTCCCAGCAGTCGTCACAGCGCTAGCCTGATTCAGCGGGAGGGGCGCTGACTCCACCCGAGCTTCTCTTCTAGACTTATGTCTACGCAGCAGGTCTGCAAGTGAATCCAGGTCCACACGGGCTCGTCTCTCTTTGAGAAAATGGGTTCACATCACGTAGACCCACTGTGTGCCACCCCTTCCTCTCCCGAACACACAGCGCTGCGGCTGATTTCACGAAAGGCCAGCCACGCACATGCAGGGGGCTGGGCTGGGCGGGGGCGACTTTGGAGCACATGTAGGGGAAGTGGGACAGGAACACCAACAGCTCACAGAAAGCGAGACGCAGGCGGCTCCTCGGCATTCAGTAGGCGCAAACCAAAGCTCCACGGGCAGCTGGACAGACAGTGGCACAGGCCTGTGATCCCAGCTGCCCAGGGCTGAGGCAGCGACTGAGTTCAGGGCCAGCCTCAGCAATCGAGCAGGGCCTCCTCCCAAAACAGACAAAAACTGCCACGAACCTGTTCACCCAGCAGGACAAAGGTTTGGTCACATGCCTCGTGGGTGGGCCCTGGGAAACAGGCTCCCTTAGACATTTACTGAGAGCAGAGGTTGGCTCACCGCCCATAGAGGGAGATCTATTTCCTTTGGCGTCCGCATGACCCAACAGCAGACTGTGGCCATTACGAATGACACCGAGGACAGGAGGAAATTAAACGTGGGACTGCGCGTAACACGGAGTGCAAGGAAGAGGTCACCCACAGAGCGTCTGATACGACGTGCACCGTGTTCTCAAAGGAGTAGACTCTGTGTGTCCGCGCTGACGTGGGTTCATGGACTCACCTCCGGGCCTGTTGCATAGAAGTCCGGAAGGAGAGGCCAGCGTGTTTCCAGAGGCACCTGGGGGAAGAGGGTCCCGTGATCATTCTGTTCTTCCACAGCAGAAAAGGCAGGGGTTGACCTTCTTTCCAGAGCCTTTGGTAAGATGCCTAATCAGAACAAAGCCGTGGGAATGAGGAGGTCTTGTCCTCAACACCTGGGTGGTTCTGCTTTGGACCCTCTGGGTGTGGGGGAGGGACAGGCAGCCAAACAGGCCAAACAAGCCTGGTCATGAGTCCCGGGCCCACATCTTCAGGTGTCAGCTCCGGGTCTGCCCAGGTTCACACAGCTCTCTCTCAAACAAGCGAGGACTCCACAGCCTTTATAAAAATCAGAAAACCTCCAGGTGGCCACTGAACCATGCCCACGGTCCACAGCCCCAAAACCTGATGTGTGGACCATCACGGAGCCCAATGTCCACATGCACCGGCTGTCCCACAAGAGCTTGGTTCCAGAACCAGGCTGCAGGGACTAGATTCCAACTAGCGGGGAGGGCGCCCTCTCCCTCCCCCTCGCCCAGCCTGGGTAAGATGCTCCCCTGTGGCCAGCCGCATATTAGAGACAGCCTCAGGGCCATGCCTGGTGCCACACAGGGCTCTATGCTCGGTGGCCCCAAGCGTGGCCTAATGCTCCGCTCTCAATCCTGGAATTCTTAATATTAAAAAAAAAATAAGTTTATGAACCAAGCATGGTGGTGCATGTCTAGAGTCCCAGGTATTCAGGAGGCTGAGGCAGGAGGACTGCTTGAGACCAGGAGTCCAGTGCCAACCTGGGCAGCATAGTAAGACCCTGTCAATAACAACAACAACAGTAATAATAATAGTTTTACTGTGTGTTAAGGTATACAACATGATGCTATACTACACACACACACACACACACACGTTTGTTTATTTATTTACTACAGTGGAACAAATTTACATAACCATCTTCTCACATACATTTTTCCCCACTGTGACAAGAGTAGTTGTGATTCACTAAAATCTGAATACAATATGCTGTTAACTACAGCCCACCTGTTGCACCTGAAATCTTCCAATGTGTTCACCTGCATACTTGCTACTTTGTGTCCTTTGACCCATCATCATTCCCCCACCCCCAAAGCAACTTGGTGACTTCCTTCCTCCCTCTTCAGACTCCACGTATAAATGGATCTCATGTGATACTTGTTTGTGTGCAGCTTCTTTCATTCACCTAATGTCCCCCAGGCTGACCCATGTTGTGCCAGATGGCAGGACCTTCCTTTACAAAGCTGAGTAATATTCCATTGTGTACATACATGCGCAGTTTCTTCGGCCCATTCATTCACTGATGGACACGGAGTTGGTTTCCCCATCTGGGCTACTGTGGAGAACACTGCGTTGAACACTGGGTGCAGACATCTTTCCAGAGCAGCGCTTTCTTTCCTTTGGCTACACACCGAGAAGAGGGATTTCCAGGTCACATGGCGGTTCTATTTTTAATGTCTTTGGGAACTTGCGAACTGTTTTCCAGAATGGCTGCACCAATCCACTCTCCCACCAGCAGGGCCCAGGGTTCCTTTCCTCCGCACCCCCACCCGTCACCTCTTGTCTTTTTGACAGCAGCTATCCCGACAGACGTGAGGTGGAATGCTTCATGATTCTGAATAAGGAGCCTCACAATTTCGTTCGCACCGGCTAAGCCAGGGGAGGCAAAGAACCCGAGGTCCCACAGCAGGAAAGGGGTGGGGAGGAACCTGTCGCCGGGCCTAGGTCCAGAGCATGCACGTGCCGTGCCTGGCGACTCCGGATTGGGCGGCCCTTTCACGCTTCAGAGTCCTGTCTCGTGCGCCGGCATGTGACCCTCTCATCAACTTCAGGAGCAGAGAAGGTCACCTGGCACCAGGCCGAGAACCTGGGTGGTGCTGGGCAGTGGGCGCCCACCACCAGGACCTGGGAAGGGCGCGAACAGGCCGGGGCAGGAGCGGTGGGCGGGGCCTTCCAGGCTCCCTCCGCCTCCCTGCTCGTCATTGGCTCGCTCACGGCCCTGAGAGAGTCTGATTGGCTGATTTGGGCATGCGCCCGCCCCCTGACCTGGATGGGCAGCCAACGAGAAAAGAGGGTTTCCAGCAGAGGGCGGGAAGTGGGGCCAGAGGGTGGGAAGCTGGGCCACGTGCTCCCGCCAGTCCACGAAGGAGGACAGGGAAGGCCACAGGGGCGGGGTGGGCAGAGCCTGGGACAGTGGACCCGGGCCTCCTCCCCCACCCCCGGGACAGCAGGCCGGCCCGGGAACAGCAGGCTATTGTGCCTGGCAGGAATGAGCAGCGGCCTCGCAGGAAGCTGCCCAGACTGGCCGCTGCTGTCGGGAGGCCCTGGCTCCCCGCCGCCCGGCCTCGGTCCAGCGCCAGCCCAGCCCGTGTCTTAAGAGACAGATTAATCAGAGACAGATTAACAGAGGCGCACATTCCCAGCATGTACACCACTGAGGACCCGATAAAATATGTCCAGGCCTGGACACGGCCCCGGCATGACTAGTTCCAAGTCCCGGAATGTCCACCAAACTGAAGCCTATTTACACAGGAGCCGGTGTGCTTGATGCCCAACTGCAGCGAGGAGCTCAGGTTGTTACGGAAAAGGGAGAGGAAATCGCATCGCATGGCCCGCAAAGGAGCACCCGGGACCATCCGAGGCTGTGGTTCCGCCCACAGGAGGAGGCCCTTGGAGGGGCTCTCACAGGTCACAGCGCCCTGTCCCCTGTGGGCCTGCGATTCGCTTGTTAATTTGGGAAAGTCATTTCTCAGATCTTCTGGTACCTGCCCCAAAGGCTGCATCACTTCGTTCCTATGGCGGGTGGGTGCTCAAGGACAGATAAATCTGCCAAAAATGGGGAAGAAGGTATAATCCTTTCTCTCCTGAGATTAGGGGCGGGGAGAAAGGAAGGAGGAGCAGGGAGAGCGGGAGAGTAAGAAGCAAGTCCGCTTTAAAAATAAGTTGCCTGTATTCAAAGCAAGAAGTGAACCACTGCTACCTGCCGGAGTTCACATTCCCCAGCAAATTCACTGAATTTAGACCTGCAACAACAACCAAAAAGGCTGGTTTCAGGCCAGCTTCTACCATTTAGAGAGACACTGTCTCAAAATGAAAAAGGACTGGGATGTAGCTCAGTGGCAAAGTACCCCTGGATTTGATTCCCAAAAAAGAAAAAGCAAACAAGAAAAACAGAACTTTCTACATTTTCCACAGGGGCTGTGTAGTGCAGTGGTTAGCAGCACAAGATATTCTGAAGCCAGAGGGCCCAGGTTCAAATCTCATTCTTGATACTGTGTGGCCGGAGGCAGGTCACTTAACCCCTCTGGACCTCAGTTTGCTTTGCAGAGGAATGCGGGTGGACAGATGTCTGGCATATAGTAAATTCCACAAAAGACGCTATTGCTGTTCTCTGTCCCTGGTCTGATCTTGGTCTTGCCCTCACGACGGAAGAAATAAAAAATCTTAAGCCAGGCTAATAATTCAAACTATTCTCCATAAAACAGGTTTCACTTGGGTGTTTTAGGGTCAAGCTCAGCTGCTGGGTTTCCCCTCCATCCTCTGCTCCTCTCCCAGATGGCGTCTGCCTGGACCCCATCTTGGCTGCCAGGAAACAACCCCATGGGGAAAGGTCAAAGTTAGGAAGCGCCCTTTAGTGAAGTCCTCTCTTCAGCCAGCGTAGAGGAGCAGGAGGACTTGAGTCCTGGACCCCCCTGGGCAGGAAGAGTCTCGAGCCCTTAACCGTGCTGTGGAGCGTGGGAGCCATGGTGGCATCAGGTGGCCCCAAGCCTGGCCTTCTCTGCTCCCGTTCACTGTGGCCCCAATCCTAATAATGGGACAGGATTCGGATTCTGTGCTCCAGTTGACCTATGTCACTTTGATCCCTTCAGGAAAACACCTCATTAATCCAAAAAAATGATGATTTTTTGGCTTATGCAGGAAAAGTCCAGGGGTGGAATCTTGGCTTCAGGGAACTGGAATTGAAACAGCTTCAGGAGCAGCAGGATCTAGGGACTCCAAAGGAGTCAGGGTTCATTTCTCTCCAGCTCTCAGTAGTGTCTTCCTCTGGGTTGGCTTCCCCTCCAGGCAGCCTCTCCCTGTGTCATGTCAAGATGGCCCTTAGCTGCCCTTACACTCTCCAGCTCAGCAGGACAAGTCTCTTTATCTCGTCTGAATGAAAGTCTCAGACTGGCTCAGGTTGGCCTTCTGAAGTCAGATGCAGATCCCTTTACTAATTCCTTTAGTCATATGACAGGCTCCTATTGGCCAGGCCCAGGGTCTCCTGCCCACCTGTGGAGCTGGAGGTGGAGACTGGGCTAATCTTACAGCGTTGGCACCCCAAGCAGTGTCGTCCCTGCACTCAGTCCCTTGGGCTGGGAGTTTATTTTTATGCTCTGAATCTGGGCTGGGCTTGAGACTACAAGGGAAGGGGGCTGTGCTTGTCCCCAGCCTGGACTTGAAGGGTCCTTGCAGTTTCTCCCCTTTCTCTGAAGACTCTGGGTAGCTACTACCAGAACCAACCTGCACCAATTTGCTTCAGGTGGATAAACCACATGAAAAAGAGACCAGTCCTCCAGCAAAAGCCACCCCAGACCAGACAGCAGCCATCTGACCTCCTGATGTGTAAATGAGCCATCAACATCAGCAGAGCTGCCTACCTGACCCCTGCTGGCCATAGCTGCATGAGACCAGCTGGGACCAGTGCTTCCCAGAAGACCATTGACTTGTGAGCAGTAGTAAATTCATATAACTTTAAGGCATTGAGTTTTGGGGAAATTTGTTATGCAGCAGTAGCTGACAGATACAGCAACAGGATGGAAACAAGAGATATCAAGAAGGGAAAAGAATGGGGCTGGGCTGTTGCTCAGCAGTAGGGCACTTGCCTAGCATGTGTGAGGCCATGGGTTCAATCCCCATCACCACATAAAACTAAATAAAGAAAATAAAAGTTTTGTGCCTATCTACAACTAAAAATACCTTTTAAAAAAAGAAGAAGGAAAAAGAACTCTCAAGAATTTATTGCTGTGTGATTATCATCCCCGTTTTGCAAGCAGGGGAAGCAAGCTCAAGAGTGTCCTCAGTTGGTACATAAGACAGAAATTAATTTGGATCTTTGTTCTGCAAAGTATCTCAGAAAAACTAAAAATATTAAGTGGTCAAGCTCAAGTCAGTGTAGCACAGACACCAATGTTACCATGCACCTGAGATGAACCAGTCACGATGTTTGAATAACATCTGCAGCCTCCTGGCAGCTAAGGTGAAAAGGGAAATGTGTTGGCTGCATCATCCTATTTAACTGAAAGTTTTAAAAAAGGAAAAGAGGACATATAGATTTTTGTAAGTTTGTTTGGAGACACAGACGTTTTCCTGGCCTTGGCTCCAAGGAGAGTGGCTGTGAGGGATGTTCATATATGGACTATAACAGAAAAAAATGTTGGAACAGACACTGCTCATTTCACTCTCCACAAAGTGGGAGGCAGCCTATGAAGTCACAGGCATTTCTGGAAGGCACTCAAATTATGAGGTCTGTTTTCTTTTTTTCTCTTTCCATCTCTCTCTCTCTCTTTTTTTTTTTTTTTAATAACATAAAAGTTTGTTTTGTCTCTAGTGTTACAATCTAGAGATCACTGGTCCAGAGTTGGTAAGGCAACTTAGCTATTTCCAACATGCAGCCTTGACTTCTGGGTACAACATAATTGCTCTAGCTCCAGCCTTCAATCCTACCTCCCTGCACACACATACACCAAAAACATAAAGAGCAAGTATTCGAGATTGATATCAGTTTGACCAGGCCAAAATCAAAGCGCTGACAGGGTCACAATCCCTTAGAAGGCTCTACGGGAAAATCACTCCTCGCCCTCCCCAACTTCGGGCGGTTGCCGGCATTCCTTTGCTGATAGCCGTGTCACTGTGGTCCCTGCCTGGGTCTTTGCCTTGCCGCTGCCTCTTCTGTGTGTCTGTCTGCTCTTTCTCTTCCTCTTATCATACATCTGATGCCATTTAGAGTCCGACTGGACAACCCAGGAGAATCCCCTCATCTCAAAATCCTTCATTCAATCAAATCTCCAGGCTTGACCATGTAAGGCTCTGGGATTAGGACCCAATGCCTTAGAGGACCACCATGCAGCTGTGTGACCTTAGGCAAGTGTCTTTACCTCACTGTGCCTCAGTTTCCAACAGTGGCCACCTCATTGGTTTACTATGGAGAGTAAATAAATCACAAAAGCATTTGGGGTGGGTTTCAACCCATGTAAGACCTTCGTAAGGGTGACCTTTACTATGCTCAGGAGCCTTGCCTAGGGATAAAGTCCCCTTGGGGACAGATCCTTTCTCTGTCCAATCTGTCTGCCTTTTCAGCGCCTAAGGTATTTACACATAGTAGGTGTTCAGTAAACGTTGAAAGCTTCTTTGTACCATTGTGTGCTGCTCTTTCTCCTCTCTGATCCCCAGTTTCCTTCGCCTCCCGGAGGGCTGCTGGTGGAGAAAGTGTGTTCCTTGTCGGGAGGGCGTGGCGGTGTAGGGCCAGGGGTCAGCAGCCAGCGCAGCTGCTCTCTCTATGAGTCACCCAACTTGGGGCCAAGTGTCTAAATATTATGAGTGAGCCTGTTGGAGATAAGGTGGGGAAACATGGATTTGGCCAGAGCGGCTGCAGCCCAGGCGCCAGGCCTGGATTCCCGAGAACATCTCAGCAGGATGACTTAGCGCTCAGCACCTGCCAGGAACACGGGGTGCTGACCTGCGACCCCACAGCAGCCCAGACGCCCAGCCTGGGCAGCTGGTGCTGCTCTTCCCGACCGTGCGGGGGACCCACATCGAGTCCCATCCTCTCAGCTCAGGGGAGAAACTGAGGCCCCAAGAGAGTGAAGGCTATGACCAAGGTTCCTTCCGCAGTGAGACCACGGTCCCAAGAGGCGTCCTCACCCCCAGGCCAGGGACCACAGGCACTGCGGGAGGGCGACAGATGTGCTAATGCCCCGGGGGTGAGAGAGACCAGACACGGTCCAAAGCTGGAGTAAGAGCAGGGCTCTCCACCCGGAGACCTCGAGACCTCGGCCTCACTCTGAGGGAAGGAGCCACTGGTGGTTTTAGGAAGCAGAGCTACAGGATTTGAGTGTGGTTCATGACCGGAGCGTCAGAATCCCCCACCCTGGGGACTGGGGACGACTGTCAGTCCACAGATCCCTGGACCGCTGTGTCAACAGGCCCCATCCCGGGGATCTGGAGGCAGCCACCCTTTTAGAGTGCAAAGAAGCTCTGGTCTCAGACAAGCCTGGTTTGAAGCCCCGGCTCTGCGGCTGCTGTGTGACTGTAGGCCAGTTACTGCACTTCTCTGAGGCGCACTTTCGCCTCCTCTAAAATGGAGACATTTATCTTAGTATTTGCTTCCTGAGGTTACTCTAAGGATTAAGAAAGATGATGTGGGTTGGGGCTGGGGCTCAATGGTAGAGCACTTGGCTTGCACATGTGAGGCACTGGGTTCCATCCTCAGCATCTACAACTAAAAAAAAAAAAATTTAAAAAAAAAAGAAGAAAGATAATGTGTGGGACCGGGGCTGTGGCTCGGCAGTAGAGCACCCACCTAGTGCATGTGAGGCGCTGGGTTCAGTCCTCAGCACCAGATATGAATGAATGAAAAGTAAAGATGTTGTGTCCACCTACAATTAACGTATATATGAGCACAAAGCACTGCGCACAGCTCGAAAAAAACCTTCCCAGTCATCAGTGAACTCCCTGAGGTGGCAGCGGGGAGGGGGAAGGAGGCAGGGAGGCGGGGGGAGGCCACTGCAGGATTCAGGATTTGTCCTGTGGCGGGACGTGGAAATGGCTGCGGTTGGTGGCCTCTGGGCAAAGCCAGGTGGAGCCCCCGTGGCCCCGCGTGGAGGCTGCTCCCTGGCCTTGGTCAGGGCAGGAGTGGGCAGAGGTGAGACTGCTGCCATGGATCTGGGGCTCAGCTCGGGCGGGACCCGTGTCAGCTGCCCTCCAAGTGGGCATCGCTGCCCTCTGGGCTCCTCAACCTCGACACTACTGAGTCACTCTGGCCAAGTCCCTGTCTGGGGCAACTGTCCCTGGACGCCCCCCTGGGGCCAACAGCAGGCCCCGGTGGAACAGCCTGAAGTATGTCCAGAAGCTTCCTGGGGGCAAAGTGACCCCTGGTTAAGGACACGGCTCTGTTCACACCGCAGGGGAGGAAGCCAGAAGGCCAGGGGACCCGCTCCCAGCCCTCGGCCAGCTGGCCCAGGCGGTGTTCAGCTGCAGACCTGCCCCGGAACCACGCGGTCGGCCTCTGCCGTGAGGAAGGGTGTCCAGCCACAGGCACCTAGTGTCCACGGCGGGTGGCCTGGGGACCCCGAATGCAAAGGGGCCGCTGGAAACATCAGTGTTGACCCAGGCCGCGCGGGTGGGGTGGCTTTGGAGTGGCGATGGAGTTAGGGGACACCAGATTCGCGGTAGGACACTGCAGGCAGCAGGAAGGACCAAGGTGGCGCTGCTGGGAGAAACTGGGCAGTAAGCTGGGCCCGGGCGCCACTGCCAGGAGCCCCCCAAACAGCCTCCAGGACCTTTAGGCCAAACGTTTCTGCTGTGGACGCTGCTCCTTCCTGTGCGGGCAGAGGGAGGCCGAGAGAAGGTCCAGGAAACTGGGGGGGCCAGGGACAGACCGGGAAGGCCGAAGGCCAAGGATCAAAGACCCTAAGAAAACAGCGAGACTCTGGGAATAGCTGTCCCTCCCGTTGGTTGTCATCCAAAGCCTTCCAGAGCGGGACCCGCTGCCACCAGTCACTCCCCTGGGGACGCCTGGAGTCCAAACGTGTCTTGTTTTTGAAGCGACATTCAGGAATAAATTCCTGTGTTTTTTGGGCCCGTCTTGGTGTTTTCAAACAAGGGAGTTGGAGGTGAGGGAACAATCATGTCCAGAAATGTGGACCAGAGAAGTTATTTTTCTAGGCCCCAAAATACTTTGTTGACACAGATGGTGGCTGTAGGACCCTGACCTGGGGACCTGGGGCCCGCGGGGAAGGGGCTTTATGATGCAGGCAGCCTGGGGGGGTCGCAACGGAACCCAGACCCCTACGGGTCAGGGCCAGTGGCTCTGCTGGCTCCGCTCTCCTCAGACCACAGCTCCCCCCAGGTGCCCCTCCTGGGGAACAGCGTTACTGCCCAGAGTGTCATTTCCTGTCACCCCAACCCCAGGCCACGATGCCCCAGAGCCCGCGACTCTAGGGGGAGGACAGCGGGGAGCTTTGTGAAGCTGAGGCAGGAAGTAGCGCTCATTAAAAAATCAAAAATAAAAAACAAGCCCCGGGCCATGCCTTGGACGGCACCCAGCTCCCGGCCACTCCTGGTCGGTGCCCTGGGCTCTGCGGGCTCCTGCCAGGCGCCTGGGGGCGCCTCTTCTTCTCATTCTTTGTCCGGCCACCTGGTGGAAAGCCTGGGGAGGTGTTGGAGGGAGATGTGGAGACAGAGGGCAGGACAGCCTGGTCTCCGCCCTCGAGGATCACAGTGTCCACGGATGATCCTGAACCTTCTGTAACACTAGTCGCCGGGGGTCTCGGTGGAGGGCAGCAGGTCTGCACAGGGCCCCCGTTTTCGGGCACGCTCTGGAAAAGTGAGGCTGTGGCTGGGGACCACACTCGGGGATGGGGGTGAGGCCACCGCGCTGAACTCGCCCTTGAGGTCACTGTCAGAGGCCAGCCTCACCGGCCACCTGCTGCCCTGCCCTCAGCTCTGGCTGCTCCTGCCCCTGGTCTGCCCTTCCCCCCCAGCTGGGCTCTGCGGGCCTCCCAGGTGGGGCCTCTCCTGCAGCAGAGGCCAGCAAGGTTCAGGGAGTATCTGGGCTGGAAAGATCTCTGAGATAGTCTTGTTGCTGTGACAAGAGATAAGAGGCCAGCTCAACGGAGCTGCTGGACACGCACACACACCTGCTTACAGCCGGTCCCCTAGCATTCATTTATTTATTCACATGCGGAGCTGAGGATCGAACCTAGGGCCTCATGGGGCCAGGCAAGTGCGCTACCACTGAGCCACAGCCCAGCCCCTTAGCATTTTTCTTTAAGCCAGTTATTTTATTAAAAGAAACTTACTCATGGGCTGGGACATAGCTCAGCTGGTGGGGTGCTTGCCTCGCAGGCACAAGGCCCTGGGTTCAATCCCCAGCATCACAAAATAAACAAACAAAGAGAAACTTACCTAAAGGAATCTTGTGGTTTTGGTTTTTGTTTTTGGTACCAGGGAACGAACTCAGGGGCGCTTAACCACTGAACCACCTCCCCAGCCCTTTTTACATTTTTTTTACAGACGGGGCCTCACTGAGTTGTCTAGGGCCTTGCTAAGTTGCTGAGGCTGGCTTTGAACCTGTGATCCTCCTGCCTCAGCCTCCCAAGCAGCTAGGCTTACAGGCCGGAGTCACCCCACCCGGTTCTTAAAGGAATCCCGATGAAGTCACAACAAATAGAAGCCGCTTACTATCAACAGCAGAAAAACTATTAATTCCTCAAAGAAGTGACCTTATCAAATCCTTGACAGACGCCAGTGCAGATGGACACTCTGAGCCCGGGTTGCCCTCTTCCTTTAGGCGATTGGCGGCTGTGAGAGGGTGTTGGAGACAGACCGGCTCCACGCTGAGGCCCTCTTCCCTTGCTTGTTCCCCGGGACCCAGAAACTACTCCAAAGCCACAAGACTGGCCTCCGCGGCTCCCTGGGGACAATGCCACAGGCCCGGTGGGGGGCCAGCCTCCCCTCGGTCCAGCTCCCGCCTTCATCCGTAAAATGGGAAAGCAGTGAGTCCACCCCTCCCGGGGTCAGAGGCAGATGAGCCCGTTTACGGGCAGCACTTGGACAGTGACACCGCGAGAAGAAATGGTCACTGTTGGCCGAGACTAATCCCGGCAGGCCCAGGGCAGAGAGCCTCGCAGGGGCTTCACCTGAGGTCCGCACCACGTCACCCACCTGGTTAGTGAGCAGGCAGGAGCAGAGACAGGAAGCTCCTTGGGGACGCGACCTGTGGGGGGGGCATGGAGAGCAGCCGCAGCCTCTGGAGTCCGGCCTCCGGCCTCAGGTCGCCTCCAGGGAACCTCTCTCCTGCCCTGGGGAGACTCCTCTCCAGCACGATCCTAGGGCCCAAGGGAGACACAAGGGAAGGAAGAGGAGTCACCCCAATGACCCCGGGGTCAGGATCATGATGACCCAGCAATGTCCCTCCAAGATCAGTTTTTTCAGGATTAGGCCCTGACCATCTGTCCGTCCGTCCACGCACTCATCCCCCTCCACCCAGCGCCCCTCTGTTGTCCACACGCCCACCCACCCACAAAGACGTCCCCCCGTCTGTCCATCCAACACGTTTATTGGAGGTCACTCTGAGCCAGCACTGTAGGGTGAGGGCAGAGTGGGGGTCACAGGGCCTCTCTCAGCCACCCTTCCGCATTCCTGCTCCACCCTGTCCCCAGCTGAGAGGGCCCCTCTCCTGGGAGATCCCGGGCCAGGGGAGCTCCAGGGGTAGTGGGGTGGGGGACGGAGGGTCGGGACCTCAGTGGCGGCTCTCTGCCAAGGCGCAGCCCTTCTCCTGTGGAAATGAGAACCCGCCGTCTCCCTCCGGGACTGAGGCCAGGCCCCGGGCTGGGCTGGGCTTCGGGTGAGCGTTTCCCCTGAGGCCCTGGGGGAGGGAGGTGGCCGGAGCTGGCCGGTGAGCGGGGTCTCTTGTCTGGTGCAGGGGGGCAGGACAGCGGAGGCAGGCAGCCAGGCTGCGGCCTGTCAGGAAGCAGCAGTTTCCACAGGATCAGCCAAGAGCCAGCTCCCGGCCAGGGGACACTGGGTTCCGCGGCTGCGGCTGCAGGAACCGCTGTCCCCTCCTCCAGCCCCTGCCCCAGGCTGCACCCTTGGGCAGGCTGGGTTCAGCCAGGGGACATGCCCATCCTGGTCTCCTGTGTGCCCCAGGGTGGACCCAGGACCCCGCCACGGTGGGCAGTTCCCGCGGTCAGCTGAGGGCCAACGCCCACGGGGCCACCAGGACCCAGCCCCGCAGTGGCTCCCCGCTGGCTCATGCTGGCCTCCGGCTCTGCCATTGGGTCCTTGCTGCCCCGTGGGTGGGCTACAGCCTCTTCAGCTTCCACAGCGGAGGGCACTCTAATGCCACCCACCTGACCACAACTGTGTCCCAGCCCACTTACTCATGACTCCGTAACTCATTCCACGCCGCCACCACACCCCTGGGGGGCAGACACTTTGTCCTGTCTTACTGATCTGGCAACTGAGGTCCCAGAGATTACGGCCCTTAATCCAAGATCACACGGAGGGTGAGAGGCAGGCACCGGAGGCCATCTGGCTCCAGAGCCACATGTCACCATCAGTTTAGTGGAAAATCTGCCACCAGGAGTGAGACCCCCACTCTCTGTCCTTCACCCAAGCGTCCACGGGGTTCACAGGAGGAGGAAGGGGCCACACTGGCCCAGGCCTCACATATTGGCCCGTCTCCACACCACACTGTCCCCTCTGTACCGCTGATCTCCTGGCTGCCGGGTGACATCAGCCCCCAGAGGCAGGACCTTGTGTCTGGGAAGGGCTGTGGCTGGGCCCGGTCAGCGCTTGATAAACTGGGGCCATAGTCCAGTCATCCACTATCAGCCCCCACCCCTCCTGTGTGACCCTCTCCCAGCCTCCCTTGGTCACCTGGCCCGGCCAGGATTATTGTCACTTAGTCCTACAGGTACTGAGCATGACATCGAGTCACATGAACGAATGAGTGAAATCAGTGATGGGAGGGTCTCTGGAGAGCAGGGCCACAAACCAGCGCCCAGCACCCAGCGCCCAGCGCCAGGCAGGGATCAGAAACCACAAGTAACACAAGTCCCGGGTTCAGCACCAAAAAAAAAGAAAGAAACCACCAACTCAGCTGGTGGGGACGGTGGCAGCCGCTGGCTACTCAGCCCTGGTCCACCACACACAGACCTGATTTCTCAAGAAAAACCAGAGACCTTGAGTTTTACAAGAAATTTCTCAACTCTTAACCGTTGGGACTAATTTTAAAACACTGAAAGTCATCTGTGGGCAGGATGTGGCTGCAGAGACCAGGATTCACCAACCACTCACGGCCCGCGGGGAAACTGAGGCCCAGAGAGGGCAGCCTCCGACCAGTAGGCAGCACAGAAATTGGAAGGAAAACGGTGACCTTTCTCCTCTAGCCGCTCCCAGGCCACTGACTCCCGGGAGCAGCCAGGCCTCTCCTCCAGGCTGGCAGTTCCAGGGTGAGGGAGAGGCCAGGACGTCCCCCAGGGCAGACTCCTGCCCCGCCTGGAGCAGGCCGTACCAGGCTCTGACATCCAGAGGGAGACTCCAAGCACCTGCTGCCCTGGGAAGCAGGACTGCGGGGAGCGGCCATCCTCCTGCTCTGGTGGCTTGGAAACCACTTCGCCAGGCCCGGGCAGGGGGACGATTTATTTATTTATTTAATTATTATTTTTTTCTTTGATGAACTTTTAACTGATTTTTTTTAAAGAGGAGAGAGAGAGAGAGAGAGAGAGAGAGAGAGAGAGAGAGTTTTTTTTTAATATTTATTTTTTAGTTTTCCGTGGACACAACATCTTTGTTTGTATGTGGTGCTGAGGATCGAACCCTGGCCGCACGCATGCCAGGCGAGCGCGCTACTGCTTGAGCCACATCCCCAGCCCCCAGAGGGACAATTTAAACTGCTTCTGGAGAAAAGCTCTGACGCCCAGCCTGGGACGTTTGGCCCAGCGTGACTCTTAGAACCATAAAATGTGTCTGTGGACCAGCTCCTGTTGCCAGGCCCATCTCACCAGAGCTCCCCTGAAGCCCCCTGCACCTCCCTGGCCACCTCCTATCCCCACTCACTCTGCCCAGCTGCGGTGCTGCCCTGCCACACCCTGCACACACCAGATGCTCCCACCTCAGGGCCTTTGCACCTGCCACCTGGCTTGGCTTCAACCATTAAGCATATGGCTCAGACCCTCACCTCTCTGAGTCCTCCGTTTGCATGTCACCCTCCCAGTGAGGCCCTCCCTGACTGTTCACCTTGTTTAAATCCGCACAACATTCCCAGCATTCTCCCTGCCCCCCGCTGGCTTCATCCCCACGGCACTCCTCGCCAGGTGGCCGCTCTCTTTATACTTGTCGGCCTGTGTCTTTGGCTCCTGTGGCTGTTATAACAAATTCCCACAAACTTTGTAGCTGAAAATAACACAGGTTTTGGGCTGTGGCTGGGGCTCAGTGGCAGAGCGCTGGCCTCACACGTGCGAGACCCTGGGTTTGATCCTCAGCACCACATAAAAACAGATAAATAAAATAAAGGTACTGTGTCCACAGGTTTATTATCCAGGGATCCTGGGGGTCAGAAGTGCCATGTGGGCCTCCCGGGCTAGCAGCGGTGTGGGCGCCGGCTCTGCTCTAGACTCTGGGCCGATCACCTCCTGCGTTTCCCAGCTTCTGGCCACCCCCAGCCCGCGGCTCCCTCCGCATCTTCAAAGCCACCAAGTCCAGCTGCCCTGTGCCGAGTGTCCTGCTTCCTCTTGCTCACGAGGCCCCGTGTGGTGGCACAGGGCCCACTGAGGACCCGGGCTCTTCTCCCCAGCTCGGGGTCAGCTGCCAAGCAAACAATTCCACCAGCGGCCTCAGGTCCCTCCCCCTGTGACCTGCCCTGGCCACAGGTTCTGGGCCGGGCCTCTGGGGGAAGGGGCATCGTTCTCTCTGCCTCACACACACCGGTGGCAGCTCCCGCGGGGCCTGGCGCTGGCATAGTGGGTGGCTTTAGTGAATGTGCCAGAGAGACCTGGTGACTGCAGGGTTGGTGAGGAGAGTGCGGGGCTGAAGGAAGGGGACCGAGGGGTGACAGATGTGCCAGGGGTCCCCTCGTCTTCCTGGTGTGGAGTCAGTGACTCAGAGACACCCACCGGTGACGTAGCCCCTGGCCCTCTGCATGGCCTCCCGCCCCTGCCCCACAGTCACTCTGAGCAGTGTCCCCACTCAGCTCCCGGAAGGGGCCAGCCTCCTGTGCCTCAGCAGGAGAGACAGAGCACTGTGGCCGGCAGCTTTGAAGGGACCCTGGCCCGAGTGGGCCCCGGCACCGCCCCAGCCCCTCCCAAGGCCCAGCCAGACAGCTGCTCTGGCCCCGCCGAGGCCATGGACATGGCTGACCTGTCTGGACGCCCAGTGGGGGAGGCTTCGTCACCGGGCAGCTGCGTCCTGCAGCAGACAGGCCTGGGCCCAGGTTCCTCACGTCTGAAAAATGTTCCACCCAAAGACCCGAGCAAAGGAAGAGGAATGAGTGCGTCGCAGGCTGGAGAGGCCAGGCCGCATGTGACAGAGACCAGGCAGCCACGTCCCGGGGGCCAGAGACCCCCAGGGGCCTGGCACACCTGGGTGAGACTGTTTCCTAAGGACATGCAGCCACCAGGGACGGGGTCATGGGCCTGGGGATCAAGGGTGAAGGAGAAACTATAACAAAGTGCAGTAAATCAGAACAAGGGAGCTTCCTGACGACCGGCGGGGACTCGGGGACAGTGTCATCTCAACAACAAAGGTGCCCTGTTCACTCCCGTTTTAAAGCAGCCACAAGAAAAGCCAAGACGCTCCCCATACCCAGTGTCGCTGAGTCTCGGGGAAGCAGGCACCGCCACCAGCGCCCTGGGAGGCAGGCTGCCTGCCTCGTGGGTCACGGCGTGAGGGCTCCCACGGCCTTCAGGTCCGACTCAGCAATCTGCCCAATGGACAGACGCACGGAGACGTTAAGGACAAACAGCCTCCACGGTGTTGCTCTGTGACAGGAAAGCAAGCCGATCTCTAGGTCCATCCGTAAGGGACCTTGAAGTCCATGGGGTCCAGACAGTGACCGCAGGTGGCAGGGGTGTGCCCAGGATGAATCAGGAAGGTCACCAGATGAGTTCAGCAGAGCACCAGGTGGCGGCCACATCTGTAACCCCGACTCTGGAGGCTGGAGCGGGAGGGTCACCAGCTGTCACTGAGCAAGACCCTGACTCAAAATGAAAGAATAAAAAGGCTCAATCCTGGCGCCGAAAAGAAAAGACATGTGGCGGATGCGCGCTGTCCCTCTCTGTCTGACAGAGGACAGTCAGCCGCGTGGGCCTGCACAGGGGGACTGAGGAGGCCCCACGGGAATCACCCCCACGGCTGCCTTGGGATCGTGGACTGAGACCTGGGCCCGGTGGACACGACTCGACGGCTCACGCCATCTTCACAACTTGGATGTTTCACACGATGATGACGATGATCAGTCCCTGTGCTGGGGACCGTCACACAGCCTCGCACACGCAGGCCAGCAGCCCGCCACCGAGCCGCGTCCCACCGCGTCTTTCCTGGCCCAGGGCTTGTCTGTTTCACGGATTTTTTTAGACAGGAAACAGGCTTCTTCATTACAAAGCTGAAGGGATGAAATACTCTCCCCTGACCCGCCCCATGGCAGCTCCCCAGACGTCACCAGCCGTCTCGAGGGCCGCGGGCTCCTGCGCTCGGGATTTCTAGGTTGAGACTTGACATTAAACACGGAACCCTCTTCTTCCTAAGCCAGAGATGAGCAGGAGGCTGTCACTGTGAGGGTGGCCCGGGCAGGGCGGTGGCCACCGACACAGAGAAGCAGACTGTTTTGGTGAAAGATGTCACAGGGGAAACAGCAGGACAGGAGCAGGTGGAAGCAGGAGGAAGACTGTGCCAGGAGCCCCACCCAGGTCCGCACCGGGTGGACATGGGCCAGGTGTGGGGGCCAGACAGGGCCAAAAGCTCAGGGATGGGGTCCTGGGGCACCAGGAGGGGGTACGAGGGTCTGAGGTATTAGGTGCTGGGACCCTTGAGGTCAGAGCCACGTCCATGGATGAAATAGTCTCAAAAGTTAAACCCCAGGTTTACGAGTTGTTCTGGATCTGCGTTCACATGTGCAGTTTGGAGGGGTGATAATAACAGTGATTAAATTATGATAACAGCAGCCAACACGGCAGCTCTCTCCAGGAACCACGGGCTTCACCATTAGTTCAGTCAGTCCCACAAACACCCTCTAGATGGGCCTTGCCATCCTGCTTCACGGGTGAGAAAAGGAGGAAGGCACAGAGAGGTGAAGTAAGTGGCCGAGGTCACACAGCTTGTCTGAGACAGAAGAGCGGGGTGCCCCACTGAGTGAGAAGGAGCTCCTGAGCCCCAGGGTCCCCAGCCCAGCCTCTCCCCGCCCTGCCCACCTCGTGCTGCTGCCCTCTTCCCCTCCCTACAGTCCCCTTCTGTACCCAGCAGCCAGGAAGATGGCTCTGAAGTCCACGTCCCACTGCCCCGTGGCCAGGGCTGAGGCAGCAGAGATTGGGGTGAGACAGAGGGGCGCCAGGGCCCCACCGTCAGGAGCTGTCCCCAGCAGCCTTGCCCTGCCCGGCCCCACTGCCAGGCCTTCCCACACTCTCAGGCCTTGCCCTGCCCCCGTCCTTCCACGGCTCCCACCGGCCTTCCAGAAACCTCCGTGTCCTGGACAGGCCCAGAGCCCAGGCCCCATCCCAACCCCAGCCTCCTCCTCCCCGCTGCTCCCCACCCCGCCCCCCACGCCCGCTGGGCTCTGCTCAGCCTGCTCCCCCCACCTTCTCCCGCCCTCGCCCCCTGACTCCCCCACACTGACGCACTCGGCACCCCACCCAGAGGACCCCGGCCGTGGCTAACTCCTCTTCTGTCAGAAAGGTTTTCGAGTGTCCCCAGGCCGTCCCAGGAGCTCTGCAGAGGCGCTGGGTGGTTGGCAGCTGCCCTTCCCCGTAAAGGCCGGGTTTGCAGACAGCCTGGGAAACCCCGGGCCAGCCAAGAGCAGGGGACCCAGGGTGACAGCTGAGTTCCCACCCGTGGACACGGACGCCCGCTGAGGGTGACGTTTAAAGGATTCCCAGACTTGGGGCCCGGAGATTTTTAGGTGAAGCCCTTCTGGATCCTGCAGTAAATAAACCTGCTTCCAGAGAACTCCTCGGGTGTCCACCCCGTCCACCAACACCAACACGTGCCTCTCGGTGCAGCTCCATTGAGGAAGGACCCTCCATGTCCCCTTGAGGCCCGTCCAAGCAGGGGGCCTACGTTCCCTTCTCTGCCTCTCTGACGTCGGGCACAGGGTCTGCCCAGAGCAGCCGGGGGGCTCCGCGGGACCCACGAGGGTCTCTGGAATCCCCCATTTCTTTCCTGGCCTGGGGTCCTCGGCAGCCTGGGAACCCGCAGAGCGGGGGTCACAGGGACAACTGGCCAGGTGGGCACAAGGGCAGGCCCGGGCCTGTTACTGTCAGCCTCCCGAGCCTCGTCCTGGTCCCTCCCCGGAGCAGGGTCCAGCACTGGAAGGAGGCAGCCGTGGTCCTCGGGTGCTCAGGGCTCAGAAGACAAGAAGGAAGAGGACCGAGGGCGGAGGAAGAAACAAGGAGTGAAATGTAGCGCCTGGGCTCCTCCCTGCCCCTCTGTGCTCTGGGGCCAAGGTGTCCTGGCGGGAGGGTGTCGCGGCTCAGAGCCTTGGGGCTCCACAGGGTGGTGTCTCTCCCCCCACCCCGCTGCGGCCTGTGAATCTCTGTTGAGTGGAAAAGGAGCAGCGGGGGCTGGGGTTCGAGGCAGCTCACTCCCCACCCAGGGAAGGGCCTGGCATCCCCAGTCTCCACCTCGTCCTTTCTATGGGGGATTTGCTGAGGCTGGCTTTGAACTTGCGATCCTCCTGCCTCAGCCTCCAGACCTGCTGGGATTACAGGCGTGCACCACTGCACCCTAAAAATTTTTTTTAATCAATTGCTGATAAAGGACCACTATAAACAGTGACGATCTGTGATAAGGCCACACACCCCATGTCCAGGCCACCTCCCCGTGGCCCTGCAGGAACCCGCCCTCGCCGCCCTCCCTCTGAGAGCAATGGCAGCCTCCGCGTTGCCCCCTCTGATCTTGGCCAGCCCGTCACGGCTGTGTGTGAAAGTGTGGTGACTTAAGCCCATTTCCTCCCGTCCCCTGGCTCTCCCACAGTTGACCTGTTGCCAAACCTGGGCCTGCCCTGGCTCCGGTTATGGTGTCCTTGGGCACGGTCCCCCCAGGACTTCCAGCTACAGGGAGCTGGGCCCAGAGGCTTCATGGGGGACCGTCCCCAGCTCTCCGGTGGTGGGACACCAACGTGCAGCCCCTGAACCAGCTGCCCAGGCTGCAGGAGGCGCCCTGCATCCTGGAGGCGCTCAGACCCACCCTCCCCCAGGAGGCAGCCAGGGCGGCTGGCGGCAGAAGGGCCTGTAATTTTAGCCATTTTTCTTTCCTAAAATTGTTTCTCATCTGGAAATGGTTTCCAAACCCTGCCCAGGAAAGAGCTGGTAGCTCAGGGAACATTTTGCTATTACAAACAAAACGAAAATAAATAAAACCCATGATTAGACGCTAAACCTCTGCAGCCTGGGCTCCAGAGGCCTGGCTGAGCACCAGCTGTATACCCTGCTTGCAGGGGCCTCCTGAAGGAGGGGCACAGGGTGAGGTGGACTGTCCTAGGCTGTGTTCCCAGGACCCATCCCACCCAGACAGGGTCTAGATGCAGGGCTGGGAGGGCCCAGGAGAGCTGAGGAGAAGGGTCCGGCCTGGGCTGGACAGGCGGGTCAAGCCTGGGGCACCCGAGGACTGCAGGGGCCCTGGTCACACAGGCGTCACTTCCTGCAGAGGGAGTCCTCCTGCCGGGGCTCTCTGCCCCTGCTCTGAGCATGTCAAGGGAGAAGCGCCCTTGCTGCGCCTGCCTGGCTCTCCCGTCTCGCCCAGCTCTGGTGGACCTCTGATGCCCGCCTGGGCGGGCACCGGCGGCTGCAGGAACACTAATGTTCTTCGCTCTTATTGTCTTTACTTTCATACAAGTTTTCCACCTTCGCTAATGATGTAAAGTCTCCTTTGGACAGAACAAGTCTAGCGGCCTTTTTAAAAAGACGGCTAGGGAATGCACTGAAAATGCACGTCAGGGAAACAGAGCAGAGGTGGCACCGGCTCAGAACTGCCTGGAGCTTGGAGGAGACTCGTGTGGACTACGGACCAAGGGGCTGGGCTTGAACTCGGCTCCTGACACATGTGGCCTGTGTGATCTTGGGCGAGTCCTGGCCCTCTCTGAGCCTTTGTTCTTTGTAGAAGAAAAGCAAACAGCTCCTCCTCCTGTGGTCATCTCTGCGGACTCAGTAGACAGCCCGGGAAGGACCCCAAGGCCTCGCTCCCTCAATCGGAACCCACTCAAGTGTCCCTCCCTCCCTCCATCCTTCCTTCCTTCTTCTCTGCACTGAGAACTGAACCCAGGGCTCCGTGCATGTGGGGCAAGTGCTCCCCCCGTGAGTCACATCCTCGGCCCTTACGATTCTCATTTTGAGTCAGGGCCTCTCTAAGTCGCACAGGCCAGCCTCGAACCTGTGCTCCTCCTGCCTCAGCCTCTGGGACCGCAGGCGCGACCCGGTGCCCGGCCATCACGTCTTCTTGAAAAGCAGAGAAACGTGGACGTGCTCAGAGCAGGCGCAAGTCCACAGCCGTGGTCATGGCTGGCCCAGTGGGTCCCACGCCTGCGCCCCTCAGCCTCCCTGCCAATCAAAGCCCCCCCGGAACATGGGTAGGCAGCCCTTTGAAGTTCGACGGGCGGTGGAGGCCGTCCCCTGGGGTGCCACAGCATCCTGTGTGTCCCGGGTCCCCTGCAGATGGTCTGACCGCGTGGCCAGGTCTCAGGGGTTACCCCTGCTGCCTCGCCCAGGCCCCCTGAGTCCTCCCATGGCTCTGCAGCCAGACTGGGTTCCTTGAGCTCCCCAGAGCCCTGCACACGCTGCCCTTCAGCCCCACACGTCCTCCCCCTGCCCCCTGCCTCCACGTGTTCCCCTCCCGCTGGGCACACCCCTGAGCCTGGGCCCCGCTGCCTTCTCCCGCTGCCCGAGCCCCGACTACCAGCCTCTGGCTCTGACATGGAGGTGCCGCCATGCACTATGGACAGAAGCCCCTGCAGTCCACTGCGTCCACACCGCTGCGCACAGCTGTCTGCTTCCCAGCCTCAGCTCGCAGACCAGCCCCTCCCTCCCCGGAGGACTGACACCTCTGACACTGTCACGGCCCGGCCTCAGGCACAAGGTCGGCCTCCAGGCACCCGCAGGCAGCAGGGGGCAGCATTGCTCTGGCTGGTGCCCACCGGGTCCAGCCTCAGTAATGGGCCCACAGCGGGCCCTCGTGCTGGTTATGGGGAGGCACAAGAGTCGATCTACGTGGGAGCCCCCGGCACAGCGCCTGCCTGAGCGCACCCAGCGCGAGGCAGGGGAACGGTCTCCCAGTGAAACGGCCCACGGGCCTGGCCTGGCACTAGGGTGGGACAACGGCGCTTAGGTCTTCTGGGCTGTCACCAGCAGCCCTGGTCCTAGGAGCCACAGGGGAGTCCCGGACTCTGCACTCCCCCTGCTGGTCACTCCAGGCAATGACATCCCTCCGCTCTGCTTCCCCAGAGCTGGCCAGAGGGCACCTCACTAGCTCCCAGGCACGGAGTCATCTGTGTCCTCTGGGACCCTTGGTTTCTTCACATAAGATGAGGCAGCAGAGGCTATCTTCCAGGATGCGCACCAATGTTCCTCCCTCAACACCAGCACTTAATGAGCACCTACTGTGCGCAAAGGACTAAGGAAAAAAATAGCGGGACATGAACCCATCTCTTCAGGGTCCTAGAGGGTAAGAGGAGGAGGACAATGGGAATGTGACCAAAACCTTGTCTCTTTTGAGCACCAACTGCTTGCCCCCACAGCGGCCAGAAGCATGGCCATGACACCTGTTCAACTGCATCCATTTATTGAGCACCCACTATATGCCTTAGCCCAGATTTAGCTGGAAGTTTGTGTGGACTGATTCATTTAATGCTGTCAAAACATCAGATGGATACTATTTTTATTTTTAGGTAGGAAGCTGAGGCCCAGAGAGGTTAACTATCCTGCTCAAGGTTGCACAGTTTATAGAAGGTGGAGGTGGGACTAGAACCTACAAAGTTGTCGTGTGAAGCAGGAATTTTTTTTTCTAGAACTTATCCTTTATTTTATTTATCTGTTTTTATGTGGTGATGAGGACTGAACCCAGTGCCTCACCTGTGATAGGACGTGCTCACCACTGAGCCCCAGTCACAGCCCTGGGATTTGTCCTGTTAAGCTACCGTGTAGCTGTGATGCAGATCTGTCCATCCACAAATACCTGAATACTGGAATATGCTGGGCACCGGCTGAGGGGACAGCTGTGACCTAACAGACCGCAGGAACTGGCCACCTGGACAAGTCGGACAAGAATCGAGATAAGAAAGTCAAGTCTATGTCCCCTGGTGCTTCCTGCTGCGGAGAGGGAGGGTGGGTGCTGCGGGGTGGGTTTCACCTCTGAATGGGGGGGCTGGGGCTGGGGCTCATGCTGCGCTGGCCTAGCACACGGGGCCCTGGGTTCGAGCCTCAGCACCACATAAAAATAAACGAATGGAATAAAGGTAAAAAAAAAATGGTGGAGCCCACCTCGCGGGCCTGGCGGGGACCCCACTGTGTGTGGGGGGGTCACTGGAAGGTTCTGAGCTGGGAGGGCCCCTGCCTGACTTGGGTTCTCACAGGACCCCACTGGCACATGAGGGCCAGTCCTCTAGGGACAAGGGTGGAAGGTGGAACCCAGGGACACGGTGGGTGGCAGCCCAGATAGTGGTGGCTGGGGCCTGGTGGGGGCAGGGCAGGTGGGGAAACCGAGTCAGAGTCTGCTGGATCCCGGAGGTGGATGGGACAGGGGACAGGGGAGACAGAGGGCTGGGGACCCCCTGGGTCTGGTGGGGGAGCTGCGGCCAAGGGGCTCTGGGGAGACCTGGAGAAGCCCTCAGACGCGCCTGCTCCCAGACGCCTCCTGGTTGGGGTCCGTGGCACCTGGACATGCTGCGACCAAGGGATGGTTCCTGATCCCGCCGGCCAGTGGGGCCGCTCAGTCTCTGTGCAGCCACCAGGTGGCGCCAGGCCGCGGCGCCCCGCCCACCATCCGCCTGGCCCGGCCTCTCCGGCGCTGCAGGACCCTAGCAGCATCACCTCCTTCCCCAGGTGACAGGCACTGCCAGAACCAGGTGGCTCAGGGCTGGCATCCCAGCTGCTCCTGAGGCTGGGGCAGGAAGATCACAAGTTCAAGACCAGCCTGAGTCCCTGTCTCAGAATACAGAGCGCCCGCGTCGTCCTCAGCACTGCACACACTCCACCTGTTCAGATTGCAGAGGGGGACGGCACCTCCAGAGCCACTGCCCTCGCCTGCTCAGCCATCTGTTTACTGAGCGTCCCTGAGTCCTGGGCTGGCCTGGGGCCCCACCCAAGGCAAGTGGGGCTCACGCCGAAGGACCCACCAGCAGGCATTGCTGGACCCCAGATCACCACCCCACGGCCATTCAAGGAAGCAGAACACCAAGGGTCAAGTCCGTGCGGGCAGGGGAGGGGGCCCAGCTCCACCAGGCCTCGCAGGGCAGAACTCGCTGAGTCTCTGGGCCTTGTCTTCCCCGTATGCGGAACGGCCTCCCCGGGGCAGAGAGCCTTCTGGGATGTCCACTGCAGGATCTTCAGTGCCAGGACGGGGCCTGGTGCACCGCAGGGCTCGGGTGGCCCTGCTAAGTCCAGCCCCACCTCCTGCTGGCTGAGTAACCCTGGCCACACCGTGCACCCCATCTAAAAAAGCGGGAAAACAGGAAGGACTTCCCAGGGGAGGTGCAAGGCCCTGTGGGGAGAGCATCCGAGCCCCACGTGACCCAGCAGGTGGCCGCCTGCAGTGCCTGACTACCATGGTACCCAGCATGAAGACGAGTGGGGGGCATGGCTGAGGTTTCTGCTCATCAGACCTCGGATCTCCTGCTTACACACCTGGGGCAGGTGTGACTGCCGTTCCCGTGCCTCAGTGTCCCCATCAGGAAATGGGGACCCTGAGAGCTGGATGCAGGGCAATGACCAAGAAGCACGCAGCCCAGGAGGGCTTCCAGAGCTTTGGACGGCAGCCTCAGGAGGGCAGGCCGAGGACAGCACAGGCCTGACCAGCCTCTGGGGGCAGGAGCCTGGAGGAGCTGTGACCGGGCCTCCGCCAAGGTGGGGGAAGCGAGGGTGCGCTCCTCACAGGCCGATAGAGAGCACCCTGGACAGGCCCAGCTGAAGTGCCTGGACAGCAGGGGTGAGGACAGCAGACCCCCAGGCAGCCTGCCGGGCCGAGTCCTGAGGACCAGCTGTGTGTCTTTGACAAGTCACTTAACTTCTCTGTGCTGTGGTCTCCACCTCTGTGAAGTACGGATAAGATCACCCCTCCTGGGCCTCGAGGTAGGCGTGAGGTCCTGATGGGAGGCTATTTCCACAAAGAATGGCTGACAGGCTGAGGGCCCAAGTGGTGACCAGTGAGCAGCACCAGTGCTCCAGGCTGGGAGGGGAAGGGGACTTGAGCAGGGCCTGGAGGGGCCAGGCAGGCGCTTGGCTGGGGGGCGGGGGGGGGAGCAGATCGTCTCAGGCTCAGGAGCAGCCAGAGGGGCTGCGGCAGCAGGAACAGGGACCCCGAGAGCAGAAGACAACTTGGTGGTGGCCACAAACACCGAGAGCTGCTGCTCCAACAGCCGCCTGGACCCCCACAGGGAGAAGGGCAGACCCTGGCCTGGGGCAATAGGCAGCCACTGAAGATGGCGGAGGGCCGAGCCGCCCTTGCCTGAGAGGTGGCACCATGGGACACTCTGCTTCGCAGCTCTATCCCCAGTGCCAGCTTGGGGCCTGCCACACGAGGTGGTCAGAGGGACAGTTTTTTGTTTTTGCTTTTTTGGTACCAGGGATTGAACTCAGGGGCACTTGACCACTGAGCCATGTCCCCAGCCCTGTTTTGCATTTTATTTAGAGACAGGGTCTCACTGAGTTGCTCAGCACCTCCCCATTGCTGAGGCTGGCTTTGAACTCGCGATCCTCCTGCCTCAGCCTCCTGAGCTGCTGGGATGACAGGTGTGCACCACCGTGCCCGCCCAGTTTTGAATGAATAAGCGAATTAAGGGGTGACCTCATCTTTCCCTTCTCCAGCCACAGGTACCCGGTGCCTCGGGGATTCAGTCCCTGTGACCAAGCAGCCCACACTCCAGGGTCAGGAGCCCCAAAATGGAGCTCCTACCAAGGAGGTCCAATGGGTGTGAGAGCAGCCAGGGTGCCGTGGGGGGCTCTGAGGGGGTGGCTCTGGGGACAGTAGAAGGATCCACCAGAGCAAATGTCCTAGGGGGAGAGAGCCCAGGGAGGCAGAGCACAGAGCGGGGCTGGAGGCTGGAGTAAGCCCAGGGCAGGGCGGGCTGGTGGGGTCGGGCCAGGCCTGGGTGGGCACAGCCTTGCTGGCCCAGCTACCTGCAGTTCACCCTTCCCACTGGAGCATCAGCGCCTTACCCCCCCACCCCCACCCCCACCCCACCCCCGTGCACAGATGCAGAATCAAACGAGGCTCCAAAGGGGGAAGGATTTGCCCAAGGCCAAGGTCACCCTACTGCTGAGCAGCAGAGCAGGGCTGACCCAGCCTGTGGGGCGGCAGGGGCACTGAGGGGCCAGCTGGCCCCAGCCAGGACCCAGCTTCCAAGCCCTCCTGCGGGACCTCCAGGGAACACTGGGTACCGTCGGGATGAAGGCCCCCTCCCTGCGGGGCAGCTGGGATCATGACCAGGCCCGGCCAGCAGGCTCTGCGAGTCACCAGACTGGGCACAGAGCTGACCTCTGGCAGCAGTCGCCACCCCAGAGTCTGTCCCCAGCACCCCACCCAGCGCTTGTCAAGTGCACCCACCCCTCGTTCCCCAGGCAGTGCAGGTCACCGCCACCCAGAGCCCCAGTGACAGGCTGACAAGCTGCCACCAGAAATGTTCTACTCCCTTTGCTGTGTGGCCTCAGGCAAGTGCCCTGCCCTTTCTGGGCCTGCAGTGCCCCAATAGTCTGGCCCCAGTGCTAGTCAGCTGCGCCCCTCCCTGTTCACTTGAGGCGGGACAGGAAAGGGCAGGCCTGGGAGCCCAAGGCCGCAGGCTCGTGGAAGGGGCAGAGGCCAAAGCTGTCCCAGGACCCGGCCCCACCCAGACAATTGGAAGAGGGACACTCCTCTGTGGGGACCTGCTTCTTAGAAAACAGAGTGAGCCAGCACCAGCGCTTACTGACACCTGACGCAAGCTGTCCCCACGGAGCTGTGGCTATGGCCCCACTTCATCTCAACAGCCTGGGATGGGGGGAGGAGGAGGGGGAGGGTGTCTATTTTGCAGATGAGGACACGAAGGTCCAGAGGGGTGAAGTCCTTGCTCAATGTCCCCAAGCCAGCAAGCAGCAGAGCCAGGATCAAACCCAGGCCTGTCTTGTTCCAGAGCCCTGGCCTGGGTCACGCAGCCCCTGGACTTGAAAACTCTCATCCTCCTCATTCGAGCCATGTCACCCTCGGCCAGCCAGGCCTTCAGGGCCTCAAGAGCACAAGGTGGACTTGGTAAGGCCTGGTGGCCTCTCTGGGGACAATGCAACTGAGAGTCGTGGCCATCACCGCTGCTTCCTGCCAGGCCCTTTCCCACGGTCAGGCCCACACCCACCTGGGCCTGTGACCAATTTGGAGATTCAAAAGCTGAGGCTCAGACGCCCAAGGTCACCCAGGGAGGGAGCCCACCTGCCTCCTGGGCAGCCGTCTTAGGTTCTCTCGTGTCAAAAGACTTGGAAGGGACGGTGCCTGCGGCTCGATGGCAGGGTGCTCGCCTGGCAGGCGCAGGCCTGGGCAGCGCAGAACAGGAACAAACCCAGAGAAGCCTCCGACGCCCCCAGGAGAGCCTCCCCGCCCCGCCGAGCGCTCCTTCCAGAAACGTCCTTGGCCGCAGCCCTGCCCACTCAGGACACTGAGCCCGCCGCCCTCCTCCACTGCTGAGAAGGCCGTGCGCAGACACCTCAGCGCCCTTGGCCCTCTCCTGGGCTCCGCCCCAGAGCTCCTAAGTGTCGGCTTGAAGCATCCCGGGAAGCTGGTCGGTCTCCCCTGTCCTCCGTCCTGCCGGCCTCCAGCCTCGCTCCTCAGTGACACCCGCATGGCCAGACCTGGGGTGGGTGTCACCTCGATTCCCGTCTCCCCCGCCAGCCCGTCAGAGGCCTTCCTGCTCCGCCTGGCTGCCTGAAGCCTCCTTCCCTGTTTCTCAGCCAGAGGAACCTCCAGAAACGACACAAAATCAAAACAGCCTCCACAAGGCTTCCAGGGGCCCGGCTGCCCTCCCAAGGTCCTCAGCTCTCACCTTGGCCTCTGAGCCCTGAGCCCTGTCCACCCGCAGCCCCTCTCCGGCTGCAGGGCTTCCTGCCACTCCCCACAGCGGGCCCAGGCTCCCGCACCAGGGCCTCTGAAATGGCATTTCCTACAACTGTCACTCGCTCAGCCTCCTGTTCTCGCCATAGCTGCCTCGTCTCAACCATCACATCAGAGTCACTTCTCTTCTCTGATCATTTAAGGGATCCCTTCCCGCCTGGCCACTGCCAACCCCACCACTCCCACCTAGAGCCAGCTTCTTGGCCTGTTTCTCGTCTATCTACCCTTCTCCCCAGAACATGGATTCCATGTTGGAAGCCAGGTACCTGGCACAGTGTCTGGCACATGGTAGAGGCTCAATAACACTTAACAGATGAGCGCTGGCCGGGCGGCCACAGCTGGACCCTGCCTCTCCAGAGACCCACCTTGGCTTCCCGCCCCTACAAAATAGACAACAGACCCTTCTGTGGGACATTCAGAGCTCTCAGAACTGGTCCCAACGGGTGCCCACCGCACCCCCAGGAGACATCAGGCGTTCTTTCTGGACCTTAGGAAGTGGAGCAGTTTGCGCCTGCCTCTTCAGCCAGGTCGGGGGCACGGAGGGCTGGTGACCCTTGGAGAGCGTGTGGTGGGAAGCCCCTGCGCTGTGCCCGAGGGGCTGCAGGAGGGCTCGGAGCCCAGAGCTTCAGGCCCACGCGCGGAGCTGGCCAGATGCCGACGCAGGAGCGGTTTCACGGTTTCAGGTCACTGCCCTTGTCCCCAGCTTTGACAGTGTGCAAAGTTGGGGCTCTGCAGGGACAGGGGAGGTGGGAAGCCACAGAAATCCGATGGCAGAGTCTCCCAGGAGGGGTAGGTTTGAAGGAGGGAGACCCCCACTCACCCTGCAGCACCAGAGGGGGCCACCCCCACACAGAGGGACTCCAGCAAAGCCACAGCCCCGGAGATTCCCGTCCTGCTGCATCCTCCTGGTCTCTCCAGCCCTCCGACCCTTCCTCGGGCAGCCTGAGGAGGACAGAAGGACAGGAGGACAGGAGGACCCCTCAGCTCAGCCTGCAGCGGGGCCTCTTCCAACCTGCGCCTTCACTGGACACACAGGTGGCCGCTGGGGAGCCTCTGGGAGGTGCGGCTGCCCTGGGACCAGGAGGTATGGCCAGGACCAGGGGCTGGTGGCCCTGCAGAGTCGCAGGCCAGAGGACCTTCTGAATTGTCCCCACTGGGGGTCACAAAGGGGACCTTGAGACACTATGTGGACCATAGGCCTGGCCACCCCTGTAGAGGGCCCTTCTCAGGCAAAAGGCAACCCTGGTGACAGCCCTGCCCTCCCGGAGCCTCTACTGTGTGGAGGAAGCCAGGTGGGGCTGTCACATCCTCCACAGACCCGGGGACATTTCACCACTGAGCCATGTCCTTGCCGTTTTTATTTTTTATTTTGGGACAGAGTCTCACTAAGTTGCTGAGGCTGGTCTCCAACTTGCGATCCTCCTGCCTCAGCCTCCTGAGTTGCTGGGATTACACCTGACTCAGGCGTGATTTTCTTTTTAGAGAATTTTTTTTTTCATTTTAGTCATCACTTCTAATAATTTGTCCTCATTAACTGCAGAGTTACCTTTAATTTCATACTTCTACCCTTTTGATCTTAAATCATACTATTTTCATTTTTGGGGTACGGAGGATTGAATTTAGGGGCACTCGCCCACTGAGCCCCATCCCCAGCCCCCCTATTTCGTATTTTATTTAGAGACAGGGTCTCACTGAGTTGGTTAGCACCTCCCTGTTGCTGAGGCTGGCTTTGAACTCGTGATCCTCCTGCCTCAGCCTCCTGAACTGCTGGGATTACAGGTGTGTGCCACCCCCAGCCCAGCTTGCTATTTTCTTAAATTAATTTATCCATTTGTTTTAATTTTTCAAAAATAATGAACATTTTAAGGACCTGACTTTTCATTTATGGGCAGCGTCTGCCGTGGTCCCTACTCTAGTCTACACGACCTGCCGTCTCCATCTTGATCTCCCTCTGATTCTGGGTCTATTTAGAAGAGTGGCTCTTGTTCTTTAAGAGGTTAAGAATTTGGGGTCTTTTGGTGACTTATTCCCAATTGTATTGTATTCTGAAACGAGAGCGTGAATCTAGACCAAGTCGCGGCCTCTGGGGGCGGTTTCCTGGTCCGTGAGAAGGGCACATGAGCAGCCAGCTGGGGACGTCTCTGGGGAGCAGGGCTTTGGGCACCTGGTCAAAAGCAGGGGCGGGGGTTTGTCGGAGGTGCCTTTGCCTAGAAGCTGGTCTTCCTCATTTTGTGTTTACTGGGGTGGCTTTGGGGTGTTAAGTGGTGGGGACGGGGCACCTCCCACACCGGCCACGGCAAGGCCCAGGCCTGACACAAAGCTCCTGGTTCAGGGCAGACCCAGATGCTGGCTCCTTCCTGACGCGCAGCCTCAGAGCCGCAGCACAGGGTGGGCAGGTAGTGTGTCACCTGTACCCCTGCCGTGGCCAGCAGCAAGGACAGACTGTCAGGAGCAGTGGAGGCCACCTGGGGAGTGAGCTCTGCTGGGTGCTGCCGGACGCCGTCCCTGGAGGCTGAGAGCCACCAACAAGGCGTGTGTCCTCCCCCTGCCCCACCACAAACCTCCCTGCCGCCCTCTCCCACAGCCTCGGCGCCCCACTCAGCGGTGGGGGCCTGGGGAAGGAACAGGGGGGCGGGGAGACATCTCCCACTCCCAGCTCTGGAGAGAGCAGGACCAGCGAGGTGCTCCCCAGCTGTGCTCCGCCGGGAAGCCGCCTCCTTCCCTGGAGACGAAATCAGGTGAACCAGGGTGGCCACGGAGCCCAGGGACAGACTGTAAAGAAACCTGCGGAACATTCCATTTGTTCCCTGGACAAACCTCTGGGCACCGTCTGTTGTCCGAACTGCCTTGGATGGTGGGGCACCAGGCCCTTGTCCTCAGGGAGGTCACAGCTTTGAGGGGAGACCCGTGAACAAGCAGGTAGACAAACACGGAGGAGCGGGGTCACCTGTGTGGGAGGCTGACTAGCACGCGACTGGGCCTGACTCCCCTGCTGAGCGGGTGGCATCCGGCGGCGGTCACGCTGGGTCACGCTGCCCCGATCTTCTCGGGTGTGAGCGGCGGTGTCTTCGTGCCTTCCTGCAGCCCCGGGGGTGGAGCTACGCTCACCTGTTCCTTTGTGATATCACCCCATGCCCTGTTTGGGACAGAATGTTCCATGGAAGTGTCTTGTGTGTGTCCCCTTCTCTTACTGGGCCCTTGGGTGTGGCCTACCCAGGTGTCAGTCAACCTGCTGACAGTGGACATCATGAAGATAGACTCAGCCCCCTGAAACCTGACCCCTGCCTCATTTGAATGGCTTCTCCTCAATAAAAGGGGTCAGTGCGTTCTCTCTCTCTCTCTCTCTCTCTCTCTCTCTCTCTCTTTCTGTGGACCCTTAAGATCAGAGGCGCTGTCACAGCGACCCCAAAGAAAAAGGTCTTTCTGTTTCTTGGGTGGTTATTTCGCGCAGCCCAGTTTCCCTGGGGTGACCCGTGCGCGTTTTAGTCACGTGCACCCAGCACCCCCAGGCACAGATGGTCTGAAGAAGAATCGCACAGAACAGGGCGACCACATGGTTCAGGATGAGAGGCGTCGTCGACACGGCGGCTTTAGACACTCCGGCTCGATGCCCTGCCTGAGAAGGGCCAGGCTCCAGCTCCAAATCTAACCTTCTTCTTCTTTCAACAAAAGCAAGGGCCAGCAAGCCTTCTGTCAGGGGCCTGATGGTGAGTACTTTTGAGTCCGGGGCCGTGAGTAGTCGGTCTGACCACTACTCAACTACTGGATTCTGCTGTTAGAGCTGGAAACAGCCATAGACTAAGTACAGACAAATGGGCGAGGCTGTGTGCCAATAAAACTTTATTTACACCCAAGCAGCGGACCAGCCACAACTTGCCAACTTCTGAGTGAAGTTAAAAATTAACAGACTATGAATAGTGAACCCAGGCTCGTAGCACATCCCTGGAATCCCAGCAACGCAGGAGGCCGAGGCAGGAGGATCACAGGTTGGAGGCCAGCGTCAGCAACTTAGCGAGGCCCTGTCTGAACATTAAAATTTTTATAAAGGGGCTGGGGTGTGGCTGGGGCAGAGCACTTGCCCGGCCTGTGGAGCACCCAGCTCCACTCCCAGCACAAGAAGAAAAGGAAGAGGAGCCACAGAGCAAGGCATCCAGGAAGGACAAAGGAGAACGTGTCCTGGCCGGTCCGTGGCAGGTGACAGGACAGCAAGAACAGGAGGACATCAGAGCAGCAAGGAGAGGACACAGGCCAGCAGAGAGGCTCCGTCAGCAAAGAGGAAAAGGAAGTGACCGGCCGCGACCCATCATGCGGGCACACGGCAGGAAGGGCGTGCTGGGGGCAGTGGGAAACCACCCTCTTGGGTTCTGGGACTGGCAACGCGGTTCCCTACATCGTGTCTGTCGCCTGCCTGAACACCTGGTCAAACCAGAAAGCGGGAAGCGAGGGCTGGGTGTGGCTGCTCCCTGGCATGGCCACAGACCCGAGGACAGGGGCTGCCCCGCCCCCAGTGTGTGCTGGAGGCGCTGCGTTGGCTTGGTCTCTGTGGTCCTTCTTCCCCATGAGGACAGGACAGGACAGGACTCAGTCCCCAGCACCAGCTCCAGGACTTGGGCACGCGGGGTGGGCACAGTGGGGGCTCAGACTTGCTGAATGACGGGAAAGAGGAGCCTTCAGGGCTGACAGGTCCCGGCGAGGCAAGGCCACAGCAGGAGGCGAGCCACCGAGTCCCACCTGGGAGCCCAGCGCCAGGGCGAAGCTGCAGTTCTCTCCTGTTTTCTCCTTTGGAGAGGAAGGTGACGCCTTTCCAACCCAGGTCCCCGAGACAGTAAGCATGGCGGCTGGCTGAGGTGCACCGGCTACAGCCTGTGGCAGCTTCCTCCTGCAGGAGGGAGCTCAGGAAAGCCCGTCCCTGAGACCAGGCCACACAGCACCTGGGCAAGGCGGCAGGTCGGTGCCAAACCACCAGCGTCCCCCTTGAGGGAAGGTCTTCAGGGAACTTCGTGCAAGACGACACCACAGAAAAGAAAGGTCTGGGCTACACTGGTTCTTCCTCTCACACTACTTTTGGCTGTGGACCCGCCAATAAGAACGCAGTTCAGCCAAGGTTCTCTCAGCCAAAACGTTACTGATTCCAGAATGAAGACCGACTGTCACAAACACGCTAAAGAAGAGTAGCCTCCCCAGGTCAACAACCAAGTGTAGTGGACACAATGACCATCCTCGTGCTTGAGAGGCCTTCTCCCCCCTCCCCACCAAGGTGCTGAGGATAAAATCCAGGGCCTGACACAGCAGCACCCCAGTCCCTACATACGATCCCTTTTTTTGGTGGTGCTGGGAGTTGAACCCAGGCCTGGTGCATGAGAGGCCAAGTGTTTACCACTGGACCACATCGCTAGCCGCCTCAGTAGGTTTTTGATAGAACTTGACAAAATAAATTTCGATTTCACTGGATGGAGAAACTTCGTAAAATCTGCAAAGAAAGCTGGGCACAGTGGTGCATGCAGGAGGAGAGTGAGTTCAAAGCCAGCCTCAGCAACGGAGAGAGGCCCTGAACAACTTAGTGAAATCCTGTTTCAAAATAAAATATAAATAAAGGGCTGGGGATGTGGCTCAGTGGTTAAGCACCCTTGGTTCAATCCCTCTTGAAATATAATTACTGAGAAAATTTTAATAAACAATCATGGAGTGACATGACCACATTCACACTGACCATTCAAAGAGCTGTTGGCTTATGATTCATGGATTGTATGTTTACCACCCTTTTATAAAAAAGCACTGAGGACAATGTGTCATGATGTGCATGTGTCCCCAGAAGCTCATGTGTTAGAAACTTAATCCTGATGCAAGAGTGTGAAGGCAGGGCCTGGTGGCAGCTCTACCTCCTAAATGAACTAACGTCATTATCACAGTTACTGTCCCCCCGCCCCTCTTTAGAAAATGGGGTTTGGCTATGCTGTCTCCAATTCCTGGGCTCAAGTGATCCTGCTCAGTCTCCTGAGCAGCTGGAGCTACAGCTGAGCCCCGGGCCTGGAGACAAATGGGTTGTTAGAAAAGCAAGCTCAGCCTTCTTGCCCTTCCGCCTTCCCCCATGCATGACACATGGCCCTCGATGGCCCTCACCAGAGGCCAGCATGACGCTCTTGGAATCCTTCCAGAACCATGAGCCAAATAAACTTCTGTTGATTATAAAATTCCCAGTGTCAGGTGTTGACACAGCTGCTGAAGACAGACTAACATGGGGACGAGACACTTGTCTTTTAGAAAACCTACTACACAGAACTGCTCACAGTGAGACCCAGGGCCAGGTGAAAGGAAGGGCCTTCATCAAGAATTTACATGTACCAGATGGAGTTTGTTAAAGACATGGGGGAAAATATGAATTATTCAATATTCTTTGGGGCAATTAGCAATCCATTCAGAAAAAAAAATAGATCCCCTATCTCATATACACAAAATAAATTCCAGGGGATTAGAGATATAAATGGTAAGAGGTCATTTACAGATGGTAGAAGGGCCATCGAGGGCCATGTGTCATGCATGGGGGAAGGCGGAAGGGCTAATTCACTCTGTAGTTTTAATTAATTGATTATTTTTGGGGGGGAGGGGTAATGGGGTTGAACCCAGAAGCATTTAACCACTGAGCCATGTCCCAAGCTCTTTTTTATTTTTTGAGACAGGGTATCACTGAACTGCTTAAGGCCTCACTAAGTTGCTGAGTCTGGCCTCAAACCTGCAGCTACCGGCATGCACCACCATGCCTGCTCACACTGCGTTTAGCTTGGTGTATCCCATCATTCACAATGTGGGGATCCTTTGTTCCATCAGTGTTTCTTGCAGTCTCTCAAGGTGGCCTGCTCATATAGCTTTCCTGGATTCATGCATGGCTGTGTTCACTGTGGTACATATAATGCAATCATGGGAAACGTCCAGATCCATCATGGGGAATGGCTGAACAGATTATATACATACATACCACGAGTTATTACATGCAGTCATCAAAGGAATACGATAGGCCCACAGTCATTCATTTGACAAATATTTATTGAGCATTTACTATGTGTCAGGATGAGTTCTTGGCACCGGGCATGGAGCGCAGAACAAGAGTCTACCTTGGTGGGATTACGTTTGAGGCTGACAATGAACAAAGAATGACACAAGTACAACATGATGCGGATTGAGAAATCCCGGGAAGCAAAACATAGCGGCGTAAGGAGAGGGAGGGAGGGTGTGCCCTGGCCCGAGCCCTTACACAAAGTCTTCCCAACAAGGTGCCTCTACTGTCACTTGTGGAAAAGAGGTCTCCAAGGATGCTACAAGAACGAGCCAAGGTAACGCAGGACATTTAAGAACCAGGACTGTCTCCCTACTCACCATTGCAAGGGAACAGGTTCCCTGCCAGTTAGGCGCAGAGTCCCGTCATTCCCAATGTGAGGACCTTGTCTTGCCTTCTTGCAGGCCTATACTCCCTTATTGCTTTTATAATTAAAAAAATACTATTAAACCCCCGGGAACAAAAGCTATTAAGAGAAAGCTACTAAGAGCACGTATGCAAAACAGAAGTTGGGTCAAAAGTGGCCTAAGGGTCAAAGGCTAGCACCTCCCTGGTTGGCTCTGCTGCTCACTTTGTGACTTCAGGCAAGCTGGGGGCTGCCAGTCATCTAGAGCAGCTGTTCCCACTGCTTCTCTGGAGTCACCTGATAGTCTGGTGACAGCCCCTATCTCCCTTTGCCCCCTCCATAATAACCACTGAACCAGGGGTGATTTCCACTAAGCTACATCCCCAACCCTTTTTTATTTTTGACACAGGGTCTTGCTAAGGTTGGCCTCAAACTTAGTGACCCTCCTGCCTCACCTCTCAAGAGGCTTGGATTATGTGCCACCATACCTGGCCCTGGTGACACTTGAAAGCCACGCAGAGGACAGAGGTCAGGGGTGCTGGTAAACACCCTACTAAGAGCACTGCACCCTATATTTAACCACGCGTCCTGCCACGCTCCACCCTGCACCTCCAGGCAGAGGATAACCTGACCCAGAACGTCAAGTGGGCAGTGGAGGGGCCCTGCTCCAGGGCAAGGGTGGTGTCCACCCTGCAGGGTTAGAGTGAGGGTGAGGGTCTGGGTTGTATCCAATGTGCTCTGCACAGACCTGGCCAGACAGGTCCTCGTCAGACAAACTGCTGTCTTTACCACGGGGTGTCCCCCAGGTTAAGGCATCCCTGGAAGTGAGAAGGAAGGGGTGGAATGAGGACCCTGATTGGCTGGGTTCACTCTGGGACTGGCAGGAAGCCCTCCTCACCCACAGCCGCAGCTTCACAGGGACAAGAATTCCAAGCCCTCCTTTTTTTTTTAATATTTATTTTTTAGTTGTGGGTGGACACATACCTTTATTCTATTTTTCTGTAGTGCTGAGGATCGAACCCAGTGGCTCATGCCTGTTAGGTGAGCGCTCTGCCCCCAGCCACAACCCCAGCCCCCAGCTCTCCTTTGTAATCTCTTTCCCCGCCACCAATGTGGGCAGTTCCTGCAGGAACACCCCGTGTCCTGGTACCTTGTGCCACCTTTCCTGGTGATGTCCCTATGCCTCAAAAACTCAATCTGCTCTTGCTGGAAAACTAGAGCCCAAACTCTCCGGGCGCCCCGTTCTCCTCCAGCACCTTTGCCCCCCCACCCCTTCCCATTATTTTTGGCTTTTGTCTCCATCACTTTGTGACCCCGCCACCTGCCACTCCCGTGTCCTCCCGCTGCTCCTTCTGCCTGCCGGCCGCTCAAAGACCTTCACTACCTGCTGCACCGGGACGCTCGGACGCCTGGCCCAGCTGGCCTGAGTGCTAAGCCGGCCATGCGCCGCCTCCCGGCCGTTTCTACTGGGCTGTGTCCAGATCCCCGAAGGCAGGGGTCAAGACGAACCTAGTGATCTTCCGGGGCAGCGTGACGGCCCCCCATGTGCACCCTGTACCCCAGCGTCGGCCTCGCCTCCTTCTCCGATCGACCGAGGCATCCCCTGAGGACGCCCTGCAAACCCACCGCGCGGCCAGAGGCCCAGAAGCCTCCTGGCTGGGGCCCCACAAGGTCCTGTCCTGCACGGCCTGGCCCATCGCCCAGCCGTCCAGCGCCCCTTCACCTGCTCTGCTCAAGCCACACCACTTTCTTTCTGTCCCTTAACTGCCCTCTGCGCCCCCACGGCTCTCCTTCAGAAGTCCCCGAGGCGGGACTTAGCCCACAGCAAGCTGCGCCTGCCTCTGCGCCTGCGTGGTTTTGCGCTCCGCCTCACTCTGCGCCCTGAGCGGTGAGCACGCAGCAGAAGCTGTGGGTACAACCTCTGAGCAGGGTCAGGCCCCAGAGAACCCTCTAGAACCAAACTCCATGCCCCCCCCCCGCCCCGCTGCCCCTCAACTTCACAGGTATGACGTGGTAATCCCTAAGAGTAAACCAGGCAGGGGATGCCCACCGTGGGCAGACAGGCACCTCTGCCACAGTATATACCAGGGACAGGTCAGCTGGCTGCTGAGAAGGGAAAGGTCCCCGAGGAGCCACAGTGTGCTAGACAAAAGAGAGAGGCGACCAAGGTTTGGTTCTTGAGTATGTATTTTTTACTGAAAAAATCATTCATAAATTAACATACAAAAATGTACAAACACATGAGTAAATAATGTAATGACAAAGGACTATTTTTGTGAAAAGTGTTTTTTAAAACATCTTTAGGTTTCAGTGCAAAAATGTACCCCTGGCACCTCTTAAAACATAAGAGCAAGCTCAAATCAATGTAGTAATGGAAAGAAGCTAGCTATGTTCAATGCCATCATCAGCATGAGTGGAAGCCATCGAGACAGTGGCTGTGGCTCGGCTCCTGATGTCCAAGGAGCTCTGACAGGGTCCCTGGCAGGTCAAATTAACATTTCTGCAAATATCACTCCCCAAACACCAGCGTCAAGGGAAACCTTTCTCGCACACAACAATCCAAGATGAGATTGGCTTATGGGGACCCCATCAGTAGCCTTGAAGAATTTCAGCTGCTGAAATATGCTCAAGGTCACATTTAGTTCTAGGGGTGTTTTTAACACGAGAATTCCATGCTGTGACAGCAATGTGCCTGGCTGTGTGATCATAACGGTTACACAGGGCATAAATGATCAACAGTGCACATGAAGAAACTCCACTTGATAGAAGACTCAGACATGACTGAAGGGAATCTGAATGGCCCTGCAGCAGAGGAGAGCTTTCCTCTGTCCTCAGGAGGGTGTGGTGGCCTCCCACGTCCTGCCCGCCTGCCTCACACACCTCACCCTGCACCAGAACACATCTGCTCTGGCAGAGTTCCAAATGACACCCAGTCCGTCATGGGAAAGCAGACCACAGCCTTCAGTGATGAGGGGGGGATGAGAAGGGCCGGTGGGCGCGCGGGTGGAGGGGGATCACTGTCGGCAGCATTGGGCAAGGGACATCCGACGGGCCTGTGCTTGCCGTTCCCTCAGGGGATTTCAACGCATGAAATGCATACATTTCTTTTAATACATGATATAACTCACCAGCATTTTCAAGGGCAGGTACCTGCTCTCTCATCTGAGCTGGTAAGAGTTTGCAATGCAATTTATTCCTAAATACCACTCTGTTCTTCAAAAGAACAAAAACTCAAACCAAAATAACCAAAAAACAAAAAATAAGGCCTGGCCAATCACTCCCACAGCTTGTGGGGATCATACGTCCATGGAACCCAACACACACACACACACACACACACACACGCTCACACACGCCCTACACACACCCATGTAAACCATGAAAATTCAGGAGGTTGAAGGCAAACAAGGCAATTAAAAAAAATATGAAGGACTCTTCAGAAAGCACTCCCAATCACATGTGGAAAAGGAGAGGAACCGGATTCTCCAGGATGCTGCACAAGTGGACAGACCCATGAACTGAGGGCTTCGGCTCAGGGGAAAGAAAGAGGCACAAATTCAAATGCAAGACAGAATCTGACCTCAGCAAGCACGGGCGCTCTGCTAACCTCAAAGCTGGGCTGGAGTCTCCCCTGGACCCCAGCTGACCCAGGACACAGGTGTCACCTGCTCTCGGGCTTCACTCCCCCAGTGCAACTGCTCGTCATTCCGTGTGGCCCAGAACAGAACCATGAGGATAAAGAATCTTCCCAGAAACAGAGGAGACAGGAAGCAGAGGAATCCCTGAAGCCAGCTGGTCGTGTAGGGCACAGCTCCTAGAAACTGGCCAATGTCCACAGGAGAGAGAAGAAAAACAGAGGGAAATGCCCACCGTCTTATGATGTTGAAGGCCCAGAACTGAAGTCCAGAGAGCCAGTGCCTAGGGAGCCAAGGGTCTGCTTGGCACAGGCAGAGCAGCGCCTCTCCCGTCCCACAGGGCCCCAGTGGGCCTCAGGGCTATAGGGAGGGTCTGCACAGCAGGAGCCAAGCAGGACTCTGTAGGAGGGACAGGGAGAGAACAGAAAGGCCAGCTACTGGTGAGGTGGTCAGATTGTTTTGCTCTTGGGTGATGTGCCCTGTCTCCCTTCCAAGTGACCACAATTTGGGAGATGATATTCTTCAACTGCAATTTAACTGAGTTCCTGCTTTTGCCAACCAAAAAAGTGATCTAATGTATAAATCCTCGCTTTGAATTGGAGCCAGCTATAAAATTAAATTTTAAAAAGGCATTTTACATGGCTTATTTACAATTATACTTCTTCAAGAAGTGACTGTTATATGTTTATGTCTAGTTGTTGTACCCAAAGCCCTCCCCCACCCTCAATCCCTGCCCAAAGCAGATAATTAAAAAAAAAAAAAAAATGAAACCAAGAGAACACCAGAGATGCAGGGAATGGTGGAGATCCAGCCGCCGCCGGCCGCGCTGTCCGGGACCCAAGGCTGGCCAGGCGACGGCAAGGCCACAGCCGCTCACAGCCCGCGAGGGTTCTGGAGACTGGCTACGTCAGGACGCTGGGGTGGGAGACAGGAGAGAGCAGCAGGACAGATGTCCACCTCGTGGGCACAGAAAGCCGGGGGCTGGCCCTCCATCCCAGCAGGTCCCCAAATGAAGGCGTTGTGCGTGTGCTCGGTCACGTTTCCTCGAACCTTGAGGTCCTCTGCTGGACCGCTTCTGCTCTCCCCGTGCAGACCCAGGACAGCCGGCAGGACCGTGTCCGTGTGGCGGTGGGAAAGCAAACGCGTCCTCCCTGGCGTCTCAGTACTCGCTCACCTGCGCCAGCTCAGGCGTCAGGTTGACAGTTACATTCTTGTACAGGGCGTCGTACGTGACGTTGGCGACATAGTGGAGGTTGTTGAGGCCGTCCAGCCCCTGCCGCTCTTTGGACTTCCTCAGCAGCGCGTACCTGTGAAACCATGAGAGTGGCTCTCAGCGGGGGCTCCAGTGCTTCGCGGAGGCACGGAGCAGGGCAGCCCAGGGGGACGGAGCCAGGCCAGCACTTCTGGGCCACAGGCGGTGGCCGGCCATCCTGCCGCGGCTTCTGACGCTAGTTTCCTAGACACCCCCAGCTGCCGCCAGCCTGCGCTTACTGGTCACCTCACTAACCGGCCAGCCCCGAGCCAGCGAGGAGCCACGGCTCAGCCCTGTTAACTGACTTGCTGGGGGTGACAGAGTGGGGAAGGGAGGTGAGACATTATAGACAGATCCAATGACAGTGACAGTGTGTCCGTGCCCATCCCTCCCCCAGGGACAGAGCTAAGCGATCAGAATTGCTTTCTACAGAAAGTCCACCTCTCAGTCTGCAAGGCCCAGGAAAAGTCACTCTAGGAGCATGGAGAATGTCACTGTGCCTATTTGCACCTTACTTTTAAAAGACAAGAGGGAACCCAGCTGCCAAGGCCACGGGTGAAGCTCGGGAGCACCTGCGCAGCCCCAGCCCCAGCTGAGGAGGCGACCTACCCAGGGGGCTTCTCCTACCTCCCTGTGGGCTGAGAGGAGACCCCCTGAGAGACGTGGCTGCCCACATTTCCTCCAATGGTCTGTCCCCCTGGTACCGGCCTCACAGTTACATCAGAACACCTGCAGCGCCGTCATCCGCCCCGGCCGGGCCTGCGGCAGGGAGGGGGCTGGAACGAGAGGTCTAGTGGGGACACGGCACCAACCTTCCAAGAAACTGCACTTCTCCTCGGTGGTGGTGAGGGATGGACTTGTACTTCCCCGTGTCACCTTCCGGCCGGCTCACAGAATAGCCTGCGTTCTGCACTCTGCAGGAGCAAGACCCGCCAGTCACGCCACTTGGACTTCCAGTTAACAGCTCCTACCAGGGGCCAACGTGCCCAGCGCCAGCCTGCACCACCCGCCAGACAGCCGCTCAGCAGAGGCTAGCGGTTCCCACCCAGACTTCATGCTAACTGTGCCTAATATCAAAGTTTTGCAATTTAATTGAATCATACACAAATTAACAACAACACAAACAGTTCTTTCCATGAAGAGTTGACGGCTTTGAAAGAATTAAGGGCAAAGTGATTTTTTTTTTTTAAGGAGAGTTTGGCAAAAAAATCTGAATTTACAAATGCTTAAGTTCTGCACCCCCACCCCATACTGGAGAACCCAGGGTGCTTCACCACTGAGATACCCACTGGGTCTTTTTAAATTTTATTTTGAGACAGGGTCTTGATGAGTTGCTGGGATCACAGGTGTGCGCCACCATGTCCAGCAGAAATGCGTGGATTTCTTGGCTGTTAGCTGCACAACTATTTAGTCTAAATAAATGCCTGCACATATGAACAAGGAGGTTCACAGTTATAACTTCTGACAGTCACCAATAGAAAAGGAGTAGAGCTTGTTCCATGGGCACTAACAGGGAAAGGGGCAGGACGGCACTGGGAGGACACTCAGACCCTTCTGGGTTTGTATACCTGCGTGTCATCTGAATACTTACAGAAAATTAACTTGCAATTAATGACCAACATTTTCAAAAGCTAAGCCAGAAAGTAAACAGACAGTGGGAATCCTTTTGCACCTGTTCCTTATTATTACTCTTTACTCATCAATGTATAAACACCCACCACTCACACCAGAGAGTTCACATGAGCGTGTACAGTGCAGCCTCCTGGGACAGCAGGGACAAACCGCACACGACCAAAACGCCACTTTACTAGGGAGGTTTTGGTGATGTGGGCACTTAGCACACAGAATGCTGGCCACGTGCAAACTTAAGGTATCAACTTGTCATAACGTAGCTTAAGGGCCTTAAAACAGTCCTATTTTGGCTGCATCATTTCTAGGGCTTCTTCCCAGGTGCGAAAAAGCAATTGGTAAACAGAATGTCACTATGTCATACTCTACAGTAGGGAAAGGGCGGGCAGCACACGACAAGGACAGTTAGAGCAAACAGGGCACAACCGCAGAAAGGATTACGTGAGCCACTCACTGAACGTGACTTAATGTTGGCATCCTACCCGCAATACATCTAATGATGTCACACTGCCGGTCAGACACTGGGAAGGGGCACCATAACGTCTTCACCTCATCCTCACGTCCCTGAGACTCATGCTACTGTGATTTTACAGATCTAAAAAACTGATGCTCAGAGATTTTATTTTACTATTTTTTATTTTTTTTAATACTACTTTTTAGTTGTAGTTGGACACAATACCTTTATTTTATTTATTTTTATGTGGTGCTGAGGATCGAACCCAGGGCCTCGCACGTGCTAGGCGAGTGCTCTATGGCTGAGCCATAGCCCCAGCCCTGCTCAGAGATTTATATCTTTGTTTTTGGTGTGGGGGGAGCACAGAGATTTTATACATTTTTGGGGGCAGAGGATAGTTACTGAGGATTGAACCCCAGGCCTCACACATGCTAGTCTGGTGCTCTACCACTAAGCCATGTCCCCAACTTTCCACTTATCACTTTTAATTCTTTTTTTTTTTTTCTGGTAGTACTAGGGATTGAACCCAGGTTTCTCAACCACTGAGCTATATCCCTAGCCCCCCCTCTCCCCCCCAAGATAGAGTCTCACTAAATTGCCAAGACTGGCCTCAAACTTGAGATTCTCCTGCCTCAGCTAGGATTACAGATGTGCGCCACAGTACCCGCGCCACCTTCCACTTTTTATTTAAAGACAAACTCACTGAGATGGTAATGAATGTTATTTCTGGGTGTTCAGGTTGTGGGTAATGAATTTTTGTAATCACCTGTATTTAATAATGAGTATATTCCTTTTTTTTTTTTTTTTTTGAGAGAGAGAACGATTTTTTAAATATCTATTTTTCAGTTTTTGGTGAACACAACATTTTTATTTCTATGTGGTGCTGAGGATCGAACCCAATGCCCCGCGCATGCCAGGCGAGTGCGTTACCACTTGAGCCACATGCCCAGCCCAAGTATATTCCTTATTATAAGAAAAATCATTTAGGTTTATTTTTACAGTCAAAAGAGAACAAGAAGAAAACAGCTGCTTTGGTGGGAGGTAGTTTTTTGTAGGGTGATAAGAGGCTTTTTTTAATGTTATAACTATCATTTTTTAAAATACATAAAAAACATTTTTCTGACTGCAAATACTCTGGTCTCTGTCATTAAAGAAGGGCAGGGGCTATGAGCACAGAGTGCCCAGCAGCCTTCAAAGACTGAAAGCGGGCCAACTCACGGGCATTTTACATCGACTGCACACTGAAATACTATTTTGAATATAGGGTGTTAAATATTTTGTTAATACACTACCAAAATGAATTTCACCTCTTTTATTTATTTATTTATTTTTTTGGATTATTTAACTTCCTGTTTTGAATTTCACCTCTTTTAATTGAATCTTTTAAAATATGGCTACTAGACGGCAGACGCTGCAATCCCAGTGACCTGGAGGCTGAGGCAGGAGGATGGCAAGTTCAAAGACGGCCTCAGCAACACTTTGTCTCAAAATAAACAATAGAAAGGACTCACTGGTACAGCAACCCAGGGTTCAATCCCCCATCCTTGGGGAAAAAAGAAAGAAAGGTGGCTCCTGGGACATTTGTGTCGTCCTGGTTGCTGCTCTGCCTGGCGGGCAGCCTGCACGCAGCCTCAGCACCCGAGCTAAGGGCAGTACCTGTTCCAGAGGTCATCGTCTTCTCCACCCCAGCCCCAGAAAGCATTGGGAAAGCCGTTGATCTTCCGAAACTGCTCCACTGTTAAGCCACTTACTCCACCGAAGAACTCAGTGTAGGGAAGCCTGCAGGGAGAGCGAGCATGTCTCCTGTGTGTCGAAGGACGGCCTCTTGTTCAGCGGGCCAGCTCAGCGGAGCGCCCACGGCCTCTCCAAGCTGCTGGCCTGAGCCAGCTGAATTTGTCTCCTGGTGCTGACACACACCAAAGGAGAGGACTGAATTTGTCCTATTTGGTTTTTAACCATAGCTTTACAGAGATGTTCCTGACCCCCAATTCAAAGGGAGTGATTCAACAGCTGTGTATGACCATGCCACAATCATTATCAGTGTACTTCATCACCCTCCGAGAAGCTTTGTACCCATCAGCAGTCACCACCCCAAGCCCCCAGTCCTAGGTGCCGTGCCTGTGATCTCCTTTCTATCTTACAGATTTGCCCTAAGTGGACATTTCACACACAGGACATGCTACTCTAACCAGGACCTCTGTGCCTGGCTTCTTTCATTTGGCCGGGCTCACGGCTGCCCTGCGCCGTGGTGGGAGTCAGCACATCATTCCTGGGTCTGTCAGGCAGCACTCCACTGCATGACGTGTCACAGCCTGCTGTCCCTTCACCAGCTTCTGGACACGGGGCCGCAGCTAACTGCATTTCAGGGTCTCTGCATCTCTCACCCTTTCAGATGAGACCTCTTCATTCAGGGAAATGACACTCACAGATACATGTACTTGTCCAGCTTCGTGGCAAAGTGCCTGGGCATCTGTCCACACCCATAGTAGTTGCGGTCACTCTCTGGAATGTGGTCCACATCATGGAAAATCAGACAGTCCCAGTCCAGGTCCTTCATCGCCTCTCGAAAGCCGACGTTGAAAAGCATGGCTCGGTTGAAGGGCTGGGTCCCGACCTAAAGGAAGAACTCTCTTTTGAAAAGGAGCCTGGAAACAAACCCCCCACAATCTTTGCTAGGCAGAAACAACTTACTAGAACCAACGAAAGAGACCTCTGGGCTCCTGTGAGTGGGACCAGCACCTCTCATCAATGACACCTGGTGTGACCCAGAGGTCAAAGGACCTCTGGCCTTGACTTCTTTGGCAGTAAGAGGTGAGAAAGCCAAGCTTCTCTCCCCTAGACTGCCAAAGGCAAAAGTTCCAGCCCGTAACAGCACGCACAGGGAGACCAGGTGAGGGACATGGCCACTTCTGCTTCTTACCACATCCCTAGCACCTGCCACCAGCACGCTGACCAATCTGCCGTTTCTATTTCATAACCAAATATAATAATAGAGGTTTTTGTTTGACTTGTTTTATTTTGAAGGTTCAACTAAGACAATTGTCCCTGAACACACCAGAGACTCCTGCCCCTGAATAAAGAGGCTGGTGACTTATGAAGACGCTAGTGCACAACAGGCAGCGCCTAAGTTATCTAAATGCCAGCATTTGCTCACTCTTGCCAATAACAAAACTCCCGACTCAGGATAGGCGCGTGAGGTTTAACCAAAACACCTGATCTGGTACTTGATGAGCGGAGACGTTTTACAGCAATGTCAACCAGCCACAGCAATGCAGAAATGAAAGCTCCTTTCCAGAGCACCCTGGGCTCTTCTCTTCAAACAGAACTCCCTCCCGTTAGAACAGTGGTGCTCATTCCTTGGGCTTCACTCCCTGTGAGACCCCTGGGGAGGCCAGACAAGGCTCAGAGGCCTGCCGGGAGGGGGGACAGGTTTGCCAACAGTGCGCAGAGTTGAGAATCGGAGCGCTGAGGGGAATCTGTCAACCGTTCATTTGTCCCTAGAGCTTCTAGTTAAAGCATCACATGTTTAAAATGTGCCTAAGAAGCCTGGTCAATAATGTGACTGTAACTGAGCCAGGCAAAATACCACATGGGACTGGGGGGAAAAAAAGACTTAGAAAGAATCTAATCCAATACTCCTAGACTGAAGCAAAACCAACCCCAAGGCTTAGAAGTCTGTGAAAGTCCTGGGCCACGTGGTTGGTTAACAGCAGGTGCAGTCTCCTGACTCCAAGGCCATATTCTCTGAGCTGGACCAACAGGCAGCTCCTATCTTAAGGGTTGGGAGCCTAAAGACGTCACCCAAGGCAGCTGCCAGCAAAACCCCATAACAAGAGGCCTTTGTTGGCAGGCAGGCAGGCAGCGTTTCCATCCCGGACTTGAATCTGCCGGGGCCAGTCAACGTCTCACACCAAGCGCAGAAGGGTCTCTGCCCTTCCCCCCTCAGGGAGCTCAGTCCGAAGATCTCAGCTCCCTGGCTCTTCACACTGAAGACGGGCCGGCCTTCTACACTGCGGTCCCAAAAGAGAAAGGAGAGGGAGAGCAGGACCACGTACCTGCTCGACCACATAAAACGCAAACTGCAGGCGCTGGCGCTGGAGCATGGGGATCAGGTGTCTGAGCAGGACCGGGAGGTGCTCGTGGCGGTTCCGGAAGGGGATGAGGATCGCCACCTGGAGGTGATTACAGCAAAACAGGTCACCTGAACTTCTTAGTCCCTGAACTTAGTTCCTGAACTTCTGCTTCACAGTGAAGCAGATGTCTGGGCCGTCCCCGGGGAGTCCTTGACATTCTCTAATACAGACCTGAGCTAGACCCAGAACTAATCGATCTCATTTTTACATCACCACAGCGTGTACAGGGAGGGCCTGCTCCACCAATCCACGCTAGAACACACCCAGAAGACACGCATTCTACACTGTGACACGACACGCAAACACACCCACAGACAGGTAAACATATGGGTAAATCAGAACAAGCTTTCAGCTGTATGCACACTGCACACTTACAGACTATCCCGTACATTATCACATACATAGCCAAAAGTGCATGTGTGTGTGTACGTTTTGTGGGAGTGCAGCTAAGACTGAATCCAAGAGTGCTCTACCATGAGCTCGGCACCAGCCCTTTTGATTTTTTTTTAAACTTTATTTATTTATTTATTTTTGAGAGAGAGAGAGAGAGAGAGAGAATTTTTTAATATTTACTTTTTTTTAGTTTTCGGCGGACACAACATCTTTGTTTGTATATGGTGCTGAGGATGAGGATCGAACCTGGGCCGCACGCATGCCAGGCGAGTGCGCTACCGCTTGAGCCACATCCCCAGTCCTTAACTTTATTTATTTATTTATATGTGGTACTGAGGATCGAACCCAGGGCCTTGCATGTGCGAGGCACGCGCTCTACCGCTGAGCCATAACCCCAGCCCCGCCCTTTTGATTTTGAAACAGGGTCTTGCTAAGTTGCCAGGGCTGACCTCAAGCTTGTGATCCTTCTGCCTCAGCCTCCTGAGTCACTGGGATTATAGGTGTGACTGCTGTACCTGGCTCTATGTACATATTCCTAAGAGCTTGTTGTTAGACTGATTTTACATCCCAGTGATGGGTGGGACACTGCTGCGCTCCAGACCTGCCTGACCTCTGCGCACCACGAGCGCCTGAAGGGACCAGCACAGAAGCCTTCCTTAAGAAACACTTGCTGAAAGAACAGATTTAAGCTGATGTCATGAGCTCAACCTGCACCATGTCAAGTCTCCTCTCTTGACCTGGTCACACAGCACACCACTGGATGAACCTCAGTGTCGACCTGACTCTGCTTTCTCTCCCACTGATCTTATAGCGATCAGGCCTGAAACACGAGAGGACTGGAGAGGACTCCTGCAAATGTGTCACCCGAGACCTACCACCCCCTGCTTTGCTAATACTCCTGTGAGGAAGACAAAAGGGTCTTGCTTCATCATTAGGATGATGCAAATTCCTGTGGCTACACAAGAGTCCTTGGGAAAACTCATGTCTTCAAAATATTCAGTATTTTGCAGTACTAAATGCAAATGTGTTGGGGGTGTGGTGTTAGAGGAGGGCAAATTAGAAAAGGCCACAATTAGGAATTCCTGGGTGGTTAGAAAGGATGGCAAACCCCAGATGAACCCTCCAGCTCTTGGGGTCCAACTTCACGGCCTACCTTCCACCGAGGCAGGCAATCCGAAGGCTTCCAGTGGCCTCCGAGCTTGATGGTCGGGTCTCTGGAGAAGAGTGCATGAATGTCAGCCATTCCAATTTCACTCATGTTTATGTCTATTGGGCCCTCTGAAGAGAGAGGGAAAAATAAAATTAAGAGAACAAAAAATGATTGTTTTCCCCCCTCTATCCAGGGTTTCATTCTCTGGAGAAGTTCTGAGCCTTCACATCTGACTGTGTGCCAGGGGACAGTGGGGTCCTCTGTGTGGCTTTCTATCTCTGCACTTCAGCGGAGCACTGCCATCCATAAGAAGCTGCTCAAGGAGTCAGGACTTCAGAGTTCGTCCCAGGGTGCAGAATGGCAGCTGAGTTTCTCAGAGAAGGACAGAGTGGCTGAGCTCAGGTGTGTTAGCCCGCTCCTGATGCAGGTCCAATCACACTGCTATCTCCGGACTCACCTGCCCGTGAGCCAGGGCCCAGGGGATCGTGTCCAGTCTCAGAACACTAGTCTTTGACTTAGGCTGAGGACACACTCAACAAACAATAAATGCTAGCAAAAGGATGACCTGGTAACACTAGCTTCTGTCTTAAAAAATAACAAGCACAACTAAGAAGCCCCAAAGTACAGAAAAAGCGTGAGCTGTCAATGTGTCAGATTACACGTGGAGTTCCAAACAGAAAAAATATCACAAACTGATGTTATTGGCTGGCTGGCTGAGTGATGCTGGGTACTGATGCATGGTGCCTTAGCACTGAGCTACCCTCAGCCCCTTTTATTTTTTATTTAGAGAGAGGGTCTTGCTAAGTTGGTGAGGCTGGCCACAAACTTAGTGTCCCAAGTCACTGGGATGACGGCGTGTGCCACTGCACCAGGCCCAAGACTTTTTCAAACACACAGCAGCTTGTGAAGAAAATAACATATGCCTACCCAACTGGCTAACAACAGTGTGATCTGTACCAAGGGGACACCGTTGGCTGTCTCTGCCTTTTCCAGGACAACCTAATAGACCACAGCTTATAAACAAGGGGCAGGAGCAGCAGCCGAGCCCAGGCGAGCCCGGGAGGCGTGACGCGGAGCCAGCACCAATGCCTGCAGCGGGCCGCCTCCAGAGGCCAGGAGTGTTTATGGGCTTCAGAGAGGGAGACCAGCAGACGGACCCGCTGCGAGTTCAACAAACACAAACACTAATCTGCTTCAAAGCAGAGGCTGGGGAGCTGGCGCTCTACTCACTCATGGAAGGGAGCCTCTCGGGGCAGGGGTGGTTGGCGAAGTAGGTGAAGTCTTCAGGAAGAAAGGTCGTGGTCTGGAGGAAGGTCTCACTGTGGTTCAAGTCAAGAGGGTAATCTGGGGGGACAAGGGGAAAGCAACTCAGAGCGGTCCATGAGAGCAACGCCATCCCTCCTGCCTCTGGAGAGGCCTTCCTCGGTGCAGCTGGGAGCAGGCATGGGTGGCTTTAAGCCACCACTTAAAACAGGAACCCACTGATAGAAAGGGAACTGGAGGGGACGGCTTTAACCAGGTTCCCTTCCTGCCACGGGCTTCTTCTCTCCCTCCTGGGGACTATTACACTGAGTATTTGCCTCTATCAGCCCTAAAGTGGCCTCGAAGCTGGTCGGCCACTTCCTACTACAGGAGGTGAGGAGGTCACCCCCTCCCTTCTCCAGTTCCTGCCCCCAGGGTCCCTACCGTCACATACCCTAGCTGGGGTTGGGGTCCTCGGCAGTGTGGACGTGATGGTGTAGTAAATGTCAGGGCTGAGCACCAGGAAGTCTGCCCCTAGCTTTCCTGGAGCCACCTCCTGCCTTTCCTCTGGCTCAGCTTACTGTGGCCCGAGGGCTGTCAACTCCACTCCCTGCGGGAGGTGTGACCAGTGGCTTTCTAGCTGTGTCAAGGCCTGGAGGAGAAGACCTTCGTTGCACTGAGCCTCACACCCCCCCAGCTTCCTAAGGGGAGCGAGAGGAAGCGCAGTCCTGAAACCTTGTGCATTTCAGAGTTTCTGTTCTTTCTCATTTTGAGTCACGGTGTGGTTCAGTTTATAGAATTCTCGACTGGAAATAATTTCCCTTTGCGACGTGAAGGTGCTGTGTCCCTGCCTCCGAGGTGGCTGCACTGTGGCTGCTAGGGCTGAAGCCTTCCAGCTCTTGTTTGTTTGTTTGTTTTATTTGTATGTGGTGCTGAGACTCAAACCCAGTGCCTCATGCATGCTAGGCGAGCACGCTACCACTTGAGCCACATCCCAGCCCCCGAGTTCTTAATCTTTACAGGCAGCCAGTAATTTCTTTCTGGATGTATGAAGAACTTCTCACAGAAATTGGGAGAGTTCCAATCAGTGTGCCTCACTGAGGCTCTACCGTCCCTCACTGTGCTGGCCACCCGGTCAGTCTTTTGTCCACGCAGTGCGAAGAGGAAGAGGAGCAAGAAGAGGAGGAGGAGCAAGAGGCGAGGTAGGCGAGCGCTCTCCCACCGAGTTCCAGCCCCAGCCCTCTTTGACAGAAGGTCTTGCTAAGCTGCCAAGCAGGGGAGAGGAGATGGTTTGGATGGGGGCGTCCCGAAGCTCCCGTAAGGCAGCAGGATTCAGAGGGAGAAGCCGGGTGGCAAGGGCTCTGACTCAAATCCCCCCATCCTAGTCTGACTGACTGGTGACTGCAGGCAGGTGGGCCTGGCTGGAGGAGGGTCACTGGGGTGCCCTGGGAGACGCACCTTCCCTGTGGCCCCTTCTCCCCTCCTCTTTTTCCCTCTCTGCTTCCAGACCCTGCCATGAACTGAGCAGTCCTCCTCTGCAGTGGCCCTTCTGCCACGACGCGCTGCCTCACCAGGTCCCAGGGCAATGGAGTCGGCCACCAGTGGACGGAGACCTCTGAAACTGTGAGCCCCAAGTAAACTTTTCCTCCTTTAAGTTGTTCTTGTCAGACACTTGGTCACGGTGACAGAACAGCTGACTGAAACAGTGGGACTCTGAGGTCTGAGGTCCCCGTCCTCCCGCGTCCTCCCCTGCTAGGATGCCTGGGGAGGAGAACTGGCCTTGGCCGCTTTTCAACAGCGTCCAGCCCAGCTTCATCTTCGCTGCACCTTAATTCTTATTTCCCAAAACAGCAGACACTGGTGATTCCTGGCTTCTGGGGGACTCTGGTGTCTGGGCTGGCTGTGGCTGTCCCTGCTGCTGCATGAGCAGTCAGTATTCTCGGGACCCAGACGTCTGTTACCACGGGTTTGCTCTTATCCTCTGCTTTCCCACCTCCAAGGCTTTTGCCTGGAGGGTCCTTCCCCTCTTCATTCTTAAGGATTGCTGACATTAAAAAATGAATGCACCTTCCCCTCACTTCAGTGGGCTTTGCAGAGGGTGGCAGCAGACGCCCTTTTCCTAGGGACTATAACTGGGACCTTCTGCCTGCCTTTCCAGACTGATAGAGGGGAGCGCCAAGCGCACACAGGAGGGGGCTGGTGCGTGGCGGGCTGCCCGGGCTGGGCCTCTGCACCGCGCTGCGTGGCTCTTGCAGAGTTTACTGACGTCTCTTTCCCAGTCCTTTTAGATTCGTGATGATTCCATGAAAATGAAGATTTGGTATTCACATTCACTTTGCAACCTAGAACCGCAGAATCTTCAACTCAGATTATTTTTTAAAAAGCACTGAGAAAGGGCCTCCAAGAATCGAATGAATCACTAAATTCTTTCAAAATACATGGACTTGGCATCAACTCTGTAAGCACCTGTGGCAAAACCCAATGAGAGGTGGCCTGAAGGGGATTTTAACTGGGTCTTAACAAAGGAAGACTCTGCCCTTCTAGCTAGACCTGTCCTGAGACACTGAACCTGCACTTGTGGAAACCAGAATGTGAAGACATAAACCAAGGAAGTCCAAGCCTTAGAGGCAAAACTATTTCACAGAAAGTAGCTCCAAGTTCTCAGTTCACACATGCAAACCGATCCCGGGCCAACCCTCCTTCTGAAGGTAATAACGACTTCAAAATCTATGTGAAGAACCCAAGTACTAACTATGACCCTGGATGATTCTGAGATGTGTTTCTCTTAAGAAAAAAAAAAAAAAAAGGATGTCCCATTGCTGACCAACATGTCCCTGATGGGTCTATGTTGGCACGGGGCCCTGGTGAGGAGAGAGGAACTGGTGGGAACAGCAGCACCACCATTAGACACACCTTCAAGGCCACAGGCCACAACAAAAACAGAAGAGGAATAGTCTAGGCAAGGGCAGTTTCAAGCCTTAAAGGCACAACCTCAACAGGAAACAGGAAATTTCAGAGGGGGAAAAAAAATCAAAAAGAGACCAGACATTTCCATCTGGAAGGATCCTGCTATTTGGGGTGTGTCAGAAGATAAACTGCCTTCTACTTCCTTCAAACATCGAAAAAATAAACACGGTAACAAGTAGCATGAAACAAAACAATACTTTTCTTCTGACTTCTACATTAATAATGTGCCATTTAAGGGGAAAAAAAAACACCTCTCAAATACACTACACCTTAGAGGTAAAACAAAACAAAACCTAATTTCCTCATTTCTTATTTTAAATCCTTTAAGCAAAAATGTCAAAAGGGGCTGGGGAAGAGGCTCGGTGGCAACGTGCTTATCTAGCATGCATGAGGCCCTAGGTCCCATCCCCAGCTCTGCAAAAATAAAAAATAAATTTAATCTACTTTCTTAGTAACCATAGAAACCTTTTAAAGAAATGGAAGACAGCTGGGCGCAGTGGTGCACGCCTGTAATTCCACCAATTCCAGAAGCTGAGGCAAAAGGATAGTGAGTTCAAAGTCAGACTCAGCAACTTAGTGAGACCCTGTCTCCAAAAAAAAAAAAAACCATAAAAATGGCTGGGGATGTGGCTCAGTGCTAATCATCCCTGGGTTCAATCTCTGGTACAAATAACAATCTCTGGTAACAAATAACAAACAAAAAAGTTGTGGAAGAGGCAGAGGAAATGAGCAGCTCTGGCCCTGGGAAGATGGCACAGGGACTGCCAAGAAGTAGCGGGTCACTGCACGCCCTGCTCAGGGGGCCTCTACCCAACATCAGTGTCTTCTGTGCCTACTTAGTGAGGCAACTGCTCAAAGACAGGCTTGCTGAATTTCCAATGCAGGGGTCGGTAAGTCACTATCCAACCCCAAGATTATTTTCTCCCTGCGAAAAAATGGAGGGGCTGAAGTGTGGCTCAGTGGTACCCCATCTTAGCAGGCTTGAGGCCCTGGCTTGGATCAACAGCAAAGGGAGACAGGAGGGGGCGGCTAGAGAGGAGACAGAGAAATGATGTGGTCAGATGTCATTTCCAAAACTCAGAAGACAAAGCAGACAGGGTCAAAACAAACAGCTGGGTGTGGTGGCACCGCAGCCACTCAGGAGGCTGAGGCAGGAGGATCCCAAATCCTCAGCAGCTTAGCAAGACCCTGCCTCCAGATAAAAAGCAAAATGGGCCAGAGGTGTAGCTCAGTGGTACAGCGCTGGATCCAAAGCCCATCGGGGAGAAGGGGCGAAGGGCTTATCACTCTGCGGACTCACAACCTACGTTGCTGCTAAACTGGCCAGCGGCAGGCTGATGGTCGATCTTTTTAGGATTTAACTTCCCTTCAAGAAGCAATACTTTCTCTTGATTTCCCAAGTACCATAGGGTAATTCTCACAGCAAAGCAATTTCACTTTCTACAGTGAACTTCAGACCATCTCAGAACTTATGACAGGAGAGAGGACTGATTCAGAGGAAAGAACCTACTTAAAAATACACACAAACGGGCTGGGGATGTGGCTCAAGTGGTAGTGTGCTCGCCTGCCATGAGTGTGGCCCGGGTAGAATCCTCAGCACCACGTACAAACAAAGATGTTGTGTCCGCCGAAATCTAAAAAATAAATATTAAAAATTCTCTCTCTCTCTCTAAAAAAAAATATATATATATATATATATATATATATATATATATATACATATACATATACACAAACAACTGGGCTTAGATGGAATCTAAGAAGCCACAGAAAAGCATATTATCCTTGGTTAAATAGGAGGCAAATTTTGAGTGCTTATGTAAAAATCTCAGACCCTTCTAATTTTTTTTTAAACCATCCCAGGCTGGACAGGAAAACCTCCTTTTGTAAGGTTTGTTGTATTCAGTTTCTGGAAAAGTTAAAAAGAAAGGAAAAGCTTCATCTTAAAGGTGAAGAACTTGATGGGCACAGTCTTTTTTAAAAATATTTGTATTAGTTGTTAATGAAATTTCTTATTTTATTTATTTATTTGGCTGTGGTGCTGAGATTCAAACCCAGTGTCCACCATGACACACGGCCTCTCACAGGCCCAAAGCAATGGTGCCAGCTGACCGTGGCCTGGGACCTCCCAGACGGTGAGCCACAGTGAGCGTCTCCTAGGCTGGTTATTTCAGGTGTGTGTTAAGCAAGGGAAGCTCAGAGACCAGACCACAGATGAGTGCCACGCCTGGCCAGAGGGAAAGCCAGCACACCCACTGCACCTGCTCCAGGGGCTGCCTTTCTGCCACTGTGATTTGTGAAAACTGTCCCCAAATCACATGATCATCATGAAATGGAAATCCGTTCAGATTCGACAACAGCACCCGTGAACAGGGGCTGGAGATGTCTCAGGCTGGAAAAATTCAAGTGGGTCCAGGAGGACAAAGAGCTGGACCACGTCTCCTGATTCAGCAACCAGCGCCAGATTATGACACCGCAGAGCACCACACAGACATGACCCCTCCCCACCACGTGTACCTCAAAAACAGATCAACAAGCCCAGTGTTAAGCCATGCAGCGAGTCCGAGGAGCCTGATCAAGCTCCCCTTCCCACCAGCTGGACAAACACGTTTCCTGAAAATAAGTCAAAACCATTTCCTCAAGTAGCTTCTGGAACTCCTGCTCTGCCGTGGTCCCAAGCAGACCCCCTAACCTGCTTACTGCAGGACACTGGTGGCCACTACAGGGAAGGGGGTCTTTGAGAGTATTCTGAAAGGCCCTTTACCTGCCTGAAAAGCATCAGGAGAGGTAACAAGCCACCCATTCGCCCTCAAGGCCTGTGAGCAGGAGTGAGCTAGGTGCCCCCTCCGCAGCGAGGCCAGCGAGGCCAGGCCGCCGGCCTCGCCTTCAAACGCACCTTTTCCCATTTTCAAGCCAATTTACCCCTTGGGAGGAGACACCCCAGGACTCCCTTTTACTAAGAACATACCGGAGTCATTCAGGCTGCTGTTCCTCTTGGCGTAAGCGCTGCGCACCACCTGCTCATACACCTGGGCACCTATCGTCCGCACGTTGTCCCGGAGAAGGATGCCTTGAGCCTGCATCATGAAGAGGTAGGTGTTCACTGCAGAACAAGAGCGCAGAGCACAGGAACTCAGCAGCGTGCGACTTTGGGTTTCTCTCTCTCTCTCTTTTTTAACATTTTTTAGTTGTATTGAACACTATGTCTTTATTCTATTTATTTATTTTTATGTGGTGCTGAGAATCAGACCCGGGGCCTCACATGTGAGGGAAAGCTCCACCGCTGAGCCATGGATTTCTTTACTTTTTGCACCTTTAAAACCTCTTTCAGCTCTAAAACCCGACAAGGCCACATCTCTACTTTCCACACTGGATTCAGTGTTTTCAGGACACTAACATTTCCTGGAAGGGCTCAGGGGAATTTCTGTCAATACTCATCAGTTGTAGAAAAGCTGGTCTCCAGCCCCAATCTCTGTCCTAGCACCGTGATGCTAGGAAGACTTTTTTTTTTTTTTTTAATTTTTTTTTAGTTGTAGATGGACACAATATCTTTATTTTTATTTATTTATTTTTACATGGTGCTAAGGATCGAACCCAGGGCTTCACACATGCAAGGCAAGCACTCTACCGCTGAGCTACAACCCCAGCCCTAGGAAGACTCTTATGAGTCAATTAAATCATTTTTTAAGAGGTCTCTGCTCTCTTTAAGGCCACCTTTTCCACACTAGATGGCCCCACACAGAGAACTGAAACTGCTGACTCCTCTGCCTCTGCACACACTGGAACCGGGTCTGGTCCTATGAACCCTCCTGAAATGGCAGACTAAGGCTGCACCCTCCTGTGGGGTTTGAATGCCAGCCGCCCTGCGTCCCCACCAACAAGCACAACGGTGCGAGGCAACAGGGAAAGCGCAGGCAGCATGGTCTTGTCACCTGGGCATACACTGAACAGATGAGCATTCAGATTAGCCAGCCTAATCTGTCACTGTCATCTCTGCAGGGTGACCACCTGATGTCCCTTAAGTCTCTCTAGAATGCAAAACCAGGAGATCACAGACACGTCGAACGGAACTCGCGCACCCCATTTGCCATCTCAAACATGAGGGCGCCTATTTTCAAGAAACTGTGTGGCTTTAAAACACTCCCAATCAGGCATTCTATTTACTCACTCCCCCTCATCAGGGAGAAGGGGTGTTCTTCATGGGTGGCCAGTTACAATCCAAGCTCTGTGTCTGAAGGTAGAACCACCCCAACATTTGGCCGGACTCTAGCCTAGCCGCAGGCAGCACGGGCCTCAGCAGAATGACCCTCCAGGCAGCCTGTGCAGCCTGGGCCACCAATTCTGCTCTTCAACAGAAGCACCCTGCTGACACTGATCATTATTACCAGAGTGTCAGGGACATAATGGGAGTAAATGGTGACTGAGCAGATGAATGAATGACGCTCAAAAGTCAATTTACTTTATTCCAAGCGGCTGTGTTTGGTATCTATGCTAGTAGTGGCGATGGGAGTGAGGCTGGGGACAATGACGGGCACAACTCCCCAGTGTTAAACCCCAGAGGCCAACATGAAATGGACACAAGCTCGTCCAAAGATTCCAAGTCCCCTCTATGAGCAGAAAGTCAGTGTGCAGCGTCAGGAGTGGGGCGTGGCTCAGAGTGCTCTGAGCTGACCAAGGCACCGCTTTCCGACTCCGTCAGAAAACAGATCAGATATCATGGCTAGAAAAAGCTAAGGAAAAAGAGAGCTTCCAAACCCAAGCATCATGTAATTCTGCGAAACCTAAGCAACAGGAGTGATGTCTCATTTTCTAACTCCAGAATACAGCACAGTGCTGGCTCGCAGCGGGCCGGCCATCCATGAATAGCCAATGACCCTAAGATTCCAACTTCGTACCAAGTTTCTAACTTTGTTCTATGTTATCATCTGGGCTATGTAATATGTTGCTGTGGCCCTGAAATCTCCCCTCATCCCCACTGACTGCTAAACCAGTGACAGTGTTCACCGACCAGCACGGCTGAGCCTGTGCTGGGCCTGCAGAGTCCACTCCTCCCACCTGCGCACAGACCACAGGGGCCCAGCCCCTTCAGCCCTCCCCCCTCAGCTGTGCCTCCAGCTGTGAATTCCTGTGGGATGGCCTCCCCATGCCTCTCCAGGCCTGTCCTGCTCCTCCAGAGCTTCCGAAAGCCTGTTTCCTGCAAGGCTCGAGTCCTTGGGTATGCAGGGCCCATGAGCTTGCTCTCGGGGGACAGATACCGTATTGCTGTCCCACCGCTACCGGGAACTTCAGTTACCCAATAAATAAAAATCGTCCGTATTTACTGTGTCCTGAAGTGTGTGATTCTTTTTCTCAATCCTTGAAATTAACCTAAGAGGCCAGCAACTATGACCAAACTAACGCCAGTTACTTTCAGCCTCGGGTTCTCCAGGCATCGCCACCAGGGCCACGGAAGGTGCTGGAGTGACCCAGTGTGCAACCCTCTTAACTCTGCTTCACTGCCTGGCCCAGCTACACTGTCACCACCTCCCTCCCAGGTTTCAAGACCCACGTGGCTCTCAAGTCTTCAGCTCCCTCCCGGCTGCAGGGATCTTTCCTCCTCACAGTCCTGGCCATGCAGATGCCCGCCCGGGCTCCATCTTCATCCCTGAGCTGCCGCTGACCTGCAGGGGCTCTGTCCTCTGCTGCCAGGCACATCCTATTAACCCCTCAAGCCCAGCTGACGTGGTTCTGGAGGAAGCCTTGGTACCAGGCCAGTTCTCTTCCATTTCTCAAACAGATCTCGAAAATTGGCTTTTGTTTACTTTTGTCTTGAGTTTGCCGCCCGTGTCTCCTGTGCTAGTGCCACCATTCAGCTAATAAATTCACACTTGCTAATACTTTTTCTAATTATCCACAGGAACTAGTACAATGCTTGAAAATAAAAAAGACTGAGGAAGTAAATATTATCAAACAAAAGGAAATAATCACAAATTCACAGGCTTGGGACCAGCTGGGATTTTAAGGACACTCCTCAACGTCCTCTCATGCTTCCACCGTCCCCAGAAATGACGGATTCCATGCACACAGACACAGTCCGCACACCATCTGCAAAGAAAAGTCTGCCCTGGTTCAGGCCACAGTGTTTCCCAGTCCCCTTCACCCGCTGCCTCTCACCTGCCTCCCTCTCCCATCCTTGCTCTTTCTGCACACTGGCCCAGCTGTCTGCCTTCGACAAAGCAGCGCCCACAGTGACAGAGTGGTCCAGGTGCACTCGGAGGAGCCCAGGAACAAGGAAAGCCACTAGGAGCCCTGCTCCACCTGTTGCGAAAGAACTGTCCACTCGGCCCCTTCTGGAGATTTGTAATGTACAGTGACTCAAGGCCCAGAAATTCCCAGAATGTTCAGCTACCTAACCTGCCACTTCCCAACCTAGCACCTTTTCCTGCATAATAACCAGTGACATGGAGTGGCTCTCTGCAGAGCTCACTTTGGGAAATTCTGTTTGGGGTACTTCTGTGAGTGGACTTTAGAGGGTCCTCCCCTTGGTCAGGTAGGTATTCAGCAGTCGCTCCTCAGACCCACACTGAGATCAGTGGAAGCGGACTCCCCTGTCTTAGCAGCAGATGCTAAGCTCCCTTCTGTTTTGTGCCACTTGGTCGTAGAGAATGAACGTAGGTAGGGCCTCCCAGTGTCTCTGTCAGAAGCCTTACGACTCAGCCCAGGGCTCTGGCCTAAGGAGGAACTCTGTGCCCTCCCACACCAGCTTTCCCTTTACGGTTCACACCTGTGACAGATACCATCTCAACTTTCTGTTTAGGACACCAAGCCCTCCAGAGGTAATTCGCCTAAGGCTATATGACTGCAAGTCAAAACCCAACAGGTAAAGTTAGGCGCTTCATGACCTAACTCATGCCCTTCGCCCTGGAAACTGCGGAAGCATGAGCCTGAGCCAGCGGCTGAACAGCAGTTAAAGCACAATATTAAGTGGGCAGCGGCTGGCTGCTTGTTCATCCTGCTGGGCACCTGCCTCACTGTGCGCAGCTCTAGCCCCAGGACGCCAGGATGAGCTCCCTCGGCAGGCAGGGGGCAGGCAGCAGATGGCTGCGGCCAGAACTGTGAGCGCAGTACAGGACGAGGACCCTGCGTTGTGCATGTCATCAGATACCAATTCTCACCTCTTCCTGAGTCTAGGTGAGGAAGCTCTCAAAACCACAGTTCAGCTGAGAAAAATCAACCCCACTGAGGTTACACCCAGAGGCCAGTGCAGCAGCCTTGGGCCAGGGCCTCACCGGAGGCAGGGGACCAAGGTTACCTCCTGGCCAAGAGAGCAGCCTGCCTCCTCTTGCCCAGGACTCTAACAGGAAGACCTACTCTCCCCCTCCGTCAGAATCCCAGCCAGCCTCCATCTTGTCATCAGGCGACACATGTCCCCTTGAACACACTAAAAATGACCATGACTTGGAAAAATTCCTCACAAAACAATGAAATTGACTCTCCCAATCAGGAGCCACCTGATTTGACATCATGAACCCGACAGGGGAAGAAAGAAGCAGGACACTTAAGCGTGCATGTCACGCACTCCCCGCTCGCTCGCCAGCCCCCCTGGAGGCCAGCAGGGTGGGCTGAGGAGAAAGCCGCCCTCCAGAGCCTCCCCACACTGCTCCTGCTCCTGCGTCCCCTGGAGGGCCACACATCTGCGAGCCTACCTGGCCTCCCACTAGGACACAAGCTCCAGGGGGACAAGGAGGGCACCCGGTGGCTACACAGGGACACGAGGACACACAGTGAGATGCACTCACAGTGAATGTGCTGATAAAGGGCGAGGACTGGGACAGGGCAGTGGACTCTCCTCAGCGCCACCCTACTCCAGAGAGACCCGATGGCACTGGAAGCCTTTATTTCCCACCAGACTCCGTTCTCCGGAACCCAGCACCAGGAAAGGCCCGGCGCCCTCACCACTGGGCAGAGCCAGAGATGAGCTTCCTCCCCAAAGTGCTCCCTGCTGCTCCCACTCCTCAGAAAAGCTCTTTAAAAATGTCCCTTACTATAAAGCACAAGTTTATCCAGAACTTGTGCGACATTAATTTTAACAGGAAACCCTGGGAAAAAAAGAAAAAACTGAAAGTTCATCCAAAGGCAAGTGGCTGAATAAGGACTCGTGGCGGGCGGAGTGCGCGAGGGCACAAAGGAGACCCGGAGTTGTTGGGAGGGTCCTGAACATCAAATGGCCCAGAGGCTCACCAGTGACCTGCCCCCATCTGGGGACTACTGCACAGCAACAGGAGAGAGCTGGGACCACGGGAGGGCTTCCACACGTCACGTGGAGCAAAGCCAGACACCAAAGCCATGTGTGGTGGGATGGGTGTGCGCATCGTCTGAGAGCAGCTCCCCAACCCACATGCCCACGGAGGGCCCCGCCTTGGGCGTGGGGACGGATGAAGGTGGCTGCTACTCGTCCTGCCTTTGGACCTAGGCATATCCAAGCTGTAAAGATCCATCAAGCTGGTCACTTACTCACACAGGTTTAATACGTACATTATACATCAATAATAGTCACCAAAAAATGAGGAAATCCATGAACGAATTACCAGAAAGAAAAACAGGGCCCACAGAAAACAACTCAAGTAACTTGTGAACACAGCACTCAGACACGACATCCTTAATGGAGTACACTTGAAGGACAAAAAGAACCATCAAGGGCTGGGCAGTGGCCCTGTCTGTAATCCCAGCCACTCAGGAGGCTGAGGCAGGAGGATCACAAGTTCAAAGTCAGCCTCAGCAACTCAGCGAGGCCCTGTAGCTTAGCAGTTAAGGCCTCTGGGTTCAATCCCCTGTTCAAAACAAACAAACAAACAACAACAAAAAAAAAAACACCCCTAAGGATCCGGGAGGACTCTGGCAGGTCTGATGTCTGAAGCCTCACTTGAGTCACCCCCTGGCACGGATCTCAAGGGCTCAGGGCTGCTAAACCCTCAGGGGAAAGGGAAAGGCCAACTGGAGGGAGGCAACCACAACACAGCCCCATGCCTCACCCCACGTATCACATGCTAATCACGCAAGGAAGTGTAACGCTCCAAAGGCGGGCGCTCGCTGACCCCTCCCCAAGGTCCCAGCTCATACCTAGGCACGGATATGCCTAGGTAACCAGAACCCAGATCAAAAGGCAGGATGAGTAGCAGCCACCTTCACCCCTCCCCCATGCCCAAGGGTCCCGACCCAGGCACCCCAGCATCCTCAGGTTGCACCTCCTAACACAGGCTCCTCCTACCCAGTGCCTGTTTCAGAGGAGATCAGAAGAGAATTCCAAAATGTGGGGCATCACATAAAAGTACTGGAACCGTTCTAGATTAAGAGACATACCCAATGCAGCACATGAACTCTGATTAAACCATGAACAGGAAACAGGAAGGGCGAAAGGCACACTGAGACAAGGGGAAGAAACCTCAACATGGAACACACCGAGCCCACCTCGGGTTCTTGAGTGATCACAGAGCCATGGTCATGCAGAGTGTCCTCTTCTTAGGAGGAGCATATTTAAGTGTGTAGGGGGCTAGCATCAGATATCTACAACTTTACTTCCAAATGGTTAGAAAAATGTGCACATGGACGCAGGGGGTTCAGGTGTCTGTGGAGCCACATGGAATGTGGCAAAATTCTAGCAAGTGGCAGATGCAGGGGAGGGGTGCTTGCATAATCACCACTAGTCTCTCTCCCTGTGAGGCTGCCATTTCTTTCTTTCTGAAAGAAACAGTTGTTAATTAAATTTGTTGCAACTGCCAGGTTAAGTAGGTTACTTACTTTTCTGCCAGACTCAGAGCTGACCTAGAGCTCAGGTTGCTTAAGGGGACAATGTGGAGAGCCAAGGTTCCCCGAACTTGCTTAGCAAAGACCCCTCATGATTTCCCACATCCTCACAACAGACACAGAACCCCAGTCACAGAGACTGGTGACGAGCCCTTCTAACTGTCTCAAGCACACTGTCACCAAGAGTCATCACATAGGTGTTAATGTGCCAGGACTGCCCTTCACTCCAGGGAAAACGACCTGAACAGTCCCAGGGTCATCTTGGAAAAGGCTAACAAGGAGGCCTGGCCTCCAGTCACATCTGTCACATCACGAGGGCCAGGAAAATCCTCCTGGAGTGGGGGTGGGGTCTTGAAGGAAGAGCCCTAACACAGGAAAGGAAGAGCAGAAACGAAGACTTTCGGGCACAGGCAGAAAACACACCTGAGCAACTAAAGTCAGCCCGGCACGGTCACCATGAAGGGCACCTAGGTGCGGCTAGAGCAGGAGCATCCAGACTACAAAAGGCTTCATATGCTGCACTTGGGGTGTGAAATTCATTCTCAAAGCCCTGGCATGGAAGAAGTGGGCCAAGACTGCACTTCAATTCAAGGGGACCGACTAGTAGAAATCAATCAAACAAGTAAATCCAGCCCTAGTCAAAATCTGGAGCTCCAGATGATTATGGACTGAACTGTCCAGACCCAAGCCTCCTGGATGAATAAGTGAGGCTTTGGTTACTCTAAGCTGGGCACCCAAACTGTGCCAGTCTGTCCTTTCTGTCTACATGAAGCAGCAGGAAGAAGCACGTCTTCAGAATCCTGAAGAGGTGGGCAGGAGGAGTGAAGCCATGGACACCCTCATGCTAGGCCGAGAGGGTGGCCAGTGAGGGCTGCAGAGCCAGCAGGGAGCTGCTTAGCATCCCCATCCCTGGCGGGCGGCGCAGGCTGCGTCCTTTCCCTGGGCTCACTCATCACATTTCTCTGCTCTCAACACCCCCTCCAGACAACAATGTGGGAGTTTTAGGAAAACACTGGAGCCGATCTCTGAATACGTGGTTATACCTCATTCACATGCCCATGCCTTCAAAGTAAAATTAAGGACGGGGAAGAAAACAGAGAACAGAAGCAAAGGGGACTCAACAGAAGGAAACGGGCAGGGGGCTCATGGCCACTCTCACAGCGTGCCCTTCCCAGGTGAGAAGCATGTCCCCAGGACACAACAGGAACTAGGAAGGGGGGAGGCGCTCGGGCAGGGCGCTTGCCTACTGTGTGTGAGTTCAACCCCCGGACTGCAAAAAGGGAAAACAAAGTGTGTCAAAAGAAGCATGTCTGGATGTGTAACTGATGTGATTCTGCAATCTGTGTATGGGGTGAAGGTGGGAGTTCATAACCCACTTGAATCAAAGTGTGGAATATGATATGTCAAGAAATTTGTAATGTTTTGAACAACCAACAATAAAAAATTAAAAAAAAAAAAGAAGCGTGTCAAAAGAACAAACATTATTTTTTCTTAAGTTGTAGATGGACACAACACCTTTGTTTTATTCATTTATTTTTATGGAGTGTTGAGGATGGAACCTAGTGCCTCACATGTGCTAGGCAAGCGCTCTGCCACTCAGGTACACCCCTAGGCACAGATTTTATTTATCTATCTATTTATTTATTTATTTGCATATTAGGGTATCTGTAAAACCTGTGCTACCTAATTATTTATGTATTATTTTTATTTGTTCTTAGTTGTACATGACAACAGAATGCATTTCAATTCATCGTACACAAATGGAACGCAACATTTCAATTCTCTGGTTGTACATAGTGTAGAGACGTACCTTTCATGCAATCATACGTGTACCTAAGGCGATGATGACCACCTCATTCCACCATCTTTCCTACCCCCATTACCCCTTTTCACCCTCCTTTTGTCCAATCCAAAGTTCCTCCATTCTTCCCATGACATGACCCCCCACCCCATCATAGATCAGCATCCACTAATCAGAGAAAACATTCAGCCTTTAGTTTTGGGGGATTGGCTTACATCATTTAGCATAATCTTCTCCAACTCCATCCATTTACCTACAAATGCCACAATTTTATTCTCTTTTAATGCTGAGTAATATTCCATTGTGTATATATGCCACAGTTTCTTATCCTTCGTGTATTGATGGGCATCTAGGCTGGTTCCACAGTTTAGCTACTGTGAATTCAGCTGCTATGTACACTGTGTGGCTGTGTCACTATAGTATCAGAACCTAAAAAATAATTGAACTCTACCCTCAATCTGAGATCACCTGCTCTATACCCATCAGGTGTTTTGAAAACATGAATCCACTCGTTCTGCTTATGAAGAAATGGATTCCTAGGAAAATATTAATGCACTTATTTGAGTCTTTATGTGCTGTTCCCAGATCCCTGTGTGTCATCTCACTTCATCTGCACGGTAACGGATAGGCAGGTGGTTACCCCATTTTACAGACGAGGAACTGAAGTCTGAGGAAGTCACTGACATCTGGAACAGAGATTTCTCAGCAGTCTTTTGTCCAGAGCCCATGTCTTCAGCAACCTCACTGGAAGTGTCCCAGGGGCTCAACACCTAGCCCTCAGCTAGGTTCCCCACGGACCCCCCCACCTTCATCTGGATCCTTACTGTGTACATCTCAGGTGTAACCGGTTTCCAATACTCCACTTCAGCAGTGGTGCCAATACTCATGATGGCATGATGCATCCCACACATTTTATAAGGTTTATGAAATTTTCTAAATTTGAAGCTCTAATGGGGATCATGAATGTCGGCATTTCAAATCTATTTAAAATACTGGACGCTCGTAGCAGGCACCAGGAGATGCTGAGGTCCAAGGCTGTGAGGACACGGTGGCACACATTTAAGAAACAAATACAGCTTTCTTATTTTAAGATGAAAGGAATTTTTTGGCAACATTGTCACATCTATTCAAATGTTTTGGAGCACCTGCCGCAGTCTGGCTGGGCACAATCAGGAGCCACTTGTCAAAAGAAACTAACTTTATTTTTAGAACCACACACGACAAACAAAATAGTCTCTCAGGAAAAGCCCTCAGAGCCTCAACTGCCACCACCGGCTTTCCCCAAGCCTCTCTCTCCCACACAAGCTTCTCTCCACCTCCCACAATCCTCCTGCTCTTGAGGCCGATTGGCTGGGTCACGTGGGCGGAGCCAAAAAAGTCCCCCAATGAGCAGCTCCGTGGTCTGAAAGGGCAGGGAAACAGTCCAATGAGCATCACCGCAGAGGAGCCAATCAGCTAGATGTTGCTGGGGCCGAGGAGCCAATCAGCTAGATGTTGCTGGGGCCGCTGTGAGCCAATCATCAGCCAGCAGCTGGAAGTTTGCTGGCAGCTGGAAGTTTGCTGGGGCCCCTTTGGCTGTGGCTCTCAACATCTCCCCCTCTCTGTTTAAACAACAAGCATGTGGCTTAGGGACCGTGCCTGTTAGGCAGTCCAATTCAACATATGGTCCTTACCCGTCATCGGATGAACTGACCTCTAGGCGTCAGCCTCCTGTCTTAGGTTGGTACCACTGCAATTGGATCATACCCGTCACTGACTACCGGTCCAGCATACAGCCATACTTGTGGATAGGCCTTTGCACCTGTGGGGGGGTGAGGTTCTTTGCCTCACCTCTGTTGGCCCCCAAATTTTAGACCATCACTAGTAGAGGAGGATGCAAAATGCCATGACATTAAGCCAATTGAGGGCTCCTTTGAAAAATTGTACCACCGGTGACATCATCAGCAAAAATACCCCAACACTACCACAAGTCGCTGCACCAACAGATAGTTCACAATGCATACAGGTGAGCTCACAATGTTGTCCAGGCAAGTTCTGCAAGCAGTTCAGTGATGGCTATTGTAGAAGCTGTAGATTGGTTTTATCTTTGACTTCACCAGCACTGGGATGAAGATAGGAATTCTGGCAATAATGGCTAAAGAAAAAATTATGTAACATTCCAGAAGGCACTAAAAGAAAACAATTTTCTTAACAATTTACATTGTCTTCACCGGCACTGGGATGAAGATAGGAATTCTGGCAATAATGGCTAAAGAAAAAATTATGTAACATTACAGAAGGCACTAAAAGAAAACAATTTTCTTAACAATTTACATTATCTTTAAGAGAATTATTAAATATAATGAAAAGGAAAGGTAAAAGTAAACAAACAGATTTGTTAACCTTCTTTTTTGTTTACATATTAACATCCATATAGTGAAATATTTGTAGTTCAGGATTTTGATTTCTAAGTGGCTGGATTACTTTGTTAACATAAATTTGACACATAGTTGGGCTGTTAGCCATCCCTTGAGGGAGTACTTTCCATTCATATCTCTGATCAGGACCTTCATGATTCAGTGCAGGGATAGTAAATGCAAAACGTGGACTATCCTCAGGATGAATTGGAATTGAAAAAAAACAATCTTTAATATCTATAACTAAAACATACCAGGTTTTTGGCAAAGCAGACAACTGAGGAATCCCTGATTGAGCAGGTCCCAGGGGCCCCAGCAAACTTCCAGCTGCCAGCAAGCACCTGTGTCTATTTTCACATAAAAAGTGGTTAAAGAAAACTGGGGGTGGGGTAGTACACATATCAACAGACAAAATGATCTCAAAACTTATTTTGGGGCCCAGGCATGTGGCACACCTGTAATCCCAGCAATTCAGGGGGTGAGGAAGGAGGATCGCAAGTTCCAAGCCAGCCTCAGCAACTTATTGAGACCCTAAGCAATTCAGTGAGACCCTGTCTCAAAATAAAAAATAAAAAGGGATGGAGATGTGGTTCAGTGCTTAAGCACCCCTGGATTCAATACCTAATACCTCCCCAAAAGAATTATTTGGGGAGAGAAACTGAATTTGATCTTTTACTTTCCCAGTCCTTCCCATTTCAGACAGAAATCCAGAGTCAATCTTTAGTTATTCTCCATGCTGTTATTCCCACTAAAACCAAAAGCCAAACGGTAAAGTGAACAGCTGTGAAGTACTGTGTAAACATTTCCAGTGACCTGGGGGTCTATTACCTGTGCGTTGTTAAGCTGTGTATGAGACAAGACGTGGAAAAGTTGTCTAAACAAAAATGAACCGACTGAGTAACCTACGGCAACCACTTAACTGAGAATTGTCTCTTTCTTCCAGAAAGACAATTACACATTTTCCCTCATGTGTGGAACCTTGGATTAAAGAGATGACATGAAAATAACAAGGAGACTACAGAAGAAGGCAGGGGACAGGCAGGGGACTGCATACCATCAAAGAATGTTATTTTATGTATAAATATGCCATAACGAAACCCATTACTCTGTATAAGAAAATGCAATAATAAAAGATTCATATCCAAAAGAATGTTTTCTGAAGGTTAAAAAAAGTTCTTATTTCTTTCCTTCTTTAAAAGATAAAATAAATTCTAATTACAAATAAAAATTGTAAATTCTGAACAGCACCACACTGACCCTGTCTACAGGCACGTGCTCCTTGGGGGGGGGGGGGGGACCGGCAAGTGAAGATGCCCTAGTCCCCTGCCACACACCCAAATGGAACCCAGGGCACAGAGAACCACCAACACCCTTGGGTGCTGCCAGCACTGAACGGAAGCCTGGCGTCCTAGCTGGGGAAGTCACAGTGAGGGGGGACAGCGTGCTGCTGGGAAGCTCGGGCACAGGCGCCAGAACAGGGTGGGTCCCCTCTCCCCCCCCCCTTTTTTTTTTTGGAGCTGAACCTCGCCCCAGCCTGTCTACAGTTCCAGGCTCCTAATGCTCAGACCCAGCTTTTGTCTTTTTTCCCCTCTTCTCTCTCTTTTGAGGACTGAGGACTGAACCAAGGGTCTCACCCCTACCAGCCAAGTGCTCTCCATCACTGAGCTGCACCCAGACCTTCTCTATTTTGAGACAGGGTCTCACTAGTTGCCCAGCTGTCCTTGAACTTGCTGTCCTCCTGTCTCCTAGTAGCTGGGTTAAGCTCCAATGGAACTCTTCCTAGCTTCTCCTGTTGTCATCCTCCCCCAAGACCAGACCTGTCCACTCCCTCCTTTGAGCTCTTTTCCAGCTGACACAGGACTTCTCCATGTGTCTCTCCTCAACAGCTCTAAGTTCCCTAGAGTACAGACCGTCTAATTGTCTCCTCTGCGGTGTTGGATGAATAAGAGCATTTGGCTATTTGTTAATGAATTACAGCTGGGCACAGGCCGTTGTGACCTGAACTACTTCCACATCCACGTTCCGTTCAGGAAAGGTGCCAATTCGGTACCATAGTCTTAAGTTGTCCCTGAAGAGCTTCTCAGAACCAGAACTGTCCACAGAAACCAAGAATTGAGGCATACCTAAGACTCTAGTGCTCCATCTCTTGGGAGCAGTGGATAACCCACCACCTAAACCACAGCCATGATGGGAAGAGAAAGAAACCACCACAAGATCCTCCTTCTGAGGGAGAACGATGGAGGTGGCAGAGAGGGCATTGCTGGCCTGCGGAGACCAACGCTGCTCACGTCCCTGCCCCTGGCGGGCTCTCTGGACCTCAGCTCCTAATCTGACAATGGCATTAGTAAACTGGAGCAAGGTCCTGACCCTACCCGATAGCCCAGGAAATCACCTGCAAACTTACTTTGTTACGTTACAGAACAGTTTCCTGAATAAAAGGTATCACCAGTTTATATCCACATTGACTGTTTCCCAAATACAAACCACAGAACTTTAAATGGGATTCTATAAAATTACACAAACCCTGGAAATCTTGACTCATCTCTCTTCCTCTTGGACTTGAAAATCACTAGTTGCAAAGTGTCTTTGAAAATCTGGGGCTGTGGCTCAGTGGTAGCGCTCGCCTAGCACATGCGAGGCCCTGGGTTCGATCCTCGGCACCACATAAAAATAAGTAAATAAAATAAAGGCATTGTGTCCAACTACACCGAAAAAATAAATATTAAAAAAAAAAATAAAGAAAATCTCTATAATAGAGGCTGGGGCTGTAGCTCAGTTGTAGAGCACTTGCCTACCACGTGTGAGGCACTGGATTTGATCCTCAGCACCACATAAAAATAAGTAAATTAATTACAGGTACCGTGTCCATCTACAAATGAAGAGGAAAAAAATTGTTTTTTAATCTCATAATTATAGGGGCTGGGGCTGTGGAGCTCAGTGGCAGAGCGCCTGCCTAGCACGTGTGAGGTCCTGGCTTCAATCCTTAGCACCACATTTGAAAAAAAAAAGAAAGAAAAGAAAGGCTTTCCGTCTATCTACAATTTTTTTTTTAAACAGTCTAACAATTAAATAAACTCATTGATTCTCCCTTCTTCCCAAATGGAGAAACTGGCTTTCACACACCTCAGGTTTACAATCTTCCCCCTCCCTCTCCCCGCTGGGCTCCATGCCCCCTGCTGCCTGCCTGTCCTCCCAGAGTCAGTGGGTCAGGGAGGGACGGGGCCTGCCCACCTGGCCAGCATGAACCACAGAAGGCATCTAATTCTGCGTCCTCTCTTACCATGGTAGAGAGAAAATGAATTTTAATGTTTGTCTCCTTTGGTCTCCTGGGAAGTTCCTCTCAATGAGTCATGATTTAAAAGAATGCAATTCTAGAGCAAAGAGCTTAATTTCTTCAACTCTGAAATGTTACCTGCCTACAACTAAATTTTTTCCAGCCCTTTGCAAACATGTGATGAAATTTTAAGACAAAGCTAGAAGCTGCTTGTCTAAATGACTCAAAAGCTAATGTTTTAGTTGGCTTTTGCATCACTGAAAAGACCCAAAGACCCGAGAACTTACTAGAGGGAAAGTTTACTTTGACTCATGGTTTCAGGGGTCAGTCCATGGTCACTGACTCCACAGCTCTGAACCTGCAATGGGGCAGAGCATCATGGTGAAGGGAGTGGCAGAGGGTCACAGCTCAAGGCATGATAACCAGGAAGGAGAGAGAACTCCGCTTGCCAGGGACAAAATATAAACCCCAAAGGCACACCCCCAGTGACCTACTTCCTCCAGCCACACCCTCCCTATCACCCAGTTAATCCATCAAGTGGAATAATCCGTGGATTAGATTATAGCTCTCATGAGCTGCTCATTTTGCCTCCCAACATTCTGGCACTGTCTCACACATGAGCTCCTTGGGGACACCTCTTTTTTAAACCAAATAGCTAACAATGAAGAACTCTGGTGAGGCTCTGCTGAAGTAAGTATCTCTTATCTTGTTCATGGCAGCATAAACCAGCCTCAACTGGTAACTGCTACTTGGCCAGAGTCCAAAGATGCTCACAGCCACCCAAGAGCTCCTACCTTCAGGTGTCCGCCCTGAAGAAACACATACATCCGTAAGAAGTCCATTCTCAGTTTGAGAATGGCTATGGAATACGAACTTTTATGGCAAAGAAAAAATGAACTTTTAAAGATTTGGTAATAAGAATAGGAAAAAAAAAAAGGAGAGATGAGGGAAGATGTTTCCCATGGTATTGGAAGGGCTCGTTTCTTACTTGATGTGTTGAATCAGTCATGGAGTTGAAGGACTTGACTGTAATCAACAGTACCTAATTTGGTTCTTGGATATACAGATCAGCCACTTCCTAAAGTGAGGTAGGGCAGAGCTTGAGGAACTCCTCCAGAAAAAGAAATGCATTCAAGGATGTCTTTCTCAGTGACCAGGTCTGAACTGACCAACCCAAAATCTCAGTTTCCAGAGTCACCAAGGAGGCCTTATCACACAGCACTTGCTCACTGTCTAGGGTCACACCTCAGGAGTGTGATCTTAGGAGCTGCCTTAGCACGGGGTTGGTTTTTCTTTTTTTTTTTTTAAAGGTGATTGTCGAGTTCCTAGACAAAACACTCAAGGTCACTCCAGGTGAACTGGGCAGCACGAAATAATCACACAGAGACAGAGAAATAACTTTTTCTTTGGGTCCTGTGATGGCTCCTCCAACCTTAGGTTCCGTGGAAAGAGGGAGAGAGCACACGCTGAACCCTTTTACTGGGGAGAAGCCATTCAAATGAGGCAAAGGGTAGGATTACAAGGGAACAGGTGAGTGCAGCTCAACCCTTTGAGTGCCGCCCACTCCCAGGGTCACGCCTTATTATCCGAGAGAGGGAAAAGATGGAGCCAGGAGTCATGGCACTACCAGGCCAGAGTACAGAGATCTTTCAGATCCCCGTGGTCATCAGGACTTGAAGGTGAGAGCATCTGGCGTGGCTGTCCACAGGTGATCAGACCTTTCTGTATGAAGGGGACATGGAAACACAAGCAGGCTGTCTTACTAAGGGTTCCCCATCTGCACTGCTCTAGGCTCAAGTCCTCCCCTGCCTAAGCCGTTGCTCCACCTTGGCCTCCTCCCTAATGACTCCTAATTACCCTTCCAACTGGGCACTCCTAGCTTTAACTCTGCCAAGCCAGGCTCCTCTATCTGGCCTACAATCCAAATATACTCTTCCACGGCCTGTTCTTTGGTCTCGGTCCTGATCCTCTTTTGAAAAGGAGATTATTCTTCATGTCCTGTGGGGATAATATATTATAATCACATTACTGTTAGCCTGAAGATTGTAACAGACTAATGGGGTTATCTACTTTTTTTTGGGGGGGTGCTGGGGGTGGAGCCCAGGGACTGGCACATTCTAGGCAAACACTCCACCACTGCATTCCATCCCCGGTTGGGATTTGTTCAAGAAGGCATCATTGTAGCTGATATCAACACCGCAAATTTGAGATCAGAGCCATGCCTTCCACAGAAAGGCAAGAGACGCCAGAGAAAGTGCTCCATCACTTCATCCAGAATCAGACATTGATTTTTCCTCCCCCCCCCCCCCAGCAGTGCTGGGGATCAAACTGAGAGTTTCGCACATGCCAGGCAAGCACTCTACCACTGAGCTACACCCGCAGCCCTGGTTTTTCTTTCTTGGGTTATATGATGTTCACCCACTAAAACAATTCAGACCCAAGTCCACAGAAACAGAAGGGCCAGCCTATTCGACAGGCAACGTGGGAACAGCAGAATGATTACTCAAAACTCAGGACTGTATTCTGGAACATGAAAAACAAATTCTTCCCACAGATTACTTAATTTCAAGGGGGAAAATGTGTATTAACAGTGAGGTACTCAGCTACTCAGGAACTACTTAATGAAGGGACTAAACTGGGTACCACTAACACCAGAACCAGCTAATATTATCTTCAGAATATGCTTGCCAAGCACTTTTAACCTAAATCTAATCAAGATTTTGGAACTATCTTCAGGGTTACAAAACTATTATAGATCATTAAGGAACACATCAAACTGACATCAGGAAGTTCCAGAATGTAGGGTACTACACAACCACTGGCCTAGAGGAGAGAGGCAGGTGTATAGACCAAAGGGCCAGGGGGAACATGGCATGGGGGGGGGGGCTATAAAAACACTTAAACAGCCCAGGGAAATCCAGATGTGGAGTGGATATTAGAAGATATTATGAAAGAACTGTTAATTTTCTTAGTTGCAACAGTTATACAGAGGAATACTGCTTATTAAAAGAGACTGGAAATTAGATATTTAGAAGTTAACTGTCTTGGTAACTATCAACAATTTAATTTCCCATGGCTCAGAAGAAAAAACAGAAACAGAGTTACAACAGGACAGGAACGGAGGCACACACCTTGTCATCCCAGCTTCTCAGGAGGCACAGGCAGAAGGATGGTAAATTGGAGACCTTGTCTCCAAATATAAAGCAAAACAGGCTGGGGGTGTAGGTCAGTGGTAGGCAGAGACAGAGTACCTCTCAGATCCATCCCCAGAACAACAACAAAAAAGCAAGATGATGATGACTGAAGACTCTGGGCGGAAAGTGATATGTCCCCTGCGTTAACTTTCCTGAATGAAAGTTTTTCATTTTTTCATGATAAAAAGATGAATAAAAAATTTTTCAATTTTTCATGATTAAAAAGATGGATAAAAGATGGATGTATCTAAATTGTCAGTTAAACCTAAAGCCAAGTATACTAAAAATCCCATAAGTGGGTCAATTCAGTAGAGAAAGGGACTCAAAGGGGAGGGAGGAGAAAGGAAAAGGAAATTTGGGGGAATGAAATCAACCAAATGGTGCTATGTGCCTATAAGACACAACACACCCCACTTTATATATGATCACAACTTACCAATTAGATGACCAGAAGGGAGATTAGTAAAGAAAGGGAGTTGGGGAGGCAAGGTAAAGTACCGGGAAATTAAATGGAGCCAAATGTTACATACATGCCTGAACAGGTTGCAGCAAGCCCCAATACTATACATTACTACAACATGCTAATGAAGACATTTTTTAAAAAGAATTGTAATTCAGGGAATAAAGATCCTAGTAATGTTCACACGTGGAGTTAAAGCATTTGGTGGCAATACTCCACTCCCCAAAATTCATTATTTGTTTTCTAGAATCAAGAATTCCATTTATGGGCCCGGCACAGTAGCACATACCTATAATCCCAGCAGCTTGGGAGGCTGAGGCAGGAGGATCACGAGTTCAAAGCCAGCCTCAGCAATTTAGCGAGGTACTAGACAACTCAGTGAGACCGTCTCTAATAAAATACAAAAAAAAAAAAAGGGCTGGGGGTGTGTGCCGCAGTCTGGCTGGGCACAAAATCACGAGCCACTCACAGCCTTGTAGATTCAAACAGCAATTCTTTATTCCCGAACTCACTCCGGCACTCTACAAACACCTTCTGGGCAAAATCCACTTCTCCACCAGGCTCTGAATCCCAAATACTCTCTGAATCCCGCGAGAACTCAACAGGAACTCAGGGAGTGGGCGCGCCTGAGGCAGCAGGATACGCCCTATTCCCAGGGGGGTACACCTTAAACCTGGAACCGCCCTAAACCCAAGGAGCGGGATACTCCCTAATCCCAGCAGGATACACCCTAAACCTGGATCCGCCCTGGTCCTTGAGCAAGGTCACCTTACATGCAATGTCACTGCAAATGACCTGGGTCATGCCATTCGTCATACCTACTTGGCAATGGCTCTCAGCAGTGGTTAAGTGCCCCCGAGTTCAATCCCTGGTACCAAAAAAAAAAAAAAAAATCCATTTATTCTTTTTTTATAATTTCACAGAAGAGCTAAAAGAAATTACAAATATACCTTCCGCTTTCCACTGCATTCAAGGTCAAATCCAAATTCCTCATGCTTAGCATGACTTAGAAGAGCCCATAAAACCTGACCCCTGCCTCGGCCATTTCAGTTCTTGCCACTCCCAACTCTGGCCATAATGGACTAAGAGCAGCTCTCAGGAACCAGCCAAGATTCCGGACAACGCTGACCCTGCTGCCTGAACTTAAAGACACAATACACAGATTTCAAAAGGAATCATGACACAACAGAACTAAATTATGAGCTTAGGAAGAAAAGAGGGAAAGGGATGAGAGGAAAGGGAGCGAGGGAAAGACTCCAATGAAGACCACAGCCAGCATCCCTGCCGGACCACCCTGAGGCTCTCTTCAACCCCACAGGCAGGCTCACCCAGGGCAAGTCAGATAGATCCCCAGACTGGGGCTGCTGGGGTTACTCTCAGATAAAACCAAGCTCCAGGCCGGGCGTGGTAGCACACACCTGCAATCCCAGCATCTAGGGAGGCTGAGACAAGAGAATTGTGAGTTCAAAGTCAGCCTCAGCAACCACAAGGTGCTAAGCAACTCAGTGAGACCCTGTCTCTAAAAAAAATACAAAATAGGGCTGGGGAGGTGACTCAGTGGTTGAATGCCCCCGAGTTCAATTCCCCATTACCCCCACCACCAAAAAAAAAAAAAACAAGTCCCAGGCCAGCACACATCAAAATTAAAAACAAACAAACAAAAACTAAAGAGGTAAACAGTTAAAATTTAGTTGGGCCAAAGACCTTTGGGTATGAATCCTGTGCTGGCAGCCATATAGCTCTGAAATGCAACAAAAATTAAATTACAATGCTCTGTAATAGATTTGGCACTCTTTTTAAATACTAACCAGACTGCCAGAGGGAGTAAGTTTACCAAGGGAAGAGAACTCTACCCTCAGGGTCTCCTCATTCACTCGAGAGGCCAATTACCATTTCCCACCACAGCGTGGCACACCAGTGGCCCTGTGGATTTCCCGGACGGCCTCTGCCCCAGAGCCTATGCCAATCAATGCACCAACGCCCGGTTCCTCCTGCCAGGGAGGCAGCACCGGCAATAACAGAACTGCCAGAGCCAATCTAGTATTGCTGGGTTTTGTTTCTCTTGTTGCTGGAAGATCCCAACAAAGCTGGCCCCTCTTCCCTTGGTTCTCCCTTCTCAGAGTTATTTTTAAACTCAGCAAATGCCTGACATTCAGAATCCATCAGAAGCCACCTGTGCTTCTCAGTTAGATCGCTGCTAGAAAGGAGCACTTTTTCAGCTCTAGGCTTTTTTCTTTCAATCTAGCAAATCTTTAAGGGGTGAGCGATTTCACCTTCAAGAAGCAGCTGAACTCTAAGGCTACCCTAACACACACCTCACCGCTGACCTCAAATGACAGCGTGCCCTCCCACCCAGACTCCTCAGGTCCCCGTGCTCACTAAGGACCCTTGTCTCACCCCAACCCCAGCCCCACACAGCTCCACGTTTTTTGGATCCTCATCTATACAACGACTCTGTCCACCCTAGAGGGATTAAAATATGATCGGGTAAAAAGGTAAATTAAAAATTTATAAATGGTTACAGGAAAGCTATTAAATATATTAAGAATAAATGAAAAATTCCCTCACAAGAAAAAATATTGACCAAGTAACACTGACAGCAACCTTACATCCAAACTACCCCTGTAGATGAATCCACAGACTCTCTTCGTGTCTTGCTCATTTGCAATTAGAGCACAAAACACTCAAAATGATGCTCACAGCAAGACACTAATACCAAGTAATTTTATGAGATTACATCTGCATTTATGAAAAATAATTGATGCTGGAAGCAGTAATAAAAGCAGAGATGAAGTTAAGCTATTGACTAAATATCACACTAATACTAAAAAAAAAAAAAAAAAAAATGAGCACCTTCTTCAAGACCCAGCTCTAGATGGCCTGCCAATCTCTTCCCTCTTGAAAGCTCCGGTGGCTGAGCTTGGGTAGCCGTGAAGACCCCACAGTCCTAGTGCTGGAGCAGGGGCACACAAGACGCTTGGAGGTCGGCTGATCAAAGGGCCGTACCTGGGCAGGAGCCTGTGCACCTCTGTCTGGCCCTCTAAGGGAGGGGAGATGAGACCTGAAGGTGAAAGGTCTCCCCTATTTAAAAGAACAACTTAGACAGCATTAGTTCTGTGTTTGAGGCGACCGCCATCTGCTGTTTTTCTGGTGATTAATATAGGGATCATCCCGAGACGCAGCGATGTCTTCGGTATTCTCCACCTACATGATCGTCCCATAACTGCGACTGGGGCACTCTGATATTGCCCTAGGACGGGTACCTGTTCACGCCTTTAAGCAGTCATTCTATTTTTGCACGTTTCTTGTTTCCTGGGGTATTTCTGCAGGTTTTTCAGAAGGACCTTCGGAGTATCAGCGAATGCTACAACTTTTTAATGGCACTGCTGAGCAGGGGCTGAGCAGGGAGTGCAGGGTGTCGGAGATGTCAATAAAGACAACCTGCGCACAAAGGAGACCTAAGAGCAAGCTACAGTGGTTTCATCCTCTTTAAGTCTTGTAACCTCCTTCCCAAAGGTCTAGCCTTAAAAGCACCAGCATGGACACTTTGGAGCCTCACCAACCTCCTTCTCCATGTACCACCCCCCCTTCCCCTCCACCCAGGACAGCGCTGCGCCTCAACCCCCTGACCACTGAGCATCAGTCACAGTGGACTAGTTCTCCTCACACACCACTTAGACTGTGAGCATACCAACCTCTGAGCCCACATGCTAGGGACAGACGTCTGCTGGCAATTACATTAAAGTAGGCTCCTCGAGAACAAGTAGTAAGATGAATACATGAGAATGTTCATTCAATGAATTCCTGATTTCTGAGGTGGAAGTGTCTGCACCTGGAAAGAGTGGACACTGCTTTCTTCCCTTATGCACTTGAATGGATAAAACAAACATTGTATGTAATTGGAAGGCCATATAAAACCCAGGTCACACCCTCCAGAATCACATCTCTGGTTTGGTTGATGGAATGGGTAAATATCTCTTAAATTATATGTTGGCATGTGCTCTAAAAGACATTCCACCCTAGGCGAGAGAATAAACAAATTTTATTTTATTTTATTTTATTTATTTATTTTTTTAAGAAAGAGAGTTAGAGAGAGAGAGAGAATTTTTTAATATTTATTTTCTAGGTTTTGGCGGACACAACATCTTTGTTTGAATGTGGTGCTGAGGATCGAACCAGGGCCGCACGCATGCCAGGCGAGCGCGCTACCGCTTCAGCCACATCCCCAGCCCCCAAATTTTATTTTTTGAGAGCAGAGGAAAGCTAAAGGCAGAGAATCAGATGACACTGCTGTTGGCCTGGACCTCCCCCCTCCTGGTGTGCCCGGGAAGTACAGCACAGGCCACCCGGCTAAATGAAAGACCAGGTCAACTAGCTTCCCTGGGGCCGCTCAAAGGAATCAGGACAGAAACCAGCCCTGGAACTCAAACAGGATGGGAAACGTGTCCCAGCATTACCTACATATAGTCCAGGACAAGTGAACGAGCATGTGGCTGGACAAGAGGGCGGCCCTTGCCTGGGTGTATTCACCTACAGTTCCAAGAATGTGGACACTGTCCTCTTGCAGCCACTGGACAGGCACCAGCCAAGAGTCACAAGTCCTGGAGGGGATACCACCACTTGGTGCAGGTGCTCCCCGGGAAGGGGAGGAGATCTAGGGGAAAGCCCAGTAAGGAATGCTCAGGAAATCCACCACCAAGCCCTGGAAGACATCCAGGGGCAGACAGGCTCAGAGGACGAGCCCAGACGGAAGGGTGACTATGACACATGTTCTTCTCAGACTTCCTTCCTGTTCATGCCTTCATCAAAAGGAAAATTAAAGCTCAGAAGTTTCATTTAGTTTTGAGGAAGGAGGCATTATTCCCATTTATAGAAAAATGAGTTGAGAATCCAGCGTTGCTCTGATCTGGCTTAAGAGTCCACTGCTAAGCGAGCTATTAATATGAAGGTCTTGGAGGGGCTGGGGTTGTGGCTCTGTCGTAGAGCGACACCTAGCAGGTGCAAGGCCCTGGGTTCTCATAAAAATAAATAAATTAAATAAAGGTTTTAAAAAAATATATGAAGGCCTTGGAGATCCTTGGCCTCCACAGTCACTTCAAATGACACTGCTGGTATTGTTACTGCTAAAGGACAGAAATACATGACCTCAGGGCTCCTGGAGCCCAAAGCAAAGTCCCTCCAATTTCCTAGATATATTAGTAAAAGTTTTTGCTTAGCAGATGATTACACAGGGACAGGGACGATAAGGCCAATCCCCAAACTAAGCACAATGCAAAGGAGAGAACAATGGATACTTGATATATATACACAATGGAATATTACTCAGCATTAAAAAAGAATAAAATCATGGCATTTGCAGGTAAATGGATGGAGTTGAAGAATATCATGCTAAGTGAAGTAAGACAATCCCAAAAAAACAAAGGCTGAATGCTTTTTCTGATGAGTGGATATTAATCCATAATGGGGGTGAGGGGGAGCATGGGAGGAATGGAGGAACTTTGGATAGGACAAAGGGGAGGGAGAGGAAGGAAGAAGGCATGGGGTAGGAAAGACGGTGGAATGGGATGGACATCATTACCTAGGAACACGTATGAAGACACAAATGGTGTGACTCTACTTTGTGTACAACCAGAGAAATGAAAAATTGTGCTCCATATGTATACTATCAATTGAAATGCATTCTGCTGTCATGTGTAACAAATCAAGACAAATAATTTTTAAATTTTTTAATTAATAAAAAAATGAATAAATTTAAAAAAAAACCAAAAACCCTGCAGTGAATCCTCATCTTACTCAGAGAAAGCATCAAACTCTGAACAAAGCCTTCCAAGGCTCTAAGTCAGAAGTCAAGGACTTTAGGGTTCAATCCTGCCTACTGCTTGTTCTTATAAGTACATATATAAATAAAGTATCAGCAAAAAGGATGCTTAAGTTCCTTGTAAAAAAAAAAAAAAAATGACCCAGCATTTGGTATAGCTGATGCATACCCTCCCTATACTTTATTTGAACAAGGGGGCAGAGATACTAGAGATTGAACCCAAGGGTGGTCAACCACTAAGCCACATCTCCAGCACTTTTTATTTTTAGAGACAGGGCCTCACTAAGTTGCTTAGGCCTCACTAAATTGCTGAGGCTGGCCTTGAACTTGTGATCCTCCTGCGTCAGCCTCCCAGGTTGCTGGGATTACAGGTGTATGCTACCATGCCCAGCATCAGTTGAACAATTTTTAAAGCTGTATGTGAAAACCAGAATTACAACTTCAGATGACAAGTAGCAAATAATAAACCTAACCCAAGAACATTAAGTTCTGAACTTATAATCCACTAAGAGTCAAAAGTGCTACAGGCACTGTAATAGCTATCATAATGCCTAATACAATGTAATGCTGCATAAATAGTTGTTACGCTTTATTGTTACTGGAATAATGACAATAAGAAGAAAGGCTGCAGTGCGGGAAAAAATGCTCAGTGTAGAATTATTTTTCTGACTTTTTTTAAAAGATTATTTTTTTGTTCTAATTATAAATGACAGTAGAATGCATTTTGAAACATTGTACACAATGGAAGTGACTTTTTTGTGTGTGTGCGGGGTCTTGAATCCACGACCCTGAACAAACCAGGCAAGTACTTCTGGATGCTTCAGCACAGGCAAAGCCAAGCCTGTGCATTCACACCTGCCCTTAATGAAGCAAGTCTGTCCACACCAGCTCCATGATCTGCATTCCCCTCTGAGCTCAACTGTTGGCCTCCCTCCCTCCACACCAGCCACGGTGGCCTCCTGGCTCTTCTGCAGACCCCTACACCAGCTCCCACCTTGGGGCCACTGCCCATGCTGCTCTCTCCCCTCCGGGGCATAAGGGAGTCTTATGCAGCCGTCCCTGCAGTGAGACCTTGCCTGAACACACTACTTAATATTACAAACTCTCCCCACGCCTCCCCAGAACCACACCTTCCCCCTTCTCTGCTTGCACTAATCACCTACTATGACACGTGATTTGCCTTTCTATTTGTCTGATTTCACCCCTGCACAGCAGAATATAACTCTGCACGTGCAGAGATTTCTGTATGTTCTGTTCCTGTATCCCGGGCTCAGAGCAGTGCACAGTATTTGGTAGCACAGCAATAAATATTGTCAAATGCAGTTGAGAGAATCTATGTAATATACTTAGTGAGCCTAGGGGAAAGTTCGTGATTTCTATTCTAACTGGGGGGAGGGAGGATAAAATAGTTAACAGAGATAGTCAAGAATATGACCCAACTGAAACTAGAATATGAAAATACAATTTATAACACATTTCAAATACAGAACAATGCTCCAAAATTCAAGGTAAATTTCTCAATTAAAAAGGACTAGAAAGTAGGCCTGTGTTAAAGCACGTGTCCAGCACATGGAAGGCCCGGACGATCCTAGCACCACCACCACCACAGATGTCACCATTTTAACTGACACATATCCTGTTACCCTCTTCCGGTCGCCCATGGTGTACTTTCCATCCCTCCTTTTTAGCTGAAATAACCAGAACCAGAGGGGAAACTCCTCTTTTAATGGAGCAGGTTAATAAAATGGGATAAGTTAGTGAAAAACCACCAAACCTGCGCTTAAAAAATTGGTATTACTTTTTAAAGGAGTATTTAACAGAAAGAAAGAGCAAGGGAACCCAAAAAAATCAAGTAACCCAAAAAAGGCCACTTAGAAAGTACTCTAGGTTTTGGATTTACCAGCTGTCAGGCAAAGGCCTTGACAAATGCGGCTTCTCTGTCTAAGGTGCTGGGTGCAGTGGCACTCACCTGTGATCTCAGCAACCCAGGAGGCTGAGGCAGAAAGGTCATGGATTCAAGACCAGCCTCAGTGACATAGTGAGACCCTGTCTCAAAAAACAGAATTCAAAATGTAGCTCAGTGGTGAAGTGCTACTGGGTTCCATTCCACCCCCACCCCCCAAAAGACTGATATACCCAAAATAAACTCAGAAATTATATAGGTTTATATTCAGGAAAAAGCTTAAAAGAATGAAGAACTTTTAACTTTCTAAATTATATTATTTCTTTTTTTTTTTTGGTACTGGGCATTGAACCCAGGGGTGCTTAACCACTGCGTCACATGCCCAGTCTTTTTTTATATTTTACTTGGAGACAGGGTCTCGATGAGTTGCTTAGGGCCTTGGCAAGTTGCTGAGGCTGGCTGTGAACTCCTGATCCTCCTGCCTCAGCCTCCTGGGATGCTGGGATTACAGGCATGCCACTGCACCCGGCTCCATGATGCTTAAATTTTATGAAACTTTATCTCGTTTTCTAAGTGAAAACTAAAACCCAGTGTATGGAGAATCAGCTGCCAAACAGGAAAGGTACAGAGAGATGGAAGAAAGAGGCAGGCAAGGCACACACCTATAATCCCAGCAGCTCAGGAGTCTGAGGCAGGAAATCACAAGTTCAAAGCCAGCCTCAGCACCTTAGTGAGGCCCTGAGCAACTCAGCGAGACCTTGTCTCAAAATAAAATATAGAAAAGGGCCAGGGATGTTGCTCAGTGATAAAGCACCCCGAGTTCAATCCATGGAACCAAAAAATAATAAAGAAAGGCCGGCAACTCCAGGATTGCACAGAGAGCAATTTGTTAGGGATTTAAGGACGGATGTGTCTTGAGTGGCAACAGGACAGGTGGACCTCTGCACGCAGAGAGGAAGGAGTTAATATGCTAAGCTAGACAAGCTGACTGACATCAGAACACACCTGGGCTTTCTCAAAGTTATTAACATGTTAAATGCAGCTAAGAAGCAGACTGGGTGGCCAACACAAACTACTTGGTTGGCTAGCTTAATGATTATGCTTATCCCATTGGGTATGGGATGCATGCCAGGGTCACTAGTTGGGCAAATGGTGGGTACCACCAAGATGGCTGTAATCATGTCAAGCTAGATCCCAACATAAGTTATTCTGATCTCATGAATAGTTAATGGTCAGCTCAGAAGTTGTAAAACATCCGCACATAAAGTGTTCTGTCTGGTCTACCAGGTGTTTTCTGGTTTTCTTCCTACCTATCAACCCTGGAGGAGGACTGTGTGAGTTTAAATCCTCATCAGTCAAGTGACTTTGGGCAAATTATTTAATTATTTTGTGCTTCAGTTTTCTCATCCATAAAATGGGGATAACAATATCCATAGTTTGAATATTTGTAAAATACTAAAGAATAAAGACTGGAACACAGTACATACTATATTTATTTAAACGTTGCTAATAACTCACACAAAAACTCAGATTTCCAGCTTCTCTTGAAATACTGAATGATCTAGGAACGACAGTCAAAGGATCTCTATCATGAGGCTTAACTGTGGGTGTGAGGGGCTTAGGAGCTGCCTCCCCAACAGAACATCATCTTCAGCTGTCCCAAGTCCTCGCCAGTGCCTGACCAGCCCTTACAGACACAGCATGAGTTATGCCCTGAGAAGTGAAAAAGATAAAAACCTGAACTGCATTGTTACCTACCTTGCTTTTATATTCATTAATTTATTTATCCATCAACATCTAAGGAGCTCATAGACAATGAGACAGACATAAAGCTTGGTGGCTAAGAGCCCATCCTCAAAGACTAACCAGGCGTGAGCGCTGGCTCTGTCACACATTAACTGTGCAACCCTGCCAAATCACCTAAAGCCACTGTAGAGCATCCTCAAGCACAGAGGAAAGTCACACAGCCACCTCACTGGCTGGCAGAGAAGCAACACAGGCGGGCTCTGCAGAACAGGGCTGGTACCGTTAGCACCTAAATTTGTAAGCTCAGAATTGACATTTTAATTACTAAAAAAAAAAAAAAAAAAAGGTTTTCCAACATTTGAAAGAGGCCACATTCCAAGGACACAATTGTGCAAATAAATAAGTACCATGCAAAATTACTGGGGTTACATCAGAAAGAAATCAAGGCGTATTACAGCGGACCATGATGCACTGAGCCTCTACTGGTTGAAATAATTCTCTCCCAACTCCCCAGTGAACAGAGATGACATGGGGTGGGCTCAGGCTTTCATTCAACTGGGACAGAAGTCTGAGCCCCCAACTCTGCCAGTGTGTGGTCCTAAGCTCATGTCCGAACTTCCTGGTCCTTCCAGAGTGAGAAACAACACAGGGGAGACCCAGAATGCAGTGATCAGAACTTGTCGGGCTTTGCTCAGTCAGACAGTGGTCACTTTTATGAGCCTTTTATTCTAAGTTTAGGTCTGTAGAAAGGCTGTGACTACAGTACAACTGCTTGTGTCCACAAGCTATTCTGAATGTGGAAACAAGTAAATAACTTTTAAGACACCTTTAAAATCCATGGCGACAGTGAATCCTGTCCCCGGGAAACCCCAGCTCCAGCACTTAAACGCCCTGTCCACATCAGCAGCTGACTGGACAGGTCTGCTCGGCCGCTCAGAGCTTAAAGGCAGCAAGAGTCAGAGCCATGCTCACCCCAGACAGCAACCCTTCTCCACGTTACCATCCCAGAGCTCCCGCGGGTAGCTCTAACACATCTTTTTATCCCAGGGACTCTCAAAACAGTGATTTCCTAACCAAGAGACAATGAAAAACTGCGGCCCAGACAGGACCGCACTTGGAAGCAGCAGGGAGAGCGGCTGCTGGGCTCTCAAAGGCCAGACTCTGCAGAGGCTGTCCAGAGAGCAAAGGGCTGGTTCCCAGCATTCGTGGAACAATTAATTCTGCCCCGTTCCTTCATATCTGTCTCTTCTACTTTCAGGCATAACAGTGGTTTTGTGAAACTATTTTTAGTTGTACTAAACAGAAATCAGAACTCAGAAGAAACACATCCAGACAGGAAAATACCAGCGCCATCCTGGAAAACAAGCGCACTGCTCACTAACATTCAGAGCCCTGGCTCAGAGCACTTAGGTCACCAGACATTCTTGGATAGCTTTTAAAGTCTTATTCTTCAGGAATAATAAAGTAGCATCCTCCAAACAGAAATTTTGAAGCATTTAAGGAGAAAAGCTTGCCACAAGACAAACATGCACCAACAATGGCCCGCCAGGGCACTGCAGAGGACCTCCTCCTCACTGGTCCTGGCTGGCTCTAACAGCCTCCTCTGACTCAGCACCTAGAAGACACGGCTGGAGGGAAGGACTATTTAAAAAGGCATGCATTATTAATCAGACCTCTGGCATCAAAGCGGAATGACTTGGAAAACCAGAAACTGTCCACAGAGTAGGAGAAACAGTAACTAACAGCTGCAATCACTTTGGGCCCTCACGCCTTTCAGAAGTGTCCACTCCAACTACTGTCTTCCAAGTTATCCTCTCCCGCCCCCTTCTGTTGTTTCGATTGAGGGTCTTTTTGCCCACGCTGATCCCAAACCTTTGTTCTCTTTTAACTCTCAGTTTTCGCCCTAATTCTGAGTTGTTTTTTCCAATGGACTTCCCACCTTGAATTTCTTATGATTACTCCTGCGCTGATTCGCCCTGTTAGCTTAAGAAACGACTGGACACGCATTAGACAGCAAAGAAGACGGGGCTAACAGCTCTGCAGAAGGGAACACCACAGCCAGGCTGTGCTGTCACCTAGAAACCCAGAGAGACCATCTTCTCTACCCCAAGTCAGAGAAAGAGCCACCGGAGCTTAATCCCCAGAAGACAAGCTAATGATGAAAAACATCCATTTACTCCTAACACCATGGGGCAGCCCCGAGCACCACCAACTGTCAGGCCAGACCCGCAAACAGTTCAATGGTCAAAAAAATGACCAGAGTGATTCAAAATTCAACTCCACTCCTCTGGCAATATTAGAAAATTAGGAATGCTAATGCCTGCCTTTAGACCAGCAGTTCACCACTAGGGACTAGGGTTGATTTTGCTCCCCAGAGCACATCGGGCAATATTTGATGACATAGCTATTGGTACCTAAGTGGGTACAGGCCACGGACCTGCTAATACCACAGCACCAACTATCCAGCCCAAAATATCAACAATGCGGAGACCAAGGAACCAGCACTGCCTCACATCCACCCTGACACTGTTGGATACAGAGTGCTGGTGACGAGGGAGTGTCGAGTCAATGCTGCAGGGTCACTTACAGATTAACAAATAAACACATTTCTTTTCAACTCCCTATAAACTGTCTCTTCCTTAGTAAGTACAATACAGGTTAACAAACATCATCTCTTCTACAACATGAGGAACAACACTTGCAAGATTTGTATAAAGGTTTGCATGAAGTAGCTTCTGCTACTAAGGACTGCCAGGTTCGTCATCTTTGCTGTTAAGGATCTCCTGGTGGCTTTCTCATGGAGTCTGGATTTGCATAAAGTAGCTCCAGGTTTTGGTTATGACCAAGTAGTAATGGCAGACCAGAGATCCCTAGGAGAACTAGAAAAGCCAGAATACAAAAGAAAAAAAGTTTGAAGTCTTCAGAGAGCTGCCAAGGCAGCCCCAACAAGATCTGAGAGAAGTCTGAGCCCTTAGGGTGGACCCCCCCCCTCAGAACTTGGACAATTCTGGGTGCCAGGAGGAAGGCCGAGGCAGCAGGCACACAGCCGGAGCACAGAACTGGAGTCACTCCAACAGGCAGAGAACTCAGCAGAGCTTGTGATGGTAGCTCAGGTCTGCAGAATCAAAACTAGAGGCAAAAGGCCAGGATTCTGGTGAAAAGGACTGAGTCAATTTCCTCCTGAAGGCATTTGCAGAATCTCAAAGAAAGCCTCTGAGGAGCACAGCAGAGTCTTCAGTGATTCCATGTGCTGGGGAGATAAAAACTGAATGAAGACAGCATGGGGCAAAGGCCAAGGTGCAAGCCCAGGTCCTCAGTTGGAACCACTGCTGGGCACAGACAAACCACAGGCAGAAGGAGCCTGACTCCAAATCACATTACAGCTGTGCTCAGCTCAGATGCTGTGTTAGTCAGCTTTCTGTTCCTGTAACAAAATACCTGGGATAACCAACTTAGAAAAAGGTTTATTCTGGCTTACAATTTTAGAGGTTCCAGTCCAAAATCAGGTGGCCCACGGCAAGGCAGCACACCATAGTGGAAATGAGCAAAACCACTCATCGGGAAGCAAAAAGAAGGGAAGCAAAAAGAAGTGAGGAAGGGACCTTGGTCCCACCATCTCCTTCAAGGTCATGTGCTCAGTGACTTAAAGACCTCCTCCCAGGCTGGGGATGTGGCTCAAGCGGTAGCGCGCTCACCTGGCATGCGTGCGGCCTGGGTTCGATCCTCAGCACCACATACAAAGATGTTGTGTCTGCCAAAAACTAAAAAAAAAAAAAAAAAATACTAAAAAATTCTCTCTCTCTCTCTCTCTTTAAAAAAAAAAAAAAAAAAGACCTCCTCCCACTAGGCCCACATCCCAAAGGTTCTACCACCCCTCAAGAGCATCATCCTGGGACCAAAACTTGACACACACGGGCCTGTGGGAGATGTCAAGACCTAAACACTGGTGGTTGCCAAGAGGATATATGGAATCAGTCCCCAGCCTATTTGCCTAGCAAATGGAATGAGTCACCTTTGACACAGATAAAAGCCATCCAGGGCTACAGTTTTTTATATATAGTGCCCAGTTTTCAATCAGAATTACCAAGAGACAGAACAAAAATAAAGAGCAAAATAGGAAAAGATCCAGATACCACTATAGGTTTTTAAAAATAACTCTATCCAATAAAATAGTGGGACTGGAGATACAGCTCAGTAATAGAGCGTCTTTGACAATTATACAGTTTATTTTACCTAATCACTCCCAGGATAGTACAATAATCAGAAAAGGAATCTTTAGACAATAAGAAAGACAATGGGAGACCCTTAAGGCAGTAAAGATGAAGAACCTTCAACCCTCCCAGTTAAAGGATTTGAATGTCTCCATTACTGCCTTCAGGTAATGAGAACTTTAAAGATGCGAATCTATAACATGTTTAAACCAACATCTTATTATGAAAAGTTTCAAATGTTCAGCAAAAGTTCAAAGAATTTTAGTGAACACTCCCACATGCTCAGCATCCTGACTCTAACCACCACCACCCTCTCCATCTTTCCACCCATCAACCCATCTTACTCTTGTGATGCTTTCCAGGTAAACACACAGATCAATACGCTTCCTGCTAAAAACGTCAGCATACATATCATTAATTAGAGATCAATATAGCTTATTTCTCTCCCTTCCTGGTAGGGTACAGTCTCACACCATGCTTAATGTACACATGCTGGGTGTGGGTAAACGTACGCCTCCCAAATCTCTATCAGGAGTATGAGCATCACCATCACCCCTAAAATTTCCTCAAGCCCCTTCCCCAAGTCCTACCCTCCTTTTCCCCTCCCAGAAAAAGCGTTGTTTTCAACCACTGCATTTTGAACAATCAAGTCTCTGGTGTTGATCTTAGAAAAGTAATGATTAATGTACTGCCAGTGCCTTTAATGAAATAATTCTGTATTTAGTTCCAAAGGCAGCAGCACCCTGGTTAATTGCCCAACATAGGTATAACAACTATTCTTGTTTCCTGAAATGCTGTTTTATAAATTCACAGAGGCACAAAATATTCTAGGGAAGAATCACTACCTTCGATGTTAATGTATCTATAATTTATATTCCTTGAGTACTTGGTTTTCTCTTCTGCATTTGACCAAATAGAACCCTAGCTTGGAGAGGATGGAATGCTGTTCGCGCTGTGACCTGCAGTTACCCTGCAATCAGTTAATTTTACATAAATTAGCGGACTATGGCTGTGCTCTGGGTATTATTTAACAAATAGCAGATAAGAGTTGTAAATGACCAAAATTGTTGAGTCAGGCAAAACTTCCTTGAGGATTAAGGAATTTATTATGACTTTTATTGAAAACAACCTATAGATGGAAAATATGAGTCATTCTGATAAAATAGAGGTTCACACAGAAAGGCAAACACTGCATGTTCTCACGTATGCACAGGAGCGGGTGGATCTCAAAGGGGTACAGAGTGGAAGGATGACCTAGCCTGGAGAGGCTGCGGGAGGGAGAGAAGGGCTGACAGGCTCAGGGTGAGAAGAACAGCCTGATGTTCTACAGCACAGTGGAACACCTGTGGCAGACAACAATCAAATAAATGACTATTCTGAATTAGGAGTCTGACTGTTCCCAGCACAAAGAAATGACATGTGACTGAGGTAATATGTCAATACCTTGATGGAATCAGTACACAATAATACATGCACTGAATGCCACACCACACCCCATAAATATGTACTATTACTGTGTGCCAATTAAAAATATATATTAGGGGCTGGGTATGTGGCTCAAGCGGTAGCGCGCTCGCCTGGCATGCGTGCGGCCCGGGTTCGATACTCAGCACCACATACAGACAAAGATGTTGTGTCCGCCGAGAACTAAAAATAAATAAATTAAAAAAAAAAAAAGACTTTCAAAATAAATAAATAAATAAATAAAAAAATATATATATTAATAAAAAGCCCACGGATACAGGACAGTCACCAGCTTCAAACCCCACCCCTTAATAAAGCACACCCCGACGCAGGTCTTCTGTGGGATTTTTTAGTAGACTGAAAACCTGACACTAGTTTTGCCTCTAGAATATTTTTTAACACTTTCAGTGTACATGCAACACAAGCTCAATTATGTTTTTAAATTACACACATACAAAACTAAACTAAGAAGTCAGAGGAGTCAGCACCAAAATGTCAACAGCCTGTGATCATCAGGTTATGAGACTTTAGGCTGCCTTGATTTACCATATGCTTTGCTGTATTTCTCAAATTTTATACATTGAATATATTATTTTATAAGCCAACTTTTTCTTAAAAGTTACTGGGGAGAAAACAAAACCTGACCTGAAATGTAACTGACCTGTAATGACCCCTATGTGACAGATCTTATCACACTCTGGTGATGATGGAGTTACAATGCCCTTTGTACCCGATTTGTCCTGCTGCCACTTCAAAGACCCACATAACCTGGCTCTCCCAGCAACGAAACACCTGGGCAACCCACTCACCCCAGGTTTGTAAAGCAGCAGATGGCCGCTCACCTGTTCTACACTCTGCCCCTAGAAACAGCTTCCTCACTGTCTTCAGGGTGTTCTCACCTGCCAACTTGTCTTAACCTATTCACTGTCATCTGCATTATAAAAACAATGGTTGGCTGAACAGCTGCTTCCATTTACACACAGCCTCTCTGCCCACCCCAGCTAAACCCCCACCCCTGCCACATCACCACTACAGCTCCTGCTGTAGCTGCAGAAACTCCATCCCAGAGCTACGCTGGGCCTCTGATCTAGTCTGGCTGCGCAGGCCCAGTAACAGCTCCAAGATTCCATATCTGTAAAATACAGAGGTAGGCCCAGGAATCTTGAATATCTGCTTTACTTCAAAATGTTGCGATTCTTCAGATCCTCTCTATATGTGAATTCACACGGAGACCACATCCAAAATTATGCTGTCCCAGCAGGCAGAATAGCAGTCCAGGCCTCAGCTGATATAACTGGACATGCTCTCCACTGCAGGGCTCGCTAATAAGCACTTCGCTATTATCACTCCTCTATGGACACTGGTGTAGAAACAGGACATTCAGCAATTGGCCCAAAGACACAAAATCAGCAAACTGCAGGGCTGGGACAGGAGCACAGGAGGTACGGCTGGCCTGAGCTCGCGGCAGTGTGTCATCGCCCAGGTACACGCAATTCCGTTGTCCCACACAGAGCACACGCGAGCGCAAAACTGGCTCGTGGTTTCCAAGGGCCTGTGAGCCAGGCTCTCTACACCTCTGATTTCAGGGGCTCAGGAATTCTGAGCATGAACAGCCTTACCCGTCTAATGACTACGCATCATCAAGAAACCAGCTTCCTTTAGTTTTGCCACTTTCAGAGACTTCAAAAAGCCTGCTGGGGTGCAGCTCAGCGGGCGAGCACTTGCCTAGCATTGGTGAAGCCCTGGGTTGATCCCTTGCACCAAGAACAGGAAAACGAAACCGTGGCTGGCAGTGGGTGCTTCTGCTCAGACAGGACTGGCCCGGAGTTAGAAGAGCAAGTAAGGGTAAGTGCCAGTGCGACTCCAGGGCAGGCCTGCAGTTCTGCACCCAGAGGCTGGGAGGGTTCAGGGTTCCCCCTCCTCAGACAGCCACCTCCAAACACCTAATGCCAGGGGCAAGTGAGAGCTGCCATGAAAAGGAACAAAGGCACAAAACAGTTAACCTCTGCACCTGCAAACACTGAAAGCACAGGACAGACACTGCACTCTCCTCAACATCAGCCACATGACCCCACTCCAAGGCAGGCTGGAGGGAGGAGGCAGTGCGCTGCAGAGGTCTCCGCTGCTCTTCTTTTAAAAGCACCAGTCAGCTTAAGTATCCACTTTTTAAGACTCTAATGTTCACACCAGTTTCCAGAGGGAAATTAGAAAAGCTCTCTTCTTCATATTTCAAAGTGCACTGTCTATGTAAAGAGAATACCTGTGACAACACGAGAGTCAAGGGGTTGGCTAGGCTTCGTGCCCACCACTGCTTTGCACCTATTTAAGCAATATAGCCACTTAAGCAGCAGAGTTTCCAGATCGTTAATGGCATCTACTTTTCATTTTCCAACTATAACTTTCAAGAGATGGGCACGGTGGCACAAGCCTATAATCTCAGCTACTGAGGAGGCTGAGGCAGGAGGATTACAAGTTTGAGGCCAGCCTCAGCAAAAAAACAAAAAAGAGTTATTCAAGAGCACAGGCTGGAGTATCGGTGAGACACCTGGGCTCCAATCATGGATCTACCCTGTACAAGTTGGGTGACTGTAAATCAGGGATTGAACCTGGGGGTGCATAACCACTGAGCCATATCCCAGCCTTTTTTTATTTTTGAGACAGGGTCTCCCTAAGGCTTAGGGCCTTGCTAAGTTGCTGAGGCTGGCTCCTCCTGCCTCAGCCTTCCAAGATGCTGGGATGGCAGGTGTGCACCACCAGCCTGGCTCTGAACCGATTCTTCAATTTCTCCAAGCCTTGGGTTCCTCGTATGTACCACACCTACGTCTCAAAGAGCTAGTGTGCTAACAGGTTGGCTCACGCAAAGCGCTTCTGCAAAGACAGAGCAGCACCTGCCGGCTGCTCTCATCAGGGCGGGAGGGGGGTATGGATGGCCAAGGAACAAGAGCGCCAGCAAGACAAACCACAGGCTCATTCGCATGTTTGGGAAAACAGTTTATCAAACACCCAGTCCCTATCTATAAGGGAAGGCTGGAGAGGGGAGGGCGAAAAGTTTATCATAATTATAAGGGATGACTGTTTCACAACATTGTCACCCTATGGTTAGGTAAAAACATGCAGTCTGTATGAAGACATCAAGAATATCTAGAACATCGAGAGACACAGAAAATAGTCTTAAAGAATTTCAACATGGCATGTGGTATCTATGGACTCGGCTACTTGGAAGGCTGAGGCAGGAGGATCAACTGAGGACAAGAGTTAGAGGCCAGCCTAGGCAACAGAGGGATACCCTGTGTCCCAAACAAAACCAAGCAAAAAATTTTTTTCCAACAGATATGGGACTTTGTTTTCAGGATGTAAAACTAGATGACATAGCCAAGGCAAATATTTTTCCCTAAAATATGAATTTATCAAAAAGTCTTATATAAGCCAGGCACGATGACACACACCTGTAATCCCAGTGGCTCTGGAGGCTGAGGCAGGAGGATCATGAGTTCCAAGCCAGCCTCAGCAAAAGTGAGGTGCTAAGCAACTCAGTGAGACCCTGTCTCTAAATAAAATACAAAATAGGGCTGGGGAGGTGGCTCAGTGGTCGAGCACCCCCGAGTTCAATCCTCATTCCCCACCCCCTGAAAAAAAATCAAGGCCAGCCTTAGCAACTTAGTGATACCCTGTCTCAAAACTTAAAAATTTAAAAAGGGGGGTGGGGGCGGGGGTGTCGCTCATTGGTAGAGCACCCCTGGAATTTTTCTTGGGGGGCTTTCTTCCCCTTTCTTTGGGGTGGGTGAGGTGCACACTGGGGAGCCATCCCTTGAGCCTGGGAGCGTCAAAGCCAGGAAGGGCGAGGAGGACGCCCGTGCTGGCAGCCAGCTTGAGGGGGCTGGGGCACAGGCTGGAGCAGAGGCAGGCCGTGGGCAGAGCTGCAGCCTGTGCGCAGGGAGGACGGCCCACAGGGCAGGGCAGGGCAGAGCAACGCGGTCCCACGGGGACTGACCCAGAAGTGCGCTAAGGACAACGGGAGCTAAAAATATGGAAAGGGAGCAAGGTAGAATGAGCCCCGGGGTGTGGCACCGCAGCTGGCGGGGTGGGGGGGTTCTCTTTCACACACACCTTCCCACTGAGAAGGCTGCGCCACACCGGGGCTAGGGCCCAGGAGCAGTGAGCGCAGCCAGCACCCAGATGCTGGCTTCCAAACCCCCACTCTCCCCAGAACAATCGAGAGGTTTCTGAAGAAAGCCCATCCCGAGTCTGGATGGGTAAAGCACAACCTGCCTCAAATACCCTGTTCTTCCAGACACGGCGAGACAAACAGCCGAGCCAAGGGCTCCCCATGGCCAACCAACACAACCACACATGAAAATTAACAGAAAAACTGCAGGTTGGTGCCACTTAAAAAAAGAAAAGAAAACCATCAACCCCTAGCACTGCAAAAACAAAATATGTAAGTCCACACTGACAGAAAGACGACCCCACTGACAGGTCCGATGATGAACAACAGGCACCTGGTTCTACAGAGGCACGCCACACAGCCCTGGTGCTTTGGTACTTGGGCTCAGTGTTTCTGTGCCCTGAGTTCAATCCCCAGGACCCACTCCCCCACCCCAAAAAAAGCAAGATCAAGGCCAGCCTTAGCAACATGGTGATACCCTGTCTGAAAACTTAAAAGTTTAAAAAAAAAAAAAATGGGCTGGAAAAACCAGGCAGATACCCCCTGGAACAAGTGACAATGCGGCCTTCAACAGGTCACAGTCCACATCGCCTGTGGGTGCACACTGTAAGGCAGATACAAGGGAAGCTGAGGCAGGAGGATCACAAGTTTGAGGCAGGCCTGAGCAACTTGGGGAGACCCTGCCTCAAAACAATAACAGGGGCTGGGGATGTGGCTCAAGCGGTAGCACGCTCACCTGGCATGCGTGCGGCCCGGGTTCGATCCTCAGCACCACATACAAACAAAGATGTTGTGTCCGCCGAAAAACTAAAAAATAAATATTAAAATTCTCTCTCTCTCTCTTTAAAAAAAAAAAAAAACAATAACAGAAAGGGATGAGGATATAGTTCAGTGGCACACACAAGGACGAGGTTCAACTCCTAGCAGGGAAAAAAATGAATATGGGACCATAAAGAAATGGATTCTAAGTGAGGGACACACTGCAGAATAGATGGCCTGTCACCCTTCAAAGTGTCAAAGTCATGAAAGTCAAGAAGGACTGAGAACTTTCCAGATTTTCCAGGAGACCAAAGAAATAGGACAACAAAATACTATGACTCTAAATTGGATCCTTTTGATATAAAAGGGGCATCATTGGGGTAACTGGATAGTAGTGAAGTATTAATATTATTTTCTTAATTTTAATGGCTGAGTTTCTCTTTTGGACAGTGCTTGTTGGTAAAACACACTGTAGGATTTGGGGAAAACAGAACATCATGTTACCAAACAGAAAAAACTGCGGGACTTATAACTTTTCTGTAAATCGACATTTCAAAGCTTTTTTAAAATTCCATACATTTGTTCAAATTACATATCACATTTTGTCTCCTACCATCAGTTCTGCTATAATGCTTGAATACCTAGGAACAATGACAGTGACTCAAATTCTGTTTTTGCAAGTGTGACTTCCTCCCTGGTGAACACCCAGAAAACTACCCCCCACCTGAACAGCCAGCGTGCACCGCAGAGCTCCAACACCCAGCAGCCACCCAGCACACAAGTGGGCCACACCGTGGTTACCTTCCTGCCACCACTTCCCAGTGACTGGGCACAAGCTGCAGAGACCCAGTTCCACAAGCAAACTTCAGGACTATAGCAAAGTAAAAATGCAACATTTTAACTCTGAGATAGTAATATATATATTAGGTGTAGATGGACACAACACAATGCCTTTATTTTTATGTGGCGCTGAGGATCAAACCCAGGCCCTGCCAGTGCTAGGCGAGCACTCTACTGCTGGAGCCACAATCCCAGCCCCTCGTGGTATGTCTTAAACATTTAATGTGCAAAACTGTGCTAATGTTGTTTTTTCACTAGGACCTTTTTTTTTTGGTAGTGCTAGGGATCAAACCCAGGGTCTCACACATGCCAGGCAAGGGCTCCACCACCAAGCTACAGCCCAGCCCTTTTTTTTTTTTTTTAAAGAGAGAGAGAGAATTTTTTAATATTTATTTTTAGTTTTCGGCAGACACAACACCTTTGTTTGTATGTGGTGCTGAGGATCCAACCTAGGCCGCATGCATGCCAGGCGAGCGCGCTACCACTTCAGCCACGTCCCCAGCCCAGCCCAGCCCTTTTTATTTATTTATTTGTTTGTTTTTTTGTTGTTGTTGTTCTGGTTGGACACAAACCTTTATTTTTATTTATTTTTATGTGGTGCTGAGGATCATACCCAGGGCCTTGCATCTTCCCCTGAGCCACAACCCCAGCCCAGCCCAGCCCTTTTTATTTTTTTATTTTGAGACAGGATCTCTCCTTAAGTTACCAAGGCTGCTCTCAAACCTGCAATCCTTCTGCCTTTCTGCCTCAGCCTCCCAAGTCTCTGGGATTACAGGTAAGCACCACCTTGCCTGGTCCATTTTTTTTTTTTAATTTAATGTGTCACTAATGGAATGTGTGAATGGTAGATACATAACATTATTTTTCCTCCAAGCTCTCTGGCTTTTACTGAACAATTCTGTATAATACAGTGATGTTTTGGAAATACGTAAGTCACACTATAGCAAAACTAACTACATATAATTACCACTGCAGAAAAAAAAAATTATATGACATCAATAATATTCTCATACAGCATGTAAAGATATTAAAAAGGGAAGTGGAAAAAGAACATACCACATTAATTTCAACCTAATCATTTCCAACAGCTCAGAAGCAAGGAAATATTCTGAATGTGCATTATACCTAGCACTTCCAAGCAGACCTCCCGAAGGGCCAGGGAAGCCACAGCTGAACTCTGAGGATGGATTCAGAGCGCCGCTGCACCATGCGGCTGCATCTGGGGAGCGAAGGACAGCAGAGGCCTGGGTGCTGTGGCCAGCGCAGCCAAGCCTCAGGACTCCAAAGAAACCGAGACCAGGGGACCCTAGGACCACCTCTCAACAGCGTCTTAATCTTCCAGGGTCACTCTTTTTTCCCTTTTGTACTATTGGGTATCAATCCTGAGGCCTCGGCTGTGCTGGGAAAGTGCATCCACGGCCCATTTTTAAAATTTTAATTTGACACAGAATCTCACTAAGTTGCCCGGCTGACCTGGAACTTGAAATCCTCCAGCCTCACCCCCACCCCCCAGCAGCTAGGATTACAGGAGTAAATAAATAAAAAAAGTAAACTCAAAGTAAACTTGGGTGCCTGACCCAAGTTTACTCATTCCTAACAGGCAGAGAAGAGCAATCACTGAGTCCAACTGCTCCCTAAAAGAGGCTATTATCTCCACTTATGGGATCCGAGCAAAGGAAGAAGTGGGGTAACATTCAATGATATTTGAAAATCTTCTATTTAATTCTGTCAACAGTATTTCGGAATGAGATTAAACAGACGTGACACCAAAGAGACGAGAAATTCCCATCAAGGTTCCCCCATGGGTAAAACCAGCAAGTATGTTTTCTTTACAGCTTTCTAATCAAGAACCCCTAGCCAGAAATAATCTCACACGCAGACATTACTACGTGTAGTAAAGTACCAGAAGCAGAACTATCCTGGAAAAGGGTCTCACAGCAAAAAGACTGCATCACAGCGCCAGCACTTACTGAACTGTTACCATGCTTTTTCTCTTGGCCTAGCAATTCCTAAGTCTCAAAACTTACAAATATCCGCATGTGTGTAAAGAAGAGAGGCAAACAGACACTTGTGATGAAGAGATGATTATGAATAAATTAGTGAATTTCCTTTTATCACTCTTAAGGTTGACTTAATAGCTTAAAAACATAGTTCAACAGAACAAGGGTGGTAACATTTGTTAGTTCCTAATTAAACATGACTCATTCTGGAATGTCTCTGATGACACAGCTTACTTACATAAATAATCTACCAGTAAGTCTCAAACTTCACAATGAGGACTGCCTGATTCTCACCCACACCCCACCACCTGAGACTACGGCTTCCATCTATGCAGACTGTTTTAATTATAAAGCTAATAAATTAATAAAACTAAATACTAAAATAAGACCAGTGGTGATGTCTGACTTGTGGCTGCTGGGGAATGTCACTAAACACAGACCACAGTATCTGTGCCCAAACAAGTCCTACTTGGGCATTACTGCCACCCTTTCCTTTGTAAGCCCCATGTGGCTTTGGTCAAAGTGCTATAAATAACTACAGAAATTAACAAGAGATTCTCAGGAAAAAAAGGCCAAGGGAGTCAAAAGGACACAGGTGCCATGTACACTAGAGTGTTCCCTAAGTACCTCAGAGACTTCAGCAGCTACAGTGGCCCTGGCACCTGCTCCTGGGGCTCAGCAGCACCTTCAGGGTAAGGCCACCACATGGGAGGCACTCGAGGCTCTAAATTTTGAGTTCAAATGAAAACACTGAGTAATCAAAAAGAAAAGAACTCCTCCGGAAACGCCAGTCTCCTCTGCACGCAGAGACTGCTGGCGCTGCTGGCGCTGCTGGCGCTGCTGGTACAAGGAGGCTCCTTCTGTACCTGGCCAGCTCTCTCCTCATCCACCTTTGTGGTCAGGACACTTACCTGCTGCAGCAAGCCCTGCAAACACCTGACAGCCTCCCTTGAATCCTCACAGTGTTCCTATGAGCTTACACATTGTTTGTCACTCCTTTTCAGAGGTACCTGGGTCAGCAGGATACCTGAACTAAAATGCACTCAGTTACCAAGAAGCGTAAAAAACCCAGATTAATGGGCTGGAGCTGGAGCTCAGTGGTGAAGTGTTTGCCTCACATATCAAACTGGGTTCGATCCTCAGCACCACATAAAAATAAAGATATTGTGTGTCCATCTACAGCTTAAAAAAATTATTTTTAATGTTTAAAAAAAACAGATTAAGGATGAGTCTGTGATTATGTTCTACTTGGGAGCAGAGGCTCTTTCACCTTTATGTGTTGCATGATAAATCCCTGGTCACACCAAAAAATTACTTTTGCCCATTCTACTATGCACTTTACACTTATATGTTTGAAATTTTCTATAATTATTAAGGAAAAAAATTACCTTGATCTTGTAATGTTTTGAACAACCAACAATAAAAAACTAAAAAAAAAAAAAAATTACCTTGATCATAAAGCCAACCCAAAAAGCAGCCCTTAACCTGGAGTTAATTTCCCCTTAGTGCCAAATGAAATTCAAATCTTCTAATTCCTACAAATCTTTAAGATTCCTAATACTTTAAACCAGAATAAAAAAGCTAGGCGTGCCAAGTCAACAATGAAACAGAAAATCAATCCAACACCAAAACCCAAACGTTGAACTTCCTCCCACACACAACACAGGCCCAGCACACACAGCGAAGGATTCCAGTGGCCACTTTCAGACAAAGCAACCACCAGGTTCGGGCCTAGCTTAGACAATCGCAGCAACAGAAGGAAAATTATTTCCACTTTCTACTCAATAATATGGAACACAAAAAACAGCTGTTTGTGAATGATGCTGACTTTCCACATCACCCGCTTGGCCTTCATTTTCAGAAAGTGTTTCTTCTTTGTCCCTCTTTCAAAGAAATAAAGAATAAAACAATCTTTCATATCCAAAGTAAAGATTGGCAAGCATATTTAAGCCATAAATATATATCTTACCATAACTTGAAAACTTAAGTGTTTTCTAATTAAAATTGGAAACAATGTTCACAGCAATATGTAAGAATTACTATATCAATGGGTGCAGTGATGCACCCCTATAATCCCAACTACTTAGGACATGGCAGACAGGATCACAAGTTCAAGGTCAGCCTGGGCAATTTTGTAAGACCTTGTCTCAAAATTTAAAAAAAAAAAAAAAAAAAATTGGTACTGTGAATTTAATTCAGGAGCATTTACTATCCCCAGCCCCTTTTTGTTGTTGTTTTGGTGGTAACTGAACCCAGGGGCACTTAACCACAAAGCCACATCCCCAGCCCCTTTTCTGTATTTTATTTAGAGTAAGGCCCCTGCGTTGCTGAGGGCCTTACTGCATTGCTGAGGCTGTCTTTGAACTTGATCCGCCTGCCTCTGCCTCCGGAGCTGCTGGGATCCCGGGCGTGCGCCTTCCATCCAGCTGTTGCTGTTTTTTATTTTGAGACAGGGTCTCACTAAATTGCTTAGGGCCTCCTCGATAAATTGCTGAGGCTGGACTTGAACTTGAGATCCTTCTGCCTTAGTCTCCTGAATCACTGGGATTACAAATGTACACCACTGTGCCCAGCTCAAAATAAAAATTTTAGAAGGGCTGAACTGTAGCTCAGTTAGAGTGCTTGTGAAAAGGCCTAAATTCAATCCTTGTCAGTACTAATTGTTTCCTTATGTTTGTCAATTTTTTTTATATAGATTTCAGGTTTAGGCATAAGACAAACCATTAATACATGAATTTGTGATTTACAGTATCAATATACATGCTATATAAAATAAAAAGTACTGCGACTTGAAATTAGTGTTAAAATTCATCTTGAGTCTTAAGTGGTCCAGAAAACACTTCTCAATTGTGCACAAATCTGGCCCCCAACAGCCTCCAAGCATCTGACTGCAGGGGACATCATGAACCTGAATCTGAAATTGTGCTGTGAATCATACTTCCAACTGTAATTAACATTTTTACAAATTCATGTTTTTATTTGATCCTCTTAGTTCCTCACCTTAAAGGCTCAATCATGCAGCAAGTTTCAACATACACAAATGAGCAGGGAACAGGAGGTTAGTTTACACCTTAGAACTTCAGATCTGCCAACCTTCACCTGCCTTCATTTGCTTACCGACTATTTACTAAACAAGATATACAAATGGGCCGCAAATCAGACAAATACATGCAAAGCCAAATTTGTTATTTAGCCTTTTAACCCAAGCCCCCAAATATTAAACATTTCCTAGTACCACCTGCCTATAATCACTATTATTATCTTTCTCACTTGGACAACACCACATACAATTCAGCTGGTATCAAGAAAAATATACTAAAATTGCCAGGTTTTACCAAATCAGAGTTGCAGGGGTCCAGCAGGTTTCTCTAAGTTAGATTGTCCTTTTTCTTCATTATTTGATTCTTCATTTTCTGATATTATAAAGGAAAAGGGGAAAAAAATTCTGTGGTCACACAACACCTGTCTATGGTCATCAAGGACCATCTTGGGAGCCTGCGCCTGTGTCATGGACTAGGGAAGCCTGAGCAGACAGATGGAATGTTCTAGGGAATAAAGAATTTAGAATCTGAAGGCACACACACAAACTCCCACAACAGCAGGCTTGAAGTCCCACCTCAGAGTCTTTACTATAATCAATCACCACTTATTTTTAAGTAGCACCACGTGAACAGGTGAGACCCAGCAGGTGCCAAAGACAATTTATTTCCCCTTTCATTTCCATATGAAAAAAAATGAGCCCCATCTCATTAACTGTTTACCAACCCGTATTTTACAAAGTTCTCTTCTGTATTTATGCATAACCTGTGAATGGTACAGTCCCCCACACCAAAAATTAAGACAGGGCTACATGTGTCCCAACATTTAGCCCTGTCTTACATGCATTTACAGAACTGCAGTTAGAAGCAGAAAATGTTAAAATTTGAGTTCTACTTAGGTCCTGCTGAACAAAATAACCAACAAACAAGAAATACAAAAGATACGGCTACCCCCTGCCCTCAGAAGAGGTCCCGGAAGACTTTTCCTTCAAACACTTGAAACATCTAACAATGGAGAGCACCTCAGCTTTGGCAAACAGAGGAGCAATATTAAAGAAAAAGAACCTGAAATCAAGAAACTAACACTAAGCTTACAGTTAGCACAAGAGAACAAAAATAAAAAATAAAACAAAACTTTGACTCTAGCTTTCTCAAAAATCAGATCAGGCCAGGCTCTGCAAGGCATGCTTATAATCCCAGCAGCTAAGAAGGCTGAGGCAGGAGGATCACGAGTTCAAAGCCAGCCTCAGCAACTCAGTGAGACCCTGTCTCAAAATGTAAGAAGTCTGGGAGTATTGCTCAGTGGTTGAACACCTCTACTATCAATCCTCAGTACCAAAAACATAAAATACAATCAACTCAGTAGCTTCATGGGCAGAAAAAGAAATGGGAACACTGTAGAGACCAAAAGTTAAGTGATACTATTTGCAGGATAGGGTATCTTTAAAGTACAAAGGAAAAAATAAATAAATAAATAAATTGGACATCATTAAAATTAAAAGTTTTGCCCAACACACACAAGGCCCTGGATTTACTTCCAGCACCCCCCCCACACACACACACACACAAAAACAAATTAATTTTAAACACTTTGTGCATCAAAGGACACTATCTGGGGAATGAAAAGACAGCCATAGAATGGGACCAAATATTTGCAAATCACAAATCTGATACGTGCCCCTGGGTTCAATCCCCAGTACCAAAAAATTGAAAAAAATTAAAAAGCAAAAATGGGCAAACACCTGAGTAGACATTTCTCTAAACAAGATATGCAAATGGCCAGTAATACATGAAAAGATGCTCAGCACTGTCAGTTAATGGGGAAATGCAAACTGAAACTGCAGTGAGGTACCATTCCACATCTACTAGGACGCCTAGGGTATTTTTTTCTTCCAGTGTTGGGGATGGAATCCAGGGCATGCTAGGGAAGCACTTGACCACTGAGCCACATAATTAATTTAAAAAAGAAAGAAAATTACAAGTGCTGGGAAGATAATAGGAACCTAATAGGAAAATTTGAGGAATAAATAATGTATCATAAATCCCCAAGTCAGTCTACTATCATTTTTGGTTCATCTGGTTTGACTTCCTTAAGCTGATGACTATGTTATTTTTATGAAAAGAAATAAGGGGGGAGGGCTGGGGTTGTGGCTCAGGGGTAGATTGCCTCCTTAGCATGCATGAGTTGCTGGGTTTGATCCCCCAGCACCACATTTAAAAAAAAAAAAAAAAAAAACTGAATAAACAAAATAAAGGTATGTCCACCTACAACTAAAGATATTTTTTTAAAAAAAGGATCTTTCTTTTTTAAATTACACAAAATGACCACAGCACCAGGTGTGGGTGCACACCTGTAACCCCAGCAACTCTAGGCTGAAACAGAAGGATCAAATGTTCAAAGCCTCCACAGTTTAGCAAGAGCCTACCTCAAAACTAAATATAAAAAGGACTGGGGAAGTAGCTCAGTGGTAGAGCGCCCCTTGGTTCATTGCCCAGTACTACACACACACACACACACACACACACACACCATGATCATGTGGGAAAATAACATTTTCCCACCTTCACAGGTCGATGGGCTAACAGAAAAATACACACATCCGATCACGAATACACTTTAGGCTTAGTGCCTAACAGCAGAACTCAGGATGAAATAACCAGCAGATTTAAATGAGAAAAAAACTGTTTTCTTTCCCCCATCTTTCCAAGTTTTTGGCTGTTCAACATAGGAGAATTAAGCAAAAGGTTTCAATATCTATTAATTGTACTTTTAGGACCCTTGGAGGGCGGAAAAAGCTCCCTGGGTACTAATATTTATTTAGTTATGCTCTCTAGTACACCCCAGGTTAATTTAAGTTTCAGACACAACCCTGGGCCTGCTTGGGTCTTTGCTTTCTGGCGCCTGACCCTCAGCACCACAGTTCCACGGGCCCCCTCAGGCCAACTCCTGGGAGAGCTGTCCATAATTGATGCTGTAACTAAGGCACCTCAGAAACAATGGCCCTCTCCCTTCTGCTGGCAGCAAAGTCTTTGGGCAACTCTCACCTTAAAAGAAGGAGGATGATGCCCAGGGGCAAATAATTGTTCACTTCAACTAACAAACTGAGAGAGGACTTTGAAAAAAAAAAGTAGCACTGTAAATTATTGAATGTGATTCCCATGCTTGGGAAAACACAGAATGAATCCACAGGACTGGCAGGACTCTGAATGCTCCTCAGCATAAAGCCACCCTGTAAAAAGAATGAGTGGGTCAAAATGCAGCACTCACTTCCACTTAAGATCCAGCTTCCTAGAGCACTGGGGAGGAGTCCAGGGCTCTGCTCCATGCTTAGCAGCTGAAGGGGGAAAACTGAAACTTAAAAGGACTGCCCTGGGGACAAAAGAGGACTGAAAAGGAAAAGGGGGGAAAATGCTCTTAACATCCCAAAGATATTCCCATAAAATTCCCAAAAATATTCCCTGTAAAATTCTTTCACTTTTTCCCTTTGACCAAAACAACACACCTTCTTTTTTCCCCTTTCTTTGTCAAAATGATTTTGGAAGACAGACTCAGTGTAGAAATTCTAAGACCTGTGTTCCCAGGCAAATGTCCTAAAGAAAGAGGCTGCTCACAGGGGGCTATTCCCTCACCCCAAAGACCGAGGCTGTGCTGCCTGAAGCAGACACAGCCCCTCCGCAGGACCTTTAAAATTGGAGTTCCTTAACCAGGGTGGTGGTACACACCTGTAATCCCAGCAACCCAGGAGGCTGAGGCAGGATTGCAAGTTCAAGGCCGGCCCCAAGAATTTAGCAAGACCATGTCTCAAAATAAAAATTTAAAAAGGACTTGGGGTGGGGGGATATAGTTCAGTTGGTAGAGTGCTTGCCTTGCACGCACAAGACCCTGGGTTCAATTCTCAGTACCACACACACACACACAAAAAGGACTAGGGGGGCTGAAGTTGTGACTCAGTGGTAAAGTACTTGCCTGGCAAACATGAGGCACTGGTTTCAATCCTCAGCGCCACATATAAATAAATAAAATAAAGGTATTGTGTCCATCTGCAACTTAAGTTTTAAAAAGGGATGGAGCGGCTGGGGATGTGGCTCAAGTGGTGGTGCGCTCACCTGGCATGCACGGGGCGCTGGGTTCGATCCTCAACACCACATAAAATAAAATAAAGATGTTGTGTCCACCGAAAACTGAAAAATAAATATTAAAAATTTCTCTCTCTCTCTCTCTAAAAAAAGGGGGGGATGGGGGGATTAGGGATGTAGCTCAGTAGTAAAGCTCCCCTAGGGGAAAAAAAAGGTGGGGGGTCCGAGAGCTGGGGATGTATCTCAGCAGTGGAGTACTTGCCCAGCACTTACAAAGCCCTGAGTTTCATCCCCAGCACCTCACACACACGAAAAGGCGGGGAGGATCTTTACTGGATAAAAGGAATCACTACCCTGCTTTCTACTTCAAGGTCCCAGTCACACACCTGCTCCAAATCATTAACTTCAGATGTCAAAGGGACCCTGGAATCCGTACAGAGCAGGAGGACATCACCTACGGTAAGAAATAATGACAGCATGAAGGGCTTTGTACCACTCTCAGTGCGCAATTCTGACAACCACCCTGGGAAAAGCAGTATCCTCTATTTGATGAGTAAGAAAATGGAAAACAATCTGCCCACTCAGTCAGGGCTGACTGGGCGGGTGATCTCTCAGCTCAGGTTCACTCCTCTTCTGTGATCTTCCCATGGCCTGCACCCAGCCTCCTACCTTCCTGAACAAGAAGGCCCCTCACGCACAAAACTGCAGCCAACTCCACCCAAGCTCACTCCAGTCTCAGAGCCCTTCTGTGTGCTGGGCAGCCCCCACCATGTCATCCGAGACTGGTGAGTGACTGGCTCTACCCCAGGTCAAACATCACTTCTTCAAAAGCTCTCCCAAGTCACTCCCAGCACGATCCAAAGTAACTTGTACTTAGCCGTCTTCCCATCATAATAAAAGCACAGGTACAAAACCCTCCCGCAAGAATCACAGTACTATGATAAAAGATAGCTCGACCTCACCCCTTCTAGATCACTCAATTCCCCAACGCACATCTGACAAGAGGAGGTACCAAAAAACTATGTTGAGGGCTGCGGTTGTGGCTCAGTGGTAGAGCGCTTGCCTAGAATGCATGAGGCACTGAGTTTGATCCTTAGAACCACATTAAAAAAAAAAATCATAAAACTAAATTAAAAAAAAAAAAAAAAAAAACGTTGAGCCAGGCACAGTGGGGCACACCTGTAATCCCAGCAGCTCAGGAGGCTGAGACGGGAAGATCACGAGTTCAAAGCCAGCCTCAGCAAAAGCAAGGTGCTAAACAACTCAGTGAGACCCTAAATAAAATACAAAATAGGGCTGGGGATGTGGCTCAGTGGTTGAGTGCCCTGAGTTCAATTCCTGGTACCAAAAACAAATACTATGTTGAAAAGCAAATGAACACCTTCTACACGCCTCTCTCCTAGATCTGAACCCCATCTTTTTAAGGGCCAGTCTCGCACAATTGAGCACCTAATTACACACTGCCTTCTATTTTTCTCCGTCTCTTATGACGTCTTTTTAATCATACTCAGGAATATCTTACTAATTCCCCAATTTGGGCAAGATAATAACCTAACCTGGGTTTATATGTTCATCTATGAAATAAGAACAGCAGTTCAAACCTTAGAATTCACCCTGGAACTGCCAACTTGAAGACTTTTGTTAAATAAAGTAATCAAATTTCTTATTGTTTAAGTAAAAAAAAAAAAAAAAAAAACTGAATTCAAAGATCCCCCATATTTAGGAACATGAAAGACACTCAAATGCCAGATTAACGACCCAGTGACCTTAAATTTCTTTAACTTTCTCACAATACTCTACAAAACACACACAGTGTGCAGTGTGCAAAGGCAGGCAAGCCCTCATCCGGGGAGCGTGAAACCTGAAGGATAACTGTGCTTTCACTGATACACACACAGGCCCGCCTTCTCTCTTCCCCTAACCCACGCCCAATCTGCTGGCTTCGATTATTCTGATCCTGACCACTGTTAACCTCCACTTTTCCCGCTCCTTTTACAGGCCCCGCTTTACACTCCCCGCTTCTGGCCTGCTACAAGTTTGTGTCTGTTTCACATCCCTGGATGCGCGCAGCACATCTTCCAGGGTCGAAAAGGCACAAAATACAAGGCAGAAGGACAGCCAGCAGCATTGTGTCCTACCACCTCTTTGCATTTTACCTTCCCAACGACTGAGAGGCAAGGCCACAGAGACCTCCTTCCTGGGGCTCATCACACACTGCTCCCACTAGCCTGTCCGGCTCAGGAAGGAAAAACAGGCCTGTGGCAGAAGTGCTCACTGACTAGAGTACCCATGTCCCAGAAGAGTGACCTGGACTGTGTGAACAGCTGCTCCCACAAACTATCCAGGACTAGTCTGCTTTCGCTATTAAAGAAAATTTCGGGGTTGGGGTTGTGGCTCAGAAGTAGAGAGCGCTCACCCAGCATGCATGAGGCACTGGCACTGGGTTCATCCTCAGCACCACATAAAAATGAAATAAGGATACTGTGTCCACCTACAACTAAAAAATAAGTATTAAAAAAAAGGGGCTGGGGATGTGGCTCAAGCGGTAGCGCGCTCGCCTGGCATGTGTGCGGCCCGGGTTCGATCCTCAGCACCACATACAAACAAAGATGTTGTGTCTGCCAAAAAATAAATAAATAAATATTAAAAAAAAAAAAAAAAAAAAAAAAGTATTAAAAAAAAAAAAGGAAACTTTCAACTCCAAACCCAAGACCTTGCTTCCAATATAGCAAAACCTCTGCATAGGGGCTGGGATTGTGGCTCAGCGGTAGAGCGCTCGCCTAGCACAGGCAGGACCCGGGTTCCATCCTCAGCACCACATAAAAATAAAGGCATTGTGTTGTGTCCATCTACACCTAAAAAATAAATGAATATTAAAAAAAAAAAAAACACCTCCGCATAGAGGACAGAAACCACCCGAGAAACCCTGGTCAACGGTGGTGCTGCTCAGTTTTATAACTCCAACCTGTTCTCCAAATATGGATTCCTTCTAAGAAAGAATGCACAACACTATACTCAAATATGTGAGCCAGAGTGTGTGTGGGTTGAGGGAAATTCAGAAGGTGTCTTTAGCAGGATGAGGTTTTTTAATTTTCTAAAATGAAATAACCCACATTTCCCCATACACATTTCATTCGAGAAAAGCCCAGGCATTAAGTACCTGGTGTTCAAAGGGTATGTTGGTGTAAAGAAAAAAACAAAAAAAGTCTGTTTCATGATATACTTGACTGGAGGAAATCTGAAAAATTTTAGTGATTATTAGGAAAAAAAATGACATTTGATTATATAAAACGCGTATCTTCTCTAAAACCTTAAGTCCAATATTTGTATAGCACGTACACAAATCATCAACCTTCTACATACTAAAACATTTCCCTAGCTCTATTGAGGAATGTTTTTCAAAGCTGACTAAAAACTCTATTAAGATGCAGTTCTATCTAGTTTTTCAAATAGCTTCATTTTGTTTTTTTTGAAGTATCAGATCACAGAAGTCAAGTGACTTGCTCAAGGTCATTTGATCAAGTCAGGTGAAATTAGAGTCCTTGTTCCTGCCTTCTAAAAGCTAGCCATAAATCAAACTTTTCTTGAAACTAAGCAAGCCAAAAAAAGAAAAAAAAAAAAAAAAAAAGAAAATCATTCATTTCCTTTTTTCAGCAATCAAAGAACAAGAGAAAAGTAGTTTAAATGGCAGAACAGAACTTTAATTAACAAAATTCCATTAATGTACAAACTACTACCCTTAACCACACAGTACTGGCTGCTGTGTTAACAATGTGCAGAGGTCAAGAACCTGTACCTTGCCATGATGGCACCATAAAGTCCCTACCATGTTTTAAAATCAGCACTTTTATGTATATTTGTAAATAGCTCACTTCTGTTATCTTTTAAAAGACCGGATCAAGCTAGAACATTAGAAGTACTCTGAGCCCTTAGATTTCTTTTTAAGTTAAAGGGCCATTAATATGTTCAAAGTTTTCTTCAGAGTCCTGAAAGGAAAAGGGATACCTCAATCCTGCAGGTGAAACAGATGTTAGCGATGAGGACAGATGCCATACATATTCATGATCTTATCACCTTCCTCTTCCCTTTTCAAATCCACCACTTTTCTCATACTTTCTGCCCATCCTTTTGATTTCTCCTACAGTGCTGATATAAAACACTATTTCTTTTTTTAAAAAAACATTTATATATTTTTATGTGGTGCTGAGGATCGAACCCAGTGCCTCGCGCATGCTAGGCTAGCACTCTGCCACTGAGCTACAACCATAGCCCTAAAACACTACCTCTGAATTAAAAACATAACATCCAGCGCAACCATATTTTTAAAATACTCACTGGATTGGATAGGGATATTAGAGTACTTTCGATTTGTTGCAAACACACTATGGTCACATTCAGGAATTTCCCATGTACCTAATTTTCTAGGTCAGTTGGTATCATTACCCCCATTTCACAGAAAACTCTCAAGTCCAAGAAAATTTTCATTTGCTTTTGATTATGGATCAACAATGTTAAGAACTACAATCATCTAAAAATTACTGAGTTAATAGTTAGGCTGAAATTTTGTCTAGGTGGTATTAAACACAAATAACTTAAAAAAAAAAAAAAAAACATGATTTTTTTCATTCCAAATTCAAGTCTACCTATTTCTGAATATAGTTGTACTAGTGGAGTGATAATTTCTCTTTGCCCTTGAGCACATGGCCACAAGTTATACAAAATAAATCAAGAGCAAGGACGGGAAAAAAATTAAACCTAGGAGGAAACAGGAGTCTGCCACTTTCCATTGTGCCAGAAAACAGATGTGTCCTTATCTGCAAATTTTTCAGACCAAACTATATGAAACAGTTAATACACTGTTTTGACCCACAAAACAGAATTTCATGTGGTTCAAACTAATATATTTTCTAAGCTCATTTTAATAACTGTCTCAAATAAGGTCTTCATATCCCAAGGCACATGTATTCCTTCAGGCTGCCTTAACCTTTTAGGAGCATCTGCCTCTCCACAGTCCAAAGCTAGACATTTGGAAAATTAAGTTCATTATTAACAAGGCAAGACAAACAGCTAAACCTAACAGTTGTTGTGTAAAGACCAGGACTCCTCCACATCCTTTTTACTGTTCCTCTTTCCCACTAACAGAACCGAAAACTAAGTAGATCAGCCTTTGCAAACACTTAGATCCAAGGAGACACTGATGAAAATTGAAGTGCTTTACATCTTTCAGTCATACAATATATGGCTTTTTAAGCATAGTTCCATGGACCAAAAGTCTACCATTGGGGAATCTTGATTAATCCTAATTTTCAACTCTGTAGAAGAATTTGGCTCCAAACCTTTCCAATCAAAAGGGTGATTATCTCCTCCATGGGACACAGTTTCCCCTTTAGATATAGCTGACTTATGGAACTAGACCAGAAATACCTGTCACTTTCACAAAAGGAGGGGGAGAATGGCTCTACAACTGCCTCTGGGTCCAAACCCATCACTTCGGATCCACTTTTAAGAAATCTAATATCCAGTATGCTAATGAATTATTTTCTCAATTAATTCCACTAATTAGTCATCTATTCTTGTTCTGCCAGAATCCCTATCTTTTTACCATCTAATCATTCAGTGCCAACAAGCCACATATTCTCCTTCCCTAGAGGGATGCATTTCCCTAAGACACTGGGTAAATAAATGGTTAGGGTAATCTGATGCTGCCTGTTCCAGCTTCCCAGATCCAGTTCACAGTACCAAACATCAATATTAACCATCAAGGGAAAATATGCTTTTTTAAATAATCAGGAGAGAATCTCCTGCTCTATCTGGAAATTTCTCTGTTCTGCCAATTCAGTACTGGCAGTCAACAGACAATGGCACTCGTTACTAGTACAATACTAAAAGGCGTTTTCCCTATAGCTAAACCATCATCTCTGACACCCAAATAATCAGAATTTTTCAGAATTTACTGTCCTTGCCTCACCCCCCAACAGCATCTTCTGCTCATTTTTCGCCCAACACTGAGGTTTTATCTGAGTTCCATGGTGATGCCAAGGCAGGTAAAGACATTCCTTAAATCTTCCACCTACTCCCTTCTTTTCTGAAACTTACACATAATCAATGTTTTTACTTATTTTGAAAACTCTCATGTACCAGGTATAGTGATAACAGCTTTAAAAAGCATTTATCTACTTCCACCCTTAAATCTTTATGGGTTGGGGTCCGTACCCCCATTTTACAGAGGAGAAAAGCTGAGGCTCGGTCACCTGCCCAAGGTCATCCCGGGCAGGGGCTGGGATCCAGATTTGACCTGGATGTCCTCTGTCCTCCGTCGGCTCGGTTCTCACAGTGCGTGCGGGCGGGGTGCGCTCCTCGGGGCTGTCTTCCTTAGAGGACGAGCCTCTGAGAAGAACCAGTCCCCTTCCCTGTCTTCGCCACGCTCCCCCCACTTCCACCTGGCAGCGGCTCCCGGAGGCCCTAGTCACAGTCCCTCCTCTGGGGCCAATTCAAACTTCCCCTCGGTCCCCAAAGCAGGCACCGGCTGACACGAGGAGCCGCCTCCTCCCCACCCGCAAGGCTAGGAGCGGGCGAGTGGAAGAAAGGAGGGCGCGGATACCCCCCTTCCCCGAGCTCGGACTCGGGGGCCGGGGGCGCGCAGGGCGCTGCGGGGGAGTGGGCAGCGCGGGCGGGTCAGGGGTCGGGCGGGACCCGGGGACCGGGAGACCGGAGACCTGGCGCGGGAGCGCGGCTCGGGCGGGCAGGGGGCTCCGGCGCCGGGGGAGGATGCGCGGGCGGCGGGGCGCTGCCGCCGGCGCCCGGTCGGTGCGCGGAATGCCGGGAGCCGCGCCGGGGCGGCGGGAAGGGGTCCGCGGGGCGGCGGGCGGGGCCCCGGGGCCGGGCGCGCCGGGCGGGAAGGTGCGGCGGCCTCGGGCGCGCCGGGCCCGGGTCGGGGTCGGGTCCCGGGAGGCCCCCTCCTACCTATGCCGGGGGCCACATAGACGAAGTAGAGCAGCGAGGACGAGAGCGAGAAGAAGAAGAGCGCGGCGAGCAGCGAGCGGCGCGGCAGCCGCAGCAGCCCCCGGCGGGCGCGCATGCTACAGCCGGGCGGCCGCTCGAGGGCCGGGCCTGCTCCCGCCGCTCCCGTGCGTCGCCGCCTGGGCCTCGGCCGCCGCCTCCCGGGCCTCGCGGGCCGCCGCCGCCGCCGCCGCCTCGCCGATCCCAGCCGCCGGCCGCCGCGGGCCGGGCCACATGAAGCGGGCGGGGGCCGCGCGGCCCGGAGCGAGCGCAGCGACGGGGGCGGGGCGGGCGGCCGCACGGGGGCGGAGGGGCGGGGCCAGCGCCGCCGGGCACCGTCGCAAAAGACCCGCGCGCGCGCTCGCCGCCCGACCCCCGTCGCCCCCGCGGCAGCGCGGCGGCTTTAGGGAGCGTCACCAAATGACGACAGCCCCTCTCCCCGCGGGGCCACCGCCCAGGCTTGCGGGGAGCGTCTCTCAAGAGCCAGCCGGCTTCGCGCTCGGGCTCCTCTAGAAGGGGGCCAAGGGGCCATCTGCAAAGTCTGACCGTCTGGTAGCCCACAGCGGCAGAAGAACTGGGATTGTAACGCTTGGGGGGCTCGGCCTGGTATACGCTTTCATTCGTTCGTTTATTTATTCATTCAATCAATTCATTATTTATTTATTGAATGCCAGATGCAATTGATGGTGCTGAGAACAAAACAGATTAAATCTCTTGTCTTCTTTGAACTTACATTCATGTGGAGGAGAATAAACGCAAATCGATCAATAATTATCCGGTGCTAATAACAGATATGAGCGAAATAAAACAGGAGAATGTGTTGGCAGCAGGCTACAGTAGACAAGGAAGGTCTCCCTAAGCAGCTGACATCAGCTGAGACCAAGGGTGAGAAAGAGCCAGCCACAAAGTGAGGACAGAGCAGTGCCACCAGGGGGAACAGCAGGGCAAAGGCCCTGAGGTAGAGAAAGCCCACTCTGGCCCCAGGTTGAACCCAAGGCCAGCAAGTGAAGTCGGAGACCTGTAGACAGGTGCACATCCCAGGGAACAGGGAACCAGAGGAAACTGACATTGCTATAAGAAGAAGTAAGTCACGACCTTCCACTCAAAACTGGCCTGACTCTGAAGGCAGTCTCTTGACTACTGAGCCGTAAACTGCCTCAGTGTTCTCTCTGGACCCTGCAGCTCATTCTGTAGGCAAATCGGTGCCCTACCCCATCACTTTAGCACGGGACCATATCTAAAACAGTACCTCAAGATCAGCCTTGATCCAGAGCACCTCAGAAGGCAGTGAGCAATAGCTAGAGACCCATGGGAAGTGACAGTAGCACCCTACCATCTTCAAGAAGCTCCCAGGTGAATCCAAGAGGCAAGTGTCCCCCATGTGGGCACATCTGAAATCAGAGCCCTGTCTTGGAATATGTCAGAAGCCAGGAGTGGGGAACTTTTCAGGGATTCTGTGAGAACCAAAATTAATCCTACTCTATATTCCAAAGCAATTTGTACTTTTTCCACTGTTAACTTGACCCTTTTAACGGGAGGCTATAGAGCCAGACTGCCTGGGTTCTTTAACTCCCAGCTCTTCCGTTCTTAGCTTGTGACCTTAAGCAAGTTACTTAAACTCTCTGTACCTTAATACAATGGGAATGTCATTAGTAATGACCATATGAGGTTGTTGTGAGGATTTGACTAATACATGCAATGCCTGACACGTGGTAAATGCACATGGGTCTCGCCTTATCCAACAGCCCTGGGAAATGGCATGGGAGAGAAGAGGCTTTAAAAAGAGAAGCAGATAATTTTGATTTGGATAGATGTGGGTTCAACTCTTGGCTTGGCCTAAGCTGTGTGACCTTGAGCAAACCTGTTATCTCTCTGAGCTTCTGTTCGTTTGTGAAATGTGCCCTGTGCCACCTACCCCACAGGGATGTGATGTGGATTAGGTGAGGTAGTGTGGAAAGGCCCTGAACCAAACTCTCTAAACTAATCTGATTTTGAATACTTTTTCTTTAGCCAATATAATAACCCTTTTTAACACCCATGTCTAAGAAATATTTTTAAATGTACAGAAAAGTTTTAACTTTTAAGAACTAAATAACACATTTGTACACTCTCCACCTGAATTCAACAATTGTTATCCTTGCTGGCTGCAATGGCACATGCCTATAATCCCAGCAAGTCTGGAGGCTGAGACAGGAGGATCACAAATTTGAGGACAACCCAAGCAATTTAGCAAGACCCTGTCTCAAAATTAAAAAATAAATAAATAAAAAGGATAAAGCTTGGTGGTAGAGTGCCTGCCCCTGGGTTCAATTTCCAGTGGGGAGAAGGGGGGCAGCAAGAACAAGTAAATTAGCAATCATATCATATCCTTATTAACTTCTGGTCGATTCTGGAGCCCTTGACCAGGAGGCCTTGCTACATCCAGACTAAATAGTGATGACCAGCCTCTATTACATCTCTCCCTCTTTTTCCTCCCGTTTGGCAGTACTGGGGACTGACCCAGGAGCTGAACTATATCCCCAGCTCTTTTTATCTTATTTTATTTTATTTTGAGCCAGGATCTGACTGGACACAAACTTGCAATCCTCCTGCCTCAGTCTCCTGAGTAGCTAGGATTTCAGGTTACATTTTTTTAATGGAAGAAGAAGGGGGAAAAAGATATCGGGGGTCCCTGTCTCAATTCCCCCCGTCATGCTCCTTTTTTATCTCCAAATTAAGTTTCCAGCTCACCCGGGTATTTGTTCGTTCATTCATTTGTTCCCTGGACTGCTCAATCCCTTGGGTAAACAGACTTGTTGAATTCTGCTTCCTGCTTGAGTGTTACCTCTCCCAAGACTTTCCTCCAAGGGAGCTTCGCTCTCCCCAGCCTCTCTGTCCATACTCTGGCCCGTCTGTGGCACTTTTCATCCCCTGGCATTGTATGGTCCATGATGTGTTCACTTGTTCGTTTTTCTGTCTCCCAGATCAAAAACTAAATTCCCCAAGGGCAGGGATTCTGTTTCATTTTCTGCCATATTCTTGCATGTTACACAGTGTCCAGGACCAGTAGGTGCTCAATAATTGTTGAAGAAATGCTGGAAGGACACCAGATGTGCCCTGAGCGCATGCTGGACCTGGCAGGGGCAGAGATGACTAAGTGGAGGTTCCTGTAGTCCTGCTGTGGGATGACAGGGAGGTGAGCAAGCTGGAACAAGGAGGTGAAGGCAGGACTCATGGCAGCTGGCCTTAGGGAAGGCAACCTGAGAAATTCTAGATTGACTTTGAAGGGACATGAGACAGATTTGCTCAAGGGGCAGTGAGGGAGGCACCTGGCTGGCTGGAGCAGCTGGTTCCTGCAAGAAACAGGAAAAGGTGAGGACTGAGACTGGAAGACCTTGACCCTGGAGCTCAACAGGCCCCTGGAGCCAGCCAGATCTGGTGACCAACCGGTCCTACCTCCTCCTTGCCTTCCTCTTTCATTCACACCAGTTGCTTCATCTCCTGGACCTTCATTTGCACAACTGTAAAATGGAGATCCTATAGTTCCTTGCCTTAGAGTTGCCATGAGGATTCGGGAAAGAGTCCCTCCAGTACCTGGCATGTAACAGTGCTCAATCCACGGGAGCCTTGCTGTTCTTACACTGTTTCCTGTGAGCTGTACAGAGCCCTTGGAGGTTCTGGAGCAGGGGAATGGCCTAAAGAAAGGGAGGCCCCCAGTAGATCTCAGGAGAGCATAGTTGAGCCTCCCGTGCTTCTAAACGCCCAGCTGCAGGCTGGCCCAAGCCAAACACAAAAAGAAGGATCCAGACTAAAGGTAAAAATCACAAGTATCACCTTGCCCTGCTCACCCCTTCAGACTCTCCTACAGCAGGTCCCAGGCCCACACCCTGAGGAAGCCATTGCATAATCCATAAACATGCAGGAGTAAGATAACATCACAGAGCAGAGACTATCAGTTCAAACTCCAGGAGTAGCAGCAGATAAAGAGCACAAGCATGCATATAACTGCAGCCATCAAGGGCTCCCAGTGCCAAGAACTCCTGAAGGCTGAGCAGTGGTTGACCCTGAAAGTAGCCTAAAGCTGAGCTATGGCTAATCGGTCATTCTCAGGAGAAATGAGACTCAGAGCAGAAGGGACACTTATCACTTCCTGTCAGCAGCTATAAAAGTCAGTGAGTCCTATGCCATTCTTTTCTCTCTACCAAACAACCATCATGTTCTACAGAGCAGCTGAGTTCTAGAATGAAAAGGAGTCCTCCAACCGCCTTGGAGTAGTGATAAACTCATAGCATGAACAAGAAAGAAAACATTGTTTTAAGCTTTAGATATCAGGGCTGTTTGTAACTGCAGCATAACCTGGCCTATCCTAACTGAATATAAGTATACTCTTCTGCAACTTGCTTTCTCTTGACATCATTTCTGTAAGATGTATCCATAATGACACATGAAAATTGAGTTTATTTATTTCTACTGCTATATAATATTTTATCATATAACTAGGTCACACTTTTTTAAAAATCATTTTTCTGATGAGGTCTATTTAAGTCATTTACAATTTTCTTAGTTTTCTTTTTTTTTAAGAGAGAGAGAGAATTTTTTTTAATATTTATTTTTTAGTTTTCAGCAGACACAACATCTTTGTTTGTATGTGGTGCTGAGGATCAAACCTGGGCCGCACACATACCAGGCGAGCGCGCTACCGCTTTAGCCACATCCCCAGCCCTGTTCTTAGTTTTCTATAGCTCTGTAGCCAAGTTCTTTTGTAAAAAGCAGATAGTAAATGTTGTTGGTTTTAACAAGCTGTACAATCCCTGGCACAACTACTTAAATCTGCTATTGTAGCACAAAAGCCACCATAGACAGTAAGTGAACAAATGTGCACAGCTGTTCTGATAAAATTTTATTTGCCCAGAGGTGATTGTTTGCTGAGCCTCGATTTAGAGGATGAGCCTTTATTTCATGAAAGTATTTACAATGGGTTATTGTGCTTAGTAAATATCGATTTTTTTGTTTTGTCTTTAAAATTATTTTTATAAACTACCACTCTTCAGTTTATTTGATCTATTTCTCTTACCAGATTAAGCTTCTTCAAATATGATTTGTTTGTTTGTTTTGTTTTTGGTGCTGGGGATCGAACCCAAGGCCTTGTGCATGCAAGGCAAGCACTCTACCAACTGAGCTAGCCAGCCCCAAGCTTCTTCAAATATAATTTGCATCACATCATTCTTCTACCTCAAAACTTTGGTGGCTCTTTATAGTCTGTAGAACTATTCCTAACCTTCATTTGGTCTTTAAGACCCTCCATGATCTGGCCATGCACTTTGTATTCCTCTACTTCTCTCCAACATGTAATAGAGCACAACCATGACCAATGTCTGCTCTCTTCCTGCCCTCTAGCCCTCCTGAGGACTTCAAGATTTTATACTGAAGAATGTCCTTAAGTAACAGCCTGTGATTCTACACCACAAGGAGACCAGTCAGCATTTCGGGAGTTCCTACAGGGTTGGGGGCTCAGTCAGGGTTCCCGGAGCACATATGTGGGAGAGAGCTCAATCAGCCTCCCATAATTCCACACAGAAGGGGTTTCTGCTAACATTCCAAGTCCACACAGATGAGGAAGCTCTGCAGATGTTCCATCATGATAAGGAAAGAGGTTCTGTGGACATTCCATGATTTCCTACACAGGCAGGCGTTCTGCAAACAGAACAAAACTCAAGGCACAAGAAGGGGCTCTGCAAACATCCCATGATTAACTGTTCTTTATAATTCTATATACAAGAAGAAGAAGTTGTTCTACGACCCCCAAATTCTATCCTCAGGAAGTACTCAGGAACGTTTCATGTTTTCATAATGAGGAGGCTTTATTGTATTTCATAGTTCTACAGACAGAGACGGGCTGTGGAGACCTTTTGTCAGAGCAGATTCCATACTGGCGATTCTAAGACAGGAGAGTACTCCTCACAATGAACAACTCTGCCGAGAGGAAGGGGTTCATTTGCCAGATTTTTTTAGATCTGGGGTCCCATAGTATGAACCTGAGGGACTCTGTGTGCAGTTCAGGATGCGAGAGATAGGAGGCCATTCTCTAAATATGCCCCTCACCAGGGGAGGAGGCTGGCCAACAGGCCACGGCTGTACTCACAATCTGGAAGTCTGCAAATATCCTGTGATTTTATCCGTATGTAGAAGGGGGTTCAGACCACATTCCAAGATTTTACACAGATGAAGGGGTTCCAGCAAGATTCCTTGATTCTGCCAAGGGGAGAAAGAATCTCTGCAATATCCACTTACACTACATAAAGGGGAAAAGGAGGTTTGGAAGCAGCCCGTGATTTTAAACCCAGGAAGGTGCTTGGGGAATCCTTGGCGATTCTGTGGCTATCAGGGTCTTGGTCAGTCTGGTCAGATGAAAGTTGGTGACTGGACAGTTTCATCATCAGACACCATAAGTCAGAGCCTGACTGTGTGAACACTTCAAGGACACATAAAGACATGGGAGACCTGGAGACCAATAATGACTCAAAAAAAAAAAAACACTGTAAAATTGAAACCAACCAATGTTTAATTAAAATGTCTACAAAATGTAGTATCAATCAACTGCCTCTGGATTCAGATGATTGTATCTAATTGCACCTAATTGACAACATGAAGGGGCAATTTTCCTAGGCTTAATAGGATGTGGTAGGGACTTAAAAGTAATGCAAGGGGCCCAGGAAGATCCTGAAATGGCCCTAGAGGAGGAAGTTGCGGGCAAGTTTCCATGGGAAGTTCCCATTTTGAAGCCACCCTTGGCCCCTTCTCCAACCCAGTCCCTGAGAGCTGACAACCCAAAGCCAGGCCCAGTTCATTCACCACCGAGTGAGAGATGGACCGGGCTCCAGATAGCACCCAGCTTTGAGGAAAGGCCATCCCTGTCGCCACAGTGGAAGCCGATTGGCCAAGGACAGTATGCTGTGGCAGGTGTCTGAAGGAATCAGATATTGTCACGGTCTCAGGAAGGAGTAACAGCTGTTTCAGCTTCTCTTTCCCTCTCCCCACAAGTGTCCCATGAGTCCCAGGGGAGGGCTCTGAGTCAGCCAGAGCATTGAAATGGGGCCAGAGCGGGGAGTTATGGCCCAACTAAGTCCCAGGGTCACAAGCGGGAATGAAAGCTGTTGATCAAAGGCAGGGAAAGAGAATCCGAGTCCAGGGTCTTAACATCCCAGAGCCCAGCCTCGATCAATCAAACCCACATGACAGCGAATACAATTCTGGCCTTAGCTCGAGGTCTGTAGAGAAGAAAGCTTTTCCTCTACCCATCTGAGGCTCCTCCACTGGGTGCTTTAAACTAGACCAGTCAAGATGCACTGACAAGAAGCAGGAACACAAGTTCATTAACGTGGGCATCCATCACGTGTACGCAGGAGCTCCCAGTGCTGTTGACCTCAGGGTGAGTGGAACTTGGGCTTCAGTGACAACATGTGCTAAACATAGACAAAGGCTTGGGGGCTACTGGGGGGGTGGGGTGGGGGAGGCGATTTACAGGAAAGTGACTAAATTTCCTCTATCATGTAAATTTCCTCTACAAAAGGAAAATGTGGTTCCTATTTTTAGGCTTTTCTGCTGGTTCTCAGTGACCTTTAACTCAGAATATCCATATGCCAAAGACGCACATTTTAAGTGGCGTATTCTGGTACCCTCCAGGCCCGAGGATGGGAAGAGGCAGCGATAGCTGTTGCTTCTCAAGTTTTTAAACCATGCGCCCTTTTATGGAATATAAAAGCAACTTACAGATTCCTCTGGCATCATTTAATGTAATTTTATTGTCTAGCCAGGGTTATGCTAAATTGCCCAGGAGGGTCTTGAACTTACCTCCTGCCTGGGCCTCCCAAGTAGCTGGGATTATCAGCACACACACCACCAAGCCCACCACATTATACTTTTAAAAATTTTGTCTTCAAAAGCTCTGAGATGATTTAAGGAAGGCAAATACAGAATATCTTTATATTAACTGGGACAGAAAGAAATTTGTTTGTTTTTGTTTGTGGTGCTGGAGCTAAGCAAGTGCTATACCCCTGAACTGTTCCCCACTCCAAGAAAGGAATTTCTTAAACCAGGCACAAAGAACATAAACTATGAGGGGAAGAATAGTACACTTGCCTACATCAGAGTTCAATATTCCAGCCAGGCGCGGTGGCACATGTCTATAACGGCTATTCAGGAGGCTGAGGCAGGAGGATCTCAAGTTCAAGGCCAGCCTGGGTAACTTAGGGAGACCCTGTCCCAAAATAAAAAATAATAAAAGGAGCTGGGATGTAGTTCGGTGGTAAAGCACTCAATTTCCAGTACCTACCTCTTCCAAAAAAAAAAAAAAGAGAGAGAGAGAGAGAGATGAAGAGAAAGCATCAGTCCAATCACAAATAATAAAGGATTTCAAAAGTCATTTTGTTGAGGCTAGGAAACCCAAAGGGCTCATCAACATATAAAAAGTTGCTACCACTCAGGAGTATTCAGAGAAATGTGCTTAAAAACATAATGAGATACCAGCTCACATCTAGAGATTGACAGAAACTCTGCTTCTAGAAACATGCTCCAAAGAAACTCTGGCCAAGTGAGCAGAGAAGAGCTATAGAGGGCCGCCCCCACCCCCGCACAGGGTTGAGATCGGCAGTAAAAACTGCAGGCAGCTGAAATCCCATCCCTGGGGAATGGTGAATGAAATATGGATTGGTCACTCGGTGGCACACCACGCAGCAGTTACAAAGAATGAACTAGAACTTCCTGTGTGTCGGTAATTGATATTTATAATGTTATGAGAAAAGAGGGGCTCAAAACGAGACATGAGATTCACAGTGGGGTGACATTGGCTGGCCTGGCAAACACCAACAATGGAACTGTCAATATTAGAGGAAAAAATGAAAGAAGGCCCAGCCCTAGCCTTGGCTTGGCTCGCCTGCCGCACCTCTTCCACACCTTGTTCACACAGCGATGCTGTGCACAAAGGAAAGCAGAGGCCAGGGCGGGAGGCAGCTCAGGGGTAGGGCACATGCTTAGCATGCGACAGGGCTGACTCCACCCCAGCAGGACACCAGAAAAAAAAGTAAAAGGTATCAAAAAATTAGAACCTTCCTGCCCTGCTGGAGGGAAATGTAACAACATTGTGCAGCTACTTTGGAAAACAATCTAGTGCTTTCTCAAACAGTTAAAATCAGCTACCCTGACTGCCGTTCTGCTCCTAGGTGAAGACCCAAGAGAAATGGAAACTCATGTCCACAGAAAAACCATACACAGAGTGGAGAGTAGCATTGGAGATCACAGCCAAAAAGTGGAAGCAAGTCAAATATCTATTGACTGCTGGGCACCGTGGCACAGGCCTGTGATCCCAGCGACTCAGGAGGCTGAGGCAGGAGGATTGAAAGTTCAAAGCCAGCCTCAACAATGGTGAGGTGCTAAGAGACCCTGTCCCTAAATAAAATACAAAATAAGGCTGGGGGTGTGACTCAGTGGTCAAGTGCCCCTGAGTTCAATCCCTGGTACCAAAAAACAAAAGAAAAACAAAAACAAAAACATAAATCCAAATATCCATTGACTGATGAACAGATAAAATGTGTTATATCAGTATAAAGGAATAATATTCAGCCAAAAAGAAGAAGGAGGAGGAGGAGGAGGAGGAAGAAAGAAAAGAAAGAAAGAAAGAAAGAACTGATACATGCTACTATGAGGATGATCTTGGAAGCTTTATGCTGGGTGAAAGAAGACACAGATTGTGTGAGTCCATTTAAGGCAATGTACAGAATCTGCAAATCTATAGATAGTAGTTGTCTAGGGATGGGGGATGCAGGGAGGTGGAGGGGACTGCTAGCGGGTGTGGGGTTTCTTGGGAGGGGTGATGCAAATGTTCTAAACTTGATTGTTCTAAACTTGATGGTGGTTGCACAACTTTGTGGATACACTAAAAAGCATTGAATCCTATGTTTTCTTTATTTTTTAATTGTATGTTTTAAACGGATACATTGTATGCTATGGGTAATGTTTCTCAATAACATTTATATATATGTGTGTGTACATATATATAGATATATATAGGTGTATATATATGTATATATATATAGAGAGAGAGAGAGATTATGTGTGTTAAATCCAGTTTAAATAAATCAACTCCCACACTTATTTTTTAGTTGTTAATGGACCTTTATTTTATTTGCTTATTTATGTGTGGTACTAGGAATCGAACCCAGTGCCTCACACGTACGAGGCAACTGCTCTACTGCTGATCTCCAACTCCAGCCCCATCCATACACACACACAGACCTAACCACTATTGTTCATTTCTCTCTGTTTTTTAATTTTGTTTTTTAGTTGTCGGTGGACACAATATCTTTATTTCATTTTTTTATGTGGTGCTAGGGTTCGAACCCAGTGCCTCACATGTGCTAAGCGAGCACTCTACCACTGAGCCACAACCCCACCCCACTATTGTTCATTTCTTGTTGATTTTTCCAGCGTTTTCATGCATATAAAAGTAAATATAAAATAATAATAATAATTTTAAAAAAGTAAATATAAGGGCTGGGGCTGGGGTTCAGCAGTAGAGCACTCACCTAGCACGTTTGAGGCCCTGGGCTCAATCCTCAGCACCACATAAAAATAAATAAATAAAATAAAGGTATTGTGTCCAACTACAATTTAAAAATAAATGTTTTTTTTAAGTAAATATAGATATAGATTCTCCTCCCTCACCCTGGTACACAAGAAGCATCATCTTGCTTTGCCCTTCCTATAATGTGCCAGTGCATTTTCACTTTCCCGATTCCTCTTACAGCCACGTAGCATTCAATTTTATGGATAAACCGTAATTCATTTAACTAGTCTTGGGATAGACATTTGGGTTGCTCCTAACTCTGTTCTGGTGCTGGGGACAGAACTGGTGGCCTAGTGCTCTACAACAGAGCTACCCCTCCAGCCTCTACCCCACCCCCAGCCTCTACCCCACCTCTTTTTACCTTAACCGTGTTACAAAGCATAGCTGTTCTATGCATTGTAACATACCCTGCAGGATAAATGACCAGAAATGGACTTTCTGAATCAACAGGTGCATCTCCGTAGTGGTGACTGACACTGCCAGATGGTGCCACACTGGCCCTACCATGCACGTCCCCAGCAGCAAAGTGCCTGGTGCCTGATTTCACCAGCCTCGCTGAGGGAGGCAGTGACTCCGTAGTTTAGTTTGCATTTCGTTTTCTGTGAGCATTGGAGCGTCTTTCGACATGTTCAGGAGCCATCTGTATTTTTCTGGTCATTCTCTTTGTCGCCTCCCCACTGGATGCACACTTTTCTTTCTATGTCTGAAAAGAAGATGCTCTCTACTAGGAGAACTCAGCCTTTCGTAGTGAGCGGACGATGTCCCTGATATGGCTTTGGTGCTTCTCTGTCCCTGTACTTGGGTTTCTTGGCCTGCTTAGCTCCTCTTTCCTGTTCCCTAGACCTCCACCCTCTCGCCCGCTGTCTTCGTCCAGGCGGTGCTATAACCAATTACCATAAACTGGATGGCTTATAAACCACAGAGGTGTATTTTTCACAGTTCTGGAGACTGAGAAGTTCAAGACACTGGCAGATTCAGTGTGTAGCCAGGCCTTGCCTTCTGGTTAGCTGGGGTCTTCTCACACTGCTCTCAATGGTGGAAGAGCGGGGAGGCAGCTCCCTGGGGCCCCTTATAAGGACACTGATCACAAATTCCATCCAGGTGGGCTCCATCCTCATGACCTACCACTTTGCGAGGTCCTGTCTCCTAATACCTGATACGATTGCCCTGCCTATGAAGAATTCGGTCATATACGATTACCTGAAGGACTGCTGTATCTGCGTCTAATTGACCAGCCCTGATTCCTGGGAGTGATGTCATTCCCACTCCTTCTCAGCCATGAAAAGTTGAAATAAGTTGTTGGCTGTAACTTAAATCACTATAGTAATAAGAAACCTGAGGAAATACTTTTTAAAGTTCTGTGTGTAGACGCCGTACCGAGATTACGACACACCAGATCCAAAGTGCCATGACTTGGAATCCAGGAAAGCAGGTTGCTCTAGGAAGCCCCTCACATGCCCCTGACCCGCCACTGTCTTGTCTCTTGGTTTTCTCTATTTCCCAAAGTGCTGGGAGGGGCTTCCTCTGAGGTCCCTTTCCCAGAAGGAATGCAACAATTATGAAATTTCATTAATCAGGCAAGATTAACCAGAAAGAAAAGACTAAAGATCTCCACACCAGGACACCTGCCTGTCTGGACAGACTTCTCATCTATTCTTCTGAGAGACTTTATCTATAATGAAACAAACTTTGTTACCAGGTATCTCTCCCCTCTCCCCTGCCATCCCTGGTCACCAGCACCTCCAGATCCTCCAAAAACCTCCCTATTCAAAACTATTCATTAAGGTAGCTCAGAAAGTTATTTAAGCCTCCACCATCTGGCTGCTGGAGGGTCTCATATTTTGTGTGTGAGTCCTGTCTCTGATTTTTACCCCATTCATGTTAATAAATGTGTGTATCTTTTCTCCTATTTAATCTGCCTAATGTCAATTCACTCCAGTAAAATTTCAGAAGGTGGAAGGGAAATCTCCCTCCAGCCTCCAGTGTCTACATATGAACTCTGGAGAATCCGGCTTTCAGGCAAGAGCACCCCCTCCCAGAGGCCGCTCCCAGCCCTCTAATTCCTATTTGTCTCTCATGCAAAACACATTTGTTCTGTCCCAACAGCCTCAAAGTCTGAACTCACTCCTTGAACTTTAAAGTCTAAGTCCAAAGTCTCATCTAAAGATTATCTAAATTAGATTTGGGCAGGACTCGATGACTCACAGGAGGCAGACTGCTCAGCGGAGACATTCCTGAGGAACTGGAAGGAAGAAGGGTAACAGGTCCCCGAGCAGCTCCAACACCCGAGGCTTGAGAACAGTCTTTGACTCAAGTCTCTGCCCCCAGGCTCCCTGGGGTTGGCTGTGGCCTTCCAGACCCCCTAGGGTGGAGGTCCTGCCCCCAGGACAGACTCCCAGGACAGCCCGACTCCAAGGCTTTGCTGGCTGCAGCTTCTGCACACTCGGGTGGTTAGAGTGGGAGCCTGGGGCTCTCTGGGGCTGGACTCGTGCTTTGGGGGCTCCAAGGCAGCCCTGCCCCACAGCTCTGCTGGACGTTTCCCTCGGGGGATTCTCTGCTGTCCCTGCAGCCACTCTCTGCCTGAGCACCACAGCTTGTGGCCATTCTTGGATACCTAGGTGTGAAGCCAGATTTAAAGTTAGGTAGTCAGGGTAGTTAGGTAAACCGGATCTAATATCAAGTAAGGTCCAAAATGGAGGCCATGTTGAGAATGGAATCCAGGAACAGCAGAACAACTCTTGGAATGTTAATGTCCCCAAGGCCCAGGGCCCATCCCAAAGAAATGTTAATGAAGATTACTTCTTTGGCCCACCTGTGCCCCACCCTTCAGCCTTCCCACCTACATTCCATCACTGAAAGAACTATACAAAGGGGAGACAACCGCACTTCCGTGGATTCCACCTCTTGGGTCCCCTTCTTCCTCCGGGAGAAGTCTTTTCTGCTGTCCTTTAATGAACTTCTACTTTCCACTCTGACCTTGCCTTGACGTGCTTCTCTGTGTTATTCTTCAACATTGGGGAAGCAAGGACTCGTCAGCGGAAACAGGTGGAGGTAGCCGTACCCCGCCAGATTTGGGGCACAGCGTGTGCCATACCGGGGCTCCCTGGGGCTGTAACTGGGTGGCTGAGGAGACAGAATGGAGTGTGGGGAGCCTTGGGGCGACACTGGCAGCCAAGGCCCCACAGCACCCACACCTCCTTTGAAATTGCCGGGGTCTGGCAATCCGGGCTTGTGATGGGAGGGGCAGGCCAGTGACCCCTGCAACCCCTTCAGTCATTCCCCAGTTCTCTAGGACAAGAGACCCACACTGACCTTATCAGAATGTCCTTTGGTGACACCTTTGTTCCCTCCTGAACAGCATTTCCCCAATGTGCCAGGGCTCAGACCTTTTGATTAACACTTTTGTCTTCTCCCATTTACTGTAAGCACTTACGAAAGAACTATCTATACCTACAACACTGCTTAAAAACATACTTCTTGGGGCTGGGGATGTGGCTCAAGCGGTAGCGCGCTCGCCTGGCATGCGTGCGACCCGGGTTCGATCCTCAGCACCACATACAAACAAAGATGTTGTGTCCGCCGATGATAACTAAAAAATAAATATTAAAACTCTCTCTCTCTCTCTCTCTCTCTCTCTTTAAAAAAAAAAAAAAAAAAAACCATACTTCTTTCTTTCTTTCTTTCTTTTTGTGTGTGTGATACCAGGGATTGGACCCAGGGGAGCTTTACCACTGAGCTATATCCCCAGCCCTTTCTACTTTTTATTTCAAGACAGGTTCTCAATAAGTTGCTGAGACTAGCCTCCAACTTGCAATCCTCCTGCCTCTGCCTCCCAAATCACTGGGGTTACAGGTGTGCACCCCCATGCCCTGCAATATTCGATTTTACTGCTCACAAGGTTCCATCTTCATGAAGCACCATGTCATCAACACAACTGAGTCAAATTTGGTGTCACTTTATAACAAGGGTTGCCTCTCCCCCAGTTCCCAATAACATTCCTCATCAGAATGACTTACTCTTCATAACCCCTCAGCATTCTGTTCCTGGCCTCAAAATTGTTCTCTTTGATGGTCAGAAGGGCAAGCTCTCTCTGCAGTTTCCTCTTTCCTTTCTGGGCTTTTATAAGAATCACCCTTAATATATATTTTTTTCACCCTTAATATTAATAGTCTGTTCATGGCAACGTAGGTTTCTCTTGGCGTGCACCTCAAAACTCCTCTAGTTCCAAAGTTTCTTCCACGCTATGAATATTTGCAACAGCAGTTCCTCCCCCACTTGTGGGTGCCAACTTTCAGGCTTTGTCTTTTGGGGTGGCTCAGGTGGCTTATAAGCAACAGAAACTTATCTAGGTTTATGCCAGGGACCAGGATCTCTGTAGAACTCCCAAGCTTGTATTTTAACATCTCCGGTATGCTTGAAAGGGTGGAAAAGTTTTTTTGCTAGTGAAGATTGGGCTCCCTGGACTTATTTAAGAAACAAGGCTGGAGTACAGCTCAGTGGTAGAGCATGAGCTTAGTACGCACAAGGCCCTGGTTTTGCTTCCCAGCACTACAAAATCAGAAGAAAAAGAAAGAGAGGAGGATCAAAGAGCTACGCATGGTGGCACCCGCCTGCAATCCCAGCATCTCAGGAGGCTGAGGCAGGAGGATCACAAGTTCCAGGGCAGACTCAGCAACTCAGTGAGGCCCTAAGCAAATTAACGAGATCTTGTCTCCAGGACCAGCTGGAAGAAAGAAAGAAAACAGCAGCAGCAATTATCAAAACAGCTGGCATTTATTAAGTTCTTATTCTGTGCCAGACACAACACCAAGTATGTACGCATATTAACTTAGCTAATCCACTCAACAACTCTATTAATTAGTAACCTTTCCATCCCCATTTGCAGAAATAGGGACTGAAGCCAGGTATGGTGGTGCACACCAATAATCCTGGCAATTCTGGAGGCTGAGACAGAAGGATTGCAGGTTTGAGGCCAGCATCAGCAACTTAGTGAGGCCCTGTTTCAAAAAATAAGAACTGGGGTGTAGCTCAGCTATAAAGGGTCCTTGGTTTCAATCCCCAGTACAAGAAGACGAAGAGGAGGAGGAGGAGGAAGAGGAGGGGAAGAGGAGGAGGAGGAGGAAGAGGAGGGGAAGAGGAGGAGGAGGAAGAGGAATAGATTGAGGCACAGATTTACCCAATTCCCGTAGCTGGTAAATGGCAAAATGGGTACTGCAACCCAGCAGCTGTAGCTACAAGAGGAAGGCTGAGTTGCATACTCAGGTAGGCATGGCTGAGTCAGGTGGAGACCCCAGTGAAGTGCTCAGGGGAGTCCAGAGAGCAGGCTGAGGACGGGCTTGAAGACATTCTCCCAGGACTCTGCACTGGGGAGTCAGGTGGGGCCCAGGAGGGGGACCCCAGTCTCCCCACCAAGCCTCCCTTGGGAAGAACCAGGACTGCCCTGCCAATCCTGCTCTCCAAGTCCTTCCCATCTTTATTCAGAATAAAAGCTGAAGTCCTCCGGTGGCCCACAGGCCCTTGCTCCACGAACTGTAGCTCTCCGGGCCTCCTTGCCGATGCTGAAGCACCCTATGCTCCCTCCCCCGCTTGTACCTTTGCACATGCTACTCTCTGCCTAGAATGTTCTTCCTCCCATCACACCAGCCTGACTCCACTTTACCCTTTATGTCGGACCACATGTCACCTCCTCAGGCCCTTGTGGACTCCTGGATGACATAGAGCCTCCAATCCTCCACACTCTTCTTACCTCCCCTGCAGTCTTCCTTGGGGTCCTCTGCCATTAGAGTCTGCAGGGATTTCCACAGTTTGTCTGAAGAGGAGGTTGATGAATAGCCACTAAAGAGTGACGCTTGCTGCTGTATCACCTCCTGGGGAGCGAGGAGGTGCCTTTTAAGTAGTTATTGAGTCACTGGTGATGGAGGGTTCCTCACAGGCAAACCAGATGGGGGCCATGAGCAGCAGAGAGCCCCTGCAGAGACTGAGGGGGCTGGCAAAGTAACCCTGAATGTGCTCCTCCTTTGCCCTGAAGCTGCCCATAGCTTCCCACTGCCTCCAAGAGAAAGTCCCAGCAGCAGCTGCAGACTCTACCTTGACTGATCCCTGCCACCTGCCATTTTTTACTTGGTCTCTTCTTTAAAAAAAAAATATATATATATATACATATATATATATATATATACATATATATGGAGATTTTATTCGTTGGTCTCTTTTCTCAGGAACACATCCACACTGTGTTCCCTTAGTTCTGAAATGAGGTGCACGTGCTCGTGCTCTCTCTGTGTGTGACATCTTTTCCCTGGAACTCTCCCTTCCCCTTCCCACTCTCCTTGGCCAGGACACACCCACAGACTTTGAAGATGTCCTGGCAGAGACTCCAGGGCATGCAGGGCCCGGAGCCCAGGCTGGAGGGCCAGAGCGGCAGCGAGGTGGCCAGCGTGGCTGGAGAGAGAATGGGCAGCAGGGGATGAGGCTGGAGGACAGGGCTGCAGGGCCACCAGGGAGGGCCTTGTCCATCCAAGTCAGTCTTGGGCTTTCACTCCAAACGGGGTGCAGGAGACATTTTTCGTTTTTGTTTTGTGGTGCAAGGGAGGGAACAGGGCCTAGGCCAACGCTCTACCCCTGAGCTCCACCCACGGCCCAGAGAAGCTGGCACTGGCTTTGGGTCCCTTGGGTATCCAGGGAATGCTTGGCAAAGGAGAAGCAGGGAGACTCCAGCAACCCCCATCAGAGCTCCTCCCCACTTGGTCTGTGCCCCCCAAACACAAGCAGACACTGCTTTCAACAAGCAAAGCCTCGATTTCTTCTGTTTTCTGTCCTAGTTGGCTGTATGCAGCAGGTGCTGAAGCACAGTGGTTAAGACCCAGGGCTTTGGAGGCTGCCTTCAGAGTGGAAGTCCAGCCTCCCCACTTAATAATCTGGTGTTAGGCTGGTGCAGTGGCACACGCCTGTAATCCCAGCAGCTCAGGAGGCTGAGACAGGAGGATGGGGAGTCCAAAGGCAGCCTGAATAACTCAGGGAGACGCTGTCTCTAAATAAAATATAAAAAGTGGCTGAGACTGTAGTTCAGTAGTTAAGTGCCCCTGGGTTCAATCCCTGGTACCCCCCAAAAATAATAATCAGGTGTTAGGTAGCTAGTTGAGATCTCAGTTTCCCCATCTATAAATTGGAGGTGATACACTGTGCTGACCTGGCAGAGTTGTCCTCAAGATTAAATAAATCAGCCTGGGTAAAGGTACCCAGGGGAAGGTAGGCGCTGCTAAATGTCATTAGGAAGGGCCTGCAGGGCCTGTCTTCGCTGCTGGAGCTGTGAGTCTCAGGAGCTTGGATCACTTTAACCCAGGTGCCCAGAGGCACTTTGCAGGATTTTCAAGCCTCTGGGGCTGCAGAGGCCTCCTGTGCCGCCTTCTCCTCTGGTGTGTGTGTGTGTGTGTGTGTGTGTGTGTGTTTGCAATTCTTGCAATATGTTCCCATAGAAGCTTGCCATGTTAACACCTCCCAAGGGCTCCACGGGTCTCCTGGACAGGTAGAGAGGATCACAGATGCAGCCATTCCCAGGAGGGCAGGCGGGTGGCCCAGAGCTCCTGCCCAATGCACAAGAGAGGTAAAGAAAAGTCCCAGAAGGGTTAGGCCACGAGGTGCACATTAGGGTGAGAATCGGGTGGGAATCCAGGTTTCCTCTCTCTGGAACTGAGGGCTTTCATTCATTTTTTCTTTTTCTTTTTTAACATTTTCTAGTTGTCAATGGACCTTTTTACCTTATTTACTTATTTCTATGCAGTGCTGAGAATCAAACCCACTGTCTCACATACACTAGGCAAGCGCTCTACCCCTGAGCCACAACCCCAGCCCCTTGTTTCCTTTTACAAAGTGTAAATTATACAAGTAAGGAGTCTCCTCATCTGAAAAACTTGCAGGTAAGTGAAAACAATGTGTCATGGCCACCCTGTGTCACCGGCCCGCACTCCGTACCCAGGCCCTGGCCCTTGCTTTTCCACTTGACAAACCACCCTCTGGCATGGCGACTCCCCGAAGGCAGCCATGGGTCTGTTTATGCATCGCTGTAGCCCCAGTGCTGAGGACAGCGGCCACAGTGAAGGCAATAAATATGTGTAAAAAAAAAAAATGACTCCTGCAATCCCTGCCCCGCCATGCCAAGGTAACTGCCGTCATCAGCTGGCCTTTCTTTCCTTCCAGATCAGCACCATCCAATAGAAAGTTCTGCAACAACAGAAATGTCATCATTAGCCTCTGCTGCACTTCAAGTACCACTGGTGGCTTTGAGGAACTCTAAATTTAATCCTAATTAATTTGTATCTAAAAGTAAATAGCCAGCCATCAGTGGCTAGAGACAACCGCCCCAACCCTGACACCTTCTTCTGAGCATCTACAAATACATGTACACTCACGGGCCATTTTGCACTTTTGTGTTTTACGTAAACTTTCACCCTCTCTGTTTTCTTCTGCTACTTCCCTTTTTTCACTGTATTTTGGAAGTCATATCATATCGGGATATCAGGCCATGTAGGTCTACCTCCTTTTTTTTCTTTTTTTTTGAGGTACTGGGGATCTACTCAGTCTAAGCAAGCGCTCTACCTCTGGACCACATCTCTTTTTATTTTTTAATTTATTTTGAAAAAATTTCTAGGGAGCATGCGGGGGAGAAGCCTTGTTATTCCATCGAATACCAGCAATCTTATTATTGTCTCCATAGTGCAGAGACTCCGGTTTCGGAAAGTTGCCCTGAATTACAGTCAGTAAATGACAGAGCCGGGATTTGAACCCAGACACTGGGGTCCAGGTTTGTGTGTCTATTTCCTGTTTTCCCAGCTCCCACCAAACTAGCCTGCAGAGGGGCAGCGCCAGTGCCTGGGTCCTTCACCCACAGAGCAGACGCTCCGGGGTCTCTTCTCAGGGGTGAGACCCTGGGCCCTGTGACAGGAGTCAGAGGAACAGACGGAGTCACTAAGGGCAGAGTGATGCAGGCCAGCTTGCTGATCTGATCGGCAGCAAACAGAAAAGGAGTCCGGCAGAGCTTCCTGGAATCCAGGACCAGGACCTGCCAAAAATGGGCCATCTCTTTTAGGAACAATTGAATGTCACCCGGGTAACCCAACACGGCCGGCCAGAGAGGCCTCCTGCCCACAGCCTCACAGAGCAGCCTGTGTGAGCCAGGCCAGGCTCCAGGGGTAAAAAGGGCTGGCAGGGCTCCCTGGAGGCCATTTGAGGAGACACTGCGCCGTCCCTGGCTCTGCACCGGCCTCTACTACAACAGGGCAACAGGTTGTAGGTGGGGGACTCCCAGTCACGTCTCAGGCAGAGACGCAAAGTGGAGGTTCCAGCCCTGAACACAGGAGCCAGGATTCCTGTGCCCCTTTCCTAGGTTTTTCTGCCGTGTTGCCTGAACCTGGCGTAACATCGCTGGGATTCAGACTTCTCATTGGCAGAAAGGGATTAAAAATGGGATAGTAGATAAAACGGGATTAGCAGAAAGCGGATAAAAATGTTATAAGACTCAAATAAGACAGGGTTTGGCAAATCCTTTAGGTAGAGAGCCATATAGTAAATATTTTAGGCTTTGAAAATCATCAGTCTCTGCCACAAATACTCAGCTTTGCTGATGTAGGGCAAAGAAAACAGATGGGTAGAGCCGTACAGGTGCCAATAAAACTTCACTTTAAGACTCTGAAACTTGGATTTCATTGAATTTTTATGCATCACAAAGTGTTATTCTTTTGATTTTTAAAAATACCTTTAAAAATGTGAAAAGCACTCCAAGCTCAAAGGCCACATAAAAGCACACAGTGAGCTTGACACAGAACTCAGCACAGTACTGAGTACGCGGAAGTGCTCCAAAGCATTAGCGGCTACCCACTGAAGGGACACACAGAATTTGTAAAAGTATTATAGGTGCTGTGGTGGCGCACGCCTGTAATTCCAGTGGCTCTGGAGGCTGAGGCAAGAGGATCGTGAGTTCAAAGGCAGCCTTAGCAACAGTGAGGTGCTAAGCAACTCAGTAAGACCCTGACCCTAAATAAAATACAAAATAGGGCTGGGGATGTGGCTCAGTGGTCGAGTGCCCCTGAGTTCAATCCCAAGTACTCCCCTACCCCCCAAAAAAAGTATTATAGGTGACCCTACAAGACTTCTGCAGGTCAAAAAATAACTGTTAACATTTGTTAAATCTTGCTATGTGACAGGCCCTGTACTAAGCACTTTATTTGTTTTGTGTAGCAAAATAGTCCTATTATTGCTGGGCATGCTGGTGCACACCTGTAATTCCAGCCACTCAGGAGGCTGAGGCAGGAGGATCACAAGTTTAGGACCAGCCTCAGGATTTATGAGATTTTGTCTCAAAATAAAAACTAAAAAGTGCTGGGGAGTAGCTCAGTGGTAAAGTGCCCCTGTGTTCAATCTCTAGTACAAAAAAAAATACATATATACAAACATAACACTATTATGCCGTTTTACAGAAGAGGAAGATGAGGCACAGAAAAGTTAACTGGACAGCAGGGCTGGGACTCCCACCCAGAGAACCTAGTTCAGGAGCCCACCCTTACCAACCACTCGGGTGATAAAGAATGTTTTAACCCTTAATCTTCCTGAGAACCCTCATTCTACAAAAAAAGGGAAGTATAGCTCATAGGTGTCAAATAAGTTGGCCAACAATGTCCATCTGCCAGCTAGACGAGGGCAGAGAGCAAGGGTTTGAGCCCAGATAATCTGGTTCCAGAGCCTATGACCTTGATCATAAACCTACATACAGGTTTCCCTAGCGTGATCTGTCTTATCATGTTTTATTTAAATTTCCGTTCAAGGACATTTAGAATGGTTCCAGTTCACTCCTGTGCTATGAAGCCCATGTCCTCAACTATCCTTTGTCTCATTCCTTCTTTCTCTCTTCCTTCCTATTTATTTATTTATTTTAGTTGTAGATCGAGTCAATGCCTTTATTTGTTGTTATGTGGTGCTAGGATGGAACTCAGAGCCTCACACGTGCAAGGCAAGGGCTCTACCCCTGGGCCACAGCTCCACAACTCCAGCCCTTTTTTTTTTTTTTTGGATACCAGAGAGTGAACCCAAGTCTCCCACATACCAGGCAAGGCCTCTACTTCGGAATACCCCAGCCCCTTTTTAAAATTATATTTTTTTTAAGTCAATTTACTTTTTTTTTTTTTTTGAGAGAGAGAATTTTATATTTATTTTTTAGTTCTCGGCGGACACAACATCTTTGTATGTGGTGCTGAGGATCGAACCCGGGCCGCACGCATGCCAGGCGAGCGCGCTACCGCTTGAGCCACATCCCCAGCCCCATAAAAGTGTATTTTGATAGAAAATTTTATTGCGACCCTTCAGCTTTCCGAGTGATTAGTGTTACAGCACAAGCCACCACGCCCAGCTTGATTATTTCTCAAGATGAACACCTAGACCTGGAATGTGCAGGCCAAAGAGCGAAGAGCGCAGACTTGGGGACTTCTGATGACACTGGCAGGCGGGGCCCGGGCCGTTGCCGGCAGCGCAGGTGGTGGTAAAGGCCAGGCTCTCAAGTCCTCCACATCCGCATTTGCCACTGGGTATCCTGACCGGGGACACCGTGGGCGTCGGCCTCCTGGTCCGTAAAGCCCTTGCACTGCATCCCAGGACGGAGTGAACCCACAGCTTCCCCACTCGTTGGGACCATGACAACCGTAACCCTGGACCAGGCGCGCGGGGGTTCCCACTTCTCTTTTTCCCAGGCAGAATCTCAAAAGAGAGTCGGAAAAATGATCCAAAGCCCCAAACCGGGAACCTACGGGATCACAGGGAGGGCACGTGGGCGCGCTCCATGCCCTGGTCCGGGCTCTTTGGGTCAGAACCCGCCCGAGCGCCCTCCTGGAAACAGGGGTGCTTGGTTTAGGCGAAACGGGAGGACTGGCACGCTTAGTTGGAAACACCAGGAGCAGTGCCACCTCTGGGACCTTCCCTCCACCTCCAGCCACTCCCCAGCTCTGCAGTGAGTCCCCCTCCTGGGGACAAGACCACCGCCGAGCCTCTCAGCAACTGCAGGACCAGGCACTCGGCAGCTCGTCGGCTTCAACGAGGCCGGACAAGTCTCATTGGCTCTGACTGAGCGCGAATCCATCTCTGAACCAATCCCCGCAGCCTCGGGCATTCAAAGGCTGTGATTGGCCGCCTGGAGCCAGGCCGACCAGGTAGCGGCTCCGCTAGAGGTTCGTGGGAGGAGCTCGGAGCGGGGTGACTCTCCAGGGAGCCTCGGGAGCAGTTTCTGCAAGACCAGAAACGCAGAGTGGGTAGGTGTCCACCATACCACCCAGCTGGCTTTTGGGATTGCTGCTGGCACCACATCAAACGTGAAGGCCAGAAGTGCCTCACGCGTTTCTGGATCTACACCTAAAAAGTCAAGTACCCTATGTCTCTTTGTTCCTGCCCACAGGTTCCCTGTCTCTGCTTCTCTGTGTCTCCCTCCTTCCTCAGGCCCATGTCACACACATGGCCGCCTCACACCTGCCCACACACCGAACTTCCTTTAATAACAACCCACAAGAGGCATCAGGTCATCATCCCATTTTTCAAGAGAGACTTCTGATCCGCTCACTCAGGTACCCCCTTTGTGCAGTCGCCTGTGTTGGGAGGGCAGTCTCATGGGCTTAGAAGCATGGCTTCCGGAGTTGCCCACACCTGCTTCAAAGAGAGGGATCCCGAGGAACTGCGCAGACACCACAGTATGGGCGGGACTCTGTAGCCCAGTCAGCTGGTTCACAGAGACCGAAGCCACATCCGCGCAGAAGCCCTGCAGGTGCTAAGAATTCGCTTCCCCAGACTGGCACAGTCCTCTCCTCTGGAGTGTGACTGAGGCTGCTGGGATGGGTGAGTGGACAGCTGCCAGGGTGAAGGTGTGGAGGGCCTGCAGGGGCCTCCCATCTGAGCAGGGCTGAGAGCTGGAGCCACCAGGAAGCCACCTGGACACCTGTGGGAAATAATAATAAGTAATAACCTCTCACTAAGTTGCTGAGGCCTGCCCAAAACTTGCCTCTTGCCTCAGCCTCCCAAGTAGCTGGGATCACAGGTGTGCACCACCCCACACACTTTAAATGCATGCCTTCAGTCCCCATGGTGATAGGATATAGGTACCTACCATCTTCCTTTGCAGGACATTGATCGAGCGGATTAGCAGTAATAGATCTCTTCCTTCATTTACTGATGCAGTTGTTCCCTCACACAGTGAACGATGACTGAATGCCAGTGGTGCTAAGTGCCAGGTGCACTATATGTTGAAACAAAAATAGGCCTGCCCTCATGAAGGTTGCAGTCAAGTGTTAGAGGTCCTGATGGATAAGTGGTCATTAATTAGGCAAAGAGAGGGAGGGAAAAGCATTCCCAGTAGAGGGAACATCATATGCGAAGGCCCTGTGAAAGGAGGGGTCTGGGAGTGGGAGCAATGGGAGCAGACTGATTGACGGATTGCTAGGAAGCAGAGAGCCCAACAGATCATACCTGCCAAGTCTCTGACTGTGTTGGTCAGCTTTTTGTCACTGCAACAAATTACTGTGATGACCGGCTTATAAAGGGAAAAGGTTTGTTTTGGTCACAGTTTTGGAGGTTCAGTCCATGATCAGTGGGCTCACTTGTTGAGGTGGTGCATCATGATGGAGGCCGATGCTGGAGCAGAACCCTCACCTCAGGGCTGGGAAGTGAAAAACAGGAAAAGAGGGCAGAGCTGGGCCCGCAGTCCCCTTCAAGGGCATCCCCAGGAACCAGAGGCCTCCCGTGAGGCTCCAGCTCACAAAGTCTCCATCACCCACGCCTTCACCACGCCAGGGACCAGGACTTTAACACCTGGGCCTTGGGGAGACCTTTCAGTCTGTACGACAGCTCTGACACTTCCAGCTGTCCTGCAAGACAGCTGCTGCAGAGGAGCAAACCCAAACACAGAGGGGTAAATAACATCCCCAAAGACACACAGCACTACCATCAGTGACGTGACGATGGAGCTGGTGTAGAATCCAGACCTCCCTGGAGTCCTAAGCAGCTCTCGTCCTTAAGTGAAAGTGAGAAACTAATGTGACTCCTTTTTTGAAAATAAATAACAGCAGCTTGTACCCCAAGGCCTGTCCTAAGGAAGAGGGCTTGACCCTTGTCCTTGGAAAAACCCACAGAGCCTTTCTAGGCAGATAGCCACCCTGCTGAGTTGTTTGTCTGCAAATAACAGGAGAGATCTGCTGCACCAGGTGTCCCTGACTCAGTTAGGCTAGGTGAGGACCCATAGCAACCTCTTAGCAACCACCAATCAACATGGGACAGGGAAAATACCTGGGATGCCAGATGACCCCCAAGTAGTTTATGGTGGTTGATAACATGTTGGGAAACCATGTAGTTTAGCACATACACCCCTCGTGGTCTAAACCAATCAGTTCAAAGGAATCCCCCTCTTGTACTAACCAATCACCCCTGCCCAACTTGTTCCCGCCAGTGAATGTGCTAATCAATGTTAAGAGTTGTTGTTTGATTTTCCCGAGGTGTGGAATGATTTGCTGTATGATGTTGTGACACATAGAGTACCCCCCAAAACCTATAAAATCTCACTGAACAAAGGACCGGGACTCACTCCCTGGGACCGCTGTGTTGGGAAGGGTTGTGAGTCCAGGCTCGAGCTTGCAATAAAGACTCTTGTGTGATTGCATCGGATTAAGCTCTTGGAGGTCTATTGGGGTCTCACGAATCTGGTATTACAAAAGAAAGCAAGAGCAAGTCACTCATGTGGGGCAGATGTGTCGTCTGGGGACCACCCAGGACTATTACTATTTTCTTTTTTTTTTTTTTTGTACTGGAGATTGAACTTAGGGACATTTAACCATTGAGCCACATCCCCAGCCATTTTTGTATTTTATTTAGAGACAGGGTCTCACAGAGTTGTTTAGCACCTCACTTTTGCTGAGGCTAGCTTTGAACTCATGATCCTCCTGTCTCAGCCTCCCGATCGACTGGTATTACAGGCATGCGCCACTGCACCCGGCCCCCATTGTAGCTTTAACCACACAGGGGTTTCCATAGTGGAGGGAATGAAGAGTGCACGCAGTCTTCCTGGCCATGGGAATCTTTTCAGGCACTTAGTGATGCTCAGTCAAAAGAGATGTTACAGGGGATGGGGTCATGGCTCAGCGGTAGAGTGCTTGCCTAACATGTGTGAGGCCCTGGGTTCGATCCTCAGCACCACATACAAATAAATAAAATAAAGATCCATCAACAATTAAAAAATATTAAGAGAGAGAGAGAGAGAGAGCGAGCGAGCGAGAGAGAGAGAGAGAGAGAGAGAGAGAGAGAGAGCTGCCACAGTGAGACACAGAGGAGTCACCCAGCAGAGGCAGAGGACAGCACTGACCCTAGGGTCCTCCTTCCAGCCAGGCCAGCTTCAGGTCAGATGGCTCTGCTGCTTCTTAATATTTATTTATTTATTTCTCGGCGGACACAACATCTTTGTTTGTATGTGGTGCTGAGGATCGAACCTGGGCCGCACGCATGCCAGGCGAGGGCGCTACCGCTTGAGCCACATCCCCAGCCCCCTCTGCTGCTTCTTTATTCAAGCAGAATAAAAGTTCCCAGAAAAAGTAAGTCTCCCAACTGTCCCTCCCTCCCCCATCCTCCTGCCACCTCTCTGCCCCAGAGGCCAGCCTGTTGACTAGTCTCAGTCGTATTTGTATTTAGATAGATAGACAGATAGACGTGTAGATAGACAGATGGCACACGCCTGTAAACCCAGCTACTCAGGAGGCTGAGGCAACTTCGAGGCCAGCCTGAGCAACACAGGAAGAACCCATTTCAAAATAAAAATTTTAAAAAGGGTTGGGGAGGACACAGAGACAAACCCACATAATTACATTTATATTAGATAAAGGCGCCATTGGAGAAAAGATAGCCACTTCAATAAATGGTGCCCATATGCAACAAAACGAGATTAAACCCTTATCTCTCACTATGCACAAAACTCAAAGTGGATCAAGGACCTAGGAATTAAACCAGAGGCTCCAAAGTAGGCCCAATCTTCAACATAACCCCTGACTTCCTTAATAAGACTCATATAGCGCAAAAACTAAAATCAAGACTCAATAAATGGGATGAATTCAAACTGAAATGCTTCTTCTCTGCAAAGGAAACAATCAGTGAGGTGAATAGAGAGCCTACAGAATGAGAGCAAATTTTCACCACATGTACATCAGGTAGAGCACTAATCTCTAGGATATATAAAGAACTCAAAAATCTTACCACCAAAAACACAAATAACCCAATCAATGGGCCAAGGAATTGAACAGATACTTCTCAGAAGGTGATATACAATCAGTCAACAAATACATGAAAAAGTGTTCAACATCTCTAGCAATTAGAGAAATGCAAATCAAAACTACTTTAAGATTTTATCTCATTCCAGTCAGAATGGCAGCTATTAAAAACACAAACAACAATAAGTGTTGGTGAGGATGTGGGGGAAAAGGCACACTTACACATTGCTGGTGGGACTGCAAATTGGTGTAGCCAATATGGAAAGCAGTGTGGAGAATCCTTGGAAAACTGGGAATGGAACCATCATGTGACTCAGCTATCCCACTCCTAGGTCTATACCCAAAGGACTCAAAAACAGCATGATACAGGGACACAGCCACATCCATGTTTATAGCAGCACAATTCACAATAGCTACACTGTGGAACCAACCTAGGTGCTCTTTTGAGGTGAATGGATAAAGAAAATGTGGTATATATTCACAATGGAATATTACTCTGCATTAAAAGAGATTAAAATCATGGCATTTTCAAGTAAATGCATGGAGTTGAATATAATGCTACATTAAGTAAGCCAATCCCCGCCCCCCAAAAAACAAATGCTGAATGTTTTCTCTGATATAAGGAAGCTGATTCATAGTGGGGTTGGAATGGGGAGCATGGGTAGATTAGACGAACTCTAGATAGGGCAAAGGGGAGGGAGGGAAAAGAAGGGCTTATGGGGGTGGAAAGACAGTGGAATGAGATGGACATCAATACTGTAAATACATGCATGAAGACACGAATGGTGTGACTCTACATTGTGTACAACCAGAAATACGAAAAAATGTGCTATATGTGTGTAATATGAATTGTAATGCATCTTGCTATCATATGTAACAAATTAGAATAAAAGTTTCAAAAAGGGTTGGGGATGTAACTCCATGGTAAAGCACCCCTGGGTTCAATCCCTAGTACTGTTAAAAAAAAAAAAAAGGAGAGGCATCTACATGTATATGTGTGTGTAACATGCGCGCACACACATACACACACACACATATGCATATACTGCAATTGTTGGGAAGCTTTTGGCTACAGGTACAAAAACAACCTACAAATATGTGATGGACTTCTCAGCAAGAGAGGAGATAATAGATGCCCGGCTTGCCTGTCCAGAAGCTGTCTAATAGGAACCTCAATTTTTTTATTTGAACTTTTGCTTTCTGACTCCCCCAAACTGATTTTTTTTTTCATTTTCTAAACAACTGGTTGCTTAAGCCAAAAAAAAAAAACAAAAAAAACCACATTCAAATCACTTTGGATTTTTCTCTTTCGCTCACTTTTCACATCCGGTCACTCAGCCGGTCCAGCTTTCCTGCAAATGTGGAAGTGGGTCAACCCCTAAAGAAACGAAGCTAACAAGCTTACGCCAGGACTTCAACTGGTGAGAGCTGCCAAAGCCCTAGCCAAGTGTCCTCAGGGTCACAGGCTCCCCCAGCCCCCCGCAGAGGTAAGGTCCTGCAGCTGCAAGCAGACCACTGTCCCCGACTGCCCCGAACTCCCAGGACAGGTGTCAGGTAGCACTGGGGGGCCATGGGCAGCGTCACCTAAGGGGAAGCTGAAGTGGGGGGAATCCATCTCGTTCAGTTCTGTGGGATGGGATCATGTCGCTCACGATCTCTTCTCTGCCTGGTGACGGTATTGCTCATTGTCCTGGTGTAGAAGTGACTTGTAGGACACTCCTGCTGCACATGGTGCTCACTCACCCAGTGTCAGGATTCACAAGTCTCACTGCTAAGATGGCCAGATCAAAGGAAGGACAGAATCTGGTTCTCTGGATTTACATGCCCCTGAGTGCATCCACGGGGACTCCTTGACAGCCCAAATACTTATGAGGAGATCAAGCACGCATAGGTCATGTGTGGCTCTGTGCCTGCTGCCAGAGCATCCCAGTAGCACTCACAGACCCCAAAAGTGTTCGGGGAAGGAGATGTACACGCTGGGCATGCAGAGTGCCTATGAGGAGGGGGACATCAGTCCCTGAGAGGGACCCACTTATTTTTCCTGCATATTTTTATTGTCCTTGAATTTTGTTTATCTTGGGCCAGTTTTCACCATTTCAAAACTAGGTAATAAAACTTCAAAAGACAGTGGAACGATTGGGTTTTACATTTCTTTTAAGCGTGTGAAAGAAATTCATTTAATCTGGCAAGACTGGCTCTTGCTGAAATAGCCTCAGAAACCTGGGAAAGGGAAGAAGGCAGTGTCCTTGGCAGGTTCACTCACCAAAGGGTGGAGACAATGACGTGGCACTTGCATCTCAGAATCAAGGGACATTCCGAATTCTTTCTGCCTGACCCTACCCCCCCCATCCCATCGACTCCCCCAGCCCAGCCTGACATTTCAAAGGATTTCCAGGATGGGACCTGGCGCCACTGCGCCTCCCCAAGGGTCTGAATGCCTACTTTCAATGGGACAGGCGGACTCCTCTTCAAAGGCTGTAGAGAAAATGTGACAGGCAGCTAAGGGACCTCAAAGACAGTATTGTCAGTTGTTTTACAAGTCAGGAGGCACAGGTCCTGGGAGGAGGAAGGGCTTTGTCAAAGTCACACAGAGTTCATTGGTGGCAGGATAGGAGTCACCAAGCCTTTTCCTGCTCAAGGGGCCTCCCTGGTCCTCAGAATGTGGGCACCAGGTGATCCCCTAGAAAAAGGACCTAGATATCCATGGAGTCAGCCCACCCAAGTTCAAGTTCTCAGTCTTCCATCTCCTAGTTTGGTGGCTTTGGGCAAATTACATCATGACAAAAGAAAAACAAGATTCATGTCAGGACTCTGTTTCCTTGTCAGGAGCCTGTTTCCTTGCCTACAAAATAAAGATCTCGTAGGGCTGGCCTCAGGGTTGTCACGAGGATTGGTATCACAAGTCCATAATCTTTGGGCAGAAGTCATTGTTTCCAAATTTAGACATGTTTAGATTTCAGAGAGGGGTGAGGTTTAAGAGCCACGTATCCTACCGCGTTCCATCACCATTTCTGTGACTCGCAATTATTCAAATTAGGGCTCCACAAGAGTCCAAGTAGCCTCAGAGTAGCCCGGGATTTGTCCTCGAATGAGTCGTAGCATCAGACTTGGTGGAAGCTGTTGGTTTTCATAGTCTTTTTTGGGCTTCAGAAATTTGAGGGATTGTAATAAAAATGACAGCCGATCTTCACTGAGCGTATCCTTGGAGCTGGGCGCGCCGAGGGGTGAACTTGCTGAATCCACTGAACAAACCCACATAGAGGATCCTAGTGCAGCTCCACGAGGCAGGTGAACCCAGGCCCAGCGAGCAGGGCCAAGGGACGCGCCCGGGCAGCAGAGCTGGGGTTAAGTGAGATCATGACGTGAACTGCCGGTGACAGCACCCGGCCCACGAGGACAGCACCACAAACCCTGGCTGTCATTCCCCTCGTTCATGTCATCCTCGTGGTGAGGGACTCCCGGCTGGCTTCTGTCTTGTTTGTGCCCGTGCGATTCCTCGTGGTACTGAGTCGTCTTGGGGGGGTATAAGATTCCATTTCTGAATGGAGCCTAATTGCTCAATTATTCTGCTCTTTCTGTTGGGCTTGATGTTGATCTGGGCAGAAATGGATTTGTCACCTCCAAGTGGACTTCCCAGGAGAAGTCACATTTGTCACTTTGTGGCCGCCCTTCAAGAAAGAACCTGCTGTTGTCCTGGAAAGTGCCATACTCCTGTGGGACCCGTCACCACTGTCAAGTCTAGGCCAGCTCCTCTTCTTCTTCTCCTTTTTTGGTACCAGGGATTGAACCCAGGGGTGCTTAACACTGCGCCACACCCCAGCCCTTTTTTTCTATTTTATTTAGAGTCAGGGCCTCACTGAGTTCTCAGGGCCTCGCCTTTGCTGAGGCTGCCTTGGAACTCGTGATCCTCCTGCCTCTCCTTGCTGACCTCTGGGATTACAGGCCTGTGTCACCACGCCCAGCTAGGCCAGCTGTGCTGGAGAATCCCCCAGCTGGGGGTGGGGTGCAAGGACCTAGCCAGCTCGGTCCCATGGGCTCTCCAACGTGCAGTCCCCCCGCGTGTTGGGGAGCAGTGGCAGCCGTGCTTTGCAGTGGGACACCCCTGCCCAGTCCTGCTCCCTCCCCCGTTAGGTTTCGCAGACCCACCACTCTCCTCCCACCTCCCAGGAACCTCGTGCCCTGCTGGCCATCTGAGCACTGGCTTCCCAGAGGTCCTGCACTGACCCGGAACTGACCTTCATTCTTCTACAGCTGTTTTTAGCCCATCTCCACACCTGCTTTGATTTGGGGCTCACCTCTGGGCCTTTGCAAATACTAATCCTCTTCCTCTTCCCCCATTTCACAGAGCTCTCTCCTCACCCTTCAGGCCTCAGCTCAAGTGTTGTTGCCTCCAGGAGGCCTTCCGGGATTCCTGGAAAGGTCTGGGACCCCTGCGGCCTCCTGCCTGCCTCACGCTTTCCTGTGTTAAAACACCTCTCTGTTTCCATGACTGGTGGGTTTCAATTGTGTGCTGTCCTCTCTGCTGCTTCCGGCTCTTTTTTTCCTAACTGATGGCCCTGCTGACCAAAAGCTGGCTTAGGCCCATGGCCAGAGAGATTCTTGGCTCTAGACCCACAGAGGCAACTGCTTCCCATAGACCTCTCCAGGAACTGCTGTGATGGTTTAGATGAGGTGTCCCTCAAGTGCTCCTGCATGAGACAATCCAGAAAATGTGGAGGTGAAAGGATTGGGCCATGAAAGGCTCAACCAGATCAGAGCATTAAACCACTGAGGAGAAGCAACTGGGTGGTCCCTTGTGGGCAGGTAGGGTGTGGCTGGAGGACGTGGGGTCACCCCTTTGGGTTTACATTTTGTCCCTGGTGAGCAGAGTCTCTCTGCTTCCTCGCTGTCTGCTCTCTTCTGCCTGGCCCTGAGCTGTTTTCCTCTGCCCCATCCGTCCACCGTGATGTTCTGCTTCCTGTGGGCCCAGAGCAATGGAGTCAGCCATCTACGGACTGAGACCTCTGAAACCGGAGCCAAAATAAACGTTTCCTCCTCTACATTGTTCTCATCAGGACTTTTGGTCACAGCAACAAAAAAATTGACTAAAATAGCCCAGTGCAGCGCTGCACGCCTGTCATCCCAGCAGCTCAGGAGGCCGAGACAGGAGGATGGCAAGTTCCAAGCCAGCCTCAGCAACAGTGAGGTACCAAGCAACTCAGTGAGACCCTGTCTCTGAGGATGTGGCTCAGTGGTCAAGTGCCCCTGAGTTTAATCCTCCTCGGTACTCCCCCTCACCCCCCAAAAAAAGTTGACTAAAACAAACCACCTTTGCAGTTTTACTTCTGCTGTTGGGTGTGCTTGGTTTCTCAGTTTGACTGACGATGCTTCTCTGATCCTTTAAGTCCTCTTCTGAATCTTCACTTTCCTCCTGCTCCCACAATTTGAGGCAGTCTGGTCCCTATAACAAGTCCTTCCTGCTAAACACTCACCGTCAAAGGTCAAAGGCAGACACCATATCCTGGCTTTGTGGGTGGAGACACGATCCAGGACTCCAGCCAAAGAGCTCTGCCCTCCTACCCACTGATTGGTTTAGGCATGGGGACAAGACCTGGCCTGGGCCAATGAGAGCCTGCCCCAGGATTTTTGCAGGAACAACTGGGAAGCAGGAGCCAACTTCTGTTGTCCAGCCATTGGACAACAGAAGCTTGGAGCTGTTGGCAATCATCTTGCTACAATGTGGGAAGAGCCTGCTGGAGAATGGAGCCAACGGAGAGGAAGGCCGACCAAGGGAGACACAGAGTCTAAAGCTACGCCACTGGACCTAGCCCAGCCCTAGACCTCTTTTATTTCTTGTTTTGCTTGGTTTTGGGTTTTTGGCAGTTCAAGTCAGTAGGAGTTGAGTTTCTTTCCCTGCCCATCAAAAAAGAGTCCTGGCAAGCTGCACTTGGTGGCAGTAATCCAGCTACATAGGAGGCTGAGGCAGGAGGATCCCAAATTTGAGGTCAGCCTGGGCAATTTAGGGAGACACTGTCTTAAAAAAAAAAGAGCTGGGGGTGTATCTTGGTGGTAGCAATCCAAAAAAAGAACAAAAATGATAATCCAGGTCAATATGGGTGAACGGGAAATACATGCTAAATGAATGAATCTGAAATCAATAGAAGCTGTTGACTTTTATTCTAAACTTGTCACTTGTCTCAAAATGAAATTTGAAAGGAAAGAACTTAGAGGATGGGAAGTAGCTCAGAGGTAGAGCACTTGCCTAGCACTTGCATGTGCAAGGCCCTGGGTCCATCCCCATCTCTGAAAAGCAAAATCAAAACCCCAACAGATGTGAAGGGACATTTTAAAAAGAAGAAGAAATGAAAAAGAAAACAAACAGTAAAATCCCGGGAAGGGGTTTAATCATCATTTAATCCCGCCCTTTGGTTGTTGCTGTTGTTACAGACGAGGAAGCTGAGACTCAAAAAGGTCTATTTGCTCAGGATTGTACAGTCAGGGTTTCTGAGAATCAAGATTAGGGGCCAGGCAGAGAATGCAGACTCTGAAACTGATCATGGGGAAACATCAGACAAACCCAAAGGAAGAATATTCTTTAAAACGATGGAGTTGAGAGAGGGTAGTCTTGAAAAATGACAGCATCCTTGGGTGCAGTGGCACATGCCTGCTATCCCAGTGACTCGGAAGGCTGAGGCAGGAGGATCACAGGTTGGAGGCCAGCCTCAGCAACTTGGCAAGACCCTAAGCAACTTAGTGAGACCCTGTCTCAAAAATAAATAAGATAGGGGGCTGGGGATGTGGCTCAAGCGGTAGCGCACTCACCTGGCATGCGTGTGGCCCGGGGTTCGATCCTCAGCACCACATACAAACAAAGATGTTGTGTCAGCCGAGAACTAAAAAATAAATATTAAAATAAATAAATAAGATAAAAAGGGCTGGGGATGTGGCTCTGTGGTCAAGCTCCCCTGTGTGCAGCCCCCCCAGTACCAAAAAAAACAAAGGCCGTGTCATAAAAGGAAGTGAAAGGTTGTGAAATGATTCAGGCTAAAGGAGACTAATGAGATGTGACATCTAAATGCACCCTGACCCCAACCTGGATCCTGTGCTGGAGGTGGAAAAAAACTAGGCCCTTACCAGATCCATTCACAAAACTGAAACACAAACGGAAGGGTGGAGAGAGGAATTTTATCAACGTTAAAGGTCCAGTGTTGTAGCTGCACTGGGTGATGTTCCCCAACATCCCCGTTTTTAGCAAATAGACATTGAAGTATCAGTGCTATGAGATACAAAACTTACCCTCAAATTGGTCAAAATATAGCTGGGCTCGGTCCTCGCCTTTAATCCCATTTACTCCGGAGCCTGAGGCAGGAGAACTGCAAGTTCTAGGTCAGCCTGGGTCACTTAGTGAGACCCTGTCTCAAAATAAAATTTAAGAAGGGGCTGTGGGTACAGCTTAGTGGTCACATACCCCTGGGTTCAATCCCCAGTTTTAAAAGAAGTGGGGATAGAATGATAAATCACATACCCCCTTACCAAGGTTTGATATTATTAGCTCATGGGCTTGGGCGGGGCTCAGCGGTAGAGCGTTTGCCTGGCATGCATGAGACCCTCAGTTTGATCCCCAGCCCAGCGAAAAGAAAATCTGGGATGCTAAAGAACGTGGAGTGAAATATTTTTAATAGGTGAATCCAGTTCAGCAGTCTTTGTCCTGTTTTCCTTTATGCAACTTTTCTGTAAGTTTAAATTCTCAACAGATAAAAACTGAAAATGTCCTGGGCCCGCCCACTCTTCCCTCTAGGCTGTGAATGCTCCTGAGGCCCGCAGCTCACAGACAAAGGAAGTTTGCAGAGCTCAGCGGAGTGGCGGGGTCTGAAAGCATTACTAAGGCTCCTCCAGCGCAGCCTTCTCGGTGACCTTCAGAAGGTGGGGTGGAAGGGGCTGCCCAGCTCTGGAGCCAGAGGGCCCCCGAGAGCAGGGCAGCTTCAGTTGGTCTGTCCTCCCCGCCTGCAGGTGGATCTAGGAGGGTGCTTTGGGCTGCAGGCAGTGACCACTGCAGTTCCCATGTCCAAGGGCTGCAAGATTGTGTGAGAGAGAGAAGGAGTTGGGGTCAACACCTTTCCTCCCTCTGTCTCTCTCCAAATGTCTTTAAAAAAAATTTTTTTTTGAAGCAGGTAGGATGTAAAATTTATTTTGAGCCTGATTAAGGAGGGGACACACAGTAGCATCTGCCACTTGTGCAGGAGCCCATGACTGGAGATGTGTCTGGCTGTGTAACCTTGGAGGGAGCCACTTCTCAGCCACTGTGTCTTCAAACTCACCAGCATTAAACCTGGTAAAGCCCCACTCCTTTGAGATGTGGCTCCTCCAGAGGGCCGGAACCCTGAATGTGGCCCTTGTAGGTTCTTCAGCTTGGTGTGCATGGAACGATGACTTGGCCAAGGTGAACCCTGGCCACCGGGACTCCCAGAGGCACCCACATGTACAAGAATGTGTGTGAAAGCAATTTTTTTTGTCCCTTAAAAATGACACCTCTACTCTAAATAATAGAAGAGCTGGAGACGGCACAGGTCCCCTTTGCCTCAAGTGTTGGTGGCGGTTGAGTACGGGCAGCAGCCAGCAATGACAGGCCATAGGTCCAAAGTGATGGCCAAATCTGTTACTGCAAAAACAGGAGCATTTTCCCCAAAGTGCTCCACATTCCTAGGCTGCAGATGAATCCCCCAACTCCCTCTGGGCACCACAGCTCCTTTCTGAGTTCACGTGGAGGGAAATCCTTCCCAGCAGGCCCCAGCAGACTTCCTGATCCTCCACGGCCAGGACGGGGGCCTGTGCTTCCCCCGAGTCTTAGGCCAAGGGTCAGAGGATTGGCAAGCCTGGCTCAGACCAAGTAGAATCGTCTCCTGGGACTGGCATGTTGCTCTTTGTCTGAATAAAATTAGGTCCTGTTGGCAAGGAGCAAGAGGGTGAAGGGATCCCCAGGGTGTGCTTCACGGCTTTGGTGGGGTCTTTTGTGATCTGGACCAAAGAGCAACTTGGACCTACAAGGAGGCCCCGAATCTCCGAGCCTCCAAATAGGAGAGTGAGATCTCGGCCGAGACCAGGGGTTCCACACAGGACACTGTGCTCAGCACCCCCACATCGGCCTCAGCACCCGCTATTCTTCCAGTCCCTCCCGTTCAGGTGGGGTTGTCCCACTCCTTACTTGGGACAATTAGGGGGCCACCTTCCTTGCGCGAGTGAGAGAGAGATGGGCCGTGACCAGGTCAATCTGATCGCAGGGAACGGCGGCCATTTAGCGGAGTTCCCAGGAAATGACCCCGTTCCCCACCAGACTCGCTCCTGCCAGGATGTGGCCTGCAACTGTGGTTGCATCTTGCTGGCAGCTTGGGCTGAAGCAGGACACCAGGAGATGGCAGATGCTGTGTCTGTCCGGGCACCTCCTAAAGCCAGCCAGGCCTGAAGCCAGGACTCTTCAGATACTTGAGCCAACAAATTGCTTTTTTTTCTTATAAGCCAATTTCAGATGGGCCTTCTACTGTTCAGGAGTAAAAGAATTCTAAGTTTTTCAACTCTCAGAGAAGCTGAGAGGCTTTGTTTGAAAGGCCAATTCTTGAGTCCTGTCCCCAAAGAGTATGACTAAGTCATCTGGGCTGGGGCGTAAGACTCAGACCTTTGAAACAAGATCCTCTGAGGCCCTGTGTCAGGTGCCCTGCCCAGTAGATTCTGAGATTCTGGCCCAGGCCTCGGGAAAGGATGGCCTGCGGATTCTGCCTGGGAGGCAAAGGAAGCCCGATCACAGGCCCCACTACCTTCTTGGCAAACGGTAGGGAAATACTTCTCATTCTTTCCCAATGACCTGGAGTTGAGAAAATGGAAGGCAGTTGATTTCTCAATCAGGCTATTGGCCACCACGCTTCCCATAGCTGTCCTTGACGCATGGTCACAAAGTAACTGGAAACTCAAGCAAGAACTGCCTCCCAGCCAACCTCAGAGGTTGCAAACTCCAACGGCCACAGAGGCCAGGCAGGAAGGCAGCTAGGGAAAACCACGGGGCCATCGTGCCCACGGAGAGCAGGAGAGCCGCTGAGCTCCCAAATGACAGTGACCTTTATTGGTGCACTGCAGCCGGGAGGGTTTTTTCTTCCTCTCAGGACAGCTGTCCTCTGATAAGGCCAGCAGTTCCGGAGCCCAGCAGCGATGGTTGCTCCTCCTCAATTGCTCCAGGAGAAATCCTGGAAGAGCCGTCCCTGGCCTGGTTTGGGGTCACAAGCCATCCCTGACCTGTCACTTAGCTGAAGGAGGCTGGTGGTGGCTTAGTCAGGTGGGAATCATGGGCCCATCTGGAGGTTGACCAGGGAGCCTGAGCAGGTGGTCCCATCCCTTGGTCTGGGATCCCCAGAAGCAGGCCTTGAGACAAAGACTTCCTGCGGGTGGGTCACTTGGAGGGGGTCCCAGAAAGCACCATTAGGGGAGGAGGAAAGGAGACAGCGGGGAAGGCGGTGACACAGGATGCCTTATCAGTGTGTCACCACTAGAGATGATGGGAGCGGTGGCCCCAGAGGCTCTGGCAGCCAGGGTTGAGGTTGCTGAAGAATTTTCGTCATTGTCGGAGAGCTGCTGCCAGGGGTGTCCGTTGGAAGAAAGTCCTCAGACAAGACCTTGAAGATGGACCAGCGGGCGAGTGACAGCCAGGGCGCCGACAGCACTCGCTACATCTCCAAAGGACAACTGGCCGCTGTCACCAGAAGAAGGCCCTGAGGCTGGGCGGGCCAATCAGACGTTGGTCTGGGGAGCCCAATGGCTGCCCCTGGACTTCTGAGTCTTTCAGCCACACAGTGGCTGTGGGGGCACAGACGGGGCCGAATGCGGCTTGGCCACTTCTCACCTATGATGTGAGGCTCGTCCCTGGCCTTTCCAGGCTCTGTCTCCTCATCTGGAGGATGCAGAAAATGACTCCCATCCGCCATGAGTGTGACGGAGTTAAATGGACAAATGTCAAGTAGCTGGTAGCAGGAGCTGGATGATAAAGAGCAGCTGACTGTAGTGTGCTCTGCAGCCACCCCTTTCCCCCAACTCATTTCCTCTATTTTGTGAGTCATAGAAACCTCAAGTTTAACTGGGCACATGGCCACGGTAAAGAGACTGCCCTTTCCAGCTTCCCTGGACACTAGGTATGACCATGTGGCTATGTCCAGCCAGTAGGATGCCAGTGGAGGTGATGTGCGTGACTTTTCGGATGTATCCTTAGAAATGGTGGTGAGCCTTCCAACTGTTGGCAGGAACGTGAACCTGATGGCAAGAGCTGAAACAGACACTTTGGGCTATGAAGTGAATAGTTTATGCTGAGGGTAAGAAGCAGCAGGAGAGATCTACAGTACAGTAACAGTGTTTCCATCACTGCCCTCCTGTTCAGGGTGGTTATGAGATGAGAGACATGAATCGGATAGATCCTCAGCTGATTTTACCTTACCTGAGCTTCTCCTGGGATGAACCCTGTGTCTGTATTGGGTATTGTCCTAATATAAGCCATTCTTCAGGTGAAGTCAACTAGCTTTGAGGGGTTCCAGTGCAGACAGTGGGCACAGGGAGATTGGCAGTGTTTGGCCACACTGAGATAATGATGTACACGAGCTATCCATCTCAGATATGTTAGGGAACACTTGACTGTGATTTTCACCTTATTACCATATTAGATAGTATATTGCTTAACACTTAGGCCTGGTTCTAACTTTTGAGGTATACTAGGAATTGAACCCAGGGGTGCTTTGTCTCATCCCCAGTCCTATTTTTTTTTTTTTGAGACAGCATTTCTCTAAGTTGCTGAGAGTCTCACTAAAATTGCTAAGGCTGACTTCAAACTTATAATCCCCCTACCTCAGCCTCCAGAATCACTGCACCCCTGCACCCAGCTTGGTTGTAATATTAAAGATCCAAAGAACTATCACTTTAAAAAAATTGGAGTTCACTAGCTTTCCTGTATGCCTACAAATGAGACCCATTTGGAAGGCCCCAGCGGCAGCCATGAGGGGGCTTTGAATGCGTCCACGGCTGAACATTGGAAAGGAATCCTGGGGGAAGGATTATGTAGGCAGCCTTGGGCCCAAGCATGCCTGGGGGCTCTCTTCTCAAAGTGCTTCCGATTAGGTTATACCCACCTGGGATGGGTGAGGTCTGACCAGGTCCTACTTGGCTCCTTTTTAAAGGGGCTAATCTCTTAAGCAACCCCACGCGTCCTCCTTAGTCCTGACTTCATATTTTCTACTTTTCTAATCAAACTTGCAAGCATTTAAAATCTTTCTGCTCTGCTTTTTGCTCCTTATCCTCACTGAAAACCTGATGGGAAAAAAATCCATCAATATCCACACCAGACTTTGAATTCTGCATTGCCTTTCCTCTGACAGATTGATTATTCTTCACACTCTGTCTCACACAAAGTCTCAGGGCATGGACAAACACAAAGTCTCAGGGCATGGACAAACTACGGACAAGTTCTTTCCCATACTGCCACATGAATGGCCTCTATCCCGGTTCTGAACAGAACCCTCATTTCTATCAGAACCCTCATCAGCACAGTCTGTACTCTCACAGTCCAGTCAGCATTCTGGTCTTTTGGGGTACCACCAGAGTCACCTCTCAAGCCCACTTTCAGTGTCCTAGTCTGCTTCTCCAAACTCTCCCAAATTCTTTTTACAAACCAGTTCCAAAGGCTTCTAAACCACACCTTCAGATATAATCAGAGTGATGACCCCATTTCTTGATACCAGCTTTCTGTTTTAGTCAGCTTTCTGTTACCATGACAAAATACCTGAGAAAAACAACTGAAGAGGAAGAAAGATTTGACTCATGATTTTAGAGGTTTTAGCAGGTGGTCTCTTGACTCCACTGATTTTGGTCACTGGCAGGGCAGAACATCAGGGTGGGGAGTGTGTGGGGAAAGAAAGCAGCTCACTTTATGGTGGTCAAGAAGCGGAAAGGGAGGGAGAGGTACCAGGGACAAAATATACCCTTCAAAAACATGTCCCCAAAGATCTCCTTCCTCCTGGTGAGCCCCACCTCCTGACGTCTGCACCACCTCCCAGTGGCTGATTAAGCTATGACTCCATCCAGACAGTAATCCGTTTATGAGAGCACAGCCCTCAGGATCCAATCTCCTAACAAAGGCCCCACCTCTGAACCCTGCTGCAGAGGGTCCAAGTCTCCCACACCTGAGCTTCTGGGGGACATTTAGGATCTAGACCATAACAGGAGGCAGGTTGAGCTTCTCAGCCTGTGGAATCTGTGCAGGCACTGAGGGAAAATGATGCTAAATTCAAATCCATTCTCTTACCTTTACTTCCTGTCACTGTAGACCTGGCCCTGAACTCTGCAAGCTTCGGTGTTCACACTCATTCTATATGTTTATTCGGCACCTCCTGTGCCCGGGTCTTTGTGCCCACCACAAAGGGCATTCAAACCAAGGAGAGAGCGAATCTCTCTCATCTCATGACACTTGAGAGCAATGACTTCAGCCTTGAGGCTAAAGGACAGATTGAGCGAGATAAATCCTGAGACAGTAAGTGACACATAGCAGCACTATGCAATCAACACCCATTTCCTTCTTTCCTTTCTTCTCCCCCACCAGTTTCAGGAGACTCAGCTCCTCACGAGTTTGAAGAGGCCCTTAGTGGCTTGAGCAGGACATGTCGCCTTTTGGTCTCCTGCAGGCTCCCTCCAGCTCCGTCCAGTTGGCTGAGTGGCCAACATGTCGTGTTTCCCGAATGCTCTTGAAGGGCGTGTGCGGTCCCCCCGGATCTGGAGGACCCTCGGGCCTTACACAGGAAGTAGGAAGACCTTACACAGGGGTCAGACTCAAGTCAAATTCAAGATGAGCGGAACTCCCACCGACTAGATGTCTTAGAAAAATCCTCTGGAGACGGTTCCAAAGATGGGCCAGAGGTATTTGGGGGCACAGGGAGCCTACTGATGGACTTGATGGGGTAATGGACTAAGGTCTTAAATATACTTAATCAGCCGCCTGAATGTCTGTGTCTGCTGCAGCCATATCTTAACAGACACGGAGGAGGTGGATGGCCCAAGCATGGGCCTGACCCAGGTATGGTGTTTTGAGGAGTGAACACGTTGGAATCAAGGTGTAAGAGAAGGACCTCAGCAGGAAAGAAAGACAGAGAGAGAGAGAGAAAGAATAAAAGAAAGAAAGAAGGAGGGTGGGCTGGGGCGCAGTGGCAGAGCGCTTGCCCAGCATGCGTGAGGCCTGGGTCTGACCCTCAGCACCACGTACAAATAAACAAATAAAACAAAGGCTTGCTGTCCGCCTACAACTACAAAAAAGAAAGAAAGGGAGAGAGAAAGAGAAAGAGACCAGGAGGGACAGAAGTTTTGCTGTCCCAAAGAACTGAGGAAGAGCACCCAGCCCTGGCAGGACAGGGGACATGCCCGCGAGGCAGAGGGAAGAGCAGGGACAGGGGTTGGACATAAAGGAGCTTAGAGGGATGTGGCCCCGTGGTGGGGCGGGAGCGGAGGCAGAGCCAGGTGTAGCCAGGTCACGGTCGTGGACACGCTGGGAACTAGGTGTCTTTGTTTCCATTGTGCAGAGAGGAGACAAAACAAAGATGATCAGACAACTCTGTGCACCTTGGGACGACGGAGTCCTGCCCCCAGCATGTCTGTGTCCTCAGGAGGGACCTCACCTGTGTGGGAGAGCTGCGGGGCGGCTGTGCAGCCCGCTGTGGACTCTGCCTCAGTTCTAGTCCCGAGGGCATCCAGAGCCCTCTGGAGATGAGGCCCCACTGCCCCACCTGGAGGAGACGGCAGAGGGTGTTTTCCCTGGGACCCTTCCCCCTGCCCTGCTCTTCTCTCTAATTTACCCCATGTTCCTGGGATAGCAAAGACGGTTCTTAATAAATTTCTATTTATTTCTCTCAAACCTTATATAAAATGGATGCTCCAAAAACATTCACAGAAAAAAAAAAAGGAGTTTATTTCTGTCTTGCATAATGGTCTGAGTTGAGTAATCCAGGGCTAAGGTGGCTCCTTCCCTCTGGTGGCTCTGCTCTCCTTAACACATGACTGCCAGTTTGATACAAGATGGCTGCTCTAGCTCCCACCATCCCATCCACATTCCAGTGTGCAGAGGGAATAGGGCATGGTCCGTGCTTTAAGGAAATAACATGGAAGCTGTGCTTATCACTTTTGTTTCCACCTCACTGGCCAGGCTTGTTCTTTTAGAGCATCCCCTTGCAAAAACTAACCAAGGTCCCAGGAGAACTGTGTCGATTGCTTCTAAGGGCTGAGCACCCAGTGACTCAGTCACCTCCGCGAGGTCTCGCCTCTCACAGGTCCCATCGGCTCAACACTGGCACACTGAGGACCAAGCCTTCAATGCGTGAGCCCTGGGGATAGGCCACATCTAAACCAGAGCACCCCTCCAAATCCTTCTCGCCTGATCTTCAGCTGAGAGCACGGGCTCCTTCCAGATGCCTGTGTTCAGCAGAGGGCAGAGGACGTGGGACAATGGGACCCCAGGAAACTCGAGGCTAAGGGGCTGGACACAGCGCAGGGACAGTGTTTCTCTGGGATGCTGAGGCCACTGCAAAAATGAAAGCAAGACACCTGTGAAGTGTCCCTAGAGTGCCCCGCGGCTCCCAGGCGGTCCCGGGAACGGCTGGAATTGTCTACACAAAATCTGGAAAGTTTTCCCTGTTGAACCTGCTCCCTTGGCCTGGGGATGTAGCTCAGTTGGTAAGGTACCTGCCTCAAATGCACAAGGCCCTCGGATCAATCCCCAGCACCACACATGGCGGGGGGGGGGAGAAGAAAGAAAACTGTTCCCTTGAAAACTGGGGGTGATTCTTAGACCCCAATAACAGCACATTCTGACACATCCTGCCTTTCACGCAGCCTGCACTACTGACATTTGGGCCAGTTTTTGGATATTTCTTACTAATCTTTTTTTTTTTTTTTTTAACTGGAGATTGAATCCAGGGGCACTTAACCACTGCCACGTCCCCAGCCCTTTATATATATATTTGAGACAGGAAGTTGCTTAGGGCCTCACGGAGTTGCTGAGGCTGGGTTTGAACTCACCATCCTCCTCCCTCAATCCTCCTGCCTCAGCCTCCAGGGGCGCCTCCACACCGACCGTTTCTTTCTCTCTCTCACTGGCCGCCTGCACCCATGGTCTCTGTCGGGACCCCGAGGTCACTTCCAGGTGCAGTGTGGAGTTGGGCAGTCCCAGCAGGTCACCCGCAGAGCCTCTGCCGCCCTGCTCTGCTGCCCTCGGCGGCTCGCCAGTGTTGCTCTCCGGCCTTCTTTCCGTTCAGCGCTGGACTCTCCTCCCCGCCTGGGCAGGTCCCCGCAGTGGGCAGCTCAGGTGTGCGCTGGGTCATAGAAAACGCTCCTTGGCCTGCTCTCCACGGAGCGCTGAGGACACCCTGACACACAGAACACAGAGTTCCCCACCTCCGCGCGCTGACCTTTGGCCTTGACTTCTGGAGGCACCTCAGCAGCATCTGACGGCCACTCACTCTTCGTTCCCCAAGCTACGAAAACCAAAAATGTCTCCAGACTTTGACAAATGTCCCCCGGGGAGCACAGTCACCCTCAGCTGAGACCCATTTTTAACCCATGCTTTGAACCTCTGAGGTGGGGAATACTATCACCATTTCCAGATGAGGAGACTGAGACTTGGCAAAGAAGGACGGCTGTCCAGGCGCAAGAGGATGGGAATGTCTCCCTGAAACCAGTGATTCTCAGATTCCCCAGCTGACAAAATCCCCTGGGACCCTGGCTCACAGAGGCCTGGCCCCAGCCCAGACCTGTGGCTTGGGAGGTGTCAGGAAAGGGCAGGAGCCCAGCATCTGCTCCAGGGTGGATTTCGGATACCACCCTGCCCTCGCTCTCCCTCCAAGGTGCTGGGATCAAGCCCAGGACTTTCCCCTCCACACACACCCAACAATTTGAAATTATGTCGCTTTTCAAATGAAATCTGAAGGTCATCATTCAGTCCTTTGCCAAAAGAAATTAGCTGGGTGGGCAAGCAGGGTTCAGAAGGTCGTTGTCATGCATCAAGTGACCCTGCAAACGATGAAGGTGTGCTCAAACCACCATTAAGCAACCTGTGTTTGTTAAGACGTGTCCTGACTCCTGCTGAGCACCGGCCCTGGAGCTGAGTTCTTTTCAATCCTATAGCAAAGATCCACATGTGAGAACCACCGCGTTGTAGAAAGAAACTGAGGTTCTGAACTGACCAGAATCACACAGACCACAGGAAGGGGAAAATACAATTAGAGAGAGAGAGAGAAGAGAGAGGAGGAAGAGGAGGAGGAGGAGGAAAGAAACAAGCAAAACCAAACCAACCAAAATCAAGAAAAAAAGGAAAGTGAGACAGAGGTCCTGTGCCTAGGCCCCCATTGGCAGGGACGTGAGGGACGTGGGATCCACTCAGAGTAAGTCAGACCTCCACACCACGGTGGTGCCCCAGACACACCCTCCAGGGCTGAGTGAGACCCTGCCTGCGGTGACACGCCTGGCTGTCCAGTGCTGTCCCCAGCTGGACAAAAAGAAGGAGCTGGCCAGGTGTCCTGCAGGGGGGCCTCTCTCACTTCAGAGATGACAGGTTCCTGGTAGGGTGACCCCCAGACCCCTACCCAGGCCAGCAGGCTCTCCACAGTGATACCGGGGCCACTCAGGAGGCCTCTCCCCTGCCCTCAGCTCCTGGGAAGTCTACCCAGAGCACAGCTGTTTCAGGAGCTGGAGGTGACCTCTGGTCTCTAGGGGACTCCTGTCCAAGAAAAATCCCATGAGTCATTCTCCAAGGTTCCCAGGGAAAAGGACTCCCAGATAAGGAGCCCATCCCAGAAAGAAAGAAAACTTTGGCCCAGGGCCCAGCGGCTCAGGGAAACCAGCTGGCCTGCCCTGGGGGAGGGGGCAGTGGTCACCTTGAGCCAAGTCTCTTCGTTTAGATTCAATCAGTCTTTCGTCAACTCTTTATAGGAGTGACATTTGTTCATTCATTCAACAAATATTTATTGGAAGGGGCAAAGTAATCCTCGCCTTTAACTACATTATCCCCTCCTTATGTGGCCGGGGCTTTGCCTTTTTCAATTGCAATTACCTGTGGTCAACCAGATTGCAAAAATATTAAATGGAAAATTTCAGAAATAAGCAATTCAAAAGTTTTGAGGTATACACTCTTTTTTTTTTTTTTTAGAGAGAGAATTTTTTTTAATATTTATTTTTTAATTTTCGGCGGACACAACATCTTTGTTTGTATGTGGTGCTGAGGATCGAACCTGGGCCGCACGCACGCCAGGCGAGCGCGCTACCGCTTGAGCCACAGCCCCAACCCCAGGTACACACTCTTCTGAGTAGCGTGATGAAATTTCCTGGTAATATCCAAGTCTCGGGCATCCGCTGGGGGCTTTGGAGTCTGTCCCTGCTTGATTAAAGGGGGACCCAGGTATACACTTCTGAATTGTTGCCATTCACTGCTCCAGTAAGCCTGTACTGCTTTTGTTTGTCTGAATCAGCCTGGGGGCTGATGTTTTATTATTGTTATTATTTGCGGTGCTGGGCAGAGAATCAAGGGCCTCACACAAGCTAGGCCCGTGTTCCACCACCAATTTACAACCCCGCCTTTCTTTCTTTTTTTTCCCCCCCTTTAGGCAGGACTTGGGATTGAACCCAGGGGTCTGCTACCACTGAGCCGCATCCCCAGTTCTTTTTTCTTTTGAAATGGAGTCTCACTAAGTTGCTGAGGCTGGCCTGGCACTTAGGATCCTCCGGCCTCAGCCTGCGGAGTCACTGGGATTACAGGGGTGGGCCCCACGCCTGGCATGACTGTCTTCATTTTGTGCCTAGCAACCTGAAGCAACGGCAGCTCCTCTTTCCTGGTAATTCCAGCCAAAGCCCAGGAATGAGGCTCAACCGTCCAGTGGAGATCGGAGATCGTCCATCCCAACCAATTATCATGGTCTGAGGAAGGTAATAACCTGCTGGTCCAGTCGCCCCCTGGAGCCAGGGGCCGGACCCACACCCCCGGGGCAAAGCTGGGGAGGGGATGGTTCCCCAAGAAGAACTGAGATGCTGTTTTCTGATCCAGAAGAAATAAATGTCACCCAGGCCAGACAGAAGATCTCCACTGCACGCGTTTCCTGGAGAAGCTGACCTTTAAGTGAAATCCAAGAGTGAACTGGACTTTGCCAGGTGACAGGAAGGAAATGACCGGAAAGGGAACAGGTCTTGTTCTGGAAAAGGAAAGTAGTTAAGGCCAATACCACAGGTGGAGGGAGAGGAAGAGAGGAGGTCAGAGAGGCCAAGGCCCACGCTACGGAACTGTGACGTGACCCTGCCTCTCCCGCCCCTGCCGCCCACCCGTCCCACTCTGGGCACCAAAACTGAGCCATGGGGCTTCACCCTGTCCTGCTCCAAGACTGGCACAGTGGCTGTGCCTCAGCCAACATGTCCCCCGTCAGCAGGACTTGTCACCCGCTGATCCACAACATGGTGTGCAATGTCAGACCGGACCACAGATCTTCCAAGGTCTCACAGGATGAATCCTGTTTTTTTTTTTCCTTATTTAAAAAAAAATCATTATTATTGTTATTATTATTATTATTATTTTGATACCAGGGATTGAACCCAGGGGCGCTTGATTACTGAGCCACATCCCCAGCCCTCTTTTATTTTATTTTTTTTAATTTTGAGACAGTGTCTCACTGAGTTGCTTAGCACCTGACAAAGTTGTTGAGACCGGTTTTGGAGTTGCAATCCTCCTGCCTTAGCCTCCTGAGCCGCTGGGATTGCTGGTGTACCTTAGTAAGTATTATACCGCCAGGTGTGTACCCTACAGGTATTCGGGCAAGTTTGGTTTATTTATTTATTTTTTCTTTAAATGTTTATTTTTTAGTTGTAGGTGATATCTACAATCAATATCTTTATTTCATTTTTATGTGGTGCTGAGGATCCAGCCCAGTGCCTCACACGCGGTAGGCCAGCGCTCTGCCACCGAGCCCCAGCCCCAGCCCCAGGCAAGTTCCGTTTAACTGGAACAAAGGACGAGCGTCCTAACTGTGTCTGGCCTGTGGTGGAGGCCCATGCCTGCAATCCCAGGAACTTGGGAGGCTGATCACATGTTCAAGGTTAGCCTGGGCCGCTTCACAAGACCCTGTCTCAAAATAAAAAATGTAAAGGGGATTCAGCTCCGTGGTAAAACACTTGTCTAGCATCATGAGGCCTGGGCTCCTCCCCGGCTTTGCAAAAGAAAAAAAATTAGGTCCCTGGCCACCGTCGTCCCTTGACTATGTCCTGTCTCTGGCAGCTGCGTCTCCTGTATCCTCAGAAGATTCCTCAAGAGGAAGATGCTTTTGCTGTCCCCATTTCTCAGATGGGACTTGATGCCCCAAACTCGAGAGACTTGTCTCAACTCACAAACCTGACGGCTTCTCATTCCCTACAGCCCGTGTAAGATACAGGAAAACCTCTCTTCCCACAGAGTAGAAGCAAAAATCGGGGGTGGTCACACACTGCTGGGGTGAGAAGGGGCAGCCACGCTGGGCTACAGTACAGCGGCACAACAAAGGGTTAAACTGGGCCTGCGCTCCCCAGGAGCTCCACTCCTAGGAACACCCAGAGGGTGGAAAACCTGCCACAAGAAGATCTGTACATCCTCCATAGCCGTATTGTTCCTTACAGCCCAACGTGGCAACGACACAAGTGTCCAACAACCAACAAAGGCTCAAATGAAACGTGGTATGTCCATACAGTGAAATCTTACGCAGCACTAAAAGATGAGAGGAGTTCTGATAAATGCTATGGGACAGGTTAACTTTGAAAAGAAAACAAAACGCAACATATGTTAAATGATTTGTTTATATGAAATGTCCAGAATAGGCACATTTACAGAGATTCCAATAGAGGCATCTGGGGGTAAGTGGGAAGTGCTGCTAATAGGTGTGGAGTTTCTTCTGGGGCCAATGCCAGGACTCTAAAGTGGACTGAGGAGTGGGCTATACAACTCTGGCTATATGAAAAACCTTTGACTTGTACACTTTGCTCTTTTCCTTGAATGAAGTTGTATACGTTGAATGGGTATACTGTATGGGAATTGTAAAGGACGATGGAAAAGCTCCGTAAACTCAACAACTGTTTACCTGTCTGAGATTTTATTAGTAGGACCATAGTGGCCAGTCGCAGAAGAGAAGGGGGGAGGGGGGGAGGGGAGAGGGGGAGGGGAGAGAGGGGGAGGGGAGAGGGGAGGGGAGAGGGAGGGAGAGAGGGGAGGGGAGGGGGAGGGGAGGGGGAGGGGAGAGGGGGAGGGGGAGAGGGGGAGAGGGGGAGGGGGGAGAGGGGGAGGGAAAGAGGAAGTGGGAGGAGAGGGAGGGGAGGAGAGAGAGTAAGAGAACGAACACGAACAAGTTATTGATACTTATGGGCTTAACACAGGATGAGGAGGAGCAAGGCGAGTGAGCTGTTACTTCTTCATTGGTGAGAGTTGAGCCACTTCAGGGATTGGAGGTGCGCCATTCAAAGTTCGCGCCATTCACAGGGATTGGAGGTGACGGTTCGTGCGCCATTCAGTGCATCATGGACCTGAGCTCCTGGAAGAGAAGCAGTCTGGGCGCCTTCTTTACCAACAGGAATTATATCTCCATAAAGCTGTTACACAACAAGAGTTAACAAATAATAATCAGGGGGTGGGCTGTGGCCATGACCTTCACCACAACTCGTGCTTGAACTCCTGTTCCTATTAGTGTTCAACTAGCCTGAGCCAAAAAATGCAAGGCAGGGAGCAGGATGTATTAGTTCATGTAGTTGAAAAGTCCAGGGGTATTTCAGGCACAGCTTGATCCAGGAGCTTAAATAACGTCACTGGTCCTTTGTTGCTCCTCAGATTCGCCCTGTGCTGCGTTCCTTTTCAAGCCGATGACAAGGTTAGACTTGGCAGCTCTCATCTAGGGGACTCTTGCTCTTCTGGCCACTCTGGGAAACTACCTTTCTCCTTATTGATTCCAATAAAGGTCTCAAGGCAGCTTCACAAAGATACAGCTGGGATCACCTTTGAATTAGTCACCATGGCCAGGACAATTTGCTGCTTCGGTGGGCCAGGGCTGGTGATGTCATCAAGAGTGGAGCCAGGGGGCTGGGGATGTGGCTCAAGCGGTAGCGCGCTCGCCTGGCATGCGTGAGGCCCGGGTTCGATCCTCAGCACCACATACAAACAAAGATGTTGTGTCCGCCGAAAGCTAAAAAATAAATATTAAAAAAAAATTCTTTAAAAAAAAAAAAAAAAAAAAAAAAGAGTGGAGCCAGGTTGGTGGTTGGCTCCACCCACGCACATGGTCAGCCACGGCAGGGTTCCCCGAAGGAGAGCTGGGACTCCAGGCAGGTGGGAGCCGCTGCTGCCCAGCAGGTGGGGGGACCTCGGGCTCCACGCTTCTTCTGCATGTGGCGATGTGACCTTGGCAGAGTGCTTAACCTCTCTTGCCTCAGTGGCTTCATCTGGACAAAGGTGGGACCTCCCTGTAGGGTCACCCTCTGAGCTTCAGGGGTCTGACTTCAGGAAGAGGCCTTGGATGGTACCCAGCACGGGTGGCATCGGCTGCCGTTCTCACCCCCGCTCCTCAGTGCCAGGGAAGGTACCACGTGGCTTTGGGGTCAGCAGGGAATCAAGGTATCCATTGTCGGCCAAATCGGAGTTCGGGAGACGCCTATGAGGAAAGGGGAGAAGGTGGCTCTGGGACTTCCCGGGTGACAGGGTCAGAGCCCACATGACCTCTGCTTCCCCACTGGGGCACAAGCCACTGTGCTGGACCTGCTGGGCCCCCTCAAGCGCCCTCTTTAACTCAGGGCACCTGAGAGAAGTCCTGGCCCTGCAGAGGGGACCAGGGCTTGCAGGTTCAGAAGTGCAGGCAACTCTAGAGACAGAACTCAAGAGGACCAGTGTGAAAGCCAGGGAGACGGTACATCTGCAAATCACTCATCTCAAGTAACTGGAGGCTGGAAGAGTCAGGATCCTGTCCTCTGAGCCCTCTTCAGGCAGTTTACCAGACGTGCCCCCCGGGGCACTCAGGAGCTCCCTGCACCTCCCAGTGCTGAGAAGTCCCGGCATAGCTGCCCCTGGACCAATAAAGATTCTATGTGCGTGTGTGTGTGTGTGTGTGTGTGTGTGTGAGACGGAGGATGGAACCCAGGGCGTTCTACCACAGAGCTACACCCCCAGCCCTTTTTATTTTGAGACAGGGTCTTGCTAGGTTGACCAGGATGACCTTGAACTTGTGATCCTCAGAGTCACTGGGATCCCAGATGTCATCACGATACCCAGAAGTGAAGATTTCTAAGAAGTGTTTGTTACATGCCTGGCTATAAGCTACACCCTGCTTATTTCCTACCTCAGACACCCACACCCACAAAGCTGAAAAGGCAGACACTCAGGTTTTTTGTTTTGTTTCATTATTTTTGTTTTCTTTAGGCAATGAAGAGTTTTACAAATTCCTCTCCTGCCCAACTGAGTCTTGAGGACTCTGAAGTGAAACCGACCTGGTTAGTTCTGCGCTAGGTGAGTCACCTCCCTGCTCTGAGCCTCAGTTTCCCTCTCTGTGCAAAGGGCCGAATTGAGAGGACTAAGTAAGATCAAGTCAGGCTAATCACTAGCTTAGCAAAGTGCCTAGAATTTGTGTCTAATACATTTCTTTTCCATTTTCTACTTCTCTGTTTGATGAGGTGCTGCTTTCAAACAGAACAAAAGGGTAGAAAATGAGTCTCCTTCTGGGTGTGGGGACAAATGCCTATAACCCCAGAGACTCAGGAGGCTGAGGCAGGAGGATTCCAAGTTGGAGACCAGTCTCAGCAACTTAGTGAGACCCTGTCTCAAAATTAAAAATAAGGGGCTGGGGATGTGGCTCAAGTGGTAGCGCGCTCATCTGGCATGCATGCGGCCCGGGTTCGATCCTCAGCACCACATACCAACAAAGATGTTGTGTCTGCCGATAACTAAAAAAATAAATAAATATTAAAAAAAAGAAGGGCTGGGTCTGAAACACATGGGAATACTCGTGGTTTCAATCCCCAGTACAATAATAATAATAAAACATTAATAACAGAAAAATATTGGGCTGGGGATGTGGCTCAAGCGGTAGGTAGCGCGCTCGCCTGGCATGCGTGCGGCCCGGGTTTGATCCTCAGCACCACATACCAACAAAGATGTTGTGTCCACTGAAAACTAAAAAAAAATAAATATTAAAAAAAAAAAAGAAAAATATACACACTTGCCAGGCATGGTGGCTCATACCTGTAATCTCAGCTACTTGGGAGACTGACAGAGGAGGATCGCAAGTTTGAGGCCAAACTAGACACTTAACAAGACCCTGTCTCAAAATAAAATTAAACTAAAAGGGATAGGAGGGTAGCTTGGTGGTGGAGCACTTGCCTACCATGTGCCAAACCCTGAGTTCCATCCCCAGTACAACAAGAAAAAAGGGAGGGGGCTGGGGCTGGGGCTCAGTGGCAGAGCACATGCCTCGCATGCATGAGGCACTGGGTCCGATCCTCAGCACCACAGAAAAATAAATAAATAAAGATATCGTGTCCATCTACAACTAAAAAAATACTTAAAAAAAAAGAGGGGTGGGTGGGAGAGACACCCTTTTCCCCTGGTTCCTTGATCCGCTACTTCCTCTCGCAGATGCAACCATAAATAAGTACAGGTTTCAAAATCCTTTCCAATTACAGAAATGTTACAAAAATAATTCAGAGAATTCCAGAGTGCCCTCTTCCCTGAACCCCCGGTCTTCAGTATTTTGTGTCTGTTTCCCTTCCTTCATGTCGTTAACACACTGACCACCAATGACATTTGTTCTCAAACCATTTAGGAGAGACCAGAGGGGCCCTGCCCCGTCTCCTCCTCAATATTTCAACACGTGTCCTCGGAGCTCAGGAGGCCGTGGTCTGCAGCCACAGCACTGTTGCCAAATTCAGGAAATCCACCTTCAAGCAACTCAGTCACGCCTGTGTCCTGACGGGGACACACTCCGAGAATCCCACCATCGTGTGAACACCTCCCCTTCTGGGACCACCCTTTGCCTGTGCCACCCTTCCCTGACAAGGCCAGATGCCTCTCACTGGTGATGTGGTTCTAAAGTGCCCCCGAGGATGTGGTCTCCCCGAGACTGAAAAGTGACCCTTGGGGTGTGGGTGGCCGGGCTGTGAGGGCCATTTAGATATTTTGTTCTCATCGAATTTCCCCCTTAGTTTTAGCTCTCAGGGGCGGTTTTTGCCTGAAACAATCTTGACAACAATGGTTATAAAATGTCACGTGGGTTTTAACCCAGGTAAATATGAATATTTCTGCACCTTTCGCTCATTGGTTTGTTGGTAACAGTTCATCTTGGAGAACATTCCACCGTGGCATGATCTTTTCTTTCTGGTGGTGCTGGGGACCAAACTTAGGGCCTCACTGCACCCCAGCCCTGGCATGATCTTCTTTTAAAAGTAGCTACTATGTGAATGATGTTATTATGCATGAATGATGATATTGTTGCTGTTATTGTTATTATTATTTCTGATACTTTTGGGGGATTGAATCCAGGGTCCTGCGTATGCTAGACAAGTGCTCTCCTGCCCAACTGAGTCTTGAGGACTCTGAAGTGAAACTGACCTGGTTAGCTCCCTGCTCCCTGCTCTATGTCCCCAGCTCTTTTTTATTTCTAATTTTGAGACAGGGTTTTGCTAGGGCTGGCCTCAAACTTGCCCTCCTCCTGCCTCAGCCTCCTGAGTGGCTGGGATTGCAGGTGTGCACCCCCACGCTCATGTGTTGGCTCATGACTTTTGAATGACGGTTGCTCCTTCTCAGTCTTTCCTCACCCACTCCCGTGGTCCACTCATCTTCTACGAGTCTTTATTCCAACATCATCTCATCAGGAGACTTTGCCTGAGCACTTGATCAAAATCTGCAGCCCCTCTAAATATGTCTTGTACTCCGCATCCCTGTCTCTGCCTAGTTTCCCTGTAGTGTTCAGACCCACCAAAGGGGAGAGCAGGGGCCGGGTGCATTTCCTACACAGACGCCTGCCTAGCCCCCAGCACCGAGCCTCTTCAGTGTCCATAAATGCCTAGTGCAGCAGGAGCAGAGGTCTGTGACAGGGCACTGGCTTAGCAGCCCCAGCACCATAAATAACTACTTAATGTGCATATGAATGAAGAAGGAGCCAGGTGTGGTGGCGACTGTGATCCCAGCAACTTGGGAGGCTCAAGCAGGAGTATCCCAAGTTCAAGAGCAGCCTCAGCAAGTCGGTGAGAGCCTCAGCAACGTAACACCCTGTCTCAAAAAATAGAGTTGTCTGAGGATGGAGCTCAGGGGTAAAGCTCCCCTGGGTTCAGTCACCAGTCCAGCCAGGAGTGGAGCCAGGAGGCGAGCTGTGGACACACTAGGTGCCTACAAGTCCAAGAGTGCTGTTTGAATTACTGAGTAAAAGAAAGAGGAGCCCCCACCCACGTGGTTCCAGCTGAGGCTGATTTGAGGGTATTACTCAAGGTTACTTACTGAAATGTCCCTGCCCACAGCTCTCTCTCCCACCGGCCTGGGGCTGACAGCATGGACGATCAGGTGGCTGGCATCAGACCGGACCCGGATGTGGTGGTCAGGCCACAGTCCAGGGGCAGCGGGAGCGTTGTGGCCAGAGGCGCAGTGTGGGTGCCCAGTGGAGCAACCGAAGGGGAAGCTGGCGCCTGTGCTTGGATCTGAAACAGGAACTGGGGTGGCTGCTCAGGAAGGAGGCCCCACCTGGGCCCCTCGGCCCCTGGCCACTGCTGGCTTCCAACAGGCCACAGATGCTTTGGGGGGAAACTTGGTTATTGAAGTAGAACATGCATTCAGAAAAGTACACACGCGAGCGACAGATAGCGCCACGAATGTTCAAGGCATTAGGATGAGAGGAATTAGGATGACCCGCCCCCAGATCAGGGAATGAATCCCCACCCCACACCCGGTTGCTTCCTTCCACCTTCACGGCTGTCATCCTCAGTGATGACTGTCACCGCGATTTCAACACGGATGACTGCTTTTCTTTCTTCCCCTTGGTACTGGGGATTGAATCCACGGCCTTTAAGCGGCATCCCAGCCCTTCTCTCTTACTTTTCATTTTGAGACGGGGTCTCACAAGTTACTTAGGCCTCACTAAATTGCTGAGGCTGGCCTCAGGTTTTTGACCCTCCTGCCTCAGCCTCCCAAGAGGCTGGGATTACAGGCGTGCGCCGCTTATACCACATTCTTTAACTTCTCGGTTTCTCTGTCTAGGAAATGGGGTTTAAAGATTTCCTTAACAAAATCAGCAGGATGAGTGGTAAGAGCCACTGAGGGCGTGAATTGGGAGAGGCCAGGTACAGAAGGACACTACGGGGTGCGTGCAGCCTAAACAGACCTGCCTGACGGAGACCTCAGCTCCTGGAGGAAAGCCCTGGGCCCACGCTGGGCAGTCGCTGTCTCCCTGGAGGAGCTGAGGAAGCCCCTGGTCCTACAGGGTGGGCTCCCCCATCTGCTCTTGGGGGGGTGGTAGTGCATCTGTCTTCTTGGCCTCCCCCCATGTTCTCTTAACAGCACCCCGATTTCCCGGGAGCCCCGTCTTTGCTTTCTGTCCCTGTGAGGCCCGTGGGCTGACTGCATCCTGGGTGCCAGGAAAGCCCCAGGGCTCCATGCTGGGCCCTCAGCACCCCGCATCCCTTTGCCCACATGAATCAGCCCTGGGGTTTTTGCAGCAATTATTGAGAAAATATTGTTTTGTTCTCTTTCCTTCTGCTCTGGTGGGCGAGTGAGAGGAAGTGGCCACTGCTGGGGGAGTGAGAGAAAGGCGGAGCCGAGCGCCTGAAACTTCCAAGCCCCTGATCTAGCCGCACCTGAAGGCAGTGACACGCTCTTGAACATGCTATTCTGTGGAATCAATTGGGTTCCTTTTTTGGCCTAAGTCACTGGAGCAGGTGATGTTGTTATCTGCCCTGGCCACTTTGGCACTCATCATTTTCTTGCACAATGATCTGATGGCTTCCAGCACCCCCCTTCTCTGCCAGAGGGACACACAGGGGGAGAACGCCCGGGGTTCACCCTCCCCTGGGAGCAGCCCTTAACCAGTGATTGACAGGAGCGGGTGCAGCAATACCCTCCTCTCCTGCATTTGAGGGGTCAATCCCAAGGAGGGTTCTACACGGAGTCCCACGGCTCCCCGGGAGTGGGAATGTCCCTCCCCGCCTCATGTCCCATCCCCAGCCAAGCTTCTTGGGATGGTTCATCTCCCAAGTAAACCACTGGCACACAAACCCTGTCTCAGAGCTGCTTTAGCAGGATCCCGACCCCAGCGTTTCCCAAGCTCCGCCTCACACACAGGTCAGCGTTCTTTCAAAGCATTTTCCACCAAAAAGCAGTGCACGCGCTCTGTGGGGTGGTTTCCGCACTGCACCCACCCCTTGGCATCCCCCATCCCTGCGCAGAGCGGCCCGTCCCTCCGTACTCTTTTATCTGCAAGGCCTGCCAGTGATAAGAATGTTCCATGTCATCTTCCTGTCCCTGACCTTTGAAGAACTCTGTCCACTCAGGGCCTGTGACGGTGACTCAGATCGAGATGTTCCTTTCTGTGGATGAAAGTAGCAGGAACAGAGAGGGGCCCGGGGCTGCTGCTCCGCCCTCCCCCTCCCCAGCAGTCACTGAGCACCCGGCTCTCCAGCAGGAAGGCCTAGTTGTTGACACCCAGGAGCGGACAGAGCCGTGGCCAGGAGCAGCTGTTCTGCTGAAATGTCACCGCTGCTGCTGCTGCCACCTCTGCCTGGGGCTGAGAATCCAGGGACTGGCCTCTGGAACTCCCCTGCTGGAGGACAAACACCTCTGCTGTTGAACTTGCCAGGCTTGGTGCCTCTGCTTGCTCTTGCTTCCCAGGCTCAGCAGGATGAACCCAGGAGCAGAAGGTGTGCCCGCGGCAGGGGAGTCTGGGAACTGGGGCTTTTTCCCTCCTGGGCTTTATAAAGCAGGCGCACCAAGGGGAGTTGGCTAAGTGTGGAGTGAGCCAGGCGGCGGCACTGCCTGCTGTAGGTCTGCAGCAACGATAAAGTCAGAAAAGTCCCCCACTTTCCAAGCACCCAGAGTTGAGGGGGAAGACAACACAAAGAAGAAATTCCAGGAGAGTGGAGCATTACTTCAGAGAAAGTATAGCAAATACCAAACATATATTCCAGGAAGATTCAGCTCTTCCGACAGGACCACCTGACAGAGGTGTCATTGTGCATAACTTGTGAAGATGCATAGAGGACAACTGGGCAAAGAAGAGCAGGTGGGAACTGTACTGAAGGCAAGCACAAGCATCATGTGCAAAGGCCCAGTGGTAGGGAAGACGTTGAGGAAAGTATGGGAGCAGTTGAGAGAAGATAGTTGGTTGGAGAACAGAGAACAAGGAAAAATGAGGAAACAGAGGGGTGGGAAGGGAACGCTAAGGAGTTCAGACTTTCTCCTAAGGGCAATGGCGAGCCCTTGGGCTGACAAGCAGGGCAGTAGCACGATAATAGTGATGATATTTATTGAGCCAACTCTTTTGCTAAGCTGCTGACGTAGATCACATAGTACACATTTGCAACAATCCTATAAGTCAAGTTCTACAGACCGTGAGCAAATTTCTCAGCCACTATGTGGCTCAGTTTCCTCATATGCACAGTGAAAGTAATAATAGAGCCCACTGCAGAGGGTTATTATGACGGGTGATACTTGTGCCCAAGCCAGGCACTGGGGCACACACCTGTAATCCCAGAGGCTCAGGAGGCTGAGGCATGAGGAGGATCACAAGTTCAAGACCAGCCTCAGCAACTTGCAAGTCTCTAAGCAACTCAGCGAGACCCTGTTTCTAAATAAAATAGGAAAAAAAATGGGCTGGGGGATGTGGCTCAGTGGTTCAGCACCTCTGGGTTCAATCCGGATACAAAAAAAGAGTGCCCGAGGGGAGGGGGCCCCACGCACATTAGCTTATGCTGCTATTTTTCCATCTTAACCTATGAAAAAGCTGAAGCCCAGACAGATCGATCAGCTTGCCCGTGGTCACGTGGCGAACAAGGTAAAGAATGGACGAGACAGGGTGGTGCGAGTGGAGGGGCCCGTGAGCACGGAGAAGCCATGTCTTTATCTTAGGGCCCGAGGGAACCTGGGCTGCCTCTCTGACGGCTGGAGTGTGGCCAGCGTCTGAATTGCAGCCTACCACTACAGTTTATGCTTGACATCTCTCGTGGCTTTAATGTTTATGTAAATGGCGGCATACTAACAGTTTACTTGTGCGAGCTCAGTCAACACTTTGCCCTGTGAGGCCTTCATCTTCAATGTCTGTTTGTATCCCATTACGGGAAGTGCGCTGTGGTTCGCCCAGCCCCTGCCCTGGCCTGTTCAGTGCATTCCACCTTTGGCCTCTGCTGGGCAAAGTGGCCACACCCATCTTTGCACCTGTTAGAGCTTCTCCAGGATGTGGTGATGTTGGTCACCGGGCTGTGGACTTCGGCCACCTCACAGCAGAGTATGTGTGTTCTGACGTCCCCACTTCCTCACCAACGAGAACACCACCAGCACGTACCAGGCCACTTCCCCAGCCCCATCTGGTCTGTTTCCACCAAGTGCCCACCCACATGGTGCAGGGCACAGATCCTGCCCCCGGGGGCATTCGCTTTGAAGACCAGGAATCCAGGCGCAGCCAAGGCTGTGAAGGGCATTTTCCCAAAGCAGACACCTGACTGCCAATAAATGGAGGGAAAGACCTTCAAGGTTCCTCCCCAGCAGGCAGTGCAAGTTAAAGAACTGAGAGGCATCTCTTAGCAGCGGACGGGCAGCAGTTCCAAACCAGAAAATACCAAAGTCACCGCCCACACCTGTGACCAGGCGGCTAGATGGCCCCTGATTCAGGCCCTTTGTGACCTGACTCAACTCCACCTCCCCAATGTCCTCTCCCTGGACACCTCCTCTGTTTCTCATGAGTACTACCAGCTGTCCTCTGTCCCTTGTACATGTGATGTCCTCTACTCTTCCCATGGTGGCTCCATCTCTTCCTTCAGGCCTCAGCCCAAATGCCACCTCCTTAGAGAGGCTTCCTGACCATGCTGTTCAGACGAAACCCAGGCACAAAGAGACTGAGCAGAAGGGCCAAAACTTGTATAACTGAAGTACTGGTGAGATTTGGGGTTATCTTTTTTTATATGTATATTCTTTAGTTGTAGATGGACATAACACCTTTACTTTATTTTTACGTGGTTCCGGGGATCGAACCCAGTGCCTCATGCATGCTAGGCAAGCGCTGTACCACTGAGTCACAACCCTGGGTCCTGGGATTATCTTATGTGCCAGTATTTCAAGTTTTTCCAAAATGATAATGCATTCCCTATGTGGCTTTTTTATTTTTTATTTTTTGGTACCTGGGAGCACTTAACTAACTGAGCCACATCCCCAGCCCTATTTCATTTTTATTTTTTATTTTGAGACCAGGTCTCCCTAAGTTTCTTAGGGCCTTGCTAAGTCACTGAGGCTGGCCTTGAACTTGTGAACTTGGGGTCCTCCTGCCTCAGCCTCCTGAGCTGCTGGGATGACAGTCCTGCGCCACCACCACACCCTACTGAATAAGAGTTGTCAGTGGTCAGTGATCAGAAATGCTGGCCCCAGATGCAAAAGCCAGACCTGAAGCTACCCCCTCCCCAGAAATACCAGCGAGCACCCCCAAGGCCTGTTTCAAATGTCAAAGGCCATGATGCTCCCTGTGGGCACAGCTTCTTTGTCCCAGAGGTGAGAAGGATCAGAACTCAAGGCCATAATCTGGGTGCTGTTTTCAATGCCATCTACCGGAGATGTGCCCTCTGCTCCACCCGAGCTCGCACACCAAAGGGACTTTCCGGCTGTCAGCCGCCGCCCCCCCCAGTGAGTTCTCTCTCCCCTGCCTCAAGTACACCCTGCTCCATTTACTCTTCCCTCCCTTGACTGTCCTGGAACTTATTCTTTCAACTTATGCGATAAGAACCCGAAAGGAAATTGGGGAAGCAGGGAATCTAGTCCCACCTCTACACTCAGGTTTCACTATGTGATTTTTTTTTTAAATTCAAATTTAATTTTAAAAAGTGTTTTGAGTTGTAGATGGACACAATACCTTTCATTCATTCATTCATTCATTAATACTGGGGATTGAACCCAGGGGGCACTTAACGGCTGAGCCACATCCCCAGCCCTTTTTGTGTTTTATTTAGAGACAGGGTCTGGATAAGTTGCTAAGGCTGGCTTTGAACTCATGATCCTCCTGCCTCAGCCTCCCATGCAGCTGGAATTTCAGGAGTGTGCCGAGGTGCCTGGCACAGATTTGTTGAACAAACACCATCCTGTCGTGGTGGGTTCAACTGAACAGTGCCACTGCCGACCCCTCTTCAGGGCAGTAGACGTGGTCTGGTGGCCTTTGAGATGAATGCATGGAGATCTATTGACTGACTGGGCCACTAAACCCCACTGAATGGCTGTGGGTGAGATCAATGGTCAAACGAAACCAGAGGCAGGAAGAGTCAGCCCTCCCTCCCAGAACACTGAGAAGGCTGGGAGACCCGCCCGCCCGACCCACCCGGCCTTCACAGTCTCCTTGTGATTCACTGGGAGAGGACTTGAGTAAACCAGGGTGACACTGTGTTCAAGAACCTCAAAGATCTGGTCAGGCAAATAGCCCAGCGATCACCGCAGCCCGGAGGTGAAGTTGTTCAGCACGCAGCCCACCCCCACGTGGGCTCACTTTCATCTGATTATGAAAGTAATGTTGACTCATAACTATAAAGTTTTTTTTTTTCAAACACCTTGGAAAAGTATGAAGAGAGTGAAAAATAGTCACAAATTTAGAGCATTTTATAAATTACCTCAGCTTTCTTCCCAGTGCATATAGTACATTCAAACTCCAAAGTAAATTTGTGCTTTTTATTAAGCAGGAATACCTAAGATTCATTGAGTAACTTACAGTGCATATGCCATTGCTCTCTCTGTGTGAATCTACTTTATATTCACCATAGTCCTGGGTAATGAGCACTGTTTTTTTTTTTCTTTTCCAGTCCTAGAGATTGAAGCCAGGGGATTCTACCCCTGAGCCGCATGCCCAGTTCTAAATTTTATTTTTGAGACAGGCTCTCACTAAGTTGCCCAGGTTGATCTCTGTGTTCTATCCTCCTTCCTCAGCCTCCCGATGAGCTGGGATTGATTACAGGCATGTGCCATGGTGCCTGGCACCCGTTTTACAGATAGAAACTGAGGCACGGAGAGGTGAGTGATTTGCCCAAGGTCAAGGTGTAGGTGGCCCAGCCAGGATTCAAGGCCCCGGGACCTTAACAGCGCACTCTGTGGTCAAGCCCCAGTGGAGGCCCCTTCCCAAGCTAATACAGAGAGGCATGTTCCCAGGATCCGCCTTTATTCTCCTGTCAATGGACGATTGAGGTTTCCCTAATTTTCCCCCATTAGGAAAGAGACAGAAAAAAAGGTCCCTTTGGGGCCATAAATGAGGTAAGAAAACTGCTTCGATGTCACCACAAGCTGTATTTCTGTCCTAGGAGTGGCAGAACAGGCTCAGCCCAGCGGGGCAGTCACCCTGCAGTGGCACACACGTCCAAGGGAGTCCATGTGCACCACGAGGGTTCAGCGCTGCTGCATGCTGGTTTATTTGATCCGAAGAGAACACTCTGGAATGCCAGCTGGGGACGCGGATCCAAGGTTGCCCAAGTGTAAGCAGCAGGGCTCGGCCCTGGGTCCGGTTCCTCCTCCCAGTGGAAGCACCCAGGTGCCGCCGCAGGGGGTGGCAAGGCCGGCCACCCAGGCTCAGGGCGAGCGGGACCTGCCGGCAAAACGAAAACTGGGGCTGGATTTTGAACGAAGCCCTGGACTTTGTGTCTCATGCTCCAGTTCAACCGGCCTCTGGTCACCGTCGGTTTCCAGGGAGCTGGCCAGCCCTGGGTCCTCAAAGCAAACCACCTGCAGGTCAGGCTGAAGGCAGCAAGGCCAGTGTGCATCTTGTCCCGTTGGGACAATACCCATTTATTTGCTGGCCCCGGGTTCTGCAGGTGCTAGGCTCAGTGTCACAGGCGCGTTGGGAGGTCGCCGTCCAGTCCTCCTCTGAAGCCAGCTTTGAGCTCACTCCGGGGCTGGCAGGTGCGCTTCCCTGCAGCTGCAGAACCAACCGAGGCTTGCACCCCCGACTCACGGCCCTCTGCACTGCGGGTCCTGCGGCCCTTTCCATCTTTGCATTTAAGGCACATGACTTGCCGATCTGGTGGCGCAGGACTATAATCCCAGCAGCTCGGGAGGCAAGAGGATGCAAGTTCCAGGGAGCCTCAGCAACTTAGGCCCTAAGCAATTTAGAAGACCCAGTTTCAAAATAAAGAATAAAAAGGGCTGGGGATGTGGCTCAGTGGTTCAGCGCCCTTGGGTGTAAATAATGAAGTAAAGGCAAATACTTTGAATGTCCCACAGACTTGTAAAAGAATCAGAGGGACAGGGACACCCCTCAGGAAGAGGTGGCTCGTGGGGCCATCCTGCTTCCATTCCGGCTGAGGCCCTGGGCTGCTGTGAGGTGTCCTTCCTGGAGTCTGCTGGGTTCCCAAGGGGAGCCTTCCCCACACCTGCCTGCCATCCCTCCACCCAGCACCGCCCCTGAGGTGAAGCCAGAGGAGACCCCAGAAGATTCCTAAGGAGGAAATGAGGTTAGAGAGACAGTCACCCCAAAGGGAGCTCTTTGTGCTATTGTGTGCACACAGTAGGTGCTTCATCCATGGTTAATGACTTCTACCGGGTACTATTCTGTGCACTAGAGCCCTTTTCAGTCTAATGAGGATGACAGATAATAAGGAAGTAAATTTTTCAAAGAAATAGAATATTACACTAAGTGAAAGAAGCCAGTTAGAAAATGCCACATTTTTATTCCGTTCATAGGAAGTGCTCAGAACAGGCAAATTCACAGAAATAGAAAATAGCTCGTGATTGACAGGCGCGGGGTGAAGTGCACGGAATCAGAATCTTGTCAGGGTGATGGGAATGTTCGGGAATCTGAGAGTGGAGACAGTGGCACAGCACCGGGAATACACTGACGTGTGCCCTTCAAAATGATGAAGGTCATGTATTAGGGATATTTCAATGACAATTTTTAAACATTTTGTTTGTGTGTGGTGGTGCTGGGGATTGAACCCAGGGCCTTGTGCAGGCGAGGCAAGCACTCTACCAACTGAGCCCTATCCCCAGCCCCTTAAAACATTTTTTGAAAGAACAAAAATTTCACACAGTGCTATGAGCCATGAAGTCAAGAAAGTAAAACGTTGAAAGACAGCAATGGTTTGGGCAGGTGGAGGGACTACCTCAGGCAGGGTGGTTTCCTCTGAGGCACAGACATTTGTGATGGGACCTGGCAGGCTTCGAGGGCAGCTATATAGACAAACACAGCAAGTGCAAGGGTCCTGAGGCAGGGATAGCTCTGCATGTTCAAGGAGAAGTCTGTACAGCTGGAGTTGGGTGAGCTGGGAGGACGCAGTGGACCAGAGGGGGCCTTGCAGATCACTAATAGACGTTGGAGTTTGGCTCACCATCAAAGGGGAGCCCCAGGTGAATTTGAGCAGGAGTAACATGATCTGATGCAGGAGGCAGCGGGTAGGGATCAAAGCAGAAAATACAGGTAAAGCAGTCGGCACGGCTCTGGGGCTGGCAGCACCCAGTAACCCCCAGTCACTTCCATAAACCAGAAAGATGCCAGCTTGTCAGGTTTAGTTGAACACAGGAAGTCAAGACCAGGGGCATCTTGGTATTTCCACTGACTCATGCCCTATTGTGTGAGTCACCTTGCCTATCAGTTCTTCCTCTCCTCCCCACAGTCACCTTTGTGTCTTTGCCACCGTCCCCACCCTGAGCCCTGGTGACAGATGGAAACATTATCTTCTAGGCTGCCCTGGGCTGATCTTTTTGCTTTCTCTCTCTCTCTCAAAAATATTTTACTGGGTGTGGTGGTGTATGCCTGTAATGCCAGCAACTCAGGAGGCTGGGGCAAGAGGATTGCAAGTCTGAGGCCGGCCTCAGTAATTTAGTGAGGCCCGAAACAACTTAGAGAGACCTTGTCACAAAATAGAAAATGAGAAGGGCTGGGGTTGTAGCTCAGTTGGTAGAGCACCCCTTGGTTCAATCCCCAATATAACAACAAACAAACCACAGCAAACCCATCCTGGCTTTAGGTTTTATTTTTATTGAGGTCATACATACACATAAGTTGAAGAGTCAAGTTTCAATTCACTTTCCAAAGAAAGAAATCTCCACTTTACTCACTCTTCCTATTACCCCTCTCACCTTGAACTTTTTTTTTTTTTTGCCTTTTACTCCTGCCTCTAGGTAACACGCTTGTATTGCAACTTGTTAATTTCTCTTTTCCAGTCAGACCTGCTCTCCACTGCAGATGACGAGGCTTCTGGGGGCTTTGCCCTCCCACACCCGGGTGCTCCAGCACACACACACACACACACACACACACACACACACCCTTGGCCTCCCCCGTCCTCTCAATGTAGCTAGATGGTGACTTGGGTGAGGTCGATACTTGCCATTCACCTCGTGGGGATCATGTAAGCGCCATTTGCAGCTGAGCTCCGTGATGCACTGGGGTGGCCTTGGCTTTTCCTGCTCAGCTTTTCATGTTTCCTTGGTTATTAATTATCCTCCTCTCCTGCCCCCACCCTGGCCTAATTTTCTCAGTACTTGTCAGTTCAACTGCAAACTCTTTGACGGAGGTCCAAGTGTCCTCTCAACCCTCTCTAATTTATCATGATTCTATCCATTTACCTCCTGGACAAAACACCCTGGAGTCTCAGATAAGCGAACTGCTGGACCGCGTACTCTTTGGTATAGGGCCACCATCCTGAGGTTTTTTGCTGTCTCCATTTAGGGATTGTGCTTACTTCAGTCCCAATCTGAGTTTCTGTTTCCTGCGTCAAGGGTCTTATTCTTTATTACTTGACCTGCCTCCCGCTTTTTTTTTTTGGTCCCGGGGATTGAACTCAGGGGCACTCGACCACTGAGCCACATCCCCAGCCCTATTTTGTATTTTATTTAGAGACAGGGTCTCACTGAGTCACTTAGGGTCTTGCTAAGTTGCTGAGGCTGGCTTTAAACTCACGGTCCTCCTGCCCCAGCCTCCCAAGCCTCTAGGATTACAGATGTACACCATTGTGCCCAGCTGACCCTTATCTTTTTGATGTAAGCACCTTGAGAAAGGGTATATGGGAAGTAGAAATCTTGAGACTTTCTGTAGCTAAAAATATTTTTATTCTGTTTTTTCTTTGACGATGGCTTAGTGGGTATAGAGTTCTAGGTTGAAAATCATTTTCCTTTGGAATTTGGAATACATTACTCTCACCTTCTTGCTTCTAAGTTTTTATTAAGTCTAAGGTTATTTTGATACTTTATATGTAATGTATTTCCCCGTCTCTTCTGGAAGTTCACGGGTTCTTTTCTCATATTTTGAAGTTTTGTAATAATGTTTCTTGGCAAGATCTGAAAGTTTGGTTCTTAAGTGGACTTCTAGTTGATTTCCTTATTTAATACCCTCCTCTCTGGAGGTGCCTACTCATTTCTTTTTTTTTTTTTTAAATATTTATTTATTTAGTTTTCGGCAGACACAACATCTTTGTTTGTATGTGGTGCTGAGGATCGAACCCTGGCCGCACACATGCCAGGCGAGCTTGCTACCGCTTGAGCCACATCCCCAGCCCAACCTACTCATTTCAATTTCATTTTCAATAGTACCTGGTGCAAAAATTCCTGAGCCTTTTGGAGTTTTGGGGAGTAAATCAGGTTGGCCTTGGCTTTCCCCGTACCAATTCAGAATTCTGTATTCCCAGTTCTTTTGAGTGGTTCACCTACTAACCTATCCACTTGCTGTTATACAAAATGTTCTATAATCTCTCCTGTTCTCAGGTGCATGAAGGCTTATTTTCATAATCGTAAACCCCTGCCTTGTCAATCCAGTGGTGCTTAGTGGTATTGCAAAAGTAAAAACATACGTTTGTTCTGTCATCTTTTCCCCAAAGTCTTGCTGGCTAATCTGAACACGGCACTTTCTCCATTGCTGAAATTACATATCTTCCCCAGGGCCTCGCCTGACTCCCCTCTCCATTCCTCATGCTACCTCTGAGGCTGATCACTGGTAAACATGGGGGACATTTAACAGGATCCCCCTCAGTAGTGATTACCACGTGTGATTACCCTAAGAAGTCCCTGAGAGGAATGTCTCAGTTTGCTTTGCTCAGTTGCAGGAATGGAGGAGAATTAAGACAGGAAAGAGCAAGAAGTCAGTACAGGTGCCAAGCCAGCCACCACTGTGGGCACGCTGAGCTTGATCCCATGGGGGAGTCTCAGGAAATAGTTGAGGACGCGCAGCACAGACTGGCCCCACGCAGAGGGTGAGGAAGTGGGGCATGGATTCTCCAGTGGCCACTAGCTGTTTGTTAAGAAGCATGAACTCCCGGATGGCTGGCTTGTTCTGGGCTGGGAGGGAGTCCTTTCTCAGTCAATCTCTGTCACTATGTCAGAATACCCGAGACTGGGACATTTAGAGAGAAAGGAAATTTATTTCTTACAATTCTGGAGGCTGGGAAGTCTAACACTGAGGGGTGGCATCTGGCAAGGGCCTTCTCACTGTGGCATTCTGTGGCAGAAGGGCAAAGAGAAGGCGAGAGAGAGGGGCAAAAGAGGGCCAAATTTATCCTTTTATAGAGAACCCACTCCTGTTCTAACAAAGCTACTCTTACTATAATGACATTAATCCTTTGAGGAGGGCAGAGTCCTGAAAGCCTAATCATCTCTTAAAGGTCCCACCTCTTAATAGTATTGCATTTGGAATTAAGACTCTAGCACAGGCTTTTAAAAGGAAGACACATTCAAGCTATGGAACTCAGGACGGGATGTAGCTCAGCGGTAGAGCACTTGCCTACCATGTGCAAGGCCCTGGGCTCAATCTCCAGTACTGAAGAGAGGGAGGGAGAGAAATCATGTACAGTTCTCTTCCGTTTTCTCTCTCAACAATAACAATACTAAATAATACTAAATGATATAAATGAATGAAGGTGAATCCAGCCTAGATCTTATTTTTCCTGCGGTGTGGTGGGCAGAAAAATGGCCGTTCTCAAGGTGAGCACATGGCCATTCTAAAGGTGGGCACGTGCTAGCCCCTGACCCGTGGACATGCTGTGTTACATGGCGGAAGGTCGAAGGTTGCGGATGGTCAGGTCACTTGAAATGGGGAAATTGTCTGATTTTCTGGATGAGTGCATGTAAGGGAGAGAGGAAGGCAGGACCTCAGGGTCCACTGTCCCCACAAGGTGAAGGAAGCTGAGGATGGGGGATGCAGTTGCTGGCTTTGAAGACGCACGATGGGCCACAAGCCAGATGCCACCCCTCAGTGTTGGACTTCCCAGCCTGCCCTGTGGGACTGGGACAGCCTCTAGAAGCAGAGAGCCCAGGGAGGCGGACTCTCCTATGGCCTCCAGCTGCAAGGCGGCCTCACCCACCCCAGGATTTTAGCCCCTTGTGGCTTCTAACCAATAGAACTAGGCCACAATCAGGTTGTCCTGTTTTGTAGCAATTCCTGGCTATAAGTCTTTTTTTTCCCCCCTGAAGTACTAGGGGTTAAACCCGAGGCCTCTGTGCATGCGAGGCAAATGCTCTACTACTGAGCGCCACAAATCCCAGCCATAGATATTTTTATATAAATCTATATTTTAATATATTTCTCTTACTGGTCCTGCGTCTCTGAACCCTGACTGATCCACGTGTGACCACTTTGATTCCCTTTTTATTTTTGGTTTTTATTTAATCATGCATTTCTTGCAGAGCTGGGGATTGAACTCAGGGCCTCATGCATGCTGGAAAAGGACTATACCACTGAGCCACAACCCCAAGCCCTAGGCTCTTTTAAAATAATATGAAATAGTGAACTTCTTAAGGAGTCTTTGGTGGTCCCTGATTTTGTTGACAGCTTCAGAATTTTCTGTCTTTTTTTTTTTTCTTCTTCTTTTCTTTCTCTTTCCCAGTACTAGGAACCCAAGCCAGGAGTGGTGTACTCCTGAGCGACATCCTGAGGTCCTTCCCCGCTTTTTTTATTAAGTTGCCCGGTTTGACCTCAAACTTGTGATCCTCCTGACTCAGCCTCCCACCACCACACACCTGGCAGCTCCAGCATTTTTTAAGCTCTGGGAAAACAGTGATGAGCAAGACTTCAGGGTTCCACCTCTGTAAACCTGGGCTCAAAAGAATATTTCTCTTATAGGGTTATTGTCATGAATGAGCCATGCCATCCACATAGACCACAGCCAAACGGGTTAGGTCACGATGTCAGTGTAGGGTCAGGCAAGGGATGGCAACCAGCCATGAACTCCCAGGCCACACCACTTTCAGCCACAGCAGTTCACCAAATACTCACAGGTCACCTGGTGGTCATAAGCTACGTAATGACAAGTTCTTTTATTCCAATCTTAACTACCAATGTCCATAACACTCAAGTCACACATCACACTGTACATAATTATATATGCACAAGTTACAGACAGGCCAAGAAAGGGTTAAGGTGGCCACAGGGGTTCGGGAGACTGAATCAAGGGCAAAGGTAGATAGTGAGCTACATGGGAGGCAGAGTCTCTGTGGGTGGCCAGGTGAGATTAGCAACCAGCAGAAGCCCTTGTTCAGGGTACAGAGCTGCCAAAGTGCAGAGAATTGATTCTAAGCCAGAGTCTGGATGGAAGGAGTGTCTGCTTGAGATGTCACAGTGGGTCATGCCTGGTCTTCACCGGCAGGAGAAACCACACTCTGCTGAAGCCCAAGGAAAGAGATTTGGAAATTTGTCACTGTAGAGATTTTCCTGGGCAAGGCTTGTGACTAGTGACCAGGTGACGGGGTCAGGGTGCCACCATATCCAGTCGCAGGGTGGCCTCCTTTTATGGGCCTCTGTTGAGGGGATTGCTTCATTGGGTGGTCTGGTGGGCTCCATGAACTTACAGGCCTGGTTTTTGCCATATAAATTGGATACGACCGTGCACCTGTGTGCTTCTGATTACCCTGTTGAGTTTGCCGGGGGTCATTTTTGTAGCATTGTTGATTTAGTTTGTTTCTTGTGGTGGTGTGAGGCAGGAGGTTGTTTACTTGTACAAACAAGACGTGGGGTCATTCCACCTCAGCCCTTAGACTCAAAAGGGAGTAACTCACAGCAAATCACCGCTTTGTAAAATGGCGTAACTCCAGGTCAGGCACAGCCTGAAAGCACCTTGTGGAGTAATGCCCAGCAGGGCACAGCCTGCTCTCCACCATTATTATAAGGATTAAATAAATGACTGAGCACAATACTCTTGGAACAATGCCTGGAGCAGAGGAGGTATTCAAGAAACGTTATAAGAGGCACGGGAGGAAGGACACAGGAGAGACTCCAATCCTTGATTTCCCAAGCTGTGTCCCAGGGAGGGAAAGGTGATAAACTCAGGAAGGCAGGAGAGAAGCTAGCAGAGGAGCCGGGAAGAAGGAACAATTCTGGTAGTGCAAAATGCCGCGGAGACACTTGCTTGTGTTTTAAACTTTGGGCCAGAGGTCAGAGCCTGTGGGCCACATCTAGCCTGCCACCTATTTTCATATGCCCCAATGGCTATGAGTGGCTTTACATTTTTTTTTTTTGTACCAGGAATTGAACTCAGGGACACTTGCCCACTGAGCCCCATCCCAGCCCTTTTTTTTTTGTATTTTATTTAGAAACAGGGTCTCACTGAGCTGCTTAGGGCCTTGCTTTTGCTGAGGCTGGCCTGGAACTCTTGATCCTTCTGCCTCAGCCTCCCAAGCCGCTGGAATCACAGGCGTGTGCCACTGTGCCCGGCTTGGCTTTACATTTTTTAAATGGTCAAAAACAATCCAAAAGAGAAGAGTGAAAATAATGACATGTGGGAATACCATGACATTCAAATGTCAACATTCATGAAGTTTTATTGGAACCTGGCCCCACCTTCTTATGTCTTCCAGGACTGTTCTCTCACTGCAAAGCCTGGATTTACTGTCTTTAGAGGAAAAGTTTGCAGGTCAGAGAGGGGCCCCTCACCCAGGAGGTGACATCGGAGATGACAAGAGGTGGAATAACAAGGCGGAAGGTTGGAGGTAGTGGGTAGAGCAGACCAGGCAGAGAGAACCCAGGCAGGCGCTTTCTCTCTCACCGGCAACAGTCTTCTAAGAGGGGTGCTGACAAAAATTGTGGTGACTCCCTGAGGCCTCCCAGGCTTGGGCAGAACTGCAACTTGCAGGCTGGCACTTCTGGGCCTGGCACAGCCCTGAGCCCAGGAACTGCATGTCCAGTGCCTTTATTTGTCTTCCTGGGGCCATGACCTTGAGAGTTTAGATTAATTCCCAGGAATAGGTGAGAAGCACCTGGGACTTGACCACAGGCCTGAGAGCAGGTGACCTGCAGCCTCAGGGCTGGCAGCAGGCCCGAGGAGGCCGGGGCTGCAGTCCAAGGACTGTTGCCAAGTGCTGATCTGGCCTTGAGTGGTGAGGGCAGTGAGTGGGTAGAGAGGAGCAGCCCTTGGTGAATTGCAGCCAGGTGGGGTTTTCTGGGGCTAGAGAAAGAGGAACAGCCTTGAGCTCTTGGGTAACAAGTGAAAGCAAATGAAAGAGAATATAAAAAGAAAAAGAAACTGAGCCAGACCTCAAGGAATCCGCGATGCTTTATTGAGCAGCAGAGGGGCACACTTTCAAGAGGCAGCAAGGCCACGGGCTACAACAGGGTCTGAGTTTCACAGGGCTTAGCGGGGCCAGGTTGTGGGAGGAGTTGGTCAGCTAGGATTGCACCAGGTCAGAGACCTGAGCTCCCTTTTCCCCTGAGGGTTTTGTAAATCTCCATTTCCTTCCACAGGTCTGGCCTGAGAGCACCAAGCATTCACCCTCTGCCACCCACTTCGCCTCCCATAAGTCTCTGGGTCTACTTTTATCTTAGAGCCAGAGAAACTTAGGCAGTACAGAGAAACAGGGCTATTGGTTTAAAAAAAAAAAATGACCTGAGCTGCTCATGGTGGCCTACACTAGTAGTCCCAACCGCGTGAGAGGCTGAGGAGAATTCAGGGCTGGCCTGAGTGATTTAGGGCCCAGGAAGTCGCTGTGTCAATTTTTTTTTTTTTTTTTTTTTTGCAGTATTGAGGATGGAATCCAGAAGTGCTCTACTACTGAGCTACATTCCTAGCTCCCTGCCCCCGCCTTTTTTTTTTTTAGTGTTACCCAAAGCTCAGTCCTTGTCCCTGATGCCAATCCAGTAACAAGGACACAGTTTTGAGAAAAAGGAAAAAGAAGGTTTATTATTTTGCTTGCAAAGGAAAAACTCAGGGGGCTCCTGTCCCAAAGGCTGTGATTCTACTCATCAAGGGGAACAGGAGGCTTCTAAAGAGGTGATTCAAAGGTTCACTTGTTAATTTGGGAGAGAGTCATTTCTGAGATCTTCTGGTGCCATCCCCCAAATCTGAATTACTTCATTCCCATGGTGGGTGTGTGCTCAAGGACAGATAACTCGGATGGGGAAGAAAGGTAATCCTGTTTCCCCTGAGATTAGGGACGGGGAGAGGTTAGGGAGGAGAACAGAGAAAGAGAAACGCGTCCTTTAAAAAAATCAGTCACAGTGGCAGAGCAGCAAGGGCTATATTCAAAGCATAAAAGGGTCCCCTGTTACAGTAGTGCCGGGGACTGAACCAGGAACAGACCCTAGTTGCACCCTCAGCCTTTTTTTATTTTTTATTTTGAAACAGGGGCTGCCTAACTTGCCCAGATTGGCCTGCGATTTGGGATCCTCCTGCCTCAGTTTCCCCAATTGCTGGGATTACAGGTGTGCACTTTTATATCCATCCTCCAAATAAAATTTTAAAAGGGCTGGGGGTTTAGCTCAGCGGTATAGAGAGCTTTTCTAGCATGCACAAGACCTTCTCCAGCACAACACACACACACACACACACACACACACGAAAGAGAGACAGAGACAGTTCCAGCTTCATGGTTTGCTTTTGTGTGACTGCAGGCAAGTGGCTTGACTTCTCTGTGGTGATTCAGTTCCTGAATAATGACAGTTTCATCTAGAAAGCTATGGAAGGAATTAAGGAAACAATAGCCTCACAGCACACCCACAGGAAGGGCTCAAAAAACCAGCAGAATCTAACCTCATTCTCTCAGTTTTGACAAGAGTCCTAAAAGGTCTCGGAGGGTGGAGAACTCTGGGTTTCAGCCGGATTTCTCAGTTTAGCTCCTCAGGATTTCTCAGTTTAGCTCCTCAGGGCCAAAACTCTGACTTCATCCTCTTTCAACTGCCCCAGTCCATCAGCAAACCCTGCCTTCAATGTGCACCCAGTCCAACCGCACCTGCCACTTCAGGTACTACCTTCATCCAAATGCCATCAGCTCTCACCCAGATGACTGCCAAGGCCTCCTGGCTGGTCTTGGGGCTTCTCCCCTAGATTCACCACACCCAGTCAACACTCCACAAGCAGCCAAGGCTGTGTCATTTGTTGGAAGGAACCCTTTCTGTGACTCCCTGAAGCACTTAGAATGAACTTATTTATCCGATGATGATTATTATTGAGTGTCTACCATGAGCCTGGTACCGTTTTAGGCACTGGAGATAAAATGGAGAACAAAACAGACAAGAATCTCTGTATTCATGAAGATTCTGTCACAGGAGAAGAGATGTCTCCAGAGAAGGGCCCCAGGAGTTCCCAGAAAAGAGAGGGAACTCAACTGAGGACCAACAACAGGGTTCTTGCCACATGTGACAGAAAGGAAAAGAATTTCAGCAAGAGCCAGACAAAGGTTTAGATAGGTTTATTGAGGAAGGTAGACATTCAAGAGAGACTTGGGCTGTCTGCAGAGGGAGACGCAGCTCTGACTTGGACTGGGGGGTCCAATATTTATAGAAGGGCTATTTCAGGGACTAGACTTTAGCTGCACAATTCTGTGCCATTTTTCCAGTGCTTGTGTATTTATTTCCCTTATTTTACAGGGACACAGGCCTAGAGTATGGGCCAAGATTTGCCCATTTGTGTTTTCTGCATCTCAATGGATTGATTCTGCATTTCAATTGCTTGAGGGTGTTTCCCTATCTCAGTTCCACTCTCATTGTGCAAGATGGACAATAAATATCTAAGCAAATCACTATATATATGAACATATGAAGCCAGGAGTAATTTACCACAGTCACATCCCCAGCCCTTTTTATTTTTCTGGCTTTAACTTGAAATCCTCCTGCCCCAGCCTCCCAACTCACTGGCATCATAGGCGAGCACCACCATGCCCAGCAGAATACATGGTATTTTAGGAGATCTATGGAAAAATAGTTCAGGGACGGTGGGGGTCCTTGGATTTTAAATAGTCAGGATTTTAAATGGTCAGGGAAGACTTAATGCAAAAGGCTGAAGGTGGTAAAGGTGGAGCCCAAGCAGTTGCCTAGGAGCAGAGCATTCTAGACCAAGGGCTGGGCAAGTACCAGGGCAAGTGGTGCTCTCAGGGCTCCAAGCATAGGGAGGAAGCTGCCCTGATAACAGCACAAAGTGGGGAGGGAGTGGGCCGAGACCCAGCTTACTGGGGCAAACGGGGCAGAGCTGATTCCTGGAGATGGTCCAGGGCTTTAAGATTGTAAGTCATTACAGGTTCTGAGCAGAAGCGTGACTGTAGTTTAAGGATCACTCTGACCTCTATGGAAGACCTTCAGGAACCGGCACAGACATTCAGGGAGTGTGTGATTAACCAGATGAGATTCTATGGCTCGGACCAGGGCAGCAGAGGCGGTCAGTCAAACCCCAAAGCCTTACAATAGCCTTTCTGATGGGGTCCCCCTACCCGCCACTGCACTGCTGGGCACACAGTAGGCGCCTACTACTAATTTGTTGAATCAGGGGCTGGGGGCATGTAGCTCAGTGGTAGAGCGCTTCCTAGCAAGCATGAGGCTGGGAGGGGATTTCTGTCCCGGATTTTAGCCAAATGAATGTCAGGGCGCTGGGTAGAGAGTGCTTGCCCTCAGGGTGAGTCACAGTGACCTCACAGAAGTTTCCCCCAAATCGTCCCCGCCCGGTAATCGGGAAAAGGCCGACTCTCCGGGGCAGTGCTGCCACGTGGCCCAAACCGGACGTAAGCCCGGACAGTCCCGGGAGGGCCCTCCCACGCGCCTCCTCCCACCCTCAGGCCACTGAGATGTCAGGACAGAGGGTCACCCTCGCGAGGTCGAGGCCCCGCCCCCCGCGCGCTGGCCCGCCCGCGCCTCCAGCGGAAGCCGGAAGCGACCGTGGGCCCCGCTAGCCCCGCGGCTCCAAACTCGGTGGTCTTGGAGGCTCCGCAGGATGGGGGAGAAGATGGCGGAAGAGGAGTGAGTGGGCTTTTCCGGGGCGGCGGAGGCGGCAGGGCTGGGCCCCGGCGGGTGACGGCGAGCCTCTGGCCCGGAAGGCGGGGTTCCTGTGCCAGTTGTCAGGGCTGCCCCTGCCCGCGCCCACGCGGAGGGCGGGATGGGGACGTGGGCCCGGTTGGGCTCTGCAGCCCCCGGAGGTCGGACCCCGGGCTGGGGCGCCCCGAGAACAGCCCTGCGGAGGCCGCGGCCCACCTCCACCGTCTGGGTTTCCGCCCTGCGGAGGCCGCTGCGCGCTCCTCGCCTCGCCGCAGGAAGGCTCCGGGCCCCCCGCGCCCGCTCGCTGCCTCGCCAGCCGCAGCCTCCTCTAACGATCGGTTCGCGTCCGTCCCCTTCACCGAGTTTCATTCATCCGAGGACGGTTGGCGCAGTTGCAGGCCCGAGGCACATGGTAGTGAGGGAGGCGGACCAGGAGCTGCCTGAAGTCTGACAGGGACCCACGCGGTGGGCCCCGGCCCGATAAATGCAAGGAGTGGAGTAGCGTGCGGGTGCGGAGTTCCCAGGAAGAAGTGTCGCTTGAGCAGAAACTTTAACAAACAGGAGGAATAGGAGAGGTGGCAAGTTCAAAAGCCCTTTCTCAAGAGAGGGTTTTGTGCTTTGGAGTGAAGGAAAGAAAGGCAGCAGGGGTAGAGTGTAGAAAACAGGAGAATGAGCTCCATGTGATGAGGTAGGGAGGGCGTCTGTGTCCTCCAGGCCTTTGTGGCCAAGGTCCATCGCCATCGTTGCAGGCCACCATCTGTTGCACGTTCTAGACACCCTGTCAGTGTTCGTGGAATGAGTATGTGAAGGTTAGCAAGGTACCCATTGATACTGGACTTCTTCACCTGATAACCTTTCAATAGCCCTTGGCCACGTGGGGGCCAAGTCATTCAGTCGATTGACTTATTGGGCATCTGCTCCAGACACTGAACTGGTCCTCAACAGCACAAAGCAAAGAGACTGGACTAGCCCCGTGCTGTCAGGCTTGGGTTGAAGCTTGATTCTGCCATTGACTAATAAGGATGTTGGTCAAGGTATGGAACCTGGAGAGGTAGTGTGTTACCTTGTTCCTGGAATGAAGCAGGATGCAGTAAATACCAACTGTTACAAGCACAATTAACCATTGTTATCATATCAGTATTGCCCTAGTTCACAGTCCCAACACAATATGAAAAGAGAGCCTTGGCACAGAAGCCATGGGGTGGGTACACTGGGTGGGGTGGAGTATTATAAAGCAGGTAACCTGAGCCTTCTGAAATCTGAGTAGGATTTTGTAAGGTAGGGTAGGTCATTCTGACCAGAGTGACAATTGGGCAAATTCAGGTGGTTTCTTCCGCAAGCAGAAATAATACAAAGAACACAAAATGGATAAATAAAAGCATGAAGTAATGGACCTTGGGATGTGTTGAGACTAGTTGCCCCCATCAAGTGTGAAAAAGCAGGACATATTTTGTTTCTATACCAGCCCAGATTTGCCCTTGTTCCTGGCCTCTGGGAGGCTATAATCAAAGGTACCTGAGGTCTTTATTACCCTCCTGCAGGCAGGGGTTTCCTTCATCTCCATTTTTCTGAGGCCTGCCTTCTCTTTGGGAGACTTGTGAATCCCATGAAATTCTTTGCCAGGTTCTCTTCCATTTTGAGGTGTGTGTATTGATACTTGAGACCCCTTTCTGTCATCTAATTCTGCTTTTTATATTCTCCAACAGGTTCTCCAATACAACTCATGAGGGTTTCAATGTCACCCTCCATACCACCTTGGGTGTCACGACCAAACTGGTGCTCCCGACCCCTGCCAAGCCCATCCTCCCTGTGCAGACGGGCGAGCAGGCCCAGCAGGAGGAGCAGTCAAGTGGCATGACCATTTTCTTCAGCCTCCTTGTCTTAGGTGAATATGGAGCCCACCATTGCCCTCAGGAGTGTTTGTGGTTGACCCTGTCATCGCTGTCTCTGTCAGGCCTTCCTGCCATGTGGTTCCACTTTCAACACTGAGGGCCAGTGGTCATAACACCGTAAGGGTCTATGGAATCATGGGGCTAAGCAGTTCTGAAGAGCTCTTAGTGTCGTATCCTGACCTTTGAAAGAAGGAATTAAAGAATTTTTGACCCAAAAAGGATCTTGAACAACCATTAGTGGATTTCGTATTCTGCTCATAGGAATCTGTGTGTGTGTGTGTGTGTGTGTGTGTGTACATGCACACATGTGTGAAGGTGGTGGGCAGGAGGTAGGGGGAGCCAAGTGAGAACACATCTGACTTCCTGTCCCTAACTTACTTCAACCAGAGCAGCATTTTGTCTCTTGTATTTATTAGGTTTCTGGGTATATTTGAGTGAAAGACCAAACCCTTGTGTCAGACACCATTCAACTGTCATTCCCATTGACTGTGGTTGTGACCTTTGCCATCTCTGCACACTCTCTGTGCTCTTTCCTTTCTTATATTTTTGTTTAAATGGGCTAATTTTGTCCAAGTTAAAATCTTACCTGTTCACCTTCCTCCAGTGGGTCTAGAGAGGTCGAGCAGTCGCACACCTGGCTGGTGGAGACTAGTGGCTGATATCCGGGTTGCCAGATGCCAGTCAGGAGGTCTAGATAAAGAGGTCAAAACTTCAGTGTCTCCCAGAGACAGGAGATGGACAGAGGACAACTGTTTTGGAGAAATTGTACAGTCACTTTAGATTAGCTGAGTAGGGACAAAGAACCCGGAGGGTGACAGGACCCAAGTCCAGACTCATTTCAAAAGTTTGCATGTTTACATTTGCTGCTTTTCCTTAATGATACTGATGTCATTTAATTAGATTAGACCTTTTCAGAGGAGTGAAAGGAACTGGGTTTTTATGAGTATTGTTTTGATGTTTAATAGGACTGGTTTTGGAGAAAAAGTGTAATTTTGTTCACATTTATATTCAGACTGTGGTAAATGGTCAAAGAGTTTTAACAGTATAGTAGTTTATTGGAAATCCTACGATTCATCCTTTTCCGTCATAGAATTTAAAAAACTTTTAAATTGAATAATGAGAAAGTACACAATGCGAAGTGTACAATGTGTGGGACGTAGTACACCTGGACCATTTTTTTACCCAGTAAATGTAATTGAATGATCTCTAGTGGATTACTTCCAATAATCAAGGACTCTTTGGTTTTATTTTCTTTTCCTTTGGTTAAAGTAATTGAATACAAAGAAGAAAAGCAGTTCTTTTCTTTATTAAGAACTCTTCAGGACCTGACATCATCTTTCAGGATGGAGCGTGGTTAGTCTGTTGACACTGCTGGCAGCCTGCTCTGTTAGAGAATAGAAAAGGCAGCCTGGGAAACTTCTGTGATCACTTTTTTTAAGGGAGGATGAAATGTCAAATTAAAACTTTCAGGATGTGGGGCACTTAAGATTAACTTGTGCTGGAGATCACAAAACAGGTTTCGATAATGTGCCTTCTAATCTCAGCAAAATCCTGCCCAGTGTTAGCTCATCTTGGGAGCTGGGAAGGCCGAACTGTACTTAATAGTGCTGGGTATTTTTCTTGATTGTTTTCTCTTCAAACTGATCATAAACCTAGACTCTAGAGTCACACTGCTGTTCCGTGAGTTTTGTTTCACCTAATCAGATTCTTGGATGAGTTAGTGTCTCTACTTACTTATCAGCAGGCGTTGACAGAATGGAATAATGCTTGCTTTTGTTTTTGTTTTATTTTTGCAGAGTTGGGGATCATACCCAAGAGAGCTCTGTCACTGAGCCATATCTCCAGCCCTTTTTATAGTTATATATTTTGAGATAGGGTCTCACTACCTGGCCTCAGCCTCCCAAGTAGTTTAGATTGCACAAGTGGAACAGGGTGCCCCAGCCATTTACCATTTTTGTTTACTATTTTAGTTAAATCAAATGAAATTGTAACTTTGTGTCCTATAAGCATATCATAGGATTATGATGTTTCCTCTTTGTTATGAAGGAATGACAAAACTATAGTTACTTTTGACTTTTAGAAACTTGAATTCAGTTGACTTGCATTTAACCTGGCTGATCTTTGACTTCACTAGAATCAATGATGAGTCATTATTATTGACTTAAACTAGAGTTAACAATTAACATCATTTAGTGCATCTTATGGGCCATTAAACTTAATGGAGTTATTAAAATTGACATGTTTGTTTTCATGTATTTTCCATAATTGCCAGGTCAGGCACAAAAAAAGAGAAGCACATTAGTTTATGGGATGCATTCCTTCTGTACCACACAAGTTTTCATCCCTTCTTGCTGTTTTTTCCCCCTTACTGTACTTGAAGGCATGTTTGCATGTATGTATATGCACGTATGTCCGTTTATAAGCACATACGGGTGTGCAAGCACATATAGTTTGGAGTTTATTTTAACATAAACGGAATTCTGTAATTTGCTTTTTCTCACAGAATGTCTGTGCTTTCTTTTTTCATGTTAGTAGATTTTATATCCACTTCATTTTTAATTGTGGTAAAATAAACAAAATATCATTTAAACCATTTTAAAGTGTGTAATTCAGCTACATTTATTCCATTCACAGTGTTGTGCAGCCATCTAGATCCAGAATATTTTCTTTTTCTATGCTTCTGGGGATTGAACCCTGAGGCACTCAACCACTAAGCTACATCCCAGGCTTTTTTTAATATATTGAGCCAGGACTTCGCTGAGTTGCCCAGGCTTGGTTTGAACTTGTGACTTTCTGGCTGAGTGTCTCTGGGCTGTTGTTTTAATTATAGCTATCCCATGTGCCACTGTGCCTGGCTCGGAACATTTTTATCACTTCAGAAGGAAAGCATTAAAACAAAGCATTAGGGCTGGGCTGTAGCTCAGTGGCAGAGTGCTTACCTAGCACGTGTGAGGCACTGGGTTTGATCTTCAGCACCACATGAAAATAAATAAAATAAAGACATGCTGTCCACCTACAACTATTAAAAAATTTTTATAAAAAAAGCATTAAAAGCAGTTACTCCTTAGTCTTTGTTGCTGTAGCAATCACCATGTGGCTCTCTGATTCTAGGAATTTACCTATTAAGAATATTTCATATAGCCTGGGTGTGGTGACGCACGCCTATAATCCCAGCGGCTTGGGAGGCTGAGACAGGAGAATTGTGAGTTCAGAGCCAGCTTCAGCAACAGCAAGGTGCTAAGCAACTCAGTGAGACCCTGTCTAAATAAAATACAAAATAGGGCTGGGGATGTGGCTCAGTGACTGAATGTACCTGAGTTCAATCCCTGGTACCCCCCAAAAAGAATATTTTCATATATATGGAATCATACAATGTGAGACCTTTTGTGATTGGCTTATTCACTTAGCATAATGTCCTAAGGATTCATCCATGTCAGAGCATGTTTTAGAATGCACTCCTGTTTATGCTGAATAATAGTCCATTGTATGGCTATGTTTATTCATTTGTTTATTCATTCATCAGGTGATGGACACTTAGATTGTTTCCACCTTTTGACTATTCTGAATAGTGCTTCTGTGAACATTTGTGTACAGTTGTTTTTTTTTTTTTTTTTTTTTTTGTGTGTGTGTGTGTGTGGAGCAGGTACTGGGGATTGAACCTGGGGTGCTCTATCACTGAACTATATCTCCCACCCTTATTTTTAAATTTTTTTATTTGTTCTTTTTAGATATACATGACAGAGTATATTTGGACATATTATACATATATGGAGTATATGTTTTTTGTTTTGTGACAGGGTCTGGCTAAGTTGCTCAGGCTGGTCTTGAATTGGCAATACTCTTGCCTCAGCCTCCTGAATGGCTAGGATTATGGACATGTGCTAATGCACTTGGCAGTGTTTTTCTTTCTCTTGGATATTTACCTATGAGTGAACTTGTTTGATTGAATGGTTACTTTGTTTAACTCTCAGGAACTGCCAAACTCTTTTTCACAGTCTGCACCATTTTATAAGAGTTTTGGTTTCTCCATGTTTTTATCAATGCTTGTTATATTCTGCTTTTTTTTTTTTGTTGTTGTTGTTCCAGGGATTGGACCCAAGAATGCTTAACCACTGAGCTACATCCCCAGCACTTTTTATTTATTTTTTATTTTGAGACAGCATCTCACTAGCTTGCTACAGTCTCAATAAATTGCTGAGGCTGGCTTCAAATCTGCAATCCTCCTGCCTCAGCTTCTTGAGCTGCTGGGATTACAAACATGCATGACCACGCCTGGCTGTTGTTTTTATTATAGCCATCCCAGCTGGGCATGTAGCACTCCCCTGTAATCCCAGCCACTTAGGAGGCTGTGGCAGGAGGATGACAAGTTCAAGGCCAGCCTATAAAACTCAGGGAGACCTTGTCTCAAAAAATAAAATGGGCTGAGGATCAGTGATAGAGTGCCCCTGGGTTCAAGCCCAGCATGAATAGGTCAATAGATAATAAGATGGATGGATCCGAGAGGATGTGAAGTTTCGTCCCATTGTGGTTTGTTTTGTTTCTCTAGGACTGTTGATGGTGAGCCCTTTTCCTGTGCTTACTTGCCATTTACTTGGAAAAATGTCTGTTAAGGTTCTTCACCCATTTTTATACTGTGTTGGCTCTTTGTTGTTGGCTGTAGGAGTTCTCTGTATATTCTCTATACTAGTCCATCTTCATATATAGTAGTGTAAATATTTCCCCCCATTCTGTGGGTTGTCTTTTCAGAGTTTTTTTGTTAGTGGCTTAGACAATTTCCCCTTAAAACTGCATATAATCATTTGCTTTTTATATGAGTAAACTTTTCAAGTTAATTTTTAGAAATCCAGCTTGGTGCAAAGAAAGAGCAGAAACTGATGCCGTTTTCTGTCTCCTCATGCTCACGTGCTCTTTCCTCCGGTCAGCGCATGCTCATCAGCACACGCTGTACTTGCATCTGGGGACTTTTTTCATGCTTTTATTATTTAATGTAGATTTTCTAACTAGGTTAAATATTTATATTAAAATAACATCACAGATTAATAGTGTGAAGCACAGAATGAACGAGGGATAACTCTGTATAACTGTTTGCTTTCTTTGGCCACCTGGTGCTTTTTATTGGGATTGAAGAAATCTCATTTGTTAGTGTAGGCTCTGAGGGTGTTAACAGTTATGCAGATTGTTTAAGCATTTCCTTTAAAAAAATCAGTTCTAGTAAGATAATACTGTGATTAGCAGATGGTGTGCCGCCAAGGAGCCTAATGAAAGACAGAGACTGTGTACTAAGGTCTGGGCCATGAAGTATTATGCGATGCTTACTTTTTTTTTCTTTTTTTGGTACTGGGGCTTGAAGTCCAGCACTCACCCACTGAGCCTCATCCCCAGCCCTATTTTGTATTTTATTTAGAGGCAGGGTCTCACTGAGTTGCTTAGCGCCTTGCCCTTGCTGAGGCTGGCTTGGAACTCGTGATCCTCCTGACTCTGCTCCCCGGCCCCTAGTATTACAGGCGTGCACCACCATGCCCTGCTGCAGTACTTTCTTTTTTAAAATAGTTTTACATCCTCTTTGCTTGTTTCCTGGCAGAACCCCTGTGAGACAAGTGAGGCTTGAGTCCTGTTTTGGAGGTTGAGGAATGGAGGCTGCCAGCCAGGTGGGAGGTGGCAGAGAGCACTGTGGCACAGAGCACAGGGCCGCAGCACCACCTGTGTGTGGCGTCCTCAAGCCTCGCTTTTCTCTGTCCAAAGGATGTAATGGTGACGACAGCTAGCCCAGGGCGGAGCTGGGATCCAGTGAGCCAACTTTGGGGAGTGCTCAGTGCAGTTCTGGACTCTTGGGGAACTGCTCGGCCCAGCTGTAGCCAGCTGGGGAGCAGGAATATCCCATTTTTGAATCTCTTTGATAAGTTTTCTTCACTAAACAAAGTATTGACCTTTAAACATCCTCACTTTCTTCATAATAGAGAGCTGGTCAGGTGGTGACAAAATATTTCATGTCTACATAACCTGTTGCAGTTATATTTGCGTAAAAATGGTTTCATTGATTTCCTCTTCACTGTTTAGAGTTTTCCAGTTGAAAATTAGTTTTAAAAAAATAGGACCATTTCTCATAATCAGGAAAATCTATGTAATTTAAACGCTTGTATAAGTTTTTGCAGTTTATTGAAACATCAGCTACCAGAAAACAAAGTAGTTCAGGCATACAAAGAAGTATAGAGAAATATTATAAAAACTATAAGTTTAAGTTTACTTCCAGGTTAAAAGCTAAGATAATATATAGAAGAATGAGAGGTTATACCCCATTTATGTATGATGTGTCAAAATGCATTGACTGTCATGTATAACTAATTAGAATAACAAAAGAAAAAATTTTAAAAAAGACAATGAAAATACAATCGAAGCTTACTGTGTCATTACCAAGTGTCTATTATGCTGATAGCTCCCCCCCCCCATAAACATTGCTTTGAACTTGATGTTTATTCAAATTTGGGCTTTTTTTTTTTTAAACACTGTCTTATTTTTTCCCACAGCTATCTGCATCATATTGGTGCATTTACTGATCCGATACAGATTGCATTTCTTACCAGAGAGCGTTGCTGTTGTTTCTCTAGGTAAGTGCTTATTGCTGATCTCATAATAAAAGTGATAACAGTAACCACCATTTTTTTAAGTGCCTCCTTAGTGCTGGAAACTTCAAGAGTTGCATTGGGTATTTGATTCCATTTCTTCCTCACTGTAGCCTGCGTAGGGTGTTATGAGCGCACATTAAAGATGAGAACCTGGGCTCAGACAGTGGTGGTTACCCTCTGCAGGTCATGCAGCAGTCCATCTACATAGCAAAGGCCTTTCTGTGGTCTCCTGCTTCTCACTGCCCTTAGTGCACATTAGCCTCTGCTGCTCAACTAGGCTGATGTCCTCCTTAGTTAAGGCAGGTGGTTGATAGTTAATTTACAGGATCACTATTTTTTTGCCCCTTGAAACTGAATTTAATTGAGGGCCTTACATATGCCAGGCAAGTGCTCTACCATTGAGCGACATCCCCAGCTCTGTTTTTGAAGCAGGGTCTGGCTTAGGTGCCCAGGCTGGCTGCAAACTTATGATCCTCCTGGCCTCAGCCTCCCTAGTTGCTGGGATTATAAGTGTGTGCCACTGTGCCTGGTTCTCCAGTCCTTTTTATTTTGAGACAGGATTTTGGTCAGTTGCTGAGAGTCTCATTAAATTGCCCAGGCTGCCAGGCACAATGGTGCAGGCCTGTAATCCCAGCAGCCTGGGAGGCTGAGGCAGGAGGATTGTGATTCAAAGCCAGCCTCAACACCTTAGTGAGGCACTTAGCAACTCAGTGAGACCCTGTCTCTAAGTAAAATATAAAATAGGGCTGAGGATGTGGCTCAGTGGTCGAGCACCCCTGAGTTCAATCCTTGGTATCAAAAAAAAAAAAAAAAAAAAAATCACCCAGGCTGGCCAACTTGCTAACCTCCTGTCTTAGCCTTCCAGATTGTTGGGAGTGTGGGTGGTGCACTATCATGCCTTGGTTTCCAGTCTACCCCACTTAACTTTCTCTGTTTCCTGTGGCAAATAATTGTTAAGATAATTAGCTTTTAATTTGGGAGAATGAATCTATGTAATAATAGGTATGAACACACGTGCAGGTTCATTGAAGTGGTTTGCGAAGAAAGAAGCAGGGACTTCAAGTGATATTAAATTCTAGTCTAAAATGTTTGTAGTTGCTCAAGGCACAGTTAAGTAGTTTCCTAAGATCACCTGAGACTTTTATCTGTTTCTTTTAGCTGTTTTTACTAGTTTCCACTTACCTACTGTTAATTTTTCCTTATCACCACTGATGCTTTATAAGTTAATTTTCTTTGCCTTTGGATCTCAATTACTGGACTAGTAATTCTTTTTCTTTTCTTTTTTTTTTAATACCTTGTTTATGTAGTTGTAGTTGGACACAATATCTTTATTTTATTTTTATGTGGTGCTGAGGATCGAACCCAGGGCCTCACACATGCTAGGCGAGCGCTCTACCGCTGAGCCACAGCCTTAGCCCTGGGACTAGTAATTCTTTTGCAACATAGTTATGGTCTGTGTTAGCTTCGGAAATGAACAGATTGTTCACCGGCTCCATCACTACCTGTGTCCTGATCGGCTGGTGCCAGCCCTCCTCTGTTTCCCGGACCTCACAGTACTGCTGAGTGCCGTGCTGTAGCCCCTGAGCTTTCAGGTGCCATTTCATTAAAGCCTTGTAACTTCCAGTACCACCATATCTTAAGGAGCAGGCAGAACTGGATAGTAATGTTTTTGTTTTTGTTTTTTTGGTACCAGGGATTGAACCCAGGAGTGCTTAACCTCTGAGCCACATCCCCATCCCTTTTTTATTCTTTGAGACGGGGTCTCACTAAGTTGCTTAGGGCTTTGCTAAGTTGCTGAGGCTGGTTTTGAACTCATGCTTCTCCTGCTGGGATTATACAGAGTTGGAAACTAGTTTTACTCAGGGTTCCTGCTCTTTATTTAACAGGGGATTTTATTTTGTTTTGTGGTGCTGGGGTCAAACTCTGGGCCTTGTGCTTGCTCTGCAAGTTCTCTACCAGTGAGCTACACCGCCAGCCTTCTGGTCCCTACCCCTTGGTGCTGAGGGTGGAACCCAGGGCCTTGCCCACACTAGGCAAAAGCTCTGCCACTGAGCTATAACCTGAGCTCAGCCTGCAGGTTCTTTGGCTGTATATCCTGGCAGGTTCTAACAGCCTTGGCTAACAGGTAGTCTTAGAACTTTGAGCATGGGAGGCTAACTCATTAACATTCCTTTCCTGCTATTAGGCACATTGAAAATAACCTCCATAGGTAATACCCATTATTCTGCCGCATTCAGCAAAGGCTTAAAAAACCACATCAAGGACTTTATGGCTTTGTGGTTAATTCATAGTTTCTTTTTTTTTTTTTTTAAAGAAAGAGTGAGAGAGAGTGAGAAAGAGGGAGAGAGAGAGAATTTTTTTAATATTTATTTTTTAGTATTTGGCGGACACAACATCTTTGTCTGTATGTGGTGCTGAGGATCGAACCCGGGCCGCACGCATGCCAGGCGAGCGCGCTACCGCTTGAGCCACATCCCCAGCCCCAATTCATAGTTTCTTAAGAATAAAAATTATGGTTGTTGTTTATTTAGGTTGGATGTACATGAAAATTAAAATGATAATTCTCATAACTTGGTTTGGAAAGTTGTGTTCTTCACTGTGTCACCAAACACCAGTGCTTATGTTAGGACCTAGAGCAGACATTGTCGCTTGCCTACCTAGGAGTCGTTTCCCTCTTCTTCCTTGGAAATAGAACCCTACATTGATCAGGTGTCCTCCACAGTGTATGCTCCAGGAGGAGGGGGCTGTCCAAGTCACGCTTTGTCTTTGCCATCATGGTGACTCCACCCTTCCTTGCCTATGGTGGAGGCAGTGGGGTAGTGTGAAGCTCCCTTCTGGCCAGTGACAGTAACAGGAAGTACGCTGGGGTGGTTGGTCTTCGAAAGTGCCCTTCCCCAATAGAAACAAGGGAAATTTCCCACTCTTCCCTCTGATACTGTGGATTGAGGATGTGTGCCTGGAGCACTGGTAGCCATTTGAAACCACTTTGATAACTGTGCCTCAAAGACAAGCCAGAAGGGGAGAGAGATGGGAAGCCCAGATTTTTTTTTTTTTTTTTTTGTACTGGAGATTAAACCCAGGGTTCAGTGTAGCCCTACTACTGAGCTACATTCCCTCCCCCCCCCCCCCCCCTTTTAAAAAATATTTCTTAGTTTTTTAGTTGGACTCAATATCTTTATTTATTTTTATATGGTGCTGAGAATTGAACCCAGGGCCTCACATGTATTAGGCAAGTGCTCTACCCCTGAGCCACAACCTCAGCCCACCCAGCCCTTTTAATTATTTTATTTTGAGACAGGACCTTATTAAGTTGCTGAGGCTGGACTGGCACCTGCGGTCCTCCTACCTGAGTCTCTGGAGTCTCTTGGATTTTAGGTGTGTCCCACCATACCCAGAGAAGCTTGATCACATTTTTATCCAATAGCCCTGAAGCTGCTTATCTCAGTGATGTCTGTTACATGAGAGAATAAATACCTTTATTTATTTATTTTTACTTGGAGCTGAAAGCATCTTTATTTTATTTATTTGTTTTTTGATACTGGGCATTGAACCAGAGGTGCTCTACCACTGAGCTACATACCGAGCCCTTTTTATTTTTTGAGACCTGGTCTCCCTAAGGAGAGACCTGGTCCCTGAGGACCAGGCTGGCCTCAAATTTGCAATCCTCCTGCTTCAACTTCCTAAGTCGCTGGGATTACAGTCATGAGCCACTGCACCTGGCTAAAAGCATCTTAATATAGAACTCTTTCCATTTGATGAACAAACTTAGTTTGATTTAGAGAAGACAGATTGGTGGGCGTGGAGCGGTGCACCTGTTGGCTTATGTAACTGGAAAGCTACAGGTGGCACTGGCTTTCCCTTCCCTGACCTGGATCCAGCTCTCTGGACTGGTCCTCCATTCCTCCTGCCTTCTGTTTTGTTTGGCTGCCCTCAGGCAGGCTGTGTGGTAAGCCTTACAGCAGCGATTGAAGTAGAAAAGACGGCCTCCTCTTCCCTCTGGCAGCAGATGGATGAATGCCACGCGGCCACCTCAGAATTGGGGTGCAGTGGTGCTGGGGTCACCTGAAGATAAACCATCTGCACCGTTCGTCTCTACATTGATGCTGCAGAAATAATTGCAGCCTGTCGAGCTGGTGTGGGAACTTGAGATTGGTGATGGAAAGTAAGGGTTGCTTTCAGTACTTCTTTGCCAACTCACGTGATTGGAAAGCTAAGAGAGTGTCCAGGAAAAGAGTGCCAGGGTCCAGAAAAGAGTAGTATTTGAAACGACAGTGGGCTGGGGATGTTGCTCGATGGTAGGGCACTTGCCCACCATGCACGAGGGAAAAAAAAAAAAAAGAAAAATAACTTTATTACTTTAGAGGACATTTTGTTAGAATTTGGAAATGCTGACGAAGCTATGAAAATAGTTCTTATTTCATAAAGCCAAGGATGTTAAAGGAAAATGTTTCTTCATGGAGCAAATCATAATGAACCATTGAGACCGCTTTCAGGAAGGCCCTTTGTACCAGAAAAGCATCCGGAGGTGCTGGAAAGCCGCCTTCATTCTTCCAGGGATAAGTTTTCCTAGCCTGCTTCTTCCAACCAGCAGTTACAAATAATCTGCAGTCACTTAGAGCCTTTTGTGTCATGGCTAAGGATTCTGAGTTCCTAAGAAATGGCATAGAGAAGGACCAGATACACTCTGAAGCTTTTTCACCTGTTGTGTTGTTGCTGTTGTTTGAAGCACTGGGGATTGAACACGGGGCTCTCTATAACTCAGCTATATCCCCAGTCCTTTTTTTTTTGGTTGTAGATGGACAGAATGCCTTTATTTTATTTATTTATATGTGGTGCTAAGGATTGAACGCAGTGCCTCACACATGCTAGGCAGGCGCTCTGCCACTGAGCTATGACCTTAGCCCTCCCCAGTCCTTTTTTAAAAACTTTTTTCATTTTGAGACAATCTTGCTAAGTTTCCCAGGCTGACCTTGAACTTCAGATCCTGCTGCCTCAGCCTCCTGAGTATGTGGAATTACAGGTGTGGGCCACTATGCCTGGATACTTTTTTATATTTTCAAATGAGTTTAGGCATTTTTTTTATTCTTTATAAAAAGAGTATCAGTATAAAGTTCTAAAGAGATTTCCTTGACCTTTATTCAAAGTTTTTAGGATACTTTCTGTCCTTTATGAAGTTCTGTAGTCTTGGCTTTTAAATTTTTTCCTTTTCATAAACAACTGTACTTTAAAAAACAATCCTGTTTGAAAGCTCTGAGTATTTTTATCATGGTTTCTTCTTTTCCAAGCCATGTGTGGACTTATACATGTGTTAGATAATTTTCTGAGTTGAGAGTCATTTTGTATTTTTTTCTTTTTTTATATTTCCACATATTAGTTGAGTTCATGTGCTTATTTTTGTTGGCCTTTTAGTGCCGATGTACTGTCTATGTATTTTGGGCCAAGGCTTAGAAGTGAAATAATTGTATTATGCTCCGTTGTGTATAACACAATTTTTCTTTATTTTAGAGTGAAAAAAGACCAGAATGGGGTTAGAGTGCTGGAGATTTGACTTTTTCAAATGCCAAGGTTTAGCCTGAACACTAGTGATAGTTCAAAAAAACATTTTGATGAACCAGTTTTATGAATTGCATTTGATTTGATTGTTGAGTAAATAGGACACAAAAGTGCCTCTCTCATTCCTTTTTTAAAAAGTATTTAGTTGTAGTTGGACATAATATCTTTATGCTTATTTTTACGTGGTGCTAAGGACCAAACAAAGTGCCTCGCACTGAGGGTGAGCGCTCCACCGCTGAGCCCCAGCCCCAGCTCCCCACCATTCCTTTTTTGTGTGTGTGGTGCTGGGGCTCAAACCCAGGGCCTTGTGCATGCAAGGCGAAAGGCAAGCACTCTTCCAACCAAGCTATCTCCCCAGCCTCGCCCATCATTCCTTCTTAACCATGTTTGGGGTGTGTTTTATTTATTTTTTAAATATTTTTTTAGTTGTCAATGGACTTTATTTATATGTGGTGCTGAGAATCGAACCCAGTGCCTCACACATGCTAGGCAAGGCGCTACCACTGAGCCACAACCCCAGCCCTGTGGTGTGTTTTATATATACACACACATATGTAAATTGTGTGATACATGGATTTTTAACACTGGGCCTCATGCGTCTAGGAAGGCACTCTGCTATTGAGCTATAGCCCTAAGTGGGTTTTTTTATCTGGTACCAGGAATTGAACTTCAGTGAGGTTAACCATTGAGTCACGTCTCCAGCCCTTTTTATGTTTTGAGACAGGGTTTTGCCAAGTTGCTGAGGCTGGCTTTGAACTTGTGATCCTACCTCAGACTCCTGAGTTGCTAGTATTTCAGACATGCACCACCGTGGCAGGCCATCCGTTGGTCTTTTTATTTTAATGAGAGAGGGTCTTGTTAAATTGCTGAGTGATGCTTCTGCCTCAGCCTCCTAAGTAACTGGGATTATAGGCATGCACCATCACGCCCAGCTTAATATATATTTGTTTTTGTGGTATTGGGGATTCAACCCTGGGCTTCCTGAATACCAGGCAAGCATTATACCACCGAGCTATAGTCCCAGACCAGCTTTAAGAATAATGTTCTTTTTGCCAGTGAGGTTTTGAGTAGAAAATGCGAGGAAAAAATAAATTGCTCAGTTTGAATTGTTTACTAAAGGTAATTCTGGAAAGCAGATACAGTAATTTTATATACGTGTGTGTGTGTGTGTGTGTGTGTATGTATATAAATTTTTTTTTGGGGCTGGGGATGTGGCTCAAGCGGTAGCACGCTCGCCTGGCATGCGTCCGGCCCGGGTTCGATCCTCAGCACCACATACAAACAAAGATGTTGTGTCCACTGAAAACTAAAAAAATAAATAAATATTAAAAAAAAAAAAAATAAAATAAAAAAATAAATTTTTTTTTGTACTGGGAATTGAACTCAGGGGCACTCAACTATAGAGCCACATCCCCAGCCCTTTTTTGTATTTTTATTTTTTAGAGATGGGGTCTCACTGAGTTGCTTAGCACCTTGCCATTGCTGCGGCTGGCTTTGAACTCACAATCCTCCTGCCTCAACCTTCCGAGCCTCTGGGAGGATAGGCATGCACCACCATGCTCAGCAATTATATTCTTATTTGTACTTAAGTTCTTTTAACAAACTTTTTAGAGAGCTGGAAATATAGCTCAATTGGTAGACTGCTTGCCTCGCATGCACAAGGCCCTGGGTTCAATCCCTAGCACCACACACACACAAAAAAAAAAAAAAAAGAAAAAAGAAAAAAAGAACTTATCAGAGGAGAATCCTAAATGTGACCGTAACAGCTTTTGTTACTTTTTAAAACTATTATTCTAAGTAATGTTGACGGAGCTTATGTTGTCCCCTGGTAACTGCCTGCTGATTTTGAGACACAGGTATTCATCTGTTGGTATTCAGGTAGCTGTCTCAGTGGCCAAGGCCTAAGCAGTTGTCAGATTGACAAGAAAACCATGTTAGACTGGAAGGCTTTTCCAGGCTTTCATATGCCAGAAGAGGGGGTTGTCAGCATGGTCTTGGAGCCTCAGTGTTTCTGACATCATGAATTAGAAGTGACAGTTTATCCCTGTGATGCCCCATTACCGTGTCGTGGCCTTAGCTTAGGGCGCGCTCTGCAGGTGCCAACTTCATGATTTTGCCTAGAGTCTTATTTTAAAACTCGTCTAGTTTTATGGTCATCTTTCTTGCTTGGCCCTTTATCATCTCTGCGTTGTGTTTTATACTTTGGTCTTGAAGTAAAAGTATATGCCAAGATAGTGAGGTCATCCACACTTTAAAAAAGGGAGGAAGTAGGTCGTTAAAGGATTGTCTTCTGACACTTGCCATATAAGGGCTGAACTTTTTTGTTTTCCGTACCAGGGATAGAACCCAGGGGCACGTAACCGCTGAGCCACATCCCCAGTCCTTTTTATATTTTATTTAGAGACAGGGTCTTGCTGCATTGCTTAGGGCCTCCTTAAGTTGCTGAGGCTTTAAACTCATGATCCTCCTTCCTCAGCCTCCCGAGTTGCTAGAATTATAGGCCCGCGCCACGGTGCCCAGCCTGTTTTTTCTTTTACCACATTAACATTCTCATCTGAAGATTAGAAAGGATTACAGTTCTCTAAAAAAAAAGTGAGCTACTTTAAAAACCATACAAATAGCCTTTTTCCCCCAAAACAGACTAACCTGAGGTGTTGATTCCCACCTCCCTGCAAGGACTGCCTTTAAGGGTATCTCGGATGTCTACTTGCAAGTAGGTAGTAGAATCACAGATGGGTTTTCAAAATTAGTCCATTATAACTTGATTCTATAATTATAGCCACAAAACATGGTTCAGGCATCTTATTTTTCCAGTACTGGGGATTGAACCCAGCGGCACTCTACCACTGAGCTGCATCCCAGTCCTTTGGGACAGGGTCTTGAAAAGTTGCCCAGGCTGGCCTCCAACTTTGAATCCTCCTGGCTGAGCCCTCTGAGTCAGTGGCATTACAGGTGTGCCAACCACACCCAACTTCAAAAGCATTTTATAAGGGCCCCAAGTATGTAAACTGTTTTTGGAAAATCCTTTACGGTGGGTTTTAAAGTGTCACATAGATAATCCTGTGTAGCAGCAGATCTGCCCCTCATGATCCTTGCCAGCGTGTCCTCCACTAATAGGCCTTCTGGTCTCTTGGCACAGGGAGTCCAGAGTGACGAGGAAGGCAGCATTGTGACTCTTCAGTGGGTGAACCCTAGGAATGTCCCCCTCTGGAAGCCAGGATCTCTTGATCCACTAAGCCTAGCCTTCCAGGGTGAGAAATGGCCTCAGTAGGAATCCACTCCCAAGGGGGTCACTGGGGATGATGTTGCGTGTGGCCACTTCCACCCATTGCTTACTGTATCAGTGCTTACTGTTGAGGACATACTACCCATGATAGCCTTTAAGAAATATATTGCATCCTGGCTCCAGTCCTCATGGAATGGGACATCCAGTCTTGTCTCAGTTCTGTCTGTAGGAGGTCATTTTGCCACTTTGGCGACTGGCAGCTTCTGGGTGATTGCCATAAAGTCATTCTCTTAGCTTGACTCGTTGTGTAGGTCCCCACACTGGTGGGTCAGACACTTGTGGGCTAGTTGAAAGACATACTGTGTGTCAGCGCCAGTCAGGACGAGTTGCTGCCCTTCCAAAGGTGAGAGGGGTCTAATGTTCAGGTCGCTGCATGCCACCAGCTGGTCCTTTCATGGGAGGCTGCTGTATCAGGTGATTAGCGTCAGTCTCTGCGGCTGCCCAGGCTCCCTGCAGTGTGGCCGTAGTGGGCTCAGCCTTGATGGGAGGGAGCTCCTGTCCTGGACCCATGTCCACCTTCCAGCTCAGCCATCATGGCTACTGTCACATGTTCTCTGTACACACTAAGCTGGTTGGGCTGACTGGATCATCCTGCACCAAGCTTGGGGTTGTAAGAATTTGCCAGTGACACTGTATATAGGAGGCAAAGGAGGGTGTCAATGTAACAGTGGAAAGTGACATGGTGGAATGGGCCACCTGTCCACATAGCACACTGTCCTCTAGACCTGCAGAGGGCTGATCTCTAATGTAACACCTCATCTTCCGATTGGATTACTGCTGTGCCCAGCTAGCTTGTAACTTGGTAGGTCTGACAACTCAGCTTATGAAGGACATTTCTGACCATATGGTCATTTGTGTCCCTGCTCAGATGCTCTATCTCTGCCAGGCCCCATGCCAGGTACAACTTTTTGAACTGCAAATAATTCTCTACTGCAAATAGCATGACCTTGCTCCAGAACCCTGGAGATCTGTGCTCAGCCACCTTCCCCTGGAGCTTGCCCAGGATGCCACATGGCATCCCTTCCTCCCACTGATACCTTCAGGACCACAGGGTCTGCCAGATCATGTGGCCAGAGTGGCAGGACTGCCTGAACGGCAGCTGGACCTGCTGCCAGGTCCTTTCTTCTGGGCTCACTAGGCACCATCAGCCTTCTGCACACCCAGGAAGTGGAAAATGGCTTCCTCAGGTTTGGGGAGTTACCTTAAATCCAGAAGAGGCCCCAGGCTCTGTGTGCCTTTCTTAGTGCTAGGAAAAAGAAGGTACAACCTCTTGTCCTTTACTTAGAAGAAATGTCACGGCAGGCCCCAGACCCCTGAGCCCTAAATCCTCTAATGGGCAGGCCTGGACCTTTCTGTCCTCTGAAGCATGTGTGTCTCATGAAGGCATCTACTAATTTCTCATCCCATAGATTAGCAGGATGTCGTTGGTATAGCAGGCCAGCACGTCACTCTGTGGAACGTCCGTGTAGTCCAGCGCCTTTCAAACTACGTTAATGACAGAAAGCAGGCACTAGCCTAATCCTGGAGCAAGACCATGAGTGCATCCTCTCCTCTGTCCTTTGGGAATTGAGGCCATCTCCGATGCTTCTTCCTGTTGGGAGTGAAGGAGGACACATTTTGCAGGTCAAGAGCCAACACCACAGGCTTGAGGTTTACCCTCCGGGTTCTTCTCAGGGCCCCACAGCACAGCTGCTGCAGTTTGCATTGATCTGCTGCATTTGCCAGTTTTTGTAGGGGCCACACTGGTTGACTAAAGGGACCACTACTTTTGTGTTAAGTATTTCAGGGTGGCAGTGATCTCTGCCCTTCTCCTTGGGGTGCTGTATTGTTTGGGCAGAGTTGTTAGGGATCCGGGCTAGGCACTTCTCTTGACCTTTCCTGCTACAGTAGCCTTTACTTGGTTGGTCAAGAACTAATGTGAGGGGCTGTGGCTGTGGCTCATGGTAGCGCTTGCCTGGCATGTGTGAGGCCCTGGGGTTGATTCTCAGCACTGCATATAAATAAATAAAATAAATGTCCATTGACAACTAAAAAATATTTTTAAAAAACCAAAAAAACAAAACTACTGTGAGCGGGGCATGGTAGTGCATGCCTATAATCTCAGCCATTCGAGAGGCTGAGGCAAAAGGATTCAAGTTCAAGGTCAGTCTCAGCAACTTAGTAAGACCCTATCTCAAAGTAAAAAGGGCTGAGAATGTAGCTCAGTGGCAGAGCACCCTGGGTTCAGTCCCCAGTACCAAACGATCACTAATGTGAGAGCCTGCCAGCTGCTAGGACACCCCTGGAACTGGGAGACAACTGCCAAGTAGCTGAGTTGGCAGGGAGGCCGGCACTGGGTAGGCTGCACCAGCCTGCACTTCCTACCTCATCATCTGCTCCTGCCCCTGGGGGAGCCACGGTGCCACCTGGTATCAGTGTCAGTCTGGCTCCCATTTCTAGCAGCTGTGGGAGCCCTGAACGTTGCCCCTCTGGGTTTCTAGCTTTGTGTCGCACAGCTGCCGGGCTCCTCTGTGCGGGTGGACCATCGTCACCCTTTGCACCTGCTCTGGTGTCTTGGGTCCTTCCTTATGGTCTGCTTTTTCCTTCAGTCTGTGGGTTCTAGTCTCGGAACCGGCTCGGGTCTGGGATTGGGAAATGGATTGTGATTTTCCATTTTGACATGAACTCTAACTTTCCTTTCTTGATCCCTTCTGATGGGACACGTTCCGTGAAGCCAGGGTTTCCACAGGTCCCCGCGGGTTGCCCTTGCTGGGGGTCTTGCCTTGGCTTGCTAAGTATTGTCATTTTGCCTCTGCAATTCCAGAATTCCTTTGTCCCCAGTGCCATAACAGCACCTTTTGTTTTGGTGGGCACGTGAGACAGGTGGGGATTGAATCGAGGGGTGCCTCAGCACTGAGCCACATCCCCAGCCGTGTGTGTGTGTGTGTGTGTTGCCGGGGATTGAACCCAGGGTCTTGTGCATGCAAGGCAAGCACTCTACCAACTGAGATATATAGTTGGCTATATTCCACCCCCATTTTGTTTTTTAATTTGAGTCAGAGTCTCACCAAGTTGCTGAGGCTGACCTTAAACTTGTGATCCTCCAGCCTGAGCCTCTAGAGTCACTGGGATTTCAGGTTTGCCACACTGCACCCGGCCCACACCTCATTTTGTTAACTGGGCCCCTGGGGCTTTTCAGTGACATAGGTGTCCCTTTTACCAGTGCAATCCTGGCTGCTTGTCCTGAGGAGCACAGTCACTGCGTGGGTTTACCATCTGCAGAGAGTCCCTTCTTGCATGTCAGTCTCTCTGAACCTTTCAGTCCCTTTCTGGCACCTATGCCTTCTTTCATCTGGACCATCGCTTTCCACATTCTGGGGCCTCCTGCACCAGGGCTGCCTTCTAGAGCTCTTGCTGTAGTGCTGCATTATGTCAGGGGCGCCAGATTAACAGGCTCTCCTGTACCCTGCTTTACATTGCTCCCCCCATCTTTGATCTAACTGGGCTGGTGTGTGTTAATGGGGTCTCCTAGGTCCTTTTGTATCTAATCCCCCCCGCCGTGGCAGGCCCTGTACTGCTGAGGTTTGACTGGCTAGGCTGGGGGTTGGGTGAGGGCTTTTCCTTTTTTTTTTGGTACTGGGGAATGAACTCGGGGGCACTCAGCCACTGAGCCACATCCCCAGCCCTTTTTCATATTTTATTTAGAGACAGGGTCTTGCTGAGTTGCTTAGCACCTTGCTTTGCTGAGGCTGGCTTTGAACTCTTGATCCTCCTGCCTCAGCCTCCCAAGCTGCTGGGATTACAGGCGTGCACCACTGTGCCTGGCTTTTCCTTGTCCTGTAAGGAACTTGCCTCATTTGGGGTGTCCGTGTAGTCTTGAGACAGCCTCGGGTGCCTTTATTCCCACAAGGAGACGGGGCTGTGTGGGCAGGCTGAGAGGGTCCATGGGAACCATGGGTCCTAGTTACAGGTGCTTGTGTGTCTCTCCCCAAGCACCCCTGCCCCAAGGCTCAGAGCCCACTTTTCCCCCCTGGGGGGAGAAACGCAGACTTGCCTGGTTGAGTCAGCTTCCTTGGAAGCTGCGTGCTCTTCTGCTCAAGTCCTCCGCCCTGTCCGGCTCTCTAAGCCCTCCAGGTGCAGGAGATGAGCGTCTCCAGTGCTACCAGGAAGCCCTTGCTTCCTGGCCCGGTCATTTCCTCTTTTTAAAGCATAAGAAATTCAGCACCAACCACAAAGTTCCCTGGAATCTCTCCCATGCCAGGAGACCGCAGGACCCGGGTATCTCCCTCCACAGTCCCTGACCCAGCCAACACAGGTGTGAGTCTTAGCACCTGCACTGCCACCCACGTGAGGGGTGTCAGCCCACCTACCACCAGTGACAGGGTCCTTGTTGCACTAAGTTGCTGAGTGACACCCAACTCCAGGATCCACATCCTTCAAGTGGGCTTCCTGCGACCATTCCATCCGTGGTACCAGCTCTCTTAGAAGCAAAGTCTGAGATGTGGCTGGGGACAGGTACTTTGTGAGAGGGCTTCCCTGAGGAATAATTCTGTGAGGAGGGTCGTGGCTTCAGGTGACTAGCCTGAGTGGGGGTGGGCAGGGGCAGGAGCACAGCCAGGGTTGTCCCTCTTTAAAGCAAGAGGTCCAGGCTTCTCTACCCCACCAGGTGATCACTGGCTACTAACTAGGTGGGGCACGTGCAACTCGCACATGGGGCCTGCCCACAGCTAGGGGCAGTGTTCTGCAAGGTACAGGTGGGAGCACTTAGCAGCCACCACTCCCGACAGCTGGGATGGTGCAGTGCCCTGGGGAAGGGCCCGTATGTGCTGCTGTGGAGTGGTTGCCAAGGTACGCGTTAAGGTTAAAAGTCAGAGTGAGCCAGGCTGATGGTGCACGCTTGTAATCTCATCTACCTTCGAGGCTGAGACAGGAGGATCGAAAGGTTGAGGACAGGCTGGGCAACTTAGAGCCTGTCTCAACAAAAGGGGGGTGGGGCTGGGATGGAGCTCAGTGCCTAATACAGCCAAATAAATAAGTAGATAAGAATGTGAATATTAAATATCATTTGTCTTGAAAACTTGACATGTTCATGCATGTATATAGATGAGACTATAGATGTGCAGACACTAAGAAAAAATGTAGAATTATCAAGAAATCTTAACACTGGAAAGGAGAAAAGGGAATGGAGGAGGGAGGGAGACTCATGTCTTCACTGTGTACCTTTTATACTCCTTTGTACCTTTTTAGTTTTGTAACAAATAATCAAATAAAAATAATTAATGTTAATATTATTGTTTTAGTCAGCTTTTTTATTGCCGTGACTAAAAGATATGACCAGAACAATTGTAGGGAAGGAAAAGCTTGTTTGGGGGCTCATGGTTTCAGAGGTCTCAGTCCATGGGCAGCTGGCTCTACTCCCCGGGGCTCAAGGTGAGGCTGAACATCACGGTGGGAGAGTGTGGCAGAGGGAGGCAGCTCGCTGGTGATCAGAAAGCAGAGAGAGACTCCACTTGCCAAATACATATATAGACCCCGAAGCCACCGGCTCCCCACAGGCCTCGCCTCCTCCAGCCACACAGCACCTGCCTCCAGCCACCACTCAGTTAATCCCTTCAGGAGATTAATTCTTTGATTGGGTTAAGGCTCTCACCACCCAATCATTTCTCCTCTGAACCCTCTTGCACTGTCTCACATGAGTTTTGGGGAGCCACCTCACATCCAAGCTATAACAAATTATTATCATTTTTTGTTATATGGTTTTATTACCTTGTAGGCTAGTTGTGAGAATGAGCTAAAAAATGGGCTTTACATATAAGCATGGCACCTGCACAGTGTGGATGTGGGTGTGCTTGTGTATTTTTAGCACAGCACAAATAAATAGATGTGTGTATATTTTAAGAACTAGGACCATACTGTGCATACTGTTTGGCAACCTGATTATTAATGCATTTTCAGTATTTTTTCCGTGGCCTTCATGACCAGGGATACTCATGTTTTACAGTGGTAATCGTAGCCCAGCAGTGCACTCTGGGGGAGAGAGTCGCTGTCGCAGTTCTTAGTGGCCATGCCGTTCATAGTGACCATGTGGATGGGCGGCAGCCAGTCTGCCTGTCTTCGCATCTTGTGGAGGTAGAATATACTCGGAGCCAGCAGACTGGCGAGGCTTGCTGGCCCTGAGCCTTCAGGCGAGCTACTTAAACTCTGAGCTTTGCTCCCTACAGCATCTCTTGAGGATTAAAACTAATTTAAAGTGACAGATCCTGGGAGAAGGAGCTCAGCAAATAACCATTAGCTGCTTCTGTGCTTTGAATGAGTCTGTGCTGTCCTGATGAGATGTGGGCATGAAAAGCCAAAAAGAAAATGTGAGAACTTGGGTTTCTGTTTATTTTTAATCGCACTCTTTTATAATTTCTGGTTTTGTGTGCATATATTTTAAAATGTATTAGAGAATCGGGCTCAGTGGCTAAGTTGCTGTAGTCCCAGCAACTCAGGAGGTTGAGGTAGGAGCGTCACTGAGCCCAGAGTTGGAGACGGACCTGGACAACATAACAAGACCCCATCGCATAACAACTAACCTGTAATCCTTGCAACTTGGGAGGCTGAGGCAGGAGGATCACAAATTCCAGGCCAGCCTCAGCAAGTTAGTGAGACTGTGCCTCAAAATAAGATGTAAAGGGAAAAAAATTACTGGAAATGTAACTTGGAGGCAGAATGCCCCTGGGATCAGTCCCCAGTACTACAGAAACAAATAGAAGCCAGGCATGGTGGCGTGCACCTGTAGTTCCAGTGCTCAGGAAGCTCCCTTGAGTCCAGGAGTTTGAAGCCAGTGTGGGCAACACAGCCGAGACCCCTCTCAAAAAACAACAGCAACAAACATTGGAAACAATTAGTACAGTAGGACTTGCATAAAGTAATAAAAATCTGTAGCCATGCACGCTTAAATTGTACTTACTGATAGGAATATATAAAACTGTATCAGGGTATATTCTCTCTGTAGACTAGGTTGAGTTAACTTTGAACCTCAGCCTCAAGACATAAAGTAGAAGTTTGCCGACTTAATACTGCACTGTAATTTAGTCCTGGGATCAATCTCAAAAGGATTTCTCTGGTGATCAGCTATTGTTATTCATAAAATATACTCACAAAATATATTCACATTATATTTTGTAAAGTTTCCCAGCCCCTCATAGGCAATAACACAGACACAGGCACAGGCAGTAGAGTGACTTCTCAGGTGGAACTGCTTTGTATGCACCTAGGAACGCACTAATTGTTATTGAAATTTGGCGTGCACCTAAAAGGGGAAAAGAAAGTTGAAATTTCAGTAGAGCAGAAAAATACTAGCTTTAAAAATGAAATCTGGAACCATGTTCAACTTCCGTGGTCATCAGGAATCATTGCTGAATGCAATACAAATTAAAACATTGAAGTATAATTCTTGCCCATCATGTTGGCAGAAATGTCAGTGTCTGCTGGTTATTCATATCCACCCTGGTGAAGACGTGGAGTCTCTCATGCAGAAGTGTAAGTTGGCACAGCCACTTTGGAGGATAATTTGGCAACAGTTTCAGAGATAAAAGTGCTTGTGTTTTATAATCTAGCCCTTCTTAGTCTCGGGATCAGCCTTAGGGACACTCTTTCAGACAAAGTGGCAGGTAGGAACATTCATTGCAGCACCCTCGTTGACAGCAGCAGTTGGAGACAAATGAAGTACTATTCACATGTCGTCCGTAAACTTTGTCACTTCAAAGTGACAATCCAGTGCTTTTCAGTATATTCACAGGGTTTTGCAGCTATCCCCTCTATTCTAGAACATTTTCATCACCCCAAAAAGAAACCCCATGCCCACATCCCCTTCTTACAGTCCCTAGAAACCACTAATCTGCCCTCTGGCTCCATGAACTGACCTGTACTGGACTTTTCCCTTGTTTTATTTTTTTACCACCTCTGTTACTGGGGATTGAATCCAGGGCACTTTATCACTGAGCTACATCTAAGTTGCTGAGGGTCACACTAAGTTACTGGGGCTGGCCTTGAACATGGGATCTTGCCTGAGCTTCCTGTGTTGCTGAGGTTATGGGCATGTGCCACCATGCCCTGCTTGGACATTTCATATCAGTGCAATTATATAATCTGTGATTTTTTTTTTTTTTTTTTGTAACAGCTTTAATATTTTTTTTTCTTCAATACATGTCAACAAACTGTCAAGCTCAGGGCCTTGCTCATGCTAGGTAAGCACTCTACCTCTGAGACACAGCCCCCACACCTGCAGCAGCTTTATTGAGATACAATTCATATAACACGATTTGCTTGGTTTAAATGTACAGTTCCGTAGTTTTTAGTATATTCATTGAATTGTGCAACCATCCCCACAGTCAGTTTTAGAACATTTTTATCACCCCAAGAAAGAGCTCCATGTACCCTTTAGCTATCATCCCCCAAATCCTCCTCCCCAGATCCAGGCAAGGATTTCTGTCCTACAGATTTCCCTGTTCTGGACATTTCTTGTAAATGGAACAGTAAACGTGGGGCCTTTGGTTTCTGACTTCTTTCACTTACATCTTCAAGATCCCTCCCTACTGCAGCGCCTGTCAGTGCGCCCTTCCCTTCTGCCGCTGAGTGACATTCCCTTGTATGGACACACCACTTTCTGTCTGTCCTTTTATTAGTGGATGGGTGTGGGGGTTTCCCACCTTCTGAATATTAAGATAATTCGGTCGTGAACATCCATGTACGAGCTTGTTTTTTTTTTTTTTAATATTTACTTTTTAACACAATACCTTTATTTCACTTATTTATTTTTATGTGGTGCTGAGGATCAAACCCAAGGTCTCGCACGAGCAAGGCGAGCGCTCTACCGCAGAGCCCCAACCCCAGTCCTCCGTGTACGAGCTTTTATATGAACATATGTTTTCAGTTCTCTTAGGGGGAATGACTGGGTCATTTGGTAGCTCTACTTAATTTTTTGAGGAATTGCCAAACTCTCTTCCCTAGCAGTTTTCTGTTTCCATCAGTCATATGTGAGGGTTTCAGTGCCTCTAATCTTGCCAATGTTGTTATTTTTTACTGTTTCAGTATAGTCATCCTCGTGGGTGTAACTTATGATGTTGAGCATCTTGACACGTGTTTTTTGGCCATTTATGTGTGGCCAAATATAGATTATACTGTGGCATTTTTATGCTACTCCATAGAGCAGTTAAAAGGAATGAGGTGGCTCTATATGTGATGATCCAAGTAGCAACATGATACAGTACCATACATTTTATATCAGTGTACCCAGGTGTGCTGTTTCTGTACATGCATATACACACAAGAATGTATGGGTTCTGTGTGCTTAAATATAGACAATGTAAGTTCTTCTACCATCATTCTCTGCAATTTCTGGTCTCCTGGAGCTCTATAGCACTTCTGTCTGTCTGTTTCTCTTTTTTTTTTGGCGGGGGTTGTGTGGTACTGGGGATTGAACTCAAGACTTGCATGGTAAGCAAGGGCTCTACCACTGAACTACATCCTCAGTCCTTTAAATACACACACACACACACACACATACATACATATGCATAGATGTATACAGGCATATGTCTGAGAGAGCACAGGGGGTGGTGGTACAGTCCCCAAGACTTACCGAGATGGCTTTATCTTGCATTAGAAGATGAACTAAGCTGGGGTGGGATATGATTAGAGGGGACTGATTATAACATTTTATGTGGTAGTCATAACGACGTGTTTTAAAACACCCGGAAATAAATGGTTTACTGCTTGAAAACATAAGAAGAAAGAGCCTCTGGGCTGCTGGCTGGCCACTCTGGCGGGGAGTGTGCTGGCTGCTGTGTCACTGACTCCCTTTAGAGCTGTGTTCTGTGCTGAGGGTGGCCCCGGACCTCACACATGCTCTGTAAGCGCTCTGCCACTGGTCAACGTCCCCACCCCCTATCATTAGTCTACTACTGCATAGCAACTCAAATAGTGTAGAAGTTTCTAAAATTAAAATGAACCTACCTCCTGTCTTCACCCCCCACACGTGCACATGAGGGCACACACGCCGTTTTGCCAGGGAGGGTCCTTTTCTTTTTCTTGTTCATTTTGTTTGGTTTGGTTTGGGCTTTGTTACTGGGGCTTGTTCCCAGGGTGCTTTAACACTGAGCTCCCCCCACAGCCTTTTCTTTTCTTGGTGCTGGAGTTTGAACTCAGGGGCACTCAACCACTGAGCCAGATCCCCAGCCCTTTTTTGTATTTTGTTTAGACACAGGGTCTCACTGAGTTGCTTAGTGCCTCACAGTTGCTGAGACAATTCTATTGTCTCAGCCTCCTAAGCCACTGGGATCACAGCCGTGTGCCACCGCGCCCAGCCCCACGATCTTTTCTATGTATTAGTTTGAAACAGGTCTCACTAAGGTGCTGAAGCTGGCCTCAAACTTAGGATTCACCTGCCTCAATCTCCCAAATAACAGTGTGAGCACTGTGCCCAACTTTAGGTTCTTTTTTTTTTTCCTTTCTTTTTTTGGGTAGTGGAGAGTTAACCCAGCGGTGCTCTGCCACTGAGTTTACATTCCCAGCTTTTTTGTTTTTATTTTGAGACAGGGTCTGACTCTGTCTAGCCTCAAACTTGCCATCCTCCTGCCTCAGCCTCCTGAGAAGCTGGCATTATAGGCGTGTGCCACTGCAGCCAATAAGGATCCTTTTCTTGATAAACGTCTGTGTTCTGGTATTGTTCCTCCACCCAGTGAGGTGTCCCTGCTTAGCCTTCTGTTGGTGCTGGGGAAGCTCCTTCCTCTGTGTCTTCCTCAGAGTGCCGCCAGGGCCATGCTCTGCAGACCTTCCTAGTGTCACCCTCACCAGAGTGTGGGGGTTAGGCCTGGAGTTCTGCCTAAATATCTTTTTCCCCCTGGGACTGGGGATGGAACCCAGGCTTCTCGCATGCTAGGCAAGCGCTCTGCCATGAGCTTGGACTTCTTTTGTTTTACACAAGGCCCCTATGATGATTCAGATGGAGCAGTGGGGTTAAGAATTGTTTATCTAGTGAGTAATCCAGCAATAAAAAAATGAACCCAAGGTGCATCTTTGAGAATTATTTTTGGTAGGTGCTTTAGGAGAGATTAACGAGCCTGTCAGTTTTATAGAAACACGCTGTACTTAGATGATCTCTTTTCTTCCAGGGATTTCACAGAACTTTTTACTTTGGGTTATTTTCAGCATTTGAGTTCATCTCTAAATAGTCAACATAGAGCTGCCATCTGAGTCTGTGAGAAAGTGATCTTGGGTTTCTTTTTTGTTTTTTTTTTTTAATGCTAGGACAAACTTGTCTTACAAGGTTTCCCCATTTTACCTTGAAAATGGGCATATGGGCAGCTTCTCACTCTTTTTTTTTAATATTTATTTTTTTTTTAGTTTTAGATGGACACAATATCTTTATTTTATATTTATGTGGTGCTGAGGATCGAACCCAGTGCCTCATGCATGCTAGGTGAGCGCTCTACTACTGAGCCACAACCCCAGCCCACATTCTCACTCTTGAGATGGCCTACATTCTCCCTTGAATGTGTCTCAGCTTCCCTGAGGAAATCTCTATGCTTCTAAAAACAAAAACAACAACAAAAAAGGAAAAATAGAGTGGCTGTATGTAGAAGAATGATACGTATTGCATCTTCCATGCCAGGCAGAGTACCTTGTGCAAAAATTTCTTCCCCCAGATTCCTGTAGACTTCTTAGTTTATCTGCGATGCAAGTGAGAAACTCAAGTGACTCATATAATGATAGACTAATTTCCTCTCTTTTGTGTGCATGTATGTTGCGGGGCGCTTGTGGGGGTTAAACCCAGGGGTGCTTTACCACTGAGTTATATATCCCCAGCCCTTTTTATTTTTATTTTGAGGCACAATATCACCAAGTTGCCTGGACTGGCCTTGAACTTGTGATCCTCCTATCTCAGCCTCCTAAGTCACTGGGATCACAGGTGTGCGCCACCATGGCCAGCCAATATTTTATTCTTATTTTTTCAGATATAAAACTTGCTGAGCTCCATGAAAACCATTTAAAACACAATGAATAATATTCAGTTTCTCTAGAATTATAAGCCTGAATAGTCTTTCTCCTGTCTAAATTTATGTTAAACTTCACTTTCTCTCTTCTAGGTATCCTCATGGGAGCAGTTATAAAAATTATAGAGTTTAAAAAACTGGCAAATTGGAAGGTAAGTTTGCCTAACTGTTCATTTTGTAATATGATCACAGTTTCTGGTTGTTTTTTTAGTAGCATTAATGCTTATTCTAGTTTTCTTATTAACTGGATTGTCACTGAAGTTATTTATATTGTTCCATGAACTTTTTTTTTTTTTTTTTTTGTCATGGGGACCAAATCCAGGTTCTTGTGCTGGATAAGTGCTCTACCAGTGAGCTTCAGTCCCAGCTCCTATTCATTTTTTTTGTAAGATTCAGGTTGATTCCTTTACACGTGAATTTTTAGAAAATGCATAAATCTCGCACCATCTGACTGTCAGTTTGTTGTTACTTGCCTTTTGATAATCCTGCACTAACCGACTTCATGGGGAAGACTAATCAGCATTAAGCCTGAACAGTGAGCGTTCTGCTCGCACTCTGCCAGCTGAGGGTGATGAGGTGATGAAGGGTACTTGTCCAGCACTGTGGAGCTTAGAGCACTTGATACACTTTAGTTCCTGTGGTCCTTGTGACAGCCGCTTGACAAGCTAGGTTGACCAGTCATTATCATTGCCACCTCCTTACACTTGAAGGAGGTTGGGTCATGGCCAGTGTTGGCAGGGTTAGAGAGGAAGTGGCTGAACTGAGTCTTGGTTCAGACCCTGTGCCCTGTATATTCAGTATTCTCTCCACTATTCTATAGTTCCTCAGTTCGCTGATGTACATCCCCTTGTGTTTACAGGGTGGTTATTAGGGTATAAGCATCATTTGAAGTACAAGGACCAGCTGAAACTTGAATTCCAACTTAAACTTGAGCATCCTTATTGAGTAGAAAGTGTGTGGGAAAGTTCTAGGCTGGACAGGTGGGGCGGCGTCCTGGGGGAGCTGGCATCTGTGGAGAGCTGGAGTTGGAAGCCGGACAGCCTTCTGGAAACCGGATGCACAGGGAGCAGTGTGCGAGAAGAACAGTGAAGGAGCCTGATGGTTTCCTTCCACAGAGTCCTGTTTGTAAACTGTCCTGCTGAATCTGCTGCTTTCTGCCTGTATTATCACATGCTTAATATTTTCCTTTTTTTAAAATCCAGAGCCTCATGTATGCTGGGCAAATTCTCTATCACTGAGCTACATCCTTGGCCGATATTTTTGTTTATATCAGCTTACTTTTTAATTTATGTATATTTTTGGCAGTTTAAAAAAATGTTTCATGGTACAACATGCATAAAAATTATATTTTAGCCATTTTTTAGCAGATAATTCTGTGACATTAAATACATTCACAGTGTTGTATGCCCATCCCCCTATGTATTTTGAGAACTTTTTCATCATTCCAAACAAAAACTGTCTTCTCGAAGCCACAGCTCTGTCCCCCTTCCCATAGCCTGTGTGCCCTGTATTCATGTGGTCATGAAACATCTGCCCTTCCGTATCTGGCTTATTTTGGTTAACATGGTGCGTCCAGGCTGCATTCATGTGCTTGCATCTCTCAGAAATTCATTCCTTTCTATGGCTGAATAACTCTCACTTCTGTTACCCCTTCCTCTGGGGGTGGAGTCCCGGTTCTTTCCACCTTTTGGCTACTTGAATACTGCTGCTCTGGTGGTGATATACTGTATCCAACTTATTTTATTGCAGTGCCAGGGATGGAACCCAGGGCCTCCTTCCTGCTAGGAGAGAGCCACCCCCAGCTCCTTACCACCCCCCAGCTCCTTTCGCATTTATTTGGAAGGAAACAAACTAACATTAGGTGGGTTTTTTTTTTTGGTTTGGTGCTAGGGATGGAACCCAGGGCCTCACTCAAGCGAAGCCTGTCCTCTGTGGCTGAACTGCACCCCAGCCCCTAGTGCTGTTTTGTAAATAAATGGGGTAAAAGTGAAGTAGGACATGTGCCTGCTGACGCCTGGGCTCAGGCCTGCTCCCTCTGTCCAGGGGGCAGCCCAGTAGAGTGAGACTGTCGCCATGGCGATGCCAAACGTTGGGGCCAAACTTTTGAGGTTGGAAAAGAATGACAAGGGGCTGACCTTCTGTCCGTGGGGGAGTGGATTTGACACCATTGCTCGATGGCCACCCGAAACCACCTCAGACCATTTCCAGGGAGAAATTGTGGAAGGGGCCTGGCCGTCTGAGGAGGGGTGTTCATGTCCCCGTTCCCTACCACAGGGGTGGCTTGAGCTGCAGGTTTGTGCCTCACAGTCTGGGGCCCGAAGCTGCTGGAAAGGCTCTAGGAGGGAATCCTTCTGGGGCCCCAGGCACCCCGTGGCTTGTGGCTGTGAGCTCTGTCTCTGCCTCTGTCTTCCTGTGGCCTTCTGTGTGTGTCCTTTCCTGGCTCCTGCAGTTTGGCTGCACTTGGGCCCTCCCTCAGGGCGGGAACCCTTCTCAGTTCTCCCCTTACCTCTAGCCTGTCCTTACACCAGCCTGTTTCCCACTGAGAGCAGCCTGGGGGGTGCGGGGGGCACGGGCAGGGGAGCTGTGCGGGCTCCCTGAAGGCGCGCTCCTTTGTCCCGGGGTTTAGGTTTTGAACCTCCCGAAGGAGCTGCCAGGGCCTGACTGCGCAGATCCTAGTGGCCACCGCGAAGGCAGCCCTTTCTTTTGTGTGTGCCCGGAGGAGTGCCACCGCTGCAGAGGGGTTATTTTCAGACTCAGTAGGGCATTTCAGAGTCATCATTTGCTTCTATTTTGAGCCTTTTTTGAATGTTATCTTAGTCTTTATGATAGCAGCTACATTTGTAAGAATACAGTTAGTCATTCTTTTGAGTTAGGATTTTGACAAGAAATCAGACTGTCAGGATTGTGACATGGAAACATTCAGAGGGAGGGAGGCCTGGTTTTGCAGTATTGAGTAGCCTGGGGACCGCATGCAGCCATTTGGGGTTTATTGTTTTTCCCCAAATCCCAACAAAATTAGGCAGATTAATGCAGAGATGGAATTCTTATGACCTCATGTCCCAGAAGACACGGATCCTGGAGCCAATAGCACTTCATATTCAAGTCTGGAAGCCTGGCAAGGGGCTTGCGTCACAGCCACCTCCCAGGCACCCAGTGTGACGCAGGAAAAGAGCAGGTGCTTGTGGTGGGAGTAGGCCGAGCTGCCGCCACGTTGCAGGCTGGCCCTCCCGAGCGGGCTTCTCAGGCCCACTGCCGCCCTGTTCCCAAGGTTCCAGTTTGTGCACTCGATTTTGAAAGCTTTCTATCTGAATTTAAATTGTGTATATTAAAATTAATTTTCCTTCCTTCCAAGGAGTAAGCTTAGCACACCAGTAAGTGTTTGGTAGCAGTTCATTGTGCTGTTTCTTTTGCTGGGCACCCTTTACAATTGCTTGTCCTACATTTGAGAATGCAGATGACTAATTTACTTTCGGTCTCTCCTTCAGCTTGGTTTTAGTATCAGGCAGTACACTCAAACCTCAGACATCTCCCCTCTGCCAGACCCTGGGAGAAGAATGGATTTCTTGGTTATACAAATCTCTTTTTATATTTTTAGGAAGAAGAAATGTTTCGACCTAATATGTTTTTCCTCCTCCTGCTGCCGCCTATCATCTTTGAGTCTGGATACTCCTTGCACAAGGTGAGACCTGACCTGCATTAGCTGCTGGTATCTGGAAGCAACTTTTCTCTCTGGGGCCAGTTCCTGAAAAGCTTGCCACTTGCTGACTGTTACCTTAACAAAGCCATTCAACTTCCTGACTCTTGGTATTTTCAGCTATCAAGAGAAAATATTGGGGCTGGGGTTGTGGCTCATTGGTAAAGTGTTTGCCTAGCATGCCTGAGGCACTGGGTTCGATTCTCAGCACCATATCCAAATAGGTTTAATAAAAAATAAAGATCCATCAACAACTAAAAAATATCTTAAAAAAAAAAAGAAAATAGTAATTCCTACTATATAGGTATGGTGAGATTTAAATGAGCTATATGTGTAATACATATATCACAGTGTTGTCATATACCTAACCTTTATCAGGTGCTTATAATATACCAATGGCTATTTTACCTCTATATTAGCACCCATCCAGGCTCCCTAGATCTGTAGTGCATTGTGATTTCTTTTGCCTGGGCTTGAATCCCAGCTCTGTCACTCAGTAACTGAGAGATCATAGGTGACTTACATGGCCTCTCTTTCAGATTCCTCTTCTCTCAAATGGAAAGATGACTCTTGCTTTGTTCTAACAATTGTAACAAAATTCAAGGAAAATTATAGCTATAAAATTACCCCTTGTTCTTCCAAACATTCTTCAAAAACAACTGCTAGTTGGGTAAATATTGAAACCCAATGCTCAGTGACAATTGTGGAGACTCAACCTTCTCTGATACTGATATTGGAAGAGATTGTTTTATTGTGAGTAGCAAAAAAATAAAATCTGGCTCTGTTGTGCATGTTCAGCTGACATAACAGTATCCTCAGGTGCATCTTCAAAAGAGCTTGGGGGTTAATTTTAGCAGTGGTGGCTCCCTGACCCTATAGTTGCCCCAGGGAAGCCAGAGAAGAGCGGACGTGATCTTAATTGGCTGCTCTGAAGTTTCAGGTAGAGTGGCCTGTTGAGCTAGTGTTTCCACGGGGGGTACTTTGCCCAGGAAGATGGTCAGACAGGGCCTTGCTAAGTTCCTGAGGCTGGCTTTGAACTTGTGATCCTCTTGCCTCAGCCTCCCAAGCCGCTGGGATTATAGGCGTGTTCCAAAGTGATTTTAAGTGGCACATGGACAGTTATTTTATATACATGTATTTATATAAAAGTATACATCTTTATTTTGTTTATTTTATGTGGTGCTGAGGATCAAACCCAGTGCCTCCCGTGTGCAAGGCAAGCGCTCTGCCACTGAGCCACAGCCCCCACCTGGACAGTTACTTTGGATTCCTCTTGTTGGACACAGACTAACACATGTTATGAGGACAGACTGTGTCCTGGGATGAGGAACATGTGCCCAGGCCTGTGGCTTCTCGCCTTGTGGGACCTTTTTCCTTTCTCAGGCCCATCTTTCCTGTCTCTCCTCTTAGTGCCCCTCTGTGGGCCTCCACCCCCAGTTGACAAGTCCCTTACCCCACTCCCCCCCTCCCTGGTCCCTCTCCTGACTGGCTGGAGGCCTGTCCTTCCCCTTGGCTTCCAGCTGCGCCTCCTGCAGATGTGTTGCCCATTCTGTGTTTGAAGACCAGCAGCACCACCCCTGCCCGGGCTCTGCTTCCTGGCCTTGCTGCTGTCTGCCCTCTGATGCCCGGTGCAACACTTTCTTGTCTTCTTTTTAAAAATCTGTTTGTATACGGCTGGATTTTTCTTCCTTTGAGTTTTCCTTAAATATAGAGGCATTTAAGTTTTAAAATAAGTTGATTCAGCTTGAAGTATTTGTAATGCTGTAGGTATTTTGTGAATGTGATAACAAACTGAAGGCTGGATGGACCAGGGCTAGCTAGACCAACCCTGGGGGAGAGGAGGGAGCCAGAGATGCAGCTCTGCTCTTGTGCTGCCTCCTACAGATTTCTTGTTAGGAGGTAGAAATTAAAACAACCCCCATCCCCAAAACCAAAACCCTCTTCCATATGGCTTTGAGATGTACATTCCATGAAAGGATGTGGGCGAATTACTGCCCCCACATTAAGTAGACTGCTGCTGCTTCTTGATATTGATAATGTTATTTCCTCATATTAATGATGTTTATATCATTACCAGGAATAATAATGACTTATTAAACTTAAAGAGATTTTTTTAAACTTTTTTTTTTAGTTGTAGATGGACACAATATCTTTTTTTTTTTTTAATATTTATTTTTTAGTTTTCGGCGGACACAACATCTTTGTTTGTATGTGGTGCTGAGGATCGAACCCGGGCCGCACGCATGCCAGGCGAGCGCGCTACCGCTTGAGCCACATCCCGAGCCCCTTCAGACATTATTAACATTAGATAATTATTTTTTAAAAAACAAGCAAAAAGAAATCAAATTCAACATCTCTTCACTCCTTCATTTTGTAAACAAATCTTAAAAGAACTGTAAGCAGATTATGAAAATATTTCAAAATAATGCTGAAGAGGGTTGGGGCTATAGCTCAGTGGTAGAGCGCTTGCCTAGCATCTTAGGCACTCGGTTCAATCCTCCGTACCACATATAAATAAATAAATGAATGTCCATCAACAACTAAAAAATACTTTTAAAAAAATAATGCTGAGGAGGGGCTGAGGTTATGGTTCAGTGGTAGAACGCTTGCCTAGCATGTGCAGGGCCCTGGGTTCCATCCTTGGTACCACATAACAGTAAATAAAAACAAAGTAAAGGTATTTGTCCATTTACAACAAAATATATATATTAAATGCTGAAGAAATTGGTCTCATTTTGAATTTAAAACATGACATTTTGAATATTAGAGTATGTACAATTTTTATTTTCTAGTTCTTTTTTGAGGGAGAGGAGACAGGCTTGTTTAAAATTTGAGGAAAATAATAGTTTTTTAGAAAAACATTCCTGTTTTTTATTTATTTGATTTTATAGTATGTCTGTTTTCTGTGGCTGGTCCCAGTGCTCACACTGACTTGAGGGAGATGGTTTGGAGGATCAAATCAAGGCCAGCCTCCGCCACTTCACAAGGTCATAAGCAACTTAGTGAGACCTTTCTCGAAATACAGAATAAAAAATGCTGGGATGTGACTCCGTGGTTAAGTATTCCTGGGTTTAATCCCTGATACCAAGGGGAAAAAAAGAAGGAGGGAGGGAGGGATGGGACAGTCTGATGTGAGCAGGAAATATCAATTCAGAGACTTGTCCACTTCCACCTTCCCCCTGAGAAGATAGGAAGTTGACTTTGAATGTTTTATTTAATATTGCTGCATTTGCTAATTTAAATTTGACTTAGAATACACATTTCAGTAAGACTGTCAGCAGCAGTGTGTAAAGTAAGCAGCTACTGGTTTTTTTTTTTTTTTTTTTTTTTGGTAGATGGGCACAATACCTTTGTTTTGTTTTATTTGTTTATTTTTATGCGGTGCTGAGAACTGAACCCAATGCCTCATGTATTCTAGGCAGGCACCCCACCACTGAGTTACACACCAACTCCTACTGGTTCTTTAAATTGTAAATGTCACATAATGTTAATTATGTCAGAGAAATAGACAAATTTGCTGTGTAGCATAGGGAAGTTCTTCTGGCAGAGTAGCTTGAATTAGGACAATTTTAATATCTAGGTTAATATTAACCAATTATATAAATCATATCAGAATTAGATCCCTGTGAACAGAGCAGGAGTGATTACTATTCTTTTTTTTTTTTTTTTTTTTTTTTTGTGTGTGTGTGTGTGTAGGTTGAACCCAGGGCCTGTGCATATGAGGCGAGCACTCTACCAACTGAGCTACATCCCCAGCCATTTACAAAGACTCACAGATAAAAGTCCTTTGTTTAGAAACAGAACTCAACATTGTGTTCTCATTGAGCTATTTTAAAACTCTTTGTGGGGGCTGGGGATGTGGCTCAAGCGGTATCGCGCTTGCCTGGCATGTGTGTGGCCTGGGTTTGATCTTCAGCACCACATACAAACAAAGATGTTGTGTCCGCCGAAAACTAAAAAATAAATATTAAAAAAAAAAAAAAAAAACCTCTTTGTGTACCCGAGGTTGATTTGCCAAACACAGACCCAGTGAGCGGTGTGGGCAGCCAGAACGAAGTTGCCAAGCAGCTTCTTCAAAGAGAGGGGCTTGGTGGTGAATCAGCATCAAGCTGAGGACACTCTTAGAGTGACTTTGACATAGCAGCTCCTGGTGTCCATACTGTGACAGTTTCTGAGCAAAAGAGGGCATCTTTGGGGCTGGGGATGTGGCTCAAATGGTAGTGCACTCACCTGGCAAGTGCGGGGCGCTAGGTTCGATCCTCAGCACCACATAAAAATAAAATGAAGATGTTGTGTCCACCGAAAACTAAAAAATAAATATTAAAACAATTCTCTCTCTCTCAAAAAAAAAAAAAAAAAGAGGACATCTTCCCCACACCAGGAGTCAAGAGTCATCAGGCCCCCTGGGCAGTGGTCCCTGGGTCGGGTCCATAGGATTCTATTCCACAGCCTCATCTCTTCATTCTGTGGAGATTTGAAAGATGTCACTTTGCTACTTGGGATGAAATATTTTCTCTTGAATGTTGGGAAGGATAGATGTAAATATATTTTATCTGTCATATTTGAGATGATACCAATAGTGAGACAAAATTATTGAAGAGAACTGGACAGTAAGATAACCTGTTATCTTGGCATTCTTTATAAGAGCGTACTCTGTGTGTGTGTGTGTGTGTGTGTGTGTGTGTTGCTGGGGATCAAACCCAGGGCCTTGTGCATGCGAGTAAGCCCTCTACCAACTGAGCTATATCCCCAGCCTAGTAGTGAACCTTTTCTTAAATTAAAATTATAATTATATGCGTTTGGACTTGCTTGATCAGACATGGGACACAGTTGGTTCCTTCAATACCAAGTGACATCTGACAGGCAATGTGTCAGTCACTGTGTGTGCAAAGCGAATGTCATTGTCCCCATTGAGCACACAGCCTTATGAGGAAGTCAGACATCGAATAGTTACATAAATAACTATAAAACTGCAGCCAGGTCAGCGCCACCAGGAGAGGGCCATTGTGCACCCAGAACATAGACTAGGAGCCCAGCTGGGAGCTGGCTGAGGCGCAGGGAAGGCTTTGCTCAGGAGGAGTGGAGGTGCACTGAGGTCTTAGGGTGATGAGAGGTAGCAGGACATCCATGTGGACCAGAACCCAGAGAACAAAGGACAGCATGGTGCCAGATGGGGTCAGAGGCTTTACCAGGGGTTGGGCGGATAGGGTTGGGATTTGCATCTGGAGCAGAGGGAGTCGGGTGCAGGTAGCACCATCAGATTTGTCTTTGGCCGAGATCGTTCTGGAAGTGCTCAGAGAGTGCTGGCGAGGGCTGTAAGAAGCTGGGGTCTGGGTGAGAGGTGATTCAAGGAGGGGGGCACAGGGAGACATGAACGGCATGGGGATGCCGACGTGGGTATGGAGGACTCCGGTTCCCAGCCTGCCATACAGGGCAGGCGATGGTTCCCTGAGAGTGGAGCTCCAGAGAGGGCCACCCTCCCCGGCAGGCCAGCCCTCTGACCGTTTCTCTGCTCTCTGCTCTTTCACACAGGGTAACTTCTTTCAGAATATTGGTTCCATCACTCTGTTTGCTGTTTTTGGTACAGCGATCTCTGCTTTCGTAGTAGGTGGAGGAATCTATTTTCTGGGTCAGGTAAGAAAAACATCTTTGAAAGCCTTTGAAGATTCAGGAGCTTGTGTGGGAGGCAGGGTGGGCACCTCCTGGGCAGGGATTGCAATTTTTAGAGGAGATCCCAACTCACAGGAGATGTGGCAGAAGCGTGGGGACATTTCCAAGGGTCCCCCAAGAAGCTGGACTTGAGTGAATCTCTCCTATTATCTCTCAAGTATTGATCTTATTTGCAAACTAATGTTGTCTTAAACATCTAAAAATGAAGCAGAGTATATACCATCATGATTTTCATTTGCTAACAGTTATCAGTTATGTTGTCTGATAGGTAGAATTGGTGTTGAATGTTGTTTTTTAATAAAAATTTACATTTTAAGTCAAATATGATTCTGAATCTGTTCGCTCAATTCTAAACAGTCCACCTGTAGAATTATGTGCTCTGGATTTTCCACCATTCTGAGCCACTTCACAGTGGCATCGGTTGGGTGTTCTGTACTTTGGTTAATTTGCATTAATTGAGACCAGGTTCCTGTAGGTTGACACCGTGTGCATCCCTGCACGCCCCCAGTTCTGTTTCTTTATTGTCAGGTTTGCCTGCCCTGGTGCTGAGAACTTAAGTTGAGGTTCAGGCACTGGGTTGCTGGCAGGTTGTGCTTGGTGTGGTGGGGTTTTCTTCTCTTGATAGCCAAAGCCCCTTCCACCTGATCCTCACCTTTAGTGCTGCCTCAAGGGCACCAGAATAAATCTGTCTGCCTTGCCACTTTCTTCATTGCTCAGCTTCTAGTATCAAAGAGGAATAAACTATAGAGAAGAAAACTGCATGCAGTTAATTGGGCTTGGAAAATGTACCCTGTGTCCATACTTCTATGGTCTGATTGATGCACACTGTATCTGAAACTTAATTTTCTTTATTTTTCAATTGGTTTGGGGACTGAAGATGAATGTCCTTATTAGTTGGTAATAAAGCACTAATGGACATTTTAATCTTCTTGGCTGTTCTCCAGGGGTTTTTTGTGTCTGTGTGTTTGTGTGTTTTATTTTACAGGCTGACGTCATCTCTAAACTCAACATGACAGACAGGTAAATCCTTCACACTGTAGCTCCATGTGACTGCTGCTCAGGCCCGGGGAATTTTCTGCACATTGCTTCCTGGGTGTGGTACTTCTCTCTTTTTCCTCTGTCCCTCCCCACTTGCTGATGGTCTCTGCTTCAGAATCTATTCTGAATTAATTTGTGTCTCTGAGGTGAATCAAAATTATAGTGAAGATCCCTTTTGAAGGTGTCTAGTCAGAGCACTGCTGGTGGAAACATTCATCTAGCCTCCGCTCTGGGTGCCCAGCTGTGGTCGGTTCACTGCCCGCCCATCCCTCCACCCTACCCCACCCCCACCCACATGCTACCCCGCTGTCCTTTTATCATTATTAAGAATTATTTTCAACGAATCACTGTCTTTTCAGTAGCCATGATGAAAGGCTGCCTTCTTGATAGATTAGGTATGGAGGGGTGGTTGAGGTAGGCCTGTCATGGGTCCATGTCACTCTGCAGCTGCCCCCGGGAATACTACCCAGTGAGCTGCTACCTAGGAGTCTATCCAGAAATCATCTCAGTCACTTAGCAAGCAGCAGCCCGGATATGGTGGCACATGCCTATAGTACCGGTCACTCAGATGGCTGAGCCGGGCATGCGAGTGTGAGGGCACAGACCCCATCTTAAAGAAAAAGAAGAGCGAGCCCCGGCAGCTGGATCTCAGGAGGTCAGACTAGCAAAGCTCCACGCTCAGTGCAGCTGGGGGTGTGTCCCCCTGCACCTTGGTTCCTGGTCTGGCCTTGTGGCTTGCTGGGGATGGCTCAAGGACTCAGTCCCAGGTCCTTAATACGAGTAGCCAGAGCTTCCAGACTGTAGCAGCAACCTAGTACCTTAGGACTAAAATTCAGAACCCTTTTCATGAGAAATGTGCCTCTGATGACGGGTCCCATCCCCTTTCCACCTCCACTGTCCCCCCTGCCTCCCGCACCTTCCTGAGACATGAGTATTGGAGCTCTTGTTGTAGGAAAGTCTTGATATGTGAAGAAGTAGCCGGAGTCACACTCCTGTTCCTTAGGAGGCAGAGTAAAGCCCATTCGGTCCCTGATTGCACAAGTGAAAAGAAATGCCCCGCACCCCACTGACATGAGGGCAGGTGTCCAACATTCAGACCTTCGACCAGATTTGGGGGCAACTGGCTAGAGACGATGCTGCTGGATTCACTTTTGTGAAATTGAATTGAAGCCATGGTTGGGGTGTTGGGGTCGGGGAGGGGAGAGAGTCGCCTACAGCCAAACGGTAGGAGCAGACCCACCCCGCCCCGGGCAGAGGGCAGGTGTCAGGTGTGGTGGAGGTGGAACGGTGGCCACTGGAGACACGTGTCTGAGGGCTGCAGTGCTTCTCAGCTCCTCCACATAATGTGGGCCAGTGGACATGTGGCCCACAATGACTAGATGTTTGAAGTTTTTGTTTTGGTGCTGGGATTGAACCCAGGGCCTCATGTACACGAAGCAAATGCTCTCCAGTGCACAACACTGGTTAAAATTACTTTAAAAACTGGCTAGATTTGTAGTTTCTAGATGTTTATAGGGAATGGTCCAGTTTTTGTCTTTATTTTGGGTACTGTGAGTTGAACCTAAGGACTTTACCACTGGGCCACATCCCCAGCGGTTTTTATTTTTTATTTTGGGACAGGGTCTCACTAAGTTGTTCAGGGCCTCGCTGAGTTGCTGAGGCTGGCTTTACCTCCTTTACCTTCCCAAGGTGCTGGGATGGCAGGTGTGCGCCACCGCACCTGACTGGAATGGTCCAGGCTTTTGTTGTTGATGTTGTTGACAGCAATGCCATTTTCCCAAAAGCACATGTAGGCCACAATGAGACCCACAGGTCACCTGATGCAGCCTGTGCAGGGCAGAAAACACAAAGATGACCCCGTGGCACAGGTGGTGGTTTAATGATGTTTCTGCTGGACAGAGAGTGCACCGTAAATAAAATCCCGGGTTTTTCACCACCTGAGGCTGTTTTCTTTAGCCTGGGCCAGCACCGGCTTTTTTCAACTTTTCAGGTGAAGGTTCGACTTTGTGGGAAATCCAAAGGGAGTTTGAATTAAAGAGACAGACTCTAATTACCTTTAAACCAGCTCAGGACGGCTTCCCTCCCGTATCCCCAGCCTCCAGCTGCCTATTATGATAGCGAGGTTTACTGAAGAGGCCAGCGAGAGAGAGAACACGCCAGGGAGTGGACTTTTACTGGGGAACAAAAAATTCTGGGGAAAATCCCATCCAATGAAGATTAAGGCAGGCAGTGTCCCAAGGTCCGGTAAGACGATTGGGTCTTCCGGGTAGTGGCCAGGCACGCCTCCACACAGACAAGCCCTTGGACCCGAGAAGGGTGGGGAAAGCTCTGGACACAAGGATGTGTCTAAGCGCCTCTCGCCCAGCCGGGGAGGTGACTCGGATCACGTGCAAGGATGGCCTCCCACAGTTTTCTTCAGTTGAACTTGTAGCTCCTGGCCCCTGAAGACTGGGGCCTGTTGCTGTCCCTCACCAGTGCCCCTGTGGATCCTCGCTGTCTGCCTCAGGATGTCAGAGCTACTGTGCAGCTCAAGCTAGTGCAAACTGGTTTAGGTAAAAGAAAAAAAAGATGAAGAAGTTTGTTGAGGAAGAAGTTTACAGGACCGAAGTGTCCCCAAGGTGATGGCATCTAGCATGACACCCTATGGGGACTACCATGTGGGAGTATTGCCTGTCTGTCACTGCACCTTAGCCCAGACCCCCTCAGGTTGGCCTGCTCCTTGGTGAGCTCGCCCTGGGTGGCAGTGCCAATGGCTCCAGGCTCACGTCGCCTCTTGTCAGCATCCCTGCCAAAAGGGCTGCACCGAAGACCTCCAGTGATATTCTCATTGTCCAAGCTTGGGCCTCGTGACACATCTAGAGCCGCGTGGTGACAGGAGTGGGGAGTAGGAGGTGTGGCTGTAACCAAGACAGGTGTGGATGCTGAGTTGTGCACCCACGTGCTCTGCTCAGGAGTGGAAAGAGGGCCAGCCAAGCCAGCACGTGGGTGCAGCACGCAGCCCCACCCAGCCCCCAGCTGGCACCCATGCTCCCTGCCCTGTTGCTGGGGCCAGGTGAGAGCAAAGGCCAGGCTGGGCTGCTGTGCAGGGCTGCAGTCTGGGCCTCCCACTCGCAGGTGGTTGGGAGTCGCCTTTCTTCACGCCCCTCCGTGCCCTGCCTGCCTTCCTTCCACAGGTGTTAGGGCTGTGCCTTTCATGGATTCTGGTGACAGCAAAGGTGACAGGCAGCCTACACGCAGGTCGGGTGGAGTCAGAGCTGAGCCTGAGCAGGGACTGCTCTCTGGGGTCTGTCCTCAGCGTGTGCTGCAGGCTCTCCTGCCTGGATTCACACTCCATAGGGTGCTGCCGTGGGAACCCCAGGGCCAGAGAGAGAGTGACAGGGCAGCCAGGTGGGACCCCCGTGGGCAGTCTTGGTGATGGCAGAGTCCATGAAGTGCACTCTCTGCCCCAAGCTGAGTGTCGCTCCTTTCTCTCCCAGATTGCAAGCTTGGTGACAGTCTGGCTTGCGACTCTGCTGCAGGGCCAGACCCCCAGGCTTTCTGTTTTGTCGAGAGAAGCTGTCGCAGCAGGGAGGGGACTGAAGCACTGTAGGCCAGTGCACATACCCAGGAGGAGCCAAGGAGGGCCATCAGTAAATCATCCCGACTCCCTAGGGCCCACAGGACCCCAGGGGACCTGGGCCACCTCCCTCACAAGCTTCTAGGTTTCCTGCCCTGGCCACCTACCCTGCCATGAGCACCTTCCTCTGCTTTCCACCTGCCAGGCTTGCTCCCACCTTGGGGATACTTGATGTACCTCTGCCCCCATCACCTTGGCCTGCCCGCTGCTTCTTGTCATGTAGGTGCTTGCGCACACGGGGTCAGGCCTTTCCTGACCCCTCAATCAGATGGGCTCTCACACACCTCTCTCTGCCAGGCTACTGGTTCTCACATCATCCCATTTACTTCCTGTGTCACACTTTGCCATTTTCTAAATTTGGCTGAGTCTCTGGCTAGTGCCATAGCCACCCAGGTGGGTGGAGCAGGACGGAGATAGTTAGTCTGTGTTCGAGTCTGATCCTGCCCCTCGTTAGCTGACTGACTGGGTGAGCCCCTCACCCCGTCTGCCATCGGGCCTTTGTAGCCAGGCAGCAGCCGGGCTGTCTCCACACCCTCTGCGTGGATTGCTGAGGAACTGTGTGCAGAGTGCCTGGGACAGGGCTGGGACCCAGTGTGTGCCACAGGTAGCTTGCTGTTGTGATAATCCTCAGTGGCTGGAACAATTCAAGTGGTGACTTGGTAGAGGCAATTCCGTCATCCTGGGCACTGTCTGTGAGTCCCAAGGGCCTGGTTGGGAGCCAGCACGGCGTTGGTGTCTGCCACCCAAGCCACCCCCTGGAGTTGCCCTGGCTTTTTCTTTGTTTTTGTACTACGGATTGAACCCAGGTGCACTGAACCACTGAGCCACATCCCAGCTCTTTTTATATTTTATTTAGAGACGTCTCACTGAGTTGCTTAGGGCCTCGCTAGGTTGATGAGGCTGGCCTTGAACTCGCAGTCCTCCTGCCTTGGCTTCCCGAGCCTCTAGAATTACAGGCATGTGCCACCATGCCCAGCTTGGCACTTTCTTAGATATTGCCATCTGGAGACTGGCATTGGTCACAGGTGGCACTAAGACCACCTAGTTGCATGGGGCAGAGGTCAGGCCCAGCAGGTTGTGAACCACTGGGCTTCAACTGCTCTGACTGGGAGGGCTGGTTGGTGTGTGATGTATGTAGGCAAAAGTCTTCCATCCAGCATTGGGCAAAAAAAAGTCACAGTGCTGCTGGGGACACCAGACCATTTCTAGCAGCTCCTTCTGGAATGGGTCTGACTTGCTCCACCTGCAAGGCCAGTCAGCAGATATAGTGGGCCAACACCAGCTCCTGTCAGTACTCTAGCTGGTGCACGTCACATTGTGTGAAACAGGCACTGACTGCGACGCTTTGCTGTGTGGACCAAGCACATGGTGTTCAAGATTTCCTTCTCTCTTCTTCCAGTTTCGCATTTGGCTCCCTAATATCTGCTGTTGACCCCGTGGCCACTATTGCTATTTTCAATGCTCTGCATGTGGACCCCGTGCTCAACATGCTGGTGTTTGGAGAAAGTATTCTCAACGATGCCGTCTCCATTGTCTTGACCAAGTAAGTGTGGGTGTCATAGAACCAACAGTCCCAGGAACAAATTGTCAGAAGAGGACTGGGGCATGGCTCAGTGGTAGAGCACTCACTTGACCTAGCATTCTCCAGGGCCTGGGTTCATCCCCAGCATCAAAAAAAATGTTTCAGCCAGGTGCAGTGGCACATGCCTGTTTTCCCAGCAGCTTGGCAAGCTGAGACAGGGGGATTGCAAGTTCAAGGCCAGCCTCAGCCATTTAGTGAGACCCTAAGCAACTTAGTGAGACCTTGTTTCAGAATAAAAAAAAAAAAAGGACTGGGCATGTGGCTCCATGTTTAGGTGCCTCTGGGTTAAATCTCCAGTACCAAAAAAAGAAGAAAAAAAAAAAGTTTCAGACATTTCCACGCAGCTACCTGTACAGTGGCTTGTTCTCTGGGTAGTTGGCTCACCTGCTGTGGTTCTCTATCTTTGTGCACTGACAAGCTATTCTGTGCCATAGGAATATATCAGGACCAGGAGTGACTAGGAGAATCCAGTCTTCTGAACTGTTAGTGGTGGTTTCTGGGCTCAACTTGTTAGCATCACTGAGGGTGCTTATTCAATGTGACATTTTCAGGTCCCACCTCAGTCTCTGATTCAGTTGGTTTCAAAACTATTATTATTTTTTGTAGGCGGGGCAGGGGGGGTTCGGGGGAATGAACCCAGGGTCTCACGTTACTAGGCAAGCACTCTCTCGGTCAACCATCGCCCCAGCTCTTTTTAAAAACTTTATTTTGAGACAACGTCTTGCCAAGTTGCCCAGGCTGGCCTTGAACTTGCAGTCCTCCTGTCTCGACCTGAGTAGCTGGGGTGATAGGTGTGTCGCTGTGCTGGCCCCTCTTGGCTTTTTGTGTGTTCTCCAGGCCGTGGGAAGCATTGTTGGAGACAGAAGCAACAGACAGGACCAGGGTGCAGGCTCAATGGCAAAGTGCTGGCTTTGCATGCCTGAGGCCTTGGGTTCCATCCTGGGAGCAAAAAAAAAAAAGGTGATCAAGAGGCCCTCCTCTCCTGCTTCCCAGCTGTTGCACAAGGCCCTCGTTTTCATAGCCACAGGCGTCCCACCTGCAGGTGCTGTGGTGGAAAACTACAGATCGTTTTCAAACATTCACTGGTATTACTGCCCTGGTTGATAGGATCTGAGAAATTAAAGATGAATCATAAGATGTCAGAATTCGTATGTTGGAATAATATGGTATTCTGTAGTAGAGAGAGCCCATTTTCTTCCCTTTGTTGCTGGGGACAGAACTGGGGGGTTTCACACATGCTAAGCCAGTGCTCTACCACTGAGCCGTACATCCAGCCCCAACCCAGGTTTTGAAGTCAAGCTGACCTGGGTTCAAGTCCTGTCGATGCCCTCAGCTGTAAGACTCTGGACCAGCTCCTATACCTTTTTTTTTTTTTCCATTTATTTTGGCAAAAACTTATATAGTTTTATTAGGAAATTATCATATAGCATGCCGTAAGACCTTTCAAAAAAATCTATGGCACTGGGTGCCTGTACTGGAAGTTGCCTATAATTCTGGCTACTTATAGAAGTCAAGGCAGGAGGATCACAAGTTCCAAGCCAACCTAGGCAACTTAGTGAGACTCTGTCTCAAAATAAAAAGGGAGGGGGTGTAACTCAGTGGTAGAGCACTTGCCTGGCATATGTGTGGTTCTGGGTTCCATCCCCAGAATCAAAAACAAAAACAAATCTGGTGGCAATGAGGGTTTTTTTTTTTTTTTTTTTTTGGTGGAGGGTTACCAGGGATTAAACCCACAGTTACTAAACCACTGAGCCACATCCCCAGCCCTTTTTAAAATTATTATTATTTTGAGACAAGGTCTTAAGTTGCTTAGGGCCTTGCTAAGTTGCTGAGGCTGGCCTTGAACTTATGGTCCTCCTGCCTCATCCTTTCAACTTCTGGGATCACAGGCATATGCCACCGTGCCTGGCACAGTGTGTTCTTCTTATCTAAGGTCTATTCTGAAAGCCGCTTAGCTCTCTGGTTTTTACTTTTATCTCATATCCTGGTAACATATTGAAAATTTGTGATAAGGAATTTTGCCTGATTTGGAGTTAACATCATGAGTTATTTTTATACATTAGGAGCTAAACTGAATTGTCTCATCTCTCATTTATTTAAAGAGAAAAGATCTGTCACGACCTTTTCTGAGCTTTTCCAGGTCTCTGCTGCAAAAAGGCCAGAGATTAGGAGATATTTTGAAAAACAAGAGCTGATGACGTCATTGTATATAGACAAAGGTTCTTTCTTAGTGGAAGTGCCTCTGAGGCCAAGATCGCCTGTGGTGACTGTTTCCACAGTGGGATCTCTGGACTGCATGCATCCAGTTCCCAGACTTCCTTCCCTCTGCCATTGGTAACACTGGGGCGACCCTGCCCCTCAGAAGTCAGCCTCCTTGACTACAGATATGCTAATGGCTGATTGTCAGTCCTCTGCCTCTGGTGCCAGATGCTGCTCAGAAACAAGTTGGACTTGATGACTTTGATGCATGCGGGTGAAAGCTACCCTAGAGAAGTGAACAAGAGGGTCAGACGTGGTAGCCTCCACCTTATATACAAAAATTAAAACCCAGCAGGGCAGTGGCACACCCCATAGTCCCATTGCCTTGGAAGGCTGAGGCAAGAGGATTGAAGTTGGAAGCTAGCCTCAGCAACTTAGCAAGACCCTGTTTCAAAATAAAGTTTCTGCAAAGGGTAGGGATGTGGCTAAGTGGCAGAGCACTCTCCTAGCCATGCTCGAGGCCCTGGATTCAACCCCCAGTACTGAAAAAAGAAAGAAAGAAGAAAAAATTGCTAAGCCAGGAAGAACCCAGATCCTGCTTTCATTTTTCTGGCATTCAGAGCCTGCTGGCCAGCCCTGGGTCTGCTCTAAATCCTAGTTGGTCTTTGGGTCTTCACCTCCTCTGTACAAAAAGAAAATAGCCAGAGACACCTGTGTTCTGGCAGGCAGTGGAGAAGGGTGGGGCTGCAGGCCTGGGGTCAAGTATGTGATCCCCAGGTCCCTGTGGGGAACTGCAGATGACCTTGACCTTCCAAAGCACTTTTCTAGGGAGAGCCCTCGTTGGTCTCACATTCGTGAGCTAGTAACCTTTTGGAAAAGACAGGAGGTGGGGGAGATCGAACATTCAGGAAAGTGGAAAACTGGTGTGAAGAAAGGTTTCTTTTTTGCAAGGCGTTTCAGAATCCTTGTTATGTTATTCTCTGCTGAGTCTCCACAAAGGTTTCCTGGGTGACTTGACCAAGCTGCCCTGTTGACAGAGATTTTTCTACTTTCAAATGAAATGCTGATCAATGAAGCTGTGTGGTGCTGCTAGAGATTCTTGATTTTATTTACTGATTCAACAAAAATGTACTGAGTGTCTTTCATGTGCTGGATTGTGCTTTCGATAGACCTGGGACAGGTGGCAGTGATCCAGGTGGACAGAGGCTTGGTCTTCATGGAAATGATTCCCTGCAGTTTTCACATGGTGTGAAGCAGTCAGGCACCACGAAGGCCAGTATCTGGGCTGGCTTGTGTTACGGGGTCAGTGTAGGTGTCCTGGGGGAGTGGCACTGACACTGGGTGCTTAGGGTCCATTGGAGGATTTCACTTGGGGCCAGGGAAGATGAAAGGTGACCTCCAGGGAGGTACCAGTGACAGTGTGGCCCACCTGAATGGGAGATGAGTTCAGGTAGGTGAGGGAGCTAGGTCATACCTGGAAGACGGGGCTTCCTCCTGGAAGTGTCAGGACACCACCGAGGAGTTTGGAGCTGGCTGCTGGCCTGCTTGCGTGCATTGCTCAGGCTGCGGAACTCAGCCCCAGCTGGCCTGCAGGAAGAGGAGGATGTCTATAGAAACTGGGGAGGAGTGACTCTGGGAGGGAGGAGGCGGGGAGGAGAGAGGTGTGTGGAGTCCTGAGAGTCCTGGGACTGGGTGGAGGAGGATGTGTAATGAATAGAATGGCTGCGTGGGAATGGTGTCCTCCCTTTGAGGACAAAACCCACAATTGAATTTTATGGCTTCTGACATTTTATTTAGTCTTTGTTAGAGCGAAAGGAGAGTTCTCTCAATTCTTCTTCCTTAATGTCTCCTCAATCCTCCCCTGCCCTGCACCTCTGACATTTCTTCTCTGGGCGGCTCCATTCCAGCCTGGCTTTTTGCCATGGTCTCAGTTTCAGGGTCACTCCAGGTGTCTGGTATGAAAACCTGTCCCATCATCAGGGTGAAACACTACCGCCTGCTGCTCTCCTGTCTCCTGCCACTGCCCCCCACCTGTCCCCACATCCTGCTCCTGTGTTGTAGCCGCACTGATCCAAGCACTTGAGTGCGTCCACCGCTTGGGCTCCCTGCCTCCCCACCCCCGAAGGGTCCTTCCTGATCTCTTCTTTATCCTGTATCTAAATCCAGCCCATGTTTGTTCTAGAAGCTTCCTTGACTCCCCCCTTAGTGGGAGTTCCATGCAGTGTTTCTGCAGCCCTCCCTGCCCCCCCCCCATTCATTTCCATCTTGGGTTTCTCCTTCAGACTAGGGAGAGCTCCTGGGGGGCTGGACGCTGCTCTTATCACCCAGTCCCCAGAAACTAATGCAGCATCCCAGGCACAGTGGGGGAACGGAGATACACATCTGACTGGCTGAACAGTGTAATAATGAAGGAATAAGGAAATAAGCAAGAAATAAGTTTTAAGTTCTGAATTTCTAAGAACATTGTCTATAATATTTTAACTTTTTATTGATTTTTATTCTTTGAGGTACTGAGGATTGAACCCAGGGCGCTATGTCTCTGGGCTACATCCTCAGCCTTTTAGCCCTTTTGATTTTATTTTTGAGACAGGGTCTTGCTAAGTTGTCAGGGCTGGCCTCAAATTTATCATCCTCTTGCCTCAGCCTCCTGAATCGTAGGGATTGCAGGCATGTGCCACTGCGCCTGATATAACATTTTGACTTCGTTATATTATCCTTTATTTCCTAGCACAGCTGAAGGTTTAACAAGAAAGAATACGTCAGATGTCAGTGGGTGGCAAACATTTTTACAAGCCCTTGGCTACTTCCTCAAAATGTTCTTTGGCTCTGCGGCACTCGGCACCCTCACTGGCTTGATTTCTGCATTAATATCCTTTTCGTGTGATCCAGGGTGGGGTCCTCTAGTGGCACCCATCGGGAGCTGGCTCTTCCTGCTCCTTCAGGGCCAGTTTAATCAAGATTTTGTTTAAAGGAAGCCATGTTTAGTTTTGGTTTGAGAAATACTCTAGACTCAAGGAATTAAAATTTAACATGAAATTTAGGATATCACTTTCCAAGCTTAACAACACTGTGCACTGTGGAGTCATCAGGTGTGACTGGGGACGTTCTCAGCTGTCAGGATAATGACTGCATTCCGATGACTTTCCTTGTCGGCTGTCTCAGTTCGCACATACAGAATATTGGAAATGGGATTTCTTCAAAAATGTGGAATTGACAGAATCTTTTCCCAGCTGAACGTGATTGGAAAGGGCCTTTGGAAGTGAGCTCCGTCTAAGTTATTTGCACTGATTTTGTTTCTAAACAACCGTGAGCTTTTCCAGCCAGAGCAGAAAAGAGGCCTGTCAAGGCAAAGGCGCCTCAACTGCCGTTGAAAATCCATCATGTTTAAAATATGAGCCGGCACCAGACCATTCTGCACGCGCCGAGCCGCCAGCCGGGACGTGGCCACCTGGCTCTCTTCCATAAGCAGTTTGTTTCACAGATGGCCGGAAGACTCTTGCCTGGAGTGTTTTCCTGCCACTCTGTTGAATTTTCCCATCGGCTCCTCTGTCCAGAAGCCTAAAGCTCTCTCGAGGCGGCTGACAGCTTTTCATATTGAACCAATAAACAGAATGGGCAGGAGAGCGAGCCTTCCTGTTCAGCGTTTCCTGCACGCTGAGCTTCCTCTCTGCAGAGCATGTGCGTAGTGAGGCAGAGTAGAGTGATGGGTCCCTGAGCTCCGTCTAGGCCCGTGAGCAGCATGTGAGCGGGCACCGACTCCCTCCTTATACAAGGCTGTGGTATAGAAGTGTGCAGGGACGGGGACACAGTCCTTCAACTGGGCCTTGAGTCCCTGGAAACAGGTACCCATTGACGGTCCCATCTGAGTCCTCCTAGGAGGTGGGAAGGTGGCCTAGCATTGTGGCCTGTCCCTCTGTGTGTCTGCAGCCCAGACTGTCCTGTTACCCCACATCTCCAGTCCTCTAAGTCAGCATTTTTTAAGTAGTTGATTTGAATTTTCCCCTATTTATCATAGGAATTTGTACTTTTTAGTGTTTTATTAGTTTCCCTTTTTTATAACAATAAATTTTCCACAAGCCCCGTGGAGTAGGAAGCATCCATGATGATTAGTTTGCCGTTGGAACCTTGGGATGCTCAAGTCTTTCATTTCCTTTGTCTACTTCATACATTTGGAAAGCTGCAGTTCTGTGACTTCTCTATCAAGAGCCCCTGGTTCGTTTTCCTTGACGATTGCCATTTACGTGCTAAAGCATATTGACTTGAGGAAAACGCCTTCCTTGGAGTTTGGCATGATGATCATTTTTGCCTATCTGCCTTATGGGCTTGCAGAAGGAATCTCACTCTCAGGTAAGTGACAGACCCTAGAAATACTGTGGCAATGGCTTATTGTCCTTCTGTCGAAAAGTTTTTCACTTGGGTCATTCTCCATCGTGGGAGGCAGAGTCAACTCAGAAGAGATTAAGGCTTAAAGAGGGTTCATGGTGCCTAGAGATTCAGGCCTGACCATCTCCAGGGCGCAGCCATTTGGGGTCTTTACCCACCTTCTTTCATTTAACCGTCAGTCTTAGGAGGCTCCCTTGTAGGTAGGTGGCTGTGGGAGGGAGGTACTGTGAGGATCCCTGTTATACTGATGAGAAACCCAAAGTTGAGAGAAATGAAATATGTTGCCTGAGGTCAGAGCTGAAATTGGCAGAGTAGTGATGCATAGTAGTTGACTTGATTCAAGAACCGATGCTTCTCTAACCTGGTCCCTCCGAAACAGGTCATCGTGAAACCACATACCAAGGGCTGTTCAGAGGCACAAGAAAGTGTGACGTGATGCTATCACGGTGGGGTGTGTTGGACACAGTGAACCTGTATTCAGGGTTCCATTTTGTTTTGTCTTTTGAGATGAGGTCTCACTGTGTTCCCCAGACTGGCTTTGAAGGCAGCATCCTGCCTCAGCTTCCCAGGTAGCTAGGACTACAGGTGTGCTCCACCATGCCCCAGCTTGGGTTCACTTTTTAAATTTTCCACAAGCCCCATGGAAAATTTAGGCTGTAGGAAGTTAAGTCATCAGCTCAGAGATGCACAGGCAGTAAGTGGTGGCCCTGAGCTTCAAATGCCCTTTCCCTGCACCCAGGGGAGGAGGGTGTGTGGTTTCCAGCAGCGGAGATGGCTCTGGGATGGGATTCTAGAAACCCTGCTCCCAGCTGCAGGAGGGGTGGCCCCTCACAGGTAGTGCTGCTGGAGCCCTCCCCCTCCGCGTCAGGCATGCAGGACAGGCCTTCCTCCCAGCGGGAGGTGAGCCTGTGTCCACTGCAAGTTTTTAGGGCGCTGGCCTAGAGATGGAGGCTGTGCTGGCACCTGGAGCCTGGCTCCCGCTTCCCCTGTGTGAGGGGCAGCTGAACAGCGGAGAGGGAGGGTCTGCCTTGACCCCACCCTGCAGGCCCTTCAGAGGCCTTGTTCTGGAAGGAGCCCCCGCTGTGGGGCTGGCTAGCTCTCTGCCACAGGGAGGCTTTTCTTTTCTGTTCTTTCTTGTTTTATTTTAAATCTTGGTCCAGGTTTGACTTACCTGTAGTAAACGTACCTATTCCAAGTATACATTCTGTGGACGTTGACAACCATATGCAGTCACATTGCCACCACAGTCAACATGTGGAACGTTCCATCTCCCCACAGGGTTCCCTTATGCCCTCAGGCTGTCCAAGCCTGGCACGCCCTGACCTTCTGGTCACTGGAGCTTCGCCTTCTCCACATGGTGGTGAAGGAGCTCGCGTGTCTTTGGTCTCAGGACTCATTTCCTTCACTTGTGCTGTTCCTGAGAAGCGTGTGTGTTCTCGCACATCAGTAACTTAAACGCTTCTTGGCACCACAGTCTGCTGGCCATTCACCATTTGAAGGACATTTGGGTCTTTCTACCTTTGGGACTATGAACGTGTGTGCATGTTTCTATTTATCTTGGGTTAAATATCAGGAGGAAGGTTGTGGGTCATATGGTAAATATATATTTTGCTTTGTTAGAAACCTGCCAAGTGTTTTTCAAAGTGCTGTATCATGTCACATTCCCACCAGGATGTGACAGAGTCCAGTTCCTTGATGACTCTTATTTTAATTTTTAAAAAGCTTATCCCTCCCAGAAGAGGCATGGCCATTGGGTTTGGATGTGCCTGGGTGTGGTTCTCTGGGGATTCCTCTGGGAAGCCCCCTGGAGATTTTTGGGTTGATAGTTTAGGTGTGTATAGCCTTCATTGAACTGGTGATTTCTTTACCTATTTCTTCAGGTTTTCTTTTCTTCTCTCTGCCCCCCTGTTGGGACTCCAGTTATGACTGCATGTGTGCTACTGGCCCACAGTGTGCTCTTTCTTTTTTTTTAGTCATACACATATTTAAATATAGAGATACTATTTATATATACACACACATATACATATGTGATTTATTTTAGTTAGTTTCTACCAGTGTGTCTTCAAGTTCACTGATCTTTTCTTCTGCCATTTGGGTATCTGTTAATCCTATTAGTGTATTTCTCATTTTAGCTATTGTGTTGTTTCATCTACAGAAGTTCTCTGTTTTTTGGGTTTTTTTGTTTTTTGTTTTTTGTTTTTTGGTAGATGGACACAATACCTTTCTTTCTTTCCTTTCTTCTAAGAATTTTAACCCAGTGCCTCACACATGCCAGGCAAGCGCTCTGCCACTGAGCCATGACCCCACCCCGTTTTTATATCTTTCATTTTTCTCTTTATCATGCTCATTTTTTTCTTTGTATTCTTGAGCATATTTATAATAGGTATTTTAAAGTGCTTCTTTACCTATTCCTTCAATCTTTGTCAATTCTTGGTCTGTCCTATCAATTTGTTTGTGTTTTAGGTCATGTTTCCTATTCTTTGCTTGCTATTAATTTTCTATTGGAGGCTGGTCATTATGAACTCAAGTTTAAGATTTTACTGTCTTTTTTAATATGGTTCTGGACTTTTTTTTGTGTGTGTGGTGCTGGGGATTGAACCCACACTGGGCTACACCCCCAGTCCTTTTGATTTTGAGGCAGGGTTGCCGGGGCTGGCTTTGAACTTGGAATCCTTCTGCTTCAGCCTCCTGAGTCTCTGGAATCACATGCGCCATCACCCCTGGCCTGAGGTCGACTTAAACTTTGTTAGGACAGTTCCAGAGAAGCAGTGCTAACTAAAGCAATGCCCTGCTCAGTCCTTGGCCTCTTGTCCCATGTGCTGCGACATCACTGCTCCAGCTGGGGGGAGGCAGGCGGCTCTCAGGCCTCAGGGATTGCTGGGCCAACCTCTCAGTGGTCCTATCCTCAGCCTCTCGGAATCTCATCCTGGCAAAGGCTTCAAGGGATCTTATGGAGAATCGCAGAGCTTTTTCCGTGCAGCTACCCCAGCTCCTCCCAGAACCTGCCGGGCTCTCTGTGGTGTTGCCCTCCTGGAGTCTCAGCTGGGAGCTCTTCTTAAGTTCAGCCACCACACCTGGCTCCATCCTGGCTGTTAAGTACCTGGCACAGGGAGAACCCGCGGTGAGGTTTTTAATGGTGTGGGTGACCTGCCTTTTCCCTCTGCAGTCCATTGCCTGGAGGAGGAAGCAGGGGGAAGGGCTGCTTTCCCTGGGGGCCTCTTGTGACCTCAGGGCTTCGTTGTCAGTCCTGAGTCAGTTCACCTGGATAACTGCTCCCGGCATCTGCCAACTTTGTCTTTTCTGAACTTTGGTGCTTACTGAACATTACCTGTGAGTCACGGCCCGCCTACCTGTTTTTACCTCTGGTTCTCAAAATTATCCCCCTGCCATTAGCACTGAGTCCCTGTTGGGAAGATACATTTTATGCATCCATTTAGGGAGTGTTTTTCGTATCTTCTGTCCAAGAGGCACTGTTTTCTGATCAGAGGGAAGTGACTCCTCTGGAGTTGCTGCAGGTGCCGCTGGACAGCCGCGCAGGCCAGGAACATACGGTCAGCCCTGGGAAGGGCACTCCTCTCCTGCACTTTGCCTTTGGGCTGTGGTAATCCGGGTCTTCAGAGAGAGGTTGGATGGAGCCTCCAGATCACTCTGTGAGAGTGAAGATTCTCACTATGGAATACCGTGCAGCCACTTACTAAGTGTTGGTCCGTTTGCACTGCCGTGAAAGGAACTCCAAGAAGCATTGTGTCTCTGCTGAGTTTGGTTTTGGTACTAGAGATTTAACTCGAGCACTAGCTGAGGCTGCCTTTGAACTTGCCATCCTCCTGCTTCATCCTCCCCAGTCCCTGGGATTGCAGGCGTGTGCTACTATGCGCGGCCTGCCGGCTACCTACTTTCTAAAATGATTTTGCCCTTCTTCTTCTTCTTCTTCTTTTGTACTGGGAATTGTACTCAAGGACACCACTGAGCCACATCTCCAGCCCTTTTTATTTTTCATTTTGAGACAGGGTCTCACTAAGTTGCTTAGGACCTCGCTAAGTTGCTGAGGTTGGCCTTGAACCTGTGATTCTCCTGCCTCAGCCTCGTGAGCCACAGCACCTAGCTGATTTTGCCTTCTTAAAGAGGTAAATGTGGGCCTGGGGCTCAGCGGTAGAGCACTCGCCTGGCACGTGTAAGGCGCTGGGTTGGAGCCTCGGCACCACATAAAAATAAATAAATTAAATAAAGGTTTAAATAAAGAGGTAAATGTGTCAGCATTTCTTCCTTATAGTATTTTTTTAAATAGCCATGGCATTTAGCTCACTTAAGAGTGAGCTTAGGTCACCCTGTTCCCCTGTGGTGTTTTTCCAGCCTGTACAGGTGGCAGCTGCAGTGGATGGGGTGGTCTGGGTGGTGGTGGGACCCCTTTGCATAGGGAGGGATCATGGGGAGACACCTGAGCTGTCCCTTGGGCTCTGGAGCCCACTGCTTGCCCAGGCTCTTTCCTGTAGCCCAGAACTTGACATATGCCCCACCTGGCACTGCCCTGGGTGGGGCACTCTTCCCCGTGGGTGGCCCGTTTCCAACATCAGTAGGTCAAGCACACAGGCACAGCATCGTCCGGACTCACTTCCCAGACTGGGTTTGTTTATTCATACAGGGAATTTTTAAAGATTTGAATCAGTTGCTGTCTTTAAAAGTTGGGAAATACCCATGAGCAGCAGATTCCCGGCATCTAAAAACACAAGCAGGAAGATTGGCCGCCAACCCTCCAGGCTGCAAGCCCTTGGTAAAGAGGCCGTGTCTGCTGGGCGTGATGGTGCAGGCCTGTAATCTCAGAAACTCAGGAGGCTGAGGCAGAAGGATTGCAGGTTTGAAACCAACCTCAGCAACTTAGCAAGGCCCAACGTAATCAGTGAGATCCTGTCTCAAAACATTAAAGGAGGGGGGCTGGGGATGTGGTGGTTCGGTTTTTAAGTGACCCTGGGTTCAATCCTCAGTACCAGAAAAACGAGTGTCTTCTATGACCACCCTCCCACTGTCCACCTCCATCCTGCTGATTTTTTTGTTTGTTTGTTTGTTTTAGGGGGACACAGTATCTTTATTTTTATGTGATGCTGAGGATCCCCAGTGCCTCATGCATGCTAGGCGAGCGCTCTACCACTGAGCCCCAGCCCCAGCCCCGTTGCTGACTCTTGATTCTTTGTGTTGTTACTGGGGATTGAACCCAGGGGTGCTTACCACTGAGCCACATCCTCGGTTCTTTTTACTATTTATTTTGAGATAGTCTCACTAAATTGCGTAGGCCTCGGTAAATTGCTGAAGCTGGCCTCAAACTTGCGAACCTCTTACCTCAGCCTTCTGAGTTGGTGGGATTAGAGGCCAGCTTATTCTTTGTATTTTCAGTGTGGCCCCCAAGGAGTGTTGAGTAAACAGGCCAGCTAAACCCTTCTTTGCTGAGCCTGTCCCCCTGAAGAACTCTGGGGCAGGATGGTCCTGGGGGTAAGAGTCTCACAGGCTCCCATATGGGCTCTCCTAGTGGTCAGTCCCGAGAGAACTTCCACACTCTGTGTCAGATCCGACTGCCCGCAGCCCTGGCTTTCTAGAATAGGTATTTGATGTCCACTCCTATGGCCATGACAGCTTCTCTCTGTGGGTGGAATGACGATCGGGTGTGAGGTAACTTGTGTGGTGACTTCAGCGTGGCTCGGGCTCCTCTGGGTTGACTTTTACATCAAAGTTAGAAGCACAAAGGCCTGACCTTGCCAGAGGATTGATGGTCCCTCTTGAAGTCAGCTGGTGGAAAGAGCCCTTTCACAGCTGGGAGCCAGGATCTGTGAGCATGGGACTGAGTGGCCTAGCGGCTGCCAGCGCCACACCCGGCGCCCAGTCTTCCAGCTGAGGTGGGGTCCAGGCCACCCAGTGCTCCCTCCCTGCCCTTTCCGCATGGTGTTGCCTTTGTCTGGTTGATTTGCTCTTGTGCTGGGGTTGGACCCAGGGCCTTGCACCTGCGGAGCCTGAGCTCCACCACTGAGCCACACCCCCAGCCCATCCTTTGATGGCCTCAGTGCCTGCATTTTCTGCAAGATCAGAGGGCTCAGCTGTCCCTCCCAGTATGGAACAGGAACTTAGGGAGAGGAAAAGTGAACTTGAGAAGAACTGAAGTTTCTGTTGTGCTCACTCTTGGTCCAGTAGAGCCATGATTCAGAGGGACGCTGAGCTCCAGAGAGCTCCTGCCCCGACAGGGCAGGAGAGGAGATCTGCCCCTGGGCTTCCTCCCCAGCTCTCAGGCCTCGTGGGAAGTGTTTCTGGGCTCTTCCTGGAGGGAAGTGAAAGAGCAAAGGAATTTGCTGTTTCCTTAGAGAATGAGGGGACAAAGCGTCCCAGCCCCTCTCACGCAGCCAGCAGGCACCTGGGCCATTCAGAGAGCAGGACTTGCCAGGTTTCTTTAGGGTGTTGTGTGTACACTCAGCTCAGCAGCTGCAACGTCTGCGACACAATCCTGTCGTCTTCACCCCTGTGTAAATGGAAAGGTAGTTTAACTGACTTCTGCTTCTCCAGAAGGGCACAAGTTGAGTTAAAACTTTTGTTATAAAATATGACGTGCAGTTCGTGTGTTTTGGCATCTTGTTTGATGGCTTTTTTAAATGCCAGCATCCTTACTTGACATGGAGACCCCTTTCCTGCTACCTGGGCAGGGGTGAGCTGAGAAGAGTCAGAGCCAAGTGCCTAGGAGGGGTGCAGGGCAGGGGACAGACGGGGCACTCGGAGCCTGAGCAGCACAGGCCTTGGGCCGTGGAGAGCTTTGAAGAAGAGACGCGTCACCTGCTTAAATACACATTTTCCTCCTTACATGATGGCTGTGGGGAATTCAAAATTAAGGGGAAGTAGTTAAAAAGCCCCCGAAGCTGCCCCTTCTCCTTGTCCTCAGGCTGTCTGCCGCCCGAGCTTCACCTGCCCCACAGCCCTGGATGGCCGTGACGGTGCACACGTGGTGGGGCCGGGACAGTGGGCACTTTGCGTGGCCCGTGTTCCCTTGCCCCCTAACAGTTCACGGGTGGGTACTGTCAAGCAGACAGGCTGCGGGAAGGGAAGGAGCTCAGCCAGCGCCAGTGCCGAAGAGCCAGGGCTCGGCTCCCCGCAGCCCTGGGAGGCCTCGGGATTATTTTATTTTCCTTTTTCCTAAAGCCCTCGTGCCCCGGGCTCTGGGGCTTGCAGGAGTGTGTCGCCTGACATGGGCGCCCCGTGGCAGGTGCTGTTCTGCCGCTCATGTCTGTGCCCCTCTGTCCCTGTCCAGGCATCATGGCCATCCTGTTCTCGGGCATCGTGATGTCACACTACACGCACCATAACCTCTCCCCGGTCACCCAGATCCTCATGCAGCAAACCCTCCGGACCGTGGCCTTCTTGTGCGGTGAGTCCTCCCTGGTGGCTGGCGCCTGGGCCCTCCAGCCCTGATGGGCTTCCTGCCCTGTGGTGGGAGTTGGCGGAGATTTCCCTGCAGCAGAGGCAGAACCTCCACCAGACGCTGGGCTCCTTGCCTGTGCTGTCGCCCTGCTGTGCACCGCCAGGGCCAGCCTCGCTCCCGACAAGTGGGACATGCAATGTATTGAAGGGACGTGTCCAAAACTTCTCCTTGGAAATGATCCTGAAGAGGATCAGCTGCCCAGAGCTGTATAGGAGAAGAGTTTGGGAGATCCTGGGTGAGCTGAGCAGGCTGTGGGCCGGGGCTTTTCAGCAGATGGGCGTCTTGGGTTTCTAAGAGAGAGACACTGTCCCAGCATTCCCAGGTTCGTCCAGGGAGCCCTTTACCCACGGGCCATCCTGAAGGGTGCATTTGGGGGTGTCACATGCTGGCTGAGCTGGGCTGCACCGTGAAGAGCTGTTCCAGTTTGAGCTCCCACTTGCCTCCTCCCTGGCTCATCCCTGGAGTGACGGAGCCAGTCACACTGTCCCTTTACACTAGCCCTGAATTACTGTGCCCCAGCTGTCATCACCAGTATCCCCTGGCACTTCAGGGGCCTTGTCTCATTCTAAAGCAGTAGTTCCCTGTGGTGTTCCAGGAGGAAGGGCTGGCTATGCGGAGGCAAGGAGGCCCAGGTGAGGCCTGGTGACCTTCTGCCAGGAATTGGCGCCGGCAGCCAGGCCTCTGTATCCCAGGGCCGGTGGGTGTTTATTCCACAGTATTCCTCTCCAAAAGCCAAGGCTAAAGATTCTGACCTCATCCTCACAATTACAGGAACCTAGAACAAAACATCCATCAAATTCTATTTGGCACTAATCAATCAGATTGGCAACTTTTAAGCAAATTGGCAAGTTGGTGATATTCAGTTCTGGCAGGGTGAGTGGAAATCAAGCTATGGGAGGGGCTTCTCTTGGAGAATCTTTTGCAGTTATCTATCTGAATGTAAAAGGCACGTACTCTCTGGACCAGGCAATTCAGTCTTCAGGAATCTAACCTGTGTGCAGGGGTGTGGTGTTGTAGCTTGTAATATCAAATGGAACTAAGTATTCATCTGCAGAGGGTGGGTTAACCGTGATACACCCAGGACTAGAATTTAGACTGCCAGGGAAAAGGTAGATATGAATGTTCTGAATGTGCAGATTTGGAAAGATCACAAAAATGTTTAATAGATAAGAAAAAACCTTCAAGTAGGATAAGGGTGAGTATATTGTTCAGCTTGTGGACTCACTTTAAAAAGATACACATTTCAGGAGGCTGAGGCAGGAGGATTGCAAGTTTGAAACCAGCCCCAGCAACTTAGTGAAACCCTTTCTCAAATTAAAAAAAAAAAAAAAAATTAAAAGATATATGGGGCTGAGGCTGTAGCTCAGTGGTAGAGCGTTTGCCTAGCATGTATGAGGTACTGGGTTCGATTCTCAGCACCACATATAAATAAATGAATAAAATAAAGGTCTATATATCTAAAAAGTATATTTACAAAAGAGAGAGAGAGATATATATATACATTTGGCTGGGGTGTAGCTCAGTGGTAGACAACTTGCCTGTCATGTGTGAGGTCCTGGATTTAATCCTCAGCATGCACCAAAAAAGAAAAGATTCACGTTTGAAGAAAAAACATTACTGCAATGTTTTTAAACAGTTTTAATGCTTTATGATGTTCAGCTATTTTAAAATATAGTCCGTGTCTCCCTGGTTAATCGGCAGTTCTGGAGGTCATCAGAGTTTAAGCGGGGTGCCCAGAAATTTATAAAGTGCTTTTTCTTAAGATACACAAGTGACTGCTGGCCCACAGAAAGTCGGGGCTCCTTTGCTCTGTGGAGCAAAGCCCAGAGCTGGAAGGGGATCTCTTCCTGAAGTCCTGCTGGGCTCGGGCTGCTCTCTAACCTGCAGCAGCAGTCAATATGTTCATTCCTGTCACTTGACTGTGGCACTGGCGGGGAAGTTAACCAAAAGCCCTTTCATGCTTGTCATCTGGCGCCTGCAGCCATTTGCTCTGAACTCTTGCCACTTGGCTGCTATCAGGACCCTTGCTAAGAACAGTGCTGAGCACATGGGCAGATTTGGTTTATCATCTTCCCTGGGTGGGATGGTGTTTATTGAAGTTCGTATTTGACAGTTGACTCATTACTTTGGGAAATCCTGGAGAACAGCCCATGTAGCTAGTGTGACAGAAAAGAAAGAATCCAAGCACAGTTTGACCAGAATATGGGTTGCAGTATTTTCCAGAAAATGAAAAGAAAGTGCCTTATTGGCTCATGACTTCTGCATGTTTGCTTAATAGTTTTGTGCTGTATTGGAAGAAAATAGTTGGGGCTGAATAATCCATTCTTTGGTTTGTTTCAGAAACATGTGTGTTTGCATTTCTTGGCCTGTCCATTTTTAGTTTCCCTCACAAGTTTGAAATTTCCTTTGTCATCTGGTGCATAGTAAGTATTTTCCTTGTTTTTTTTTTTTTAATTTAAATACTTATTTGTAGATCAATAACATGTTCTGGATTCATTTATGTAACTGTTAACTGTTCAGAGTCAACAGCTACATAGACACACTTATGTTTTTAAAGTCTCTTTTGTTAAAAATCATAAACAAGGGGGACGGGGTGGGGGTGGGGGGATTGAAATTAAGTGGCTGAATAACCCTGGAAAAGGACTTGTGCATAGTTTTTTGTTTTTTTTTGTTTTTGTTTTTGTTTTTTATTTTTATTTTTTTTTCATAGTTTTTAATTTTCAGTGCACTTGAATGTTACGGTCTCTCCTAAGAAGAACAAACTCATATATATATATTTTTTTCTTTTTTTTTTTTGTGGTGCTGGGGATTGAACCCAGGGCCTTATGCATGCAAGGCGAGCACTCTACCAACTGAGCTATATCCCCAGCCCGAATTTATACAATTTTATGTTAGGTGATAAAAGCAGACTTCAAAATTGATTATGCAACCTGTTATAACCATGTATGTAAGAAAATACTGATGGGGCTGGGGCTGGGGCTCAGTGGTGGAGTGCTTGCCGAGCATGTGGGAAGCACTGGGTTTGATTCTCAGCACCACATATAAATAAATAAATAAAATAAAAATCCATTAACGTCTTTTAAAAAAAAAAAAAAAAAAAAAAAACTCTCATAGTACTTTTTTTTAAAAAAAGAAAATACTGACAAATGTTCACAGCAGTTGTTAAAATGGGGATGATTTTTTTCTTTGACCTTTTTCTGGAAAATTTATAATGGATGTATACTGCCTTCTTACTGCAGTTTTTTTTTTTCCCCCCAAATGTGCCTATTTATAAGCATGACCTTAGATAGTGGTTAAAGTAAAGATTACCAGACCCTGGGTGACTTCCTCAGAATCACCCAGGGGAGTTACCCAGGTGATGCTTATGACATGGAAACAGGGTTATAATTGGGCTGAGGGTGGCAGTAAAACAATTGAAATATACCTTTAAGAAAGAAGAGAGAGGCTGGGCCCAGTGCTGCACATTCCTGTAATCCTAGTGACTCATGAAGCTCAAGCAAGAGGAATGCAAGTTCAAGGCCAGCCTCAGCAACATGGCAAGACACTGTCTCAAAATAAAAAGTAAAACAGGGCTGGGCACATGGCTCAGTGGTAAAGCACCCCAGGTTCAAATAAATAAGGAAAGGGGAAATGTAATCATCTACAGCAGAATGGAATCCTTTTGGGGACTGGGAGGGAAAATAAATGTTTAGCATTTGAAAGAAAGGTCCAGCTCCCTCAAGCATCTGATTCAAGTGACAGCAGAGACCGCTAGCATTTGGGCATCTGGCCCAACACCTCCAGGTCCTTGCCTGCGTTTCTCCTTTGGTCTCTGTTTCTTCAGTTCGGGCTCATTCTTTTTCAGCCCAAGGCCCAATAGCTGATCTATACTCTTAAGTCCTAATTTAATCTTTTTGGGTCTCTCATTAATTTCAAGCATTTACAAGACACTCCTTCCTGTTGGAGTGTGGCATAATTGTTTTTTGTTTATTGCCAGTTCCACTTAAAACCCAGCTATTAGGAAGCAGACTTTATTAAAGCACTTTTACCTACCAAGTGCAAACTGGTAAGGACCTCCTGCTTAGCACCCAGGAGAGCCGTGGAGGACATAAGGAACCCTAGGGAAAGATGTCCTCCCTGACATCTGGGTTCTTCTCTCTGCCTTTCACTTGGCCGGAGCTTGTTGCTGTTTGTCAGTTGTCTGTCCTCCAAACTCAGGTTTCAGGACAAGAGAACAGCAGCAAAAGCCTTTTACAGAAAGTACAGTGGCCGTTACTGTCCTTGGTCAAGGGACCACCTTTGGTTAAACCTGAAACAAAGTGTAGGAGCTGAGATTGGATGTTACGGTGAACTTGGGAGGTGACTGTCCTAGCCATGGGCTGGGAGGAACATGGGAGGACACCCCAGGCAGTGGCTCAGTCCCCCCAAGCACCAGGCACAGGCTGGCCCTGTGGCTAGCAGAGCCCCTGTTTTGTTAAGGTAGTGATAGTTCCACCCTCACACCCAGCTCAGTGGTCTAGACTGTGGGCTTTGGGGTCTGACCAGGTTCACACCTTGGATCTACCTCTTCCTGCCCAGTCAGCTTCACTCAGTTCCTCGGCTTGCCTCAGTTTGCTTGTCTGTAAAATGGAGGTAGCACCCACTCCATAACACTGCTGCAAGATTCAGATACAGGCAGATAGGACACGTGAAATGTTTAGCACAGCCCCTGGCACTGGACCGCTGGATAATTGGGAGCAGTCGTTGTTAACCTGACCCTCTGAGGCGTACCACTCAAAGCACACTCAGGTCATGTTTGTTAAGAGAAATAAACTAAATAGGATTAAAATACATTCATGTGGAGGCTGGGGTTGGCAAGATTCAAGCTTTACATAAAGCTATATTTTGTTTGGTTTTTACCTTTTCTTTTTGCAGTACTGGGGATCAGGGCCTTGCTAAGTAACGCTCTGCCACTGAGCTCCATCCCCAGCCCACCCCATACAGCTATTTTTTTTTAAATATATATATATTTTTAAGTGTAGATAGACACAACACAATGCCTTTATTTTTATGTGGTGCTGAGGATCGAACCTGGGTCCCGCCCGTGCTAGGCGAGCGCTCTACCGCTGAGCCACAATCCCAGCCCCATAAAACTATTTTTCGTTAAGACTAAATGCCTTTGGAGATGGTGGGAACTAAAAGCCATAGCAACGGGCTAGGCCGTGTGTGGCCCCCTTGTTTTCTTTCTGCTCAAAGAAAAATGCCCAGGTAGGTCTTCTCAGTCCTTCCCTCCTTGTCCTGAGGAGCGTGGTCCCTGTGGCTGAGGTAGAAACACCTGGTTTATCCCTCCAGAGTTTGCCCCATGGGGAGGATTAGTGCAGACCTGTCCCATGGTGGCCACCATCGGAGGCAGGTTGCCCTGAAGTTGCATTCTGGATGTTTCTGCAAGGCCTTTGGCTTCTGTTCTGCTGTCATTACCAGAACCCTCATTGACACTTATTGGTCCTTTCTTCGGACTTTGGAACCAGGCGGGCATGATGATGCTGTGCACCTGTGATCCCAGAGAAAACGGAGCCACAAGGGTCATCCAGGCCTGTGTCTCTAGCCACCCACTGCTGCCTCTGCCTGGTGTTGTACCATTCACACCTTTCATGGCTGAGGGGGGCTGGTGCGTGGTGACAGGTGTGTTTTTGGTCTGCGTTGACTTGGGCAAACTGGGACCTGAAGAAGCTGACGTGTCCCTCTGGGACTTGGCTCTCTGCTGTTAACAGGTGCTCGTGCTGTTCGGCAGAGCCGTCAACATTTTCCCGCTTTCCTACCTCCTGAACTTCTTCCGCGATCACAAGATCACCCCGAAGATGATGTTCATCATGTGGTTTAGCGGTAAGTCAAATCTTGAGTAAATGGATGAAAAATTTTTATAATAAAGGTGCACACCAGCTGGGGAGAACCTGAAGCCACCTGCTAGAAATCCTGAAAGCCAACGTGCCTCATAAGCCAAAATTAATAAAAGCTCCCACTTGGCCAGGTGCCGTGGCACTCACGCGTAATCCCAGCAGCTGGGGAGGCTGAGACAGGAGGATCACAAGTTCAAAGCCAGCCTCAGCAAAGGGGCGGCGCTAAACAACTCAGTGAGACCCTGTCTCTAGATAAAAAATAGAAAATAGGGCTGGTGATATGGCTTAGTGGTCAAGTGCCCCTGAGCTCATTCCCTGGTACCCACCCCCAAAAAACTCCCATTTAACGGCCCCTACTGTAAGCCAGGCCCCTACCAGATGCGACCTGGCCACAGTAGCCTGAGATCTGGGGGACAGAGGGCATGCTTGGGATCCTGTGACCACAGGAGACAGAGCCAGGGTATGCCCTTCCTTTGTCCACCCCTCTCCTGGACAGGCCAGTGAGCCCAGGGGTGACCAGGCCAATTCTGGTTTTCTAGGCTGAAGTCATAATGGCTCAAAATAAAAGAGGTAGAAGTTAAAATTCTCACGGACCACGTGGTGATTCTCTGTCTTCCAGGGCTGGGGTGGGGCCCAGGCCCAGCACATGCAGGCAAGGCTCTGCCACCATCCACGCCAGGCCTGTGTGCTAATGCTGGGTGTTTCTTCCTTCAGTCACAGAGTTCTGACGCTCTCATTCAGAGTCTCAGCTGCCATTCCATCATGTTTCTCTACTTCCTCAAGGATGGAAATGACTCTATAAATCTTTGGCTCCTAGAGAACCGGGTCCTCAGCCATCTTTAAATTTATTTTTGAACAACACATAGAGTTCTCTGTGCTTTCGTGTTTAAATATTATAATTGAAACATTTCCATGTGGGTTGGATACAGCAACATGCTTTATAATGTTCTCTCTGGCCGCACAAATGGAAATTTGTCTCAGATTTCTCTTTTTTCAAAAAACGTGTGTGTGTGTGTACACGCATGGACTCATATACAACGAGAGAAGCTCAATTTTTTCTTTTTTTTAATTTTTATTTTTTTTTAGTTGGACACAATACCTTTATTTTATTTATTTTTATGTGGTGCTGAGGATCGAACCCATTGGCCACCCCTGCCAGGCGAGCGCTCTGCCACTGTGCCCTGGCCCCAGCCCCAGTTTTTTCTTAATCCTTTTTGCCAATGAAGAAAAACTCTTTTCGTGAACATACTTTATATACAAAGATATGAAAAATTGTGCTTTATATGTGTAATAAGAATTGCAATGCAAAAAAGAAAAACGAAAAACTCTTTGGAGTAGTCGATCCCAGGGCGTGAAAATCTCCCAAGAAAATCCAAGAACTGTGTCAGATAGTTCACAAAGCCACGGGGGCTCCATATTTGGGAGTGAGGGCAGGAGGACAGCTGCTGCAGAGCCACGTGTTGGGGGTGAGGCCAGCTGACCTCTGATAGCCCTTCCTCTATGATTTCCGGGTCTTTCTGGATCCTCTTTGAGGACTTTGCCTCTCTGGCTCCGCCCATTCCCATTTCAGCCTCTTCTCTTTCCCAGGCTTCAGCTCAGTCCCATCCCTGTCCCCTCCTCCACCATGGCCACCTGGGGCAGGCCACCCTCACTCACTGTCTCCACTTCTTCATCTCCTGTCCAGCACCCCGGAACTGGCCTTACCTGGTCACCGGTGCCACCTGCAGCCAACCTGCTGGGCCCAGTCAGCCCCCGCCCTAGCCACCTCCTGGCTTTAGGCTCCCTCTGCTGCCCACACTGCCTGAGCCCGCAGGCCCCTTGCCCTCTCCCCTGTGGGGTCTCCTCAGGCTCCGGCCAGCACCACCTCAGGACATAGCCCAGCCCTGCTGTGCTCGAGGTCATCACTCCCTGGGGAGCTCGGGGTTCATCGGGCTCCCCTGAGCAGACCTTGCCGAGTGCCTCCCTGGATGTCGTGGGGCCAGCATGGCCTCACTGAGACAGGTCTAGGGCCGCTAGGCTCGCAGCGCTGGCTGGGCAGTAGGGGAAGCACATCCCTTGGCTTCATCCTCTGCCTCTGGACCCTGCCTGTGTCCCTCACCACCCGCGGCCCCATCCTGGACCTGTGTGGGCCCTGCGCTGTCTCTGCCCCGCCCTCCCTCTCCGCACTCAGCATCTCCTGCGTCCTTGTTGATGGTCACTCCTCCCAGGCACTCTGGAAGCTCCCAAGGGCAGGGGCAGGGCCACCTGTGTCTGGCTGTGGGGTGCCAGAGTGGCCAGAAGTTTCTGACTGAGTGAAGGGCTGTCTCCTGCTCAGTCCACACCCTTGTCACTCCCCAAGAGCCTGTCACCACCACCAGGCAGCCAGAGCCCTGCCAGCACTGCCAGGGGCTCAGCACAGGCAGCCTCCTCAGATTCAGGGGGCACCTCCCGACTGCAGCCTGTGCTGCTGCTGTTCATGGTGGCCCCGGGTGGGACGAATGTGCTCTGGCCTGGCTCCTCAGTGTGTGGTGGAGCGCACTGGAGACTGCTGTGCACAAAGCCCTAGGCCTGGGGCGCCCGGGAGCGCTTGGCCCACAGCAGCCAGCATGAGTCACAGGCCTGGTGGCCTCCCTGCACAGGCACCTGTGCCTTGCAGCCTAGCGGGTCAGTGGCCTCACCACATGTCTGTAGCCGTGGAGCGGGTGGAGGGGCACCACCCCGTCCCCACTCCTCTGCAGCCTGCGTGGGCTGTGGTGCAGGCAACCTGCCGGGCAGCCGCTGCTGCTGCCTCCCCACACTCCCCTGACCACCCTGCCGCCCCCAGGCCTGCGGGGGGCCATCCCTTACGCCCTGAGCCTGCACCTGGACCTGGAGCCCATGGAGAAGCGGCAGCTGATCGGCACCACCACCATCGTCATCGTGCTCTTCACCATCCTGCTGCTGGGCGGCAGCACCATGCCCCTCATCCGCCTCATGGACATCGAGGATGCCAAGGCACGCCGCAGGAGCAAGAAGGACGTCAACCTCAGCAAGACGGAGAAGATGGTCAGTGCCGGCCGGGTGGGGCGGGGGCAGGCGTGCTGGGGACCCGCTGGTTGCCGCCTGCTGCCAGAAGGCAGGGAACAACCTGGCTTCTAGGGTGCCCTGCATCTCCATGATGCACAGGTGTGCGCTCGCAATACACATGCACGGGCATGCATCGCGGAGCACAGTGCAGTCACTGTGCTGAAGAGGAACTGGAGTTCTGGAGCAAGGCACTTTGGGGTGGACAGGCTGTCCGGACTCGGGGTTTGATGAGGCCACAGAGGCCACGGACAAGCTCTGGTACTTCCCTCTGGGGCCCTGGGGGCATTCCTCCCCTGCTAGTAGCAGAGCCACCTCTTGGGACCCAGGGCTGGAAGGTTTCAAAATCATGTTGTCTGCTGAAAACTTCCTGTTGGGGGCTGGAGGACAGGGAGGGCATGACTAGGGCTGGAGGGGTCCAGGGCCCGCTGCAGTCCAGCTGAGAATCCTGTTCCCTGCCCACCTCTGCTTCCTGCAAGCCACCCTCTGGGCCAACAGCCCTGGTGCCTCCCTGCCGTCCTGTGCAGAGGTGGGCCTGCTGACCTCCCTGCAGGCTCCTGCATCCCGCCCCCACCACGTTTCAGGAAATGCATCTTATTCTGGTTCCCATATTTGAGGCCACTGGTAACTGGTCACAGAAATCTTTCCCTGTTGGTCTAACATGGCGGTCAGGCCTGGGTGGTTCTGGGACTCGTCCCCACACTGGGCCTCAGCCAGGGCTGTGCTACTGGAAGGAAGCTTCCATGGCCAGGCAGGGCTCTGCAGGGCTCTTCGCAGCTCCCAGGCCTCTCTCCCCACCCACCAGCTTTCTTATTTGTTCTGAACACAATCTCTCATGGGGGTCAGACATTTGCTTGAGTATCAGAATGGACGGCAGGCTCGTCACAAGGTTACCACGAGGGTCTTAGAGGACTAGAGGAGGCCCCCCAAAATGGTCATTTCTTACAAGTTGCTGCTGCTGCCACCACTCCTGGAGAGCCAGCTGGCTGAGGGCCAGGAGGGGTCCTCAGGGGGACTGCTGCGGGGCCTCTCTCGGGTGCAGGCATGTGCCTGTCTCGGGCCATCCTGAGTACCTGCAGGAAGCAGATGCTCTCCTGGTCCCCATTTTGCCTCTAGGAATGCTGAGGCACAGGAGAGTCCCACTCACCCAGCTGAGGTCCCACAGCTCCCACAATCTAAGCTCGAAGTCACCACTTTCTCTTTTTTTTTTTTTTATATTTATTTTTAGTGGTAATTGGACGCAATGCCTTTATTTTTTATTTATTAATTTTTATGTGGTGCTGAGGATCAAATCCAGTGCCTCGCACGTGCTAAGCGATCGCTGTACCTCAGAGCCCCAGCCCCAGCCCTCGAAATCGCCACTTTCTACATTGGTGGTCCTCACAGTGGGGTCCCAGACCAGCAGCATCACTGGGCACTTAGACCTGCACATTCTCGGGCCTCACCCTAGACTTACTGAGACAGAAACTGCGGTTCCTGCCCAGTGTTTTGGGGTTCAACAAGCCCTCCAGGTGATGCTGACGTGGGCCACAGTGTCCGAAGGCACTTCCTTCGCCCCTCTCCCGAGCCTGCTGGAGGCGAGGTGGCGGACTGGCAGGCACTTTCCATGGCTTCGTCCGACTTCCTCCGGCAGAGCAGAAACTCCTGCTTCCCAGTGCTGCTGGCCTTTGGGCCTCCTGGCCAAGGGTGGCTGTTGGTGAGGCTTTGGGGAGCGCAGGAAGATGCACAGTGCCTGAGACCTAGGTCCTCCCTTCCGGAGCCACTCTTTTCTTCACCCCTCTCTGGAGCTGTTCTCCCCTCTCCCCTGCTCTGACTTGACTCGCCAGGAGGTGTCCCTGGCATCCATGATGTTCTTAGAGACTGTCGTACCTCCCGTGGGCTCCCAGGAGGCTGTTTGTACCCACATTCACCCTGCCTGGGTGTGAGGCACTTCGGGTTGGGGACACTGGTGACCTGGGGCAGAAGCCTGTAGGTAGTGGTGTGGGGCTTCCAGTTAGTGCCCGCTGACGCATCCGGCTGCCTTGTCCCCCAGGGCAACACCATCGAGTCCGAGCACCTATCGGAGCTCACCGAGGAGGAGTACGAGGCCCACTACATCCGGCGGCAGGACCTCAAGGGCTTCATGTGGCTGGACGCCAAGTACCTGAACCCCTTCTTCACACGGAGGCTGACACAAGAGGTGGGACCTTGCCTCCCCTCAGGAGGGCTGGCCGAGGGCTGGGGGAGGGAGTGTCGCGAGGGCGCCTCCCGGGCTGGGTGTGGGTGCAGCTGCTGTTTCCCTGGGCTGCGGATTTGCTCTTCACTTGGTAACAGCCTGTTCACGTGTTAGGTTTTCCTGGTTGATGGCTCCAGGCCTTGATCAGCTGTTGAAGCTGGGCTAAGTTTCAGGCAGGCCAGGGCCTCAGGGAGCCATGGTGCACTGCTAGGCGGTGTGGACGCCCTGTGCTAGGGCTGGGGCTCTTCCAGCCGCCCAGCACCTTCTGCTGCTCAGGCCGTGGTGCCAGCTGTCAGCACGCTGCAGCACCACCTTGCATCCCAGCCACCTGCAGGAGACAGCCGTGGTCTCCCTGACATTGAGGAAACTGAGGCCCAGGGAGTAGCCCCCGCTCCAGCCCAAGAGGCCACACAGCCAGCATGAGGATAACTCTAGAGGCTGCAGGGGCTTGGGGGTTTTTTTGTTTGTTTTTTGGGGGATGCTGGGAATTAAACCCAGGGGTGCTCTACTGCTGAGCTCCATCTTTGGCCATTTTTCTTTTGGGGAGTTGGTGGGGTCACTGGGGATTGAACTCAGGGGCACCCGATCACAGAACCACATCCCCACCCTGCTTTGTGTTTTATTTAGAGACAGGGTCTCACTGAGTTGCTCAGTGCCTCCCTTTTAATCTTCTAAAAGCAAGAGGTTTGAACCCACGATCCTCCTGCCGCAGCCTCCTGAGCTGCTGGGATTACAGGCATGAGCCACCACGCCCAGCTTTATTTTTCATTTTGAGCCAAGGTCTCACTAAGTTGCTGAAAGGGGCAGAGGTGCCACATTTTTATCCTCACACCATCTGCCTCCTCACCTCCTGTTTCTCAGGGGTCCCTCCTGGTGCCCCCAAAGCTGGCTGCTTAACACTGTGCCGTTGCCTGGTGCCTTGTCCTGCGCCCCCCAAGCCCAGGGGAAGCCCCTCCTCCACACTGACCAGGTTCATCTCATCTCCCGCCCCAGGACCTCCATCATGGGCGCATCCAGATGAAGAGCCTCACCAATAAGTGGTATGAGGAGGTGCGCCAGGGCCCGTCGGGCTCTGAGGACGACGAGCAGGAGCTGTTCTGACCCTTCTGGCAGACAGGGCCCAGGCGGGCCTTGCCACCCACAGACACCGAGCGTGGCCCTGGAAGTATTTGCACTTGGCAGCCTCTTCAGGGTGTCAGAAGGAGAGTGACGCGTGGCTGCGGAATCTTCTTAGCCCGCAGTTTTCCAGGCCTTTGGAAACTCTCATCTCCCCACTCCTCACTGAGCAGGGCCTCCATAGAGTGGAGTGGCCTCTGTCATGGGTAGTGCCCCCTCCTGCTTTGGCAGCCCCTGTGCAGCCCCTAAGAGAGCGGTTCGGCCTGGACAGGGAAGCTCGAGCCAGGGCCTGCAGGGAGCGCTGAGCCTGGAGCCTGGGGGTCAGGGTCTAACCCTCGTGCAGGCTTGGAAAGCCAGAAACCTCAACCCCCTGAGAAGGAAAAGCTGAGCGACCCTTTTTCTTTACCTCTGATTGGCACCTCACCGCCTGTCTTCCCGGGGCAGGCAGCTGCTGCCCTGCTCGGGGCGTATCGTGAATGTTTACACTGGTGCCCACCTTGAGGCTGGGCCCTTCTTAGAGCCTGGTTGAAAGCTGCAGCCCTGGGTCTCAGGCTGGGGCATTGGGCTCTTTTGTGGGGTCAGAGCGCCCCCTAGAGAGAAGCTGGAAAATGGTGTCTGCGGCCAGCCATGGCTGCCTTGATTCTGTTTCAGTTCATGCACTTTTACCAAGTCCAGGAGTCTGGTAGCCTCCTGCCTCGGCCGGCATCCCATCTCCCTCGCTGGGTCCTGCTGCTCCGTTGTTCTCGGTCATCCAGCCGAGGTCCTTTGCCAGCTGTATGTCCACCTGCCATTACCTGCTGCCACCTTCACTGCTGTGTAGGGTTCTATTCTCTTCAGTTCCCTACCATCTTGGTTTCTGTCCGTCTCCCGTGCTGGGGTGCCAGCTCCCCACCCAGAGGTACCATCTCGGGCCCTGCCTCCCCTGCCGCCTCAAGCTGCCAGTCGTTTCCGTGTGACCCACACCCCGTTCCCACCCACCTTTCGTGTAACTGCTCCACTACGCCCATCCACAGGCGTGGACAGCGTTCCCCTATGGCTCTGGGTCCCAGCTGGAGTCGAGAGCAGAACCCTCAGGTGATTCAGTTCATCACGGGCATGTCCTTGGCTCTCAGTGGGACACTGTGGGCCCACAGTCTGTATGGGCCAGCATGCCTTGGAGTGGTAGAAGGTGTATTTCTCTGTCTTGTGCCCCAGGCAGGGTGACTCTGGAATCAGGAAGGACCGACCGCAGACCCCCTAGGATTCTTTTTTTTTTTTTTTTTTTTGAATTTTTTAATATTTATTTTTTAGTTTTCGGTGGACACAACATCTTTGTTTGTATGTGGTACTGAGGATCGAACCTGGGCCGCACGCATGCCAGGCGAGCGTGCTACCGCTTGAGCCACATCCCCAGCCCCCCCCCTAGGATTCTTGCCAGGCCCAGCCCTCACTGCTCACCTTGCCCAGAACTTGTCGCCGTCAGGCAGGAAGCCGCGCTTGCTTTTATGCATGAGAAGTGAGTTTGTGCTTGATAGAGCTACAGCGTGGTCTTTTCCTTCCTAGAGTCCCACACCTTGACCCCATAGTTCAAGCCATCCCATTGCCTTGCATAATTTTGTTTTCCACCATTTCTTTGCTGTGGAAGAAGAGGTCAGAGAAGAAGGGGACCTTCGCCCTTGCTTGAGAATAGGCAGGGAGCTGAGACCAGATTGATCTCTTAGCCCAGCTCAGAGCTAATTTTTCTCCCCTGAAATCCAGGGTCTGATATCAGAGATGAAGGTTGTTTGGTTGTTTTGCAAGCTCAGTAACTTGCCAAGATTTTCTTTTTTTAATCTTAATTTATAGATGAAGCAATGAGACAGAAGGAGTCTTCTCAGTTCAGACTATTGTCATCAGGTCCAGTGGCCCAGCCACATCATGCCTTGTCCTCCCACTTTTTGCTGAGACCTGAGAATGTCATGGTGGGGAGCATCTGTGGGGTTTGGTAGAAAGGCCACCAGGCTTTGCTGGTGGGGAGGGTGAGACCTTTCCTGGGCGCTACCAGCACTAGCCTGGGTCTCCTGTGAGTCTCCTCTGCCCCCTGCTGGTAAGTGAGGGTTTAGCAGCCTGGAAGGGCAACCCGAGAGGTGAGGGTGACCGGCTTCGATTTGTAGTAAGCAGAAGGCCCTGCAGGTGTGTTTTTCAGGTGGAGTATCACTTCAGGCGGGAAATAAACGTAGAAGATATAAAAGGATCCAGTTTTGCTATACCTTCCCGCCTGCTTCAGATCTAGCCAAGAGACAGGACAGCTGTGGCTCAGAAGGTATTGCTTTAGAGTGAGGTAAGAGCCATGAGTGCCCCTGGGAATGCTGGCCCTGTAGCCAGTAAACCAAGATGTGCCACAGCAGGCCTGTGCCCCCGACACCCCACTTCCTGGGATAAATCGTACACTCAGTGCCACCTGTGGTTGTAGGACCTCTTGGAACAACCACACCCTGCAACTTGAGATTGGAGTCCTCAGGAGCTTTTCCTGAGTCCCCAGAGGTCAAGTCAGCTGTGGGCTGGACCAGGCTGGGGACGGCTCAGCCCATTGGTGCCCAGCCTCTCAGCCCAGGAGCAGAGCCGAAGCCCTCCAGTCCTCAGCCCAAGCCACCGGCCCTCTCACAATGGGGCTGTAGCAGGGCCCTGCCTGGCCCAGAACGTGGCAGCCGCAGTCAGTGCAGACGTCCTCTTTTGCCGTATATGCCTTTGTGTGCGGTGGATGCCAAGACGGGCAAGTGGGGGCCTCCTTGACACTGGCCAGATATCCCTATCCCTCAGCAAGACCTGGCCTCCTGAGTCTTGGTCCCTGTTTCCATGGACCCACACCCTGGCAGAGCTCTCAGCAGGGTAGCTGTTACCAGGACCTCACTAGCTTCGCAGTCCAGGGACTGGCAAAGCCCAGGTAGAGAGTTGCCCCTGATTCCAGCTGGAGGATCTCACAGCTCTCTGCTGTAGGGTAGGATTTTAAAATACAAAATAGGGTCCCCTCCCCATTCCCTCCAAAATGCAGCCATGTGTTTCCCCTGCTGGTTGGAGCGTCAGAAGCTGAATCTGAGATGTTCCCAACACTGCAGCCAGAGTCATTAGGGTGTCCTCCCAGGACCCCACCTCCAGGGCCCAGGCCTAAGTACAGGCTCCCAGAGAATAAGGAGCTAGCTCCTTGCCGGTTCCTGCCGTTTCTCAAATGCATATTCATGGGCCACAAAGGAAGGACTTTCTAACATGGCCTGCCCCATCCCATTTCCCCACCATCCCAGGGCCCTTACCCACGGTGTGGACTCTCAGCTCTGCAGGCAAGAGGCTGCTGGGAGCCCCTCGGGGCTGTGGGACTGGAAGGAAAAAATGTGTTTGGTGGCCAGAGGAAAGAAGCCACTTGCACATGACAAGGGAGGGATGGTTGGGAGGCCCCAGCTTCCACCAGAGGCTCCAGTGCCCTCCGCTGCAGTTCCCACAAGGCCAGATCTATTCTCACAGCCAATAGGAGTCTTGTATTTTTTTTCATATTTTCTCTAAAAATTAAGGTGTGTGTAATTAAGTTTGGGTTTTTTATTGTTGTTTATTTTTTATTTAAGGACCCCAGGGAGGAAAAAACAATTAAACAGGGACCACTGGGGCCAGGCATTGGGGGCCCTGGCTGCAGGGGATGGTGGCTGCATTGGGTGGGGCGGCTGTGCTGCTGGGCCCCTGCTTGTCTCCCTGGACTGAGGATTCAGGATCGGAAAAGTCATGTCACTGGATATTTATTTAGAAATAAAAATGCTGCCGAATCCGAACGGGCTTCTGTGTCCGTGTTCCCGTGGCTTTGCACATACAGGTCCTGCACTCCTGGGCTCACTCTGGTCACACAGCTTCTTGGGCCAGCAGCGAACAGTCCCGTGAAGGGCAGTGCCTGGCAACGGGGACTTGGTGTGACGAGGGCCAGGATCTGGTTCCTGCTTCTGCCCCCAGGAGAAATATGAGGCCGAGGTGGCCGCCTGGGCTTCTCACGGGTACAGGAGCCCGTCTCCCAAGCTGGTGGCAGGGCCACCTAGGATGGCACCTGTGGTGGCTGTTGCCTGACAATTAAGCAGATCGTCTCCACTGAGCCCACACAGCCGCAGAAGCTGCCTGTCCCCTCCTGGGAGAGGAGGCAGTGGCAGTGGGTGGGCATGAATTGAGCTTGCACGTCCGTCCAGGGGCATCTGAAGCTTCTGTGAGAAGAGGCGCAAAAAAGAAAACGAAAACGAATCTAGAACGGGGGCGGGGGGGGGGGCGAACCCGCTCCCTGTTCTGGCCCATGGGGACGGGGGCGGGCCTCCTCTCCCAGGCCTGCACCGCATCCCGTCCCGCCACAGCCATGAAGGGGGAGAAGTCGCCCCAGAACACGACCTGGCCTGGGCTGCCCAGGTGCCACCAGCCACAGACAGGGTGTTGGGAGCAGCGATCCAAATTACGGTCCTCAAGCCGGGGACAGGAGCACATCTGAGCTGGGAACTTGTGCAAAGGCCCAGGTGAGACTGCCCAGTTAACTGTGGTGATGCCCTGTTCAGAAGAGGTCCCAGCCTGTTATGGGACTGTCACTTCTGACTCCAGTTCAGACACTAGCTGCAGGGGTGAAGAATTGTGAGCAGAGTCTGGTCACGATGGGCTGCCCCCAACCGCGACCTTTGTCCTGCTTGTGTTGAAGAAACTTTCCCAAAGGAAACCTCGATGATAAACGTGCTGGCCTGGCTCGGTCATTCGTCCCTCGCCAGGGGATGAGAGCCACGGGTCCCCAGCTTTCTCTCTAGGTGTGTCTGTTTGTCTTTTCTTCATCCCCTATCGCCCCTTGTCCCGTTTCTGAACTAACAGCCATGCAGGTGGCAGCAGCAGGGGACCCAGTCTGGGACTGGAGGCTGCAGAAGGCCCACAAGGCCTCAGCCCCCTCCCCTCTGCCCACTGATGCTGGAGAGACCTGGGTCCGGAGAAGAACTGCAAGTGTGGTGTCAGGTGGTGGCTGTCACGGCCTCAGTGTAGGGAGACTGAAGTGACAGGACTGGGAATGGAAAGCAGGATTCGCCCAGGCAGCACTCCATGTTACGTCATGCCCCTGCACCCCCGAGGGAAGCTCTCAGCATAGCGGGGAGCAGTCAAGAGAAAAAGCCATTTCCTTAGAGCTCGGGGCCAAGGAAGGTCTGGCACAGCTGAGGACCCCGTGGTCCCCACTCTTCCCACAGGGGAGCTAAATGTAAATTTCAGGAGTAGAATTTTGCGAACATGCTTTGAGAAATACACATACTGGGTTAGAGGACATGGAGAAGACTTTGACCGTGACAAGAGGGGTCCTGCGAAGACGATTTGTATGTGAAAGACGTGTTTCATACTATAACCGTGTTTTGTGTGTGCATTTACTCCTCATGACCGGATGTGGAGTTGACAATGCTGAGTACTTTTTTTTTTTTTTTTGAAAAATCTAAAGTGCTTGATAAATGTTAAAAATAGAAGTAAAATATAAATGATTTGGAGGGGCAGTAACCACCCCCTGTGGAGTGGCGCTCACTGGGTGCTGGGCTGGGAGCACGGTGGCTTACGCGAGGTGGGGCAGAGCACTGTCCCGTGCCCCGGTTTGGTTTTACTTTGCTGTGTACATAGTGTATGTAAAGGACACACGAGTCGTACTCTACTTCTAGTTTTCTAGATGCTAAAAAGATTGCAAGTATATGACAAAAGTGGGATTCGTAAACATTCTGTACGTTTTGTGTTAAAATTCCTAAGCATCAGGTGCAGTGACCTGTAATCCCAGTGGCTGGGAGGCTGAGACAGGAGGATCTGAGTTCAAAGCCAGCCTCAGGGGGGAAAGAAAGCAACTCAGGAGACCTGTCTCTAAATAAAATACGAAATAGGGCTGGGGTGCGGCTCAGTGAGCGATGGCCTCTCGGTTGTTGAATCCCCGGTACCAAAAAGAAGGAAGTCTAGGAAGGGCTGGAGTGCGTAGCCCTGGTGGTGGAGGGCCGGAGGGCTCACATTCTGAAGACCTTTTCACATTAGAACTACTGTTACACGTGTGCCCTTTACTCAAGACGACTGTCATTACGTAGTGGACAAACGGCGTCCTCACCTGAAACACCTCGTCTGTCTGGGCGTTTAGAAGTGTTTTGTGGGTGCGTTTTCCTCCTCGTGACCGTATGTATAGTTGACGATGCTAAGGACTTTAAAAAAAAAAAATCTAGACTTTCTAGCTGTTCCAAAGCGCCTGATAAATGTTAAAAGTAGAAGTAAGATATAACCCATTTTGTAAACTCGGTGTACGTTAGGTGTGGAGGTGGTGGAATAGCTTCACAAGGCTAACGTCCTCAGCTGGGCGGCTGCCAACACGGGGTGGGGGGGAGCTGGACTACAAACGAGGATGGGGGGCGGGGGACATGGAAGGGTCAGAACCTTCCTGTGTGCATATCTGGATACACGGCAGTGTCAGTCCACATCGTGCACAACCACAAGAATGGGAAGCCACACTCCAGGTGTGACATGTCCTTTATATACACTCTACTGTCGTATGTACCTAAAAAGCACAAATTAAATGTTTTTAAACAGAAGAATTCCCACAGTACCAACACACTCCTTTGACCCCTGTGTGCCAGCCTGGTCCCCCACCTCCTCCCCCTGCTGCGGCATCACCTTTGCTAAGAGAACCCGTCGTGTTCACGGAGGGAGGCCATGTCCTTCCGGGAAATGGCGCACCCCGGATCTGGCCATTCCTGGCTGTTCCCTCCTCTTGCCTGAGGAGTGCTGATGGGTGGGCCTGACCCGGGGGCAAGAGAAAGAGGGCTATCTTGGGGGAGTTCAAACTGTCCCCTCATTCCCAAAGAGACACTCAGGAAAAAAAGAAGCCAAATGGTATCCCCGGGTCGTGGCCCTAGAGGTGAGGGTGTGAGGAGAGGCTGGAGCGGCCAGCACCTGGGACAGAGGCGCCCGGTGATAGGAGGTGGTGGCTGTTGTGCCCGTTGTGGCTTAACTGTCCTCAGCGGTCCCCTGCAGGTTCCCTTCCCCAAGAGTGGCAGGCAGTAGGAGCTGGTCCTGGGAGTCCACCCCACCTCCCGCCCTGGGAACCCACAGGGCTCCTCGTGCCCTCCCTGCCCTCCGCGGGAGTGACCGGACCCTCTCCCAGGGCCACAGTGGCAGGCCCACAGCCCCTCCCAGCAGTCATGATTAGGTTTAGTCATGGTGACAAAAGCCAAAATTAGTAGTGGCTTCCCTGGTGCCCTTGATAACCAGGATTCTCAGCATGGGAAAAAAGATAGGCTTAGAAAGAGTCCGCTGCCCCGGATTTTACTTTGAAGTATGAGTAATCCCAGCAGCTGGAGGCTGAAGCAGGAGGATGGAGAGTTCAAAGCCAGCCTCAGCGATTAGTGAGACCCTAGTGAGACTCCCTGTCTCTAAAAAAATAAAAAGGGCTGGAGATGTGGCTCAGTGGGTAAGTGCCCCCCGCCTCAAAAAGAAAAAAAAAAGCAAATGGAAAAAAAATGTGACTTAAGCAAAACAAGAATTTTTCACCTGGCAACCTGGAGGCAGGCAGCGCAGGCAGCGCATCGCAACAGGCCCCTGAGCACAGGACCCGGCCCTCGGTGCTGCCCAGCCTCCTTCACCTGGCTTCTCCCTCAGAATCTCAGCGTGCTCCAGGCCCAGCCTTCACGGCAGGCCAGTTGGGAGAAGAATCTCAGCAGCAAGAGCAAGCTCCCGTTCTTTTCTTTTTCTTTTTTTTTTTTTTAATGTGCTGTCCAGCTGCCCACGGCTGCTCTGAAATTCTGGGTTCAGGCGATGTTCCAGTCTCAGCTTGTTGAGTAGCTGGGACTACAGGTGCCTGCCACTGATCAAGCTCCTTTTTTTTTTTTTTGGTGCTGGGGATCGAATCCAGGGGCACTTTACCACTAAGTCACACCCCCCAGCACTTTTTATTTTTTATTTGAAAGAAGATCTTGCTTAGTTGCTGAGGCTAGCCTTGAACTTGCAATCCACCTGCTTCAGCCTCCCAGATCGCCGGGATTACAGGCGTGCGACACTGTGCCTGGCTCAAGCTGCATTTTTGAAGAGCATGTCCTAGAAGACTTACATACAAGGCAACTTTCCATCCAGGCACCAGACATGATCACGTGACCATCTGGCTGCAGGAGAAGCTGGGAAACAGTCCTTATTCTGGATGGCCTAGAAGTCAGGGTACCATCTGCAGTGTCTACCACAGCTCTCCTCCCAAGACAGTCACCAGTCGTGTGGGGTCCTGCAGCCTGCTGCAGGGAGCTGGCAGCAGAGTGGGTGCTACACAGCTGGTGGTGTTGAAGTATGCTTTCCATTTCAATAGACAAATTAATCAGTTGCCCCCCACCCCATGTCGACTTCCTTTATCTCTGGGCTGTGTGCGCCTCCAGGAGGCCGCTGCTCCCAGGAGGGCCATTTCCTGGGTGGCAGCTCACTGCAGTCCCAGCACCTGGACATCTGGTCCGGGACCTGAACACTTGGTCAGCCAGTGCATGAAGCAGAGCGGCCTCCCTTCCCGGCGGCTGAGCTGCCCTACAGGGCCGGCCCAGTGGAGAGTGGGCACAGAGGTCCTGATGGGCTTAGGGCCAGAACTGCCAGCTGCGGCTGCTCTCTGCTCACCCTCAACACTGCTGCCTGACTTTTTTAATGGAAAAGTGGCATGGCGTGCCCTAAGAGGGTGACTGAAAACCCAACTACGATCCTACCGGAGGCTCTGCCTGACACTTCTTTTTTGGTGGGGAGGGTGCTGGGGTTGAACCAGGAGCACTTATACACTGAGCCACATCCTCAGCCCTTTTCGTATTTTGAGACAGGGTTTTGCAGAGTTGCTTAGGGACTCCCTAAGATGCCGAGGCTGGCTTTGAACTTCCATCCTCCTGCCTCAGCCTCCATGCACGTGTGCCACGCCCGCCTGTGCCCGCCATCTGTCTTCTTCTGTTAAAGACAGGCAGTGGGGCTGAGGACGCAGCCCAGTGGCTGGGTGCCACTCCTGCAAAAGCCAACATAACAAAGGCAGCATCACACTGACTTCCTCCTTGCGGAAATTAAATGGATGGAAAGTAAAAATGGAACTTTTAAACAATGTCCTTCCATGTTAGGTAATGCCCCAGCCACCACCCGTACGCCTTAGTCTTGGAGTACAAGAGTCATGCCCTGGGAAGGCGTGGCTCAACCGTGTCCTGTCTTCCCATCTGTTTGTTTCTGGTGGGGCTGGGGATTGAACCCAGGGCCTTGGGCATGCTAGGCAAGCACTCTAGCAACGGAGCCATATCCCCAGCCCTGACAGAGCGTATCTCACAGAATAACTGGGATTCTTTCTCTTTCTTTTGGGTACTCCCCCCAGGTCTGGAGATGGAACCCAGGGCCTCATGTTCTAAATGAGCGTTCTACCCCGAGTTCCGCCCTCAGCCCTCAGCCCCACGGGCTGTGGCAACATCCCGCGTGGACAGTCTCAGCAGACAGGCGCCTCACTCCACTGCTGGGTATTACTTGTCAGCTTCATGGAGCGGAAAAATTTTAGTCCTGTCATTAAAGAACTGAAGCAGAGCAACCCACACTTCCAAGTGGGGAGCACACAGGTCAAAAAAAAAAAGAAAGATAAGAAAAAGAAACCCACACTTCATTTAACAATGGAAGACACTTTATTATTATTTTTTAAAATCATCTCTCAACATTTCAACTCTTGGTAGAAATCAAATGTAAAACATCTGCATTTTTGAATTAGCATATATTTAACTATCTCAATCACAGCAACCTCATACAGTAAGGTACACACCAAGAAGGAGCACGGTTACAGTATTTCCTATTCCAGTCTCTGAGCAAAGTAGTTCCGTGATGGTAGGGACACTGGACTTTGTCTTCCTAGGACACCTGGTCACACCTGCTTCTGTCCACTGTAAATTACGTGGCATCACGGTTGGCTAAGTTACTGTAATGCTGGAACAATCTGGAAACGGAAAACTAGAAAACTAGAGCTCTCAGGAGTGGGCCAGGCATTGCCAGTTCTGAATGTGAAAAGGAAGAACATCAAGATGAACCCCCAGCTCGGCTGGTCTGGGATCCGGGGGTGGAAACTCAGCTTTATGTACACATCGCATATCTACATGAGATCTACCAGGTGTGTAAAAACAGCCAGAGAAGATTGGAAAACCTTAAAATCACTCCACAGAGTTGGAAGAACGTCGGCAAATTCACAGTGGCCTCAGGATTCAGCCAGATTTAAACCCTGCTCAAGAGCTGAATACCTCTTTCTCCCAGAAAAACCCACTGCACATAAATCCCTTAAGTGGGCACATCACAAACACTTATGGCTAAAATATATTATTAGTTCACAAAAGTGATCTATTTTCAAATTCTTGTCCCACTCCTGCTTTGCACCCCCAAAAGGAAAATCCCGAGGTCGGTGATTCCCACGTGGAGTCAAGGGGCCTTCGGGCGTGGCTGTGCGCAGGTGCGGCTGAGGCTGGCGGCCGTCTGGTGGGCAACGCCGACTCCTGCCCACTTATAGTGCAAAAAGATCGCAAATGTTGCAGGTGAGTCCTGGACACTTGTGAAGAGGACCGAGATGGATGGGTGACAGGAAACCCAAGTGACTTTCCTTCTAAATGCGACTTGAGAACTTTGGAGTGTGAGGTCACTCGGCAGAGCCAAGGACGAGGGACAGCAAAGGCTGAGGTCCCTGAATCATCCTGACTGCCCTGCAGTCTACAGGCACGGACCTCAGCGCCGGTGCTCACCCCCTAAGTGCAACTGGAGGTAGGTGTATAGCGTGTACTGTAGGGAAGACAGTGGCCCTCCACCAACTCCAGAAAAAGGGACATCGTCTCTGTCCCTCCCCTGCCCCAACTCGCCATTCCACCCCAGTGAGTGGAAGACACAGAGAAAAGGGCCCGAGGCCTCCTTGGAAGACTATAAAGAACCCAGGGCATTTTTATAAATAGCTACATAATCAATTTTTAACCGCTTTGAAACACATAGCAAGTTGAATATTTATTTAAAAATAAATCTCAAAAATATCTATTTACAGTACAGTCCGAGGGATGTGTGCAAACAACAGAAAGGGAGGAGCCTGTCCTGCCGTGGGAAGCCCTCATTCCAACGTGTGGGGTGACGTTCACAAACACCACGGGACTGAGCTGCGGTGGCAACAAGAGGAAGTTCAGCTCATACTGGACTTGGCTTTCCTTGGACACCTGCGGAGGCAGGGAGCAGGGCTCTGGCTGGGGATCCTTGTACTTGGGAGCAGGATGGCCAACGGCGTGAGCCATCAGGAGAGGCCCAGTGTGGCAGGAGGGCTCATTTCACAAGCCAACAGGCCTCTAGCTCGCTGCTTCAAGTGGACACTTGGACACGACCCAAAGGGTCTTTCCCAGTCCAAGCTGGCTTCGCAGTGGGCGGGGCAGTCCCAGGACAGAAACCCTCTTGAAAGGAAAAATAAAACCAGAACCCAGCTGAACAGGGAGTGATCAGCCAAAGGAATCTGAACGGAAGTGTCACCCTCTCCTTTGCAGACAGCTGCAATGAGTCGTAAGTGAGCGCTCAGGCGGGGAAGCCGGCTGGTCCCACCACCCAGGGAGTCAAGTGCAGCAGCTCTGCTCTGAGCAGCTTCACACTTCTTCACCAGGAACCGGAAGGTCAGTGGCGTAGCCCTTGTAGGGGGAAGTGCAGGGGGTCTATCTGTACACGAGATGGGAGAACTGCGTGGACTTGTAGTTCAGCTGGTTGTTGGGCATGAACTTGTGCAGCTCATTCTTTTTGCAGCAGGGGTCGTAATGGTAGGCGCTGAGGCAGGTGTCGCAGGAGACTTTTGAACACTGGGTGCAGGTATTGGTGGCACCTGGGCGGTTGCAGAAGCCGCAGCGGGAGGTGGCGGTGGCAGAGGGCTTGGGCTTCGAGTGGAGGGGTGGCAACCGGTCGAAGCCCTGAGTCTGGCTTGCATACTTCTCCCGCAGAGACATATCGTGGGCAGAGGCCTTGCTGGGGAAGGCGCTGGGCTTGGAGGCCGGAGGACAGACGAGCAGGCTGTCGCAGCGCTGGCAGAGGGAGGAGCTGCAGGACAGGCCGCAGTTTTGGCACTTGGAGAGGGCGGACTCTTTGGCGGGGGGTGAGCGCTTGTGGTAGAGGGGGTGGGCATCATTTCTGACCAGCCACACATCCTGTCGCAGAGCGTCCTGCCTGCGGTAGGTGGCCCTGGGTTCCGAGTCTGTGTACAGATCCACGTCATCCTGAGCGGAGAAGTACGTGCTGCGCAGCAGACCGAGGCCATTGTTGGGGGAGGTGGGTGGAAGGTCATCTGGACTGCCGTGGGGGGAGCTGGACATGGTCAGGAGTGAGGGGGATGGGCGGATGATCTCGTCCTCCAGGCCGTCCCCTAGGTCTGTGACCACGGGCTCCCTCCGCAAGCTCAGCGAGGCCTTTGGGGGTGGCTTCCTGCTCTCGCGGTAGCTGTCATAGGCGTCCACGGACCTGGACGGCTTGGTCACACGGGGCTTGCAGTAGTCCTTGGCTGCCCGCTCGCTGGCGGACTTCTGGAGGGCCACACGGGCCATGGACGTGGTCAGGTGCTCCCTGCCCTCAGCCCGCCGCCGCAGCGCATCCGAGCAGCCGCGCACGTCCTCCGTGCTGCTCTTGCGCTCGCGCACCACGTCCAGCTCCGAGTAGCCCTTGTCCTTCACCTGCGAGTGGATCTCCAGCATCTGCTCGCACTCAACCTTGGCTAGAAAGAGCTCGAAGGAGACCATCTTCACCTGCAGGGTCTCCACGAGCTCCTTGAGCCTGTACGCAGCCCCCAGCTCAGGCACGTAGCCCAGGTAGCTGAGGATGGCCTGGACGTCCTCTTCCAGCAGCGCCGACTTGACGTAGTAGACAAAAGGGCCTGTGTAGGTCTAGGGAGGAGGAAGGGAAAAGAGGCGGGTGTTGCTCAGAGGCACCCAAAGACCAGAGACCGCAGAGCAGCGAAGGCTCAGGCCTGAGGTGGGTGAGGGGCAGTGGGAAGCGGGAGGGACTCCCGCTCCCCTGCGAAGGCAGAGGCTGCTGCCAGCCAGCGCTCAGCTTGTGCGAGAACCAGGCCACTAGCTTTCTCTGCAGGGTACAAAGACTCTGGTCCACATGACAAGAAGCCAAGACAAACATGGGTGGAGAGAGGGGATTCAGCTCTAGGCAGAAAGCATTCCCTCCTGGCTTTTCTGCGAAGCTCTGAAGAGCACAGCAGTCTGACCTGGTGCCCTCCAGTGCCCTCCCTGCTACACTCTCTGCCCCACCACCACTGGGACCACTGAGTCCAAACCAGCTCTCAGCCTGCTTGAAACCGGGGGCTCTGAGAGCAGGGGTGGGGGGCAGGGCCCAGGGACACTGGCCCTCTGGAAGGGGCAAGGAGAAAGAAGGCAGTGCAGCCCCCGGCCCTGGCCTCACCTTGATGCTGCGGAACTCCTTCTTCCACGGGTAGAGGAAGAGGTTGATGGCCACGGTCTCCAGCAGGCTGAAGGCGCAGTGCAGGGCCCGCAGGCTGGAAGAGCTGAGCGCACGCAGGGAGCTCTCCACCACCTCGTAGAACTGGATCAGCCGGAATCGATAAAAGGGATCCACCTTGTGCAGGCTGAGCAGGGTCGAGGCCGCCACCCGCAGGTGCTCATCACTGCCGGGCCGTGGCTTGCTGGGGGTGGCGTCCACTTTGCTCTCGTGGAACTGCACGTACTTGCGAAATAAGTCATCTTTGTATTTTGTATCCATTGAGCTGGGCCTCCCCATCTGCTCAGGGGCTACCTTATCTCCTCCATGGCTTCTGGGCTGGACGCAGGGGCGTCACTAAAAGCACTGCCATGCTGCCGGCCGGGACCAGGGAGTACTCTGGAAGGGGAGGAGCAAGCAGCAGGTCACTCTTGGAAACAGTCCATGTGCCACCTTCCAACCACCGAGGCCAAACACCACAAGTTGGCTGGGCAGGTGATGCACACCTGTCATCCCAGTGGCTCGGAGGCTGCGGCAGAAGGACCACAAGTTCCAAGCCAACCTCAGCAACTTAGCGAGACCCTGTCTCAAAATAAAACATAAAAAGGGCTGGAGACGTGGCTCAGTGGTTAAGCACCCCTGGGTTCAATCCCTGGTACCAAAGAAAACAAATCCAAAAACCACCATGAGTGGCCTGGGCTTCCCTGGGCACCACGAGATCTGGGTCCCTGTCTGCTAGCTCAGTCAGCACATTTGCAGGTACTAGATACAAAGTGACAGTGAAGAGGACAGACACAGCCCTTGCCTCTGCTGAGCTCCCAGGACACCTCTGAGGAGCATGCTGGGGCAGAGGCTCAGGCAAGTGGAGGTGGCCCTCCCTGGACCTGCAGGGGCAGGGAGTTCAGGAGAGCCCCTGAAGCAGCGACAGCCCCCTGAAGAACAAGGGGGCAGCGGCTGAGGTGGGCGATGGAAGCATGGGGCGAGCAGAGGTCAGATGGCAGGACACTCGCCCAGGGCTGCGGACTCCTGGAAGCAGGACTTGGATCAGAACCAGCAATGCGCTCGAGTCCAGGCCCTGCTCCAGCACACCCTGCTCTCCGATGCAGGAAGGCGCTGGGCACGCCGTCACAAAGGAGGCTGGCCAGGCAGCAGTGGGGCAGAGGCAGGGTGGAGCTGCAGACACACCCAGGCCGGACCCCAGGCCTCAAAGAGCACATAGGCTCCTATTTAGCCAGCCGTGGAGCACTCTGGGCCAGCAGCTCAGGAGGCTGAGACAGGAGGACTGCGAGTTCCAGGGCAGCCTCAGCAACTTAGCAAAGCCCTAAGCACCTTAGTGAGACCCTGAGACCCTGTCTCAACATAAAAAATAAAAAGGGTTGGGGGTTGTGGCTCAGCAGTTAAGCCCCTGGGGTTCAGTGCCTGGTACCCCCACCAACAAAAATCAGGCGATTATGGCACTCTGTTGGGAGCCAACGACTGAGCTGAGCCAGGACACAGCATGCACAGGGTCGTGCTAACTGCTCCACCACTGGTCAACAGAGCAGTACATACCCAGCAATGCTCTTGTTGCCACAGTTCTGGGGCAAACTGGACTTATCCCAAACATGGAATCAGAGCCAGGCTGCCTGGGCGGGAAACCTGGGGCTGCCCCAGGTCATTCCGTGAATCACTCAACCTCTGAGTCCACGGTCAGTGTGAGCAACCTACATGAGCAGCACAGCAAGCTCTTCACAGAGCGCCAGCTCCAAGGAGGCCCTCGACTGATGCTCCTGCTCTGGGAAGGGGCTTTGCCCAAGAGGCCAACTTCCTCCAGAAGGCAAGATAGAGGGCGAACCTCTTCAGCGGGGCGGTGACTGCATTTCCACACTCTCCTTTCTGACCAGAAGTTCCATGAGTGCAGGACCATGAGCATCTTGCTCGTAAGGTCACCTCCACACAGCCCAGGCAGAACATGTGCTTCTGGATACCACGGACTGGCCATGAGTGGCAAGAGACTAGGGAGAAAGCTGTAAGTAACCCAATTGGACAGAGCCGTGGAGTCCCTCAGCGAGTCCTGAAGGCCATGGAGCCAGGCAACTATCAAGGTCAACTCAATGTGCCACCGTCGAACTTCAGTTTTGGGGAGACTCCTGGGGTATTAACAGCAGGGTGAGAGGTGCAGTGTGTGGTAAAACTAGGGACACAGAGAGGCCATCTTCTCCTGCCCACTGCCTTGCCCAAAGACTCCAGTGCCACAGGCAGAGACAAGGCTGCGAGCACAGGAGGAAGATGAACTTTTGGCTCCTGACAGGGGTCGAAGATGCCATGTGATCACGCTCCGGCTCACCTGCCACACAGCCTCCCTCTCCCCAAGCTCCATCCACACGGATCTCCATCTGCTCTCAAAAAGACCCAGCTCACGTCTGTCTCAGGACCCCCACATCTCCTTCTGTGTGCTCTCTTTGAGTCTTCCCATAGCTGGCTACCTCACCATTCAGGTCTCAGCTCAAATGTCACCCCTCAAGGCCCTCCCTGCCCCTCCTCTCAAGGAGTCCCTGTCATGCGACAGTCTGAAATGATCAACTCTATTTGTTCATTTACTACCTCGTCTCTTCACCTCCCCCACTACCTGGCAAGCTCCACAGAGGCAAGGACCGCAGCTGTTACCCACCACAGTGCTCGCAGACCCTGGCACGCAACGGGCCTTGGTAAAACAGGAGAAATGAATGAAGAAAGGATGTGCACTACTGTGACTCTGCCCCTTTATTTTCTTGTTAGTACCCCCAAGAATTCTGACAGGGCAACAGAAGAGAGAAGAATGGGCTCCAAAAGATGGCAGGACGTGACACAAGCAGCTCAAGGCCAGCAGAGGTGAACCCATGACTCCAGGCCTGGCCTTCTGGCCCGACGCCATGCTCCTTGGCCACTCCATAATCCCACATCTGACAGCTCTCTGCACAGTGCCCACCTTCCGCCAGGCCCATGGCTGGACATGGGGGCAGGGGGGAGAGGGAGGGAAGAGGCCAGAAATCAAAGATACATCTTGCCCCGAGTTCTAGCTAGAAGAACTCAGCGTCCAGAATCAAAGTACCTATGCACTCTTGAAAAATAAAAATTATTCTATCCCAAGAGAAGACACCTAAGAAATGACATTTGCATTTACTGTTTTTAATTTGTCTAAGAAAAGATTCCAATCTGCCTCTGGTCCCAGGAACTGTGTTTTTTTGTTGTTGTTGTTGTTTATTTGTTTTTTCTTTTTTTTTTTTGGTACACTTGAGAACCATTTAAAAAGGATATCAGGGCTGGGTAGTGGCTCAGTGGTAGAGCACTTGCCTAGCATGTGTGAGGCACTGGGTTCGATCCCCAGCACCACATAAAAATAAACAAATAAATAAAATAAATGTAATATGTCCATCTACAACTGGAAAAGTATTTAAAAATAAATAAGTAAGCAAAATAAAAGCATGCAGTCCATCTACAACTACTGGGCATGGTAACACACTCCTATAATCCCAGTGACTTGGGAGACTGAGGCAGGAGGATTGCAAATTCAAGGCCAGCCTCAGCAACTAGGTCCTTATCAAATACCAAATAGAAATTTTAAAAAATACATTAAAAGGATATCAAGGGGCTGGAGATATGGATCAGGGGTATAGCACCTCCCTACCATGCATAACGTCCTGGGTTCCATCCCTAGCACTGTTTTTTTTTTTTTTTTTTTTTTTTTTTTTTAAAAAAGGTGGACATCAAGCCCCCTCCTAAATATTGCTGTGACTTTGCTCCAATGAAGTCAGCCCTGAGCCCACAGAAGCTGACCTTTGACCAAGTCGGCCATCCAGTTCAGCATCTGCTGCTTGGTGATCACACAGCCACACCCTTGTTTGCTGCATGGTCACAACTTGTGCTCTAAATTCTAAAAACACAGATGGGAAACCCATCTAAGAAGGCTCTTGAACCAGCCTAGGTAGGGGAGGTAAAAGGTGAAAGAAAACAAATGCTAAAAGATAATTAAGGAGCTGGGTAAGGTGGCACATGCCTATGATCCCAGCATCCCAGCAGCTTGGGAGGATGAGGCAGGAGGATCACAAATTCAAAGCCAGCCTCAGCAGCAAAGCCATAAGCAACTCATCAAGACCCTGTCTCTAAATAAAAAAGGGATGTGGATGTGGCTCTGTGGTTAAATGCCCCTGATACAATCCCTGATACAAATAATAATAATAATAATTAGGAAAGAGAGAAAAAAAACAAACAAACAACAAACAACAATTAGTGAGGTTCTACTATGTGCCAAGCACTAACTAGGCTTTCTACTTTAAATGCATCTCCCTCACAATGACTCCAGAAAACCAAGGCTCAGCCATCAGGCCCCCCCAATCAACAGAGCACGGAAGGGTCAATGCCAGAATCTGAACTCAGGTGGGGAGGAGGCCCTACAGAGCATGGTTCTCTTCTGCTCAACTCACTTCCAAGGGATTGATGTGAGGACCCCCCTATTAACTGTTCCTCAAAAATCAATGAAACTGTGCTGGGAATGTGGCTCAGTGGTAGAGCACCTGCCTAGCTTGTGTAAGGCCCTGGGTTCAATCCCCAGCACTGCAAAAATAATAAGTACATGACTAATATATGAAATTCACATGACAACCCCAGATTAAAGAGAAACAGGCTCAGAGGACCAACTCATTTTCCTAAGTGATAAGGTTAGGAAGAAATGGATCCAGGAGCTGATCCTAAATCAAACAAGCCTGTGTCTCAGCCAAGTGGCCCTGCTGCAACTGCTGGACAGCTCTTCCTGCAAGGCTTGGCTCAGGCAAAACTCCCCATGGCAGGCTGAGCAGAGTCGAGTTCTAAAAATTCCTATAGTAGCAAAATTCCATCTTCCCACACAGAATGTGGTTGGGAGAGCAGCAAATCTCTGAGGTAAGCTCCAGAGCTAGGGAAAGAGGCTGGCCGGAGACCGGCCAGTGAAGCAGTTACGTCATCCTTGCTGAATACATTTTCTGAGAATACAGGCTGCCTTTTGGCTGGTCATAGCTGGTGTCTTTTCTGAGCACAGAGCCAGCAATTTATTCCAAGCACTCTGCAAGAACAACAAAAAAATATGCTCCCTGCAAAAACAGCCTGGTTACAGAGACCAAGACAGCCCAGTGACAGGAGCTGGTAATTTCTCTAAGCAACCCAAGGACTGGAACACCAAGCTGTGCCAGGCTAGCGGGGAGTGGGGGAAAGGGCTCTGTGAATATCCCAACAAAGAGCCAACAGCCTGAGTGACACCTCCTGCACCCCCAATCGAGGGTACCCTTTGTGAAGCAAAGCAATGAAGAGACAGATACTGCACAGCCAGGGAGGTGGGTTTTCTAATGAGGATCCTTTTTTTTTTTTTTTTTAAATATTTATTTTTTAGTCTTCGGCGGACACAACATTTTTGTTTGTATGTGGTGCTGAGGATCGAACCCGGGCCGCACGTATGCCAGGCGAGCGCGCCACCGCTTGAGCCACATCCCCAGCCCTCTAATGAGGATCTTTGAAACATAAAGGGAAAGCGCTGTCTGTTTAAAGTTCCATTGCGTGGAAATGAAATGGTTCTAGGTAGCAAAGCATTAGCTTGGCTTTACCTCAACTGGCCATTCAAGCAGAAACACTCCCAGAGCTGCATCCGAAGGGCCCCCTCCCTGCACAGGCAGAGCTATTTTGGTCCCAGCACCGGCCCAATCCACAGGTTTACCCATCCCTGGCCTAGGTTGGGCCTGCACACAGGAGCAGGGGAAAGCAGTTTCACCCCTCCCTCCCCCACCTCCATGCACTATTCCAAGCAGGAGGCTCCGGAGACACATCCCTGGCTGCGAAACGCCAGAAGGTTCCCACACCCCTACTGCCTGCCCTCCAGAGATATTCCAACAGAGGATGGATATTCCCAGGCCTCTGAATATAAACCCAGTAGAGCTAAAAGGGGGCTTCCCTCCTGACAGCTACCTCTCTCAAAGGGGCTCTGAAGTAAACCATGTCCCCTCCCTGAAGGGAGCGGAACCTGGCGACAGCTATACTGGGTTCGATTCCTACCGCCTCTGAGACCGCATCAGTTTTGCAGAACACCCTGCCTCACAACCAGGCCCTCCCCCACGGTCTGCTGTTTGTGGTGCTGGGGACAGATCCAGGGCTCTGCGAATGCCAAGCGAGCGCCCTTCCCCCGGGGCACACCCCCAGGCCCGCGCGGCTTGTTAACGGAGGAACAGGACCATCGCTAGGGAACGCCTGCTGTCTGCCCGAGGCCGGGCTCCACCTGCATTCTCTCATTCATCCACGGCGAGCAGGTTCGTTCCACTTAACACACGGGACAACTGAGGCGCCAAAGAAGTGCCTTATGCAAGGTCACGCAGGGCGTGCAAACCCACGTCCGCGCCAGATCCTGAGTGGGAGACTCCCGTGAGGCCCCTGCCCACGGCGGGATCCGGAGTCCTCCCGCCTGCCGGGTCGCCGAGGAGGGGGTGTTCCTCCTGGGCTGCCCCAAGCGCCCTCGGCCGGTCCCGGGGGCCTGCGCGGCAGCCCCGGGTACCGCGACCGCGAGGACGGGCCGGGGGCTCCGCCGGCCGCGGGGCGGGCCGCGCGGGGACCCCGCTCCCTGGCCGCCGGTCCCTCGGCGCGGGGAAGCCCCGAGGCAGTTTCCGCCCGCGGCCGCCCCCACTCACCCCTGAGCGCCGCCGAGGGAAACAGAGGGGCGCGGCCGCCGCCGGGGCCAGGCCGGCTGGGCTCTCGCCGCTCCGGCCGGCTGCGGGAACCGAGACCAGGACCCGGGGGCCAGCGGCGACCCGGAAACACTCGGCCCGGAAGGGACGCCCCGCGGAGGCGGGACCGCGGCGAGGCTGGACCGCGGCTGCGCGCTGGGCCGGGGACAGGTCGCTGCCCGCTGCCGGCAGAGACTATAGACGGCGGCGGCGGCAGGAGCAGACCCGAGAGCGAGCGTAGAACCCGTGGAACCCCGCCTGGGAACCCGAGGGACCGTGGCCGCGGCCTGAGCTGGGACCCGGAAGTAGACGACCCGGAAGTGACGCCCGCCACTGGGCCGCGAGACGGTGGCTGGCTGGGTTGTCATGGAGACCGGTCGGCCTCCGCCTCTGGACTTGCCCCTCGTCAAAACGATCCGCGAGCTGCGCTCCAGACTGCGCCTGAGCGAGCAGGAGCTAAGGGTTGGGTCCCTTAGCCACATTTCACAGACGGAAATACCGAGGCTCCAAGAGAGCGAGTGAGATGCCAAAATCCCGCGAGACTGCAACCCAGTCTGAAGGCCGCGACGTTTCCCGCTGGGGTGGGGGTTCCGAGCGCGGGTCCCGGTTTGGGCGCTGCTGCTTACTAGCGTGTGACCTTGGGCCTCGTCGTTCTCATCTGTGAAACGGAAAGATGGTGCCTGCCTCATGAGATTGCCGTAATTAGAGTTCACATACAGTAGTGCAGCAGTTGGCACACAGCAAAGATCTAAATATATTTTGCTGTGTGTGTGTGTGGTGCTGGGGATTGAACCCAGGGACTTGTGCATGCTAGGCAAGCACTCTACCAACTGAGCCATATCCCCAGCCTCTATTTTGCATTTTTAATCCGGTGAAAATGAGCGCTCTCTGCCCTCGATTTCCCCGAACTTGGAAGTGAGGCTTGGGGGAGGACCAGCCTCCCTGCGTTGTGACTTTTCACCAGGCACCTGCAGTACTTGCTCGGTCTACACTGGCATCAATCCTGACAGCCTGTTTTTGGATTTTGTGTAGTCCTTCACATCACGCTGACCGAAAGCTCCCTGGGGCTGAACTTTTGTCGTTCACCACTAAATCCCTAGTGCGTGCAAAGTGCCTAGAGCATACTCAAGACTTGCTGGAAATTATTTGCCATTGAACTATTCATTGTATCTGACTTACCCCGGACATTTATTGGAAGCTCACTGCCCATTCCAAGCCAGGTTCTCTTCCTCCAGCATGCTTTTGGCTCCCCGCACCTACTACACTCTCTCCTGGCTTCTGTGCTTCCATATGCTGTTGCCTTGGTGTGGCTGCCTTTCCTCACCTCTTCCCTTCCCGACCTTCTTGGCTTCCAGCCCTGGCTCAATCCTCACTTCCTTTCTGAAGTTTTTTTTCTGATTTCTCTCAAGATCCTTTTTCTTCCGTCCCCACCACACTGTCTTTCATAATCTTCTCTCAGTTCTCAGCACAATGGAATATACATATAGTTAACACAACACCCCACCAGACCCCAAGTTCCTTATTCATCTCTAGTTCCCCTGAGCTCCACTCATGTCTGATCAGCAGGTGCCAACAGATGTTCCTTGACTGTGGGATTCTTCTCTGAACCTTAGTGACCCCAGCTAAAGCCAGTAGGGCTTCAGGAATCCATGACATGATTCTGGGGAAACATTTAGAGAACCAGGAATCAGTTCTTCAAACAGTGGCAATTACTCTATGTACCTATTGCTGCTTGGACACCCCTTAAGGTCTTTGTATACTTTATGAGATGGGGTTTAAGTGCCTTTCTTAATCAGCTGCAAAGTGATCACACAGCTGAGAACCCCCGCCCCCAGCTGTGTCTGCCTTGACAGCTCAAAACTCTCCTTTTGGCAAATGTTAGAAAATTGCATTTTCACCTGAAACTGCTAAAAAAAGTCTCTTCCAGCTCTGTGGTTCTGTGACAGCCAAGATAGAAGCAGATTATTAAGAAGGGTGTTAGCAGTAGGAAACCCTAGTCTTGGAGACTCAGTAACATTTCCTATTAGAGTCTGCTCTGTTCAGTGGCTTGGGCTTGTATTCCCGGCTACACAGGAGATGGAGGCAGGAGAGTGGCAAGTTCAAGAGCAGCCACGGCAACTTATGGAGCACCGCCTCAAAATAAAAAAGAGCTGGGGATGCATCTCAATGGCCAAGCACTTGCCTAGCATATGAGAGAGAAGCCCTGGGTTCAGCCCCAGGACTATAAAACAAATAAAAGAGTAGGGAAGGCTTGTGATTTCTCTGCCTTGAGGTGTGGAAATCATGGGAGCATCTTTTTCATATTTTATTACATAATGATTAGCAGATTATATAATGGTCATGTGACGTGATCAGGCACCTCTACTTCTAAGAGCCAACAACATGAACAACCTACCTACCTGTTTCTATTTTTTAGTTTTCTTTTTAATCTCAAAAGTAGCATATGACTCCCAACAATACAGAAGTGTACGGAACAAAGTGAAGCAGAATAGCTATCCCATGACCTGGCAGATTTCTTGGCATCTGCCAGAGAAAAACACAAGTGCACAGACCTGCGGCATCACTGCCAATCATGAGGAAAAGAACAACAGGCCACCTACTTCAAGGTACCAGAGCAGACAGTGCACACACTGCCCAACACACACACACCCCTGCAAAGCAAGGTGCAGACAGCCCTCACGACGTGGGTGGAAGGAGAAGGGACCTGCTGTTCAAACACCAGCTAACACTAGGCATTTCCCAAGGGTACCAGGGAAGGCAGTACAGGCCCAAATGTTTTTTCAATCACTGCACAAATGCATTTTATTTGATTTTTACTAATATCTTCTTCCCCTGCAGTGGACTGCATGTGGACAGTACTACATCGATTTTGCATACAGTTTTGTCATTACTGCCTGACAGCTATACTACTCAGTAGCCAGCAGAAATCAACTGTATTTTTTCTGACCAAAATTTCCCTAAATGCCTACAACATGCCAGGATTAAAACGGTACAACTGTGCCAGGTACCGTGGTGCGCACCTGTAATCCCAGTGGCTCAGGAGGCTGAGGCAGGAGGATCTGGAGATCAAAGTCAGTCTCTGGAACTTAGCCCCTGAGAAGCTCAGTGAGACCCTGTCTCTAAAATACAAAAAGGGCTGGGGACGTGGCTCAATGGTTAAGCACCTCTGGGTTCAATTCCTGGTACCCCCCACTGCCGCAGCCAGTAACCAGGGGGTGACGAGCAACTTGTGTAGATTGATACAGCAGGAATGGGAGCCGTTTATTGTAGGACAGGAGCCGTATTTATCCATTCCACACAGCTTATCTAATTAACATAAACTAGATACAGCAGTCAACCAATAAGGAATCTCCACACTTAATGGCTCACTGGCGTAACTTCACAAACCACTCCCTCTGGCATTTTGCCAGGCGCCATCCAGACTTGTTTACAGACTCTTAACACCCCACCAGAAAAAGGGTACAGCTGTGAGCAGGACAGACCAGCCCCTGACCTCACGGAGTGTGCAATCTCATCAGAAATAGATTTTAGTAAAATCGGACTTGGGGGGGATTAAAAACCTGAAATTCAGACTAGAAGGTGGTCAACGGGATGAGGGTGCAGGGGAAGCGACTCTCACAGGGCAAAGTGAGGACAGCCTCAAGGAGAGGCAGCATGTGGGCGGGCCCTGAGCAGCTTGAACATGTGAGCAGGCCTTTTCCTTCCAGCGGGAGGAAGGAAGCAACCAAAGGCAAGCACCAGAAGTTGGAAACTGTTGGGTGTGGAGGCGTACCCGTGTCTTCCCCGTAACTCAGGAGGCTGAGGCAGGAGGATGGCAAGTGGAAGCCAGCCTCAGCAATTTAGCAAGACCCTGTCTCAAAATTAAAAAAGAAAAAAAAAAAAGGATGGGAGACATGGGGTCAGAAATGGAGGTCAGTGCTTAAGTGGTCCTGGGCTTAAGTCCCAGACCAAAAGAAAACTACAACAAAACCCCTAAAAACTGAAAACTCAGCCACCTACAAGCACATAAGGTGGGTGTGTAGTAAATTCTAATCCTGGAAATTAGTGGGATGAGGTCTCATGTAGTCCCTGGCTCACAGTAAGCATTCATGAATTCTTCAGTGAGGAAACACTGAAGCCCCTCCGTGCCCCAGTTTGTCCATCTATGAGATGGGCAAGACAACAACAGTACCTATCAAAATAGAAGTTACACTGAGCATGCCTGTAATCCCAGTGGCTCAGGAGGCTGAGGCAGAAGGATCACCAAGTAACTCAGTGAGATCCTGACTCTAAATAAAATATAAAATAGGGCTATGTATGTGACTCAGTGGTCAAGTGCCCCCGAGTTCAATCCCCAGTAATCAAAAAAAAAAAAAAAAGTCACATGAACTGTCCACACAAGCACTTGTCTAAACACTCAGTTGGCATTAGCTGTCATTATCAGTCTTTTCTCCTTCTGCCCTGCAAAGAGCCCAGAGAGGCCTTTCACACAGACCTTGCTTATTCTTTTCTTTTGATCAGTTCCTGATATTGACTTCTTCCTGGGATCCTCACTGTATTTTAGGAGCTTAATTTTAGTTGCATTGTTAGTTCATCTTCATGGTTATAGAGCATGCACTCAAGTCACACTACCTGTGGCATCCACCTGTAAATAGGGCTCCTCAGTAGGTTATTTTGCATATTGAATGGAACAACACAAGGGAAGAACTTTACCCAGTGCCTAGAAAGGAGTAAGCTGCATAAATGCTGCCCAGGATTGACCTGTCATGTAGCATGAATTGCCGGGAGGCTGAGGCCCCCTGGCTCCTAGAGCTAGGTGTTCACTGTGGCCTCCCACAGGTAGGGGCCAGGCCTGGTGGAAGCCTGTAGCCTCAAAGAAGGCATGTGTGATCTGAGAGCCAGCACCATCAGGCAGTAAAAAGGGCTTTCTTTCCCCCTAAATGTAAACCAACTGCCAATCAGTTCAAAGTCTTTATACACCCATGAGTCCAAAGGTACCACTGCAGACTTGAGGGCTGTTATTTTTTTTTAATACTTATTCCTTTTAGTTGTATACAATGCCTTTATTTTTATTTATTTATTTTATATGGTGCTGAGAATCGAACCCAGGGCCTTGCATGCACCAGGCAAGCGCTCTACCGCTGAGCCAGAATCCCAGCCCCTTGAGGGTTGTTATTAGTGGGACCCAGCCAGCTCTGCCTACCTCCAAGCAGACACAGCCAAGTGTCAACAGCTCACATGATTTTATATATATATATGACATATATATATAATATTTATATATATATAATATTTATATATGTAATATATAAATATAAATATATTTAAATAAATACATAATATAAATATAAATATATATATATATATATATATATATTTGTATTCAGAATTAAATTCAAGGGTGCTTGCTAAATTGCCAAAGCTGGCCTTGAACTTGCCATCCTCCTGCCTCAGCTTTGAGTGGCTGGGATTACAGGCGTGCACCACCATGTCCAGCTTGCCTAGCTGAATCTTGATTGCACTGAAAGCAGTAACCCAGAGGTTATGAGTTCTTGGTGTATCCTGTATAGTCTCTCCAAGTATTGAGTTTGAAAGGATTGTTTGCAGGAATCCAACACCTTTGTCCTCCCCACTCCTTAGAAGGGAGCAAGGGAAAGCCACACCCAGGTTATCTCTGTTACACAACAACATTATCTCTGGGTAGGCAGGAAGGCACAGTAGAGTCAAAGGGCCCAGTTCAGATCCCAATTCTGTCACTTTTATTTGTATGACCTTGTACAAACTATCTAACCTCTCTGCACTTCAATTCCCCTATCAATAAAATGGGATTAGTAACAGAGAAGTGCACACCTGCAATACCAGGTATTTGGGAGACTGAGGCAGGAAGATCACAAATTCTAGGCTAGCTTGGGCAATTTAGTGAGATCCTGTCTCAAAAATTAAAAGGGGCTAGTGGTGTAGGTCAGTGGTGGGGCACTTGTTTAGCGTGTCAGAGGCTTTGGGTTCAATCCCCAGTACCAAGCAAACAAACAAAGGGATTAGTGGTAACTTCAAGGATGATTGAGAGATTAAATGAGCTACTAGGTGGTGCCAAGTGCAGAGGCAGTATTTAACACAAACTAGTCACAATGACTTTTTTTCCTTTGCACAGTGTGGTGATGGATGGTTCTCATACTAGGCAAGCACTCTACCACTGAGCTACATCCCAAGCACCAGAGTTGATAATTATTAAAGCTGGGTAAGCCAGGCATGGTGGCGCATGCCTGTAATCTCAGTGATTCAGGAGGCTGAAGCAGGAAGACCTCAGGTTCACCACAGTAATTTAGCAAGACTGCCACAGTCTGGCTGGACACAAATAACCGAGCTGCCACGAGGCACTTGTAGGTTCAAACAGGAACTACTTTATTGCCCGAACTCTCACCCGCACTCCACGGGAACTCTCCCTGCCCTCAACCGGGCTCCTTGAGAACTCAACGGGAACTCAGCAGGAGCCGCCCTATTGCCAGACAGCAGGATCCATATACAACTTAATACACAGCTCATTTCAATCCAGCATCATCCAGTCACAGCAATTATACACAGCTTAACTTAATTATCATCATCTTAATGGCTCGCTGGCATCACCTCTCAACCACTCCTTGTGGTAAAATGCCAGGCCCCATTCCGACTTGGCTGTGGCTCTTGACACAAGACCCTGTCTTAAAATTAAAAAGGGTTGGGAAAGTAGCTCCGTGGTAGAGCACTTGCTTAGCGTGCATAAGGCTCTAGGTTCGATTCCCAGTTGGGTGGGGGAAGCATTTGAAGCTCAAACTCAGTGAACTAAGACTTTTGGAATTCATTGAGAAAGAATGCCTCAGAACTCAAGAACAAAAGGTGATGGGGGGGCTGGGTTTGTGGCTCTGCGGTAGAGCATTTGCCTAGTATGTGTGAGGCACTGGGTTTGATCCTTAGCCCCACATAAAAATAAGTAAAATAAATGTATTGTGTTCATCTACAACTAAAAAAAAAATTAAGGTGATCCAATAAAAATGACCCAAAGAATTAAATGGATACATCCCAAAGGAAAACATGCAAATGAGTAGATAAGCAAATGAAAGACAACTCATCACCATTAATCACTATGAAGGGTGAAACCTGTGGATGCCGCCCTACACTCACTAGAACAGCTGAAATAAAAATGGCCACTGCCAAAGGTGGTGATGCAGAGTAAAGGACACCTTATTAGCGGTGTAAGAGTAAAAGAAATTGAAGTTAAAGTGTAAAAAAAAACGGGTATTGTAAAGTTTCTAAGCTTCAAAGCCTGAGTTAAAATGTAAAGGACCAGGTATTGTTAAGTTCCTATGCTACACCCAAAACCTGAAATTCCTGTAGCTGTTAGGACAATTCCCAGGACTGCCCAGTAGATATTCCCCCTGACCATTTAGTTGTTTAATAACCTAGGACCCTGTGCAGCTTGGCACGTAGGCATCTCAGGGCCCAAACCAATCAGTTTGAATGTACTCCCCTTCTTAGGATTGACCTATCACTCCCGCCCGACCTGTTCCCGCCAATGAATGTACTAATCATGTTTAAGAATTGTTTGATTTTCCTGCGCCTCATGATGATTTGCTCTGATGTATGCAAAGCCCCCGCCCTCCCCAAAAAGTGTACTTAAGCACTGCTCAACCCCTGCTCGGGGATCTGGGCTGCTCTCCCTTGTTGAGTGAGCACGGAGCCCCAGCGCGCTGGATTCTCAATAAACCCCCTTTTGTGGTTGCATGAGTCGGTCTCTTGGTGGTCTCTTCCTCCAATGTTCGCTGGACCCGTACAGCGGCAGCGGGAAATATTTGTAAACATTTTGAATTGGCAGTTTCTTATAAGATTAAACACACATGGGCTGTGGTCGTAGCTCAGTGGTAAGGCGCTTGCTTAGCACGTGCAAGGCACTGGGTTCGATTTTCAGAACCACATAAAAAATAAATAAAATTTGGGCTGGGGCTGGGGCTGGGGCTGAGCGGTAGTGCACTTGCCTGGCATGTGTGAGGCACTGGGTCCAATTCTCAGTAGCACGTATAAATAAATAAAGGTCTATCAAGAACTAAAAAAAAATAAAAATTAATAAAATAAAGGTATTGCATCTATCTACAACTAAAAAAATAAATAATTAAATTTTAAAAAGATTAAACGCACACCAAATAACCTAGAAACCCATTTCTATATGGATTTTTAGTTTATGTTTTTTTGTTTTTTGAGTACCAGGGATTGAACTCAGAGGCACTCGACCACTGAGCCACATCCCCAGCCCTATTTTGTATTTTATTTAGAGACAGGGTCTCACTGAGTTGCTTAGTGCCTCACTAAGGTGCTGAGGCTGGCTTTGAACTCACAATCCTCCTGCCTCAGCCTCTTGAGCTGCTGGGATTACAGGTGAGTGCCACTGGCCCACTGTTTGTTTTTTGTACCGAGTTTGAACCCAGGAGTGCTTAACTATTGAGCCACATCCCCAGCCCTTGCACCACCACAACCCTTGGATGCTTAGTTTTTAAATGTCTTGCTAATTCTTATGACTTCATTCTATCATTATCCAATGTCTCAAGCCACCATATCCATTTGGGGTGCTGTTTATTCTTTTTTTGGGGGTAGGGATGCCGTTTATTCTTGTTGGTGGATTTAAATTTCTATTTCAGAGGGGTTGCCTAGCGCATGTGAGGCCCTGGGTTCAATCCTCAGCATCACATAAAAATAAACAAATAAAATAAAGGCATGCTGTTTATCTACAACTATTAAGAAAAAATTTTTAAAAAGCTTTAAAAAGTTTTTATCTCAATCAGGGTTGTTTTTGTTTTGGTTTGGTTTTTGCTAATCTTAGTTATTCAGCCAGTGAGACCCTATCTCTAAAGACCTTACTAGATCAACATTGTTTTTACCTATTATGTGGATGACCTTTGGTATAATAGAAACTAAAATTATGTGAATGAGCTGGTAACTTATGAGGCCCCATTTTTATGCGTCTCACCCCGGGTCTCTCCAGTTTGTATCAGATCATTTGCTGCCTTCTCTTCAACACCTAGCAGCATGCTGGGCACCTAATGCTATTGTTTATGTACACTTACATGCCAGCGTCTCCCTGTTTAAAGCTCTTTGCAAACCAAGACTCTGTCTCTTTCCATTTGCACCCAGGCTAAGTACTGTAAGTCATAAATGGCTGGAGCATTAAACATTTGAAGAATTGTTAATAAGGAAGGCCAGGTGTGTGTGAGTCACTCCGTTGCCCCTTAGTGGTGAAAATAGGAATTTCTCCTGGTTCTCCCATACCAGTTTGGCAGTATTGAAACATGCTGAAATCAAGATATTATCTATTCACAGGTTTTGAAATGTAGTAACACATAACGAGAGAAATTCTATCTAATTTAGATATGTACAGTGATAAACTTTACATGCTGCCTGAGGCTGAGCTAAGACTGAGTGCTAAGAGTTACATGATTTAGGGTCTCAAGTTCAAGGTTAGCCTAAGCAATTTAGGGAGACCCTAGGTAACAGCCAGACTCTGTCTCAAAATAAAATATAAAAAGGGCTGGGGATGTAGCTCAGTGGTTAAGCGCCCCTTGGGGCAATCCATGGTTAAAAAAATAAAATGCACCAAACTGATAGAAGAGTTAGACAACCCAAAAGGAGAAAGGATGGGAACTACCGGTACAAGATTCTCAGGAATCTTCTTGGGCAAACTGCTCAAGATTAAGGTTGTATGAGGTGGCCCACACCTGTAATCCCAGCAGCTCAGGAGGCTGAGGCAGGAGGACAGTGAGTTCAAAACCAGCCTCAGCAAAAGCGAGGTGCTAAGCAACTCAGTGAGACCCTGTCTCTAAATAAAATACAAAATAGGCCTGGGGATGTGGCTCAGTGGGCCGGAGTTCAATCCCCGTTAGCCGCCCTCAAAAAAAAAAATATAATAACTAACTAACGTTGTATTAGTTATCTGTCGCTGCATAACGAAACACCCCCCAAACTTAAACAGTTTAATATTTATTGTCTCCCAGTGTCCGTGGGCGAGGGTCGTGGGCCCGGCTCGTGGGCACGGTGTAGCTGGCTCCTCTTCTGGGACTCACCAGGGTCTAACCCACACGTTGGCTGGGCATCATTCTCACCTGGACGCTCAGATAGAGAGGAACTCCGGGGGGAGACAGCATCTATCTGGCCGCACGGTGGGCGTCTTTTTCCGAGGTGGGGTGCCCACCCAGGCCCCCAGCGATGTCGGTGGCCTTTGTACCTGACTGGATGAGGGGCAAGGCGGAAGTCAATCAAGAGACTATCCAGCAGCTCCTAGAGGAGAATGACCAGCTGATCCGCTGTATCGTGGAGCATCAGAACAAGGGTGGAGCGAATGAGTGTGTCCAGTACCAGCACGTGTTACATAGAAATCTCATTTATTTAGCTACCCTCGCAGATGCCAGCCCATCCAGTACTCAAAAGCAATGGAATGATCTTTCAGTTGTAAGGAGTAATTGAATGTAATCCATCTCCTATAAAATGGAGACAGGATCTTTACCAACTCAACTGCTTAAAACATGAAACCTCTGGTTCTTTTTAAAATGTGAAAATGTGAAGGAAGCTACTAGTTTAACTATATTCTCAATGTAAATATTTATTTTTAATAATTAATCAGATCCCCCAGAAAGTAGACCCCAGGTGTCCTCTTTCCTGAAATGGGAGTGTGTTTGGATAACAAAGACATCATGGGCATCTTCGAGACTACTCTTTAGTTTCAGCCTGAAGAGGAAACTGAGTAGGTGTTGGAGGATCAGCAGGAATTGCTGAGACTTCTGACTGAGCCTTTGCCAAATGGATACAGTATCTGTGTGCTCCCATCCAGTTTGTAAATGTGTTCCCCCTGACCCCTCTTCTCGGGTTACTTTGAAATAAAGCTTGCTCTTCCACAAAAGAACGATATGAAGGTATAAATATTTCCACGTAGAGTGTTGTATTTGGTTCCCTCAAAAATTGTAAGGATTTAGTAACCATAAGGTATGTAACAATACTACTGTTATATTACTACTGTTATGTGTTACCAACAAAATTAATAGTGATTCTTTAGTATTATCTAGTATCATCTGATAATAAAAGATGTGTAATTTTCTTTATCTCAAAAAAAAAAAAAAGAGAGGAACTCCCGGGCTCGCAGAGGCTGCAGACGAACCCGTTCGCGCCCGGCAGCGGCCTGGAGGCCCCGCCCCACGCTCAGAGGCCCCGCCCCACGCTCAGAGGCCCCGCCCCGCGCACGCGCCGCCACCGTTCGGCCCCGCCCCTCGCCTCCTCCCTCGCGGCCGGCGCGGCGCGGCGCTCGCTCGGCGGCAGCAAGATGGCGGCGCAACAGCAGCCCCGTGAGGGCGTTACGCAGCTGGCGGGGCCCGCCGCGGAGGCCGACCCCCTGGGCCGCTTCACGTGTCCCGTGTGTCTGGAGGTGTACGAGAAGCCGGTGCAGGTGCCCTGCGGACACGTGTAAGTGGGAGCTGGGCTGGCAGGGGAGCGCCTGGCGGGAGGGAGCCGAGCCGGGAGCGAGGCCCGACGGGGGCCCGCGCGGCCGAGCGGCGGCCCAGAGCGGCCCTCGGAGCGTCCTCCGCCCGCGGCGCCGGCACCTGGGCGGGACAGGGGCGCGGCGCTGGGGTCAGGACCGGTGCGCGAACTTGGCGCAGCGCTGAGCAGCCAGAGACGGGAGGGAGACCGTCGGCGGAGGCCGGGCGGCCGGGAGCTGTCGGCGTCCCGCTTCCTCCAGTGCAGGACCCGCGGCCTGAGCAGCGTCGGGGTGCAGACCGGGCTGCCCATCAGGAGCTTGGTGTGAGGGTGTCCCGCACTGCCGCAGGCGCCGGGGCGGGCTGGCCTGAACCCGAGCCTTGCCCCGTCACGCACACCTAAGCCGAAAAATCGAAGAAAACCTGGCCACCTGCTTCCAGCTGCTCAAGAGGTGGCATTTTCTTCGTTGCCGCCCTCCGTGCTTATCACGGGCATCACCTTGGCATCGGCCTTGGGGACCCCATTACTCTCAGCAGACACAATAGGCACTTGTTGGGACACAGGGGCATTATTCCTACAGCAGCCCTGCTGCAGGGGCTGGGGAGGGGGACGCCGGGAACCATTTTACAGGTGCATAAGCTCAGGAGACTGAGACTCACTCGCATCGCAGGTGTCCTGTTTTGCTAGCCCCGAGAACCTAGAGCTTCGTGGCCACACAGGCTTTTTTGTTGCTCCCGGCGCGCTAAGCTCTTTCCAGCCTGGGGCTATTCCTTTCTGCAGTTCAGTTAACCTGGAACTCTTGCCCCATTCACACCTTCCCGCCCCTGCCCCCCAGATCCTTCTCAAGCTTAAATCACCTTCTTCAGTTCTCTCCTGGAGCTCCCTGTTGCCCAAAATAGTTTCCTGGTGCTTAAGCAGAGTTCTGATTATCCAGATTCTAATCTTGCAGTCAACTGAGATGTTTGTATGCCCTGTGTGTGCCAGAAAACGCAAGAACATGATCCCTGCCCTCAGTTTACAGTCCAGTGAATTGATTATTTATAATCAATTCACTGGACTGCAAGTGGTTTACAGGGTTTAAGCCTGTGTGGGTAGGTATTAACATTTGTAAAAAAGATGACCCAGCACAGTAACCATCTGAAAAGCAGCGAAAGTTGAGTTTTCCTTGGGTCACCTGAACCTTTCCTGGGTAAGAGGGCAAGAAACAGTACCGGGATCCAAGCCTTGTCTCCTCTCCTCTGCTCACTGTACCAGCTTCCTGTGTTGAGCAGTTCAGTGCTGATTGAAGACAGACAGATGCACCTTGGTGAGGGCAGCAAAGGTGTCTCATAGCTCCAGCTCTGCTCTCTGCTTAGTTGATTTCTTAATTTGGACATCATGATAGCTGTGGCTTTGACGTTGGATTTAAAAAAAAAAAAAACTTTATTTTTAAAGACCAGAAAGATTGCCAGTTGCAGTGGTGCGCACCAAGTAATCCCAGCAACTGAGGAGGAGGATTGCACATTCAAGATCAGCAACTTAGTGAGACCCTGTCTCAAAATAAAAAGGGTTGGGGAGGTAGCTCAGTGACAGAGCACCCCTGGGTTCAATCCCCAGTACTGAGGGGAACAAAGGAAAAGACCTGAATGACTCATACACCTCAGTCAAGTGGTATTCAGGGGAAGAAAGGCTGTGGAAGCTAGGTGCCCAAGAAAAGGGATTTCTTCATAGCAGTGTGATAGAGCATTTGGAATGCTGAAACCCTGTTATTAGGAAATAGAAACTGAAAGTCAACCTAGTATAGTTTAAAAGCAGCTTGACTGAGCATGATGATGCACAGCTGTGATACCACTGACTGGGGAAGCTGATTGCAAGTTCCAGAGCAATCTTAGCAAGACCTTGTCCCAAAAAGGGCTGGGAATGTGGCTCAGTGGTTAATTAAGTATCCCTGGGTTCAGTCCCCGATATCACCCCCCACACACCAAAAAAAAAAAAAAAAGGCTTGTTTAGGTATAACTCAGGTATAAAAGGGGCTTCTGAACATTTGATAGATGAGCTGTACCATGAACTGTTTGCTGAGGATAAATGGTTGGTTTTATCAATTTGCTTGCTGGGTTCTATGACCCTCTGTGCCCCCTTGAAGAGGCAGTGCCACGATGGCCATGAGGTCATGCTTCCTCTCCTACCTTGTCACTTGTGTTCTCTCTTTAGTCTGCTATGTCACAGCCTCAAAGATCTTCCTTTTTGCCCTTGAGACATGCCTTTGCATTTGGTATCATTTCAGATCTGTGTGTCTATCTTCATAATCAGGTTTTAGTTCAAATGTTACCTCAGGTTTCCTGTGGTTGCCCCAACTGATCTCTTTGCCTTGTTTTATTTATTTCATATACTTAATCACTATGTGAAATTGACATGTGTTTTCCTCTACTTTAGAATATAGCATCATGAGGACAGAGACTTTGTCTCATTTTCATTCTGCCCTCAAGCAAATGAGTAGGCCCCCTTACCTGTACTAGACTACCTTATACTAGCCTAGCAGCATTTTTATGTCCTGGGTGGCGGGGGGCTACCAGAGATTGAACCCAGGTGTGCTTAACCACTGAGCCACATCCCCAGCCCATTTTTTATATTTTATTTTGAGACAGGGTCTTTTTAAATTGCTTTGAACCTGACTAAGTTGCTGAGGCTGGCCTTGAACTCCCAATCCTCTTGCCTCAGCCTCCTGAGCAGCTGGGATTACAGATGTGCACCACCATGCCCAGCATGGATGAAAAAATTCTTAGAGACACTAAAACATCGTCAGGTGTACAGAAGGGTGCCTTTGATTATACATTCTGAGTGCTGACAGAATCTGTTAATCCTACCTTGAAATAAAATTGGAGCCTAGCATGGTGGTACTTGCCTATGGTCGTAGGAGGCTGAGGCAGAAGGATCACTTGAGCTTATATATTTGAGACCAACATGGGCAACATAAACCCCTATCTTAAAGAAAAAGTTGAGAATCTGTTACATTGGGTAAGTAGCCCAGCGCATTTTCATGCCTTATTTCTTCTTTTTTTTTTTTTTTTTTTTTTTTAAATATTGTTTTAGGTGTCAATGGACCTTTATTTTATTTGTTTATATGCAGTGCTGAGAATCGAAGCCAGGGCCTCACACATGCTAGGCAAGTGCTCTCCCACTTAGCCACAACCCCAGCCCTTTATTCATTCTTTCTGTATACCGAATCTCAACATCACCTGCCTAAGTTTTAGGGAAGAAACTGTCATTTTTTTTTTACTTTTTCAAATTCAGTAAGTCCTCAAGTCATACTGCCTCTAAATTGTATCCTGAATTCATTCTTTTTTGTCAGGACTTCACAGTCCCTTGCCTATAGTCATTTATTAGGTTTGTACTTTATTTCTTCCTATCTAAAAAAAAAAAACCAAACAAAATAAAGTTCTGTTGTCCCAGAGTTGTTTTTCTGTAAGCCAGATTTGGTCTTTTTGCTTTGAACCTCCGGCTTTCTGCTGCTTCTGAGGAAGTTTATTAGACTTATCTTAAGTGCATCATAAATTTTAAACCTAAGGGCCTGGAATAGTCTTCCCTTCCTCTGGCAGCAGAACTCTTTAAGGCTGATCACGGAGGCTACTCTGAAGTCTTACCAACCTTGTTCTCCTTAGGTTACAACTATTGTTCTTGGCTTTGTGTTCCCACAGTGCTTTGCTTTCACCTCTGACAGCAGTTCCCATTTACTGTGCATTTCTTTTGTGGTAGACAATATACTAAGGGTCTGCTATACATATTCCATCCTCCCAAACAATCCTAGAGGTAGATACTGCCATCTTCATTTCATAGAGGAGAAAATTACGTTTCTGGAAACGCCCGCCAAGTCCCTCAGTGGCAGGGGCTAGGGTTTGAAGCCTCAACATTATTGCGTTTTACCTGTGTCATGGTACTTCGTGTTTATTTGTTACGAGACCTGTGTGTTCTTCATAGTCTGCTGCTACCCTCAACAACAATTTTTCTGTCCTAGAAGATCTTAGTATTTTAATTGGGTGTAGGGGACAAATTGTTTTTAATCCATTATTCATTGATGTCCTTTTAAAAGTTTATCCACATTTGTTGTCTTGTCTCCACGATGCATGACGGAGGTTCTCTGTGTGTCTTGTTCTAGCTTTTGCTCTGCATGCCTGCAGGAATGTCTGAAGCCGAAGAAACCTGTCTGTGGGGTGTGTCGCAGCGCTCTGGCACCTGGCGTCCGAGCTGTGGAGCTCGAGCGGCAGATTGAGAGCACAGAGACTTCTTGCCATGGCTGCCGTAAGAATGTATGTGGAAGTAACATGGAAGAGTCATTATCCTGTGATGAGATGGGTAAAGCGTAGAGCTGTTGCCACGGCATTTCTGAAGTTAGAGCATGACTAGGTGACTAACAGCACGTGTGCATGCCAGTTATCTGTGGTGATGGCTGTGCTGTTTTCATTTTTGTAACCCTACCTACTGGTTTTTGTTTCTTTTTTCATGAGTTGGTTGGATATAGTATATATTTTAGCTTTGAAAGTCAGGAATAACTAATCCATTTGTTCCTATGAGATCTATTTTCCAAAGTATTAAACACAACTTGAATTAGAATATAATGACATTTTATGATTGTTTAAAATATAAAATGAAGCTGGGCACGGTGCACAGGTGACTTAGGAGGCTGGCAAGTTCAAGACCAGCTTCAGCAATTTAGTAAGACCCTGAGTAGCTTAGCAAGACCCTGACTCAAAAAAAAAAAAAAAAAAAATGCTGGGCTATTGCTCAGTGGTGAAGCACCCTGGATTTAAAATAAACTGTAAAATGAAGTTGGTGAGTCAAAGAAGTTATCTACTGTAAAGAGTTTGAAGGGAAACTTTATAATCTGTATCATTAGAGATATGAATTTAATGGTTAAACTTTTTAGCACTTGCTGGGAAAGAATCATGATAGAAATATGAAATCATAATTTTAATAGCATTATCTAACGTTTGAAATGCATCCATGCTCTAAACAGTACAAAAATATAAAATACCATAGGCTGCTTCTTCAGAGATTATCATCGCAAAAGCAGTTCGATTTAGAAGTCTGCCTGACATTTCTACCCTTTGGCAAATGCAGATAAAATTTTTATAAATAATAGGTATAGGATTTTTTTTAGAAAATGGGATCATACTACATATTTTGTAACGTTTTTGACTTTTGGAAGTTTTGTTTCACTTAATCGGGCAGTCCTGCTTGTCAGTTTTATTATTTTTAAAACAAGTATATAGGTGGCCATAGTATGGACATAGTTTATCTCCTTCCTTTCAGAGTGAGTTAGTATTAGGTGTATATAGCAGGGCTATTACAGTGCTATCTTAAGACTAGTTCCCATCCCTTTTAATTAGGAGCTCCTTGGTTGGTAAGCTTAAAGTTAACAAATTCTTGAGCTGGAGGTAAGACAGATTTGTCGTGGTAAGCTGGAATTCAGATAACAACCCCCCCTCCCCCCCGCAGTTGAATTTAGAAACTTTAAAATTACTGAAATAAAATTTCCTCTTCATCTTTCTTCATGCACACATGGTATTTCTTTTTTCCCCTGCCGAATGCTTTTGTTTTTCTCCATTTTAAAGATTAGTGATTGGCACACCTATAGTCCCAGCTCCTTGGGAGGCTAAGTAGAGATGACCGGAGTTTGAGACCACCTGGCTGACATAATGAGACCCAGTCTCAAAAAAAAACAAAACAAACTTGAGCACAGTGGTGCATACTTGTAATCCCAGCAACTCAGGAAGCTGAGCCAGAAGGAGCACAAGTTCAAGGCCAGCCTCAGCAATTTAGTGAAGCCCTAAGGAGTTAGTGACACCCTATCTCAAAATTAAAAAAAAAAAAAATGGAGAAAGGGCTGGAGATGTGGTTCAGTGCTTCAGCGACCCTGGGTTCAATACCTGGAAACAAAAAAGAAACCAAGAGATTAATTATTGTACCATACGGACCTCAAAAAATATTTTTGTTCCCTTACCCACCCTTTTTCTTTATTCCATACACTTTTTCTTTCTTTGTGCCTTATAGTCCTGCCTACTTGGGAGGCAGTGGCAGGATTGATTGCTGATGTGCAGGAGTTCAAAGCCTGCCTGGGCAACATAGCAAAACCCTGTTTCAAAAAGCAAACAGTGCTGGGCATGATGATGCACACATGTAATCCCAGTGACTCTGGACGCTGAGGCAGTTTAAAGCCAGCCTCAGCAATTTAGTGTCTGAGCAACTCAGTTAGATTCTGTCTCTAAATAAAATACAAAATAGGACTGGGGATATGGCTCAGTGGTTGAGTTAAATCCCTGGTACCAAAAAAAGCAAAAGCAAAAAACAATCTGGGTACAGTGGTTCACACCTGTAATCCTAGCAGCTCAGGAGGCTGAAGCCTGAGGATCGAAAGTTCAAGGCCAGCCTCAGCAACTTAGTGAGACCCTGTCTCAAAAAAAGGGCTGGAGATATGGCTTGGTGGTAAAACACCTCTGGGTTCAATCCCTAGTACGTACGTACATACATACATAAATAAATAAACAAATAAATAAATGCAGTACACAGGGTAGGGGATGTCGCTCAGTGATAGAGCACTTATCCTGGCATGCACAGGCCCTGGGTTAGATTTCTAGTACTTCCAAAAAAGAAAGAGCCAAAAACAGTGCCGGGGAAGCCAGGTACTGTGGTACACACCTATAATCCCAGCTACTTGGGAGATTGAGATAGGAGGATTGTAGGTTCAAGGTCATCCTGGGCAACTTAATGAGACCCTGTCTCAAAAAATTAAGAACTCTTAATTCTTAATTAAGAATGTAATTCCAGGGCTGGGTTTGTGGCTCAGTGGTAGAGTGTTTGCCTGGCACGTGTGGGGCCCTGGGTTCTATCCCCAGCACCACATATAAGTAAATAAAATAAAGGTATTGTGTCCAACTACAACTAAATAATAAATATTTAAAAAAAAAAAGAATGTAATTCTGGGGGGCTGGGGAGATAGCTCAGTGGTAAAGCACTTGCCTTCCATGAATGAGGGTCTGGGTTCAATCCCCATCACCACATAACAAAAAAATAAATGCAAGGATGTAATTCTATAGCTCAATGGCAGAGTACCTCTGGGTTCAGTTCCTGTTATATTTCCCCACCACCCTGCAACCTGTGATGAAGCACTTTTTGGATTTTTTTTTCCTCTTTCCATCTTATAACCTAGATTGAGTATAGAAAACTTTTTTTAAAAACATCACTTGATTTGGAGCATGTCTATAAGGTCTTTGTATATCATGAGTAAAGCAAACCTCTAGAAGAATTCTTTTAGAGTAGAAGCAGATGTCATGGTTTTGTCAAGTGGAAAACATCGGCCTTTTTATTAATGGTTCTACAGTCCCTGTTCTACCCCATCAGTATAGTCAGGAGTGTAGTGAGGTTGTTTGCCAGGGTAATGTAGGTCCAGTTTTCGTCTTGCCCTTGCTTTGGGACCATATTTGCCTGATATAAGGTGCTAACTTGTGGATTCTGATTCTTCCTATTCAAGTTCTTCCTATCTAAGATCCGAGCCCACGTGGCTACCTGTTCCAAATACCAGAACTACATCATGGAAGGTGTGAAGGCCACTACTAAGGACGCATCCCTTCAGCCAAGGTTAGTAACTCAGTCACCCCCTTAGCTGGAGTTCATTTTTTGCTACAAAATTGTTGGGTACTTTATGCTCTAGGGTTTAAAATTGATTCAAGTTTGTTGTTTTGGGGCACTCCGACGTTCACTTCAAATGTTAGCTGTGCTGTTATTTTCTAAACACTTGACCTGATTTGGAAGTGATGATCAGAATACTTCTCTCACACAGTTAGTGAACTCTGTTCCTTTTTGATTGAAGTTGTGTGGAAAGGTGTTTACAGAGAGATTTTTTTCTTCTGCCTTTCATCTTTCAGGAATGTCCCAAATCGTTACACCTTTCCTTGTCCTTACTGTCCTGAGAAGAACTTTGATCAGGAAGGACTTGTGGAGCACTGCAAATTATCCCACAGCACAGATACCAAATCTGTGGTAAGACTTTTTTATTTGAATGGGGGAATAAGTCAAACTTACAAGAAAATTATAGGATTTGTGAACTTCTGTATACCCTTCACCTAGATTTCCAAATTAACATTTTACCATAACATTTGGGCATAAGTTATAGATACCATGACTCTTAGACCCTTAAATACTTCGGCATATATCCAAAGAATAAGAACATTTTTTTATAAAATTACACTTTTTGTAATTGTATTTAGAAAACTTAACATGGATACAATCTAATATCCATGTTTAAATTTTAATAGTTGTGTTCTTCATCATGATTTCCCCCTTTCCCCCCAAGAAGATGTGGGGATGGTATGGAAGTGCTGTGTATTTTGGGTGCCATCTTAGTGTCATGTGATGTCTTTGGGTCCTTTTTATTGATGGACCTTTATTTTATTTATTTAAATGCAGTTGGGTTGGGGTTGTGGCTCAGTGGCACAGCACTTGCCTTGCACATGGGAGGCACTGGGTTTGATCCTTAGCACCGCATAAAAATGAAAAAACAAAGATATTATGTCCATGTATAACGAAAAAAAAATAAATGTGGTGCTGTGGGTCGAACCCAGTGCCTCTTATGTGCTAGGCAAGTGCTCTACGCCCAAGCTCCAACTCAGGCCCAGCTTTGAGTAGTTTTGTGTAGTTGCTGTCCCCTCTAAATGGGATGGGCTAATGCAGCACCTGCTTCATTCATTTGCCTTACTAGTCTGTCCCCAAGAGCACTTGTGTTTGCAACATTTGTACCTTGGGTCTCTCCTTCCCTCCTGTGTTAAGGAAAGGCTCCTTTCTACATCTTGCTCTTTTCTCTCCTTTTGCCCCATACCAGGGATTGAACCTGGGGTGCTTTATCACTGAGCCATGTCTCTAGCCCTTTTGATTTTTTATTTTGAGACAGGGTCTCATAACTTGCTGAGGCTGTCTTTGAACTTCGTTACTCCTGCCTCAGCCTCCTAAGTTGCTGGGATAACAGGTGGGCACCTGTCCATCTCACTCTTCTTAACTGTATTCTCTGGGCTAGGTAAAGGACCCAGACTAGGACTTGGCACATTGCCTTTCCTGTCTAATTGATGGGAAGAATATCCGATCCAGTTTGCTTTCTCTAATAGCATTAAGTTTCTTTGCCCTCCAAATTGTGGCTTTTCAGTGCTGCTCTGTCCTCTGCAAAGTCCAGCTTCTACTTCTACCATCCTGCTGAAATCATGTTCTGTGTGTCCCAGCTAGTCTTTTAATAAAAGTCCTTGTTTTCCATCATCTCTGAAATTTTAAGAATTTGTTTCTTTGTAGATAGCTTTTTTTTTTTTTTTTTTTTTTTTTTTTGTACTGGGGGTTGAACTCAGGCACTCAACCACTGAGCCACATCCTCTGCCCTATTTTGTATTTTAGAGACGCGGTTTCACTGAGTTGCTTAGTGCCTCCCCGTTGCTGAGGCTGGCTTTGAATTCTCGATCCTTCTGAGCTGCTGGGATTACTTGGCTGATAGCTTATTATATGAAAAGTGGACTATAAAAAATCTCTCCGGGGCTGGGAATGTAGCTCAGTAGTAGAGCACTTGCTAGCATGTGTGAGGCCCTGGGTTAAATCCAAATCCCCACCACCTCAAAAAAATGGGAGCTTCTTTCCAACCCTTCCCCTAAGTCTGTTCCCCCATAGCATCAGTTGGCCTCAGTCTGTCTTTTATTTATTTTATGTATGTATGTGAAACTGGGGATTGAACCCAGAGCCCTCTTATCACTGAGCTACTCTCCAGACCTTTTTATATTATTTGAGACAGGTTCTTGCTCAGTTGCCCAAGCTGACCTCAAACTTATAATCCTCCTGCCTCAACCTCCTGAGTAGCTGGGATTACACCACACCTGGCTTCTCAGTCTTTATGGGGTTTTTTGGTTTGTTTTTTGTTTTTATTTTGGTACCAGGAATTCAACCCAGAGCCATGCCCCCAGTCCTTTTATATATATATTTTTTCCCTTAGTTGTAGATGGACACAATGTCTTTATTTATTTTTTATTAATTTATTTTTTTGAGGATTGAACCCAGTGCCTCATGCGTGCAAGATAAGTGCTCTACCACTGAGCTACAGCCCCAGTCCCCCAGTCCTTTTTTTGTATTTTATTTAGAGACAGGATCTCACTGTGTTGCTCAGAGCCTGAGTTCCTGAGGCTGGCTTTGAATTCGTAATCCTGCCTCAGCCTTCCTAGCCATTAGGGATTACAGGTGTGCACCACTTTCTTTATGGTTTTGTAGTTTTTTCTGTATTCAGATTTGGTAACTATGTTATGCCATGGCAACAAATCAGCTTTTCAGGACATAAGACAATCACAAATAATTTATTATTCTCACCCCAAAATAGTCATTTTTCCAATATTTATATTTTTTACATAGACGATTACTAAAATTTCAATGAGCAGATGTCAGTCTGGATGGGTCATAACATCTGTTATTTTGCTTTGCTTATGATTCCAAAATGATAGTCTGGTATATCTTCTTTGGCTGCACTAGATAAGAGGAGAGAAGCGTTCTAAGCTGGTCCAGTAGCACATGTCTATAATCCCAATGGTTTAGGAGGCTGAGACAGCAGGATTGAAAGTTCAAGGCCAGACTGGGTTAAGACTTAGCCAGATAAAAAGCTCAGTGGTAGAGTGTTCCTGGGTTCAATTTCGAGTACCAAAAAAAAAAGTAAATTATTGTCATAAATTCTAACATCTTTGTGTGTTTATTTTTTTGCTTAACTATATATCTGTTGGTTGGTTGGTTTTTGAGTGCTGGGGATGGAACCCAGGCCATTGAGCATGCTAGGCACTCGATCTACTGCAGACGTCTATCCCTAGCTCTGTTGGTGCATGTTTATAAGATACAGTCTTGGAGGTGAATTAATTTGGGCAATGGCTAACTGCACTCATAATTTTGATAGCCCCTGTTTTCTGGTATGACAGCCTAATTTGCTTCCCGTCTCTACTCCTTCCTTCCCCTTTGGCACCCTGAAGTTCCTCTGGTGGTTTTGTTTCTGTTGAGACCTTTTGTCCTTAAGCTTCTGGCCTCTGTCCTAGTTCCTCTCTCTCTACAGCTGCTTAGTCTCAAGCTCTCAGCCCTTCACTTTGGAAGCCATCTTCTCTTCAGTCTCTAGGCTGTGTTCTAGCTCCACAGCTGCTTGCTGCATATTCCGCTTGTTGCTCTGTTATCCAAGATTCATCTCTTGCCAGTCCCCTCTATCCCTGTGTGCCTTGCAGTTGGCTAGGGTTACATCGCTAAGCTGAAGCATGATACCATCCTCCTTCCTGAATTCTCCATCATGTGATGCTGCCACCCACTAGCTTCTCTGTCTCTCCATGGACCTCTAGTCTTCAAAGCTCAAATCAGCCTGTTGGATCGCTTTCTGGTGTGATCCCAGTCATCTGAGCATTTACTTTGTCAACATGCACATAAGGCTGTGCTGTACTTCCTGGGCTATAATTAATCTGATTATTTATTTGGTTGTCCTTGGGTTTTTTGGATCAGCTTGTGTGCTGAGTTGGAAGGCAATATTCCCACCCCCACAGGACTGGCCCCTTTTTGACTACAGTAGCCTTTCAGAAGGGATGATACTATGACTTAAGTGACCACCCACACCCACGTGTCATGTGATTGAAGCAGGAGACTTGAAGTGTTCTCTGGGATTCTGGTGTGCACAGGAAGGAGGACTAGGTGTTCCGCACTAGGTGTCAGGAAAACCATCCTGGAGGAGAGACAGCCAGCAGGTCGCAGAGGGCTGGAGTCCATTCAGAAGTCAGGTGCCTGAGATCTTGCTTCTTTGTTGAAAGGTCTGTCCAATATGTGCCTCAATGCCCTGGGGAGACCCCAACTACCGCAGCGCCAACTTCATAGAACACATCCAACGCCGGCACCAGTTTTCCTATGACACTTTTGTGGTGAGTCGTATTTCTCTCCTAGGGGACAGCAGAACTTCTCGCTGTCTCTGAGAAGAGGAAGGGGAGCCTGTCATCCAGCCTTGTCTCTATGCAACAGCTCCCAGGTCCTTGCATGGCAGCCGTGCAGTGTCTTCTCCTGGCAGCCACGTGATCGGAGTGCTGTTGAGATGATCTTGACAGTTACTGGAACAATACAGTGAAGCTTGCTCCTGCCCTGCCCCCATTTTGCCCCACTTTTTTCTAGGGTTGGGGGGACTGGATATTGTACCCAGTGTGGGGGGGTGGTTCTCTACCACTGAGCTACATTCCTGGTCCTTTTTATTTTTTGAGACAGGGTCTCTCTATGTTGCTTAGGGCTTTGCTAAATTGCTGAGGCTGGCTTTGATCTTTGAAGATCCTCCTGCCTCAGCCTCCCTAGCCACTGGGATTACAGGTGTTCACCATCATGCTTGGCCCTCCAGCTTTCTTTTTGTAGGTATAATTTCTGCCTGTTACACATCTTAGTTTGGGAACCTCAGGCTCTTTTTTTGTGTGTGTGCCTGAGGACCAGGCAAAGAATAGAAATGGTCCTCAAAAGAATTTGTTTTTTTTTTTTTTTTTTTTTGTTTTTTTAAAGAGTGAGAGAGGAGAGGGAGAGAGAGAGAATTTTAATATTTATTTTTTAGTTATCGGCGGATACAACATGTTTGTTTTGTATGTGGTGCTGAGGATCGAACCCGGGCCGCACGCATGCCAGGCGAGCGCGCTACCACTTGAGCCACATCCCCAGCCCCTCAAAAGAATTTGTAAGCTAATAGGGCATGACTCATGGTATGCTGCCACCTAGTGCAGCTGATTGTTGTTGTGGGAATGCAGGCCCAGGACTCGGGTGTGGCTCAGTGATAGATCACTTGCCCAGCATGCACTGGGCCTGGGATTTGAAGCAATGCTGCAGTGTCAAGTTAGGATTTTAGAGTAGTGTTTACTCTTTCTGTGTGTGTTTTTGGGGATTGAACCCAGGGGTGCTCTACCACTGAGCTACATCCCCAGCTTTTTTTATTTTAAGAAAAGGCCTCATTAGGGCTGGGGTTGTGGCTCAGTGGTAGAGTGCTCCCCTAGTACATGCGAAGCCCTGGGTTCGATCCTCAGCACCACATAAAAATAAATAAATAAAGATATTGTGTCCAACTACAAAAAAAAAAGAAAAGGCCTCATTAAATTCCCAAGGCTATCCTATAATTTCTGAACCTATTGCCTCAGCCTCCTGAGGCACTGGGATTATAGGTATGTCCCATCATGCCTGGCAGAGTAGTGTTTACTCTTAATGGCTGTATTTCAGGATATGACAAAAATTCTTTCCTAGGTTGTCAAAAAGAATATTGATTCTCAGGGCTGGGAATGTGGCTCAGTGGTAGACTGTTTAACTAGCATGTGTGAGGCCCTGTATCCTGTCCCCAGCACTGTAAAAAACATAGATTTATTCTTGCCAGGCGTGGAGGTACACAACCCTGTAATCTCAGCAACTCAGAGACTGAGGCAGAGGATCGAAAGTTAAAGGGCAGCCTTGGAAATTTAGTGAGACCCTGTCTTAAATTTTTAAAGAAGCCAGCTCAGTGGGTAGAGTGCCCAGGGATCAATGTGGGGGGATACACAGGGCATGGTGGTACCTATCTGTAATCCCAGATGCTGGGGAGTTGGAGGCAGGAAGATGACAAGTTCAAGGCCAGCCTCAGCAGCTTAGCCAGACCCTGTATCAAAATTAAAAATAAAAAGTGTTAGGGAAGAGACTGGGTTCAATTCCTGGTATCAGAAAAAAAGTATTGTGTCTGACAATGTCTAAAACTCCAGACTTCAGGATAAGTATCCTTTTCATTAGTGCTGTAATGATGGATACAGTTCCTAAAAATGCCCGAGTAGATAATTTTGCCTCATTAAAGAAGAGTCGTTTTACTGTATTTCTGCTGTACCTTATGGCCCTCAGAAACCCCTGTCCTTCCTTGGCACTGAGGTCCGTGCTGACTAATGACTCTTCAGTCTGCATATGTCTGCCTTCTGGATCCATGAGCTAAACTGAGCGCGCTGACTATTGTCTGTGGCAGGCTCTGTGTGCTGCCCAGGCCTCCAGTGGAGGAGGCAGCACAGACTGAGAGATGAAGTAATTTGTCCATTTAATGCAGATGATGGGCTGGGGTCCCTGGCAGCTCTCACTAGACCCTATTGCTGGGGTGTTCTCCTGCTGAGGGTCTGTGCAGCTGTGGACAGTTGCTGAGTGTGTGTTTCTTGCCCTCAGGATTACGATGTTGATGAAGAGGACATGATGAATCAGGTGTTGCAGCGCTCCATCATCGACCAGTGAGCAGAGTCCTTGCTTTCCGTCTCGTGTTCTAGAGCTTCCATTACATGTTAAGTGTGAAACCTTTGACTCCTACACCTTAACTGTACAACAGACCTGGAAATGAGCCATGGCATTGGGACAGGGTCACTTCTGATGGGGGGAACGGGTCCCCGGGTCAGAGCCCTCTTTTCCTTTGGGCTCTCACCAAAGCTATCTTCCCCACTGTTAAACTTGTTTTGTCACCTGGTTGAGTCGCATTGGTCCTCAGTTAATTCCTAGAGCTTCTGCTGCCTCTTCTGGAAGAAAATCCAGCTTCTTCACCTCCATGTGTTCTTGTTTCACACTGTTCCTCCAATCCAGTATTCAAGTCTCAGATCCTTTGAGCCAGCCAGGACCTTTTCTGGGTCACAAATAGCACAATGAAACAAGCGTCTCCTTTCCTTGCCCTGAGGTTTATGAGCTGTAGCCACAGTGCAGCCGACCAGGGCTGACACTCCTCAGTGGTGGAGCTGCCTGTCCATGGGGTGGGCAGTGGCTGCTAGAAGCTGAAGTTTGTACCCTGGGAAACATTTCAGGAACCCTCTTGGGGTGAACATTCTGGGTTTTGCATGATTTGATGCTGGAAATTTTATTAGTGATATTTTGCTACACTCCTGCAAACCCTTAGAATTAACTGGTTCAGTCTTAAATGCCTGCATGGTGCCTTTTTTTTTAGGATAAGGTATAACCATATATTTTTAGTGGAGGTGTTTCTAGGTTAGGAAAGTTAAACAGCATTTTTCCATAAGTGGGGAAGGGAGTCAGCTAAGAGAGCGGGAGGGCCATAGCTTTTTGGTTTTCAAGCTAACAAAGTATTTTCAGATGACTGGGTCACATTTACCTTTCTCTTTGAGGGCTTGTGTACATTCTTGTCCTGAAGCATGAAAAGGAGATAAAATGATTAAAAGGAAAAAGGTGTGGGGGATCTGGTGGCTACTAGTTCTTTTATCTTTTACTTGGTAACTTAGATTAAACTGAGCATTATTTTACTGTCACAAATGGTTTCTTTATGACACTTGTTTCACCATCCAAATTGCTGTTTTAAAACCCTGGCTTTCAACTCTGAGAGAGGCTGTGGTGCACCCTGTTGTCTCTTACAAGACACACTGACTGCAAGGCACAGCACGCCCTCTGACGAGAAGTTAATAAAAGCTGTGTACTGGGAACGTGGTTCAGTAGCTGTTCGAGAAGCTTGAAGCTGAGCATGTTTCATGAATATTAGTTCCAAGATAAGAGCTGCCAGCTACTGTATAGGAGCAGAATCTCTGATGGACCAAAAGGCTTATGGATTTGGTTCATTCTTTTGTGTCACACATCTCCAGTTTGAATATGGCAGTTTTTTCCTGGTCAGTGGCCAAGGTTGCAAATGGCTTTGGGCCTGTACCCTATTGCTGTGAGCTCTTACCACCCACCATAAGAGCTAACTGCAGTTGCCTAATAACCAGCAAAGACAGGGGCCTTTTTGGGCCATGTAGTTTTTTTCTGATTTGTTATTACTTGGGAGGACCTACATGTTAAGGTCAGCTTCTTTACTGTAACTTCTGGGAAAAGTTCACTCAGACCTCCCTGAATTGAGATTGTCTCGGTAGAAACTTGGAGGGAAGTTTGATAAACCCTTCATTGGAGGGGATTGAGAAGAGCACGGACATCTCACTGGTGGAACCAAGAAACTAATTTCCTTGTATTAAGTGCACTTCATGTATTTCTAATAAGATGACTTTCCAGAAAGTGAAATTTGTTATGTTCTGGCTTTTAAAAGGTGAAATATAAATAAATTTCATAATTTATCCAGCTGGTGAGCTGTAGTGCCTGTTTTCATTGAATACCATTGGCTGAAGTCTGGACCTGGGGACCTCCAAACGGTTGCTATTCTGGAGGAATTTTCTGTCCCTGAGTCCAGCCTGGTTTCCAGTTATAGGTCTGACCCCAGCTGGGCTTCACGGGGGTCTGCCAGTCCTCTTTTTTAAAATGGATACAGCACACACTTCTCAGAGTTAAGAGGCTCCAGCGAGGCAAGAGATGACATTTTTGCATAGAGAAGGCTTTAGACACAGCTTTCACTAAGTGTGGTGGAACAGCAGTGCGGGTGTTCAAGGGCAGCCTTCTGCAAGCTGACATTTCAGGTCCTGGGTGCTTCTAAGTGCTGCACTCTGCCACCAGCAGACGTCCAGCCAGTGCTGCTTCCAGAACAGGGGGCTAATGATATTTGCCTCTAAAGGATATTAGAATTCAGAGAGCAGAGTGTGTGGAACCCTGGCCGTAGTGCTGCTCTGTGGCACTCTGCTGCTGTGCTGCCTCCTGTTTCCCCATCCTGGTCCCAGAGACTCTTAAATTTATTTAGTTATTCATTTGTGTATGTATTTCGTGGTGCTGGGAATTGAACCCAGAGCCTCATGACACATCCCTAGCCCCAGGATTTTAACATGGCCATGCTACCCTGGAGGCTAAGGTAGGAGAATCACAAGTTTGAGGCCAGCCTGAGCAACTTAGCAAGACCCTGTTGCAGTCAAAGGGTGTGTGTGTGAGTACTCAGTGGTAGAGCAAGAGCACTTGCCTGGCATGTGGGTCCCTGGGTCCAATCCCCAACACTGCAAATAATGATGATAATGTGGCCCAAACTGCCCATCGTCCCCGCTCCACCCTGACTTCTCCCTCTTGTGTTTCATTCCATCTTGCAGTGGACTGCAGCAGTAAGCTATCCAAGACACCTGGAGTCCTTTCATGCCCTGCACCCATGCAGACCACCTTTACCTAAGCATCAGTCCAGTCCGGGACTGTGGTTACAGGTCAGGAAGTTGGGAACTGGGCTTTCATTTCCTTGAGGTCTTTTATATGCTAGCAATAAAAGCACTTACCATTACCAGCACAGGTCAAGGAAGTGACATTTGCACTGAGACCAGAATGAAATGAGGCACTATCCCAGTGACCACATGGGGGGAGAGCATTCTGCACAAGTCCAGAGCACAGGTGTTAACTTGAGGCACTGCAGCAGAGGAGGCCCAGGAGCCATGGCGGAGTGGGGAGAAGAGTAAGTTGGGGTGTGGGAGACAGATGGCAGAGTCCACTGCCCAGACTTGGCTTTTCTCCCAGTGAGATGGGAGTATTGGAGGATTCTAAGTGACCTAGGCCCCTGGCTGCATTTGGAGCAGGGACCAGGAGTAGCTGCTGCAAGAATCAGCAGATGATGGTGGCTGGATCCATGTGGTGGTGGTGGTGAAATCTGGGTTAGGTATTGAAGGCAATGTGAAAGCAAGAGGGGAGCATGGGTCAGTGGAGGTATCCCCACTGAGCTGGGGGAAGATTGCAGGAGGAGAGCTGGGGGAGACATGTTTATGACCCGTGCTTTGTCTAGGCCTGAGATTCCAAGTTCTAGCGTCATGCATAGGTACAGAAAGTGCCAGTCCTCGGGCAACTTCAGGAAATGAAGTAGGATGTACCTCAAATGCTGTTAAGTAACAGAGAGTACCTGATGATGGCAGTTAATCTGATGTCCACAATGCATGGGGGCTGGGGTTGTGGCAGAGCACTTGACTGGCATGTGTGAGGCATTTGTTCAGTCTTCACCACATAAAAATAAATAGATGTGTCCATCTATAACTAAAAGATCTCTTTTTAAAATGCCTGTGGATTGAACTTCGTTAAAATGTCTTAGTAAATTTGTACATTTATTTTAAATAAATACATTAAACATACTTGAATATTATTTATATATAAATATATATAACCAAAAATAAGTACATATTTGAATATTGTCATCTGCAATGATAAAAGTGCTTAGAGTTAGCTGGGCACGGTGGCACACACCTGTAATCTCAGCTACTGAGGAGGCTGAGGCAGGAGGATGGCGAGATCAAAGCCAGCCTCAGCAAGGGCGAAGCACTAAGCAAGTCATTGAGAGCCTGTCTCTAAATAAAATACAAAGTATGGCTGGGGACGTGACTCAGTGGTCGAGTGCCCCTGAGTTCAATTCCCGGTACCAAAAAAAAAGTGCTTACATTCAGTTTGGCCAAAAATAAAATATTTTTTCGTAGTGGAAAACTGACCAGTTTCTTGTGTTCAGGAACACACAGCATTGTACTCAAGCACTTACGAACCAGCCCTCAGCTGGAACTGTGGGGTCACACGTCATTCAGATTTAATCGCAGACTGGTAAGTCTTCATGGTACAGGATCAGTAAGTGGGAGCTATTTAGTAAACAATAAGTCGCTTCCTAATTCATGAAGAAACTAGAAACCATGATCCGGAGGAGTATCTGGACCTTTCCTCCTTTCTCCTCGGTGCCTTTCCCTCTCCCCATCACCTCAGTGTCCTGCTGCTGCTTTTCCCAGATGCACAGTAAGAGTGAGGAAGTCACGCCCGCCTCTGCATGCAACCCAGCGTCCCACCACTCACAGCGCGTCTGTCCGGCTGACCGTCCTCACACTCCTGCTCATCTCCCAGTCTTGCTCCTCTGCACAAGACTGTGCCTGACTTGTGCACCTTGGCCTTCCATACTTACCTCTGAGTAGACTGAAAAAATATTCCTAGAATCGAAATGGAACTACATGGGGACATTTTCCACCGGATATTTTCTTTCCATGGTGATTGCTTCGTCCAGAATGAGAGCCAGACAGTGGTAAGGAGAGCCTGAAGGGGGCAGCATCTCTCTGAGGAAGTAAGTCCTCAAAATGAAACCAGAACTTGGAAGACAGAGGAGGCCAGACTCCTGGACAGGCTAAGGTGGCTGCCTACCCAGGTTCTCCATAAGGTCCCTGCCCCCCCACTTCCCTTTTTCTTTTCCCCCACCCCCGTACTGGAGCTTGATCTTGGGTACTCTACCACTGAGCTACATCCCCAGCCTTTTTTTTTTTTTCTTCCTTTTGGAGACAGTCTGAGATACCCAGGCTGTCCTCGAGTTTATGATCCTCCTGCCCGAGCCTCCCACTTCACTGGCATTACAGGTGTGCCTCACTGTGCCCCACTCCCCTCCTGCCTTTTTTAAAAAAATATATATATATATTTTTTTAAGTTGTAGATGGACACAGTACCTTTATTTTTATGTGGTGCTAAGGATCAAACCCAGGGTCTTGCACGTACTAGTCGAGTGCTCTACTGCTGAGCCACAGCCACAGCCCTCCCCTCCTGCCTTTATTCCTCTCCTATCATCTCCTGGCCTTCCACTGTGCCTGCTGCCTACCCCGTGAGGCTCAGCTGGGCGCCAGGAATAGAGGAGTGAGGGTGATGCTCATCCTCTTCATTCCTGGTTCCTGACAATTTTGTTTGATCCTTCTCTGGCTCCTGAAAGGTGATCCAAACATTCAAGTTATATCAGAAAAGCGGGTCTCAATCTCAGCCAGCCCTGCAGGAGGGATGCTGACCACATTCCTGTTGCTTGGCCAAGGGGGCGGAGGCCAGAGAGGGAAGGAGTCCTGGAGCCAGAAAGTGAATGACTTCTAGTACAGTCCTGAGCTCAGACCTGCAGCCTCCAGCACAGACTGCATGGGGTCTCCTGTCCCAGTATCTGCATTCAGTAGGTGTGACCTGACAAATTATTCTAATCTCTTTGTTCTTGGGTTCTCATCTGTAAAATGAGACTTTACAAAAATGTCTTTCTCATAGTGTTGTAGGGACCCAGTAGAATAATCCATGGAAAGCACTAGAACAGAGCCTGACACAGAATCAGTGTGTAACAAATGTGAGCTACTGGGTGGGAGTGTATGGTGGAGCGCTTGCCTAGCATTCCTGGGCCTGGATTCCATTTCTAGTACCACTAAATAAATAGAGATGAGCAACCAATGTCACCATTGTTTGTCTCATCCCTTCCTGAGACCTCTTAATGCCTAGTCCCACCCAAGAAGGCAAGTTGTGGCTGGGCAAGGTGGCACACACCTATAATCCCATTAACTGGAGGCTGAGGCAGGAGGATTGCAAGTTCAAGGCCAGCCTCAGCAATTCAGTGAGGCCCTAAGCAACTTAGCAAAACCCTATCTCAAAGATAAAAAATAAAAGGCCGGGGCTGTAGCTTAGTGGCAGAGCACTGGCCTAGCATGTGTGAGCTGATGGCATGTTCTCCAGCACCTCTGTGGTTCCTGGCAAGGAAACACACCTGGTGTCTCAAGGAAACGTCAGGCAAGTCCAAATTGAGAGTGTCAGTCTGCAAAACAGCTGGAACTCCTCCAAGACGTCAGGCTCTGTGAGGACTAGAGAGGTGTGACAGAAGGGCCTTGGATTCTGGGTTGGAAAGGATGTTATGGGGGCTGGGGCTAAGGCTCAGTGGCCAAGGGCTTGCCTGGCACGTGGGAAGCCCTGGGTTCCATCCTCAGCACCACATAAAAATAAATAAAATAAAGACATTGTGTCCATCTATAATTAAAAACTATTAAAAATAGGATGTTATTGGGACAATTGATTGTGGACGATGGTATTATACTGTATCAATGCTGGGTTTCCTGACTTTGATACTTTTACCAGTTATGTAGAGAATGACCTTGTTCTTGGCAGATTTGTATTTATACCCTATATTTAGGGTATAAATATACCTACATGGGTAAAAGGTCCTGACATCTCTGGTCAACCCAGATGTTTCCAAAAATAGTATATGTAAATAAATACACATACACAAGGAGTTAGGGCATGACAGAGCAAATAAGCACAGTGTTAAGAATTACAATGCGTGGCCTGGGGTTGTGGCTCAGCAGTAGAGCACTCACCTTGCTCGTGCAAGACCCTGGGTTTGATCCACAGCACCACATACAGAAATGAACAAGTGAAATAAAGGTGTTGTGTCCAACTACAACTAAAAAAATAAATATTTTTTTAAAAAGAATTACAATGCAAAAATTATAATGCAACTTTTTTTTTTCAACACTGGGGGTGGACCCCAGGGGCGCTCTACCACTGAGCTACATTCCCAGCCCTTTTTATTTTTTATTTTGAGACAGGGCCTCTCTAAGTTACCTAGGCTGGCCACCAACTTGCAGTTCTCCTATCCCGGCCTCCAGAGTAGCTGTGGTTACGGGTGTGTGCTACTATGCCCAGTCTGCGATGCAACTTAAAAAAAAATAACAACAGGGAAAGAAAAATACAAGCAAAAGTGAATCCGCTCCTCTCCACCTGACAGCCTTCAAGACCCCCTCAGCAGAGGCCGTGGTGGCGCACACCTGTGATCCCAGCTATGCAGGAGGCTGAGGCAGGAAGAAGGCAAGTTCACCGCCAGCCTAGGCAACCTACCGAGGGGGACGAAGTGCTTGCCTAGCGTGTTCGAGGCCCTGAGTTCCATGCCAGTACCAAAAAGCAAACAAAAACCATTATAGTCGATATTAGAATTTTTTTTTTTAAGAGAGAGAGAGTTTCCCAATATTTTTATTTTTTAGTTTTCGGCGGACACAACATTCCTGTATGTGGTGCTGAGATTCGAACCCGGGCCACATGCATGCCAGGCAAGCACGCTACCGCTTGAGCCACATCCCCAGCCCAATATTAGAATTCTTACAGATCTCTGGGTCACCATATTTTTTGGTTGAACTTAAAGTGGTTGATGCTTTAGCTCCCATCTGTAGCCCCCGACTTTCACTCTGTCACCTGCCAGCATCATTCAGTGTTAAGACATTATTTTAGCCTGATGCTTCCTTGTAAGGAAGGAGCACACTTAATTTTTCAATGGGCATTTAGGTCGTTTCCAGTTTGACGTGTGATCGACCACGTGTGAACACCTCTGCAGACACCGCACATCTTTGCCAGCTTGACTGGCTATTTTGTATGTAGAGCTGCTGGGTCAAAAAGAGGAAGGGTGAGAGAGAGAGACTGGGAGAGTCTGGGGAGATAGAAAGACAGGGACACACCTAAGGAGGGACAGTGAGAGAGAGAGAGACAGAGGTGGAGAGAGAGGAGATAGCAAGGTGGGAAGGTGGGGAAGGGAGGGTGCTGCTCTCCCGGGAGACCGAAGGGGCCTGGGGTTGCCAACTGCATCCCTCAGGAATGCAGGCAGGACAAAAGCAAGTTTTAGGAACACACCCTACAGATAAATTGTAGATGAGGTCAGAGTATTGTTCTGAAAAGCAAAAGATGAGAAATAAGCTAACTGCCCATCAACAGGGGACTGGTTCTAGATTGTGCTCTAAATGCTGATAGGAATCAATTTCCAAGCAAGGCCACCAGATTTAGCAAAGAAACCTGGAGGCCCAGTTAAATTTAAATTTCAGAGAGCTGTGTATGTTCTGTGCAGTCTTATGCTAAAAACCTTTGTTGTTTATCTGAAATTAGATTTTACTGGGCATCTTATTTTATCTGCAACACTATCTCAAGATAAGTGAGAAAAGCCAGTTGAAGTCAGGAGAGGGGCTGCTCTTGGGAGGTGTGCACGTGCCTGTCTGCCTGCCTGCCCGGAGGGCTGCTGAGGTGACCCTCACCTGGTAGGTGTAAGGGCAAAGGGGCTTCTCTGGGCTCAGGACTGTAGTGGTTGGACTAGGCTGTACCTGGGATCCGTGCTCTGCCATCATTTGTACACATGTGGTAAGTGTTAATATATTTTTTAAAAAATGTGAAAAACATGGGCTGGGGCTCAGTGGTAGAGCGCTTGCCTAGCGTATGTGAGGTTCTGGGTTTTATCCCCGGCCCCACATGGAAAAAAAAAAGTGAAAAAGAGACCACAATTTTCCATTTGAACATTTCTAATTTTTTTCAGTTGAAAGGAATTGGACCCAGGGGTGCTGGACCACTGAGCTATCTCCCCAGCCCTTTTTATTTTTTATTTTGAGACAATGTCTTGCTAAAACTGGCCTCCAATTTGCAATCCTCCTGCTTCAGCCTCCCTAGTGGCTGGGATTAGAGGTGTGCGCCACCATCCCTGGCTTTTGTTGGCTTTTTTTGTGTTCACTGAGGCTTAAACCGGGGACCTTGAGCGTCCTAAGCATGTGCCTGCATCTCCACATCCCCTCCTTGGCAGTAGTGCTCATCCTCTGTGGTTCAGAGCTCTCTAGAAGTGAGCAAGGCGGCCATCCATGACAGAGGGGAGGAGACCCAGCGGGTACTTTTAGCCTCCTGCCAGGCAGGCAGAGGAACAGCTCTACCAACCCTGGCTGAAGCTGGAAGCAAGTGGTCTGAGAGGCCGGGGGCACACCCAGCAACCCGCCACCATGCAGCTGCCAGGGGACCACCTGGGGACCACCTGGGGACCACCTGGGGAAGGTGTGCTCTACCTGAGATTCCAAGGGTTGCTCAGCCTGAGCTCAGCCGGCCCCTCCCAGGTGTGAGCAGGGTGGCAGGTGTATCTTGCAGGTGCAGAGAGCCCGGCTTTGTGCTCCGCCCACCCACACACATCCACCCTCCAGGCCCTGGGGAACTTCCGTTTTCCAAGGTGACCCCCGAGCTTTCTCCTTTTTTTTTTTTTGAATATATATATTTGAAAATTTCTAATTTGTTCAGTCGAAGGGATTAGACCCAGGGTTTTTTTCTTTTTTCCTAGATGGATACAATACCTTTTTACTTATTTTTATGTGGTGCTGAGGATGGAACCCAGTGCCTCACACTTGCCAGGGGAGCGCTCCACCATCGAGCCCCAGCCCAGCCCCCTTTCTCCTCTTTTTTGACAAATGGGCAATATGGCCGCCCTGTGCTATATTAACTGGTCCTTATGTGGGCCACTCTGGGATGCTGTGGGGACACCTGTGCAAATGAACCTCACACATTTCAAGTCCTCTGCAAATGGAAGGAGAATGGCTCCTATGTCTTCCTGAGAGCCAGCTCTGGGCCACGCCCAGGACTTGAATCCTGACCCAGAAACTTCCCTGGGAGTTTGATTTACTGGGCAAGGCCCAAGGCTGACTCTGTTTTCAGACAAATGAGAGACCCTGGGTGAGGCTTTGTTGTTTAAATCAGGGATGAAGGGCAAGTGGAGCCCTGACACACAGGAACTTTCCCTGGGCGATATCTTCCTTCCAGTCACCATTAACTCGCCAACTCTTGATTGATCCCTTCACTGATTAATGATCTAATCAACAGAGACCAGCTCACCTGATAAAGAGCTTTTAGAAATGAGAAATTCATCGACTTGGTGATCAAAAGGACTTGAAAAGTGGTTCAAAACACCGAGAAACTGAAACTGATTCAGAGTATGTAAAAAAGATGGCGCCTGCCAGGCAGCTCGGGAGGCTGAGACTGGAAGTTCAAAGCCAGCCCCAGCAAGAGTGAGGCCCAAGCAACTCAGGGAGACCCTGTCTCTAAATAAAATACAAAATAGGGCTGGGGACGTGGCTCAGTGGTTGAGTGCCCCTGACTTCAGTCCCTGGTGCCTCCCCGCAAAACACTGCTCACATGAAATGCAAATCTCCGCTAGAAGACCCAGGTTCCCTTCTCAGACAGGCAAAGATAAAAAAAAAAAAAAAAATTAGACAGCTAGGCGTGGTGGCGCAGGCCTGTAATCCCAGCAAATCGGGAGGATGAGGGCCAGGATGACGTCTGAGTCCAGCCTCAGCAAATTAGTGGGCCCTAAGCAATTTAGTGAGATCCTGTCTCAAAATAAAAAATAAAAAAGGGACTATAGTTCAGAGATAAGGCATCCCCGGGTTCAATCCCTAGTACAAAAATAATAATAATAATAATAATAATAATAATAATAATAATAATAATAGAAAAAGACAATAGTCTGTGTCAGCTATTTTGAAAAGGAGCCCTCAATTCCTGCTTGAAATATAATTTAGTTTAACCTTTTTGGAAGACATTTAGACCTGGAGTGCAAAAATATGTGTATAAGCCATTTATTGAAAATTCCATGTTATTTGTAGTATCAAAAGAAAATTGTAATCTAACCTAAATGCCCATCACGAGTCCCTTTGTGGGATAGTTGTGTGGTTCTGGCATAATCCATGCTCTAAAAAGGATGCAGCGCCAATGCTTGTGATACCAGCCATTCAGGAGTCTGAGGCAGGAGGATCAGCAAGTTCAAAGCCAGCCTCAGCAACTTAGTGAAGCCCAAAGCAATTTAGTGAGACCCTGGACTCAAAATAAAAAATAAAAATGTCTACAGATGTAGCTTAGTGGTTAAGTGTCCCTGGGTTCAATCTACAGTACCAAAATAAAATAAAAAGGGCTGTGGATGTAACTCAATGGTAAAGCCTCCTGGGTTCAATCCTTGGTACCCCCCCTCAAAAAAAAAAAAAAAAAAGACACTGGGAAAAATAGTACTGAAGGTTTTTCTTTGGTTGTTGATTGTAAGTCACATTTTCAGTTTTGCTTTTCATGGTGGATTGGCATCTGTAGAAAATGCAGATGTCGCAGGTGTGGTGGCCCAAGCCCAGCAGCTCCAGAGGCTGAGGTAGGAGGATAGCAAGTTCAAAGCCAGCCTCAATGGGCTGGGGTTATTGCTCAGTAGCCGAGTGCTTGCCTAGCATGTGCGAGGCACTGGGTCCGAGCCTCAGCGCCACATATAAATAAATAAAGGTATTGTGTCCCTCTACAACGAAAAATTTAAAACAACAACAACAAAAAGGCCAGCCTCAAACTTAGCGAGGCCATAAGCAATTTGGCGAGACCCTATCTCAAAAAATAAAAAGGCCTGGGGTGTGGCTTAATGGTTAAGTGTCCCTGGGTTTAATCCCTGGTAGGAAAGCAGGAAAGAAAAGGAGGGAGAGGGAAAGAAAATGCAAATGTCTGTTCAGATTTATCTTCCTTCCAGAGCCTTGTCTGGTCACATAAAATAGTCCGGGACCCCTCTCCAAAACAACTGATTGATTTTCACCCCCATGAAAGGTCCCCGGGAGGCGCTTCGGCCAGCAGAGGACGCCAGAGGTCCGCGACCAGGACAGTGGGGCAGACCTGGGGCAGGAGCAACTCCGCGAGACCCTCTCCCAAAATAAAATAAAGGGCTGGGCATGTGGCTCAGGGCCTCAATTCCTGGTAAATAAACAAACAAAGAAATAAAAATAAAAACAAAAAAAGTCACTTCGGCTTCCCCTGCAAGAAGGGCCACGCCCTCGCCCTCGCGCAGACCCGCCGCTCGGGGAGCTGGCCCCGCCCCCGGGAGGGCGGGGGTCACGGGGTGGAGTCCCTCCGACCTGTGCTGAGCCCAGGAGGGTGCTGCTCCGCCTCCTGATCCGCCCGGGTCCCCACGCCCTCCCTCCCCAGCGCAGGTGCTGGAACCCTTGGGGGAAAATGGAAAACGAGGCAGTGGGTGCTTGGAGCTTGTGGGGGCCCGTGGCTGGTTTACCCTTCCCCAAATCCTCACGTGATGGGAGCCACTTTGTGACCCAGCTAGGAAAAGGTGGGGTTTGAAATCATTCAACAAACACCTGATTGAGGCTCCGCTACCTGCTACCTGCTTTGAAGATAACAGAATAGGATAATTGGGTAGAAACTGGGTGCTGAGGTGGGGTGGGGTCTTGCTTTAGCGAAACTCCCTGAAGGAGGTGACTTAGTAACTAACTCTCCTCCCGCTCTTCACTCTCTCCCTCCCTCCCTCCCTTCTTTCTTCTTTGGAACTCAAACCCAGGGCCTCGCACATATTAAGTGTGTGTGCTCATGTGTCCTAAGTTATATCATTCACACCTAACGGGGTTGGATGATCTGTGTACAGTTTAAAGATTAATAATAGGCTAGGGGTGTGGCTCAGTGATAAAGCACCCGCCTCCTGTGTACAGGCCCCTGGGTTCAGTCTCCAGAACTTCCAAAAAGAAAGAGAGAGACACTAATAATAAAGATGCTTCCCTGATTGGAAAAGAGAACATCACCAGAATTCTAAACCTCCCGTGCAACCTCTTTTTAGCTCCTCCTTTCCCAGCCTAACCCCATTCAGAATTTTGTATTAAACATTTCCTAGTTTGCTTTTTTAGTTTGAGACAGAGTTGCTTAGGGCCTTGTTAAATTTCTGAGGCTAGCTTTGAACTAGTATCTTCCTTCCTCAGCTCCAGATCTCTGCTTTTCTTTATAGTTGCACTGCCTGTGTATGTGTGGATCCCTAAATAATTCGGGGGTGAGTGTGCCGGCATTTGGCCCACATGTAAATCCAGCCATCTGTGATGCATTGGTTTCTAACTTCTTTTGTTCAACATTATGTTTTTGAGATTCATCTCTGTTGTTGCATGGAGTTGTAGTTCACGTGTAATTCATCTTTATGGGTAGAATTCTTTTGTAGGATTGCATTACAGTTTTTTTTTATACACATATTTTTAGATGTTGATGGACCTTTATTATTTATTATAGGTGGTGCTGAGACTCAAATCCAGTGCCTCACACAGGCTAGGCAAGCGCTCCACCACTGAGCCACAAACCCAGCCCCTTCCAGTTTTCTTAATCCACTCTTCTGTTGATAAACATTTGGGTGGTATCCATTTCTTTTCTTTTAAAATAGGACCAAGGGTACAATGACCCTTCTCTTGTTTGGTCTGGTTTGGGGCTGGGCAGCAGTTCTTAACTTTGGCTGCTCTTTAGAAGAATCAGGGAGATGTTTCAAAATGCTCATGCCAGAAGCCCCACCCCCAGATAATCAAATCAGGATGTGGGGGTGGGGTGGGGTGGGGCCCAGGCTTAAGTATTTTTAAACACTCTGTAGGGAAATCTACTGTGCACCAGCCAGGGCTGAGAACCCCTGGGAGGCCCCCGTTGCTGGGAGAGGAGTCACCTGTTACTGAGGTCAAACTTTTCCCAAGTAGTTGTGCCCATTGACACTCTGGCTAGCCCTCACATCCTCATCAACACTTGATATTGACCAAATTTTTGCTTTTTGTCCTTCTGGTGAGTGTGAAATGACATCTCACTGTGGTTTCCATTTGCATTTCTCTCATTACTAATGAGGGTGACTGCTTAGTGAAATTGCTGCTGGAACAAAGAATGAAAGAAAAGGTAGCCAGGTGAAGATCTATGGGAGAGAGATTTGGTGAGAAGGGAGGTTGAACAGCAGGTGCCAAGGTCCTGTGGTGGGAAAGGGCTGGGATATGGGAGGAACAGAAGGAGGTTGGGTGAAATCATTGTTGCATGGGGGAGGAAGAGAGCTGAAGAGAAGGTGAGCAGGGATTGGATCAGCAGGACCGAGCTGTCATGGCAAGGATCTGGGCTTTTCCTCTGAGTGAGGGTTGTGGTGGTGGGGGCAGTCTGCTGCTCCCTCTGGCTCCAAGTGGAGACTCCTGTGGAACTGAAGGGCTGTGGAGGGCGATGTGTTCTGCATCCCTCACCAGTCAGAGGAGGGAGGATGATTTCTTCTCAGTTGCTATCCCAGCACCTAGTGACACTTGTCCTGCCTGTCTTCTTGTTGGTGTGGGGAAGACTTAGAGGTTGTCATGATTCTGCCTTCCAAGGGAAAACCAGTACCATGGGCCTTGGGATTTGTTTCTGTGGCCACCCCAGGGCCTGACACACCTCACAGGGGAGCTGGAACCCAAGTACAGCTCTCCCTCACCTGGGCCCATCCCACATGCCAATCAGACAGTGTCCTCTGTGGAGCTGTCTTGGATCCTTCAGACACGGGGCCTCTGATTCTCAGGTGAAGGGACTTGCCTCTGCCCTAGGCTTGCTGCTGTCTCTCGGCTTGCCCATGGCCATCTTTCCCAATGAAACTCTAAACAGGTCCCTCCTCCGCTGCAAATCCTTCCTTGGCTCCCCAGTGCCCTTGAGGCAAAGTCCAAACTACTGCGAAGCCCTGGAGGCGGGCAAATCTGATTCCTCCCACCCCCGGGAGCAGCGCTCAGTGGCTCTGCAGTAGTTACTGATTCTTACCTCGGGCCTTCCCCCTCCAAATTTCTTCACTTCCTCTGGAAAGTCGGGCGCCTCCACCCCGTCAGGTGACCAGCCTCTAGACTGTCACAGCGTCCTGTCTCTCCCCCAGCCCCCCTCCATCTAGCCCACCTCCCTTTGCGTTATAATCCTCTGTTTACTTCGTCTGTCTCCCCCGCCGACCGACCGAGGAGCTCCCCTTGGGGAGAGACCCTGGTGCAGCCGCAGCGGACTCCAGGGACAGTGCCTGGCTCCTAGAGGGCGAAGTGCAGGGACGAGCGCATTTTGGCCACACGATGCCAGACTGCTTTGCAAAAAGCCGGTGGCCCTTCACGTTGCCAGCAGCCACGGCGAGGGCCGGTTTCCTCGCATCCGCCCCAGCAGTGTGCACTGTCTCTCGTCTACGCCACGCTGTTTGCGAGGTGCCGGCAGGAGGAGGACCTCTCCGCCCGCTTCCAGAGCCCGGGGCGCGGGCAGGTTCGGAAGGTCGGGTATTGGGGTCCCAGGCACCAGAGGCGCTCACACGCGGGGCGCTGAGTCGGCGAGCACCGGGCGTCCCGCCCCGACAGCCTGCCTCGGAGGAGTGGAACCAGCCCGGAGCCGGGCTCCCAGCGCCACGCGGCGCGAACCCAGCGGGTCCCCCGAGCACCTGCTTGGGGCGTGGCCTTTGGTGGACGCGCGCCTCCGATTGGTGCGGCGTTGACAAAGGGGCGTGGCGCTAGTGGCCCCGCCCCGAGGCTGGGGTATTTAAAGAGGCAGCGGGCTTCTTCACTCACAGCGCCGCTGCACGGCCTCGCGGGTGGTGTTCCCTGCGGCCCCTGCGCGACCCGGCGACCCCGGCTGCTTCAGCCACCATGCCGCGCTCTTTCCTCGTCAGGAAGCCCTCGGTCCCTCGCCGGAAGCCCAATTACAGCGAGCTGCAAGACTCTTCTCCCGGTGAGCAGAAATGCTGGACCCGGAGAGGGATTCGGGAGACGCAGGCGTGGGGGGCCTCTGAGGGAGAGGTCCTGGGACCACACCGAGTCAAGGGATGTCCTGTGGAGAAAGGCCAGGGCTCCGGAGATGTGGGGCAGGTGGATCTGGAGCCTCGGATCTTGGCGGTTGGGTGGAGGGCTGTGCTGTGGGCACTGGAGACTTCGTGGGGGGCGAGAGGCAGAGAAGCTCCGCGAGTGTAGACAGGAGAGAAGGCTGTGCCAGGAGAGTCCTCTGGCCAGTGACTATGAAGAGTCCGGAGTCCAGAGGGTTGGGGGAGGGGTGGAAAGAGAGGTGTAGAAGGGGGATCTGCAGGTAGCTGGGCTGAGACCAGGCCTGGGGGTCTTACTTTGGGCTGGGGACCTGGGGGACACAGGAAATGGGAGGCCTGGGAATGGCCCCCTCGAGCTGGGCTGGGAAGTCGGGGGTCTGTCTTATAGGAGACACAGGTGTGGTGTCCTGGGTGAGCAAGGGCGTGGGAGGGCAGGAACGGCCTCTGTCCTTAGTTGTGGCCCTCAGTGGGCTGATGTTTGTTGACAGATTGAAAGTTTCATTGATGCCTGACCCTGTCCCTCTCTGTCTTCCTCAGAGCTCACCTTCCAGCAGCCCTACGACCAGGCCCACCTGCTGGCTGCCATCCCGCCTCCTGAGGTCCTCAACCCCACCGCCTCGCTGCCCACCCTCATCTGGGACTGTCTCCTAGCGCCGCACACGCAGCCCATTAGCTGGGCCTCCCTGCAGCCCCAGGAGAACCCCCAGGCAGCAGAGCTGACCTCCCTGTCTGATGAGGACAGTGGGAAGGGCTCGCAGCCCCCCAGCCCACCCTCTCCAGCTCCTTCCTCCTTCTCTTCCACCTCCGCTTCTTCCCTGGAGGCTGAGGCCTACATTGCCTTCCCAGGCTTGGGCCAACTGCCCAAGCAACTGGCTCTGCTCTCCGTGGCCAAGGACCCCCAGTCTCGCAAGGCTTTCAACTGCAAGTACTGCAACAAGGAATACCTCAGCCTGGGCGCCCTCAAGATGCACATTCGGAGTCACACTCTCCCCTGTGTCTGTGCAACCTGTGGGAAGGCCTTCTCCAGGCCCTGGCTGCTGCAGGGCCATGTCCGGACCCACACTGGTAAGTAGCCCTGCAGGTTACTGCCCCTCTCAAGTCCACGCCTTCTGATCGGCTTTTGTGATTCTGAGCTGCTGTTCTCCTTTTCGTTTTAATTCTTTTTTTTTTTTTTTTTTTAATTTGACATCAAGGAAACTAAGGCTCTAACTTAGTTCAAGTTCAGGGACCTGGCCCTTTGGAAATGTTTGGCAGAAGCATTCATCAGCTAAGCTGATGGGCAGGTTCTTCTGCAGTTTCTTAGCTAAATATTTTGGAGCTGGATATGGGAAAAATGCACCCAACACCTTGCTATTATGGCCAGGTGTGAAGGGACCCACCCTGCTCCTCCCACAAACCACCCTGCCCCAGTCAGACAGGACGTTGTCAGTACCCCCCACCACTACCCTAAATCCTGTCTGAGAACTTCCTCAAACTTTCCATGATGTTTCACCTCTCTGATCCTTAGTTTTCTCATCTCTAAAATGGGCATGAGTATACCCATTTTACCTTGTGGGGTATCTGTATAGGTTAAATGAAAGAATGCCTGTGGAAAGAGCAAAGCGCTTGGTGCATGATAAGCTCTCAGAAAAATGGTAGTTGGTATTTGCTTTGCTTCTATGCTGTGTGACCTTAGTTAAGCAATTTAACCTCTCTGAGCCTTAGGATTATGATAGCACATGCTTTGTAGGGTAGCTATTAAGATTGCTAATCACTTTATAATAATGGTTTATAATTATGGTTCTTAGGTCTGTTTTCCTCACCCTGAGTCAATTCCACCATGCAGATCAGGGAACAACTTTGCTGATAAAAAACACAATCCCTTCAAAAAAAAAAAAAACAATACAGAATACAGACTGCTGGGCGTGGTGGCAGACACCTTAATCCCAGCTGCTTGGGAGGCTGAGGCAGGAGGATCATAAGTTTTAAGGCCAGCCTAATCAACTTGGTGAGGCCATGATTAAAAATAAAAAACAGCTGGTACATAGTTCAGTGGCAGTAGCCTGCATGAGTTCCTGGGATTTGGTCCTCAGTGCCGCAAAAAACACAATACTTCAACATGGAAAACTTCCCAGAAACGAGGAAAGGGCAGGCACCCTTCCTTTTCAGATCTTGAATGGTGGAGGTTGATGTGTTTGGGGGTGATCCTTGGAGGGTAACTTGAGAGGAAGTTCAAAGGTCATGAGAGCATTGGGATCAAGCTGGCCAGGTTGGAGGCTGAGCTCTGTCATTTCCTGTCCTGGTGGCTGACCTTCAACAGTGAGGGTGTGTGTGGGGGGGTGGTCTGGGGGAGCCTGTCCCTTTGCAGGGCTCCTTAGCGACTGTTTCTCTCTGTGCACCAATTGTCCTGATTTTAACATGTAAAGGTTCAACTGCTGCCTTTTCTCCTGGTGCCTGCCTAGCTAATGGGGGCGCTATTTTGGGGGTGTTGAGGCCCTCAGGATGCTCTCCGGGAGCCTCCAGCCCCCCTGTCCCACCGGACATTTTAATGTAAAGGCCTGGCTCAGACACAAAAGGCCGTTGAAATGCACCTCGCTGTCCTGGAGGACCCCATTGTGTGCCTCCATGGTGGGCCCAGTGGGTGGGTGGGAGGGGCGGAGCAGGTGCACGGGGCAGTGGTGCCCAGCACCTGTTCCCGCCGCAGCTGCTGGCCCGTGGTGTGGCAGGCCCCCTTAATCCCGGGGGTATCGCATGTACAGTGCCCCCCTCAGCAGCCTTTGTCCCCGCCAGCCTGGTGCCGATTTCACACTTGCCGGAGCGCCATAAAGGCGTCTGGAGACGGGCGGGGGTGGGGGGTGGTGTCTGAGGGGGTCCTGTGGTGCACACGGACCCCGCCACACCCCCTCACACCCTAAAAGATCCCTTCCTCCTTGGTTGAGCACTAACTGGGGGATGGGGTCCTGGTCCCCAGCTCACTGATGGGCTCCGTCACCTTCTCGTCCCCCTGGTCCTCTTCTAGTTCTCAGGGTGTGAATGAGGAAGAGCTTCACTGGGACCTGGGAGAAGGCCACCATCAGACCCTTCGGGCGGCCCCAGGGCTACTTCAGTAGTGGCCATGGCGGGTGCAGCCCCCATCTCGAGTTCTCTCCTCCCCTTCCCTTGTGCCGTCCTGTGGGGCGGAGCCTGCTCTTAGCTGTGGCAACCTGTTGAGTGGGTGGGGCCCCTGGAACCTGTCCTGGCCGCCCTCCCCTCCCAGCAAGGACCCAGCAGAGCACTCAGTAGGTGACGGGATTCATACACTCTCAGTTTTTCTTGAATGCCATCATTGGAATTTGATAGGTCATGGCCTGTGGGCATATCAGGCTGGGGCTGGGAGCTAGAGAATCCCGTTCTTTTTTGTTTAATGAATTAGCCTTAGGACTTTTTATTTGGAAAAGCTATATGCCTAAGGAAAAACAAAATGTCACTGTTTTGGAAACTATATCCTCTTGGTGGGGCAGGGATTGTGAAAAGGCATTATCTGGTGATTGAGGGGTCAAGCTTCTTTGATTCCTTTTATTAAAAGCAGGTTTATTTATTCTACATGCATTTATTGAGCACCTACTTAATCCTGAGGGGTATCGCCTCCTGTGCAAGACTTCCTACCACATCTTTGGCCAGGGAGGTGGAGTGTCTGGGCTGCGGGTTTCTGTAGCCTCATCTGGGAATGCACTCAAGGGAGGCCTCTGCCCTCTGCGACTCAATCTGATGCGGGGCGATAGTCCAGTAGCATTGTGATGAGGGAAGTGGGCTCAGTGGCTCATGCCTGTGATCCCAGCAAGAGACAGGAACATCACAAGTTCAAGGCCAGCCTCAGCAATTTAGCTAAAAGGGTCTCAAAATAAATAAACAAGGGCTGAGGATGTAGCTCATTGGCAAAGCACAGAAGGGTTAGACCGCAGCGCTGAGGTAAGCCTCCTAAGCTGCTGCTTCTCTCTCTTCTTTCCGTGTGCACGAGTGTGAGTGTGTGTGCACATGTGGATGAGTGTGTATGCACACGTGGGATTGGGAACTGAACCCGGGGATGCTCTACCCCTGAGCTTTTTTTAGTTCACTTTGAGACGGGGTGTCGTTAAGTTGTCCAGGCTGCCTTCAGACTTGTGGTTCTCCTGCCTCAGCCTCCCGAGTAGTCTTAGGCCAGCTCTTAAGCTTTGTCCCCAGTATAGATTAAGTTTTGACTCCAGGATTAGTAAAAAGCTTCTCCTGACCAAGAGCAGTATGTGCATTGGTCAAAATCCAGGGCTTGGGAGCCCTGCAGGGTGACCCCAAAAATGCTCCTTAACTTTTGGGCCTCAGTTGCACCAGCTTTAATATGAGGACCACAGAAGGATCAAAGTGTTGAGTCTTGATCTGTTGAGCGTTTCCCAGGTCCCTGGCGATGGGAAGAGCACGTGGTCGTCCTGCTTCTCTGGGTTACCAACCCCGTGAGTGGGAGCGAGCCCCATTTTACAGATGAGAGGAGGCTCAGAGCAGCCAGAATCCTGCTCCGGGTCCCTCAGGAAAGCCACCGTCTCCCTGCAGGCCTCTGGGCCCAATCTGCGGGCGGCCAGGACCCTTTCAGGGTGGTGTGGGGTGGGCCCTTCAGGAAAGGCCCGGCCGCCCAGCGTGACTCCCTCTGTCTCCCCCAGGTGAGAAGCCCTTCTCCTGCCCCCACTGCAGCCGGGCCTTCGCTGACCGCTCCAACCTGCGCGCCCACCTGCAGACCCACTCAGACGTGAAGAAGTACCAGTGCCCGAGGTGCGCCCGCACCTTCTCCCGCATGTCCCTGCTGCACAAGCACCAGGAGTCGGGCTGCTCGGGTGGCCCCCGCTGAGCCTGCCACCGCCCCAGCTGCCTCCCCCATCCAGGAGGAAGGCGCCCCATCCGTCGTCCCGCCACGGAAGCCGCCGATGCCTGGCTGCGATGCCCCCGTGGACTTTGCAGGCTGCTGACTGGTGTTGCGCCCCGGGGGCCTCATGGGCTTTGAAGGAGGCCTCTCCGGGCCTTCCTGTGGACAGTGGACCGAAGATGGCCTTGGAGCTGCTTCCTGGGCCTTCCCCAGTTGGCCTCTGGGCTCGTGTCTCCAGAGCTGTGTGGATTCAGCTGCTGAGCAACAGGACAGAGCGGACAGATGGAGCTCCCCCACCCCACTTAGGAGACTGCTCCCCTCCCTGTGCTCCCCACAAGGATCCCTCCACCACCTTCCAGAGGTGTGACTGACTATGCAACAATCCCGCCCCCACGCACATCTGTGGGGCACTGGAGGGCAGCTTCGAACACAAGGATGGACCGGAGGACACTCGAGATGCCCCTGGCCCTGGGCAGCTATTTAGCCTCCTGTTTGTCCTGGTGACACCTGCTTCACGGGCAATTTAACAATGTCTCAAAAGGGACTGTGAGTAATGGCCTTGCCTGTTGGGCTGAGTAGGGTGCTTCGGCCTGACCAGTTTGTCTCCCAGAATGTTCCGGGGCCCTGACAGGCAGGCCTACAAGGACGATGTTTACATTTTTAAAGGTACACTGGTGTGTATATTGCAAGTGACATTTTGTATTAAGGAAACATTTTGTATAGTTATATATACAGCTTATTGATATTCAATAAAGGCATTAATTTATATATTACAGAGGCTCTACTTGGTCTTGCGGGTATGGGCATTTTCAGAGGTCTTCAGGAAAGGAAGAGGGCAGGGATTCCTGGAGCTTTGGTATTTCTGACACAGCCTTAAATCTTGTCCTTGGAAATGGCATGTGCTGGAGAGTTGCACTGTCCGGGAACTTGTGCAGATGAGACTCGGGCCTCCTGTGGCTCGGAGACCCTTGGCTGCCAGCAAGCCCCTGCACTCCTAGCGCCTCTGATCCCTCCTCTGGCTTTTGCATTTTGTTTTTGTTTTTGTTTTGAATTTTTTAATATTTATTTTAGTTTTCGGCGGACACAACATCTTTGTTTGTATGTGGTGCTGAGGATCGAACCCGGGCCGCACGCATGCCAGGCGAGCGCGCTACCGCTTGAGCCACATCCCCAGCCCTTGCTTTTGCATTTTGAAGCTGAGCAGGCCCAGAGGGTGCGAGGGGGGCTTCCTGGGTCTTCACCCGCTCAGGCCAGGGAAGGTCTTTGGGGCAGGATTGGCGCCCCTCTCAGCTGGAGAAGAGGATGTCCTTCCTGTTCCCAAGGGCTCTGGGCCCTGCTGGGCCTCCCTGTCAGGCCGCCCACACCTCTGTCTGGCTGCTGGGTACCAAATGGCCTTTGATGCAAGGAAATTGGCTGGCGGGAGCCAGGAGGGTGAGAAGCCAGGCCAAAGGGTAGGGGTCATTCAGCTTCCTGCCTAGAGCATGGGAGGACCTGGGCTGTGGCCTGGGCGGGGGCAATTCACTCCTGGCTGGCTGGCTGGCAGTGGTGACTTCACCTCTGGGGGCCTCCTGGGGCCAGGAGAAAATGAGTGTCCCTTTTGAGCACAAAAGGTGCTGAAGGTGCCAGCTTCCTGCCGGCTGCTGAGCAGGCTCCCGGGGCTTCTCGGCCTGGAGTCAGGCTGGGGGCTGGTGTGGAAGGAGAGATGGTTCTTTCTTCTAAACAGGAAACGGTGACCCGCGGGCCCAGCGGCCTTAATGACTTGCAGCCTTCCTCCCCAAAGGAAAAAAAAGTCCTCTAACAATCGCCAAATTGTGCCGCCCCCCCCCCCAGGGGAAGCTGGGGTGGGGTGGGGGCTGGGTATCAGTTGGCTGAAGGCCTACTGTGTCCCAGTCCCTGTGGGTCCCTGTGAGTCACTGTGTCCACCCACAGTAGGTGCTGAGACCGGCAAGTGAACAACTTCACAGTGTCCAAGGGACGGGCCTCTGGGAAAGGAGGCCACAGCCCTCCAGGCCTGGAAACGCATCGGTCTGGGAGTCAGGAGAGGCTGGCTCTTGTCCCAGTTCCCAGGGTGCCCGTGACAGGCCAGGCTCCCCCCTTCCTGGGGCCACAGTTTTGCCTCCACACAACAGGGTGAGAGCAACCTGCCCCCTGGAGACCATAAAGAGGCGGTCATTCTGTCCTGGGGTGACAGCCGTGAACAGCCGCACAGTCCCCGTGCTCACGGAACCTGAGTTCCAGTTGGGGAGACGGAAAACAAACAAGTGATTCAAAACAAGCTGCTTTGCCACACGGTGCCAGGGGCCAGGAGAGGCTGAGGCTGGAGGATTGGTGGTGGGTGGGGCTGGGGATGAGGCTGTCTCCGGAGCTGGGACCGCTGGGAAGACCTGGGGATGCTCTGGGGCTGGAGGGAGCAAGGCTGGGTGGCTGGGGGGGGAGACGGAGCAGGGGGGCGGTGGGAGTTTTGTCTCAGCCAGGGGTGGGGGCGGGGAAGTGGAAGCAGCTTTACAAGGGGTCTCCTGGCTGCTGGGGAGCAGAGTTTGGGATGGGGAGAAAAGGGACAGAAGCTGGGCACAGTGAGAAGGGGAGGGGGAGGGGTGACAGGTGGCAGTGGCCTGGCCCTGGCCCCGGGGTGGCCTTGGGGATGAGACTGGAGTCGAGCTCACCCAGCTCAGAGCTGGCTCCTGGGAGCCCTGGAAGAGCTGTTTTGGGGATGGGGGGGAGGGGTGGTATCATGAGGTGGCCGGGGAAGTGCCCCACTGAGCCACATGGCCAGGTGCAAAGAGCCTGCAGCTCCCTCTTGCAGCAGGAGAGGTGGGAGCCCGGTGTGTCACCGTCACCCTTGTTTGTATTTGCATTGAACTCTGGAAATTTAAGGGGACATACTATTAAAGGTGGGTTCCGGGGTTGTAAGAGGTGGAACTGAGATGAAAAGGGACAAGGACTGGAGTCCAGGGAGACTTATTTTTAGATTGTTTAAATGTTTTATTTTAAAATAATTTCAACCTGCCCAAAGTTGCATGGAAAACACACGGAGCCGGCTTCTACGTTCACACTGCCCAGTGTGTGGGAGTTTAGTGTCCCTGTCTTCTCCGTTCACACTCACACACACTCACACACACACTCATACGGAGGATGCGGCCTGGGGGGCCTCAAGGCTGCACCCCGGCCCTTATTGCTGAATATTTTTGCATATATTTCCTAGGGACAAGAATGTTTAGAAATTTAAAAAAGAAGAAGAAGAGGAAGATTCTTTTTGATGACCCGGGTCCCCTCTCCACACCAGGGTGTCGTATTGAGGACAGATTTCCCCACTGTCCTGGGGTGTCCTTCGCAGGGGAGCTGGGGATGGAGAGGGCTTGGACCCAGGTCCCAGGAGCATTCCCTGTCCTGTCTCTTGGGCAGCCCCCAGCCTGGCCTGTCTTTGTCCTTCATGTTTTGACACTTGTGAAGGGTCCAGGCCAGCTGTCGCAAGATGGTCCCTTGGTCTGGGCTTTCCTGCTGTTTCCTGTTTCCTCACAATTCAATTTGACAGCGCAGGTCTGGCAGACCGCAGAGGCAGGGGTGTCTCTCGCAGGGCAGGGGTCCCCAGGGGGCCGGTGGTCCATCTGCTGATGTCACCCGGACCACTTGGTCAGGTGCCCTGGCAGATTCTCCCCGCGGAGGCTCCTGGTCCCTCTCCTCACCCACACCTTGCCAGAGGCCCTCAGAGGCCAGGTGGATGCTTCAGCCGTCACCAGGGACGGTGGCCCAGCTCGGGCGAGCGGCTCACTCCGCCGCCCACTCCTCTGGCTGGCTCTCTGGTGGAAGTCGCCCTGTGTCTGGGCAGTGGCCTGGGGCTGTGGCTGGGGGAGAGGCCGGCAGGGAGCTGCGGGGTCTGGCCGGGCCATTAGACCCTCCCCTGGATTTTCTGTAAAACCGAGTCCAGGAAACAAACGGCTGTAAAGCCAGCCTCTGTGTGAGTGTCCAGGCAGGCAGGTCTGGGGCCAGGGCCACCTCTGGGCGCAGCTGGGCCCCATGAGTGACCTAGAGGTGACTCATGGTGTCCCCTGAGCTGGGATGGGGGATTCTAGCAGGCTGGGATCTGGGGTGCCCCGACTCCTCTCTGATTTCGACTTTTTCATTTCATAATGTTACGGGAATTTATTTTCTCATTAAAAAAAATGTAGGACTGGGGATGTGGCTCAAGCGGTAGCGCACTCGCCTGGCGTGCGTGCGGCCCGGGTTCGATCCTCAGCACCACATACAAACAAAGATGTTGTGTCCGCTGAAAACTAAAAAAAAATAAATAAATATTAAAAAAAAAAAAAAAAAAAAAAAAAATGTAGGACTGGGGATGTGGCTCAAGCGGTAGCCGCTCGCCTGGCATGCGTGCGGCCCGGGTTCGATCCTCAGCACCACATACAAACAGAGATGTTGTGTCTGCCGAAAACTAAAAAATATAAATATTAAAAAATTCTCTCTCTTTCTCTTTAAAAAAAAAGTAAAGATGGGATATAGAACTCAAGTACCGTGAGCCACTCATGCTCTCCAGCAAGATGTGACAGCACAAAGAGCTTGGTTTGCTTTTGGCAGGGGTTGGGGGTGCCTGGGGATGGGACCCAGGGGTGCTTAACCACTGAGCCACATCCCCAGCCCTTTTGGAATTTTTTGTTTTGAGACGGAGTCTCACTCAGTTGCTTAGGGGCTTGCTAAGTTACTGAGGCCTCCTCGGGATCCTCCTGACTCAGCCTCCACAGTCACAGGCCTCCACACCCAGCCCCTACAGCTTTTCGGATGAAGTAGAGTGAAGTCTGGTCCTTACCCTTGCCTGTTAGCATCTGCTGAGCAGAGGGGTCCATTCTGTCTGTCTTCTAGAAACCCCGCTATGAGGCACAGCCTTTACCAGCGAGGCAAGTGTGGGTGCCTAGTACACAGGAAAACGGCTCAGTCCCAGGCCCCTGGTGGCGGGGTATTCTTGTGGCCCCTGTACACTGGGAGAGGCTGGACCAGGTGTTCCCGTGGGCAGGGCGCCCACCAGGCAGGACTGGGTTCAGCCAGACTCCCTCTGCCCCGCTCGGGCCTCGCGCCCTCTCTGACGTCCCAGTTGGGTGATACGTTGGCCTCTTAGGTCGCTCTAACAATACCACAAACTGGCGGCTCAGAGCAACCGAGGGTTTTGCTCACAGTCTTGGAGATCCGAGCCCCAGATCAAGGTGTCCCCAGGGCTGTGCTCCCTGTGAGGCTGGGGTGGGGCCTCCTTGAAGCCTCCAGCCTCTGTGCTTCCTCTTTATGTGTGTCCTCTCCCGGTCCTGTGACACCAGTCATTAGATTTGGGGCCCACCCTCATCCACGGTGACCTCATCAGAACTTGATTGCATTACAAAGATCCTACTTCCAAATAAGGTCACCTTCATAAATTCCTAAGATTGGGACTTGAACAGATTTATTCATTTTTCTCTTACTGGGAATAGAACCCAGGCTGCTCTGCCACTGAACTACACCTCCAGACCCCACGCCCACCCTCAGGGATCGAATCCAGGAGCCCCTAACCACTGAGCCACATCCCCAGCCAGGACCTCACTGAGTTGCTTAGGACCTTGCTAAGTTGCAGAGGCTGGCTTTGAACTCGTGATCCTCCTGCCTCAGCCTCCTGGGCTGATGGGATCATAGGTGTGCGCCACCGCACACCACAGAGACAGATCTTTCTGAGGGACACAATCAGCCCACTACAGAGGGCTGTTTCAGGGTTTCACATCTCCTTTTCTGGCCTGGGACAGATCCAGGAGTTTTTCCTATTCACTCACCAAACCCTGCGGCCTGAGGAGGGACCCTGAGGAGGAGGCTCAGAGTGAGTCAGAACTTGCCCAGCGGCTTCTGGAAGGGAGAGGGCCTCAGGGGAGAGCTCCACCAGCCGTGAGCTCTGGGTTGCAGGATGAGTAGGCACCAGGGCATGGATGAGAGGGACCAGTGGGGACTAGGGCCAAGGCCACGAAGGTTGAGGGGGTGTGTGTCTGGATTTATCCCGAGGGCATGAGGGAGCCATGGGAGGTGACCTGTGTGGCCTGTCCTTTGGCAAGGTCCCTGGGGCGGCTGAGTGGAGAGCAAGCCTGGCAGCCGGGAGGGCAGCTGAGGAGGAGGCCACCTGGGGTAGCAGGGGAGGCAGAGAAGGAGTGGGAGGAAGGAGGCGGGCAGCAGCAGCCAGGCCAAGCCAGCAGACCTGGCCACGCCGATCCTCAGGGCAGCACTGGAGCCCAGCTGGGCTGCCTGGGTCCTGACCCTGCTCGTGGCCCTCCTGCTGTGTGAGCAGCAGGTGCTCGACCTCTCTGGGTGTCCATGTCCCTTATTCCATGGCCAGCTGCTCCTCCAGGGGTGGTGGTGCAGAACCAGTAGTGAGCATTCACCAACCGCTGGGCCTTGGGGAGTGCCGCCTCAGGGCAGGGCGGGCGGCTCAGCCGTGGGGGCTTGCCCGGCAGGAGCAGGGCCCAGGATTCAGTCCCCAGCACTGACTGCAAAAGTAAGTAACAGACAATGAAACAGCAGCTCCATCACTGGAGGGGCCGAGCCAGGGCGCCTGGACCCTGGAGGAGCCCCTGCCCTCCCCAGGACCTGCAAGCAGGTCAGTGAAACCTACTCAGCCCCTGACCCAGAGCAAGATATAAAGCAGTGGAGCAGTGGACAACTTGAGCGCCCGGCCGAGCTGACTGGAGTGTCCACTGGGTCCTTGTGTGTCCTGAGAGCCTCGTGGCAGATCCAGGACAGCTCTCCAAGACATTGTGCTGTTTCTCTCGGTCTCTGTGGCACTGGGGACTGAACCCAAGGGCTCTGCTGCAGCCCACTGAGCCACTTCCCCACCCCCGGCCCCTTTTTAAATTTTGAGACAGGGTCTCAGATAAGTGCTTAGGGCCTCCCTGAGTTGCTGAGACTGGCCTTGAACTTGTGATCTTCCTGCCTCAGCCTCCTGAGCAGCTGGGATGGCGCTGCCACCGAGGGGCTGTTTTTCTTCCTAAACAGAAACACACTGAAGAGCAGCCCTCAGGCCCACAGTGTCGGGGTGTAGAGGGCTGAGCAGTGGCCGCACCCCGTGTCCCCTGAAGGTATTGTCACTTGCAGGTTTGATGCTCGGGTGGCATTTGGTGCCACCTCAGCCCTGAGTCTGGGCAGCCCACGCGCCATCCCACGGTGGCCCGTTACTCCCGGAGACGCGACTGTTCACCTTGCAGAGCAGCTTGTGGGAGCGAGTGGCCTTCCAGAACCTGGAGGTGTGTGGGGTGACAGCGCCCGCCCGAGAGAGGCGGGGCCTCAGCTCAGAAAGGACCAAGGAGCGTCCAGCCATGAGCTGCAGGGGACCGCGCGGGACTTCGCAGGCGGCTTTCTGGGGACACCGTCCTCCCGCCGCGTGGCTCTCGCCCTTGGGGCATTCGGTGGGCCTCAGGGGACACCCACGCCTGGCGGAGTCCCCGCTCCCCGCCCCAGATCCTTCCGCAGCCCGTGTCCGGGGCATCCTCTGAAGGATCGCACGGTCCCCTGTGTCCCCGGGCCTCGCTTCCCTCCGTGGCCGCGGCCAGCGATCCCGGGGCTCACCCTTCCCTCTTGGCCGCTCGTTTCTGTTTTTCGGGGCTGGGGATCCGCTGGCCGCGCTCCAGCCCCCAGCTACACCCCTGGCCCTTGTCCTCTTGGGGACGTGTTGGGCTCTGGTGGAGAATGTCCCAGCTCCAGCAGGTTTTGGGGGACTGCGAGCCACGGAGGGGAGGACCCAGCCGTTGGGATCCTTGGAGGCGCCGGCTGTCGCAGTCTGGGGACAACCCGGGGCTCTGCGCGCCAGGCTGCGCGTCCCGCCTGCGGGTCGCCTGTCCTGGGTCCTCGGCGCGTTTAGGTAACAGTCTCTCACGATGCGATCACACGAAGCAGCCTCAGATGCAAAATGTGCGATGATACAATTGCATTTCCCTGGGGAAACACCGGAGTGGCACTTCTCTGCACCGTGATGGCTCTGCTCAGGCAGGATATTTTTGGGGGGTGGGGTGGGGTGGGGAGGTACCAGGGATTGAACTCAGGGGCACTTGGCCACTGAGCCACCTCCCAGCCCTATAAGCTTTTTGGGGGGAATGGGATATCAGGGATTGAACTTGGGGGCTCTCAAACACTGAGCCCCATCCCCACCCTATTTTGTATTTTATTTAGAGACAGGGTCTCCCTGAGTTGCTTAGTGCCTTTCGGTTGCTGAGGCTGGCTTTGAATTTGCGATCCTCCTGCCTCAGCCTCCCGAGCTGCTGGGATTACAGGCATGCACCACGGCCCACCTTGGACAGGGTTTGAACCCTGGCTGTCCTGCCCCAGGGTCAGGGTGATTTCTGCTGGGGGTGCCCACCCACTGCCCGGCAGGGTGGGGTCAGGGAGTGAACTGCTCAGACTTGCATCTGGGTCTCTGCTCTGGCTGAGGATGGGCCTGAGAAAAGTGTGGGGCTCCAGGCTGCTCCAGGCACTGGGCCGCAGCAGTGAGCCGGGAGCTGAGGGGCCGGGTCGAGGCCAAGGTGGAGCAACTGTTCTGGAGGCCAGGGATGGAGGTGATCACCACAGCCCTGGGGAGGAGCCCAGCACTGTTGCTATCACACTCCCATGTGACAGATGACAACACCCAGGGGAGGAGAGGGTTGCCCAAGTTCTCCCCCGGGGATAATGGCTAAACCAGGATTTGAACCTGTCTCAGGGAGGGGAACCATGCTGCAGATGGGCTGTGGGAGAGCCGCAGGGGAGCTAGCTCAGTCTGGGGTGTTACGGGAGCTTCTGGGAGAACTTTGGCAGAGGTGGAGATGCCGGCAGCCAGCACAGCAAGCGCAAAGGCCCTGGGGTGGCTGTGTGTGTGCAGGGTGGCTGGAGAGGAAAGAAGGGGGAGCTGGGGAAGGAGAGGTGGGAAGGGGCTGGCCCTGTGGGGCTTCGTGGGCCACGGCCAAGCACCAGGTGTTTGGATTTTATTCTGAGCCACGGGAAGCCACCAGGGGATTTATGCGGAGGCATGACACAACCTGACTTCCCTCTGGCCTTGTGTGGGAGTCGAGCTAGGGAGGACAGGAAGTGGACAGCAGAGGCGGCACCTGCAGGCTGAGGCTTCCGGGCCAGTCAGCAGAGGAAGAGGGGCCGAGGTGTCTTTGTGGCTGGGGGTGGGCTGCAGCGTGATTGGGGGGGGACCGGGCAGAGGAAGGACTCCAGTTCTTGCTGGGTGGAGGCTGGTGCCGATGGACAGAATTGGACCCTGGGGAGGGGACATGGAGGAGGCTGCGAAACAGATGCAGTCTTTATACTCTCTGCCCAGGGGCTGCCTGGTGGACCCTCCTTCTCTCCCAGGCCCACGCTCGCAGCCAGACCTCTGCGTCCCCCTACCCCTCAGACCCTGGGCTCAGAGAGGCCAGGAATAGCACTGTTGCAGCCCAGCCCGTGGTGGGCAAGGACTCAATATGTGTGGGATTAGTTGAAGAAGGTCGTGGACAACGTTGGTGGAGACTAGGGCAGTGGGGAGCCATGGAGGGTCTGGAGGAGGGGTGGGCTGCGTCCTCTGGCTCCTGCTCCCTCTCCACCCTGGCCTTGGAGACAGTCTGCTGGGGACCCTGGTCCAGGCTGAACAACTGGTTCTGGAGCCCGGCACTGGAAGGCCCCACCACAGTCTCTGGAAGAGCCCAGCACTGTCACCATGACACCAGTCCCCCAGGGGGAGGGACTTGCCCAGGGCCCCACCCCCAGGCAACTGTGGCTGAGCAGGGATTTATTTCATGATTTATTTTTTTAGTTGTAGATGGACACAATACATTTATTTATTTATTTGCTCGTTTATTTATTTATTTATTTATTTATCTTTACGTGGTGCTGAGGATTGAACCCGGGCAGCCCCCGTCCTTATAAATATTGTATTTAGAGACAGGGTCTTGCTGAGTTGCTGAGGCTGGCCTCGAACTTGCTATCCTTCTGCCTCAGCCTCCTGAGCCCCTGGGATTACAGGCGTGGCCCACCCTGCCTGGCAGCTCGGAGCCTTTTTACAAAGTGAGCTCACCTGGTGACCAGCACCACCATCAAGAACAGAACCTGGCCGGGCACAGAGGACACTCCTGTAACCCCAGCTATGCCAGAGGCCAGCCTCAGCCATTTAGCAAAACCCTATCTCAAAGGGCTGGTGGCCCTTCTGCAGAGCCTAGGCACAGGTCCCCGGCGCTCGCTCCGCCTTGGTCTGGTTCCCTCCCTGGCCTGATTACTTTGAGATCTGTCCCCATCACAGTGGGTCACAATAGTTCATCCTTCTTTAAAAATTTGTTGCCAAGTGGTGCCCTGGGTGGCCAGAACACTCACCACGGGTGGACGTTGGGGTCCCAGCCAGTTGGGACCATAACAGATAAACTGCCTGTAAACTCGGTGGCGAGTCCCCGTGGGGCGCGTGTCCTCACTTTCTTGGGTAAATACGCGGGAGCACAATGGCCGGATTGTAGGGGCCTGTGCTGGGCTCTTTAGGAACCTGCCGACCTCCCTCCCAGAGTGGCCGCACGGTCTCGCACCCCCACGAGGCAGGCAGGGCGGCCAGGAAGTCCCGGCCTCCCTCGGGGCCTGAGGTATTCGTGGGGTCTCAGTTTGCATCCCCCAGTGCCTGCTGACGTCACCACCCTCCTGGGCACTTCCACCCATCTGTCTTCATCAGTGAGGACCTACGATGTCCAGATCTCTCACCCTGTGAGCCGGCCGCCCATCGCCTGTGATCCCATCAGCTCGGGAGTCTGAAGCAGGAGGTTCACAAGTTCAAGGCCAGCCTCAGCAACTTGGTGAGACTCCGTCTCAAAAAATATAAAAACAGGCTGGGGATGTGGCTCAGTGGTTAAGTACCCCTGGACTTAATCTCTAGTACCCCTCCAAAAATTGTAAAATTTTGGCTTTTTTGATACTGGGATTGAACCCAGAAGCATTCTGCCAGTGAGCTCCATCCCCAGCCCTTTTAAATTTTATTTTGAGACAGGGTTTCACTAAATTGCTGAGGCTGCCCTCAAATTTGGGATCCTCCTACCTCAGCCTCCTAAATCACTGCGATTACACATGTATACCACTGTGCTGGGCTTGCTCACTTTTTCTTTTGGTACTGGGAATTGAATTCAGGGACACTCGGCCACTGAGCCACTTCCCCAGCCCTATTTTGTATTTATTTAGAGACAGAGTCTCACTGAGTTGCTTAGGGCCTCGCCATTGCTGAGGCTGGCTTGGAACTCGTGACCCTCCTGCCTCAGCCTCCTGAGCCCTGGGATTACAGGTGTGGACATGCGCCCGGCAGTGCTTGTTCACTTTTAGTTGATTTCTTGCATTGGATTTTGAGGGTTCCTTATATTTCTGGATGCAATTCTTTGTCAAGTATGTTTTGTTGGTACCTGTGGGGACCTCTTTTCTCGTCACATCCTTGCCTGGTTTTCTATGGGACGACTCGAGGTCTGGGTGCTGTTCGGGAGGGCTTGGCGTTTCCTCCAGTCCTCGATGCCTGGTCAGGGGGCCGAGTGGGGGGTGTGGAGGGGAAACACCGTCCAGCCCAGGAGCAGGTTCTGCCTCCCTCCCCAGCACGGCTCACAGCCTCAGAGTCCCCGGCACCCTGGGCTTTGGGGGTCTTCACGTCATGTGCTGGTGACGCTGGCTGGCAGGTGGCGTGCAGTGCGGGTGTGAGGGCCACACCCAGCTCTGCCACTCGCTGCCCACAGGACCTTGGGAGGGGACTCTCTGCTGTCTCAGCTCGTCTCCCTGTAACAGGGTCCACCTGAGGGTGAATGCAGAAGCCTGGGAGCCCTGGGCCCGGAGAGAAAGCTCACGAAAGGGCATTTCTATTGTCTGAGTCTCCATTAGAGATGGACCAGCAGGAGGAGTCTGTCGGTGGGCACAGAGGCGGGATGAGTCTCAAGTCTTCCTCCCTCCTTCCTGCCCCTCCCGATGCCCTGGGCAGTTCCTGTGCTAAAGATGGGGATAGAGGTGAGAAAGACCCGGCCTTGCACCTGTCATGTTAATGTACTAGTGCCAAAGACCCTGGTTCCAATCCTGCCTAGCTACTGACCTGCTAAGGAAATTTTGGATAGTCTTGACCCTTGTGAGCCTGTTGCTTAGCTGGACGAAGGGATTATACAGATTCCTGGAGGAGCAGAGTGGCTGAAAGGAATGAAAAGAAACCATGCACGGAAGTACCTATAGCAACTGATCTGGAAATGATGGCTGAGGGTGTTCCTGCCTCAGGGCCTTTGTACATGCTGTTTCCGCTCCCTGGAGCACCCCTCCTTCAGGTGTTCACAGCTTCCGACCTTCCGCAGGTGTCCCCTGGCCATCCTCCCTTCTCACCGGCTCCCCTCTCACCCCCCAGCCTATCATCTGACACTTTTAGGAGTTTATTTGCCAACGTGTGGTCCCCCACGGAGATGCCAGCCCCAACAGGGCAAGGCAACAGGCCAACCCCAGGGCTCGGCGGGCACAGAGTTGGTGCTCCGAGAAGCGGGGCTGGGGTCGGGCAATGTAGCTGTCCCACTCGCCCCCGGGTGGCCTTGGGCAACTCGGTGCAACCACGATCTTCGCTTGGCTCCTGCTTCTCCTTGGGCAGCGCCGTCCCCTCCTCCGCTGAGCCCGCCCCGACGGCTGCAGACAGCGGTCTCCAGCCCTGACCCCGCGTGGAGAATCCGCGGTGGAGGGCGAGGCGCGGCCGGCAGAAACGTGAGCCGGGCAGGTGGAGCCACAGCGGGCGGCAACGCGGGATCGCGAGGGTCTCCCCGGCTGCAGGTGGAGGTGTGGCCATTGGGGACACCGAGGGCAGGCCTGGGGACCAGAGTCACGCTGAACTCAGGATGGTCCTGAAGGTGGAGGCGAGGCGAGTGCACAGCCCAGGGTGGCCTCCGTCTCCTCTTCTGTCAGGAGGTGCTGAGGGTGGGCCTGACAGTCGGCCTCCCACCCTGGCCTCCACTCCAGAGGGGACAGGAAACCGGGCCATTCCCCGACCCGGCTCTGTTTGTGCTGCTATAACAGAATCCCCGACGCCGGGCGATGGGTACAGAACAGACTGGCTTAGCTTCAGACCTTGGTCTGCAGCATCCCATGGCCGGGGACAGAAGGGCAGGGAGGAGGCCGGACTCCTCACCCAGCTCTGAGGAGGGAACAGGGGGCAGAGCGCCCGGGACCTGCTCCCTCTCTCTAGGCCCCGCCTCCCAGGGCTGTTGCCCTGGGGATGATTCCAACAGCAGGACTTTGGGGGACATATTCAGACCACAGGGCCCGGCAGAGGGCAGAGGATCAAATGCACACATGCTCAGATGCACAGGTGACCAACACCCTGGGCCCTTGGGTTGGACAGAGCAGGAGCGGGGGACAAGAGGATGAGGCAGGAAACCTCAGGATAGGGCCTCCCCAGCCTCCCCAGCCCAGTTTCAAACCCAGACTCAGCAAAGGCAGAAAGCACAGCGTATGGGCCGATGGCGTCTCCAACTGCTGTGCCTTCTCCCCAGGATGCTGCTCCTGACACCTCCGCAGCCGCCCTCACCTCCTCTAGGCCTCCACTTGAAGGCTGCCTCCTGGAGAGGCCTTCTCAGACCTCTCCCGTCTCCTGCCTCTCTCTCAGCCACCAGCCCGATTTCTTTCTACCTCACACACCTTTTGCTGCCACGTTTCTTATCTGCCTCCCCCACCTCCTGCGGATGCTTCAGGGGGGGCTTTGTTCTCAGCTGCAGCCTCTGCTCCCAGACTGGCACACAGTAGGTGCTCAGGAAATGGTGGGGGGAGAAAGAAATGAAGGGACAGAGCCAGACAGTGCACCAGGAAGAAGCCTCCTTGGGGGGAGGGCTGGTTTGGGGACAGCAGGGAACCTGTTTTTTGAGCTACAGACAGGCAGAGAGGGTCAGGTGAATAAGGGGACCTGAGCAGAGGGCTCCAGGGCTCACCAGTTGTTCTCACCCCCGGGGCCCTGCAGAGGGAAGCTCATTCTCAACTTGCTGCAGAACCCCCAATGGGGCAGGGTCTTGGGAGCTGGGAGCCCCCTCTGCCTGCCACCGCCCGGGGTGAGAATTCTCACACGTTGTAAACAGGCTCCCTTCTGGCTGGGGCAGCTGGCTGGACCTGCCCTGGGCTGGCTGGGAAGTTCCAGCTCTCCAGGCTGGGTGGAGTGTGTGCCCGGGGTCCTCTTCCTGAGACCAGACACAGACACTGGGCTCTACCCGACAGCATAGCAAGAGCTCAAGGTTGAGCCAGGCACTTGGGTTCAAATTCCGGCAGCTGGGTTATTTAGAGCTGTGTGACCTTGGACAAGCCACCCCACCTTGCTGAAGTCCTCAACATGGTAAAAACATAATAATAGTAAAAGCGTGTAAGAATGTAGTAGCTGGCCTTGCTAGGACCTGTACCCTCTTCTGCATCATGGACTCCTTTTCTGGTTACATATTTAGATGATGATGATGATTCTGCACTGCTGGGCATCAAACCCAGGGCCTCAGACATATTAGGCAAGTACTTGACCGAGGAGCCATGTCCCCAGCCCTTTCTTAAAATTTTAAAAGTCTGGCTAAGTTGCTCAGGCTGGCCTCAAACTTTCAATCCTCCTGCTTCAGCCTCCCTAGTCTCTGGCCTGGCTTAGATTTAAATTTAGGTGAAAGTGTACAGGATTAGAGGAAATCCAGTTATATTGAATCACAGTTATTAAGGTATTTGGTATGGTGATAAGTTATTTTTGGTGTGGGGCTGGAACCCTGGGCCTAAAGCAATCCCTGTACCACTAAGCTGCACCTCGGGCCCAAGGCACGTCTTTTGTCACTGCACTTAATGTCACCATGTGGCAGCAGCCTAATAAACACAGCCAGTTGGTTTTTGTGTTTTGGTGGGTTGGGGACGGAACCCAGGGCCTCCATGGGGCCTGGCTCCCAGCCGTCGTGACCGTGACCGTGGGGCTGGAAGAGGCTGTCTGCTCTTCAGAGGGGTAAGGGGACCTGGGGATGCGGGTTCCCAGCCACCAGCCGAGCTGAGCCCTGTGGTGGTTGGCTTCCCGTCTCTGCCTGCCAGGAGGAAATTCCAGATTCTAGCTGGAGGCTGGTGACATTCAAGACGTGTCCTTTTCCCCAGTCCAAGTTCACGGGTCCCTGAATTCCAGCCTATGCCTGGAGGAGGCCACCAGGTCTGTCTGGGGTGCGAGTCCCCGGGGAACCCGCAGGGCATTTAGGGAGAGCACTGCATGCGGAGTCCGGGGGCCTGGGTTTGAATGTGTCCCCGGGCCTCCAGCCGGTGACCACCATCTCCAGGCCCCTTCTGAGGAAGGGGCCCCTGGGCTGCGGGGAGCGCCTAGGAGGTGAGCAAAGTTGGGCGAGGGGCGGCAGCAGCTGTCCTGTGCCTTGGAGGTCAAGGCCCCTTCCCCACCAGGTGGCCTCTCAGTGACCTGGGCCTGTGGCCTCTAAGTCACTCTTTGTGCCACCTGGGACAGCTTGTGTGTGTGCTGGGACAGAGCCGGTGTGCAGGTGTGCGTGGGGGACATGGGGGTGCTGTGTGCGGGGCGGGGTCTGTGGGGGGTCTGGGCGCGGGTGTGCGGGGGTGTGTTCTGGGTGTGGGCTGCCTATGGGTGCGCATGCGCACCTCAGGGTTTGGCGCGCAGGTTGTGGGGTGGGTTGTGTCTCAGCGGGGGTCCCTGGGGTTCGAGGGGCCTCTGCCGTTCGCTGGTGCAAGGATGTGAATCTGAGTGCGTGGGGACACGTGGTGGGGACTGAAGGGTGTGCGCATGCGCACATCGGTGGTGGCAGGGGGCATCCTGTGTGTGTCTGTGTGCGCGTGTGTGGCCCTGTCACCACCGGCTCCAGGCCCGGCCACATAAACTTCACACCCCTGCGGGCGGGCTCTGGCAGCCCCGCAGCGGCCCTGCCGGGCAATGGGAAGCAGATGGGCCAGGAGGAGGCCATATGGGGCCGGGCGGGGGCCAGGAAGCCCCCTGCCTGCTGGCCCCCTCAGGGTGGGAGCGGGAACTGACTTTGCTGTAACAAATGCCCCGCAGCCAGCGTGGAGCCAGGGGCAGGCAGCTCTGCCTGGAGGGGGAGGGTGTGTGAGTGAGAGAGAGGGGCTGTGTCCAGGAGGCACAGGAGACACAGGGCTGGGGGACTCTTGCCCTGAGAAGCAGAGCTGGGCCCAGGCTGTGCACCCTCGGGCCCTGCACATGCCCACTCTGGGCCTCCGTTTCCCTGGCAGGGGTGCAGCAGGGTGGCTGTTCAGGGTGGAACCCCGGGGAGTCGGGGCCACCCTGTTTCCAGACTCAGGGAAGGACACGACCCAAAGAGCAGCGCAGTGGGCACCGCAGTGCTGGAAGCCAACCTGGGTTCTCCGCGGGTCCTGGACGGCGGCTGAGGGTGGGCTCCATGGCAGACCCTGGCCCGGCAAGAAAAAAAGATCCAGGAGCAGTCTGTAATCACAGGCTCTGGAGGCTGAGACAGGAGGATCGCAAGTTCAAGGCCAGCTTCAGCAACTTAGTGAGGATCTAAGTGACTCAGAGACCCAGTCTCTAAATCAAACACAAAAAGGGCAGGGGTGTGGCTGGGGGTGAGGCCCGGCCAGTCTTGGTTGGAAGAATAAGAGAGAAACTGGGCACAGGCGGCTCTGGGACAGACAGGCCTGGGTTGGAAAGGAGGCCGCTCAGCTTCTTCCTGCCTCGGTTTCTCCCCCACGTGGAGGTGGTGTGAGGCCGCCCTCCCTGCAGGTGGTGCGGGGGCTTATGGGCAGCACACCCCGTGACTTCCGGCTGCACCCAGGGCCCTGGCCGTGCACCTGCGGCTGCTGTGAGCTGCTTGTTGTGCAGAGCAGCGTCCGGCTGCCCTGGAGGCCCCGAGCCTCCCTGGAAGAGGAGACAGCAGCGGGGCCTCGCCCACTTAAGGGGCAGAGCTGGGCCGTCCGGGCCTCCCCCCTCCCTCCTGGGGCTGCTGCTGGGCAGGGTCCCTTGTATCTAGAGGACGGCAGAACTGGGGCTTCCTAGGGGGCCAGCTGAGGTCCTGGGGTCCCTGGAAGGTGGCCTAGCCAGGTCCCCTCTCCCCCACCCTGTCCTGGTGCTGATGGTGGCAGGAGGCAGACCCTGGCTCTGCCCCCCCACCCCTGCTCTGTGACTCTGGGCAAGTGCCTGGACCCCCGGAGCCTCAGGTGGATACCCCCAGGGGGTCGCCCAGGGGTGTCGGCTGGTCAGCAAACAGGACCCGGAGGCCAGGGCTTTCCACCTGGTGCAGGTGCGAGCAGAGGGCTCAGGCCAGCTGTGGGGGCCCCGGTCTAGTCAGTGACCTCCTCCGAGCCTTCCTCCTGTTTCTCAGTGGGAACTCGTCACGCAGGCCCGGGTCACTTCAGTGTGGGCACATGCGCTGTGGCCTTCTCCCCCAGTCCTGTCCTCCCTGGGCCCCTGCTGGGGACATCCTGGCCACTCGCACTCCCTCGGCCCAGGGTTTCCAGCAGGCCCAGCCCCAGCCTCAGGGGTGGGGCATGTGACCAGGACTGACCGTCAGAGCACTTCCTTCTCTCAGTCAGTGAGAGCCAGGCCTGGTTATGGGGTTCACCGGACTCAGTGAGCGGGAGCCTGCAGGTGCCAAGCCAGCAGAGATGGAGAAAGTGGGCCCCGACTATGAACTTTTTAAATTTTTTGGTACCATGGATTGAACTCAGGGGCACTGGACCCCTGAGCCGCATCCCCAGCCCTATTTTGTATTTTATTTAGAGGTAGGGTCTCCCTGAGTTGCTTGGCGCCTCATTTTTGCTGAGGCTGGCTTTGAACTCCTCATCCTCCTATCTACCTCAGACTTCAGAGATGCTGGGATTATGAACTTTTTAATGAAACTTATTTAGTTATTTATTTATACTGGGGATTGAACCCAGAGGAGTTTTACCACTGAGCTACGTCCACAGCCCTTTTAATTTCTTAATATTAAAAAAAAAATTTTGTGTGTGAGACAAGGTCTTGCTAAGTTGCTGAGGATTTTACTAAGTTGCTGAGGCTGGACTCGAACTTGTGATCCTCCTGCCTCAGCCTCCCGAGTTGCTGAGATTAAAGGTTTGGACCACTGCACCCAGCCCTGATGATGAAATTGAATACCTTGATGCAGCCATGTCTGGTGCCATTACTGATTCCTGCTCTGTGGGTGAGCAGCTGAGGCCACATCCAAGGTTGAAGAGGCAGGAAGGGGAAGAAGTGGGGTCTGAACCCCGGCCTTCTGGTGCCAGCAGTGCCCTCAGCCTCTGCTCGCCGGCCCTTTGGTGTAAATCCCTCCTCCAGCCTGGAATCCTCTCCCAGCCTGGCTTTGGAGCTCAGCTATTTCTGACCTTCCCAGGGGAGAATGTTTCCTGCCTCTGGCAGAAAAACCAGGGGAGAAAATGAGAGCCCTGTGGTCTGGCTCCAGACGCGGCTGGCCGACTTGGGAGGGTGAGAACTGGCTCCTCCTTTCCTCCCCTCTTCCTGCCTCTGCCTCCGTCCCTCCCCTCCATCCCTCTAGTCCCCTCCCTTCCCCTCCTTCCCCCTTCCCTCCATCCCACCTCGTGCCTTGGGCTCTGCTCTGGGCTCTGCTGGGTGACAGGCACGCCAGCCCTGGTGTCAACCCCCCCACCCCCCCACCCCGTGTCCCTCAGTACAGCAGGCCCCAGTCCCCTGTGAAAACACCCACCTCAGAGGGTGTCCTCCTCCAGCCCCGCCATCTTTTCCTGTCACTGAATTCCACAGCTGGGTACTTTTCATTTTTTATGTTGAAACAGGGTTTTGTTGCTGAGGCTGGCTCTGAGGATTTTACTGAGGATTTTACTTGTGATCCTCCTGCCTCAGCCTCCTGGGTTGCTGGGGTGAAAGGTGTGCGCCACCACAGTTTGGCCTCATCACCTCTCAGTGTCCCACCTGGTCCTTCTTCCTTATACCTAACAGTGGGGATTAAATCTCAGCACGGGTTTTGGTGGGGACATTGAACCATAGTCAAGTTCAAGGCTAAAACCTGTGCTTGGGGAGCTGGGGTTGTGGCTCGGTGGCAGAGAGCTCGCCTAGCGTGGGCGAGGCCCTGGGTTCAATCCTCAGCACCACATAAAAGTAATAAATGAGTAAAGCCAAGGTATCGTGTCCAACTACAACTAAAAAATAAATATTTAAAAAAAAAAAAAAAAGAACTGTGCTTGGAGCCGGGTGGTGGCGCACGCCTGTGATCCCAGCCACCTGGGAGGCTGAGGCAGGAGGACTGAGAGTTCAAAGCCAGCCTCAGCAATTTAGCAAGGCCCTAAGCAACTCAGTGAGACCCTGTCTCTAAAATACAAAAAGGCCTGGGGACGTGGTCAGGTGGCCCTGAGTTCCACTGTCTGGTACCACAAAAACAACAAAGACCCTGTATTCTGAGGGGGGACTGGGGATCTGGAGCCTCTGATGGAATCGAGGACGGAACCGAGGGAGGGTCTTCTCGGCATTTAGACTTTTATGTATTTATTTGTCCCGCGTGCTGGACCAGGCTCTGCTGGTTTGGTGACTCCCTGGCTTTTCCTATCTGGCTTCCCCGTGTGGCCCTGTCTCCCTCACAGGCCAGGCAGAGCCGCGGTGGCACCAGGCCCACGGTGGGTGCACAGGGAAGGACGGGGGTGCTTGCTGTGGGCTGGGGTCTTTTTGAACACCACCGGGTCACTTCTCCCCACAACCAGGGACAAAGGCTGGGGCTCTGGCCAGCAGACCCTCCACAGCGTTTGTTGAATGACTGAAAGAAAGCCGCGCCTGCCACCCAGTCTGCGGGCGGGGAGCTGCGGGTTTCCACCTCTGCTGGCCCGGCCACGAGGTGCCCAGCCCTGGGGGTGGCGGCCAGGAGTGCAGCCGGGACCGGGCGTGGCTCAGGCCGGGGACGCCCCTGGCGCAGCGGGGCCGGGCGGGCAGCCCCTCGCCTGGCCCAGCGGCTGCCAGGTGTCCGCTGAGCCTGGAGCGCGCCCAGCTCCTGGCCCTTGGCCGGGGGCCACCTCCAGGCGGTGCCGCCGCCCGCTCAGACGGCCCTGTCGCCTCCGCGGCCTCGGCGTCTTGGCGGGCAGCCGCGCCAGCGCCCCGCGGGCTCCGGAGCACGTGGAGGCGGAGCTGCCTGGAAGCTGGACGCCGCCGGTGAGTCACTTCCCGGGGCCGCGGGCCGCCGGCCGAGCCGAGGCCGGACTCGGGGGAGCCGCAGGGAGAAGACCGGGCCGCGGCGACGGTGGCGTCCGGCACCCGCGCCTGCGCACTGCGCACTCTCCCGGTCTTCGTTCTTTCTGCTGCGGAAGGTTGCGGGACATCTGTGTCCCCAGATGAGGGCCGCCAGAGTCAGCAAGGGCCAGATCACCAGCCACCAAAAGAGCCCCGGAGCCGGGTGGGCGTGCCCACCTCTAATCCCAGCAGCTCGGGAGGCTGAGGCAGGAGGATCCCAAGTTCAAGGCCACCCTCAGCAACTCAGTGAGACCCTGTCTCAAAAAAGGGTGATGCTGGGGACAGAGCTGAGTTGGTACAGCACTTCCCTGCGTGCATGAGGCCCCGGGTTCGATCCCCAGCCCCCCTCCCCACACACATGCACACACACACACACACACGCACACACACACGCACACACACGGAGGGGGGGCTAGGGGCGTGGCTCAGCGGTCGGGGAGGGCCCCTGGCTTCAATCCCGGTACCAACCACAGAAGGCCCCGGGACGCCCAGTGAAATACGAATTTCAGATGAACAACAGCTACTTCCTCAGGGTAAGTATATGCCGCGTCCTATGAGTGTGAGCGTGTCCCGGGTGTGGACAGTGTGAGTATGTCCTGTGCAATGTGGGGCCAGCCCCTGGGGGGCGTCCGGCGCTCGGCCCCACTTCTCTCCCACCAGCCCCGTGGGCCAAGAGTCCTGCCCAGGAGGGCACAGAGGCGCAGGGCAGTGGTCCACCTGCCCGGGGCCCTGGGGTGTGCCTCCTGGCTGAGGGCTGGGGTGCCAGGGAGTGGGGGGGGCTCCGGCAGAGCCTCCTGTGCCATGGGCTGTCACCTCTCTCACCTCAGGATGGCAGGTTCAGGGACCCTGCTTCCGGCCACGCTTTCCTGAGCCCTCACCTGTTGGGAAAGTCCCTGTGAGTCACCGGGGCCGGAGGTGGCGCGTCAGAGTGTGGCTGGGGACTGGGTGGGCAGAGCCTCGCCTCATGGCTGGAGGGGGCATCATGGAGAAGGGGGCAGCCAGATGGGGTGGCCCGCGCCCGTAACCCTGGTGACTCAGGAGCTGAGGAGGGGGATCACGCTCGAGGCCAGCCCGGGCAGCCTAGCAAGGCTCTGGCAGCTTAGTGGGTCCTGTCTCCAAAAGTGGAAAGGGCTGGGGTGTGGCCCCGTGGTAAAGCCTGGGTTCAACTCCCAGGCCCCGAACCAAACCACACACCTGCACAGTGAAGAGGGGACAGGTGGGACCGGACGGGCCTCTTGGCCTCCTGGCCTCCTTCCTACCCCACGGCCTCACCAAGCAGGGCCTCGCTGACACCCAGTGGGTGCCTGGAGTGAGGCCCTGGAGCCCTGGGGAGTCTGAGCTCCTGTCGGGGCCTGAGCCTCCTCTCCACTCACCTCCTCGCCTCGGCTGCTGCACATCTGTTAACGGTGTATTTGACTTGAGCGCCTACTGTATGCCATCAGGCACTGTTCTAGGAATGGCCGAGGGGGTGACCCAGAGAACAAGCCAGACATTAAGCCTGGCCCTCATGAGCTGAGGTCTAATGGGGAGGCAGATAATGGACTCCTAAGGAAGATAATTTTGGGTGGGAAAAGTACTAAGAGGGAAATAGATGAAAGGGGAGGTGCCCGGGCAGGGCTGTAGGGGTTCTGTCTCCCTTGAACAGAGACCCAAAAGGTGAGAAGGGCACCTTCGGGGCCCTGTGGGGAAGTGTTCCCAGTCAGGCCAACATCAGGCGTAAAGGCCCCGAGGCAGAGCTGGGGAGGTCCCACTTAGGAGCCACCTGGATCCTCCCTTTCCCTCTTCAAACTCTGCGGGTGTCACCTCCTTGGAGAGCTTCCTTGGTGACCGTGGCCAGACTCACCCCTGCTTTACCCGGAGTGCTCCCTGCTCTCCACAGCGCATGGGACGGCGTCATCTCTCTTTCCCCACAATGACACTGTCAAGAGTCTCCCTCGCCCCCCACGGGGTGCAGAATGTGTGGGGGCCACGAGGACACTGCGGGCCCTGTGGGGGATGGCAGCGGAGATGGGCGTGACGTCTGCCTTGGATGCCACACCCGAGCGTGACAGGCGTCCCCTGAACAGCGCCACAGTCCTGTTGGCTGCCACGGCTGCTCGGTGTGTCCGGACCTGCCGAGCGCTTTCCCCTCTTGTGGTGAGACTCGCGGTCAGGTCCCCTGGTCCCCTTCGCAGCATGCAAGACCTTGACTGCCACCTAGTTCCCCGAGGAAGCCCTGAGCCCTGGTGCGTCCCCCTCCAGCCAGCAGCTGGAGTTGCTGAGAGGTGCCACCTTACGGACAGGGACAGGGCACGTGCCACGGATCGCCTCTGGGGCGCGGCCCAGGCCACGTGTCTGGAAGAGCATCTCCTGGCTATTCTGGGTCCGCGGGAGGACAGAGCCGCGGGGGCTGGGGCGACTCCGGGGACACCTTTTAAAGCCTCTGGGGTCTTGGGGCAGACTCTCAGCAGGACCTAAGAGGGAGGCGCGGCTTTGCCCCATTCTGCAGATGGGGACCCTGGGCCCAGAGGGCTGTGCGCATGAGCTGAGCTCGCGGCAGGACGAGGGGACAGGAAAGGCCAGTCCCCATCCAGGCTCAGCCTCTCCGCTCGTCCCCAGCAGGGGAGCTGGGGGGGGACAGCCAGTTTCCACGTCACCTTCTCTTGGACCCCAGCCCTTTTCTGCCCCTTCCTGGCTGTGTGACATTGGGCAGTGTGTCCACCTCTCTGGGCCTCTCTGTCCCCATCAAAGGGTGGTTCCAGGGGTAAAAGCTGAGCGGTGCTGTGATTTGTCTGTCGCAGAGGACGGCCCTCTAGTGCTGAGAGCCCGAGGGCTTGGGTTGTGGGGCTGGGGACAGAAGGGCTCGGAGGGCCACAGAGCTGGAAAGTGGTGGCGTCCACCTTGCAAATCGCAAGCCCACGCTGCCCTGGATGACCCGGATCCGAAAAAGGCCCCTAGTTTTCCGAAACTGCCTGGACCCCGAGGAGGGCCGGCTGGCGGGGCTAATTCCCCAGGACTGCACTGCGCGGCTCAGTGGGTGACAGAGATCAGGATATAATTCGTCCCTGAGACAGGGTGGCAGAAGTTCCAGGGCGAGATTCCCATGTGGGTATGGCGGGTGCGTCCCCAGGCCTCTTTGTTGAGACTTAGCACAGACCAGGCTCCGGAGGACAGTGGGGACATCTTTGGGCATCAGCTGAGGGCCCAGCAGTGTGCTGGGGGGACGGCGCACTGACGGAGCCACTCAGAACCCAGCCTGGAAGGTCGTACCGAGTGCAGAGGCCCAGAGAGGTGGGGACACTTGCCCAAGGGTAAACAGCTGAAGAGTGCAGTCAGGATCGGGACGGAGCCCACTCTGAACCTCTGTTCCTTCCCCTGGGAAGCCGAGAGAGAAACCATGTCCAGTCCCCGGATGATCTGAGGAGGTTCCCGGAGGGAGTGGGGGGCACTCGTCCCAGGAGGTGACCTGTGTCCTGAGTCCCGGGTCTTCCTGGCCGTGTGTGGGGCTGGGCGTTGGTGAGGAAGGGGGACCCCAGCTCTGGGGCTGGAGGGGTGTCAGCATCGAGGGGGTCTGGGGCCTCCCCTCCTGCAAGTGGGGTCCCTGGGAAATCGCTGGGTCTGTCGGCTCCAGCCAACTCCAGCCCCCACCCTCCCGCGCCCTCCCAGGGTCCCGTTCTGTGGAGGGAGGTGCCGGCCGAGGCAGGACTGGAGGTTGGCCACACTGGCTGCAGCCCAGCGGCTGAGTCCTGGCAGGAGGAGGCCAGGCTCCTGAGTCACAGCTTCCTGCTGTCAACCTGGCAGGAGGGAGACCGGGGGAGGGCCTGGCAGGGTGGGGGCCCAGGTCCCAGGGCAGCCTTCAGACAGGGTCCCCAGGTCAGAGGTGAGGGGGCCCTGCGGTGCCTGAGGGGGTCCCTGTTCCCCCGGGTCACGGGCAGCGGCCTCTGCCGTCCTTACCTCTTCTCTGCCTCCCTCTCTCGCGCACTTCCTCTGCAGCTGGCCTCTCTCTCTCTCTCTCCTTTTTTTGGTACCAGGGATTGGACCCAGGGTGCTCTACCTCTGAGCCACCTCTTTTATTTTTTAAGATGTTGATGTCTTAAAAATCAACAATGTCACCCTTTCTTTTATTTTTTATTTTTTTAAAGATGTTGATGGACCTTATTTTTATTCATTCATTTTTATGTGGTGCTGAGAATTGAACCCAGGGCCTCGCACGCGCCAGGCAAGCGCTCTGCCACTGAGCCCCAGCCCCAGCCCCTCCCCAGTCCTTTTTTATATTTGATTTTGAGAAGGGGCCTCAACAAGTTGCTGAGGCTGGTTTTGAACCTGCCATCCTCCTGCTCTGGCCTCCTGAGTTGCAGGGATCCCGGGCCTGCGCCCTGCGCCCCACTCGGGCAGGGTTTCTGTTGTCTGTTTGCAGCTGGGAGCCTGAACCCAGAGCCAAGCCTCAGGGCTGCGGGCGAGTACTCCACCACTGAGCCACAGCCCCAGTTCTTCAGGCAGAGGTTTCGTACCACTCGGGATTTAATCTAGGTTAAAAGGAGACCCCTCGCTGAGCTGGGTGGTGCAAGCCTGGAATCCCAGCAACTCAGGAGGCTGAGTCAGGAGGATTGCAAGTTTGGCCCAGTCTCCGCAATTTAGTGAGCACCTGTCTCAAAATTAAAAAACAAAGAAAACAAGAAAAGAAAGGAATTGGGATGTGGCTCAGTGGTGAGTTCAAATCCTAGGGCCCGAGCAAAACAAAACAAACCCCAAAAGTCTTGGCCTGCCCTTCCTGGCCAGGTGGCCCTGGCCACGCACTTCAACGTCTGTGCCCTGGCTCCTCATCCTTGTGTGAGGACCAAAGGTCCACGCATGGCCGGGACGTGACCTCATGTCACTCGGGGAGGCTCCTCTTGATCTGCTCTGCTGCGGGCCCACACCTGGTCTCATGGATGAATCTGGACAGCGGAGGTGGCCCCGCTCAGGACCACACAGCCAGGAGAAGGCCGAGTCAAGACGCACGGCCCCAAAGCCCAGAGCCCACAGACTCACACTCATCTGCAAAATATGCAAGGTGCAGACCCCTGGGCAGAGGCCTGGGGGCACAGAGGCCCGGGGCCAGTCAGCAGACCCTGCCGTGGTCAGAGGGGATGTTCGTCCAGCCAGAGGGTGTGAAGTGCACTGCCCCAGGGCTGCTCTGGGGGCCGGTCCTTCCTGGAGCCCCACAGCTGCCCTATTCCCCACGCCTAGGAGGGTCAGGTGACGGCAGCGCCTGCAGGTGCAGGGCAGGTGGTCCAGGGACCGAGCGGAGGCAGTCGGGCACGGGGGCGGCCGGGAGAGGAGAGTGGGCTTCACCAGGGAAACAGGAGGCCTGCAGTTTGCTGGGAATCTTGTGGCTGAGGACACTGTCAAACCCCGAGGGGTCGAGCCAGCCTTCTCTGACCCTCGGAGCTGGCTTGGTCCTTGGCCTCCCGTCCAGGGTTTCTGCTGGTCAGTGGGGTCACAGGTTGGTGCGTGCCATGTTCCTAGAGGAGTCCCAAGGCCCCCGCCTGTGTTCACTTCCCCCCTGGCCAGGCCTGGTGAGGAGCTGGGCCTGCCCAGGCAGGGACTGTCCTGTCTGCACCCTCCCGTCTCCTGTGTCTCCAGGATCTCTCTGGACGAGACGCCCCGACAGTGTCTGGGCCCCTGCCAGCCCCAGCCCAGCGGCCCGGGCTCCCTGGCTGGAGCAGCTGGGTGTGAGGGTCGGCGAGAGGGTCTCCGAGGGAGGCCGGTTCTGGCAGCCAGGGCCGCGTGGAGGGCTTCCCGGAGGAGGGGTCCTGGAAACAGGTCCATAGCTGACGTCTTGGGAGTCAGAATCCCAGACCCCCACGGGGGCATGACTGTGTCATCTCTGTCATTTCTGTGTCCCCAGTTTCCAGATACACAGGAATATGGAGAGCAGGCTCTGCCTGCTGGGGTTTTCCATTTCAAAAGTATATAAAGTAGCCATTTGCCCTAAACTACTCTTTTTTTTTTTTTGTACTGGGGATTGAACCCAGAGGATTTCCCACTGAGCCATGTTCCATTCCTTTTTACTTTTTATTTTAAGGCTGTCATTAAGTCGGTCAGGGTCTCCCTCAATTGCTGACTGTGGCTTCGAACTCGGCATCCTCCTGCCTCGGCCTCCCAAACTGCTAGGATCACGCAGTGCGCCCTGTCAGCTGACCTGTTTTGAGCCCCAGTGCTCAGGCGGAAGGAGTGGTGACGTGTCCAGGCACAGATCGCCACCAGGTTCGACACCCAGGACTTCTTGGAGAGAAGAGCCTCCCTGCCCAGCACAATGTCAGGCACCGTGGATAAATGGACCAATCACGTCGGGACAGTGGCCACCTGAACTTCTCAGAGGAGATCAGAGGCACGTGGTGGCGGGCGTGCTGCGGACACGGCAGCCCACGGGCGACCCACCCTCCCCCAGAACATGTAAAGGGAGGCACCTGGGACTGCGGTCAGTGGCACGCTGACCCAGCCTCTTATCAGACCATCCAGCAAGCGCGTCACAGAGTGACAGGCCACCAACTCCTGACTCTGTCCCCGGGGCTCCAGCCCAGCTCTATCTCCCTGACTGACGTGGCCCGTTTCGAAACTGCCTGCTGTCCAGCTTGGTGGCTTGTCGCCCAGCTGACCACCTGCGGGGACCCTGTGTTTGTGGCCCTCCCTGCTCCCGGCAGTGTCCCCCACTGTGGCATGCGCTGGGGGATCCCAGGGCTTGCACCTGCTGGGCGATGCGCTCCCACTGAGCCACACCCCAGCCCTTGTTGTTTTAGGTAGGTTCTTGGTAGGTTGCCGAGGCTGGCCTTGAACCTGTGAGCCTCCTGCCTGGGCCTCCAAGTTGCAGAGACGATAGGTAGGTGTCTGTCTCCCCAGTTGAGAACTGCCTCCTTGGCCACGGTGAGCCCTTTCTTAGACTTTCTGTAACGTCTGTCTGTCTGTCTCACTGTGAAGCATGGCGTGGGACTTGGCGGTATGGGTCTTGGTGATTAAGATTGAAGGATAAAGGAACCTGTGATGGCCCTGATCATGGCTGCCAGGTGAGCCAGGGGTACTCGGTGAATTATTGCTGATGAAAGTGGCACAGCGGGTGAGTTTCATTGTCGTTCACAACTGAAATCACGGAAAGACACAGATACATCGGATCTAGCTGAGGGCGTGGCTCACTCAACACTGAGGTCATGAGAGAGCAGCCGACAGGAGCTGAGAGAGCCCATGTGCCAGCAGGGCGCTGTGCACGACCCTGTAAGGTAGGTGTTACGTCATCTCCCATTTTATATATGAGGAAACTGAGAGACAGAGAGGTTAAGTATTTTGCCCAAGGCTGCACAGCCAGCAAGTGACTACTGGTGTTGAAACCCAAGCCTGTCCGTAGAGCTTAGTGCGCATCACTTCTTGGAAGATTTAACGTGCCCTTTCCATGGGGTAGTGGGGAGTCACAAAAGTTAGGCTTATTTTTTTTCTGCTCTCTCTGTCCATCTACTTTGGCCTGGCAATTAGTAGGTGCTCAATAAGAATCTGAATAAATTTGCAAAAGTCCTGACAAGTTACTTTTCTCTGAGCCTGTATCCTCTTCAGTGCAATAGGCCCAGGGCAAGTACTGACCTCACTGGGCTGTTTGGACACAAAAATGAAAGAATGGGCTGTGGGGAGGCTGCTGTGGCTGAGAGGAAGAAGCTGAAGTCTGCCAGAGCTGGGTGCAAGTCTAAGAGGCCTACTTTCCTTTCCAGCTGTGTGGTCTCAGACCAGTGTCTCGCCCTCTCTGACCCTCTCTGTGAGGTAGGGTAGTTTGGATGCTGGGAATCTGAATTCCCCCAGGCTCCCATCTGGGGGGCAGTGACTAGCCTTGGTGCCTCCTTGCTCTGAATCTCAGGGGCACTGAAGGCTCTGGGGCTCTGGGCCGGCAGCACCCTGCAGGTCTGAGCTCCCACTGGGCTACCCCGTGCCTGCCCCAGGCCAGCGCTGCCACCCAGCTCTGCTGAGCGCCAGCCGGGGCTCCGAGGCCGTGCCACCTGCCTGAGCAGTGGGAAGAGCGCTGAGGCCAGGTCACAGGGGACACTGACCAGGATGCAGTCCCCCCACTCCGGCTCCGGCTCCGGCTCCAGCTCCCATTTCCCTCCCTGCCTGGCCTCTGGGCTCGGGGAGAGGCCCAGCAAGGCCTCCAGAGCAGGAGGGGCCGAGGACCCGGCTCCTCCCAGGCCCAGGTTGCAGAAGGGAAGCCGGAGGCCGGTGTCCTCCTGGCTGTGGGCACCCTCCCTGCCCCCCTGCCTTCCCCCTACCCTGCGGCTCCCTCCTTCTCCTCTCATGGTGACCCCTCCTCCTCCAGGCCTCCCCCCAGCGCTGCTCCTGGGGAGCTCCGCGGGCCAGCCGCATCCTGTCCTGGCTCACCGCTGTTCGCCTCTGCTGGTGGGTTCTGTGTCCCCCACTGGGAGGTCAGCTCCAGAGGCTGTGTCCTTCTAATCCATGCCATCCCCTGACCTCGTGCAGGGCTCTGCCGGTCCCTGTCTGCTGAGCATGGGCCTGGCTAAATGCCTGGCACATAGTAGGTTTTCAGCAAAGACTGAAGCAGCATCTACTCCCTAGGGAGAGACCTGTTGGAGAAACAGGAAAAACACAAATGGGGTTTGAATCCTGCTTGCTGTGTGATTCTGGTCAAGTGTCCTGCCCTCTCTGTTTCTAAACCTCCACAGCCTCAGCTAGAACAGGGATCTGTTGGCCAGCTGCCTCCAGGATCCTTGGTGAGCAGGGAGTGGCCCACCCCAGCAGGTGCCGGTCTGCACACCCCCACCAGGCATCCAGCTCGCAGGTCCCCAGCTGGCCATGGGGAGGAGGCTGCTGGAGGGAGGCCGGCCAGCCCCGCCTGCTGCTGCTGTCCTTGCTGGGCCCAGCAGTGCACCTGTCCCAGGTCAGAGAGCACCCAGCGGGAGGAGGACACGGGCCTGTGGGGCGGGGCTTGTGGCCTGAGTGGCAGGTGCAGGCAGGTGCAGGCAGGTGGCCCTGGCACCCCGAGCAGGCCCTTGGGCAAAAGCCCCCACACGCCCCGAACCGGCCCGTCTGGTCGGACACCTGTGCGGGCAGCTCCCGGTCAGGGCCGTCCATGCAGGTGTGACTGGCAGGGTGGGGGCTGGAGGGGCAGTGGGGGCCTTGGGGACCCACCAAGGGGCCTGGGCAGGGGACCCGGTCCTGCTCCTGGGGGCTGACCCCTCTCCAGGCCGGAGGCTCCTGAGGCTGGAGTCAGGCGGGTGGCCCTGCGGGCTGGTCCCCACCAGAGCTGGCCTTTCACGTTATTTATTGAGCGCCTTCTGTGTGCCAGAGGCCAGTGGGTGCTGGGGAGGGGTGAGCAGGTGACAGGGGTGCGGGACTCCAGGCAGGGAGGGGCGGCGGGGCAGGATTGTCACAGGGGATGGGGGTGGGGCTGCTGGAAGGGCCAGGGAGGCGTCTCTGGGGAGGTGGCCAGAGCACCCGCCGGACCCTGGGGAGGCTGGGTGGATCGCGGCCACTTCGGGGCCAGGACCCGGGGGCCTGGGCTTTCATTTGCATTTGCTGGCAGTCACCAGAGGCCCCCAGGGCCTGTTCCCAGGGCAGAGGCCAAGGGTCAGGGCGTGGGCTGCAGGAAGTGGGCCCGGGGCCTGCAGCGGCTCTCGGGGACAGCTAATATTCCAAGTGCCGGTGACGAGACCCAGCCGGGTGGCAGGGGGGCGGGGCCCGCTCCACAAACAGCCCCGAAGCTGATCAAAGCGGCGGGTCTGCAGGGCCCCAGGCCAGCTCCTGGGACGCGGAGCCTCCCCAGGCCAGCGCAGGGCTCTGCGTGGCCGGGCAGGGTCCTGAGGCTCGCGTCTTGGGGGCGCTGAATGGACCCAGGACCGCCCGCCCCGCCCACAGGGAGGCCAAGAGGCCGGCGCTCCACCTGGGACCGAGGCCTGGCGGCTCCGAGCCCAGTCTGGCCACCGTGAGGCCCCGGTGCCGACTCAGCTTCCTCCAAGTGCAAGCCTCTGTCCCCAGCTCCACGACGGGTTGATGGTGGCACCTAGGCCACAGGCCATGGCACTTCATCGTCATGATTTATGAAGATGGTACCAGGGACCAGACCGGGGCGTCCCCAGCCCTTTTGTATTTTCTTTAGGGACGGGTCTCACTGAGCGGCCCAGGCCTCACTAAGTTGCTGAGGCTGGCTTTGAACTTGCCATCCTCCTGCCTCGGCCTCCCCAGGAGATGGGCTCACAGGCACAGGCGTGCGCCGCGGCACCCTCCTGGCGAAGGCTGGTGGCTTGTCCATGCTCTCAGGGACATGAAGCTCACCAGGGGTCTGGGTGGAGGAGTGCGTCCCCACACCTGCCCAACTACAGCGTCAGGAGGGCAGGTCTGGGCAAGAAGCCCAAGGTGACCTCAGCCCAGGCCCTGGGGCCTCCTGGCCTCACCAGCTCTCTCTGAGCCTCGTTCCTCGGCTGCCGCTCGGGACAGGCCTCAGCTTGAGGGGGACGGGAGGGCCCAGGCTTCGCCCTGCCTGCCTCCCACCAGCCTTGTCGGCCTGCCCCTCCAGTGGCCTCGTCCTGGGCCCCGTCCCCACCCCTGCTCGAGTCCACACCTGGCAGAGAAACTGGGTCAGACCCTCCTCTGCTTCTTCCCCAGCTTCTGTCCTACCCATAACGTCCAGTCCCCTGCCCCCGTGCCCTGCACGCCCAACCCACACGCAGACCCCGCAGGACCTGTACCCCCAGGTCCTGAGACACTAGGGCTCGGGGGTCTGTGGGGACGGCCTGAAGGGACCAGGTCTTGGGAGGCAGGCGCTGTGGCCTGCGGCACTTGTCCAGCGTCCCAGTCCCAACAGGGGAGAAGGCAGCCGCTGAGGCTCCCAGGGCCAACGCCTCTGCTCCGGTGCCGCGACGGCGGCGAAGGCAGGAAGCCAGGTGCCAGCAGGTGCTTGACGGAGGCGACTCGGGAGTCCTCAGTGGACCTCTGGGAAGGGACTCGCCCCCACTTTACGGATGAGGAGACTGAGTTTTGTGGTTTTGTACCAGGGATTGAGCCCAGGGGCGCCCAACACTGAGCCACACCCCAGCCCTTTTCATATTTTATTTAGAGACGGGGTGTCCCTAAGTTGCTGAGGCTGACATTCAACTTGTGATCCTCCCGCCTCAGCCTCCCAAGCCGCTGGGATTACAGGGGTGCTCCACGGTGGCAATAGCACCCCACTTCACCAGGCCGTGCTCTGGGTGTTGCTTTACCTGTGGGGCCTCCCGCCCCCCCTGGGGTGCACCCAGAGCCTGCCTCCCTTTTCTGCCCAGGGAGCATCCTGCACCAACGCCCCCAAATGGAAGCCAGCCCTCAGAGGGATCTCCCTGGTGTCTGACTTTCCCCAAGTTTCTTCAGGGTCTGGGACTCATGCCTCCAGCATGCAAGTGGCAGGTGGCTTCCTTCCACTCACACTTGGGACTTCAGAGGTTCCCAGGGAAGGCCTGGGAGGCATCTGCCACACTGCTGTGTGACCTCAGGCAAGTCGCTGAGCTTCTCTGATCTTCCAGGCTCACCCACCTCCGTGGGGTTGTGGCTTGCTGAGACGGCTCCGGCTGGGAAGGTGTGGGGACCAGGCCCAGAAGGCCGACACCTAGAGCACAGCTTCTTCGCTTGGAGGACCCTAAAGAGGGAACGGAGCCACAGCACCCACACTCCAGGCCCACCTCCCGCCACCCTGTCCCCACTTAGCGCTCTGCATGCCCCCAGGAGGTGGGGTCCAGTCCTGACCACCGTCTCCCTCTGCCACGTCCAGCTTGTCTTCCCTCACAGGAAGGAGACACTGACCAGGAGCCGCAGCTGTAGGTCCTGTGCAGGGTCCCGCCACCTCCCGCCACCTCCCTGCTCCTGCCAGAGGATCCCCAGGGCCACACAGATGTGGCCCAGATCCCGGCTCTGCCTCCTTCACGGAGGGGAGTGAGGCGGGGAGAGAGCCGCGTGGTCCTGAGCCCAGGAAGCTGGCGCCTTGCCAGAGGGCCCCGAGGTCACTCCGGACGCTCTGAGTGGGATGACCCTGGCTCCCAGGAGAGAGCATGCACCGTGGGCACTGTCCCCCAGGTGTGGGCACTGTCCCCCAGGTGCAAAAGAGGGAGCTAGGCTTCAGAGGGGCCCGGCCACTGCCCAAGGTCACACATCCAGAGGTGGCACAGCATCTCTGTCCTGGAGCCTGTGACTAGAAATGGGGAGAGCAAAGCCCAGAGAGGGCAAAGGCCTGGCCCAAGGTCACACAGCCCCACTGAGGCTGCACGAGCTGGGAGCCCTGCAGTCCCAGCGCTTCCCACAGCCTGGTGGGGGTGGGGTCTGCCTGGCACTTCCTGTTGGTTGGGGCAGGACCTCCGTGAGGCCTGATGAGATAGACGCAGGGTCTTCCCACGGCCCAGGCCCCTCAGGAATGTCTGGAGCGCCATGAGGGGCAGGGCCAGGAGCCCCAAGTCCTGGGTCCCAGGCCCACTGTCCATTTGATTACCCTGGTGTCCCTGGTCCTGTTCCCACCCCAACCCAGGTCTCCACCTCCTCAGCTGGCCCTTCCTAGGGGGTCACCATTCACTGAACACACCCAGTGCCAGGCCCACGGGAGGGCTCAGGCCACGACCAAGATGGTCACCTCCCCACTCTGAGCCTGTCTCCTCCTCTGTCAATGGCTCACCACAGACCCGATAAGAAGCTGCCTGCTCAGCACTGAAGCCACTGCCCCAAGGGTGGGGTCACCAGGGCCCGCCGCTGACCCCACCAGCTATCTTCCAGTCTCTGTGGTCTCTGCCACTTCCAAGGTGCGGTCAGCCACAAGGACAGTGTCCAGTACACTGAGTTCAAACTCAGCCCTGCACTGGATCTGTGACCCTGGGCAGATCCCTCGTCTCTCTGAGCCTCAGTTTTATTATCTGTAAAATGGGAAAAAACGAACTTGAGTCTGGGTGTGGTGGCACAGGCATGTGATCCTGGTGACGTACGTGGCAGGCTAAGGCAGGAGGACTGCACGTTCGAGGCCAGCCTCAGCAACTCAGGGAGGCCCTGCCTCTAAATAAAATATAAAAAGGGCTGGGGAGTGGCTCAGAGGTTAGCTCCCCACGTTCGATCCCTGGTGAAAGACCAAAGGGGAGGGCTGGGGATGAAGTTCCAATCCCCCGTGATCACACACACACACACACACACACACACACACACGAGCACACGCACACCCAGAAATGAAAAGAGAAGAGAACCCAACCTGACCACAGAACTTGATGAAGCGTCAGCGCCTGGCACCAGTCACTCCTGGTGGGTCTTCTTCCCAGTGGGGACATTGGGGTCGGCCACCTTGAGGCCTCTGGGGCAGGAGGAAGGCCCCTGGCTGGGAAGGCCCATAGTCCATTGGGGGTCGCTGGGAGAGCCAGGATCAGTGGCTGCCCTCAGCTCTGGACAAACCAGACCCAGCTCATGTCCACGTTGACCTGCCTGTCCTGGCCGCAGGCCTGTCCACTTTGCGCTCTGGGGCACCTGTTATCCAGCTACCCCAGGCCCCGTGTCTCCACTCCTCAGGCTCCATCCAGGCCTCACACCGCAGGACTCTCCCGGATCCCCTTCCTGAACAGGTGAGATCTGGGTGGGGGGCGGGGTGGCTGGATCAAACCCAGGGCCCCCTGCACGCTGGGCACGTGCTCTATGGTGGCGCCTCCTCCCCAGCCCTGCCATGAGAATCTAAAACGGGACCTGGAACAGATGGTTCAGCACATATTCATTTGGTTTTTGGTCTAATGTGAGAGTCTCTGCTTTTAACAGACCCGTTTAACCCGCTCACGTTTATTGTTGCCTGGTGGCTGGCCTGGCGTCCTCTCTGGCTGGACCTGGTACCTGCAGGTTGCTGGGCGGGGCTGGGCTGGGCTTCTGCAAGCTGCCCTGGGCCACCCAGGGGGCTGAACGTGGAGCTGACCCAGGCCCCTTGTCCATCCTCCTCCTCCTGCAGGGGACAGGCCTAAGCCGCCTGCTCTGGTCAGCTGCCGCCTGCTCCCCATTAACTGGTGCTGTGGCCTCCAGCTGCGTCTCCGTCTCCGAGTCGGCCTTGCCTGCTCCCCTGGGGCTGTTGGAGGACACCGTGGAGCCTGGGCTGAGGCGTAGCACAGCGGCTGGCAGCCTGAGCCTGCGAGTACCTCAGTTTCCTTCCGTTGTACGTGAGGCTCCGGGTCACTTCCTGCCAAGGCCCTCAGGGTCCCCTGACTCAGGGTCTGGAGCTGAGGAGTCTGGGCTGCCCCCGTCATCTCCTTCCCACCCCAGTCCCAGAGACGGTGGTTTCCAGGGATCCTGAGGACCCAGGGTAAGGGAGGGCCCTAGAGATGTCCTCTTGCCCACTGGGCAGGCCGGGCATCACTGTGCCCCTTGCAGATGAGGACACTGAGGCTCGCTGAGTCGAGGCAGCCTGCCTGGAGCACCTTCCCCAGGGGACACAGCCAAGGCAGGGCGTTTCCACCCAGCCACCAGCTTCCAGGGGCGGGGTGACGCGTCCGGCCTTTGGCCAGCTGTGCCCTGCCAGGAAGGGGACGCTGTTCCTCCCAGGCTCTGGATCCGCCGGTAGGGTCCCGGCAAGGGCACAGCTCACTTCCTCAGGACCTGCCCGGCTGAGGGGCGAGGCCGGCCTGCACTTGCTCAGCACCAAGGGTCTCCTCTTTCACAGCGTGTTTCCTGCTCCCTGAAGGTCCCCACAGGTCCCCAGTCTGTGCCTGGTAACCCGTGCGTCCCCTGCTGCATAAAGGTGTGGGTGAGCCGCCCCCCTCCCCGCTCTTGGGAGGTGGCATGGGACCCTCCCCCGCCCCCTCTGCAGCTGCCCGTCTGCACCTGCTCCCTGGGGTCGCGGCACCACTCGGCTCCGGGGGTCAGGGACTTTGGCGCCTGGTAGGTGCTCAGTCACTACCTGGGAGGGAGGGCGGGGACGGGGTGGAATAAGCCAGCGCAGTTCGCAGTTGCTCTGCTCAGCTCTGGTTGGCTCATCCTGCAGACATTTATTGAGCACCAACTGTGTACTAGTCCTGGGAGGGCCGTGACCAACACAGACAGGACCTGACTTTGTGGTCACTGAACACACTTGCAAAACCATGGTGATGGCACCAGGATGCAAGGTAGGGTCGAGGAGGGGCTGGCGGGCCGGAGGGAGCCTGGCTGTTGTCACCCTGGGCAGCCCCACTTGCCAAACGCCACCACAGCTGCGTCACTGAGATGGGCGGGCCGGAGACTGAGGGGTGCAGGGAGGGGCCTCACGCCCAGCTGGCTTCAGCATCAGGGTTGGCTGAAGGCTGGCCGGTGTCCACTGTTAGTCACTCTGTGTGATGTGGCTCTGCGGCCACTTGCTGTTGGGGACTATGATTTTCAACTTGCAGAAAGGTTCAGAAGGCAGCTGGAGCAGCCGCGCCCCACCTCCAAGGGAGGATGTGGCGGACGTGCCCTCCCCCACGGGCAGCCCCTCCCTCCTCGAAAGGTGACCTCATCCCGAATCTGGTGTCATAGTGCTCCTTCCCGGCTGCCTGCGTGTCCCTGGCCACACCAACACCGGGTGAGCCTCAGCTTCCCTTGGAGGGACAAGCTAGGGTCAGGGGCGTGTCTGCAGAAGGCCCTGGGAGCCTGGCAGGCACAGAGCTGCTCCTGAGCGTCCCTGTCATGTCCTGTTGACACCCAGGAAGGGACCCCCCCAGGCCCCAGGCTGACCGGGGGGCCGTGTGGCCAAGCTGAGCACTGCCCGCCCCTCTGGAGGCACGGCCTCCCTGTCAGCCTGACACCCGACAGATGCCCAGCTCCTTGTCACTGTCACTGCAGCCCTGGAGAGAGGAGGCTCTGTGCATCCGAGGCGGGTGCTCCGTTTCCTCACCTGTGTGAGTCCTGCAGGTGATGGGAGTGAGAAGGGTCCGCGGCACACAGTAGGCGCTTTATAAGACCTTCTCTCTTCCTCTTCCCAGGGTCCTCCCTTCTGCTCAGGGTCCTCAGGGACGCACTCGTGCACATTCACCAACTGGCTGTGGGCACCAGCGTGCGCCAGGCTCTGCCCTAAGATGCAGGGACACAGGAGTGAGTGACAGGCAAGACCTCCGTCCTCAGCGGGCTGGCATTCTGGGGAGGGGTGAAGGCAGCCTGTGACAGGTACAGCCCAGTGGGATCCCAGTCTGCTTGCAGGGGAGGGGAGGGGCGGGTCCCCTTGTCCCTGAAGTACAGGTGGCTGGGGTGAGTCAGGGCAGGCCAGATTCCATTTAGCTTTTTTTGGGGGGGGGGGGGATCAGGGATTGAACCCAGGGACACTCGACCCCTGAGCCACATCCCAGCCCTATTTTGCATTTTCTTTAGCGACAGAGTCTCACTGAGCTCCTTAGCGCCTCACTGCTGAGGCTGACTTTGAACTCGCGACCCTCCCGCCCCGTCCTCCGGAGCCCTGGGATGACTGCGCCTGCTCCATTCAGCTTTTACCAGGTTTGCTCGGCTCCTGTGGGAACACACACGAGAGGCCAGGCTGGACGTGGGGAGGCCCGCGGGACAGCGTCCAGCCCCCAGCTGAGGAGGCTTAGAGAGCCGCCCGCTGACCTGCCCATGGGGCTCCCTGGAGATGGCAGCCAGGCAGGGCCACCTCCCGCGGAGGACAGAGGCCCGGCCCCGCCCAGGGCTGCCCAGGCCCTTCTGGGAGTGGAACTCCCAGCACCGCAGGTGACACAGATGACCCAGATGACGCGGCACCGGGGTCCCCAGCACGGGTCCTGCGAGCCCCTCCCCGGCCTCCGGCCTCCCCTCCGAGCGGGCAGGGGGCCTCCCGTCGGAGCGGGCAGGGGCGGCCGGTGCCCCGCGGCCAGCTCTGCGGTGGGTCGGGCAGGAGGTCGCCGGGGACTGGCTCGCTGCACGGGGTGGGGGGCTGGTGGGCGCAGGGGGCGCAGGGGCCGCAGCCTTGCGGTGGCGACTCTGGCTCCCGGGACGCGGGCCGGAAGTGACCCTGGGGGACAGGCGGGCGGGAGGGAGGCAGAAGGAACAACAGACCGAGCGCGGCCTGCGGCGGGGCACCCGAGGCACTGGCGACACTGGAGGGGGCGTCCCGCGTCCCCTCTGCGCCCGTTACGCCCACGTCGCGGCCCAGGGGCGTGTGGCCCAGCGCCTGCCAGGGGGGCGCCTCAGGGACCCCGGCGCGCGGTGTCCGCGACGAGGAGGCCACAGGCTCCCGCCCGCGGCTAATCGCTTCCAGACCGCGGGTCAGGGCCGGGGCCGCCGCCGCCTGGCTCCATAAACAGCCCTCCTCCAGATGGCGGCTGGCTCCGGCCTGGCGAGCAGGTCCCGGGCTGGGGGCTGGGGCAGCAGGTGGAGGGACCGGCCGCAGCTGCCCCCAGCGCCTCCCAGGGAGGACCGAAGCAGGCGGCGGGGCTCACCCTGGGCTCAGAGAGGGAGACTGAGGCCTGAGAGGGAGGCAGGGAGGCAGGGAGGCCCCGATGGCATGGGATTGGCTCTGCTGAGGGGCTCCAGCCGACCCGGGACAGTGGGGACAGGCTAAGTCAAGCGCCAGGGGACTGGTACTGGGTCATGTTCTGGCCTCCACCTGGGCTTTTCTGCCTGAGTGGGGAGCTGCTCAGGGGCCTCAGTCTTCGCCTGCTTAAGGTGGGCACAGTGGCAGGGCAGACTGTGGTACTGCTGGGGGCCAGGACAGTTCCCCAGAGCTCCCACGGGTACTCAGTGGCCCTCTGTCTCTTCCTCTTCCCACCTGGCAGCACAGTGGCCCCTTCTAGGAGGCCACCCTGACTTCTAGCAGACCTCTCCTCTGTGCCTGGCATGGTGTCCCTCCAGTGGCCACCCCCAGTTCCCCCATGCTGGACAAACTGGTGCTTGATGGTACTGTGCCCTCCTGCAGATGAGGAAATGGAGGTCAGGGAGGTAACTGGACTCATCCCCCAGATGAGGATACCGAGGGCCAGGGAGACAGCGAGACGTGGTGAAAGATGCAGCCCAGCCTCAGGAGCTGCCCTGGCCTGGCCTGGCCTCGAGCCAGGAGACCGGCTGCTCCTGCTGCCACCCACAACTCTGGAGCCCCCCTCTTGCCTCAGGAAGAAGACAAGGACCTGAGCCTGCCGTCCCCCAGGCTGGCACTGGGGCCTGACCCCCTGCACACACACTGCCTGTCTCCAAACTGGGCCGAGTCCAAGGCCCCTGGACATCACCAGGGCCCTGAGCAGCAGCCTCATTCCAGGGGAGCGGCTGCGGGACCAGGTGGAGAGACTGCTCTCGGGTCCCCCGATGGTCCCTTCCTGCTCACTGAGGACAGGACGCTGCTCTGCAAGGCCTAGCCCCTGTTGTCATCACCTGCCCTAGTTCTGGGCACAGAGCCGCTGCACTAAGGCCTCACAGGGAGTCCCTCTGCATGGGACGTGGCCACAGTGGGACCCCTAGAGGAGACTCTTCCCAGAAATTTGTAATGACAGCTTCTCTAATATCCATAACCATTTGAGCCGGAGAACATTATACTCTACTCTCTGCATTTTACAGATAAGGCTCAGAGAGGCTGAGTGATTTTTCCTCAGGTCACACAGTGGGAGCTGGGATTGGAACCCCGGCCTTCTAGTTACAGAGCACACATCCTTAACCGCCCATCTCCAGTGTGTCTGAAACTGCTGGGGTGTAGTAGGTGCTTTCCCAAGGTCCCCTTGGCCGCAGTCAGAGTCTGGATTCGGATTTCGGCCAGCCTCGAGGTCAGCGGCCAGCCGTTCTGCCTGTGCCCGGGAGGAATGTTGGTGGTAGCCTCGGCCGGGGTCCGAGAAGAAAGGCAGCCTTGTGGGCGAAAGGTGAGCCGCTGGGTGGGCGCAGGCGTGTTTACCCAGGGCCGGGCATGTGGCTCCGGGTGGCGCCGCTGTCAGCCGCCGGCTGCCTGGCCGTGTTGGCCTCCAGATGTGCGCTGGCTCCAGCCGGCCGCCCCCACCCCCAGCACAGAGGGGCTTTATCAAAAGCGGCTGTGAGGAGGCCCCAGGCCCCGGCTGCTGGCTCCCAGCCCTGGCCGCAGCCACCAGGCGAGCGCACGGCCTGCACCCGGTCCCCCACTCCACCAGGCCTGGGGACCAGTCGGGAGGCCAGGCCAGGAGCTGGGAGGCCAGGCCCAGGGCCAGGAGAGGGCGTATTGCAGGGAGACCCCTCTCCCACTTGCTGTCTACCCCTTGCCCCCGGGGCCAGCAGTGTGCCCCAAAACCCAGGAGTGTGCCCCAAAACCCAAGCCAGGGCTGTGCAGGCCAGGGCTCCTCCTCTGGGCATGGGGAGGCCACCACCCACTGACCCGGTTGGCCCAGGTGTCTCTCCGGGACTTTCTTTCCCTCTTCAGCTTTTTTTTTTTGGGGGGGGTACTTTTTATATCCTCTCTGTCGGCCTGAAGGGTTTCGTAATGATAAATAATTATCAGGGAAAAAGGAAACTCTCTCCCATCCCAACCGCAGCCGGCTCCTGTTGACATGTTGGTACTTTTCTTTTTACAGATGGAATTGAGATAGGAACCAGGTGGGGTGTCACCCTCTGTAATCCCAGCTACTCCGGAGGCCAAGGCAGGAGGATCACACGTTCAAGGCCAGCCATCAGCAATTTAGGGAGACTCCATATCAAAATAAAAATTAAAAAAGCTGAGGACGTGGCTCAGTGGTAGAGCAACCCTGGGTTCAAAACCCTAGTACTGCAAAATGAATAAATGATTTAGAAATAATAATAAATAATTAAAATAAAATAAATGCACACACACACTGCTCTGAACCTGCCTTTTCACAACATGCCCATCCCCGCCTCTGCAGCCTCACTCTTCTTTACAGCTGCGTTGTATTCCCCTGCGTGGATGCACGCGCTTGCTTTCCAGAAGGTTGCTGGTGGGTCTCTTGGTGGCGGCTACGGGCCACCTGATGGGCCTGTGATCCTGTCTTTGGGGACCCAGGCAATTATTTTCTGGACTCACTTTTCTCAGTGCTGGGATGGAGCCCAGGGTCTGGCGCAGGCTGGGCAGGCTCCCCGTGGCCACCCCAGCCCCGGGTTGATGACCACTCTGAGCGGCACAGGTGCCCGGCAGCCTCCTTTCTGGGAGCCATTGTATGTGCCCTCTCCAAGCCTGCCCGGGGTCCGCCCTGGCTCTGGGGCTGCCAAGGAGGCTGAGACGAGGGACAGAAGCTGGGGGGACAGCTGCCCGAGTCGCCCCCAAAGCCAGTGACACCTTCCTTGATTCTGTGTCTTTCTGGTGGAAAAAGAGAAAGATTCTCAAGGAAGAAACTGTAGAGAATTACAAAGTTAGAACGCAAAGCCATGAGCTGGGCACACAGCTCGGCTGGTCAGTCCCTGCCTGGCAGCACAAGGCCCTGGCTTCAGGCCCAGCACCACACAAAAAATAAAGCGCAGCCGCGCACACCCACCCGGCAGCGCGGGGGCTGGACGAAGATCAGAGTTTGGGCCTAGAATAAGCTGCTCTCCTAAGCCTGACTTGCTGGGACGTGGCTGGGCTTGCATTTGGGGGACCCGGGGGGCTCAGGCAATGGCAGGGGGGTGTGAGGGGCTCTGAGGGCTGGTCTGGCTGATGGGACTGGAACATGAGGTTCTGCAGACCCCTGTCCCACCCTCAGCCCCCCAAACCTATGTCCTCCCCCAGTGACTTCAGGCCTCTCTTCTGAAGCCTCCAGAGAGATGCTCTTGAGTGTCCACTCCCAGCACCCTCAGGGACATCCCAGAGCCGGGAAGTTGGAAGGGAAGTTCCCCACCCATCTGCCCTTAGTCCTTCTTGCTGTGGCTCTGGAAATCAGGAGGAAGCAGGATGCAGGGAAAGAGCCCCACTCCTGGCTCTGCTGAGTGACCGTCCCCTGCTGTTCCTCCATGTCCCCATCTGTAATTGGGGGATGGCCACTGGGCTCTGCAGGAGCCACCGTGGAGAGTGAGGCCCTCACGGGTGGGCAGGACACCTGCCACAGTGGGTGTGGGCGTGCAGTAAGAGAAGTGCGGGCCTCCCAGGACACCCCAGGGAGGGCCTCGCCCAGGGAGGGCCTGGGGACTGGCCGCTGCTGGCCCACAGCCTGTCAGAGCCCTGCCCCCTGCCCACCCCCAGGGAGGACCCAGGCTTGGAGTCCAGAGGGCACGAGGCCGAGGTGTCGGCAGCTGGGACTCGGCTGCCTGGGTCCCTCTGGGGAACCCACCTCCCACAGGCGCCCCAGCAGGAGGCCGGTGGGTCAGAGGCGTCCGCCGCTGTACCAGCCATCTGCACGCCAACGAGAGTGCGGGGGACCCCAACTTTCAGGAAGACAAGTGGTGAGAACTTGATGAACCCCCTTTTTAAAAACTGGTCAATCAGTTCCAGTTGTCCACGAGACGGACCCCCTTCTACCTGCTGTGGGGGCAGAGGAACCAGCAAGGACTCTGCCCTGAATCCAAAGGTCCCCCCTGCTCGGCCACGCGTCCTGTGAGGACAGTGGAGAGCTACGTGGGGGCGACGGGTCCAAGTACTGCCTGGCTGAGGGGACTGACCGGAGCGTCGTCCGAGGTTCTGCAGAAGGAGCCCACGGTGGTGACTGGTGACGGTGGTGACGGCCCAACACGTCCCAGGCGGAGCAGCCCCTGGCTCAGAACTGGGCTAGAGGAAGAGACACAGACCTTGGGACACAGGTGGCATTTCATGATGTGCACCGTCCCATAAAAATAGCCAGAGCCAGGCGCGGTGGCCACACCGAAAATCCCTGGGACCTGAGAGGCTGAGGCAGGAGGATCGCAAGTTTGAGGCCAGCCGGGGCCACTTAATGAGACCCTGTGTCAACATTTTTTTAAAAACTTAAAAGGGCTGAGGGTGGGGCTCAGTGGCGGAGACCTGCCCCCGCCCCACACAGTAAGGCCACCGCAGCCTGCGGTCACAGGCACTGAGCAGCTGCCTTACTGGCGGCTCTGGCCCGGGAGCCCTGGGGACCGAGGTGGCCGGGCCTGGCCGCGTGAGCCCCCCCAAGGTCCAGGCCTCCCTGAGCGACAGGCCTCCCGAGGGGCGGCAAGGAGGCTTGGCCTCTGGTCTGGGGGCACTTGGGAGGGTCTGCGGGGTGCTGTGGCCTCCACCTGGGGCCTCTCTTGGGGCTGGGCGCCCTCTGCCCTCCTCCGCCCACGCCCAGGTGGGACCCCAGCCTAATTCCACCCCAGGCCAGCCCTAGCTGGGGGGCAGCCCGTGCAGCTGTCCTGGCTAGGGTCTTGTGAGGGGCCCAGGGTGCCCGGCCGGGCCCAGGTCGACGGCTCCCGCCCAGCCTGCCCCGAGAAGCCCAGGGTCACTCAGCTTCACTGAGGAGGCCCCTGCCCGTAGGTGGCAGGACTTACAGTGGCCAGGTCCAGGCTGCACACACAGGAATGCACCATGTATGCTCGGGGACAGTCCCCCAGGGCCCTCCGAGGGCTGTGGCCACAGCCACAGTGTCTGGCCACAGCCCCTGAGAGCAGATAAGCCACCTCCCAGAGCCCCGTCCGGCCCCCGCTGTGTGTCTCTGGGGGAAGGACACCCCTCTCTGGGCCTCTGAGCCCTGGCCTTCTGCAGCAGCAGACCCAAGGTTGTGCTGGGGACTCCATGGACTCGGCAGGAAGGCCAGGTCAGCGGGGCCTGGCTTTGGGGCTGAGCAGAGCGGAGGTGGGTGCGTCCACGTGGCCCTGGCTGGCCGTGGGCACAGTGCTCCTGGGGTCCCTGCTCCACTGGGCTTCAGGGGCCCAGGTGTGGCTCCCTAGGAAGTCCTGCTCCTGGGGGAGAGGTCCCGGGTATCGGCTTAGAGAATTCGGGCCTGGCTGGTGGGGAGGGCTGCTCTGTCCCCCTGTGCCGTGGGCACTCAGGCTCTCTGGGTCACTGCCTGAGGTCAGCTTGAGGGGACAGAGGAGAGCCACCTGCTGAAGGCTACCCCGGCCTCTTCCACTCCCTGGGGCCTCCAGAGGGGTGGGGTCGGAGGCGGGAGGCCAGGGCGGCAGGTCCTGTGGCCTGTCCCCCACCCCCGTCAGGTGGGTCTGATAGAGTCCCCACCCCCAGGGCTGGGGTCTCAGGGAGTCGTTGCAGAATGTGGTGCTCAGGAGCCCCGGGCAGGGTCCCTAGCCGCTGCGTCCCCTCACAGCACCCCCCTTGGGCCCAAGGAAGCCCGCTGGACGCAGAGGCGCTGGGCCCCAGATGCTGCTGTCCTGGGTTGATCCCAGCCCTGACCTGGTGACACTACCTCTCTGAGCCTCGGTGTCCCCTGTGCAGTGGGGCTCAGCACTGCAGACTGACTGGGAAGGAGAGCCGGGCAGGGGGTGTGGGCACTTCAGGCTCAGCCACAGAGTGAGCTGGCACCGGCCTCGGGGACAGGTCTGGAAGTGGCTGATGGGCTGTGGTGTTGGGGACACTGCTGAGGTCCCACAGGGAAGGGCTGAACCGTGTGGCTCAGAGCTGTGATCCCGGGCGAGTCACCCAGGCTCTGTGTGCCTGGACTCGTCCTGTTGGTGCCAGCGGCCCCAGGGCTGCGTGGCGCAGGCCTGGGCTGAGCCCAGCAGGAAGGCGGGAGGTGCTGGCTCCCAGGTCCCCCCACGGGGGGCTGTGCGGGCTACCCTTTCTCTTTGCAGCCACACCCTCCTCTGGGGAGCTGATTTGGACCTCCCACTCCACGAGGGCCTCTCTGGGGACCGTCCCCAGGTCACTCTGGACTGGCCAGCTCCTCCATCCCTCCTGCCGGGTGGCTCAAAGGCAGCACCCAAGGCCTCCCGCAAGCCGGCTTTCCAGAGCCCTGCCTGGGGCAGGAAGGGCCGCTCAGTCCTCCTGGCCAGAACCGGGCCAGGTCCCTCCCTCCTCTGCAGCCCCTGTGAGCCCTGGGCTCTGTGGCACCCCCACTGCTCACCACCTCCCCTGGGAACGCCCTGGCCAGCCCCACCCTCTGTCCCTTCAGCTCCTGCCGTCACTTGTCACTTGCGTCCTCTGCCCCCACCCCCAGCCACCATCAGCTCCCGCCACACTGGCCTGCGGCTGCTGCTCAGGTCCAGTGAGCTCCTGCCCCGGGGCCTTTGCACAGGCTGCTTCCTCTTCCCCAGCTGTCACAGGACTCACTCCTGACCTCCTCCTGGTGTCTGCTCAAATGCCACCTCCCAACCCCACCCCACCCCCATCGCTCGTCGCCCTCCTGGATTCATCTTCCTCCAGGGTATTCGTCACCCGCCGTCTCCCTAGGCCCTCTGCAGGCCACTGTCATGCCCAGGAGAGGGGCTTCTGCCTGTTGCTCCCTGCTGGACACTCTGTGCCTGGAACACAGTAGCTGCTCACTAAATGTCCGTGGAGGCTGGGCGGGGCTCAGTGCAGAGTCTGCCTAGCGTGTGCGAGGCCCTGGGTTCCCTCTCCAGAGCCACCAAAAGCAGTAATGATCCTGACGAACACAGTAATGATGATGTTGCTGGTTGGACACACGAACCTGGAAGTGCAGACGCTGGCGCATCCTGGGTTGGGCAGCAGGCTGCGTGTTAGGATCGCTGTCCAGGGCAGTGTCCTTTGGGTGCGTGTCCTGAGTTGGGGTTTGCAGGCAGCTGAGGGTCCTGGGTGTTCCTAGTCAGATTCTTGGAGCTGGGCACTGTCAGGGGGTCGGGGACAGAGGGGAGGCGGGCCTGGCTTTGGCCTCTCCTGAGCAGCGTCAGGTTTGTGAAGGACAGGGAGGCAGTGAGGGCCGTGTGGCCGGAAGTGGCCAGCCCAGTCTCCTGGCCTGAATTTTACTCCAAGGCACCCAAGGCACTCTGAGGGACTGCAGGGGCAGGGCTGGCCTGGGCCGAGGGTGGCCTGCCCAAGGTCAGCGCCGTCCACAACTAGGAGATCCAGGAGAGCAGAGGACGGAGCCGGCACCGTCCAGGGACTCACCCCCCAATATGAACGGGGAGCACAGCAGCCGGGGCGCAGCGGAGGGGAGACCCCTGCTCCTGGCTGGGCGCAGCTCAGAGAGCCCTGGGGCGGCTGAGGCTGAGCCTCTGCCCTCAGCCAGTGTCCACGCCCCACTGGGCCCTGGCCTGGGCCACGGCGCCAGCAGAGGGGGCTGCGGAGGCCACGGCTCCTCTGGCCGCCTTCTCCCTGGTGTGGAGGAGCCTCTGCCTTTCCTTGTGTTTTTTTTAGCAGCTGAGGCTGTCTGAACCCTCCATCCTCCTGCCTCAGCCTCCGGAGCCCCAGGATCACAGGTGTGCACTAGAGGCCGATTTTTATCTCACTTGTTCTGGCTGTTTCCCCAGCGCTGGGCTTGGCATACAGCAAGCACTCAATAAATGCAAGAATGAGCCAAAAGCTCCACGGGGGGGGGAGTTCGGGGAGGGGCTGGGGGGAGCAGGAGGGGCAGGAGCCTGCGGGAGCTGGGCGGCGGAGGACGGGCAGAGGTGACACCTTCCAAGCAGCGGACACGGCACACCCACCCGAGGCCGGCTTGTTGGGCACAGTGAGGCCAGGGCGGTCGCTTCCCGTGCTTGGGCCCACGGTCCCCAGGCCTTGAGGCGCGACCCGCCCCGTGCATGGCCGGGTGGCCCCGCCTGCCCCCGTCTGCGGGAAACCGCGCGCCCCGGGCTCAGCCTGGCGCAGCCGGTCGGTCCCCTCCTCCGGCCCCGGGGCAGGAGGGACCCGTGGCCCGCGTCGGTCCGCAGCGCGCCGGCGCCCCCCGCTGGCCTCCGCGGGCGCCGCAGCCCGGTGTCCCCTCCGCGCAGCGGGACAGCGGCCATTTGTGAGCCGAGGACGGTGAGAAGCCCGCTCCGCCTCAGATACCGCCCAAGCCTGGGGGCCCCGGGGCGCCCACAGGCCCAGAGAGGCTCAGGAACCCGCCCGGGGTGGCACAGCTGGGAGGCAGAGGGCCTGAGCCCGGGGGCTGCCGGCGTCGGAGGGCAGAGCTGGCAGGACCTCAGCTCCCGCCACGTCCAGACCACCCGCGCCACTGTGGGCGACGCCAGAGCCAGCAGGGACGCGGGGACAGACACAATAGGCCGTCCCTGCCCTCGCAGCCCCCGTCCCAGCGGGGTGGGGCGGGCAGGTAGTCTGCAAACATCACTATCGCGGTGATAGGGACGACGATAAGGCTGCCTGTCCCCAGCTCGGCCACACCCACCTGACGGCGAGTTTTGGCCACATCTGAGCACTCACTGGCTTTTGATGCTGGACAATTAACTCTAAGTGCGTTTAGGAGGGGACCTCCCTTGCCACCACCCAGGACTGATAGTCGCCTACTGGTGACCTGCCTGAGGTGGGGTTGGTGGCGTCACTGTAGCGTTTGTGGCTGTCCTTGGCGCATGCCTCAGTTCCCGGGAGCCCTGCTGCAGCTCTTTGAACCGCCCTGGAAGCCCCATTGGAGGCAGAGGTGTCCTCCAGGGCTGAAGGCAGGTGGCCCGGCCCCTCTGCCTCTTGGCCAGCACCTTCCCAGATCCTGCTGGTGATGCCAAGGAGTCTGAGGGGGCCCCTCCTGAGCAGGGCTTCCACCTTCGCCCCTCGGGACAGCACGGGGTCCTGCCACGTCTGGCCTGCAACAGGCCTGAGGGCTGCTGGCCAGAACAGATTCTGAACTGATTCCCAGAATTCCTGCAGCTACACTTTTCAGCCAGTCCTTCTGTTTGTCCCTCCACCCAGCTCCCCCAACTGCCCCGCAGGATGCTTCACAGGCAGGACCCTGGGACCCTTCCCTTGTCACTGGCAATGGCCTGACAGGAGAGGAGGGCAGGGCTGGGCCATTCCTTCGGTCACACACCCTGACCTGTGCCCAGCAGGGAGTAAGGCAGGACCAAGCAATCACACAGGCTGAGCTGCACCCAGGGAGGTGACAGTGGCACAGGCTAGGGTGGCAGGGCGGGGGCACTGGGAGGCGCTGCTTCTGGTGTCAGCTTAGAGACCCACTGTGGGCTCGAGGCGCGTGGGACAGGCCCGCTCCAGCCCTGGAAGGCTTGTGGGTGTGGGGCAGCCACCTGCCGTCCAGGTGCTCACAGCCTCCTCATCCATGGGACTCAGGGCAGAGGCCACTTTCCAGGCTTCGAAGGGAGGGGCTACCAGGCAAGAGCTCCCCCAGGCGCACGCGTACTGATGCGCAGTCCCGCCAGCCCAGCATGGCCCGAGGGTGGCCACCCGACCGCCAGTCCTGTCAAGCCACAGGAGCCACTTCATACTCCAAACAGAGCCAGAGGGTGCTTGCAGACCCCTGAGGAGAGTGGCACAGGACCCAGGGAGCACCCTGTCCAGCCCCAGGAGAGGCGGCCACGAGGGACAGGGATGCGGCCTGCACCTGGTGGGAGGGAGCCCACAACTTTGCAGACCACTAGAATATGTCAGAGTTCAAAATGCCACGTCCCAGGGGCTGGGGATGTGGCTCAAGCAGTAGCGCGCTCGCCTGGCATGCGTGAGGCCCGGGTTCGATCCTCAGCACCACATACAAACAGGGATGTTGTGTCCGCCGAAAACTAAAAAATAAATATTGAAATTCTCTCTCTCTCTGTCTCTTAAAAAAAAAAAAAAACCGCCACGTCCCAGGGAGAAGCTGCTCCCAGGACATCACCCGAGAGCCCAGGCACACGCAGATGCCCAGGCAGATGCCGCCCTCCGTGCTCCACGGAAGGCCTGGCCCTGTATGCGCTGTGGCCCTGGAAAACCACGGGGCAGAGTCCCTGTGCTGCTCTGTGGGACCCAGGGAGACCCTTCCAGGGCAGAAGCAAAGTGAAGCCACAGCCCAGTGAGTAAAAAAAGAAATGGTGGGGAAGAGGGGGAGCGGCCGGGCGCAGGCTGGGGGCACAGGGCGACCACGGCTCTGCCCTCCCTGCCCTGGGAGCTCTGCCCAGCTCCCTGGAGCCTCCAGGACAATATCAATGTAGTCTCCAGCTAAGGGGAGGGGCGAGTACTTTATTAACTGGGGTTTTATGTTTCTGTTACTGGGGATGGAACCCAAGGACACTTTACCCTGGAGCCACATCCCCAGCCCTTTTTATTTTATTTTTGGGGTACCAGGGATAGAACTCGGGCACTCATTCACTGAGCTCCATCCCCAGCCCTGTTTTGTATTTTATTAGAGACAGGATCTCACTGAGCTGCTTAGGGGCTCGCTAAATTGCTGAGGCTGACTTTGAACTTGTGATCCTCCTGCCTCTGCCTCCTGAGGGGCTGGGACTGCAACTGCACCTGACCTCTTAAAACATTTTTTTAGTTATTGATAGACCTTTATTTTTTAAAAAATTATTTATCTGTGGTGCTGAGAATCGCCCCCAGTGCCTCACACACCCAGGCAAGTGCGCTACTGCTGAGCCCAAGCCCCAGCTCCCTTTTTAGTTATTGAGACAGGGGCTCACTAAGCTGCCGAGGCTGGCCTTGAACTTGCCGTTCTCCCATCTCAGCCTCCAGGATCCCTGGGATCTCAGGCCTGTGCCACTGGCCTGGCTCACCTGGCTTCCTGTGATCCTGTTCTTCCCGGCTGGCTGTGTGGCTGCCACCTCACTTCCTATGACAACTGGCGGACATCCCCTGCTTTCTGAGACCTCAGAACAGATTCTTGGCTTCTTGACACTTTGGGATCACAACGAATGGTTTCTCACCAACAGTGGGCAGGGCTGCCTCGCTAGGGACACGGGCTGATGGAGATCTTGTGTCCTTCCGGTGGGTGAGCTGTGCTCCCCTCCAGAGCCGGGCCACAGGTGCTCCTGCCTGGCCTCAGAACCCACAACCTGAGCCTGCGCAGCGCTTCCAGGAGCACAGACCTGCTGGAGGTCAAAGGGCACCACATGGACCATCTACGGAGGACAAGGGGCAGCTGGAGGGCCTCAGTGTGGTCACAGTCCTACACAGGGTAGAAAGCTGAATGACAACTAAGTGTTGGATATTTCACATAAAATCTGTCTCCAGTTTCTGTGTGACTGTCCCTGGCCTGAGCAACACTGCACACCGTACCCACACTTGTCCCCCAGGGCCTCCCCAGGCTGCGTGCACAGCGGTGGCCACAGGAGGTCCTCAGGAGGAAGCAGAGTGCCTCTGGAGCTGGGCAGCCCAGGGGCCCTCCCAGGCGGCTGGTGTCTGGGGGAGAAGGAAGCTGCCGGAAAGGCCCCTCTCCCAGGGACTTCTGTGCTGAGTTAGGACACGAAACCCCAGTGCCGAGGCCTCGAGGTCCTTCCTGGACGTGATGAGGCAGCAGAGCAGGGACAGGTCATGGGAAGGCTCCCCTGGGCCTCCAGAGGGGAAGGGTAAGACCTGAGGCAGGGCAGACAGGACAGCAGACAAGGGACAGCTCAAGGGCCCACCCCATCCCGGCTTCAGGGACCTACTGATGACTTGCTATTGGCCAACCAGAGGTTGCTTATGTTCCTCCTCCTCTTTTTTGGGGGGTGCTGGGGATGGAACCCAAGTCTTGAGTATGCCAGGCAAGTGCTCTACCACTGGGCTCCGTCCCCACTTTGTTTCTGAGGCAGGGTCGTGATGAGTTGCCCAGGCCCGCCTTGAGTTTGGGCTCCTCCTGCCTCAGCCTCCCGAGTTGCTGGTATTAGAGGCACGAGCACGGCACCCTGTACCTGTGAAGATCGTGCTTTTTAACTACTATCTTCTGAGCCAGGGGCTGGCAAAGTAGGAGGCAGGGGCCAAATCCAGCCCACTGCCTGTTTGAGTTCTTGAATGAAAAACAATTTTTACAGACAAGCATTTGCAATTGACTTGATTATTGAGAACCTGAACTCGATCAAGCAAGATGTTATCCCTAGAAGAAACTATCGTGTTAGGATAGTAACATTACAAAAATATTGTACTCTGTGGAAATCTGCTTTCTCATATGTAATTAAGCACTTTCTCATATGTAATTAAGAACCCCTACTTTTGCCTGTTGGCCCAAAAATCCGAAGTATTTTTTCTACAAAGGACCAAAGGGTCCCAAAGCGTCTGAAGCATTAATACCTGCCAAATTAATATGCCAGGAGGAAGAACAGCACAGCCTGTGAAATATTAATGCACACTTTTTATTATATTAAAATCAGGCAATGGTCTGACAAGAAAAAGGCTGCTTATGGAATACTGTTAGGTTAAACTTTACTTACAGGATGTTAAATCCTTAGAACTAAGATTTCCCCCAGAAATAGATTAATGGGAACATCCATTGCTTTTCAGACTTGATAGCTGCTGCTTCAAAAGGTGGTTTTACACAAAATAGTAAGAAAAAAAAAAAAAAATAAACCCTTCAGAACACCATGAACTGCCTTTATTTGTTTGCATCAGGTCTCAGCACAGTGGTCCTGAACAGGAAGTGGGAGGTGCAGCAATGTGCCGGGAGGCCAGGCTCCGCCAACGCTGGGAGCTGCTGTGCACACCAGCTCCTCCTCAGTCCCTGCTGAGCACCCGGGAGGCAGCGGCACCAAAACCAGTATCTGCGCTGGGTCCAGGTTTCTCTGGTTCCAGTTGTCAGATTCCACACTGGGCCTGCGGGGATGGCAGGCGCGCCCCACAGGGAGCCCTGTTCACCCTTCTTCACGTCTGAAAGCCACGTCATTACAGGAAAGGGAACAGTCCAGAGGGGCCCTGTGTGCTCACAGGCGTCTCCACGAGGCTTCTTGCAGGTCTAAACAGAGGGACCCTGAGGGCTGGCAGGCTATGTCACCTGGGGACCGCCCTGTCCACCTTACAAAGACCTGGGCCAAAGATGCATCGGCTGAGGGTGACAGCAGAGTGGCAGGACCCAGGACCCAAAGCTCATTTCCCGGGCTGGTGGAAAGTGATCAAACGTGGTTCCAAATGTGGAGGAGGAGGTCAGAGATTTCCAACCTGACCTGATGGCTTCTGGCCAAGCCAGGGGGGGAGGTGGAGAGTGCCGGGTGGTGAAGGTGGACAAGGGAGTTGAGGAGGAGGGAAAAAGCAGCACCCCTCGATCAAGGTAGGGGAGGGGGAAAGCCCTGAATTCTTCGCGAAGGCCAATTTCAAGGGGGCAGAGGGTTACAATCTATGCTTCGGCCAAGGACAGGAGTGGAGGAGAGTGGGGCAGGATGATGGCTTGGAAGGGGCGTCCTTTAAGACTTAAGAAAGTAACCAGGGTGCAGGCAAAGCACCCCACACCCAGCAGCAGTCCCCAGGGTGTGACCTGAAACCTTTGCTCTACTCTAGCAAGCCTCTGCTGGAGGGCTGTCCCAGGGCTGCCCCAGGGCTGGCAGGGCAGGGGGGGAAGGCAGAGCCCCCAGGCCGAATAATCAGCAGCAAGGTGACTGTGTGACGTGTCTTTTCACAGTTGAGTTAGACGTGCCCCACCGGTCAGGATGGGAATCAATTTAAATAGACTCTCTTGATCCCAGAAGTTCAACTACATGGACAGTGGTCACACTTGACAGGATGATTTGTTATAGCACGACTTATATATTTCAAATGGACAAGAAATTAGTATCATTTACAGTATCTTAAGATAAATTGCCTTCGAATGGGAGCTTCCTTTCCAGTACTTTGAGGTCTACAAGACGAATCTAGAAAATTTACTACGGTGGAGAATGAAGACTGCTTAAATCGAATGGGGGAGGGCTGGTGGCGTTGCTTTTTGATTAATTGCTGTAACACTGTCCTTCCGGAGGCTGGGGGAGTTTCATATTCTCTTTAGACATCATTAAGCGCCGCAGCTCTTGCAGAACAACTTTGATGCTATATGAATTCTGCCACTTTGCTAGCACTGATATGGCTCTTGGGTCCACCTATAAAAGGCAAACAAAACCAAATTACTCTCAGGGTCTCCGACAGCCGCATGCCCGGGCTAAGCCACAGCATGAGCTGGTGAGAACGCAGTTCTTAAGAGGAACGTGCTGATCACAAAACCATACCTGACATGCAGGACGCCCCCGGGCAGGGTCCCCTCCTCCAGCCACTGTTTTTCCTTTGTGTCCCAATTTGGGAGAAGGCAAGGGTAACACTGGCCCTTGGCAGGACTCCACCCTGCCCAACTTGGCTGGACAAGAATGACCTGCTGTGGGCCAGCTGTGGCCATGCCTGGGCCCTGGATGCTATGCCCGGGCAGGAGATGACAAAGATGACGCCAGGCAGCAGGGACAGCAAAGGCATGGTGGCCTGTACCTGTGCTGCAGTGGCCAGGCCCCCCCCCACCCCCAGCCAGGTCTCTCCACCTGGCACAGCGCTCCCCAGAAGCCAGGTGGCCCAGACACATGAACGCTGCACCCAAAGCATGAGGCGCCTCTGACTCTTTCAAGTCCTCTGAGTCCACCAAGGACCCAGATTTGGCAGATCTTAACGTGGGCAAGAACCGGGACACGCCTTTGCCAGCAGCACATACAGGAAAGGCTGACGGGCGGCGGCGGCAGGGGACCATGCGCCAGGCCCTGGGTTCCATCCCCAGCACAAAAAAGGTCTTGGAGCATTTTGGACTTCAGATTTATGGGTGCCAATATAAAAATCAGTTTAAAAAGCAAGGTTATCAAAAGATAAAAATATCACATCCCAGGCTTAAGGCCCGGGAGGTGGCGCTGTGGGCAAGGCCTCTGGTCTCCCGCCTCGCCTCCTCATGTGCGCGGGGACTGAGTGAACTCTCATCTCGAGTGCGCAGCAGTGCTGGCCAGGGTGAGTGTGACACGAGGGGCAGGTGGACACGGCTAGGACACAGGCCCCGCTCCCACCTGCACACAGGCACTCGGATACAACCTCCAAAGGCCCCTGGTGTTAAGTACAAAGCAATTCTCAGCCCAGAGGGACAAGTGGGGACAGAAAGCACAACTTACCACTCCATTAGAACTATTAACTCCATTCATATTAATTTTTGTTACAAATCTTACAAAGGGGGGTGCTTCTGGGTATTTAGGTCCACATTCTATTTTAAGGCTGTATATTCGGTTTTCATAAATTGTCTGGAAAGAAAGGGCACAGAGATGTCAGGCAGTTATAGACAAGGAACTCAGACAGAACTCACTGAAGACCATTTATCATTTACTCCTGATGAAGAACTCAAGTACCGTGGAAAGTCGGCAGCAACTCATCCCTGAGTTGGGAGAGTAAAGAAGAACATTTAAGGACGTTTCCAGTCAGTGTGGCCAAGCCCTACCCCAGGGGCCTGTGCTGCGCCTGTCCCTGGCACACCTGCCCTGCTCTTGGGGAATGGCATGTGAGGGGCACTCTTCCTTCCAGAAGCTGCGCTAACTGTCCACTCACCCCAGGCTCATCAGCCAATGTACACCACCATGTGCAAAGTGTGACACTGGCCATGGCTCAAGGGAACTTCAGATGAAGCACAGGCTGGGCTCAGGCCCGAGGCGCTCCCCTTCCATCACCGTGGGGCTGGGCTCTGCCTACGCAGGGTCTCCACTGGCCTGCGTCGTCCTCCCTCCGTGTTTTTTTCCCTTGGCAGGCACAGTGACCCGAGGGACCACAGACATGCAGCGGGTGAGGCAGAGGAGGTCACAGGTCCTTTTAGAAATGCCAACTACGTCTTTGCTGAGCAGCACAGGGAAGTCCAATGTCCACACCAGGGACCTTCCCCAGTACCTACCGGCCACCAAGGGTATCAAGACTGCTGCTGGAGCCAGCTGCCCCTCTTTCCTGCAGTGCTCCTCCTGCTGGCCTCACCCACCGCCCCCAAGACCCAGCTCAGGAGTCACCCAGTCCCTAACTCTCTGTCCTACTCTGAGCCACACTGGTGTCCTTGTCTGAAGACCATACTGAAGGTGTGCCTCCCACTGTGAGGGCAGCCAAGTGTCCCCTCTCAGCAGTCTCGCTGTACAAACGCTGCTCTTGTGGACAGCGACACCTAGTGGTCCTTGGGGGAAAAGAACCACAGAGGCTCTTTCTCCCTGGATTGAACCCAGGGCATCCCGCGGGCCAGGCAAGCTCTCAGCACGCCCTAGCGCCCACCTGCGGCATGTTCCCCACACCTCCGAACACGTGGTGTAGACTGCTCCCGACAAAACCTGGAACGTATCTTAAGATCCAGAAGTTATTCATGTTACACCCATTAAAGCCAGCTGTGTCCCTGGGGATCCCAAACCAACAAAACCAAAGCTCTAATCTGGCTACCTACCCACTGCCCACCTGATCCTCTCCCCTCCTAGGAAGCGCTGCCACCATCTACCCCACTCGGTCAGTGCAGGCAAGGAACTAACAGCTATGGGGCGCAGTGGTCACACCTGTTATCCCAGTGACTTAGGAGGCTGAGGTAGGAGGATTGCAAGTTTGAGGCTAGCTTCGGGAACTTAGCAAGACCGTGTCTCAAAATAAAAAATAAGGACTGGGGATGTGGCTCAGCAGTAAAGCAGCCCTGGGTTCAATCCTCAGCACCAAAACAAAACTAAACAAAAAACCCCACAAAAAAACCTAAGGGTCGGGCTGGGGATGTGGCTCAAGCGGTAGCCGCTCGCCTGGCATGCGTGCGGCCCGGGTTCGATCCTCAGCACCACATACAAACAGAGATGTTGTGTCCGCCGAAAACTAAAAAAAATAAATATTAAAAAAAAAACTCTCTCTTTCTCTCTCTCCCCTCTATCTTAAAACAAAAAACAGAAAACAAAAAACCTAAGGGTCAGCCAAGTCCCTTTTCCCTAGCCCCATCATCCGAAGGCCACCACTTCCCTCTCCAAGAAACCGCCCTCCCCCACCTCCTCCCCCACCAGCCCCTCACTGGACCCACCCCAGCCTCTGCTCCCACAGGGGACAGGCTCCGCTGGCTTAAGCCCGCCAACCAAGCCAGGCTGCCTCCCCCGGGGCCCACCTAGAGGCTCAGCACCAGCAAGACCATGGGAACCAGCGCCCGACACCTGCCCCGTGGGAGGGGACGCCGCGCTCTGCACTCTTCATGTGTTTCCTCAAAGGAAAAAAGTTCTCTCAGAAAACGTGACAGAAGAGGGCCCGATGGACACGGCCTCCCTTTCAGTTCTGGTGGGGATGGGACTCAGGGCCCTGCACACGACAGGCAAGTGCCCACCCTAGAGCTGCAGCCCCGGCCCCTAAAAGTGCTGGCAACACCAACCTGGTCACCTGCCGGCACGTCCTGCGGCTCACTCATCTACAGGCTGAAGTGGGGAAGGCGCAGCTCCGGGGCAGGACACTGGTCTCCACGCCACGAAGCCGAATTCTAAAATGCCCACACTCACACGGATTAAAAGTGAAAGAACTAATGGACTTCTGGCCACTGAGGCTCAAGTGGCCCTTTCACTGGAACACGGTCAACTGCCTCAGGCCCAGGGGGCGCGGACACCTGAAGGCCAGCCGGAAGCCCACGCAAGACCTCCTCCCCAGAAAGCCGGGCTCTGCCTCCTCCTCGTGTTCTGTCCCGAGTGCTCCCCAGGCCGGCTGGAGGGTTCGGTCCAGGGGAGAGAGCGCCTGGGGAGAGCCCCGGAACATGGCTTCTGGAAGGAACCTCGCTCTCGACTCCGCATTTGCTTTATAGAACACGTGACCTGGACAATTATGCCAATTAAATGTACCTAAAAGGGCTGGGGCTGCGGCTCAGAGGCAGAGCGCTCTCCTAGCATGCGTGAGGGCCTGGGTTCAATCCTCAGCACCACAGAAAACTAAAATGAAGATATTGTGTCCACTTAAAACTTAAAAAAAATAAATGTTTTTTAAAAAAATGTACCTAAAAGAGTATTTGATCATGAAATGCTGTCCATTTTGATGACATACATCAAATGTCAAGGTGCAAACTGTAAAGCCCACAAAGAAGGGAGGGGGGTGGCAGAGCCGCGAGCCCCTCCTTGCCTGTCCTGCGGGTGGCCGCCCACTGCACATTAGAACGCCAGGCAACTGGAGTCCACCTGCAAAGGACCAACCGCATGCTGTGACATGTCCACACACACGCAGACACAGAGGCCAGGACGCAGCACATCGTGCACCACCTACAACAGTGACCGCACCTTCCTCCAAATTGGGGTTGATTTGTGCACAGTCTGTTTCTTTCTTTTTTTCTAATTGGTGCATTAGGTAACAACATAATTTGGCAACCTCACTTCCTAGTCGTCCCCTCCTCCTTCCCCCTACACAGTCCACTCTACCCATCACACCACTGCCCAGAGTCTAGGAATCATAAGCTTTTCCTGGGCCTAAGACACACCTACGTGAGTCAGCCCAGTCAGACCTCCGAAAACACCAGGCAGATCCTAAAAGTACATGACCAGTGTTCCTCCAGTCAGGGACATCAGAACACCCAGGAAACTGCCGGAGCCCTAGGAGCTCGCACTGTCATGACCCAGTACCATGGAGGACGAGGGACAGAGATGGAGACCAGGAATGGAAAGTGCAGCTTTACTGGATGACCACTGTCGACGCTGGCCAGTACAACAGGCTAACACGGGGGACGGGGGAAGTGTCTCGAGAACTTTCTGCACCACCTTTACTACTCTTCTGGAACCTAAAAACATGTGAAACAAAACTTATTTTAAAATGTAAGCAGGCGCCGTGGCACCTGTGGGTCATTCTAGCTACTTAGGAGACGGAGGGAGAAGAATTGCAAGTTCCAGCCGGCTGGGCCACTTAATGAGACTCTGTCTCAAAATCAAATGTAAAAAAGACTGGGAGTGTACCTTCACAGCAGCCGCTGTGGGCCTAGCATGCAGATAGGCCTGGGTTCAATCCCTAGAGCTGCAACAAAGGAGAGAAACAACAAAGTGTGCGAAGTAGGAAACATAAGGGGGTACAGCAAAAAATAAAACCCAAACATACAAAAAGGCAACATTAGGTCAGCCAGCCACCTGCTGCCTCGATTCTAAATCTATGCAGTTATATACAAATTACGTTTGTATGCCTGTTGGGGAGCAAAGCCAGGGTCTTATGCATGCTAAGCACACACTCCACATGGAGCTACACCCCAGCCCTACAGATCACGTTTAATGACACACGCTGTGTTAGAATGGAGGGTGGATCCTCAGAGGGACATTCTGCAGAGCCTGAGAAGACTTGCTGGGCACAGTGGCGCACACAATCTATAATCCCAGCTACACGGGAGGCTGAGGCAGGAGGATAGAAAGTTCAAGGACAGCCTCGGCAACTTAGTGAGACCCTGTCTCAAAAAAAAAAAAAAAAAAAAAAACCTTCATGGCAGGGCCCCCGTGAGTTCCATCCCCAGTGTCTAAATAAATAAGTAGACAGATAGGATCTGAGTGGCTCAGGATGTAAACAGTAGGTAAGTGCACAGAAAGGGGCAGCAGAGACTTGCCACAGAACTGTACCCTGGGGCCTGGGGAGAGGTCCCGACAGCCGGACTCGGCCTCCCCAGGGGCTGTGCCTGGTTGCTGCCTGGGGCAGGAGGGCAGGGGATGCCGTGGGCTGGACCACTGCTGACGCCAGCAGGAAGGGCTGTCACTGGGGGCACAGAGGAAGGGGAGACAGGACGCAGCAAGTCCCCTCGACCTCTTCCTGTCTTTCAGGCTCTCCCGTGTCGCTGCCTGGCAGAACTTCAGCGGGAAGTCAGCGGAGGAGGAGGAGAGTCTGCAGCGCCAGGCAGGCTCCAGAGCAGGGAGGGAGGTGGGCAGGCGCTGGCCGGCAGCACATGCTGTGGCCCGGCACTGGGGCACCAGTGTCCCCTGCACACACTCCCTCATCCCCGCTAGGTGGCATCCTTCTGGGGCCACAGGCCCCCTGCAGCAGTGCTGCTCACTTCTATACTTCAGTCCTGGTGCCCCCCAAATGCCCTGCAGCCCAAGAGTAAACCGCCAGTCATACGCGGGGGCCTGACGTGAAGTGGAGGAGGGCTGTTCCTGTCAGCGCTGCCCCCGGCTCCTGTGGGCAGCCCACAAGGGCCAGGGTCCTCCTGCCCTACGCCCTCCTCTGCCCAGCGGGCAGTCACGCTTTCCCACTGTGCCCTTCCAGGCCACACGCAGCTGAGCAGCTCCCTACACTGACCACCCGCAGTGGAAACAGCAGCCCAGGAGTAAGAGCAGGATCTGCAAGGCTCCTTCTTGCTTCCCAAGCATCGTCCCAAGAACCAAGATGTGCAAACGACCTGGGTGTCCACTAAAGGCTGAATGGACGAGGGGGGACAGAACACCCGAATCTGCCCACAAAGACTGAAGTCCTGCCACCTGCAATAACGTGGATGAATATGGGGGACAGTGAACTAAGCTCAATAAGTCAGACACTGACCAACACTGTGCCATCTTATTACTATGTGGAATTTAAAGCCTGAATTCACAGAAGCAGATGGTAGCATGGTGGTAGCTGCTGGGAGCTGGTATGTGGGGGAAAAGGGTCGAAGGGACCAACTTTCAGTTATGTACAAATCCCGGGGATCTGATGTGTTTTTTACTTGACATTTGCTAAGAAAGGACGTCTTCTTTCCCTTTGCAGTGCTGTGGGCTGAACCCGGGGCCTCATGCATGGCAGGAAGCGCCCTGCCACTGCAGTACACCCCAGCGCCTTTATAAAAAAATTTATTTTGAGACAGGGTCTTGCCTAGGCTGGCCTCCAATTTGTGATCCTTCTGCCTCAGCCTCCCAAGCAGCTAGGATTACAGATGTGCACCACAACGCCTGGTGAAAACACATCTTAAAAGTCTTCACCAGGAACACAGATGCGCACACACTGCATACACACAACTGTGGTGACGGATGTGCTAATTTGAATGAGGTAATCATTATAAAATGTGTATGTATACCAAACCACCAAGCTGTGCAACTTGAATGTATACAACTTTTATTCAATTATATTTCAAAGCTGGGGGGGGAAATCTGATATAATTTCTTGAGTGATGCAGACAGTTAAGGAGAATGAAGTTAGCCTTCTGCGCTATATGCTCAGAATCGCTGAGACTTTTTATAACACATTCAGGTGTCAGTCACATAACTGAAAGCTGCTTAAAAAGACAGGCCAATGTGCACTGATATGGAAGATGTCCACCATCTGCTAACTTCAAGAAAAAACCTGACTGCAAAATATCATGCATAGCTGGTCTTGTTTTTCTTCAAAAGAGCAGGTAGGTATGTGTGCCCCCTGCTGAGAGCTTCACCCTGTGGGGACTGACCAAACTGCGAAGTGCTTTCATTTTCCTCCTGTGCCCTGGGAGTCATGCTCTGCCATTCTGGACATGGGCGCAGCACTGTGGGGTGAGCATGTGCACAGACATAGCTGGGCTCTCACCTGCATTTAAGAGGCCTGAGGGTGCTTCCCATTCAGGGCCATTTCTGCCCCCATGCCAGGGACATGGGGAATTTAATTTAGCATTTTCTGAAGATATTATGGATGTCACAATCGGGACAGGGGTGTTAATGGCACCTAGTGGGTAGAGGTCAGGGATGCTGCTAAGCATCTTGCAAGGCACAGGACAACCCCACGACAACAACAAGAATGTCCAGTGCAGCGCCAGGCAGGTGGACTGTGTGGACTAGCTACAAAGAAGACAGTCCACACCCGGTGCTCTGGATGGCCATATGTGCCAGAGCCTGCCAGAGATGGGAAGCTTTGCTTTGAGGTTCAGAGGACTTTTCCAAAAGAGGAAAAAAAAAAAAAAAAGTATGTGTGAGATGTGAGAGAGAGTGTGAGTGTGTGTGAGAGAGAGAGAGAGAGAGAGAGAGAGACAGTGTCACTCAAATAAGACACTGAGTACGAAAAGGCAGAAACCAAGCTTTCTCCCCCTGCTGGCCAAGCCGGCCACTTCCTTCTGGAGAGGCCCACTCATGTCACCAGCTCCTTATGTGTTCTTTCAAAGACATTCTGAGCGCCCAGCACTGGCACACATGGACGACCTCCTACCCTCCACCCAACTGCAGGCCACTCTATGTACTCTTGGGGAGTTTTTTTCACTTAAATGCCACAGAGAGACCATTACACCTCAGCTATTGGAAGAACGAGACACACATACTAAGTGGCATATAGTATGCTCATATTAAGGGTGCTGGGAGGTCACCTCTAGTGTCTGGTGTCATTGGCCACACTGCAGGAAGTGCTGGGACACTGCCTTTCAGCACTGCAAAGGAAAAGCTGGTGAGTGAATTCCTAGTAGAATTACTGCATCGCATGGTTCATGCCTTTAAAAAAGTTTTATTAGGGTGCTGGGATTGAGCCAAGGCCTTGTGCATGACAGGCAGACACCTGCCACTGAACCACACCCCCAGCCTTGTCTTAAAAAAAAAAAAAAAAAAAATATGGTGCTGGGGATCGAGCTCCAGGCACATGCTAATCACGTGCTCTACCTTTGAGCCACATCCTCAGCATCGTCCCCTCCATCCCCTTGCAGTGCTGGGGAATGAACCCAGGGATCCTCTTTACCACTAAGCTATGCTTCAGCCTCTTCTTTTCTTTTCTTTTGATACTAGGGATTGAACCTAGGGCACTTTACCACTGAGCCCCTATCTCAGCCCTTTATTAATCTTATTTTGAGACAGGGTCTACATTGCCCACACTGGCCTTGACTTGTGATCCTCTGCTTCAGCCTCCTTAGCAGCTGGGACAACAGGTATGTGCCCAGTCCCTGCCTTCTATTATTTTTGGTGGTGTTTGGGACTGAACCCAGGGCCTTGAGCACACAAGGCAAGCACTCTACCCACTGAGCTATATCCCCAGCCCCTGCCTTTAAATTTTAATGGAAGACTTTCTCTTGGGTAAAACAATTAAAAAAAATTATTATCTTTAATAATTATGTTACTATGCCAACTACTGACTAAATATCTTGTACACCAATCATAAAACTGACTGGTTACAGGCCACATCTAGAAGCAGAGAGTTCCTTTTATGACTTTTGTTTTTAACCCTGGAGAACCAAAGGTTAATCAAAATTACAGGGGTACAAAGACAGACAATAAGATAAAAGTATGGGCAAGGATGCGAGAAACGAAAACCCCACGCACTGCTAGGAGGGATGGAGAGCGGCACAGCAGTTCCGGCAAACTTCCTCAAAACGTGAGACACCACTGCCACCTGACCAGCCATTCTACCCCTAGGCGCATCCCCAGGAGAACTGAGAATCCATGTCCATACAGATGCTCCCACCATCATTACACAGCTCCAGGAACCAAGTCAAATGTCAATCAACTAATGAATGGATAAATAAAATATGGTATATCCGTACAATAAAATATTCAGTCATAAAAGGAGCTAAGTACTGAGAGACACTGTAACAGGCCAATGGAGCCAGACCCAGAAGATGACACACGGTGTCCACCAATAGGCAATGTCCAAAAGAGGCAGATTCGTAGAACTCGAAAGTAGTTTAATGTCTGTCAAGGTTTCAAAGTAGGGGGTAGTGAGTGACTGCTGGTAAGTAGGGGGTTTCTTTTTGGGGTGATGAAAATAGTGACATTTGCACAACTAATGTGATAAAAACCATTGAATTATACACTTTAACAGGGTGAATTCTATAATATAGGAATTTATACCTCAATAAACCTTTTTACCAAATAGATATATGGAAAGCATCTGGCATACTATAGCTACTTACTAAAACTTATTCCCCTTTGGAAAGAGATAAATTGAAACTCAGGGTAACCCAAGCTGCTCCAGGTGGAATAGAATATTCCCAGTAGAACTTACCAACTGTCCCTAACCCTCATACTAGGATTTAACCTAGGGACACTCTACAACTGAGCCACACATACCCCCAGTCCTTTATATTGCTAATTTTGAGACATAGTCTGGTAAGTTGCTGAGCCTGGCTTTGAATTTGTGATCCTCTTGCTTCAGCCTCCTGAGTCGCTGGGATTAAAGGCATGTGCTCCCACGCGTGGCTTGTTTTTTTTGTGTTAAGTATGTTAATTCAGTGGTATTCAGTGGACTCAGTGTTGCACACGAGGATTTTCTTATTTCTGGGAACTATAAATGAGGGAACCGGTTGAACAAATCCACTGAACAACTACCGCATTCTGAGTCATTTCCAGGTCCTCTGGGAATAAGGACAAGGAAGAAGGGTCTCATCCTCAACAATCCTAAACCTTTCTTAAGAGAAGAAATGCAGAGAAGAAGCCAAAAGCGTATAGTGAACTTTCAGAGACAGCAAAGAAAATCATCTCAATGGAAAACAAGACTTCTTCATAGGAAAAAGAGGATAAAGAAACTAATAAGCACATTATCAAATGTGCACACCCCACAAAACACAGGGTCACAAAAATGACTCAAAAAGCAACATGAAGTGGCTTTTTAGGTGCTGAGCACCACGAGTGCCAATGGTCAGGATGAAAGTCAGTGCGCCCCAACAGTGAGCTGGGCTCTTGCCTGCTCGGGCTGGGCCCGTCCCGCATCCTTCCACCCCACAGTGCAAACTCAGAGCCTGTGGGCAGTTAAGAGGAGGCGTGGATGTCATCATCCTTAAGCACATTCAACAAAATCTCCCGCAGCCGGTCTGAAATGAGTGTCGTGTTAACAGGAATCTGGTTCTTGACTTCTACGTCAAGTTACTATAGTAGTGAGCACTCTGGGTAATTCTATAATGGTAGCAAATGAACTCCCAAAATATAAACACGGGGAACAATGTGGCAGGTGGTCATCGAGGAGCACAAGCTCCAGTCACACAGACGTGGCCGAGCAGCTATGTGACTTTGGGCAAGTGACTTCACTCCCCTGGTCTGTTTCCTCAACTGGGAGATGGAGTGCGACCATGCCACAGGGAGCCGTGCTGGCAACTGAGATCACAGAGCTGAAAGGTCATCTTCCCCACCCTCTTGACTTGGCCCTTCTTGGCAAAGGTCTCCGGACCTGTCAATGCCTGGAACAGAGCACAGCTGACAGACAGAAGCCAGACCTTTGCTGAATGGCCCCTCGGATTAGGACGCAGGTACAGCACACCTGGGAAACCAGGAGCCGAAACCACAGCTGTGTAGGCTTTCCCGAATTCCTCTGGGACCGGCCTGGGGCTGCTGGCTAGACCTGGAGTCGGGTTCTTTGATAGCTTGCTCTGAAGGACATCCAAGGGTTCAACGATCTCAACCTCGCTGACTACATGACATGTAAATTCACAGAGTCTCAACGGGTTTTTGCTTACCATTTAGAGGGATTAAACAGCATCAGAGGAGGTTCACATATATAAACTGAAACTGGTCAAAAAAGAATAGCCACATTTCAGAAAATATACCATGGGTGAGCTTTTTTTCCGCAATAAGGCTAGTGTGTTTTTAAAAGAAGGCACAGTGAATTTAAGACATTGACATTTATAGCCGTAGCTCGACGCTTACTCTTGGAGGCCCAATTATCATCCCTGTCCATCTCGTAAGTGTCATGTCTTCGTCATCTTCTAGACCCCAGCTAACTGTGCCATCTCCTACTCCTTTCTGGCCTTCTTCGAGTTCTTCCAACAGTCGGAAATTGCGAGGGACTTTTACTCCTAAAATAAATGGAAAGAAATTCAAGATACTAGCAACTACAGGGGACTGCGAGCCCAGAGCCGGCTCTTGTTACACTACCTGGCGATGGGGACGCCAACATGCACACAGCTCCTGACGGCTGTCCCGCCTCAGACGAGCCACTTACAACAACTAGCACGACCAGAGGGAAGGAGCTCGTGTTCTGTGACAGGTGACATGATCGGGGCTGGATAACCAAATTTAGACACCCCAACCCCAGCCATCTGACACACTTCATCAATTTTTACATGTCCAAATGTTGATCCGGTGGGTCACGAGAGTGCGATGAAAACCACCCACACCAAGTGCCCACCAAAGTATCCTGACGGAGACGGGCTACGTCCTTGGTTTTGCTCCCATGACATCCCTCTTCTGTTCCGTTTCCTTCTTTTCTCGGTACTGGGGACTGAACCCAGGGTGCTTTACCACTGAGCGACCCCCAGCCTTTCCAGTTTTGCTTGGTGGTAGGGTTTCTTCACTAAGTTGCCAGGTTGGTCTTGAACTCAGCCTTGAGTCACTGGGTCCCATTGTGTGGCACTAGGCCTGGACTGAACACCTACTCCTGAGGCAAAGGGTACGCTCACCTGTTGGAATGACTCTCAAGTGACATTAGGAGGAAAAGCGGCCATGGACAGATCAAATAAAAATGGTGTTTACTTAATCAACCAAGAGCCAGCGAAGGTGCCGTGGATAAAATGTTCCGTTGTGTCAGCTGCTCTCATTAGCTGCTCTCCTGACTGGTGAAAACGTGGAAGGTGGCAGCCGGTTCTCTAATTTACCTGTTTTCCAAAAACCCCAAGTCTCGGCTAGGAGCTCAGGAGAGCAACACTCCGGCATCAAGCCACAGGACCTAAGTCCACACAGGCCTCAGCCATGCTTAGGTGTCCTCCAGAAAAGACCCTAGGCCCCGGGGCCTTCAGGGTGGGTGTGGGAGGGGGACGCCAACCTTCTTCCTGGCTTGGGCATGGAGCCTCTCTACTAGGGCTGCCCCCAACCTCTCCTGCTGGCCTCCATCTTCTCTGGCATTTGCACTATTTTTTTTTTTGGAGGGGGGTGAAGTTCAGAATCTAGGCAAATTACAAGCTACCTATGCCTTGAATGCTGGTTCTCCATCTGGTCAAACTCTCAGTAGGACTTACCACGTAACTGTGAAGAGAGGCCCAGAGGAGGGACCCAAGACTATGAGAGGTTCCCCAGTATACATCAGTCTTTCCCTAAGAGTAGGACACAGGCCAGTATTAATCCAACCAGAATATGCATCTGACCCCCGTGTGTGTCAGACGCTTCTCCAGGCCCTGGGCAACAGGCAGTGACAGAACAGCGCTGCTGCTCTCGTGGAGTTCCACTCGGTGAGGCCCACGGCTGCCCAGACAACGGGAGCTGAGGGTACGGAAGAGCGAAGAGCCTGGTGTTCTGCAGCAAGTGACGGAGGGCAGGGCTACAGCTTTAAATTACTGTCACCAGGTGGCATGACTGAAGGAGGCAAGGGACTGACTGTGACCTAAGGATGCTGAGGGTGGGCCTCGAGGCAGAAGGAAGAGCAAGCAAAGAGGGAGGTGTGGACAGAAGGGCAGGGAGGGAGGCAGAGGAGAGCAGGAGAGGCCGGACCCAGGGCTGTCCACCAGGGCCCCGCCTGCGAATGAAGACCGCAGGCAGGAAGCTCCTGCGACTGCCCGGCAGAGGCCTCAGCCACCTGTTGAGGTGACAGCTGTGACGGAGGCTGGGTGCAGAGGTCTGAGCTGACACTCTGCTGTCTGGGGCTGTGAAGTATGAGGAGCAGCAACTACAGCTCCCAGGGTTAGGTCTGAGCAACTGGAAGTACAGAGCCGATAATGGCACATTAGATGACGCTAGGTGTGACCAAAGCTTCATTTACAGTGATGCATTTTTCTTGTTTTGTTTGGATACTGGGGATTGAGCCCAAGGGCGCTTAACCACGGAGCCACATCCCCAGCCAATTTTTAAAATATTCTATTTAGAGACAGGGTCTCACTAAGGTGCTTAGAGCCTCACTAAGTTGCTGAGGCTGGCTTTGAACTTTCTATCCTCCTGCCTCAGCCTCCTGCGACACTGGGATTACGGGCGTGCACCCTGCTCAGTAATACATTTTTAAGAATAACTTATTCAGAGGCTGGGGGTGTAGCCGAGGTACAGCTCTGGTCTAGTGTTGTGAGACTGTGAGATCCTGGGTTCCATCCCCATTACTGGGGGGGTGCGGGGGGACAAAAAGAAAGAAAAACTTATTTAGGACAAATAATAGTATCTTAACCTCCCATTTACAACAATGGTAAATTATTCCTTTTGTTTGTTTTTTGGTACAAAGATTGAATCCAGGGGTGTTTAACAATTGAGCCATACCCCCAGCCTTTTTTTCTATTTTTATTGTGAGGAAGGGTCTTGCTAAATTGCTGAGGCTGGCCTTGAACTTGTGATCCTCCTGCTACAGCCTCCCAAGCCACTGGGATTACAGGTATACGGCGTTGCATTTGACTAAATTATTGCTTTTAAAATAAATATAAGTAGTCAGCTGACTGAAAAAAAAATTATGAACTATCACATATAGCACTTGAAGGGAAACAGCAAAAACCATACTTGAACTGCTGGCTAGAAAAACACTGGCATTTTTCATTCATCTGCAGTATGGCTGAGAGGATTATTCAGCTATGTGGAATGAAGTCCCCTCTCAAAGACATAAAATTGAAATGTTTGTGACATTATAGGCACAAAGCTAGACAATATTATTAATTTTACTCAACAAAGTTAAATAATCCTAATTTAGCTAAGAAAAAAAAAATCAGCGTGCATTTCTACTATTATTACTGGTAACTTATAAACCTACCCCAATAAAAATGAAAGCCAAGAGAACACTGGAGCAATTACTAGGAAGGCTACTGAGTATCTGAGGTTCTTGTATATGGACAGTGTTGTGGAGGCCCGGGGTCCAGCTAATTGCAGGCTGCCTGCCTAGCATGTGAGAGGCCCTGGGTTCTATCCCCACACGGCCTCTCCCCACAAAAAGTGATCATATGAAAACGAGGCTCTTGGGGAGGACCCCACCCTATCTAGGACCCAGAAAAAAGCACCAGGGATAAGTATATACAGAGAGAAGATCATGTGAGGACTCCACAAGAAGATGGCTATCTGCAAGCCAAAGGGAGAGGCCTCAGGAGAAAGCAGCCTGCTCACAACTGGACCTTGGACTTCCAGCCTAGAGCCAGGAGAAGTAAATTCGTTGTTTAAGCCACCCAACAGGTGGCATTTTGTTATGGAAGACCTAGCAAACCAACACAGAAGGTAAGAGACATCTCAAGAAGCTTAAGAACACTGAAGGACACAGACTAAGATGTTAACAATGGTTATCTGTGTGTGCAAGGATTATGGGTGATTTTCCTCCTAAACCAGAATTTCCTGATCTCTTTGTTGTTGTTGTTGTTGTTGTTGTTGTTTTGTAATTTTTTTTTAGTTCTAGATGGATACCCTACCTTTATTTTATTTATTTTGTATGTGGTGCCAGGGATCGAACCCAGTGCCTCACGCGTGCTAGGCAAGTGCTCTACCACTGAGCCACAGCCCTGGCCCTTGGTTTCTTTTTCTTCTTTTTTTGGAGACAGGGTCTTGCTACATTGCCCAGGTTGGCCTTGAACTCTTGGGCTTACGAAATCGCCTGACTCACAGGCAGGCACCTAGCTGGAACTACTGGCAGGCACCAGGTTCTGATTTCTTCTACTATAACAAAGCAAAATGGCAAAAAAAAAAAAAAAGAATTAAGCCACCTGTGCTGTGCTTCAGACAAGGTCCCTACCTTGGGGCCTTTGCAGTTGCTCTTCTCTCCTAGAAGACTCTTCCCTCTAGATAACTGTAAGCCATGTCCCCTTCAGTTACATGACACCTGACCTCAATAATGGGTTCCTTTCTGTGTCAGGTATTTAAAAGCCAGGAAGGACTGTTTTTAGTAGTGCTATTCATCTTGTAGACTTCAGCAGAGAACATCCTATTTATGGCTCAAGTGATACCTTCTCCTCTAACAAGCAGACCTGATTGAGAAGTTCTAACATCTGAATATCACAAGATCACTGCTATTAGTTTCAACATAGATGATGAACTCAAGTTCACATTTTTTCAGATGTTTAATTTGAATTTGTGAAGTAGGACAAATATTATTTTGGTAATTAATACTATACTTTCAATACACATTTCTATTGAATTAAATATACAATTACTTAAAAAAATAGACAATATTATTAATTTTGTGCAAAACCCCCATATACAATTGAGCCAAAGAAATTTGGAGGTCAGCTGGGTGTGGTGATGCACGCCTGTAATCCCAGCAGCTCAGGAGGCTGAGGTAGGAGGATCAAGTTCAAAGCCAGCCTCAGCAACTTAGCGAGACCCTGTCTCTACATAAAATAGTAAAAGGTCTAGCTAGGGTTAGGACCCTGGGTTTGATCCTCAGTATCAAAAGAAAAATAGGAAAGAAATATGGAGGTCAGCTCAATGTATTTTAAGCCAGCACTTGGTAAAGTAACTAAGAATCACGGAGGCCAAAGTAAGCTTTCTGTTTTAACTGCAATCCTGGAATCATGGAACAATTCAAACCAGACGACTTTCAAGGTGCTGGGGATCAAGCTAGGCAAGTGCTCTACATGCCTTAGTCCAGCAATTTTCAAGTTGCAGAAGAGGCATCATAAACAGCTTAATAAACGAAAAACTTTGTATTGGTCAGTATCTATTAGGCAATGTAGAAATATTCCAAGTAGGAGTTGAAATAGACACATAAATATCAGAATAACTACACTATATACTAAGTAATGATAATACACATTTATTCAATTTGAATAGTGCTCTCAAACTTGTCTCCAGACCCCTTCACATCCTTAAAATCTAACAAGGACTTTTCTTTGTTTATGTGGGTTTTACAGCTACTGTTATTTGTCAAATTAGAAATTACGACTGAGAAATTTTTAAAATGTTTTTTTCAATTAAAATTGCAACAAATGAGGCTGGGGTTGTAGCTCAGGGGTAGAGCACTTGCCTCACATGTGTGAGGTGCTGAATTTGTTCTTCAGCACCACATAAAAAAAATAAAATAAAAATAAAGATTAAAAAAGGGGGGCAACAAATGAGCATGTTAAGATAAATAATATATAATGAAATAACTATATTTCCCAAAGAACAAGAGAGGGTGGTGAGAGGAACGGCATGGCTTCATAACCTTCTTTACTATCTGGCTCAAAACCACAGAGTGCCAAGACTGGAGGTAAGTTGGAGAACAGGTGTCCTGCTCAAAGTGGACAGTCACTCCTGGACTCTGGACAAGTCCATGGGCCTCACTCTATTCGTGGAGCACCATTTTGCACCTAATTGGGCTCAAAAACTCCCCTGGGCAGAGCTGGGCGCGGCTCAGGGGTGGAGTGCTGGCCTAGACCTCCTTGAGCCCAAACATCCCACACTCAGCTCAGGCAGAACCTGGCACTGGCACTTTAGGTAAATTTAACCCTTTAGGTGAATCTTGAAGAACCCGTCCACAAACCAGAAAGCTCCTGTAAAGAAGGCTCTTAGTTCATTTTTTAAGCCATCAACTTTAATTTTAACTCAAAAATTAAAAGCAAAGTTTGGGGAAGAGGAAGGCAGAAATCAGAAATTACTGCACTCTCCCAGTAAAAAAACAACGCTCCTGGTCAAGGGACCACAGTGGCTTATCGTGTTCAGCATGTGTCAAATTGGACACTACATTAACAAGCCAAAAAACAAACAAACAAAAAACCCCTACACCTTCAATGACTGCAAATTTGGGCTTTTCACCTGCCCCAACAACAACAACAAGCTGCCTTATACATAAATTATCAGTAACAGGGCTGGGGCTGGGGCTCAGTGGCAGAGCGCTTCCCTAGCATGTGTGGGACACTGGGTTGGAGCCTCAGCACCACATAAAAATAAGTAAAATAAAGATTGCGTCTGTCTACAACTAAAAAAACTTTTAAAATTATCAGTAACAGGGCTGGGGATGTGGCTCAAGCGGTAGCGCGCTCGCCTGGCATGCGTGTGGCCCGGGTTCGATCCTCAGCACCACATACACACAAAGATGTTGGGTCCGCCGAGAACTAAAAAATAAATATTAAAAAATTCTCTCTCTCTCTCTCTCTCTTTATCAGTAACATACATGCACGCACACCTTCTTTCAGTATGATAATCACCCATCCTTCCGAGGCTCCGCGCCAGGCAACGCAAGGCTAAGAAGAAATAAAAACAGGAGCCTCCCTGCAGCCCACCGCATCTCAGTGGAGACCACACACACACACACACACACACACACACACACACAGAAGTGCAGCTGGCCACGGGACTGTTCCTCCGCTTCTTAGGGCTCCCACACGACTGTGGGATTCACTGAGAGCTGAAGAGGCTGGGCAATGTCACCAAACGACTGGACTTTTGGGTAACTGGTGGGGAGCTGCACCAGAGAAAAGGCACAGCAGGGCTCCAGGTAATGCTCAGGACAGGCTGGGAGGCCAAGGCCAGCCTGGGGTGGCTACTGCTAAGGTTTCAGGATATAAAGTCAGAAGCATTTGCTTAAAGCCAATTCTGTGCCTGGCGCGATGGTGAATGCCTATAATCCCAGCAGCCGGGGAGGCTGAGGCAGGAAGATTTCGAGTTCAAAGCCAGCTTCAGAAACAGCAAGGCACTAAGCCTCAGAGAGACCCTGCCTCTAAAGAAAATACAAAATAATAGTGCTGGGGATGTGGCTCAGTGATTGAGTGCTCCTGAGTTCAACCCCTGGTACCCCCACCCCCCAAAAAACACAACCAATTCTGTGACAAAACTTGTTACGAACTTCTCCCAGGCCTGGCTGATGGGAAGCAGAGGGACTGCTGAGAGATTTACAGTGGCCTGTGTTAATGCACAGGAGTGCAGCGAAGTTCCTGGTTTTACAATGTGATAAATAAACCAACTGGCCTGTCTATGTCTCAGATAAGCATTTGTTGAAAAAATTTAAAAAACAGAGCATAAAAGAATAAAAAGGTTTGCAATTCCACTTTTTTTTTAGGGCAAACAAAGTCCACCCCATTTCTCCGTGTGTGCAGACCCACCTCACCCAGCTCTGGATGCCACAGGAAAGCAAAGCCATTTGGTGGTGTACCACTCTATTTCAAAAGAGCAGGTTGGAGTGTTGGCTATACTAAACTCCCACAAATAAGAATCAGAACATACTTTGGTGAACAGTCCATAATTTTTTAGCAGAGGATTAGGAACACAGACCTGGGATCTTGGTACTGCTGGAAAAGTCCCTCCCAGGGCCTTCATGCCTGCTAGGCAAGTGCTCTACCACTGAGCCTCAGCCCCAGCTCCAACTCCACAGCCTTCCAGCAAGTTGGCTGTATGCCTGGCACATTACCTTGAGCCCCAGCAAACCAGGGGTCACAATGCTCCTGCCTGAACATGTGGCAAGGGAGAAGGAGTGAGTTCAGACCTGGAAAGCACTTGGATAAGACCTGGCACGTTGTAAATATGCTACTGATCACCTCCTTCAGCACACTGCTATCCATCATGAAAAACGATCAACCCCACAAGCCCCTTGCTTCACCCAGTATCCTTCTTTCAGCTACCACCTTCTTTGTTCCTTATTAGCAAAAAAAATCTCAAAAGGCTCGCCCAGGGGCCAGGGTCGTGGCTCAGTGGTAGCGCACTTGTCTTGCATGTGTGAGTCACTAGGTTCGAGTCTCAGCACCTCATATAAATAAATGAATAACGCGGTTATTGGTGCTCTGGACAGCACCCTCTAGCACCCTCCTTGCCTCCCTCAGCCCAGGTTTCTTCCTTTCCTGGCTGCTGGTCCCTCCACCTCGTCTCTCTGAGGGTTTGATCTGTCCCATCCCCCAGGTGACTCTACCCAGATGGGGAGCCAAGTAAGGAGCCTCCAGTTTACCTTTCCAGTCAGCTGCCTCCTGACCATTCTCACCACCACATCTAAGAGGCCTTTCAAAGACACCCCCAAAGCGGACCCCCTTGCTTTCTTCCTCCCAAAACACCATCCACTCCACAGTCTCGGTGTGTGGCACAAACATTTCTCCTGACCCTAAATCTCGTAGTCCTGACAAGCACTCCTTCCCACATCCAACCCATTTGCAAATCTGGTCACTCTTACTCACGGTCTCCACAGTATTTTGCTCTGATCCACGCCACCAGATTCCTAACTGCCTATTCTATTCTCCAGTTTCTTTTAAAGTGCTCTTCTCCACGCCCACCACCCGCTTCCTGCCACAACCAGAGCACTCCCCAGTCCTGCCCTGGCCTGCACCCCACCGTCACACACCAATCCCTGTCACTCCTTGCTTGCTCCCTTAGCCTCAGCCACACCAGTGTGCCACCTTTTCTCCTCCTCTGCATTTGCTCTGCCTCTGTCCCAAAGCCGGGAGTGGCTGAGTTGATCCCTTGTTCCTCAACCTAATGACTAACTGTTCCATTTTCTCATCTTGATTTATTTATCAAAACTTTGGGGTACCGGGGGTTGAACCCAGGGGCACTTTACCACTGAGCCACATCCCAGCCCTTTCTATTTTGAGATAGGGTCTAGCTAAGTTGCGAGGCTGGGCTTGAACTTGTGATCCTCCTGCCTCAGCCTCCCAAGTCACTGAGGTCAAGGGCGTGCAGACTTATCTTGTAGTATTTTTCTTTACTGGACTTGTTGCCACTGAACATTTTAGACATATTCATTTCCACTTCATTGGCTACGGTGATGAGAATAAATCTCTGTCTTTGTTTAGTACTGTGTCTCCGATGCCCCTAAGGTGCCCGAAGTGCTCAGCTCTCTAGAAAAGGTACTCAGAAGTTTGTGGGCGAATGAACAAACGGCTAGGGGTTAACTAGGGGTATCATTTCAGAATGAATAACTTCAATGTCACAAAATTCTATCTCTGCTTTATTTCTGAAAATACAAACAGCAAACAAGGCACCATTAATAGGGAGTCTAGGGCTGGGAAGGTGGCTCAGAGGTTGATTCAGTTGATTAAAGTGCAGTAGGAATAAACATGTTAGAATATGGGGTTTCTGACCAGTTATGCTTCTGTTCTTCTAATCAACTGCATGCGTGAGGCCCCGGGTTCACTCCTCAGTACCCCAACACATCTGCAAAAGAGGAGTCTAACATCATGAAAATCATCCTGGGGTGAGTATGGGTTTTAAGGTCCAAGAAAAATTATATTTTTAATATAATGATCTTAAAATCTACAAATCTTACTTGGAAGGCAGTAAACTGCAGAGGACCTCTCAGAACCCCGTCCCTATACACCTAGATCTCCACACGAGGCCTGCGCTGTACTTTTTCTTTCTGTTTCCGTTTCCTTTTCTCTTTTTTATTCTGACTCACTCTCCGAGCTTCTCAAGGCAGAGCTGTGACTCAGTCAATCTGCCTCCCTAGAACCCAGCAAGCTATCTGGCACACAGTGGAACTCAATAAATGTTTCCTGGTTGAAGAAAAAGCAGAATCTTCCCTTTTCTATTAACAGTCTTAACCGTCTACTGTGACCGACACATCGGACACCAACAGCGTATAATTGAGATGCTAAGGTTTTTAAATTTTGATATAAGTAAAATTTGGTACTATTTTCATTTTTTTTAGTGATCGAGAATTTTAAGAAGGTATATACTTTTTTTTTTTTTTTTAATGAGAGAAAACTGGTTTCTCACCTAAACCACACAGGGAAAGTATTCTTCACTTTTGTAAAATGAACTATGTTTCATATAATCTGCAGGAAAGCATGTTACTAATATCCCAGACCATCTAGACACTGCACATAAAGTTAATATATCAACACTTTCTACAAAACAAAAGAGCATTTAAATCCAAATGGCCAAACTGCACCCCAGTCCTAGAATTTCAGGGGCTACTTTAGGTATATAAATCTGAATACAGGTGGAGTTCAGAGACCTGCAGACTTCAGGCTGTACCAGTCACCAGGAGCCCACCCCATCCCAAATGGAGAGTGTAAGTTCAAACTCACGATTTCACTTAAACAAAACATTTTAGTGAGTAAATTAAAAAACCAAGTCCACATATGCCAAAGAACAGAAGCATAACTGGTCAGAAAACCCAATATTCTAACGTGTTTTATTCCTACTGCACTTTAATCGACTGAATCAACCTAAATTTTCAGATTCCCAATATTTTTCCATCTGACATTTAAAATACAGCTGGAAAAACAGCATCAAGTGATGACATAGAGGATATAAAAATGGACTCTGTAAGAGCTAGACATAGATAAGGAAAATCTAAACATGCTAAGATAATCTCGCCAAGGTGCTAAAATATCACAGTAACCCAAGGCCTTTGACAAGAAAATATTTGTTCCTATTACTTCAGAATTCTTTCCAGAGGATTTTCCTGGACCTGTGTCAGTATCAAAAGCAGCCAGTAATTCTCTTGGCTAAATATAAACTTAAAAATCAGCAGCTGCAGGAGGCACGAAGAAAATACAACAGGCAGGTTGAGAAAGCATGAATATGTGATGAGTCTGACGCGGCGTAGAGCGGGACACTTAAGGCAGCCATCAGACGCTCAGCTACATACTGAAATATCTGTGGTGCAAAGGGACTCGATAGCAGGCGAAGGCTGCGAGGCCCGCGCCTGACCCCAGCCTTGACTTAGAACAGGAGAGCTGCAGGGTCCTCCCGAAAAGAAAGCTGCTGGCTCCGCGGGATTCTGGGCTCCTCCAGGAAGACAGCAAACTGGGCTAGGAGTGTGGGGCTGCTCCCGCCCCAGGAGGCTCCCACTTCAGGAGACACGGAGGCCTGGAGGGAGGCACAGGGCTCAGCCTCCGAGAGCTAAGGTCAAAGCTGAGCAAGCAGCTGGTCTGGCTGCCCGGGAGGCCTGGCCAGGAGGGGGTTCTCCCCGAGCGCTACTTCATGCAGCTGGGAACCTGCCCCTCCAGAACTCCAGCAGGCCTCCAGGCCATCTGAATGCTCCCTAGTTTGAGACCGTTGCTCTAGGGGAAGCAAACTGCAATGACAGAATGAAGACCTTGAGCTCCTCGGAGGCTAGGGTCAGGCTGGTCAGCGAGGAGGCAAGGGTCAGATCCTCCCTCCCCTCCCAGGGTGGAGACAGAGAAGCTGTTAAGAAGTGCGTCAGGGCTGGGGAAGGCGAGGACACAGTCAGCTCTACAGTAAAGCACCAGGGTGAGACCTGTCCTGGGGAAGACTGAGGGTCACTTTGCTCCTGTCCTATCAGATACAGTTTCCCCACATGCCAAATTGACATATTTGGTGACATCAAAGTAAGACCCTGGATTAATCCACTGCAACATTCAACAAATATTTTTTGAACAACTGACTATAAAGTCAGGGAGTACACCGGGTGCAGGGACACAGCAGAGAACTAGACAGAATCCTGCCAGACGAAAGGCACAGAAAATATGCAAGAAAAGAAACAAGACTCAGGTAAGCTTGCGCTTTAGAAGAAAACCAAACAGGCACCTGGGATAGCGACCAAGAAATCTCCTTGCAACCATGCCCGGAGGTGCACCTGTAATCCCAGTGACTTGGGAGGCTAGGCAGGAGGAACACAGGCTCAAGGCCAGCCTCAGCAACCCAGCGAGTCCCTGTCTCAAAAAATAAAGAGGGCTGAGGAGGTAGCTCAGTGGTTAAGTGCCCTGGGTTCAATCCTTGGTATCAAAACAGAACAAAAAACCATTCCATGCATGAGGTGGCAAGGGATGAGCTTTCTGGGGAGTGTTGCAACCTGAAGAATAAGAAGCAGCCGGGCACATGGAGACCTGGGGCCACAGCACACCCAGCAGGGGAAAAGCAAGAACAGGAGCGCGCGCCACCATGTGAGGCAGCGGGTGCAGGGCCAGGACCTCTCAGCGCCTTATGGGCCATGGGAAAATCCTGAGTTTATTCTTCAAGTGCAACAGGAAGGGCTTTCTGAGGGGAAATGACAGTTTTGACATTCTGCTTCCTGTATAGAAAATGTATTAGAAAAGGGCAAGTCAAAGCAGCTCTCCCGACTTCCACACAGGAGAAAGGTGGTGTTCTGGTTACAGGACGACAAGGGGGATGGAGGGGACTGGGGTTACACCGGCTGGACCTGTGACAGGGTGGCTGTGAAGCTGAGGAAAGACTCCTGCCAAACACCATCCACTCTCATCAACTCGAGGGAAACTGCGTGGCCGAGGCAGAAATGTGGACAGAGGCCCAGGGCTGAGGGCCCGCAATGCCGGCTCTGGAGAAGAGGCAATGGGGCCGGAGATAATAGTCCAGTGGGCAACCCCCAGAGGTCCCAGGGCCTGCTGCAGACCAGGGCCAGGACCTGCACGTGAGCTACTGGCCCAGGCCCAGCGGGTATGTTACTCAGAACAGGGTACATGCAAGCACTTCCCTAAAAACGGTCCCAACTCCCATGACCCAGCAGGGGACACACAATGGCTAGGGATGCTATAAAAAAGGGTTCCTGAAGTGGACGGCAGACACTTCTCATTCGAGTCCTTTCTTTCCCAAGATTATAAACCCTCCAAGACTCAGGAAGAACATGTCAAATCCACGCCTTTCCACCTGTTTCCTAAGGTCCTGGAGCAGGGTGTGTGTGCAGCGGGGGGCTGCAGTCAAAATGGGCTCTGGTGTGACCACCACCGCTTCTCAGCCAGCCACCAGCTCCTTCAACTTTTAGTTCTTCCCTCAGTAACTGACACCTGCCCTGTTAGCTCACCGGGCTGTGAGCGCGAAGAGGAGACAACAGGAAAGGCCAGCAAAGTCCTTGGAATGCTCCAAAGCACCACATGCAGCACGAAAGCAGTAATTTCACAATATTTACTCCACCAAATGTGCTGCTCTGTACCTCCCTGTGGCCTTTTAGAATTAGGCAGATTCACGGTTGTAGTCTACTTTGATCAAACTACTGTAGAGTTCAATTCAAAATGGAGGAGGAACAATGAGGAGGAGAAAGAGGAAGGGGGGAAGGAACAGGGTGATTTTAAAGTTAATGTGGAAGGGACAAAATCAACACTGAAATGAACCCTGGAGGTCCCTTAACAGAACAGCTGGCACTGGCCCAGCTAAGCCAGTTCCCGCGTCACTGAGCACACTGCAGGCTCTCTGGCTGAGCCAACATGGAGTTCCTTCCTTGACTGCAGGGACCACACTGCAAAAGTCACTTAACTACAGTTGATTCAAGATGGCTCACAGTGAGACATAGGGGAACTGAGACCTACTAAGGGACTATGAGTTCTCATCTCCGGCTTTCTCTGGGAAACACCCTTGAACAGAAGGGACAACTGTTTAATCTCCACTGCCCACATGGTTAACCTGCCATAAACCAGATGTGTACGGGAGCCACTCCTAGGTATGCAAATTTGAAGTCATGCCCAGCTAGGGTTCACTCTTCTTGCACTTGGTTTCTAGTTCACTGTCAGGGAAGTCTGTGGGCTGCTGGGTGACAGCAAGGACCACTGTCTGAGATCCTGCACTACTGGACAAGGCAGGAGAAATCCACCAGTCACAGTGTGGCATCCTAAGGGACTGAGAGGGATGTTTCACAGTTCTACTCTCCAGGATCTGTGCGAAAGCGCACATCACAGACCCAAGGGAAATGAGAGGAAGGTGGTGCAGCAAGTGCTGACCATGAAACCAAGTCCAGCCTCTGCAGGAACTCAAGGCTTCACGACTCTCTCCTGGCGTCAAGGGCACAGATTAATCAAAAGGTTCTCTTTAAACCTGGGCACAGGCTCCGCAACACACCTGACAAACTTCTCAGGGTTAGAAAGCCTGTACTACACACCTTCACTGCCTGTGGCCACAGGTCATTTTAAAGCATTCATTAAACACACACTTCCTAAAGCCCATTTCATATCAGATACTCATTCAATAGCTTCCCCTTGTACTTCATAAAACCCAAAGCTACACCTCCATGACTGGACTCCATAACAAGTCTCCCTCACACACCGAGGAATTTTATTCTGTTCTTTCAACATGTCAAGCTCAGAGCCACCACAGGGCCTTGGCATGGACAGTCCTCCCTATGACACAAGTTGCAGGGTTGGTTCTTTCCATCATCTGTCTCAGTTCAAATGCCACTTTCCCAGAGAAGCCTACCTTGACCATTTCTCCGGACACTATCACATCACCCAATTTCCTTCACAGCACTCCCTGTATGTGAAAATATTCTTGTTTGTTTTTGGTATTGGAGATTGAATCCAGGTGTGCTTAACCACTGAGCCACATCCCCAGCCCTTTTCTTTTCTTTTCTTTTTTTTTTTTTTGAGACAAGTCTAAGTTGCTTAGGGCCTAAGTTGCTGAGGCTGGATTTAAACTTGGGATCCTCCTGCTTCAGCCTCCCAAGTTGCTGGGATTACAGGTATTCACTACCACACCTGGCTGAAAATATTCTTAATTATTTGCTTCCTTAATAGCCTCCTCCCTAATTTGAACAGAACTCCTCAAGGACAGGGGCTACATCCATCCTGTTTGCTATCTATGATAGGACATACAGGCCTTCAGCAAATGTCCATTTTGGGAAGACCAGTATAGGGTGCCTCAAAGCCTGTTCTATATCTAAGCCATGCCGAGTGCCCCTGGAGTCCACTAGACAGCAGCTGCTAATGTTTTCTGATTGCCCTAGCATTTATGAAGCCCTCTAACACTGGTAGGGCCTCAGGAAGTTAGAATTAAGGAGTTGTTAAACTGGACTGTAGTAGGTAGCTGATCTCAAGCAACTGCCAACAAGGCTGAGTTGCATGGTAACAATGGCTGCCTCGGACACACTGCATTCTCCAGCTCACAGCAACCTGGCAGGGGTGGTATTCTGGTGAGAAGTTCCCCCAGCAGCCTGCCCTGACTCAGCCTCTGTCTCCTGGGAGTGCCTGTGGTAGTGTTTTGGTAAATGAACTGACTCAGCAATGTACCAACTGAAACCAAAATCTAGTTAAAGGCTGCACCGGCTCCTCTATGCTCCAGGGAGACTCTGCTGACTTAAATGTACAAGGCAATGTAAAAGGCAGTCTGTGATGGATCACTTTAATTAGATCCTCTGCATTCAATTCTAGCAGTTCCTACCCTATCAGTCATACTCAGACACTAGAAGAGACATCCTGAGAAGATGAGGTCCCCCACACTTCCACCCCCCTCCTGACCCTGCCCTATCTTACACCCAAGGACTTTCGTACCCAGGCTGGTGTCCCTGTCTGCTCCCTCTATCAGAGGCAACCCACCATCACCCTATCTGGGGGTACCTCCTGGGCTGAGGATGCAGCCTCCTCATTAAAAGGTAGAGAATCTCCCCCAAATTCCTGAACTTCCGGGCTCTAACTCTCTTCCGCCATCAGCCCCCCCGGAGGAATCGTCCGCAGCCAATGACCAACCCACCTCCAAGACCATCTGAGTCCATTTCCAGATGTTCAAGTGCAGAATGCTAATCCTCAAACAGCTCCTTCAAGTGTCCCCTCCTGGCCCCTTTAAGTGTGCTCAGCAGGAGATCCAGTCTCCAAGTGCTGCTTCCCTGAACCTACCAGGGACCACCAGAGTCCCTCCCTCAGGAGTATTCCCTCTTGGCTGTCCTTCCCCATAGTCACCCAAGAGTTCTCATCTGTCCCTCCCATCTGGCCAATGGGGAACTTCTGAGCTGAAGGCACCAGTCTGTCCCAGTTATCCAAAAGTGAAAAGGAGTAGTGGCTCCACCGGACAGGCACTTCCAGGTCTGCCCCCCTGACCCAGGGCAGGACAGGAGAAGTCCCCCTCTAAGGAATCACGTCTGGACCCACTGCGGGGGGCCTTGCCACGGCTGCCACTCCCAAGACACCTCTTCCGCCCAGCCCGCAGATGGCCTCCGCAGCCTCACTAGGAGGAGTCACCTGTCCCCTCAGATATGGCCTGCTAGTGCTGGGGTGCCCCTGGGTCGCCCTAGCCCGGCCCTGGCCACTGCCCCTCCCCGCTCCCACCGGCCCCATGGAGATGGCCTTCTTCCCCCAGGCAGCCAGGCGACACTTCCGTCCCTAACCTGCGGACTTTGCGGCCAACGCCTGGCCGTGCGGGCTGCTCCGTCGCCGGGCCGCGCTCCTCCGCCCGCCCGCCCCCGGGCTCCTCGCCATCCGGCGAGCACACATCCCGGGCGCCGCACCCGGAGGGGCCTCCCGGCCCGCTCTCCTCCGCGGCAGCGCCGCGGGGCTCGCCCGGTCTGGCCCGCCGCGGGGCCCTCCCGCCGCCCGGAGCCTCCGCGCCTCGCCGCGCCGCCCACAGGCCCCTCGGCCCCCGCCCGTGCTTCCGGCCGCCGCCTGCTCCTCCTCCCCGTCGGGCCGCGAGGGCCACTCTGCGAAGCCCTGCGGACCGGGCGGCGCGGAGACGCCGGCCCCACTGCAAGGGCCTTCCCGGGTCCCCGGCCCCAGCCCAGCCCGCACCCCCTCGGCCGGCCGGGCCCGCCCCCGCTCACCCGAGCCCGTGGTGGCTGCCATCTTGCGTCGCTGTCGCTCGAAGGCCGGCCCCTTCTTCTCCCCCCGTCCGTCCCCGGGCGCTGGTGCGCAGGCGCACGCGCAAGCGCAGACGGCGCCGCTGACGCCCGCTCGCTCACCCGCGCGCCGGGCCTGGAGGGGCTGCAGCTGAGAACCCTTTCGCAGAGAGGAAATGTCTGCGTGCGCGAGGGCCCGGCAACCTGCAAGTGTCTTCCGGCCCGGGTGCGAGGGTGGTGTTGAGGTGTTTGGTGAGAGGGGCTGGGGCGATTAGGCTTGGGAGGGCGCGACTGTGAAAGGAAAAGAAAGCCGCAAAACAAAAAGCGCCTGTTCAGCCTCGGGCGTGTTCCTCTCCAGCTAGATCCTCGCAACGTCCTCACCAGGTCAGGATTAACTTGAAAAATGAAGCTGAGCCAGGCCGTGCGATTTAGCTAAACTCAGCTGTTAAGCGGCTGAATCAGAACTTGACCTCAGGCCAGGAAGTCTTGCTTCCAGGGTTGTTGCTGCCTGGCCAGAGGCGGCTTGGGGTCAGGCGCAGCTAACTGACTTGAGACCTTTAAAGCTGGCAGCAAAAGCGTTTGCCCATCCATCCACCCATGCATTCATTCCTTCGCTCATTAGTCTACTCCTTCATCCAAATATTTGTTAAGCACCAACTGTATGCCAGGCACTGTGCTAGGTGCTGGAGATGAACCCCCAAAGAACCAAGTCCCGGCTTTCAGGGGCTTAGATTCTAGTCGAAGACAAAGAGCAAGTAAACAAGTGGGACACTAACTACGACTGGCCAGGGAATAGACCAGTGAAGGGGCAGCAGGAAATCTCCAGGAAGAGCCTCCTAAGGTGGTCACATTTCAACAGAGACCCAACTGATGCAAAGGAGGTAAAACTGCAAGTACAAAGGTCCTGGGGACATATATATTTGCAAATAAGTGATAATTTAATGAGCAACTCCTTTATATGGATGTGAAAACTGAGGCTGAGAAACTTGAAGGAATTGGCTCAAGGTCATACTGCTGATCCCCAGCAGAGGAAGGACCAGCACTCAGGACAGAGGAAGCCGGAAGCCCTCACCCAGAAGATCCCACTCATCACCTTTCTCGACAGCAGTTTCTGCCAAGCATCTCTCCACTGGTCCCACTCAGGGCAAGTGCTGTTGTCTCCCCTGGGTAGCCTTGGCAGCCTGTATTCTGACCTAGTCTAGTCTCCATAAGGCAGCCAGAGTCTACTCAAAATGCCCTCAGCTAAAGCCTTCAAGTGGCTCCCCATTCCCTCTGGACAACATAGATGGTACAAGCTGAATGACCATAGAGTTATCTCCAGTGAGGACACCTGTCACACTGAAGGGGTCTATTGCATTCTCTCCAGGATAATGGACACGAGGTCTGTCCTGGACTTTGGGTCATTGTAAAGGGTCAGTAGCAAGTAGAAGCATTTGGGCAAGCTAGGATGGATGGCTGCCCTCCCTGCAAGGATGTGCCCATCATGGACTAAGATGGGGCCAGTGAAGTGTCCAGGGCAGAAAATTTAAGGAGGTTTCCACTCAGGTCCTAACTGCACTTGTGAGGCCGACTGAGGGCCTCGCTTGCTTCCCCCCAGCCTGGCTCTTTTCAGGGAGCACAACCTTTTCAGAGCCCTCTCTTCGCAGGGCCTTTGCCTGTATTCTCAGATCTAGGATCACCTCTTCAGGAAAGCTTTCCTTGGTTCCTCCAAATGGGTCAACTTCAGCTATAATCGGCTCTCAAAATGCCAGGTGTTCCTCCTTTTTCAGCCACACACAATGCAACCTGACGTTTTATGTAGCACAGGATACAAATTTGATTTGGGGAGCACATTAAATATGTGTCCTGGACTTTGGGTCACTGTAAAACATCAGCAGCAAGTGGAAACATTTGGGCTGCAGAGGTAGGCGCCCCTCTGAAGGGAAATCTTCTAGGTTCACGTCTTTCTTTACCACGCACTTCACTGCACGACTCTCCGGGCGTCAGTTTCTCTTTGAACGGGAGAGGAAAGTATCGACCCACAGGGTCGCTGTCGAGAAAATACTTTGAGAAAACCCCTTGGCACAGGGAGAAGCAAGGGACGCCAGAAAAACAACAACAACAAAAAAAAAAACGGCATTTACCAAGCCATTATATCCTGCTTTTACTAGCTCCCAGCTGGATGCAGCCACCCCTTGGGACAGCCCCATTTCAAAGATGAGCAGACGGAGACCGAGAACCTACGGGTGGAGGAATGAGGATTCAAGTCCCTTTCCACGATGCTCAGAAGATGTTTATTCGCATAGATTTTTCTGGTTCTTGCTGGGAGTTCCTTGAAAGTAAAATTGACAATAACGGGAAATTCCTGTGCAGAACGCCTCGCAAGAGGTTAAGCGGGAGGCGCGGGGCATGCTGGCTGCTGTAGTCCGGAGGTCGCGGTGCCTGCTGGGAGTTGTAGTGCTCCCGGGGCTCACAGCCCGCGGGAGGCTCCGCCCCTTCCCGGCCGGCACAGCCAGTCCCTGGAGCTGGGTTCCTCCCGGCCCCCGGCGTGGTCCCGCCTCTGCCCGGAGCTGATAACTCAGCTGCTGACGAGGAGGGAATCCTGCTTCATCGGATTGTTGAGGATTAAAATGGTTAGCAGAGCTAGAGGACTCAGAAGGCTTGACGTTAAGTGCTACTTAAGCATTAGTTGCTATTATTGCCTAATCCTCAGTGACCCTTGCAAAGGAGCCTTTGCCGTCTCGGTTTTGTTGGCCGAGGAACCCGAGGCTGGCGGAGTTAGGTGGCTTTCCCGGGGATCACACAGCGAGGACGGCGGAGAGTCAGTTTTGGAATCTCCTCCTTTGCCCCCGGCAGCACCTGCTGGTCCCCTGTGGCGAGGGACGCGGGGTCTGAGGTTGCCAGCCACACGTGACGGACGTGCAGCCCGGCCGCTGAGTCAGCAGCAGGTCGGGGCGGGAGGTCCAGAAAAGGGGGGTGTTGGACACTGTCCGCGGCCCGCGGCCCCGGTGAGGCGTCCCTTTCCCGGGTTTTTTGTTCTCCACTCCCTTCTTTCCACCATAGGAAGTGGCGAAGTGGCGCCAACGGTCATGTGAAGCCACGAGGCCCAACCTGAGGCCCAAACCCTGACGCTCCAGACCAAGATGACAACGCAGAGGTGGCGAGCCAGGTCCTGAGAGGGGGTGGAGCTGCCCAGGGAAATCTGGGCCCCTGCTGCGGACTGAGGAAGGCCCGAGAAGGTCACTGTCCATTGCTTAAGCTGCCTGAGGACATTTTATGTATGATGTTGTTGCTACAATATTCAGTCAAAAAGGGGGACGGGGAGGGGTGCCGGTCCGTCCAACAGTCCTCTGTTGGTGGACGTCTGGGTTGGTTCCTTTGGTCGGTGTCTCCCCGCTGCGCCCCCCCACCTTCTCTCTCCCCCTCTGGTGGAGGCTTGGACTCAGCGCCTTAAGCATGATAAGCCCATGTTCTCCCACTCGAAGTCCCCAGCCTTTGGTTTCTTTCTAGACAATTTGTTTCTACAACGCCCGATTGTGTATCATACGTCACTTTCTGTAGCCATGGAGAAAGGGATGAAACTAGGGAGCTGGACGAGTTAATTTAAAAAGGGCCCTTGAAATCCGTTAAGCAAAGAGCTAGGGTATAACTAGATGGTAGAGCACTGCCCAACATGCACAAGGCCCTGGGTTTCAACCCCAGCACCGCAAAAGAAAAGAGAAAGGCAAACATTTACTGAGCATTTACTGTGTTCTCAGAACATAGTGTTTTTCATATAGTAATTTCTTTAACCTTCATAACTAGCCTATGTGTAAGTGCCATTATTCTCCCCGTTTTACAGATGAGACAACTGAGACACAGGAAGGTTAAGTGATTTGCCCATAGTCACAAGCTTGTCAGTGGCAGAGCTGGGATCTGAACCCCAAACTCTTAACCACTACTACCCTGTCCTCCAGGAAATTTGGGAAGGGACATGAACAGATGAGGAATTGCAGTGCCTTTTAAACTCACAATAAGATATTGTGTTTCAAAGATTTTAAGATACAGATTTTTACATTCAAACATCTCTGAAACCAGGATGCATCTTAGGACGCATGACATCTTAGATTCAATAAAATACAATAAGAGAAATGCAAATTAAAACCACCTATCAGGTTGGCAAAGAGCTCGACCTTTGATAACACAGTGTTGGCAAGGATGTGGGCCACAGGCTGCTCAGCAGCGGTGAGTGTGAATGCACCAGCCTCTGGAACAGGGCTGGGTGTGAGCCATCACGATTTTTAAACACAAACACCCTTCGACCCTGCAATTCAGTTCCTAGGAGCTGACCCTTCAGATCCAGTGGCCCTATGAGCAAAGATCTGAGATCTCTGTTGCAAGTAACAGCAGTTTGTAAAACTCAGGACTGAAAACAACCCAACAACCATTGGAGGTGGAATACTACACAGCTGTTAAAAGGAGTGAGTCAGGCTGGGTATGGGGATGCCCCAGTGATTTGGGAAGCTGAAGAAGGAGTACAGCAAGTGCAGGCCAGCCTCAGCAACTTAGCAAGGCCCTAAGCAACTTAGTGAGACCCTGTCTCTAAATAAACTATTAAAAGGGCTGGGGATGTGGCTCAGTGGTTAAGCACCCCTGGGTTCAATCCCTGATATAAAAAAAAAATAGAAAATAAAATAGGAAGAAAGCTTTCTGAACATTGATAACACTATTTCCAAAACGGTTATGTGAAAAAGGGGATGGTGCAGAGCACAGTCCCGCCTACTGTGTGTGGGTGGACATTACATTACCCGAGTGCCTATATAAGGGACTTGCAAGGGTATTTCAAAATGATGGGCCTGGTGAGCCTGGGAGGGGCGCTGAGGGCTTGGGGAGCAGAAACTGGGGTGTTTGACTTCGCTGTGGATCAGGGACTGGGAACCTTTACTGTAAAGGACCAGAGAGTTGGTCTCATGGCTCCTCAGGCCACCTGACCTCTGTGGAAATCAGTTACCTCGTTGCTGCAGCACAAAGGAGCCAGGGACCAGTGAGTGGGTGGGCATGGCCACGTGCCAACTAAACTCTGCAACGGGCGCTGGCATTTGAATGTCCTGTCCTGAAAGATTCTCCTGCCAATCATTTAAAAACAAGCGCTTGTGGCCACAGCAAAACCAGTGGGCTGGATTTGGCCCATTGTCGCCCGCTGACCCTTGCTGTGGCCTGTTTTGTGTTCACATTCTTGTGTGGAGGGGGTACTGGGGTCTAACACAGGGGTGCTCTACCACTGAGCTACACCCATGGCCCTTTAGATTTTTTTTTTTTAATTTTGAGACAGGGTTTTGATTTCTGAAGCTAAATTGCCAAGGCTGTGATCCTCCTGCTTCAGCCTCCCGAGTGCCTGGGATTTTGGGTGTGCACCATTCTGCTTAGATGGCTCATTTTCTTTCAAATAATACGTTATTTTTTAGGACCCAGAGACACCCCACCACTTATCTACATCTCCTGCCCTTTTTAACTTGAGGCCGAGTCTTATTAAGTTGCCCAGGCTCGTTTGGAGCTTGCCGTCCTCCTGCCTCAGCCACTGGAGTCCCTGGGATTACAGGTTTACCCAAAGGGGTTGGGGTCAAACGGTGGACAGGAGCCTGCGGTGTGTGCCTAGACCCCTCTGAAGAGAAGCCAGCACAGACCTGGACGCTTGGGAACCAGTGTTTGCCCTGCATGTCACCTACCCTGCTCCACCACCAGATGGCAACATATGCTCACCTAAAGCTGGCGCCCAGGTTGGGTGGCTGTCCCAGATAGCCCATGACACCTATTTTGCTTGGCCCGCATTGTTTTTTTTGTTTTAAACTCAGGGGCGCTTAACCACTGAGCCGCATCCCCAGCGCTCTTTGTTTTGAGACAGGGCCTCACTGAGTTGCTTAGGGCCTTGCTAAGTGGCTGAGGCTGGCTTTGAACTTGCGGTCTTTCTGCCTCAGCCTCCCAACTCCCTGAGATTACAGGTGAGTGCCAACGCGCCCGGCTGGCATCATGTTTTAAACATGGAGCCAGCATTTGAAAAGTCTGGACTGGGGGCTGGGTTGTGGCTCAGCGGTAGAGCGCTCGCCTTGCCCGTGCGAGGCCCTGGGTTCGATCCTCAGCACGTAAAAATAAATAAATAAAATAAAGGTGTTGTGTCCAACTACACCTAAAAATATTAAAAAAAAAAAAAAAGAAAAGAAAAGAAAGAAAGAAAAAGAAAACTCTGGACGTCTGGCTTCTCTTTAATCAGCTGATGCCCAGAGCGGCTGTGTGTGGAGAGCTACAGTCTCCAGGTCACCCCAGTTCCCAGCATGGCTGCCATTCCCATGTGGACTGCGGTTTTCTTGAGGACTTCTCTTGTCACTGGCCTCCCCCCCCCCTTCCTCTGGGGCTACTGACGGGTATTTGAGGCGCAAGGGCTTTGGGTGGGACATGAGCTTGGATCCTGTTTGTGCCACCTACCAGCTGTGAGCTTGAGCACAACAGGTAACCTCCAGGCCTCAGCATCCCCATGTGCAAGTGGTGCCAAGAGTGGTCACTCCCCAGAGCTGCGGGATGGCCCCAGGCCCAGGCCCTGCCGTCTGGCAGGTGCTGGTGTTCAGGGGTTGAGTGGCATTTCCTGTCTGGCCACCGACACTTCTTTGCAAGCCCTGATCTTATCAGTGGCCGACACACTCTGACCTGATGCAGAACAGAGCCCCCTCTGGTTTGGGAAAGCATCTTCCAGCCCTTGGGATTCAGGCAAGACGGCGGGGGTGGGAGGCCTGGCTCGGCCATCCTTGGCTGTGGGACCTTGTGCCAGTCACTTGACCTTATGCCAGTCACTCTGGACTCATTTCTTTTGCTAGCTCCAGGGCAACTGCCACAGGTTGGCAGGGCCTGGGGACAGGACAGCAACCCTGGCAGCCCCTGGCCGCTCAGCCGGCCCCTCTGGAGTCTGGCCCCTGCCCATCCATCACACTCTCTTGTACAGACGCCCTCTCTTCTGGGTACCTGCCTCCCTCCTGGGGTTTGAGAAGGTCGCAGGACATGTTTTGCTCCTGGCCAAGCGACACTTACCCGTGCCCCACCAGCAGGCCAAGGTGGTGGATTCAGGGTAGGCACAGGACCCAACCCAAGCCACTGGGCGTCCACTCCGGGCCTCTCTGCAACCAGTGGGAAGGGCGAGTCCCCGGAGATGGGCCGCTGTTCAATGCCGTCTCAACTCAGGGGAAACTGAGGCAAGACAGAGACCAAGTTCTGATGAATGTGAGTCCCTGGGTCCTGTCCAATATCAAGGCAGGGCCACCCCACGGACATCTGAGTTTTGTGAGCTGATACAATTCCTTTCGCTATAAATTTCTTTGGTTTTCTTTTTTGGGGGGTACTGGGGACTGAACCCAGGGACACTGCCCACTGAGCTCCATGACCAGCCCTTTCTTTCTTGACACAAGGTCTTGCTCAAGTTCCCCAAGCTGGTCTCCTACTTGGGATCCTCCTGCTTCAGCCTCCAGAGCAGCTGGGGGTCCAGGCGACCATCACCACGCACCTGTCACTGTGAGCCATCAAACCCTAGCTTCCCTTCCGTTACTGGTCTCCTCAGACATAGGCATAAAAAAGCCCCGTGGTGACCAAAGTTCAGGAAAACGAAGGTATGGGTCACTTTTTTTTTTTTGTACCAGGGAGTGAACCCAGGGATGCTCGGCCACGAGCCACACCCCCAGCCCTGTTTTGTATTTTATTTAGAGACAGCGTCTCACTGAGTTGCTTACCGCCTCCCTTTTGCTGAGGCTGGCTTTGAACTCATGATCCTCCCGCCTCAGCCTCCCGAGCCAACACACTTTTAAAAATAAATCCATGTTGTATGTGACTGCTCTCATCTTACCGTTTTCCTGTCCCCGACAGGCCTTCTCTTCTGGCTAACTGCAGAAACTAGTCCAGAATAGATTTCTTTCTGTTTTGCTTTTGCAGTGCTAGGGATGGAACCCAGGGCCTCACACACACCAGGCAAGCCCTTTACCCCTGAGTCCCAAACTAGATTCTGACGAGAGTCTGTAGCGTCCACAACTGAATCCCAGCCTGACACGTGTGCCTTACGGTAACTTATTCAAAACAGAAACAACTTCCTTTGTTTAAAATGTCCAGTGGCCTCGCACTCACCTCGGCCTGGGAGGCTGCGAGGTTCCTGGGTTTCCCATCTCCTCTCCACTGTCCCCCTGCTCACTCCAGTCCAGACTTGCCTCCTCTTGGCCTCAAACCTGTTCCTGCCTCAGGGCCCTTGCACTTGCCATCCCACCAAGAGGCCCCTTCCCCCCCTGCTGCTCCCTGGCAGCTCTGCCTCCTCCTCCTCCTCCTCCTCCAGGTCTTATCCAGGCAGCCCCTCCTCAGCACCTCCCCACCGTCCCCCCTCTGCCCATTTCCCCCCCACCTTTCCAATGGGGTTCTACCCTGTTCTTTCACAAATCACCATCTGAATTTCCATGTGCATTTATTTATGTTTATTGTCTCTTTCAGGGGGGTCAAATCCACCAGGCGGGTCCTTGTTGGTCTCTTGCTGCGGTGCCTCAAGAGTGTGGCACACGTCAGCCGCAAATAAACATATGCCAAAGGGCCTCCTAGACTGGGGTCAGTCCCTGTGACTCTGCCATGATCTATAGGGAAGGCCACCGAGTCGGGTCCCTTCCCCAAGCGTTTGGAGCATGTCAACACTGATTCATTGTCTCATGTGGTGAGCCCCCACACGGCTCCTAACTGCGCCTCCGGCCCCCAGGGACAGCGGGCGGCCAGGTTAAGCAGCCTCCTGCTCTGTTATAAATATATATGTACATCCAAACATGGCGTTAAAATATTCCTCCGTGTTACAGAAAAGATATTAAGGCTTTCTATTACTTACATTAAACAAGCAAGCACCTTTAAAAAAAAAAAAACCCAAAACAAAAAGCCCCGCTTCTGCCTTCTCTGACAACACCTTGGCCAGAGGGGACACGGTGCCTGTCCCCGGGGCCAGGAGCCTTGGCAGGACCCTGCTCGGCGTCTCTGTGCGAGACCCCAGCTCCAGCCAGAACCAGAGGGCAGGGGGGTGGGGGTCAGACTTGGGGGGTCCCAGCCTTTCCTGGCCAGCTGCCCCCTGACCTTTGGGGGCGCGCCATCCCTGGGTGGACAGGCAGGCTGAAGGCGGTGGCTAGGAGTGTCCCCTACCAAGGCCTCTGGGTCAGTCTACAGGACAAGGCAGGACAGTGTCCTGGGGCCTCCTGGACCTCTGGTGTCAAACAGGGAAGGACACAGAGGTGACTCAGCAGCCAATGCCAGCCACGCTGAAGGGCTGCCTGGGTGGGTGGCAGGCGTGCAGGGCGCGGTGGCCCTCTGCCTGAGGGACGGGCAGGACAGGGCTCTTTTCTGCAGCCAGGCCCTGGTCGGGGCCCAGGAAAGAGAACGGAAAGAGGAAATGGGAAAATCAGTGGCTCAAGTATTCTGTGTCATGGGGGCGGGCGGGCGCCCGGGCGCAGCCCAGGAGGTGTCCTCCACGCGGAGGGGCCGCTCCAGGAGGCCGGAGTCGGCAGATGGCTTCCGTGGGGGCGGGAGGCCGGCGGCCAGCTGGTGGCTTGGAGGCTACTTGACCTTCTGCGCCCACTTCATGTCGTCGGCCCGAGGCTTCTCGCCCGTCAGGCCCTGGATGAGGTCCTCCAGGCGCCTCCAGAAGCCCACCTTCTCCAGGGGGTAGTTGAGCCAGCCTGCGCAGGGGGACGGGTGAGCGGACGGCGGCAGGGAGCCCAACCAAGGCGCAGGTGGCCGACCCCGCCTCCCGCCGGCCACGGCAGCGGGAAGAAGCCCGGGCCCCGGGGCGCCTCACACCGGCATCTTCCCCCTCCGCCACTGGCCCGCGTGTCTGTCCCAGCAGGGTCCCCAGCTTGGGCCTTTGGACTGTTTCCTCTGCCAGACTGACCTGTCCCCATGTCCCTCAGGAGCACCCAGCTCTTCCAGATCCACCTCCTCACCTGCGCAGTGGCCTCCTTGCTCCCTGACTCGAATCTCCCTGGCTCCACACCCGGGGTTCCCCAGACTCCTCAGCTCCCTCCTCCCAGTTCCTCCAGGCCTCTGCTTAACGGCACCTCTGACTCCTCATTTAAAGGGGACCATCCGCTCCGCCCTGCTGCTCCCCCCCTGCGGCGCCAGCAGGTGAGCTGCATCTTTACTTCCTGGGCCCGCCCCCCCGGCGGGGAGTCGGTTTTATCCACTGCTGGGTCCTAGACCCAAAGCAGAGATGGGCACACAGTAGGTGCTCAACAAATACATGCTGGCTGGTGGGTGGAGGGAGTCAGGGCTCCGTGGGGTGGGTGGGGGGGCCTGTCCTGTTTACTGTGGCACCTGCAGGGTGCCGGGCACACAGCTGATGCTCGTCCGTGTGCCCTGAGACCCACGAGGGCCAGGACTGCAGGACCCCGCCAGGCCCACCCGCCCCAGGGCCTGGCCCGCCGGCCCGCACCTGTGGTGATGCAGAAATAGGTCTCGTGGGGAGAGACGTGGTGGATGCGGTGGTGTTTCCGTGGCAGGATGATGTTCCAGTCCTGGAGGAAGGTGACCCAGCGTGGCAGCCCGAAGTACGTGTGCGACCACTTGTGGATCTGGTTGGTGAAGGTGCCGAAGACGCTCAGGCAGAAGACGAAGCACTCCCAGGGGTACAGCTGCGCCAGGGCCTCTGCGGAGAGGGGCATCACCGGGGCGGGGTCAGGCCACCAGCCCTCACCCTGCAGCTCAGGGCCTGGGGCACCTGGGTGCTCTGCCAGCCTCAGCGAGCCTCAGGCCAGCGGGCCACCTTTCCACTGGGGCCAGGAGGGAGGAAGCACAGGGACAGGGAGACGCGGTGGTGGCACAGCAGGGCCACCTTCTCCCTTCCCAATCACTAACGTGGGGATAAGCCCCCACCAGGCCCCCACGCAGACCTGCTCCAGGAGTCTCCTGGGGACAGACCCCGCGGGAGGCAGGCACAGCAGGGGGACAGCTCTGCAAGGGTCTGGGGGCCGCAAGGGCTCTGGGGGTCACAGCCCATGGAGCTGGGCCCACCCGAGGCCGGCGCTGGCCCTCCCTTCTTCTGTGGCCAGCTCCAGCCTCGTCCCAAGGGGAGAGGCAGGGCCTCCTGGGCAGGTGACGGGAGGAGGGCAGCAGGGGCACTTGGCAGCCACTCAGCAGCTATGACACACAGGGATGGGGGGACACGACGTGGCACCAGGCACCCTCTGGCCTGCAGATATTCATCACAAGCACCCACGGGAGCCACCTCTCAAGCCCAGGGAGGTGACCAGGGTGCGACTGACCTCACCTCTGCCCGACTGCAGTGGAAAATGGGCGGGCCTTGGGGCAACAAGTCCTTTCAAAAGGGGGCGTCACCGGGGCTGAGTTCAGTGTGGCTGCAGGGGGCGGGCAGCTGCTCCCACCCAGAGCCCCGGGGCCAGCAGGAAGCACAAAGGCCCGGGTGGGCAGGAGCGGGCAGCAGTGGCGACGAGTGCATGCAGCCAGGTGGGGGCGAGGGCCCGGGGGCAGCCGAGCCCAGTTCCGACTGCCCAGGGGAGCTGACCCAGTGTCTGTGTCCGACCCCTGGGCTCCAGAGACCACCGACGGCGCCCAGCCGGGAGCACGAGGGGCTTGGGACCTGCTGCAGCCGGCCGCCCCGCCCGCCCCGCCCGGCCTCACCTGGGCTCTGGGTGTGGAACTTGTAGGCCATGTTGAGCAGCGGCAGCAGCATCACCAAGCAGTTGTCCCCGTTGGTCTCAATGAAGTCGTGCCGCGTGATGGCCGTGGGGTCGATGTGGTGCTCCCGGAACGGCCGGATGAAAGCCTGGTGGCCGCGGGGCGCCGACCAGTCAGCCCGGGACAGGCACGCCCAGGGCCCTCCACCCACGGGCACCGACGGAGCCCGCGGCCTGCAGGGCACAAGGAGCCTGGCCGGCCGCCCCCGCCCTGGACTCAGCCCCCACTGCGCCGGCAGCAGAGCCCCTCCTCAGGAGAGGACGTGCCCCCTTCTCTGGCACCAGCTCTCTGATAGCCGACGTGCCCACAGAGCACGTCCCTCTGGCCACGGGGTCTGACTGGGCCGTGGGGTGAGTGGGGACTCGGGCTGTGACGGGGGCGGGGGGGACCGCTCTCATTGTGGGTGGGCTGGGCAGCCACCCAGCAGCCGTGAGGGGACGTCGAGGGGTGGGAAGGCCGGGGTGGGCCGCGTCGGATGAAGCCAGGGTCAGCCCCAATCAGACCAGCAGCGAGGGCGGCAGGAGGGGACCCCAAGTTCAAGGCAGGCCAACACCCAGCTCCCGGGCCACCCGTCCTGACGCCTCTGCTTCACCCGCGGGAAGGCGGGCTGGCCCAGGGGGCCCCCAGGCCACGCGGCCCCACGTACGCACCTTCCCCACGACGGGCAGCTCCACGGAGCCCCACGTGTCAGCGCCCCAGTGCACCAGGCCGGAGAAGAAATCCGCGGTGACCGCCCCTGCAACTGAGGGAGGGAGCAAGCTGCAGCCGGCCCAGGCAGAGCCCCGCGGCCAGATGCCCGCATCCCACGCTCACGCGTTTGTCAGAGGAGGAAAGTAGCCCTTCTCCACCCGGGACTTCTTCCCTGTGGACGGAGCCCCGGCCCCACGCGTGCTCCGCCGGGGTCAGGAGAACAAGCTGGGCTCAGGTCACCCGGCGCCGCTCCCACCCTCCCCCACACAGTGCGCCTGCGGCTGGAGGGCCGTCCTGTACCTGGCGTCCTGCACCTTCTGCCCCAGTCGTGGGCAGAAGTTACTGCCCACCCCAGCTCTCAGTCCCAGTGCCGTGACCCCCTGGTCTCTAGCTGCCTCCTTCGTCTTTGTTTCCCGCCTGCTCAGCACACAGTGGGTCTCCTGGAGACCAACACCACTCACCTGAGGGCTCAGAGCAGCACAGTCACATGCAGTTCCAGCTCCACTGCTCGCTTGCTGTGTGACACTGCACATGTTACTTAACATCTCTGCGCCCATTTCGTCTTGTAAGACAGGAGTGATTTTTAGGCACACAGTGGCCACCATTTATTAGGCCCTTTCTCAGTACCAGGCACATGTGTCTACACGATGGAGCTCAACCAACCTCACCGTCTGTGAGATATCACTGCCATTTTTATTCCCACTTTAGAGAGGAGGAGACAGGCTTGGACAGCAGAAGTAACTGGACAAGGTCACACACACAGCAAGGGCCACACCTGGCTCCTGACCTGCCCTGAGACCCAGATCCGGCACAGCAGCACACACAGCCACGCACTCGGGGGACACAGGCCGGGCAGCGACTGCGGGAGGTGATTCTCAGGGCTGCGGCCGCCCACTCCCTCACCCCTGCAGCGCCCCCTGCTGGCTTTCCCCTTCCCTCGCACAGCCCCGTGCACCTCTGGGCTCTGCGGTGCGGCTGTCCGCCAGGCATATCCTTTCCCAAGACGCAACACAGTGCACCGGGCCCTCTCCCCCAGAGTCCACTGATGTGTCCTCCCTGGACACCTGAGCAGGCAACCACACCCGCCACATCCCCAGCCCGGTTTTATTTTTACTTTATTTATTTATTTTTTTTAAGGCAGGTCCTCCCTAAGTTGTGAGGTTGGCTTTGAACTCATGATCCTCCTGCCTCAGCCTCCTGACTGGGATTACAGGCCTGCATACTGTGTCCGGTGCACACAGCTGAGATTCTGGTTTCTTGTTTATGGCTGTGACCTGGATGTCGGCACATATCTGGGCTCACTGGGTGCGTGGCACACAGTAGGCCCTCAATACTGTATTTGGGCAGAGGCTGCATCAACCAAGCAACATCTGACAAGGGCCCCCTGTGCCACCTCGGTGGGACACAGTGACGATGAGCTCTCTACCACCTGTGGCAAAGGGCAGAGGACCAGGCCAGCGGGAGCAGCCTCACGGGCAGTGCCCTCCTGCTCCTTCCCAACTCGGCGTCCCCGTGGACTGCTGTTGGAGGCCCAGTTCTCAGCCCCTGGGTGACAGGGTGACAGGGCCCTGGAGCACTGTGGAGGCTGCAGAGAGACTGGACACCTCCCTGGAGAGCGTGGCTCAGGACCCAGGGGACAGAGTGAGCGCCTGGGTCCCTGCAGTCTGCGGTTCTGATGGCTAGGCCAGAGTCAAGGGCAGCTGCTGGAAGACCCTTCTGGAGGCTCTGGGACTCGTGTGCCCTGCGTGGAGCGCGGCAGGATGGCGGGCGGGATGGCAGGCGACACAGCTTCTGCAGGCCCCCAAGTCCCTGGTGAGCAGGGAGGGAGGGAGGGAGGGGCGTGGAGCAGAGCCACCTCCTGCCTTGGGAAGCCATAGGACAGGCAGGAGGGCGCCCCGCAAGGCCCGCAGGCCTGCTCCTTGCGGGGTATGGGGCGGCTGGGCGCGAGGCAGAGGACGTCCCCGCTGTCCCTTGGAGCCCCTTTCTCCCAGGTCCTGGCAGCTGCTTCCTCGGGGTGCCTGTCACCTGAGGGTCCCCTGAGTGAAGCCACACCCCAAGCAGACGCTTGGGCCACACTTCCCTGCTCTGTTCCCAACCCGGCGCCGAGGACACCCGAGATGGCTGCGCTTGTGATCTCCATTTCTTGGAGAAGGAAAGAGGCTCAAAGAAGTCAAAGCACCCCCACCCCCGGTCACGTGGCCTGGAAGTGGCAGCCTCAGGACAAGAACAGGGGTGTCTACCACCTCCAACCTGCACCACAGGAGGCCCAGGGCTCACCAGGGCTCCTCCTGCCCACACTGCCTCTGCCCACCACCATATTGCTGTGTGACCAGGACAAGCCCCTTACCTCCTCTGGGCCTCAGCATTCACGTGCATAATGAGGTAGCTGAGGGTCTCCAGAGGCCTGTTCCAACAACGTTAGTGATGCCTTTCAGCACTGCCTTCTCTTTTCTCTGTGGTGCTGGGGGCTGAACCTAGGGCCTCCTGCGTGCAGGCGCCACCCACTGAGCTGCACCCCAGCCCTAAACTCTCCTTCTTGGGCAAGGAACAGCCGCGGACAAGAAGCGGCTGGAGGCAGGAGGGGTGTGGCCTGGGGATGTTTCAGAACCCAGGTCCTTGTTCTGAGTGCTCGGCTCTGGGTAGAACCGACGAAGCCCTTTCCACTCCCCAAACTGCAGCTGGCCTCGAGGTTTAACGGGGCCTGGCCCACACGTGACCTGTGGCCTGTGGCCCCGGCCTGATAGCGCTGGCCTGCTAGGAGACCCGTCCAACCACCTCCCAGTCAGGACCGGTGTCCTCGCCTCTCCAGAGTGCCAGGGTGGGAACCACCTCGGGGGGCCACACGGGTCTGCTTCCCACACTCAGGCTGCCCCACAGGCCACAGACCCGCTGGCCCGCCCCCCCAGGCTCCCTCCTGCCCCTCATCTCCCTCCCACTCCTGTCCTGTGCAACTGCAGACCTGCTGCCAGGAGCGCAGACTGACCAAGCTGCTCTAGAACTTTCTACAGTCCACCCACAGGGTCACGGGCATCGTCAGTGTGCCCTGCTCTTTGCCGACCAGCGTCCCGTCATCCAGGTGGAGAAGGACGTGTTCTCCACCAGCTGTGGTGGCGTCTGGGTTGGCCCAGCTTCCCCTGAAGCCGCAGCCCACGCTCCACGCCGGGTGGGCACACGCCCTGGCTCCCCTGGGTGAAGATGGCGCCCGTGTATTTTTAACCTGAAGCTCCCAGCCCCGGCCAGCACCTGTCTGCCTCAGGTCCCCTAATCCCCCGCGGCAGCCCGGCCCGCCCAGGCGGCCACACGTCTAATCGCCTTAACTGTCCCGGCACTGCTGCTGCGGGTGACAAGAATCCCGATCCCACGGGCAGAGACACCTGTGGCGAAGGTGTCCTCACATGCTTCCTGCACACGGCACCTGGCCAGGGCTGGGGGTGCGCTCAGGGGCACGGCTCTCCAGGCCTGGGGAGAGCTGCCCGGCTATGACAAGATGAAAAGGCCCTCGGCCTCTGACACCTTCCTCCCAGACCCAGGCCACAGCCCAGTCACCAGGGAGCCACCAGCTAAAATCCCACGGGGGGAGGCAGCCGAGGCAGGAGGATCACAAAGTCCAGGCCAGGCTGGGCCACACGGCCAGACCCTGCCTCGGGAAGGAAGAGGGGCATTAGCAGGACACGGAATGGACGGTGCCTGGCCTCTGCGTCAACACCGGGCCTGACCGTACCGGGAGGCAGGACGTGCACGGTGCCCAGAAGAGGGGTGCACCGTCTCTCCAGAGCACAGGTCAGCCCCGCCACAGCCCAGGTCCCAGAGGGACAGAGACTCCAGGGTTGAGGCCCGTCCAGGCTCACATGGTGGCAGGTGGCTGGGCGGCTGTGAGGCCACCAGAGGCCACTGTGAGGGTGGCTACTGACTGAGTGGGTGGAGGAGCCCCCACATTCGGGGCTGGGCAACGGGGGTGCGAGCCCTGCCCCCATCCACAGGGTCAGCAGGCTGGACCGGCAAGTGCCTGGCGGCCCTGGGCTCATCAGAGGAAGCTCGGGTAGGTCAAGGACTCCCCTCCCAGTGCCTGGGTCTTGTCGCCTGTCAAGGGACCAGTCCCTGGCCTTCAGGCCTTCGTGCTGTGGACAGAGGTCAGGAACGCACGGGGGCAGGGAGGGGCCTTGCCTCCCCCGCTGCGGGCACTGGCCCTGGGTCCAGGCTGGGGATGGCTCTCTAGGGACAGGCTCCAGGCTGCCTGCTGGCCTGCGAGGCCCCTTGGATGGGGGCAGGGGAGGGACACAGAAGACTCTTTGTCTCTGCCCTGCTGGTGGCTGGCTCATGGCTGGAGACTGGTTCGCCCTGGGGCAGCTTCAGCCACCGCCCTTCCCTGCAGACACTGGCACAGGAACAGTTCCCTCCAGGCTCCGACTCACCTCTGGGGCTTTGCTGAGCCCTTCAGGGCGACTCAGCGACTCCCACCTCCACCTGACCAGGGCTGGGCCCCTGGCCCGCCAGACTCCCACCCCCTGCGCTCCTCCCGCTGCGCCCCGCAGCACTGGGCCAGGGTCTCCCGCTAGTGTCTGGGCTTGGACCCCGCGTCCTTTTCAGGCTCCTGATCCCTCCCTCCAGCTCGTCTCTGAGGGGCAGTCCCTCCCTCCCGCCCGTCGGCCAGCCGGAGGCAGTGGCCGCTGACCCTCCTTCTCTCGCCCCCCAGCGACCCCCAGCCCAGCGAGCAGAGCGCCTGGCACGGCTCTTCCTGCGTCCCACAACCTGTGCCACCTCCACGGCCGCGTCCCGAATGGCTGAGCGGCAGTCACCTCTCCAGGGAACTCCCCAGGACTCCTCGCGGGCGTGGAGGATAGCCTGCACCCAGGCCACAGCCCGATCCCGTGTCCCCACTGCCTCTGAGCTGCCACCAACCCATTCCCTCGGTGAACTGCCCAGCCTCACTGCACTCCTTCCCGTCCCCCTAACCCGCGGGCACAAGCAGCTGCAGGACCTTGGCGCTCGGGGCTTCCTCTCCGGGACACCCCACCACACCTCCCGCCTGGCTGCCTGTCAGCCTCGTGTCCCCTGTGCCCACTTTACCAACCACACACCTTTCATGCTCTCGCTCTGCCTGACTTCTTGGGCCTGCCCGGGGCACCGTAATCTCTGGGGGAGATAGTGACGGGCAGGGGGCTGGCACGGTGCCCTCCGCCTGCGCGTTAACACACAAATCAGAGCAGCTATTTAAATCAATCAGGGCTGTGTCAACACCACTATCAGGATTGTCTGTTGTTATCAGCCAGAGGCAGAGGTGTGGGATGGGGAGCCACACCTCCCCACAGGGTGCGGAGCTCGGGCCCCAACCAGGGAAGGAGCCCGAGCCCTGCTCCACCAGCACACGCCTGGCGTGGGCCCCAGTCCCCTGGCCTCCCAGGACCTCCTCAGGAGGCTGCCAGAGATGAGAAGTGCCTGGCACAGGGTCACCAAATAGCCACTGTGGAACTGACCAGTGAGGCCGAGGTGCCAGGTGCCTCACGGCGGTATCACCCCCCCAGTAGCTGGCCTCCCCGACACTAGGCGCACCTCAGGGGGCAGGGACTGTGGCCGTGTCGTCTCACTGAGCACAGGGTGCCTGACCCCGAGCCACCTCCCCCACTTTTATTTTTCATTTTGAGTCAGGGTCTTCTAAGTTGCCAGAGCTGCCTCAAGAAGCCAGGGGTGGTGACAGCACCTCCCAGCAGCTTGGGAGGCGGAGGCAGGAGGATCGTGAGTTCAAAGTCAGCCTTAGCAACCTGGCGAGGACCTGTCTCTAAGTGAAATACAAAAAGGGCCGGGGACGTGGCTCAGTGGTTCAATCCCCAGCATCCAAAAAAAAAAAAAAAAGCCCACTGGCCTCAGACTTGTGCCTCCGCAGGCCCAGCAGTCCTCTTCTGCGTGTGTGGGAAATGAGGCTCGCAGACGCCAGGGACACACAGGCAGCAAGAGTGACCCCGTCTGTGGACACCTGCTCGTCTGAGGAAGGGCTGGGTTGTTGCAGGTCCCTCCCGTCCCTGGGGGCAGGCAGGGCCAGGCTCTGCAGCACTGGACAGGTGCTGACTAGCCTGCTCCCCTCCAGCTAGTCCGGCCCCCCAGATGGTCAGTTGGTGGCCTGAGCGCCACTGGCTTGGCCGCCAGAGCTTTCGATGAGACTGTGGGCACTGAACCCTGAGGGAGGCCAGGCGGGAGGGAGCAAGGGCCCAGCTGCCCCTTGCTGGGGAGAGGAGGGCAGCTGAGCCCGGGCTGCGAGGGGCAGGGCACCCAGGGCTGTGTGGCGCTTCTCCTCGAGGTGACCCCGGCCCCTCCCTGCGGAGCCACAGTTTCCTCATCTGGAAAGTGAGGACATTTGCTTCACTGGCTGTGGACAGGGGAGGGTGGACCTGGGGAAGATACCAGGAGGTTCACTGACGGGTTCAGCCGATACTGTCACCCACCATGAGCAGGCCTTGGGCTTGGGGCAGAGAGAGCGTGAAGAGGAAGCTTCTGCCCTCGAAGAACTGACGTGGGCGTGGCGTGGAGAGTGCAGTGGGGGTGTGACATGTGACAGGACTGCTATTTTTTATTTTTTTTTTTAATAGAGGGGATAGAATCCAGGGGCACTCTACCACTGAGCTGCATCCCAGCCCTATTTATTTTTTATTTTGAGTCAGGGTCTGGCTAAGCTGTTGAGGTTGGCCTTCAACTTTCTAACCTCCTGGGCTGGGGTGGTGGCTCAGTGGTAGAGCACTCGCCTAACATGCATGAAGCACTTCGATCCTCAGCACCACATTAATGTAAAATAAAGATATGGTGTCCACCTAAAACCTAAGAATAAATATTAAAAAACAAAAACAAAAACAAACTTTCTGACCTCCTGCCTCAGCCTCCCATTGCTGGGATCACAAGCACACCCCACCGTGCCCCAGGGCTATTTTTGAGGAGCCACCAGGAAGCGCCTCTCTGAGGAGGTGACCTCTAAGCACCTTGAGTCTGTACCTACATGTCTTTGAAGAAAGAGTTCCGGTCCCAGGGAACAGCCTCACAGAGGCCCCCCCCCCCCCCCCCCCCCCCCCAGGGATGTGGGAGAGGCCAGAGGCGGGCCTGGCGGGAGCGGGCGAGCAGCAGGAGGTGACGGTGGGTGCAGGCGGTGGGTGCAGTCGAGGCGAGGAGCTGGGATCTGCCTAAGCACACGTTGGGCAGGGCAGCAGGGGGCCTGAGGCTCCTGCAGGACCCCTCCTGGGCCACGTGTGGACACTGGCTGGTGGGGTGGGGACAGGGGAGTGAGGACCCCCGGCAGGCGGGGCAGAGGGACGGGCAGGCGGGGCAGAGGGACGAACCCAGCCTAATTCCCTCTTAACACCTGGAGCCATCTCGCCGCAGAGGCATGAGAAGCTCATTCTGCTTTCCCGTAAGCCACTGCGATTTCGGACCCTGCGTGGGATGCCCGCTGCACTCACCCGCGCCTGGCTCCCCCGGCCAGACAGCGGCCCTCTCCAACCTGGTGGCGCCTCGTCAATGCTGATGCCGGGATCTAGGTCCAGTCCCTCAGGTGGACCCTTTAGACCTTTACCCACTGCCTGCCTTGGGTCATGCCTGTCAAAGTCCTGTTACCTCTAGGTTCCCAGGACACCCCCTTTGGCCACGCTCCCAGAGCCTGCTGCCCTCTGCTCCGTGGGTTTTGGGGGAGGGACGGCCTGGCCGGAGGGAAGCTCGGGCCAGGCTTTAATTTGTTTGAAACGGGAGTCGGTGGCCTTTCCTTCGCGTCGTGGTCCACCACAGAGGCCAGCAGTGCTGTGAAGGTGGGGCCAACAGCTCGGGCCCAGGGCAGGAGAGGACCCAGGGGGACAGGACAGAGGTGCCACCAACTGAGGGGAAGGCGGGGCTCCCACGGCAGACTGACATGAGCACACACACGCACACACACAGACACACGCGCGCGCGCACGCGGGCAAGGGAAGCCTGGCCACTCACCGACGCCCAGGACGACGGCGGGCGCGTGCTCCCAGCGGGCCAGCAGCAGCAGGTGCAGCAGGTTGTGGGCGAGGAGGCTGAAGCACAGGACCACCGAGCACCACTCCTGGAGGCGCTTGCCTGGGGGAGAGGACGGTGAGGAGGGGGTGAGGCAGCAGGCGCCAGGCGGCCAGGGTCTGGGCCACCCCCGCCCAGGAGCACGAGGCCCCCTGCCCATTTCACAGATGAGCCCACCGAGGCCCAGAGAGGGGTCAGGCCTGTCGGCCACAGGCCCGGTGCCCTCCTGAGAGCAGGTCCCCAGCGCGGCTCCCCTGCTCGGGCCGATCCTGTACACAGGGGCTCATGCCCTGGCCCCCCAGGCTCTCTGCAGAGGGCTCTCTTCAGCCGGCCACTGCCTCCAGGTGGAGGCTCCGATCCTGCCCAGCCTCCCCTGAGCAGTCCTGGGTCTGAGCCAGGAGGTCTGTGGGACACTAGGGTTGGCGCTACCTGGGCGACTACCGGGGTGGGGTGGCGGGGTCGGCCGAGGAGTGTGGCCACCTCCCCCGGCGTCCACTCTTGGCAGCACCGGGGCTGGGCGGAACCCAGGGGGCTCCTCCCCCAGCCACAGCCCGGCCTCCTGAGGTCTTCACTCTGAGCCTAGGCCAGCGCCCAGGCGGCCCAGCCGCGCCATCCTCTGCCTCCGATCCCCAGCAGTGGGGTGGAAGGCCAGCGCCGCGGCACCTGCGCCCCCATTTCTAACAGCCCGCAAGCCGGGACGCCCTGGCCACCCGCTGCAGCTGTGACTGAGGTGTCAGAACACCGCAAATGGCCCGAAGGCCACCGGGCCGGGGACTGGCCATATCAACCCAGCGCGAGGCACCTCCTCCGCCAGGACGAGCTGGGAAGCCATCTAGTCGCGGACACGGAGAGACGCCTGGGACAGACAGTGGTGCACAGCGCCACCAGCAGCCACCATGAAAGAAAAGAGCCCGGTTGAGGCTGGCTTTCCATTTACGCCTTTTTGAACACAACACACCAACGTTTTTCGACCATAAGCTGAAGGTTTAAAAAAATAAAAGGAAATCGGAACATCACGTGGGTGACCGGAACCCAGAGCAGGCAGCTGGTCCCGGGCACGACCCCCTTACTGGCGGGACTCTGGTGGTCATCGGTGTCGGACACCTACGGAGCATTAAGTGCCGAGCACCTGTGGAGTGGGAGTCTGCTGGAGTCCGGCTGGCTGCAGCAAAATAACCGGGGGGTGACGAACAACTTGTGAACGTTGATACAGCAGGAGTAGGAGCCATTTATTGCAGGACAGGAGCAGTATTTATACATTCCACAGAGCTTATCTAATTAGCATAAACTAGATACAGCAGTCAACCAATCAGGAATCTCCACACTTAATGGCTAGCTTTTGTTACTTCTCAAACCACTCCCTCTGGCATTTTGCCAGGCACCATCCAGACTTGTTTACGAACTCTAACATTCCCCTGGCAAAATGCCAGGTGTTATTTTTGACTTGTTTACAGACTCTAACAGGAGTCCCGCGGAGGAGAAGACTAAGGGTCAGAGTGCTCAAGGAAGTCACTCAGGGCCACCTGGCTCGTCAGCTAGACTGGGATCCGCTGGCCAGAGGGTCTGGCTCCTAAGACCCTCCCTTACCCAACCTGTCCGGCTCCTGATGCTGCCCCCATCACTCCAGTGACATTCTGGGTCAGGAGCCCAGGGCCAGGCAGGCCTGTGACACGATCAGCACAGGCTCCGCGCGCCCCTCACCCGGAGACCGGCTCCTGCTCCCGCAGCCCTCAGCCTGGGGTCTCCTTGGAATCTGGGTCCCTGTGCCAGCGGGGACCTCAGTTCTGATCCACAGAAGATCCATCCCAGCCTCTGTGCCCTCCCAACACGGGGCGCGGCACTTGGGGGCGCAGCACTTGGGACCGTAGCCAAGTGAGCTCTTCAGTTCGTGCTGTGGAACAAACAAGTCCCTGACCACAGTAGGCTGCCTCGGCTGTCCCTCACCAGCACACCTTGGAAGGAAGTCTCCGGCTCTGTCCAGACGGGGACGGGGCTCAGTCACACAGCTCGACGCCCAGCCTGAGCCAGAACCAGGACAGCTGCCCTCCCCTCACCCCGTGAAGACCAAGGCTCAGACTGGCCAGGGGAACGCCAGGGTCCCATCCCCGTGGCCTCTTGTTCAGAAAAGGCCAGAGGCCAAGAAAGAGCAAGGACTTCCGCAGAGGGCCCAGAAGCAGGAGTGGGCCTACCGCAGCCCGGCCTGGTCCCCCACGGAGCCCCCTGCCCCAGAGCCCCAGCCCGGGGCCACCATGGGCAGCTCCAGCCCAGGGCCACCATCAGCAGCCCCAGCCCAGGGCCTTCCCCTTTCCAGTTCCTGTTTGTCCAGGGCCCAGGGCTCAGAATCAGGAAGCCCTGGGGTGGGTGGAGGGCGGGGGCTGTGAGCCCCAGCAGGAACCAGGACAGGTGACCCCTCCCTGCCAGCCTCCCCCTCAGCCTGCAGGACAGAGGGGGCAGAGTGGGCAGCAGCACGGGGTCAGACAACAGCAGCAGTCACGATGCCCATGTCCACTGGCTGCTTGTGGAGTCCAGCCAGGCCCACACCAGAGATGCTGGACCCCAGGGAAGGATTTGCTCCGTTTTTCTTTTAAATGAGCTAAATTTAAAAATCACATGAATTCCTAGTTTCCCGCTTCCCTGGAGAACACAGGCTCTGGCCACTCTGGCCACCTCATCTGACGGGGTCCGCCCTGCCTGTGTCCTCACGCGGCCTCAGGGGCAGCCAGGCCGGGCTTGTGCGGTCATCTGAGGAGGGGGTCACGTTCAAGTCTCAGCCCCTTCAAAGAAGGATCTGCAACCCTCTTCCCCAGGTGAGGACGCTGAGGCTCAGAGCTGGGGTGGATCCTGGACTCGTAAACGGAACAGGACGTCCTGAGTCCAGAGATGACCCCCGCTCTTCCCCATCCACGAAAAACATCCCGGTACCTGAATGTTCCCACCTAAACTCCATCCCCCCCGTGGAATCTGGGTCCCTGTGCCCCTCAGTTCTGATCCACAGAAAATCCACACACGACGGTCACCAGTCCTCGAGGTCGCCGGTAGGAGCGGGGTGCGGTGCTAAGGACGGCCGCAGCCCCCCTCACACCTCCCAGCTGGGGACCTCCCCCCACCCCTGAGAGGGAGAAAACAGCCTGGAAAGATAGAGTGACCTGCCCAAGGCCACTCGATGGTCAAGGCTTGGACCCTCAGCCCCCCAGGCCCGGGAGGGCAGGCAGCCTGAACGCTGCCACTTGAGATGGGCAGGCGGAGGGTGGGCGGGTGCAGGGCTTCGCCAGGTCGCCCACCTCCGCTGGCTCCAGCGCTGAGCCCCTCTCCACCAGCCCAGGCTCGGCAGACATGGGCGACTGAGGCTCAGCTAAAGCAGTGGCCGCCCACTGGCCGGGGAGGGCAGGGCCGCGTGCAGGCTGGTGGGGCAGGCCACAGCCGAGGCTCGCCATCAGGCTGCCCCGTCCTGCTCTGACGGAGAAACGCCAAATAACCTGCGCTTCTGACTGCCCCCGACCACCCAGAGACCCTGGGCCTCCCAGAGAGGGAGGGGACCAGGACAGAGGGACAGAGATGACAGTGGGAATCCAGCAGGAAGGAAGAGAAAGGACACCCCCACCCTCCCCACCCACCCAGAGCCCCCTCCCCAGGGCGGGGCGCCCCAGGCTGGCCGGGGGAGTGGGCAGCCAGATCGGGGGAGTGGGCAGCCAGATCGGGACCCTCAGGCCCCCCAGCCCAGCAGTCTGGGACACCTGAGAAGTGGCACACACACAGCCAGGTTTCAGTGGCACCTGCTGGAGGCTGGATATGTGCCTGCCCTCCAGGACCCCAGACCCTCCACACCCGGACACTTGGCATGGGGTCTTTTGTGGCTGTGAAAGTCAAACCCAGAGTGGGGTGCTGCGTAGGCCCCTCTGTGGCTCCCAGGTCCCCAGGATCAGCTGGGACCCGGCTGCTGTCCCCCCTGCCTCACCATTCACAGGTCCCCTGCCCTCGGCCACCCGCACACACCCCCACTGCTCTGCGTACCAGGCCGCTCCGACACAGCCCCGCACAAGCGCCATTCTGCTAACCTGGAGCATTGTCCCCTGGCCTCGACCCCGGTCCCTGGTTGGCTCCCTTCAAAGGGACAGTTAAGAATGCAGAACCCTCCCTGGCTCCGCGGGGCGCACCCACAAACCCACCAACTCGGGAGGCTGAGGCCAGCCTTGGAGACCGACAAGACCTGCCTCCAAGTGAAAATGAAAAGCACTGGGTGCAGCTCAGAGGCATGGCGCCCAGCCAGCTCCAGCACTGAGAGGGAGGGCCCCAGCACGCGCCAGTCCAGCGCTGCTGCTGACCGGCTGCGTGACCTTGGGCAGGTCACTGCTCTGCCTCAGGACCCTCTCGACAGAGGCGGGCGGGGGCTGCTCAGCACACTCCCTCCCTGCCCTCGCTGACCTTCCCATCTGCTGGGGACAGACATGCCTCATCCCAACCAGGACTGGCATGCAGGACAGGTGTGTGCCTGGTGTGGGTGAGGGGCTAACGGAGGCCTCAGCCTCCTCTTCCTCCGGAAAGCAGAGGTGACACCAGGCAGACCTCACAGCTGGAGTGGGGATGAACCAAGAAAGAGCCTGTGAGGAAAAGCCTGGCACACAGTTGGTGCTCAATAGATGTTGAATGCATCAACTGCCCTTGGTATCCACCATGAACTGTCAAGTGCCAAACCACCCCTGGCTCAGGAATCTCAAGAATTCAGTCCCAGAACCCAGAAACCCCTCCCCCCTCTCCCTGCTCACCATCATGGCCCACAGGCTCCCTGCATTCTATAAATGTGCCCAGCGCAAGCCCACCGCAGGGCCTTTGCAACTGCTGTTACCCTGGTCTGGATGGAACCCTTCTTCAAATATCTTTAAGGTTCTTCCCTCTTCCTTTCTCCCCTTCAGGTCTCTGTGCAAATGTCCTCTGCTCAGAGGCCTGCTGCCTCTCTCTGGAATATCACCCCCTCCCTAGCCTTCTCTCTTTCCTGCTGTATGTATTTCACAGAGCGAAAACGTTTCCTTATTTTGAAAAACTGACTGTTTTCCTACTAAAATACCGCTCTAGGTTTTCTGTCTTGTTTGTTGCTCTACCCAAGGCCTGGAACAGGGACAGGAATATAGGTGTTTCTCAGATCAGGTCCAGAGAGGTCAAGGTACTTCCCCAAGGCCACACAGTGAGGAGACAGAAGCCGATGGAAAGTAATTTGGAAGAATCGGTTTGACCAGGCTCTCCTTTCCCCTCCAGGCCAGGAGGACAGAAGGTCTTGACCATGGTTTGGGGTAGCAGGAGGCTGCAGACAGAGGGGCTATTCTTCAGAGAGAAGGATGCTTGGGGAACCAGAATCAGATATGGGCAGACACGCAGTCACGATGGAGTGCGAGGTGAGGGCTTGCAATGCCTGCCGACCGTCTGGGCTGGCCGAAGGCAGGCAGGTGGGCAGGGCTGGCTGTCCAGTGGAGGCCTTCAAGCCTTGGCCCTCCATTCCCAGGGGGGAGCCTGAGGACCACAGAGACAAGCCGGCTTCTCTGGGCTCACAGCAGAGGTCCTGGGTCAGCTGAGGGAGCGCTGCCCTCACTTCCTTTCCTAACTGGGCGCCCACACTTTATCCTGTGCTTGTTCAGAGGTGAGGAAACTGAAGCCGGGGAGGAAAAGTGGCCTGGCCCAGGTCACACAGCCAAGTCCCTCGGGGCCAGCCCCCTCCCCCAGGGAGAGCAGGAGGTTTCCATCTAGAGGCCGGGTGTTTTGGGCAGCAGGAGCAGGTGCCCAGTCAGGTCTGAAAAACTGCACACACGCAGCTCGGCCCTGGAAGGGCACAGACCCCGGAGATCCAGGACCCACAGAGGAAAAGCAAAGGCCCCAAGGTCCCGCAAAGGTCCCTTAGGGCTGAGACTGCACTGAACACGGGCTGTCGGGGCAGGAAGCCAAGAGGGTGGAGGCCCCAGGCCCACGCAGGCTAGGACAGTGCATGGTGGCATCTATCCTGGCAAAACAAGATGTCAGAATGTTCCACAGACAAAGCTTGAGTGATGGCAACAGGCTGGCGGAGGGACCCCAGGCAGCTCCCTTCACCTCACTCTGGAGTCCCCCTCCAGGGGAAGCAGGCAGCAAGGTCCTGGGGGTTCCCGTGGAGTCCGGGAACAGGGTGGGGGTTGGCGGTTACTGAAGCATGAATGTTGGACAAAGCAGGAAGAAACCAGGAGGAACCTTGGCCGGTGGCAAAGGGGCAGAGCCGAAGCAAGGATCCCAGTCGTCTGAGGAGCACAGGGCTCCACAACCAAGTCTTAATGGAGGGGGATGACCTACGAACGTGGGGAGAGGCGACGGCTGGAGTTGGGGCTTGTGTACAGGGGGAGCTTACACTGGGGGGGCTTGCATCCTCCCACTCTTGGAATCCAGGAGCCTGGGGCAAAGGGTGATGCTCTGCACTGGAGGGTGCCACGGGGGTAAGGGAGATAACGAAGACGCCGGGAAAGGCCTCTGGCCTATTCTGCAGCCTCCAAATTAGGGTTCCTAGGATGAGTGGGGTGAGGTCACCATCTGCAGCCCAGGACCCTAGCAAAAATACAGATGGGAACTCTGGGTAGATTCCGGATCCGGGGGAAGCCAGGATGGGACGTGACTTTTAGGTGGCCGGGGACAGCGCCTGTAGCCAAGCGGCTGCCTCAGTCTTGGTCCTGAAGTGAAGGTTCCCAAGTCTAGGGGCGCTCACTGCAGCCCGCAGCGCTCCGGGGATAGGATTCCGGATGTGCGGGTCGCATGGAAGCTGCCTGGGGACGCGGGACCTGATGGGGTGGTATCATTGATCTGGGAGTGTCTCTGCAGCCAGGAAGCCCCGGAGCTGGGGTTCAGGCTTGGGCTTGGAGAGGACGGTGGGATGGGGACCCCGGACCTGGGGGCGTTATTTGCAAGTTGGAAGCCCGGGCTGGAGTTCCCCATCTGGGCCCCAGGCTGACGTTCCGACCTGGGGAGCCCAGGGTCGCTGTCCGCAGCCGGGTTGGTGACTGCAGGCCCGGAGGGGGGCCCGGAGGTCCTACCTGGCGAGTAGAGCGCGGCCAGCTCGCGGGCCCCGGCGTGCTGCGCGCCCCAGCGCCGGCAATACGCTGCCTCATCCTCGTCGAGCTCCGGCTGCTGGCCCGGCCCGTCCTCGGCGCCCGCCATGGCCACTCGCCCGGCCCGCCCGGTGCGCTCTGCTGGCGGCGGCGGCGGCGGCGGCGGCGGCACAGCCGCGGAACCGCGGCGAGATCACGCCGCCCAATGACCGCCCGGCGCTGGGCGCGGCGGCGGCGCGGGCGGGGGCCTTGCCCGGCCTCGCGTCACAGCCAATCGGGGCCCGCACCGGAAACGCGCCAGCCAATCGGCGGCCCCCGAGCCGCAGCCAACCGCGGCGCCGGGGGCGGGGCCGCAGCTGGGCGCAGCTGGGCGCGGAAGCGTGGGGTGGCGGCGCGTCCCCGCCTGCCCTGCTCCGCCCCCCGCCGGCCGCGCGCTGGCCTTCTGGAATCCCGGCACGTCGCCGCCCGCCGCCCGGCTTAGCAGTGGGTGCAGAGGGCCTGGGCCGGGCCAGGGCGGGCGCTCCTCCAGCGCGTGCCATTAAGCGCCCACTGTGCAAAGTACGCGAGGGGAGGCGCCGGGCTGGAGCCGGGGGCCCGGCGGGCACTCGAGGGCGGCTTCTAGCGGGGCAGCCTACTGTGTGCAGACCTTACCAGGACCTGGCGCCCACCAGCTACGTGCCGCGCACTAGGAGCCGGGGAGAAGACACCTCGAGCCTGTCCCGGCCCCAACTCATATTCTTTCCGGGGCGGGGACAGTAAACTGATGAAAAGGACCCTAGAAGTCACTGTAAGATTAGTTGAGCGCTCCCTAGCAGCCAGGCGCCGGGCCGAGGGTTGGAGAAGGGACACCCAGAGAGGCCCCCGTGACTCCCTGCTCAGAGGTGCCCCCTCCTCCAGGCACTGTGACATCACCCTGTTTTGTCTTCACAGGCTTGTCTGGTGAGCAGTGAACTTGCAGTTCCTGTCTGCTCTACCATGAAACAGTCTCCTGAGGGCAGGGACTTCCTTTGTTCCCAGGGGAACCCCCACTGGCCGGAGGAGCAGCTGGCATGCTGTAGACTCTCCAGAAATGCTTGAATGCGTCCGGCTCAGCCAGATGCCTTCAATACTGGGGCAGGTAAATGGCAGCAGCCGGCTTTACCCCAGGTCTAGCTGACTGCAGAAGTAATTGCTCACTTAAATTCCACATGCTGCCATCAAGTGGGAGCTGCCTGGAGGCCGGGAAGGACCTAAGAGGTTCCAGGAGGGGAGGGAGGCTCTTCCAGGATTTCATTCAGAAGCTCCATCTTCATTCCTCTCTCTCGCAGGATTTAAGCTCTGAATTCCTCAGCTTCCAGCCTCCCCGGGGCTATTTTCTGAGCATTCCTACCCTGGGTGGCCACTGCCCCTGGTCAGTCTCATGTCCCTTTCTGTCACCTTCCCATATCTCCTCCCAGAGACGAAGAGCCACCTTGGAATGGCCCTTACCGGCTGCAGCCCAAGTCCTGGCAAATTCTGGTGAAGTGTCTGGCCTTGCGCCAGGTTTAGCTGCTGGGTTGGGTTTTAACCCAGGAGGTTTTCTTGCCTTGCTTTGGTGGGGCCTGGATCTCAGATTTCAAAGCTTGCTTGCTCTGTGCCCCGAGGCGCCAAGCAGGATGAAGTGGCTGGTGTCCACAGGCCCCCTCCAGTGGCCAGGGCCTGGTGGCGCTCCGCCCACTCACTCCACACTTGGGTGTGGAGGGCAGGCGGCCCAGCTGTTCTAAAGAAGCCGGCAGCGCAGGGTGCTGGCTCTCCTGGAAGGTGAGGGTAGAGGCCATTTGTTCAAGAAGGTGACATTTGAGCCAAGGCTAAAGGAGAAGGAAACCAGCTGTGCAGATGGCTGGGACAACTGATTCCAAGCTGAGGAGCCATGAGTGCAAAGGTCCCAAGTGAGGAACTTGCTTGTGGTGTTCCAGAAACAGCAAGAAGGCAGATGAGAGAGCCAGGGGGTGGGAGGGAGCTGGGGGGCAGGCTGGAGGCCGGGCCTTGGAAGGGTTATAAAGTCTTACTTTAAATGACCCGGGCGTCCCCTCCACGCAGGGTTTTGAGCAGAGAAATGGCAAGATCTGACTTCCACTTTAAAAAATTATTTCATTTTTAATAGGTAAGACACATGCTTTGAAAATCAAAATGACATAAAAGGATATACATCAGACTATACTACCCCCCCACCCTTCTCCAGTCTACCCCAGGAAATGAGTTACCTGGGAATGAGTTTCTTGTGCATCGTACAAGTTTTATGCAAATACAGACAAAATGAATACTTATTGCTATTGTCCTTCTCTTTTTACTCAAAAGGTACCTTACTCTTCTGCTCTGGGGTCATTGTTTTTAATCTTGTCCTAGCAGTCGGAGTGAACCCAGGGGTGCTGACCACTGAGCCACACTCCCAGCCCTTTTTATATCTTATTCTGAGACAGGGTCTCGCTAAGTTGCTTATGGCCTCGCTAAGTTGCTGAGGCTGGCTTTGAACTTGCAATCCTCCTGCCTCAGCCTCCAGAGTTGCTGGGATTACAGGTGCCCACCACCGCCCCGGCTCCCCCCCCCCCCCGCCACGCTCTTTTAAAGATATAAATTACACACTTTTTAACATGCAGCGTGTACCTTATTAAAGTGTCTAACTCAGCGGTTTTTAGTGTATTCACAAAATTGTGTGATCATCACCACTGACTAATTCAAGAACACAGTCGTCATTCCCAGAAGAAGCCGTGGATCCATTAGCAGTGGGTCCTCGTCCCCAGCCCCCGGTCTCCACTGTCCACTTCCTGCCTCCGTGGATCCGCTTCCTGTGGCTTTTCAGACTACAGACCACGAACCCGCAGCCTCTGCGCCTGCTTCTCCCCCTCGCTGAGACTCGTCCCCACTGAAGCTCGCCCAGGACCTTAGCCCGTCACAGGGGCAGATCCTGTTCCAATGTCCCCGTGTGTTTAAGTGTTCCACTGATGGCACTCGGTTTGTTTCCACCTGGGGCCCGAGCAGGGCCCCTGGGCACGCTGGTGCCAAGGTTTCACGTAGAGCGGGTTTTCCAGTTGCCTAGGGGCGGACCTCGGAGTGGAACTGCTGGGCCAGGTGTGGTGAGCCCTTTGCCGCGGCAGCCGCACCGTGCACACCCACAGCCCTGTGCCACGTCCCTTGCCCCCCCCCACCTCCACGGGTTGGCCACTTTCCACTTCAGACTTCAACCTTCTGGCAAAGGGGCCGACACCCCTCTGTGGTTTGGTTTCCGTTCCCGATGGGTGATGATCGACCATCCTTCCAGGTGCTGGTTGCCCATTCACTGATCTTTTTTTGGAGAAATATCTATTCAGTCCTTTGCCCATTTAAAAAGTGTTGGTTTTGCCTTGTTTATTTTTTTGTACTGGGCATTGAATCCATAAGACAGTTTCTCCCTAAATTCCCCAGATTACCTTGAACTTACAATCCTCCTGCCTTTGTGTCTTGAGTTGCTGGGGTTCACAGGCATGCGCCACCAGGCCTGGCTTATTTATCTTTTTGTTGTTGAATTGTAAGAGTTCTTTATATAATGTGGTCGTTAACTTTTCATCAGATAGATGTTTTGGATATATTTTCTACTATCCTGTTGGTTGTCATTTTACTATCTTAATAGACAAGCACATATTTTACTTTGGGTGAAGTCCATTTATCTGTTTTTTTTTTTTGTGTGTGTGTGTGTGTGCCTTAGGTGTCACATTGCCACACTCTTTTTTTTTTTTTCACGGCTGCATCATATTCCACAATGTGGCTGGACCGTAATTCAGCTAACTGGCCACTTGTGGACGGAGATTGTGTGGCTTCCTCTTTGCAGGTTACAAACTTAATGTCATCATGCTTGTGGGTGCAGGTAGACCAGTAGCACACACCTCTGAGGTGGGGTGGCTGGGACAGATGTTAAATGCCTTTTGATTGCATTTTAATAGAAGCAGACGAATGGATTGGCAGGTGGGTAGATCTTGCCACTGGAATCCTCTACTAATTTATATCCCCACGAGCTGGGTTTTGACAGCCACATGTTTCCCCAGCCTTGCTGACCTGATGTGGCCATTAAATAAGTCAAGTCACAGAAATTTAAAACTCAGTCCTTCCGCTCTGCTGGGCACATTTCAGGGGTTAATGAATCAACAGTGCAGAGAGAGTTCAAAGTTCTGCTGGACAGTGCTGAGACCTTGGGCACAGTTGGGCAGTGACCTTGCCTTTACATGAAAAGAGGATCCCTCTGGCTACGAGGGTGGCCGGGTTCTGGTGGCCCCTGTGTGGGAGGTGCTGGCTGATGTCCTGAGTGTCAAGTGGGCACCAAGTGTTCTTGCCCAGAGAATGACACGAGTGTGGTCACATTTGAGCAAAGTCAGAGAGGAGGGAGGAGGTGGAGTCACAGACTGGGGGGAAGGTCGGGGGCAGGGGTGAGTGACAGGAGGCACGGCCTGGAGTGAGGACCCTCCGGGTGGTGGGCAGTAGCAGATCTCTGGCCTGGTCAGGTCCGTCTTGCGCCCCGGGGGACAGCGCCCTCTGCAAGGTGAGGCCAGAGATGGGGGATGGATCCTTGGCATTTAAGGCCCTGACAATGCGCCAGCCCCTCTCCTGTCACCTCCCACTGCTGCCGTGGGGCCTCTGTATGGCCATTCCTGCTTCCTGGTGCACCTTGTCCCTGGGTCCCTGTTCTCCAGCTCCTCCCAGCCCTGAGGCTCAGACTGCAGAGCTGGCCTGAGACCCCCAGATGTCACCATGTTGGGGATGGAGCCCGGGATTTGCCTCAGGTCACGTGGATCTAGATCACCGCTTTCATTCAGTGACCACATCTCTCCCAAGGCCTGCTGTGGGCTGGATTTGGGGCCAATGTGGCAAGACAATAGTGAACAGGATGTCTCCACAGTTGCAAAAGGACAGGCAGTCATGAACAGGGAAGAAGACATGTTGCCAGGTGGGGCAGGTGCTATGGAAAGAAATGAAGCAGGGTGAAGACAGGGGCGTCCATTAGAAAGGGAGGATGTCAGCAAAGGCTTCTTTGAGGAGGTGTCCTCTGAACAGAGACCTGAAGGAAGCAAATGAGCCACCTGCAGATACCCAGGTGAGGGGAGTGCAAAGGCCCTGCTGGGTGTCTTCAGGGAAGATCAAGAAAGCTGTATTATTCTATTTTCTCTTACTATAATGAAATGCCTGAGGCTGTGTGCTTTGCAAAGAAAAGAGATTTATGAGCTTATATTTCTGGAAGTTCAAGGACTAGCATTGGCCTTGACTCAGCCCTGTCTTGTGATGGATGGTGTCGCCAGGAACATGTGCAAGAGGGAGCGATCACATGGTAAGACAGGAAGCTGGGAGACTGGAGAGGGGATAAGCTTGCTCTTTTATAACATGCTCCTGTGAGAAGTAACCAGCGTCCTAGGAGAACCACAGAGGTTCCTTCCAAGGGCCACCACCTCCCAGCACTGCCATGTGGAGGACCAAGCTCCAGTGCGTGAGCCCCATGGGGGACACCCTCGAATCATGTCCAGACCATACAGAGACCATATGGGGGGGTGCTGGGGTGGAGAGCAAGGGGGGAGGGCAGGATCAGAGAGGCAGATGGCACAGCACGCGCATTCAAAGATGAGTTGAAATGAATGAGAGAGGTGGACACGTGTTGGGAATGCACGTGTCGTGGGGCGACCTGCCCCAGGGTGAGCAATCAGGGAGGGCTTCCTGGAGGGGGAGATGACAGGTCCCAAGCTGAAGGTTGAGTGTGTTGTTCTGGGAATGGACTCCAGGAGGAACTGTCTTACCATGTTCCAGGCACAGGGAACCCTGTGTGCGATGGCCTCCAGATGAAGGCTGTTTTAAATCCCGGAACTAGTTCATAACCCACTTGAATCAAAGTGTGGAATATGATATGTCAAGAAATTAGTAATGTTTTGAACAACCCACAATAAAAAATTAAAATTAAAAATAAATAAATAAATAAATAAATAAATAAATCCCGGAACTGTGGGGGGGGGGCGACGTCCTGGGGACTGGAGGGGGCAGCAGGGCAGGAAAGCTGGGTAGGGTGAGCTTGGTGCCCCCCCCAGTGGAATCTAGGCTTTACCAAGCGCAGGGGACGACCGACCTGCTGTGAGAAGGTCCCTGTGGGGGCAGAGGTGGGTGGTCAGCCCTGGGGGGAGGGGCCACGGTGGGAGGGTCTGGTGTCAGAGGTGACGATGGTGGGGCTGGGGGAAGAGGGTGGGTTGGGGGCTTTCCAGGGCACCACCCTCCCACCCCCTGTGAGCCTGACCACCAGGTGCCCCAAAGCTTCCCAGTGCCTGCCCTGTGTGCAGCCCGTGCTGGGCGGGGGCCTGTCCTGTGGCCACCTGAGCATTATTCCTGCCATGTTCCTTGTGACACATAGTGTGCCCCGTCTGGGATCCTTGAGGACACCCTCCTGTGGGCGAAAGCGAGTGCCACTGTGACCTCGGAGCCTCTCCTCACCGAGTCATTCACAGCAATCATTTCTTGAGCATGTACTACGTGCCATCTGTTAGAGCTGTGGGAAACTGTGGGGGTGGGGTGGGCAAAAAAATGACAAAACCTCCCTCTTGGAACAGGAGCTTGGGTGGGGAAGGCAGGGGAGACACAGCAGGAGATAAACTGCCAGAATGTGCTAGAAGGAGACAGAATGTGTTAGAAGGAGCCGGAATGTTCTAGAAGGAGACAGCTGCTTCAAGAACTACGTTGAGCAGAGGAGGGAGGATTGGTCTGGGAGGACAGAAGGCAGGTGCCACTGTTAATGGGGTGGCCAGTGACGGTGAGCAGACTGGAGGGGAAGGGTGTGGGTCAGCGTCCCACACAGCCGAGGTTCCTGCTCATGCCGAGCTCCCTGCCCCACCTGAACGTGCCTTCCGTGGCTCTGGAGCCCACAGGCATCTTCAAGGACCCAGGCCAGCGCTGGAAGGAGGCCGGGAGCCTCAGAGAGACTTTCCAGGCTTCAAGGGCAGCCCAGGGCCAGCAGGGCTCCCAGAGGCCGTGTGTGCCTGGCAGGGCCACTCTCCCTACACCAGTCACAGCAGGAAGCTCCTGGGGCCATGCTCTGGCCTGCTCTGGCCCTGTGCAGGCTGCCTCCACCCAGGGTGACGCCTCCGACCCTGGGCGTGGACAGAAGGGCCTCTCCCTGCAGGGACACGGAAGGACCAGGCGCTGCCCAGACCAAGCCTCCTGTTTCCTCCCTGTTCACTTCAAAGTGCTTTGTTGTCCGTGTGAGTTGGGGGGGCTGCTCTGGCGGCCCAGGTCCATTCCTTGTCCTTGGTGAAATGATACCCTAAGATTTTGGAGGAGTCTCCTTGACCCCATTCTCAGGCCGCGGTTTGTGCAGTTCTGAAGCGCCCCCCCCCAGCACATTGTCCAGTCCCCTGAAACAGTGATTGGTTCAGAGATGGGCATGTGACTTCAAATAGTCCAACCACAGGAGCTTTAGGACCCTGGCATGGAACGGGGGTGTGAATGAGCAAGTAGGTCCCCCTGGAATCTGCTGGCACGTTCCGGGTGGGGGGCACCCTTAGGGTGATCAACATAGAGGAGGCAAAGAGGAGCGACCAAGAGAAACCAGGTCCTTCCTGAGATCTTTGAGTTGCTGGATCAACCTTCCCCTGAAAGAGGACCTACCTCTGCAGTCAGACAGATTTAGGTTTGAGTCTCAGCCCCACCACGTGTGTGCTGTGTGACCATGAGCAAATTATTCACTCCCATCAGAATGTCAGTTTCCTCGAGTAGGAAATAAGGGTAGTAAACGTCGTGCCCACCTCACAGGGTTGTGAAGATGGACACGTTAGTATATAGTAGTCAGAAGAGCGTCTGGCGCCTTGTAAGCTTTAGCTGCTACTAGGAGCACTGAGCCCCTAGAGCAAGCCCTACCTGCTCTGTGACTTTTCTCTTGACTTCACAGTTATAAGAATCTAATAAATTGCCAGGCGCCGTGTCCCACACCTGTGATCCCAGCAGCTCGGGAGGCTGAGGCAGGAGGATTTCAAGTTCAAAGCCAGCCTCGGCAATTTGGCAAGGTGCTAAGCAACCCAGTGAGACCCTGTCTTTAAATAAAATACAAAATAGGGCTGGGGATGTGGCTCAGTGGTCGAGCGCCCCGAGTTCAATCCCCAGTACCCCCCCACCAAAAAAAAAGACACGAGGGGATGGGGATGGGGCTCAGTGGTAGAGCACGAGAGGCACTGGGTGGAATCCTTAGCACCACATAAAAATAAATAAAGGCATGCTGTCCATCTACGACTAAAAAAAAATTTTTTTTTAAAATATACATGAGTAATCTCAGTGGCTTGGGAGGCTGAGGCAGGTAGAATCACAAGTTCAAAGCCAGCCTCAGCAACTTAGCAAGACCCTGTGTCAAAATAAAAATAAAAAGGGCTGGGGATGTGGCTCAGAGGTCGAGTGCCCCTGAATTCAATCCCTGGTATCACCCACCAAAAAAATAAAAAAAAAAAGAATCTAATAAATTTTCTGTTTGCTTTTGGAGTATTTGCAGAGTGGGGGTTGAGGTCAGGGAGGGAACCGGGAGAAAGGGATGGGAACTATGTGCTGGGCTGTTAAGTCTGTGCCAGAGGGGCTGGGGACATAGCTCAGTCGGTAGAGTGCTTGCCTCACAGGTGCAAGGCCCTGGGTTCAATCCCTGGCATCACACACACAAAAAAAGTCTGCACCAGGTCTTTCAATACCTGTGCTACTCACCCCAAGATGGTGATATTTCACCAAGGGAAAGGTGGGCAGAGGACGTGTCAGGAGCAAGGCCAGGAGGGGGAAAGTACTTCATGCACCATTCAGGGAACAGCGGTCACCTGCAGTCAGTGGCAACCAAGGGCCAGGAGGCCAGGAAGAGCTGGCTGGGCTCAGGTAGACTGGGCTTGTGATGTGGACGCAGCTGCTCCCCTCTGCCGGAGGAAAGTGCATCTGTTTGCATTAGATTTGACTGCAGGTGACAGATATCCCAAAGTCACAGTGGCTTAAATATGGCAGACATTTCTTTCTCTCTCACGAAGTCACAGGAGTCAGGGGTAGTGTGGCCACTCCACAACCATCAGGCACCTTCACCACCCCCCCTAACAGGGAGGGGGGCTTCCACCTCAGGGACCCAGGAGGTTGCTCCAGCTCCAGCCATTGTGTTGTGTTCCAGCTAGCGGGACAGAGCGATGAAGGCAACAGCACTTCCCGGCTTCTCGCCTACTGGTTAGAATTTGGTCTGGGCCACGTGCAGTTTTTCTCCCAGGAGGCCAACTGAGAAGCTGGAGTTGCAGAAGTAAGAGAAGAGTGAGTATGTTGGAGGACCGCAGGCCTCTGCCCGGCAGGCAGGCTCCTTCCTTTCGGCCTCCGCTCTGTCAACTGCTTTCTCACTTCTCCTGCTGCTGTCCCAGGGGGTCCTCGCAGTGCTTCTGCAGAGGGGGTGGACGGCACCGGGGATGGGAGCAGACGGGCCCTGTGATGGCTTCGCGGAATCTCTCCATTCACCCCCAAAACTCAGTCGTCGGGACACCGCCGCAGCTCCATGGCTTCTGCCCACGGCCCTGGGGACTGGCTGGGGGAGCCCCTGCTGGGTCCCTCTGGGTTCCCCGTCCAGGATGGCCTCCTCGTGGCACCAGGGGATCCGGCAGCAGCCGGTGGGCTGCCGGCCACTGCGCAAGGCCTTTCCTCTCCCGCAGGCTGGACGGGCAGTTCTTGGGGCGGCATCCAAAAGTCCTAGGCTCAGATCCTCCTGGGGCCACTTCCTCCTGATTTATTGATCCAAGCAAGTCAAACACCAGCCTGGGCCTGCGCCCCAGGGCTCCCGGTTCCTCCTCCTCCCCGCCCGCGTCTGCCCTCGCTGGCTCAGCGGTAAGATTGCCCTTTGCCCTTAAGGGCTCCTGAGGAACAGGGGAGGGTCACTTCCCGGAGGCACCAGGCTGCCCAGGGCGGGGTGGAGGCCAGCAGGCCAGGCACAGGGAACCCCCACTGGTCCCATCTGTAGTCTTCCTCCGAGGCGCCGCTGCTCTTCTTGCACTGAGGACCCTTCTCGGGAGCTCTTGGAACCAGGTCCCTAAATGGGGCCCCGATTCTGGGCACAGCCTGATTTTTCCTTTTCCTGGGAGAAGTGGGAATGACAGATTAAACCCATGTTTTTAAAACTAGAATAAAATATAGGTTTTTTTTTTTTTTTTAAAAGAAAAGCTTTTGTTGGATGGTAGTTTTTAAAAGAATTTCAAATTTACAGAAAAGTTGCAAGAATACTACGTCCCGCCCGGGGCCTCGGGTGCTGCACTTCTGTACATCCCTGTCCTCACCCTGTCTGTGTGCGCAGGAGCCGTTTTCCTGACCCATCTGGGAATCAGCACAGACGGGTCGCCCTTGCCACAGCGTGGAAGAAGAGCAGGAGGTTCTCAGTGTCACCATGAGTTTCCCAAAGCAGGAGATTTCACACTGACACTCTGTCAGAATGTCATTTGCATCGTCCATATTCAAACCCCACTAATTGTCCCAATAATAATCTGAAACCCTTCGTCTTTTTTGGGGGGAGGGGGGAGGGTGGTACCAGGGATTGAACTCAGGGGCACTCTGAGCCCCGTCCCCAGCCCCATTTTGCATTTTATTTAGCAGAGTCTCACTGAGTTGCTTGGCACCTCGCGGTTGCTGAGGCTGGCTTTGAACTCACAATCCTCCTGCCTCAGCCTCCCGAGCCACGGGGATCACAGGTGTGTGCCACCGCACCTGGCTTCCGAAGCCCTTATTCTGACACTGGTGACGTCATTGTACCTCCTCCTAAGAGGACAAGCCATGCACCTGCGTGGAGAGAAGAAAATCAGTGACACCCACGAATCTACCCAGAGCAGCTGGCCTGGGCAGTCGGCCCACAGGTGCCGTCAGAGCAGCAGGTCTCCACGGGGCTGAGGTGACTCAGGGGACACCGGGCGATGTCTGGAGACATCCGTGGCTGTGCAGATGGGGCACAGCTTGCTCCTGGCATCTAGTGAGTGGAGGCCAGAGGTGCTGCTGAACGTCCCCTGCTGCACGGTACCAGAGTTACCCGCCCCGAGGTCAGTAGGGCTGAGGTCTCTGGGCAAACTGGCCGCCTTCTGTTGTGCCCGGAGCCCCCACGCGCCTGGGCGCGGACCTGCCAGATGGCAGCAGGAGCCCAGAGAAGCCTTGCACACCTCGTCCACGGCCGCTGGACAGGTGGTCCCTGGCACCAGGATGCCCTCCAGCTCTGCTTCCCCTGGAAACGGGAGCCAGCCTCTGTGCCCATCAGGAGGGCGGCACCAGGCGGGGCGGGGCAGGGCGCCGAGGCCACCGTGTCCCCGGACCAGCTGTGGCTTTATGACCGGCACAGAATGGCCTCTGACTCAGGCTTGACCGCTCTCGGGCTTCTGGGCTGACAGCTCCCTCCCAGCCTGCCACCAACAGGAGGCTACCCTGGAATGTCCCCACTCAAGGATGGGGCCTCTGCTGAGTCACCTCTGGTCCCTGGAGCCCTCAGGGGCTGGCTCCTTCACACACCAGCTGCCATTTCTGTCTGTCCCCCCAACCCTGATTTAAAAACTTGTGGGTGAATACGCGTCCCAGCAGTTACCACCACGGTCCCCTCACAGGCACAGTCCAGGTGTGGGGTCCTCTCTCAGGGGCATGGCCTCACCTGCGCACGTGCCCAGGTGTCCAGGTGATCTTCCCGGACAGACACTCGGTCACCAGCCCCTCCCCAGCCCGGGCAGCCGCCCTTTGCCACAGTGTGTGTCTTTGGTGACCGGCTCCTTCCACCTGGCATTGTCCTCCAGGTGTGTTGGCACTGGGACGCCTGCCACATCTTCTGAGTGACATCTGCTGTGTGAGCGTGCCACTTTTTGCCTATCTGTTCACGAACACCTGGGCGACTTCCACGCTTTGCGATTGTGAATAGGCTGCTGTGGTCTGGTCGTGGGCGTGCAGATACCTCTTTGAGATCCTGTTGTCCGTCCTTTTGGGGACAAACCCACAAGGGGACCTGCTGAGTCACTTTCTTGAGGAGCTACCTGGTGTCCTCCGTTCTGAACCTTTTCCTTTTTGCCTCTGTGATGCTGGGGGTGGAACCCAGGGTCTCACACATGCTAGGCAAGCACTGAGCTATACCTGTCCTTTTAAAAATCATTTATTTTGAGACAGAGTCTCGTTAAGTTTCTGAGCCTGGCCTCTAATGTGTGATCCTCCTGCCTCAGCCTCCGCAGTAGCTGGGGTTATGGGTGTGTGCCACCTCACCCCGCTGACCCCATTTTACATTCCTATCAGTAGTGCATGAGGATTCCAAGTTCCTCACATCCTCAATCCTAGCAGGCCGTGGGCGTGCTAGGCAAGAGCTGACCACTGAGTGACACCACCCCCAACACACAGCCTGCTTTTGTTGTAGTTTGATTAAAAAAAAAAAAGAAGAAGAAGAAAGAAAGAAAGAGAAACGCAGCCATCCTAATGGGTAACGTTGGTATCTCCTGGGACTTTAATTTGCGTTTCTGTGACGGTCAGTGGAGCCGAGCACCTTTTCTTCTGTGTTTTGGCCGCTCATACGTCTTCCAAATGTCTGTGCGAGTCCTTGGTGTGGGAAGCCATCCTGACACGTGACTGGGCGGCTCCCGTTAAGGGTCTGAGGCTTTCCCGGCCCTCTCCTGATGAGAGAACCCGTCCGTGTGGGGGTGTGACTGACCACTGACCCCGGGGGCCCAATCACTGACCCTGACCTTGGAGTGCGGCCCCCCTCTACCTTCATTGGATGGAATTATCCCCTGAATTTCTTGTTCCCCAATAAAAGGCTCCTCCCTGGCGTGTCCACTCTCTCTCTCTCCTGCTAGCCCTGAGTAATCCTTGCTGCCCTACGGGTGGTTAGAGGTCGGAGCCAGAGAGGGGAGCCGTCTCGGACCTGGCAATAGAAATAAGGTAACTGAGTCCGTGTGTTTTATTTCGATCTCTTCTAGCTAACTTTATGCCAAGAACCTCATTAATGAAACCATTGCGCAGGCCGCAGGGTGGAATTGGTTTGCCAGACCTTGGCCCATTTTGAACTGTTCCTTGTTGTGAGTTTCCCTTCTGTGCACCCTGGACCTGAAGGGCTTACAGAGGAGGTGGCTCGCCGATGCCTTCTCTGCCCCTGGGCGCCTTTCCCCTCTGTCCGCCGGATCGTTGATGAATACGTGGGACATTGCCGGGCAGCTTATCCACCTTTCCCCCACCACCTGGGCCTCTGCGGCCAGACCCAAGGGTCAGTGCCAAATCCACGCTGTGAAATCTCGCCCTTCTTATTCCCCTGGACGTTTTGTAGTTTTAAGCCTCATATTTAGGTCCTCGCCCCTTGTTGAGCTGATTTTGGGGAATGGCGTTAGGTGAGGGCCCTGCGTCGTTCTTTGGCACATGGATATTCAGTTTCCCAGCACCATTAGCTGAAAAGACCGTCTTTCCCCGCCGAGTGGTCTTGGCACCCTTGTCAGAAATCATGTGACTCGGGCTGGGGCCGTGGTCAGTGGCAGAGCGCTCGCCTGGCACGTGTGAGGCCCTGGGCCGCATCCTCAGCACCACATAGAAATCAATAAATAAAATAAGGGTATTGTGTCCAACTACAACTAAAAACATTTAAAAATCATTGACTCTATCTATGGGGTTTATTTCTGGGTTTTCTTTCTTTTTTTTTAGTATCAGGGATTGAACCCAGAGGTGCTTAACCACTGAGCCACGTCCCCAGCCCCTTTTTTGTATTTTATTTAGAGACAAGAGTCTCACTGGGTTGCTTGGGGCCTCACTAAGTTGCTGAGGCTGGCTTTGAACTTGGGGTCCTCCTGCCTCAGCCTTCCAAGCTGCTGGGATTACAGGTGTGCACCACTGTGCCCAGCCTATATTTCCATTTTAAAAAAAAAAAATTTTCAGCCATCTTTTGTAGTTTTCACTGTACAAATATTTCACTTTCTTGGTTAATTTTAAGTATTTTATTCTTTTTGATAATATCATAAGTAGAATTATAACTTTCTTTTCGGGTCAGCCATGGTTACTGTAGCAGTCAGTGCTGGTGGTGTTCTGTGTGGCCCTTGTGTCCTGCTGAGGTCGTTTATTTTGACAGCTTCTTTCTGTGTGTGTGAGTGAGTGTGCGTGTGCGTGTGCATGTGTGTGAGTGTGTGTGTGTGTATGAGTGCGTGTGTGTGATATTTAGGGATTGTACATTTCAGATCATGTCATCTGTGAACAGAGATGATTTTGCTTTCTTCCATTTTGGACACCTTCTGTTTCTTTTTCGTGAACACTCGCTCTGGCTGGAACTGCCTGTCCTATGTTGACTACAAGGGAGAAAAGTAGATACACTTGCATTACTCTCCATCTTTTCTTTTATATTTATTTTTAGGTGGACACAACATCTTTACTTTACATCTGTGTGGTGCTGAGGGTGGAACCCGGAGCCTCGTGCTTGCTGGACCAGCGCCCTACCTCTGAGCCCAGCCCCAGCCCCTTATTCCTCTCTCATAGGAAAACCTTTCAGGCTTTTCCCATCGAGTCTGAGGTAATCTCCTTCAATTCCTAGTTTGTTGATTTTTTTTTTTCATGAAAGGATGTTGCATTTCATCAAATGTTTTGCTGTATCAGTTGCAATGATCACATGCTTTAAATTTGTTTTCTTAATGTAGTGTTTGACGTCGATCAATTTGTATGTTGAACAGTCCTCTTAGTTGAGGAAAAGATTCCACTTGGTCCTGGCGTCCGATCCTTGGTCCGCTGCCGGATTCACTCTGCTGTGTTTTGCGGAGGATTTTGCATCAATGTTCACCCGGGACGCTGACCTGTAATGTCTCTTCTTGTAACGTGTACTTCTCTGGCTCTGGTATCAGGATCTTGATGGCTTCTTGGAATGAGTTATGAAGCATTCCCTCCACTTTGATTTGTGGAATATTTTGCAAAGGACTTGACTTAGTCTTTCTTCAAATGTTTGGTGGAATTCACCAGTGAAACCACTAGGTCCAAGGCCCGGTCTTCTCACCAGCCACAGGTCTGGTCAGATTTTCTTTACGACTGGATGGATAGCTGTTATGTGTTTAGTGATTTGTCCCTTCCTTCGAGGTTGTCCAACTTGTTGGCATACAAGTGTCCTTGTTGATTCTGAGAGCATGTAGTAATGGCCCCACTTCAGTTCTGATTGCTACCACTTCCTCAGGCCCACCTGTACCCCAGGCTCTGTGCTGAGACGGTGTCGCGATTCCTCGTGACTCCTGCACGGGACCAGAGGACTTATCCTACTCACTGCATGAATGAGGACACTGAGGCTCACAGTTGGGAAGGCAGAGTCAGGGTCCCACCCCCACGGCAGTCTGTGTGGTCCCCAGCCTGCTGCCCCCCACATGCTAGATGCTCAGGAAACACGGGTGGCAGAGAGCGTACCACGTTCCCATCGGCGGTGGAAGCTGGATAAAATCATGGCTGCCCAAATTAGCTAGAGACTGTGGCTCCCGCTAAGGGTGTGATATGTGACCAATGTGCTCACAGAAGGAGCAGAGAGGTGATATGGCCCCTTGTGGTTCGTGCCCTTGAAGGGGATGCCTTCTCTTCCTTCTCTGCTTCCCACTGGCCCGAACGGGAAGGTGATGGTAGGTGCTAGTGATGATCACGTCATCTCTTGGACGTGGGATGGAAATTGCCATCTGAAGATGGAAGATCTACATGATAGAACAAGCCTGGGTCCTTGACCCCAAGGCCAGGAGCTGTTCCTTGAGGAGGAGGAGTGGTTGAGCCTGTCTCTCTGCGTCGTCCGCATCTCACCAGCGCACTGGTCTGACCTTGAATCCGTGGTGGGTGGGGACAGCCAGACACAGGCCCCTGCAAGTCTCTTCAGGCACAGACTGTACTGGAATCTCGGTGAGAGCCGCACCAAAGCACGGTGGAAATGTTTGCGGCCGAGGAACTAGGTGTCACCTGACCCTTGGCTCATTTGCTGTGTCCCCAGCTAGCCTCTGAGTCCCTCGTCCCTCGTCCTAAAGCAGGCTTAACCAGGTAGTGGAATCGATGCAATTAATGAAATCTTTTGCTCCCTGCGATTTCATTATGGCCATGAACACAGGTTCAAGGATGAGGTGCAGCTTCGCGTGTGCAGCAGAACCTTGGGGACAACCTTTCTTCCCTGGAGCTCCCCATGGCCCTGGCCACCAGGGGTTCTCTGGTGCCACCTGCTGGCACAAGCTGGCACTGCAGCTGATCTTGGCTTTAAGCTGGAGAATTTCCGGAAGCGCCCACCTCTGGGTGTCCTGGGTGTGCCCCTGAACAGCGCCTGGGTGGGTGGAGCTTCACTGCTTCCTAGCTGGGCGGGTGTGGCGGGTATGGCTCCTCGAGCCTCAGTTTCTTTTCTATTAAAGGAGGTCGCGGGGCCACCTTACAGATGTCTGGTGAGGGCTGCTTGGAAGGGTCCGTTTGGTTATTTATTACGGCAGCACTAAGCACCCAGGTGGGAGTGCTGGGGTCTCACAGAGGCACTCACGACACCCCAGGCCTTGGCCCTGCTGTCCCAGAGCTTGCAGTGCAGTGTGCCTGGGGACAGCAAGCCAACAGCAAGCACAGCACGTGACGTCTCCCAGGTGTTGCAGAGGCCCGAGGAGCTGTGCCTCAGGAGCCTGCCACATGCCTCCCAAATGCCAGCAGGAGGGCTGGCACCCGGGGAAGGCTCAGTATGCGGTGGACAGTCTCATCCCAGAAGCCCGAGGAAGGGGAGGAGAGGGGAGGCTGGACTCCATTGCCTAGGGCCCGAGGCAGCCAGAGACTCCGATGGCCTGGGGTTTGGGGGCTGAAGGAGCAGCCCTTGCCACAGCAAGGTGGAGCAGGCCTGGGGACAGAGCACAGGCCCATGCGTGGGCAAGTCATGTCGGTCCTCCAATTCCCCATTTGAGGACAGAGTGGGAAATGCCCACCTCGGGGGACGGAGGTGCTGTGGACTGTGTGTCGAACTCCTGTCCTTGGTTCCGCGGAACGTGACTGTATTTGGAGACGCGGTCTCTTCAGTCATGAGGTCATGAGGCTGGGGGAGTGGGCCCTAATCCTATATGACTGTGGTCCTTATAAGAGAAAGTTTGGACACAGACATGCCCAGAGGGGTGACCAGAGGACACAGGGAGAAGGTGGGGGATCTATAAGCCAAGGAGAGGGAGGGGCCTCAGGAGAGACTGGTCCTGGCCTTCCAGCCTCCTGTGACCTTGGTCACAGCCTCCCGGGCTCTAACATGGGGTGATGGATGGATGTAGGCTGGCACACAGTGGGCACTCAATTGAGGCTGGTTGCCTGGGTCCAGCATGCGCTGAAGTCAGTCAGTCCGGAGATCCCAGCGTCGCTGTGGGTGGTCGCTGGCCATCGCTGTCCTCCTCTGGTCGTCACCCAGCCCATCCGTGTACCTGGAAGGACTCTGTGGCCGTTCTGTCAATCACAGCCTGGCTGGCGGACCGCTGGGGTCTCTGGAACTGGAGGCCACTGGGAATCCAGACAGGACTGGGCTGCAGGACTGCTAGAGCAGGAGGCCGGGCGCTGAAAGGGCAGGACACGCACCAGGAGGGGTGCAGCGGAGCTGCTCCTGGGCGGGCTGCAGGGACAGGACACTGGTCCCAGGAGCCAGGGCTGGAGGCTCAGCAGGGGCTGGGACTGAAGGCAGGGCCGGCCCTCCGGGTTCTTGGACCCGGTCTCTGCCCTTCCTGTTCTGTGGACCCCAGGGTTGACCTTGGCAGCCACGTGTCCCCGGCTGCAGGTCAGTTAACTTCTCACTGGCCCCGGAGAGGCCCTGAGGGAGACGAAACAGAGCAGGGGCAGGCCGGGTCCCCATCCCCCTGTCCAGCACCTCAGGCCGCATCTGTCAGAGGCTTCGGCTCCTGCAGGAAGACGCCATTCACCAGTGACCGCAGGCCCCGGCCACAGTCAGGCCCCGCCTTCCCCGTCCCCCTGGCTGGGGGTCATCAGGGCCTGCTGATGCTGTGGACTTCTTTCCCTGCCTGGTTCCCGGCCCTCTCCATCGACACTGTGACCCGTTCCCCACGGGACAGTCACAAATAAAACACGGTTTGTGCTGCTCTTGGTTAAACGTGATGCTCAGGAGGAGAAACCCTGGCCACAGGTGACCCGCCTCCCGCCTCTCAGGTGGAAGCCCAGGGGCCTGCAGGCGGGGGGCGGCGGGGCCTGGGGTCCAGGGGCTGCCATGCTGTAAACAGGGTGCGACTGACGTGGAGGAGTCACACTAAGTCATGGCGCCGGACACTGTGACTCAGCTCCCGCTGGGTGCCCGGGGAGCAGAACCTGGTCAGGGTCATGGAGGGGCTGGGTCGGGGGCAGGTTAGTGGTGCAGACCCCCGGGGGGGAGTGGATGAGGATGTGTGGGGTGTAGATAGCGTGAGGGGCACACAGGGAGTGCCACAAATGCCACTGAGTTAGACACTTAAAGTGGTAAAATGATGAATATCATGCGGTGTATCGCTACAGTAATAAGAAAATGCTAAAAACCGCCCGACCCCGAGTTAGGGGAGGCCAGGATCTCTGCAGCTGCAGGTGGGGGGCCTCCCAAAGGGGACCTGGGAGCCCAGGTGTCGAAACAACCCAAACACCGCGCACAGTGGACAAGCACACGAGGCGGTGCTGCCTCGCTGGTCCCCAGGAGGACGCCCTTCACTGGGGCCATTATTTGAAGAGTCAAAACAGGAAATAGGTGTCGGCGACGCGGAGGCCCAGCCCCGAGCCTCCTCCGGGACAGTGAGCTGCCCAGCTGCTGGGCAAGTGGCGCGGTGCCGCCTCCAGGGACTAAGAAGGACCCCGAGCCCGCGAGCCCCCAGGCCCTCAGCCTGCAAAGGGAAGCCCGGCCCGGCTCCGAGGGACGCGCTGGTGTTCCTGCAGCGGGGCTCCCGGTGGCCAGCAGGGGGCGACAGCGGGGAGTCCATCGACGGTTCCAGAAACCAAAGGCGGCAGAGGCCGTGGGCGCTCTTCAGCCTCAAAATGCAATTAGATTGGGACACACGCTGCGACCTGGGTGAATCTTGGAATTGTCAGACTAAGTAAAGTAAGCCAGACACAGAAGGGCTCACCACAGTTCCCCTTACAGCAGAGTGGTCACGTTCATAAGGACACGACCCAGATTCTGGGGCTGGAGGGAGGGAGATGGGGTACTGCTCCGTGGGTAGAGTTGTCTGGGATGACAAGAACATTCTGGAAATGGATAGTGGTGATGGTTGAGTGGTTTTTTTTTTTGGGGGGGGGTGTTACTGGGGATTGAGCCCAGGGGCACTCGACCACTGAGCCACATCCCCAGCCCTATTTTGTGTTCTATTTAGGGAGATTCTCACTGAGTTGCTTATCACTTTGCTTTTTGCTGAGGCTGGCTTTAAGCTCACGATCCTCCTGCCTCAGCCTCCTGAGCTGCTGGGATGATAGGCCTGCACCATTGTGCACGGCTTTGAAGCCAGATTTAAAATTAGGCAGTCAGTGTAGTTAGGTAAATCGGGTCTAATATCGAGTGAAATCTAAAATGGAGGCCATGTTGAGAATGAATTTCTGGAAAAGTTGAGCAACTCTTGAAATGTTAATCAAGTCCCGAGAAAAGCCCTAGGCCCAAAGTCCATCCCAAAGAAATGTTAATGAACAGCCCCAGCAGATTTGGAGATAGCCCATCCCAAAGAAGTGTTAATGAAGTCCTTCTGGCCCAGATTACTTCTTTGGCCCACCTGTGCCCCACCCCTCGGGCCTTCCCACCTACATTCCATCACTTGGGTCCCCTTCTTCCTCAGGGAGAAGTCTTTTCTGCTGTCCTTTAATAAACTTCTACTTTCCACTCTGACCCTGCCTCGGCGTGCTTCTCTGTGTTATACTTCAACATTGGGGAAGCAAGGACTCCTCACCCGTCAGCAGCGGTAACAGCTTGATGGAGTGTTTATGCACTGACATCACCAAAAAGCACAAATGTCTAAAAGGCAAAATAAATTTTTTAAAAATACTTACTTTTTAGTTGTAGTTGGACACGATACCTTTATTTTATTTATTTTTATGTGGTGCTGAGGATCGGACCCAGGGCGTCGCACGTGCTAGGTGAGCGCTGTACTACTGAGCCCCAACCCCAGCCCCACAAAAAACTTTTTTGATGACGCTGAAATGAAGCCATTCTGCTCGGGGGAGAACACTGGGCAAAATACTTGTGGGGGGAGAAGACTCTGGGGTCTAATTCACTGTCCCTTGAGTAGGGCGGGGCCTGGACTTGATCCCTGTGAAGAGATTGTGGCCCAAGTGGCTAAAGTGGTCCTAAAAGGCGTTGGGCCCCCTTCCCGGCTGTCCCCCCCCCCCCCCCCATGGCTCTTTCTGGGAAGACGGCCTCTCTGTCATGAGGGCTCTCAGAGCTGCCGTGGTGAGGTCCTGAGGCCCCCTACCCACAGCCCCAGGCCTGAGCCCTCTTGGCACAGACCCCGCCGCGGAGCTGTCCAGCTCAGAAGCCCCCAGCCACCCGTGGTCACTGAACCCTGCAGGGTGGCTGCTCCTGTTGGACGGAGCTCTGTGAAGGCAGGACTCTACAGAGACCTTCCTTCCGCTATCTCAGCTTGTTACTTTATATTGATTCTAAGAAAAGACTCAAAAGATGCATTGTGTCAACAAAACACTACGAACAGTGAATCCCCTCCGTGCTTTGTTTATTTACTTATTTATTTACTTTTCAAAATGTGGTTACTAGAAAATTTAAAATTAAATGTGTGTTTTGGGCTGGGCTGGGGCTCAGCGGTTCAGCACTCGCCTAGCACGAGGGAGGCCCTGGGTTCGATCCTCAGCACCACATAAAAATAAATTAATAAATACAGATATTATGTCCATCTACAACTAAAAAAATCAAACGTGTGTTTGGCGCACGCAGCCTTGCTGTTATTTATTGTGCATGTTTCATCCTGTGCCACTCGGGGCCTGGCCAAGCTTTCCGATGGCCGCAGCACCGGCTGAGGTCTTCACTGTCACCCTCTGAGAGTACCGAGGTCAGGCTGCCCCTGGCCCAGGAAGACAGGGAAACGTGGATGGCTGTGTTTATCTCACGTCTTTGTTTCTGCAGTGCTGGGGTCGGACCCAGGCCCGGTGGTGCCAGGCAAGTGCTCTCTCCCGAGCCACGCTGGCGGCCCTCGCTATTGTTTGATGAGGCTAAGTTTTGGGGTGACTTGTTACATGGCCGTAGGTTGGTGGAGGCCAGCGTCATCCCTGGGTGCTAAAATTAGTGGGTGAAAGTGGGATGGAAAACTGGGAAGTAGTCTAGAAATCTCTCTCCATTTATTATAAAGAGAAAAATGGTAACTTGTCAGTGGGCACCCGGCAGCCGTCACTGTGACCAAGTCATCCATCGATATCAACTTCTCAGCAACAGGACACAGGGATGTGGCTCCTAATGCAATGGGGACAGCGTCCCTCCTGTGGGTCCCGACAGAGGTGCAGAGCCTGGGTGTGACCACAGAACTGCAGACAGACCCAGCTGCGAACCAACCGGCCTGTCCTCTCCTCTAGTGTCAAGGTCATGGATGACAAAGAATGAGGGACTGTCCCAGCCACAGGAGCCCAAAGGGTCAGAACAGCTAGTGCAAGGGGATCACATCCTGGACCCACAGAGGACATTTTAGGGGCAAATGGTGACTTTTGATTAGGAACCGTGGAGTGGAGAATGATGGTGTTGTACAGCACTGATTTCCCACATCCTGGTTATTTAGGAGAAGTGAGTTTTAGGACATGTGCCCTGAGGTGCTCGAGGGTGTCCAGAGGCCGTCAGAGGCCTGAGTTTTGCCACCTGCACTTCGGCTGGTGGTGGGGGACCAGAAACCTGCTTGGGAGAGGGAGAGAAGTTAAATGTGGCAGAATGATAACATCTGGGAATCTGGAAAATATTTGAACCCGTGTGTGTGTGTGTGTGTGTGTGTGTGTGTGTGTGTGTGTCCCTGTGTGTGTGTCCCCCTGTGTGTGTGTGGCCCTGTGTGTGTGTGTCCCTGTGTGTGTGTCTCTGTGTGTGTGTGTCCCTAGTATGTGTGTGTGTGGCCCTGTGTGTGTGTGTGAGTGTGTGAATGTGTGTGTGGGGTGGGGGATGTGTGAGCCCCCGTGGCTTTTCCTTAACTCTAAAATTATTTCAAAATTAAAACATTTAACAGGTGGCTTGGAGCTGGGCGTGGCGTTGCATCTCCTGTCCCAAAATAGAAAGGGCTCAGTGGTAAAGGGGCTCAATCCCTAATACAAAAAATAAACAAAAAGTGGGCTGTAGGGGGGCTGAGGGGGGACCTAAAGGCCCCCGGCCCTGGGTACTTGGTCAATCCATCCCCCAGACCTGGGGACCCACGCTCCAGGTAAAAGCCCCAAGCTGTCCTCCCTGTCCTCCCTAGCCATGGGGGTGCCCCGGGGAGGCGCTCACGTTACTTGTGGAGGGGTGGCTGGGACAGGGGATGCCTGCAGAAGGGACGGTGCAGGGCCATGAGCACCATCAGGACACACAGGGGCCCTCAGGTCCTGCTCTTAGTAGAACCCGAGGAAGAGCCAGACTCCGGAGGCCTCCGGGATGCAGCGTTCATGCTACAAAGTAGCCACTGGTGTCCTGCAGGACACATTCAGACAAGACACAGGACAGAGGAGTGGCGGCCGCTGGCAGGGGGTGAGGGGGGCCGGGACAGGCACAAGATGAGGGAACATACAGGAACAGCGGAGCCTTCTGCGATGCCTGGCTCCCAGCAACGCCCAGAGAGCAGAGGCCAGCTCCGAGCCCCTGCGGAGCAGGAGGAAGCCACCCTGAGCTCGTGAGGGGCCCCAGTGAAGCTCACGGGCACCTGGTGAACACCTGGCACCCACCTGACCGGGGCCTGCTCTCTCTGGGGGTCACTGACTCGGCCCCCAAACCTGGATGGAGACGGGGACATTGTCCCTATGATTCACAGATACACCGGTTCTGAGTGTGCGTACACCCCCGGGCCCACGCGTCCCTGTCCCACCTAACCCAGGTCTCCTGGGGCAGGTGCGAGCGCCCCCTGGTGGCAGTTCTGGGCCATGCAACTGCGGGTGCCAGCTGGGAGCCCGGCTGCCGGGGAGGCTGCCCTTGGGGGCGCTCACATTATTTGTGGTGACGGTAACAGGACACAGGGATGTGGCTAAGCTTTCCGATGGCTGCTGGGGTTGAGCCCTCAAATCACAGAGCACCCGCTGGATGCCACTGTGTGCGCGCGCATGTGTGTGCAGGGTCTAGGGGACACGGGGGCTAGGCTGACCTTGGGGGCTCCTGGGGGAAGAGAAGAACAACCGTGTCCCAGTGGGGTGTGGGCATCTGGCCTGGGCAGGCGGGGACAGCCTTGCTGGACCCCCACAGCTGAGTGGGAAGGACGCCGTTAGGGGCGGGGGCAGAGCGGGAGCTGCGGGGCGCAGGTGGGACACGTCACACGGGCTCTGGGACTCTGAGTAGTGAGGAGCCGTGTCCCTGCAAGGTGCCTGGGTCCTCTGCCCCACCTGGCACAGGTGCTCTTGAGTTGTCCCTTCCCCATGGATCTGGGCTGTGACAGAAGACGTGCCGGTGTCACTCTTGGGTGCCACAGGCTGCGGCGGCACATGCCTGTGATCCCAGCCTGGCCACGGGGAGGCCTGCAGCTCCCTGTTCTGCTCGGGGGGATGCTGGCCGCCCTGCTGGGAGGGAGGCCGCAGGAGAGGCCACGTCAAGAGTCCACTGGGAGAGAGAGGTGAAGAGGCTGGGGGGAGGGGAGGTGCAGGCCACAGGGAGGCCACGCGGGGAGAACCGGGACTCAGCACCAGGGCTGCAGACTCAGGGTCCAGCTGGCCCTCGGCCACAAGGCCACTGCGGCAGAGGGCTGCACCCAGCCACGGAGGCCTTGGATGCCAGCAGCAGGGCTGGAGCAGACGCAGGCTGTCCCCTGTCCCCTTCCAGGCTCCTGGCCCACAGGCTCCTGAACCAACCAAGTGGTGGTGGGTGTGAGCCACCGAGCCCGGGCGCCGGCTCCCCCTCGTCCATCCGTCCGTCCCTCTCCTGTTTCTCTTGGTGTGGGGGTGGCCCAGGGCTCTCTCACTGAGCCACACCCCAGCCCTTTTGTGTTTTGTTTTGACACAGGGTCTCTCTTAGTCGCTGAGGGCCCCGCTCCCGGGTCGCTGGGGTCACGGGGCCCTCCTGGCCCTTCCAGCAGGATCTCCGGGTCCTCCAGAAGACAGCACCCCCCCGACGGCCCTGGGCATGGGGAGCTGTGCACCCACCCGGCCTGCTCTCGGCTCCTCTCCAACTACCCGAGGCCTTGGGGGTGGCTCTAAGCGGTGCTGTCCCCTACAGCGGTCACCGGGGCGGCTGAAACCTAATTAAAACCCAATTTACAAACCGAGCTCCTCCACTGCACTGGCCAGATTTCAGGGGTGCAGTGGCCACCCGGGGCCGGAGGCTGCTGTCTGGTGCGGCCCAGGTAGAGGGATTCTGGCCACCCCGAGGGCCCTGCAGGACAGCGCTGTCCAGGTCCCCTGCTTTGTTCTCTTAGCGTTCTCTGTGGGGACAGCACTGACATCAGGCGATGTCCCCGTGTCTCGGCGTGTGAGGGTCTCTGTGGTGTCCGTGTCTGGGGTTTCTGGGCCCAGGGACGCTTCCCACCTCAGTAGCTGTGGCCAAGTCACACTGGAGGTCTGCAAGCTGTGACGAGTGTCCGAGAGCTTGGGACAGTGTCCGAGAGCCTCTGCCCCACTCCTCATCAGCGCTCAGGGTCACTCATCAGTTCTAGCTGGTGACGAAGGCTTTTGAACTAACGCCATCTCCCAGGACCCTCCTCCGCAGTGTCCTCTGCCGCCTCCCTCAGAGGGAGGCCTTGCCAGGTCCCACGTGATGCTCCATCTCCATCTTTACTCTTTTTAAATTTTTTTTTTTTTTACAAATTGTGGTAAAATACCCAAAACATAAAATTCACCATCTGAACCGCTCAAGCAGGAAGCCAACAGCACTGGGTACCTGCACACAGTGCAGCCACCCCCAACACCCACCTCTGCCCTTTGTTTTCCCAAACAGAAACTTTGTCTGCATTAAACACTGGCTCCCCACCTCTCCCCAGACCCCTGGAGACCGCCCTCCTGCTTCCCTCGGAGTGGATCGGACGACTCTTAGTACCTCACACAAGCGCAACCAGAGTATCTGTTTTTTCTTTTGATATTATAATTATTTTTTTTGCAGTGCCAGGTATTGAACCCAGGGCCTCACTCATGCTAAGCAAGCGCTCTGCTCCCGAGCCCACCCCCAGCCCACCTGTGTCCTTTTGTGTCTGACTTATTTCATTAGCGTAATAGTTCAAGGCTCATCCACGTAGCACGTAACAGAATCTGCTTCTTTTTTAGGGCTGAATAGTATTCCACTGCTTGTGCGTACCACATTTTTCTTACCCATCCATCCGGGGGTGGGTTGGCTTCCACCTTTTGCCACTGTGAATGATGCTGCTGTGGTTACATGTGCACATCTCCAAGGCCCTGCTTTCAATTCTTTTGGACATGTGCCCAGAAATGGGAGCTGCTGGGCCACACGGCAGCTCTGTTAATTCCCCCTGACAGAAGTGCGCCTCCTCACCCATGCTAGCGGTTCTGCTTTTGGTGGTTCCATCCTAAGTGGGTGACGTGGGTCTTGATCTTGATCTCGGGGTCTTGGAATGCGTCTCGGTGACGGGGAGCACCTTACTGGCTGTTTGCATATCTTTGGACAAATGTCTCCTTGAGCCTTTGCGTTGCCCATTCAAAAAAAATTTTTTTAGCTGTGCATGGACACGATTCCTTTATTTCCTTATTTTATGTGATGTGAGACTTGAACCCAGCACCTCACACATGCTAGGCAAGCGCTCTGCCTCTGAGCCCCAGCCCCAGTCCCCTTTGCCCATTCTAATGGCATTTTGTGGTCACTGTGAGTCGTCAGAGGTCCCTGTCCACCCTGGATTTGCCAGAGCTGATCAGACTTATGACTCGCACACACTTTCTCTCCCCCGTGGCTCCCTCTGCGTCCTCTGACTGTATCCTGACGCACAGGCCTTAAAGGCTGACGCGTCCAGGTTCTCTCTTCACCTGTGCTTATGTGTCACATGCTTTGTCCTTTTTTTGTGGGGGAGGGGTACTGGGGACTGAACTCAGGGGCACTATCCCACTGAGCCCCATCCCCAGCCCTATTTTGTATTTTCTTTAGAGACAGGGTCTCACTGAGTTGCTTAGCACCTCGCGGTTGCTGAGGCTGGCTCTGAACTCAATAGTCCTCCTGCCTCAGCCTCCAAGCCGCTGGGATCACAGGCGTGCACCATTGCACCTGGCCTGCTTTGTCCTTTTAAGTGGCTGTGGCATAGTCCCATTGAGCAGCTGATCTAGAATCAGGTCCATTAGCGAATCCTGAAGATCCTGCCTTCTGAGTCTGACCCCTGCTCCCCAGGCCCTCGGCCAACACCCTGATGGGCTCCATCTCTTGCCAGCTCAGCAGACTTCCTCCGCCATGGCCACCCTGCGGCCGATCCTCAGCTGCACCCTGGGAGCTACATGCAGCAGACAGAGCCCGTTAGAGCCCAAGTCAGAACTGCTCAAAGCTCTCTATGGCTCCTGATCACCCAGAGTCAAAGCCAGTGGGGCCCACAAAGCTGGGGAGGGGTGGTGTGGCCTCCACTGTATCTCTGACACAGTTCCCTGGTGGTGTCCTCTACTCCACCTCAACTGTGCAGGGCTGGGGATGCGGCTACCTCAGGGCCTTGGCGCTGGCTGCCCCCTGCAAGGCCCACTCCCTTTGTGCAAGTGTCATCTCCACGAGTGTTGAGAGCCACAGCCAAAGGGGCCCCAGCAAACTTCCAGCTGCCAGCAAACTTCCAGCTGCCGGCTGATGATTGGCTCACAGCGGCCCCAGCAACATCTAGCTGATTGGCTCCTCGGCCCCAGCAACATCTAGCTGATTGGCTCCTCTGCGGTGATGCTCATTGGGCTGTTTCCCTGCCCTTTCAGACCACGGAGCTGCTCATTGGGGGACTTTTTTGGCTCCGCCCACGTGACCCAGCCAATCGGCCTCAAGAGCAGGAGGATTGTGGGAGGTGTGGAGAAGCTTGTGTGGGAGAGAGAGGCTTGTGGAAAGCCGGTGGTGGCAGTTGAGGCTCTGAGGGTTTTTCCTGAGAGGCTGTTTTGTTTGGCGTGTGTGGTTCTAAAAATAAAGTTAGTTTCTTTTGACAAGTGGCTCCTGATTGTGCCCAGCCAGACTGCGGCATTTGGTGGCTCGCACGGGGAGCGACTGAGGGTAAGTGAACTGCTCGCCCCTGAGGGCAGGGCGAGAGGATGGGTAGCCATTTTAAGATTCCTCTTTTATTTTGCTTCACTTTTGTTTTAAGTTGCCTGTCCCTGGAGATGAGTGAGACGGAAGAAAAACCGCTCACATCTGAGGAAAAACTATTTACGTCTGAGGAACAGATAGGGAGAAAGGACGGATGCACATGTCAGGAGGATAGAAAGGCCATAACGACTTTTTGTTGTTCCCTTTTTATTTCATTCTGTCTCGGTTTTGTTTGGCGTCATCTTGTTGGGTTGTATTATAGTAGAAATACGGGATCAGAAATTAGTAAAAAACAAACTGAAAGAGTGTTAAGTAAATTGTTAGAGGAAGGAGGCATCCCAGTAAAATCAAGAACAGTCAGGGCATACGTTGATACAATACAAAAATGTAGCCCATGGCTTTTTAAGGAGGAGTTGTTAAATATATCACAATGGAACCATCATGGTGAAGATTTAAAAAGAATAGAAAAGAAAAGCCCAGGGACTCTGCCAGTTGGCACATTGCCATTGTGGACGTTCATATCTTGTTTGCTTAGTCCAAAGCCTTCAGTTCAGACAATGGTAGAGGAAGGAGAAGACATAATGATTCAAGTAAAAGAGAAGGTCTCTCAAGTTAGTCAGACAGAGGAAAAGATTCAACTCAAAGAGAAGGCCTCTCAAGCTAGTCAGACAGAGAAAGAAAGTGTAAAACAGAAAAAGCCATCAGGGAAGTTACAACAGGACTGCTAAACCTTCTACCAGGGTGTAGTGCAACCACAGCACCACCTACAGGAGACTGCTACTAACACCTTTCTATCACCAGAGGGCGTAAGTGTCCAACCAACAGCGCCACCTCCATATGCTGGGAGGCCCCCAACCCCCGCAGTTGATAGTTGGGATCCTGAGACAAGATCTCAAATATTAACATGCCCTGTATTTGAGGCAGGAGGGCAGCGATTTTACCAAGTTTTAAATTTCAAAACAGTGAAGCAGCTAAAAGAGGCTGTAACAACCTATGGTCCTCAAGCACCCTTCACTGTAAGCTTGGTCGAATCCATTAACAACTTGAACATGACGCCAGCAGATTGGGCTAATATGTGTAAAGCTGTGCTAAATGGAGGACAATACCTGTTATGGAAGGTTGCCAATGAGGAATTTTGCAAGGAGACGGCTAGGCGAAATGCAGCAGCTGGTTATCCTCAGAGAAATCTAGATATGTTGTTAGGAAAGGGACCTTATGAGGATCAGCAGCAACAAATTGCATATGATCCTGGCGTATACGCACAAATTGCTGCAGATGCAATTAAGGCATGGAAGACTTTACAGGGACATGGAGGTTTACAAGGTCAATTATCTAAGGTAATACAAGGAGCTAATGAACCTTATGCTGAATTTGTAGATAGGCTTATTCAAACAGCTACCAGAGTTTTTGGGAATACAGAACAAGCAATGCCATTACTAAAACACCTGGCTTATGAGCAAGCGAATCGTTGGTGCAGAGATATCATTAGACCATGGAAACATGAAGATTTAAACACATATATTAAATTATGTAGAGACATTAATGAACAAGAGCAAGTCGTGGCAGCTGCAGTAAAACAGGCTTTAGATGCCAGAGACATTAATGAACAAGGGCAAATTGTGGCAGCTGCAGTAAAACAGGCTTTGGATGCCGGGCCGAGAACATGCTACGGTTGTGAACAAGCAGGACATTTTAAAAGGAGTTGCCCCATTGGAGGAGGGTTTGACAAGGCTGGGTGTCAAAGGAGTAGAATACCAGGTATTTGCCCACGATGCCGTAGAGGGAGACATTGGGCTGGTGAATGCCGTTCTCAAACCACCATAGAGGGTACTCCATTATCAAGGAACGAACAAGGACCAGGTGTTTATCCACGATGTCGTGGAGAAAGGCATCTGTCTCCATTGCCAAGGGATGGACAGGGGGGCCCAATGCTCCGGGGCCCAAAACCACAAATATACGGAGCACTGGAGGAACCCAGCAACCCCATCAGGGTGGTGCCCGGGACACATTGTCCATCAGATCCCTCATCAGACAAACCAGAGGGAGCGCAGGGTTGGACATCTGCGCCTCCGCCAGAGCAGTACTAACTCCAGAGATGGGAGTTCAAATCATTCCCACAGGGGTGAAAGGACCTCTTCCCAAAGGAACAGTAGGCTTATTATTGGGACGCAGCTCTTCTACTTTAAAAGGACTTATGATAAGTCCTGGGGTAATTGATCCCGATTATGAAGGTGAAATAAAAATTATAGCCAGTTCTCCAAAGGGTATATCAGTAATTTCACCAGGAGATAGAATAGCACAGTTACTAATAATACCCAGCCTACATGATAAATTTTCCAGTCGTACTGTAGAAAGAGGTTCCAAGGGATTAGGCTCCACAGGTGTAGATTGGGCTATGCTTTCTTTAAATTTAGATTCTCGCCCCATGCTAAAACTAAATATTCAAGGACATGAATTTAATGGGCTACTGGATACAGGTGCAGACCTTAGCATCATCTCTCGTCAAGAATGGCCAAAACATTGGCCATTACAACAAGCCACTCAAACGCTTCGAGGCCTAGGAGTGGCAACTAATCTCCATAGAAGTGCAATGGTATTAGATTGGAAGGATCCTGAAGGATGTGAAGGAACTATACAGAGGATTGTTTTAATATGTAAACAAAAAAGAAGGTTAACAGATCTGTTTGTTTACTTTCACCTTTCCTTTTCATTATATTTAATAATTCTCTTAAAGATAATGTAAATTGTTAAGAAAATTGTTTTCTTTTAGTGCCTTCTGTAGTGTTACATAATTTTTTCTTTAGCCATTATTGCCAGAATTCCTATCTTCATCCCAGTGCCGGTGAAGACAATGTAAATTGTTAAGAAAATTGTTTTCTTTTAGTGCCTTCTGTAATGTTACATAATTTTTTCTTTAGCCATTATTGCCAGAATTCCTATCTTCATCCCAGTGCTAGTGAAGTCAAAGATAAAACCAATCTACAGCTTCTACAATAGCCATCACTGAACTGCTTGCAGAACTTGCCTGGACACATTGTGAGCTCACCTGTATGCATTGTGAACTATCTGTTGGTACAGCGAATTGTGGTAGTGCTGGAGTATTTTTGCTGATGGTGTCACCGGTGGTACAATTTTTCAAAGGAGCCCTCAATTGGCTTAATGTCATGGCATTTTGCATCCTCCTCTACTAGTGATGGTCTAAAATTTGGGGGCCAACAGAGGTGAGGCAAAGAACCTCACCCCCCCACAGGTGCAAAGGCCTATCCACAAGTATGGCTGTATGCTGGACCGGTAGTCAGTGACGGGTATGATCCAATTGCAGTGGTACCAACCTAAGACAGGAGGCTGACGCCTAGAGGTCAGTTCATCCGATGACGGGTAAGGACCATATGTTGAATTGGACTGCCTAACAGGCACGGTCCCTAAGCCACATGCTTGTTGTTTAAACAGAGAGGGGGAGATGTTGAGAGCCACAGCCAAAGGGGCCCCAGCAAACTTCCAGCTGCCAGCAAACTTCCAGCTGCTGGCTGATGATTGGCTCACAGCGGCCCCAGCAACATCTAGCTGATTGGCTCCTCAGCCCCAGCAACATCTAGCTGATTGGCTCCTCTGCGGTGATGCTCATTGGGCTGTTTCCCTGCCCTTTCAGACCACGGAGCTGCTCATTGGGGGACTTTTTGGCTCCGCCCACGTGACCCAGCCAATCGGCCTCAAGAGCAGGAGGATTGTGGGAGGTGGGGAGAAGCTTGTGTGGGAGAGAGAGGCTTGTGGAAAGCTGGTGGTGGCAGTTGAGGCTCTGAGGGTTTTTCCTGAGAGGCTGTTTTGTTTGGCGTGTGTGGTTCTAAAAATAAAGTTAGTTTCTTTTGACAAGTGGCTCCTGATTGTGCCCAGCCAGACTGCGGCACACGAGCCCTCTCTGGACCACCTTAGGTCCCCTTCCCCTGCAGTATTTTCTCCATCACAGAACACGATGAAGACATTATTCACTCACCTCATTCATTGTGTGTCTTTCCAGGAGAATTTCAATTCCCCGAGAACAGGAATCACTTCTGACTTGTTTGGGAACGTGTCTCGGGTCGGGACCCCGGCCAGAAGGCATTTGATGGATGGCTACACGAAGGCTGAGCCTCTCTTGTCTGTCTGTTGGGCATTTTGTTCCTGTTCGTGGCCTGTTCACGTCGTGGGAGCACCTGTCAGATTCGCAAGGCACCCTGTGGGTCTCCAAGCCAAAGGATCCACCTCCATCGCTCCTGCAGTCCCAGAGCCCGCCACGTGGTGGCAGCAGACACCCAGACAAGCTTCCCTGGGGCCGCTGGGCCTCTGGGGACTCCAAATCCAGGGTCTGAGGGTGCTGGCCTGGCAGCCCCAGGATCTGACCTGCCAACCCATGAGGCAGGTGGGGAAGCCGGCCTCAGAGAGGAGGCGGTGGGGACAACCTCGGTTGCTGCAATCCGGAATGTGACTGCTGCTTCTGACCCTTTCCAGTTTCCTGGGATCTTGGGGGAGTCCTCCACCTCTGGGCCCCCTTGTCCCCATGGGCCTGCTGTGTGGAGGTTGGCATGGCCGCCAAGGCCAAGCCTCGTGGGGCTGGGGGAGGTCTGGGCGCTCCCCTGGTAAGGGAGATGCTGTACCCAGGGTCACGCGTCCGGAGCCTGACAGGGACCTGACACCCTTCTTACAGGTGGGGACTGAGGCCAGGGGCGAACACCAGTGTGGCCAGAGGACCCCAGCAAAGGGGGGACAGAAGGGACCAGGGTGCACGTCCAGCATCGGGGTGCCTTGCTGGCCTCCTCCAGGTCACCATCAAAGAAGCCAGCGGCGGCCTCGTGCTGGGCAAGCAGCCTCCGTCCTGCAGGGGGGCGAGGGTGTGTGCTCTGGGGAGGAGGGTGCCCTCCCCCAGACCCGGCCTGCCTCAGGCCACCACCGAGGCACCACGTGGGCCCAGCCTAAGCTTCGGGGTTTAAAAGGAAGCTGGGAATCTGATTTAGACGTGAAGTCGCCTGATGGTTTTTATATAAGCAATAAATTCACTTCAGAAAAATCATCTCTAGCGGGGCGCGGTGGCCCACACCTGCAATCCCAGCAAACCTGGGAGGCTGAGGCAGGAGGATCAGAAGTTCAAGGCCAGCCTCAGTGACTTAGTGAAAAGGCCCTCTCCCAAAATAAAAAATAAAAAGGGCTGGGGTGGGGCTCAGTGGCAGAGCTCCCTTGGGTTCAAGTCCAATGCTGAAAATCAAACTGAACACCAGCGGACGAATTGAACACATCTGGGCTGGATTTGGCCACTGGCTGCCCTTTGAGACCCCTGCAGGCCGGACGGGCGAGGGGAGGTCTCTGGGCTCCGCTGCCTGCAGGGCTGAGGAGGAGCCCCACACAGCCTCCGGGCATGAGGCTCCTGACCTCCCCTTCCTGGGGAGAGGGTCAGCGTCAGTGGTGGGCAGCAGGATCTGTGGAGCAAGAAGCCTGGGACCCAGAAGGGCTGGCTGTGCTCCCACCACGGGCCGCCTGGGGCCGCCCTGGAGAGGACCGCAGGGGCGTTGTCGTCCCCAGAGATGAGGCAGTTCCTCCTGGAGGCCAGAGAGTAAGACTCCGGTGGGCCTGAGCTGGTCCTTGGGGACTGTCTTTCAGGGTCTGAGTTACCCCTTGCTCCACGGTGTGACCCTAGGCCACCCTTCTTTGGCCTCTGCTTTTCCGTCCAGGATGTGGGACCTTCCACTGTCAGACTCACAGAAATTGACTCCAGACCCAAGGGAAGGCCACAGCCTGGAATGACTGCTCTCATCCCTCCTCAAGGTGACCTTGAGCAGACACTTAGCTCTGCCGGGCCAGGCTTCCTCCTCTGTAAAGTGCAGGTAATAACAGGGCCCACCTCCTGCAGATTTCCAGGAGGATTAAGTGAGTTAATACACACAGAGGACTTAAAATGTGGATCAGAGAAGGAAGAAGATCGCCTGAGGACACACAGCAGACCTCCCAACTGGCTTCAGATCCCCAGGACTCACTGCGTCTTCCCCAGAACCCTGTAAGGCCAGAGTTGAGGGCTGAGGCTCACAGTGTTCACTGGGCATTTTGTGTGTGGTCACGTAGCCCAGCTGTTAGGGGACCCCCGCCTTTGTCTCAGCCTCTTCCATGCATTCCCCGTTAGCTGAGCACCTTCTGTGTGCCACATGCGAGGCAGGGAGGGAGCAGCAGTGAACAAAGGAAACCCGCATCCCTGTCCTGAGGGCTGGCGCTGGGCTGGGCCAGCAGGGACAGACAGCAAGACAGGCAGGGGGACATGTGAGGTCATGAGAGTGGTGAGGGGGGGAGCAGGGTGTGAGGGGAACCAGGAGGGCTTGGGACAGCTGCCACCTGGGGCAGAGCTGAGGGAGGGACTCCTCCTACTTAGGGCCAGTCCTCAGCAGTCTGGGGGAAACTGAGGCAGACAGCCCACCTAGGGTAGCTGAGACACAGCGGGCGGGAGAGGGAGGGCCTCCAGGAGGCCGAAGCCCTCCAGCGAGGTCTGGAGTCTCCTCTTCTGCAGGAAGGCCTGGCTGGGTGGCCCTGGGGAAGTCGCCACGCCTCTCTGAGCCTTGATCCCTCCCCAGCCCAGAGGCTGCTGGGAAGGACAGAAAGGCGGCAGGCAGGGCCCTTGTTTTATCCTGTCCCTCCCTGCCCCCCACCCCCAAGGGCGCACTGAGATGTCATTTCTCCAGCTCTTGGGGGCAGAGGTCACCCCAGCTCAGCAGATAACACTAAGGTTGAGCAATGCCTGCCCGCCCGCTGGGGCCAGGCTGGGGTCAGTGGGCCGGGGGTCAGCTCCAGGCAGGCTGTGAGCTTCTGCCTGGCGGCCTGGGCTGGGAGTGACAAAGGTGGGCCTAGGTGTGAGGCTGGGGGTCACAGAGCCCTCTGAACCAGGTGGAGGAGGCAGGAGGTGGAGGAGGCAGGAGGTGGAGGCCGCAGGCTGTTGCAACCCCTCCCCGTGACAGTGGCAGCCCACAGCATCTTCCTGGCAGGTGAAACAGTGACCCTGGCCAGGTCCACCCCACAGGCAGAGTAGGGACTTGCTAAGATGGGGGAGTCCTTCTGTTTCCTGCACACCGCCCCCACCCAGGTGGGGCCTGGCTTGATTCCCTCCCCAGCGGCCTCAGGAACAGGCTTTGTGGCCTTTGTGGCCTCTGGGATTGGCAGGCAGGTCTTGGGGAGCCCTGCCTGCCAACTTTTCTTTGGGGACAAATGTGGGGACGGGAGGCCATGTAATCTGGGGTCTGCTGCGTCCCCCTCCATTGGTACCCTCTGTGGGGGTCAGTTTCTCTCTGACATCCCCCTGGTCCCAAGGGTCTTAAAAGTTAAGCGTCGTATCTGGGAATCCGTCGTGGGGACAGCGCTGCTACCGACAGTAGCAACACCCTTCACTGAAGCTCAGAGACGTGGAGTGACTCACAGTGACACAGTGTGGCAGAGCTAAGTAGCCCCCACCCCTTCCACCCTCTCGAGGCCCAGGTCGGGGTGGAGCGGGGCAGGAGAAGAGCTGGGTGTGGTCTAAGCGACCGGCAGGTGCTGCGGGCGGGACTAGAGAGGGGCGCGGCTGAGCCGGACCAAAGCCCCCGCGGGGAGCGCTCCTGGCCTCACCCCCATTCTCAGGGTCCCCGTATCCACGGTGGCTTCAGGGGAGTCTCCAAAGGTGTGGAATCCTCTCCTTCCACGACCTGGGGATCGAGTGGGGGGCGCAGGGACAGAGCGGCGGCTGAGGAATGGCCCTGGGGATGGGATGGTCCCTTCTCCAGGAGCCAGGGCTGGGGCTTGGGGTCTCCCAGGTCCGAGCGGGGTCAGGAGCGTCCTGCTGTAGGACCTCGGTGCTGGCCTGGGCGATACAGAAACCACTGCCTCCTCCAGTAGGGGGCGGGCCGCGGCCGTGTTTGGGTGGGGGAAGGCGACCAGGTCGCCCCCTCCCCGCTTCCCTCCCCTTCCAGTGCGGCCTCCAGCCCGGAGGGGGCGGTCCGGGGGCGGGGTCGCACCTCCCCCTCTCCTTCCCAATCCCGGGGCTGCCGGGCAGGGGTGGGCAGGGGGCGTGCGACCGCCCCCCGCCGCCCGGGGACCCCCCGGAGGGCGCGCTCCCAGCTCCTGCGGGGCCGCCGCGCCCAGCCGCCGCCCTCCTGGGGGTCTCGGGCGGTCGCGGCCGTCGCGTTCCGGCGGCAGCGGGAGGGGCCGGGGCGGCCTCTCAGTGACGCAGCCGGTTACCATGGTCCGCCTTATAAATAACCGGGCTCCCGAGAAACTTTAGCGAGTCAGAGCCGCGCACGGGACCGGGAAGGGGACCCATCCGAGGGTCCAGCGCCAGCCCCCGCACTAATAGCTGCCACCCCGGCAGCGGCGGCGGCAGTAGCAGCAGCAGAAGCAGCAGAAGCAGCAGCAGCAACAGAGCAGCAGGGACACAGGCGACAGCCCAGAGCCGGGAGGCCGCGCCACCTGCGGGCCGGCCGGAGCGGGCTGCCCCAGGCCCCCTCCCCGGGCACCCGCGTTCATGCAACGCCTGGTGGCCTGGGACCCAGCATGTCTCCCCCTGCCGCCGCCGCCTGCCTTTAAATCCATGGAAGTGGCCAACTTCTACTACGAGGCGGACTGCTTGGCTGCTGCGTACGGCGGCAAGGCGGCCCCCGCGGCGCCCCCCGCGGCCAGACCCGGGCCGCGCCCCCCCGCCGGCGAGCTGGGCAGCATCGGCGACCACGAGCGCGCCATCGACTTCAGCCCGTACCTGGAGCCGCTGGGCGCGCCGCAGGCCCCGGCGCCGGCCACGGCCACGGACACCTTCGAGGCGGCTCCGCCCGCGCCCGCCCCCGCGCCCGCCTCCTCCGGGCAGCACCACGACTTCCTCTCCGACCTCTTCTCCGACGACTACGGGGGCAAGAACTGCAAGAAGGCGGCCGAGTACGGCTACGTGAGTCTGGGGCGCCTGGGGGCCGCCAAGGGCGCGCTGCACCCCGGCTGCTTCGCGCCCCTGCACCCGCCGCCGCCGCCGCCGCCGCCGCCCGCGGAGCTCAAGGCGGAGCCGGGCTTCGAGCCCGCGGACTGCAAGCGGAAGGAGGAGGCCGGGGCGCCGGGCGGCGGCGCAGGCATGGCGGCGGGCTTCCCGTACGCGCTGCGCGCCTACCTCGGCTACCAGGCGGTGCCGAGCGGCAGCAGCGGGAGCCTCTCCACGTCCTCGTCGTCCAGCCCTCCCGGCACGCCGAGCCCCGCCGACGCCAAGGCGCCCCCGGCCGCCTGCTACCCGGGGGCCGCGCCGGCGCCCGCGCAGGTCAAGAGCAAGGCCAAGAAGACGGTGGACAAGCACAGCGACGAGTACAAGATCCGGCGCGAGCGCAACAACATCGCCGTGCGCAAGAGCCGCGACAAGGCCAAGATGCGCAACCTGGAGACGCAGCACAAGGTCCTGGAGCTCACGGCCGAGAACGAGCGGCTCCAGAAGAAGGTGGAGCAGCTGTCGCGCGAGCTCAGCACCCTGCGGAACTTGTTCAAGCAGCTGCCCGAGCCCCTGCTCGCCTCCTCCGGCCACTGCTAGCGCGGCCCCCGCGCGCGTCCCCCTGCCGGCCGGCCCCCGCTCCCGCCGCCGCCCCGGTGGCGCCGGCAGAACTTTGGCACGGGGGCGCTCGGCAGCGCGGGGAGCCCGTCGGTAATTTTAATATTTTATTATATATATATATATCTATATTTTTGTCCAGACCAGCCGCACGTGCAGATGGGGCGCCCGCCCGTGGTGTTGTTTCAGGAAGAAACGTCCCTGTGCACAGATGCGCTTGAACTCTGTCCCCCGCCCCTCTCGGGCGCCAGCGGGCGGGCCGGTTTCGGAGTTGATGCAATCGGCTTAAACATGGCAGGACGCGTGTGTACACGGGACTGACGCAACCCACGTGTAACTGTCAGCCGGGCCCTGCGTAATCGCGTGAAGATGTTCCTACGGGGCTGTTGCTGTTGCTGTTGTTTTTTTTTGTTTTTGGTCTTTTTTTGTATTATAAAAAAAATCGATTTCTATGAGAAAAGAGGCGTATGTATATTTTGGGAATCTTTTCCGTTTCAAGCATTAAGTAAGAACACTTTTAATAAACTTTTTTTTGAGAATGGTTAAAAGCCTTTTGGGGGCACTAGTTGGCTTTTGATTTTTTTCTGTTCGCGGATTTGCAGGCGCTTGTTTTTGCGTTTCTCGGGTGTGGGGTGGGGGGGGGGCTGTGAGGGGGCTGCTGTTATTTTTGGAGGTTTGAGAGCTGGGTTGGGGGTGTGCAGCCGGGTTTCCTCCTCCTCTGCTCCTCCCCCAGGGTCTGCTGGCAGATGGGGCGCCGGCCCCTGGAGGATGGGGAGAGAGTGCTGGGTCAGGTTTTCAGGGTGACTCAGCCCCCCTGGGTGCTGGGAGCGGGGGCTGGGAACCCTGCGTGGGGGAGGGGGAGGCGGGCTTGGGGTCTCTGGCTGGCCCTGAGTGTCATGCTTGGGTTTGGAGGGGCCAGGAGGCCTGAGACCCCTGTGCTGTGTTTTGGGGGCCAGACAGGCCTGTCACTCTGGGAGGAGGAGCTTGGTGCCTCGGCCCTGCCAGCCCAAGTCAGGGCAGATTCTTTTGGTAAGAGGTGGGCTGTTGAGAAAAGACTTCCATGGTGTGTGTGTGTGTGTGTGTGTGTGCGCGCGCGCGCATTAAGAGGGAAGCCAGGGTGTGTGCGTGGGCGAGTTGTTTGTGTGTCTCTGGCTGGTTTATGTGTCCGTCCAGCTGGGGAACCCTGGGCCAGGTGGAGGGTGGGGGCAGGTCCGACACCTACACTGCCTTCCCCGGGGTGGGAGACTTGCCTTCTTGGTCCCAGGTGGCCACTGAGGCCAGCCTCTCCTGCGTGCTCAAGGTGGCTGTGTCTGGGTTTGAACCTGGGGCCCTTATCCCCGATCCCTGGGACAGCCCCCGCACCCCGCTCCATTCCCGAGTGGAGGCTGCGGATGGAGGGCTGGGAGAGGCGGGCGGCCGTGCCTGGTGCGGGGTGTTATATAAGCTCCTGCTCTTGTTGTTATTTTCTTGCCGGGAGGCTCCTGGCACGACGGCTTTGGTGCGGCGTGAGCCCGCCAAGCTTTTGCTGAGCCTGTGTCAGCAAACCCTGTGGCCCCATCCCACTTAGACCCCATGGATGCCTGGGGGAAGCTGGGTGCTGTTGGGCGCCTGCTTTAGAGCCCTGGGTGGCTTTCCGCTCTCAGAGCCGGTGGAGAAGGAGCTGGCTGGGGTCACCCTGCCCTGAGGAGTCCCAGCAGCTGCCAAGGGCCTGGGGCAGCCTGGGATCTTGGGAGCAGCTGCTGAGACCGAGGCTTCAGGAAGCGGGGAGCTTCCCCTTCCCCTCCCCTCTGGGGCCTGGAGTGTGGGAGACAGATGGGGACCATCAACCCGCACCGGCCAGGACCAGGAGCTGAGGACCCCGGCAGCCACCACCTCCCTGGGCTGGCGTCTCCATTGTTGGCACCAGGGCCGTGCAGAGCACTGGGTGCGGGGAACTGCACTGTAGCCTGGGCCTGGGGGTGGCCCCGACAGGTTTGCTCTGGGCCCTGGGCACGTGGACCGCGTGCCAGGAGGGCGCCTGCAGCCCTGGTGGGTTCAGGCCTGGCCACGGTGGCCCGCATGGCCTTCCTTAGTACCAGTGACCACACATGAGCTCAACTGCCTCCAGGATTTGTGTACCCAAGGGCAAAGCCTGGGGGATGGGGGGCAGGGGGCATCTCCCCAGTCCCCACTGTCCCCTTTGTCACTGAGAGCGGGGCTGCTGCTGCTCACCTGTTTTGCAGAGGACACACAGGTGAAGGGGAGCAGCCGGCAGCCACCCTCCCTCTTCCTCCCCCAGTTCGTTCCCCAGTGAGTAGCCCGAGGTCACGGAATGAGGTCCACGTTCATGGACGGGCCCGGCTGAGTCCCGGGTCTCTGCGGAAGGTTCCGCTTTCCCAGAGGAAAGTTCAGGCACCCCAAGTCCCAGAGTGAAGTGGCTCCCACCCGGTGTCACAGTCTGGAAGCAGCAGAAAGATCTGAAGCCCAGCCCCCTGGTGACCCTGAGAGGGCAGGAAAGCCGGTGCTGGGCTGCCACCCCGGCTTGGCCAGGGAGCTCTGTGGCCTGGTGTGGGAGCGCTGGGGACAGGGCTGTGCCAGAGGACCCAGGGGACGTCATGATGGGGTGACATCCACCCCATGGGTCACGAGTCTGCAGGGCGGAGGGACCAGTCCTTTCAAAAGTTCAGAGACAGAGGAGTGGGCTGGGGAGAGGCGCGGAGCAGGCCCAGGATGCGCCCAGGTGGAGAGCAGCAGGGTGAGTGGGGACTGGGCAGGCCACCGGGGGTGAGGTCACCAAGCCCAGCTGTGGGGAGCCTGGAACCCCAGCCCACACCCCTCAGGTCAGGGGACAGAACACGTTGCACCTCCTCATCCCACCCGGTCGTCCCATGGCCTGGTGACTGGGCCTACTGAAAAGGGCGACAGCGCACAGACTCCCGTGAGGGGCTCTTGCAGTCTCCTCAGCTCCTCAGCCTCTTGGAGGCTGCAGGTTCTGCCACCAGCATTTTCCTGCCAAGTGAACGGCTCAGAGAGGGGAAGTGACATGTCTAAGGCGCACAGCTCCTGGCAGAAGTCGGCCACTCCCTCTCAACACTGCAGAGTGGCCCTCGCCCCCAAGGGCCCGCTCAGACTTGTCAGGATCATTTTGTCCTCATCTCTTATTGTCCAGTTATTTTTCATCATTTAGACAAGCATTTATTGAGCACCTGCTGTGTGCAAGCCCCGTGACTAGGTGCAGGGGCCTTGCAGTGACCAACATGAAGGAGAGACGGGCACTAAGCATTCAGTACCTGGAACAAGGCAATGGCAGGTGGGGACAGGGACTCCCAGGACAGAGAAGTGGGGCCGGGTGACGGGGCCCTGAAGGTCTCTCCTGGAGGGGCATCTGTCCCCGAGCTGGGGGCTGGGGACAGTGCTGGCTCTGCGCCAGGGGCCACCCTGTGTGCTTCACGTGCCTTGGTCCTTAGGAGAGCCCCGTGACGAGGACTCACCATCTCCCCTTCCTCAGCCGGGGCAGCCAAGGCACAAGGGAAGCGTCCCCCGAGGGCTGGGGGGGGCAGTGAGAGAGGGGACTCCCCCGAGGGAGGCAGGAAGGTCCTGCGGCCAGTCTCCCTGCCCTCTGTCCTCCCCCTCGCCCACCGAGTCTGTCTGGGGCTGGCTGATCTGGATGCCCCCGGCCGTCCCCTGGCTGTGGCCCCTCTGGAAGGCCTGCGAGCTCTCTGTGTCCTCTGCGGCCCCGTTTAGGGGGTGCTGAGGGCCGAGCAGCAGCATCGGAGCGTCTCTTGCTCAGAGCTCTTCAAAGCTGGGATTCCAGTCTAGGTCCCTCTGTGTCCCTAGCTCAGCCACCTCCCTGCTGGCCTGGTCCCACTGAGGGACAGACGGGCCCTGACCACTCTACACCCTACGGGAGGCCGGGGCACACACACACGCGCCACATGGACGCTCTGAACTTCGTCCCCTGTCCTCTGGAGACCTTGGGCCAGGCGCTCGGCCCGTCTGGGCCTGGGCTTCCTCACCTGTGAACGGAGAGGACGACGGTCGCCCAGTATCAGGGCTGTGGGCCCAGGACGGCCCCTGCCCTGGGAGCTGCGCAGCTCGTGAGGTGGCAGCGCATTCTGATTGTGACAAAGGCCTCAAAGAAAACCGAGTGGGGGCAGTGGCAGAGAGCACCTGGGCGGGGTACTTGGGGGGCATCTGGGCAGAAGGGTCAGCAGGTGCAAAGGCCCTGAGACAGGCTGAGTCCGTGTGAGGGGAGAAGCCGGCAGCAGTGTGGGGCGGGGGGGAGGACAGCGAGGCGGCGGGGCCCTCACGCTGGGCCTTGGAGGCCAGGGCCAGGCTGAGAGAGGTTCAGAGGAGGAGCGCGTGTGTCCCTGCCAGGGCCTGGCACCAGAGAGTCCTTGATGAGTCTGTTGACGGAAGGGCGCAGTGCAGTGGGTGAAGGGTGCTGCGTGGCCTGCCCGACCCAGGAGAGCCGGGGGACAGCCTGTGACCCAGGGCCACAGGGAGCTGGTGGCCAGGCAGGAAGAGGGGCAGGGCTGGCCAGGAGGGGCCTGCAGGGAGGCTGGCGGCCAGGAGGGGGAGAGTGCTGTGGGAAGCCCTGACTGCAGGCGAGAGGGCACAGCCCCGGGAGGAGGCCGGCCGGCGGCAGGGGAGGCAGGGCTGGCCGTCAGGGCCAGGGCGGTGAGGGCTGGGGACAGGCGGGAGGCTGGGCCCCTCGGGTGCTGTCTATCTTTTAAGTTCCGAGGAGCAGGCTGTGGTGGGGGTCAGAGAAAGTGGAGCATCACCAGGAGAAGGAGATAAAGAGCTCCCACGGATCGAACCCGGGACGGAACCTGGCGGCTCTGCTGTGTGGCCCTGGGTAGGTTCCTCCACCTCTCAGTGCCTCCGTCTCCTGGCTTAGGAAATGAAGAGCTATAGCACCCGCCTCCTCAGGCCACGGTGAGGACTGAGTTCATCCACACCATGTGCCTAGAGCAGTGCTGGCACAGGGCACGTGGCAGCCGTCATCGTCATTGCCACTGTCACCACTTGGTGGGTTAAGACTCACGTGCTGGAAGAGGCCACCTGGGTTCCAGCTGCAAACCCACCCCCTCCTGGCTGTGTGACCTGGGCAAGTGAATGTGTCTTGCTGGGCCGGCTTTTCCCTGTCTGTAACCAGGGACGGTAACATTTCTCAGAAGGTTTTGAAAAGGGGATCCTGCAGAGGACTGCCCAGAGGGCCCTGTGTGGTGGCCCACAGCCCACGGGGTCTTCATTCTCCCTTCATGGTCGATTCGCAGTCACCCCTTCCTCCTCTCTCCTTTAGAATGGGACTTCTCCGTCTTCAGGGACAAGAACCCTATGAAGAGACTGCGTTTCCCAGCTTCCCTTGCAGCTAGGGGTGACCAGTGAGATAGAAATGGAAGCTGTAGGTGGGGCTTCCAGGGAAGGGCCTTACAGGGGGCTGACTCAGCTGTGCTTTCTTTCTTTACTGCACCCCATCTTACTTCTTCCTACTTGCAACCTGGAACTGAGACGTGATGGCCAGAGCTGCAGGAGCAATCTTGAACCATGAGACAAATATGGAAGCACAGAAGCCACGTGCTTCATGTGTGGTGATGAAACCCAAAGACAAGAGGCACTGGAGTTCTCTGTGTCAGGGACACAGCCACCCCAGACCTTTCCTGCCAGGCTCTGGGCTTGTTTACATGGAGAAAAAGAAATCTCTGCTACGGAGGCCCCGTCATTTGGCTTCCTGTTACTGGCAGCTGAATCTATTTCTAACTGATACATTCGCCAAAGTGGAATGGAGCCGCGTGAGCTGGTCTGTGACCTGCATTTCTCCCCGTGGCCCAGCGCTGCCTTGTCTGAGGATGTTTTAGGGATACGTTGCCCGAGTGCAGAAATGAGCTCTTTGCTCAGGAGAAAGAATTTGTTTGATTCCTTTTAATTATAGAAGACACCCTGCCACGAAAATACCCTGCCTGTCTTCAGACGTCTTCCCCGTGACTCTCAGCGAGTCTCAGTGAGCATCAGGTCCGGCTTGAACCAGAGCCTGGAATCCACAGGAACTTCTCTGCTGACCGAATCCTGGTCGAAGCCACCAAGGGGCCCTGAGTTTGGGAACGGGAGGGTCAAGGTCGGCTGCAGCTTGGAGCGTGTTGGCAGCTGTGAGGGCCAGATGCCCCGCGCCACCCTGAATGACCCCTGGGCCCCACACCGCTGCCCGGCCACCTGCTCCCCAGAGGCCCTGGCTGGCAGGTCTGCAGGCGGCTTTGCCAGCTGCCCGGGGCCTGCCCAGCTGAGATCTCTGAGGTGAGTCTGGAGCCGGGGAGCTGGGCCCGGGAGCTTTTATTTTTATAGCTGACTTGTCACCAGATCCCTGTCCCAGCCCTGGAGCCCTGGCAGGGACAGAGGTGGCAGAGAGGAGGAAGGCTCCGGGGAAACTGGTGGCAGGGTCACGGGCTGTGGAGGAGGGATCTGGGGCGGGGGTCAGGGCCCTGGGCGGCTGGTCACCCGTCTCCGCCCTCTGGTGCAGGTGGGGTCACTCACAGCTTGTCCGGCTGACCCTTGGGGTGTCCAGAGGGGCCTTTCCTGTGTCTGTCCCTGGAGCCCAGGTGCAGGGCTGGCCATGCTCCTGTCCTAGAGCCCAGTCGGCACCCGTCCCCGCGAGACCTCAGCCCGCGGCTCACTGCCCCACCCTGCCCCCACTCCAGCCGCCAACGCCCGGCCTCCTGAGGGTCCCTTGTCTGTCTGTCCCTGGTGTGCGAGGGGCACACGGGTGTCGGCTCCTGGATTTTGCTGGAACAGACCCCCCGGGGTCCAGGTCAAGGGACACCAGCACCCGGGGGGACCTGCGCACCACCCCCACACCGAGGGCGACCGTCAGAGCCCCCCTGTGTGTGCTTCACGGAGCGGACGGCGTGGCCTCGGGTCTGCCTTCTGACCTGGCAACGTCACTGTCACAGGGCCCAGGTCCTGCCCCCCTGCGGCACGGCGGCCAGGCCGACCCGCCGCGCGGCTGTCCCTCCACTTAACTTGCCATGTTGCTGCCCACAGGGGACAGACAGACCTGGGTGGACTCAGTTGGGGGGACGCGGGGCGCTTTGCCCAGCCGTGGGGGGGGTCTGTTCTAATTCTTGCGCTCGCTCTCTCTCTCTCTCTCTCGCTCTCTCTCTTTTTAATTATCATTTTGAAAAAGATCTCAAACTGATGGAAAACTGCGGTACCCCACGGAGAACCTTCTTCTCAGTTGTTTGTGAATAAATTGCCGATCTGTCCGTTGTCCCCGCGTCCATGATGTTTTGAAATGTGGTTCCGTGGCAGGGGACATCTGTCGCTGTCACTACAGCCCAGTATGGAAGCCGGACACAGGCTCACCGCCGGCCGGCGCGGCCCGAGGGTCCGGCTGGGACTCACAGGGTGCCCAGTGCCTCGCCTCCTCGGCCTCCAGGAGGGAGGCCGGCGCCTCGGGCTTCCCTTGGCGTTGGTGACCTTGGTGCCTTGGAGGACACAGGCCGGCTGCTCTGCGGCCTGTCCCGGCCGGCTGTATCGCGGGGTTGGACTCAGGTCCTGCTTCGCTGCAGGAAGCAGAGGGCCCTGGTTCATCTGTCCTCTGCTGGCCGGTCAGGGCGGGGCGGGGACCACGCAAACAGCCGGCGCCTCATCAGACGTCCAGCCACCCTCGGTTCTGACTCGGGGGCACCTGGCTCCTGGCCCACCCGAGTCCCCACCTCAGCTCCCAGGTTGTGACGTCCTGAAGCCTCTCCAGTGCCCACACCACACCATCGTGAATTCAGAGCAGTGACAGACGACCTGGGCCACAGAGCCCCCGGTGCTGCTGGCCCCGGTACCTTTCCTCCGTAGCCAGGGGCCTGGTGGGAAGCCGGTGGCTGAAGACAGTCAGGGCCTCCGTGAGTGCCGCGGAGGGGGCTGGGAAGTCTTGGCATCTGGAGTAGGATCGCGCTGTCCTGGGACCGAGCTGTGCGCCCCAGGGTGTGGGGCAGCGTCTCTGGTCTCCACCCCCTAGATGCCAGGAGCAGCTTCCCCAGTTGTGATGACCCAGAATGTTATCCCAATTGCTAAATGTCCCCTTGGGGGCAAAAGCCCTCTTGGTTGGAAATCGCTGCTGTGGAGGGTGCAGGGGGCTGAGTCTTGAGGGCTGGGTGGCTCCCTGTGTGGCCTCCCTTCCCCATTACTCGGGGACCAGGCAGGGCCCAGCACCCACAGGCCTGCTGCCCGGTCGGACTCGAATTCCGGCTCCTCACGTCTGGGGTAGGTTCTGGGACACAGGGCGAGGACCGGGCCAGGAGACAGGCCTGGGCCTTGGCAGCCTGCGCGGCCGCTCCCCCGGGCCCGGCCCTCCCTGCAGGTGCCGGGAGGGGAGAGTCGCCAAAGCCAGCTCCTCTCCTCCTGTCCCGGCTCCGTGGGGCGGCGTCCCTCACCGTCCTCGATTTCCAGCAGGGAGAAGTCACAGCTGTGCGTCACCTGATGGGACACACGGGAATACGGGATCGTCTCTATCATATCCCTGCAAAGATGCACAACCTGAGTCCCATCAGGACACGTCACCCGCCGGGGTAGGGGACATGCCACAGGAGGGCTGGCCGGGCACCAAGGCCAAGGGCACCCAGGGCTCAGAGGGAGGAGGCATCTCTAGCTGAGGGGAGCGGGCTGATTGGGGTCCAGGCAGGCCACACAGCCGTGCGGGCCGGGTGGAACGTCACCAGGGCCTGTGGGTTTGATGACAGGATTGTCAAAGATAGAACGTCCTGACTGCTGTCCCCACCAGGCCGTGTTGGAGGTCAGGAGGTGGTGCAGGAGGTGTGGGGGAAGGTGACCTCGCGACCACAGCGACTCCAGATAATGACTAGAGGGCAGGTGGCTAAGTGGGGCTGGAGGAGGCCCCGGGCCCCTGGACACATGGTCATCTTTCCGCAAGTTCAAAATCATGTCAAAATCAACCCCGGCCTTCAGTGTGCCCCGAGGAATAGACCCGCACATAGAAGGGCCCGCAGGCCACTCTCCGCAGTTTCATTTACAGTCGCCCCAGCGGGGGGCAGCCAGGACCTCCAGCAAGGAGAGGGTAAGTCGGACAGGCGGACAGCGAGGGTGGCCCGCGGGAGCTCCAGAGTGAGGCTCAGGAGCCGGCAGCAGGTCTGGGAGCCACAGGGGTCCCCTCCGTGGCCAAGGGGTCATTGCCGGGAAAGGGCAGGGAGCAGCCGTCTGGGTTGCTGAGAAGTTTCTGTCCTGACCCGAACGTGGCCCTGTGATCGGGTGAAGTTCACGTGTGAGAGACAGCCACCACCCCGGCCACGTGCGGGAGGGACGCCACCTCTCGGACGTTGAACCTCCATGTCACCATCAAAACGAAGACCCCCAAGAGGCCCAGCAAACAGGGGGAGGAGGTGGGCAGGGAGGGGGGACTGGAGACGGGGAGGTGAACAGCTGACCCCGCGCCTCGTGCGGGCAACTGTGCTGGGAGTTGAGAACCCCGGGGTTCCAAAGCTCAGAGAGGGGGTGTGGATTGCCTGAGGTTGCACAGCGGGAGGGTGTAGGGAGCCCACAGTGTGTCTCCAGTGCTCCTCCCGCCTGGCCTCTCCCGCCTGACTGCCCTGCTGTGCTCGGGAGGCTCTCCAGGGCCGGGATGGCGTAACCAGCGCTTGGCAAAGACGGCGCAGCCCGGAGCTGGCGGCTCCCAGTGGGGAGGGGGTCAGTGGGGCAGAGGGCAGCTCCATCCTGAGCCTCCTCCCTGGCCGGCTGGCTGCCAACCCCTGCCCGCCGGCCTTTGCCTTTCTTCCTGGGCCAGTGGTGAGCTCGGAGCCCCCGCAGGCTTGGGTGCCAGTCTACGCCCTGGTCTACCTGGCCGTGCGGCCTGGGCGCTGCCCACTCTGTGCCCGTCCCCCGAGGGGTCAGGAGGCCTCACTCCTCAGTGCGTGTGATGGCCCCTTCTGTGGCGGGGAGCCCGTGGCCCTGCAGCCTCCCAGCGCCTACCTGTCACAATGGCTGCCGCGGGGAGGGAAGTGCATGACGGGGCTCTGGCTGGGGAGGTTACTGGAGAGCCCCAGCTTGCCACCGCGTTGGTGAGGTTCTCGGTGGGCAGGGAGGGGCCAGAAGGGGCCAGGGAGGGCGTCGAGGGTGGTGGCTGTCACCTTGCAGTTCTTAGTGATCCTGGGAGAGGTCCTGGTCCTGCCTGGCAGGATGGTGGCCCTGTGAGCTGGTGGCCCCAGCTCGTCTGCATCTGCCCCTGGAAGTGGGGAGGAGGGGACAGCAGGGCCCGGGAGCCGATGAACCCGGGTGGACTTCTGCTCTGAACAGAGGACCAAGGATGGGCACCGGGCGCAGGGGACCCAGGAGCTGTTGGATTCCCGCTTGGCCCGAGTTCCCAATGACGGTCACCGAGGCAGCCACTCTCCACCCCCGGAGACGTCCCCACAAGCTGCGGTCAGCCTGTGGTCCGGCCCGGCCACCCCCGCCCCGTCCAGCGCCCTTGTGGGGTCTGGGCTCTAAGCTCCAGGTCTTTCTAGGGTTTCTTCCTTCTTTGCAAATGTGTCTCCTTCTTCTTTTCTCTGAAAAAGAATCTTCTTTGGACTCTGGACTCACTGGGGCGGTACCAGGTGGGCACAGAGCAGCTGGGCCTCTCTGTAGCCACCGGAGGCTGTTGGCACCTGGGAACCAGTGCTGGGCGCCGGGCGGGCCAGCTGGGCTTCCCGGGAGGACTCTGCGGGTCTTGGGACGCCGCTGTCCTGAGGGCTGGCAGACGAGAGGCTCTGATCCCTTCAGCCAGTCGTGACATCTGCCTAAAATCTGAGGTGGCACGAGGATGCGCCTCTCTCCTCTCTGTCTCCCTGCGACGCTGGAGGGAGAAGGCGGGCATTTAGCCACCCACCTGCAACCCCAGGAATTTTATTTTTCATATTTAGAGACAAGATCTCCCTAAGTCCCTGAGGGCTCTTAAGTTGCTGAGGCTGGCCTTGAACTTGGGATCCTCCTGCCTCAGCCTCCTGAGTCGGGGAATCGCAGGCTGTGCTCATGGTGTGGACTTTTTTTAAACCACCACGGTCAGCCTTCCTGTGAGAACATGCCTCAGCCATCTGCTGTTGGGGACATTCGGTCGACCCCAGGTTTTGGTCCTGGACATGGAGCTGCCGGGGACCTGGTACGGTGCCGCTGTCCTCCCTGCTGGCTCTGACCCTGGGCTGGAGTGTCCGGCATTGCCCGGGGCTTTCATTCGCACCTCAGAGGAGCCTTGTTTGTCTCACCCCCAGGGGACTCTTGGCACCACGTCTGAGGGACTTGTGCTCTACCCTGTGAAGCCCTCTTGTCTGGGTGGGGACGCCACATGCCCAGTGCCCAGCAAAACAGATGTCGGGCACTGGAAGCAGCGGGGACAGAGCCCCAGACCGACTCACCCCTTCCCAGAGCCCACGGGCCCCGGGTCAGCTGGGTTCCCTGGGAGCCCGGGAGGCGCAGCAGAGGCCCGTTTATCAGCAGCCACGGGCCTGGCACTTTCTGAAGAAGAAAAATAAGTGCGGAGGTCGCAGAGTCCTTGAGAGGAGCCAGTGGACGGCCCTGGGACAGTGCTGGCCTGCAGGACAGCTCCCTCCAGGCCTTGGGTATTTTCCCAAGTCCTGCCCTGGGGCAGGGGTCGAGTGAGGCAGGCTGGGCTGGCCGGGCCGGGGCCAGTGTCCCTCCAGGAGGGCAGGCCCGGCTGGTTCTTCCGAAGAGGGGCGGGAGGTGGAGCAGGTCCCCAGGGGACGTCCCCCCGGCCCTGTGCCCGCCCTGGCCCCCACCTGGCCTTTCTCTTGGCTGCTGTTGGGTTTCTGCTCCCTCGAGGCTGCGTTTGTCACCAGGCTCCGTCTCGTCCCCCGGCTCCCCATAGCCTCAGAGGCCGAGGGCAAGGGCCCAGCCCTGACCCTGGGCTCTGGGAGTGGAGCAGGACGCCCAGCTGGACCCTTCAGTCACTGGCCACGGCCGCTGCCCCAGGAGTCCTCCTTCCTCCAACGCAGAGGCCGGGGCTCCCCCAGGGAGGCCCACTTTGGGGCTTTGCAGCTCGAAGCCCAGAGACCTGCAGCTCCATCCTCCTGACTGCGGCCACCGAGAGGGCTCCTCAGTCCCACAATGGCCACCTGGGGGTGTGCGCCTGTGCATCGTGAAGTTGTTGGGGCCAGGATCGCTGTGACACTGTGTGGAAACAGACTGGGGACCACCGGGGTGGCGGTGAGCGAGGGGGCTGGGGCAGGTGTGGAGGCAGGAGGACCAGGCAGGGGGACAAGGCAGGGGACCAGGTGGGGGACCAGGCAGGGGACCAGGCAGGGGACCAGGCAGGGGGACCAGGCAGGGGACCAGGTAGGGGGACAAGGCAGGGGACCGGGCGGGGGACCAGGCGGCCCTGCAATGGGGAAGAATGTTCCTGTGGGACAAGAGCTCTGGGCCACGTGGGGGAAGGCGCAGAGGACCGTCCTCTCAGTCCTGGGTTAGAACGGAGACGTGCAGAGATCAGGGATCAGGAAGGACTCCAGACCCGGTGGCCTCTGCAGGAGCCCGAGGCGGGGGCTGGATCCCGGGCCAAGCGCTGGGTCAGCTGAGTGGTCCTGAGGGAGGCAGCCTGAGCCTCCGATTCCCCAGGTGCAGGCGGGGGGACAGCGAGGGAGGCTCACGTGGGGCCTCCCTTTCCAGCAGCCCCCTTGGCCCAGGGTGTGGGGGGGAGGGGGAGGGGCCGGTCCAGGGCTGAGCTGGAAGAACCTGCAGGTTGAGAGCAGGCCCCCACCCCACGCCCCAGGGGATGGCCCAGGAGCGCAGCCCCCGCCCAGGGGAGGGCGGAGGGGCTGGGCCTGAGCCGGGTGGGGGCAGAGGATGGAGCCTTGGGGGAGAGACAGGCAGGTCAGAGCCGGGGGAGACAGGCCCTGGGGTGCAGCAGGAGGGAGGCGGGGCCTGGTGCCCCCTGGGATGGGCGTCTGGGTGCAGGGGGCTGGGGGCATCCAGCTGGGCCAGGGCAGCCCTAGGAGCCGGGCTCCTCACTCCACTCCCTCCAGCCTCCCTGCGGAGGCAGGGCTGGTGGCCTCCCCGAGGTCCTTCTTGGAGAAGAGCTGGGGATTCCTGAGGGGAAGCCGAGCTAACTAGTTCTCAGCACTGACATCATCGCAGTCTGGAATGTTCCCTTGGGGTCCCCCCGGGGTGGGGGGGTGGGGGGGCGTGTAGCCATGAGGCCGCCAGGGTGCTGGGTTTGTCCTCTCAGACCTGCGGACACCTAGCATCTAGAAGACAGGCCTGGGCCCTCAAGTGAGAGCTATGGTCACCCGGGCCCCCAGGTCAGTGTGGGAGAAGCCCAAAGGGGCCCTGGACTCCACTCTGATCAGGTCCATCCCATCCCCTGCCTTTGAAGCCCCCCCACCCATGGCTTTAAGCTAAACTCCTGGCTCCTCGCCTCAGCCAGGGGCTGGGGATCTGCTCTTGCTCCTGCCTCATCAAGCTGGCCCTCCCTGTCTCCACCCCCCCATTTGCATTGCAGGAACACAGCAGGCTCGGCCACCTCAGGACCTTTGCATGTGCTGTGCCTCCGTGTTCTTCTCCCGATCCTCCCAGAATTCTGCCCTAGGCATCGGCCTCCACTCCAGCCTGCCAGGCCTCCCTGCCCTTCTCCGTGAGCATCCTGTCCACTTCATTGATACGGATGCTGGCCTTCTCATGGGGCTCTCCGAGGACAGACACCAGGTCACTCATCACTGCCGTGTCCCCAGGGACCTCTGCCAGCAAGCACCATGGAAGCAGCTCGAGCCATTTGCAGCATGGGTTCCTCCTGGGAGGGACCCACTGACCCGGGTCCCCAGCCCGTCCCTCCCAGTGTTGCCTCACAAGGTCCTCTCTGTGTCCTCAGCCCCACGGGGTGACCTGGCTGAGACGTGGTCATGAATCACTGGCCAGAATCTGGTTGCAATCATCTCTTGGCTGGCCGTGGCCACCGAATCAGGGAACCTAGGTGTCCTGCAAGACAGTGCCCAGGACTGGGGAGGCACCTGCGCCAGGGACCTGCTGGGTGGCCTTGGCAGGCCGCTGGCCTCCAGGTGGCACAGTCGGCCACCCACGGGGATGGAGGAGCTGGTGGAGATGGGGTCTTCGGCTGGGATCCTTGGGATGTGACTGATTCTCAAGGGGACGGCTGGGGAGGGGGAGGTCCAGCGCGGCTGACCGTCCCCGTCTGAAGGCCAAGGGCCGGGTCTTGTGGGCAGGGCTGGGAGGAGCGGTGGGGGTGCCAGGTCAGCAGGTCCCACGGGGAGGCAGGCCTGGTGTCCCGAGGACTCCACCAAGAGGCCGGCCTGCAGAGGGAGGGGACGGCAGACCCGGCCTAGGACCCGAGGGCCTGAGGTTCACGAGTGTCCCCGGCTGGAGCTGCTTCCAGGGCACAGCCCACCAGGCCGGGTCCTCCCCATGGGGAAGGGGCCATGGGCTCCCAGGTCGCGGGAACCTGTGTCAGCGGTGCTCTCAGCCCGGCAGCCATGTCACCCCTCTGGCTCTCTCAGCCCCCACCCACCTCGTGCTGTCCTCCACGGTCAGATGCCGCTGGACGGGCCGCAGCCTCCAGGTCCCAGCCTCCTCTCCACCAGCTGCCAGCTGACCTTGCGACACGCAGGCTGGGATCGTGACCCTGCGCTGCCCTCTGACCTCCCTGACTCCCACCCCTTGGGAACAGACTGACCCCCTCGCGACCTGTAGGTGCCCATCACGGTGTCCCCGTCCCCCTCCTGTCTCCCTCCCCCACCCTCAACCTGCGGGACTTCCTGGGGTTCTTTCTGCATTTCCTGCTCCCGCCTGGTCCAGGGCCTTTGCCTCTGCTGCCGCCTCTGCCGGGAAGCCCTCCTCCCTTCTCTCCCAGCCAGTGCCCAGGCTCAGACCAGGGACTCTCCCTCGGGGTGCTGCGGGGACCCACCCGGGCTGGCTGCTAGGGGCCCGCAGCGGGAGTCCCTCTGGGGCAACTGCCTCTGAGGGCAGGCGCCTCCTCACCTGGGAGGTCCTCCCACCCCCAGGCGCAGACGGGACACAGCCCAGCACCGATGAGTCAGGGGCACGGGAACGCAGCCTCCCCGTCCCGCAGGCTCGGCCCTGGGCCGGCCACACTCCAGATCCTCCACCGTGGGCTCCGCGAGGCCCTGTCCAGCCCTGCCCTGCCCTGCTCCCCTCGCTCCCTCTCTCCCGGGGCATGTCCTCATGAATCACGCGCACCCCAGCCTCTGCTCTGGGACATCTGCTTCTGAGCAACCTGAGCCCAGACACGTCCCCAGAACGTCCCTTCCCACCACTCCCCGCCCCTGCTCTGGTCCCGTCTGCGGGGATCTCTCTGGCAGCCCTCACGGTGGCCATGTCTCCGCGGTGGCCAGATGAGTGCTGGGTTGAAGCCCGACCCCCACTCCAGAACGTCAGGCAGGGATGGTGTTGACACGCTCTGCTGTGTTCCCAGTGCGCATCACGGGGCTTGGCACACAGTGGGGGTTCAGTAAATATTTGTTGAATGAGTGAACAAACAGTGGGGTGAGTTGGAGGCACTGCTGTTAGGGCTCCTGATTCTACAGTCTCCACTCAGGCTCCTCGGAGCTGCATGATGGCTGCCAAAGCACCTGCCATCTCGTCCTCACACTGCTGAAGCTAAGGCAGGAAAAGGCCCTCCAAAGGAGAAACCTGTTCCAAGGAGCCCCCTGGGCAGCTTCTCCTCCACCGACCACACCTACATTCCATGTCTAGCCTCAGCCAATCGCTGCAAGGGGAGGGAGAGGGCCATGTTTGACTTGGGCCAATCAGCATTGGCTTCTGGGCTCAGTGGGCAGAGCCTACCCTGGCCAAGGAGGAGGACAGCTGGCTACAGCTGCAGGCCCCCTGAACCCAGGCGCTTTGAGTGTCCCCAGGGCTTTGGATCTCCGTCCCCCTGTCCTCCTGTCCCTCCTGTCCTCCGTCTCTGGGGAGCCCATGGGTGGCGGGTGTGAGGGGAGGGGGGCTGGGCAGGGGTCTAACAATCCAGGCGGCCAGACACCTTCACCTGGGTCAATATTTATGGAGCCCGGAGGGAACGGGGGCCCAGGAGGGCTGTAGGAAGAGGCAGCCCACAGCCAGAGAGGCCCAGAGACGAGGACAGACGGGCTGGTCTGAGAACCAGGAGGGAGGCCAGCGGGGTCTGGGGGCAGGGCCTTGGCTGCAGGCCCCCCCTCAGGCAAGACCAGCAGCCCCACCTGGGCGTGTCCCTTCTCCAGCCCAGGCCGTGGTGTCCCCCTCTGCCAAGTGGCGCCCCTCAGGGAGATCACCATGGGCCTGGTGGCCTCCTGTGACCTGTGAACAGCCCTGCATGGTGGGTGGGAGTTTGGGCCTCAGGGGACAGCAGGCACGTGCCCAGGTCACAGTGGTAGTGGCAGACTGGAGCCTGTGTGCATGCGTCGCCCCAGGCCAGGAGGGGCTGGGAGGTGGGACGGGGACTCTGTGTGCCAAGGGCTAGCAGCAATGGTCCTGCTAGCAGCAATGGCCGCTGGGTCCCAGTGTTCCCGGGCTGGGCGTCGGCCGTGCGGGAGGCAGGCTGACTTTCCTCAGCTCCTGGTCCTCACTTCACAGGGAGGACGCCTCAGAGACTGCCCAGCAGTGGGGTGCAGGGCCTGAGGGCCCACAGGCCCGGGGCCCAGCCCCTGGTCCACCCTGACAGGCCAGCTGACCTGGACGGCCACGTCTTCTGTCCCAGCCTCAGTTTCCCCACTTGTAACACAGGAAACCTCAGTTGACCCGCTGACGTGTGGACAGTGAGGAGTGCACAGGGGACCTGCCCACGGGCCAGGCACACACAGGTGCCCAACAGGGTTGGCCGTGGTCACATTATTAAAATCACTTTTAAAAGGTCCTTTAATCGCACTTTTTTCTGGAGAAAAAGCTGAGGGCCAGAGAGGGCCACTTGCTCAAGGTCACCAGCCAAGGGGAGGCTGAGACTGGGCCGCTGTGTGCTCTGAGGCCCTGCCACCTGCAACGACCCACTCCAGATCCAGTCCTCGTGGGGACGATGTCCACGGCCTGGCCTGGCGCCCCTGGTGCTGGCCACGGCTACCCACGGCGGCGTTGCAAAATCCTTCTCCCTGTGCCTGTTGATAAAGGGACCCGTTGCAAAATGCGGCGGAGAAATTATTCAGGGTTGTGACATCCTGTGGCCGGGCCCCGGTGCCCCTTCCTGCCAGGCCTGGGTGGGGCCAGCTTCTGGCTCTCCTTGCCTGACCCTGACTGTGGGATGCTAGGTTGGGGGCCACAGGGGACCCAGCCTGGTCCCCTGTCACCCTCTGCCAGACCTTGGGCTGCCCTTGCCCGTCTCTTGCCTCAAGTCCAGTGACCGGGCGGGAAGTCCTGTGGGCGCTGCCCGTACCAGCTCTGAGGCCGCAGGCCCCTCCACCTCCACGTCTGACGGAGCCCCGGCCGCTCCTGCTGGGACGGCTGCAGGGGCCCAGGCAGCCCGTGCTGGGGGCCTGTCCCTCCTCTGTTTCGAGTCCTCCTGGCCCTGGCCGTTGGTCCCCACTGTGACCTCCTCCCCATGCGGGCCTGGTGCCGTGGTCCTGGGCTCCACGCTCGCCCTCCCACATCAGGGCACGAGGAGCCGGGCCCTGGCCTGCTGTCCCCGCTGCCGGCTTGCGTCCCTGACGGTGGCTTTGTCCACCTCGCCTCGAGCCCCGTCTTTGGTCTGGTTTTCCCCCTGACGCGGGCGGCTCTTCACCTCGTTTGTATTGAACGTGGCTCTTGCCCCTGGGACGCGCCTTCCTCAGGGCGGGGACCACGGGCTGTTTTCTCCCTGGGCATCCAGTGGCTCTCAGAGGTTCCCTGGGCCCGCGATAGGGGCCAGGAGCGGGGGGTGGCGCCCGTCGTGCGTGGCAGGTCCCTTTCTCAGCCACGTGGTCCCTGCTGCCTGCAGCTGCCTCACCCTCTCCCCTGCGTCCCCCAGTCCTGGTGTATTCTGTTTCCTATTTACTGTTGGTCCCTCTGTCCCCCAGGGCTCTCGAGGACAGGGCTTGGTCTGCCCCCTTCACCGGGTCCCTCCGGTGCCCAGAGTCCCCATGAGGCGGTCCTGACAGCCGGACCAGGGTTTGCACTGACCTCCATGTCAGGGCCAGTCCTGGCCAGGAGGGAGCCGGGAGGAGCCGCCTGGACCCACTCGGCCTTAATCGTGCCCCTTCTCCTAATGACACGTGTTATAATGGGCACCAGGCGCTAACCTGGTGTGACGTCTGGGCTTTTGACAACAGATACCATCAGCGCCGCAGCTGGAACTCCTTCTCCACCTGCGTCCCCTCCCACCTAGACGGGTATCAGCTTCCTGGCCAGGGGGAGGGCCGGCTCGCAGCCGCCCGGGAGGCGGGTAATAGCTACTCCCACCTGGGGAGGCTGGCCGCCCGCTCCCTCCCAGCCTCTGTCCCAGGCCGCGGCAGGACGGGCCTGCTCCACGGGCCAACGCCACCACCAAGGGCCCAACGCCACCACCAAGGGCCCAACCCGCGGCCCTGGGCTGCTGGCTGAGAACCCTGGTGTCCAGCCAACTCTGGAACCAGGACGCTCAGATTCCGGCTTCTGAGAAGGGGGACGCAGGAGCCCTGGGCTCACAGTGCAGGGGCTGAGGGTGGCTGCCCCAGCAGGCAGGATGTGACTGTCACCTCCCAGTGTAGCGTCCTGGCCCGGCCCCTGAGGGGTGCTGCGTTCCCAGCCTGCCCTGGGGCTCAGGCCGCCACCTGAAGCAGGTCTTGGACAAGCACCTGTAGCTGCGCGCTGGGGACAGTGGCCAGGCACGCGGTGCCTCCTGCTCCTCGCCCCGTCACTCTTGTTGCGGGGTAACGGGATGTGTTAGGGACAGGCCCCCGCAGGTCCCCTGGAGGTGGCCAGAGGCAGCATCCCCAGCTGCTCAGCCATGGCCAGGACGGAGGATGGTTCTGGAAGGTTCCAGGGCCTGGACGCAGCCATCTTGGAAGGAAGACAGTGTTCCCCACCATGGCCGCCCCATCCTCAACCTGGCCCTGGAGCAGGAAGGGGGAGCAGGCAGGCTGACGGGGTGGGGACCCTGGGGGTCACAGGGGAGTCCAGAGGGCTCGGTGGCATCCTCCAGACAGCGCGGGGCCTTTCTCATCCTGGATGAGCCAAAGGCGACTCACCAGGCTCTCCCACTTTCCCCTTCTGAACACACCCCAGGGAAGGAACACGCAGCCCGCTGGCCAGTCCAGGCGGGAGACCTTGCTCAGCCGCCTGGGAACCGGCTGGGCCGCGCTTCCCGCCTCCACAGTGCCGCCTCTGGCCTGGAGGAGGAACTGCAGCCTGCACCTCCACCCCCACCCCTGGTCCTCAGCAGGGGATCCACTTGGGTCACTTTGACCCCAGCGGCCACTGCAGACTAGCTGGCTTCCCAGGAGCCACATCTGAGGCGCATCAAGCATCCTGCACGCTCGGGCGGCCCGCTCCCCACTGACGCGGGGGGATGAATAACAGTCTGAGCTATCATGTGCGTCTGCTAAAAATAAACTTGACATACTTTCACGTTGGGAAACAATGTGGATTCCAAACATTCTCCAAGGGCAGAGGGGGGAAAGGAAGAATGGAAATGGAGTTCTTGAGCTTAGTAATTAATTAGGCCTGTAAACAAATGATTCATGCTCTTTCCTGGCTGTTTTTTCTTTCCATTCTGCGCGGATTTTCGTAGGGTAAGGGAAGGAGGCCAAGGACAGAGGCCCATAGTGTGGCAGAGCCCAGGGGACCCGGCTGAGCAGGCATCAGCCAGACGGAGTGTGAGGGAGCCCTTCAGGTGGACGGGAGGCCCTGGGCAGCGGCTCTGAGAACCAAGAGGTCCGGCCTGTCCAGGGACCATGAGGCTGTGCGGCTGGACCTGGGGGAAGGGGTTGAGGTCAGAGGGTCCACAGGGCCCCGGCACCCAGAGCCGAGTGGCTGCGTTAGAGTTGATCCTGAAGGAAGTGGGAGCCAGGGAGGGTCCTGAGGGAGACGGGTGACCCCTTCTAGGTGAGCTATCTGGAGCGTCCGTTACTTGGACTTCCGGGCGATGGTCCAGGGGTCGTGTCTCTTAGAGGTGTACTTGCTCCAGGCCTGTCTCCTCCCTATAGAGCACCAGCCTCCTCTTGGGGGACCCTTGTTGGCTCCCGTGTCACTCCTGTGTCCCCAGTGCCTAGGTCATGGCTAGGCACAGACAGGAGCTCGGCTCATGCTGCAAAGTGACCTCTGCTGCAGAGTTGGTGGCTTTGTTCCATTTCACGGGACAGGGGGCTCTTCATGGACGGTCCTCAGAAGAGGCAGGTTTTATTGAGGAGCAGCCTTAGGCGGGAAGTCTGCTCTGCACGGGGCTCAGGTCCCCAGCATGGGGGCCTGCAGGGGGCCCACGCTGCCTCCTCCCTGCTTTGCAATGTCTCTGGGCTGCCTCCAGCAATCTGTGATGGTGGCATGTGGGTATGTGTTGTGCACAGAGAAACCGGGGCCCAGGGAGCAGGGACATGTTCAGAGTCACATGGGTACAAATGGGGCCTGTTTTTAACCCTTCCAGCTTTATCCCTCTGAGCCTGTGGGACCCGAGGCAAGTCACTCTGCCTTTCTGAGCCTCTTTTACATGGACATGGGGGCACTGCCTTGTGGCTGCTGGGTGGAGGCGAGGAGGTCCCCTCCAGGTGCTCCTGCTGTGGTCACCGTCCTGGCTGTGAGGCCTCCCAGGCCAGCAGCCCCTCGGAGTGTGCCCAGGACTTCTCTGCCCCCAGGTGTCCCTCGCCCACACCACGAGGCCCGCCCTCTGCTGCCTCTTCCTCGTTTTCTTGGTAAAACCGCTGCTTTCTCTGATGGCCAAAGGTCCTCCCGGGGAGCAGGGGACCTGTCACCCACAGAACCGCCTCCGCTGTGGGCTGAGGTCACCAGGCACGGGGCTGGCGCCGGGGACATGGTCATAGTTGGGGGTTGTCAATCATCTTGAGGGAGGCAGGGCTCTGTCCAGGGTCCTCTGGGGGGCACGGCTGGGGGGCAGATCTCTCACCTGGGAGAGGCGCTGCCCGCTGCCCGAGCATGTGGAGAAGCCCCCGGGTGCTGGGGCCGTGCGCAGAGGGCAAGGCAGGGTCTGGGAGGCAGCCTGGAGGAGGTGGTCTGGAGCTGTCTGGGCCACGGGCGGCTCACCTGGGCTTCAGTCCCACTTCTGCCCCTTTCCCGCTGGGTGACGGGGTCAAGTTCATGTCCCCCTCTGAGGTGACGCCAAGTGAGCTGGTGCAGATGAGGGTCCAGATCCGGGCCAGGCCCGGCCAGTGCTGGCCACGGGACAGCAGCACTGTTCCTCCCTGCAGTCTGTGGAAAGTACTGGAACACCAGCTTTCCCGGCCCGCGCACAGCCCCCAGCCTCAGTCCTCTCACCTGCGCAGGAGGTGACGTGACTTTGAGAGGTCAGTGGTGAGGGGGAAGCCTGTGAAGCCACATCAAGTGCCCGGCACCATGCTGGGCGCACAGTGGGCGCTGGGTAAGTGGTGGCCAGCGTCCTCCGGCCCGTGGCTGTGGGAAGAGCAGGTTTGAGGTCAGGTCCACCTGGGCCGAGTCCTGGCTCTGCCCTGAGCTGCGGTGGGGACCAGCTGGGACCTCGAGCAGAAGGGTCCAGCTTGGCACCCGACACACAGCAAGTACCATCAGGGGTTTGCACCCAAGCCAGAAGCGAGGCCACGCGGCAAGGTGACTTCCCTCCTTTGTGAGGTGGGGTCATCCTGCCCCAGGGAACAGGCTCAGCAGACAAAGTGGCCTGGGGCAGCCTGAGCACCCAGTCTCTCTGCGGGTGGGGTCTTGGGGTGCAGGCACTGGGGTGTCGGGGCACAGGCACTGGGGGTCTCGGGGCGCAGGCACTGGGGGTCTCGGGGCGCAGGCACGGTGGGAGTCCCTTGGAGACTGAGGCCTGCAGCACGTGAAGGGACCTGGGTCCAGCGATGCCCTCGGGTCCCCTGCTCACACTGGGGGCTGGTTGGGGTCCCCCCCCCCTGCTGTGGCCTTGCTCCTGTCGAGCACTTGGATACATTGTCCCAGCTGTCCCGCCCGCCCTGAACTTCCTGCGTGAAGGATTCTCTGCTGAGAGGCCGACTTTCTGCCTCCCACAAGGGAGGCCCTCTCCCGCCTGGGCTGCAGCTCGGCCCCTGCCTCGGCCGGTCGGGTGCGCGGTTCTGGATCTGCGGGAGTCTGTCTGCCTCTGTCCAGAGGCCTCCATGTGCAGGTGGTGTCCCTCCGGGTGCAGGACCCCCACGGCTCCCCATTGCCCTGGGATGAAGCCCAACTCCTTCCCGCTCCCCAGGTTCCCTGTGATGGAGGCCTGCTGGCCTCTCCTCCTCAGTCCTCTAGCCACGTGGGCCTCCTGTGGCTGCACTGACTCACGGAGCGCACACCGCCAAGGGCAGGGAGCTGGCGGGCCCTTCTGCTGCTGGGTCCCTGTGTCCCAGGTGAGGGGACAGGGACAGGAAGGGGGCTGACTGCAGGGTGGAGGCGGAATTGGAACTGAGGCGGGTCGGCGGCCTCTGCCGCAGCCTGAATGGCCACCTTCCTGCAGGAGTGACAAGTGGCTGCCCCTCAGGGGGGCACCGCCGTCCCTGCCCGCTCAGCTGCCTGACTCCAGGGCGGGGGTGGGCAGGGGCGATGTCCCCCCAGGGTGGACGCCGACTCCTGTGGGTGAAGGGACCCAGGGAGGGGGCCTCGGCTTCTCGATTCCCTCAGTCCCTGCTCTGGGAAGTCAGCGCTCTGTCACCTGAACTCACGCGCCCCCACCCCGGGGACCACCTCCGTCGATGGAACCCACCACCCCCTCGCCCCACCCGAGCTCAGTCAACCCCGCGTCGTCCTCCTGCGTCACCTCGCCCGGGCCACCACCCAGCCCTGCCCCCCCCCCGCCCAGCCCCTCGGGGCTCGTGCCCCCCCAACTCACCCCGCTTGCAGGCCGCTCCCCAGACGCCCCCCAGGCCCTCCGGTCCCAGAGCCCCCCTCTAGCTGGGGACTCTGAGGGGTCCTCACAACAGGTGCTGGCCGTCAAGGAAGAGGCGTGATGGGGAAGAGCCTCCGGGGAACAGGAGCAGCATGTGCGAAGGGCTGGGGGCAGGGGCAGGGACAGACACACCGTCGCAGTCGCGCAGGCTGGGTACAGAGTACAGGGACGAGGACCGAGTCGGAGGAGGCTGGAGGACATGCTCAGCCCCTGGTGAGGGCTGAGCAGAGGAGAAAGGTGACGGGAAACACCCGTCCTCTGGCTGCCCGAGGGGAGCAGAGCAGGGCTGGGGGCGGGGCTCCTGGGTAGTGCCTGAGCTGGGAGATGCAGCCCGGGGGCCGCGGGGCAGGCGGGGGGCGACTTAAAGAGGGGACTTAGAACATCAATGGTGAAGCCGGTGGGAACTGGACTCTCTGAACCAGGCCTTATTGACTCGCCCTCCATAGATTAGCTGATTTAATCCTAGCAACCTCATTATTATAACTGATCCGATTTCACAGATGAGGAAACTGGGGGCCAGAGAGGTTAAGACATTTGCCCAAGGCACACAGCAACAAAAGGCAGAGCTGGGCTCTGAACTCAGAGGCACCGGAGGCCTCAGGAGCAGCTGGGGTGCTCGCAGGGGCAGGTGTGTCTGTGTCCCCTCCCCCAGAGGGGCCCAGGGGGTCTTTCCCCGTGAGTGGGCCGGGATGGAGGTCATCCTTTCCATCTGGCAGAACCCCTCCTCACTGGAGAGGACACAGACCCACAGCCCCTGGCCTGGGGCTGGATCTGGGCCTCGAGGAGGAGAGCCTCCACGGAAAAGGCCCGCGCTCACCCTCAGCATCCCCCGCCACTGGGGCGTCAACCTGGTCCCCCGCACAGGTCCTGCCTCTGTCCCCCCTGGCTGCAGTCTCCCATGCTGCTCTGGGTCCTGGAGGGTGGCCCACTCCTTGCTGTATGCCAAAGGCCTCGCCTGACTTGCTCCGCACCCTGTCCCCACCCTCTCACCTCCACGACTTTCCTGCTGTCTGCCGCAGCTCCTCCAACATACCAGTCCCCACCCCAGGCCCTTTGCACGTGCCACTCCCTCGGCCTGGAATGCTCTTCCCATGGCAGCTCCCCCATCCTTCTGGTCTGAGTTGCACTGTCACCTCACCTCTCCAGGTGGCCCTCCCTGAGCCCCTGGGCCAAAGGTCCCTGTTTTCCTCAGCACGTCATCTGCTGTTTCTGAATACTCTAGTCACTTGCTGGGTTTTTCCTGGTAGTTTAGTGTCCACCCCCCCCAGGGCGCTGTCTTGTTCCTGGAAGAGCCCACTGCCTGGCACACAGTAGGTGCTCAATAAGCGCTTGTCGAATGACTGAGCAAAGGGGTGGTTGGGAATTGCTTAAGGATTTGGGGGCCAGGAGGAGGAGAAGGCAGGCTCAGGCCGGGGTCCCAGGCCTCCTGTCCTGGGTCTCCCTGGCCCGAGGAGGCCCTGCCCAGCCAGAGGGCCGCGAGGAAGGCAGCGGGCGGGCCGCGAGGCCTCCTCCCTCTCCACTGTTTTCTTCCTCTGGTAATTATGGGCTCAGACGCTTCTCCATGCTCCCAGAATAATAGCCGCCTGTTATCAGCGGCATCTCTGGGACCGGCTCACAAACAGTCATTAATCCCGTCTCACCGCCACCCTGCCCTCCTCCTGGTGGAAACTGAGGCTCAGAGAGGTGAGGCCACTTTCCCAGCACCACACAGCCCGTGTGGGAGGATGGGCGGTTTTGCCTGGAACCCTCTGGGGTGGAACGGGGTCCCTTCCCTGTCCCATGGGAGGGGAAGCCTCGGGCCTGCTGTGTCTCCTGGAAGCCCCGGGGGCCTCCCCAGGTGGCCTCTTAATCACGGCCGGTTAATTAAGGAGGTTCAGCACTCGGCGGGCTCATTCAGGGCTCATTCAGGCCTGCCCGGGAGAGGGCAGCGGGGCCAGGCTCTCAGAGTAGGCCTCGGCCCCCAGCTGAGCCGGGTCCCCTCCTGCCTCTGGGGCCCAGCAGGGACCCAGGGGTCCCTGGGAGGGTGGGGCTGGGGCTGGGGCTGGGCCTGTCCCGGGCCTCCTCCCCCTCTGGGCGCTGTGTGGGCGGTGCTGGCCCAGCGAGGCCCAGCGGCGGCCAAGGCAGCGGAGGAGTCGAGACAGGTTCTAGGTGAGGTGGTTTCGTGGGCCGGGCAGAACGTGGCGCTGCGCCATGGCCCGCTCCCTGGGGCCCTGGGGTGGGCGGGGGACCCCCACCCGCCCCGTGTCCGGCCCTGTGCCCCGTGGATGAGGTGGGAGCTGAGGAAGTGAGGGAAGGGACCGTGGGGTGACAGAGGGAGGGGACCGTGGGGTGACAGGAGGGAGGCTCCCACCCCACCCTCCGCGCTTCCCACCACAGACCTGTGGGAACCGGCCACCAGAGCAGCAGCCTCGGTCCTGGGGACCACTGACCCACGCAGGACGCAGACCTGCCCCTGCCCGGACCTGAGGACACAGAGGACCACCTGGGCCTGCAGCCCGAACTTCAGAATGACCGTCCGGCAGGGCGGCCCCACTTGCTGTGTGACCTGGGGCAGGTGGCTTTCCTCCTCTGAGTTCCCACAGCTCTGACGGGGACCTGGAGGTGGTGGGCGGATTGGTGGCTGGTGGCGCCCGCAGACCCCCGTCCCCTGTCCCTGTGAAGTGCCCCTACCTCACGAGGAGACCAGCCTGGCTTTCTCCAGGTCCAACGAGGAAAGCAGGCGGCCGTCCTGCTGGCCCTGGACTCGGGCAGTGGGCACAGGAGGGACGTCCCAAGGCCAGGCTGCAGCCAGAACCCGGAGGCCCGGCTCGAGGGCAGTCCTCTGTCCCCAGCCCCTGCACCCGAGCCTGCGCCCACGTGTGCGCGTACTGCACACGCGGGGATCCCACCTCTCCGTGGTGAGCAGTTCTCCACCGCCATCGCCACCAGGACCCAGAACATTCCCACCCAGAAGGTCCCGGTGCCCTGGGTGGTCGTCCCCTCCAGAGCCCTGCCCCCCCAACACGCCCCCCAGCCTTTTATTTTGAAAAACTTGAAACATTTTGAAAGTTCAAAAGCCATGAGCTGCCGTCATGTCCCTTCCCAGAGTGTCCCCTGCGGCGCTGCCCCACGCGCCCTCGCCCCGCTCCCAGGCTGGTGCTGGTTGTGGGGATGCAGCGACATCCCTCCCCGCCCTGCGTGCGACCCTCCCCCACCCGCGTGTGTCCTGACCCGCGTGCGACCCTCCCCCACCCGCGTGCGTCCTGACCCGCGTGCGTCCTGACCCGCGTGTTTCCTGACCCGCGTGCGTCCTCAGAGCAGCGAGGTGGCCCCGCAGCTCCCTCCCGGGCTTCCTTCAAAGGCCCTGCACAGCTCTTCTCTGCTTGTGCTTTACTTTACTTTTATTTTGATTCACTTTTTCTGGTTCACGTCCAGTCAAGGGCCAGGCCTGTGTTGGGTGGCCAGCCTCTTCAGTGTTGTTTTTCTAGAATGTTCTCCCTGCATTTGTGTGACTACAGGGTGCGTTCTCCACGCCAACCCCAACCTGAACCAGGACCTGCTCAGGGTGCCCAGGGGGACCCGAGACCCGGGGGGGCTGCTGACTGGGACAGGGGGTGCCCAGGGCTTCTTCCAGAAGCATTGGGTAAAAAGGGTGGGGGACGGAGGCCGGCCTCACTGCCTCCACTTCCAGTCCTGAGGGAATTTCAAAGGAGGCAGTCGAAGTCTCTGCTTGCCCTGGGCCAGGGTCTCCGGCCCTGAGGCCGGGGTGAAGTCCGGCTCCGCACCCCTGGGCCTCAGTTTCCCCTTCTGTGACGTGTAGACAGCACAGGCTCCTCCACCTCCTCGTGGTGGGGGACCAGGGAGGGGCCGTGGAGCAGCTGGATGGCGGTGACGTCAGCGGCCTCCTCTCCGTCCCTGTGAACCTGGATACCCGTGAACAAGACTGGGAACCCCAGTTTGCTAAACTGGGTCAAGAATTATCACCAGCCGGGCACGGTGGCACCCGCCTGTCATCCCAGCAGCTGGGGAGGCTGAGGCAGGAGGATGGCGAGTTCAAAGCCAGCCTCAGCCAAAGTGAGGCGCTAAGCAACTCGGTGAGACCCTGTCCCTAAATAAAATGCAAAATAGGGCTGGGGACGTGGCTCTATGGTCGAGTGCCCCTGAGTTCAATCCCTGGTACCCGACCCCCCAAAAGAGCTTATTACCAACGTTCCCCCGCGTCCATGAACACGGCACTTGTCCAGCACGTAGAAGCTTGACTTCCCCGAGTCTGAGCACCCACAGGCCGGAGCCCCAGGGGCCTGCGGGGCAGCGGCCTCCCCGGCTCCCTGACCGCTACTCCTGAGACGGCTAGCTGGGGAGCTCCCAGGAAGGGCTCTGGGGACACTGTGGCCATCAGAGGCACTTGCCCCATTTTGACTCCTTGCAGGTGCCAGGAGACCTTGCTCAGGTCTCAGCCGTCACTCCCCTGACCCAGGGCCAGGCGGCCTCGTGGCACCGGGTGACATCCCCCCTTGAGGGCCGTGGGTCCTCGTGGTGGAGATGGCCATGATTCAACACTCCAGTTCCCTCTCGATGGACGTTGAGGTGGCTCTCTGGCTTTCGCCACCACAGATTGCAACAGAGAGCCTGCGCGGAAGTCTGCTGTCATCGCAGCTCATGGGGGGACATTCCTAGAAGTGGCCTCGATGGGTCAGAAGTCATGTGTCTCTGAACGTCGCCGGCCGTCTGCACTGGTCCCATCCATGGGTTCCAGGGCACCCCGGTCCCCTGCAGTCCAGGGTGCCTGCAGGCCCATGCCGAGGTGGCTCTGGCTTGCCTGTCCTATAAACAAGGCCACAATGAACATCTTTGTGCCGCTGTCTGAGTTACAGGGACGCCAGCGTGTGGGGAATTCCCGGACCAACAGGAAGTAGTGAGAAGGGACACCTGAGCCGGGGGCCGCGGCCCTGGCCCGTGGGCATGGAGGGCGGCCAGAGGGGCTGCTGGGCTCTTCCTGCCCCCGTGTGGCCACAGGCTCCCGGGGAGGGAGCAGCAGCCTCCCCCGGCCCGGGCTGTCCCCACCTGGAGTCTGTCAGACCCAGAGTCCTCCCAGGCCCAGTGACTCAGGAGTCCCCAGGAACATGGACGAGAGCCCCGCAGCCTGAGGCCAGGCCTGGCCTCGCCTCCCCGGCCGGCGGCCTCCCTGGGGGCCAGGAGCGAGGGCCGCACCCCTCAGAGGTGGCTGTGGGACTCAAGCACAGCTCTTCACACGAAGGCTGGGGACCGCCCCGCACACAGTAGGCGCTACCTGAATACCCTGACTGCCACGAGATGCGTGTTGGGGGCGGGCTCTGCCTCTGCCTGTTCTCCGCCTCTCCGCGTCCGCCTGTCCCTCGGCTCTTCCGAGCGTCTGTCTGTCTTGGTCGCTTTCCCCTGTCTCTTGTCCCTCTCTGGCACTGTTTGTGTCCCCACAAGGACCCGGAGCGCCGTGAGCCTCCGTGAGCACTTAAGCACCTGGGAGGCGAGCCACCCGCGAGCGGCACACGGGGAGCCAGTGATGGCGTGAGGAAGACACCCGCGACGGGACCCCGAGGGACACCCCAGGCTCATGTTCTCAGGGGACGGGGCCTGCAGCCTGTTTGCAGGTTGCACTGTCCTGGCCAGTGTTGTCCCTGTAACCAGCGTGGCCTTGGACAGGGACAGCACGCTTGATTAGGAGCCAGGGCCCCGCCCCACACGGTCACTGCCTACCTCCTCTGCCGGGGCCTCGAGGTGTGGCCCTGGTGGCACCGTCACAGGCTTGAGTCCTCCAGCCGTGGACACAGCACCCAACAGGACAGAGGGCCTGCCTCGCGCCGGTGGCCGTGCGTGCGCTGATACAGAAGGGCAGAGCACATTTGCCGAATGGCTCTCAGCAGGGCTGAGTTCTCGGAATAGAATAGAACACGTTCTGTGCTCAGGAGACGGAGTGGGGCTCCTTCACCCTGGGCTGACAGTGGGGTCTGAGAGGGCTGCTCTGACTATGTACAGAGACCAGAATGATGAGAAGGGCCTTCTGAGCAGGGGGATCAGCAAGTGCAAAGGCCCTGGAGCAGGAACAAGCTGTATGCCAGCCATGACTGGAAGCTGTCACAGGAGGTTAAAGTAAAAGACCCTGGGAGTGAGACAGTCTTTGCTGAGTGTCCCCTGCAGGTCATTTGCCCTCTCTGAGTCTTAGTTTCAACACCCCCCCCCCCCCCCCCCCCCCCCCCCGTGTAAAATGGGAAACTATGGACCCATCCCTCGTGCCTCGTGATGGGTGGGGCTTAAATCTACCAGAATTTCTATGCTGAAGGGGCTCAGGGTTGGCTGGGCTGTGGGGGGATTTGTCTTAAAGCGGTGGGTGGCTCAGCAGTGACACTCTTTGTACTTGGGGTTTTGGGGTGGCTTTAGGGCTGACGATGGGGCCCGAAGCTGTGGCTGAGCCCGACCTCAGGAGTTAACCGCCTGCAGCGCTTGGCGAGGGCTGGGCCCAGCAGGTCGGCAGGAACCGGCGGCATTCCAGGTGGGAGGCGGGCGGGGCGGGAATGCTCCAGGCGTGTAGGGAAGAGGGACCCGCCTGGCTGGTGGGGACAGGAGGGAAGAGGCTGGAGAGACAGGTTGAGGGCGGGCCTGGCGGGGGGCCGTGGAGCTGGGGGGCGGCCGAGGGAGAGGGCTCCCTGTTCCCCGAGAGCGTAGACACTCAGCGCGAAGGACATCAGGACAGGCCACCTCAGCCAGGAAAGGAAACGCCGGCGGGAGTGACCCCTTCCCTGCGGCCGGGTCTCCGAGACGTCGAGCCTGGGCTGGCCGTGCGCCCGGTCCCCCCGGCACTGCAGAAACAGAAGTGACTTTGGTGTTGGCCACTCTCAGCCGCCTCGGTCCTGCCCGCCTAAACCCCACGCGGCAAAATGCACAGACATCAATGGTGCCTCTTGGTGGCCGCGATGTCACCCACGGGTCAGGGTACGGAGCAGTTCTAGCTCCGGCGCGTGTCCCCGTGAGGCCCGCGGAGGCGTCTCCCCCTCAGCTGTGCAGGGTGGGGACTGAACCGCCGGCGGCCTCTGTGGCCACGCAGCCGCTTCTGGGTCGCCCCCTGCCTGCTGCCCCTGCCCTGGGGCGCGGCCCTGGTGTGTGTCCTGGGCCTGGGGGGGGGGGACACGCGTGCTCCGTTTCCTGAGGTGGCCGGGCCACATCTCTGCACTTTTGGACACACGCCCGAGGACCTAGGGTGGAGACTTGCTTGGGTGGGGCCCTCAGGGGTGACCTTGGGCTCTGCCTTCGTCCACTCTGGAGACGCACCCCTGCGGGCAGCTGGGCACCTGCTCCTCCTCACTGGCCTCTGTGGCCACCACAGGCTGCGGGGCTCTCTCCGAGCTCCTGACGTCCTCCTATTGCGGTTCCCGAGGGGGCCTCTTGGGAGAGGCCAGCAGGACTGTGGAGGCCGAGGGGTCTGTCCACGTGTGACATGGGGACCAGGAGCTGTGGCACCGAGGGACGAGGGCCTCCTGGGCAGCCCGGCTGTGGGAGGGAGAAGGGAAACAAGACCGGGCCCCGGGGCCAGAAGCCTGTGTTGGGGCGCCTGTCCCCACTCCGGCTGAGTGACGTGGGCAGTGTGACTGCTATTCGGAGCCTCATCTGCAACTTGGGGACATTTAACTTTTCTGGCAAAGTGACTGAGGCTGGGGTCCCCAGAGACCTCGTGCGCCTGGTCAGGCTCCTAGTCCACCTCCGGCTGGTGGCCTCGGGCAAGTCACCTTGTGAGCCTCAGTCCCTTGCCGCCCAGTCAGAGCGGAGCTTCCGTCTGTCGAGTGTCCCTTCGGTGCCCACTCTCTGGGGCCACGTGCTGCTCCTCGGTGCTCTTGGCTCTGTCCCTCCCCCGAGAGCGGGTGGGGGAAGGGACCGTAGGGCTTTGCCCCCATCTTCACCTGTGGCCCCCCCAGAACAGATCTGGGTCCCCAGCAACCGCTGGAGTCCACCCACACAGGGCTGCAGCCCGGGCTGGGGTGAGCCGGGGGAGCCCCTGGACGCTTGGTCTTCTGGAACGTGGCGTCGTGGAAGTGCCCACCGACCAGGCGGCCCTGCAGGGCACCTGACCTGGCCCTGTGAGGGGTGACGTTTTCCTAGCCATGTGGTGGCTGATGCACTTTTGGGGGGTCCTCCCGGCAATAGGGGGCTTTGGCTGAGCCCCTGAGGAGGAAAACAGAGGTTGGGGGGCTGAGAAGACTCTGGCTCCACTCAGCCCGCGAGGACAAGTTTGGCCTGCGGGATGCCCGAGTCCCCTGCTTGGTGGGGACACTCAGGCCACACAGGAGGAGCCTGGCATCCCAGGTCCCAGCCTGCCTCTGACACCCATGTGCTGTGTGGCCCAGGGTCATCGTGCGTGCTTCTCTGTGCGTGGCCTCCCCTGTGCTGGGAGCCTCAGGGAGGCCTTTCTCCCTCGCCTGCCCGTTCCTGCCCGGTTCCCGGCCCCCGGGGACCCCCTGGCCCGGCCCCCAGCCCTCGTGGAGGCCGGCCAGGGCTCGGGGCCAGGGCTGCGCACCTTGACAACCCGCCCACGCCGGGTACAAAGGCCCATTGTCTGGCCACGTCGGCGGGACGCGGGCGGAGCTGCGCCTTTCACCCAACCCCTTGCGGTCGGTGGCGGGGACTGAGGAGCATTCACAGAGGCCCCGCCCCTCCGGGCACCTGGCCAGGCCACCTCCGGGGCAGGCGCCCTCGCCAGGCGGCCGCTCCCACCCTGGCCGGGCCTCAGTTTCCCCAGCTGAGAGGGGAAGGCAGAGGCCGGCGGGAGGCCGGGAGGGCGGGGGACGGCTCCCTGCCACCAGACCCGGCGGGGGCGCAGCCGGCTGGTTCCGGAGGCGCCTGCTCAGCCCGGCCTCGGCCTCCCCCGTGGAAGGGAGTCCGAGACCCTCTTGGTGGAATGAGGCACGGCGCCCGGGGCACGTCTGCTCGTCGTTCACTCACTGGGAACGCGGTGCCCGTGTGCGCAGGGCCACCTCGGGGCCATCAGGGCCCATGAAGGGCTGAGCGAGAGGCTCCTGCTTCCCAACAAACTGCAAGATGGGGACAGCGTGGAGCCAAGCTCGGGCCCTTCTGAGCCCAGGGCTGATGGCAAGGCCCGGCCGCGCGCCCGCGGAACCCGCCCTGACCGTGTGCCGGCCGCCCGTCCAGGCGCCGCGGCCAGCACTGGGGCCACACTCATGGGCCCAACAGCGTCTGCCCTCGAGGAGCTGATCTGGCCGGGACCCAGGCTCCGAGACTGCGGATGGCGAGGACCTTCCCCCGCCAGGGCTGGCCGCTGGGTCCCCCTGGACGTCCGCCTGGGCCGGGCTGGGAGAGCAGGGTCACCTGGGCATCCCTGGGGGGCATCCCTCGGGCTCTGGTGTTGGTGACCCTGCACCTGGCTGGGCACCCACCACGAGAACACAGGGGCGGCTGCTGAACCCATTCTGTTCATGGCCACTGCAGGTGGCTCTCCCAGGTGACCTCAGAGCACCCCAAGACCACCCCGCTAGGGACCAGGGCCCCCTGTGTAGATGGGGGTCAAAGGCCCAAGCTCGCTGCCCGCTCAGCTGGCCAAAGGCAGAGGCGGGACTTGTACCTGGCTGCCTGGCACCAGGGCCTCGGTCCCCTCCTCTCTGCCAGGGGGACAGTGAGAGGCTTCATGCTGCCGGGGTGTGAGGCTGGGAAAGGACGGGTGTGCTGGTGGCCTGCCAGCTGCCACCTGGGTTGGCCCCTCTGCCTGGCCCTGAGTCACAGCCCTGTGCCCTGGTAAGCTGGCTGTGCCCCGGGCAGCACGGGGCCTGAGTCACAGAGCGCACACCCCTCCCCTGCCCGCCTCCTGCCCCGGCCCAGGGACAGGTGGGCCTCAGAGCAGGCCCCTGCCCAGCAGAGGGCTGTGCGTGGCCCTGGATGGACATTCCCCGTCCTCCCAGTGGGCCCGAGCCTCCTTCTGCGCCCCCCGGGAGGGGCCGGCTGTGGGGAGCACCCTCGGCTGGCAGCCTTTCGGTGCGGCTGGGTGCTCGTGTGTCAGCGGGGCCTGGCGCAGCGGCAGGTGCCTCAGGGTCCTCAGGGTCCTCAGGGTCCTCGGCCTGGCCCTGGGCTGTTTTGAAACCACCTGTGAACATGCTGCAAAAATCTACAAGGAAAAGTGGGTCTGGGGTGATCCCTGCTGCCCGCCCTCCCCGGGGGCAGCCCCTGTCCCCGAGGTCCCCAGAGCTCCCTTCCACACAGGAACAGCGGTGTCTGTCCTCCCTCCCACCCTCCTCCCCTCCCCTTCAGTGGTGGCCAGTGGGTCTTGTCCCCCACCTGCCTCTTTTTTCCCTCTGGACAACTGGGGCTGCTCAGGCCAGCGCCCCAGAGCCGCCCACCCTCCTGGCCCCGCCACCTGGCCTTCACATCACCCAGTTGGCGTGGACCCTCCAGACGGAGCTGAGTACCCGGGGGCGGGGAAGGTACTTCAGTGTCCATTTACTGAGCACCTACTGTGTGCGGGCACTGTGCTGAGTGCTTTCCAGCCTCCCACTGGGTCCAGCCTCCGGCGCGTTCAGGCCGGGACCACGGGGTCCAGATGGTGCTGGGACCACACAGCTCAAGTGTTGGAGTCTGGACCCCAGACCCTGGGCCTCGCGGCCACTCTGATACTCCACAGGACAGGAGGGACAGCTGGGAGGTCCTGCCCGCTAGACTTGACCCTTTCGACCTCACTCAGCTGCCCCCGCCCAGAGGCCTTCAGTGGTGCCCCGTCTCCCTTCCAGAACCTTCCTGTGATTGTCCTCCACCAATGTCCTTTCTCTGGTCACTCTGAACTGCTGGGCAGCCCCAGGCCTTGCTGGGTCTGGCTGGACACACCGGTGGCTGCAAGGCTCTCTCCCTTCTAGGAAGGGGACGCAGGTGGCATCATGGATCCTGGGACTTGGTGGGGGACTGACACCCTGGCCCGCCCCACTGGTGGGTTCTGAATGTGGCTGACATGAGACCAGTTTTGGTCCCTTGAGGCCTTGAAGCTCATTCCACAGCCGAGCCCTCTCTGGCTGGCCCTTTGTCCCGGCCCTCTGGGTCCCTGGAGGCAGCATGTGGCAGACCCTGGCCTGCGAGAACTGGTGCCCCTGCTGGGTCTGGGTGTGGGGCTCTCAAACCCTACCGACTCTTCAGTGTGCAGTTTATCACTCCATTGTGCAGACGAGAAATGAGGTTCAGAGAGGTGAAGTGATTGTCTGAGACACACAGCAAGTGAAGATTAGGGCCAGGACACGGACGCTGACCCTGAATCTGACTCACCACCACCCACACTCCTGCCCCCACCCGAGGTTTTCCACCAGTGGCCCTCTCCCTCGCTCCCCCTGGCCTTCAGGACAGAGGCAGTGATCCCTTGGTCCAGGGGGTTTGGGACTTAAAGGGGGCCTGTAGGTGGCCAGAGTCCTCCCCAGCGGCATCCAGACAGGCCAGGGTCCCTCCTGCCTCCCCAGGGGAGAGAGAATAATAGCTGGTTCAGATGTCGGCTGCTGTGCGCCTGGGAGACTGGTTGAGCAGGTCTGGGGGAGGGCGGGGAGGGAGTCACTGCCAGCAGCCGCCCCCCGCAGGCCTGGGACGATCTGCTGTGTCTCCGGGGGCGTGGGGCCGGGTGCTGATGCCGGGACCCAGCCCAGGGGTGGGGGCAGCTTCCCGAGGCCTGCTGGGCGCCCGGTGGGCCCACCCTGGCCCCCCGCCTGCCGTCAGTCTGGGAGGACAGACCTGCCAGGTCAGGGGTGGCCCCAAGCACCCCTGGGCCTTCAGGAAGGGCCTCTGCAGGGCTGGGGTCTGGTCCTCAGAACCCGCGGGGGGTTGCTGGCCCTGCTCTGACCTCGTGGACAGCTGGGGAAACCAAGGCCGGGGACAGGTCAGGACGTGATCCCGGGAGCTCTGAGTGTGGGTGGGCAGCTGCACGGTCCTGCAGGTTTCCTGCCTTGCTGGGGCCACGGATGGTTCTAGAAAGGCCCTGCCCTCTCCCCGGCCCGACATGGCCCGCTGCCTGCCCTGGGGATGGGAGCCTCTCTGAGCCTCGGTTTCCTCGTCTGTAGGATGGTGACCAGAGACCGTCCCTCCAGGACAGGGGCCGCGAGGGAGGGGTGGGTGGGAAGTGTGGAGTTTGAGCTGCTGCCTCCGCCTCCCTTCCAGAACCTTCCTGTGATTGTCCTCCACCAACGTCCTTTCTCGGGCACCCCTGCCAGCCTGGTGATGGCCAGCAGGGCCGATCCGCTTGCTGGGCTTTGGGGATTCCCCTGGCCACGTCTGCGAGGGCCCAGTTTACACCTGACCAGGGACAGATCCTGGATGGTGGAGTTTGAGGCAATGGAAAGTGGGGTCCCGGGAGCCTAAAGCCACCTCTGGGCCTGGCGCTAACTGCCACTTATAGCCAAGGCACCCGGCGGGCCACGGGCCCCAAGACCAGCACGTCGTGGGGACCCGCAGGTGTCCTCGCGGCCGGCCCCCACGGGCTGATAAGCCGCGGCCTGGAGGAGGAGGCGGCCCTAATTACAGCCTTGGTGGTGGCGGGCGGGGAGTCAGGCATTGGGGGTGACTCAGAGGACTGCTCCCCAGCGCGGGGGCGGGGGCTGCCCGTCCCTGGCCCGACTGGCCTGGGTCTCCCAGAGCATCACAGCCGATGTCACCCCTGGGGGCTCGTCCCAGGCCTCTGTGCCACTCGACACCTGCGGGGCTTGGCACTGCCGGGCCTGGGTCTGGCTGGGTTTCCCTGCGGTCCTGGCGTCCGCTTCTGGGGATCAGGAGGCAGAGGCCCGCAGGGCGGGACCCAAGGCCTGACCCAGAGCCACCGACCTGGACCCGTGGGCGCGACCCCTGGCGTTGGGCCAGGAACGGAAGATGGCACAGCCACACCCCTCAGTGTGGGGGACCCCAGAACCTGCGGACGGGGTTCCTGGTCCCAGGACGGGGTTCCGCGGGTCTGCGTCACGGGTCTGTCACAGTCGCTTCCAGAGTTGTCACAGCTGCATGGAGCCAGGGCTTTTTTGTTCTTTTAGAGAAAATCTCAGGGGCTGCACTTTTAGGAGCAAGTGTCCTCCAGCTTGCTCCCGTGTGGCCAGGGCCCGCCAAAGTGAACCCGAGCAGGGTGCCCGGGGGCGCGTCCGCGGCTCTTCTGCTGCGGTTCCACGGGTTGGAAATTGTCGGAGTGAGATGTCGGGAGAAGGGACCCGGGAGCTCAGCCACGTTCGCAGCCAGGAGCCTGGTGGCCTGTGACCTCATGTCCTTCTAGGGCTCTGCCCCCGAGTCCTCTTGGTCCACTCACTTGTTTTTCACACCCCCGCCTGTGGGTTGGGGGGCGGGAAGCCATTCTGGGCTTTGCTGGTGACCGACTCGGCTCACGGGCATCGCCAGGGCCGTCCTGAGCGGTGACCCGAGCAGCCCCTCGAGGTGGGCGCTGTCCCTGCTGATTTTACAGATGAGGACACTGAGGCCCAGGGACGGGGCAGCCCTGTGTGCAGGCTCTGGGGTTGTCCCTGTCCTGGGGGAGCTGGGCAGGGGACAGGAGCAGATCAGGCCCCTCGCGGGTGTGAGGAAGAGGCTGAGCCCTGCTGCGCTGGGAGGGGGGCGCGCGGCTCTTGGCCGGGGGCACCAGGAGTCCCTCCGGGAGGTGGCGTCTGGTGACCTGGAGGGAAAGGAGGGGTTGGGACAGAGAGCATGCCTGTCACTTGCCCAGGCTGTGCCCAAGAACCTCCCCCCGCTGCCCTCTGCCAAACTCCCACCCATGGCCCAGGCCCGGCCGGGCAGGCGCCTCCTCAGCTGTGGGAGGTGGACTGGGGACTCCCCGGCCTCCCCCGCCTCCCTCCTCCCTGTTCCCGAGCAGACCTTGAATCAGCAGCGCCACCCCTGTGCCAGGCACGGCGCCGGGTCTTACCCAACCCCGAATGGGAAAGAGGGAGGCCCAGAGAGGCCGGGAAGCTGGCTGAGGACACACAGCCAGCAGGACCACAGGCGGCCTCTGGGTACCAGTCCACCGCTCCTCCCGCTGAGGGTCTCCCAGGGCCGGCAAAGGGGCTGGTGTCAGCTCTGGGCCAGCGTGGCCCAGCCCCGGGCCTGGGCTGCTTGGGGCTTGTGGAAGGAAGTGAGAGGAAGGCCAGACCTGGGTCAGCTCCATCAGGGAAGGGGACACGCTCACGAGCCTGAGGCTCCCACCTCTGCCCCGGCCAGCTGGTGTCCTGTCTGGCTCACTGGCCTGGGAGAACCTCGGGGGCCGGGGGCCAGCGCCCAGGAATCCTAGTGTCCACGAGCACAGGCACAGAGGTGGCAGGACATGGGGATGACGTGACTCCAGAGGGCACAGCTTTATAGGCACAGGGCCACGCTCACACTGCTGCGGCCAGCGGCCAGCGACAGAGCACCCAGCCTGCTGCTGGGCCTGAGTGGACTCTGTGCCCCTCTGGGCCTCAGTCTCCACATCTGAAAAATGGGGGCAGAGGTCGAAGGTGAGGGAGGCTCAAGGCCTGGCTTGGTGTCCCTGTCCTCCCTCTGCATGGGACCGGGGACCTCCCCAGGGTGTGAGGAGCAGTTGGGCCCAGGGCTTCCCAGGGCACTTGGGCCAGGGAGCCCTGGCCACCCACCCTGCCCGGGGCCAGACTCCCACTCCCCACGCTGGTTCTTGGCCCGACTGGCACGAGGCCAGGCTGCCCGCAGGCTTGGCTGCCAGGCGCTGGCCCAGGGAGGTGCCCGGGAGGTTCTGTGTTCACCAGGGGTGCGTGGGTCTGAGCAGGGTGGGGGGCTCAGCTCCCAGCCGCCTCGCCCCCTGGGGTGAGAAGTTGGTGGTCAGGAGGAGGTCACTGGGGTCCAGGGACTGGGCTCACAGAGCCCTACACCAGGCACAGCCGCCAGCGCATAGTAGGTGCTCAATAAATGCCAGTTATCTGGCTGCAGTCGGGGCCACTGCTGGGGACTCCTGTGGTTCTGTGCATTCACTCGCTCACTCCCTACCAGCTTGTGGGGGCTCGCTGCGGCAGGCCTGGGCAGAGGTCGGGGTCCTGTCAGTCAACGCAGATAACCCCCTGCCCTCGCGGAATGGCGGTCCAGTGGGGAGGCCCAGCTTCAACAAGGATTGTGTGGCTGGGGGGGGTGAGTCGGAGGCGACAGGGTGCCTTCAGTGGGTGCAGCTGTGCCCCGAAGAGGGGGTGGGTGGTGTCCCTCCACAGGCCAGGGTCTGGGGTAGGAAGGAGCTGGGGTTCAAACAGAAGGGGGTGCCACTATGGCCGAGAGGGAGGGGATCGGGAGAGGGGAGAGCCCTGCGGGAGGAGAGCCAGTGTCATTCGGGGTGATCATCATAAGCAAAGGCCAAGGTTAGGAGTGACCACTACACACAGTGCAAGGTCACCGTGATTCACGGCAGCCGGAGCCTGGGCGCTTTGGCTCCGGTACCGGAGAGAGGCCCCTGCCTCACCTGCTGGAGGCTGCCTCTCCCTCTCCCTCCTCCCCCTCCTCCCCCTCCTCCCCCTCCTCCTCCCCCTTTTCTTTTTTTGGGGGAGGTGCTGGGAGCTGAACCCAGGGACACTGAACCCACGGGGCTACATCTGATTGAATTGTACTTTTCCACTTAATTCAGTTTAGATTTTGAGGCAGGGTCTCTCTAGGTGCCCAGGCTGGCCTCAAACTTGCGACCCCCCGGGCGGCCTTCTTCTTACAGGAAGGCACAGACGGTGGGCCTTCGTCACCTGTTAGGCGTGAATCCAGTGTCCGAGTGCGTTGCGAGCGCGGCCGTGGCTGACTCCGGTGCTTGTTGGGGCAGTGAGGTGGGCGGCCTGTGGGCAGCCCCTACCCCGGCATCCCGTGGCCCTGGGAAAGGTTGCCCAACCCCTGACGGCCCAGATGAGGAACCTGAGGTCCAGACGAGAGGAAGTGGGTGGCAAAGGTGGCGGTATGAGTCAGAGGCCGGGCAGGACTTGAACCCAGGCCCCCGACTGCTAACCCAGACTTTCTGAGAATGGGTGTCCCCCTGTCCCCCTCCACTCCCTCCTCCCAGACAGTGTCTGCTGTCCTCCGTGGGGACCTGGGTGAGGGCCGAGGTCCCCTCCTGACTCTGCGGCAGGCTCCGAGGCGCCTTTGGCATGGTGACCCAGGTCACCTGGGCTGCTCCTCAGACAGGACGCCTGACCTGGGGATGGTCAGGGACGTGGCTCGAGGAGAGAGCTGGTGACAACGGAGGGAAGGAGAGCACCTGACTCCAGTCTAGTGACACGTCCTGGGGTGTTGGCGGCAGGGCAGTGAACCTGCACGTCGGGGACGGGTCCCTGGTGCAGACCCAATCCCGCCTCAGAGGGGGCTCCAGGAAGGCCACTGCCGGCCAGCTGAGTGGGGCAGCCCTGGGGCTGGGGGCCTGAGGTCGGACGGTGACCCCAGGGTCAAGGGCGGAGGGTGGGCAGGAGTGGGGACGAGGCTCGGAGCGGGTCTGAGCAGAAGCACGAAGGTCGCCCGCTTCCCCTGCTGGTGCCTGGCCGGGAGCGGGGCCTCCGCGACAGGAGTCCCCGGAACCTGAGTCCCCGTTCCTTGGGTTTCCCTAGTTCTACTTGAGGCCCTTTTCTGTCCCCGGGGACCTATCGAGGGTGCAGGTCACATTGAGCCGTCCTGTCCCTCCAGGCTGGCCGTCTGTGACAGCGTTGGGGCATGGCCAGGACTTTGGGGACACCCCCTCCTGGGGTTGTCTGGGGTTCCACGTGATCACGTGGTGGGGGGGTGAGGGTGTGGGCAGGAAGGACGCGCAGGACAAGTGCCACCTGAGTCTCGTGCACTGAGGGCACCTGCTGCCAGCAGCCTGTGACTGCAGATGTTGGCCTTGGTGCTGGCCCAGGTGGCTCCTGTCTGCGGTCCCCTGGGAGCTGCCATCTCTCCTGTCCTCTTTAGGGGTCGTGCTCTCTGGAGGCAAAGGGGAGGGGCACCACTGCAGTGTGAGGGGTCCTGACTGCAGGCTGCGATCCGGTGCCACTGTCCGGCTGAGCTCAGTCTGAACCCGGGCTGAGCACACACGGGGCAGGGCTCCGCCTGGGGACGCTCGCCCCAGAGCCACTTCCCTGCTCCCACCATCCTGCCATGGCCCTTGGGGGCTCTTTCAGTGGACTCCTACGTCCTTCGACGGAACCGTGGGTGCAGCCGTCTGGACTTTCTGGCACTGCAAGTGGCCCAGGGTCCCCCCGTGCACGGTGCACGTCCTGCTGCAGTCTGGGGCCACCACTTCTCCCAGGAGCCAGGGCCCTCTGACTGGAAGTGCTAGGATCCAAGCTCGGGTGCCCGGGGTGCCCAGGGTGCCGGGCTGCCATCCCTTTCAGGCCCTGCCCCCGGACAGAGCCCCGGCTGTCTGAGTGCGCACGCGCCCCTCTGCAGTTTCTGCGCGGTTTGGTCTTGGTCTCCATTTAGCCCAACGCTAGTTGGCAGCTCGGGCGTCACCGGAGGCCCTCGTCAGTCACAATGGGATTTGAAATGGCCGCGTGTCACTTAGCAGATAGCCTTGATCATCTCCACCGCTACCTGGTGATGGCCACATGCCACCTACTATTTAGTCACGTGTCTCCTTTAAGGCCGCAGGACAGCCCTGCCTGCGGCACGGTCCCCTCAGCCCCCCTGGGCAGGCACAGAGAACTGAAGTGTCCTTCCCAGGTCGCCCCCAAGAGGCGGTGGAGTGGATTCTAACCCGGCTCCCTGGGTGGCCCGAGCTGCGGGGCCTTGAGTTAGATGCACTCATTGGACGGAGCTGCCCACGTCCAGCGGCCCCTGGCCTTGAGCGCGCTGCTCTCACAGCTGAGCTGGGTGCTGGGGGTTCCTCGGGGCCCACGCGTGTCTGCTGGACACGGGAGAGCGCAGTCCTGTGCTGGGACGTCTCCAGCCACCGCCGGCCCTTCTCGGCACCTCCAGGCCCAGCTGCTGGAAGCCCCCGCAGAGACAGGAGGGTGGGGTGGAGGGGGGAGGCCACTGACCCCAGCTGCTCCCCAGGAGCAGGTCAGACCTGCTGGGCCTCTTCTTGGACAGGCCTGTCTTGACCCCCAGCATGGCCTGAGGGCGACCCAACCCCAGACCTTCCTGTTTCTTCTCACACAGGGCCTCTCCCTCAGGCTGCAGATCCAGCCTCCATCACCTCCTCCAGAGCCTCCCCTGCCGGCCACCTGAAGCCGTCCCAAGTCTAGTCCGAGGCTCTCGGTCCTCAGAGGCTCCTTCTTTGTCCTGGGTGCTTCTGAAATGCTTCGCTTCGTTGCCCACGCTGACCTAGGCCAGGCTCGGGGGCACCCGCCTGCCATCCAGCAACCTGGGGGCTGAGGCAGGAGGATCTCAAGTTCAAGGTCAGCCCCAGCAACTCAGCGAGGCCCTAAGCGTCTCTACATAAATATAAGGGGCTGGGCTGCGGTCAGTGGTTAAGCGCCCCTGGGCTCAATCCCCAGTACAAAAAAAAAAAAAAAAAAAGATTTCACACAAAACACGTGGACTCCCAGCTTCTCTCGCGAACGTCGGAAGCCCAGCAGCCCCGCAGGCCGCCTCAGCCGGGGCCACCGCAGGTGCCACACGAGTGCCCAGATGCCTCAGCGTGGAGGCTGGGGGGAACTGGCCCCACGGGCCCTTCTTGACCGTGGGACCTGGGGAGGCCTCTTGCTCGGGCTCAGTTTCCTCATCTGGAAAATGTGCTTACAATAAAGCCCCGTCCAGGAGGCCGTGGGAGACCAGGGAGCCACCTCCCGGGGCCCAGCCAGGCCGACCTGGGAGCTGGACTGGCCATGTTTCCTTTCCTTCCTGGCCTTCCTGGGTCTGCACTGGGAATTCCTCGTGGCCCCGTCCCTTCCTGCTACGTCCGTCTGTCCGTCCAACCATCCTCCCGCTGGGTCCACAAAGGCCCGTGTGTCGCCACCCTCCTCTCCTGGCTGGGCTGGGAGAGGCCGTTGTCTGTCCACGTGTCCACTGACTGCAGCAAATGTTTGCTGCGCACCTACTGCGTGGTAGGAACTTCCAGAACATTCGGAATCCGGCAGTGAACAAAACAGACAGAAATCCCTGTCACCGGGCGCTGACGTGTTGGTGATGCATGAATCAACTGAAGGCTCCGTGGGAGAGGCCATGAGGGAGGGAGGCACGCGGCTGCGCCTCTGTGGTAAGAACATTCCGCGAAGGGGAAACAAGTGCAAAGGCCCTGGGGCAGGCAGGGGCCTGGATGGTCTGGGGACAGTGAGCAGCCGTGTGACCCAGGGGAGCGGGTTCCATGACTCCGTGGTGTTAGGATTCCTTTCCTCCCTGCCTCTTGCTCTTTTTTTGGTTGTTGTTTGACACTGAGTCTCTCAGTTTTGTAATCCAGATACACAATGACGATTCATGAAAATAGAAACACTGTCTGGAAGCCCCTGGCTGGGCACGGGGCAGGGCCTGCTGTTGCTGCGCGGCGTCCCTCGTGTCTGGCGGGATGAATCACGGCCACCAGCGTCTCCTAAAGAGGCAATGGCCCGTCCTCCCCAGGAGCCCTTCCCTGCCCGCATTCTGGGAGTTTCTGGAAGGTGACTGTGTGGGGCGGGGGCGGGGGTGGGGTGGCTCCCTCCTTCCACCCCTCCCTCTCCAGGGGAGGGGGCGCCAAGCCCAGGGCGCTTGGGGGGCGCCGAGGGAGGCACTGGCAGGCGGGGAGTGGGTCGGCTCTTGGCATCAGAAATGGGAGACCCTGGGTGGCCTGCAAGCGAGTCTCAGGAACAGGGCTGGGTCCCCCCAGGTGCCCTTCCTGTCCCACCTCCCAGGCCCCTCCTGCCCGGGCCTTGCAGGACCCTCCTGGCTGGCTCCCTGCTTCCCCCAGGGCCCCACACTGCCACAGAGGGTGGCCGAACCAGGTCACAGGGCCCCACCCGCCCTCCGGCTCTCTCTGAGGCCCCGGTGGGTCCTGCAGGATTGGCCTCCGGCCTCCAGAAGCCCCTGTCCCCTCACCCCAGCTGCAGCCTCCCCGACCTCCTGCCCCTGCTGCCCCCGTCCTGCCCCAGCCGCTCGCCCCGGGGTCAGGTGGCCCAGGAGCCCGGCCCCTCTGCACCCTTCAGCCCCTCCGCCCACACCCGCGGGTCCCTCAGAGCGTCAGCCCTGAGTGTGGGCTGGGTCTGGGGCACCTGTGGGCCTGCTGCCTGAACAGGGTTCGTGTGCAGTATGCAGTAGGCACTCAGTCTGTGCTTGGTGAGCGAGGGGGCATAGCATGCTGGACTCTGAAGGGCTCCACATTCCGCCTGTGCCCCCCCCCCGTCCGTGCCCCCCCCTTCGGTCTCCGCGTCTCTCTTCTCTCCGTCTCTGGGCTCCACCGTCTGCCTGGCGCTGCCCTCGGGGGACACGGGGCCCAGCCTGCGGAGGTGGCTCCTCATCTTCTCTCGCTGCCGCAGTCCCGCAGGTGGCCAGTCCTGCGAGGAGCGCCTCCCGCCTTCTTCCAAAGTGGACGACGGCCAGCCTGCGGCTCTCTGCAGCCCTCTCCCTGTCTCTCCAGGAGAGTGGCCACTTCGGGGGCCGCCTTGACGTCCATCCCAAGCTGCTTGTTATCTCACGGCCTGGGGCCGAGCGCAGAGCGGGGCGTGGGGGGACCTCGGCAGCCCCTCCAGGCACAGAAGCTGGAGGCCTCGCAGGGGGTGGGCCCCGTGTGCCGTGGGCAGCGTGTCCCTGGCTTGGTCACAGCCACAGTCTGCCCGAGGCCTGGCACACGGTGGCCCTTCTCCCAGAAACTCCAACTTGTCAGGCTGCCTCCACCCCGGGCCTCCGCAGGGGCTGTTCCCCCTCCTGGGACACCCTTCCTTGTTCGGGCTTCACTCCTCCAGCTCCAGGAAGCCCTCCGTGATGGACTCCCGGCCACCGTCAGTCCCTTTCTGTTCTGGAGGTGACGGTCTCCATCTCCTTTCGCTGCTGATAGTCGGGGTCCCAGCCCAGGGTCCCAGCTCAGGGTCTCAGGCAAGAAGCCGGTGGCCCAGGCCTGTCCATCAGCCGGGTCGGCTTCCCTCCTGGCACCTTCTCCGAGCGGCAGGGGCTGGCCTCCTCCAAGAGGGGCTGAGTTTGGGGTGTCTGGGTGAGGCCCCTTCCCAGCCCCCACCCCAGCTATTCAGCATCAGGCTGCTCCGGGCTTTCTGTGCTGAGCCCCTGCGAGCTGCCCCTGTCCACCCACTAGACAAGCTGGACGAGCAAAGGCCACTTTCCAAACCCTCAGCCGGGCTCCAGCCTGCCCTGCTCCAGACCCTTCCATGGCTCCCTATTACTCTCAGGTGCAGCCCGGTGCCTCAGCCGGGCGGTGAGCTGCCCACGGCCTGGCCTGGCCTCTTCCCTTCCCGCCTCAACAGCACCAGCTCCCGGTGGCTCCCTGCCCCCTGGCCTCTGCCCAGCTGTCCCTGCACTCGGACACTGTCCCCCCAGGGCTCTCCCTCACCTTCAGCCAGCCCCCCCCCCAGCTGCCCTGTGAAGTTTGACCTCCGGCCTCCGCTCCTGCCTCCTGGCCTCTCCCCACAGCCCTGACATCCGAACTGGCCACACCTGGTGCCTTGCCTGCTCTCACCGGCTCCCCCTCAAGGAAGTCCCCAGGTGGGCGCCTGTCAGTCCTGCAAGCTGGTCCCAGCCAGGAGCCAGCGAGGCCCTCTGGTGTCACAGGCCTGTGTCCAAGGCCTGGCTCAGTCCATCCCAGCTTCCTCCTCCCTGAGCCTCGGTTTCCTCATCTGAACAATGGGGGGAATCAGGGCTGGGAAAAGCCCTGTGTGTCCAGAGGGGGAAAGAGCCCAAGGGAAACCCACACTCATCACGTGTGAGGAACGGATGGCCCCGCGCTGGTCCGTCCGCATCATGGAATATTATGCAGCTGTTAACAGTGGTTCCCTGCGCTCCCCGAGACGTCTTTCCGTTCATTTTTAAGTCTCTTTGTTGTGCACGTTATTTTTTTCTCTCTCGAATTTGTTTTTAATTGAGAAACTCAAAGAAAATTACAGCTCATATAATATCCTGTAAAAGGAGGAGGGATAGGCATCTGCGTGCTTTCTGTGTTTTAAAATTGAGGTCAAGTTCACGGGACACAAAAGTGACCGTTTTAATTAACCCTTAAGTGATTACTGTTCTCAGTAGACGGGGGGGGGGTACCAGGTGCGGGTGACCTCCTGGAGCGGGTAAGGGACCTCCCAGTCCTGCAGCCCTTGCGCTGGGCTTCCTCGGCCCACAGAGCGCCCTCCGGTCCCGCCACCTCTTGCCCGCACCCGCCGGCCGCTCCCTCTCCGGCCCCTGACGCTCTGGCCTAGACACCCGCGGCCCGCTCCCTGCTGTTCACGGGGCGGCCTGTCCCCCAGCCGCGGTGACTGGGGCTGGGACACGTGCGCCTCGCCTGGTGGGTCCCACCTTCTCCGACGGGAGGCAGACGTGGGAAGGGGCGGCCCGTCCTGCTCTCCTGCCCGAGAGCCTGCGCCAGACCACAGGGGCCACGCGGGAAAGAAGGGAAAGGCCACACGGAAGCCAACAGGCTCCAGGACAGTGCCACGAGGGCGTGGGACAAGGGACACACTGTGCGCGACAGACAGACGCAGTGAGGCCAGCTCCAGCCATCGCCTCAGCAAGGACCCGCAGGGCCATCGGGGACGCTGCCGTCTGGGAGGGAGCGGGCTTCCCAGGAGTGTCCCTCTCACAGCCAGATCCTGAGTGTCCCCGAGCTCTGCCCCGACACTCGGCAGGAGGTGGCTCTGAAGGTGTGAGCAGGGTGCAGGGGCCCAAGGAGGAAGGGGCTGGTGTCACTGGGCTGGCGGACGCAGGCGTGCGTGGCCTAGAGAGGCCACCAGGCAGGGACTGAGCCAGGGGAAGGACGGCGCCCGTGAGGGGACCCCGCAGGGGAAGCCAGCGACCCCTCGCAGCCCCCAGGAAGCAGGGCCGTGGCGTCCCCTGCCTGGGCCGTGGGAAGGGGGCGTCTGGGGGCAGGGGCAGACAGCGGGGCCAGCGCTGCTCAGCCGCGTTCCAGGACGTGGCCCCACCCTGGCCCTGCGGGGGACCAGGTGGCCTGGAGCTGCTCTGAGTTAGTTCTGGTTCCCTGGACAGGTGACGGGCCCTCGGGCTGGTCACTTCCTTTCCCAGCTGCTGGAACGTGGGCCATCTCCAGGCTTCGGTCCTTGGCCTCCTTGGGTTGAGTGCTCACTACCTGCTAAGCGCCCTCGTGCCTGCGGCCTGAGTCTGTCCCTGGCCACGGGAAGGAGCCATGGTTCTCTCCTGTGATAGTTAGGAAACCAAAGACTGGGGACAAGCAGGTCCCTGTGAGGCAGGGGCAGAGCTGGACTTGAACTCAGGCAGACTCCTTAGCCCCGAGTCCCCTGCCCCTAGTTCAGGTTCCCCAGTCCCTGTCCCTCAACAAGCCCCCTGATCCAGCCTGACCTGAACTCCACCACCTCTACCTACGTGAACCTGAGCAGTGACTTCCCCTTCTGGCCTCAGTCTCCTCATGCTGAGGTGGGCACAGGGTGAGCCCCTCCACCGAGAAGCTTTGAGGTGGGTTGGAGCCGGGGCCCCGCTGGGTTTCTGATTGCCACCCCCCACACCTCCTGGGGGCCGATCCCCAGCTGGAGGAAGGACGAGGCCGGGGGGCCGGTGCAGACAATGCAGAGCATTGAGCTCCTGCCAGCCCTGGTTTGGGGTTGGGTAAACACGGTGATCTGGGAGGACGAGGACGGGCCAGTGGGCGAGGGGCGTCGGGTTACCCTGCGCCGCAGCCACGTGGCCGGCTCCGGAGGCTCTCCCTCCCCAAGAGGGTAATTAACGGAGCGGAGCGCGGGGCCCTGGCGAGGCCGAGGCGGAGGCCGTGGCAGGTGGTGTCCCTACAGGAAGAGCCGTGCGGTGGGCGTGTCCCCTTAGCTGTGGTCCTGAGTGACAGCAGCCTCCGGCTGGGCTCCTGGCCCGGCTGCTGCCCCCGCGGTGCCCCACCTCACAGACCGGCCCACCCAGCCTCGGAGTCGCCTCGCGGGGTCAGGGCTGTCCCCTGGCTTCCGTCGGCGGTGGCCCGAGGCCGGTCACAGGCCTCCTTGCCTTGGGCTTTTCCCTGGGAATGTGTCGGGCCTCGGGTGGGGGCTGAGGTGGAGGTGGCCGGCTTGGAGGAAGTCGGGACAATGTCTGCCAGGTGAGATGGGACAAGGGTGGCCTGGGCAGTGGGACCTGGCTGAGTGAAGGTCTGCAGGCTGGAGAGCAGGGTCCCCGGGCAATGTCCCCTGTGGGGTTGGATTTCCAGCTCTGCCACGTCTTTGCTGTGCGACCTCAGGCAACCCACTGGTATCTCTGATCTCAGACTCTCACCTACAAAATGGTCGTGAGAACAAAACCTTCTGCAGGGCTTGTGACAGGGACAGGGCCTGGCACGTGGGCACACCGTTGGCAGGGGTCATTTTCATTCATGACCATTTCTGCAGGAAGCTGTCCCCGGCTCCTCTGGCACCGAGGCCTCCTCAGCTCCCCTCCCCCGATCTTGTCCTAAGTGGGACCCGCCTGGCCACATGCCCGGCCCATGCCACCAAACCTCTGGCTGGGACCCACGAGCGCAGCCCTGGAGCCTGCAGGAACTCAGCTGCGGCCCCACTGTGTGCTGAGTCCTGCCCACCGAGCGCTTCCTGCGGCCTCTCTCCTCCCTGCCTGGCACCTAGTGGGCACCCAGGATCCGTGATGCCACCGTGGGCAGGAGCCGGCGGGCACCCAGAGGGAAGAGTGTCTCTGGGGAGGAGAGAAGAAGGCTGAGCCCAGGGGACAAGGGGACAAGAGAGAGCACAGCGGCCGTGACGTTCCTCTGCTCCGGGCTGCGTCCTGAGCCTGCTGGATGCAGGTTAGGACCAGGCTCCGTCTCCCAGGGAGGGAAACTGAGGCACAGAGAGGTGGAGTAGCTTGTCCCAGGACACACAGCACAAGTGGCAAGGCCAGGATCAACCGGACGTGTTGCCTGCCTGGCACCTGAACATGCCCTCCCCGGAGGGCGGGTGCCCTTATGGTGCCCACAGCACAGAGGGGACATGGCCACATCTGTACACAGAGACGTGGTGGGGAGACACGTGAGGCTGGGACCGTCTCAGGCTGAGGACCTGCAGGAGGGGTGGGCGACCTGCTGCCTGCCCCAGCCTCTGGCCAGGAGGACCCTGGCCTCTGCTCGCCAGCCCCACACCCTGGAGGCTCCTGGCCTGGGAGCCTCGAGCCGACACAATGGGAGCCTCTGTCCACGGCTGGTTCTCCTTCAAGCCCTTTGTGCCAAAAATAAAAAATGAAAACCTGGCTCCACCCTCCCTTCACTTCCTGGTGAGGGGGCGGATTCAGACTTTCCCTCACTCTGAGGCCCAGAGACACCCACAGCCTGCCCGAGGTCACACAGCGAGCCGGAGCCGGGACCCTGGCCTGCCCCGCCTGCCCAGGTCTTCGGGCTGAAGTGCCCCGAGCCTCCCAGCACTGGCACCTGCCATCCCCAGACTACAGCGCCCAGCCCGGGGGCCCCCTCGCCCCTGGAACAGGGAGGGGACCTGGGCCCGCGGAGGGGAAGGGCCGGTCACACAGTGGGCACAGCGCTCCCGTTCCCACAGCTGGGCTGCCGCGGTGGCACCGCCTTAGGTCCCCGAGGGAGGCCGGGCCTGGGGCCGCGGGGATCCCAGGGGGAAGTGGGAGCCCGGGCGGGGCCAGGTCTGGAGCGGGGCCAGCTGGGAACAATGGGCCCTCAGAGCCCGTGGTGGCCCGGGTGGGGCGCAGCCGAATGGGGCCACCGGGCAAGGCGGCAGGCGGCCAGGAGGCTGCGCGCTCTGCCTGGCCCAGCTCCGCGCCTCGGCGCCCAGACCTGGACCCACCGGGCTCCAGCAGGGCAGGGCCGGCCCCTGGGCCACCGTGACCACCCTCACACCTGCCCACGGCAGGCCAGGCCCGGGCTGGGGGCCTTTCCTGGGTCCCCACCAGCAGCCCAGGAGGCAGGACCACGAGGAGCGCCCTTTGCGGAGGCAGGGCTGAGGCCGAGAGGCTGGCACTCCCCCCCCAGGGGCAAAGAGCCTGGGGAGTTGGGCCCTCGGGGGGAGCCCCCGCCGTCCCTGGGGGCTGTGGGCAGACCGCAGGGCTAAGGGCTCGGGCACCAGGGCTGGGTGCTCCCTGGGGGTGGGTGATCAGCTCCCTGGGCCTCCCGGACCGTCAGGGTCTGTGTCGGGAGTCGGGAGCTGGGAGCAGGAGGAGCCCCCCGGGCCGTCATGGGGCAGGTGGCTGGAGGACGCCCAGGCTTGGACTGTGCTGGGCGAGAGCCGGTGCCAAGCCCTCCGCAGAGCACCTGTGGTGGCAGGAGGAGGACTCTACCCGGGAGGACCTCTTTCAAACCTCCTCGTCCCTCCCTCTGGCTCACACGCATCTTTTCCGCTTCCCCTCGTCTCAGCCAGGCCATCTTCTGTGACGGGGACAGTAAGACACTGAACCAGACTTCCAGAAGAAGTCGGATGTGGCTGTTCCCAGATGGGCTGCTGGCCTCTGGGTGGGCCTCTCTTTGCTTCTGTCTCCCTCATGGGTCCCCGAGACTGCTGTGGCACCAGACATCATGCCCCATGTTATCACATTCCAACCAGGAAGGGAAGAGGGGCGATGATTCAGGATTTCACTCTTGTAGTGATAGTGACATTCTTGGCTGTGCAAGCAGGCGTCCCTTGGTGGCCCACGTGATACTGGAATCACATGTGTACCTTTAAAACAGAAAGGGAGACCCATGGCTGACTTGACTCATCAGGATTCAGCTTCTGTGGAGGTTCCAGAGGAATCTGGACCTGGAAGGTCAAGGGCATAGCTGGGTCGGCTGCCCACGGGGTCCACTGACATCCGAGCTCCCGGAGCCTGGGTGGGCGTGGACTTGCTGGCCCGTCTCTGGCTGTGCTCCCGGCAGGGCTGGCTCTGGGCACATCTTGCCGGCTCTCTGGCTCTCCTCCCGTGTCCCTGCTCCGTCCCCACAGGCTTCTCCAGTGGCCCTTCTTCTGCCTTCCACTGGCCCGGTGTCCAGTGAGCCCAGCGTGTGGGATTCCACGGCTTTCTAAGGGCCCTAGTGTCCGCTAGTCCGTCCCCTGGGCCCCGGCTGGACTCAGCCCAGACCAGAGTTCTGTGTCCCCTGCAGCCCAGAGAACGGCCCCCGCGACCCACAGCCGGGGTCCCCTGCCTGGCTGCAGACCCAGCTCTGCTCTGTGTCCCCCTCGGCCCCAGCTGGGCGGGCCCTCCTCCCGGCCTCCGGCTTCCTCCTCAGCCCCTCCTTCCTCCCCTCCTGGCCGCAGGGGTCCTGTCAGGACAGGACCTGCCAGTTCACGCAGTGGCCTCAGTGGCCGTGCTCAAGGCCCAGCTGGCCCAGGGGAAGGCCGTCCCGCAGGACACTGCTCACCTCCTCCTCCCGCCGACGCCTGGCTCCTCTGGCCCCGAAGGAGCACCTGCCACTCTGTCCCAACCCTGGGACACCTGGGACAGAATTTCTACCGGACCTCAGTGTCCACGGCCTTCGAAACTGTGGTCGCGGCCCTGGGAGGACGATGCAGAAGATGTAGAGTGGCTTCTGTGCTGAACCCCAGGGAGTTTCCCTTGTCATTGTCCCCAGCGCTCTCCTGACTCATCCCATCAGAGGTTTTAGGTGACCTGCGGTCGATGGGGTCCACGCAGCCCCACTGTGTCCCCCGGGGACGGAGCGTCCAGGGCTCGGGATCAGGGGCCCTGGAACCCTCTGGCCGTCAGCAGGAGGGGAGGACGTGAGCCTGTGCAGGCCCCCTGTCCCCAGTGCCCTTGCCCTAAGTGAGTCCCTGCAGCACAGGCCTGGCCCACGCCCAGGCTGGCAAGTCTCGGTGGCCTCCCGTGGTGCAGGCCGAGGGGACATTGCCTGAGTTCCGAGGTGACCCCCGCTGAGGGACATGGGGCACTGTCCAGAGGGTGGGGGTGACTCGGGCACCTGCCCAGGGCAAAGGGTGATAGAGCCGGGACCTTCACGGCCACATCACGGAAGCTTCAGGAACTGAACGGGCCTCCTGGGCTTCCCGCCGTCTCGAGTGGCCCTGGGGAGGCCGTCCACACGGCACCTGCTGCTCCTCGAGAGCCTGGTGGTCCCGACGCGGGCGGGAACGGCCAAGTTCCTCTGGGGACTGCAGGAAGGACAGAGCCATGCCGCGTCCCCAGAAGTCAGGCCGCAGTGTCAAGGGGGTCCCAGCCGGGGCCACCCTGGGCAGGGCTGTGCTTGGGCCTGCGGGGACGGCCACCCCGGCCTCCCCTCCCCGTGGCCCAGACCCTGGCTCCAGGTTGTGGGCTTTTTTTTTTTCCGAGCGAGTGCAGTTGGGTATCTGAGTGCCTCCGCGGGGCCACCTGGGCGTCAGGGTGACCGAACGGGGTCCTGGAGGGTGGTGAGACCTGACTAAAGCCCCCGACTGAGGTCCATCCCTTTGGCCTCCACCCAGGAAAGCTGGGCTCAGAGGTGGGGACCAGGTGGGGGCAGCCCCTGGGGCCCCCAAGGCCCAAGCGGGAGGTGGGGGTGACTTCTGCTCCCTCAGCCATTCTAGTCTACATTTGTCACTGTTCCCTCAGCACGTCCCCCAGTCAGCAGGAAGGCCGTCCCTGCCCACAAGCCATTCCCAGCCCAGTAGGGTGACCGATGGGAAGTGTGGGTTTGTGGCTGAGGGCCAAGTGGCGGGGGCTGTGGGAGGAGGCCGGTGTGGTCAGGGTGGTCAGGACAGCTTCCCGGAAGAGGCGGAAGGGGGAGCACATGTCCCAGCAAGTGGGCCCAGCACATGCAAAGGCCCTGTGGGGGCCTGGGGCCAGGGAGGAGAGTCCAAAGGCCACATGGCGAGGGCTCGGAGGTGAGGGCGCCCAGGGGAGAGCCTGGCCTTTGTGCTGAGGACAGGAGAGTCTCGGGAAGGCTGAGCGGGAGACACTGTCACAAGTCACCTCCATCCACGTCTGCCTCCCGGCCTGGACGTGACGGTGGCCTCCCGGGGTCTGAAGCCCCGGCTCCCGTCACGCCCGGCTCAGCCTCTGTCAGGACTGCTCTCACTGACCTGCCTCGGGACACCCCAGGGGCAGAGTAGGGCCCACTTGCCAGATGAGGAAACTGAGTCTCTGAGACCTGGCCCCACGGCCCCACCCACTTCCTCCTGCCCAGAGAAAGAGGAACGGGCGCCCAAGGCCACGGTCAGCTGGGAAGAGTCTGGGCTGGGCATGGGGCGGGTGGGCCTGGGCCTGGGACGGCAGGGGCCCTGCTTCCGTTTAACCACAGCCCGTGATACGCCCCAAAAGGGAACAGAGGCCATCCTCGTCCTCTGTGACGCAGGGAGGGGCTGGGGATGCCCAGAGTTGGGGGACAGGAGCCCGGGGACCTCGCCCTCCTGCTGCGTGAGACTGGGCTCTAGGACCTGGGGGTCAGGACCCACCCACCACCTGACCGAGTCCAGGCGGACCTCGGCCCCTCTTCCCTGAGAGGAAGCCCCGATTGGCTCAGGTGTTTGCAGGGTCAGCACACGGGGGTGGCCAAGCAGATGGCCGCCGGCTGTGCGTGAAGTGGGTAAAATGCTTTGCCTCCTGAAACGAGTGGACGGCTGGACACACACACGTGGCATCCAACAGTCTCCCCCCGGCGGGCTGGGTCCCGGGCTGCAGAGTCCCCCGGGGGACACCAGCCCCGCTGCCCCGGGTGCGGCAGTCACCCCGTCCCTCAGCTGTCCCACGGGAATCAGGGTCCCCAGCCCGAGACCAACTGAGAGGCAGGGACAGAGAGAAGGGGAGGCGGAAGGCCCAGGAGGACGCTCTGGTGACAGAGCTGTGCTCAGGGCGCCGTGGGCTCAGGGGCAGCCGGACGGGCAAACCCTCGTCGGCCCTGGGCAGCTAGGGCTCTGGTTCTGGGTTCAACCAACTCGCACAGAAAACGCTACGGAGAAGCCACCTCTGCTGGGAGCACGTCCCCCGTCCCTCCTGTCCTGCTCCCCGAACAGGGCAGTGTAAATGGCCGACGGGGCGACTGCGTCCCCCTAGGACCAGAGCCAGCAGAAGCCCATTCGCCGTGTCCAGGGGGCTCAGGGGGAAGCCGCACTGTCCCCGAGGCAGCCCTGGAGCCAGCCCCTGGGGACACCAAGGGGGACTCTAGGTGAACAGTCCAGACATAGATCTGTCCTGGGAAGACCCAGCAGAGACCGCAGAGGAGGGTGGGGGAGTGGCCTCCAGGGGACAGGTGGGGAGGTGACAAGGACACGAAGAGCCAGGGAGAGGGGCGGGAAGGAGCTGGGCCCGTCTAGAGGAGAGAAGAAGCCAGTGTCCCCGGGGAGGCCCGAGTGACGGCGGGACAGCGGCAGAGGCGGAGGTGGGGGCGGGTGCCGGGCGTCGGGCCGCGGACCGGCGTCGGGTGGCACGAGCAGCCACTGGGGACTAGAGCCAGGCTGCGTGGAGGGGGCAGGGGAGAAGCCGGGGGACCAGACTGGAGGTGGCCACAGGTGCCCGAGGCGCGGTGGTGGTGGCTCCGACCAGGGGCGGCAGTGGACCCCAGTTTCACTTTCCTTCCGCCCCGTCCTGGCTCTGCTCGCTGGACTTCCCCTGGCACTGCTGGCCGCCCACGGCCTCCCCTGGCCACGAGCCAGCACAGCCCCCCGGCCCCGCGGCCGCCCCCCGCAGCGCGGCTCTGTCTCCAAGGAAGGCGCAGGGCGGCGGGCAGCCGGCACGTGTGTGGAGGGTGGCCCTGGTCACAGAGAGGGACCCAAAGCCGGCTCGCAGCCATGGGCAAGGTCTCCCCCTGGTCCAGGGGTGGCTGGGACGAGCAGGTGGTGTCCCCTCCTCGCTTCCAGGGGCTGGTGGCCGGGACGCTGCGCGGAGCAGAGGCTGCCTCTGGGCCCAGGAGGAGATGCCTGCTGGGACCCAGGGTGGGGACAGGCTCAGGCTGGCCGCCTCTTTGAGTCTCCAGCACCCAGTGGCCCTCCGCTCCCCCCGAGGTGCCCCAGGTCTTCCGGGTAGCTGTGGCTGGCTGAGCACCCCCTGAGGCCTGGCTCCCTATCTGTGACACGAGGTGGCGGCTTCTCTGCTCCCGGCCGGGACTGGACAGAGGTCCTGAGCCAGTCACACAGTGGGTAGATGGCCACGCTGGGATTTGAACCCGGGTCCCCGGGTCAGGGAGGGCAGGGGGAGCCGAGGGGCGGGAGGGGAAGAGGTGGCCTGGATGTCCCTGTGACCTCGGACCCCACTTCTCCTTTCTGTCACCGTGCCTGGTACACAGGAAGCCTGGCGAGGCCTCCCTCACCCGGACTGTGTCAGCCGGTGGACACGGGGTCCAGGCCCCCCCTTCCTGTGTTGTGCAACATGAGGTGGCCCCTGGGTGGAATGGGCAGGCGGCTCGGCGGATGGGTGGAGGGGTCACTGCCCGCGGTTACCGCTCCAGCCCCGTTGGGCCCCCGCCCCTTCCTCCTCCTCCTGTTTCCCCAAAGTTCAGGCTCCTTGGGCAAGAGTCTGGGGACCCAGGAAATCGGGGACGCTCTGCAGCCACCATCCTGTCCCAGCAGAGCAAGCCCAGGCGGGGCGTCCAGTGCTTACCGTGGACGGCCACGGCGATACTACAGAATGCCGGGGGTCTGCGCGGCTCCTGCACGGGGCAGGCGCCTCTCACCACAAGTCCCTTCCAAGCTCAGCCTGGGCCCCGTGTGCGGCGCTAAGTCCTTTCTCTTGTGTCCCTGAAACCCAAAGAAAGCCGCCTGTAATCCCAGGGGCTCGGGAGGCTGAGGCAGGAGGATCGTGAGTTCAAGGCCAGCCTCAGCAACTCAGCGAGGCCCTGTTTCTAAACAGAATCCAGGATAAGGGCTGGCGTGGGCGGAGGTCGCACCCCGGAGCTCAATCCCTGGGACCAAAAACAGGAGGAAGTCTTATTAGTCACTGAGGCTGCGTGACGGTGGGGCTTACTGTGACATGGTCGCTCTTGGTGAAACGGGACCTGCTCCGTGCTGGTCCCAGCCCCCACCCCTCCTTGTCCCTCTGTTGACCATCTAGCGACCTGGTCTTCACGGTGTGCACAGAGGGGGACCTGCTTCTGCAGGAGACGGCGGCTCCCAAGGCTGGAGCCTGTCTGTGCCTCGAGGTCTGTCGGGGACAAGCGCTGCCGTGGGTCAGGAGGCAGGTCGTCTGTCCCCCTCTGCGGGTGCCAGGACAGGTGGAGCCTGGCCTCAGTTTCCCACCTGCTCCAGCTCTGGGGCCCAGGTGGTGTCCAGGTCAGGGGTCTGAGGCAGCGCCAGGGTGGGCATGAGGGGACAGAGTGTCAGAGGCCCCTCGGGACAGCCAGGGACTGCGGTGGCCCCTGGGGAGGTCGCCCTCGTGGCTGCTCAAGGCTGGCCCTGGACAGCGAGGCCCGCGCCCGCAGAGCTGGGGCTGGCGGGTGAACCCGGCTTGAGGTGCAGATGGCCCCGCCGTGCCCCAGAGGCCTTGGGGACGAGTCTCGGTGGCCCAGAGGCCCCCGCCCCCTCCCGTCCGGCTTCCACACTCCCTGCTGGTGCTCCTGGGCCACCTCCCAACGCCCCCGTCTTGACCTAGGCCAGCACTCGGGCTCGGTCCCGGCAGTGGCCTGGCTGTGACCCGGGGACTCGGCCTGTCTTGGGGCCTCAGCTCCCCCGTCCACGAGAAGGGAGCTGACCCCCGGGCACCAGGCGGAGAGGGCCCGTCCTGTGTCCTTCCCTGGGAGTGGGGGGGGCCAGAGCTGGGCCGGGCTGCAGTCCTCGAGGGACAGGGACCTGTCTCTGAAGGGTCTGGGCGGGGCAGTGAGGGGAGGGCAGGGGCCCAGCGTGGACACAGGCGGAGGACCGGCTCTCATGGTGGGGGCAGTACAATAGTGGGAAGACTGGCGGGGCCGTCCCGTGCCCCCACCCTGGGAGCCGGGGTACTGGAGGCCAGAGTGGACCTGGCCGACTCTGGGGACAGGCTGGGCAGGACTCGCCAGGTGGGTGGCACTCACCCTGCGGGCCACGCCTGGGCTGTGTGTCCCCGGAGACCCTCGCCCATCCTGCGCTTTAGCTGGGGTGTGGGGCCAGGAGGCCCTCTTTACCCTGGGTGGGCCCTTGTGTCCAGGGGAGGTCCCCTGCCCCTCCACAACCGGGGCCCGCTGCCCAGGCTCCGCCCTGGCTCCCGCCCTCCCCGTGAGCCCGGGCAGCTACAGGCCACTGGCACAGACCTGCCGGGCCCAGCACCACCGTCTCCATCCGGGACGAGCATAGTGACCTCTGTGGCCCTCTCCTGTCCTCCTGCGTCTGCCTCTCCCTCCCAGGCCAGAGGCTGCACCAGAACCCCATGGGGTCTGCTGTCCTCTGCTCGCGACCCTCCGCGGTTCCCGACTCAGAGTGGAAAAGTGGGTTTTTTTTCTTGTGCTGGGGCTGAACCCAGGTGTGCACTACCCCACCCCCGCTGCCCTTGAACTTGCCTCAGCCTCCTGCCTCTGCCTCCTGCCTCAGCCTCCCGAGTGGCTGAGATTATAGGCATGCGCCACCATGTCTGGTAGATCAAAGGTTTCATAGCAGCCACCGGGGTCTGCCGGATCTGTGCCCTGCTCCTGCCACCAGATCTCTGAGACTTTTTTGCTGCATCCCTTCTTTGCTCACCTGCGGCCGGTTGGCCTTGTCCCTGGGCCGCAGACACTCCAACCCTGTGCTGCCCCAGGGCCTTTGCACTCCCACGCCCAGCTCTTCCCAGGGCTCCTTCTCTGTGTCAGGCCATTCCCTGGTGCCTCCTCGCTCTGCTCACTGCACGGATTTGCTTTCTTCCCAGAGCACACGGCTCACCCCAGGAATCACACTGCCCATTTGTCCTGCTCCTGTCTGTCTCCCTGCCCTGGGGGTCACCGTCTCCCGGGAGGGAGTCGAGTCTGTTTGGGTCACTGCTGCGCCCTGGGCCTCCAGCCCGGCCTGCAAACACTCGTGGAGGAGGAAGGCGGTGCCAGTGGACGACCCCTCCTGCGGCCAGGGTGCTGAGCCCGGGAGGCCCCGAGGTCCCAGACTCCCCCGTGCTCTTCCTACCAAGCTCTGGGGCCGTCTGTGGCCTGGGCAGCGACGCAGGCAGGCCAGGCTCTGCGCCTCGAGGTGGGCCTGGGCGGCCTGGCCTCCTCGTGGGCAGCGGGGCAGGTGGCCCCAGTGGTGTGGGGGGGACGGGGCGCCTGGGGGGCTCTGAACGTGGGGTGCGGCCAGGTGGGGAGGCCGGGCCCTCCTCGCCCTCTTGCCCTGGTGAGTGGGCCAGGGAGAGTCCACGTGTGGGCAGGGCAGTGGCCAGGAGCCCGCCCAGCCTCTGGTCCCTCAGGTGCCGTCCAGCCAGGCCTCAGGGCTCACATTCCAGGCCGTTTCCCAACCCCGGGGCATGGGGTGGGGGTGGGGGTCACAGGTCCGGGCTGGACGGGCCAGGGGCCTTCCAGGAAGCTGCCTGACCACGGCTTCCTGCTGGTCTCCGCCGCCCGAGGGCAGAGGCCTCGCTCACCCTCCCCCTCCGTCTTGGTGGAGCCGTCAGTGGCCTCCAGACCCTGGCGCCAGGCCCTGCCCCTGCCCCTGCCGTTACCACGGCGGCTGCTGCCCCAGAACTTCCCTCCAGGCTCGGCCCGAGGGAGCCTTTCAGACTAGAGGTCAGCTCCCGGCCCTCCCTGCCAGGCCCTCCAGGGGTCCCGTTGCTTTGAGAAGGAACCTTCGATTTCTTGGCCCATGAGGCCCCTCCCCCACTGCACCTGTGTCCCCCTCCCCCTCCCTCCCAGTCACATTGACCTCCTTGTCCCCAACAACCCAACTCATGCTGCCCCAGGGCCTTTGCACTGCCGTCTCCACCCCCTCTGGGTCTTGGTGTGTGGAGCCTCCGGGCCTCACCTCTCTGTCTCTGCGTGTGTCACCTGCACGAGTGGCCTTTCCTGACCCCCTTTTGAAGTCACACCCCCCAGCCTTGTGCTGTCCTTTCCCTTCTCTTCCTGGTTTTCCGGGTGCTCACTGCCACCTGATGTGACTTTCCCACAGGTGTGATGTGTCCCCAGGGCGTGGCACACATCGGGCACTCGGCCAACCTCTCCTGAGTGACAACTCCGTGGGTCGATGGCACAGGGGCACCGAGCGCCCAGGGGTCAGCGCCCGACATTGCTCGTCTGAGATGAGGCTGGGGAGAGCCTGGTGGTCAGGTCCTGGAGCTGGTGTCCAGGAAACTGCTCGGGGACAACTGACCTCGGGGGCTGAGGCCCTAACGATCGGCTCCCCAGGACGCTGCCCCTTCCAGGAGCCCGGCCGGCCCCCTGGCCATTGGGCCCCACCCGGGTCCCAGGCTTGCTGTTCTGGGCCTCGGGGTCCTGAGGGCTCCGCGTCCCTGCAGGCAACTCGGGCCAGGGCTGAGCCTGGGTGTGGCTATCCCCCTTCTGGGGCCTGAGGACCTGACCCATCGGCTGCTGAGGCCCCTGGTACAAGCCCTGTCCTCCTGACTGTCCCCATCCAGGCCCCTGGTGTCTTTCAGGAGTGGCGTCCACTCACGGCACCCTGGGTCCATTCCAGTCCTAAATCTCTTCCTTCCAGCTGTGTGACCCTGGGCAAGGCACCGCACCTCTCTGGAGCAGTCTCCACATCTGGGACTGGGGCCGTCAGCGTGCCTGTCTCCTGGGATCGCTGAGTCCAGGTGGTGAAGTTGGTGACCATGCCCAGCAGCCTGCGAGGGACCCAGGAAGGCTCCCTCACAAGTCCCAACCCCTGCAGCTGCCAGCTGGTGTCAATGTGAGAGCGGCCACAGCCCTGGGGACCAGTGTCACTCTGAAGGGGCTCCCTCCAGTCCTTGTCCTTCCCCATTGGTCCCGATCTCCTGCCCGGCCTGCCCCTGCCTGGTGCCGCTGGCGTGGACCCCCGCTGTCGGGGATCCTGGGTCCTCTCCAGGCCGTTGCCCCTGCACCCGGCGCAGCACGCGGTGCACAGTGGTGCTCAACAAATGTTTGTTAAAAGAACAAATCAGCGAAGAGCAACTCCATGGGGGCAACAGGGCGTGCCCTTGCCCGCGCCCAGCCCAGGGAAGGCAGCCTGGGCTCCCTGGTGTCTGCCGCCGTGGGCCTCCGCCCTGTGCCATCCGGAGTCATGGAGCTGCCCAATGGTCCTCTTCTTCAGCTCACAGGTGGAGATTGAGGCCCAGAGAGGGTGCGCCACCTGCCAAAGTCACACAGTGCCGGCCTCTGGACTGGGACTGCAGCCCAGGCTGGGTGGCTCTTTCTCTCCCTGGAGGGAGTGTGACGGTCCCCAGCGGGGGTGAGTTCAGGGAGCCCCGGAGCTAAGGGAGCCCAAGTGGCCAGGCCTGGGCTTGCCCCCAGCTTTGCACTCCTGGGCCTGTGGCCTGAGACACGCCCCCGGGGTGACAGAGAGGCTCTGGGGAGCTGCGTGGCAGTGGGGGAGGGGACTGCCCTGGCCTGAGCCCCCTCCCTGCCCAGACTCCTACAGAGGCTGCCCGCTGCCCGGAGACTGGACGTTTCCGTCGGGATCAGGGCTGCCGAGGACAGAGGAGCAGGCCCTGGGCTCGGGCAGGGCAGCCCCCGGGGGGGGGGGGGCACTCCCTGGAGGAGCGGGGGGGAGGGAGGGGCCACGGCATGGCCTGGGCCGCTGCGCACCGGGGACATGTGCTCATGGCTTGTCCCCAAGGCCAGGCCTGGTGCTGGGGTGGGGGAAGGAGAGGACAAAGGGGCCCAGGTACAGCTCCTGTCCTTACCTAAGGTCAGGGTTCCCCATCAGAGCTGGCCCGCTGCCCCAGGCTTGGGTCTCCATCAGCCGCTGTCACCACTGGTGACCCGCAGGCGCAGAGCTGGGAGCCAGCTGCCCTGCCTTGCCGTCCCTGAACAGCGCCCACCCTCAGGTGGCCCTGAGCCCCGACCCCCGGCCCTCACGGCCCCTCACACACATGACCCCAGGCCTTTCAAAACCCGTCCAGCCCAGCCTGAGGGTCACCTCGCAGCCCGGCCAGAGGGCGGCCGGCATCTCACCTGGACGCCAGCACTCGCCTCCTCCCTGGGGTCAGCATCGTCCCTCCCCAGCTCAGACGCTCACAGAGTGAAAGCCCAAGTCCTCCCTGCGGCCCCCCAGGCCACGGGAGCCCCCAGCAGACCCTCCACTGTCCCACGACCCTGCACTGTCCTCAGGCCACCCTCCTCCAGCCCCGCGGCCTCCTGGCCGCTGCTCGGGGCCTCCCCACCTGGGAGCCTGGGCCAGCTGCTCCCTCGGCCTGGGCCCCTGCAGCGCGTCCACCAGCCCCTCGCCTGCCCCTGTCACCACTGAGCCCTCCGACCTGGCCCTGAATGGCCTCTGCGTCCAGCCTCCCCCCGAAGATGGACGGGAGCCAGGCCGAGGCCTGCAGGGCCAGGGGCGGAGGCTGGCGGGCGTGGGGCGGGTGGAAGGGCAGGGCAGGGCGGGGGGACCTGCTGGCCTTCGGGGCCAGCACTGTCGGGCAGGAGTGAGCAGACCAGGGTCACTCTGCTCTGGCACTCGCTAGCTATGTGACCTCGGGAGGCCATGCGTCTCCTGACCCAAGACTTCTCAAATGCCGTTGGGGACCAGCTCGGGGGGCCTGCGACCCGGGTGAGAAGCGGGGTTCAAACGCCTCCTATGTGGGGTTCAGGTCGTCCCAGGGACGGGGTACCCGGCTGCTCACTCGCTCCCTCCTCAGCAAGTCCATGGTGACCCTGGGACCCCGCGGGGCCTGGGAGGCAGGGCCAGGGCCGGGCTGAGCCCGGGGTGCGGCCCAGCCTCCTTCCCAGCCTCGCGCCCTGCAGGGCGAGGGTTGCACAATCACACCACCCATGGCTGTGACCAAGGTGGGTGACACACTCTGGGAGCCTCCCTTGGACCACGCAGCTGGTCACACACACAGGGTCCTGTCAGCACAGCCACACCCCCACAGCCTGACTTTCCTTCTGCTCCCTGCTCTGCCATTTCCTGGCTGTGCGACTCTGGGCCAGCCACTTCCCCTCTCTGAGTCTCTATTTCCTCTTCTGGAGGAGGAGATGACAGCACTACCTGCCAACTGGCTGTTGGGAAGATCGATGCCATCCCACCTCAGGCCCTTTGCACGTGCGTGTCCCCAGCCTGGAACACTTTGCTGAGGACAGCTGGGGCCTCCTGGGGCCTTGAGTACCTCTCCTGGCTCTCACCTCTGCCTGACACACCAGGCTTCTTGCTCGTCCCTCCCCTCCAAGAAGGAGGCTCCCTCTTTGTCTCTCTTGGCCATCACTGTGTCCCCAAAGCCCCTGGTGCGAGAAAGCGCTTCACCAGGACTGTGGATGAGTGAACGGGTGGACGGCCGCGTTCAGCACAGGCCCTCGCTCGGCAGGCCTGGGCACCGACTGGGTCCTGTGCTGATGCTGGCAGCTGCTCTCTGCCCTCTGCCCCTGCCTCTTGACCTGGCCCCTGTCAGGTGGCTCCCTGCGCCCTGCTGCCTGGCAGCTGGGTCCTGGGTCCAGGTGACCTCGGGAATGGCCGGCCTGTGGGGGCTTCCTCATCTCTGCCGGCCCCTCCTCCTGTCCAGGGCAGAGGCCCTGGGAGCCGTCGGGCAGCGCTGTGCCGCTTTCCTGGGTCAGGTCCACTGGGCTCCAGGGGCCTTCCTGAGGTGTCCCTGACATGACCCCGATATTGTCCAGATGGGGACATGGGACCGACCTGTGCGGCCACAGGCAGCCGTGTCTGCTGTTGGCTTTGGGGCTCCTGCAAGGTCCAGGGCTCTGGTCCCTTTGCTGCTCTGGACGGGGCTCGGGCTCCTGCTTCCCAGGGGCGAGAGAGCCAGGGTGGACCTCAGCCCCGTGGCCTGGCTGGGCACCAGGGCTCGTCCAGCGCCCCTGCCTCCGTTTCCCCGTCTGTTGAGGGCACACCCAGGGCCCCGGGGTGTGGGGCACAAGACCCGCCACCCTGGGCCTAGGTGCTGCCCCAGCCCAGGCCCCTCCCTGGCACTGGGACCCTGTCCTGCCCCCCCCCCCGCGGGGCTGGCAGCGATGCCTCTCCGCCTGCCGCCCTGGAGGCCACTCCGGGGCCTCAGCCTCCCGCTGGCGTCCCCCTTGCTGGACTCGCCTCCCCACACCCAGCCTGTTTTTGTTTTCTGTTTTTACAGCTCCATAAATGAGTCACGGCCGATCTGATTTAATTTGGTTGTAATTGTTATCTTTTCAAGTTGTTTTTTTCCATTCGGTTACTCACGAGACCACAAAAACTAAACAGGACAGGGCCTTCCCTGACCTGCCTCCTGCTCCTCCGCGGCTCAGGGCCAGGGTCAGCGGCTCCTGGACCCCGGGTGGGCTTCTGGGGGAGGAGTCGGTAGCCTGAGTCCCCGCCTGCCTTGGGGTTGCTGCGTGACCCCGGGAGCATTGCTCAGGCTCTCTGAGCCCTTCCCCAGCATCCTCAAAGGCAAGTGTTAGCACAGGGCGTCCAAACAGCTGCCTTGGGCCCGGGAGGCCTCCCGGCAGAAGAGTGAGGCGGCTGGCGGTGCCTCGGGTGCCCAGGAGAGAGCCAGCCCTGCCCTGGGCAGCCTGCCTGCAGAGAGGCATGTGGCCCGACCTTTCCATTTCTTTAGGGAGACAGAATTCTGAGGCCCTATGTGAAAAGTCCTGATCTTTAAATCAAATTAGAACAGCCGGGCGCGCGTAATCCCAGCGGCTCAGGAGGCTGAGGCAGGAGAATGGCGAGTTCAAAGCCAGCCTCAGCAACAGCGAGGCGCTAGCCAACTCAGTGAGACGCTGTCTCCCAATAAAATACAAAACAGGGCTGGGGACATGGCTCAGAGGTGGAGTGACCCGGAGTTCAATTCCTGGTACCAAAAAAAGAAAAAAAAAAAAAGAACCTTATAAACAAAACCCAGTTTTGTGGAGATATGTGGTCTCTTTGGCCACTCGGGTTTGGAAGGTTCTAGAAGACCTGGCCTTGTCTACACTCCGACTCCTCCACACCTGGCCTGGGCAGCTTGCTCTGCCTGGGGTTCTCTCCTGCCCTCCGCTGCCCGCCACTCCTGCACGTCAGTGGCCACCTCTCCTCCCAGCCTGCAGTGGCCCCTCGGAGCTGGGCGCGGGCAGCAGGGTCCCCAGCAGTGGCAGCCCCTGGGCCTGGTGGGCCCTCGGTCACTTAAGCTGTCCCTTTCCAGGCCTGCTTGCCCTAACTGCGACCACCCTGTCAGCGAGGGAAGCAGCCCCTCAGTGTTTCAGCCCCTGACAATCGGTCGCTACGACGTGGCCTCAGTGTTTCCAGTCACTTAGAGACGAGCCGCCGGGCTGCCTCGTGGGACGCGGACCAGCTGCGGGGCCACGTGTCCCGGGGGAGGGGCCGGACCCCGGCAGCTGGGGGCGTGGCTGGGCGGAGTCACGTGGTCAGGACCCACCAATCACGCGCCGATTTGCGAATCAGCAGCTGGAGCCGTGGGGGGGCTGCACCTGGTCTCTGCGGAGGTGGTTCTGGGGCAGCGGCCCGGTCCCGCGGAGGTCACCTTGTCATTTGCAGAAATGACTCGAGGTGACGTTGGGAGGTCAAATGCAATGTCCCGGGGCTACGACTTTGTGTGAATACCTGAACGTCCACGCCGCGCCTAAGAATGGGCGCCGGTGACAGTTACACGGTGAGGTCACAGCCGAGCCCCGTTCTCCCACTGCGTCCCCGCTCGCCGGCGGGTCCTAGTCGCGTTTCTCTAAGGTCGCCCTTTATTCTGCAGGTTGGGGCCCGTCCTCAGGGAACCGTTCACTTCCCGAGGCTCTTCCTGAACCTCGTCGCCGTCCACCTTTATTTCTGCGCTGCAGCGGGGGGCTCCAGCCTCTTGTGCCCGAGGGCACCGCAGGGACCACCCCACGGGCAGCCCTGGACCTGCCCCCGCCCGCGGCCGGGCCTGGGGGAGCCCCTGGGAGCTGCTGCGGGCCGGGGGGAAGCTCTGTGGGTGCTTCAGATCTTGGGGACCTGGAGCTACAGAGTCGTGCCCGCAGCAGGGGGGTCCCACTGTCGGTGCGCTGAGCTGGTCTCCAGAAGTCACCTACTCGGGCGGTGGCCAGGTCGTGCTCCTGCAGTGAGCACTGGAGGAGCCTCTGTGGGGCGCCAGGCCCAGGGGAGGCCAAGTGCACAGCAGAGCAGCGGCCCCTCACCCGTTTCAGTGGGGGACAATTCAGACGTGAGGTGGGAGGGAACCGAGCCAGGCTGCCGGAGGAAGGAGAGCCCTGAGGGAAGGAGGGGCCGCCATGCAGATGTCCCAGACAGAGTGTTCCAGGTGGTGGGAACGGCAGGCGCAAAGGCCCTGGGGTGGGGAAGCTCCCATCGCAGTGGACAGATAAGGACTGGCCGAGGGGGCAGGGGAGACTTGAAGGCGATGCAGTCAGGGGCCAGCGGGCCTGGATGGCCCTCGGCCCGGTGACTGTGGGAGAGGATGTGGGTTTTCCTGCAGGTGAGGTGGGACCATGGTGAGTTGAGCACAGGAGGGACCAGAGGTCTGGCTCCTCCACCTCCGCACCATTGGCGCCTGGTGCGGATCATCCAGTGTCCTGTGCAGTGGGGTGTTGAGCAGCCCCTGCCCCATCCCCAATACATCATGACAACTGCAGATGTCCCCAGATGGTGACAGATGTGGCCCAGGGCACTAGTGCTCACCGGAAGCCCTGTCTGACAGGGTCCCTCCTGCTGCCTGTGGAGAGCAGGGCAGAGGCCAGAAGGAAGTGGCTGCTCAGGCCAGCGAGAGTGGACAGTTCTGGGGGACGTGGGCGCAGTGGCGGGTTGGGATGGGTGAAGGGGGAGTGGGCAGGGTCAGCAGGTGGGGGGCGGGGCCCATGGTCCACGGTGGCGCTGTCTTCCCTTGAGGCTGGTCTGGGCCACCTAGGAGGGTCGCCTTCCTGGTGGCCAATAAGACCATTGGGGTGGGGTCACCCTGGGGCATGGCCTGGCCTTGGGCCACCTGGAGCTTTCCAGCTGAGCTTCACAGTGCATAGGTGTCAGGGCCTGGACACGGGCGAGGGGTCTCTAGGGTGGTGGGCGCGACCTGGAGGCCTTGTGAGGTGCTCCCTGAGGAGGGGGCTCTGGGCCTGAAGGAAGCCCCTGGGTGAGGAACCGACCCAGGCCCTGGGGGGCAAAGTGGCTGGAGAGAGGAGCAGGTGTCGTCGGGGTGGATCAGCCCGCGTGGCCAGTGGAAGGCCAGGGCTGAGGTTCTGGAATGTTCCACGAGACCTGCTGGTGTCTAGATGTCGGGGCAGCCGCCTTTGGCCAGGGCCATGAATCCGAGACCCCTGACTCCTGTGGCGTTGGAGAGGAGGCGCCTGTCAGGGCTCAGGAGGGGCCGCTGCTCAGGGACTGGGGTCCTCCTGGGTGGGGCTGGGCAGGCGTGGGCAGGGAGGGGCTCGCATTCAGCTCCAGGTCCTCGAGAAGGAGGGGACAGCCGTGGAGGCTGGGAGCAGGGCACAGGGGCAGAGCTATGGGCCGTCCAAGGAGGAACGCAGGAAGGAGTAGGCGGGAGGTCGAGGGGCTCGCAGGGAACAAAGAGGGAGGGGGTCAGGCCTGGCGCGCACCTGTGATCCCAGAGACTCGGGAGGCTGAGGCAGGAGGGTCACAGGTTCAAGGCCAGCCTCAGCAGCTCAGTGAGACCCTGTCTCTAAATAAAACAGAGGTTCAACCCCTGGCACCAAAAGACAAAAAGAAAGAGGCCCGTGCGGCAGACAGAGCGGCGGGGAGATCCCCGGGGGCGTCTGACGACGTTGATGAGCTCACTTCGGGGGTTGGCAGCCGGGCGCACTCATTCCACCGACCTGGGCTCCTGCAGCCCTGCGTCCACCCCTGGGTCCGTCCAGCCCGCAGCCCTCACGCGGACGCTGTCCTCAGACATCACAACGCCGTGGTGAACCAAGTGAGAACTTAGTACTGAGCCGTGAGGTTCGAGAGGACGCGGGTGCGTGGATCCCAACTTCGTAGGCTTCATTAAGGGTCTGAGAGGCAGTGTGTCCTCCCTCCAAGTCCCTTTCGTGAATTCCCCACCTCCCGGTGGCCAGAATCTGGGGTGACGTGTGAAGAACAGCTGGTGTGTGACAGGAGGGCAGTGAGGCCCCGGGCTCCTGGAGGGGTGGCCTAGCGAGGGCCCTGGGTGCCCACGGGTGTCCAGATGCGGAGGATGGGGCCAGTGGACCAGGTGGCTGGCACCGGGCTGGGGTGCCCCAGGGGTGGGCACTGCAAATACCAAGTGCAGAGGTGAGTCCGGCCGGGCACCACCAGGCAGGGATGTGAGGAGGGGGAGCCGGCGGCTCGGGCAGAGAAGGGACCGAGTCCCCAGGCGAGCTCGGGGGAGACGCCATAGCAACTGCTCTCAGCCGTCCTCAGACCTGGGCCTCGAGGAGGCAGGTGAGGCTGGCCGTACCCCATGGACGGGACAGGGCAGCTGAGGACGTGGAGGCCTCTGGCCCCTGTCCACGGGGAGGGCTGTCCTGCCCCATCCCAGCAGATCCGTCTTAGGTGACGTCCAGTCAGTGCGTCCAGGGCCCACAGAATGCCTGGCCCAGAGGCTTTGTCACTTCGTCCGTCTTCCTGCCGCTCAAGGAGGTGGGGCTGTCCTGTCCTTTAACAGGGGACAGAGGGGAAGCCCCCGGGTTCAGGGCCACATACTCCACCACTGCGCCATCGTGACGCCTGCCCCCGCGCGCCTGGCGCCCTGGGGTGTGAGTGCCACCGTCCCCACTTATCAGACGGGTCAGCTGGGCTGAGCCGCGTGTATGGAGTCCCCAGGTCCAGTCCCCTGGATGTGTCCTCTTCCCACTGAGCGGCTGGTCCTCCTGGGCTCCGCCTGCTCACCTGATGGACGGGTGGTGAGCACAGCCAACAGTGCCCAGGACACAGGTCACTAGCTCCGAGCCTGCCACCTGGTAGATGTCTTGGCCCTGGCCGACCCTGGGCCTGCACCCAGGTGAACTCACGGAAGCTGCCCAGAGCGGTGCCCGCGCATAGTAGGTGCTCAAGAAACACTACCACGGTCATCGTCATGGACCTACCACAGGGTGCAGCCCTTCGCCCCCAGATCCTGCTTCCTTCCAGCGTTCCCTTTGTCCAACAGGCTGGCCCCAGTGTCCAGATTAGGAATTGGGGTGACTCAGGGCCTCATGCCCCCGTCAGGACACGGGTGGTGAGGGCAGAAGTCGAGATTGGAACTGGATTCCCTGTTTGACCCCTGGGAAGTGCCCTGCCCTCTCTGAGCCTGGGCTTCCCTGTCCATCTGCAGAGCTTGGTTCAGGATGCCCTGGGCGGTGCCAGCCCCAGGGCCAGGGCCGTTCCTCGGTCCCCTTGGCTCCCGCCCCCCGGCGCCCCCCTCCCAGGCTGCGGGCTGCCTGCCTGGCTCGGCCGTGACGAGGACCAACCAGCCAATCTGTTTACTGAACTGGCTGACCCCTTCCGGGAACGCGGCCCAAGCTTCCCAGAACTCGGGTATTAATGACCCGAGGCCACATGACGGGGCATGACACAGCACTTTGGAGAAAGGCAGGGCCCAGGGGGGCCGTGGGGGCTGCAGCCCAGCCCCCACTGGCCAGGGGTGAGTCACGGCCTCCTGCCCGGGCCTCCTGCAGCTTCCTGCCCCCTGCTCACTGGTCCTCCAGCTGGCATGCCCTGCCTCGCCGGGGCCACCCCAGGACCTCTGGACCTTGGCCTGGTGGCCTTGCAGAGGTCTTAGGTGACCCAGCTGCCCCCTGGGACCGTTGACTGTCTACCTGTGTGCGAGGCCCAAGGAGCACGGCCTCATCCTGGACTTGCAACATGGAGAAAAGTGGCATTTCGACCCCATGTGAAGGCTGAGGAGGCTGAGGCCCAGGGGAGGGCTGGAGTTCTCCCAGGGGGGGCCGAATCTGAGTGGCACTTCTCTCCTTTCTGTGGCTCTGGGGATGGAACCCAGGGACTCTCCAACACCGAGCCACGACCTCAGCCCTTTTTTAAAATTTTAGTTTGAGGCAGGTCCTCAGGAAGTTGCTGAGGCTGGCCTCCAATTCGCCATCCTCCTGCCTCAGTCTCCTGAGTCACTGGGATTACAGGCTGCACCACTGTGCCTGGCTCTGAGCAGCATTTTGACCTCAGATCATACCCTTTCCTTGTCTCAGCAACCGGACAAGGGCGGGGCCAGGCCTCCCTTCAGTTTCACGGGGGGACACTGAGGCACAGAGGGACTGGGTAGCCTGCCTAGGAGTTTGGGCGCTTCAGAGGGCTCAGGGCCTTGGAGTCGGCAGGGCTGGGCTCCGCCCTGAGTCTGCTTTCCTGGCTCTGCCGGCCGCGTCCCCTGTGCCTCCATCTCCCCCCAGCGCTGTGAGGCTCCTCGGGCGGGGACATCGGGGCTGCGCGGGGCCAGCCCCTGGGAGGACCGGAGTGAAACGATGTGTTCCCTCGTTCACTTATTCACTCGGTCTTTATTTTTTCGAGCACCTGCCGAGGCAGGCACTGGACTGGGTGCCGGGGACGTAACAGTGACAGATGTCCGAGCCACCGAGGAGGCGAGCAGTTCACAGCATGACCTCAGGATCCGGGCCTGGCTTGGCCCCTGGCTCACGGGTGACTCTGGGCTTTGTCTATAAAGTGGACTAATGGTAGAGCTCCTGTAGGGTTGTCATGGGAACGAATGACTTCATGCATGAAAGACACAGGGCCTGTACACCGTAGGCGCTCAACTGTGCCTAAATGGAGGGAGATGCACAAAAAACACACAGAGGGGAGAGTGCCCAACAGTGAGCAGTGACTGTTGGCATAGTCAGCTCTTGGCCTAAGGGGGCATGCAGTAGGTGCTCAGTAAGTGTTTCTCCTCCTCTGCCTCCTGGGAGTCAGCTTGGTTACCATAGAGGCCTGAATTTAAGGTCGGCCTCGCTGATCCAGGACTGAGCCCATGGGTTGGAGGCAGCGGAGGCCGGGCCTCCTCTCAGCCCCGGCCCCGCACCCGACACAGCGTGGCTGGCAGCCTGGGTGGCGGGCGGGCCGGGGCCTGCCCAGCGGGTCCCCGTAATGACACTCATTACACAGGTGTCTGGCAGCGGGGGCCGAGGCCCACATGGCAGGCGGCCAGCGCACCCCGGGCCCTTCCTGGTCCTTCAGGAGCGGTGCCCACGGGCAGGTGGAGCGGGCGAGGGGCTGGCGCGGGGCCAGCTGGCGGCGGGGCGGAGGGAAAGCTGAGCCGCGCGGGGGCAGGCCCCGGGTGCAGGGCGGCGGGCTGCAGGTGTGCTGGGGGCTGCGTGCGGGGACAGGCCCGAGCGTCCCGGCCGGCCTCCGAGGGTGGACCCCAGCGCCTGTGGTGGGCGCCTCTGCCCGCGCTGCCAGGTGGTGCCCGGGCGGTGCCGGCCTGACTCAGCCCCCGGGAGCCCAGACCCACACCCGGCCGACAGCGTTGAGCGGTCGTTTCCAAACCGCCACGCGGGGGTCGAGTGTTCTTGACACAAAGGGCAGATGGCTGTCGGGGCCACGGCTGCCCCCATCACCCCATCCTAGCGCGGCTCGTCCTGTTGGGCGTGGAAGCGCCACGCTGCGCCACGAATGTGCACAATTGTGGGTCAATTAGAAATTTAAAAATATTTAGACAGCGCTCCAAATCCAGGGAGAGAAAGACACTCAGGGGTGGAGGACATCCCTGGAGCTTTGGTGGGGACTGGTGAGGAAGGAGAGCAACAGGGTGGGTTGGGGAGGCCTCTCAAGGAGGCAGTCTTGGCGTGGAGATCTGAGGGATGAGCCACCTGGGAGGAAGAGAGGAGCAGCAGGTGCAAAGGCCCTGGGGCAGCACCAGCCCAGCACATGGTCAGTCAGGAGCCCTGTGGAGGGGCGGCGGGGAGAGGGCTGGGAGGGTCCAGACCTTGTCCTGGGTGCCTGGGCATCTCGGTCTGTGGAGGGCACACCGGTCAGCGGCTGAGCAGGGCAGGTGGGTGTGCAGAGCGTGGGCCCGGCCGCGGGCTGAGGGAATGATTGGCTCTGGAGGTGCAGACAGGAACGTGGGCCGCTCGATTTGTGTTTGAACCTATTTGCCGAGTTCAACCCCCTGGATCCAGAGCCTGTTATTAAGCCGGCTGCACCCTGGGGCGCTGCCTTCATCCCCAGACAGGGCCTGGCCCGCCTGCCCCCCGGTCGACCTTGGCCCCCCAGATGGGAGTGGAGGGGCGGGGCTGAACACCTCAGAGGGCCCAACCTGCTTCCCAAACGGGTGGGGGTGCAGGGCGGGCTCCACTGTCCCTCTGCCAACGGGGGCCAAGCCCAGGGGGCGGTGGCACGTCCCGTGGCTCCACCAGGAGCTTCCTCCCCTGCCCACAGCGGCTCCCCGGCCCGACTCTGGGTAGCAGGAGGGTCTGGGCAGAGCTGGAGGCCACTCGCGCTCGGGGGCCAGCTGGAGCAGAGGGCCTGGCCCTGGTGGAGGGGACCCGCCAGACAGCAGCCGCCTCCCGCCACCGGGAGCAAGGGGTCTGGGTGCAGGCGCCAGCGTCCTCCAGCTCTGAGGTTCCGCAGGACCTGCCCCTCGGACGCCCCATCCTCCCTTCCGAGCCTCGGTAGCCTCCAGCGGGCGGCTGTGTGGGGGGGCGGCCTCGGTGCCCAAGCTCAGGGCCCCAGCCTTCCTCCCTGTCCTCGGGAGGCCTCCCCAGCCCCACGTTCCCTCCTGCTCTCTGCTGCCACCACAGACCCCTCACCACGGCGCCTCTCCTGCCCTCCTGTGACTGTGACCTCGGATGGCAGCCCCTGTGCTTTCCAGTCCGGTCTCCCACCCGCCCTGAAAGGTCAAGACTGTGGTGGGTCCATCATGTGAGGAAACCGAGTCTCAGAGAGGTCGAGACTCTTGCCCAAGGTCACACAGCTTTGTGTGAAGCAGAGGACTCGCCAAGAGGCCCAGGCCTTCCTGCCGTCTCTTCTTTCCGTGTGGAACTCGGTTTTTCCTCTTCAAGGTGTTGCTCAGCGGCTGCCTCCTCCAGGAAGCCCCCCCCCCACACCAGCTCTCAGCCCCTCTCCTCGCCTTCCCTGGTCTCCCTGCTCTGCCCGGCCTCCTGTGACCCTTCTCCTGAACAGCTTTGCTGAGGTTACAGACACACGCAGACCGCATGTGGTCCCGGCTGCGTGTTGAGGAGGTGGGCCTTGTGCCCGGCCAGGCCGCGGGCACCGAGACTGCAAAGCATCAGTCACCTCCACAGGTGTCCTTGAAGCCTTTTGTAATCCATCCTTCCAGCCCTCTCCCCGCTCCCGTCCCGGGCAGTCGCCCACCCACCCTGTTGCTGGGCGGGACTGTGCGTGTTCTAGACTGTGCTTTCCGTGGGCGTCATGGCTGGCTCCTGGTGGGCTTCTGTCCCTGGCGTACTGGTTCTGAGACGGGTCCGTGTTCCCGCAGCTGTTCCCTCCCCATGGGGCCGAGCCCTGCGGGGAGCTGTCTGTCTCCAGGACCCAGCCCAGGGCCGGGCACACAGGAAGGGCCTAATAAGTGTGGGCCAACTGGGAGGAGGCTACGGTGGCCTGGGTGGGAGAGGAGCTGGCTCGGTGGTGGCAGGAGGAATCCAGAGACCCGCCAGGAGCCAGGCGGCACTGAGCTGGGCCTCGTGCCCGCTCAGACGACTCTGTGCCTGGCGGTGGCTGGGCCGGGCGCAGGTCTGGGGCAGGGGACCCGCGGGGGTTCAGGAGGCGCTCAGTGGTGGCCTGGCGCGGGGCCTGGGCTGAGAGGTCCCAGGGAGGAGCCGGAGGGGCGGCGGCGGCAGAGGAAGCGGCCGGGGCCCTCCCCAAACCAGTCGGACTCCTCTGTGAGGGCGCTGGGGGCTGAGTGAGGCAGAGCGGGCGGCCAGGCGGCAGGAGGGAGGAGGAGTCGTTTAATCAGCGCATATTATAGGGAGTTTCCAGTTCCTGCCCGTCAGGCGATGCCACGCACCGCGGGGTTACCCAGGCGGTTTCCAGGTACCGGCCTCAGCCTTGAAGGCTCAGAGAGGCCCAGAGGCCTCCAGGTCTCCGCCTGAGGCTGGAACTAGCTAGGCAGAGAAGAGGGCAGGTGGGCCGCACCTCACTAGGGACAGAGTCCGCAGCCAGAGGCCCGCTGCGCCCGGGCAGGCTTTGCCGGGATGATGACCTCTGGGCCCATTTCTCAGACCCAACAGCGGAGGTCAGGAGTTGTGGAGCTGGCTGGCCCTCCGGGGGTTGCCCGCGGGCAGGCGGAGCTTGGTCAGGGTCACTCTGGAGCGACCCCCCACAGTGAGGACCTCCCACCTGCCGTGGGCACTCTAAGGGAGCAGTGCCATGTGCCCGGCTCCTACCTCCAGGTGCAGAGCCCGGGCGCGGGGCCGACGGAGAGCGTCCTGTGGACTCTGTTTTCTTGTTTGTGGGAACGGGACGTTGGGATCACAGTGGCATTTCCCCAATGGGGTTCCGAAGGACATAGGTTCTTGGGCTATTCACTGGGATGATGCTGGGACCGGGTTCCGGGGTCCAGGGGCCTGGGGACCACTGGGTGTGACACTGTTGAAGACTCGGAGCCTTGAACACCCCAGAAGGCTCAGCCAGAGCCAGGCCGGAGGGTCTGTGGGTCACCGCTTTCCGTCCGACTGGACTCGCCCTCTCGGGGAGCCTCCCTGATCCCCAGCTGGGCCTGGGTCCTCCCTGGGAAGGCACCTGCCCTGTTCCCAGGGCCGCATGGGAGCCCCCTGAGGGCGGGGTAGCACACTCCCCTCCTGGACCTGCCACCGGGAAGGCTGCAGGGAGGGGGCTGAGGCTGCGCGGGGACCGCTGGATGGTGGACCGTCCAGTGGGACAGGATGGCTGTGTGCGTGGGCGGGTGGCGCCGGGGACAGCGCGCGGAGGGAGGGAATGGATGAGGGTGGACGAGCTGAAGAGTGCGGTCAGTGAGCGAACGGGGACCTGAGCCCACGGTGACCAAGGAGGCCGTGGGGAAGGAGTGACGGGCAGCTGCCGGAGGGACGAGGGACGCGGGAGGGACGGTGAGTGGAGGTGCGGCAGCTCCAGGTGGCGGACTGTGGTCGCTGACGAGGGGCGGAAACGTGATTAAGTGATGAAGTGGATTAATAAACAAAACGACGTGGACAACAGCTGGGTGAGCGGACGGCGGATGAGTGGACCCGGGGGAGAACGGGCAGGTGGGGGTGGGGTGGGGTGGGCGGATATGAAACTGGACGGGAAGGTGGACGAATGGCCCAGGGAGGAGGCCTGTGGCGTCACGAGGTCTGAATCGAGGTCAGGGTGGCAGGAAGATGCCCGTGTCCCTCCCTGGGACAGCAGTGTATCAAGATTCGGGAATTCGGAAGTTGAGTGAAAGCTGGGATCCATGTCCCCAGAAAAAGTGCACAGAGACACCACGGTTGTCAGTGACCCGCGGGTGGCTGGAGCCTAGGGGCCACCTCCAGCCCCCGGGGGGGTCCCAGGGCAGCTGGTGACTTTCTCCTTACGCCTGAGCCCTGGCCTTGGAGAGGAACCCGGCCCAGCAGGGGAAGGCCGCTGGGAGGGGAGGGGCAGGGCTGTCCCTTCCCGAGGGCCACACTACTGGAGCCCAGGTCCTGGCAGCCGGCGTGCAGCAGACACAAGAGGGACTCGGGAGGCTGGGGGCTGTGAGGCCTGTGGCCGCTCAGAGTCCTGAAGGGCGCGGACGGAGCGGCCAGAGCCCGGGGTGGTAGAGGACGAGGGCTGCCGGCCAGCAGGAGAGCGGCCTGTGGGGGGCGCCCGGAGCACGGGGCAGATGGCCGCTGCCCTGCGTGGGGCGACAGGCCCTGGTGACAGAATGGGCTGCAGGAACAGTGGGCGGGAGGGGGTCCCCAGGGAGACAAGGGGGTGGAGGGGTGGGTTGGGGAAGGTGCTGAGTTCATCGGGGGCCTGATTTGCAGGGTGCCTGGGAGCCCCCGGGGGAGGTGCTGGGAAGGGAGTGGGTGGTGACCAGAGGCTGAGACAGCTGCTGGACCCAGCTGGCCTTGGGCACTGCACACCATGGTCCCAGGGAGCGAGGGGATGTTCCTAGTGCAGGCCACCGGGAGCCAGAGGCAGCCTTGTCCAGTGGCTCTGAGAAGCGGCAGGCGCTTGGCCCGGGGCCCACAGGAAGCCCTGCAGACGGCCCCGGGTCGGTGCGCGGCCGCAGGGCTCGGCCAGCCCCTCTGAGCCTCCGTGGGCCCTGGTCAGTCCTTGTCCCCAAGCCTCAGTTTTCTCATCTGAAAACTGGTCGCGAAGATCTGGAGTGGTGCGGGGACAGGACAGGACAGGGGACGGCTGGGCCGTGACCGCTACCTGACTCCTGGCGGTGTAGACACAAGTGGGGAACGGGGACCCGGTACGATCCCAACAAGCACATCCACAGCTACTGGCCCCGTGGGGGGGGGGACCTCAGCCCTGCCCAGGACCCTCCATGCCCGGCCAGCTGGGGCCCGTGGGGGGACGAGGCTCGTCCCCATAGGGTGTGGGACAGGGACCAGATGACAGCGACCTTCTCCACTGTCCCTCGGAGCTGCTGGCCCTGGGTCCTGGCCACCGTCCCCACCCTCAGATCCTGACTCAGGGTCGGGCTGGTTCTCTGCCTCTCGGGCCAGACAGAGGCTGCTCCCTCAGGGCCTGGGGACGGCCTTGGGCCTGAGGACTGTCTGCTCCTGTGGGAAACCGAGCCTGGGGCCCCGGACGAGCGTGTGCCCCAGACCCACCACTCCCGCCTGTCTCTCGGGAATGAGGCCGGCCGGGCTGTGTGCCCTCCCTTCACCCCCTGGCCCAGGGCTGCAGGTCTCCAGGCCGCCTCTCCCTCTCCCCAGCGGGGCCTGGCCTGGTCCTCCCTCCCTCAGCCCCCGCAGGACCAGAACCACGCCCCGGGGGGGGGCGGTGGGCTGAGCTTGGCTGGGGCTGCGACCCGTGGGAGGCAGATGCGCATCAGCTGGCCCGGTCACTCTCCTGTGCTCATCACTGAGGCATGTGGGACTGGGTGGCGCGGGGGGTGGGGACTGTGCGCGTGCGCCCGGGCAGCCCCAGCACCCTGATGTCCAGCTGCAGCATTGGCTGGGAGGGGCGGGGGTCAGGGGCAGAGAGTCTTGGATTCACATCCTGAGGAGCTGTGTGGCCTTGGGCAGCTCACCTCACCTCTCTGAGCTCAAGGAGAGGCCGTGGCTCGTAGCCTCACCCGTAGGCCCCGGGCTAAGTGGCAGACACAGTGCCTGAACTCTGGGGGACAAACTGCAGGGGACACCAAAACCCAGACTTCAGGGCCAGTGCGGCCTGCCCCCACGAGCCCAGTGACCCTGAGCGACCACTTCCCCATCTGGACCTGGGAGGCAAGGTCACAGCGGATCCTGCCTCAGCTGAGGGGGGAGGGTCCCCTTGCAGGACATTTCCTGTGGGCCAGGCACTGGGGCCCTGCTGGCCACAGGAGGGGTCAGAGGTCGCTGCCCGCGGGGCGCACACTGGTGGAGTGGCAGGCGGACACAGGCTGGGGGTAGGTCTGAGTGCTGAAGGGCACAGGGGGGCACCAGGAAGCCGCTGGCAGGCCAGAGCAGAGGTGGCCACGGTCAGCGCTGAGTGCATGAGTGAGTCCCTCCGCGGCTCCCTGTCGCCCCCCCACCAAGCCCAGAATCCTTAGCACAAGTTCCCACGGCAGTGAGGTCCCCATCCTGCCCGCACCCTGGCACCCTCCCACCCTGCCACACTCATATTCCTCCGAGCTCCGGGACTTGTGCACCCTCCTCTGCCTGGCGGTCCCCTCAGGCCCTCGGGCTCTTCCTCTCCCTCTTGGTGATCATTTGCAGCTCAGTTGCTCTGGGACCAGAGGTCCAGACGGTGAGGGAGAGAGGCTCACTGTGGCCTCTGCAACCCAGGGCAGGATGGGGTGGCGGGAGACGGGGCTGTGACCACATGTGTCCACTGTGTGGCCTTGGACAAGCCACATGCCCTCTCTGGGCCTCTCCACAGGGGTTCTGTGCACTGAGGGCTGTTACCGCTTCAGTGATGGTGTCCTGGAGAAGGTGTGTGTAGGGTACCCCCCTCCATGTGTCTCTCGAGTTACCCAAGTGCCTCTGGGTGCCCGTCCCCAGCTCTGAGTCTGGGCAGGGACAGAGGCCAGACAGCTGGGGTTCAAGTCCGACTCTGACACTAAGTAGCTGTGCAGCGTGGGCCAGCCACCCACCCCCTCTGGGCCCGAATGGGAAATGGGGAGAATGGAGCCGCGTGTCCTGGGTCCTGAGGGAAGCCGGCACCGGTGCGCGGAGGCACTTCCTGTCAGCGCCAGCCGTTACTGCTCTGGGCCCGCTGTGGCTCAGGTGTCCCTGACGGCTGCCGCTCGGGTTCCTCACCTGGCGGAGTGGCCCCAGGCCAAGCATCTAGTGCCCACACAGAGGCCTGGAGCAGACGCACGCTCTGCGCTTCCATGTTTTAAGGTTCAGATGCAGAATTTATTTAATTCGGAACCATCAAGTCCCCATGGTCTGTGAACAACCCCGTGAAATCCTCGGGTCCCTGCGGTCGCAGGAACGCCACTGGGTCCTTCTGACTTCAGTGGCCCAAGGGGCAGACGGCGCAGCCTCGGGAGGTCGCTCCTCCCAGCGGGGACCTGCGCTGCCCCTCTCCCAGGACAGGACGGAGAGTGGCTGGGGACTGTCCAGGCAGAGGAGGAAGTGGGGGGCTGGGCGGCCGGGCTGACGGCAGCGTGATGTCAGAGGCAGGCCACAGGCGGCGGCGGGGTGCCCTCCTGGGCCTGGACGCGCCTCCCCAGCGCCCTCCCCGCCCCCCTTAACCCCTTCCCAGCCTCCCTTTCCCAGACAGCCGTCCCCCGGGCCGGCCTTGCCCACAAGATTCCCAGATTTCACAACAGGGGCTGGCGCTGAGTCACGTACAGTAAGTCTGGGGAGGGAAGCTCCCGCTGCCCCAGTCCTGGGAGGGTGGCCGCCACCCGCCCGTCCGCCCTTCCCGGCCAGCAGCAGCGGGAGCCTGGATCTTCCCCGCTGGGCGTGCAGGGCCGGTTGGACAGCCTCTCTGGGCTGTGCCGGGAACCAAGGGTGGCGTGGCTTCTAGGAGCTGGAGGCCCTGGACCCCGGGGCAGGCCTCGGGATCAGGGTGGCCTGCACCCAGTGGTGGCCCGCCCCCAGATGGCCGGTGACCTGGAGTCTCTCACTGTAACTCTACACTGAGGTTTCCTTATCTGGAGAATGGGACAGTCACAGGCTGACCTCCCAGGGTCACCGCGAGGAGAGGATGAAGCGAGATGACCCGACAGCGCTCAGCACAGGAAGTGCCCGCACATGTTAGGGCTGCGGGGATGTCGGTCCCGATGACCCTGGAGACGGTCCAGGGCTCGGGGTCTGTCCCTGTGGGACGGCCCTGCCCCCTGTGGTATGAGTTATGCTTGTCTTTGAAGAAAAATAAAATTCTTCATTCCATCAACAAACATTTATTGAGCACCACTGTGTTCTAGCTGCGTTCACGGGTCCTGCAGACGGTGGGGACAGAACGCAGAGTCCCGTCGCGCTGCGCCGGCCCGGCCGCCTTCCAGGGGGGGAGTCAGAGGGAGGGTTGTGTCTGTGGGTGACCAGGTCAGAGGGGCACAAAGCACAGGCCAGGGGAGATGGAGGGGGCCTGTTCCCGGAGTCCTGGACCCAGAGGAGAAGGCAGCATTGCGGGGTGCGGGGGCTCCAGGCAGGGCCCGGTGGGTTGGGAGGTTGGGACTCTGGGCTGGGTGAGGGGCAGCTCTCTGAACCCGGCCTCTTCTGGTCCCTGACCTGTACCTGTCGGGACAGCCATTTGACAAGGCCTGGCTTCTTCCATCTGGGGACCTCAGGCCCTGGGGCCACCCGTTCACAGTGACAGTCCTCCCTGCCTGGACCCCCCAGAGGGCCAGACCCTGTGCAGAGGCTGCTGTGGGGACCAGGACTGCGATTCCCTCCCGGTGGGCGGGAGGTGGCAGCCCAGGTCCCCGGGTGCCTGGGAGCCGGCCCTGCCTCCCCGAGCCCTGGACTCTGGGTCTCTACCTGGCCTCGCACAGCCCCTGGGAGGTGGCCAGTGGCCTCCTGGAGGGCCCAGGGGGAGGCCTGGCCTCCACAGCCCTGCTCACCCTGGAGGAGGGGACATGGTGGGGTCCCTGGGCCTCGGCTGGGCTTGGGCCAGAGCCAGGGGCCGGGGGGAGCAGGGGCTCCCAGGCGGGGGCGGTGGGAGTGGTTCTGGGCCCAGGCGGGTCCACAGGAGGCCTAGTCGGGGTCCCCGGGTGGTTGGACTTTGTTCATTTATTTTAGAAAAGTCCCTTGCCCTTTCCCCTGGGGCCACGCAGGCCGGGGCAGCTGGCGTGAGGGCGGCTGGAGGGGTCCGTGGCTCTCAGCTTCCTCCCAGACGGTGGGAGGAGCCGTCGGGTCCCGTCCTGGGAACCCGCAGGAAGGGCCGCGGCCGGGCTGGAGGTCCTCGGGACCCCGGTGAAGACCGAGGCCTGCAGAGGCAGGAGGCAGGCCCAGGCCCCAGGAGCAGGTGGCACCCGGGGCTCGTGTCTGCCCAGGCCCCGCCCGCCCCCAGGGGCTGCCTGAGCCAGATGTCTGGGGCACGTTGAGCCCCCACCTGCTCAGCTGGCCTGGGACTGACCCAGGGCTGGAGGCCACGCTGGCTGGGACCCTCCGCACGCCCCAGGCAGGGGTAATTACCGGCGGGGCTAATAGCGCCCACTTCCTGCCCCTTTCATCAGGGCCGGGAGCTGCCAGGCAGTAATTAGCGCGGGCAGCTCTCTGAAGTCAGCACTGGAGGCAGACGTGTCATTAAACCACTTTACAGGTAGGTAAACTGAGGCAGGGCCCACGGCTGGGAGCCTCTCGGTTCCCTTGACTCAGCAGCTCAGCCAGTCTCTGCTCTTTCCACAGGAGGCATCGGATGGTGCCCCTCGCCCCCCGGGCCCTGGCTGCAGGCTGCACCCTGAGGCCACAGGGCACCCACCCCTGCCTTGTCCCCTCAGGCACACAGGGCCCTCGGTTCCCAGTCTATGCCAGGGGATGGAACCTGGCTCTGCTGTGTGACCCCAGACAAGTCACTGCCCTTCTCTGGCCTCGGTTTCCTCCTCAGCCACACGGGGATGATCTCACCACCTGTGTAGTTGGGGCCTGAGCAAAAAGCACAGGACCTGCCTCGTCTGTCCCCTCCGCACCCGACACTCTGGCCACACCATCCTCCTCACTGTTCCCTGAACACACTGGGCCCCTTCCTGCCCCAGGGCCTTTGCAGATGTTCTGTCCCCGGCCTGGCACGGCCTTTCTTCTGATCTCCTCATCTTCCTGGGCTCAAACGTCGCCTGCTCAACCTCAGAGCACCCCTCGGTCCTCGTCCTGCCTGACTCACAGGTCTCACTGCACAGGACAGGAGTCCTGTCTGTCTGGTCCACAGTGTGTCCTCAGCTCGTCAGGGCTGGGCACACAGTAGGTGGCTAGGAAACGGCTGCTCCTCCCCCCTCTTCTCGCTAGCTGCAGGGCCAGCTGGAACCCTCTTTCCCTCTCGGGTCCCCCACGCCCTTTGGGGGACAAAGGGTGGCTGGGCGTGGGTCTCCTGGAAGGACTCAGGTGGTCTTGAAGCCCAGGACCTTGGGCTCCTGATTTCCCGGGCAGTGGCCACGGGTGGACCTCAGGAACAGGTGCGGGGAGATGGGACCCTCTGGCGCAGTCCCCCTCTCCGGGGCCCAGCCCCTCCCCGGGGCGTCTGTCAGCACCCCTGGGGGGAGGATTTGGAAAGGGGAAGACAAAGAAAGGCAGGGGCCGGCCGCACCTGTGTCAACAAGGCATCGAGTGCGCCCCTCCAGCGGGTGCCGGGCCTGCTCCTTGGCGGGGGGCCCCACGGCGGGGTGCAGCCCCGGGAGCCCCACTGCCACCTCGAAGCTGTTCCCAGGCCAGGCCGGGAGACGCTGGCTGACACTCCACTTCCGTCCCCAGAAGTACCGGAACGTTCCTGGGATCGTGGAGCAGCCTCCAGTCCTGGCCGCGGTCCCAGAGTTCTGGAATGTTGGAATCCAACGGCCTCCGGGCGCTCTCCAGGAGGAAGGGGCGCGGGAGGAGGGGACGCGGCCTGGGGACTCCGAGCCAGGGACACTAGGCTGCCGGGGGGGGGGAACAGGACCGCGAACAGGCCCGCGTCCACCCCCTGTTTTCCAGCCACAGCACCCCAACTTCCCACCAGAGAACACTTTTCCCCACTTCAGGCCGCAAGGTTTGGGGGGTGCCTAAGAACCCGGTCTCCAAGAGCACATGTGACCAGCCCTCGCCGCTGCGATTGGCCCAGTCAAGGTCCTGGGACTTGAGTGCGGAGAGGTGGGGAAGGCGCGCAGTGTGTCCCCTGGATGGAGAGTGAGCAAGCGAAGGGCCTAACCCTGCCTGAGAGCCGGACAGGGGCAGAGCTCCTGGATCCAGCTGGACCTGAATCACACACCCTTGGACTCTAATTACAGAAACTGCTACCTTTCCTGGTTTGGGCTGAAAACAGTTTGAAGTAGTTTTCCCTCCCTTATTCCGATGCAGCCATGGGAGGAAGAGAGTCCAAGCCAAGGAAAGGGGCAGCAGCGCCAGGAGGGAGCGCGTAACGGGGGAGGGGCGAGGTGGGCGACAGGAGGGTCTCAGCCAGGGACGCCAGGTGAGAGGCGGAGAGCGGCTGGCTAGCAGAAGGCTGACCACGTACCAGGCTTGGCTGGGCGTCGGGGACACAGGTGGACTGTCCCTCCCTCCCGCCTCTGGAGCAGGCTCCTCCTTCACAGCTCGCCCTGCCCCAGCGCCCTGTGGTTCAGGGGCCCAGCGTTGGGCAGTGTCCACCCGGGGGGCCACCGAGTGCAGAGCCTCACGGGGTCACACCGTGGGGATTATTCCCTCTGCAAACCTTCCAGGATCCTCCCGGACCCCGGCTGTCCCCTCCGTGAGAAAGAGCATCCCCTGCTCCTCCCCTGGCCCAGCTCCATCTCTGGCTGAACCCCCAAACACAGGGAAGAGATGACCTCGGCCTGGCGAGCCGCGGAGCATGTCACCGGCAGGCACTGCACAGGCACAGTGTCACCACCCTGGTGTCCTCTGTCCCCTCCATGTACCTCCCCTTGGAGGGCTCCCCCTCCCGGCTCCCTCCCACACCTAGTCCCACAGGCGTGTGGACTTGGGTTCTGATCCGGTCTGTCCCTGTACACGTGCTACTCCAGGTGCCAGCTGGGGACCCAGCATGAAGATGCACACAGACAGGGCTGGGTGCAGCTCAGGGGCAGCACTCGCCCGGCTTGCATGGGGCTGGGGGGTGAGCGGGGAGAGGCGTGCAGTTGTGCGTGGCTGTAGATGATCCTTTTTGATGGGCACCTAATATTCCCTTGGGCCACATAGTGAGCCATTCACCACTTGAGGTTTATTTGGACCGTTTCCAGATTTCAGCGATTGTGAATAAAGCCATTTAAACATATGCAAACAGGTTTTTGTGTGGACACAAATTTTTGTTTACCCTGGGTAAATTCCGAGGAGTGGCGCTACTGGGTCACGTGGCAGGTGTGTGAGTCGCTGTTGAGCTCTTCCCAAGCGTCTAGACCACTCTGAGCTCCCACCAGCAGGGTATCAGAGCTCCAGGACTCCCGTCCTCTCCAACCCTTGTGTTGTCAGGTGGTTTTTTAAAATATTTTTTAAATTTTAGCCCTTGAAGTAGGTGCCCATCTCACCACATAACTCGCGCATCCCTAATGGTTAATGATACGGCGCTTTGTGGAATGTGACTATTTGCCATTGACACATTTTCTTTGGTGTCGTATCTGTTCCAACATTTTGGCCTCTGTGAAAACGGGACTGTTTACTTGTTAATGGGTTCGGAGCGCTCTTTATATATTCTGGATACTGGTCAGCGCTTTGTCAAATATGTGATCTGCAAATATTTCCTCCCAGCCTGTGGCTGGGTTTCTCGTGTTTTGCTAATAGGTAGACTTCAGTGACATTGTTTTGTTCTGGTTGTGATTATTTCTCTGGTTAACGTTGGCTTGTGGCATGTTCTTTGTTATCTCAATTCCAGTGATAACATCAAATGTTTTCTTTTAAAATAAATTTGAGTTAAAAAAAAAAAGAGTCAGGCAAGTTGAAGGCAAACGAGGTCGGTGTAGTTGGGGTGTAAAGCGGACGGCCCGAGACCCCCCAGGGCGGTCACCTGACCGACCCGCCTGGGGCAGCTCCCATGGATCTGTGGAGGAGCGTCACCGGAACACCCCGCGGGCCTGTGGGCCAGGCTGGGTGCTGGGGTCTCTCACACTTCAGGGCGGCGTCCTCTCCAGCGAGCTCCTCTGCACCCTTCAAAAGCCAATTCGAATGGCCCTTACTCTGCCCAGACCATCCCTGGTCCACTGGTCCACCCTTGTCTCCACAAGGCCCCCGGGGCAGGGGCAAGCCTGGCAGCCTCTGGAGGGTCACAGGGAGCATGGTGCATGAGCACCGGGCAGGAGCTGTCGTAAGAGGCCACGGCTGCTGCTGATCTGCAGAGCTGAGGCCCGGCCCATCCTGGTGCAGCTGGCCCCTGCAGGCTGGGCTCTCCCCGCGGGCTCGCCTCCCCACGGAGAGGCCAGGAGGAAGCCCCTCTGCAAACCCAGGGCCTTCAGGGGCTCCGTTCCCCCTCCGTGCCGTGGACCCCTCTCTGAAGGACTCACGGCCAGGGAACCCTTCACCCTGACCTGCCCCAGTGACCACTTGCCCCTGGCCTTCAGCCACCTGTGCCTGGCTCCTCTACTCTCACTCCATCGTGCCAAGCCCATCCTGCCCCGGGCCACGGTATCAAAAGTCCTCTCCTTCATCTGCTTTCTATCCTGTTTATTTTCTTTATTTCATTCTGTTTATTTTCTTTTTGGTCCTGGGGATTGAACCCAGGGGCACTCGGCCACTGAGCCGCAGCCCCAGCCCTTTCTTATATTTAGAGACAGGGCCTCACTGAGTTGCTCAGGGCCTCGCTAAGTTGCTGAGGCTGGCTTTGAACTCGCCATCCTCCTGCCTCAGCCTCCCAAGTCGCTGGGATTGCAGGCGTGGGCCACCGCGGCCCGCTGTGTATTTTCTTTGCAGCCCTGAACACCTTCATTTCAGAATTCATGCATTTGCTGTTTCTTGTCTGTGTCCCCCAACGATGTCACTCCATGACAGATTTTTGTCTCTCTGCGTTCCCTCAGTGCCTGGCATGGCACTCAGCACACAGTAGGTACTCAATAAGCAGTTGTTGAATGAACGGGCTCAGGTGCTCTCCTCAGATGCACACAGTGTGTCAAGGCGACATCCGCCCTGGCTCAGGCCCGTCGCCCTGGGGCTCCTCCAGCTGGGACCAGCCGGCCTCCCTGCCTCCCCTCTGGCCCCTGGGCCCAGCCCAGAACCGAGTGCTGCCCACGCCCCCAGCCAGCTGCCCAGCTCATGGGCTGCCCATTGTCCTTGGAGGGTACAGGACGGGGCGTGAGCTTCCCGGACTCACACCAAGGGAGAGAGGGGCTCCTCACCCCCTGTCCTCGGGGGCGGCGACCCTGGGCAGGGCCCTTGAGCCCCTTCCCCACCGGCCCCACCTCCAAGCCAGCGGGGCAGCGGCACGGGCTCCTCTCACCTCTGCGCGTGTCTCGCTGACCACCTCCAGCCCGCAAGGCGGTGCCCAGCGCGGGAAGCGCTGCCGGGAGGCGGGAAAGTGGGACGGGGCGAGGAGAAGAGCTGATACCCAGAGTGTCGCCGAGCAGGGACCGAGTGGCGACCGGGGGCTGGGTGAGCGGGTGGCATCCCGCGGGACGCCCCGAGACGCGCATGCGCACAGCGACCTCTCCGCCCGCCGCCAGGTGCGCAGAGCGCGCAGGTAGAGGCAGGTGCTCCCCGGAGAGCGGGGACGGGCACGGCACCGGCGGGGGCCTCACGGTCCTTCTAGGCAGGGGCACAGCTTTTCTGGTTGGGAAAAAAGTTTATGTCAGCATCTGAGCCCCGCGGACGTGCAGGGAGGCGCACGGGAGCGCTGAGCCGCGGAGGCTGAGCCGCGGAGGCTGAGCCGCGGAGGCTGAGCCGCGGAGGCTGAGCCGCGGAGGCTGAGCCGCGGAGGCTGAGCCCGGGCATTTCTTAAGGACGTCCCAAGACCGTCACGGGCAGGCAGCCTCCTCACGCCCCGCCTGGCGGTGGGGCTCAGAGACCCGCTTCTCCCAGCGCCCTTCGTGCCACCCGGAGTCCTTGAGCCGCGCGCATTCCCAGGAGTCCTAGCGGCGCCTGCGGCGCAGGCCAAAGCCCTGTGTGACCTGGGGTTCGCGCTCAACCTCTCTGGGCCGGTCGGATGGTCCCCAGACGCAGGGAAGAGAGATGATCGTGGCCGGGCTGAAAAAGCAGGGGGAGAGGGCAGCTGCTCCTTTGGGCCCCAGACCAAGGCCCAAGACCCGCGGGTCCTGGCGCCCAAGGGCAAGGACCCAGGGAACAGGACGGAGGCCCTTTCCGTCGCGCACCTCGTCAGTGGGGAGGGGGCGCCGCAGAGCGCCCAGCAGCCCCCAGGCCTGGCTGTCCCCGAGGGAGGCGACCCAGGTGCAGGGCCCTTGAGTCGCCTCCCTCGGGACCTGAGGACCCTGGGGAGACTCGCGGTGGTGGCCCATCTTGGCAGGGTCGGCTCCCCCAGTGCCGCAGCTGAGCACGGTGGCCGCCACCCTCCTCCAGCGGTTGGCTTCGACGCTTCTGGGGACCCCAAGAGGAAGTCTGTGGGCGCTGGGGACTGGCCCCCCTCCCAGCCCAGCTCCTTTGCCGACTGGCCTCAAGCACAGCGGGGACTCGGTGGCGCTGTTAAGGTCACTTTCCGGTTAGGGGAGGAGTGTCCCTATTTTCTTCCTGATCGTCCTCCTACGGTTTTTCCTTTAAGAACCAATTTATTGATTCCTGGGGGGGGGGGGCCTTGGCGACATTACACCCCGCGGAGGTGTTCAGAGAGACAGGCCACATCCGTGCCGCCACCTCTAAGAAGCTTCCAGAAGAGACGGCCGCAGCACAGAAGGAAGCCTGTTGCTGCTGAGGGCAAGTGGCGGGCAGCGTGAGGACCGGGGTCTCCTCTGGGGAGGAGGAAAGTGTTTTGCAACTAGTTCAAGGTGGTGGTTGCACAAGAAAAGACCAAAACACACTGGACGGTCGGCTTCCCGGGGTCAATGGGCGGCTGGGGCTTCTCACTCAGTCAGTTACTCTTTAAAACTCAACCAAACAACAGCAGAAATTCAATTTCCTTAAGGAAGAGCCTGGTGGCTTTAGAGAGAACTTCTGAGCGAGGCTTGAGAAACACTGGCCCAGAGGACGAGGCGGGGCCTGGCCAGGCCTGGAAGCCAAGCCTCGCCCCTGCAGCCGCCCTGCCCAGCACTAGGGCCCCGCAGCCCCGGGCGAGGATCGCTGCCCGCCAAGTTCTCGCGGGGAGGAGTCTCCTCACTCTGGACATGTGCTTCACCTTGCTAAGAGGGCCTCGGTTTCCTCATCTGTAAAATGGGTCTAGGGTGCGACCTGGTGGGACGCAGGGACCTTGGTCCACACTTCTGGTCCAGCTCCCATGGCACCAGGGCGGTATTTATTTTCCTCCTGTGCTTCGGCTTTGGGCAAAGTCTTAGCCTTCATGACCTCTGCATTTGTCACTGCGCACAGTAGGTCCCCAAGAGGACCTGGCCGACTGACATCCAAGGAGACTTCCAGAATCCTGTCCCCTGTCTGCACTTCACGGTCCCCACCCTGGTCCAGCCCTGGCACAGCTCACCTGCACCTTTGCAGATACCCCCTTCCCGGCCACCTGGTCTCCGTCCTGTGTCCCTCACTCCCAGCCCGAGGGATCCTGGGAGAAGCTGGTCAGCCCTTCCGCCGCCTCCCTCACTGTGAAAGCTGGAGCCCTCCCTGTGGCACGAGGACCCGCACAGTCTGCCATCCCCTCCGCCCTCATCTCCCGCTCTCCTGCTTGACAGTCTTCTTCCTGTGCCCACGATGCCAGACCTGCACCCCAGGGCCTTTGCACCGGCTCTCTTTGCCTAGAACACTTATCCCCCACACCACCCCCTGCTCACTCCTCCTGGCCTCCAGGCCTCTGTTCAGACCCAACCTCTCAGGGACCTGCTTCCCACATTCGGCTCTTTTCGTTCATGGGCAAAGCCCTTGGCCTGAGCCCTGGGCCCAGCTCCCCGGCTCGAGACGGCGAGGCTCTCCACCTAGGACCAGGGTCAAGCGTGGGGCGGGTGGTTCTGGGCCGCACTGGAGCAGAGGCCGCTGCCTGGCTGGACAGGGCTCCAGGCTGCGGTGGGAAGGCGCGTCCTCCTCTGCTCCCCTGACCCGCTCACCCGGACCCTCACCCCTGCCCTGTCCCTTGGTGGACACTGGCGAGCTGCAGCCCTGCAGGGCCAGACACCGAGTCACCTCCCACCCAGGCCGCCTGGGACCCCCGCTCCCCGGGGCCAGGCCCCTGTGCTTCTGCCTCTCGAACTCCCTGTCCAGCAGAGCCCCACCCGAGGGTCACCTGGAGATGCCAGGGGTGCCCTCTGGCCTGACGGGTGAGGGTGACCGTGGGGACACTGAGAGCAGCAGCCACGCCCACCCAGAGCCAGAGGCTGAGCCCGGCACCTGTCACCAGCTCACTCCTGCCACAGAGGTCCTGGGGGGTGGGGACTCTCACGTCCCAAAGCACAGTGGTCAGTCAACACCTGGCGGTCCCAAGCCCCAGCAGCCGGACTCTGGGCGGCCCTGAGAGGGGTCCCCACCGACAGAGCAGCGGCCAGCCCTGCGGTCCCTGTGAGTGACATCCTGGTGGGGGGAGTCAGGTGCGGTGCCAGGCTCGCTGCGGGCCACGGAGCCGGAGCAGGGCAGAGGCCGAGTTCATCCCCGCTTCCTTCTGATGCCGCGAGGCCAGGGTCCCCCGCTGATCGGCCACCTCGCCTCTGGAAGGACGTGACCCAGGTGCCGGAGGAGCCCGCAGCTCAGCACACGTGGCCGTCTCCGTGGCCGCCACTCACCTCTCCACCACCCGCCCTGCGCCCACCTCTGTCCCCTCGCTCCCACCCCACCTCCGGCCCCTCCTCCTGTCACATCTCCTGCCCCTCCTCCCGCCCCTCCTCTCACCATCTGCCCATGAGTCCCAGTGACACCGATTCACCCCCCGCCTGCCCTCCGTCCGTCCACCCCCACCCACTAGTGTCCTCTTGGGCTGGCCGTGGCCTGAGCTGGGGACCAAGCCTTGTTAGCTTCCTGTTTATTTGTTGTTCCAAGAAAGCTGAGGAGGGTGGGAGCGGCCCTTTGATCTGGGCAGTTACTTAAGAGACAGTTAATGAGCAGCCGCTGGGCAGGAGCCAGGCAGCCACAGCGGAGGAGCACGGCCGCCTGGCGGGGACGGCCAGCGTCCTGGGTCAGGAGGGACGTGAGGACAACTGGGTGGCGGCGAGGACAGCTGGCGTGTGCCGGGCGCTGGGCTAAGGCTGCCCTTCCCAGTTCCCGGGCAGGGAAACCGTGTCCCCCTCCCGGGCGGGGCTGAGGCGCTGGCCAGGCCGCCGTGGGCTCAGGGCCACTCACCTGGGAAGCGACACAGTGTGTCACCCACCACCTGAGCCCGTCCACAGCAACGATGGCCGTCAGCAAACAGCTACGCAGCACCCGCCCGTGCCAGGTGGTTCTGAGAGCCTTCACCCTGTCACCTGTCACCTGGCCCTGTCACCGTCTCCGAGCCTAGATGAGAGAATGAGCCACAGGCAGGAAGTTGCTCAGATTCCCAGGAAGCAGCACGACTTTGCTCTTAACAGACGTCGGGTCCCGCTGCCCCTCCGGCCGTCCAGGATTTGGCCACCGGTGGTCGCCGCGTGTTTTAAGGACAAATCCTCACCTCTGTTGCGTGTCTCCAGACCCGAGGCTGAGGCTGGCCGCCCACCGCCCCTGCAGCCTGGGGCACGGCCTGTGGCCTTCTGTGCAGAGGGCCACCAGGAGGGTTCAGAACTCCCCGTGTCCTCCAACCCTCCCGTCACCCCAGGGCCCGGGTTAGTCTGCACTTGTCACAGGTGCAGAACAGTGCGCAGGTCACCGGCGATGACCGAGCGTCCTCACAGGGGAACACACCTGTGCGACCACATCCAGGAGCCAGCCCCGTTCCCCAGGCCCTGTCCCCGTCACGGCTTTCCTAGGGTGGCTGGGGGCTGTGCCTGTTTCCAGGGCTTCGCAGGCACAGACGTGGCTGGGCAGCGCCGCGTCCCTCCCTGCTCTCCCGGTCTTCGGGCTCTTTCCGGCTGTTGCTTCGGGGGTTGGCTCCCGGCCTCTGCACGCCCTGCCCCCCGTCCCCCGATGGCACTGGGGAGCTCGTGAGGGGCCGAGTGTGCCCAGACACCGTGAACCCCCCTCCCGTCTCTGTCTCCGGGTGACCCTGCCTGCGCTCCTGCCGGGCAGACCGACCTGGGGCCCTGTGGAAGGCAGTGCCAGGGTCCAAGGTGCTCGTGACGTTTCGCATCCCTGCGGGGTGTCCGTCTTCCTTAGCTCCCGGTGTCCCCTACTCTTAGCCGTTTTGGTGGGTCCCTGGTGGCCTCCCTCTCCGTGTGGCTTTGATTTGCATTTCCCTGGTGGTCAGGATGTGAAGCGTCCATGGGTGGCAGGTCCTCTGGGGGACCCCGTCTGTGAGACGACAGCTGAGTCTTTGTCCCCCCCAGGGACCTTCAGTCTATGCCTCTGTCTCAGTCACCTCTCCCGGGGCTCCCCAGAGACACCCAACCCGCTCTGCACGTTCAATTTCATTTTTAAAGAAACTGGTTTATGTGACTAAAGAGTTTACAAACCTGAAGCGAGGGGGGGCGGCGGGCTGGCCACGGGAGAGAGGTGGACGGCGGAGTCCGGGGCCAAGTCCTCCTTCACAGGAGGCCTCTCTTCGGGCTCTCAGGCCTTCGCCTGGTGGAGGAGGCCCGTCTGCGTATTCCACGTAGTTTCTTTTACATAAAGTCAGCTGGTTGTGGGTGTGAGTCATGCCTTCGGCCATCTCCATAGCGACCCCCAGACCAGCATCTGGTCAGAGAGCGGGGCACCGTCACCCGGCTCAGCTGGACAGTCCAGCCATGGCCACCACCCAGGGCTGGTTCTGCGCCTGCAACTCTGAGCCCCATCTGATCCACTGACACACACACACGCACACTCTCTCACACTCTCACACTCACACACACACACGCACTCACTCACTCTCACACTCACACTCACACACACACACACACACACACACAGTGTCGCCAGGCACTTCTCTGTAAGTGCACAGAGATCATTCCTGGACAGACACAAGCCAAACCCATCACAGCCACCCTGGAGAGGGGCCAGGAGGAAGTCAAAGGGATTTAAATATAAGCTGTAACAGTAAGAAGACTTTAAAGAGCATAATAATGTGTTTTGTAATTAAAATTAATTTTAAAGCAGAAATACTTTTAAAAGAAAAAGAAAGGAGTCCTCAGGTCTCTATTATTCATCCAGCAAACGTTCACCGAGCTCCAGGTGCAGCTGTTGGGCGCAGTGGAGCCGGCGCCCTGACCCTGCTGCCTGGCCTCCGGCTGTTGCTCCAACCTCCTCGCTCAGCCCTGCCTCAGGACCTTTGCTCGGCTCCCGGCCACACCGGCCGTGGTCCCTTCTTGCCTTGCCTGACCTCTCTGTCCGCCGTAGCCCTGCGCCGCTTTGCCCACCTGGCTTTATTTTTCTTCCCACCACATCTCACCTTCTACTTCACAAACATTATACAAGAATAACATTTATATTAAGCATCTGTGTAGTTGTTTATTGTCCAACTCCCTGCTGAGGGTCAGCCCCGAGGGCAGGGCTTGATTCCGGGCAGGACTGAGCCACCCCTGCACTGCCTCCCGCCTGGGCTTCCACGGGACCCAGCAGGAGCCCCGTCCCCCTGCACCCCGAGGCTGGGCGAACCCAAGCCTCTGTCCTCCCGCCCTGCCTGGGCCTCCATGGAAGGGCAGGTGGCCTTGGCTCTGTCGGGGGCCGTGCTCCCTCTTCCCCACCAGAGTCCTCCCAGGGAGCCAGCGCAGGACCAGGGCCTCAGAGATGGCAGTGCCCCCTCGAGTGTTGTGCCGCCAAGATCCGCATGGCACAGAGGAGGACACAGAGGGTCAGAGAGATGAAGAGGGCCCCAGGGTCGCCCAGCAGGGCCTAGACCCAGGACACGGAGCAGGTAGGACGCTGCCCACCCCACCCGCACCAACCTGGGCACCACCCCACAGTCCAGACACTTTCTGGCTGGGTGAACCCAGATCAGCCTCTTTCCCTCTCTGGTCTGTTTCCCATCAGACACTGCAGCCTCTTGCCCCAGGGCCGGGCTCCCCAGCGACCAGGCCATGGGTGAGTGGAAGCCAGGCCCCATGGCTCCCCAGTTCCACTCGGTCCCCAAGAGCGACGGGTGGCGGCCAGCTCTCTGCCCGAGCCTTCATGTGCTGCAATGTCCACTTGCCAGCTGGGCTGAGCTCCGCAGTGACAGCTGCCAGGCAGCCCGGGCTGCGGGAGGTGGCTTCCTCTCCAGGCCAGCGTCCCCTGGGAGTCCAGGCTGGTGGCAGCCGTCCCCTCCTCCCTCCTCCCTCCAAAGCCTGGCCCTCCGCCAGCCTCCTGCCTTCGTCCAGGTCAGAACTGGATCTTGTTCAAATAAACTCCAAGGCCAGGGGATGATTAAAGCCGCGATTGGAGGGTTGGCACCTACCAGCCGCCAGCCGCCACCTTGAGGTGTGGGTAATCAGGCCCCCTGACGGGGCGCGCGGGGGCGTCGGGGAGGGCAAGCGGCCTGGGCCTCCGGCCTCCCCGGCCTCCGCTCTGCATTTCACTCTGCACACCAGGGCGGGCAGGGAGAGGGTTGGTCATGAGGTCCTGCAGAAGGGGTGGGGGACAGGTGACCTGGCGTCTGCTGGAGAGAAGAGTGGGAAGGCCCAGAGGAGAGGCTCGAAGCAAAGACGCAGCCGGGCAGCCAGAGGCTGAGAGAGGAAAGAGCCGGCTGCTGACTCACCACCAGGTGATGCAGATGTCCTGTGACCCGCAGGGGGACCCCACGGTGGGCCACACGGGGGACCCCACGGGGCTGCCTGCCAGGATCACCTCGAGGCCACTGCAGGGAGCCTGAGCCGGGAACAGGCTCCAAACAACACGAGGCTCAGGCTGGAGCCGCCGTCCCACTCCTCCCCACCGCTCACTGGCCCTGCAGAGGGGACAGGGGACGGGCCAGGGACCGGCCTGAGCTACTACGCGGTGCAGGCACCAGACGCCTCTGGCTCAGCCTCCCCCGCCTGCGGTGGGTGTCTTCATGACCCAGGGGACTGAGCTGCCTCGGGGTGGTGGACGGCTGGCCACAGCTGACCAGGGGCTGCAGCTCGTGCCCGGTACCCAGCTGTACCCACCCCCAGGGCCCCCCAGAGCCGCACCCTGGCGCCCTCTGACCCCCTCGGTTCCCATAAACCCCTCGTGGCCTCCTTTTCCAAAACCTCAACACTCGGAGCCCACATCACAGGGCCCGGCGGCTCTAGGAGGCAGGGACTTTGTTCCAGAGGTCACGGCCAGTGCGTGGTGCTTATTAGGGCTCATTATAAATTGTTCCCCGAACCCCATGAAAGGTGGGAAGTCTTAAAATTACTTCTCCCCAAAACTGGCGCCGCCCTGCCCTGGGAGCTCCTGCCCTGCCTCACGAGGAATCGTTAATTACGTTTTGTTTTCATAATTGTCCACTGGGAGTCCTGGGGGATACGTGCTCCGACTTGCCCGTCCTTTCAAAGAAGGAATCAAAGGTTCAGGGAGATCAGTTACCTTTAACTAGTGGAATTTCGAGAGTTCAGCCCTGGATTTGCTGTGTGACCTTGGGGACAGCCCACTCCTTCTCTGGGTCTCTGCTTCTCTGTTATAGAGGGTAGAATGTGCCTTCCCATCTTCACATCACAGGACTGGGGTACACGCCTCCAGCAGCATGAGCGCCCAGGGCACGCACGTGAGAAGGCGTTACGTGGGCACGGCTGGGCGTGAGGAGTTCCATTTTTATTTCTATTTTTAACATTTAGCAGTGTCGCAGCACTTCGCTTATAGAAGCATAAATTCCTGGTCATAGGGACGTTTGACAAGGGGAGGAGCTCGGCTTGGCACTGTCACACATCCTGAGTGGTGTGTCCTCTGTCATCTTTGACAGGTAGACTAAGGTCACCTGATAGACCCTGTCAAAAATGATGTTTTTGGGGAGTGGGGATTGAACCCACTGGCTCTTAACCACTGAGCTACATCCCCAGCCCTTTTTAATATTTTATTTAGAGACGGGGTCTCACTGAGTTGCTTAGGGCCTTGCTAAGTGGCCGAGGCTGGCCTTGAACTTGGGATCCTCCTGCCTCAGCCTCCTGAGTCACTGGGATCACCGGCCTGTGCCACCACACCTGGCCCCAAACTGATTTTTGACGTCCATCCAGCGGCCAGGAGAGGAGAGACGGCGGAAGAGGCACAGGCTCAGCATCTTGGCCCACGATGACAACACGGCACTTCCCCTTAGGTCCCACTGGCCAGAGCTGGTCACCTCTTCTGCTGGCCGGGCAGCTCCTGACCATCAGCAGCTCCGCGTGCTGGAGGAGGAGCGGGAGTCTTTGGGGACCCTTGGCCATCTCTGCCTCAGTATTTTCTTTTTTAACGAATGACTTTAAGGGACAGAGTTTTCCCACCTGTTTATCAATGACTGAGAACATGTCATCTCTATAATTAGGAGAAATCATTCTGTGAACGTCAAGGTCGCTGTACCGCTGCAGTAATGAGGAGGACCAGAGGGAGGGACACACAGATCCCGGGCAGCACGGAGGGACCAGGGTCAGAGGCCCATGGCCCTGCTGACATCTGACACAGATGCAGCGGTCACTGGGTGGCGGGAGGAGGGCCTTTTCAATAAATACCTGGGGCATCGGGACGTCTGTACGAAGAACAGGAGCAGCTTCGTGAGAGACCAAGGTCAACAAAGGGAACCTCGTCAAAATGAACATGTTCGCTCCGTGGAAGGCTCCTTGAGGACGAGGAGCCAGGCGCAGCGGTAGCGCACGGCCATAATCCCAGTGGCTCTGGAGGCTGAGGCAGGAGGATCGCAGGTTTGAAGCCAGCCTCAGCCACTCAGCGAGGCCCAAAGCAGCTCAGAGAGACCCTGTCTCAAAATAAGAAGAGCCTCCGAGAGAAGCCCTGCCAGCGCCGTGTGGCCGAGTCCTGCACCTAGAGCCTGTCCACCCAGCAGCGGAGAATCTAAACAGAAACCGAGCAAAGCCAGGAAGAGAGGGTCACTGAAGAGGACCCCAGAGGCACTGGGCACCGAGAGGACATGCAGAGGATAGCCACAGCTGGACCTTGCTGCCCGCCTAGAAGGACTAAGAACAGAACAGAGTCCGGAGCCCGAGGAGCTGGAGGACGGATCACCTGCTTGCGCCTGAGGCCCCGGAGTGATGCTGGTGTCCGAGAAAACGAGCCACTTCTTAAAGCCACCAAGCCACACAGCAGGTGCCGTCCCCGACACAGGACTGGGGACAGGTTCACACAGAGGTGCCAGTGTCCCCGGAGCCCTCCCAACCCTGGGGGAAGCTGGACCCAGCCTGGAGCCTCCAGGTGAGAGATGAAGAGGCCGAGGCCCGCGCTGTCCCCGTGGAAGAACAGATCTCAAGGCACAGGACAGAGGGGACCGCGCCGCAGAGAATCACGCTGAGAAAACCCAGAGGGCGGCTGCACCCTGCGATTCCAGCTCTAGAACATTCTTGAGACCGCACAATCACAGAGATGGAGAGAGGCCAGCGCTCCGCGGGCTGGGCAGGCGGGGTGGGCGCGGGGAGGGCTGCGGCCGGCTCCTGGGCAGGGACGTCCGCGTCAGCACCCTGCGGGGACCCACGGCGGCCCGGGTTACCGCCGGGGGACCTGGGGTGCGCCTGTGGGTTCTCTGCTCACTCCCACAGCAGGCCAGTCTACAGTCATCTCAGAAGGAAAAACTGACTAAAGGTGACACCCCATCATCACACCCGAGTGCCGCTGGGCCCTTGGTGACGTGGGCGCACCGTGGGAATCTCCAAGTCAGGTTGTATGGTGCAGGGACTGGTGTGTGGCGGGGTGACGGGGTGGCCTCCGGGCTCAGTCACCTGCGAGGACCTCACTGCTCGGGTTGCCGTGGAGACCAGAGCTCAGCAGTGGCAGCGGAGGCGGGGCCTCAGGTGTCCTCGAGCCTCGGGAGGGCTCAGGCCAGCACCTTGGGGACCAGCTCGGCACTGGGGTCTGCCGTCTCCAAGGCAATAGAGAGAAGGAGCGGAGCAGCGTTCCTGTGCACCTACTGTGCGCACCTACTGTGTGCACCTACTGTGTGCACCTACTGTGTGCATGGCAGGCTGCCTGATCCCGGTCCCCCGGGCCCCCCAGACACCTGGAGCATGGCGTCCCTCCTCGCCCTACAGGAGACAACTGAGGCTGGCAGTGGGAGAGCACTCTGGCCTGTCATCTCAACCCAGTCTCACTGTCACCACGAAGGACGACCTCGCACCCTCCACCCTCAAGGTGTGTGGCAGTCACCGAGCCACTCAGCTCCTGACACCACGGCGTGGCCCTTCCTCTCGGGGAAGAGGAAACAGGGAGGAGGACGGTGCCGAGCAGGGTGGCCGGCAGCCCCTGATTCAGCAGAAGGACAGCGTCCCCTCTGCGGGCTCCCACTGGGTCCTGCCGAGGCCACCAAGACCTGGGGCGTGAGCCTCTCCTGTGCCGAGTCAGCACAGTGGCTGCCCCGCAGGCTGTGGCCTCTGAACCCCACCTTCAGCGTCCCCTGGGCACGGGGGGAGGCCACTGGGAGCCACGGGCCTCTCCCCACCAGGCCAGGCAGGCGGTGCTGCTGGCGAGGCTGGGGTGGCGGTGGGAGTGACGACTTCCTTTTGAGTAATGACATTTACTGAAAAGCAATTCTGCTTTTAGCACCAGGAGTTCAGCGCCCTGGGGACAGACGCCCACGGGACCAACCACAGCGGAGGAGTCCTGGGCCCCAGCGGCCTGGGGGGCTCACTCTGGTGTCAAGGGAAACCAGACCCCACAAGCCCAGGGGGGGGTGCGGGGGGAGGTGAAGCGGAGGCCAGGTGCCGGGACCACAGTCCCCAAGGCCCCACGGGAGCCCTGGGCGGTGGCCGGCCCCTTGGCCTCGGTTACTGGAAAGACGGCGGACGAGCTCAGAGCGAAACTGACGGTGACAATTTCTCTTCCTTTTACGAGAAAAGGAAAGTGATGGTCCTGGGCCACCCGGGGCCAGGGACTTACCCTGGGCTCCCAGCCGGCGCCAAGTCTGTGGGACGGCCTTGCACGGGCTGCCCGCCCAGGCCCGGGAGCAAGGTGACCCAGAGCGGGAGACCTGGCAGAGGTGGGGCGGCCAGCGGCCCAGAGAGCAGCCCGAAGAGGCCCCACCCCCTGCCTGGACTCCTGGCTCCCACGGGACCCAGAGGCAGCGGGTGACAGGCTTGTCCCGCTTTGAGAGTCTCAGGGTGACGGCTCGTGTCCTGCCTGTCCTTTGCTGTCCACATGATCTGGGGCCAACGGCTCCGCCTCTGGGGGCCTCTGCTCTCTCACGGGCTAACGATGGAGCCTCTGCTGCTCACGACCTCGGGGCTCCCACCTCCTCGGCAGGAAAGTCCTCTCGTGACCCGCAGGCCCCTGTGATCTGCTCCCCTCAGACTCGTCTCCTCCCACTCCGTCTTGGTCCCTCTCTGCCCGCTGCCTCTGCTCTTCCAACACACTATCACATCCTGCCTCAGGGCCTTGGCACCCGCCAGTCCTTCCTCAGCCGCCCACAGCCTCCTTCCCTCTCGGATTCGGGCCCCTGCTGGGTTGGGCCCGGGGTCTGCCCCTGTGTCCCTCCCACCTTGCTCCCTGGCACCTCTGTGTCCCAACCCAGTGAGTGGTTGCCCTCTGCACTCGCCCCTACCTGCTGCTACACTTAGGGGGTTGGCAGTAGCTCCCCACCCCCGAAAACAAAGTCCAGCCCTGTGAGGTCCCCCATGGAGTCACGTGTGCTCGGTGAGTGACCCGGGCTGTGGGGTGCCGCCATGCTGAGCGCCAGTGTGGGGTACCGTCATTAGGGGGTGCTTCTCTGCCTCCTGGCCTGGGCCAGCTGCTGTGGCCTCCCTGCTCTGACAGACGCAGTCCCAACACTGAGGCCCCGGCCACTGCCCCCCGCGGGTGACCCGTGGCCTGGTGGAAGGAATGGCTGCTGGAACTTCAGACCCCGAGGGGCCTGGCTTGGGGACCCAGCTCCCTCCCACAGTCCCAGGGCCCCGCCGAGGAGGCCTGGGCTCCAGAGAGGGGCTTTCTCATTTTGCTGTTTCTAGAAAGTTCTACGCAGGGAGGATGGAGGCGCGAGGACCTGCTGGACAGCAGGAGCGGCGGAGGCTGGGCGTCGCTGGCACCCACCCAGGTCCCGAGAGGGACTTCCCAGGGAGCAGGCCTGCCGGCTCTCGAGGCCTGTCTCTGGAGGCCGGGCCTCAGCCCCCGTCTGTACCCTGAGCGAGGCAGCTGGGCAGGAGGAGCGCCGTGGGCGCGGATTTTCCCCTGGGCCTGCCAGGGAGGGATTTTGGAGCCATGAGCTGGCCTCCCAGTCCCCAGGCTGAGAACCCTCCACCTGGGTCTTGCCCGAGCCGGTGCTGTCTCTGTGTCACTGACCCCATCAGCCCTGCCTCAGCTGTCCGAGGGGCCCTCTCCCCACAGCTGCAGCAAGAGGGCTACAAGTGAGACTCAGGACAGACTGTCGCCAGTGCCTTCTTACCCCTGAAGGTGACCGCACCTGTTAGGCCTCCTAGCACAGACCTGCTGACCTGCCGCCCCAGGCAAATCCAGTCTGGAGATCTGCTCGGTTTGGCCTTGAAGTAGCTTTTACAAAACGTGGAGGAGGGGCCAAGGCTGCAGTACCAGGAGATTCCGTCCGGAACGCATTCCTCTGGCTTCTTTTGAAAACTAGGTGGGTCTGGCCGCCGGGCCACATTCCTGCTGGGCGCAGGAGGGCAGGAGCCGGGTCACGGGCTCCAGGCCCAGCAGCACGTGCTGGCCACCCCGTCACCTGTCCCCGCCCGCCAGGGTCCTGGAGTAGGAGCAGGAGTTCACCAGGACCGGGGGCGGGGCCTTCCAGGAAGGGGCGGGGCCTGAGGGTCCCCACAGAAGCTTCCTGTGGTGCTTGGGGATGGGAAGCCCACCGTGGCCGAGGCGGGCGCACCCCCCACGCGGCCAGCAGGGCCGGGATGAGAACAGAGCGCCTCAGTCCTTAAACAGTGACGTGGCCGCCTTGTGAAGCCCCACTGTGTGCCAGGCCCGTCCTGGGTGTGGGGGTCTCGAGGAACAGGCCATCCTGGGGGAAGGGACAGAGACCTCCCACCCCCGGGTGAGCGTCCGAGGTACAGAGGAGCGTGGGCCTGTCCTCTGCCTGGAGGCTGTGTCCTCTGACTCGATCCCAGGGGCCCCCACTCCTGGGGCGGTTGTGAGCAGCACCCCACCTCACAAACAGGGAGGCCGAGGCTCAGGGGAGGTGGCCGAGGCTCAGGGGAGGTGGCCGAGGCTCAGGGGAGGTGGCCGAGGCTCAGGGGAGGTGGCCGAGGCTCAGGCGGGGAGGTGGCTGGCTGAAGCCACCTTGTGTGCCCGGATCTGGGCTCCCGCGGCTGCCCCTGGGCCCTGGCCCTCCAAGCCCGGGCGGCCCTCTGAGGGGGGTAAATGGGTCCCCGGAGCTGGGAGGGAAGGTGGCCAGGGCGCCGAGCCCTCCGGCTCTGCAGGACCGGGCAGGAGCCTCTGGAGCTGCCAGGGTCCCCGGGTGGGCAGACGGGAGCCAGCTTCCGCCCCCACGTGTGCGCACCTGGCAGCGGGGCTGGTCGGAGGCGCCAGGCAGCGGCCCAGGCTGGCAATGGCTCCTTGTGCCCATGCCACGGAGGAGGGCAGCATCTGCAGGACACCAGGCCACCAAGTGGGGTGTGCGCTGTCCCGTCCTGGGACGCTGCCCGGGGACCGTGCGGTGCTGGGGCGGGGGCTCTGCCCCTCGTCTGTGCCTGGCACCCGTGGGTGCCCTCCCAGGGCCCAGCGTGTCTCGCACACCTGCGGCTGGTGTGTCTCAGCAGGCCCATGGCTTTGGGCGCCTTCTGTGCCTGCCTCAGTGTCCCTGGGCGAGCCCGCGGCTGGCGTTGTGCGGGGCTCCACGTGTGTCCCCAGGCGCCCCGTCCCTGTGCGGGTGGGTGTGCCCGAGCCCTGAGCCACCGCCGTCTCACCCCTGCATCTGTCTGGGGGGCTCCTTGTCACTTTGGGGAGCTCCTCGTCACTTCGGGGAGCCTAGGGGAGATGATGCCAGGGACCAGCACAGGCGAGAGTCCTGGCGGGATGGAGTCGATGGGGGGCTGCCTGGGGGCTGCCTGGGGGGCCGTTCCCGACCATGTCCAGCTGGAGAGCAGGGGGCGGGGCAGGCAGGGGGCCACCTGGGAGGTGTCACTAGGCAGCGTCACAGCAGGACCCCAGGCACCCTCACTCCCGTTCTGTGGGGTGGCCACTGAGGCCCCAGGAGGAGAGGTGTCTTCCAAGGCTGGAAGTCTGGGCGCTGGCCCAGTGCGAAGGCCGGCCCCTCCTCCAGCTTGGCTGCTTGCCCCTCCTCAAGTCCCTTCTTGTCCCTTGGTTCTGCTGGGGCCTGTGCTAATGCTCCTCTGGGAGAGGACCGAGGACTCTGGAGCCAGAAGGCTGGGGTTCCAATCCTGCCTCTGCCGCCAAAGAGCTGTGTGACCCTGGGCAAGCCACACAGCCTCTCTGTGCCCCAGTTTCCTCATCTGCCAAGTGGACAGTTCCCTCCAAAGTGCAGGGCCCCTGGGCCCTCCTCCCAGTGGCCCTGACTTGACCCTGCGAGCTCCCAGCCTCCCACACTCTGCAGCTGGCCCTTCCCCACCAGGAGGCTGCTCCAGGAAGGCGGGGTGTCTGGGGAGCCCTGTGCACGACCCGCGTTTCCAGAGCCGTCGCACGCGGTGGGTGCTCCACTGTCCCATCCCCTAAGTATCGGGTGACCATGTGAACACTGTGGCCTGGCAGGCGGTGGGCACAGGACCGTGGCTGGAGGTACCTGGGTGGCCTGGAGCTGGGCCCAGGGAGGCGGGCTCCGTCTGTCCTGCAGGGGACGGGCCCCTTCCTGCCCTTCCCGCTGCCCCGCTGGACCCGTGCAGGGCTCTGGGCCAGCCGTCCCCTGCCTCCGGACTCTGGTTGGGAAGAGGACAGCCACCCCCAGGGCACAGGCTCCAGGCCCCGTGAGGGGACAGTGACGCGGCTTCCCCTGGCCCCAGGTGATCCAAAGGTCTCAGCGGCCTCCTCTCCCTCAGGATGCTTCCTGCGACTAGGGCCTGACCATCGCACCGCTGGGACCCTGTCCCCCACCAGCCACAGACAGAGCCCTCGGCAGCTGTGGCAGAATGTCCCCCAGGGCTCAGGAGGCCCCTGGCGACCGTCGGCAGGGTCCAGCGAGTCCGTGGGGGAAGCGGCTCTGTGAGCTGAGGCTGAGGGCCCCAGGGGCCTGGTGCGGCCTTCTCAGGCCACCCCGTCCGGCCTGCCCACCGGTCCCGGCTGTGCTCTGCACCTGGCCCATGGAGACCAGGGACAGGGACGGCCGCTCCGTCCCCACCCCCATGGCCTGCGGGCTCCAACCCTGGCGGGCAGCGCCCCATGCCCGTGCCACTGGGGAGGAGGGACCGGCCAGGTGACCTGGGTCCCTCCCTGCAGGGCAGACAGGGCCAGGGGCCTCTGCACTCTCTGCTCCAGCCGCCCACAGCACTGGCCACCTACTGTGCGCCCTGCCGTCGGGAGCCGCGGAAAGGCCCCGGCTGGGCGCTGCGCAGGGTCGGGGTGAGGGAGAGGGCGGTGGGCGAGTCCAGGGGCCTGCAGACCAAGCCACCCAGGGTCTCCGTGCTGGCAGCAGGACATGCATGTCACAAAGGGTCTGGCCTTTCCAGAGGGGCCGAGTTCAGGCTGTGAGTGGGGCCCGGTGGCAGCGTCCCCGTCCCCGTGTGCTCTGGCCATTGCAGTGACAGGATTTCCTGCCAGGTGGGGGCCTGGGGACAGAGAGGAGTCATTGGCTCAGGGTTTCTGGCCTGAGGACCGGGCGGCTGGTGGAGCCGTCTGCAGTGGAGACGGGGACGGGGCCCTGGGGCAGCTGCCCTCAGATCCGGGCACCAGGTCAGAGGTCCGCAGCCACTGGGTGGACAGCCACCCCCACGGCGGCCCTGGCTCTGCTGCCCGTTCTGCCCCAGGACAACTTCCACAGCTCCGTCCTGCCGGCTGCTCCCACACCAGCCCTTCCTCGTCCAGCTGTCGGGCTCACCAGGAAGCACAGCCTCGGTCCTGCCCCTCTGCTCGGCTCCAGAACCATCCATGGCTCCCCACTGCCACCCAACAGAATTCAAACACCTCTGCAGGTTACCCAGCCTCCAGATCTGCCGGACGGCCCTGAACGGCCTGTCCCCACGGAGCCAGCCACGCGGATGACTCTGGATCCTCGACACTGTCCCCTCTGGCGGCCCCACAAAGCCAGCCACGCAGGTACCCCTGGGTCCTCGACACACTGTCCCCCCACCCCGTGGCCCTCCCCTGCTCTGCCGTTCCTGTGGCGGGTGCCGAGGCCCACCACGGGGAGTCTCAAGGCTGTGCCTCCCATCTGCCCTCCCGGGACGCATCCCACAGGCCTTGAGTCACACTATTTATATTCCCTCCTCCCGGGGGCAGGAAGGTGCCAGCGCCGGGGTCCTCGTCCTGAGTGGAACGTGGCTTCCCCCTTGGGCAGGTGGAGGCCGCAGGACTCCCCACAGGGCCTCCAGCTCCAGGCTGCGGGCTGCCTGGGCCCCTGGGCCTCGCCGTCACCGGGGATTGAGCAACCCGAGGGCTCCCCTTCCCGCTCGCGCTGACCACTGTCCTCACCACCGCTCACTCACTTCCCTCACATTCGCTGACCAGTGTGTTCCATGTCATTTCTCGGGGACATTGTGATCCTTCCTGTGACTCCCCATGATGCAGTGTGGGACCTGAGTCACCCTGAGATGGCATCTCCTTTCAGCTCTGTCCCCAAGCCCCTGCCCAGATAGAAACATGGTATGGTCACAGGGACAGCGGCCACCAGGTCCACCGGACCATCAGGCAGGTCCCCTGCAGATTCACCGAGGTCCAGAGAGGCCAAGGGGCCACGGTCGGAGCCTGCAGTGGGTGGCGCTCAGTTGTGGTCCCTAGATGCTCAGCAGGGCCCCTCCCCGGGGAGAAGCCACAAAGAAATACCTGGAACCCCGGGTGACAAGACCCCCCGGGCCAGTCATTCCTCAGCAAATGTGGCCGCGGTGGGCAGCAGGTGCCCGGTAGGAGCTTTCCACAGGGAGGAGGAAGTCCCTGCCCTCTCGGAAACTCATGGTTTAGTGAATGTGATCAACCAACATCAATCAATAATCAATCAGTCAATCAATCATCGAGGATTTGAAAACTTGAAATTGACACTGGCCAGTACCTAAAGCCATCAGAGCCATGTGAGACCCTGAGGTGGAAAGACTGTGGCCTTTTTTTTTTTAACACAATGTCTTTATTTTTTATTTATTTATATTTTGACGTGGTGCTGAGGATCGAACCCAGGGCCTTGCACGTGTGGGACAAGTGCTCTACCACTGAGCCCCAGCCCCGCCCCAAGACTGTGGCCTTTTTGACTCACATAGAATTTATTCTTGTTTTTCTTTTTCTTTTTTTATTAGTACCAGGGATTGAACCCCAGGGTGCTCAACCACTCGGCCGCGTCCCCAGCCCTTGTTATATTTTATTTGGAGACAGGGTCTCACTGAGTTGCTTGGGGCCTCGCTAACTTGCTGAGACTGGCCTGGAACTCGAGATCCTCCTGCCTCAGCCTCCTGAGTGGCTGGGATGACAGGTGTGTCCACGGCGCCCAGTGGATATACAATTCTTTAAAGAGAGACCTTGACCGTCAATGGGCTCCCCGACTCAGGGTGAGGAGAAAGCCCTCGGGCCTTGCTGGACAGTGGGACCCTGGGGGACACGCAGGGCTTTAGGTCAGACAGCTGGCCCCCAACCCCCAGCCTGGTCCCGGGCAGGCCATGTCTCTGTCCTCTGGAGGCCTCGGTGTCCCCCTCTGGACACGCGGATGCCGCGTACTGAAGGTGTTTGTGGTCCACCTCCGAGTCCACCTGAGGAGGCTGAGACGAGGAGTCCTGTCCTTGTCACCTTCCCCAGGGTGAAGGCCTCCATGGGAAAGGGGCCTTGGACCAGGGCTTGGGAGGATGAGGACTGTGGCTGAGCCCCGGGTGGCCAGGTCTTGGCTACCACGGGGACCAGGGCTCGGGGACAAGGAGCCATTGGCCTCCAGAGGAGCCGGGATCTAGAACTGCTGCAGACTCTCTCAGTGTTTAAATGTTCCCAGAGAATTCAGGAAAGAGGTCGCCCCGCCACCAGGAAGGCACGGTCCTAAAGGTGGACGATGGGATGCGGAGCGGGTGGGGCCCTCGGGGGCAGCCAGCAGGTTTGTCCAAGGTGCAGCCCCTTTAGAAAACCATCTGGCAGCTCCCCAGAATGGAGCACAGTTACCATGTGATCAGTCATTGACCCCTGGGTGCATCCCCCAGAGATCTGGGTCCGAGTGTCCTCACGGCTCCGCCCGCAGAGGTCACCGTGGGGCTATTGCACAAGCCAAGCCCTGGGAGCGGCTGGGTGGATAAACAGAGCCCCCACAACCACACAGTGGAATACTACTCAGACAAAAAAAAGGGATGAAGGACTGTACAGGCCACAACACTGACGGACCTGAGACCGTTAAGCAGAGTGAACCCGAGAGGCTGCAGAGGGTCGGGCTCCCTCTCACCTGCTGTCCAGAGGGCGAATCTGGACAGCAAGACACAGTGGTTGCCAGGGCCACTAATAACCAGTGACAGGATATGGGTAGACTGTGGAGAAGGCTGTGCCACTCTGGATGTGCTGACACCCACTGAGTCACGGGCTTTGACGGGGTGAGGTCTACGAGTGCGAATCCTGTCTCAGGGAAGGTCTATCCTGGGGAGGAGGTCTAACCTGGGAGGAGGTCTAACCTGGGGAGGAGGTCTGACCTAGGAGGAGGTCTAACCTGGGAGGAGGTCTAACCTGGGGAGGAGGTCTAACCTGGGGAGGAGGTCTAACCTGGGGAGGAGGTCTAACCTGGGAGGAGGTCTAACCTGGGAGGAGGTCTGACCTGGGGAGGTCTGACCTGGGAGGAGGTCTAACCTGGGGAGGAGGTCTGACCTGGGGAGGAGGTCTAACCTGGGAGGAGGTCTAACCTGGGAGGAGGTCTGACCTGGGGAGGAGGTCTAACTTGGGAGGAGGTCTGACCTGGGGAGGTCTGACCTGGGAGGAGGTCTAACCTGGGGAGGAGGTCTGACCTGGGAGGAGGTCTAACCTGGGGAGGAGGTCTGACCTGGGGAGGAGGTCTAACCTGGAAGGAGGTCTAACCTGGGGAGGAGGTCTAACCTGGGAGGAGGTCTGACCTGGGGAGGTCTGACCTGGGAGGAGGTCTAACCTGGGGAGGAGGTCTGACCTGGGAGGAGGTCTAACCTGGGGAGGAGGTCTAACCTGGGAGGAGGTCTGACCTGGGGAGGAGGTCTAACCTGGGAGGAGGTCTAACCTGGAAGGAGGTCTAACCTGGGGAGGAGGTCTAACCTGGAAGGAGGTCTAACCTGGGGAGGAGGTCTAACCTGGGAGGAGGTCTAACCTGGAAGGAGGTCTAACCTGGGAAGGAGGTCTAACCTGGGAGGAGGTCTGACCTGGGAGGAGGTCTAACCTGGGAAGGAGGTCTAACCTGGGAGGAGGTCTGACCTGGGGAGGAGGTCTAACCTGGGGAGGAGGTCTGACCTGGGGAGGAGGTCTGACCTGGGAGGAGGTCTAACCTGGGAAGGAGGTCTAACCTGGGAGGAGGTCTGACCTGGGGAGGAGGTCTAACCTGGGGAGGAGGTCTAACCTGGGGAGGAGGTCTAACCTGGGGAGGAGGTCTGACCTGGGAGGAGGTCTAACCTGGAAGGAGGTCTGACCTGGGAAGGAGGTCTAACCTGGGAGGAGGTCTGACCTGGGAGGAGGTCTGACCTGGGGAGGAGGTCTAACCTGGGGAGGAGGTCTGACCTGGGAGGAGGTCTGACCTGGGAGGAGGTCTGACCTGGGGAGGAGATCTGACCTGGGGAGGGAGGTCTAACCTGGGGAGGAGGTCTAACCTGGGGAGGAGGTCTAACCTGGGAAGAGGTCTGACCTGGGGAGGGAGGTCTAACCTGGGGAGGAGGTCTAACCTGGGGAGGAGGTCTAACCTGGGAAGAGGTCTGACCTGGGGAGGAGGTCTCACCTGGGCAGTGCGGCCTCTCTGGGCTCCAGGGCTCTGTGGCCTCGTCCTGCCTCCCTGTTTCTGTCCCAGGTGAAGCAGGACTCTCAGTCTTTGCAACTCTCAGCTCTGGGAACCCTGGTTCTGAGGCCCCGGGACCGTCCCCCTTCCCCACAGCCCGGGAAGCTGGAGGAGACCTGTCTTGACACTTCCCTTTTTGGTCCTTTTAAAAATGATCCAAGAGCTGAGGAGGCTCTGCGGTGGCTTCTAGCCACAGAGGAGGAGGAAACTGGGCGGCAGCCATGTCCATCCAGAAGGTTCCGGAATCCTGCGTCTGCAGGGTGGGAGCTGCCCTCACTCTTCGCCTTGCAGTTAGGAGAAGGGGACCCTGTGGGGGCTGGAGGGGTGGTGGGACCCTCAGAAGGACCCGAGGCCTTGCTCTGTCATCGTGCCCCAGCAACCTGAGGGCATGGGCCCTGGAAGGTGGTGGCCCCAGGAGAGGCACCCAGAGCCCCCAGAGGCTGGCCTCCCTGAGGAGGACGACCTGAGTCCACAGGGGCCGTGGAGCACAGGGGCAGCCGGGCCTGCAGGGCTCCAGCTGGCCACGCCGCTGCCCTCCGGCTGCCCACTCTCCACTCGCCAGCCACCGCCTGGGCCCTGTCCACGCAGGCTCTGGGCTGGTGCTGACGTCCTAGGAGAGACCCCATGGGCCAAGGAGCTGTGTGGCCACCATCCCAGGTCACAGGAGGGTCCTGAAGGCTCAGGGCAGGGCCGAGGCTGGCACAGAGGGGCCGTCGCTGGGCGCCGTCACGGCAGCCCACGCCTCAGCTGAGACTCCAGCGAGCGACTTCTGGGGTAGAGGGCCAAGTGACAGAGGCCAGTGCCACAGGAGCCCAGGGCAGGGGAGGGAGGCCACCAGGAGGGTGCCACAGGCGGACCTGAGGGCTGCGGTGAGGACGTTGTTTACGGCTGAGTGCGGGGAGCCATGGCAGGTTCCGGGCAGCAGCAGACCCCGCCCGGCCCAGGTCTCACAGGACTCCTGTGGCCCGTGGACGGTGGCCTGTGGGGGCCGGGGCTGGAGGCGGAGGCCAAGCATCTGGGGGTTAGCGCAGGGGCCAGGGCAGTAGTGACCGTCCCAGCAGGCACCACACACCTGCTGCGGGGGTTCAGGGCAGGGGAGGCTGGGCGCCAGTTGGGGGGAACGAGGGGAGGTCACCATTACACAGAGCAGCCAGGCTGGCCGGGCGGGTGAGCTGGTCATCACACGCTGGTCCCCAGGCCTCTGTTGGGGCCAAGGGAACCGTGGACCCCCTTCCTGGAACAGGGGTGTGCACGTCCCGCCCCAGGTCCACTGTCCCACGCAGGGTGTGTGGGAAGGAGGGACCAAGAGGAGCCTGTGAGTCAGGTGGGCAGAACAGTTAGTGGGCGCGGCGGGCAGCAGCTACGGTAATGATGGAGAGATAGGAGCTCAGGTAATGTCCGGAAGGCAGGAGGATTAGTCAGGGCTCCCTCAGTCGCGAGGGGCAAAACCCAACTAAACCAGTTTAAGCAGAAGAATTTATTAGGTCACATAAAAAAAAAATTCCAAGGATGACTTGCTTCAGGCACAGCTGGATCCAGGTGCTCTAGTGAGATCATGATTCCCGTCTCTCTGGAGGACTGAATAAATCAGTGTCCGCGGAGCACCGAGCGGAGCGGCCCCCAGCACCCTAACACCCCCGGCTTGTCACTCCAGCTGCCATCCCCACAGCTGGGCCTCCGTCCACCACCCTCCTGGCCCAGCAGCCCAGGGGGACGTCAGTGCCCTTTTCCATGTGCCTGGAGGAGTCCCAGGGCTGTCGTGGGCACAGGCTGGACGTGTGGCCTCCTCTGAAGCAGGCCCTATGGCCGTGGCCTTCTCCACGAGAGCGTCTGAGGCCAGGCCAGCTTCACCGAGGAGGGCAGGAGCCCGGAGCCGGCCTGGCCAGGTTCAGCCGCCCCAGGGGGGTCTCCAGGGGCCTCTCCCACCGGCCTCTCCTGGGAGCCTCTCGGGCTGTGGCCACGTCCCCTGCTCGGCATTGCCCCCAGCATATGGCCACAGCCCGGGGGGCCTCTGGGGCGGCCCAGACGTGGGCACAAGACTCCGCCCGGCTGCCCACCTGGGGAGTGGCCCCAGCTCTCGCCCCGCGGTATCTCAAGTGTTTTGGGGGCTCCGCCTCTGGCGTTTAGTGGCGCCTGGCCTGGTCACCCCGAAGGTGACCGTGAGCAGTGGGCGTGGCCTCCATTATATGGCAGAGGGGGCGGGGCCTGGAGACACCCGCCAGGGGGAGGCAGAGCCGCGGGTAACCCAGGCAATGGCCGCCCGCCGCCCACCCGGGGTGGCCCCTTGACCTGCCGGGTTTCTGGGTCCATGACATGGAGACAAAGCAACGGAGACCCCGTGTTTCACAGACCCATGAGAGACGCCATGTGCTGGGCCATGGGCACTGCTGGGGACCCTCCAGGGCTGCGGCAGCACAGAGGGTCACCTGTGAGCGACTGAGAGCCAAGGAGGAAGCAGGAGAGGCACGGGGACAGGGTTGGCGATGGGGACTCTGGCTGTGGTCCTGGGCTGAGGCCGGCTCAGGAGGTCTGGGAGCAGGAGCAGTTCCCAGGCAACAGGTGAGGCAAGACGGGTCCCACCTGCCCCTGCTGCTGTTGGGACTCAGAGGCACAGAGAGGAGAGGGACAGACGACGGCCGGGGGCCACCCCTCCTCCAGCCAGAGTCCGAGGGCAGCCTCCCCTTCCTGGGCCGGCCCAGCTGCTGCGGGCCGGCGGACACTGCTGTCCCCGTCCCCCTGGTTAATCCCAGACCAGGGCTTCACGGTCACCTCATCACGCCATCGGGTCCCCCTTCTGGGTTGGCAAACGGCGTGGCTGTGCCTGAGGGCCGGGGACCTCGACAGGGCCTGGCCTGGGCTCTGTGTCCCCACCTGAGGGGCCAGCTGCCTGGCTCAGAGGCCCCGGCTCCAAAAGGGGCCATGCTGGGCCCGAGGCTGGCCCTGGAGGCAGGTCCTCCTCCCGCGGGCAGAGCGTGGGCGGCTGTGGGCAGAGGGGCTCCCCGCACGGCCCCTTCCACAGCGGCATTGGGGGAGGATGGTCCCCAGGAGCCCCCAGAGCCGGGTGTGGCCTGCATGGTGGGCAGGTCCCAGGGGACTTGAAGTCCAAGCAGCCCTTCCCCTGGGAGCCGAGAACAGGTGGCCCCTCTTGTGCCTAAAGTACCATAATAAAGTGCCGATGTCCACCGGAGGCCGCTGCCACCAAGCTGTCCCCAGGTCCTTCTGATCTCTGACACTGAGCTGGCCCCAGGTCCTTCCCATTCCTGCCCCGGGGGGCGCCGCGGCTCTGCCCGCTGCAGCAGGACTGGAACCCGGCTCTCCAAGCAGGCACACGCCCTGCCGGGACACGGGTCTCTGGCTTTGTCCCCTCTGACCTCCGCTGAGGAGGCCCTGACTGCCCGGCGCCGCCTCCCCAATTCACGCTCCCAGGACCACGGCGGTGGCTCCTCCTGGGCTCCCCGCTCCTGCCCTCTCCCCAGTGTCCCTCCTCCACACAGGGGCAGGTGACGCCCTCCCCTGGGGAAAATCCCCCAAAGGCTCCCCCTATCTTGGATGTCCCCCGGGGCCTAGCACAGTCTCCAAGGCCCCGGTCATCTCCACACCTCAGCTGGCGCCCTGTGTGGCTCCAGAGCCCACTCGGCCCGCTTCCACCCCAGGACCTTTGTGCCTGCTGCACCACCAGGTTATGTGGCCTCCTCATTCTCTTTCTTTCTCCTCTCTGTCCTGGGGGTGACCCCAGGGATGGTCTCCACGGAGCTGCACCCAGCACTTTTTCATTTTTATTTCTTATTTTGAGATGGAGTCTCACTAAGTTGCTGAGGCTGGCCTCAAACTTGCAATCCTCCTGCCACAGCCTCCTGAGGGACTGGATGACAGGCTCTGCCACTGGCCTGGCCCCCTCACTTTAAAATGCTTCGTCTCGTGTCACGAGAACCCCACCTTGACCTTTAAATGAAGAAGAGAGAAAATCTGTGCACAGCCTCTGGGTAGAGCCTGGAGAGAGGACGGGAGGCTGGACAGAAACTGCAGGTCACTTGGTTGGGCTGGAGCTGCAGGTCAGCAGGGTCAGGTGCTGGATGGTGGACAATGAGCTGGCGGGGCCTCGTGCCCGGTGGGGGAGTTCGCATGTTTCCCTGAGTGAGTTGGGAGCCATGGAAGGTGGTAGGCAGAGGGGGACACCACCTTGTGCTCCGGGATCCCTCGGCTGCCTGGGCAGAGACTCAGGTGAGGCTGGAAGTGGGAAGGTCAGAGGCCCGTCCAGGCAGGAGAGCGTGAGGCCTGGCCCTGGAGGTGGCCACACAGGACCCTGGGGGAGGCCCAGAGGTGAGGACACTGGCTGCATGTGAGAGACCGTTGGGGCCCAAAGCTGGTGGCTGGTGGATGTGGCCAGGAGGTGGGGTTGAGAGGAACACGGAGGCCACTCCTTCCAGCCCGAGAAGCCACCAGGACCTGTCCCGCCCCCCTACCCAGCTCCCTCGGTGTGGCCTGACTGACCCCAACACCCTGGGTGGCCTCCGGCCAATCCCTGGGCCTCTCTGTGCTCGGGAGCTTCAGTGCACCCGACCTTCAGCGGGAGTGAGAGGCCGGAGCCACCAGCCCAGGGAGACGACCTTGAAGAGCCCGTCCTCCCCCCCACCCCTCCCCCCGGGGCTCACAGCAGGCCAAGGGGACACCTGGGCAAGGCCTGGGCAAAAGGCAGCCCAGCCCCCAGCCTGCCCCGTCGCCAGCCTCTGCCCACCCAGGGACCCATGGCGCCCAAACCTCCAGCTTCAGTTCCGAGCCCCACACCAGGCGAGGCTGCCCAGGCCCTGGGGACGAACCCTCCCTCAGCGTCCCCGGAGCAGCCTGGGGACCCGCAGCACAGGCCTGGAGCCAGGGCCTGGGCGGAAGTCTCAGCTCTGCCCTTCTGAGCTGTGCAGCATTGGGCAAGTGACCCAACCTCTCTGATGTTCATAGAAAGAGGCCTGGACCCCGGCACCTGTGGTAGGTGAGTCCCGTCCACCAACTACAGTTTGTTGTGTTTTTATTATTTATTTATCGATTTATTCATTTATTTATTTTTGTTTTGTTTTGTTTACAAATTGCACTTAGCCTCCCCTTGGGGCCTCCTGCCAGGCTGGGGGAGGCTTTGTGGGATGGCGCACCCCATCCCACCTGCCCTACGGCTCCTGGGAAGGCCCAGGCTCCCTGGCTTTTTGTGGGAACAGGAATGAGGACAGGGGACAATGGGCCTGGGCGTCATCTGCCCACCCGAATGCCTCAGGCAGGCTGGATTCCACCTGAGGCCCCGCCTGGGGCTGTGCTGACCCCCTACGGCCACCTGGGGGGGGGGACATGCCTGAGGCTGGCGGGGCTGCAGGAAGGAACCCCCGGGAGTGGCTCCTCAAGCTCTGGCCTCTTCGGGAGCCACCGTCCTCTGAGCACCCTGGACCCCGCCTCAGGTTCCGGGTGGGGGAGCTCTGCCCTCTGAAGGATGTGAGGTCTTCTTGCCCCCGAAACCTCCCGGGCCTGTGTTCGCCATCCCACGACGACGAGGTGAATCAAGTACGTATTTTTATTTGTTTTTGGTACCAGGGATTGAGCTCAGGGGCACTTGACCACTGAGCCACACCCCAGCCCTATTTTGTGTTGTATTTAGAGACGGGGTCTCCCTGAGTTGCTTAGGGCCTCACGGAGGCTGAGGCTGGGGCTGGCTTTGAACTAGCGATCCTCCTGCCTCAGCCTCCTGAGCAGCTGCCCCACTGTGCCCGGCTTATTGGACCATAAATCCCGAGCAGGTAGAAACGAACAAGCACAACTGGGCACTCCTGGTTAGTACCAGGGAGGTCACAGAGTCATGTTCATGGATCAGTAACTTTGTTTCAAAACAAAAAAACAGGCTCGGGTAACGATGGCCAAGCCCCTCATGCAGAGAACTGTGAGGACCCTGCATGTCGCCGCCCTGACCAGGCCGCATGAGGGCCCCTGCAGCCTCCTCCTTGGGGCACCGCCTTGCGCATGCACGAGACCCAACACACGCTTGGTTTGTGCACAGAAGAGTCGTCTTACAAGAGGTCCCCGCGCGCTCTGTAGTGCCTTTTTAAATTATTACTTTCAATATGGTTGGTGCAATTTTAATCAGTACGATTTAATAGGGATTTCATCACACGGGCACCCGGGGAGCTGGCCGAACCCTCTGTAGCGGGCATTTCCCATCCCCCGCCCCAGTCTTTAACTTTTATAAACAATGCTGCCTGCCGTGGACACCTGTCCTGGAGAACACCTGCTATCTGCTGGGATAAGTGCCCACAGGTCCATTTCTAGGTTGCTTTAACACTTCTGGTCACTGAGCACCATGCTGGACCCCGCTGCTCTGCCCCAGGCCCTTGGGTGGCCCCTTCAGCACACAATGAGAAGGTCCATTCCCCACACCCACTTTTTTTTTTTTTTTTGGTCTTTGCCAATCTGATAGGTAGGAATGATGAGTCACTGCAGCTCTGATTGCATTTCCTTGATTCCTGGCAGAGCAGAGCTTGTCTTCACATTTGCATTCACCTCGGTAAATAGTTGATTTTATAATAAGGGGTTTGCCATTTCCTATTGTTTCCCCAAAACTCTTTGTATATGAAGCATATTAACCCTTCCTAAGGATCCCACAAGGGACAAGGATGGAAGCTTCTCTCCTTTCCCTCCTCCCCTCCTCCCTTCCTTGGGTTCCCTTGTGCTTTCGAAGGATGTGCCTAATGTTCTGGCCAGCAGCTCATGAATTACACTAGGAAGTCACTTTAAGGACAAACCCACTTAACCGCGTCCTTTGTTCCCGCCTCCTGATAAGCTCTGAGCCAGCTCCTTCATCACCCCCATCCTTCCTCAATGAGGGGCAGGTTGCAGGCTGGGAAGGAGGTTTCATTTTCACTGTGACTCGCTGACGCGCTGCCAGACAGCTGTTTACATAGGAAATGACTTGATGACACTGTGCAGCCAACGGAGGCCTCAGAACGCGGGACCCAGAAACAGAGGTCAAGGCCGTTCACTGTGCAGAGCAACGCAGCCCCCCACAGCTCCCACCAAAAGTAACAACAGTTTTCCAGGGAAAACTAAGAACAGGGTCATGGTTTCCTATTAAAAACGTGTGAAGGAAAGACTTCTGAGAGGAGACGGAGGCTTCTAAGAGCCCAGCTGCCCTCTCAAATTAGACCAGCGGGCAACTGCCTGTCTTTGTGACCTTGGGAAAATCACTTAACTGCCCTGGATCTCCATTTCTTCACTCGTAAAATCAGCCTCAAAAGGAACCAGTGAGAGGGTTAAATGAGATAATGCATAGGAAGCCCTTTTTAGTTAGAATGTCTTCAGCCCAATAAAAAGAACTCTTGACTAAAGGTAGAAAAAAGAGAGAGAGAGAGAGAGAGAGAGAGAGGATTTATGATTTCAGCTAACAGGGCTGTTCAGTTTGGAAGCCTGAAGCCGTAACCAAGGACTCACACCCTTCCCATTTTCCTGGCCTGTCATTAATTATAGATGCCTCTCCTCAAGGTTTCCATATGGCTGCTGCAGTTCCAGGCATCACATGCAGACATGATAATATCAAGCAAAGAAGAGGAGGGATATTTCCTTCCATGCATCTCCTTTTATGAGAGATTCCCCTACGGACTTCCCAATGGTTCAGATCGATCACATGTTCAGATCAATCACTGATGGTGGGAAAAAAATCACAACAATTGGCCTAGACCACACCACTGCCTTTGAGGCTGGGAAGGGGAATGTTCCCTTTCCCTGATCACCTGGGTAGGTGCACACCTGGCAAACAAATCCACGGGAAGAAGGCTTGTGGGAGGGGGTAACCACGGGACCACAGCACAGGTCCTGGCGTATACTAGGTGCTGGAGGCTGGCATTCTGCAAGCTCCAGCGGGGGTCTGGGCAGCCCTCCACACGGGAAGGCCACGACTAACTGTCCAGGGAGTCCCTGGGAGCCGGACCCGTGTCCAAGTCCCCGCTCCCCATCTCCACGTGGCGGGCCTAAGGACATGCAGGCCAAGGCGCCATGTTTGACCTCAGCCTCTTCTCCTCCTCGGCCTCCCCAGTCCTCCTCTCTGCCCACCGGCTGGCCCTCCAGACGCCCCCTCCCTCCCCCGCCCCGCCCTTCTCCTCCTTCCCTGGCGACCTCCACCGGCCCCTCCGGCCTCCCCCTGCTGCCCAGGCCTGCCCCTGGCTGGGGAAGCTCTTCGGACCGGCTCCATGGAGCCCTCGCTGGCCCCGCCCTGTGGGAATCAGGTCAGCGCCTGGCCCTCAGCAGGACAGAAGCAACCTAATCACCCTGTCCTGCTGGAGCGCCCAGGGCTCCCCTTTACCCGCAGGGCACAGTCCAAAGGCCCGCCTGGCTTTTCCAGGCCACCGTCACCTGCCCCGGCCCCCTCCACTCAGGCCACCCTGGGCCTCAGACCTCACCTGCTGCCGCGCCCCGCCCACCGCACCTGCCCCGCCCACTCCTCTCCTGCCCCGCCCGCCCCGCCCACCTCTCCTGCCCCGCCCACCTCTCCTGCCCCGCCCACCTCTCCTGCCCCGCCCACCTCTCCTGCCCCGCCCACCTCTCCTGCCCCGCCCACCTCTCCTGCCCCGCCCACGTCTCCTGCGCGGCCCACTCCTCTCCTGCCCCCGCCCACCTCTCCTGCCCCGCCCACTCCTCTCCTGCCCCGCCCACCTCTCCTGCCCCGCCCACTCCTCTCCTGCCCCGCCCACCGCACCTGCCTCCCGCTCCCCAGAGAGCCAAGGCCTGCTGCGCCCAGGCCAGCGCTGGCCCTGCCCTCAGGCCGCCTCTGCGCTCCCTCTGCTCACTGGTCCCTTGGGCTCACGGGTCCCCTCCTCTCTGTCTCTAAAGCCCATCCCCCACCCAGGCGTCTGTCCGGGCACAGGACCCAGTCGGACACGAGGGTCACGAGGACCGCCCTTCTGTCTGCTCTGGCTTCTCCGCGGCTCAGGGGACCTTGTCTGTCCCTCTCTCACTCACGCAGCGCCCAGCGCCCTGCACACAGTAGGCCTCACTGGAGGCCAGGTGGCTCCCAGTGACGTCATCGGGGCAAGGGGCGGGGGGCGGGGGGGGGGCCGCGAGCTACTGTCGCCTCCATCACCTCTGGTCCTCATCCCCATTTCACAGCTGGGGAGACTGAGGCTCAGTGGTGACGCCCCCCACGTCCCCCCAGTAGGAGAGGGAGGGTCTCCGATTGGAAGCCAAGGGGGGGGCACATCTGCAACTAGAGATGAGGTGCTGAGGCTGGCCCAGGTGGCTGCGCTGACACGGTAAGTCAGGGCTCTTCAACCAGGCAGGCTGGCCTCCCAGGAGACAGGGCCAGTGGCCAGGGGCATCTGCAGGGGTCACAACTGGGGAAGGGGTGCTGCAGTACCTAGGCAGACGCCAGGGTGCAGCTGGACACCCCACAACGCACAGGACGATTCCTTGCAGTGGGGAGAGCTGACCCGAAACGCGGCCAGCACCAAGGTGAGGGACGGCCAGGAGGGCCAGCAGGTTGTGCGCACACTGTGACCGTTACCGTCCTCCGCAGCGTGATTCACACCTCGCAGAGAAAGGCTGAAACGAAGAAAGGGATAAAGAAAACAGTGACCAGAAAAGGCGCGCAGCAGCTCAGTAAGCACACAGCCAAGGCCTGCGGACGGGGTCCACACCAAGGAGGGAAGTGGGACAGTAACAAAGCAATGGCTTTCCTGTCACCGGGGAAGGTGGCTGGCAGGAGGGAGCAGGACCCTGGCTGGGGATGCATCTGGCAAAGCCCTGGGGGGACCGGGAGCATCTCCCAGCTCTTGCAATGGACACCCCTGCCTGCCCCCCGGGGCCAGTGTTGTAGAAATGCCCAAGGCTGCATGAGCGGGCGTGGTGGCCACCCCTATCATCCCAGCAACTTGGGAGGCTGACGTAGGAGGATTGCAAGTCGGAGGCCAGGCTCAGCTACTTATCGAAGCCCTAAGCAGCTCAGCGAGACCCTGTCTCTAAATAAAATATAAAAAGGGCTGGGGGTGCGGCTCGGTGGGTAAGTGCCCCTGGGTGCAGTCCCTGGAACCAGAGCAAACATACCAACCCGAGGGCGCTGCAGGAGAGCCGCCCGCAAGGTCGTTCATAATGGGGAACATTTGGCAGGAAAACAGAACATCTGTGAAGGCAGGGTTGGCACATAGACCACGTCCCTCCACCCCTGGAAACCTGCAGCGGATCTCAGTGACAAGGCACACCTCTCAGCACGTGGGACCAGGGGGACTGCTAAGCAAGCCGCGGAGGCACTCAGGTCTGTTATCCAGATGGCAAAACAAGCCAGGGCAGACGCCACCAGGGCTCGGGTCTCTTCTGCTCCCTCTTCCTCACTGACTGGACCCCGATTTTGAGTGGGTGCAACGTGCCAGGCAACCCCACCCCCTCCCAGCCTCCCTGCAGCCTGGGCCTGCGAGAGAGAAGTCTCCTGGGCAGGGCTCCGAGGAGGTCACCAAGCCCCTGAGCTGGGCCCTCCTGGCCCTTCCCTGCCCTCCTGCCCTGGCTGAGCACAGGTGCCAGGCAGCCAAGAGCACTTTGGAAGTCACATCCCAGAGAGGGAGACCGACAGGGAAACTGGCCCTTGGGGACATCTCGGAGCAAGTCAGCGGCTGGGGCCTGCTCAGCCCGCGTCTCTGGCACCAGGTGACAGTGACCTGCACGCGGCCGCTGGGACCTGTTGTGCTTTCCTTGCCGCCAAAAGCCCTCCGGAGACGAGGAGATGCAGGGACTCCCCGGGACTCTGTGACCAGTGTCCCTCCTGCAGCTCAGCCTTCCTCTAGGAGAACCGAACTATAGCTGGAGCCTGGCCCGGCCTCTCCTGGCCGAATCAGCGTCTGCCGCCCTCCTCTGGGCCACACGGGGGCAGGTGGAGGGACCCTTGAAGGGAGTCGGCTTTCGGGGAAGGCTCCGTTCTCCAGATGGCGGGACTCACGCCCGGTCTGACCCGCGGGAGACACAGTGGACCAGCCAGACCGGCTGCCCGCTCACGACCCCCAGCCCAGACCTGCAGACCCCCGACAGTGGCCAGGAGGCCTCGCCCACCTGTTTGTCCTCCTCTTCCCAGAAGCAGGAGGCCAGCTCCCTTTATCTCAGGCCAAAGTCCCCCTGGGCACCAGGAGGAATGTCACCTGTCATCACGGGAAGGATGAGTCACCTCCTGGTGGCTGGAGGCCACAGCCCGCCTGACCTCTCTCTCCTGGCCAATGGCTCTCCTGGGTGGGGGGATGGGATTGTTGCCCTAAGACTGTGACACAGCCATCGTCCCTGGGGTGCTGACCTGGAGCGGGCCCCAGCAGGCTAAGGGCACAGCCTGGGTTCAGAGCCCCCCCCCCCGCCCCATGCCCTAGCCTCGTGACCTGGGCGGCCCCTTGCTAGACCTGTCGCCAGTCTTGATTGGACAGATGTCAGTTAGGCCAGCACTCAGGAGCAGGAGGGGTGCGGAAGGCACTCGGGCACCCGGGCCAGCCGAGCCGCGGAGCACAGGGGCAGAGACGCTCAGAACCGTCTCGACGATGATCTTAATAAGTGCAAACTGTTGTGTGTTAACTGAGGTTGGGCGACTTGGAGAGAAGGAAGGAGAGGGCATGGAGCACTGATGAAGGGGACCTGTTGACTTCCAGGGTGTTCCAGGAGGCCCCTGGACACGTTCACAGTTGGGAAAGGCCTGAGGAGCTGGGGCAGGGTGCTCATTGGCTACCTCTGGGAAGGGAGAGAGGGAGAGGAAAGAGCAGGTGCAAAGGCCCTGAGGCCACGGAGTGCCCAGTGTGTTCTGGGAGCAGGAGGCTAGCGTGTCTGAAGGGAGCCAGCACACAGGCAGGGGACGTGGGAACAGCAGCCACCCCAGACCTGGGGACAACCAGGACCTTGTCTTTCTGGGCCACCTGGGAGCCTCAGGAAGATGCTGAGAAGAGGAGGGGTGGGACTTGACTTCCTTCAGGTAGTGAGACGATGGCGGAGCGGAGGCAGCACGGGGGAGCGCTGGCAGGGTGTGGCTGTGTGGTCCTGGAAGGGGTGGGGTGGGGCTGGAGAAGCAGGACACTGAGGCTTTTGGCCGGGCCTAGAAGGACAGAGGCGCCATTTTTGAGGCCAAGGGGACTGTGGGGGAACAAGGGGCTCTGCTCTTCCCAGGTCCCCACCCAGCACGTTCCTCTGTGGCTGGACATTCAAGCCCGAGTTCTAGGCAGATGGGCAGCAGGACGGAGTGCCTGGACGTTCTTGTGGACACGGTATTCAGAGCCTCTATTTCTCTATGAGTAAATGGGGCCCACGTGGCCTCTGTCTGCAAGGTGCTATGAAGTTGGATTAAGCATGAGAGGCCCCAGGCAGGGCCCATAGCAGGTAAATGTCACCCCCAGTCCTCCCTGCCAAGTCCTCCGGTCCCCATCAGGTCATCATCCTTGTCATTGTCTCTGGTCTTACAGGTGAGGAAGGGGACATTCAGAGTGGTTAAGTAACTGATCCAAAGTCACACAGCTTGGACGCATCCTGGCTAGGATTCATGAGCTGAATCAGGACTCCTGCTCTTGGCCTTCGACCCTGCTGCCTGCTCCCAGCACCTGGCCCTGCAGTCCTGAACTGACCAGGCCACGGCAGCCGCCGTCAGGTGGGGAGAAGACCATGAAACGGAAATCGCTCCAGGCCCGACCAGACCTGCCCCACTGGGACCCAAACCAGACTCGGCCTGTGGTTGAGGAACATGACGATGCTGGATGCCCGAGTCACACCAGGTCTCCCCTCCACCAGCCACGTGTCCTGGAGGGGTGACGCATACCCGTGCCTCGGGTTCCCCACTTGTGAGGGGAGATGATGGGGTTTCGGGAGGACTGGTGGCGTGGCCCAGGCAGAGTGCCTACAACCAGGCCAGGAACTCAGTAGGTGTCTAATAAATGCAGGCTGCTGCTGCTGCTGTTGCTCTGGCCAGCTTTCCACTGTCACACGTGCCCAGGGCCAGGGGCTGCCCCCGCGCCTCGGGGTCCTCATCTCCCCTCATGGCGGCTGCCAGGGCCTCTGTGGTCTCCTTCCCGCCTGCGTCCCTGCAGCCCCAGCGGGCAGCTTTGACCCACGTTCCCAGCAGCCGGAAGCCCAGAGGGCCACTCAGGGGCTGATGGCCCCCACGGGCTGTTCTCACGGTGACCCCACTGGGCAGCAGCAAGGAGCACCTGATGGCCTCTGCACAAGCAGCGCGTCTGGCGGGTGTTGTGCTGAGACGCGGGAGCTGGCGGGGGGGGGGGGGGGGGGGGGGAAGCGACCTGCGGCCATGATGGGCACCTGGCGGTGGGGGCTGCTTGCTGGGGCCGAGGGGCCTTGGGCTCCGCGTGCTCTCGTCCTGTGATCCTGGGCATCTGTCGAAGCTCATCAGACGGAATCCGCATGTCGGTGACTTTCTGTCACTTATTATGAAAACAAAGAAGGGCTCGTTGCTCTTGTCAACACGGGTTCTGTGCCACCAAGAGCCCCACACAGCCCCGCTGGGGACCCAGAGCCAACTCAAGGCCCTTCCCCCCTCGGGTCCCACCCAAGGCCTCGGCACATGAAGGAGGACACTGGCAGCTGCAGAAGTGCTCTGCGCCCGGTGAAGGCGGCGTTGCCCTCCCTGCCCCAGCCCGGGCGGTTTCCTGGGCTGTCGCAGGGGCTCTGGAAGCTCCGCCAGCACCGGCCCTAGATGACAGCGGCGGAGGCTGGGTGGGGAGGCTCACAGAACAGGACGAACCAGCACCCGAGCCTGCCTGCACCTGCGTCTTCCCCTGCCAGACGGGAGGGCCGTGTGCCCGCCACCCGGGGCTGCTTTGGGGACCCAGGGGCAGGGTCAACCTGCAGCTGTGCTCCACGGACACTGGGCGTGGGCCTTGCTATCCTCAGGGATGGAAGGGGACGCTCTGGCCCTCCTCTGGAGAGCCCAGTCCCTCTTGAGTGGCGGCCGCGGTGGCCTGTGAGGGAAGGGCAGGCAGATGTGGCTGCAGGGACCCGGGGAGCGCAGCCACAGGCTGGTCCGGGCCCTGGGGTCGGCTCCCCGGCGGCCGATGGCTTCCTTCCTCTCCACTGGGTGCCAGGCAGGCCCAGAAACGCCTGATGTCAGCAGGCCACCCGCCCACGGAGGGGAGGAAGTGGGCGGGTGCCCGGACAGAGGCGCCGGCAGACGTGCCCCGAGGCGGCACAGTCAGGACTGACGTGGGCATCACGCAGCCGCTGCCGGGCGCTGGCCGGTGCGGTTGGCCCATGCGGGGCTCTTGGAGCGGAGAGGTCAGGGGTGCGGCGGGGTCAGGCCGGCACCGTGGCCGGCCTGCGGGGGGCGGGGCTGCTCCTGGGGGGTGGGTGGCGATGCGTCTGGGTGCAGCGTGGAGAGGGCCGGGGTTTGCGTGGCTGCAGTGGGCGTGCGTGTGTGACCGTGGGTGTGGGCTGGCCCCCGTGCACTGGGAGTGGACGGCCGGGGTGGATGGCCGCAGCGCCCACATGCCAAGCCCTCGATGCTGTGCCGCCGGTGCGCATGACCACGGGTGCCTGGGCGGCCCAGGCTAGGTCTTGGAGCGGGACCGCCCGGAGGGACTTGCGTGGCGGTGCGTGGCGGTGCGTGGCGGTGCGTGGCGGTGCGTGCTCGCCACTGTGGCGCCTGTCCCCCAGCCTGAGCATGCTCACGACAGGTGCAGCCGGGGGTCTCCACGTTCAGACTCCCAGTGGAAGTGGCCAGGAGCTCCCCAGAAAGACCAAGCGCAGGGACTGCCATCCGAACTGGGCCCCGAGCAAGGGGAACAGGGCCAGCTGCGAACACTGGGCCAGCCCCAGCTGCCCACCAGCCCTGTTGCCCCATTTCTGAACCCACAAGCAGCATCAAGGGCTTGACCGTGGGACACTCCGAGGCAGTCCCCAGCCAGACCAGCAAGGGATCAGTTTTCGGTCCGTCCTGCCAGTAGGAAGCATCCATTCACCCCCTCAGCAGTGTCTGCCCATCCTCCCCACGCTGTGCCCCACACTAGGGCTGCAGCCAAGGACGAGATGGACACAACACCCTTTGCAGCTGGCACTGATGTCCTGCTGGGAACCAATCTAAAATGAGCCGCATGGCAGGGGTTAATTGGTGATAAATGCTGTTGATAAAGATGAAGCAGGAAGGTGGCTGGAAAAGGGGGGGGTTCTGTTTCCAGAGGGCGGGCAGCCAAGACCTTAATGGGACACCGAGGTTTGAGAGAAGACTTGAAGGAGGTGAGGGGGAGCCATGGAGAGATCTAGAGGAAGAGCGTTCCAGGCCGAGGCCACAGTGCACAGGCCCTGCGGTGGGTGCTCACCTAGCTTGTCAAGAGGAAAGGGGAGACTTAATAGTCTAGGGTTTTTGTTTTTTTAACTGATGATAAAAGCAAACAGTGCTCGTGGAGCACCAAGCAGTAGAGAAATAAACCCAGGAGAAACTGAAAATCCCCAGTAACTGGAGGGCAGGAGGGGACGGTCACAGAGGGTAGGGATGTTTGTGGCCCGTTCACTTGGTGATCAGAGCCTCTTCCGTTGACAAGGCGGCATGGAAGCAGGGCAGCTGGGCCACTCCCCGCACAGCAGTGCCCGCCTCCCTGGCGGCTCCGGGCCCAGCCCTGAGAAGAGCTGGCTGCAGAGGTGTCCGCTCTGCCCCTGGTTCCCCCGGCCAGGGGTGATGGGGGAGAGGGGCGCGAACCCCCAGCAGAGAGCTTGACTTTCTCCCAAGTCCCCCCAGCCGGCCCCCAAGCCCCAGGGTGACAGCGTCGCCTCCTCCCCCCCCCCCCCCCCCCCCCCCGCTTTTATGAGCTGCGAGGGAGGCTTGTCCCGAGTTGCACAATCCCTAATTGCTGCTTCCTCTCGGTCATGAATTCTGTCGCGGCCGCACGTTATTAACCTCTCCGAGGCCTTATCGCCTGGAGCGCGGCCAGCGCCGGCCTGGCCTACTTTCCCACCGGATTCCAAAACCGCCTCCCTGCGCTCTCGGACTTCTCCTAAGGAGAGGCTGTGCCCAAATCTGCTAAAAATAAAATGTGGAGCAGGGAAGGGGGGCCGCGGGGCCGGCGCCCAGGCTGCACCCCGGGCTGTGGCCAAGCCCCTGCCGCCCAGAAGCTTCCCCGGGAGGCCTGTCCTTGGGCAGCGGGTCCCCATCAGGACAGGCCAAGCAGGGCTGGGAGCCAGGCGACCTGGGGCCAGTCCCGCCTCTGCCCCCCACTGGTCCTTGGTCCTTCATCCTGCCTTCTTTGCCCCATGGACATCTCCCGTCCCCGAGGGCTGGCTTCACGCTGGGGAAACCTCTGAGAAGGAGGCAGGCGGTCCTGGTCCTTGCAGAGCCTGTCATCCAGTGGGCAGAGATGGGCACACAGAAGAAACACAGGTGTCAGGGATGTTGCCGTCTGAGGTCAGCGAGGCTCCTTGTGGAGGTTGGGGTCATTTAAGCTGAGACCGAACAATGAGAGGAACCGGATCTGGCGCGTGCAGGACTGGAGTCAGGTGGGGCATCAGAGGCCACCAGTGTGTGGGATGCCAGGAGGCATCTGCTCCCAGACCTGCTCGAGGGCGTCTGGCATCGAGTGGGGGCCTCCTTGCTCCCCTCACCCTGGGCACCTGGCCCACCTAGCCCTGGGCATGCTGGGATGAAAATGAATCCCAGTGCAGGACAGAGCACATGCAAAGGCCCTGAGGTGGGGAGGAGCTGAGAGAGCCAGAGAAGGGTGTGGGCTAGGCGGGCTGGGAAGGCAGGTCACAGAGGGCCTCAGCAGCCACTGGAAGGGCTGGAGGGACAGGGATGGACTGTGAAGGTAGAGCTGCTGGCCCTGTGTGTACAACGGTATCTGCAGGGAGGTGGAGGCCCGGCACCAGGTCCTGGGCTGGACGGATGTGGTCCCTTCATTGATGTGCGGGACAGGTGGTGCTTCCTCCCGTCTTCTTTTCACCTGGGAACGCGGAGCTCCCCAGATGTGGTTGCAGGACCCGTAGCCTGGGGCCTGGCCCAGCGGGGCTTGGTGTGTTAGCTGGGGGCACCCAGCCAGACGGAGCGCCCAGACCCACGCTCCGAGGGGCACGGCAGCAGCAGAGCGGGGCCTGGCACAGGAGGCTCCAGAATGCAGCCTCGGCAGCGGAGGCTGGTCCTTCCGTTCCGAATCGTGCTTACTCGACGGGTTGTTTATCTGACTTGGCTGGAGCTGGGGGCCGGCTGTCCACGTGTCCTTTTAATCATGACACAAACGCACATGTCGACAGAATCAGAATCGGAAAACGCCAATAAGCAGAAAAGAAGGAGAAGAAACGGGGAGGGAAGGGGGGGCGGAAGGCCCCGTCTAAGTCCACATGTGCGGCCACAGGCGGTGTTGGAGGGCCTTGGCCAGCTGGCCCTGGCCGAGGGCAGGGCGGGAAGCACCCTGTGTCCAAGAAGAGGGACTTTTTAGCTGTTAAGATTAAATAGCGCCTCGATCCTGGGCGCCCTGGGTGCGTGGAGAGGGGCCAGGGATCAAGGCAACTGGAAGACGGGCGCTGGCGGGGTGGCGAGGGCGTGGCCGGGCGGCGGGGGCGTGGCCTGGCGGGGGCGTGGCCTGGAGGCGGGGCGTGGCCGGGCGGCGAGGGCTGGGCAGGGAGCTGTCGCGGGCAGCGCTGGCGCGCCCAGGCCTCCCTGGCACCGGGCTCAGGGCGGGCGGGGAGAGGTCCTGGCCATCGTCCTGCCCAGCGACGCTTCGGGGGCCAAGTCTCCCCTTGGGACACGGAGACTTTTAAAGGGCCAGGGCCCGGGTCTTGGCGGCGGCCGGGGCCTGCGGGGGAGGCGGCCCGCGCCCTCGCTGCCCTTTCGTCTCGTTTTACAGGTGGACGTCGGGTGCGGGCGGAGCCGTAAAGGGCTTTGCCTGCTTTGAAATGAGATTCTTGAGAGCTTTGATCTGGTGCCCTCCATCCTGCTGGTGGGGACACAGGCCAGGGGCGGCAGAGCTGGGTTCAAGTGCACCTCGACCCCGGGCCTCGGGTCACAGATGGTCAGCTCCGGCCTCCTGGGCCAGCGCGGCTTCCCACGGTCTCGAAGTCAGAGCCAGCGCAGCTCCTCAGGCGGGGACCGAGTCTGGCACAAGGATGCCCAGGGCTGGCTGCCACTTGCCTGCCATGTTCTGGGAACAGCAAGAATGTCCCCCGTGTTTCACTCAGGGCCGGGACCGGGTGGTCTCAGTTCATCGGGACTCGGCTGCTCGCCGGAGGGTGCAGTGAGGAGCTGGAAGAGCCCCGTGGAACCCCGGTCCATGAGCTGAGTCCCCCTAGGGCCAGGGCCAGGCACAGAAGCCCTGTCACCGTGTGTAGGGCGGAGGTGCCCCTGCCCCTAGGAGCCAGGGACAGACAGCAGGGCCATGGGGACCGGCACCCCGGGGCTCTGGTGCTCCCAGCTTTGGCTCAGCCATCTTGAACGGGCGGCTCTGGCTCCCTGGTTGGTCCTGGTGGCACGTCTACGGTGCCGGCGGGAAGAGGGACAGGAAGCGGTGCCCACCTGCTTTCCTCTTGTCAAAAAGCCGTCCCAGGATCCCACTGGCAGCGTGGCTTAACTTTCCTCGGCCGTGACAGGGTCCTGTGGCCACTCCAGCTGCGTGGGAGTCTGGCACATGGGTGCCTGCGGCTGTCCCCACCGCTACACACAGGACAGAGGGCGCTGGGTCCCCGGCAGCCCGAGAGGTCCAGGGCCTCGGCTCGGCGGCTGAGGGGTCCCGTGTATTTTCTTTCTTCTCCACTCTAGCGACATCTGCGTGTGGACCTCTGTCCTGAGACTTGCTTGACCCCTCACGACTGGGAGGAGGTCCCTTCCCGGAACCAAGGCTCCGAGGTCCCCTTAAGCAAAGCGGCTCTGCCTCTGGGGAGAAGCCTGGGGGCGGGTCAGCGGGGCTCTGGGCAGCAGCGTCTCTGTCCCCCCGAATGTCTCTCAACCTCGGCCACCTCGTTTCCACCCCTCCGGCCACGAGAATGTGCCTGATGGTTGGCCCCAGGCCTCCGATTCTCTCGGACCTGGACTGGCTGCAGGCTGGGCGGCGCTGCCGACCGCTTCCTCTCCAGCGCGGACTGCTGGGCTGGCCTGGCCTGGCGGGCGCTCTGCTGGGTCCCACCAGCCCCTCGTCCCTCTCCTGGGACCTGCCAGCCATCCCGGGCACCTGTCGAGAACGCGGTGGCAGAGTCCTGGAGCCAAGGGGGAGCCCCTGGCCTGCTGGCCAGCAGACGATGAGGACTCTGGGTTTAACCCCCCCATGATCCTTGCTGCCCCCCAGGGCTGAGCTGGCCTCCTGGGGTGAAGGACTCGGCAGGAGCTTTCATTGATTCACACAGCCAGACGCTGGTGTTCACTCGGAGGCCGAGGAGCGTCCAGTACCAGAGACACACTGCGTCCCTGGGAGCTTGGGTTCAATGGCAACAACAGTAAAATCCGACACGTCAAGTAGCAGCAAAGAGCCAAGGAGAAACATACTGGGGAAGGGGACGGTGACTGGGGAAGGGCCCCCGTGTGAAGTGGGGCTCACTTGGCCTGAGCAGAAGGCATAGCAATGAAGTGAGAGCAGCACATACCAAGGTCCTGAGGCAGAAAGGCACTTGGAAGGGCCACAGGAAGAGCCTGGGTCCCACCCTGCATGGGAGCCATGGGGGTTTTGAGTGACACAAGGACATGTCCTGACAGATCCCTCTGCCTGTGTGCCTGTGGATACCGGTGCACGGGGGCTGGGGTGGAACCAGGAAACTGGGTTTGCAGGCTTCGTGACACTTAGATCACAGAGACATTTAGGAGTTTGAGTGACGTTCTCAGAAAGCACAGGAAAACCAAACAGGATTTTCAGGTTAACCAGAATCGGCAAGAAGACGGAAGGTGCCTGGTGCCCCCTTCTCCGCAGTATCTGAGGCTGCGATGCCGTGGGCTGTGTCACCTGAGGTCCCCCTCATGCCCGCTGCCTGCTGCCTGGGGCGCACTGCAGAGGGTGGGAGCCTCAGCACCTTGGCAAGGAGCAAGGTGTGGGACGAGCCTGCCCAGGTCCCAGCAAGGACACAGAAGACCTGAACCTGACGCTCTTAGCTTTGCCAAAACAGAGCTGTCCCCACACGCCACCCCCAGCTCCAAACCCAACTCATCTCACTGCTTGATCCCCAGAGGATGGCAGGGCATGTTTTTGTCTGTGGTTTGGGTTCCCAAAACCTGTGACCTCAGATAAGTGTGACTGACGTTCTCCAAAACAAACAGCAACGCACAGAGGGGCAGAGAGGGGACAACGGAAAGAAGGGGTTGGTTCACCGCCTCAAGGCCTCTCTTGGGGAGGGGCCTGGTCCTGGTGTCTCCCTGCACCCCCCAGGGGCCCCCACCTCCTCCCGGGGCCCCCCCAGGGGCTCACAGCTCTGTCCTTGACACTTGCTTCTCAGAGCCTTAAATTCTGCAAAATAGACACCTTAATCTCCACCCACTGGGGCTGATTAAAAAAAAAAAAAGAAGAACAAAGTGGTAATTAAAATACGACACTAACAGCTCGCTAGACCGCTGTGTCCCATTCATTCTCTTGGTGGATTTTCACACCAGCCTGGGAGTCACTGTCACACAGAGCAGCTGTGAAGACTGTCTTTGGAGCTGGGACAGCGGAGGCTCTGAGTAGGGACAAAGGCGGTTTACAAAGTGCTACAAGTCACCTCTGGTTTTTAGGAAATGTAAACATGCAAAATATAGATTAAATATCCCAGCGCCTCGGGAGGCTGAGGCAGGAGGACTGTGAGTTCAAAGCCAGCCTCAGCCTCAGCGAGGTGCCAAGCAACTCAGTGAGACCCTGTCTCCAAGTAAAACACAAACTAGGGCTGGGGTGTGGCTTAGTGGTACCTCCCCCCCAAAAAAAGATATTAAGTAAAAAATAAACACTCAGGTCTAAAATATCATTAGGTGAAAAGTTTGGCAGGACTCATGACCCAAGGTCACTGTGGTTTTCTGGTGTGTTGGGGTCACAGCAGGGGTCCTCTGGCCCTGTCCTTCTCATTGTCCAGTCTTAGCCACGCTTCCCTGCCTGGGGCCACCCAGCCCACCTGGCCTGCCACCCTCACCACCTCCTCATCTCTCCTGCCCTGGTGTCTTTCAAGGACATGGCCCTGTTGCCTGTGGTGCCCGCTCGGGCTGAAGCCCCCCGACAGCGGGAACACGGCGGGGTCCATAGCTCCGGGTCCCAGCATCAGGGGGTCTCAATTGACTTTCCTTAACGCACTGTTGTCTTTCTTTCTTTTTGGGGTGCTGGGGATGGAACCCGGGGCGCTTTACCACGGAGCCACATCCCCAGCCCTTTCTTTTCTTTCTAAATTAGAGACAGGGTCTCACTGAGTTGCTCAGGGCCTTGCTAAATCCCCGCGGCTGGCTTTGAACTTGTGATCCACCTGCCTCAGCCTCCTGAGCCGCTGGGATCACAGATGAGCACCACCGTGCTGGGCTGTTTTCTTACTTTAAAAATCTGCTTTGCTTCTTAGAAAGCGAGGCTTCTGGGTGATTAGGAACTGTGACGGCTAGTCAAAGCCCGCGCCGGGACTGGCTTGCTGGGGCGTGGGCAGGAAGTGGGCACCCAGGTTCCCAGCCTGGCCCCGGGGACAGCAGTGTGTTCAGACTCCCCGGAGCCGGAGCCGTGGGGAAGGGGCTCTGCAGCCCACAGCTTGGAATTCTGCCTCCTTTTTAAAAGAAGAGAGAGACTTGGGAAGAAAACAAACAAACAAACAAACAAAATTTTTTTTTAAATGAGATTGAAATAAAACCAAAAGAATGAGATGAAAACAAACGGAGAACCAATGGACAGGAAGATTCAAACAGTGGCCCCAGGAAAGGACGCGGACCTGGGGGAGGCCCGGGCGGTGGCCTCTTCCCTGGGGAAGCGGGACTTGGAGCCCGGGAGTGAGCGACCCGCAGAAATAAAAGCAGGCCGCTTCCGCCACGTGTGCAGAGAGCTGTGGGACACTGGGTCCCTGGTGGCCGGGGCCTCCTTTCTCGAGGCCGCAGTGGGCTGGGGCTGGGAGCCACTCCGGGCTCTCTGGTCTGCCGCGGTCCCCACCGCGCCCTCCCACCTGCCCCTGCGGCCTCGAGCGGGTGTCCTGAGCGGGTGACCCTCTGAACTTTTTGGCAGCGGCCCCTTGGTGACCTGGCAGCTGGACTCCTGCTGTTGGCTGCTGCGGATGAGAACACCCCGCCCCGCAGAGCGGGTCTGGGCGGGGCTCGGGAGGAGGGGGCGGGGCTCGGGAGGGGCGGGGCTCTGGGTGATGGGCGGGGCTCTGGGTGAGGGGCGGGGCTCTGGGCGGGGCCTGCCGCCGAGAGGAGGGGAGGACAAGGAACAGCCTGGGTCCCCGCTGCCCGCCGGGGCTCAGACTCCGCCCTCCGCCCTCCAGGCCCGGCTCTTGGAATCAGACCCCGAAGCCCTCCCTGCGCTTGGCCGTGGGCTGGGCAGCCAGTCCTTCCCCAGGTGGACTGGACGGAGAGCCCTTCCCCAGCCTGGATCCCCGCCAGGGCCCGCGATGGCCAGGTTGGCAGAAACAGGGGCTCACCTGGGAGCCTGGTCACCTGACCCCAGGAGGGAGTCCCCAAACTGGGCAATTCTGAGAAAGTGGCACCCTCAGGGACGGCCCCTTTTCTGCCCTAATGACAATCAGGCAGAAGGAGGGCCAGGCCTTGGTGGAGTCCGCAGACCCGCGGCAGGTGCAGGTGCCGGGAGGAGCTGTGGCTGAAGCACCCGCCTCCGGCCACGTGGCCGTGGGCAGGTGAGGTCGCCCATCCAGCCTCCTAGCCTCGGTTCCTGCCCCAGCACCTGCCTCACGGGAAGGCCGGGGTGGAATGAGGCCGGGCCTACCCGGTGCCTGGCACACAGTAGGTGCTCACAGCTGGACGCTGTGCTTGCACACTGCTTGGTGCATTCCAGGCAGTTTCAGAGCAGAAACAGGAAAGTCCAGGCCTCAAGTCCAGGAAGATGAAAGAGGGGCGGCCTCTTCAGAGGCCCCACCAGTGGCACCCTGAGCTCAAGATCCAGGGCGAGCTGGGACGCCGTCGGCCTAAAGGGACGCTGCTCCTCCACGTCCCCCCAGGAGGCCCTTGCTGGTCACTGTGCTCCTCCAGGACTGCTAACAGCTGAGGCCACTCCTGAGGGCGGACAGGGCTCCCTCCCAGCTCCGCCCCTGCCTGGCTGGGTGTCAGGCTCAGCTCCCCCTCCTGTAAAACGGGGCCATGATGACACCACACACAGGCATTCAGTCGGTGCTCAGTGGACGAGCGAAGGGGTCTTCCTGCCTAGCTCCAGGCCCTCATCACATCCACATCCACTGCAGGCGCATCCTGAGTCCCCAGGGCCAGCACAGGGTGTGACACAACAAGTGTTTAATGAACATTTGAATCTGGGAACTCTGTGGTGTCAGCCTCTCCTGAGAGAAAAGGAGGCACAGAGAGGCCAGGTCACTAGGCCAAGGCCACACAGCCTCTCTGCTCTCTTGGAGTCAGAGCTGGAACTGGGGCCTCAGCCCAGCCCAGCCCTGTCCCTTCATACAGGAAGCCTGCTGTCCCCTCTTCTTGGCTACCCACTGCCCAGGCTTCTCCAACCTGGCAGGGCAGGCCCAGGGACCCCCTCCCGGTCACTCTTCCATGTACCTCCTCTCTCCCTGCTGGGGTGACAAACGAAACCCCGCAGCCCACAGGCCTCATCTGGCTTCAGACATGTTCCATGCACCTGCGTTCTGAGCTTCTCATAATCTTGACTCATTTACCAACATTTAAAAAGTGGAGATGCCACATAAAACCCAGAAAGTGCAGCTCCTTCTGGACCCTTGTGGCCCGGAGCGCCCAGGCCGGCTTCTCTGGCAGCCAGCCACTCCGTCCTGGGCCCTCTGGCCTCCACTCGGCCTCCTCCTCCAGCCCTGGGCCTCCACTGGGGCCTCCTCAGGTAAAGCGCCTCATGAGCAGGCTGCCCTCCTCGTCCATCTGCAGCCGGGCACTGCCAGGGAAAGCCAGGAAATCCAGGTTGGAGCTGGGCTGTGGGTCTGTGGTAGGCACAGCAGTGGCACCTCAAAGATGCTGGGTCCTGGTCCCTAGGGCCTGTGGGCACATCGCTGCACTGTCAGGGACACAAGGGGTATGATTACATCAAGGACCCTGGGAGGAGAGGCGTGGTCACCTGGTGGGCCTCGCGTCATCAGGGCTGAGGAGCCCGACAGGGAGCCAGCCCAGAGCACCCGGCCTCTCAGATCTGGAAAAGGGAGGCGCTCCCCGGGCCCAGAGGGACCCCACCTGCCCACACCTGGGCGTTAGCCTGGGGAGAGCCACGGGGTCTGACTGCAGAGCGGGAGGCACTGGGTCCCGTTGCCTTAAACCCCCTACCCAGCAGCCTGTGATCGTAGGGACAGGAGACCCTACGGGTGCCGCGGGCACGGCCCCTGGCTGGTGAGTGCCCTTGTCGGGCGCCGCCTGCTGCTGAGCCTGGGCTTCCCTTGGAAAAGCGGCCACGAGGGACTCCTTCCAGCCAGAGGCTGCTCCGAGAGCAGGTCAGGGCCCAGCTCAGCCCCAGGCTCCAGGAGCTGGACCCGCCCAGCGTCATCCTCAGGGCTCAGGCGCCCAGGGTCTGCGGGAACGTCTCATCCTGTCCTGCGCCATCTGCCTCAACTAAGGACGATGACGATGATTCCACGCGCACCGTGGAATCACTCGGTGCTCACCGCGACCCTCTCGGTCCCCGATACCTTTCAGACAGGGAAACTGAGGCCCAGAGGATGAAGTCACCCATGTCCCGGAAGAACCGTAGCTAAGCTCCAAGTTGGATGGTGTGACTGAGCCCGGCGCGCTGACCTCTGGGCTGTGCGGTCGCCCCGGCTAATCAGACAGGGAGCCTCCCCGAGGCCCAGATCTGGCCCAAGGCTCCTCACGCAGCCTCCCCTGGCCCCGACCTCAGGGCCCCACCCTGGGCGTGGGTGCCAGAAACCCTCCCTGCCATGCTCACCCCCGGCACCAGGTTCCAGAGGAACAAGGATCCCTCTGCTGTCCCCAGATCTCAGACACTGGGGAAAGTGGGTGGGGGCGGTCAGGGAGGCTCCCGAGGAGGGTCCCCGGGCCGAGGCCCAAGGAAGAGTGGACGTCAGCCTGGCACAGGGCAGACGAGGGCTCCCCGCGGGGGGGTGGGGGGGCAGCCCGGGAAGCTGTGGGCAGAGGGAGTCCGTGGGCCAGGGCAGGAGGAGGACAAGGCCAAGAGATGGTCCACGTGCGTCGGCCGTGGGCACTGTGCTGCCTGTCAGGGCCTCGGGCACCTGAGGACCCACCAGTGCACACGAAGGACGGTGCCAGGCGTCACGGGGGAGAGGGGACGGGTCTTGTTGCCACCTGGGGTCACCCAGCCACTTGCCCCTCCCCTTCTGGGAGCTCCTCCTGAGGGGTCACCTCGCGGGTGTGGCTCAGAAGGCCCAGGGGTCCCCAGGTGCCAGGCAGCCCCTGCCTCGAGGATTGTGTGCCACCGGGCAGCAGCTCCGCCCACCGGGACCTGGGACTGCAGACCAGCGCTGTCCAGCCTCCCGGCTGCAGGCCAGATGCCCAGCGGCCTGCCCTCCCTCGACCACCTGAGCTGCCCAGCAACACAAGCTGTGACCACAGGAGGTGCTCCTTGAGACTCTATCAATGAGAAGGCTGAGGTCTTTGAGCACCTGCCGCTTTGTGTATTTGACAAACACCAGGGACACCGCCCCAGGCTCCCAGCCCCCTGCTGGGGTGTACAGGGTGGGGAGTGGGGGGAGCAGGAATAAGCCATCCGCACGTCTAGGCACTGCCCCTGGTAGACATCTAGGCACTGCCCCTGGTAGACGTCTACACACTGCCCCTGGTAGACGTAAACTCAACCACAACCACCACCTTAGGAAACGTCTGTCCCGTTTCCCAGTGAGAGAAACAAGGCTCAGAGAGGGGAGTGATTTTCCCAGAGTCACACAGCCGGGAACCGTCCAAGCCGGGACTGGAACCCACACACTTCACCTCCCTGGAAATCTGCTCAGGTGTGGGCCCCGGTCCATCCACAGTCTGGCCACAGACTGGGAAGCTCCCGTGTCTGTGGCGGGGGGTGCTGGTGCCTGGGAGCCTGGTCCATTCCCAGGAGGCCTCAGGCAGCTGAGCTCTGGCCTCTTCCAGCAACCTCGGACAGGGGAGGCCAAGTGCACGGTCATCCTGGCCAGAGCCGATGGGAACAGGACGTCCCGCTCCTCCTCCTGGCTGGGCCAGTGAGCTATTTTGGGGCCTATTTATTGATGGGACATGGGTACCCGGCTGGACTCCTGACTCCAGGAGGCCCCAGGCTTCTGGGGAGCAAGCCCCGGCCGTCTCCTCCTACACCCCGGGCCCAGGGTGCAGCCCGGGCTGGCTGGCCCCAGAAGGCAGGGTCCCCACGGGTGTGGACGGGTGCTGGGCTTCACTCAGAGGACAAGTCCCAGGTTCTAGAGCGAGGTCGGTTCACAGGGGCGAGCTTCAAAGACAGGAACAGGGGTCAAGGTCAGGCCTGGCTCCAGCCGCGGCCCCCTGGGCTCACCGGCCAGGCCAGGCAAGCCGGCTGGGCTCCCTCTGTCAGCGGGGTCGGTATCGACCCTCACTCCGAGGAGGAAGCTTAACCGGGGGCCTCGGCTCTAGTCTGGCTCCCGGCTGGTGACCAACGACCAATAATGACTTTGCAAATCATGGGAGTGTCACCTGTGCCGGGCCTCGTCACATCCCACAACCATCCCAGGAGGCAGGAGAGCCACCGTCCACCAGTCCCACCGTCATCCCTGCCCACCAGTGGGAAAGCTGAGGTCCAGAAAGTCGGTGACTGCCCAGGTCACAGCCGGTTGTGGCAGAAGGACCCGCCCTTGAACTCAGGCCCAACAGGGGACAGGAGCAGGAGCCTCGACCCCACGTTCCCTCCCAAGAGCACTGGCCCTGCCCCCACTCAGGTCCACACCAGACCTTGCGCCCCTCTGTCACCAGGTCCCAGGGGTGGCCTCTGGACAGCCCTAGTGATAGGGATCCAGGGAGCACAGGGGTCGCGCCCTCCCGGGTACAAAAGTCCCCCAGGATCTGGGCCAGGTCTCAGGTCCTGAGGCTGCGTGGGGCGGGCAGGGCTGCAGCCTGAGCCTGGGGTCCTGGGTGAGGGGACTGCACCTGCTCACGGGGGCTGGTGCCCTGAGGGTGCACGGAGCCTCCTCTCCAGATGGGCCTCCACCTTCCAGCCTCCCTAACTGCCTCCAGGGAGACACCAGGCTGGCTGTGCGAGGCGGGGTTTGTCCCAGCACCCGCAAAGGAAAAAGAGAGAGACCCCTCCAAAGGACGGCGCAGGCCTCTGCCCTGCGTCCCTGCCAACCTCACCCCCACAGCCCTGCGCCCTGGCCTGGGGCTGTGGCCCCCCAGAGACCTCGATGCTGCGGGGACTGCCCAGGGCCACCCAGGCCCTCCCTGCACACAGAGCCTCTTCCCGCCACGTCCCTCCATGACCCGCCTGTCCCTCTTCCCACCCACAGGGCTGCGCTCCACACCTGTGCCACCTTGCTCCTTTGCGTCCCACCCTGAGCGCCACTGGGTGACAAGTGACAGCTGCCCTCTGCACTGCGGGTTCTCACCGTGGATTCCAGCCGCCTCGGGTGGAAACGTCTGGGGGAAGAATCGGCCCTGCGCCTGCTCGTGCAGCCCTGTTGTCCTGCCCAGCCACCAGCCTGACCGCCGTGGGCCAGCCCTGGCCCTGCCTTAGGCGCGACTCCCCAGGGACCGTGTGCAGGACAGCGGGGCGGTGGGCGTCCATGTGGACACCACCCACTGTGTCCATGAGGCACCTGGCATCCCTGGACTATGGCACCCAACCCCCTGTGGACGCCAAGGGCCCACTGTACACCCAAGTCCACGTCCCTGTCACCACCTTCACAGCCACCAGCACAGTGCAGATGCCACAGTCCTCACCTGCCTGGGCCCATGACAACTGGCTCTTCCTGCCTGTGTCCTGGCCTCCCGCTGTGCACCGCTGCGGCCACACGGCTGGAGAAGACATCTTAGAAGACAAACGGAGCCGCGCGCCGTGGCCCTGGTGACCGCGCGGCTCAGGAGGCTGAGGCAGGAGGATCTTGAGTTCAAAGCCAGCCTCAGCAAAAGCAAGGCCCTCAGCAACTCAGTGAGACCCTGTCTCTAAGTAAAATGCAAAATAGGGCTGGGATGTGGCGCAGTGGTCCATTGTCCCTGAGTTCAACCCCTGGTGCCAAAACAAACAAACAAACAGAACCCAAGTAGGGGCTGGGATTGTGGCTCAGCAGTAGAGCGCTTGAGTGGGTTCCAGCCTCAGCACCACATAAAAATAAAGGCATTGTGTTGTGTCCATCTACACCTAAATAAATAAGTAACTAAATTAAAAAAAAAAAAAAAAACAACCCAAGTCTGTCGAGAGCCACAGCTGAGTCAGAATGGCCCCTGGCATTTTGCCAGAAGTGATGGTTGAGAGGGAGCCATTAAGATGATGCTGGATTGATTCAATTGTATATAGACCCCTGCTGTCCGCCTCAGGCGCCCGCTACCTGGAGTTCTCCCAGGGATTTCCTGGGGAGTTCACGTTGGTTGGGAAAGTTCTGATGGAGGGAGTTCCGGTGGGTGTGGTGTGCCGGAGAGGGGCCGCGTGGGTGGCGTTCGGGAGAGTTCTGGGGGTGCGTGGGGTGCTGCTGGAGTTCAGGCAATAAAGTTTCCTGTTTGAACATACAAGTGCTTTGTGGCGGCTCGGTGATTTGTGCCCCGCCAGACTGCGGCACAACCCTGCTTAAAATCCCCCAGGACTCCCCACCTCTCTTCAAATAAAAATCCTCCTCCTCACCATGTGCTGGAAGACCTTGTGTAATCTGACCCTGACCCACCCCCTCTACACTTCTCCTTCCCATTCCCTCTGCTTGAGCCTCCTCCTGCCAGGTGCCTGGCCCCTGTCCTCACTCCATTCAAGTGGTGTCCTCAGAGAGCCTTCCAGGACCTGCCCCATCCCAAGCACTGGGCGCCCTGGCCATCTCCCGCTCTCCTGGGCTTTGACCCCCGTGGCGGTGGCTGTCTGGCATGTGGCATACGCAGCAGTTTGTTTTGAGCTGGCTCTTGACGGGGCCCGAGTCTTGTGTTCACCAATCTCTGATGTGGACACCCACCAGGGCTGGCTTCCAGGGGCCAGTGGGGCTTCCTGTGCGGGGCCGGGAAGCCCTGTGGGCTGTGCAGGGGGCGTGGTCCAGATGTGACAGGATGTGACGCCTGTCAATCACCACAGCAGCCCAGACACCAGCGAGTCAGAAAGTGGGGCGTGGCCAGCAGCTGCCGCCTTGGCAGAAACTCTGATGTATTTAATTGCAACTTTGAATGACTTCGCCTTCAGGGAGGCCGCGGGACGCTGGTCTGGGACTTTGAGAACCCGGGGAGCCAGACGCGGCCAGTCACCGGCCCAGGGGCCAGGGAGGGGACCTTGCTCACCTGTTCCTGGCACCGCGGAAGGGGCCCTGGCAGGCGCACAGGCCCCTGGGTGCCCATGACGTCCCAGGCCACGGTCCCAGGCCACGGTCCCAGGCCACGGTCCCAGGCCACGGTCCCAGGCCACGGTCCCAGGCTTCGCCGGGCAGCGGCACCGGAACGTGGTGGAGGGTGGCCAAGGCCAAGGCCAGGGTTAAAAATACCCGGCGGCAGCCGCAGCGCGGGGCCTGGGCCGCGGAGGTCAGCGGAGTCTGTCAACAGTCAGGTGACCCACGTGCCTCACACAAAGGGTCACCGTGCAGGGCAGGGACCCATGGCCGCCCTCAAGTTTGTAGCCGCGGCTCCTGGTGTCGAGGAAGTGGCTGTGGCACGCTGTGGGCTCCCTGTGGCCCAGGCCACTGGGGCCACCTGAAAAATAGCCCTCGATGTCCATCCTGGGCGGCCAGCTGGGGGCTGGGCGGGAGGGAGGGAGCCAGCATGGGCCCAGCGCCCACTGGGTGCCCAGCATGGCAGGGGCACGAGTCACCAGGGACGTCACCTCGTCACCTCGGGTGGGGAAACTGAGACTGGGGAGTGACGTCACAGGCTCGGTTTCCTGGTACCTGGTGACGATGCTGGCGTTTGACTCCTGAGAAGCCACAAGAAGGGGGGACTCGGGTTCCCTCTGCTGGGTCTCGGGAGCCTGGACGTGTTGTGGCCTCAGCGGGAACTGAGAGGCAGCTCCCGGCCTCCACCCCGACGGAGACTCTCCCCTCGCCCGTCCGTCCCCACGGTGGCAGCTCCGTCCTGGCAGAGGCTCAGGCGGGGAACGTCCAGCTCCCTCCCTCTCACCTGAGGTCCCATCCCGACTGTCCCTGGCAGGACTCAGTCCTCTCAGCCACCTGGCGGGCAGGAGCCTCCTTCCGGCCTCCACCCCCACCCTCGCTGGCCAGTCCACCATGCCTCAGGAGATGGACACTGCCCCTCGTGTTTACCCATCTCCACGTGGTGTGGGCGACTGTGGTGACTGAAACGCTGGCCCCTGCCCCATGGAGCCGCCACCGCAGAACAGCAGAGGGCGGAGGGGACGCGCGGCAGGTTGTGTCTCCTGCAAGATGTGCCAAGGCGAAAGGTGGACCAGGGGAGGGCCAGGGCGTGGGAGAGGGGCGCGTCTAACCTGGAGGGCACCGTCGCAGGGAGGGCCTCCAGAGCACTGTTGGGTACAGACTCAGAGAGATGAGGGCGTTGAGCCGTGGGGATTCCTGGAGGAAGGGCAGGGAAATCAGCAAGTGCAAAGGCCCTGAGGTTGGACTGTGCCTGGCTCGTGGGCAGATGACAGGTTGACTGGAGCAGTGTGAGTGAGGGGCAAGGGAGGAGCAGATGGCACAGAGCCTCACACAGCGTGGGCAGACCAGGACCCTGAGATAGGTGGGAGCCATAGAGGGTTCTGGGCAGAGAAGGGCATGAGCTGACTGTTCTGAGAGAACCCCTCTGGCTGCTCCTGACCGCCCAGCTCACGAGGAGCCAGGCTGGGCTTGAGAGGCCCAGGTGGGCCTGAGTCCCACGTGACAGGGTCTGTCCCTCTTTATGAGCACCTGCCGTGCCCAGGTCTGCGCCCATGCTCCCTCCGGTCTGCAGGCCAGCTGAAGGTGCCACAGACAGGACACCGAAGTCACCCTGCCGTGCGTGTGAGCGCCCTGAGCTGGGCTCAGACCCCGCTGCCCCCACTGAGCTCGGCGCCCACCTCCTGTCCTTGTGGGGGAGGGGTGCTCAGGGTGGTCACCCCCCCTCCTGCCACTGCCGGGGTGGCTCCGCCGCTCAGGGTCTGTGGGGAGCAGCCACACTGGTGGCCGACGACGTGGAGTGCTGGGGACAAGGCGGGGCACGTGCCACCTGCTCACACAAGGGCACAGCTGGGCGTGGAGGGAGGTGGGGCCGCGCGGGGGCCATCCTGGGAATGCAGGGGGACAGCAGCTCAGGGGGCAGCTGTGTGAGCCCCGGTGCCCGGGCAGTCGCCTGGCCTCCGGGGCCTGAGCTCCACCTCTGGGAGGGGACAATGACGTGCACACGGAGGCCGTCACCAGGGAGGAGGGTGAGCGCCCAGGGCCTCACTCCGTCTCCCGTGGGCTCTTCAGGACAGGAAGAGCACGAGGAGCTCAGGGTGGGTCCATTCCTGGTCCCCAAAAAGACCAGAGGCTGAGGACCCTGTGCCCAGCAGGATTCGCACTCAGCCCTCGGCCCCGAGGCCAGGACCCCCAACCAGAAGGCCAGGCGTGGGAGTGGCCGCACAGCACCGCGCTGGCCCCGCACCCCCGAGCTGCTGCGCTGGACCCCCCTGTGGACACGGGCGGCTTCCCAGCTGGACCCGCGGAGGCCTCCGGGAGGACCCAGTTTCCATTTCCTCCTTTGGTCCCACGCGCCCAGGAGCCATCTTCCCTCCCGCCTCCCTCTGGGAGGGTCCTGCACGGCCTCCGCGGCCGCGGGCCGTGGGCCAGGGGGCCAGCTGGGCAGAGTCTGGCCAGGTTACCGGGTTTCGTGGTCAGCCACCTTCGCCCCTGACCAGTGCTCTTTCCACAACAGAACGTCCAGTCACCGCCTGTCCCGTGCTCAGAGTCCCTGTGCCCTGACCTCGCTTCCTGCCCACCCGCCCGGGCTTTCCCGGGGCCTTGCATGTCGCTGACTCTCATGAAGAGCAGCAGCGCCAAAGGGGCCAGAGCATGAGAAAGGGGAGGCCAAGGCCACGGACAGGGCCGGGGACGGTCAGATCCTGGCGAAGACAAGAGGGAGGCCCAGAGAGAACAGAGACAGAGGCTGGGAGAGACGGAGGCCGGGAGAGCCCCAGGTCCCCGCTCTGGCCTCGCCCTGCTGCTCCACCGACTCCGACCCGCCTGCCCCCGCCTGCCCCCGGGAGCGCCTGCCCCCCTCCTCCCCCAGGAAGCCCCGCCCTCCCCCTCCACGCCCAGGTGGCACCTGCGTCTGTGCCCTGGCTCCCGTGTGGGCTTGTCTCCTCCACGGGATGTGGGTCCCCTGAGAGCAGGGACTGGCCCGGTCCTGTCCCCCGCACCCAGCACAGGTGGACACACAGTAGGTGACAACACACACTGGTCGCCTGGCCCGTGAGGTGGGCTGGGCTTCTGCGGGGCCTCTCAGAGCCCGGCCCAGAGCAGGTGCCGGCGGGTGGCGGGCGAGTGAGCAGGGGAGTCCCCGTGGCCCCGGGTTCTGATCCCAGGGCCCACTGCCTGCCCGCTCCGTGTGGCCCTGCAGTCAAGCCCCGTGTCCTGCCAGGCCCTGAGGGACTCCCTCTGCAGCCTCCTCCCTGCCTGCCTCCAGGAGGCCAGCATGGGGTGCCCTCGGCCACCCCCGCAGTCCTGTCATCAGGGCCGCGTCCTCCTGTGACAGTGTGTTTGCACAAACAGCCTCAATGTCACCGGCAGACCTTGGTCACTGTGGGACAGTCTCCAAGGCTCAGCCGGCAGCTGCCCTGTCCCTGCCTGAGTCAGGGTCCTGGCTGCCTCCCCTCCCTCTGCTCGAGGCCACTGGGGCGGGTGCCGGGGCCCAGAGTGACCACCTTCTGCAGGAAGGAGGCCGCAGGCCCTGCTGGTCCTCGGGCTCCGGCAGGCCGGCCCCTGGGAAGCTCCCTGTCCCTTCCCAGGCCGGCTCTGTGTCACCCTGGCTGTGGCTGGCCACCTCGGCTGGAATCCCCCCGACTGGCTTCGCTTGGGGTCAGAGGTCAGGGTCCTTCCGTCCCGAGTCCTTCTCCTGTGCATCACCCCGGGAGACGCCACCGATCGCTCCAGGCCTGTGAGCTGCACTCAGTGACTTCGTGCTGCTGCGCGTGCGCACGCGGGTTAGTGCGTGTGCACCTGTGGGTGCGTGTGCGCAGATTAGTGCATGTGCGTTAGTGCGCAGGTTCCCACTCACTCCGGCCCTGTGGCGTCCCCCGTGACCGCCAGCGCCTTGTCGGGGCCCCAGCTCAAGGTCCCCTCCTCCCCTTGCTCCCTCGGGTCCCTCGGTGCACAGTCACCCTCCCACCCACGGACACCCCCAGCTTCCTCGGCGCCCAGCCACGTGCTGGCCTCAGGGAACCAGAAGAGAGTGGGCCGTGTCCCTGACCTGGTGGGACAGGCAGCATGAGGCGGTGGGCAGAGCCACTTGTCCTCTGCTCCACACGATTCCTGGGGCCTCCGCGGTCCAGGCCACGTCAGACCCGGGAGCAAAGGAAAGGAGACAGGGTCCTGTGCCCTGTCCCTAGCAAGGGGGACGGGAGTCGGTGTGACCAGGCACAAGCCCTCTGCCCGTTGGCTGGTGTGACCCACAGGGCCCGGGGCCTGGGGACAGCGTGATATGGAATAGGGGCCTTGGCCACCTGGAGCACATGCTGCCACCAAGACAGGGTACAGGTGGGGCTTCCGGCATGTTCCATGGTGGTGGGCACACAGGGCGCCTGGGTCGCTGGGCTGGGAGCCGTCGCAGGCCCCGCGGAGGTCCCCAGGGCCCGTCTGTACCCAGCTGTTTGTTCACGATTTAGTGTGACAGGGGGCCATGGGGACAGGCGGCATCTCCATGGCTCTGCAGCTGGGGCGCAGCCCAGGGCTCGGAGCCCGAGTTAGGCACAGGTGGGTGAGGCTGGGTGCGGGCGGAGGCCAGGCACCCGGAGTCACCAGAGCTGCGGGCTCAGCGCTGGCCATCCAATGCCAGGACGGTGACCCTGGGCCCTGCGACAGGGGCCGGTGCCACCCTATTCCAGGACAAATCGGAGGCACGGGGAGGTCAGGGCGCTGAGCCCAGGTCACAGAGCCCGGAGGCGGAAGGGCCGAGCTCTGTTTGGCTCCAGAACCAGGCTGGCCTGGCTGGGCCTCGGGCTCCCCAGGGACGGAGGCCGAGGCCCAGGAAGGGCCCTGGAGGCGGCGGAGGAGCAGGAGCAGTGGGCCCCGGAAAGGCGCATGCGCGCTGCACCGTCCCGTGCCGGGCTGCCCCGGGCACCTGAGGGTCAGCAGCTCCCTGGCCCCACCCGCATCGCGACAAGCCACGGGCCTCCAGGTGCTGCTGAAGGTCCCCCGGGAGGCGAAGCTGCACCCCAGCGCCTCCCGCCCAGGGCTCGCTCCGTGCAGCTTGCCGTGAACCAGACCTGTCCCTCCTCCCTCGGAGGGGACGCCGGGGGCATCCCAGGGCCCAGGTGACAGAGGGAGAGGTCTGTGGCTTGCAAAGCTGGTTCCACTTTTCCAAGTCGCTTCCTGTGAGCTCGGTGACCGTCTCTTCATCTGCAGTCACCTTGTCTGTGGCTCGAGGTCACCTGGCTGCGTGGCGCCAGGGGCACCCCTCTCAGGACGCCAACTGTAGCCCACATGGGTCGCGGGATCCGCCCAGGGGCTCCTCCTTCTGGGAAATTACGTTTCTCAGTTATTGGAAATTCGTGAAATAGAGACTCGGAAAGGAAATCTCTAGCTGCCCCCCCCCCCCGGGTCGCTTTCTCTGGTTTGAAGTTTTATGAAGAAGTTGCAACGCACCGAGTGCGCGATTCAGATCCTGCTATTCCAAAAGGAAATGGGCTTTTCACAGCACTGCAGAATCTTCTTGGTATTATTTTTAACTGTTGCCTCTTCTGTCACACACCCCTGTGTTTCCCCAATTCTTGGCTCTTTCCCTCTTCCTTAATAATAGAAACCTCAAGCTTTGGCAGGGCCTCCCCCCACCCATCCATGCCCAAAAAAAAGGGGGGGGGACTTTACTTCCCAGCCTCTTTTGCAGCTAGGTGTGCCCACGGACTAAGTTCTGGCCAGTGAATATAAATAACTTCCAAATGGTGTCCCTAGAGAGGAGGGGGCCTCCTCTTCTTCCCATCCTCCCCATTGGCTGGAATGTAGATGTGATGGCCACAACCTGAGTGGCCATCTTGGGCCAATGTGGGGCAACCCCGAACAGGAACTGGGAATCCTGGTGAATCTTTGAAGCCACTTCCACAATTTGTTCAGGTAAAAGAGAAACAGTCTTCTCTTTCATTTGGGATTTGTCATTTCGTCTTTTCTGACTCAAAGACAAAACTCATCCTAACCTTGCACCAGGAGTTGGTGAAGGAATCTGGTTTTTCTCTTGCGCTCCTGTCCCCACTGACTGGGCACCTGGTGGTCCCCACTTCTCAAGCCTCTCGCTGACTCTGCTGTGAACCTCTGTGTCACCATCTGTGATCATTCCCTAGTACAGAGTCCCAGAAGGCAGCTCTGGATTCAAACCTCTCACGCCTGTCACCCCCTGCCCCCAGCAGCTCGGCTGACACAGGTGTCCCTCCCTGGCAGGGAGGCCCCATTCTGGAGCCAGGACAAAGGTCCCAGCTTTCGAACTCATGTCCTCCAGGACCCAAAACGAGTCAGAGGCCGCCTGCTGGATAGTTCCCACATCAAAATGATGGCGAGAACCTGTTCTTCACGGTGACCTGCTGTCAGACCGGGGCTTGGGCTCAAGGGACAGAACCCGCCACTCTGTCCAGCTGTCACAGGGGGCCTATTTGTGGTTGCTGGGTGGCTGGTGGACCCCGAGGGAGGCCTTGGGGCCGGGACTGCAGACTCCCCAGGCAGAGCAGGGCCTGGGCCTGGGGCAGCCGCCTGGGGGGTCCTCCTCGAGGGGCTCCCTTCTGCCCTGGGGACAGCCCGCCGCACTCTCTGGGACCTCCAGCAGGACGCGCACCACGGCCCACGGGAGGCTGCCAGGCGAGTCTCTGGCCTCTTCCCTGGGAGCAGCACTGGGCGGCAGGAAGTCCCCGTCGGGGTGAGGGCCAGGTGGGCCCGCAGGAGCGCCAACGGGCTCTGACCCGGCCACCTCCTGTCCCGCTCCACAGCAAGGGAACAAGAAGAAATCCAGGTGACGAGGGTGTCATTCCTGCCTGGGTCCCATGAGGGCCAGGACCCAGGTCTGCCCACCGAGGTCCAGTCTCACTGCACCACAGAGACCAAGGTCCATGCAAAGGTCATTACCTGGCAAGGGTGTGTCCCCTGACCACAAGGACAGACCTGCAGCCCTAGCCACTCTCGCCTGGACAGGCCCCAGCATGCAGTCGGTGCTCAATAGACAAATCCTGGAGGAATGAATAATGACGTGGGCCTCGTTAATCCAGCCCCTGATTCCTGGGCACCGGGATGCCCCAGGCCCTATCGAAGGGGCTGGGGCTGTGGTAGGAAGAAACAGACCAGGTCCCTCCCTCAGACGGGGACGGACACTCAGGAGAAAGTCCAGGAGTCTGAGCCCAGGGCGACGTCACACCCCATGAGGTAGCACAGCCCCGGGGGGTGGGGAGCATTTTATGAAGACACGGAAACTGGGTGACTCAGAGATGCTAATTTGGACAAATGGTTGAGATGTTGTCTCTGGGACGGTGACATCTGAGCAGGGACCTAACGTCAGTAACAGACTGAGCCCAGCAAATATCCCCAGGAAGCATATTCCAGGCAAGGGAGCAGCCAGTGCAAAGGCCCTGGGGTAGGACTGAGTTCGGTGCCCTGTGCGCGAGGCGGCCAGCAAGGTTAGGAACCTACGGAGCCCTTCACTGGTGGAAGGACGGGTTCGGAGGGGCGAGTTCTTCTCTCTTAAGTGTCTCTGGAAAAACAGGATGTGAGGGACAGGCAGTGAATCCTGACCTGTCCCAGAAAACAATGGGCCATGTACCCAATGAGGGTCAGGCTGAAAGTGGGCGTCCAGAGGGCCAGGCTCGGGGGTCCTGTGGCTCTGCCAAAAGACCTGCAGCTGGGAAAGTGCTGCCAGCCCCGGGCAGGGGCTTCTCGCCGTGCTGGCTCCTCTGGACAGACCTGGTGACGCGCACCGCAGGCTCCCTGTGCGCAGCCCCTCGTTCCCTATTATGGACCTACTACGCGCCTGCAGGTACGTGGCCGTCCCCACCTCCTGGAACCCACCACGCAGAGGGGGAGGCAGGCCACCGCAGGAGGACACAAACACCCCATCCCAACCTCTGGTCAGCACAAAGGAAACGCCCTGGACTGTAAGGACCGCCATCGAGTGATGGACAGGAGCGCGGGGCGGCAGGCAGGGGGCTCCCCCTCCCCCACCCCCTCCTGTCCCCTTCTTTGTTTTGGTTTTGGTTCCTGAGTTTGAACCAGGAGCACCCAACACCGAGCCGCACCCCGGCCTTTTTATATTTTATTTAGAGACGGGGCCTCGCTGAAATGCGGAGGCTGGTCTTGAACTCGCAATCCTCCTGCCTCAGCCTCCCCAGTGGCTGGGAGGACAGGCGTGCGGCACCGCGCCCGCGGTTCTCCCTTCTTTTCATCGTGGCTTCTGTGTTTTTGTGACTGTCATCCTTCATAATCGAGTGACTTAAAAACAACAATGAAGTGGAGAGGGGGGGGGCTGGAAAGGGGGCCAGGGCCGGGCAGCCGGGAGGAGCCCCAGGAGTAGGAACTGCCTTCAGGAGGGGAGGAGGCTCGGCCGGAGGGGACTCGCACCTTCTGGAGGCTCCTGGGGATCACGGTGGCAGAGGTGTCTTGAAACAAACCCGGCCTCGCTCTCCTGGGGGGGAGGCCGCAGCGGGGCTCAGCGGGGAGGTGCTGGCCGCTCCCCGGGGCCCCCTAGGCTGGCCTCGGGGACTCCTCCTGCCCTGGGCGCACTGAGAATGACAAGGACAGCAGGCGCTGCTGGGGCCACCTCCTGTGGGCGCCGCAGACTGGCTGGGCTCTGCCCTCCTCCACCATCCCCCCCCCACAGGTGAGGACGCTGAGCTCCGGGGGCGCCGCGGCCCCAGGTCCCACAGCAGAGCTCCGGGGTCTGTCTGATCCTAAAGCCTGTTTCGGGTGTCCTTCAGATGTCCCCTAGGGAGCCACACTGCCTTGAAAATCGAGGGGGAAACGAACAAACTGAACAGGAAATGTCACATTTTTGACCCACTTGTGTGACCTGGGATGGGGCCTGAGCGGGCACCAGGAGGCTTTCTGCCCGACTGTGGGTGGGGCCTTCCTTCTGCCCAGTGTCCCTGGGGCACCCCTGCCCACCAGGGCCAGCCACGTGCCCATCACTGTGACACCCAGCAGCCCCCAACTCTGCCCACCCCCCGTGTGAGGACACTGGCTGGGAGGGTGGGGTACGGTGGGCGCCTGGGGGGCTGGCGTCCCTGCTGTGCTGGGCTGCTGTGTGGACCGCTGTCCCTGCAGACCTGAGAAGCAAGGGCCTCCACAGCCTGGGTTTTTCAGGGATAGGAGGAGGCTCAGAGAGGCTGAGTGACTCGCCCAAGGTCACACAGCAGGACTCCACGCTGCAATGTCAGCCTCTGGAACCAAGTGGGGCTTGGGACCTGTGGGACCAAGGGAGAGATGGGAGAAGGTGAGCGGCCCACAGCCCAGGCTCACCAGCCCCTCTCAGGCCAGCCGAGGCCTGGCCAGGAGGACAGAAGCCTGCGCTGTGCTTGAGGCTGGGCGGGCGGCCACGGCTGTGGGGACGGGAGGCTGAGAACGCCCTCCGCCTGCCTGGCAGCAGCCCGTGGCCGCCCGCCAGGCCCTGCCTGACGTCAGGGTCTGACCAGGGACATAATGTGCTGGCGCTGGGACAGGGCTGGCTGCGGAGGCAGAGGTGGGGCCGTGAGAGGGAGCTGGCGGAGGAGGGGAGAGAGAGGCCGAGGGGGACGGGGTGGACAGGAAATGGGGAAACAGATGGAGGGAGAGGGAAGTGCAGGGGAGCTGAGGAGCAGGAGGAGCAGGCGGGGTGCCGAGGAGCCGGGACAGGAGGCGGAGGCGGGGACTCAGGGGACATGGCCAGGGTCCGCTGTGCCCTCTGACCCGTTGGCCACCCTGGGAGCAGTGGGGGTACCGTTGGAGGGTCTCCCTCACCTGGGGGGGCACAGAGCCCCACTTCGTGGAGGTCCGTCCATATGAAGTGCGTGGCAGAGCCCTGCACATAGTAAATGCTCAATAAACTGGAGGTGAGAATTAAGAGGGGCTGCGGGGAGGACAGGAAGCCCAGAGGGGGGCAGAGGTGAGAGCGGCCCCCTCCCAGCATCGGGGAGAGCTCACCCCCACCCCCGTGTGACTCAAGCACACAGACCTTGGCCTGCCCTGGCCTCTCATGGGGCCCAGCCCCCTGTTTATGGGCTCAAGAAGGCCATGATCCCAGGGCCATCACGTCAACAAAGCCAAGCAAGGCCAGGCCTGGTCACTTCTGGCCTTCCAGCCCCATCATTCCTCACCCAGCTTAATTATTACATGGTCCAGCAGGGCTGAGGGATCAGGCCAGCCGCTGTCCTGCGTGGGGGCAGCTGGGCTCCTGGGCCCTCCATGGACACAGGGTGCACCCCAGGACCCCCACCACACTTACAAAGGCAAAGCCCCTCTCTCCTGCTCCCACTTCCCCCAGAAGTCTTGGTCATCCTGAGCCGCGCCTTGAAATCCCCCTGTGCTGGGCTTTGCTATGTCCTAAGCACTGTGCAGATTAGCCCACTCGGTACCCCCAGAGCCCAGGAGCCTCGTCATCCCACGTCACAGGTGAAGAAGGTAAGGCCCAGGGCCACCAGCCAAGGAGCAGCAGGGCTGCCGGCCACTCAGTGGGACAGTGGGTGCCATCTCCTGGGCAGGCCAGGCTGTGCCAGGTGACAGGCTACCAATCAGCTCCTTCAACACCAGGGTCATCCTGAAGCCCCAGTCCTCAACGGGAGCAACTGGCCTCCAGGAGGCCGTGGGCTCTGCTGGGACATTCAGGGATGTCACTCTGTCACCTGGTGGGAAGAGGCCCGGGATGCTGTCCACACCCTGCGGTACATGGACACGCCCCATGTGATCTGTCCCCAAGTGTCAACTGAGGGGCCAAGGACCCCTGGGAGGGACGTCCGCTCTGACGTCCTCGTCCCAGGGGTGGAAGGCGGGGTGCAGAGGGGTGCGGCTGCCTGGGAGGCCGCCACCACGCGGTGTCCTCCTCCCAGGCCCGCTGCGTCCCGACGACACGGCCACTGCCTCGCCCAGGGCCCGCCGGGTCCCTGCTGGCCGGGTGTCCCGCCCGTCCCCATGCGGATGCCTGCGCGCCCCTGAAGACGAAGCCCTGTCGGGCTGGGGAGAGGCCGGGCCAGGGTCACCGTGGGAACGGTGGGGACGGGGTGCTTCGTGAACACGTCGCCTGCGCAACGGCACCAGGGCCATCTGGAGCTGGCCACGCGAGCGCCCCCAGAGCACGTGTCTTCTGAGCACTACCATGCGCCCGGGTCCCCAGTGCCGAAGCCACAGGGGTGAGTCCGCCCAGGGGCCGTCGGCCGTGGACAAGATGGTTTCAGAGGGGCCAGGCGACTGTGCGGAGGGGCGGGCCCTCCTAGAGGGGGGACCCAGGACCTGGAGCGGGAAGGCAGCAGGGTGGCCGCCCCGGGCAGGGGGCGATGGTGCTGCGCGTCCTGCGGCTCCCAACGTACGGCTCCTCGGCTTCCCAGTTGTTGGCGCAGAGGAAGGACCCGGGGAGGACCCCCAGGGAGGACCCCCGGGAAGGACCCCCGGGAAGGACCGGTCCTGGCGGTTCCTAGCACCCGGTGGTGGCCTGGTGCGGGGTGCTCCTCCTCCTGTGCTAAGTGAGCAACGCAAGGGAGCCCCACTTTCCACAGGAAGATGGCCAGAGAAGGCCTGAAGGAGGTGGCGTGCTTGGTCACATGGTCCTCAACTGTCGGCCCAGGGTTTGAACCCAGAGCTCACTCCAAAGTGCACACCAAGTAGATCACCTTCTCCTAACACGGGACACTGCCTGCATTCCAGAACCTTCTGCTCTGTGGGACGGTGCTCTGTCCTTCAAGAGGGTCAGACATTCCAAATAGCACGGAAGGAAGCTGAGGACAGCTGCCCAGGGAAACTTGTGGGAAACGGAGGTTCAGAGAGGTTAGGGTCTTCCCCAGGGGGCACAGCCCCCTGCAGCAGAGCTGGGATTCAACCCCGGCTGGATCCTTTCCCAGAACCCAGACCCCCGGGGCCTGAGAGGCAGGGTCTGCGGAGGTGGCAGGGCCCAGGGTCCCGTGGAGCCTGAGCCAGCCCAGCAACACCTCAAGCTGCGAGCAAGTGTCTGAGAGGCAGCTCAGGGTTAGCATCTGGGCCCCCAGAGTCCAAGGCCGGCCCTGCACTCAGGCAAGAGGCGGGCCTCCCCTCCCTGACCCAGGGCTCCTCTGAGAGCGCCAAGTAAAATTCTGCAGAGTTTAAAAAGCTCTGCGTGTTGTAAAATAAAAATGTGCGGTCCGTCCGCTCCCTGGCCAGGCAGAGTGTACAGATCGGGTGTATAAGTGTAGTCATAATAAAATATGATGAACAATTTGAAAAATTCAACAATAAACAAAAGAGTTTATTTTTCTCTTGAGTGAATGAAGCCCAGGTGTTGACAGCGCAGGGAGTTTGGCAAGTGCACAAAGCCCTTTGTGTCTCAGGCTCCTTCTTGTACACTACTCTGCCTTTCCTAAGGGATGAATGACCCTCCTTCTCATGATCCAAGATGGAGGCCATTGCACCAGCCTTCACATCTGCCTTGCACATGGCAGGGTAGGACAGAAAGACGAGGAGCGAAGGGCAGCTAAATCTCCAGGAAGGATTTCAGAAACCGCCACCAATTTCCCACTTCACCTCGATGGCCAGAACTCAGGCATGTGGCTGCACCTACCTGCGAGGGAAGCTGGGAAAAGCTGTACTTAATCAGCACAGTCACAAACTCAGCTGAAAGTCACTCAAAGACTTGAAAAATAAACAAGATAATTTCAGATCGCGCTGGTGACACATTGTGGAGGAACAAAATGGGGTCACCTGCTGGAGGATGGGGTGGGGAAGGCATCTCAGGGAGACAACGTGGCTGAGACATAAATGACAAGAAGTCCTCCTGGGACAAGCATTCGGGCACCCGGAACAGAGATTGTGCTGCCCTGAGGCAGGAACACGCCCAGTGGCTGAGAAACCGAAAGGAGGCCACGGAGGCCGGAGCCAGGAGAGACAGGGACACTGGAAGGAAATGAGGTCAGGCAGGGCTGGGTCCCCGGGGCTCTACAGGGGACAGGAGCTGGGGTCCACCCCATGAACCGTGAGGGGTGGCTTAGAGGGGGAGGCGCCAAGAGGTTCGCCTGGAGCCTGCGAGGGCTCCCCTCCTTCCTCCCTTGGTGGCTCCATCAAGGTGGGCAGGGTCCACTGCGCGGTGCCAGGAGCTGGGCTGAGGGGCGGCCCCAGGAAGAGGGGACGGAGCCAGCGGCCGACCCAGGGAGGGGAGGGGGCGCCAGGGGCAGGACCACGGAGCTTCCTGCTGTGGGTGACACATGAGCCGGAACGTGGACCATCAGGAAGGTGGCCCTGTGAAGGCTGGGAAGAGGGCGACCAGGTGGCCGGGACAGCTCGGGGCAGGCCCGCGGGCGGGCGGCTGAGGACAGCGCGAGGACGGCCGCCCAGAGTCTCCCAGGCCCCGCGGAGGCGCAGGAGGGCGGGGCGGCTGCCCTGTCCCCGGGGAGCGGGAGGGAGGGCCACCAGGAGGGAGGGCCACCAGGATGATTTACTCAGAGCTTGACCCCCAATCCCTGGGAGGGGCCGCGGCGGGTCCTTGACAGGCAGGGACCCAGCTCCCCCAGAGGGTGTTTACAGCGGGGACAAGGACTTCTGCCTTCCTGCGGTTGCCTGTGCCTGCCGGGATGTGCCTGCCCCAGACCTCGGTGACTCAGCCCGCCGGCCCCGCCCCGCCCCGCCCCGCCCCGCCGGCCCCGCCCCTGCCCTGGCCCCGCCCCTGCCCTGGCCCCGCCCCTGCCCTGACCCCGCCCCTGTCGGATGGCCCCGCCCCTGTCATGGCCCCGCCCCTGTCGGATGGCCCCGCCCCTGTCCTGGCCCCGCCCCTGCCGGATGGCCCCGCCCCTGCCCTGGCCCCGCCCCTGCCGGATGGCCCCGCCCCACCAGGTCTCAGAACTGCAGGATCCTGGCCCAGGAGCGCCCAGGTCCCCAGTGAGTCCCGCGCATTTCACGAGGCGGGAACAGTGGGCGGGAAAATAAGGGCGGGAAGCAAGGCCGGGAGGCCCTCCTTCCCCAAAGGCTCACCCCAGTCCCAGCTCCTGGCCCTAAACCTGACACCATTTAATTAAAGAAGGAAAAAAAATAAAAAGAAGGAGGGAGGAGAGACCCGCTGTCCCTGGGCCCCTGCTCGGCGCCCCTAAATGCTTTGGAAAACAGAGAGGCTGTGCCACCCAGCGTCACACAGCAGTTACCTGGCAGAGATATGAACTGAGCCCGGCCTGGCTGTACCCTTCCCCATGGGGGATCTGTCCCCGAGGTCCCTCCAGCCAGCAGAGGTCCCCCGCCGCCCCGTGCCCCCCCCCCCGCGGGCCGTGAACTGAGCTCCCTCCGGGGCTCAGGGGTCAAGGGGCTTCGCGCAAAGCTCAGCTGCCTCCTCCCTTCAAGGACCGTGAGGCCCACTGTGCCTGAGTGACCTGCAGGGACAGCAGGGTGGGAGGAGCGAAGGGGCTTTCCAGTTGCCCCACTCCCCCCCTTCCTGCGGCCTGGCTGGTCCTGAGGCCGCAGGTGCCACTCGTCACCCACACGCTGCAGCTCTGCTGGGGACACAGAGCCCCCGGGACCGTCTCGCTGTCCGGAGGGAAACGGCGGCTGGTCCGGGGGTCAGGGTTCCTGCCTCCCGGGGGCCTGGGGACTCCCCTGGGCCTGGGGACTCCTGGTCTTGCTCCCGCGGACTTGAACCTGAACCTGACCCTCGCGGAGCCTCCTGCCTGGGGACGCAGAGGTCAGGAAGGAGGTCCAGTCCAGTGCAGCTGGAATTCCACCGGCGGCCAGTGGTTCCCAGTGTGCGCGTGGGTGCCCTGCGCAGCTCTGGGGACACGCTCTGCTGAAACATTGTCTCTGGGATCCTGGTGACCTGGGCATCCCGAGCTTTGCCTGGCCGCCCTGGCTAGGGGACCCCGGAGCGGGCCTCCTGGCCTTGCACTTGAAGCCAAGTTCCTCCCGGCTGGCGGGGGTCTTGGACAGTCACCTAAGTCCCCTGGGCTCAGACGGTCCACAGTGAGGACCACCGCTGAGGCTGGCTGGGCCGACCAGGCGCGAAGCTGAGGGGCGCAGGCCGGGCCTCCCTAGCGCCCCCTCTTCCTCTGGGGAAGACCGAGCTCAACGTCTCGCCTCCCGATGTGCACAGGTTGGCGACTGATCCACGCGTGTGCGCATGTGTGAGCGCCTCCCGGGCGTGGTTTATTAACATGGTTAGGAACAATCAAAATGCACATGCACAGCTGGGACTGCCGGTCTGTGGGCTGTCGATCTAGAGCCCCAGGAAGGACAGTGCCCAGCTGTGGCCTGCTGGCCCAGATTATGCTATGAATAAATGTTTGTTGATAGACCAAATGACTGTCAGCAGGCACTGGAAATCCCCAGCGCACACCGCCCTCCCCCAGCGCCCGGGTCTGCGCCGGTGCAGTTTTATTTGCCCTCCCTGGGCCTCCAGGCCACTCACCTTCCCAGGTTCTTAAACTCATGGAGCCCAGTGTGTGCCGGCCCCTGGGGAGCTATTCCTTCTTATTTTTATTTTTCCATTTGTTCTTTTTAGTTACGCATGAAGGAGAGCATTTGACATGTCCTACACACACGGAGTCCGACTCCCCGTCTTGTGGTTGAAGGGGATGTGGAGCGACGTGGCCGGGTTCATATATGAACGAGGAAAGTGACGTCCGGTTCATTTTACTGTCTTCATATTTCCTTCCCCTCCTTCCCTGTATCCCCCTGTGTCTAATCCGATGAACTTCTATTCTCCCCGCCCCCTTATTATGTGTTACCGTCTGCACATCCGAGGGAACATTCGGTCTTTGGTTTTTTGAGGTTGGCCTGTTTCACCAGCATGTTCTCTATTCCATCCATTTACCTGCACATGTCAGAATTTCATTCTTCTTTATGGCTGAATAATATTCCATTATGTATATGTACCACATGTTTTTTAAAAAATCTATTCATCTGTTGTCTACCATAAATATATACAACTATCATTTGTCAATTAAAAGAAAACTCAAGCTGGAGATGGTGGCACCCACCTGTCATCCCGGCCACTTGGAGGCTGAGGCAGAAGGATTGCAAGTTTGAGGCCAGCCTCAGCAATTTAGTGAGACCCTGTCTCAAATAGAAAATAAAGGGCTGGGATGTGGCTCAGTGGAGAGCTCCTGGGTTCTACCAGCACCCGATGGAGAAGGAGGTGCCCCTGCTCCTTCAAAGCCAGCAGCCTGGGCTCTAGCTGCCCCACCCCCCACCCCGTGAAGGCAGCTGGTGAACCCTTCAGCTTCGGGGGGTCTCTCCGCAGCCACTCAGTTCAGCTGCCCAAGAGCTGCGGCAGCCCAAGTGGAATTCAGCAGCCGAACCTCGTGTGGGGCCGGGGTGCTGGGCCCGGATGGGCCCCTGGGGAGGGGCAGAGCACCCGGGGCTCTTCTCCCTGCCGCACAGAAAGAGCTGCCTGGCCCGGGGCCGGGGCCGGGGCCTGTCATCCCAGCGGCTCGGGAGGCTGAGGCAGGAGGATCGCGAGTTCAAAGCCAGCCTCAGCAAAAGTGAGGTGCTAAGCAACTCAGTGAGACCCCGACTCTAAATAAAATACAAAACAGGGCTGGGGACGTGGCTCAGTGGCCCGGAGTCCCTGAGCTCAATCCCCAGCACCAAAAAAAGAAAGAGCTGCAGGGTCGACAGGAGGACTCTCCCACCAGCTGCTGCAGGGTCCCAAGTTCATCAGCGTGAGTGACTGAGCACTGCGTGCAGGCCCCAGCCCAGGCTCAGGGGCCAGGTGTGGGCAAGGCACACGTTCCCGCGGGGGAGATGGACACCGGGGAATGAACCAATGAGACCCAGCTTCCGCCCTGGCTGTGTGACCTTGAGGAAGCTCCTTCACCTCTCTGTGCCCCATGAGGATAATACAGCAGAGTGCAGGCCGGGATAGAGCAGCCGCCTCTACATGCAGACACCGCTGTTATTTTAAGTCAATAAGCAAATAAATACACGATTTTCCATAATGACAAGTTCTGGGCACAAACAGAGCAGCGGCTGGAGAGAGCTGCCTGCTGTGGCCGGGCCGTCCTCGAGGGCCCTGGGAGGTGGCGGTCAGGTCACACCACCCTGCACCGTGTCCGGTGAGCGGATATCCGAGACTTAGCAGCGTTCGCAGCCCCCAACGCCCGGCGGCCGCGGCTGCACAGGAGGCAGGTAAGTTACCTGCTCTTCCGGGGCAGGAAGGTGTCTTCTGTAATCAGCTTTGAGATCTGAGGATAAGGGGGGACGAGGCTCTGGTCACAGGGCCAGGCGCCCTGCCGGGAACCGATCACAAACCCCAAGACTCAACTCAGGCTCCAGCTCGTGGGCCGCTGGGACTGACCCTCTCTGGGCTCCTGGGGGAGTCTTGGGGCACCCACCTCGGGCAGGAGAAGGGTCAGGGTGTTGGGGCCACACGGAGGCGACATGCTTAACGCTGTGGACCCAGCGGTGGCCACTGACAGTCTAAATCCACAGCAGCTTCCCCGACTGGTTACATTGTTGCTGTTTTTGTTGTCTGCCACTTGCTGGCTGGGTGACCCTGGGCAAGTTGGGAAACCACTTGGAACCTCAGTCTTTTCTTCTTTACACCGAGTGCTGATAGCCCAGCAGTGCTAGGTGTGAGTCAACGCGTGGTGCAGAGCAGAAGTAACCCCACTTCTGTTGGGGGGTCCCTGAGAGCCATTACCTGTCCCAGACAATGCTTCCAGCACCTTCTGTGGATTAATTCACTTAATCCTTACAAATATTATGGTCATTTTCCAGGTAAGGACCTCAAGAACACCAGGGGCAGCCATTGTCTGCCCAGCCCCAAGAGGGTGCCAATCACACAGACCATGACAACCGCTGCCCTGAAGCTGTGACACACAGAGAGGTTAAGTAATGCACCCAAGGTCACACAGCTGGCAGAACTGGGACTGGACACTCTGGGTCAACCCCAGCCCCTGTCCTGGTGGCCCTTGAGACGGAGGATTTCTGGGATGTCAAGACGGGGTTTACTGGAGCAGATCTGCTGTTATCCTAAGGCCTCTGGCTCTGGGGCTCCTGACATTTTGTCTTCTAATCGCGTCAGAGTGAGGCCCGAGCGTCTGGCTTGCTGTGCACACTGCGGTCTCACGCAGGGACACCCAGCCTCGGAGACTGACACTCAGAAGGCCAGGAAGGGACACAGCCGGACACACTGGAGAGGGTGTCTGAAAAAAATAAATCATCTCTGCTTTTTTTTTTTCTTTTTTTTTGGTGCTGAAGATGGCGAGTTCTCCTTAAAAAAAAATCAGGTCTGTCTCTCTTGCTGTCACATTTCATGGGCCACCAAGGCTGCTGCCGTCCAGGGCACCTCCCAGGCCCCGGGCGTGTCCCCGACGGGCCCTGCTCCCCGGGCATCAGCCCCGGCCCAGGGCAGCTGCCAGTGACTCAGGTGGGAAGAGGATTCTCTGGAAGTTCCCGGTGAGAAAGGGAATCTGAGCTCTGTGCGCACAGCCCGGGAGGAGCCCAGGTGACGCTGGCTTGTGTCAGCGCACCCCTCGGGGCAGCGGGCACCTCGGTTCGCCCTCTCCTGCCCAGGCCTGCGGAGGGCGGGGCCTCCACACCCTGCACCAAGGCTGGCAGATGGAGGCTGGCGGATCGAGGCTTGTGGATCGAGGCCGTGCATCTGGGAGGAGGCTGCCCCGGGCTCGGGATAAACAGGGCAGGACCTGAGCTCCCGGCTCCAGGTGGCCGCCCAGCGCTCATGCCCAACCCGGCCAGAGGAGGCTCAGGGCAGAGAAGCAGCACAGGGAGGGCCTGGTTCAGTGGCCGGCTGTCACCTGAGCCTGGCCACGTGGTCCCCATCTTCTGTTTCTCCATTGGGGGCAGCCCTCCCCCTCCCCCGCTGTCACTCCCTGTGGTTCCAGAGGGAAGGGCCCCTCTCCCCAGCCTGGCTGGTGAGTCCCCAGGCCGGGCCCGTAGGCATCTTCCAGGACCCTGGGCCTCGGGGACAGCTTCTGGACTGGCACGTGACCCAAGTCAGGCCGATCCGAGTTAGTCCCCAGACTTATAAGGACTAGTCAGAAAGGTCAGCCTTTGTCCAGTTGGCTGATCCCACAGGATGGAAGCCCAGGATTCAGGGAACTGTCTTTGCCACCATATGGGTGACGCTAGGAGACACAGACGAAAGCTGAGCTCAGAGTTGGAGAAAGCGTGAATCCTAAATAGCAGGTGCACCTGGATCCAGCCACTCCTGAAGCTCAACCCATCTCAGGACTTCATTTCCTTAAACCAGTGCATTTGCAATAGGTCACCCCACCTTCCCCTCAAGCTCACTGGGTCGGATCTGCCTCTGTCGCTTTCAACCACAGACCCTGACTGCACAGGGGACAGCAGCGCTACCCCCTGTCGGCAGGCGAAGGCCGGGGCAAGCAGCTCCCCGAGGTCCAGGCAAGTGCTCTGGGGACTCGAGGAGAGACACCAGAAGTGGCTTGGGGATGAGGAAACCTGAGTTTCTATCCCACAAAGTCCCTGGCTCCGCCAGGATCTCGGGGTTCCCTCAGCCCCAGCCGCTCGCTGGCGATCTGCGCACCGAGCCTGGGCCCGGCCGGGTCACCCTCACGGCGGCAGCAAGTCCCGCTACCCGAGTGGACAGAGCGAGACGGGGCCCAGGAAGGCCCCGCAGCAATGAGACAGCCGGCCGCGGCTCATCTCACCCCCTGCCGCCTGTCCCTCGCTCTGCTGGGGCTTTACGGTGGCCCCAATGTGTGTTGCCACAGGCGGTGACGGGTGACGGGTCCCACACTCTCTCCTCCTCCAGGGCTGCCTCCCCGCAGGGCCTCCGTGTCCAGGCCCCAGAGGTGCTCCAGCCTGTGCTGCGGTTCCCCCCTCGATTCCCAGTAAGTACCTCTGGCCCCAACGCCCAGGCTGGGAGCACCTCCATCAGGAGGATTGGGCCGGGTTCTGAGGACTGACCACTGGACCACACTGCCAGCCCTGTTTACTTTTCATTGTGAGACAGAGTCTTGCTCAGTTGCTGAGGCTAACCTCCAACTTTTGATCCTCCTGCCTCAGCCTCCACCATGCCTCACCATAGGAGGGCTGGCTTCTGAGCCGGCCGTGGAAGGAGTAGCCACTGTGTTGGTGGCAAAGTCCTGGGGTGACTCTGATACCACACAGACTGGGGACAGCCAGGCTCCAGGCAAAGTCCTTGGAGGCCCCAGGCACAAGGACACACATGGTGCCCACATGTCTGTGAGTAGCCAGGAGGGGCACTGAGGGCAGCTGAGAGCCAACGACCAGGGGCTGAGGACTTGGAGGTGGTCACCAGGGGTTTCTTGGAGAAAGGAACACTGGCACATTTTTCTAGAGCCTTCCTCCATCCAGAACAGCCCGGACACCTGCGGGGTCCCTCTTACTGACGCCGTCTGCCCAGAGACCCTCCGTCCTCCCTGGCCTCGCTCTGCCCTGCGCTGGGCCTCCCGCCGCGGCCGCTGCTTCTCTCCGTGGCTCTGGTCCTGCCTGGCCCTCGGGGACGACTGTGGCCTGTCTGTGGCATCTCTGCCCGAGCACCGTCCTCACCCGGGCAGGGGTTTCCAGTCCCTTCCCCGCTCTGCCCAGAGCACCCGAGAGTGGCCGGCAGCAGCAGGCGCCCGGTTAATAAGGCCTAGAGAAGGTCCCCAGGGGAACGAGGCGGGGGACCTGCTCCGCTAGGGGCGTGCAGGGTGACCCTCCCGGGGCCGGCCACCCACAGGGGGACGCAGGTTGTAAACAGCACAGACCAAGCTCTGAGGATGGGGGTGAAGTGGCCACACCTTCAGGATGGGACAGCGGAGGACACAGGCAGGACCTGGGCGAAGGTGAGCCGGGAGCACTGCCGAGGAGAAGGGGGAGGGGGAGGGGGAGGAGGGGGAGGACCCTCACCCCCCAGCCTCCTGGAACGGGAGCTGGAGGTCCTGGGACACCTTGGGGACCTTCTGGGGTGGCTGGGGTGTGGCGGTCCCCTCTTCCTCCTCCGTCCTTCCTCGCAGGAAGGCCAGCGCGAGGCCAGGGCTCCCTGCTCCTGGGCGGCCCTGGTTCCAGCTCCCGAGCTGAGGGTGCCCAGCCACCCGGGTCCCTGCACACGGAGGTGCCGGGGTCGGCGGCAGAGGAAGCCTCGGGGTGGCCAGAGTCACGAGCTGCTGACTCACCCCGCGGGCCCTGGGTCCAGCCCCACCTCTGTCCACTTCCTCCCTTGGGGCTGCTGCGGCCCAGGACACTGCTTCCTGAGTCCAGCACTTCCACGGAGGCAGGGACGGCCTCGCCCTGGGTCTCTCCCATCTCTCGTGTCGGCAGGCCCCGGCCACCGTCTCCGCGCTTTCTGACCGGGACAGCGTCCCCACGGCCTTTACAAAGAGGAGATGACCAAGCGCAGTCCGGGGCTCCTGGGGAGGTGTGAGTCGGGGCCCGGGAGCTGGAGGCCCCCAGCCAGGAGTCCGCCCATCACACCTCTCCCCCAGCCCCTGGCTTGCAGCAAACTTGTTCACCGAAGCACTGACTCATGTGCAGCTTGTGGTCAGCTCTGACACTCAGATCATTCTCTGCTCATCTTGTGCCCAGCGGGTGGCCTTTAATTAGGTGCTGTCAACTTCCTGTCTGTCCATGTTGTCTTTCCCCCTATTTTTAGCAGAGTATATGAAATCTAAAGATATGACAATGACGGGGATGAAAGGTAGAATTTGCTATAGTCTAAGTGTTTTAAGTAAATTATCACTTAAAAAAAAATCACTAAGTAACCCTCCTATTTCCATTCTATGCACAGGGAAAGTCAGGGTTGAAAAGTCAAATCACTTGCCAGGGTAACAGAGCCGGGGCCGTGTCTGGTGAAGCTGGAATACGACCAGCCATGTGACTCCAAAGCATAAGGCCAGCTGGGTCCAGCAGGACAGCCCAGGGCCTCCACCCCAGCACCCCACCACACACCTGGAGATTGGAGACCTCGGGCTGCATTTGGCATTGCAGGCTGTTGAAAGGGACCCAGGCTCCTTGCAGGTCCCCTCTCTATCCCCTACAGTGAGTTAGCAACTCATCCCCGGGCTGGTCCTCACATCACAGAAGGCTGCCACAGCTCACTCATCACCTCTTCACACAATCATGTCCAAAGAAGAAAGAGAAGGGAGCAAAGACATTTCTCCTTGTTTGCTTTTTTCTTGTCAGAAAGGAAAGTCTTTCCAAGAAGCCCTGGCCGATGGCAAGGCTGTCCCCTGATTCTGACACCCCAGCTCCTTAACCTGACTGGCACGGGCACCAACGTCGGTTGGCAGGATCTCCGTAAGTGGTACGTGGACGTAGCTGTGTGTTTTTAAAATAGTTTTAGTGTTACAACCAGAGATATGGAAAATATGCTCCATGTGTGTAACAGGATTCGTAGTGCACTCTGCTGTCGTATATCAATCAAAAAATAATAAAGAAGGAAAAAAAATAATCTCAGTGTTAAGAATTTAAATGCATTTAAAAAATAGAGCTAAATCGGCAATCAGCACCATGTGCTCCCGACTTTTGCATCATCTGAAAATCTGATTCAAATAAAGTCTGGGCTCCGGTCACCCGGCTTCCCTGGGCGGGGGGCAGGGAGCTCGCCGGGCCTTGCCCGACCCACCTCTGTGGGTGGTTTCACGGTGTCCTTGACCTGCCCTCCCGGAAGCTGCCACGAATCCTGTTTCTGTGAAATCAAGACGTCAATCATAAACACACGGACGACTTGGGATTTCATGTCCTGGTCAGGAATTTTCAGATTTTCCTAAAACGTAAGATCTTTTCGTTTCATCAACCTCGGCCCCAGCCCTGGACCGCCACGCCCCGAGGCTCTGCTGAGGGCAGCGGAAAGTCCAGGGTCAGTCGCCTGGGGCCAGCCCCGGCTCCATCCCGGCCCCACGACTCTGGGCTCGGTGGGCCCCACGGTCCATTGTAGCTACTCAGCCTGTCACTGTCACCAAGAGCCGCCGGGGACAGCCCAGAAACCAGTGGGCAGGAGTGTGTCTCCAGAGGGACACTGTGGCCACTGCGACTCCGACTCCATATGGTCGCCAGGAGCCATGATGTCGGTCTTCCTTTGATTTTTTTAGCCACTGACACCTGGGAACGCCACGCCCGGCTTGGGGTCAGCCGTTGCCAACTGTCTGGGCACCAACTGCGGCAGTGGTGCCCCGGGAGCGCAGAGCTCCAGGGACACGGGGGATCGTGGGACGGAGTCTGGGGTTGTGCAGGGCACAGCCTGAGCGACTGCGCCGTGGGCAGCACAGCGCCAGGACTCACACGGGAGGACTCAGCCGTGGGCGTGGAGGCGGGGGCTGCTGGAGGCCCGGAGGCCGGGTCCTTGGCTGCTGCTCCCTGTCCTCACGCTGTCCCAAGATTCACTCTTGGTCTTGGCTCCGGCCTGGGGGGCAGCCGCCCAGCACCACCGGGAGTCGAGAGGGACTCACCTGAAAGAGACCCCCTCAGGGACCCGGGCGGGAGGCCGCCCCTGGCCGCAGAGGCCCTCCCAGGCCCTTCCCCGGGAGGCGGCCCCTCTCCAGCTCCGGCGGCCTTCCAGAGGCCTGGGGTTCTCTGACACCCCGCTGGCAGCTCCCGCCCAGGCGAGAGGTCAGAAGTGGCCGTCCCCGCCCAGGCGAGCAGCAGATGGGACTCTTCTATCAGCGACGGTTTCCAAATCAAGACGCTTCGTGTGGACACAGAAGCCTCTGGCCTCCCCGAAGGCCTGGTGCTCTGGCCCCTGGGGCCTGTTCCCACGTGGAAGTTTGAGGCTGGAGCCAAGCGGCTGTTGGTCCTTCCAGGCGACACAAGGGCTACCAGGGTGCCGCAGCCCCTCTGCTCCCTGTCGCCCCCCCACACACTCCTTCCCTGGATCCCCATTTCCTCAAGCAAAAGTGAAGTGGGGTGTGAGGTGTGGTCAAGGAATGTACCAGGAGGGGACAAGGACCTAGTGTCGCTATAACAAAATACCCGAGGCTAGGTGAGTTGTCAAGTAAAGAGGTTTATTGGCTTCGAAGTTCTGGAGACTCAAGAGCATGGCCCTGGCAGCCGCCTGGCCTAGTGAGGGACTGGAAGCGGGTGGCCTCACCATGGCAGAGGAAGTCCCCTGGGGAGACAGGAAGCGAGAGACAGGAGGGGCCCAGCTGGCTCTTTACTGTGACCCATTCTCGTGGGAACTGATTTATTCCCAGAGACCCCACCTACTCGGCCGTGCCAGGGCCGCTCACCAGGGCGGAGCCCCAGGGCCTGAGCACCTTCCACCAGGCTTCCCGCATGTGAGCTTTGGGGACACCCCAGCCACACACACCGGAACCAGAGCAGACCTGGAGTGGGGAGGACGGGGGCCTCAGGAGCCATAGGAAGAGCACCCCCAGAGAGAGGAGCCCAAGCCGGGCAGCGCCTGTGTGTCTGAGGGACAGTGAAGAACGGGGACAGCTGGGGAGGAGGGCGTGTAGCCAGAGCGGTGGCTGGCACCCATCTTGCAGGGCCTCGTGGTGTGAGTGGGAGCCATGGAGGGTTCTAGGCAGAGGGGTGACACGGTCACAGAGTCAGACCTGGGTTCGCACAGACTCCTGCTGTGTGTGACCTGGGGGGGGTGACAGCGTGGCAACAGGACCATCGGGGCCTACTGCAGTGGCCAGGTGCAGACTGATGGTGGCTGGGCCGGGGCAGTGGTCAGGCAGCCAGGAAGAGGAGGCTGTGCTCAGGACACGTGCTGTGGTCCTTTTAGCATTTAGCAGAAACTGGCCTCATCCCCTGCCCTGCCCCACTGTCCTTGCCCAGCCTGCCCCGGGGCCTTTGCACCTGCTGATGCCGTGCTGGGGTTCTCTGTCCCCAGGAAGCCCCATGGCGTCCCCACTTCCTCAGTGTCCCCAGCTGTGGCACGCCCACCTTCCCGGCCCTCCCCTTGGACCGCTGGCTCTGATCACCCCTCTCTCTCTCTGCTCCCCAGCAGTAGCCTCCCGAGGGACCCGAAGATGCCTTGTTCACCTCTGTCCCAGGGTGGGGACCGTGTCTGGAGCGGGCAGGTCTTCACAGAAACAGAGAGACCTCGGCTCCGCCCCTTGTTACTGCGTGACCTTGGGCATGTGGCCTCCCCTCCCCCAATGTCCTCTCCCAAGTGGGGCCAACTCTGGGACCCTCAGAGGGTCGTCCTGCGGGTCCAGGAAGGTACGGCAAAGGGCCGGCCCGGGCGGGGCTTGTGTTGCTCCCAACCTTAAGAGAGAGCAGGAGTGGCCCTGCGGGACAGTGGCCCTGTGGGACAGTGGCCCCAGCAGACAGTGGCCCCAGGAGCCAAGGAGGGAGAGGCCCAGCTGGGGACAACTTGCTTTCCACGTCCTCAGTAGGAGATGACAAGAGGCCCCGGGAGCCGCGTCCAGGCTGCGGTCCCCCCCCCAGCTGCTGCCCCAGACCCTCCCCCGGGGCTGCTGCTCCCTGGGGCTGGAGCTGACAGTGGCCCTGCCCTGGGTCCTCCAGCCCCTGGCCAGCTCATCCGCTGCCCTGCTCCGGGGCTTTCCCTCCGTGGGACCCTGGGTACGGGTGGGCAGGGTGGTGGGTCCCCCGAGGCGGGATCCTTCTGCCCTCCGCGGCTTCGAGGACCGTCCACCGCCTGCCAGGACTTCACTGCAGACGGGCGTTGGCTGTCGTGGGGACGCGTTCCCTCCTCTCCCCGCTCCTACCCAGGAATGGAACCGCTGGGCCGCGCCGTGTCTGTCCTTCAGCTCTGGAGGAGCAGCCAGGCTGTCCCCAACGTCCGCCCGCCCGTGAGGGGCCCGCGCTCCACCTCCTCCCGGGCCCTTGTAGTGACTTCTTCATCGCCCTGAGTGGCCAGGCCCCTCCTTCACTCTGTCCCCTCCCCTCGAACCTCATCCACCAGCAGCGCACAGAAGTGCTCCTGGGTGGCCCTCGAGACCAGGAGGTGACACCCGTTCCCTGTGACCCCGGCCGCCGTGTCAGGCCCCAGCCCACAGCGGCCCAGGTGAAGTGACTCTGGCAGAGTGGCCCTCAGGGGCCGTGCAGACGGCCAGCCGAGGGACGGCCAGCCAGCCATCCTCCAGCTGCAGGCAGACAAGAGTGACCCTCCCCAGAGCCAGTCACCGGGACACCAAGCCCCCAGTGTCCCTGCTGAGAGACCCCAGCCATGGCGGAGCAGGGACAGCCCCAGGACCCGAGAGACAGGAATCAAGGAAACCGAAGGGCTGGGCTGGGGCCTCCCCTCCCAGCAGGGTGAGCCGAGGCCGGCCATTGGAGAGGCCCACACAGAAGCTCGGGTCTGTCCAGCGCAGGCCACGAGGGCTGCTGGCCCTGGGCACCCAGACATCAGCGCCGCTTTCCGGCCCCTCTCCCTCTGCATCAGGGACCCCTTGTCCTGAGCTGACGTCACGGCCACGTAAGCCACGGCAGCAATGCCCGAGCCCTGCTGACCGTGGCCACACTCTGACACAAGCCTCTGACTGGGGGCCTGTTCTTTGTAGAAAGTGAGAGGCGACGTAGGGAGAAATGGCACCCACCTCCGTCCCCACCCGGGGACGGCCCCAGAAGCCTGGAGCGGGGCAGTCCGCAGCCCGTCAACACGGGGACACAGGCCGGCCCCCTGCACGCTGGGCAAGCGCTCGGTCACTGAGCCGCCACCCTCACTTTTTAACTCCGAGACAGGTTCAGCTGCTAAGTTGCCAGGGCCGGCCTCCAGCTTGCCGTCCTCCTGCCTCGGCCTCCCAAGGAGCTGCACCGCAGGCTGCGCCCTCGCCCAGCTTCGGGGTCCCTCCAACTAGGTACAAAGCCCCCCTCGTCCCCTCAGGTGGGATTGCCTCTGGCCCTGGCTTTGCTGGTGACAGCCGGTGGGCTGCTTTCTGTGGCCTCCTTTGCAGGAAGGACGCTCCCGTAGTCCACGCCCTGTTCCGCTCTGCGCAGGGCCTGGGGAAAGTCCACCAAGAGCCCAGAGGCCTCCAGACAGGGGAGCCTCCTGAGGTGCAGCCGGGGCTAGACCTCAGCTTAGAACTCCTGCGGCCACCCCATCCCGAAAAGCCACAGGTTTGTGGGTTGATGGGTCGATCTGTCTACACGGCGATTGATTCTGCTTCAGGGTCTGTGAGACACCAGGGAACTTTGAAAGGGCTGTGTGGACGGGGCCTGGGCACTGAGACGCCAGAGGGCCTGTGGGGCCACGCACGGCCCCAGCAATTCCCCCACCCCACCTCCCTCCCCCACCTCCCTCCCCCACCTCCCTCCCCCACCTCCCCCTCCCCCCTCCCCCCCTCCCCCCTCCCCCCCTGCCCCGAGCCTCTCTTTGATTTATTGGCCCTTTGCCTGGAACAAAGTCGCCGGTGCCTTAAGATCAGACTAAGGTCGTTAAAAGTGGTTCAAAAGGTCCAGAGAGATTGTGACGGGGACACCATCTCCCCCACGCTGCTCCCAGCTGGTATTCCAGGTACCCAGGACAGGAGTCCACAAGTTTCCTGGGCACACGCAGCCTCCTGGGGTACCTGCCCCCTTCCTGTGGCCCAGGGCACACGCAGGCTCCTGGGGTACCTGCCCCCTTCCTGTGGCCCAGGGCACACACAGGCTCCTGGGGTACCTGCCCTCTTCCTGCCACCCCGAGGCCCAGGGCACACACAGCCCCCCATCCGGCTCTCCTCCCTCACTGCCAGGCTGGCCTAGAGCCGCCGTCACCTGTGCTAAGAGGTCCCTTCTCTAAGGACCCGGGATTCTCTGTGATCTACCAGCCGTTCTCCTGCTGAGGGGCGGTGAGGGTGCCCCTACTGCGCGCCCTGCGCCCCGGCTCTGCACCCCACCCCCACCCCACCCCCACAGTTGACTTTTCCTCGTTGACTTGCTCTGGGCTGAGCTCCCGTGTGTGAGCTGATAAGCTCCGGCCTGGGGAGGGGCGGGGGACACGGGCAGGCAGGGGCGGCACGGGGCCTCCTACCTCTGCCACCCAGCAGGGGACACGAGTGGCCGTGTGACAGGAGGAGGTGGACCTGTGTGGGTGTGGCGGTCCCAGGCAGCTGGAGGAGGAGGAGGAGGAAGAGGAAGCCGCTCCGGGCCCACCCCCACGGCGGCTCTTGACTCAAGGACAGCACGTGGGCTGGGCACAGGCTGGCACTTCGGGCCTCTCCTGACCAAACAAGACCCACGGGCAAGTCCGAGCACGGTCCTGGCCAGCCAGGGAGAGCGGGCACAGCCCACAGAGGGCGTGGGCCTGCGGGGACAGAGGGCGGCGGGGTCTCCACGGCCCTGGGGACAACAGTGGCCTGTCTTGTCCACGCCACCTCACTGAAGGCCTTTACCCAGGGCCATGGCGGGGGACGGTTGGTCTAGGTTGGAGGGGGCAGAAAGGGGGACAGAGCAGTGGGCCCAGGGAGCTGGACACTCAGCGGGACGGGCAGGCTGTGGGGCCAGAGCCGGGGCTGCCGGGGCTTGGTAGAGGACGGCCTTCCCCGCGGTGCCACCTGCCACCTGTGTGGCTCCCAGGGACTTCCCGGGGTCACAGGGCCATGTCCCTGTCCCCTCCAACCAGGGCCATGTGCCAGCCTGGCCACGCTCCTGCCCACTCCCACCTCGGGGCCTCGATCGCTGCCCATAAGCCTCGGGCCTCGCCCCCCACCTCCCCTCGTCCTCCGTCTCCCTCTGGAGATGTCACCTTCTTCTCCAGGAAGCTTCCCCGATGTCCCCGGATGGGTCTGGGCATCTTCGGGGCTGTCACCTGCTCCCGTACACGACCCGTCCCACCTCTAGTCACCCTGGACTAGAGCCCTCTGTGTGTGACCCTAAGCAGCCCAGGCCGGGCCGGCCTCCGGGCTAACTCCTCTATCCGCCTCTTATCCCCAGGACCTCAGGCCTCGGTTTCCTTGTTTGGGAAGTGGACACAGCCGTGGCCCCTGTGGTGATGGGCTGGGAGGGAGGAGGACACCTCACAAGTGCTTCACACACGGTGCCACGCGCGGGGCTCGCCGTCCGCCAGCGCTGGCCGTGTCCCCCACCCCGACTGGCCATAGTAGGTGCTCACTTAGGATTTCCTGAATGAGCAGACGCAGCCCTTCAAGTGTGTCCCAAAGAGCAGCTGAGGCAAGGGGTGCGTGTGACCTCAGGGAAGAGTCTCTGAGAACACAATCCGAGGAGCCGAGCTGCGTGATTTATAACTAGGCGGCCTCCACCCGCTCCCGGCCGGGGGGGACAAGAAAACAGAACGTTTCGTGTGGTCACATTAGAAATGGCGGCACAAAAAAAATGGCTTTTCTTCTTGTTTGATGTGTTTTTTCCAATTTCCTCTAATAAGCAGGATTTCAATTTAAGTGGGAAAACATAACAGCAGACCAGACAGAGGCCAGGAGCCCCAGCCCTTGGGTTCTGTGCATGTTTCCCACAAACTGGGGCCCGGGTGGGCGGGTCGGGGCAGGCAGGGGCCGCGCCGCTGGTGGAGGTGAAGCAAGAGCGGAGCCGGCCCAGGGCTCGGCCAGGGGAAGCGGCACTAGTGACCAAGGTCCCAGCTGGTGGGTCCTTCTAGACGTGTCCCCCAGAAACCCTCCCCAGGCCCCAGGCTGAGCCAGCGGCCTGCGTCACACCCCAGGGTCTGCAGAGAAAAGGGTCTGCCACGTGGCCACATCCACAGGTGTGACCCCACCCGACCGGGCCCCATCCCCTCCCCCGCCCCGCTGCTTGCTCGTGGGTTGCCAAGGTAACCGTGTGGCAAGGCCACTAGGTCACTGGACCCAGCCTCATGAGCATGGTGATGCCTTCCGCGGGCAACAGGCTGAGTCACCTCCAGAGGCCCTGGGGCTGCGGTGGCCACGGGGAGAGGGGGCTTTGTGGTGTCGGTCCCCGCTGCCCACTGCCTGGGCCTCTCCACATGCACCGTGTGCCCTTCTGCTCTGCTGCCTTAGGATGCAGTGGAGACCCTCAGCAGGGCCGGCTCCTGGCTTGGGACCTTGCACCCTTCAGAACTGTGAGCCCAATGAGCCTCTCCTCTTCTGGATCACCCAGGCCCCAGGCAGAATTTAAGGAGCAACACAAAATGGACTTAGTCCCACTTCACAGGGAGGGAAACTGAGGCTGCCAAGATCTCATGACGACCCGAGGTGGCCCTGCAGAGTTGCCCAGGTGGAGCCTGAAGGAGCACCGTTGGGTTTCGCTCTTGCCTCTGTTGGTGGTCTTCTCGTTTCTGCTAAACCAGATGGTGAGTTCCCTGAAGAGAGATCGTCACCGTGTTCCCCAGGGCCTGGCCCTAGGTCTGGCACCTGGGAAAACCGGTGATGGGGAAATGAATGCATGGCGGGTGGATGGGGAGAGGGAGGGGGAGAGGGATGCTGTAGAGGACGGAGGGGTGGTGGGTGGAGGGGGATGGTGGGGGGATGGATGGTAGATGGTAGATGGAAGGAAAGATGGGTGGGGAGGTGGATGGTGGGTGGATTGATAGATGGATGGTGGGCGGGTGGTGGATGGAAGGGTGGTGGCTGGATGGTGGGTAGATGATGGATGGTGGGTGGATGGATGATGGGTTGGTAGTGGATGGTGGGTGGGTGGTAGATGGATAGATGGATGGTGGATGGTGGGTGGGTGGATGGATAGTAGGTGGATGGATAGATGGATGGTGGATGGTGGATGGGTAGTGGATGGATAGTGGGTGGGTGGATGGTGGATGATGGATGGATAGATGGATGGTGGGTGGATGGTGGGTGGTGGATGGTGGGTGGTGGATGGAAGGATGGTGGATGGTGGAACATGGATGAGAGGAGGAGTAGAGTGCAGGTGTGTCGTGAGCAGGTGACTGAATACATAGGAAGAACTAATCAAGGCTGGGCTGGGGCTCAGTGGCAGAGTGCTCACCTCGCCTGCGTGAGGCCCTGGGTTCGATCCTCAGCACCACGTAAAAATAAATAAATAAAGTCATTGTGTCCATCTACAACTAAGAAAAAAGTTCACACACACCAAAAAGGAACTAATCAAATGACGTGAAGTTCCCAGGGCCAAGGTGCCCGTTCCTGGACGTTGGATGTGTCCTTCGGCGTGGGCACCTCCAGACAGGTTTGACTCCAGACAGGTTTTATTTGGGTTTAAATTTTTTGAAACAAGTTGTTACCATTTAAAAATTGGGGCTTTCACATTTAAAAATCTATTAAAATAAAAATCTGTGGGGACTGGGGCCAGGGCTCAGCGGTGGAGCTGGGCTCGCACGTGCGAGGCCCTGGGTTCGATCCTCAGCACCACGTAAAATTAAATAAAGTGAAGGCCTCGTGTCCTGCACCAGACCTCGCTCCACAGCAGGGAAATGGAAAGGCGCAGAGAGACGACGGGAGGGGACTTCTTTATGAGGGGGGACATCTCTGTGGCTCTGGGCATGAGCAGCCCCTCCTGGGGGCAGGGGGATGTGGTGCTCACAGGCACAGACCCAAGGTCTGCCCAGGCCCCGCTGTGGCACCCTGTGGCCCTGTGCCCTGCACAAGGCGCTGGCTCCCCCTGGGCTTGGCCCTCCTCATCTGTGGAGAGGAGGTGCCCGTGCCCCCTGGCGGGTGCCAGTCTGCTCCCATGGGATGCTCTCCGTGTGAGCTGCCATTGTCTTGGGCAGGGCTGGACTCTGTCACCTACTTGCCGTCTGTGGTGGCTGAGGGCAGCCATCCCCAGTGGAGGGCAATTGTGCCCCAACCCAGGGGCATGTGGCAATGTCCAGAGACGTCTTGGGTTGTCACCATTTTACTGGGGAGAGGCCACCAACACCTAATGGGTAGAGGCCAAAAACTGTGGGGAGCCACACTGAGTGACCACGCCCTCCAGTCCTGATGCGCCAGGGGATCTGGAAAGATCTCTGGAGCTTGGCGCGGCAGTGCCATGGCTCCAGACTTGGTCTTTGCCCCACTCGAGTGGCAAGGCCAGCCTTCTGAGAGGCATTCCCCTGGTTGAGCTCCACTCACCTGTTCTTTTGTAATCCTACCCCTTTGCCCTGTTTGGGATAGAATGTTCCCCGGAAATTCCCTTTGTGTGTCCCCTTCTCTTGCTCTGCCCTTGGGTGTGGCCTTCCTAGCTGTCAGTCAACCTGCCGACAGCAGACATAATGAAGCCAGACTCAACCCCCCCAAACCTGACCCCTGGCCTGATTTGAATGGCTTCTCCCCAATAAAAGGGCCTCTCTCTCTCTCTCTCTCTCTCTCTCTCTCTCTCTGCCTCTCCAGGGAGGCAGAGGCTGCCCCAGGTGTGATAAGACTCTGGCCCTGAGCCAGCCCAGCCCCTGGATCTCAGGCCCAGGATAATCCCAGCCCAGGGTGCCTGGACCCAGCTGGTTCCCAGCCCAAACACCAGGCAGGAATGCATCCCTGGCGCCCCCCAGTGGCCTGGACCCTGAGCTATATGATACGCCCACCTGGAGTGGAGGAGGGGGCCCTCCCAGGGCCTTTCTTCCAGCCAATTGGCAGAGGATGTGGAAGCAGCAGAAGTTGAGAAGACCAATTGATGTGAACTTGATCTCAGCTCTTCCACCAGCTCTCTGGGAGACCTTGGACAAATGCCATGACTCCTCTGCCTGTTCCTTCATCTGCAAAGTGGGACATGTTCCCGACTGCACAGTGCTGCTGGGAGTTCAGATTAAGTGAGGGTTAGATGGCGCACCTGGGCCGCGTCCCAGTCCTCCCTCCGAGGCGTGCTGTTGCTGCCTTCATGTCAAACCCAGAGCTGTTTGCATCTGATGAACTTCCAACGTGCCCCAAAAGATTTTTAAATAATGGCAAAATACACAATTTTGTTGCAAAGCCACCATTACAGATGTGGAAAGAGAGCCACATAAAATAACCGCTGGCCTCGGAAATACTGTGCGTAAGGGATATCACTTTTGTTTGAGGTGTTTAACAGTGTGCGTTCACAATACATAAGAGAGACAAAGACCTCACTTTCCCAGTATGTAAAGAGCTCCTGCAGATCAATACAAAGGTGATCATCCAATAGAAAAGGAACGGTGATTGGCCACCAGAAAAACGACACAAATGGCCTTTGAGTATGTTTTAAATTCCAAACCCTAACATAGAAAGGAAGCCCCCCACCCCACCCCCCAGGCTGGAACAGAAGCCTTCTCTATTGGCAAGGCCAAGTCCACAAGTCTGAGGATCCGGGGCCGTGGTTAGAATGAGGAGGAAGCAGGCTCACATAGGTTGGGTTCCCCTTAGACAGCACTTAGACGCTCATTGTCAAAGTTCAAAAATGCACCTGGGCAGTTCCATGGCTAGGAATTTGTCCTGCAGAAATAACAGACCCAGGACCCATTCTGGGGGAAGGACGCTGACCACTGCATTGCTCCCTACAGCAAGCCTGAAACTACCCCGGGGACCATCACCCGGAAGCTGGGTGGGACGCCGCTACATCCAGACGGTGGACTTCGTGAAGAGCGCTCTCGAGGCTGATCTGGAAAGAGCCCCCCCTCCAAGTACGTGGTCAGTGGGTAAAGGAGTGAGTGGAACCCGGCCCTGGGCAGGGGTGGAGCGGCTGCTGTTTGGAGAAGGCCGCGGGGGAGCTGGGCCCCCGGCTTCTCTGCATTCTGGATCTCCGTGGGGATCCCCAAGAAGTGGTGACCCGCGTGGCGGCTGGGCGGGGACAGGGAGAGGCAAGGATTGGAGGGAAAACATCCACCATAAATCTCCAGGAACCTTTTGAACTGTTTAAAGTGTGAGCACAGTTTCCCATTAAGTATTTGGGAGGTTTTTAAAGCCTTGATAGATGGAGGAAAGAAACTCCAGGTGGGACCTTCTTCCAGGGCGGGGTGACGCTTCTCTCTGGGTGACTTATTTTCTTCTTTTTACTTAAACCGATTTTCTAATTAAAAAATAATAATTCTCAAAATAAATTGAGGCCAAAAAAAAATTTTTTTAAATTTTATTTAAAAGCAAGACCTGGGCGTTTTCTTGGCAGTCAGAGGAAAAACCAACTCTGTTAATCAATTAAAACAAAACAAAACAAAAACTTCCTAAATGGTCAGATTGCTGTCATGGCCAAGAACATTCATTAGCGAGTGGTCAGGTAGTTGGAAATCTGTTCTGTGGACACTGCGACGTCGTACGCTGTCCACCGCGCACCTGCTAGGCAGGATCCCATCGTCTACCTCTCTGCGGTGAAATCCTGACCTGCCACTTATTACTGGGGCACACTAAGCCACCCCAACTCTCTCCGCCTCGGTTTCCTCCTCTGCAACACGAGGAGGCCATACAGCTGACAGCAGGAGCCTGTCCAGCGCTTAGCTCCAGGTATCCGCAGAGAGGGGCTCCGTCCAAGCAGGGAACCGGCAGGAATTCTGCACCAGGAGGACCCCGAGGAGGAAGGCCAGGATGGGGCCCTTCGCCTCTCCCGGGATCAGTGCGCAGAGTCCCGCACACCACCCGGCTCAGCGCCGCGCTCCTCCGACAGTTTGGAGAGAGTGACACCAAGTGGTCATGTCTGGAGCTGAGTCCCCCGGCCTCCAGCCCTGGCCTTGAGCAAACGTGAATCCTAGGTTTTCTGGGCTGTAAAGCGGAGGCGACGCTGCCCACCGGGCAGAGCCGAGGGGAGGAGGAAGCCCCGAAACCCGCGGAAATCCGCTCGCGGGCCGCTGTGCCGCACGACTGCAGGGGCTTCGCTGGTGGCATTGCGCAAAGCAGCGCCCCTCAGCACGTGGCTGCCCTTAGCGTTTCGCCCTCAGACCCCCGATTGCCTTCCCCCACCTCCCCCAGCGTGATGGTCAAGCAAAGTCTCCCCAAGAGCCCAGAGCGCGCGTGGGGCACCGCGGGCCAAGGCCACTCCTCTGCACCCCCCGGAGGACATCTGGGCCACAGTCTCCACGGGACTCCAGCGAATCTTGCGCCTTCCTTACACTTACCGGTGCCCCTTCTTAATTACTAGAGCAAGCTGCAGGCTCGGAGTCCCCAGAAGGCAAGATTAGGCTGGACTTACTGAATTACATGTTCTCGCAATGTTTACGTTTTGCGGTCAGGTGCTGATGGCCTTCCCTCCCAGTAGACGTGGTGGATTGCGTTACTGTCAAAGTCTTCCTTTTATTGGCTGTTCCCCGACGACCCTCCCTGCTGGAGTCAGGCCTGGCTGTGACCTCCTTTGGCCGATCCGTGTGAGCTAAGCTCCCTAGGAGAAGCCTCCGGAGCCATCCCTGGGTCTCCATTTGATCTCTTCTCTCTGCTGGGACAGCGGCCTACCCCAGGGGCGCCCGCACCTCCAACAGGGACCTGAGCAAAGGAGGCCCCCGGACCAGAGCTGCAGCCAGCCCCCACCAACGAGTCCTCTGAATGACAAACTCGCCTTGCGGGAGCACCTCCGGGGAATCCGAGTTTTACTGCAGCGACGCCTAGCCCCGGTGGACTGACGCACTGGACACAAAGTTTCCTTTAAAAATGAATGTACTTAAGTCAAATAAACGTTTTCCAAAAGAAAAAAAATGAAGTAAATAATGTTCAGGAAGTAGGGGGTATATGCAATAATGGTAGTTATGGGATGGTGAGATTTGAGAAAACCATAGTTTTAAATGTGAAAATCGTTTCTCCAAGTTGTGTGCAGACTATCTCACCCCCCAGCCAACATTTCAAACTTTCCAGTCTGCCTCTCCCATGAAGCCTTGTGTGTGTGTGTGTGTGTGTGTGTGTGGCGGTGAAGATTTTTTGTTATTTGCTCCATTTAGATGCACATGACAGAGGAGTGTATTTTGAGATACACACATGGAGTATGACTTCCCATTCTGTGGTTGTACATGATGTGGGTTCACTGGTCTTGTATTCGTGTGTGAACACAGGAAAGTTATGTCCGATTCATTCGACTGGCTTCAGAAAAAGCTTTTAAAGTACTGATCTGATTGGCTTCCTCCCCTGCTCTGACCTCTTTGATGGCTCCCTTGTGCCCTCACGGTGAAGTCCACACCCTTCACCATGGCCTGCTAAACCTATCGTAACCTGGCCACCAATGTCGCCATGATGTTAAACCCTCCTGAAGGAGAGCAGGAGCCTGGAGCCAAAAGAAACCTTCTTTCTCCACATGCAGCTTCTTACATAATCAGCAAAATATTAATTAATTTATCTTTAACACTGATGACAGTACCCTAGAGAAAAAAAAATTAAAAATAAGTCTTGTTGGCTCTACTCTATTACTGTTGATTAGTTGGAGGACCCACATGTGTCTATTGCATTATGGAGCCAAAAGGCATACCACAAACCCCAAGACCAGCCAAGTGGGCCTCCTGAAATTGGCAGTCGTGGTCAGCTGAAATTCTGAAAACATATGGCATAGTGCTGTTATTGGGAATGAGTAATCTATTTTGTTCCAGAATCTAAATTCTAAGCTCTTTAAAAATGCCTCCAAGTGGTACCGTCTGAGAGTTGCCTCCAATATTAGTGTTCCCCTTAAAGTGATAGGAACACTCTAGAAGAAGAAAGACTACATTTCCCAAACTCCCTTGCAGTGAGCAGTTGGTCATGTGACTGATGTGTGGCCAATGGGATGTGAGCGGAACTTGGGAAGGCAACCACTTTGGTTGGCCTTTTGGATCTTGGGAGGGGGAACAACGAGTGGGTGATGAGCAGATGACAAGCTGGAGAGCCAAGCCCCTGACAACCTCCAGTGCGGAGCCACCTCCCCAGCTCAGGAATTTGTGTGAGATAACTTTATATCACATTTCAGTGTCTAACTTTATGTGTCTGGACCCCACCAATGAATTATATTCTAAATGACATAGCTCTAAAGAAGTTGGTCTAGTTTGGGAAATTCCATGAATGTACCCATGAATAAATTATCTTCTTTTTTTCAAACAGAAAGAAATACAGAGTTTTGATTCATTTATATCAGTTTATTTCTTGTTCAAAAAATTCTTGAGACCATCTTAAGGAAGATGCCCGCCCAGTGCGCAGGCACAGATGCCTTGCCTGTGCCAACAAAATCGCTCCTTGGCACCCTTACGTCCCCCAGGTCCCCGATTCCCAAAGCTGGTGGCTCAGCAGCAGCAGATGGGGAGGTTTTTAGAAAGAGATTCTTGGACATCGGCCAGTTCATTTGAAGAAGCTGGATCCTGAGAACTGATCATTTTAAAGTTGGCAACATTGCCCACGGTGCCAGCTGTGTGACCTTGGGAGAGCTACTTACCTCTCGGTGCTACCAAGATGGGGCAGTAAGAGAGGCGGGTGCGGTGTGAGGTACCAGCACCCTGGCTGGCAGAGCAGACCTGCTGGTGGGGTGTCCACGGGTGCCAACTCCCCGCAGGACAGTCGCGCTGCCCACCAAGGGTTGCAGGTGTGCGCTCCTTCACCAGCAGCACGAGGACTGACCATGTGGCCACTGACTCTCATTCCCGGACCGCAGGCGCCCCTGCTCATCGCGCTCATCCTTGTTCCACAAGATTTATTGAGCCACTGCGACTTCAGTCAGGACAGAACAGACAAGCGGTGACATCGGTGACTTCTCCCAGGGAAGCTTTACTGCCTAAAGATGCACATTAAGGGCCCTCTGGGACAGGTGGCCTGGAGATGGACACACAGAGAGCCAGCGGTCGTGGGCGATTCCATAAGGGCCAGGCCCGCGGGCGGCTTCCATCTTTTGCACATGACAATGGGGACAGAGGAGCCTCCTGAGTCCAACCTCATCTCAGCAAAGTCTGGGAGGGCCAAGGGGAGAGTGGACATGGACCGAGATCGTCTCTGGGGCGTCTACGCATTCAAGAGACTGTTCCAGGAGCTGGGGACTCTGAGGGGAGCACACCTACAAGGTCCCCAGCCTGAGAGGTCCCTTCTGTGGGGAAGGCGACAGGGAGCCTCTGTGGGTCTGTGCCATTTGTACTTAAGTGAGAGTACATGGAGATGCGCTCGAGGGCTGGGCTGCGGGTCCTTCCACTTTGTCCCCTCCTGGGATCCCGGCTCCACCCACGGGGCCCACAGCGCAGGTGCGAGGCAGATCCGACAAGTGAGGCCCGAGCTCTCTGCTCACTTAATTCGCATTTTTCTTATTTCAAAGGAAGTTGGACGCCCTTCCTTGTCTCCAGCTGTTGGTCTTTCCTTTCCTCTGAGCTGTGTGTCCGTATCTCTTGCCCACTTTTCTGCTGAGTCGCTGATCCAGGATGTTATTAAATGAAGAAACGAAGGGGCAGAACCGAGAGAGCGTTAGAAGCTTTTTTTTGTTAAATTAAAAGTGAAACGATATTTTGTCGTGTACATATAAATATTCTTCCATATGCATGAAAGGTTTCCAGAAGCAACCACAGGAAATGGTTAATAGAGTGACCAGGTAGGTACCTTTTTCTTTCTGTCTTTTTTTTTGGTCTGTGAGCTTTTAAGAAAAGGGTCATTAGGGCAGGGCTGGGGCTCAGTAGCAGAGCGCTTGCCTGGCACCTGTGAGGCACTGGGTTTGATTCTCAGGACCTCATAAAAAATAAAGATATTGTGTCCATCTACAGCTAAAAACTTTAAAAAAAAAGAGTTATCATTTTAATGCCCTGAGTTTGGAGGTAGTTGGTTATATCTGAGTTTTTTTTTTAATCTTTCTGAGTAGCTTCACTTTTCTAACCATCTACAAGTGTTACTTGTTTTGTTTTTAAATATATCAGAAAGAAATGGACTGAGAATGTGGCTTAGTGGTGGCCTCGTGGAGTGCTAGCTCAAGGCCCTGGGTTTGATCCCCAGACCATGAAGCAAGGGGGGGAAAGAACAATGAGAGTTATTTGGCCATTTTGTTTGTCCTTATATTTCTTGTATTTTAGTATTTATTTACTTTATTTTTTACTTCTCCGGTACTAGGGAATTTAACCCAAGGGCACTTTACCACTAAAATACACCCCCAGCCCTTTTCATTTCTTATTTTGAGACAGGGTCTCTCTCACTAGTTGCTTAGGGCCTCCCTAAATTGTTGAGGCTGGCCTCGAACTTGTGATCCTCCTGCCCCAGCCTCCTGAGCTGCTGGGACTACCATGTATCTGATACTTCTTCTATTTTAAAATTTCTAATAGTTGTTATTTTAATTTAAAAATGTTTAGAAGCATATTATATCTGCAAAAGCACCCCATTGGGAACTGAGTTCAGCTCGTGACTTACACATTATAAATGCTCAAGGGATATTTGTTGGATTGGAAGTAGAAACCTTCCTTTCACGTGCAGCAGGAGAGAGAAGCCACATCCTTCAGTTGGATGGACTCAGGTCCCTGTCGGACAGCCCACTGGGCCCACAGAGCTGCAGAAGATGAACACAGTCACTCTGTCACTCTCCGTCAGCAGGGGAGCAACTGAGGCCCTCCAAGTGAAGGGGTCTTTGGCAGTGGTCACAGAATGCAAAAGTCCACCGCTGGGCAGGGATCCTGCTTCTCGGAATGTGCCCTTCAGATTGACTCCTGCATGTACCAAGGGACATGTAGATAGTTATTTATTGTCACAGTGTTTCCAAGAGCCACAAAAGAAAAGGAATCAGCGTCCGTATAAGGGACTGGCTGTCAGCGGTGGGCGTCCACGGCTGGGCTCCTGGGCCCTGGAGCAGGACGCCGTCCCGAGGCGGGTGACTGGGACCCGCGCGGCGCAGGACCCCGGGACCCAGGGCGCCGAGGGCAGGTCAGCGCGGGAAGCCGCCGGGCCGCGCCGGGGACTCGACGGGTGGCGGGAGGAAGCGCACCTGCAGAAGGCCCCGGGGAACGGAGAGGCGTGACTCAGGGAGCGAGGGGCGCCCGGGAGGGATGACAGGCGGTGGCAGGTGCTGGGGTCCCGCAGGCTCCGGTCCCACTGCGGAGGCTCCTGCGGCCATTTGGAGGGACTTGGAGGAGGGCAGAGGAGGCTGGGCGCTCTCCTGGGGGACACCAGGGCCGCCCGGGAGGGACAGCGGGAGGAGGAGCGGGAGGGGACGCCACCTGCAGCCGCCCTCGGCGGGACGCGCTCGGGAGGGGGCGGTAGAGCCAAGGGCAGCGGGCGCCTCCGGGCCACGTGACCAGGGCGCTGGCCAGGCCGCCGAGCTGGAAGGTTGGGAAAGGGGACCTGATGGCCCAGGGCAGTGCGTGCTGAGGTCGAGAGGCCGGTCCAACAGCGGGGAACAGCCAGCGTGGCTGCGGGACCTCGGAAACAGGCCCGGGGCTGCGTGGACTCCGGGAGGGCCAAGGGCTCCCAGGAACCCAAGACCGAGTCCTCCAAGAGCCAGTGCAGGGACCGTCCCGCAGGCTGTACTCATGATGATCCCAGACCCGATGGAGGTGGCCCCAGATGTCCGTCAACAGCAGGATGGAGAGATGCATATTATGTAGTTTACAAAAATATTTCAGTTTAGCTTTGTTGGTGTGCGTGTGCGTGTGCGTGTGCGTGTGTGTGTGTGTGTGTGTCTGGTGCTGAGGATGGAGCCCAGGCCTGAGCAGGCCAGGTGAGTGCTCTCCCACTGAGCCACGTCCCCAACCCTCTTTATTTTTTATTTAGAGACAGGGTCTTGGTAAGTTAGTTGTCCAGGCTGGTCTTGAACTTGTGGTCCTCCTGCCCCCGCTCCGGGAATCGCTGGGACTCCAAGCACGCGCCACTGCACACACTAAATAATGCGCAGAACAGTCGCTGATGCCCAGCCACATAGATGAGGCTCCCAGACGTTCAGACGCCCAGGAGCACATGCTGTACCCTCCAGTCCTGCAGGGCTCTGGAGGCAGCAAAGCCGACTGTGGGTGGTAGAAGTCAGAACAGGCACCGGGCACAGGGGCACCCACCTGTAGTCACAGTGGCTCAGGAGGCTGAGGTGGGAAGCACACTTGGGCCCAGGAGTTCAAGGTCAGGCTAAGCAACACAGCAGGACTCCAGGGGAGAGAGAGAGACAGAGAGAGAGAGAGAGAGAGAATGAGAACCTACCAATGGGGTGAGAGGAGGGAAAAGTATTGAGTAGGAAGAAAGTGGGGATCTCTGGGGTGCATGCAGAGGTGCCATACAGGATCTGATACAGGTGAAAAGCACTTTGCACACTTTGCACATTTCACTGTGTCTTGATTTTTTTTTTTTTTTTTTTTTTGGTACCAGGGATTGAACTCAGGGGCACTCCACCACTGAGCACATCCCCAGCCCTGTTTTGTATTTTATTTAGAGACGGGGTCTCACTGAGTTGCCTAGCTCCTCACTTTTGCTGAGGCTGGCTTTGGACTCTTGATCCTCCTGCCTCAGCCTCCCGAGCTATAATCTTTTTTAGATTTTAGGGCCAGGGAAGTAGCTCAGGGCAGAGCACTTGGCTAGTGCACTGGGCCTTGAGTTTCATACCCAGCACCACAAAAACAAACCTTGAAGATTAAATGGACTAATTTCAACATCTGTCATGCAAAAATCAACGTGTTCATTTAAAATCAGAAATAAATAATCTAAAAATTAATAGTTCAAGCATCTTTTTTCCCCCACAATAATTGTTCCTGATTTTAGAAAGGCTTTTAAAAGGAAATTCATCCATTTTGGAGTAAAACAACTTTAATGTGAAATACACACATTTCTTGGGTTTCATTTCCGCCTTCTCTTCTCCAGTCACATGGACCCAGGAGAGCGCCACACGCTGCTCAGTCCATGAGCCTGTTGCCTCGCGAGCCTGGGCACGGCCGGGGACCCCTTGGGCCTGCACAGCGGGTGAGCAGCCCGCGGGTCAGGGCAGAGGTGCTGGGACAGGAGAGGGGCCTCAAGGCCTTGGGCACGGCAGGGGGTGGGCGCGAGATGGCTGGACCCTCCTGCTTCCCGGCTCACCTCCGGGAACAGTCAGCCTGGCCCGGCGGGACCTCAGCAGGACACGCGGACGTCCTCCAGGTAGAGCAGGAAGTAGACCTTCCCAGGGGACAGGCCGATGGGTAAGGACACTCAGGCCCCCGGTGAGAGCTGGCCCACCGCCCCGCCACCTGGTTGGGGACACACGGAGCTTCCCGAGAGCCTTCATTCCTCCCTCTCGACGCGAACAAAGTGCCCCTGACGATTGAGAAACAATCGAGAGGCAGAAGCCAACGTCAACAAGAAGAAATCTGGGCACAAACCAGGAGGTTACAGGGAGCCGAGGAAAAGGCGTCCACGTAGGAGACGGGGATTTACCTCCCAGATCTGTCACACGGTCGTGTAGGATGTGCACTGCCCAAACTGGGGGTGCCCTTCACATCGAGGCCTGGGTGGCCAGCACTTCCTGTCTGTGGGCCCCGGGCTCACCCAGGCCCTGCAACTAATAACCACCCTGCTCTGGGGGCTCCTGTGGGGCGGGTGGCCATGTCAGCTCTCCTCATAGGCCCGCGTCTAACAGTCTGTTGAGCCGGCTCCTCGATGAGTGAGTAGGTGGTGAAGGAGTCCTCGGACCCTACAAGGTCATGGCATGGGGCCCCCAGGAGGCACCGAGGAAGATGCCCCTTCAGGCCCTAAGCCCTGGACTGTGAGTCAGCCAGGAGCCCTGCACAGCGGCGGTGCTGAGGACTAACAGCACGCACTTCCTGTGCCCGGCCAAAACTTGTCCTTTAGACAACCTCAAAACCCAGCACAAACAACGGAGTTAGGTAAGCGTGTTCTCCCCCCGCCCCAGTTAAGAAGTCAAAAGGTGTAGCATTCAGGTTTGGAATGACTCCATGGTCATCAGGGTCCTAGGCTTCTACTTTTCTGCTCCACCAACCCCAAGATTGCCTCCATGAATCAAAGATGGCTTCTAGAGTGCCAGCCATCACATCTACATCCTTGGCAGAAAGAAGGAGCAAGCGAGGAGGGGCAGGTGGTGTATATCTGCCAATCACCAGGCCTACCCAACCTCTTCTCCCGTCTCATTGGTGACCACTGATGGCACGGGAGGTACACAGCGGCCAGGATGAGTGGACACTGGGAGGGCGGCCAGTCCTCTCTGGCTCATGAGGCCCCATAAATACTAGTGTTGGAGTTCCTGTCGTCCCCGGTTTTGAAGGAGAAAGCGAAGCTCAGAGGCAGGAGGCGCCTCCCCGGGTCTGACTCAGCTTGTTCTGCAAAAGGCTCCTGGGGACACAGAGGCCACCCAGGGCCTGGCCTCTGAGCTCAAGGTCAGGAGAGCGGCCATTGCAGAGTGTGGCAAGAGCACGAGGAAACCACGGCAGGGGCTGATGGGGGGGACACAGGGTACTGGGCCTGGGCTTGGGCGGGGGGGTCAGGAGGGCTTCCCGGAGGAAGCTGTGTCTTCTCCTCGGTGTCCTCGGGCGGAGCTCAGCACCGCTCAACGGGAGGCAGCTCTCAGGTACTGTTCAAGTCTCCGCCGCCATTACCCCAGCGCTGACGTCACTGTCATCCCATGACACGTGTCGTGCTCACGCCACAGAAATCAAAACCGCCTCTTGTCCACTTGAGAACGTTTTGCATTGAAATGGCCCTCGAGGGTGCCCAGCACTGAGATGGGCTTCAGGACGCAGAGCCGCGGGCCACGGAGCCTTCGCTGTCCCCGACCCGGACAGGAGGCAGCCTCGGAATGACAAGTGCACCTCTCTGGACAGGCTGGCGTTGGGAAGCTGTCCCCTCGGGTCCTCATCTCTAACTCTTCCTCTCACCAATAAGGAGCCACGGAAAGGTGTCTCCCAAAATCTCCTCATCAACCCCGAGGGCTGGCCCCCAAGAGGAAGGAACAAGCCAATTCACCTTTCTCTCAAGGGACCCCCAGAGAACCAGCTTCCTGGAGCCACAAAGGGCAGCACAGATGTTCAGAGCGGCTGGCGCCAGGCCCAGGCAGATCCGGCGGCCTTGGAGCTGAACCTCAGAAATAGCATCCGTCCCCTGGATATTTGGGGAGTGTCCTCGGCAGGGCAAGCTGGAGCAGGGGCCTGCCCGGGCACCTCCACTGGGACACACCTACAGAGGCGGCACCACGTGGCCCAGGGAGAGGGGTGACATTGTGACACCCAGAGATGGCCTTCTCGTTTGGTAGCCCAGCTGCAGAACCTCTTTCTCCTTGACAGCTGGGGTTGGGCATCTGCAGTGTGAACCGAAAAGTGACTCCAGATATGAACAGAAGGCAAAGGCATGGGACAGGAGAGCCACGGGTCTCAGAGGTCTAGATCAGATCAGGACGAGCAGAGCCTTGCCCAGCCCCTGCGTTCTCGTGGTCTCACTGTTGCTGCTGTGGCCCAGGCCATCACGGAGCACTTCCATATGTGCACAAGGAGAGCGGGACACTTTGATGATCGTTGGAATGGTTCTCTTCGCTTTGTGCAATAAGAAATGAAGGCCTGAGGGAGCAAACAAGTTCAAGGTCAAAACTGAGGGTTGCGGGGGCCGCATGAGTGGGATGGGGCGGGCGCTAGTCCCAACCCAGTGGAAACCATCTGCAGGTCACAGTCGGGGTGGCGCCTCATTCCTGAAGCAGAAGGAGGCGGGGTGTGTTGTGCGTCTGCACGTGTGTTTGCCCGTGGGCTCCTGGGTGTGTCCTTCTGGCTGTGTGTCCGTCTGCAGGTGAAGGAGGGGCGAAGGCGGGGGGGGGGGGTGAGCGGGGAAGGGGGGGGAGGGGGGTGTCCTGACCACCTGCACAGACAGGAAGCTGGAGGCCCCTTGGTGACCTGGTCTGCGCTGGGTGGCATGGCTGGTCTGTGGGGTCATGATAGCAGGTGGGGACAGGCCAAGAGGACCAGGTATTGGTGGGGACAGGCAAGAGGCCCAAACCTCCCGGAAACACCCAGCAAGGAAGAGCGGTGTGTGGGGGGAGATTGAGGCTGGCCGGACGTGGGCTCTCGCCTCAGTGGACCTCCAACAGCCGACCACAGGACTCTCTATCTTTGTAGTGTCTGGAATTTTCCAGAACAGTCACTGCAGAGTGGAATCCTGGGGTCGAACACTTCCCCCTAGACCTTGATCCCCTCAGTCTGCGCCTGTGTTCTCGGCCGCCACCCTCCCGCCACCCGATTGTCCTGGTGCTGTTTGGCTGCACTCTGGCCACTGTTCCTCTGAAGGTGCAGTCAGGAGGAAAGGGAATGCGTTCTCTCGTGGCCACCAAACGCACAATCTCCGCGTCTTTCTTCCTAAAGAAACCGCGCTCTGGGGCTGGGGACCGCGTCTAGAACAGCACTTCCCAGCCTCTCTTGGAGCTAAGGTTCGCCCAGTGCCTCTCGCCCTGGGATGACTTTGTTCCCTGGAGGACACCTGAATGTCAGGGGATGATTTTGGTTCTCACATCTGGTGAGGAATGGGGGACGGTCCTGTGGACACCCAGCGGGTGGAGGCAGGGCCGGCCGTGGCTGGGCTGCAAGCGCCCTCCCAGCGCCCGGGGCTCTGCAGTGCAGAACGGCAGTAGTGCTGAGGTGGAGCGGCCAGAGCACTGTAGGTGGACGTTGACGGCTGAGTTTCCAAGAAAACCCTCTGGTGCCTTGCCATTCTCCCCAAAGTGCAAATGAGACGGCTGGAGCTGGAGCTGCCATTTTGTGACCTTGAGGACAGAAGGGCTGTGCTAAAGATGGAAGAGAATGTCATCTCTAACACTGTGGAGCTGCCAAACCACTTCTTAGAATGCAGACCTCCAGACACGGTTTTATGTGAAAGAAAGAAGTATCTGCTTCATGGAGGCCGCTGTGGTTGAGTTTCCACTATTGTCAACGAAGCACAATTTGGGCATGATTTATCTCTGGGTCAGTTCTCTGTGCTCACGGAGAAAGACACACCAAGAGGACCTTGTGTTTAAAGGGGAAGAGGCGAAAGCAGCGTCTCTCTGACACTGAGTCAGTCCCCTCCCCTCGTTTATGACACTTCTTGGCCCGGCAGCTTCTGAGTCTGCAGCTCCTGGGCCGGCTCAGCACGGCTCTCTGCAGATGGCGGGCAGCTCATCCACCACCGCGTCCCTGTCCGCCCACATTTTTGAGCTGTCTGGGCCCTGGCACTGACCAAGACCGTGGCTCCTACACAGGTGTCCTCTGGCTGGGACACCTGTGCCACCAATTCCCAGCTCCGTGACAACAGAAAGCCGCAAGTTCTGTGGAAAGTGTGAATTTGGAAAATCGCTCTAATTCAGATTGAGCCCAAACAGCCCCGTGTCCCCTCCCCAGTGACGACGGGCTACGGGTCTCACGCCCAGGGCTGCTAGGAGGACCCTCGTGGGTGAGGTCAGGGCAGGACAGCGCTATGAACGGCCGGTCTGTGAACAAGGGCAGGGCGCGGGGACCCAGGGACACTGCGGTGTCCCAGGACTAGACAAGAGGGGGCCGCCGCAGGCCCACGCCCCAGCACCCCAGTGGCCGCCAGATCTAGAAAGGGCCCCACAGAAGCTGTGACCTCCCTCAGTCAGGGGACACAACAGCCCACGATGACCCAACAAGTGAGCTGAGAAACCCACACCCAGGCCTGCTCCCCCCCACCCCCTGCCCCGTGTGTTGGTCTCTCATGGGTCAAACCCAGTCAGAAGCCAGAAGGCAAGAAAGCCCTTTGACTTGTCACAGAGCACAACACAACAACAGGCTGGGAACCAGGCTGGCCGCCGGCCCGCAAAGGCCAGCTCCCAGGCCCATGCCATTACAAGGAGCAGAGGTGCCCTCTCCTTCCTCTCTCCCTCTTCCTACCGGCAGGACGCAGATCTGAGGTCAGGAGCTGAAGCAGCCACCTGAGACCACGAGGCATAAGCCACAGCACAGAGAGAACCAAGCAGCAAAACAACAAGAGCCTGAATCCCAGACCTGCTGGGACCGGCACAGCCCGTGGGGACACTTAATCTTCCCATGGGACAGGATTACTTTTATTTTATTCATGCCTATTGTCTTGGCTTTTATCATAGTAACTGACTGATATTCTGACCAATGTAAGATTCAAAGTAAGTAGTTGCTCAATTTTGGAACTATTTTAGCCTGAGATTTTTAAGACCAGCCAAAGTGACTGGAAAGTTACTGTGCGCAGAATGACTGTTACGGAGCCTGCTGTCCCCGGGAGCAGAGGTGAAACACACGCAGGCACCTAAAACGCCTCTGGATTGGGACGGTCTAGCATGAGCCCGTGTCAGTCCCCGCAACCCCTCTAGGGAGCAAGAGGAGGTGCCTTCCTATTGGCTACTGCGCACATCTGAGGTGGACTCTGATTGGGCCAACTTGTAACAATGCCTTTCCCTGAGCCAATCATTGTTGAGACTGCGCCCCGGCTGCTCTGATTGGCTGCTGTTAAGTCGCAGCCTCCGCGCTGGGGCAGAATTCCTGGGAGTTCCCTGGGAGCGGGAATGCAGGGTCCTTGGAACCTGGGGAGTGCGCTGGCAGCAGGGTGGCCCCAGATCTGCGGACGCCCTTCATACTGCGTCGTGAGGGGAAAGAACCATTTTTAAACAGCAGCAGTCCCCTGAGCAGTTGCTAGGGCCTTCCTCTCGGCCACCTGCAAAACTAATTTTGGCAAATGAAAACGTTGAACCCGGCTGACTCGTCCCTGCCAGCGCTTGACGAGTGTGACTTGGGGAAGGAGCAAGAGATGCCTCCGGCCAGGGACCCGAGAGACATTTCCAAAGCTACCCACGGCGCATCGCTGTGTTTCAGTAACTTTCTGTGAAATACAACAAAGAAGGCCATGTGACAAGGAGGGTGATTGATGTCCCACGGCTTGTTCGTGCCATGGGGAAGATGAAGTCCTTCCCCGTGGGGAACAGCAGTCATCTGCTTCAGCCCAGATGGTAAACAGGAGGTGTTCAGTGCAAGAGCAGCTTGTCCCACTCTGGTTCTCTCCCCCGGAGACTGAAAGCAAGACTTTGCAATTGAACGTAGGTGGCGTGGGTCTTGGCTTGGAATTTCCCGTTGGGGACCTTGGGTTTTAGTTGAGATTTCCCCCGATGCAGACCCTGGGAGAAAGGTCCAAGGGCAGTTTACTTGAAAGGCAAAGGAAACACCCGCAGGAAAGAGGAAAGCCAGGGAAGGTGGCACCAGCCCTCAAAAGCAAGTTATCAGGCCAGTTACTGCCGCGCAGAACGTGTGCCGCGTCATCCCACCCCAGGGGTCAGGGCCCCGGGATCTATGCACCACCCAAGGGACAAGGAGGCTTGCTCATCCAGGCTGCTTCAGTCCAACAGCCAGAAGGAAAGGAAAAAGAAAAGCAGGAAACAAAGCTGGGCGCCGTGGAGCAGCCTGGAATCCCAGGAGCTCGGGAGGCTGAGGCAGGAGGATCAAGAGTTCAAAGCCAGCCTCAGGAATTTAGCAAGGCCCTCAGCACTCAGCAAGACCCTGTGTCTAAATAGATCACAAAAAGGGCTGGGGCAGTGAGTCAGTGGTTAATCCCAGGTACCAAAATAAAATAAAACAAAAACCCCTTGTGCACAGGGATGCCCACGCCACCTTTTAGAAGTCGGGCCAGATGGTGAAGCCCGAGGGCCCAGAGAGCGGCTCCTCTCGGGGTGCAGGCAGATTATTCCGGAGGCAGCCCCAGGAGGACTTGAGGGAGTGGGGAAGCGGGTGGGGAAGGCTGGAACAAGACGCGGTAAGAGTCTGGGGATGAGCTGGTTATCTTTATGGGCAACGGGGCTCAGCCCCCCGTCGGGGCCTCTGGGAGCCGGGGTGGGGCAGGCCTCACAGCTGCCCTCCAAGGGAATGAGGAAGTGGGTGCTTATCCACAGTGCCCATCTCGCTGTGGTTGAAGGTGGTGCCTGGGGCCATCAAACCCTCTCCCACGTCCCTTGTGACCTGCCGTGGGCGCAGGGAGCTCACTGAGGTATGAACTGTCCACTGAGCTTCAGGCAGCCCCCTGGTGGGCAAGGGGCAGAGAGTGGACGCTGACACTGGCCAGGCACCCAGAAGAAGGACAAGGACAGGAAGATTTAAAACCAGCATCGGCAAAGGGCAGGGCACTTGGTGCCGTGAGGAGACTGGGGCTCAGAGAGGGAGGTGGCTGTTGTGGGTCACATGAAGTCGAGGGCAGCTGAAAGGCCGGCTGGCTCCCTCCTGCACCGTCTGCAGACAGAGCGGTCTCCGTCCTGCTCCTCCTCCCCCACCCGGCTCTCACCATCACACTTTCATTTTTCCCAAATGGTGTCAGAAGGTCATGGAGATGGAAACCAAGAGGAAAGCCTTCTGGGTCCTCGAGTGAAAGGAAACTCCTCAAAAGGCAGTTTCATTCACTCCGTGTGCGTATTAGTCCCTTTCGGTGTGCCACAGACAGAGAACCACACACACACCCTCCCCCCAGGACCCGTAGCAGGGAACAGTGACACTGACAACCAGATAGCAAATGGGGGGCCAGGGAAGTGTGGAGAGGGGCAGCCAACACCCGGACCCCTCATTAGGGCCGGGGGCAGGGTTCCTGACCGCAGCCTGTTGGCACTGGGGCTGGGCATCTCTCTGTAGGGGAAGTTGGAGAACACTTAGCAGCACCTATAGCCTCAATCTGCTGGGTGCCAGCAGCAGCAGATCCTTGCTCCCCGTGGTGACAACCAGAGGGCCTTCAGACATTGCCAAATGTCTTGCAGGGGGGCAGGGGTACAAAATTACCCCCAGTGAGAACCTGTGGTAAGAGCTAAATAAGGAAAGCAGAGGGAGATTTAGAAACTTGTGATGAGAAAGCAGAACTAGTCACACCCCTGAGGAAGTGATTTCAGGATGATTCTCCTATGACAAGCATGAGCCATGTGGAAGGCACCTGGGAGCACGACCCAGGTGGGGTCCCCAGCAGAAAGGCCCAGCAGCACCCTCCGGCTGACGGCCGGGGACAGAGTGGCCCTGTTCCCTACACAGGCTCAGGCCACAGGCGGCATGGAGTCTGAGTTATGGATTTTAAACTTTTAAATCCATGGTTCTTTTATTTTTAAAAGTTATTCTACGTTATATAGTTTTTTTAAAGTCATTTTTAAAGTTATTGTCAGGATGGTTGAAATAAAATAACACTGAACGAAACAGACAACATCAAGTGCTGGTGAGGATGTGAAGCAACTGGAACTCACAAACATGGTTAGCGGAAACGCAAAGGAGCACAGCTGCTTCGGAAAAACAGTCTCCGTCTTTTATTTTTATTTTCTTTTAATGAGCTTGAACATACAATTAAACAACCCAACGGCCCCACTTCTAGAAATTTCGCCCTCATGGGCTGAAACCTTTTGTTTGCACAAGCACTGGTATAAGAGTGTTTGTTCATAATAACAAAAATGAGGACACTCTGAATGCCTCAGAGTTCACCGAGCCCTGAAGAGGCCAACCGTGACGTGTCCCCACAACGCAGAAGGACTCTGCGGTAAAGAGGGAACCCGGCGCTGCCACCGCATGGAAGGACTTCAGAGCAGCACCAGGTGTTAAAGAAGCCACTTACAGGGCGGGCTGGGGTCGTGGCTCAGAGGAAGAGCACTCGCCAGCACGTGTGAGGCCCTGGGTTCGATCCTCAGCACCACATAAAAAATCTAATAAAATATATGTGTCCACCTATAACTAAAAAATATATTAAAAAAAGAAGCCACACTTGAAGCTAGATGCTGTGGGGTTCTATTTATATGACATGATTGGAAAAGGTAAGACTAGAAAAAAAAATGGCTGATTGTCAAGGGCTGGGGTGCCCAAGGGTGGACCACAAAGGCTCCCCAGGAGATTGGGGTGCTAGAATCACGCTGCACCTTGACCGTGGTGTGGACTGCGTGTCTGTGTGCATTCTACACAGGGTGAATTTATGTGGGCACATTATACCTTAATTAAACAAAAAAAAGAGCCAGGCCCAGTGTGCATGCTTGTGACTCCAGCCACCAGGGGAGGCTGACCAGGGGTGGCAGGCCGAGGCCAGCCTGGGCAACTATGGAGATCCTGAAGAGATCTTGGTAGGGCACTTGCCTACGTGTGCGAGGCCCTGGGTTCGATTGCCAGGACACCAACAAAGGAAAAAAAAGGAAGAAAGAAAGAAAAACTTACTTCAGATTAGACTCTGGGATGGGCCTGTCAGGTGCCCACTTGGGGAGGTCAGGTTGAGGGGTGCTCTGAAGCAGGAATCTGGAGAGACAGGACCTGGTCAGGTTCAGCCACTGGAGATCCACAAGGAGGTGCTGGAGGTGAGCCCCGACTGCCTCCCAGGTTGGCAAGGACCGTTCCCCAAAAGGATCGTTCCAGTCACCAACGCCACACCCAGCCGGGGAAACGCTGGACCCCGTGCGGCCCTCGGTGATCTCCGCTGTGGGCAGCCCCGCCCGGCTGAAGGAGGGGAAACCCAGCCGCAGACAGAATCCTGTGGGCTCGAGGGCTAGGCCCTCTTCTTCTAGACGCACTTGACCTTGACTGCACTTCAGAGGCTTCGTGGATTCTCTAGGGATGTGTCATGAATCCTGATCTCACTAATCGGAGGTTGATTCAACAGCTAAAGTTCAGGCAGATCTTCAAAATTACACCTGGCCCACCTCAACCCCAGAACAAACTGGGATTCCATCTTTTTTTAAAATGAAACCTTTTGGTGCCAACAACAACAAAAAACCATCTAAGGAGTCAATGACCCTTGCAATTTCAGAACTAGGGTTTCATCTTCTTGCTGGTGGGGACTTCCACAGAAGTCACAATGTTAATACTGGGAACAACAATGAGAAAAGAAGGCAGAATGACAGAGCTGTGGCCCAAGGTCTGCATGTTGACACAGTTCCAATAAATCCCGTACTGGTGGTATTTTGAAGCACAACCATAAATGGCAGGGACCACGTGTTTTTGCCTCTGCATTTAGCAGCTGTGTGTCCTGAGGAAGTCCCTCAACTGTCTCTGAGCACCAGTTTCCCCACTTCTAAAATGGAGGCAGTGACCGTATCTGCCTGCCAGGGCTGTCTTGAGAATTACATAAGAGGATAGTGTCAAATAATAGGGACGATGGTATGAGTTTCCTATTGCTGCTGTAACAAATACCATGCGTCTGGTGATCTAAAGCAGGACGTATGTATTACCTTACAGTCTGGAGGTCAGAAGCCCAAAACTGGGTCTCGGGGAGTTGAAGCAAGGCGTCGGCAGAGTGGCATTCTTGGGAGGCTCAGGAGAGGGTGTTTCCTGCCCTTCCCGGCTCCTACAGGTGTCCACATTCCTGGACCGTGGCTCACCCTTCCACCTTCAAAGCCAGCAGCATCTGTCAGTGCCAGGGACCCTGTTTCCTTCCTCGTGTCACCTCTGACTTTGACCTTGCCTGCCTCTTCTGTGATGACATTGGGCCTGGCTTGATAACGCAGAATAATCTCCCCTGGTCAAGGGCTTCGCCCTAATGGCACCTGAAGAGTCCCTCTTGCGGGTCAGGGAGCATACAGAGCCTCGAGGGGCTAGACCTTGTTCTGTCCACCACAGGGGGCTGTCTGTCAGTAGCACCAGTGGGACTTGCTGGGTGAGACTGTGGCAGTGTCGGACAACGATGGTGACGACGGAAAAGCAAGGAAGAGACGGTGTGAAGCCGCTGTATCATAAGGGGACATCGCTGGGTGTGTGGTCCCTGCCTGTGATGGCAGCCCCCGGGAGCCTGAGGCAGGAGGATCGCCACTTTGAGGCCAGCCTCAACCATTTAGGGAAATCTTATTTCAAAATTTAAAAAGGACTGGGCTATAGCTCAGAGGGAGAGCACCCCTGGATTCAGTCCCAGTACGATCAAAACCCCAACAAGACAAAGCTTACGTAGGAAAAAGACGCGGGGCCCCGGGCTGGAGGTCCAGGGCGCGCAGCTTACGTGCTAACGCAGTGAGGTTGAGCCCTCGTAACCGGGTGGGCTGGTTTCTTTTTTTCATAATGCTTCTATAGAATTTTTTAATAAAATATTTGTTCAATTAAAATATTAGCAAATATGCTATTGTTCTGGTTATACATATTGTTCTGGTTATCAATTGCCACATGACAAACCATCCCCAAACTTAGTGGCTTGAAAACAAGAAGTCAGCAGTCGGAGGGGCACACACCTGTCACCTGGGCACACACCTGTTGCCCCGGCACGAGGGAGGCTGAGGCTGGAGGACCACTTCAGCCCAGGAGTGTAAGACCAGCCTGCGGGACACAGTAAGACCCTGTCTCAAAGAGGAAATAAATAGATAAATATTTATATATAATAATATGATTTATTATATAGGATCTATATTTCATTATGTGTAGTATGTACAGATGTATTTCATTGTGAAGACTATAGATATGTTTCTATTTTACATAACACGTGTCTTTTCCTCTGCACTCAGGTCTGTGGCGTGGCTGGGCTCGGCTGGTGACTCTCACACTTGGGGTGTGTCGTGGAGTTTTAGTGGATGGCCACTGGGGTGGAGACTCCTTCAGGGCAGCTCAGGGCTACCAGAGCTGGGGGCCCAGGGATGACCCAGCTCCACTTCCACCATGTTCTTTTGGTCAACCGAGCCCCAAGGCCAAGGCCAGCCCTCCAGATTCAAGGGGTGGAGGAGCAGACCCCATTTCTCAAGGGGGTGGCGTGGGACGCGGGGAATGGAGTGCCATCGGGGGCAGTGGCCTTTGAAGTGGAGGCCATCTGGAGCTTATCTTCACCCCTCTCTCCTGGGTCACCCCAGGACGTCACCCTCTTCTTTGAGGGGTGCCACTGGGAAGTTCATCTCAGCTTGTGGGTTTTCATTTAGGACATAAATCTCGTCCCCTCCTGAGCCACCATGAGCTTAGGCTTCTTGGAGAAGTTGGAGGGAACATTACTTTCTCATTTCACACCCTCCCCACTTCCTGAGCCAGAGTCCCCAGCTTTGTGCAGGGGACCTAATGGTCAACCACAGTGCCTGGCCTTCCATCAGCCTATGGGTGGCATGTAACCCACACCACGCCCAACACACCCTCCCTGACATTTGAATCTCGAACAGAGTGAAGAAGAATGTTTGCATTGGAACCTGGAGGTGACTTCAGGGCAGGGATTGGACTGAGCCAGAGTTTCTCAACTTCAGCACCTTGACATTTCGGAACAGATGATGTTTTTCTCGTGGGTGAGGGGTAGAGAGGAGCACCCTGTACATTGTGGGATATTTAGCTGCATCTCTAGCTTCTCCCTGTCAGATGCCACTAGAAGCCCCTGCCACACACCATTTATGATAATCAAAACTGTCTTCAGCCTGGTGAGGTGATGGGCACCTATAATTGCAGCTGCTTGGAAGGCTGAGGCAGGAGGATCTCAAGTTCAAGGCCAGCCTCAGCAACTTAGGGAGACCCTGTCTCAAGAAAGGCAAGCGGGGGTGGTGGTGAGGGTGCCTGGGGGTGTAGCTCAGTGGTAGAGCATGCTCACGGCCCTGGATTCCATCCCTAGAGTTGCCAGGAGGAGGAGGAGGAGGAGGAGGAGGAGGAGGAATATAAATAACCAACATGGAAGAGAGAAAACGCTCAACATCATTAAACCATCAGGGAAATGCCAATCAAAACCACCAGGAGGCATCGCCACGCCCCAGTGAGAATGGCAGCTGTCAAAAAGACTCAAGAGAAGTGTGGACGAGGGTGCGGAGAGCAGGGGATTCCTGCCCACCCTCGGGGGAATGTGAATCCACCACAGAGAACGCGATGGGGGGCCAGATTAAAACCAGACCTACCACGAGATCTGGCAATCCCAGTACCGGGTTCACCTCCCAGGAAATGACAGTGGTATGCAGAGACACCCGCACCCTGTGTGCTCGGCAGCAGCCTTCGCGACTCCCCAGCAGTGGACACAGCCAACAGGGACCCGATCAAGGAAAGGTGCTACAAACGCAGTTGTGACAGTGTGGCTGGATCTGGAGCTCGTCACGTCTGTGAACTACCCAGGCACGCGGGACAGGCAGCACACTGTCACTCACGTGGCATACAACCAAGCCGAGCTCACGGAGGCTGCCAGAGCCATGGGGAGCAGGGGGGTCCACAGGTACCAAGGGACAGTTAGGAGCAAGAGTCCGCTGTGCAGTTGACGGTCACGCACTGTATGTCCCACAAACCCGGGAGGGAGTCCGAATGTTTTTACCACGAAGAGGTGATATTCTAGGAGACAGACGTGTCCCCCCAGATCTAAGCATTCCGCCACGTACGTAGTACGCATGGAAACGTCACATGGGCCCACAAAAACGTGTGATTTTTAAGTTTTTAATGTATCAGTGAAAAAATGAATTTAAATTTAAAAATGTCTTCACAGGGTCAAATGCTTCTTGGGGGCCAAAGTCTCCTTGAGTGTCTTGGTGCTGTGGGTCCTGGGGGAAACAAGCTGGCTTGGCCATGGGGCACCTGAGATTCCCCAGGGCTCCTGGTGGCAGGTGTCCGCAGTCTTGAGAGCCCTGAGAAGCCACTCCCCCCTCCCCCATTCTGGATGTTTCTAACAAGTGACCTTATGGGGTAATTACTACTGGACGCCTCATTTTGCCACAAGGAAGTGGCTTTTGGATGAAGCCAACAGATGGATGGTCGCGGAAGAGAGGGAACCTGGTTCCAAGTTCCAGTCCTGAGCCTCCAGGTCAACAGGAGTGGCCCTTCCCACCAGTAAGCCCCTCCCGCGGAGCTGGACTGGACTGGGTTTTCTGCTACCTGCAGCCCTCGTACCAGTACCAGCGGGGACAGCTGCGAGGTGGAGAGAGCGTTCCTCAGAGGACCAGCAGCCTCGGGGGCCATCCTGCTTCCTGTTCTTTCCAAGCCTGGTTCTGGAACGTTCTCTGTTTCTCCAAAGCACTTTCAACCCTTCCAGCAAATTCCTCTTCTGCTCCTGTTGGTCTGACCAGGTACTGTCGAAGCTGCGGGCAGAGTTCTGGTCCTGAGTTGGCTGATCCAGCAAGGGAAACCCAGCCTGCCTGGCCACCACACCCACCCCACCCAGGAGCCCAGCCTGCCTGCCCACTGGGAGCCCAGCCGGCCGTGGCCTGTTTGCTGACTGTGGCTGATGACTTGGCTATGGCAAAGCCCAGCCCCATGGAGCAGGCGGGAGGGAACTCAACACAGAAGACGTTGTGGTGGGTTCTCAGGTGACACTTCAAGGGGGCTGCTGCCATGGGCAGCCCTGTGGGTCACCCCATTGTCCCGGGGACCCTCCATCCAGCAGAGATGAGAGTTAGGCAAAAGGGCAGAGAATACACGGCTCTGTGGTCCCAGAGCCTGGCTCCACCGTCAGCTCTGTGACCCCGTCCACTCTGTCTCCACACCTCGCAGCCTCCTCTGTCCACAAGCTTCGTCGGACGGCTGTGAACCTGAGCTGGTGACCTACTGGCCGCTGTGCCAGGTGTCCACTCGTGGAGGTGGGACTATGGAATCATTGTAACTGTGTGTTACTTGCTACCGCACGCTGTCTGTCCAAGTGTCCTTTCCCTCTCTGGGTGGTGACAAAAGTCCTGTTGTCGTGGCAGTCTGGGTGGCAGTGGCAGGAGTAGAGGTCACGGTAGCTTCCTAGGGGACCTCCTGTGTTCCAGGCACCTCCAAGCTCGGGGCACATCGACTCTCAGAATTCCCCCAGTGACCTCCGAGGTGGGAACCAGTATTATCTCCATGTCACAGAAACAGAGGAACAAAGAGTAGAGACTTTCCCCAAAGTCTCGCATCCCTGTAGGGTGGCCCCAAAGCGCCCTCTCTCCGATTCCACGACGGGCCAGGCTCTTTTGGTCACCAAAGCTGTCTCATCTTCATTCTTCAAACTCAAACCTCCTCCAATTAAAATGCCAGTCTCAACGAATGAGCCACAGCTGTGCCCATCATAGATGAGAGGCACGGTCAAGGGCCAATCAGAGGAAGGCAGAGGGGTGCCTCCCACCCATCCCATTCACGGGAAGTCAAACCAGGCAGAAACCCAGGGTCTGACGGCAGAGGAGGGCAGCGGCCAGAGCCGGGCCAGGTGGCTCTCTGAGGGTCGGAAGAGTTTTGTGTGTTGAACTGGACGCTGGGTACAGGAGCATGTCAGCTGGAGGGAATTCTCTGAGCTGAGCACTGTCTATGCATGAGAACGACCTATGTCATGATGGGGCATAGAGGGATTTTAAATCAAGTCTGAAATCAAAGTTGTTTTTTCAGGAAAGGTTTACTGAGTTATAAGATGTGAACAGAAAAGCATATGTAGATGCAATAATAAAAAGTAGGACACGTGTGTTTGCATACACACATGCGTGTATTATCATGATACGCAGCAGTCATCCGTGTATCGGATGCATACACACCTATGTACGTGTGTTTTCTGTACATGTTTTATAACTCAATGAACATTTCCTAAAAAACAACTTTGATTTCAGATTTGATTTGAAATTGCTCTCTGCCCCACCACTGCCCCCAGGAAGAGCTGGACCCTGGCTCTAGGGCCTTGGGTCTGGGCTTGAGGGGGACTGGAAGGGGCAGGGGTGCCCTTTCCTCTTGTCTTCCCCGGGGCAGCGGGAGCGGGGAAGACTGAGAGGACAGCAGGGAGGTAGCCGGCCCTAAGTGCTGGATGACCTTTGAACTCAGGACCCCAATGCCACCTTATCACACATGCCAAGTGCCTGACACCAAGCAGGTGTGTCGGGGCTCTCGCTGGAACCCAATGCTCCTGTTATTTGGAGGAGTAGATGTCGGGATGAACTGAGAGTTTGGGGCTTGGGGCTGGTGGAGGAGGACATTTCCCCCCAAGCCTTTTAGTTCAACAAAAGAAAAAGCCAAACCCTGTGTCCTACAGAGTCCTCCTAGAGCCGACCACCAGGCCAGGACGTGAGCGCAGCCACGGGGCATCAAGAGGCCAGCTGAGGAGTGGGAATGGACCAGGGTGGGACACTGAGCAGCGGGTTGTCACTAGGCAAATGGGGCTCCACCTCATCGGGGACCTCTGGGAGGACTGTCCTTCGAGCTGTCCCACCCACGGAGCAGGGAACCGTGGCTGTCCACTGTGTCCCCTGGTGGTTTTTGAGGTGGCTTCTAAAGCCTGGGTTCCTGGCTGTCCTGGCCAGGCCTCGAGAGGACAGGGTTGACCCAGGGGACTGAGAAGGGGCCTGGTCAGAGACTGGGGGCTGAAAGGCACAGGCAGGTCATCGCAGGATCAGTGCCCACCGGTCCCCAGACTCATCCTGGGGAGAAGCTGGCTTGGATTTGCCGAAGCTGCTCTCCCAGAGACTCGCCCGCAGCCAGAAGCATCCCCGGATGTCCAGGAGGACGGAAGTTGGTGAGGTCAGGGCCACAGCGCTGAGCGGGACGAGTGGCAAGCTGCGTTTGCAGACAACGTCCATACTCAGGTTTCTCAGAGACCGCGCGGGGAGAGGGACTCGTTTCCAGTGGTGTCAAAAGGTGGGGCTTGGGCCGTGTGGACTGGCTGGTAAAGGAGACAGGTCCCCTGTGCAGGGTGACAACTCATGATGGGAAGAGAGGGAACTGGGAAGGGCAGGAGACTGGAGGGCAAGGGGGTCAGGGCTGGAGAGAGGACACCTGGCGCTGGAGATGCAGAGACGGAGAGGAGCAAAGACCCCGTGGAAACCGGCTCACCAGCACGCTGACCGTGGCCAGGAGACAAGGGACCAGGAAGTGACTTGTGCCTCTCTCACTCCCGTTTCCAAATTGACTTCGTTAATTGTGTTTTACTTTTGTGATTAGAAAAAAATATATGAGAATCAAAAATGCCCAACCCCCCGATGGTGCAGAGCCACGGCCCGCGTGAGAGGAGGCCCAGCCAGGAGGCCCAGCCACGCTGCTTCCTCTCGGGTTCTGTGTTTCTCAAAATGATTGAGGTTCGCTATTTTCTCCCCTCTCTCCCTCTTTCTTCCTTCTTCCTGTTTTGGAGAAGACCCAGTCAAGTGACCTCAGTGTCCACAGGGGCAGAGGAAGGGTAACCCTTGGCCAGAGCTGCCTGGAGCCGGAGTGGGTTGGCCTCCCCTTCCTGCGGCTCCCTCTTGGCAAGACCTGTCTTGTCGCAGGGTGACGGAGGAGGCCCGTGGGCAGGGAACTGGCTCATGAAGGAGGTGAAATTTCGGAGCAAGCCCCTTCTTGCCCAGACCGGGAGCCAGCCCTGGGGATGGGCCATGATGGGTACCGTGTGGTCATGCCTGCGAGGGCTGGACGCACATGCGGACCGGCCAGGCCACGCGAGAGCATGGAGCCACCCGAGATGGGGGTTCACGCAGGCTGGAGTTCTGCTTTCAGCCCTCCACATACAGATCTCCTTCCCGAAATGAGGAAGTCAGGAGCAAGCAGGGAGATTCTGATTTAGGAGAGTGGTGACCGGGTCCTGCAGGTGGTTTCCTAAAGATCTTGCATTCCAGAGCAGCCGCGGCTTAGGGGCAGGAATGTGGCTGTGAGCCACCCCCACTCTGCCCCCAAGGTAGAGGCAGTAGAGGAGACTGAGATCACCAAGCCCAGAGGTGTGGACACAAAAGCATTTAGGATCCCTTGGTCCCTGGACAAGTCCCCATCCGGGTGGTTCCAGACCTGGGCGCCCCTCTCTTGGCCCCTGCATCTCAGCCTGGAGAGGTCATTCCTGCTAGGTGTCTCTTTTATGGAAGGGGGAACTGTCCCCAGAGCTCGTGGGGAGATGGTGCCTCATGCCCATCAGCCGTCGTTCAAGACCCCACACGAAAGAGGTGTGGACGAGGCCATGTCACTGTCCCGCCTCTGCCAGCCAAGAAAGGGGGAAGGGGTGACGGGCTGACGGGTGAGCACAGCGTCTGCCTCGGAAGGGAATCAACATTTGCCCAGGCTGCCCCTAACTTTCCAGCTTCCTCTCCCATATCCAGCTGATCACAGGGCCCTGCGACTCAGAAGACCCAGCTGCCCCCAGGTTCTTTCTGCAGGATATTACTCAGAATCTCTGGGGGACCATCCTCACGGTTGATTGGCAGCCACCTCAGGCCATTTCTCCAGGGCTTCGGTGGCCCCGGTCTGCTCTGAGCGGCCAGCACCCTGGTGCTGCCCTGGCCCTAACGCCATCCCCACCCGGAAGAGGCACCCAGCCTTCTTCCTTAACAGCCCCCAGAACTTGGCTGGATTGAGTAGACACAGGTTCAAGTACTGTCACGAGCCCCTGCCCACAGCGACTTCCAGAAGAGGTCATTCTGCGAGGGGCCAGTGAGCGCCCAGCTCTGACGCCAGCGGCATGTTTTCTGAGGCGGGAAGGTCTAGGGCTCCGGGTCCCAGGCTCCTATCTCGTTCTCTTCCATCCCTTCTACCTAGTTCTTGTCTGCACAGTTCAAGTTGACGTCCCCTACGTCACAGTCCAGGCAGTGGGACGAGGAAAAGGTGAAAGAAAGACCCACAGCCCCAGGCCCACCCACCAGCCTTTGAGGCTGGTTTTCAGGTGGCCTGCAGCACGCCCACTCACGTCCTATTGGTCAGCAGGTAGTCACATGGCACCTGTAGCTGCAAGGGAGGCTGGGAAATGTAGTCTCCAGCTGGGCAGGCACGTGCCCATCTACAATTCTATTTCTATGAAAGAACAAGAGATCTGATACCGGGGACAATCAGTGTCTGTCCCAACAGCTTGGATGAGCCCATGCAGCGAAGGAAAGTTTACTGAAGTCTCAGGGTGGCAGGTGGGAACTACAGGTGGAAAAGGAGAACCCCGAATGGAAAGATGAGCTCCTTCTGGGGCCCCCATGCCCCGCATGGAGGCTGCCTGGCCCTCTCTCCAGTGTGGGCCCCCCTTCCTCCTCTGGTCCCCGATGAAGCAAAAGGCCCTCCTTGTCCCTCAGTGAGCCTGGCTTTCTGGCCTGTCCCAGGACATGGGCGGTGGCCTTCAGAAAGCGTCCCCATGTGGACCTCCAGGGCCTGGTGAGGCCATGTCCAGGTCCCTGCTCTCAGTCACTCCAATGGGAGTCCTGGCCATGCGTCCCTCCAACACAGGGGAAGGGAAAGTTCCGGCCAGCCCCTCTCTCTCTACTGGACCGGATCTCAGAGACGATTTCCATCTTTAAATACAGAGACGACTGGAGCAAGTGCTTGTTACAGAGGGCACAGCTGTCCCAAGGGGTCCTGGGACACTGCTGCCTGAATCTACACTTGGAAACGACTTACCTGGGCTGCGGAGGTAGCTGAGTGGTAGAGCGCTTGCCGAGCACGCATGAGGCCCTGGTTCAATCCAAAAAGAAAGAAATGAATTCCTTTGTCCTATAAGGGTACAATCCTTCCACAGAGTGACCCAACTTACATACAGTGCTGTGCAACAGGGGGTGAGTCACTTAACCACCCTGGGCCTCAGTGTGAAATGAGAGTCCCTTTCACGGGGTCGTTGGGGAGGTCTAGAAAGATGATGGTGATAAAGTGCTTGCTTAGCACGGAGCTCACAGCTGACACTATCACATTTACTGTCACCAAACAACTGGACACAGGAGACTGCGTCTGGATAGTGGCACTGTTTCAGGATGTCCCCCGAGAGCAGCGCCTTCTTCCAGGATGAAGGGGCGAGACCACTTCCATCTTCAAAGACAGAGGCTGCTGCCAACCCCCTTGGGGAACGCGGAGATCTAGACCCGCGTCTAGGAGCATCTCCAGGTTTGGGAGGCCCAGGACAAAGCCTTCTTCAGGAATTAAGGGTTTCAGCCAGTGACAGCAGCGTCACCCAAGGTGGAGCACTGGGCGGCCCGTGTGATGGCACAGGTCGTGCACACACCCACGAAGCCAGCGCCGCTCCACCCCAGCAGCAGGCCGGGAAGGCTGAGACGCAGAACAGCAGGGCGCCGCCCGCGGGGCCAGGGCGTCCCGGGGAGGGGAGCCCACTCCTCCCTCAGAACCCGGGGCACCGGCAGCAAAGTCATCAGGCCTCACCACAAACCAGAGGCCGGGCCGACGCGCGGCTGCACTGAAGCGCCACACCCTGCCTCACGGAAGCAGGGGATGGGGAACTGGGGGACGAGAGGGCAGGGGACTTGCCCAGAGCCCGCTTGCCTGAGTCGGCAGATTACAGAATCCGCACCCAGAACCACGGGGCAGGCAAACGTCCCTGACCCTGACCCTGTGACGGAGGGTGGGAGATTCTCCTGGCCTCTGAGCCCTTCCCCAGACGCCTCCTTTGGTGGAAACGGAGGCCAGGCTGGCTCCTGAAGGCCTCCCAGAATCCTCCCCAGGCCTCCGACCCACCTTCTCAGAGCACAGGCGATTCCCGTTCCCTGAGCCCCTCCTGCCCCGGGAAGTCACTTCCACGACAGCCAGCTTGGGACTGTACTCAGGTATGGTTTTAATGGAAGGGCGTCTGAAGGGCTTCCTGGGGCGGAGAGATGGGAAGAGCCCCAGTGAGACAGGAGGGGACTGAGGAGCTGCTGGGCTGCACCTTCCCTGAGCTCTGGGGGCAGAACTTCTCCACATCAACAGAACTTCAGAACCGGAAGCAGCATGTAGAGTTGGACTGAGCATACCACCTCTTACCTGTGTGACCAGGAGCAAGTTACTTGACCTCTCTGTGATGCACCTCGAATGGCGATCAAAACAGCACAGCCTTCACAGAGTGGTTAAGTGAGAGTCACTGTCATGATCAGTGTCATCCTCATTGTCATCACTGCTATCTTTAGAGCTCCTGGGCGTTCTTGGGGAGGCTTCACAGCATCCTGGCTGAGAACACAGATGCTGAACCCAGATGCCTGTATTTAAATCCAGCTGCCATTGACCTTGGCTGCCAGTGACCTCTCTGAGCCTCAGTGTCTTCATTTGCCAAGTTTTCCCCTGGACAGAGAGATTGGCTTAGAGATGCCACATATGTCTCAACTGGACCAACGAGAGTCAAGGCCAGATACGTGCTGGACCACGGGTGGAAGAAGTTCTTTCCACTGGGGTTGCTGAGCTAGCAGGCCCTGAGCCTGGAGCTGTTGGGGCCATCCTGGTTATCTAGGGAGGAGAGCCTGCCTGGGAGTGAAGCCAGCAAAAGGGAAGCAGATAAGCAAGCCAGAGAGAGACAAGTCACGATGACATGGCGCCTGGATCCAACTGTGCCTGAAGCAATCTACCTTTGGATTTCCCATTTTTCATGAGCCAGTGAATTCCCCATATTGCAAAAGCCAGTCTCCGTTTTGCAAAAACCATAAGTTGGCTTTTTCTCACAGAAAAGCATCTAGGTTGATGTCAAGAGGTTAAGCAACTTGCCCAGGCCTGAAAGTTGGAGAGGTCAGTGTTAGCTAGGGTCACACAGGATCCAGCTCGGCCAGCCGTGCCCCACCTCTCCACCAGGCCAGCATCCTGTAGTGGTGTTCACTGAGTTCCTGCGTCCGCCCTCCCTGGGCAGCCAGTTTTTTCAACTTTGAAAAGTGGTCATGCCAGGCCCGCAGCGCTGCTGGGAATAGAATCCTCAGCTAACTGAGCTGCCTCCCTCGGAGGCTGGAGCCCGAGCCTCTGCTGCCCGTATCTCGGGCTCTGGGCCTCGGCTTCACTCACAGTTACTCCACTGCCAGGGGGTCTTTGGCTGTCCCCATAGGCCACCCAGGCCAGCTGCCCAGAGCCTGTGGGGAGAGCGTGTGAGTCTCAAGGGGGGCCCTTCCCTTCCTGGCTGTGTGCCCCAAGGGTGGGCCCAGGGAGCGGGAGGCCGCTGAGGACCCTGGAGCTCGAAGCCGTGAGGGGCAGAGAGCCCTGGCATCTGTCCCCGAGGACTGGGGCCCTTGGAGCGACCTGCAGGGAGACAGCCCCGCTCAGGTGAGCTTCGCCTCTCCGCTCCGTGCACTTCCTGGGCAGCAGCAGAGACAGAGGACACCCACGCCACGGTGACACAGGGGGACGCCAGGCAGAGAACGTCATCAGGCGCACTGCTAGGAAGGACCGCGGCCAGGGGACGGTCGGTAGGGCCTCTCAGCACAAGTGACCTTTCGCGAGAGTCCCGCCTGGTCCCCCGGGTGCTGGGCTCGGAGCCCTGCTGGTCTCCCCGGAGGTCAGGGCCCGCTCTACCCGATGATGCTCGCTGAGGTGCTGTCAGGGCTCAGCCACCTGCTGGAGGCTCGGTGACCGGCTGCGGGACCTGCAGGAAGGCTGACTGGCCACTGCTCTGTAGTCCTGAGCTAAATCTGGAGGAAAGGCCGAGAAACCACGCAGGACCGTCCCCAGGCACGCCTGCCGGGAAGAGGTTCCACCCGCACGAGGACACGGTGATCTCACCATCGTCACTTGGATTCCAGTCACCGTCATCACATGGCTGGGGGCCCTGGGGCTTAGGCAGTTCGGGTCAGGTCCCCTGGGAACCAGGGGAGCTTTAGACGGAAAGCCCAGCCTCCAAGTCACACAAGACTCGGGCCCCTGCGTCCCTCCTCCCAACCAAATGTCAGCTTCTTGGACAGGACAGAAGTGAGGCGGAGCTGGGGGAACAGGCAGCTAGGAAAGAAGATGCCCATGAGCCAGGTGGGGAGAAGGGGATGCCTGGGGGGGACAACCACACCTATCCAGGGAGTGACACTTGACCTGAGACCTTCAGGGTGAGAAGATCTGCGAGAGTGACCCCTGCAGAAGGACCAGCTGGTGCAAAGGTCCTGGGGTGGAACTGGCCGTGTGTACTGAAGAAGGATGTGAGACAGAGCAAAGCACGCAGGGGAGGGGGGCAAGAGAGGCAGGCAAGTGCCAGGTCAGGTGGCTGCAAGCCTGGGCTAGGAAGGACATTTTACCTTAAGTAGGATGAGCCTTCATTGGGGGATTATGCATGAGGCGGGGCGAGGGGTTGGGGGCTTCATGATCCAATATGTAGAGCTCTGGCTGGCTGCTGCCATGTGAAAAACAGAAATGAGGGCAAATGAGCTGGCACCTGGAATCAGGGATTTCATTCAGGGTTAATAGTTGTAATAAGGTTTCCCCTTCTGCCACTTCAGTGGGTGGGGCACGGGCCCCCAAAAAGTCATTTCCAAGTCCTCACACCCAGTTCCCGTGAATGTGACCATATTCCATATTTGTGAAAAGGATCTTTGCACATATGATTAATTTAAAGATCTGAGATGAGCTTGTCTGGATCACCTGGAATTGCCAAATCACTCTGGATTGGGGTGGGCCTAAAACCCACGACAGGTGTGCTTATAGGAATGAGGCCAGCCGGACGCAGTGGCACAAGCCTGTAATCCCAGCTACTGAGGAGGCTGAGGCCTGAGGATTTCAAGTTTGAGGCCAGCCTCAGCAATTCAGGCCCTATCTCAAAATTTAAAAAGGACTGGAGATGTGGCTCGTGCCAGAGACCTTGCCTAGCACATGAGGCCCTGGATTCCATCCCTAACACCACAAATAAAAAAGAATAAGACAGAGGGAGATTTGACAGGTGGAGAAGCAGAGAAGAAAGCCACGTGAAGACCAGGCAGAGGTGGCAGTTACGTCACCATAAGCCACAGAATGACTGGGGTACCAGAGCTGAAGGGGTCAGGAAGGGATCTCCCTGGAGACTTGGGAGGGAGCATGGTCCTGTCAACACCTTGATTTCAGACTTGGGGGCCTCAAGAGCTGTGGGGGAACAACATTTTTCTAATTTTAAGCCACCAAATTTATGGTAACTTGTTACAGCAGCCCTAGGAAAGTACACAGCCACTGGAGAGCCCAGCCTTGGGCCCCGTTAGACCTGCCTTCACCCACTCTCCCCACAGGAGCCTGGACCTTTGGCCCTTTCAAAGGCCAGGCGGTCACTGGGTGGCACCCCTGCAGGTCTGAGGGCCGCTTGGCTCAGGATGGGCGTTTGACTCCCTAACCTGCACACAAGGATGGGGACCAGACAGCTCCGCTCTCCTTTCCCCAGGGAGCTCTCGGCACTAGGGATGCAGACAGGTTCTTTTTTTTTTTTTTTTTTTTTAAGAGAGAGAGAGAAAGAGAGAGAGACAGAGAATATTTTAATATTTATTTATTTATTTTTAGTTTTCAGTGGATACAACATCTTTATTTTTATGTGGTGCCGAGGATTGAACCCAGCGCCCTGTGCATGCCAGGCGAGCGCTCTACCACTTGAGCCACATCCCCAGCCCCAGGTTGATCTTTTAATTGAATGTGTGTGTGTGTGTGTGTGTGTGTTGCTGGTGATTGAACCCAGGGCCTTGTGCATTCGAGGCAAGCACTCTGCCAGCTGAGATATATCTCCAGTCAAGTTCATCTTTAAATACTTAAATAAGGGCAGAAAAAAAGCACATGGACTGGAGAATTGCTTAAATGGGCTAAGAATTGAATGAGGCAGTCTCTGTGTGTGGCTCCTAAACTTCCACCAGTTCAAGCAACTTTTGTCACATCCCCGCCCCATGGAACACTCAGTTAGTAAAAGATATTGACTGTCATGAGGCTGATCCCTGCCCACCCTCCCTTAGCACCCCTTCCTCATCTCCCCAGTTAAATGGGTGACCACAGACCTTTCTTATGTCTGAACTAATATATATATATATATATATATACACACACACACACACACACACACACACACACAGCCTATCAGTTGCATTTATTTGGCGAGAATTCATGCAGGGCTCATTTGCTATTATCTGAAGGTATATAATGATCAGACTTTTATTGAGCTGCTCACTATTCTAAGAGTGCACGCACTCATTCATTCTGCACAGCACCTCTATAAGGTGGGCACTTTTATTGCCTCCATCTTACAAAGTGGAGAACAGAGGTACAGAGATTTCCAGTAGTTTGCCCAAGGAATTTGGACACCAGGAGCCTGGCTCCAAAGCTAGCTTCCTGGGAAGACCAGCTGAGAAACCAAGTTGCAGTGCTACTCTGGACAAGTGGTTCTGCGGCTCTGGGACTCAGTTTCCTCAACTCTAAGATGGGACTAATATGCCTCTATTGGACAAGGTGGTGCCAGGTACAGTGCCTGCCACAAGCACCCAAGGAGCGAGCTAGAATTCAACCGCTAATACCAAGTAGCTGCCCTGGGCAGGCTTGTGCAGGGAACAGGGAACAGACGACGGAGTTAATAGGGTCGGTGCTCTGGTCCCACGGAGTGCACCATCGCCAGGTAACCGGAAGCCCAGGGAGGATGCTTTAAACTAGAGCCCGCGGGAGGGCAGCCTCACCAGCCCTGCTCACACGGGGCTGCGGACGAGGAACGCCGGTGCCCGGGCCTCCCCGGGTCAGGCTGCCTGCACCCTGTGGCGTGGGCACCGGAGCGGGCACTGCGCGCGACACACTCCCCAGGTCCACTGAGTTCAGTCTGATTCTTCGGGAAATACTGAAAACCATGCAGGACCCCATCCATCCGCTCCGGCAGCGCCAAAGGGAACCAAGTGGGGTCTCCAGCGGCGCGAATCATCAGGAAGTGTGTTACGTTCCACGAAAAAGGGGTGGACATCGGGCTACAGCCGAGACAACGGAGCACGCTGCCCGCCCTCCCACCCCACTGGCAGCACTGAGGCCAGGGCGCCGGCGCTGCAGGAGGGACGCGCGACTATCTCAAGGTCACTCACTACGTGACTCAACCCGCCGGGTCGCGCCTTGAACTCAAGATCCGCCCGCGCCTCGCGAGTCCACGAGCCGAGGGCGGGGCCCGGGGTCGCCTAGGCAACCGGCGCGCGCCACACCCGTGCCGAGCCCGGCGGGGAGGCGGGAGCACGCGCGGCCGGACGTCTCGCGGGGCTGCGGCCGCTTCCCCGGCCCCGCCCCCGGCCCCGCCCCGCGGAAGTCCTCGCCGACATTCCCGAGCGCCGGTTGGTCCCGCGGCCCCGGGGGCGGAGCCCGCGGCCGGCCGTGCGTACTTCCGGCTGCCGGGTTGACATGAAGTAGCAGCGGCGGCTAGGGCGGCGGTAGCTGCGGGAGTGGGGCTGGTAGCGGGCCTCGGGGCTCAGAGCGCGGGGCGGCCTAGAGCGGCGGACGGCGCGGCGGGCCGAGCGGGAGGCGCAGCGGCCGCCCTGGCTGTCATGGAGATGGAGAAGGAGTTCGAGCAGATCGACAAGGCCGGGAGCTGGGCGACCATTTACCAGGTGCGGGAGCGCCCGGAGCGCGGCAGGCCCGGGCTTAGGCCGCGCGGACCTTCCCCTCGGACCCCGGGTGCCCCGGTCACACGTCCGCGCGGCCCTTCGGCTCGGGGATTCGACCGGACGGCGGCCGGGCCACCCCCTCTCTTTGTCCGCCGCGTGGGCCGGCGACTCGCCCGCGCCCCCAGCCCCTCCTGGCCTCCCACCCCGCGGACCCTCGGCCGGTGACCTGGGGCCGCCGCCGGTGCCCCTGACGCGATCCCGCCCCGGCCCCGCCCCCCGCCTGCCCACCCTTTGTCCCCCGGGTGGCTGGACGCCCCCGCAACTTCCTCTTCTGCGCTGGACCACCTCGGACGCCCTTCCTTTGTCTCCTGGGGGAGAGGCTTGCTCCCCTCCCTCCTTCACATTTCCTTTCCCTGGGTCTCGGTGAGCGTCCAGTCCCCGCGAGGACGGTCCCCTGCCCCCTTCCTGTTCATTCATTTGTGGGGTGTGCACTGGCCAGTCTGTGCCCTGCAGGCTCCAGGTTGGACAGGACAGGCGAGACCCTCTCTAGTGCAGCTTGGAGTCCAGCAGGGCAGTGGAACACAGAGCAAATGATTTCTGGTGGTGACAAGTGTTGCGAAGAGAGCAACTTCCCGTCGCGGTGGAGGGTGACCGCCCGGGAGGGTCCCCTGCCTTGAAGGAGGGAGTCAGGGAAGGTCTGTGGCTCAGGTGGAGGAGCAGCAACTGGGAGCATCGGGGCAAGGAACCAGCCACCTGCAGTGCCCACCCCACGGGAGCCAGGCAGGGAGCAGGGAAGGTAAACGTTTTAACCCTCTTAAAGTGGCATCTTTCCACTGGTCAGGGATGGGATGCTCTTGTCTCCTGAGACCTTATCTGCTTGTGGGTTAGGAGGGGTTCATGAATGAAGTTAGGATGGTTTCCCACATACCTGTACCACCACAGATTGAAAACATGAAGAGGTTCTTCTTTCACAAGCAGCTAAATCCTCTAAAGAAAATATGTACTCCCGATTAAATGTCACTGCGGGGGTTGTGAGGATTAACCAAAACCACACTTGCTCAGTATCTTAAATAAGCATGTACAAAATAGATTGTTGCTTGTGTAAAGGGAGAAGGCAGGGTGTTCTGTTTTCAGCTTCTAGGCTCAAAAGGCAACTTGTGAGATCCATCAACTAGTATTAAAGTCTATTTTGAGCTTCACTTAAAAAAAGAGGAAAGCTTTAGGCAGTTCTTTGGTATGCTTGGCTAACAAAAACCTTTTTGCCGGGTAGCCTTGGTTTTTAAATTTATTTGACAGGTTTCTTTTTACTTGGACTGTAATGGATATTAGCTTCTGGTGGACTAACACATACAACCACTATAATCTGCCTAAGTATGATTGATCAATATATAAAATTTGTATTCCATATCTAGTCTCTGAATTAGTTGAATGAATTCCAGCAGTGACTTTGAGAGTATGTGGACACTTTGTCTGTATTGGATTTAATTCAGTAGAGTCCAGAGTGTGTTTCCCTGAAAATTGGTGAGAAGTGTTGGAACTGATACTGACCTACTCCGTCACAGTAAGAGGAAATCTTTTTTGTAGTGAAACTGATTGAATTGGCAACAAATCCATATTATAAATAGGTTATGATTGAATTTGATTTCGTATAGTTTTGGGTCAGAGCGGCATGACCTGACCCCAAGTGCATTGTTAAAACAAAGAACCCTAGTGGCATTGAATGGGGTCTTCAGTTAATTTCCCTCTTTGTTCTTAAATTTCACCACATTTAATCCCATTAATTAGTCAAGATGTTAATATTTCTCCAGCTTCTTACTGGATTGCCACATTCTTGGAGGTGGTTCCTTTGATCTTAAAGAATTGTCACTGTGGGATTTTTCTCACCTCTGCTGTGGAAATGTTTTTCTTTTCTAACATTGAAATCAGAGTTTGGTGCCTGGGTGGTGGCACATGTGCAAGCCTGTAATCCCAGAGACTCTAATCCCAGTGACTCAAGGCGTGCTGAGATAGGAGGATCTCAAGTTCAAGGCTAGTCTCAGCAATTTATTGAGACCTTGTCTTGAAATAAAAAATAGAAAGGGCTGGGGGTGTAGCTCTGTGGTAGAGCACCCTTGGGTTCAATTTCCAGTGCAAAACAACAACAACAACAACAACAACAACAAAAATGAAATTAGAAGCTTTCTTTTTAAATTTAAAAGTGACTCTTTATTTTTATTACTGTGTCATTTCTAAAAATGTAGAATTCGTCATGTCAGTGTACCAAAACCATGAAATTGTTTTTTTAATATTTTTTAATTGTAGATGAACACAATACCTTTATTTATTTATTTATTTTTATGTGGTGCTGGGAATCGAACCCAGTACCTCACACGTGCTAGGCAAGTGCTCCACCACTGAGCCACAACTCCAGTTTCACAAAACCATTAAATTTTAAGAATTCGAAGAAATGTGTTTATGATTGGTAGAAAATGGAAGTTTAAAAACCTAGTATTTCATCGCATGTTATAATGAGGAGAGCCTTATACAAAGTCGTACTTTGAGCTTGTCTAGTCTATTATCAGAAAAATAATATATAATTTTTGCTTAAAACTTTGTAAATAAGGCAGCATGGTAATTTCTTGTTATTCTGTCTTCTAATTAAAACAAAAAGATGCACAAACTTGAACAGAGGGTGAAGTGCACTTTGACTGTGGGTGAGGTGGCAGTGTGGAAAACAGGCTCCTCACTTTGATACAGCAGCAGGACCGTTCTTAATCTTCAGTGCTAATAGATGGCATAGGTACCAGTAAGCACTTAGCTGTAGAGAAAGTCCGCAATGCTGGCCTATGTTACTGACTTTTAGAATTGTTTTTTAGTATTTAAATGATTTGAAGGAGTCTGGGTTGAAAAGTGGAAGTCAGACTCATGTTTGAGTTGGTCCTGTGTCCAACAGACAGCACAGATGAGGACAAGGGGCTGGTGGCGAGGGGCTCTGATGAGGGAAAGATCCTCTGTGGTTGAGAGGCGCGGGTCAGGTGTTCTGCTGTCTTTCTTTGATTCTCTCTATCACACTTCACTAGTTTCAGTATGAATGAGCTGATTGTTTGGGATGAAGGAGATTGCCACAGTAGCTTGTGACTTGAAGGAAAGATTTATTCGTGTTAGAGTCAGGCTTTGTAAATAGGCCTACTTCTGGTTGACATTTGGTTTTATAGCTGTGTTCATTATGAAATACAGTCCAGTGCCCGCCTAGGTTCAAACCTGGTGTAACAGTAATGCCCTCAGAGTCCATCCTGGCTTACAGCTTTTGTTATAGTCCAAGAGGATGAATATCAAACTTCTCAATAATGTCTACTAAACACCATTTTTTTTTCTTCAGAGGAAAAAAGGAACTGTATTGCGCATAGGAGAAAGATCTATACACTATGACTCCCTTTCCTTAAAGAAAAAAGACAAACGGAAATGACATGGAGAGGTTGGGAAGTTCTAGTCATTTGAGTGACCCATTAGATGGAAGCGTTCTTGTTTAGCCCTGGTTTGAGTGAACTAAATTTAGGTGTCTGAACGCTACTTTGGAAAGGGTGTAAAGGCCTTTGTAATCGTCTGCACTGGTACTGAGTTAACTGGCAGCTCAAGTAGGAAAAGTGGGAGGGAAGAACTTTTTGTTATCGTCATTTGGCATTACCAGCTTATTTGTAGGTGTACTTGGGACTTCTGGAGGTCACCAAGCCGTGTCAGATGGTTCTAAAAAGCCAGCTGGAGGTAATGGTAAAATGGATAAAAGCAAATGGGTTTTGGCCGCCAGTTAGCTACCTGCTGTCAGGATCCATTTTAGTATGATTAGCTCCCCAAACCTCAAGGACATGCCTGGCATTGAATAATGTAATTAATTGAATGTATGCTGAATTTCATGATAGAAATGAATAAGAAATTTCCCATGGAGATTCCTAGATGATGGACCATGGAAATAGCTGTCTTTCTTTTCTCTCTTTTTTTCCCTTTCTTTTCCCTTGTTTCCTGATATTTATTTATTTATTTATATTAGTTACACATGACAGTACAATGATCTTGACATATCATACATTTGAATCAGATGGGGTATCATTTCTCATTTTTCTGAGTGCACAGGTTGCAGAACCACACGGGTCACGCAGTCACGTGTGCACATACAGCCATAATCATGTCCATTTTATTCTGCTGCCCTTCCTATCCCCCTTCCTCTCCCCTCCCGTTCCTGATTTTTTTGGTTGCAGAATCCTTTGGCAGTTTTTGTTCTGTGCTGTGCTTTTAACCACTGATACTTTTTCTTGTGCCTCCCTGAGCTCAATTTGGCCTTCGTCCCTGCAGTGTTTATGTTAATTTGTTCCCAGTAACAGCTAATACTGGCAGATAGGCTGGGCACGTTCCTTGATGCTGCCATGCTCAGGGAACTTGGGATTCTGCCTGGGTCATTGTTCTCAGATGGTGAAACTTGGCACCCCTGTGCACATTTTGAGTATCTAGGAGTGTTGGGGACTTTAACACTAGCCTGTGATTCCCTCTCCACCTTTCATTGGTTGGTCACCACATCCACCCCAGGGGTATAGGCTCTCAAATTTTGCATGAGACCGCAGTTGTTTGTAGCGTCACACTGCAGAAATGACCATTAATCTGGTCCCTCAACACTCTCTGCCTCCCCCTTCTCACTGTGCATGTTCTTCTCATTATCACTAGAGTCTCCTTTTAAACACAGAGCTGAGCCTGAGCAGGCCACTCCTCTGTGCAACTGTGAATGCTTTCCTAATGCCTGCTGAGGTCCACACTCCTGAGCAGGGCAGCCGGATCGCAGTCCTTCCCTGACTACATCTCCCCCTTGCAAGGGCTTCTGTTCAGTCCCACGGGCAGGTGCATCCTTCTCCAGACCCAGCCTCATCTTTCACTCCTCTGTGCCCCACCCCCAGCGCTGGTCGAGGATGCTGTCCCACAGGCACCTCAGCTCGTGTCCTCGCACAGGAATCGTGTTCTGCCCTCTGCGCGTTCCACACAGTCCAGGCTGGTCTGCTCTGAGGTTGTCTTCTCGTTGTGGCTGATTCTTTACATCCTGGGTCTGTCTTTTCTGGAGGCCAGGCTCTTTGAGGTCGCCTGGTCAGTCTCACTGATCTTAGAGTCCTCTGCACCTGGCAGGAAGAAGTGCCCATCAAATGTTGGGATTGAGTTGGTTGCCAGCTTTGCTAGCCTGGCCGTGTGTAGGGATGTAGAAGACACGGTTCCCAAGTCCCTTTGCATGTGGGGGAGAGTGAGAGAAACCATAGTAGCGGCCACTTTGGGAGAAAACTACCAGATTTGAGTCGTGGCCTACGTGCTGCTGGCTCTGTGGCTTTGGAAGGACAGCTGGAATGCCTACCCAGAAGGGATGGACGCTCTCAGTTTGGTTTCCCCTAGCTTTGCAGTTAACAACACATTTAAACGTTCTTGGTGTGAGACAACCTCACAGGCAGTGGGAGGTGATAATGACTTTCTCGGAGGAGTGTTCATTTACTCTGATCTCATCACTCTTAGCTTGTTCTCAAGCCTTCCAGAGGGGCTTCTGGGAACTTGGTTCATTTTATAATCGTTATCTCTCCATACTGGGATCAGCCCAGGACCTCGTCCAGGCTAGGCAAGCTCTTACCTACTCAGCTCCAATCCCTGGCCCTTTGAAAATTTTTAAATTTTGAGACAGGGTCTTGCTTAATTGCCCATCCTGGCCTCTAACTTGCAGTTCTCCTCCCTCAGCCTCCAGATCAGCGGGGATTATAGGCGTGTGTCACTGTGCCCAGGAATAAAATATTTGTTGATTATGGGTTATAAAATATGGTTCTCCACAAAGTAGCAACCCTTACAGAGACATTTTTTTTTTTCCAGACTATAACCAGTAAAGGCAAGCATTTTTTGGCCTTTGATCAGATCACCCTTAGTGCCAAGAGGAGACAGTAATCTGCGGCTCTTTCTGGTGTCTTCGGCGTCTGGCTGTGGTGGTAGTCCTAGCTGTAACACTACCAGTGCTGAGTGGGTTCCTTCCTCTCTTTGGGTTCTGTCTCTTGTGTAAAATTAAATCCTGAACTAACTGATCACTAAGTTCGAGTCAAGTAATAAAAGTCATTAACGTACTCACAAAGAGAATTTAATGTTCCTGAAGTAGTCCTTGTAAAAGCTGCAGTGGTTCCTCAGTTTCGTAAGGTGGGGGTAGGCACACTTAGGCTAAAAAGCTTTCAGGTTTGTCAGTGTAGTCAACAACTCAAAAGAATTGGGGCATTAAACATTTTTAAAAGTAGGGTTCATTCAACCTGGTGATGTGGGAAAATGAGTAGTCCGACATGCAGTTTTCCTATAACTAGCAATTGGGTGGTTTTCCTGTAAAAGATAGAGGAACTGATTCTTGAGAATTTACAAAAGATTCAACCCCAGCCAGATACACAAAGAGCAGTTGCCCTTTGTGTTGTAATTTTAGAAAGAAACCTACAGCTGGTCTGAGCTTCATTTGAATAAAAGGATAGTTTACACATCTGTGTGTCTGAGAAGAAAGTACCCAAATCCCCAGCACTTGGACACAGTGCCTCACCATGGTGGAGGGGGTCCTCCTAGCTCAGCGCTGCCCCCTTCCTCTTTTTCAGGGCAGCTTGACCTGATCATGAGTGTCTTGTTGGCAGTTTGTCATTTTGAATGTCTGAAAACTGGAAACAAGACCACTTCACAGGGAAGAAGCTCCCCCACAGCAGCTCAAGAAAAATCTAGTCCCCCAAAATATTGATCTGGAGGCTTTGGCAGCAGTACACTGCTGACAAAATAATAGTAACTGTGATGAAGGGCTTTCAGTTCTTCTTTTTTTAAATGACATTTTCAGTTCTGAATGCTTCCGATTTTGCCAAGGCAGTTTTACACAAAAGCCCCTGGTTTAGGGGAGAAGTGCTTCAGCAGCCCGTCTGCGGTGGGGGCTCAGAGTCAACAGAAGGTTTGTCAGCAGAGTGACAAGGGCTAAATTTTCTCGAGAAAATAGCATGTTCTCGCGTGCGCTTCATCAGTCTGTGCTGGGACACTCTGAGTCCTTATTGAGGGTGACTTGCTGGAGTCAACTTTTGGGTGCACGTGCTCTTGTGTTCCTCGGGCTTTCTCTTTTACTTCTGAGACCTGTTTTTCTTTTAAGACAAGAAGGAAAAGCCTGGGCCGGGTCTGTGGCTTTTGTGGGTGAGTGGCACCGCTTGCACAGACAAGATGAGCATAACAAAACTAGGTTTCCAAAGCTCTATTTTTAAAATTTATTAGCTAGTGATTAGAGAAGGAACACTCCTTTCCTCCTCTTGTTATGAAACATTTTTCCCTTGACACTTTTTCTTAATGGACCTTCTTGGCCCATTTCTTCCTCTGGGAGAGTGTCATTTAAAAATTGCCACACCAGGTTCCCACCAGGAGCCTGTCCTCTTTTATCGGGATGGGGACGGGGCACTCAGGATCAAACACTTGTGGACTTGCTTACGGGGAAGGGGACATTGCGGAGTCACTCCACGTTGTTGGAGTTCCCTTAAGAACAGGGGTTACTTAAAAATGTCAAAGGGAGAGATCACTTCTGTAGAGCTCCGCTCAGTGGAGCAGACCCGCACACTGCCTCCAGCGCACTGTGGTGGATGGGCTTTCAGTTCCCTTGATGACACCTGTCCCTGCTGTGTCTACCCTCTTGATCCTGTCACTTCACTATTCCAACGGTCAGCTCGGGCCTTGTTTGCTTCTGGAAGGACACCAGCAGGATGCCTGCCCTGGCAGATGGGGAGGCCCAGGTACCGGTGGTCTCTGGCAGGGAGGGGGTCTGCTGTCCTGTCATCCTTGTTTGGCCTTGGCTCTCCCTCAAGTTGCCTTAGCATTACCGTCACTGCTCTCCGCCACTTGGACGCCGCCTCCTGCTGCCGCCCTTCTAGGGGGAGTGGAGCAGAATGGTGCTGGGTCCTTCCAGAGGTGGCATTTGGTCACATGGGTTTTCAGCATTTCCAAACCTTCCTCGCATCCTTCTGGCACTTTCTCTTGAATACATCCAGAGATGTGAGTGCCAGGAGCAGTATTTTATGTTGTCTGTTCACACCACAAATACTGACCTCCAGGTCCGCTGCGCTCCCCTCTTCCCTCCTGCTAACGGGAATGCTTTGGGGTGTGCAGAGGGGCGCTGCCTCTGCGGGGTGGGTGCTGGCAGCTGGCAGGCTCCCTGCTCACGCTTAACCACTGGCTTTCATCCTTTCTGTGATCTTGAATTGTCCCCCAAAAACTTAGCATGAAGCTTACCCCAGCAGAGGGAGTCGCTGTGAAGGAAGGTGAAGTTTAACAAACCTCGTACCTTTTTTTCCATGAGCATATTTGTCAACTAAGCCTCCTTTTGCAACTTGTTCCCCTGCTTGATGGTGACAAACAAATTTTGTATTTCCCAACAGACTTTGTTGGAAGATGTCACTTTTGAAAGTAGGAAACAAATGGCTTTGGGAGAGGCGAGCTGGGGTCTGCAGCAGGAGGCTGGTATTTCCTCAGCTGTGGTGTGAGCACAGCTGGAGCTGGGCGCAGCCAGCCGACAGCTCCTGACAGCTCCTGTCTTGAGTCTGGGGAGGTGGCTGACCGCCCAGCCACTTAAGGATTGCCTGGAACATGCCGTTTTATTTACAGGGCAGAACTGGGCTCTGATGGTTTCCCCTGCACTTGCCTTTAAATTAGTAAAATACCACACTTTGGTACTGTTGAGTGCCACGTCTGCTTTAGAGGGACGGAGGAGACAACTGCAGCTCCAGGGTTCGGTGGCGTCCCACCTTTAGTTTTATAAACGCCTTTAGTGTTGAATTTTGTAGGTTGATCCTGAGGAAGTGATAAGCAGGGCAGGTTATTTGTGGTTTGAGCTAATTTTAGTCTCTTGTTCACAGCTCGCTTTATATCCTTTGCCATCAAAACATGCTTTCTAGAAAGACAAATTTTGAATGTAGGACACGATCTATATTCTAGTTGGCTACATTTCAAAAAATGTTTTCTCAGCGCTTTGCAAGTTAGACAGTTTGAGGTACAGCAGTGTTATTTTAAAGTCATTGATTCCTTTGCTTAGTGACGCCTCTTGCTTTTCCAGCAAGTAGACAAACTTCTTTCACAGAGTTTTGGAACGAGTGCTTCAAGCCAGTGGTTCAGAAGGCAAGGTGGATGGCAGATGGCTCTAAAAGGTTCTGACCATCCCTGCTCAAGTAAGGCTTTGCTGGTGGTGAATAGGAGCCATCCCCACCCTGTCCCCTTGATAGAGGTTGATAGAGCCTTTTGTTTTCAAAGGCAGGACCCCATCTGTGCTTATACTGGTTAGTCTGACCCAGAACAGTTGTAGGTCACAGCCCCTGGGTTGCCCTTACCCATCTACCCTGCACACGTGCACCCTGAGGACATGTGCAGTCTTGTAAAAAGAGGACTCGGAGCCTGGGTCAGGCTCTGCATCTGCCTCTGGTGTTGTGTGACCTTGAGTTAGATGCACCCACATCTGTAAATGTGGTGGACAGACCAGACAGCCTGAGGGCATGGGCATGTCATGACTCCATGGTCAAGTGCACAGCCCATGAGGAGGGTGACCTTTCTGGAAAAAATGGGGCTTCATGTCCCACTCATGCTGGATTTGGTGGATCTGTGTGGCACTTCCATGATCCCTCATTTAAAAGTGGGCAAAGCTTTAAAATTTCATGTTGACTCAAAGCTTTAAGAACCCATTATGTCCTTAGAAATGAGGGCATAGACCAGATTGTTATAGAGTGCTGAGAGCCACATGGACGAATGCAGTTCCCCTGAAGCCCTTCTTATTCTAAGGAGATTGTTGGGCTTGGTATTTGGACCAAAATCTTCTGCTCGAGGGCCTGCTGGCGTTCTGCCCTGGTCCAGGATGGAGCCACAGAGCTGCGGTTATGGAGTTCTGTCTTGTGTCCCAGGCCTCGTGCACATTTAAGAGCAGGTCATTGATGAGGCACTGTCCGTGGTCTAGAGAGGCAGGAAGTGTTCGAGGAGGGTCAGGTCTCAGAGCCTGCTCCAGGCTCCTGAATCCAGCCTCCAGGAACTCTGGTAGGGCGCCTGTTGCCTCAGCGTCCCAGGGTGTCCCAGGGTGTCCCAGGGTGTCCCAGGGTGGCTGCGGGTGAGCCTCCCTGATTTACTGAGAACAGGAAGAGACTGTAGTTTTTGACCTTTGCCCAGGTTTCTAACCTCTCACCCAGATGTCACGAGTTGGCCACCCACAGTCTCATTTTGCTTGGTCCACACAGTGTTTTAGAAAACAGAGGAATTTAAATTTTTTTGGCCATTGGTGATAATAAATCAGGGAAAATCACCTACAAATCTGGATTTCTGGCCTCTTTAAAAAAGTGAGAACTGCACCATCTGAGCCCACGCAGCAGGCATTGGCTGGACCGAGGCCTGTGCTCCTTCGGATGGACATGTCTGAGCTCTGTAGACCTGCCGTGGTCCCTCGGCAGGCCTCTGTGTCCTTGTGTCTGTGTGCTACCTGGTCCCTGGAGGCACTTGGGTTGCAACCCTTCCTCCAAGCTGGCTTATTCTCAAGGTGTAGCCTCAGTAGTAGAACCGCCACGGGGCTTAGCCTTGCTGTGGTGGTGTGTCATTAGATGAATCCACAGAGGGGCTGGTGGCCGAGCCCGGGCTCCTGACAGCAGGAGCCGGGTGCTATCTCCCCCTGCGCTCCCCTTGTCTCTGCCTCAGCCCCCTCCTGCTGTTTTGAGGAAGTTGGAAGCCACTGCCATATTTTTCCACACCGGGCAACTGAGTGTGACTGTATTTTTGTCCCATGTTCAGCTATTTCCACGAACTATTTTTGATGACGAATTTACAAGTTAAATGCAGTGGCCCTGTAGGAATTGATAAAAAGAATAATTTGCCCAAGGGTACCCGTTGAGAAATCTAAGCAGTCGTGTTTTATTTCATGATTACTTTGTTTTAGGGTTAAGAGCGGTGTCGTTTGTCCTGTGACTGGGCCGTGACTAGATGTTTCTCTCCCTGCAACTCTGCCTGGGGATTCAGTGAATGGTGCCACAATTAAAAGAAGACAGCGTCAGGTGACAGGAATGCGCAGGGTTGAGGGCTTCCGGGTCCCTGCTGGGACAGCAGTGTCACTGTGTTGTGTGCTCCATCCCTGATCCTTCTGAACCTCTGTTGTCCACAGAGTATGTTGTGTGTGACAGATGAGAATGAGCAGTAGGTCAGGGTGATTCTTTGCCAAATAGTCAAGGCCTTTGGCCTAAGTTTTGTTCCTTGCCCTTCAAAGCTGCATCCCAGAAGGATGGAAACGGGGTGGCCGTCAGCACTCCTGGGTCTTGTGGCAGGTGGCTTAGGCACTTCCTGCTTTTTCAGGTATGTAGAATTAAAATCAGCTGGACACTGATGGCTCCACGACGCTTTCTCTCCAGCCTCCATTCCCTCCTCTCTCCTGGTGGGGCCTATCACTCGGCTCTGAGCACACACCCTGCAGCCAGGCGGAGCGGCTCCGTGGTGGGCAGCGGGGAGCAGTGGAGCCCTGCCCTGGCAGCAGAGGGCCCGTAGGGAGACCCCAGCTCAGAGCCAGGTGCAGCCAGGCCTGGTGCCCTTCGGATCCTCCACGGGAGAGCTGAGTGTCACTGGGAGCAGGCCAGGAGGCGGAGGCGGGCTGTAGAGGCGCTCGGTGGACCCGAGGGGCAGGGAAGGAGGAGTGAGCCTGTGCTTTCTGCACCTTACCCTTGTCCTCCTCCTCCGTTCCTGGTAAGTGGACTTGACCGCCTGGGATCACATTTCAGCTTCTTCCTCTGTGGTGCAAACTTCCCCCAAGTGCACTACCTTAGGACCTGGACCTTGTGCCTTATGCCACCGGGTAGTGGAGGACCATCCTCAGTGACCTCTCCCTGCAGGTGGTGTCTGGGTGGCTTCTCCCTGCGGAGAAGGGAGAAGTGTGTGTGTCTCACTGTCAGCTTACAGCGCAGAGCCCCAGACCACAGGTGCTGGTGCAAATGAAGTAAAACTTTTAGCCAAGTATGTGCACAGAGAAACTTTAGTCTGCAGAAAAAGTGGAATTATACTTTGATATGTAAAATAGAAATTTTGAAAAAGAATCTTCAAATGTTAGCCTGGTACAAGAATACATTGAAAATGCGCAGGTAGCCCCTGGCCTCTAGCTGACGCAGAGAGTCAGGGCCTCCTGCATTTGCTGCGAGTTTTAAGAGCATATTTTGTGAGGTTGGCTGGCCTGTCCCCTTTTGTGGTCGGGGTATTAACAGTTCTCATTATGCAAGTGGCTTTGTATGAATGAGTCTTTCAAGTCAACTACCTTGTAAAACAACCTAAGTTGGCTGATAATTATCTTTTTTTTTAAAGGCTGAGTGATAGCCCTTAATTTTTAGGCATTCACTTTAGATAGGATTACAAATTCTGAGATATTTATGGTTGCTTAAACTTAAAAACAGAAATTATCTTGAGTAATGATTTTCTGATGGTTCCCTGTTTTGCATTTCCACATTAATCTCTTCCCTTGCTGTATAGATAAGCAGCTGGGACCAGTCCCTGCAAACTGTTCGAAATGTGAAAGAGAGCCCCTCTTTTCTTCCTTTGAATTCTAGCTATGAAGATTGTGTACAGAGGTAGTTTTTAAAACATAGTTGCCAATTACTAATCCCTTGAAGATCTGAAAAGGAAGGGTTTTCCTTACAAATGTAAGACAAGGGGGAAGAAAAGCTATTTGGACTTTTTTCTTTAATAGTGAAGTTGATGATTTAGTGGTTTTATTCCCCCCTTCTGATTTTTTAAAATTAATTAATTTATCAGTATTAGGGATTTGACCCAAGGGTGCTTAACCATTGAGCCACATCCCCAGCCTATTTTATGTTTTATTTTGAGACGGGCCTTGCTAATTTGCTAAGGCTGGCCTTGAACTTGTGATCCTCCTTCCTCAGCCTCCCGTGTTGCTGGGATTCTAGATGTGTGCCACCACACCTGGCCTGGTTTCATTTTGGAGTCAGTTAGGAGTCACTGACTAGATATGGTAGAACATACTTGGAAGAAGCATATGGGTGAAGGCGAAGAGCACTAGCTCCCAGGCCTCTTGACAGAATCACTAAAACCCAGCCATTATGTGGCCAAACTGTTGTGGGGGAGGCCGCTGTTTTCAAGAAGGGGTTGGGGAAGGATGAACTCAGCTGTGCCAGCTCCGGACACAACCCCCTGTTTGTTGGTTATGTTTTGTTTTCTAATTTGCTGAAAAGAGTGAAAACACTTGAGATGGTTGTTCTCCAGGGCTGGCTGTGTGTGTGTGTGTGTGTGTGTGTGTGTGTGTGTGTGTGTCCATCCCTGCAAGGCTTCCTAGTCCATAGATTGCCGTTGAGGGACCATGTGACCATGCCCCCAGCAACGCGCGCCCTGTGCCCCTGTGCCCCACTCCCCTGTTTTCGGGCCACAGCCTGCTTTTGTTTTTCAGGCTCCCCCCCCATCCCCCATGTCAGGGTCCCATCAGTGAGCACCTCACTCGTCCTGGGGCACTTCACAGCCCTCTCTCCTTGCTCTCGCCCTCCCTGCCTTTGACATTTGGTCCCTAGACCTGCTGTCCAGGCCCAGCCTGTTGTGCTCCTGAGCCCCGCCCCGGGCCCCTCCCCGGGCTTTCTCCTTCATCCGAGGCCCAGCTGTTCGCCCCTTTCTCTCCTTCCCCTTCACTTTTCTCCTTTGCAGCGAGACCTCAGTCAGTCACTCTGAGCATGGCCTCTCTCAGGCCTTGCCATCCTCTTACAGCGTGGCGCCTTGGACAGCCAGTGCCCGCCTTCTCCAGGACTCACAGTGCTGCTGCAGGAAGTCAGGCTGGCAGAGGGGGACCGCGAGTAGCCCAGCCTTTGATCTCAGGTCTGTCTCCATCGGTTCTGACCCTCAGGCCTGAAGTGACCTGCCATCCTCCTTGCTTCAGTTATCTCATAAGGAAAAAGGAGGCTTGGTTTCTACCTAAGGCTCCAAGCCAGGCATGGGGACCTGGTTTGTAATCCCTGAAATTTTGGAGGCTGAGGCAGGAGGATTGCAAGTTTGAGGCTAGCCTCAGTAACTTAGTGAGACCCTGTTTCAAAATAAAAATTAAAAAGGACTGGGGATGTGGCTCAGTGGTAGAGTGCCCCTGGGTTCCATCCCCAGTACTGGCAAAAAGGAAAACTAAAGAAGGGTCTGAGCATAGACGGCCTCTCACCCTGCCTGTTCAAGGTATCCTGCCCACGTGGCCTAATGACCTTCCTAGGATGTCCCCTTCAGCCCTCCCTCTCTATTGCCATTTTATATGGGCTGCCCTCCTGCCTCTGCGCTGTAGTGTAGTTGGCTTCTCTTTTATTTTAAAGATAAGTCAGTGCCTGTGCCTTTGTTCACCTCTGTCACTCCTTGACCAGGGAGGCTGGGCTCCCCTCACCAAGCCGCTGGGATGGCTTCTGACCAGGTGCCCCTCGGCTTCCTTTCTGCTAAGCCAGTGGGCACACGGCGTCCTCAGTGCCATTCAACACGGTGACCTCTCTTTGCTCCTTGAGTGCTCTCCCTGGGATTCAGTTCTCTCTGTTCCTCCTCGAGCTCAGCCTGGGCTTGCTGGCATCTTCTGTTGGCTGGGTCCCTGAGGGAGCTCCTCGGGCTGCGCCCCAGCTCTTCTTCCTCCCCTGGCTCTTGCCTCCTTTGTTCACCCAGGGATCGCAGTGGCCTTGAACTCAAGAGTGTGGGCCCTGCTGCCACCTCTGCAGCCTTCAGAGGCTCTGATTCCTGCCCGGGCGACGCTGGCGCTCTGGAGCCTGGCGAGTGCTGCTTCCTCTTCTGGAACGTTCTACCTCCGCCTGGCACATGCCTCTTTTTCCCTCCAGTCTCCTCGCAGGCCTCTCTTCAGGATGCTTTCTCTCCTGTTTTTGTTTCCAGGCCCAAGTGAGGAGCCTCTTCGAGGTCCCACCACAGTCCCCTGGACTGTCCCTTTCATGACATCCTGTGGTGATGCTGTTACACCCACTGTTCTGGTGCTGGTTACTTATTGCGGGGGCAGTTTTATTTCAGCCATTGTGTCCCTTAATCCCCCAAATGGGGCCTGGCCTATGGGAAGGCCCAGTGAGTTGTCCCTGAATGAACAGAAGAGCTGTGCTGTTTAGAAGGTTCAGGAACCGGCACCGGAATGAGAAGGGAGGGTTCTGGTGTTATGAAACCATGTCACTGGCCCACCATCCTTTAGCAGACACTTTGTCTTCTCTGTCCCTTTTATCCTCATTTCTGGGTGGCGTACCCCAGTGAGGCCATAAGCCTTCGCTGGGCGGGGACCATGCGTAGTTCCTGGTGTGCCCCTCACAGTGGCTCACACGTCCTGGGCTGTCCTAGCTCAGATGGGACTTGATGAACTAAGTCTCTGTGACCTGCCTTTGTCTCCATCAACTGGTTCTGTCCCCACCACTCTTGAGGGGCACTTTCCTCTCGGTCGGTGGGTCGTGGGTGGTGTGAGAAGGTCCCCTGGCTCAGGCTTCCTAAGTTTGGAAGCTGGTTCTGGCCAGTGCTGACAGGAAGCAGAGGGAGTTAGTCACCTTGCAGGAAGCCAAGCTGTCGTTAGCACCTGGCTTGTGGTTGGTCGGGGGTCCTCGAGGAGGCAGAGAACTGGGCCAGAGTGGGAGGGGCGGCCTCATGTCTAAAGTTAGATCATTTTTCTTTGGTAATTTGCCTTTAGAATTTCATTTGTTTGGAATTTCCTGAGATTTTGATCTTGCCAGAAAATTCCCAGAAAAAAAATTCTGGGCAGGTGAAGCCTTTGCATTTGCAACTCAGTCCTTGTCTTTGTTTAAACTTTTCTTATTTGTCGTCCTTGCTTCAGCCGGAAGGTTGTGGTTCTCAGTTGTCCCGTCACCGCCATCTTCTGGGCCTTATGACATGAGCAGCGTTGTGTGGATGGAGAAGAGGAGGCAGGGTGCAGGAAGAGACTTAAACCCTGCTCCTGCCCAGGCCAGCTGGGTGCCATCGCTGGGGCGGGCACGTCTGCTCGGTGAAGAGGGTCAGGGTTGCTTAGGGTGGGTGTGGCCGCCTCGTTACAGCTGATACATTTGTTCTAGGTTTGTCTTTTCATTGAGTTTTTGTGTGATGGTGATTAAATTTAGAATAAAAGCACTTAATTTCACAATTTGCAGAGTATTCTTCTGCCCTGTTTTTAATAGCAGAACCCTTGTGTAAACGACTTGGAGCGGATTGTTTTGCAAGTGAACTGAGAGCCGCTGTGGTCCCAGAGCAGACCTGGGCCCAGAGGGAGTCCTTTTCTTCCTGGTCCAGCATCCTTTGCTCTGCCGTGTGACTTCCTGAAGTGCTCAGAGGAGCTGAGTTCAACAGGGTGCCCCTCCAGACCGCTGGGCTCACCGGTGTCATTCTGCGCACCTCTGTTAGCGTGACTTAAGTGTTTTTAAACATAGACGTGCCTTTTATCAAGACTGAAGGCCTGAGCTAGAACCATTGGGAACAAGGTAGAACTGAAGCTCTAGAGACAGGTTTAGTGGCAGGAGCTCGGGACTGAGGCTGCATTTGTGTGGGGAGCAGAGGGCGCTGCGTCCCTGGAGGCTGGCTTCCCCGGGGCTTGCAGACCCCTAAGCCCATGCGACTGAGCCCCCACCCACAGTTGAACTCCCGGTCCCGCCTCCCCTTCTGTGCTTCCCTGCTCACTACCCTCTCCCCATGGCTGCCGCAGGGACCTAGCAGCTGTGATCATGTGGGATCCTAGGACATGTGGCGGTGGACGTGTATGTGGGGACCCTACTTGGTGGGTTCTCCCGTGTGTCTCGTGACGCTCTGCTGACTGCTCACTAGCAATGAGCTGCTTTGTCTGGTGTCTGCTCTGTCTTGGTGGCTTTCTACCTCCCAATACCAGGGGAGGGCCGGAGGCTGTCCATAGCCTGCTGTGCAGATCCCGGTTGCAGAGAAGGCCCGAGAGCTGACTGCAGAAGCCATGCTCATCTTTGTTTTGTTTTGTTCTGAAACATCCTTGCATAATCTGTTTTATATTCAGAGCCTTTGGGTGAAAATAAGCCCCATTTTATGAGTCATGGGATACCTGGCCTGTGAGGCTCAACGTTTATTACTAAGAGTGTCCCTTTAAGTCCTCTCTGGGTCAGTTCACAGGACAGTGTTGAGATGGACTTTGGCTGGCACAGGGTCAAGGGGTAACCAAGCGTGGAAGCACAGGCCGTCCCTAATACCCAAATGTGCCATGCTCCAGACGCCTCGCGGTTGACTGTCTGGGACTCTGGGTGTGTTTTCTGTCGAGTCATTCTTGTGAAAGGTGGTCACATTCCACGCTGCCCAAGAAGCTGAAAATCCGGGGTACACTGGGGTCCTTCTGATAATACGGTGTGACTTCCCCAGGTCACTAGGTGAAACAGTGATCACTATCCATAACGTCAACGCCACACTCGCTGTGAGCTTCTGAGCACGACCATGTGCTGGGGAGCGCTCCCCCTCCCCCAGCGCACCCCGACTCCCGAGGGCGCTGGAGCACAGGCTGGATGGGGTGCTGGGAGTTGGGGGTGTGACGCAGCTGGGCCCCCAGGGCTGGAGCATGGAAGTCGCCCCCAGAGATGCTTCTTGGGCCTGGCTGTCTTCCTGACCCCTTTTCGTTTGTTCTGGGGTCCCCAGGGATAGGCCTGCTTTTGTTTCTTTTTTTTTTTTTTTTAAATGCTGACAGAATTCTAGAATATTAGCAATCACCATGTCAGCCCTTAATATGAAATTCTGAGAATAATTTTTTTTTTTTAATTTTTTATTGTGGGTTGTTCAAAACATTACAAATTTCTTGACATATCATATTCCACACTTTGATTCAAGTGGGTTATGAACTCCCACCTTCACCCCATACACAGATTGCAGAATCACATCAGTTACACATCCATTGATTTACAAATTGCCATACTAGTGTCTGTTGTGCTCCACTGCCTTTCCCATCCTCCCCCCTCCCCCCTCCCCACCTCTCCCCTCCCCTCCCCTCCTCTCTCTCTACCTCCTCCACTGTATAACCCTGAGGGTCTCCTTCCATTACCATGCAATTTCCCTTCTCTCTCCCTTTCCCTCCCACCTCTCATCCCTGTTAAATGTTAATCTTCTTCTCCTGCTCTTCCTCCCTACTGTGATCTTAGTTACTCTCTTTATATCAAAGAAGACATTTGGCATTTGTTTTTTAGGGATTGGCTAGCTTCACTTAGCATAATCTGCTCTAATGCCATCCATTTCCCTGTAAATTCTATGATTTTGTCATTTTTAAATGCAGAGTAATACTCCATTGTGTATAAATGCCACATTTTTTTTATCCATTCGTCTATTGAAGGGCATCTATGTTGGTTCCACAGTCTTGCTATTGTGAACTGTGCTGCTATGAACATCGATGTAGCAGTGTCCCTGTAGCATGCTCTTTTTAGGTCTTTAGGGAATAGACCAAGAAGGGGAATAGCTGGGTCAAATGGTGGCTCCATTCCCAGCTTTCCAAGAAATCTCCATACTGCTTTCCAAATTGGCTGCACCAATCTGCAGTCCCACCAGCAATCCTGCTTTTGTTTCTTAAGTCTTCATTTTTTGCTTTTGATCAGTGTTTTTTTTTTTTTTTGCCTCAGATCTATAAATATCTTATCAGTCTCCTTTTTTAAAAATATTTTTTTGTGTGGATGGACACAATACCTTTGCTTTGTTTATTTATTTTCATGTGGTGCTGAGGATGGAACCCAGGGCCTCACGCGTGTGAGGCGAGCGCTCCACCATTGAGCCCCAGCCCAGCCCAGGGCTCCTGTTTTTGAAACAAATCTATAGTGTTGGGGAAGCTTCTGCGGAATCTGTAACCCCAGGGCTGCGCGGGGTTCCCGCAGCTTCCCATGGACTGAGTAATGTTGGTAGGCTCTGCCTGGTCCCCCACCAGGGGCCACATTGCAGGAACAGTGGCTTGAGGGTTCACTTGCCTCCCTTGGCTGTTTCTTATTTAAGATGTTTTTTCAAGGTGCTTACATGAGAATACAAGGAACCCGGCTGGGCTCCCTACCTAAAGCTGTAAGACCCTCCACTCTGTTGATTCAGAGTCCAGGACTTCTGCCCCGAGCCGGGTAAACCTGTGGTCCGATGACTCTGTCTGTGCCTCACATGGTAACAAGGAAGTTGACCCCTTTTATTTACTTATTGTACTGAGGACTGAACCCAGGGTGCTTGACCACTGAACTACTGAGGTATATCCCCAGAAACACACCCCCACCCCCACTTTTTAAATTTTTCAAATTTTTTGCAAACAGGGTTTCATTAAGTTGCTGGGGCTGACCTCAGTCCTCCTGCCTCAGCCTCCCACGTAGCTGGAATTACGGGTGTATGCCATTAGACCTGGTTGGAAGTTGACCTTTTAGAACAAAGACCAGTAGCACAAGGCAGTCGCAGAGGGGACCTGGAGCGGATCTGAGTGGCACAGCTGGACCTGGGCCTGGCAGTGTGGTGACAAAGTGGTTTATCTCTAGAGCTCTCATCTCCCACAGGTATTATATTTCCTTCCCCAAACCCACAGACACTCAGCCTCTTCTCCATTTTTATCGTCTGTGGAATGCTGCCGAAGTGCTGGTGCTGGAGGTGTGGCCCTGGCTGGTGACGATGGCAGCCCTGGGATTTCCGCAGAGAAGTCCTTTCTTGTAAACAGGCTCCTGGAGAGCTGCCTTGAGGTGGGCTGCTGTCTCACCTCTCAGAAGATGGGGACACCTGGTCCACCCACCCAGATAGGGAGGCTCCAGGAGACAGCAGACCCCTGGGGGGCTGAGGACACAGGCACGTGAAGGGCAGCCCCGCGTTCCCACTAAGAAAGTCGAATCCAAGCCACGAGAAGGCTGGGGGTCACCCCCGCACTGCCCCCCGGCCTGGCTCCCGGCCCTTGCCCTGGCGGAGCCCCACTCCGGGAGAAACAGAGCCCAGGAAGACGCTCAGCGCCCAGGCGGGTCCCCAGCAGACAGGTGGCCACGAGGCGGTGGCAGCGGCTGGCAGCAGAAGATGCAGGAGCAGCAGAGCAGTTCTGGAGGAGCGCAGTGGGGGGCTCGTCCAGGCAGCCAGGGACACCTGCACCGCTGGAGGTGCCCTCTGTGACCACAGACAAGAGGGCACACGAAGATGAGTAGGGCAGGCCTCTCCCTGTTCAAGTGGGACAGGACATATCACATCTGCTCCCAGGAAAGCCACAGTGAAACCAGGGCCATGACTGGGCCGCGGCTCCTGCCTAGCAGTGCCAGGCGCTGGGCTGGACCCTCAGCACCCAAACCAGCAAACAAAGGTCCACGGACAACCAAAACCAAAACCAAACAACAAGGAAAACAAGGGCCGAGCCAGCTGGGGGGTCCTCTGAAGGCCAGAGACCCGAGAAGAGAGACCAGCGAGGGCTGATGGCTGCAGTAGAACGCCGAGGTGAGAGAAGGGGCTCTGCCACCTGGGATGCCTCTGCTCCACGGCCTGGCGTCACCCAGCCCTGGCTGATCCATCCCCGCGCTGCTCCTGGTTAAAGTGCAGAAACAGGAATAGAAGGGACCTTCTCGAAGGGGAGAACGTGTTTATCAAACTGGGCAGTTAAGACACTGAAATGAGTCTTAACTGTTTCTAAAGTACTAAGGTAAGGAAATGATGTTATAGCTGAACTATTGAGAGGGACTCGTTCTGTTGGCCAGCTGACTGATACCCAGGGCATTCTATCGTTCGGTAGAGCAATCTGGATAGCGTGTTCCTTTCTGGATGAAAACAAGAAGAATAATTCATTATTTATGTTTGCATGTGTTTGGAGAAAATTGTGGAAGAATAGATACTTCTAGACTGTTAACATGGGTTGAGTTCTTTTCGTTGTATTTTGTAGTGGATATGATGGGCATGTTATTTTTATAGTTTTCAAGGGGGAATTTTACATATGAGTAAATCCTTTGGTATTTAGGAATCCTTGTATTTTCTACTGGTCGCTTCTGTACTAAGATCTTTATTGTACACGCCTCGAGCCCTCGGTTTGGGCGTTGGTGGGATACCCCCTGAGCAATCTTGAAATTAGCTAGTAAGCGCCTTCCCTCAGAGTCTGACCTGAACTCTTGTAGGTTGGCATCTAGAACCACTTGGAAGATGGATCCACTTTTCAGAAACTCTTCTCTTCTTGCCCCTCCATCTTTGGCCTTTGTACTCTGCATGCTCAGCAGCTATAGCCAGGGTCCCTGGTCTGTTTCTGTGACCGTCCTTTCATCTTAACCCTCCTGGTGAAGACTACCGCTCCCTCCCAGTTAGTTCTCCGCGTCTCCGGTGACTGTGGTTTCCTGGAGATGGTCCTGCACCACACTCCCCAGGAAGCATCCAGGAGGCTGTGCTCCGAATCCCTAGCTCACGCTCGGAGCAGCTGTGGCCTCCGCGACGTGAGCACAGCAGCCACGCCGTGTCGCCAGCGCCTGACCACCGGCGTGTCCTTCCCTCGCGATGACTTGTCTCAAGTCTTTTTTCCCCAGGTGCCCAAAGCTTCTTGTTTTTAACTTTATTTCAAAGTCTAGTACTTTATCAAGCTGTGCTCGGTCTTGGCCATTTTGGGACAGCGGCCTCCGAAAATCTTCGTCCTTTTTCAGAGTGTGGCTTCAGATCTCTTCGTGTTGGATCACGGAGCAGTCCTGGGCTGCGGGCCGGTGCTCCTTCTGTCCCTGGCTCGTGCCTTCCCCAGGAGCCCAGCCTGTCGGGGAGCTGGGCTCCGCTCCGCATGTCATCTGTTTCTTTCACTTCCTCTCAAGGGCTTTATCTGCATTTAAGATTTTTTTCATATAACTTCAAATTTTTAGGAAAATTATAAGAGTGGTATGAGGAATCAATTTCTTTTTTATGAGGCAGGAGGATTGCCAGTTCAAGGCCAGTCTGGGCAACCCTGCCTCAAAAGTAAGAATGAAAGGGCTGGAGATGCAGCTTCACAGTACAGGACCCCAAAAAAGTAAAAAGAAAAATTTACCCTTATTTTTTTTTTTAACATTGAAAGCATTCAGTGTTAATTTGCTCTAACCTTCTTCCTTTTGTTCCCATTTCTGAAGATTGTTTTTCTTTTGTTCTTGTGTTTTCCTGATATCTTTCACCTGTTTTAAAATCTCTTTCTAGTCTTTTTTTTTTTTTGATTCTCATTCACTTCTTTTCGCTTGTGTGATTGGTCTCCATCTGTTTGGGGCGTCTCTCGAGTTTGCTTTCACTCTCCGCAGAGATGTCCTTTCTGCCTCCTCTTCCTGCGGTGCTGCTGCTCCTCTTCTGCTGAGCATTTGGAAGACGCCCGAAGCTTCCTAGGAAGGAAGGCGGGTCAGGAGGGGTCTCCGGCTCAGGCCTCTCGGACTCCCTCTGCAGTGCCCTTGTTCTCTCCTAGGTCTGCCTCCCCTGCCCTGCACTTCCTCCGCTCCCACTTTTTGTCTCAGCCTGTTCTTTTCCTCTTTTGGTCCACATTTTCTCAACTTGTCCTACTCTCAGAAGCTTCTCTCCAGTGCAGGGCTTTGTCCTAGGACGCATTTGGTGGTATTCTGAGCATCCCCTTGGGCCTGGGGTGGAGCGCCACTGCTTTCGCCCTGTCGCCTAGGGAGAAGTCCTCTTCTCACCAGGGTCAAGGTGTGGCCGGAGAGTTAGAGTGCTGCGGAAGATGCAGAGGATCAGGCAAACACATAACAAAATAAGAAGAGTTAGATGTCAGTCCAGGTCCTCATCAGGCTCCACGACATGAGGGCATCAGTGCTGGCTGGCTGAAGGTCTGTTCGTTAGCTCCATCGTTTATTCTGAATGTTGGGGCTTCTGACCCCTCTTCAGTCCCTATCAGTTGCTACCAGATTTCTCCGTGAAGTCATTTGCCCTGGGGTGAAAGCATTTGGTCTGGAGGTCCCCACCCTGATTTTCTTGCCTTTTCCCCTTATGGGTGAGGACAACATGCCAGAGGCTTCACTCTGAGTTTGTTGGGGTAGAGAGAAGTGACGTCTTTGTGCCTGAGGGCCTACTGGAGGGCTTGTAGGTGTGCCTGGTAAGAATGCAGGTTTCAAACTGGGGTTTTAAATTGCAGTTGCTTAGGCTCAGGCCCACGGCCGTCCTCACACTGCCCTAAGACTCTCCTTTAGGAAACCTTCACCTACACTGAAGTAGAGTCCTCAGCACCATCAGCCCCTGAACACCCCGTGGCACTAGGCAGTTTCAGTCATTAGAGTTGCACCCCCTGTCTCCCTCTGTACCCCACCCATCACCCCCTCCTAGTTTTATTTTGTTTTGAAATAAATCCTAGCACCATAACAATACCTTTTTTTCAAAGAAGAAAAAATCAGATGTTCTGGGATCAGAGGAGCCATGACCACATCTAGTGTGGCCTCGGGGGAGGGTGAAATCTCCAGAAGAGAAGATGCTACTGCCCAGGGCTGGGCCCAGGTGCCCCTCAGCTGGCAACGCCCTCAACGTCCAGCCTTTGGGGAACAGGTGGGAATGGTGGCCTCTCAGAGTGGCTGTGGTCACTGGCACTGCTGGCCCCACGCCCAATGGGATGCTCAGAACAACAGCCCAAAAGCCTCTCCTAGGCACAGTGCCGACGAGGCCGTGCTCGCAGCAGAGAGCTCAGGTGGGTCCTTGCCGGGCCTTTCTGCCACTCGGGAGTGCTGTGTGCTGTGCTGGTGCTGTTGTAGGGACAGACGAGGCAAGGCACCGAAGACAGCAGGAAACAGGTTTATTTGGCTGCAGCCAGGTTCAGAGGGCGCAGCCTTTGCTGTAATCAGTCAATCCCCTGAACCCCGAGTTCAGGGAGTTTCAGAGTTTTATACCCAGCATGAAAGGGGAGGGGCTCAGAAGCCCACAGTCTGCAGAAGTTCACATAAAAGCAGCTTTTTCTTTCACTGTTCTGGGCAGGTTAACTCTCCAAGGACAACACCTGAGAAGGGGGGAGCCTCTTCTCCTCTCTCTTTCCTCCCCCTGCCAGCTGTTACCATGGAGCCCAGTTGTATTTTTATCTTAAAAATGTAGACATCTCTGTGAAGCCCAGCTCAAGGCCAGAGGCCTTGTTTGCACATTTCTACAAACTACTATACTGGATACATGATTGTGAAAAACTAGTAAGGGGGTGTCCAGCACCTGGAGTGCTGGCGTCTTCCCGGCCAGTGGCCAAGTAAACAGGGCGACACGAGAATAGGAAGTTTATCTACATTGGACTCTTTCGCAGAGACTCTTTTGCTGTCAGTCCTAAAATCAGCCATGGTGAAGGGGGCTTTTCTGTGGAGAAAGAGGGTGCCACTTCAGGACCTGTCAGCCACGCCTGAGGGCTCCCCGCAAAATCTTGTACGTGTCCATCTGTGGGCCTGCTCCTGCCCTAGTTTACAGAGAAGCTGTGGGGACCTACATTCCATGTCACATGGAACATGGCCTTCTCCAGAATTGGGCCTTGTCAGAAGATGCTGCTGCTTTCAGGAAAGGTGGAGGGAAGGGGCACATTCTTCCGAGAATCTCTTCTCACACCCAGCATCCCCTGGATGTCATAACAGGAAATTGCTCATTACCCAAATGGCCCCTGAGCCTTCTGTCAAGAGGTCACGGAGGTGGCGCTCTCCGAGTGGGCGTGCTGGTCACTGGCACTTTCCTGTGCACATATTATTTTTCCTCACTGCCATCCTCATGCTGTGTGTTTCCTTAATCCAAATCCACAGCTGTCACCTGGATTCTTTGTGACCTGTTTAGGACACTTATCCACTGACAGCTTGCTGTTGGGGCAGGGGTCTCATTTGGCCCCTTCTGGAAAGGATGTCCCCCAGCCCCGGGAGCAGAGGCAGGAGGCTCAGCAGCTGTGTGTGCCTGGTGACCCCTCGGAGCCTGGCCGTGCACCTGGGTCCCCGACGGGGAAGCGCCTGGCCATCAATGCCAGCCCAAGCCTGCAAGGCCAGCGGTCTGGGCCGTGCCCTAGGAGCTCTCTGGCTCCGCCCAGACGGGGCTGCTGGGTGGCTGCGAGCTCCGCTTTCGTTTTTACTGCCGGCCTCCGCTGCCTTCCTGGAGAACACGCCCCTCCCGGTACTTTCTACTGACCTCAGTGGCCACAGCGTCCCACCTCATTGAGGTGGGCGCTCATTGTACAGGGACTGTGCCCCGCTGACACTTGGCCTGTTGGCTTCAGCGACTTGTCACCGTAAAGCTTATATTTAGGTGGTAATCCAGTGACTTCCAAGAGTTTTACAGCTTTGGCTTTTTAACTAGTCTGTCCTCTAATGGACACATCTGAAATTTGATGCTGTTTACTCTGAGCATTCCTGTGAAGACTGATGGTTTAGTAGGATAGGAAAACAAAAAACTGGGATCCTAATAGTGATCTCTTTCAACTTCATGAATCGTTGTTGCATTAAAATGTGACTAGAGTGTTTCTAACGTCCCTGGCTCATCTGGAGTCTTACAGGCTCTGGCGAGTTATTTTCTTGCTAGCCTGCCTCAGACGTCTCATCTCCTGAGCTCTGGAGGGAGAGTGTGCCATAGCTCTGTGACTTCCCTGAAGGATGTTACCTCTGTCTAGGGCCTTAGTTACCTATTGACAGTAGTATTCCAGCAGCATGTCGGGATCCGAGTTCCTCTGTAGTTTCAGTCCTGGCGTTGATATTGAGCACACCCCCTGAGGAAGGATCGGGCGTCTGTTAGCTTTCAGACGCTTCAACAAATTGATCGTATGTTGTTAGCAGAGGTTTACCGCCTGCCTCCGTTGGTCAGGTAATGTATTTTTTATGTATTCAGTTTTAAGAGGGCAGACCCCAGAAGTTGAACAGCTGTTCCCCAAGGCTGTGACTAGAGGGCAAAGGGTCAGAACCCTTAAAAATGCCCATTTTAATGGTCGTGGTGCACATCTATTATCCCGGCAGCTCAGGAGGCTGAGACAGGAGGATTGTCAGTTCAAAGCCAGCCTCAGCAACTCAGTGAGACCCTGTCTCTAAATAAAATACAAAAAAGGACTGGGGATGTGGCTCAGAGGTCATGTGCCCCTGAGTTTAATCCCCATATAATGCCCCCCCCCCAGCCCCTGTCAAAAACGGTGCCCATTTTTTTTAAGTTGGACATGATATCTTTAATTAATTAAATTTTTAAGTGATGCTGAGGATCAAACCCATGCCTTGAGCGCTCTACCACTGAGCTACAACCCCAGCCCAAAAGATGCCCCATTTAATTAAACATGTTGCAGAGGTGGTGAGGTGTGCTAACATGCTGAGATTTTGCTGTTTTATGCTGGACATTATTTGAAGGAGTTACTTCAAATAATATCAATTAAATTTACTTAATACAATTTGCTTCACTTGAGGTCAAAGGTAAGGTAACTGTAATGGAGAACTCTGCTTTTTTTTTTTTTCAAGATCTGCTTATGAACAAGATGAACAGAAATGACTTAATGTCTCATATTTTCTTGAATTTTCCTGCAAGCTATACACAAAGTAAAACATGCCAGATAAACTTGGGTCCGCGTTTGTTCCAGAGCCTTCTTTCTGCCCATTCTTTTCCTTACAGGAAGAAGAACAAAATAACAGTGTTCATTTTTAAGAACAGCAATGCTATTGTAGCTTTTTAAAATTCCTTGCCTTTTAATCTCTTGGGTTCCTCTTGACCTTTAGTTTGCTAAATGGTTGCAGACATGAACTGAGACGCACCATTGTCTTCTCTGATTGTGAGGTCTGTGCGTCTCTGACAGCGATTTCTGCCTTCTGGGAAGAGCAGAGCTGCCGGGCGCCCACTGCTACTATCTGAACCTAGGGAAGAAGCAGGAGGCCCCTTGTGAGCTGTGATAAGGGTCAGGCTCCAAGGTGGCAGGGGGAGAGGAGGCCTTCAGCTGACCTCCCCAGCTGCCCGCTGTAGCTCAGGACCTGAAGGCGGTTGTGGTTTAGGCAGAAGTGAGAGCTGCAGAAGGAACCCAGCTCCACGGGAGTTAAGGTTAAATGTGTGAGGAAATAAAAGGTGACCTCTTTGTCCTGAGGAAGACTTTCGACCTCTCCGTGCACTACAGGAGCTTGAGGAGGAGGGCTCAGTGGGTGGGAATCCATACGCATTTTAAACTTTTTATTACTTTTTATTACACAGGCAAAGTATATTCACTATTAAAAAAATTGAACAATAATAGAATATAAAAATCGCCCAGGTAGCACTCCCAGCTCTGTCGTCACTGAGTCATCCACGGCTTTGTGATTCTCTTTCCTCCCACGCTGCAATTTCATTTCCCATACCTGAGATGTTTTTAATGTGCAAGTAACTTAGGAAAGTGGTTTCCAACAAAAACAGTTGATGACTTTAAAATATGTAAAGATCTTATTTGAGTAAGACTAACACTAATATTCCAAAAGACTAGCAGGGACAGATGCTCCATGTGCACCACCCCGTAGACGTCACACCTCACTGTGAGCCAGCCAGGTTGGGCCTCTTCCTGTGCATAAATCAGCTGTTAGAAGGAACCGACTTTTCTTTTATCGTTATCTGTTATTTGATTGCTATATTTCGAGGCAGAATGATCAAGATTTAAATTAAAACATGCAGAAATCGTTTTTCTTTTAAGAACAGACTTTCAAAAGACAATCTAAGGGAAGGTATTCATGCGCTTGGGCTAGGTGCTATTAAATAAAATATCTCCAAAAAGCTCTCAAGAAAAAGACTGATGCACTGAACTGCATTTAAATAAGAAGGGTTGGTCATCAGAAGACACCTTAGTTAGGTTGCTTGCAGAAGTAGTCACAGACCTCCCACCCTGTCTGCCTGCTCCTTTGAGTGTGAGTCCCTTGAAGAGGTGGGGTCTCTCTCTGCATTGGATCAGTGACTTTGTTGGCCAATGTTCTTTGGGATCATGACCTAGGCAGAGTCCCAGAAGGGCACTGAATAGTGTGGCTGCCCTATCTTGCCCCTCTTGAGGGTTTTGCAGGAGTTGCCTTGTGAGTGAGCCTGCTGGGTGATGGGCAGCGTGTGGCCCAGACACCACTAGAGCCCTCGCTGACAGCCAGGTATGTGGGCGAGGCCACTGGGCCACTAGCATTACATTCCAGCTCCAGGCCACCCTGGCCGAACAGCCCAGACGGCACCTGACGCAGTCACGAGCATGCGGGGTGGCAGTTATGAGCGTCTGTGTTTCCGGGTAGTTTGATACACGCCACAAGCTAACCTGGAAAGATATTTGTAATACATCTGACTGTCAAAAGACTTGTGCCCAAAATACATAAGAAGCACTGGGCACCCTTAAGAAAAATGCAGACAACCTAATTTAAAAATGGGCAAAGGCTACATGTGGTATGATTCCAGCTGTGTGGCATTCTGGAAAAGGCAAGACCTCGGAGACCGTGAGCGGCAATGGTCTCCAGTGGACGGGTGGAGCCGGGCACCTGCAGGCAGTGGGGTGTCCTGTGTAATCCAGTGGGGATGGAACCAGAGTGACCCCCTCATGCAAACCCTCCAAGGGCTCCTGTTGCCTGTAGCAGTGACATTATGTCCAGATGCTTTGTGACAGGTATGATGTGTGCCACTGCCATTTCTTGTTAATGGTATTAAAATGCCAGTGTTGTGAATCAGCTACTTGAAGTAACTCGATCAAATTGATCATATGTTGTTAGCAGAGGTTTACCGCCTGCCTCTGTTGGGCAGATAATGTATTTTTTATTTATTCAGTTTTAAGAGGGCAGACCCCAGAAGTTGAGCAGCTGTTCCCCAAGGCTGTGACTAGAGGGCAAAGGGACAGAACCCTTAAAAATGCCCATTTTAATGGTCGTGGTGCACATCTATTATCCCTGCAGCTCAGGAGGCTGAGACAGGAGGATTGTCAGTTCAAAGCCAGCCTCAGCAACTCAGTGAGACCCTGTCTCTAAATAAAATACAAAAAAGGACTGGGGATGTGGCTCAGAGGTGTGTGCCTCTGAGTTCAAAACCCGTATAACACCCCCCCAGCCCCTGCCAAAAAAGGGGAGGCCGGGAGGGTGTTTCCATAACGCATTTTCGCTTGAGTGCACTTGAGGGCTTTTTTGAGTAGGAATTTCAGATATCCTGAATATTGTGTGACTTCCTAATGGTGAGAACAGGTAGAAAACTCCAGCCTGTGGGCTGAGCTGGGTCTGGTCTTGGGGCGTCCCCGTAGGACTTGGTGTACTTACTGGGTGCTGAGCAGGACCCGCTGGGTGTGCTCTGCCTGCCGTGTGTGCACTTTTCTCCTAAAGCCCTCAAGATCTCTGCTGCTTACTCAACAACATCCTAAATTAGCTTTGTTAGAGGAGCTGCATCTTACTCATGGATTAGGGTCTAAAAAAGAAAATAAATCTGTGTGTAGACCAGGTTGTCCTTAACTTCCCACGAGGCACGCCGCCTGGGGTTGCCCGTGGCCCTTAGCTTGCCTCGGTGCTGGGCCCCTTCATCTGATCCCCAGGAGTGAGACGGGAGAGAGGCGCGGGTGCGGGTAGAGGCCATAGCCTTTGACACTCTGCCTCTGCGAGTGACCAGCTTCCTGGTGCTTGGGGAGCAGGGAGGGGAGGTTGTAGGTGATGTGTCCACTTGCTTGGGACAAGTTGTTCTGTTCCACTGTTGGTCCCCTGAGACCTTGATGCCTTGTGAGGATCTGCTTGTGAGGGCTGCCTACCGCAGTGCCTGGTTCAGAGCCGCCTTCCCCACTGGAGCATGAATTCCACAGTGGCAGGACTTTTGGCTCCTTTGTCCATCGTCACATCCGCAGGGCCTGCCCTGTCGTCAGCGCTCAGTCAATACCTGGATGAGTTTGAGGGACTTGAACGTGACCTCTAAACCTTGATCCATTCACCCACAGAGTCTTTGGCAAGCCACAGGAGGGGCTGGGCTTCCCCCAGTTGTTTGATTTTGGGGCTTCCCGAGTGATCACTTTAGGTGCTTTCAGGTGCTGGTCCTGACTTACTCTTTGCTCCGTCTTCATCCTGGGTCCCCTCAGGTGGCATATAGAAGAGTGTGTCATATCTAGAAAGCACTTGGTGGAGTCGGCTGGCTGTGATCAGCAGCGTCTTGTCTTCTCTTGGAGTCCCAAGACTTTCTTAACCAAAGCCACCTTATCTCTGCGTTCTGTCTTCTCCCCATCACATTCCTAAATGGTGCACAAAGTGGCGCCAGGTTCACAAGGACGGCTTCTGCTATCTCAGGGCTACTGTGGTGTTTCTCGTGGTCTATGCTGCGTCCCTCCCTGGGATCTGGAGGGAGGAAACCCAGGTCGCTAGTCAGATTCCAGTAAGGGAAGCTGGGCGCGTTCCACTTTCAGATGTCACCAGCCACTGTGTCCTAAGTCGGCTGTACCAGTGTCCTCTGGCAGCAGCCCAGCCCCAGGGCCTGAGGTTCTGAAGCTGTCCTTATGGAAAGCAGAAGGCAAACAAAACAGAAGTGAAAGTAGATTTAATTTTTTTAGACTGTTCTCTTACAGGAATAGTTTTGCGGTTCTCAGCATTTAAAAAGATACTGGTTCCAATATGTTTTATTGACATCAGTTACTGTAAGTCTGATTCATTTTCTGCTTATTGATTTCTGCCCAAGGTGAAATTCATGACGTTTAACAGAAAACATAAGTGATTTTTTAAAAAACAGACACTTATATGAAGGACTGTAAAAATAAGGTTTAAAGTCAGGGACACTTAAATAAGCAGTTTTTAAACTTCTTTGTTAAGGATTCTTTCCTAATTCCACGTATGCAGGCTCTAAGAGCCTACTGTGCTGAACTCAGAAAGGGCTCCTAAGTTCTGGTTAAGGTACTTTCCTCTTACCTGCATTAGGGTTTCTGTCCTGACCACCATCATCCTGCGCTTCCTCAGCCACGGTGTTTCCAGAGGAGTCCCCTAAGGCAGCTGGACCATTTTCAGCTAAAGCTGCCTCAGAGCTTAGGGGATCAGAGTAGCTGTTAGCACCAGTGTGGAAAGTGACTTTTCTCCTGCTGTCACCACCAATGACAGCAGGCCCGTTTTTATGTTTTTAAGGATTTTCTATTTTCAGGGGCTATACAACCAGTGTTTTTTGGTACTGGGGAGGGAACCCAGGGACACTCCACCACTGAGCTATGTCCCCAGCCCTTTTTATTTTTTGTCTTGAGACAGGGTTTCACTAAGTTGCCAAGGCCGCCTCAAATTTATGAGTCCTATCTCAGCCTCCCACGTCACGGGCACTATAGGTGTGTGCCACTGTGCCTGGCGACAGGTTTTGAAAATTAAGTAAGTTACCACTTTGAAAACTCTGGTAAAAGTTTCCAAACAGTGCTGTGATTTACTTTGAAGCTTCTCTGTTGTGTACCCCCCATCTGCAGCCTCCCCTCCCCCAGTCCCTGGTGCTGATGGGCTGGGCTTGGGCGCTCCCCTCCCTGCCACGCTGCGCCGTGCCGTGGACGGGCCCTCCTGCTCCTACTCCTCCATGCCGAGCCTGGGGCAGTCCTCACGGTCACTTTCATTTCTATGTCCTCTCCCTGTGTTCAGTCTAGGGTTTATGTTCTCAGTGACTGCCAGGAGCGGGGGCAGACACCTGTAATCCCAGAGGCTGGAGGACGCCGGACACAAGTTCAAGGCCACCCTGGGCAGTTTAGCGAGACTCCCGCGCCAACCCTGTGAAGGGATTCTGCGTCCCCTCCCTCCCTCCTCCCCTGGCTTGCTTTTTCCATACGGTTTTACAAATGCGTGTAACTGTTCTGTTAGTGACTTGTAATTCCATTATCTTCTAACCTTGGCCCAGGCACTGTACAAGGTGACCCCGCGCTGGCAGGGGTGATGACATATCCTGCTGCCTGACCAGTGTTATCCCTTCCTCCTCCTTTCTCTTTCAGCTGCTATGTGAGATTCCGAAGTGCCTGATTTATTTTTTAGCATTTATTTTTATTTAATACATAGTCACTTTAAAAGTCAAATGAGAACTGACTTCATATTAATTAGCTAAATTTTAAGCTTTATTATTTAAGCATTTTAGTTTATCTGAAAAATTAACAATATGAAGGTTATTACTACTTGTTTCCTGGGTGTTTTTTTAAATTTATTTATTGGCATGTGGTGCTGAGGATCGATCCCAGTGCCTCACATATGCCAGGTGAGCGCTCTGCCACTGAGCCACGACCCAGCCCTCCTAGGGTTTCTAAATGGGGTGTGTGTGTGTTTATGTGGAGGTGAGGATGGAGCCAGGGCCTCATGCGTGCTAGGCCGGTGCTGTACCAGGGAGCTACTCCGCAAGGCTTTGCAGTGATGATGCTTCCCTGCTAACTCCCATGTATAAAGGTGTAGCATTGCTTTCCATCTGAAAGACATTGAACCTCTAATGGTTTTTCAGAGTATGCTTTGCTGTACAGAAATTTTATGTTCCCGTTTATAATGCGATTTACAATTAACTAAATTTGTTCAAAACACATTACTTCGAAGATCTCATTTCTAAAATGCCAGGCGAGCCCAACACAGATGCCCACTGTATATGTAACTCCTTATTCACCGGCTGGCACAGGAGTTCCGGGAGGGGCACACCCTGTGGGCTTCCTTGTTGCATTTAAAGCCGTCTCCTTCTCTGTGCTTCTCGTTTCCCTTCCGTCCAGCTCGGCCTGACCCTTTCTGAGGACCAGCACTTGCCCTCAAGTACTAGGCAGTGGATCAGATTCAGTTGGATGGTCATTCGGGAGGTGGGGGACCTTAGAACATGTGACAGTTGCTAAGGGACTCTGTAGTTCTCCGAGTTCCAGCGAATGAGAGGTCCACTGGAGTTTCATCTTCCTTTAGCCTTAAATCAGGAGAGCGCGGTCACTGTGCGGGGATCACCTGTCTGCTTTGCCTGCACGTCTTGGTAGCCGTCTGCGACCTCTCCCCGGGAGGCTGCGGGGGCAGCTGCCAACAGAAGCAGACCCTCGCCAGCTTCCCTCGGGGACAGTGGAGAAGGCGCGTTCGGGGCCGCATCTGCTGCACACTCTCGGGCGCATTGCAGCCCCGTGCCGTGGACCGTGCCCTGGAGCGCCTTGGGGTCGAGTTGAGGACTGCGCTTCGGGAGCCTGTGGGACCATCCTCCAGTTCATTGCCCAGAGTCACATGGGATGCTTTTCCTCTGGGCCTGGGCCTGTGCTGGGAGGTGACAAAGGTGAGGGTCTAGGTCCCATCAGACTTCTGAGGCTGGTGGGAAGCAGCCCCTGCCTCTTCCCGGGCAAGCAGTCCTGTAATGAGGAAGAGTCTGCTGCGGAGCCAGTGGTGGACGCGCAGCTGCCCGTGGCATGGAGAGGCTGTCCGAGCCTGGGAGGCTGCTCTCTGTCACTGAGGGGTGCACTCCATAAAAGCAAAGCATTCCTGTGGGGTTGAACCGGCTGTTATGCCTGTGTATTTTCAAGAGAAACAGAAATCTCAAACAAGTGTCAGCTGTTTGCCTGGTTAGATTTGGGAGTTAATTTGGATGATGGATGTATACACTTAAAGAAATGTAAAAATTAGTTGCTCTACTGCTCTGTCACTAGAATTTTGTCACTGAGTTGCCCCCGGGAGGTGGTCTAGAGTTACCTTAGGGAGGAAGGGGAAGTCAGGAGCTGCCATTTAGGGGTTCTTCAGTCGCGTGGTTTTGCTCCTTCGCCCTCTTGCCTCTGTGAAGACCTCCGGTTCAGCAGGCGCGGTGTTAAACTCCATCGAGTCCTTGTGACTCTTTCTGGCCCACCTCAGGCATAACTCAGGAAGAACTTGCTTTTGTTCTCTCACTGGGTTAGATCCATGGGGCTGATTCACATCTCTTGGAGTCCGATGCCCATATGAAATGATTTGGTGAAATTGGAGCCATTTGACCTGTAAGCTTTGACCAAACACAAACCTGCTCGGGGAGCCCGGCGTCAGGCGTGCTGTCTAAGAGAGCACACACGTTTGACACCTGTTACAGGTGACGTTCGCGTCTGTCACGTTTCTGAAGTCTACGTAGCAAGAACAAGGAGGGGCGGTAAGGAAGGGGGGCAAAGCATCCCGTGGTCACAGTGGTGTGTCAGCCACTGGCGAGAGCGCTCACTCGGGGTGTTCCACCCTGGAATGCGGAGGCACAGGCTGATGGTCCTGACGTGGTCAGTCTGTTTCAGAGGACACTGTGGAAACCGGCTCCATGGCAAGTTTGACATTTCATGTTGGGTTTGGCCACTACATTTACCCAGCAGTCATCTTCCCATCACTTTTAGGGCCTTTATTTTGTTTTCTTTATGAAGATTTTGTACACTTGGTAGATTAGGAGTATTTACTTAATTGTGGGTCGACATAATAGAAAACACTTCTAGGGGTACTGTATACTTGGGATGCAAATCTGGTGCCTTGTGCACCAGTCGGGAATCTGCCTTTTCCACAGCTGCTGGAAGCTTAGCTGCCTTCAATAGAGTTTTAGAACACGGAAGCCTTGTTTTGCTGTAAATCTGGAAGCTTCCCAGTGGGCGGTCCACTCCAGACCACCGAGGTCTACCTGTGACTGTCCAGGCATTTTATCTTACTAAACGAAGTAATACTTGCACTCAGAGCATGCATGATTTTCCCCTGTGCCACTCTAAAGTAGAGGGCCGTGAAAGAGAGGCACCCAAGAGAGTGATTCCTAATAAGTCATGCAGGAACTGTCCCCTTCTCACCACCTCTGATAGCATCGCCGAGCTTCAGGCTACCATCATTTTTTGCCTGGGTGGTTACGACAGCCTCCTGACCAAGTCTTCCCTTCTACCTTGACCTGCAGTCTCTTCTGCAAATAGCAGCCAAGAGGGATGCTGTCATTGCTGTGCACAGAAATCCTCCATGACTTCCTTTGGTGGCTCTAAATAAAAGCCAAAGTGCTTAGAATCGCTGCTGGCCGTGCTCCCTCAGCTCACAGCTTCTCCCCCGTTCCCTTCGCTCAGCCTGCCCCAGGGCTTCCGCGCCCCTCAGGCTCGCTGTGCTCTCCTGTCTGCACCCCGTCCCCAGCACCTGGCTCGCTCCTGCCTCCACCAGGTCCCTCCCACACTCTTGTGTCTGCTTGGTGTCTCTGTGACCACCGTGCTCAAGCAGTCCGCCCAACTTGCCACCCCTTCCCTGCTTTATTTCTAAGTTAGCACTTGCCTGACCTCTGATAGACTCTGGGCCCCTCTTTTCTCTTGTGGGATGTAAGTTCTGTGAAACAAGGCCATTTAACAGTTCTTTATTGTAGCTGAACCCAGCACAACAGCTGGCACTTGGTGGACCCTGTATACTTGTTGAATACATGCTCATAGTCTAAAATCTAATTTTTTTTTAGTGACTAATACTAAAATCTTAGATATTTAAAACATTACCTGGATAAACTGGAGAGGGATATAGATAGCTAGGCCCAGAGGTTAACTTCCTGCCTGGTGGTCTCACTGAGTTCAGGAGACGGAGTTTGGAGCTCACAGAAGCAGGATGACTGGAATTTGCAGAGTGGAGCATGCCCGGTGAGGAAGCGGGCAGGATCCGTGCGCCCATCTCTGAAGGGTTGCGTGAGTCTTGGCTCAATACAGTGCACATCTCAGCTGGAGCCCCTGAGCCTGGATGAAGAACAGCTGTGGGGACAGTATAGCTCCCAGCATTCATTCAGGTTCATGTCTTCTAGGATGGAGAGACCTCTGTAAAGTGTGGGTCATTCAGTAGAAGCAGCCAACAAAAAATTATTAGATATGCAAATAAAACAAAAAAGGCAAAACAGTGCAATTTATGGCTAGGAAAAAACTCAGGCACAAACACAAATACGACAGATGCTACGTTGGCAGGTAAGGACATAAGGTTATTATGAATAACTCCCTGTTTAAAGGCTTAAAGAAAATGGTGACATGATGAGAGGATAAATGGAATCCAAATAGTACTTCTAAAGAAGGAAAAAAAGTGGCATTTAAGCTGAAGTTTTCTGAATGGGGTTCACAGCAGTTAAGGCCCCATAAGAGAAAAAAAAGAATCCGTGAACTTGAAGACAGACTGACAAGAACATCCAAGTGAAATACAGACAGGAGGGGTGGGTGTGGGCGTCTCCTGTGGAACAATAATGAACGATCTCAAAATCAGTGTAGTTTGCATTCCCTGAAAAAATATTTAATGGAATTGTGTCCAGATTTTTTTCCAAATTTAATGAAAAATATAAAACCATAGATTCAAGAATTTCAGTAAACCTTAAGCTAAAGCCAAATAGACACAAAGAAAATGACAGGGAGGCCCGCGGTAATCACCACCGAGGAAGAGAAAGGCTTAAAGGCACCAGCGGTGGTGAGCTTGTGTCTGTGTGTACATCACCCACACCACACACCAGGAAGACGGAGACAGTTATGAGCTTTCTGTCAAATACTTTAAATGAAAAAACTGTCAAGGTATATCCAGTGAAACTTTTGTCAGAAATGAAATCAAAATAAAGAACTTTTCTAGGGGAAAAAAAAAATGGAAGTATTTGTTGTCAGCTGACTAGCAGAGATACATCAGAGTCTCCAAACAAGAGGAGACAGGATCTTAACAAACGAGTAAGGAGTATCAAAACTGGCCTATGTTTAGATTAATATGAAATACACTTCTCATTTTGAAAATTAAAGAGATAATTGTTCAAAGCAAAAATAAAGGGACCTTGCAGTGTTTATAACAGAAGTAAAATATAACAAGCACAGAGAATAAGTAGGGGCAATAGAAATATTCCTTTCTCACATTGTTGGTAAAGTGTCATATTAGAAGGTAGACCGCTATGTTAAATGCATATTATAAACCCCGTAGAACTACCAAAACACTGAAGGGAGACGTCAGCTGTGGAGATTAGATGGAATGTCAGGAAAGAGGGAGAAGGGGACAAACCAAAAGAAGGCAGGAAAAGAGGAAAGAAGACTAAAGATCAAATGAGCCAAATGCAAAACAAGTAAACATCTAGCAAGACGATAGCTTCTGATCAACCACATCAATGATTATATTAAATATAAATGGTCTAAATACCCGAGTTAAAGGATGAAGATTATCACATTAGATTTTAAAAGCAAGAATTACTCTATTTTAAAAATGAAGACATAGATAATCTAGGAGTAGATAAAGATATACTATGTACACACTAATCAGAAGAAAGCTGAGTGACCGTATGATCAGAATTTAGAATAAGGGATGTTACTGGAGATAAATAGATGTTTCATGATGAGGGAATCACTTTGTCAGGAAGACATTTGGTCCTAAATGCAAGTGTACTTCAAAACAGCTTCCAAATAAATGAAGCAGAAACCAAGAACTGAAAGGAGAGGGAGACATTCATAATTAAATGGATTTCAAAGCTGGGTGTGGTGGGTCACTCCCGTAATCCCAGGTACTCAGGAGGCTGAGGCAGGAAGACCTCAAATTCAAGATCAGCCTGGGCAATTTATAAGACCTTATCTTTTTTTTTTTTTTTTGAAGGGCTGGGGATGTAACACAGTGGTGCAATGATTGGCCAGCATGTTTGAGACCCTGGATCCAATTCCCCATACTGCAAAAAGAGGAGAGGGAGGGAGGGAGGAGAGAAAAGAAAGATAATTGGGATTTTAACACGCTTGTCTTAGCAACTGGTGAAACAATCGATTGTGGAATAAAGTAGACTTGTTGCTACTAAGCAGGTTTGCACTGGCTGGGACTGGGGGCACAGATGAACTTTTTGGAGTGATGAAAATGTCCTCTGTCTAGGTCACATTGGTAATTACATGGCTGAAGACATTGCTTCAAACTCAGTGAACTGAGCATATAAAATGGGTATTTTTTTATTTGTCAGTTTTACCTCAGAGGTGCTTAGAAAAACTTAAGACCGGTGTAGTTTGCTCTGTGAGCATACCTTAATTTTAAAATCTACTTTTAAAAATGTATTATGTGGATCCCTGTTAAGTTTCCCAGCATCCTATTAAATGACATCTCCAAGTTTCTCTGTTTCTGCCTGCCTGTCTTCCTCTCTCTCTCTCTCTCTCTCTCTCTCACACACACACACACACACACACACACACACATACGAAAAGTACTTACTAGTATCCATTTGCTTTCTCGCAGTGAGTGCTTCTTCCATTTCCATGTGGCCATTTCGCCGCAAGAATTCCTCCCTATTGCTAAAGGCTTCCAGTTACAATTATAGGTAGAAAACAAACTGCAGTCTTGGGGTTTTATTCCTTTAGTTTATTTTGGGGCTCTGCAGATAGCATTTCCCCACAAGCTTAGCTTCTTCCACAAATGACGGGGATGGACGTTGGAACTGGGTCGTTCCTTTGTTCTCAGGTAGGCTCACGTCTGCCACCGGGCTTTGAGGTCATTAGCTCGTCCCTCCTGAGTCAGAGTCTCCTCCTGCCTTTTCATAGTTTTGTAAATAAATAGAGAAGCAGAATATGAGCACTCTTTTTCCTGGTATTGGAGTTTGAGCAGGGGTGCTTAGCCACAGAGTTACACCCCTAGCTCTTTAAATTAATCAATTAATCATCGTTATTATTATTTTTTTTGACAAGGACTCAGTTGCCCAGGATGGCCTTGAACTTGTGATTCTCTTCCCTCAGTCTCCCACGTAACTGGGTTACAGGCCTGTGCTCCCAAGTTTTTTTCCCTTCCCTTAATCCAAGTAGAATGTGCCCACGGTCCAGCCTGCAGCAGTCCCAGGAGCTGGCAGTGAGGTCCCGCGGTTTGCTGTACCCCTCCGCAGGCGAGTCCGTCTCTCTCCCCACAGGGAGCAACTTTCAACTCCTGCAGGTGCTGATTCCTGCTTGTTTGGGTCCTAGTTTTAGATGGTCTGCTTACCTTTTGATTCTTTTTAATTAAGATGCCTGTGAAGTCCTGGATGTCATTTTTTCTTCACCAGCCTTCCCTTTTGTGTATCCCTTTCTCCCCCCCTCCGCTCTCCCTGTCCTCCCCCCTGCTCTCCTCTCCCCCCCCTCCCCCTGCTCTCCCCCCCTTCTGCTCTCCTCCCCCACTCTCCACCCCTCCTCCCAGGACACTTCTTGATTCAGTGTTCGCTGTGTGCCTGGTTTGGGGACACGTGCAGGCTCAGATAGCGCGGTGCCATGCTGTTTCTGTTTGGGGAGCCCTGCCAGTTTGTTTCATCCAAGGGGCTTTTTTCCTGGGTTTTGCCTTTTTCTTAGAAACTGTCCTGTCACATCTTGTCATCAGTGTTGTCCGCATGTGACGGAGTACAGGTAGATGGGGAGCCCCAACAGGTGGCGCGGTCACAGGCCTGGGCTTGCACAGCGTGGGAGGATCTGGTCCCAGCCTCCTGCCTGGAGGGGAGGGGCCGCCAGCGGTGTGCGTTTTTTTGCGGGAAGGACATGTTCTGGTGTACAGCTTGCAGGGTGTCCCTCACCCCCTGGCTTAGGCGGGGCAGCTTCCCCTTCACTGTGCCAGTTCAGCTCCAGTTTACGTTTTCCAGAAAACAGACTGGGGACAGCCCCGGCTGCTGGTGTGTCGGTGGCTCTCCCAGGTAGTGGTGCTCCTAACGGCCTGACTTCAGCTTCCAGAATCCTGTCACCATTGTCTCACTGGCTGCTGTCCATTGTGGGTTTGTCTTTTTTTTTTTTTTGAATTGTGGTAAAACCTACAAAATTTAGAGTCTACCATTTTAACCATCTTTGCAGGTACAGGTGAGTGGCCGTGAGCGCAGCCAGGCTGTGTGGGGGTCTCGGGCAGTTCTAGACCAGATGCACCTGTGATTGATGGCTGTGCGCTTGGGGGAGCACGAGGAGAGAACGGGGTGGCCCGTGTCGTCCTGGAGCAGGGCCAGGCAGGGTCTCTTGGATCCCGGAGGGAGGCGGCTCCCCCCTTAGTGGGAGAGCAGGGATTTGGCTGGCGTGCGTGTCCTTTTAGGAAAGGCTCCGTTGGAACTTGAGGCCTGGCATTCCATGCTCCTGGAGATCTGCCTGCCCACCGTGTCCTCCAGCGTCTGTTATTCCTCCCACTGCCCACTCGCTGTTCCTGGCACAGGATGACTCCGCAGCCTTTGCCTGCTGAGTGTTCCTGAGTGAAGTGAACACCCCCCCACCTCTGTCTCTGCCTCCGTCCTCACCGTCCTCATCCGTGGCTCCCAGCCAAGTCACTGCCTCCCACCCCAGACCTGGGCTCGGTCCTCCTGTTTTCCTCCTGGAACCTTGAACACATCTCTGAGCTATCACCCCGCCTTCCCACACAGCCTGGCTCTCTGCAGTGTCTGTGCCTGGCACGCCGGCCGCAGGTAGATGTCCTGGTGGATGCCCAGAGCCAGAGATTTCAAGAGAGCTCTTTATCCTTTTTTGTAGGACATCCGACATGAAGCCAGTGACTTCCCCTGTAGAGTGGCGAAGCTTCCTAAGAACAAAAACCGAAACAGGTACCGAGATGTCAGTCCCTGTAAGTATCCACCTGCAGGCCGCTTGCCCCTCCTCCTGCAGGGCCTGTGGGTCAGCTCGCCGTTTGCCCCAAAGCTTGCAATAAATCGATTGTAGTCAGAGGTTTATGACTTGATTGTTTGCTGTAACAGGGACATTGGAGACTTATAGTAATGGCTCATTTTTCCAGCATTGTAGGGGGAAGGTTTCAGTTTCTGGAAAATTCAGCAAACAGTTCAAAGCCCTTTTTTTTAGCTTGACTGTTTTGTGATGAATCATTTTCCTATCAGCTGAAGCAGAGTGGAGCAGCCCTAATGGAACCTTTCTGGGTGACTCAGCAGCAGTATTATTAGCCCAGCCTCATGTTGAACCACAGGGGTGCCCCACACAGGCAGTCGGGTGGGGGCTGCAGATCCACCTCTAATTGTGCATCGCACCCCTCCAGCCCCGCCACGTCTCTGCCAGCACTACTGCTCCCTCGTACAGTGTGGGTGCGCCTGCTGGCCTCAGCACCCTCCTGCCTTCTGAGCGACTGGCACCCAGGTTGCCAATATCTTGAAAATAAATAACTGAACTTGTTAGAATTTGTGTAAAACAAGGGAAAGCAGAGCTGATTTCAAGACCTGGGCCTAGAGGAGACAGTCAAGCTAAAAAAAAGTGCTTTGAACTGTTTGCTGACCTCGGCAGCCATCACCCTCACGGGGTCTGCAGACCCTGGAGGGGACTCAGAAGGGTGATGGCTGCTGAGGTCTCGACAGTGCTCCGGTCTGGGACCTAGAATTGGTGAGGAGCATGTGCCTCTTGGCCGGTCCCCGGCTGGCTTTGCATCTCACTCTGCCCCTGAGGACTGTGTGGCTCCGGCAGCTGGCTTTCTTCTCTGACTGCCAATAAGACAGGGTCACCCTTACCTGTGGGAGTGTGTGACGATGGAATGAAACACATCAGCCGCTTAGCACAGGGCCTGCTCAGGCGTAGAAAGCACTTAGTGAATATCCGCCGAAGCGGAGACCGCTGCCACCAGGACATCTGAAGTGCAGTCCTGGGTCCTCAGGTGCCACGGTGGTGCCCAAGCACCCGATGCTCTTGTTTTAGCATGTCTAGACTGAGGCACTGCGTAAGTATTTATTTAAAAAAAAAATGAATAAGAACAAAAAAACCTTGTTGGTGCCGCTGTGAAGCCCTGCTCAGAAACTTCTGGAGAGCTGATTTGAGTGGACGGCACAGTCAGGGTTTACCTCTTTCCTATGGTGCCAGGTTACCCTGGGTCACTAGCTTTTGCCGTACTTGCTCTGAACCAGGGAGCGATGTTGTCTGCGATATTCAGTGGCTACACTTTTACCTCTTATCTAAATGGTTTAAGAACCAGTTTTCCAATATTTAACATATTCTTCCTGGGAGGTAATTCCTGAACTTTTTCACCCAACCTCATTCCTCCTGTCCTCCTTTTCCTCCCCCACCTCACCTTCCAGTAGAAAAAGTAATTTGCTGTTCACATTAGGGGGAAAGGGGGCATGAGTCCAGGTGGAAGGGGACCTGCCACCTGACACAAGACGCTGATGGTGACAAGAGCACTCTTCTGCACCAGCAGCTGAGCTCAGCTCTGCACTCACATGCTCTGGTCACCTCTTCCCAAAGTACTCTTGTTAGTCTTGCACTTGGCAAGTGAAAACACAAGGCCCAGGGGACGAATTGTCACCCAGGGCCACCTGGTGTTGTCTGAGTCCACCAGTCCAGCAGTGCCAGTCACGCGATTGCTTTGGAGATCTTTTATTTCCATGATCCACTTAGAATTACCCAAGTGTCTCCGTTTGTACCAGCCCTCGCCCTCGTGGTCCAGCGATGGCCAGTGCTCAGGTCCCCTCTCTTTGGAGCCCTTCTCAGAACAAAAGCCACAAGCCACTCACCCTCCCTGTAATTCTGCGTCTCCTGTTGGCCTCAGAGAGAAGGTGCTATTTAGGGGTGGTCACCTGGGTTCACTGTCCCTTATGCTGTGCCAGCAATGCAAGTACCCACCTGCTCCCGTGGACCATCATGATAAGGAGAGTGGCCCTCAGGGTGGCGCTGTTCTTGTGACAATCATGATGAAAGAAAGTGGCGTTGGTTTCCAATAACCTGGGGTAGAAATTCCAAATGAGTTTATTTTTAAAAACTAATCTAAAAGTTACATTTCTATATTGGTAGTGTTTTGGGTTTGGAGTTTTTTTCCCAGCCAAATTCTCTTTTTAAAGTCTTTGATGATGACATTTGAAAGGCCCGAATTATTTAAGCTAATCATACTTGAACTTTAAAAAAAAAACCAAAAACTTACATAAAAGAATCCCAGGTATGCCTCCATGGCGCTGGGTGACGGGCCATCGAGTCTCATGCCTGTGGACACAGTTGGGTGGAGGCGCGGTCACAGCCTTCCTGCTGCTGTCGCTCACTGTGCCAGCGACAGCTGGGAGGGCTGCGTGGGATTTTTTGGTAAATTTTGTTCCCTTTCTAAGATTAAAGCCACGTGGGGCTGTGGCTGGGGCTGGGGTAGAGCACTGGTCTGGCACGTGGGAGGCCCTGGGTTTGATCTTCAGCACCACAGAAAAGAAATAAATAAAGCAAAGGCATCGTGTCCATCTATTTAAAAAAAAAAAAAAGATTAAAGCTCTGTGTTTTTTACCCTGTAAAAGTTTGTTAAGCATTAGATAATGGCTCCTTTGATGGCCCAGTGTGGCCCTCCAAGTTCGGGGAGTGTGATGTCACAGGAGGGAGGACTAGAGCAGACCCTGGGTTGGGGCCTGTGCAGGGCCTCGTGTGGCCCGTCATTGCCTCCCTCGGAGCTGCAGACGCTCAGAGAGGCCTTTTGCAGATGCCAGTCGCCCACACAGACGGCAGGCAGCGCCCCGCCAGCCCTGGGCTCCCCTCTGTTGCTGTGGGGTGCACGGCTGTATGGACGTCTCACCCCCAGATGGACCTGGGTTCTGTTTGCCTTTCAGTTGACCACAGTCGGATCAAGCTGCACCAGGAGGAGAACGACTACATCAATGCTAGTTTGATAAAAATGGAGGAGGCCCAGAGGAGTTACATTCTCACCCAGGTAAACAGATTGTCTGGAATTTTTTTTAACCTTAACTTAAAAGAGTTTAAACTGTGCCTAAACAAAGCTGCCATGTTGTTTAGAAGTTCAGGTGTTTAATAAACCAACGAGCAAAAAAGGAAAAACACCCTCCTTTGAAGATTCAGCCTGTTGTGACCCTGCTCTGTTCCGGAAGGTACAGAAGGGCGGGAAGGAAGCACAGAGAAGCGGCTGTAGGTTGGCAGCAGCCTGGGGACGGGCGATGGCGCACGGCCTGGAAGGGCCTGTACTGTGCTGATTCTCGAGGGGCTCACCTCAGCGCCAAGCACCTCTGGAAGAGTGTGGCAGGAGGCTAGTCACCTCTGTCCCAAGAGCCATGCGGAACTCTTCACCACGGCCCCCTCTTTTGGCCCCAAGAAAAGTGTCATTAGAGAACAGGACAGGCGTGAATAGGCACTTACAGCTCCCACCAGCTTTGGGCATCTTCATGGGGAGAAGAGCGCGCGGTGGTTTAATGATGAACCGAGCCTCTCGTAAACCTTGATGGTTTGTGACCCCAAGACCACAAGTGTCTAGACTGGGTAAAGCCGACTCTTTATTCTTACTAATTAATCAACTAGTTAAATTATTCGTTGTTCTCCATCTTGCCCTGTTACCTGAGGCTGGCTTAAAGAGTCTGAAGTTCCCCATTGGTTTTTCTCCATGATGGTCACTTTCTCGCTTGTCGGGCTTCTGTGGGATGATGGCGCACCGTCTGCTTGCTGTGTAAACATGGAAGTTCTGGCAAAGCCGGAAGCCTTGGGAACAAAGGCTGCTTTGGACAGGGACCTGGGCCAGGGCGTATGTGTCACTGGCCCTTCTCGCTCCCTTCTTGTCCCACCAGTTCCTCCCCACCCGTGACCCATGCCTCCCAGTCAGCGTGGGGTCCTTCAGCTTGGCCAGAGCGGCTGCAGGGCGTGGAGTGAGTTCCTGGCTTGTGCACCAGCCTCCCCCAGGCCCCAGCCCCTGCTCCTCCCATACCTCTGGGTGTCGGGCTGGGCTTCTGGGAACAGGGCCCTGGGAGGTGGGGCCTCCTGCTGTGGGCCAGGGTTGAGGCCCAGGACTTCTCCAGGGTTTCTCCTGTGAGAGGTCACCTTGCTGAGGTCAGGAAGCACTTTAGTCCCCCCATTCTAGGGTGTGTAGGGTCAGCTTGAGCATTGAAGGGTTTCCCGTGCTGTCCCCCCACCCCCTGCCCTCGCAGTTGTTGGAACCCGTGACATTCCGCCAGTCCTGTTGGTGGGCCCACTGATGTCGGTGAGCTGCTCACGCGTCCCCTTGCCCTGGGGTTTTCAGAAGGAATCAAAACAGCCTCCCGCACAGTGGCCCTCTCAGTCGGTGTGGCTGGGACCTTCTCCGAGCCAGACTCAGGGCATGAGAGGCCCAGTGGCCAGCCAGGGACTGGGTGACATGTGCTGTGCTTGCAGGAGCTGCGTTTGTTAGCTGGGAGGGTGGCCTGTGTGAAGGCCTGTGCTGGCCTGAGCTGAGCTGGGGAAGCAGGGAGCTTGCTGAGGGCAGGCCGCTGCAGGAGGCCGGGCGGGCGGAGGAGTCGGGCAGCTGCGGGAACTCCAGCGGGCGGGCAGAGCACTCTTGGAGAGGCGGTGCTGCCCCAGGGAGCGGCTCACCCTGGTGGGTGGCGCTGGTGACATTCCTCCCAGGCAGTGCTGCATCCTGGAACACTGGTGCCAACTGTGTGGCAGGCTGCAGCAGATAGGCCAGCTGCTCCACAGGCGTCCCCGTGCCCACCCTGCATGACCATCTGGGTGTCCACATTCCTGTGTTCCTTGGTCCAGAAATGAAGGCCGAGTGTGGTCAGGTCTGGGTTGATGCTAAGAGTGGGGGCTTCCCTCTGCTGGGTGCCCCCGATCGTGGGCTCAGTCCTTGGCGGCTGTGGACACGCCCCGGGACGAGGAGCTGTTTACACTCAAGGGAGATAGAGGGGGACGGAGGCACCTGCCTGAGGTCACAAGGTGATAAATGATTGGAAGAGTCACAGTTGGTCACACTTTTGCTGCCTCTCACTGCCTCGAGAGTTTTGTCCCACATCCCATCTGCCCTTGGCGAGGAGCCCAGGAGCCCCTCAGCCAGCCCAAGCCAGGAAGCACGTGGGCAACCTGCGTTGGGGTGCGCCACTGTGCGGTTGACACAGGACTGTGACAGCTGCCCACCAGGCTAGGAGGGCAGTCCTGTTCCTGCCTTAGCCGCCATTCTGCCTGGGCTGGGAGACCTGAGGGTACCCCCGACTGATGACTGTCACAGGTAAGCCCATGCTGTGGTGTCCCCGCGTCACCGTGTCTGCTCTTGTGTGCTTGCAGGGTCCTTTGCCTAATACGTGTGGGCACTTCTGGGAGATGGTGTGGGAACAGAAGAGCAGGGGTGTGGTCATGCTCAACCGCGTAATGGAGAAGGGCTCGGTAAGTCGCACGCTGCTTCCTCTTGATGTCACGGTCCATTGGTCCTGATTTATTTTTATTTTAAATCACGTTTGTAGTTCCTTTGCATAGCATATTTGTCATTTTAAAACGTCATAGAAGCGATATGTAAGGACCCGTTTGTTGTAAGCAGTTCCCTGAACGGAAGGGGAGAGGAGCCAGCCTGCCGTGGCCTGGCCCCCGCTGGTGGGCTGCCCGCTCCATGCGGGGCTCCTGGTCCCCTGCTGTGGAGCCGGGTGAGTGCTGCCGTTCTTGACAAGCAGCTTTCGGTGCATGTTCATGGAGCCTGCCTCCCGGCTGGTCAGAGAGCCTCCTGTGGACATGCAGAGGTGGCTGCGGAGCCCTGGAGGCCGCTGGCCTGGGGGTTAGATTTGTTGCCCAGAAACGCCCAGAGGCCCAGCAGGGAGCCGCCCGCTACACCGGTGTCCGCTGGTGTGTCCACGTGACACTCTGCCATCGTGGGTTCTGTGCCACTGTTAAAGCCCTGTCCCTCCCACGTCTGCCCTCAGCCACCCCTGCTTCAGCTTGCTGCCTCAGTCCGTTCTGAACCATGCTTCCAGAATGTCCTTCCTCACTCGGGCTCACCACCCCTTTTCCCAGCTGAAACCCCTGTTTCTCCTGGCTCACGGGAGGACACATGGAGGCTTACAGAGCCCTGCACTCAGGCCTGCTTACCTCACTGTCCCCTCTCCAGCCTCCTGCCAGGACAGATTTTCTTTCAGTTTCTTTACTGTGTTCTTTGATCCAAGGGTCTGAATCACAGCGCCCACCCTCATCCCATGTCCAGGTACCCTCAGGTTGCTGCCCCCAGGTCACCTGGTAACTGTGCTGTTCTTCATCCTTCTCTCTGCTGTAATTTCCCCTCAAAAGTCTCTGTTGTAGGAGTGGCTTCGTAGGCAGGGCCAAGACTGGCATTCAGCAGGGCCACAGGCTCCTTGCTCCCCACGCCCGCCCCTCCCTGGCTCTGCTAGCTCTTCTGGGGCTTCCCAGCTTCAGAGTCAAGTTGAGGCCCTTGGAGAAGATGAGCTGAGGATCGTGGGGATGTGCAGCCTGGGACCAGAGAACTGGGTATCCCTGGGCCTTGCCTGGCTTGGCACTGTGCTCCTGGGGGTCAGCTGGGTGCTCTCATAGCTGTCCTGGCCGCCTTGGACAGAGAAGCCACCCTGCAAAGAAAGCACAGTCACGTTCCAAAGAGTAAAAATTCAGTGCACAGAAGACGCGCACCAGAGAGTGGGTGGGCAGCATGTGCCTGGCACCAGCCACAGCGCCACCGTCTCCTGCTGAGGAAGCAGCCCGGAGCTCCTGAGAGACAGGCCCTGGGCTGGAGTCGCTGCGGCCTCGCCTGAGTTCACTGCGACCCCCTTGTGAATCACGCAGGCTCGGTGTCTGCGCAGTGACAGAGGCGGCCAGCCCGCGGGTTCAGACCATCCTGCGCCTCTCCCCGTAGGATTGCTTTTTCGGTGAAAGTGGCTTTTCACTCTTCCCTTTCTGCTTCTGTGGCCTGATTACTACAGGTAAGGTTCCAGCCCTGTCCTCCCGCATTCCTGTCGGCAGTGCCGGACACCAAGCTCTAGGTTCCCAGGGCGCGCTCTGCTGGGGAGCCGCCAGTGATGGAACCCAGAGCTTTGGAACCTCTCAGCACAAGTGACCTTGGGCTGGCCATTCTCTGCTGGAATGAACTGACCTGTGTGTTTTAGGATGATCAGCAGCTTCTCTGGCCCCGCCCACTAGGTGCCACTAGCATCCATCTCCCAAATGTGGCACTCAGGCTCGGCTGTTCGGGGGGCTAGAACTGCTCTGAGTGATATCGGGGGTTGGGATTTTTAAGTCAAGATATTTATTCAAAAAACATCAGATTTTCCTTTCATTGATTGATTTGATTGTTGCTTTCATTTCCAGGAAAACCTCTTTGCTATTAGTTCACAGTTTGCTTTAGCAACTGTTGTCATATTACAACAATAGTTACATGCTCGTCACCGGGCCCTGTTGTCTCCTACCCAGCAATGACCATAAATAGGCCACAGATCACTGTGACAGTCGTTCCCCCTTGAGATATAGCAATATTGGCCCTCAAACCCGTGGCTGGTGGCCTGAGGTGGTTCACTGTGAACAGGTAGCAGCGCTCCTTCTGGTCTGCTGTAAGTGTCCAGGTCCCGGCTGGTTATTCAGGCATGCAGATTGGCACAAAAACCGCTGCATGTTTCTTGGGGATCAACATCTTCAGTTCTGCATCAACAGGATCACTCCAAAAGGGTTGGCTGGGGTGGGGGCTTGCCGAGAAGCCGCTGGGTCTGGATGGCTCTCACCTGGCTGTCCCCGTCCACACTGCCCGTGCTGTGACCCGCTTACAGAGAGTTTCCATCTGCTTTCTGCTTTCCTTCTTTCACCAAATAGCCCAGGAAGTTCCCCTCTTACTGTTGGCAGACCTGACTGTGACCTCCTGGGACCTGGCATTCCTGGAAGCCAGTTTTGCAGAAGATAATTGTGTGTGTTGGACGGGGGTCACGCACATGGCCAAAGTGCTTGTTGGTTCAATTTTAAAATTGACTTTAGACACGTCAACATGGAGCAAGCCTGTGTGAGGGCTGGCTTGTTGCTCAGCCAGAGGAAGTGAGCTCCATGAGTCTCTCTCGCCCTTCTGGAACTTGGCCTGTGTCTCTCCCAAACCCTGTGGAGCCACAGTTAGGCTCCGGGCTTCTAAGCCCACGAACCTGCATCTTGTCATGCCCGTGCACCTCCTGCTCTGTGCACCAGCTCTCTATTCATAATCGGGAAAACCACGTCACTCATCTCAGGGTCCAAGACTGGCTCCTAGAGGTGGTTCCTACGATGGCTTGGCCACTTGTTTAGGATGGCCTGAGGACCCTCACTAACACCTGCCTTCATGGTGGAAATGGCAGCTATTCGCAATGCCACCACTTTCCTGTCTGGTGCCAACCAAGATAAGCCTCAGTTTGGTTTGGTTTAATTTGGTACCATGGATTGAACCCAGGGACGCTTAACCACTGAGCTACATCCCAGCCCTTTTTTTATATTTTATTTAGAGACAAAGTCTTGCTGAATTGCTTAGAGCCTTGCTAAGTTGCTGAGGCTGGCTTTGAACTTGCGATCCTCCTGAACTGCTGGGATTACAGGTGTGTGCTACCGTGCCCAGCTAGGCCTCAGTTTTGAGTCCCCAGTGATGAACTATTTTCTCAAAAGTCAGTCTCCTATTCAAGTTGGTGTGTGTCAGTGTAATAGGATATCTGCAATAGTGATCGGGTGCTTATTTTGTGTGTTTAAAACAAAAACTTCTATAGAAAATAACAGAGATGTTCCTGTAGAAGCCTAAAGAGTTCTTAAAATTAAATATTGGTTGATGGGTGCTTGGTCATGTGCCAGAAATCCTCTGTAATCTTAGTTTTTGCCCAGATTATAAAGATTTATTAGCTTTATTTTTAGTTCTGAAAGTGAGTGCTTGCCAAATGGAAATGAGGTGGAAAACTTGTCTGCCCAGCTGATGAGCTGAGGGTCAGTGGGCGCTCGCTGCCCTTTGCTTCCTCCTCTCCCTGCTCGTGGTGGTGGGAGCCCACTCCGGCACAGGTGGCCTTGAACCACCAGGTCAGACTGTTCCTGGGGTCCAGCTGTCAGAGTGTGGGAGGGAACATGTCCTGGCCAGGCCTTCGGAGGTCTTGCTCCCCGCGCCTCTGGCCCTCGGCTCCACGGGGCTCTTGCCTCCTGGCCCGTGCCCATGTCCCGTGTGGCAGAATTGCCTTGGTGCTGACACCCAGCTCCATCCAGGGTCTCGTCCCATCTCCAGCAGCTCATCACTGGTGACTGGTGACGTGGGTGAGACTGGCCCAAGCTTTACAATGGGCTCTGGAAAAAGCCCTGTTGGTGACAGTCTCATGGGTGTCTCTTGCCTTTGCTTTGGTCTTGTTTGTGGGCTGCTCCCAGCCTCAGCGGAGCAGGACCGTCGATGACGTCCCTCTTCCTTCCTCGGGAGCCGCTGGCCCTTTGCTACCCCAGGGGAGGCTGTGGTTTTCTTGACCTGATGTCAGCACCAGCTGGGCTCTGGTCCCCCATTGCCCTTCTCTTGCTGCTCCCCTAGCCTGCATCTCTGAGGTCACTGCCCAGAGAGTGCTGGTCACCCTCCGAACCTTCCTCTTCCAGAGCTGCCTCTGTGCTCTTCCTTAGCCGGCCTGAAACCTCTCCCTCCTCTGAGTGCCAGGACACAGTCACAGCGCTCTGCCCTCAGCCCTTCCCACTGTGCACCTTGTCACTGCTGGAGAGTGGTCTCTCCCAGCAGACAAGGCCAGCCCCGAGTCGGCTCCTGTGCTCCCGTCATCCTTGGCCTCAGAGGAGCATCCAGTGGGACCAGTGTGCATCCCGAGCGTGACTGGCACTCGCTGGTGTTGTGTTGGGAATTGCAAGGTCTCCCAGGGTCCCTTGGCAGGTTGTCAGACTTTCTGCTGGGCCCACGCCCAGCCCTGCCCAACTGCTGTCCAGGGCACCCCAGCCACCCACCAGCAGAGACGTCCTGACTAACTGACATAGGACTTGTCCCAGCAAAGTGTCCACTAAATTTGAATTAAATTTTCTTACTTAAACTTTTGACACCAAACTGGCAAGAACGCGTTCACTCCCACACTTCTGACAGCTGGACCCCAGGAAAGTCTGACCTGGTGGTGCAAGGCCACCTGTGCCGGAGTGGGCTCCCACCACCACCACGAGCAGGGAGAAGAGGAAGTAAAGGGCAGCGGAGGGCCACTGACCCTCAGCTCATCCAGTAGTTTCTGAAATTATCAAAATAGAACTCAAGAAGTGTTTTTTGGACTGAACCAAACCAAAGCAGAACGAAAGGTGAGCCGAGCCCACCCTCCAGCCCTCTCTGGGTCGGTGCATCCTGTGTGGCTCAGCCTTCCCAGGGCCTGTTCGCATCCCTCGGGGCTCATTTGCAGTTCCTGTGAGGTTTCCTTTGGGGTGAGGCATCTACCAGCAGCTGGGCCAGGTTTGGCTGCATACAGGCCCTTGCAGGAGGCAGAGCAGCTGGTGGGCAAGGGTCAGACCCCTGAGCACCCCCTTGCTACAGAGACCCAGAGCTGCTGGGTGGCGAGGCTGAGCCCCGTCCGCATGGCCACCCCATCACTCTCCAGTGCCCCTCCAATCCCAAGAAGCAGGCTGCTACGCTGACCATGTCTTCCAGGCTCAGAAAATTCTAGGCCTTTACATTGTCATAAAGCTCAGAAATGGTCTCCAAGCCTCTTGTCTTGGGAAAACAGTTGGTTGCTCACAATAATTCAGTGTTATTTCCTCCCATAGTTAAAATGTGCACAGTATTGGCCGCAAAAAGAAGAAAAGGAGATGATCTTTGATGACACAAATTTGAAATTGACGCTGATCTCTGAAGACATCAAGTCCTACTACACAGTGCGACAGTTGGAGCTGGAGAACCTTGCGGTAAGACCACCTGCACTCGGGCACCTCGGATACTTGCTGGTTGGGCTGCTTCTCCCTGACCCAACGAAGCGTTTCCCTGTGTCTGAACCCTGCGCCGCACATGGTCTCGGGGTGAGCAGAGCTCGTTGTGCAACTACCAAGTGCCAGGGGCGCCCAGGAGGGTGGGAGTCAGGTGCTTTCCCTCCACACCAGTGAACTCCGGTTCTTAGGGAAGAGACAGGTTTCTCATCTACAAGTGATCTGTCCCTGCCTGGGCCACCTGAAAGCTAAATGCCACAGTGTGCCGCTGCCTCTGTGGTCTGCGGCCTCCAAGGAGTCTCCCGGGCTTGCTCCGGTCTCTCGGCCAGTGCAGGTCTCCTGGGCAAGGCCTGGGGTGTGTCTGCTCTGTGAAGAGTCATAACACAGCTGCTTGCTGTCACTAAAAGATTGTCTTGGAACGTGGCAGGACACTGCTACTGCTAAGAAGTACCACAGAGGGCTCTGCCCGTGAGCAATCTGAATCATGACCTGGAGGGGTCCAGTGCTGGCACGGTGGGAGGGGCTCCAGGCAGAGCGGGGACAACACTGAACATGGTGGCCACCACCGCCTCTAGAGCCAAACTGCCCGTGTTTGAGTCCCAGCCCTGCCATTTCAGACTGTGACTCTGGGGGCAGGGGTTGTACCACCCCGTGTCCGTGCCTCCTGTCCTGTCAGACTGGGCTCTGGAGGGCCCTGGGAGGTAGGAATGGGAGGGAGGGTCAGCAGGTGATGCGGGCGCAGGCCCGTGGTCCCATGGCGCTATCCAGGCCAGTCCAGTTAGTGTGAGGGAAGGTGGGGCCACGGGAGCCTGGGGAGCGGCCCTGCTCCTGGTGATGGTGCTCACGTGCTGCGGCACAGCCCTGTGGTCTGTTACTGCATCAATAGTTGAAGTAAGATCTGGAGCGAGTGCCGGTGGCTGGGAAGTGAAGAGGTTGGAGCAGTGTGGCTTCCGGACGCCGCTGCACAGCTGCCCGCACTTGTTGCCCTCTCTGCCATGTGCACCAGGGAGGAGCCGTGTCACTTCCTTGCGGTGGCGTGTGCTTGTTCGCGAAGTAGTCCACCTTTCCAGTCCTTTTCCTGTGTGTCAGCCTGAGGTGGTTGAGGGGAGTAGCTCAGAATTCTGAAGTCACAGGGTGCACAGCTGTGACCTGGGTTTTGTGTGAGGACCTGTCCACTCCCGCCCACTGTGTTATTCAGGAGCCCTGAGAAGCCAGACGGGCATACCTGCAGTCCCAGCGGCTCAGGAGGCTGAGGCAGGACCGTCATAAGTATGAGGCCAGGCTTGGCAACTTAGTGAGACCTTGTCCCAAAATAAAAAATTAAAAGGGCTGGGGTGGGGCTCAGGGGTCGAATGCTTATTTAGCGTGTGCACAGCCCTGGGTCCCCTCCCCACTGTAGCAAAAAGTAAAAAAATAAAATAAAAAGCCCTTTCTTAGCACTGGATGACCAATGGGGCCCCGACGGAGAATGGAGTCCCTGCAGCACAGCAGCGGGTGGAGGAAGGCCCCTGGGGGGCCCACACCTCTTTAGGGACTAAGGGGAGCCTGGCTTGGGCGTGCTTTCTTCTTCATTTTTAAAGTATATTTAAAGTGCTTTTCTCATCTGCCAAAATACTCCTGTTCTAGTTACATGGAGATGCTCTTCACGGGAGTAGAGTAGACGGGCTCCGTGTGGCTCTCATGTGTGAAGGTGTCTCTGCAGGAGACACCATGGACCTGGCAGCTAGATGCCAGCCCCATGGCTTCCTGTGGCACAGTCACAGTTGGGCATCTCTGTGAGAGCAGCCGGGTCTTGGGCCCATCGTGCCTGCACGGGGCTGGCCCGTGGCGCATACTGTGCACCCTTTGGTGGTTACTGGAAGGCTGGGAGAGGGGGAGCACTTTGGGACAAGGACCCGGGTTCCTGCAGCAGCTCTGAGCAGGGCCTCTCACCTCAGAGCCTGAGCCGCCCACTCTGGAAACTGGGAAGAGTGGGAGCATCTCTTGAGCTGGGTGCTGGGCTCCACACGGCCACGATTCCCCTGTAAAACGACCATCCCTTGACACACCCAGAAGCCTCGAGGCTCGGGTGGCCCAGCCTGGTGCCCACACATGTAGTTACTTCTTCACCCTCTGCAGGAAGCACAAAAGCGTTCTGATGAAGTCACTGCGGGTGGCAGAGCAGTGCCGCGTCACTGTGGCTGGCGAGGCCAGAGAAGGTGGCTGTATCCACATAGGCAGGGGAGGCAGGGCCTTGGGGGAAGCAGGTGGGGCTGAGCCATCCCGGAGGCGGCCCGCAGGTCTATGTCCGGGGCCTGGTGGCCCAGGGCTCTGCGCTTCGTCAGCAGGGCGGGAGGCTGCGGAGGGCTTGGTGGGTTTCTCCACACTCTTCTCACTGCCATGTGTCTTTTTATCTTTCAGAATCAAGAGACTCGGGAGATCTTACATTTCCACTACACCACGTGGCCTGACTTCGGAGTCCCCGAATCACCAGCCTCCTTCCTGAACTTCCTTTTCAAAGTTCGTGAGTCGGGCTCGCTCAGCCCGGAGCACGGCCCCATCGTGGTGCACTGCAGCGCCGGCATCGGCAGGTCGGGGACCTTCTGCCTGGCCGACACCTGCCTCCTGCTGGTGAGAAGGTCTTGGAAGGCGCCCTCGCCGCCCCAGCCCACCCCGCCCCAGCCCGGCCACAGCTCCTGGCCACAGCTCTCGGCCACTGTCTGCGAGGGCCGCTTGGCTTTGTAACACCCCTGGGGTGGCTTTATCCCTCAGGGCTCTGTTCGCAGAGGGTTCCCATCTCACCGTGGGCCCAGGTAGAGCCGGAGCACCCTTCCCCCTCGTTCTCTCCCCCCTCAGCCCCCGTCCACAGGGCCCAGATTTCCCACATTTTTCCATGTTTTCTGGAACTCTCTGCCTGCCCCACGGCGATCTCCCCGGGGCAAACCAGAGCACTCCCACCCAGGGGAGTGGGGCTGGCTGAATCCTGTGTCCTCTCTGTCAGATGGACAAAAGGAAAGACCCTTCTTCTGTGGACATCAAGAAAGTGCTGCTGGAAATGAGGAAGTTCCGGATGGGGCTGATCCAGACGGCCGACCAGCTGCGCTTCTCCTACCTGGCCGTGATCGAAGGTGCCAAGTTCATCATGGGAGACTCTTCAGTGCAGGTCGGCTGCGCTTTAGTGTTTGTCTCTGTGCGCGTGCGTGGGCAGTGCTGTGGCGGAACCAGGCCCTGTGCACGCAGGCCAGTGTCCCACCACTGAGCTGCGCCCCCCCGCTCTGGTTGTCAAGTGCGAACACTGGCAGGTGTCAGAGGAAATAGCTGCCCTTTGTGTTTAAAATAGCTAGAAAGTTGTTGAAGTTTTGCCGAGTTCCAATCTCTGCCTTTGAGGTGCTCCCCCAGAGAGCCAGGGCAGGAAGAACGGGCTGGATTTTCAAACGGTTTCACCTTCCAAGGGCCTGGCTGCGGACCAGGGAGCCCGAGCCCCATGCCCGAGCCCCATGCCTGAGCCCCATGCCCAAGCCCCGTGCCAGGCCAGCGCCTCTGCGCACTACGGCGGGCGGGCTTCCTGACACAGCAGCAGAGCGAGCGCTGACGGGCCTTCCTCCTGCTGCTCTTTGAAGGACCAGTGGAAGGAGCTGTCCCATGAGGACCTGGAGCCCCCACCTGAGCACGTGCCCCCACCTCCCCGGCCGCCCAAGCGAATCCTGGAGCCCCACAACGGGAAACGCAAGGAGTTCTTCTCGAACCACCAGTGGGTGAAGGACGAAGCTGAAGAGGATGAAGACGGCCCCAACGAGGAGGAGACCAGGACCCCCTTGAGGGCCTCCCACAGCATGGACAGGTAATGTGAGAGGCTGGCTTGGGCAGCAGCGGGCCCTGCCGTTCCTGGGACAGGCACGTAATGAAACCTGTGGCTGCGCTTCCTCTCGGCAGTGGGGCTGCTGGACCTGCAAGCTGCCCTCTCCTGGATGGAGGAGGCCTCTCTGGGCCCGGAACGGCCCTGGGAACAGGCAGGTCCACAGGGTTCTGGCACCACCTGGTGGTACTCACTGGCAGCTGGCTCAGTGGAATGAGTAGGGAGGGCCTTTCTGCCCTGTGAGGACAGTGTCCACCCCATGTCCACCTCCAGGCTTCTGGCAGGTCCTGAAAGGCGATGTCCAGCTTGGTGTCCCCAGGGTGGAGCTCCAGGGAACTTGATCTTTTGGTGGCATCTCGGCTCAATTCATTGAAATTCACTGGAGCGTTTTGCTTCCTACGTCGACCCCAGCATCGTGAGCACTGTTGACGTGGTGGCCGACTGAGCCAAAGCCAGACGGTGGCCCCTGGGCTGCATTGCAGGCCATCTTGTTGGAAAGGAAAACCCAGGGAAGCTGGGGTGCCAGGGAAGCTGCCTAGGAGCTGGCACTGCCCTGCAGGAAGCTGCACAGTTTTGAGCGGGAGTAGCCCCCTCCTGGGACACTGGTGGCAGTGCCCAGGTGCCTGCTTCCTGGAGGGAGATACTAAGATGTGTGGCTACTTTAACCAGCAGTGGCGCGTCTAGAAAGGTGCCCTGCAGCAGTGTCCAAGTGTGCGGACAGGTGAGGTCATTGGGTACATCGCATCATTTGTGGCAGTAGAATTGGAGATGGCCACAACCTGTTTGGGGATTAGGGCTATCATGCTCCTTCGCTGTGCAGGGGTGGGGGTGGGTATTCTGCAGCTGTTGAGGAAGGAGCTCTGGGTGCCCTGATGTGGCCAGGCACAGAAGTTCCAGTGCCTGAGAAAGCAGGGTGCACACGCAGCAGGCATAACCACCCCGCCCCACCCTATGGGACTTCCCTGACGCAGGCGCTGTCTGAGGCACTTGGGTGGGAGGGACAGGGGGCTTCAGGCCAATGCCTGCTCTAACTTGGCCCTCCAGCCAAGTGGCAGGAATCTGGTTTGGGTTCTGAAGAGGGAGCTTGTTTCTGTCTAAAATCTCTCCATAACATAGTGTCCAGCCACCCGTTCCCTGGAGGCAAATAACCACTCATGTCCCTCCTGCTCCTCAGCACGAGTCAAGACACTGAAGTCAGAAGTCGGATCCGTGGCCGAGGCCTGAGGGGCACCCAGGCAGCCTTCCCTGCTGAGGCAGAGCCGGCACCACCCAGGAAGGAGGAGGAAGCGCCGGCGCCCACACTGACCCACTGGAAGCCCTTCCTGGTCAACATGTGCATGGCCACGGTCCTCACGGCCGGCGCGTACCTCTGCTACAGGGTATGTTTTCATTGATGGAGGTGCTGGCGAGAAGCGCGTGGCGGGAAGCACTGGCCACCAGCCCAGTGTGGGATTTGGTTCTGTGGAGCGTCTGAGCCAGTCTCAGAAGAAGCAGATGAGGGTTGGTTCAGGCTGGAACTGCCAAGGGCTGAGGAGAAGAGGGAAGGGTTGTGCACTGGGGTCTTCAGGAGCCCTGTGGTCCCAAGGACATAGTCTAATCTCAGGGCCTCAACTATTCAGGAGTAAGTAGAGAAAATGCCAAATACGTCTTTCTCTCTCTCTTTCTCTGTCTTTATTTTTATTTTATTTTATTTTATTTTATTTTTTTTGGTTCATTTATCTTTGAAAAAAATAGAATTACAACACATTGTTGTTTTTAACCTTTATAAAAAGCAGCTTTTGGTTATTTCTGGAAGAAAGAAGACTAGGCACTTACAAAACTTCCTCATACCCTTGGGTGGTATAATCAGATTCACAATTTATATTTGGTTTCCCAGGGAAAAAAATCCCAAACTTTTACGAATGTAGATGCCCTTGGAGGAGAGGGCCGGGCGCTGTGGTGTGGGCGCTCTGGGCCGCCAGCACCCGCCAGCGCCCGCCAGCCTCCGCCAGCCTCCCTGTGTTGAGAGGAGACAACATAAGGCCGTCTCCAGAAAGCAAGCCCGCTTCTGCTCTTGCTCAGGGTGACCCTGCTGGTTTTCCGCGGCTCGTTTCCCCATTGCTCCTCTGTGTGGCCGTCATCTGGCTAACTTGCTGGCCCTCGTCACCCCGTCCCTGTACATGAGTTTCCTGCAGCCTCTGCCTTGGGTCGGCCGCACGGCAGGGTGACTGCTGGCACTTCAGCCCTGGCTCCCGCTCACGTGGGAGGAGGTGCTACGGGGCCCGCCCTGATCAGAGGGGGGTGCAGAGACCCTGGAAACTGCCCCACGTGACCTTCTTATCCTTTTAAATATTTTACCTGTTTCCAGGTGACCGTCTTTGAGTGCATGTTGCATTAGCAAAATACAAATATCTTTTCCTTGGGGGTGATTTGTGGGAAGGCCCTGTCATTAAAAACAAAAGCCCCAGGCTCCCTTGAATCATGGTGCCCTCTGAGGTGGGGTGCGGGGGGCGTGCACGGGTCAGACAGCTGTGGCTGTGCCCGGGGCTCCTCTGCCTGTTTGGCTTCATTCCAGTTCCTGTTCAGCAGCAGTGCATGGCCCGACCTCCCTGGGCCTCCTCCACCCATTGTCCGCCTCTGCTCTCAGCCCCCCCACCCCGACTGTAGGCGCCTGGTGGGTGAGGGCCGCTGGCAGCGTGGAGCACATGCAGAGGGCGCTGTTCTGTTGGAGAGCCCGGGCCGTGCCTCGCCCTGCGCCCTGCGCCCTGCACCCTGCTCCTCTTCCTTCTTTTCCTGCCCTCCTTCCTGTGAGTACCACATCCCAACCCACTTCTAAAGAGAGCAAAGCAGGGGACCGTGCTGGTGGCAGGGAAGGGTGGTGGCCTGTGCCCGTCTCTGGCTCGCCCCACCCGAGCGCTCCCTCTTGGTGCACCCCAGGCCAGCGACATGCACCATCCTCCCCAGAAGCCTCCACGCAGCCCTGTGGAGTAGCCTCTCCGCTCCATATTTATTTTAATTTTTCCAAAGGCATCCATACTGCACTAGCATTTTCTTAAACCAATAATGTATTAAAACTTTTGATGTCAGCCTTGCATCGAGGGCTTTATCAAAAAGTACAATAATAAATCAATCCTCAGGTAGTACTGGGAGCACGAGACTCTGCCCTGAGCCTGCCGCCTCAGACCAGTGCTGGCGGGAGGACTGTGTGAGCAGCGGCGTGCAGTGACTGGGTCACGTGAGGGGGGAGCGCTGGCGTGGTAGAGGCTGAGCACTTGGTATTTAGTAAGAGTCACAGTGGGAGATGACCTAGTCCCCGTGCTTCTCCTCCCCGTTACCTGGTAGGACCTTGTTCTCGGTCACCACTTTCCCTGTGTGTATTAGAGTGCATGTAAGGGCTTCCGTGTCCCATGAAATGCCGCGGGCTGGGAACAGAACCTTAGCCTCCTGCCTCCTGACGTGCCGTCCGCTGCAGTCTTGACCTGACCATTGCGTGGCTGTGGCTCCTAAGGCTGGTGCTGAAGGAGCCGCCTTTAGCAAGACAGCGATGATGTTCCGATGGTGTTCCCAGGAGCCGATGTGGGCCTAATTCCTGGCATGACTCTCTGATGACTTCCTGGTGAGGCCCGGCCTGTCCTGGTCCTGCTGGGCCCACTGTAACTCAGACATTCCAAGGCTATGGCCAGCCCTGTTCACACCTCACGCTCTGGACGTTTAGGCAGCAGGGCCCCGACCGTGGGGTGAGCAGACCGTGACTGGAAGCAAGGCAGCCGCGGGAGCGCCCTCCTTGGAGCAGCCCAGCGACAGCCCTTGGAGCCAGCTGCCTGCTGCATCTCCGTCCTAGGGGACCCTGCTGAAGGGGGCGTCTGCCCCCGCCCCGCCCCCCCGAGCCCCTTGGGACTGATGGTGCTCATGACTCTTCCTGCAACGGGGACTGAGACCTCCACATTTGGTGGCTTTTTTAATAAGAAAAAAGGCAGCTGTGGCTGTGGCTGTGTCGCCAGCATTTTCACGTTTTGCCTTTCACGGGGGAGAAGCCGGCGCAGAGGGATCCTGAGGGACACTCAGGCGCGGCTGCAGAGCCTTGTGGGGCGTGGGTGAGGCCGAGGGCCAGGCCGCGCGTTCTCGGCTGGGCTTGTCGCAGTCCGTGTCTGTGTGTAGCTGGGTGTGTATGTATAGGAGCCGTTGCCGACGGTGGACTGGCTGGCCTCTGTCCGCGAGGACAGCTGGCCTCCGTCTGTTAGCGTAGGTTAGGGAGGTAGTGAGCTGCTCTGCTATTTGCCTTAAGCCAACATTGACTCATCAGGCCGTTATTTTTGACAATGGCTGTGGAATAAACCATTTTTACAAAACTAAAAACAAAACAAAAAAAAGCGAGGTGTTTGGTTACAATACCTTTTCAGGTGTGTATACGTGGCTGCATGACCGGGTGGGGGGAGGGCGTGTCTCAGGGTCTTCTGTGACCTCACAGAACTGTTAAACTGTACAGTTTTCCAACTTGCCATATAAACGATGGGTTTGCATTTTAGTTGCAATAATAAAACCTTTTTCTAAAGAACTTGGATTTGGTGCCTCCCATTTCTTTGCTTAATGCACCTGAACCAGGGCTGCCGCTGTTTCTTTCCATTCCCACTGGTGCGAAGCAGATATGGTCCCCTGGGTGGGTGAGGCTCGCCTGGGGTGGCCAGCCCCGGTGCTGGGTGGGGAGTAGCTCCGCTTGCTGATGAGCCTGGTCGCCGCTGCCACGAGCCCCTTCCTGTTTCTTTAGAAACCCGCCCTTTGGACACACAGGGCCTGGGAACTGCCCTGAAACTGTCCCCTTAGCCAACTGCCTGTCACACACAGTGGCTCCTATGTCTCTGTAGGTGTGTGAAGTCACATTTGATACAGAACTGACTTGGAAAGAAAATGGTGTCTGAGATCAGTGTGAGCCCCCCTTTTATGGACAAAACTAAACAATACAAAGCCCCTATGGTGACTTTTTCTTTAACTTCCTATTTCGAAGTGACTTCAGACCCGCACAGTGTTGCAAAGCACTGGTACAAAATTTCCCTGACCTCCCTCAGGGCTCCCTGACCATCTCAAAGCTGGTTACGGAGTCGGGGTCTACACTGTGGCCCGCCAGCAGGACCAACAGGACGGGTCCTGAGGCCCAGAATGCCCACGGAAGCCTAGGGGCTTGAGTGGCAGTGTCCTGCACGCCGCCCACTTCACGGTTTCAGATATGAAGAAGGGCATGTGGACATGCGAGGAGTTAGAAGACAGCGGGGAGGATGACGTAGGACTCTGGGGCGGAAGTCCACGGGGGCAAAGTGCAGGACAAAGGCCACACACAGGGTGCCCACAGGAGAGGGCACAGCGGAAACCTTCGAGAGTTGGGAATCATGGAGAGGCCCTAGGGCAGTGTCCAGCAGAGCCTGCGCCCAGGCCACTCCTCCACAGTCCAGGACACTCCCTCCTGCTGAGAGGGCGCCAGGAGCAGGCAGGGCCGACCTCCCCGCAGTCCTCTGGGAAGTGACCAGTGTCTGCTTTGGAGGGTAAAGTGTAATAGCCATTAAAACAGTTTTTCTTTTTAATTGAAATTTCAAAAACTGGAGCACATGAACAAAGCAAATAAATACTGACTTAAATAAAATAAAAAATAAAGCACAATATCTATCCAGGAAGTTTAAATGAGAACGTTCCAAAGCTGTCCGTACCGCGCTGATAGGACAGTCACACCACAGTTCACCACATCATTGACACACATCTCCGGACACGGGGTTTTTGTTTGTTTTTTTAACAGAGTCAGGGGGCTAGTTCTCCCTCTTAAAGCAGCGCCTTGCCGAGGTCTTTCCACACCAACTGTGGCTTCTGGAGCCATTTATTTAATAGGCCTCAGGTTGACTTGCTTCAAACGTTGGATTCCATTTTGGCCTGTGTGGCCAAAGCTCGTGAACTCCAGGCTCCTTGGCCAGGTCTTGTCTGCCCTCCTTTGTGCTGTTGGACGTGGTGAAAACCAGGCGTGGCCGGCCCGCCGCTGTCGGCTCCACACGTCGGGTTGAGAGTGGCATAGACGTGCTGGCCTCAAGCCTCCCGCCTCCCCTGCTCGCCAAGGTGACGCGAGCTGCTGTTGAAATGACTTGAGCCACTACAGGCTTTGGTAGCATGGTCAGCCAGCTGGCCCACCCCCGGCCCCTCAGCCCCAGGATTTTCAGAGCCAGGAGCACCGAGCCAGCGGACACGCAGGAAGCTGCACGTTCCACGCACGCGTCTACCTGGAGTCCTTCAGGCAGAACCTTGCCTGGCCTGGCCTTGGCACCTTTGTCTATGGCCACCTGCCTCTGTATCCTGGGGCGGGTCAGATTCTCAAAGGCAGAAGCGGAGTGTGCGGTTGAGGCCGCAGCCCTGGCCGCACAGCGCACCCGCGGCTTTTGCTTCTGTAAAAGCGCCACTTGGGCCCCAGGGTTTGCAGTAGTCAGCAGCCACTTGGACCAGCTCACATTCGTGCGGAGCACCCAGTATGCCCCCCGCAAAGCTCAGGCACCGTGTCGGGCTGCGTAGCAGCAGGGGGACAAATTCCAGATGTGAGCTCCTCAGCTGAGGCTTTTTAAAATACTGTGATTTCAACTTCTGCTTCCTGGCCAAAGCCGTCTCTTTGTTCTAAGCGAAGTTTGTCCATCTTCTCGAAAGCTAAGCGTCCTTTTTCACCTGAAATAGAGGGTGATCTGTCATCGGCTGTCTCCTGCCTCCGTGACCCTCTCTGCCAAGCCATGTGGGTCCTACACAGGGGCAGGAGGGCCTGGGGACCTCTCAACCGGGTGACCCGGTGGACTGAGCCTTGCCCCCGAGTCAGCCAGTCTCTGGGACAGTCGGCCAGGCTGCAGCCCTGCCTTGCCTCGGGCTCTCGCTCACCAAGAATCATACACAAGTTTAAGAAGACAATAAAACGCGTCTCTCCACCTCCACCAGGAGGGGCTCCTGCCTCAGGCAGGACGCTGGTAAGTAGGAGGTGGGCCCTGCACCCGGGCAGTGACAGGCCCATAATGTGCCCTCCCAGGTGCTGTTCTGCTCTGAGAGCTGGGGCTGGCACCGCTTGCACAACTTCACCAAGAGCCTTGGGAACCCCATCACGCCACATGTCACCTCTGATGCCACTTTACCGAATGACAGTGTGGCTTCCCGGGCTGCAGCCCGCACGGCCTCGAGGTCAGACTGGCACAGGCTGGCAATCTGATCGATGCTTTCGATGCCCTGTTGGAGGATAAGAGAATACCTACTAGGGGACACTTTAAAACACAGGTAGAACCCCTCTGTCAGCCCTGCACACCGCCCCGGCACGGTCCCGGGGCTTCAGGTCTCTGTGGCTGTAGCTCGTTGGAGGCACCCTGGGAAGTGCCTCTCTTCAGCTCTGAGAGCTGCCAGAGAGAGGCTCAGAGCTTGTCTTGGTGAGGCCTTTTCAAAGGCCCAAGCACATTGCAGCAGCGAGCGGGGAGCTGACGCGGGTCTCTGGGGAGTCCAGCCTCAGGTGACGCAGAACCCGGACGGTTTTAAAAACTTGATGCACAAAACACTCATAGTGACATTATGACTTTTTACATTTTCTTTTGTAGTTGTAGATGGACACAATATTTTATTTGTTTAGTGTATGTGGTGCCAGGGATCGAACCCAGGGCCTCACGCATACTGGGCAAGTGCTCTATCACTGAGCCACAGCCCTGGCCCGACATTATGACTTTTAAAGTGGGTTTTTTATTTTTAAATTTTTTTTAGATGTTGATGGACTTTATTTTATTTACTTATTGATATTCGGTGCTGGGAATCAGACCCAGTGCCTCACACGTGCTAGGCAAGTGCTCTACCTCGGAGGTACATCTCCAGCCCCTGGATCTTTCACTTTTAAAACACTACATTCTCTATAATCTGAGAGTGGGTGAGTAGGTTAACTAAGGATACACTTGCCAAACCTCCCTGCAGAATTCAGAGGTGCTCCAGGTCCCTTTTCAAGCCATGCTCAATGTGACCAGCACTCCTAATCGCTCATCCCCCAGAAAAAAAGAATACCCCAAATGTCAACAGCCATTTCTGCTAAGTAGGAAGGTGGTGGGTAACTTTCTTTCACATTTCTGTTTTTGACATTGTCTTCCTTTTAAATAAGCTTAGTGTACCTTAAAATTTGTTAAGTGAGAATTTTAAAGCATATAAGGCTGTGGGATTCCCTGGGTTCAATCCCCTGCCCCACCAAAAAGCCAAACCAACACGTTAAAACACATAACCCAAGGGCTCCAGAAGTCCCTGGCGGCCCCCGCACCCTTGCCCACAGCCAGTACGTGCCCACTAGGGGTCTGGGGCCCCCGCTCTCCTCTGAGGCCACTCAGCAGGTGCCCTTGCTGGCGGTGACCCTCACCTTTTTGGTCCCAGTGAAATCGTTTTGAGGTTCATTACTTCAGCACCAACCCCCACCCCCCCGCCTCCTGTGGGTCCCCAGTGGGGACGGGCCACTCACCCTGAGCTGCTGGAGGGCCATGCATGCAGCCTGCTGGAGCCTGGCGTCACTCTGGCTCAGGGCGTCGGTGTAGAAGAGCAGAGCCTGGGGGAGAGGGCCCGTGAGCAGAGGGGGCAGGTGCCCGCCTCGGGGCTCGTAGTCAAGCTCTGACCTTCTCAACAAAACCCAGGCGCCATCCGTCCCCGGGCCAGGCGTACAGTCACAGGATGTGTGCTGCAGGGCTAATTCGCTGCCCAAACTGACCCCTGAACTGGCGGTGGTGAGGAACGCCGTCTGTCTGTCTCCTCGTGTCTGAGAGAGGCCTTGGAAATGGCCAGCTTCTAAAATGCTACAGCACAGGGCCGCGGGCCGGCTCAGAGCACAGAAGTGACAAGGTGTCCTCCAGGGCTGCTGCCCAGGCCAGAGGCAAAGGTGTCTGTCCCCCTCGTCACCCTCTCCCAGCCACAACTCTGGCCCTGTCCCCTTCGGTCACACAACATGGCCACGTCTTTTTGCCTCTGTGGACCTAACTCAGCCCTGGGAAACCTGGCCCTTGCTTCACAGAGTGTTGTGAGGGTCACTTAGAACTAAGCAGGTGGGGACGTGCCTGACCTGGGGGCACCTGGCATCCCCATCTGCAAGGGCGACCTTAGGACGAGTGAGCCTGCCCTCTTGGTCCAGAGACATTGGCACCGAGGCAGCTGAGGAGAGAATGGCTGCCGTCCCAGCTGCACCTGGCAGTCGTGGGCTGGGGTGGGGCTTGGTGGGAGAGCACACGCCTAGCACGCGCAAGGCCCTGGCCTCCACCCCAGCTCCTAGTTGAGAGGTAAGTAAACGGCCGCCCTGGGAAGCGGGGAGCTGGGGTAAGCCTCCAGAGCCCTCCTCCCAAGGCAGGCCCCGGGCGCCTCCAGTGAGGAAACGCCCTGGGGCTGCCCTCTCCACCCCCCCCCGGGGGGGGGCAGGGCCATCAGCGCCCCCGCTCAAGACACCTCCAAGGGGCTGCCACCGTGTGGAGGCCTTTGTTACAGTCCCAGGACATCCCAAGCCCTGGGCCGTGAGCCAGCTGCTGGTCCAGGGGCAGCACAAGACAGAGCGCATGATCCTCGCGCCATGCCCACAGCCTCGAGGGACAGCCCAGTGCCATCGACACATGATCTCCAGGGGAAAGAGGTGGGGCCTTCACGTGAAGTGAAATTTAAGCGACGTCAGCTGATGACATCGTGCTCACCTCTTGGAGACCCTGGTTAGCCAGAAACCCCTCAGACTTGGGAGTTGGACTTGCCAACATCAGGGGCGCGCTCTCTGGTGGCTCTGAGCCGCATGATGCTATGGGAGTCAAGGTTTTTAAAGGAATCCCCGTCTTGGCTCGGCCTCTGCTCGCACAGGTCAGTCAGATGTGTGGGCAGCTGCTGGACCACGGGGAGTGGGCGGGCGGGGGCTGGCCCTGGAGATCAGGCCCGGGCGGCAGCATGTGGGGGTTTCCTACATTGTTGTCCTCTGTGCTTCAGAAGTCCCCAGACAGAGAGTAAAGCAACCCCAGGTGCATGTGCTCAAGGAAGGACCGTGCGTGGGCCGCGTGGCCATGAGATTCGCTCTCTGGCCTGGAGCCGAGTCCCAGGTACAGAATAGGCCCCTGTCACCCTTCCCACCCACCTCGGGCTGCTGCCTGAAAGAGACCTAGTCCCAGACCTAGGACCACAAAGGCAGGGGGTCCCATCTCGGTTTTCAGGTGAACCCCAACTGGCTAGTAAGTGGGGATGGCCACGGGCACTCTGAAGGCGTCCAGTGTGCGGCCTCCTCGGAGACCGGACTGAGGCACTGCTTTAGAAGCAGATGGCTATCGGGGTGTGGTCTCTGGTGGCCTGGCCTCCCCAGCCCCGATCACACACGGCCTCCTGGGACCGTCCCGAAGCCCAAATCTCCCAGGACTACAGCCCTGCCACCCACTCCGCACGTGTCTCTGAGAACACCGAAGCCCCGCGCCCGCCCCGGCCAGGGCCTGGCTGTCCCTCCTCGACGCCTTACCTTTTCCCGGAAGCTCCTGTTCTTGGCTGCACTGGCCAGGCGAGCTCTGGCCGCCTTGCACACCCGTGGGGGCCCGTCCAGCTGCAACAGCGCCCAGGCTCTCAAGGTCTGGGGCAGCGGCTGGAGCAGGCCCAGCCGCTTTCCCCGCAGCTTCCTGACCGTCCTGAGCCGCCCTGCGCAGTGCAGTTCCTGGGTGAGCGTGACTGGGGGCGGAGGGGGGAGTCGAGGTTCAGCTGCTGTGAACTGCGAGGCGTCCCCAGCAGGCCCTGTCTGGACACCTTTCAAAAGGGACCTCCCGGAACCTGGGAAGGCTTTCTAGCAGGGGTCAGGTACACCCTGAGTCAAAGACACCACAGCCCCACTCTGGGCACTGAGCCAGCCCACTGCCACCGTCCCCAGCTCTGACGGCTGCACTGTGCTCTTCTTGTGTGAGACGGGGCTGCCTAAGGTGCTGAAGCTGGCCTTGAACTCAGACTCTCCATCCTCCTGCCTCCCTCCCTGGAGCGGTGGTCCCGGCATGCACCAGGACACCAGCTTCCCATCTTTTTTCCCACTCCACCTTCTAAAGCCACCTTCTTTTGGACTTGATTTCTCTGTGTCAGCCGAATGTGGAATCTCAATAAATCTGGGACCTCAAAACAGTAGCTAGAGGGGAAAGTCGCAGCAACTGAGCTGTAAGCTGGGAAACTGACTGGCTTTCGAGAGCCAGGGCAGGGGACCCATGGACACTCTTTGGCTGTGACTTGGTTTGAGACCCTGGCTTGGCCCCTACCTTCCTTGGTGAGCTGGGCAAAGTGCTTCTCCAGGTCAGAAACGCTCTGTCTCTGCAGGTAGCTGTGAAACTGGAACCAGGTGACAGTCTGTCCCTCCAGGAGCCCAGCCTCGGGGAGCAACCCTCTGCAGCTGACCACCTGCTCCAGGAGCCTGCGGCACACTGGCCACAGGGAAGGGGCCGTGAGGAGTCACCAAGACCTTGGCTGGCCTCTGCAGGCAGAGCCAGCTCCGTTACAAGGCTCCCTAGTGCACCTCCAGTGCCCATGGGGAAAGAGTGTGCCCAGCTGTGTCCACAGGCCCTGGGTCCCACAGCCTTGGTGCGTGGCTGAGCCCTGGGCTCAGACCAGAGGCAGGGCCGGGGACTCTGCCCATCAGTAAGCAGCCCAGAGCCACTGCCTGGATACAACTGTCACTCATCACCTGGTCAACAGAGAAAAATGCTGCAGCCCTGCACTCTGGGGAGGGGCCCAACCTGCATTTCAAGGCACCTTGATCAGACCTTACCTGCCCACCTTCCTCTAAGCCTGACCTCATCTCTTGAAGGCTCTGGTGGGAGGCATGGAATGTGTCCTCGGATAATGACCAACCCCTCTGTGTTTCCATGCACCTCGGGGCTCACAGCTGCTCAGAAGTGCGTCTGTGGAGGCCCTTGCCCTCCCCAGTGAAAGCAAGGTGCTCATAACCAAGCTGAGAGGTGGCCCCTGCCCAGTGCCATGAAGACCCAGGGAGGGGGAGAGGGTGACACAGCCCCTGTCACCATGCAGCAGGCCCAGCCTTGGGTGGCAAGGACGAGAGGGAGGACTACCTATTTCCAGCTGTCCTGGGTATTTCCCTCGGACTCTGTGCAGGAAGGTCCTCTTGAGCTGGCCCAGGAGCGTCGTGGCGGGGCAGGACAGGATGCTGCCGGGCCCCATGCACCCGTGCCACAGCGCCAGGCAGCCCTTCCCGTGGGAGGCCTGCGGAATGACTGGGAGCGGTTCCCCAGCCTGAGTGGCTGGTGCAAGAACAAGCCACAGGATCCCCGAGGGCCCTCCTCCAGCACCGAGGTCAGGGAAGTCAGGGGTGGCGTGACAACAACCAGGAGCAGCTGTCACCAGCACCTCTTTGTGGACAAGGAACCGGGGCTCACAAGGGAGCGGTCCTTGGGGTCAGAGGTAGAACTGGGGTCGCAGCTACCATTGCGGGCGTGCTGTGTACCCTGAATGTGCCCTGGGGATTACGGCCTGAAGGCCGGGCAGTGGCCTCCCCAGGACACAGAGAGGCCGTGACTCCGACTGAAGCCTTGCCCAGAGGCCGGGGTGGTGGAGTGTGCGCCAGCTGATCCAGGTGGCCTGCCCAACCGCAGGGCGTCTCTGATCCCTCCCCTCCCCAGACTGCTGTCTGCTTTGGGTGTGGGGAGGGGGCGAGGCAGCCCGTGGCAGGGCACAGTTCCTTACCATCTTCAATGGACGTCGCGTTGCTGACCTTGTCAAAATCAAGGTCAGAAAGCGTCTCCAGAATCTGCTTTTGCTGGGCTGCTTCCTCCAGGAGGCAGTCCTGCACCATCCTCGGCAGATTGGGGAAGGCCAGTCTCTGGAGGCAGTGTGTGGTGCCTTGGTCACCACAGGGACTGCGCTCGCCTTCCCCTGGTGCCCCGCTCGTCCTGTCCTCCTCAGCCGCAGCTCCCTGACTCACTCACCTGAGCCTCTTAAGAGGAGGCTAAGCTGCCAGGGGCCACCTTTGCCACCAAAAGTGCACCCCACCCACCTCACAAAGCAGAGTGGAAGGGCAGAGCCCGCCACGGTGGCCCTGGAGCCCTCTGAAATCTCCCTTCTGGTGGAACCAGTTTGGACTCAGCTTCCTGCGTCTACAGATGTGTCATGTACGTTTAGGGGCAAGCTACACAAGGCCACCCAACTGCCCATCCAGGCCCTGGCCGTCACCTTCCACAGGGGGACCTCAGCCTTGTCGCTGTGCCGTGCCCCCACCACTTGAGAGATCAGCTTCTTTCCTAGGCTTCCCCTGGCCCAGCAAGCCCCCCAGCACCCCACCTGCAGCAGGGCTTTGCAGACTTTCAGGTGGACCGTGAGCAGCGTGTCCAGCTCCCGGGCACCAGCTGTGAGCTCCCTGGAGGACTCCTTCAGTGGGGCCGGCGGGGGCCGGTCTTTCCTGAGTTGGAGGGAGAAGAGGCTGGTGACCGATCGGGTGAGCAGGCTCCGCTTCTGTGAGGCCAGGAAACCCTCCCCCCTGGAAGTCAGCGAGGCCACCCCAGGTCCCAGGGGCCTGGAGGTCACTGAGGAGAAAGCCCAGCGCGAAGCTCAGGAGCGAAGGCAGCCCGGGTGCTAGGGTGTGGCCCAGGGGCTGGCCGGAGGCGGGGCCGGGTCCAGCTCTGACTGCGGACGCGTCCGCCCCCCAGCCCCACTTTACTCCAACATGCAGTGGAGAGGAAGCAGACGCCTGTTGCCACCTGTGGGCAGTGAAGCCCCACAAGCAAGACACAGGGTGCAAGTGGGCACCAGGTGGCATCAGGGCAGAGGGTGGCAGGGCCTCTGGCTGGGCCAAGAGCCCCTCCCTGTGGCTCTGGGGAGGGAGCAGGAACCCAGACCGCACCCTTCAGGGCTGCTGAGATTACCAGGGGGTGATCTGAACAGGTGGTGTCACTGGCTTGGGCCAGAGGTCCCCAGGGCCAGAGCGTCAGTCACCAGGGGACTTTGGTTTTGTGACCCCTTGGTGAAGTTGAGGCCAAAGAGGTCCCACGGTGCACTCTGTTTACAGATTTTTTAAAAAGCACATTCCTTGGAGCAGGAAGCTCGGGTGGGTCTGGAGTGGGCAGGGGACGTTGGGGGACGGAGGGAGGGACCACCAGCGCTGGGAGGAAGAGGCCCGGGAGGCAGGTGGGAGGCGGGAGGCAGGTGGGAGGCGTGGAGCTGAGGCAGCCTGGCCCAGCTGGTCCTCGCTGTGCAGGGTGCACTCACCGCAGACCCTGGGAGTCCCCGAACAGGGACAGCTGGTCGGGAGCGAGGTCGGCGTGGAGGAAGGCGAAGCTCTCCAGGATGCAGTCCATCAGGCTCTCGGCCGCGGGGTCCTCCTGCCGGGCCCCGCGGGGCTGTGGGCAAGGGCCAGGTTTGAGGCCAGTGCCGCCGGGGCTCCAGGCAGGACCCAGCCGGGACCCAGCCAGGTCCTTCAAGCCTGACGGTCCTGGTCTGGGCAGGGCGTGTGTGGGGGTGGCGCTTCCCGAGGTCCCTCCTGAACAACTGACACCGCGAAGCAAAATCTCAAGGGCCGCCCATCTGAACAGGCTCATCTGGGTCCACGACACCCCGGACAGCACAGGTGATAGGAATGAGGAGTCCAGGAGGGGACACGGCGGGCAGGCCCCTCCCCCACAGAGCTGCCACTCTGCTCCCGCTGCCCCTGCCCCGTGGGAAGGTGGGACCGTATGGCCGGGTGGCTCAGTTTTCTAAGGTCCAGGAACCTGGGGTTTGCGGGAAGCCCCGAGTTTTAAGTTCTGCACATACAGATTGTTTTCAGAACATGCTGGAGTCTGGGACAAACCCCTTTAGAAGCTCAGAGGCTTCAGGTGAGCTCAGGATCCTCCTGTTGAGTCAGTGTCCTGCCACATGGCTTCCTTCCTGGAGACTGTCCCCTCCCCAGGACAGCTAGGCCTCGCCCCCAAAACTGCACCCCAGGCCCAGCCAGCAGAGGCGGGAGCGGGAGCCAGGTCCTGAGTCACCCCGGGAGACGCCCGAGCAGCCAGAGAATGAAGGCTGCAGAGAGCCCCCCGACAGGGCCAACAGGCAGGCGCAGGGGTGTGTGTGTGTGTGTGTGTGTGTGTGTGTGTGGAGACACGCACACAGTGGATTCTCCAGGAAGTCACAGCAAGAAACAGAACCCGTGAACCCAGCAGGGCCTTGGGGGCCAGGGTGAGGTCCCTGCAAGCCCCTTCCAGCAGCTCCCCCAGCCACCAGAGGAGACGCGTTGAAGACACCTCGTGTGAAGGTGCTGCCGCGTCAGCCCTGAGTTCCGGCCCACAGCACCTTGACCCTGCGGAGGGCAGCTCCTGGGACCCCAGCCAGGACCCGGCCAGCCCCACAGCTACGCTCTCAGGGCCACTTAACCACAGCCCCTGACAAAAAGCACAAAAATATGAAAAATGTGGCACCGACTAGACCATGAGCAGGACAGGGGCTAAGGAGCAGAAGCAAGGCCGGCGTCGCCTGGCCTAACCTCCGCTGGCGACCTGAACATCCTTGAAAGTGACTGTGTAGGTGCCTCAGGCTGGTTCCAGGGTCACAAGTGAATCTTAGCAAGCAGCAAATGCAGGTCCACAGTGGCTCGGGTCACCTGCGTGCTCATACACGATGCCCGCTCATGGTGCACGGCTGCGCGTGTGCACACGTGCCATTTCTGTTCAGGAAGCACCCTGAAAACCAGGACCTAGGGGTATTTTTATCATTCTCAAAATAAAGGGAAATGTTCCTTAAAGATGTTCTGAATTATTGCTTGTGGCCATATTTTAAGACTTGTGTGTTAAGTGGGTGTCATTTTTCAAATTACCCGTATGTGAAGGAAGTTGTGTGCGCGTTGACTCAAACTGTCCCACACAGAAAGACTTCAAAAGTACAAAAAAAGTGACATTGTTTCTTGAAACTTTTTCTCAAAAATTTCAGGCAGGTACTTTTTAAAGCCTGTAGCAGTGATAAGCATGAACATTTTTTTTTAAGTTACTGGTATAAATGAGGATTTCCACCTTCTGTGCTGATGGGTGATGTTAGGGCAGGTGACAATACAGCCCAAAAGACTGACTTTTGAAGAGAGCTGTTGGCGGTTCAGTGCCAAAGTGTCCCACAGGGAGTGGGTTGTAGGTTAACTGATGTGTGAGAAAGTGCTGGTGACGTGTTCATTTTATTTTATGTACGTTTTCAGCTTATGCAAATGAAAAGTAGAGTTGTCTGTCCAGGCGAGCCCCTCTCAGAGCCACTGTCCCAGAGCCCTCCTGTGAACGGAGGCGCTGGCCTAGCCGTGTGCGGAAGGTTCTGGTGGGGCGTGTGGGGGAGGCAGCAGGTGGCTCGGGGCCTTCCAGGGGCCAGTGAGACCCATGTGTGGCTCCTTAACACCAGGCTGCAGCCCCCTCTGCCGCCCAGGTCAGGAGACTCGTGGTAGGGCCGGGTTCTGGCTGAGTGTGGGACAGGTCATCCTCTGTGAGCCCCGGCCCCCCTTGTGATGGTCCTCCTGGCCCAATGAGGGCTCTGGTCCCCACTTGACAGGAGGACGCTGAGGCCCACAGAGACGCCGTCTACCCAGGTCGTGCTGAGATGCGGCCAGGAGGCCTGCCCTGGCCCAGCGGCCCCAGGGCCCATGCCCAGTGGCCGGGCCATCAGCAGAGCAGGGCTGCTGCCCCCAGGAACATGGCCATACCTTCAGCCGGTCCCTGAAGCCGAGGACCTGGTACTCGAGTTCCCGGAGCTGGGGCTGGGCAGGGTCCGTGGACCTCAGTAGCTCCAGGACCTCCTGCAGGGGCCTCTCGGGGGCCATGGCAGGCCCGTCCACTGCAGCCCCAGCTTCTCCTTCATCCTGGTCCTCCCGGCTGCTCGGGAGCATGCAGCTGTGGGACAGGGGGCCCTGGGGCGGGTTGGGGCTCTCGGCTCCCAGGTTCCTCCAGCCAGGCTGCTCCACAGGTGAGGCCCCTGCCAGGTGGGCCATCTCGGGCAGCAGGCCCAAGGGTGGGGGGCCCTTTGGGGCCTCCTCTTCAGTGGAGGCGGCAGGGTCAACGGCTGAGGGCAGGAGCCCCACATCCGAGGTAGAGGCCGACCTGCTTGATTCGGCGTCCCGGGGCTCCTCGGAGCTGAAGGAGTCCATCTCTGGCAGCTCCTGGCTCTGGCTTCGCAGGCTGGGGCCCTGGAGGTCACTCTCGGACAGGTAGCTGAGGATGGAGGGGGCCCTCGGCCTGCCCAGCAGCGACGCTGGCTGCGCTGGCTGCTGCAGGACAGACTGGGAGGGACACAGCAGCCTCACCCGCCGCCCGACTCGGCCAGGCCCCAACACCCGCTCTGCCTGCCCAGCTCGGGAGGCGGGTCCGCCAGGTGCTGGCTTCCGGGGCCCACACTCGGCCCTGCCCCTGCCAGCACCCTTCCCACGCACTCCTCGGGCGCTTGTTCAGGGTCACCTTCCTGGAGCCTGTCCCTCCGTGCCCCGTTCTCTGCGGTCCCCCCACCTGCCCAGCAGCCCCTCTCCTTCTCTGTTTTCCGAGGTTTCTGTGCCCCTTAGGTGGCCAGTGGCCCTCATCCTGGCACCAGGTCTCCCCATGGAGGACAGCCCTCCCCTGGCCAAGAGCAGGACGTGGTGTGGAGGTTCGAATGAGTGAAGTGGACAGATGGACAGATGGACTGAGTTACACACATTGTCACAGCAGTGGCAGCAGCTGTCACTAGGCAGTGTGTGTGTACCTGCCCTGCCCCAGGCCTCATGTCACTCCGTGCAAACCTTCACTGTGTCCCCGGAGGGTGGCACTGTCAATCTCATTGCTCTGATACAGGAATTGAGGGTTAAGAGGCCTAGTGACGCCCAAGGTCACACCCAGGTGAGAGGTGGGGGCCAGGGCTGCAGAGTGCAGGCTCGTCACCACAGGTGGCCTTAACCCAGCTCGCTGGGCCCACGGGAAGCCACCCCCCACTCCAGGAGGGCGACAGAAGTCTCGTCCTGCTTAGTCTCCAAATTTGGGGCTCCTTGTTGGGAAGGGTTCTGGGTCCCCAGTACATGAGCCTCCACGTGCCAGTGCCACACCCAAGTAGGGGACGAGCACCTAGGCACCTCAGGACCCTGGCCAGGGCTCAGGCTTTGGGAGATGCGGGCATTTCTGAAGAAGGACGCATATCCAGGGTCACGCACTGCCCTGCAGCTGGCCACTGCATGAGACGCGTCATGTTAAAGGAAGCACAGTCGGGCCCGGGGCCCGCGGCGTGGGCTAGCGAAGCAAGAGGGAGCCGCTGGGGGCAGAAAGAAGCCCCTCGAGAATGACAATGGCGTGGGGAGGGCAGCTGCAGAGTCAGGAGGGGCATGAGCCACGCTCACAGAGGGAAGCGTCCCTGGAAGGACACAGAAGGGACTCGGAGGGGACCTGGTCCCTGGAGAAGAGACGCTTTACTGCGTCTTTCGGGCGGTGCTCCCGGAAACGCACTGACAGGACAGAGCAGAGGCCAGAGCCAAGGCCAGGCAGAAGGAGGCCCCCAGGGGGCCGTTCAGAACTGGCCGACCCAGGACCACCCCCAGGGCCAGCAGCAGAGGAAGCAGAGGACGCCCAGCACCCAGGCGAACCCCAAAGCAAGGCCGAGCCCTAAGAGGGCCGCCCCTGGGAGTGCCGGGAGCTCAGCCCAGCCCCCACTTCCTGTCCCCCCAGGTGACCAGTGTCCCTGCCCTGGGGAGAAGGTCACTCACCAGGTAGTACCTCTCCCGGAAGCTGGGGGTGCTTGGGGGTGTCCAGTTGTACAAGGAGCCCTTCCTGCTGCCCAGGGAAAACTTGCCCGTGGGGCTGGGTGACACCAGGAGGCTCTCAGAGTCAAATGGGCTGGAAGGAGAGCAGAGGCTGGGTGTCACCGGTTCCAGGTCCTTCCCTTGCAGGAGCTGTCCGGGGCCAAGTTCCAGGCCCGAGTCTTCATCAGTGATAGCGCTGAGCAGGGGTGGACGCAGCCGGCCCCGCCACCCTTCCTTCCCCTCCAGGACAGCCCTCTGTGGCTGGGACTTGTGCATGGGGGGACGGAACTCCCAGGTAAGCCACCTGTTTAGGCCAGTGCCACCCCTGATGGGAAGGGACAGGACTGAATTCACCCAGAGCCTTGAAGATCATCTAAAACTGAGCTCGCTACACACACCTCTGCGCTCGGCTGGGCTGAGCTCCCCATGTCCCCGACTCAGCCTGCAGCTGGGCACACAAAGGCCGGCCCAGCCATGAGGCCTGTGGCCAGGGCGCTGCAGGAACCTCCACGGGCAGCCTGTCTGCCAGCCACCTGCACAGCCCTGTGGGCTCCCGGGACCCGGGGTCCTTGGATGGCTGGCCTGGGGCTGGACAGTGGGGAGCAGTTACCCCCGCGTATGCTAGAGGGGTTCCCCTGGTGATGTCCCCAACCCTTCACACCGTGGCCCCTGCCCTGGGGGATAAGGAGGGAATTCTCTGGAAACACAAGTTTTCATTTAGGGGCAAAAAAAAAAGCTCTTCTGTCCACAGTGCGAAGCCTCTGGGGACCACCAGAGGTCAGTGGGACGTGGTGCAGGATAAGAATCCCCCACCCACAGGGTCCTTCTCATGAACATGCATCTCGCAGGTCTGTGGCCCTGGGGTCACCCCGGAACCAGGAGGCAGGTGCAGCCAGAAGGCCTTCCTGGGCAGAGGCCAGCCTCCTCCAAGGAGCCAAGCTCAGGAGGCCGCTGGAAAGCCCCCTGGCCAGCCCAGGGCAGAGCCGTTCCCCCAGGCCAAAGTGAGGCTGGGCTCAAACTCAGGGCAGCTGGGGTGGGCAGGGCCACGGAGAAGGCCTGGGCCTGGCCTTTCAATGGGGCGGGAGGTGAGAGTGGTCAGGGCAGGGACATCCTCGGGGACAATCCGGCCAGAGCCAGGCCCGGGTGTGATCCGGCCACTAGGGAGCGCTGTCGGAGTCTCTTGGCCCCTGGGATCTGGGGGTGGCCCTGGGGACGCGGGGCTGGTGCAGGAGCTGCCACTCACTTCCACAGCACCTCCAGCTGCAGCTTGATGGTGCCCAGCTCTGTGATGTCCACCACCACCATCTGCGGCTGCGTCCTGAAGAAGTCTGCGATGTCGCAGGTCACGGAGCCCACCACCAGCGAGCTCAGGCCGCGCAGCTCTGTCACCTGGGAGCGGGGACTGGAGGGTGGTGTCCGAGCGGGCACCCGGGGCGCCCTGGCCCCACCCCAGGCCCCGTCCCACCTTGATCTCCAAGTTCTCGTGCAGGGTGGGGACAAAGGCCTTCTCCTCCTGGTCCCACGTCTGGCTGTCGTCCGGCTCAATCCGGCCCTTCAGCCTCCAGCGCTGGCCGCCCAGGCGGATGAGCACCTGCAGTGGGCGCAGGAGGTGTGCTGGCGGCCCAGGGTTCCCGGCCACCTGCCTGAGGGCTCCCTCCCAGACAGGACCTCAGCTAGGACCCTGGCTCCCGGCAGCCCCTACCCGCAAAGGCTGGCTGGACCCTGAGGACTGACCTCCGACGGTGGCCGTACCTCATAGTGGTCTCCTGGGCAGAGGCGCGCGTAGCCCACCAGGCCTGGAACACAGAAATGGGCCAATGCACGCCTGCCCTGCCCTGGAGTGGCACATCAGCATCGGGGCAATGGGGGGGTCCTGGGACCCCACAGAGAGGCCCCGGGGGAGTGAGGCTTTCCATGTCACATGGCCCTCCAGCATGAAACCCAGAGGTGGGCCTGCCCTGGGGCTGTGGCCAACGCTGCTCGCCCCCCAGGGGCCCCAAGAGGACCTGAGCCACCCACGCTGGCCTCCGGCCACTGCCTCAGCCGTTACCTTTCATCCTGACGTGGAACTCGCCCAGGTGAACCTCCAGCGCCCCCTCGATGAGCCACATGTCCTGAAAAGCCCCGTGGGAGCTCAGCCACTTGCCCAGCCACGCCCACCCCAGGGGACACCACTGTCCCTGCAGCCAGAGCGCTCCGCCCACCTCGGCGCACTCATGCAGGCTGCGGCCCAGCTCCTGCAGGCTCTCGCGGGAAGCGCGGCTGGGCGGGCACCTGGCGAAGGCGCGCTGCATGTTGGTGGCCCCGTCGCGCAGGCGGCACTGGACACAGTAGCCCTCGTAGAGCTCCTCCACCTGAGGGCACAGCCAGTGGGCACGGCCTCCCGGCCAGCCCCATACCTGCCTGCAGGCTGCTCCCGCTGAGGGCTGACCCTCAGCCCAGCCTGCACCGCTGCCAGCACAGCACCCAGCCAGCACCCAGGGTGGCCTGGGGCAGCGGCCACCCCGGGCTCCGTACCCCAGCACCTGGTGTGACTGGTATACAGTCAGTGCACAATAAAAAACTAGTGAAGTGGACCAAGGGGTGCATCACTTCCGCCTCATCCTGGTTTTTCGACTCTAAGACGGGAGGGGGCTTATGATGGCCACGGGGTCCCAGGTGACAAAGGTCACAACAGGGAGCACAAGCCACAGTGAAGCCTCAGGGACTGAACCAGTCCTTCTCAGGGCCTCTGCTTTCCCACCCAGGCTCTTAGGGTGGCTGAGCCCAGCCTCCCAGTCCTCTGGGGTGCAGCATGAGCCCCCCAGTCCTGGGGCCTGGCCACCCTCTTACACCCCCCCAGGCCAGAGACCCTGCGGCCCTGAGACATGCCCGCGGCCAGGAGTCACCTGCAGTCACCAGCCGCCTCGGCCGCCTCGGCTACCTCGGCCACCTCTGCTCATCCTCACCTCTCTCCCGCTGCCCAGCTCCAGGGAACCTCGCCCTGCCCAGGGGGCTCCAGCTCCTACTGGCCTGCCGAGGCCGCCCGCCCCTGGACCCCCGGCGGCTGACCTTGCTGATGTGGAACTCCATCTTCCGGATGTGCCTCTCCACGCAGCGCGTTTGCTTGTCCCAGGGAAAGACAGATCTGTTGAGTGGCCTGGGCTCCCGCCACCCTCCTCCAGGCCTGACACTGGGAGCAGGGTGTCTGCCAGCCCCCTCCAACCCTGGGGGAGGCTCACCCTGGTCTCAGTCTGCCCATTTGTAAAGTGGGAGGAGACCAGGTGTTCCATCTCGGGCAGCCAGCCTAGGCCTTCTCAGCACCGCCCAGCGTCGCCCACCCTGCTGAGCTCCGGGGAGGGCTTACCTTGTCCAGGTCGTAGTAGAAGGCCTGTGGGGAGCAAAGCGGGGGGGTCAGAGCCCAGCGCTCCTCAAGGCCTGAGAGGCCACGTGCAGGGCCTCTGAGCTTGGAGGACAGAAAGCCAATGACTGCAGCCGCCCCAGGCTGTCCTCGGTGGCCCGCAGACTGGTCACTGACCAGGCCCAGGAGGAGGAGTGGCGGCTATGTGCATTTCGGAGGAGGCAGTTCTAAGTCTTGTGCTGCTGCCCCTAGAAGTGTGTCCGGGCAGGGCACTCGCTCTCTCTGAGCCTCCATTTCCTCCTAGTCCAATGGGCATCAGTAGCACCTGCCCCCCGGGTGGCTAGGAGTAAAGGACACAGCAAGCTCAGCTCCAAGTGTCCAGGGAGGGTCCAGCCATTGCCAGAACGTGAGAGGGGGCCTGGGAGAGGCAGAGCCTGGGGTTCCAGCCTCCTGGGAAGGCCACAGGGTATGTACTTGGGGCCTGGTGGCCTCAGAGTCTGTGACCATGTGGTGGGAGACCATGGACATTGGCAGATGATGGTGTGGCCACCAGGCTCGCTGAAGCAGGCCGCTGGTTGCCCACAGGGGAGGGGTCCTTACAGCTGCCTGGTCCCAGGAGATCAGAAACCCAGGGCAGGAGAAGCGAGGTGTGGACAGTGCGCAACGGGGACTTTGTTCTATTTGTTTCTGTACTTATTTATTTTTATTGTTTGTTTGTTTTGTGGGACTGGGGATGGAACCCGGGGCGCTTCACCATTGAGCCACCTCCCACCCTTTGTGTTTCTTATTTTGAGACAAGGTCTCACGAAGTTACCGAGACTGGCCTCCAACCTGTGATCCTCCCGCCTCAGCCTCCTGAGTCTGTGGGATTACAGGCGTGCGCCCTGCGCCCCGTGTGACCTCATTTTTGCAGGTTAGCTGTTGACCCAGAACTTCTGTGTGCACATGTGTGTGTTGACGTGATCATCATGTGACCAAGGGGGGCAATTAAAGAACAAGCAAGGGTGAGGAAGGGCCACCCAGGCGGGCCGGGGAAGATGGGGGAGAGCATCATGTGAACAAGGAGACTCAAACCCCCAATGTGGGTTTTCCCGTGTGTGACGTTGAAATGGCACGTGCAAGGCCGTAAGCCAAAACCCGTCTCAGAAAGGAACCGGAAAGAGTCCAGGACTTCGAAAAGAAGACAGCTGCCTGGCACTGCCTCAGAGACCAAGGTCCTACTGCTGTGCCACCGGGCAGCCGCCAGGGGAGCAGCCCACACGTGTCCTCCCACGGGGTGCCCCGGGCAGAACCTCCCCGGCCTCCACACGCCGTCTGCACGTGGGAGAGGCACGCGCACGCGCTCACACCCTGCCTGCCTCGGAGGCCCCAGAACTGAGGGCAGGTGCTGGGCACAGGCAGGGCCCTGCAGCGCCTCTTCCCACCTGTGCTGGCGCCTCCCAGCCACCCACCCAGGGTGGGCGCGCTGAGCTGGCCAGGCCTCCCCTGCCCCCCGTGGGCCTCCCCAGTGGCCTCTGATATGAAAACCCACTTCCCTGCCACCCGCTGCCCCCTCACTCGGGCTGGTGGCCTGCTCTGCACTTTGTCAGCGCTTTGGAGGGGCCCAGATGGGACCCCCACAGCAGCGAGGCCCCTCCTCGTGTTTCCAGAGCCTGGCAGGGAAGCGCGGGTCCCGCAGGCGGCCGTGGCTGAAGGGAGGAGCTGGAGGCCAGCCCACAGCCAAAGGGTCCTCCCTGGGGTGGAGGCCCGAGCGGCGGGAGCCGGCAGTGCCCAGGCGCAGCCAGGACCCGTGGGCACCGACACTTGCCATAAACAATGAGCGGCTCTTCAGTGTCAATGTCCCCAAAGTCCCATGGAACACAGTTAACTAGACCGTGTTCGCTGTCTGTCTGTCTGGGGCCAGAGCCAGCGTGTCTTGGGCTGTCCCGTGCTCCCTGTTTCCTTTGTTCTTTGCTGACTCAGGCTGCAGTGGGGTGAGCGCTGGCCCTGGCTGGACAGGCCCAGGCCCTGCCTCAAAGCCACTGCTGGTGACAGCAGAAAACCTGGCCATCCCTGGACATTGAGATCTGCAGGCTCCTGGAGGACAGCAGGGGCCACTGTGACACTCCAGAGAGACGTCCACTGTCCCTGGTCACGTCAGCCTCCAGGTCCCAGGGCAGCCAGTGTCCAGGGCCTGTGAAGTGGGACCACCCAGGACAGCTGCCCCGCAGGTCCCTGCCTGCCCAAGTTCCTTCAGAGCCAAGAGCAGGGGAGATGGCCCAGGGGCCTGCGCTGTCCAGTTACGTCCATCGGGTTGAGGTGAGGTCAACTCACCCCGAAACCAACGTCCCTCCCCTGAGTCTCGATGTCCAGACTGACCACGCTGGACGGGGCAGGGCGGGCGCTCACCAGCCTGGAGTTCCTGCGGGCGTCCGCGTGGCGTCCACACAGGTGGTCCAGCTCGGCCTGCTGCGCGCACAGGTGCTGCCTGCGGAGAGGACGCGGGGTCTGAATGGAAGAACCCAGAATGGGGGCAGGCAGGTGGCTGTGCTGAGGGCTGCGCTCTCTTCAGAGGCCACCCTGGTGCTGGGGGTCACCAGGGTAGGAGGGGGGTCTCAGGAGGCTCCCACTTTGGAGACAGGCAAACTGGCCTTGCAGGCAGCTGGTGGCCTGGCTGGACCACACAGGGAGGAGGCTGGACTGAGATCCGCAGCCACCTAGTGGCCTCCCAAGGCCACACTCTCCAGCCCTGTGCGCGCCCCTCCCAGCCTGGGGCCCGGCTCGCTCACTCCTTTACTGACAAGCATGGCCTTCCTGCCAACTGGATGCCCAGGACGGGGACACTGTAGGGGCCTTTGCACACCCTGGAAAGCACAGAGGGAGTGGCAGCAGGAGACCTGGGGTCTGCCAGAGGGCACTGGGATGGCGACCACCCTGTTCCATCACAGGTCTGCTGGGTTGCCCTAGGAAGTTCACTTGCCCTCTCTGGGCCTCACTTCTACTACCTCAAACACGGAAGGAACAACTTCTTTTGGGAGAACACTGCTCGCTCAGGGATTGGGCTCCCCAGGAAGAAGAAGCCACCACCAGCCCTGGACAAGTCTCAAGCAGGTAGTCCTGAGGGGACGCCAGACGCTGCCCTTAGAGATGAGCCCCTCGGGGCGGACCCCCATCTCCATGCACACGGCATCTCCCACTCCCATCAGCGGGGCACCCACAGGCCTGGCCCGGAGGGGAAGGGCCACCCCTCCTTCTGCTGGCCCGTGACCCATGTCCTCTTACTCTCCAAACCCAGAGCGTAGGTCCCTTGATTTCTCCTGGAGATCCAGGGGCCGTGCAAAGCGCACCTGTCCCATGTCTCGCGTCCCCTGCTCCGAGTGCACGTGGCATTTTTGAGAAGGGACGCCTCGAAAACTGCTTCACGGAAGGACCGTGGGCACCGACTCCGCCCCCGTGGGGCTGGGCTGCCACTGACCGAGGGCAGAGCGAGCCCTCGTCTCTCCAGCAGCGGGTCAGGGGGCTGCATCTGGGGACAGTACTCCAGGAACCGCCCCCCAGCACCACCAGCCGCAGTGACGGGGTGGTGTCCCTGCCTCTGGGGCCTGGCACATGCTGGGAGCGCCAGGCCAGCTGGGGACAGGCGCCCTCCGGAGGTGATGGACCTCCCGCTCTGCTCAGAGTAAAAGCAGCGCGCTCTGCCCCTCTGGAGCCCGGGCTCTCGGACCCGTGCCCCGGGCGCCCTGGGTCACCCTTGGGCCACCCCCACCACGCCCACATCCCACCCACGCCGTCAGCCCCCCTTCCTAAGGGTCTTGAAACTGCTCCCGTCCCTCTGGCCCTGCCGCATCCTGGGCCAGCCCACGGCCTCCCCTGCCCCCCCTGCCTCCCCCGCCTCCTGGCCTCTGTGGTGCCACCTCCACACACAGCCTGAGCCACACAGGGTCCTTCCTCTCATGGGTCCTCCGTGGCTCCCAGGTGCAGGCTGAGCACCAGAGGCCTCAACACAGCCCACATGGCCCCGAGCTGTGGTCCCTACTGCCATCTACCCACCTCTCTCCCTGAAGCCGCCCCCACCCCGTCTGCTCGGCCCCAGCCCCCCTACCCCAGGGCCTTTGCACTCCGACTCCTTCAGCCTAGAATGTCCTCCGTTCTGTGGGGCCACCTCCTCGCCACTGTGGGCTCTGCTCAAAGCCACCTTCTTGGCGGGGCCTCCCTGCACGGTGGGCCTGCCCGCCCTGCCCTCTGCTCCTCACAGTGCTTGATGCCCCTGGCACCCTGCGTCTCCCCTTCCTGGGCTGCCGATGGCCTCTGTCTGTCCATCTGGGAGTCACCACACCTGAGTGCCTGGCGCCTCCGAAGCCTCCAGTTAGTAAACGCTGGCAGCTGCCTCCCCGGGTGGCCTCGGACCGCCCTCCCCACCTTCGTCAAGCCCCTCCCTCCCTCGGATCCAGCCGCCCATCTGCTGTGCGTTCAGGGCACAGGCTCCGGCCCCAGGGCCTTGGCTGGTGCGGTTCCCTGGGCCTGGGCTGCGTGTCCCAGAGAGGAGCTGGGACCGAGAACATCCTCCCCTGAGGCCCGGCCCTCCTCGGAGCCTCCCAGGACCAGCCCCTCCGCCCCGCAGGGCCCTCCCTGCACTCAGCTGGCACAGGCTATGGGCCCGCTGTCACCTCCCCTCCGTGTCGTGAGCATCCTGGGACCAGGCTCCTCCTGCCTTTTTCCCCACGGGGTCCCCAGAGCCTGGGGCAGGGCTGAGCACACAGCTGGGCCCGGGGCCGGAGCAGCCAGGAGCCCAGGCGCCCCTCACAGCTGGGCACGCTCCCGGCGGCCACTTACTTGAGACCCCTCTTCAGTGCTTCAAAGATCTTCTTCACCTGCTGGGGCTGGGGGTCCAGGCAGGCCGACCCCTTGCGCAGCGAGCCGTAGGTCCTGGGGGGCTTGACAGGGGTTCGTGACCTCACTGAGTTCCTGCTGATGGACTTCCTGTGGGGGACCAGGGCCAGACAAGTCAGGGCAGGGTTCTAGACAAGGCCCTCGGCCAGGGCAGGACCCTGGGGAGTCGTGACCAGAGCCAGGGAGTCAGGACCGGGCTGGTCCCACCCTCCACCTCAAAGCTGTGGGTCTTGGGAAAGCTGAGACTCTCTGAACCTCAGTTTCCTCATCTATAAGGTGAAGGGCCTGGACTCGGGGATCAAGAAAACAATAATAAAAATCTAGTGTCAGAAATGAACTGCAGCTAGAAATAGAACCAAGCAGCCCGAATGCCAGAGCTCCCTGCAGCGGCTGTCTGTGCAGGCAAAGCAGCAGGGAGGCTGAGTCCTCGTCCCGGGTTCCGCAGGAGGTGGGCTCCCACCCCCTCCCGCTGCTCAGCGCTCCTCAACTCTCCTCTGCGGCAGCTCCCAGCTCTGCGTCTCATACTTAGGGAAAGGCTTCTCGACGAATCCCCACTCCCACCCGTCCCACAGCGCACAGGACACCGGCAAACGCACTCCCCAGGCAGGGGATGGCCCACCAACCCACGCTCCTGACTCAGGCACACAAGTTAGACTGAAAACCAGCCCGGAGTTTGGTTCAGAGTTCACAGGGAAAGGGGTTCTTCCTGCTGGCATTGCCAACCTGGAGCTCCCAGGTGCCCCTCTTGTCACCATGCAGGGACAATGAAGCTCATGCAGAGAAGCAGATGGCGTCAGAGCAAATCCATATAACAGTGAGTTCCTGGATCCAGCCATGCCTGAAGCTAGAACGCCCGTGGACTTGGCCAGTACAGGAGCCAGTTGACTCTCCTTTGCTTCAGGTAGTTGGAGTTGGGATTCTGGACTAGATGATCCTTAGGGCTAATGTCTCCCAGCAGTGACAGTCAAGCGTCTCAGTCCTGTAGAGGTGCACCAGCACCTCTGGACTGATTTCAGAAGTGGGGCCAGGTCAGCCTCGTCAGAGCACACGGCTGGCGTCAGTGGCACCTGGTCCCCGCTCAGGATCCTGCGGCTTGTGCGCTGGGCTGCAGGCCCCGGTTGGCTGATGCGGCCTTTGGTCACCAGCAGGTGTGTGAAGTCCACTCTCCAGCCTCTGGAGGCGCTTCCCAGATGCCTTGCACCAGGCCTGGGTGGGTCTGCAGCCTCCTCAGAGGCGCATAGAGGAGGCTCGCAGCACTGACTTCTGGGAACCGGGAATCAAACCCAAGGGTGCTTAGCCACGGGGCCACACCTCCAGCCCTTCCTTCTCTCTCTCTCTCTCTCTCTCTCTCTCTCTCTTTGAGACAGGGTCTTACTAAGTTGCTGAGGCTGGCTTTGAATTTGTGATCCTCCTGCCTCAGCCTCCCGAGACTCTGAGATTGAGGCCTGCGCCACCGCACCCCGCTCTGGATCAGTTCTTAAAGGGGCGCCCAGAGGTGGCTGAGCAAGCAGTGGGGGAGAAGGAGCTGGCCCACGGGGCAGATGCCCCTCCTGCTTCCCGTGACGAGGTCTGGCTCGGAGCGGGCCCTCCTCAGCGCTGTGTGGACAACAGCCACAGCAGTGATCAGGGCCGGGGAGACAGTGGGTCCTCGGTAAACACGAGTCCAGCTGAACGGGGGCTCACAGCCTGCCGCGGGCCGGGGGAGCCGGGGGTCCACTCCCCGAGATCCTGCAGCCGAGGGTGGCGGGGTCGGGACCCAAACCTGACCCTACGGAGGCTCAGCCTGACCCGGGCGGCTCCAGGGGGGTGCGGCACAGGCCCCGTGGTCTCCGAAGCACCCGGGCCCAGTGGGCTGCGCGGCTGACCCGTGCCCACCAGGGAGCCCTAGGCCCAACCCTGCCTCTCTACCTCGTCCCGGGGCCTGGGGCCGGCCGCCTCCTCTCTGCCTTCTGGAGTCCTCCTCCCACTGGAGACCCAGCGCCCCGTCTTCCTGGGCCTCAGAGGCCCCTGGGCTTGTGAGCATCCAGGCGGGGTCCGCCATCCAGACAGGACCAGAGCCAAGCGTCACCTACAGACCCCCGCGCCCTGGGCCCCGCCCGAAGGCTCGCAGTCCACGGGAGGCCGAGGTTCCCGTCTGAGAGCCAGGCAGAGCCGCCAGGCCACCGCCCCACCCCGGTCCCGAAGCTCGGAGGGCGGCCAGCTGTATTTCCAGCTGGGCCAGATGCTGGGCATTCCACCCCGCCCCCTCCTCTGCCTGCCTAGGACACCTCCGGCCAGCGCCCAGCCTGGGTCCCCGCTGAGCTGCACATGCAGCCTCAGCCTCAGCCTCATGCTCGGGACCAGGGCCTCGCCAGGCTGCGAGCCCAGGCCACTGGCTGGTCAGAGACGCAGGCTCTCGGGTGGCCACCGGGGTTCAAGCTGGACGCTTCGCCTGCCACAGCCTCCACTTCCTCATCCTTCCGGGGGGCGAAAAGGTCCTGCTCCATGGAATCGCCTCAAGATACTCCTCTCCACAGACGTTTACTAAGCACCTACTATATACCAGCCACCCCGCTAGGGGCAGAGCAGTGACCAAACCAGACAAACCCCTCCCCATGAGCTGAGGGGCCAGCTGGGGGAGCCCAGGGAAGAGCTAACAAGTGAAGACTCTGGGACCAACACTGGGGTCTGTATCCCACTCTCCCACTAACCCGCTGTGTGACCTTGGGTAAGCGAGGGAACCTCTCTGGGCCTCAGTCTTCTCATCTGTAACATGGGGATCAGGGCTGCTTGGAGGGCTGCAAGGGTTAATGACCCTAAGGGGCTTCGAACGCTCGGCAAAGAGCGAGTGGCACATGTGTGCTGAGGTGAAGTCCAAAAGTCACCTCCCAAGGGACCTAGCGCAGGGTGGGGTGATGGCCACGTCAGGTGGAGGGGAGGGCTTCCTCCCCAGATGACCTTTCGTGAAGCCTGGGACCCCCTTAGGGCTGCGACCCCTCCCCTGCCATCCCGAGGCCACTGCACCCACCTCTTGGAACGCGCCCTCCACAGGGTGGCCATGTTGGGGCACGGAGGCCGGAGCTGCTGTGTGGCAGGTGGGCGTCCAGGCGGGCGGGTGGGCAGCTCGGAGCTCCCCCAGCCCCAGGCAGGCGTGTCCCTTGGCCCAGCCCCGCTTGTCCCCCTGGAGGCCTCCCCCCCTCGCTGTGGCCTGGCCGCAGAGCCCTGGCCCTTCCCGGTGGCTCTGAGCCCAGGCTGCTGGACGGAGGCCACTGCGAGGCTGCCTGCCGGGAGGGCAGTGCACGTGTGGCCTCTGATGGCGAAGTCGGCGCATCTGGCCCAGGTGACGGAGCAGCCGGGCGGGGAGTGGCTCAGTAAGTATTAGTCACCCCCAGCCTGCCAGACCGGCTCCCAGGGGGCACGTGCCGCCCAGTGTCCCCAGCGCACGTGAGCCCAGGGCGGCCTCCTGCCGGGTGGCGTCCCAGGCCGGTGCTGCCCCCAGCGAGGGCAGCTCCGCAGCCAGATGGGCCGGTCGGACGGCGCCTGCCCCCGCCCCCGGTGGACGATCGCAGGACCCGCCAGGCTCCAGGTGGGACCACCCGGGACCTGAGCCGACCGTCAGGCGGGTGTCTGGTGACACTGCAGGGTCAGGGCTGAGGACGCACGCACACGGGCCTCGCAGAGAGGCCGCTCTGGGCTCTGAGCTCCCAGTGCACCAACCTGCGACCCCCTGACAGCCGTGGCCCCGGGCCCCCGCTGTCCACTTCCCGCTGCTCTCCTCGGAGACCAGGGCCGCTGCCCCCAGCCAGGCCGACAGGCCCGGTCCCCGGGTTAGAGGGCGTCTGTCGCGGGGCTTTAGCTTGGGGGGCAGTGTACCTGCCCGACAGCCGGGGGAGGGACAGCCCAGCTGCAGAAGGGCAGGAAGGGGGCAAGGGGCAGCCGTGCCTGTCACTCAAGGAAAGTCAGTCCCCGTCTGGTCATCTCTCTGTCTGTCCCTCCCCACACCCCGCCTCGTGCTGGAGAAAGGAAAAGGCCTTACTGTGGCAACCATCCACACCTTAGTATAAGACCCTGCCACCATGTCACTTCCCCCAGTGAATTCTCTAAGGAATAAAACCCCTGACTCTCGTCAAAGGGCTTTCAAGGTTCCAGAGTGGGGGGGGGTAGGAGGTGGGACCCAAGGAGGCATCGGCCCACCCTGAGTGGAGCCCTGCCCTCCAGCCCAGGGTCCGGTGCCTGACCGGCTCCCACGCGGAGGGCCTGGGCGGGGCAGCCGTCGGGTTGCCTGGGAAACAAGCCCAGGCGCCACAGCCGGGACCAGACCCTGGGAGACGGACAGACAGGAAGCCCAGGACAGCCACACTCCCCGTCCTCATGGCCAGCTCCTCATCCTGGGACCAGCGCACGGCACTAGTGGCCACTCAGAGGCCCAGCACCCTCAGGACTCGGAACAGGAGAGCCAGGGAGTGCCACCGGGGCCTGGGGGTCAACAGTCACCAGGGCCACCTTCCTAGACCAGGGCAGAGACTTTGCAGGTCTCCGTCTGATGGCCCATGAGCCTGGGTGTCGGGGTCAGCTCACCTCTGTCCTCTCCCTACCCAGAGGGCAGGGGACCCTGGGCACTTTCTGGCAGAGCTCCTGACTAGGCCTGAGGACATGTCTCCGGGAGCTGGAGGTCAGAGGCCCAAGGCCTAGCGACAGGTGTCCCTGCAGGAGTTGAGGCCCCAGGCGTCCCCTGCAGGAGCAGCTGCAGGCTGTAGGCAGGTGGAGACACGGCCCCCAAACCTCCACAAGGGGACAGCGGGCATCATGTCGGAGTGCAGGGCCCTCGCAGGCTCGGCTACAGCTGAGGCCAGGCCAGCCCCGGGAGGCAGACCCTTCCCCTCCCAGACCACAGGGCCCCTGCATGCCTCAGGGGACCAGTGACCTGCACAGCCCACCTGAGTACAGACCCCGTGGTGGGGGACCTGAAGAAGCCCCAGGAGAGGAGGCTCAGAAATGGCTAAGTCCAGAAGCAGCCTCCATCCCCGGCCAGTTTGTACGCGCACCTACTGTGTGCCTTCCTCACGGTGGCCCTGAGCCCCCATCTCTGAGGCCTGGACTTCAGGTATGATCACTGTGGGTCTTCAGCCGAATTTCCCCTCTCGCAACCTCTGCTTCAGCCCCCAGAGACCATGGCTCAAGTCCTGCGGGGCCTCCTCCTGCCCGCTCTTGTCCCGCTCCTCCCCTCCTCCTGTCCCCCTCCTGCCCCCCTCCTGCCCCCTCCTGCCCTCCTCCTGTCCCACTCCTGCCCCCTTCCTGCCCCCTCCTGTCCCCCTCCTGCCCCCCTCCTGCCCCCTCCTGCCCCCTCCTGCCCCCTCCTGTCCCCCTCCTGCCCCCCTCCTGCCCCCTCCTGCCCCCCTCCTGCCCTCCTCCTGTCCCACTCCTGCCCCCTCCTGTCCCCCTCCTGCCCTCCTCCTGCCCCCTCCTGCCCCCTCCTGCCCCCTCCTGCCCCCTCCTGCCCCCCTCCTGCCCCCTCCTGCCCCCTCCTGCCCCCTCCTGCCCTCCTCCTGTCCCCTCCTGCCCCCCTCCTGCCCTCCTCCTGTCCCCCTCCTGCCCTCCTCCTGCCCTCCTCCTGTCCCCTCCTGCCCCCCTCCTGCCCCCTCCTGCCCTCCTCCTGTCCCACTCCTGCCCTCTTCCTGCCCCCTCCTGCCCCCTCCTGCCCCCTCCTGCCCCCTCCTGTCCCCTCCTGCCCCCCTCCTGCCCCCTCCTGCCCCCTCCTGTCCCACTCCTGCCCCCTCCTGTCCCCTCCTGCCCCCTTCCTGCCCCCTCCTGCCCCCTCCTGCCCCCCTCCTGCCCTCCTCCTGCCCTCCCCCTGCTCCCTCCTGCCCACACCTGCTGTGTGTCCCCTCCGGCTCTCCCAGGCCTGCCCACCCCCGCCTCAGAAGCCCCCCCGCCCTCCCCCACCATGCCAGGTCCCTGGGTGACCCGTGTCCAGGCTGGTCCTGTTGTTGTTGGCTCTGAGCCCAGGCGGGTGGAGCCTGGGTCTGTCCCCAGAGCCCTGGCTGCGGAGGTCGGAGGTGCAGCTCCCCAGGACCCCCAGCTGTCCCCGTCCTCCTCCCGCCCCTGGCGCACCTCAGAGGGGAGCAGGGCAGTGAGGGAGCTGAGGGCCTGGCCGGGGCCTGGCCACTGGGGTACAGCCACTGGAGCCAGGCAGGGCCGAGTGAGGACGGGGCCTGGCCAGGCTCGGGGTCCCCCAGGACATAGCTGCCGGGCCGGCGGATGATGCGGGCACTCCAGGGGAGGGCACGGGCCCGCCAAGGCTGGGGGAGGCCACCGTGGCCAGGACACAGGGCAGGACGGCGGGCGGGCCCCTGCTCCCAGCTGTGGGAGGTGCCGGGCAGCAAGGGGGTGTGGACGGTCCAGGCGGGCGGCACCGGGGACCCGGGACCGGCTGCTGTGGACTCACTGGCCCGCTGCCCAACACACCTGCCCCAGCAGGGGTCCGGGGCCCTCGGGCTGAGAGCTGGCGACGGTTCTCAGGGGTCTGCCCAGTGCCCGGCCTGGGACCCGAGCGGGTCAGCAGCCAGGCTCCAGGAGCTGGGCCACCAGGGGCAGAAACAAGCCTCCTCCCGGGACTCAGTGCAGAGTGTGACAGGGACCGCGGGCGGCAGCCTGCCTGGCCCAGCCCCCACCTGCCACCCCAGGCCTGGCCCTGCAACTCCCCACACACACCTGCTGGGTGTCAGTGTGACAGCCGCTTGCCACACTTGTCACCTCCTCATACCCCTGTGACCACCCCTTAAAGGAGGGATGCTCATGACGCCCATTTTTCAGTTGAGGAAGCCAAGGCTCAGAGAGATGAAGTCACTTGCCTTGGGTCACAGAGCCAGAGTAGGTGGCCCCATTGTCAGGCTACCAAACAGGAAGGGCATTCCTTCCTAACCCCACCCCTAGGAGACTAAGTCCTGAATTTTGCTGTGTGACCTTGGGCTCGTGGACTCACCTCTCTGAGACTATTTTCTGACCTGCCAGGTTGGCCTGGGAAACTCAGACAGACCAACTTCCGGAGCATTTAGGATGATGACTGTTTGGGTCTCAAGAAAATTACAGGTTTCTCCGGCACCGTGTCTCTCTCTCTCTCTCTCTGTCTCTCTCTCTCTCTCACACACACACACACACACACACACACACACACACGCAGGTCGGCCATGAGGACGAGCTGCAGGGACACTGCAGAGGGAGGAGGAGGAGGCCCCCTGGGCACTGGCGGTGCTTACGCGATCCTGCGGCTCTGTGCGCTGCTGAAGCCCGCGAAGGAGGCGCTGCGTCCCACGGCCCCCACGGCCCCCGCGTCCCCGGGGCTCAGGAACCGCACCCTCACTGACATGGCCGTCACCTGCAAGGAGAGGACGGGACAGTCAGCTGCAGGCACTGAGTGCTGGCCGCACAGCAGCCCTAGGGAGGGGCTGGAGAGGAGCTAGTGGAGACTGGGGGCGGCCGGCCTCGAGCCGGGTCTCTGCACTCTGCCCTCGGGTCCCTGCTGCCCACAGCGCTGCCCCTGAGCCAGGATGCGGGCCTCCTAGCCCTGTCCCTCCCGCCTCCGAGGCTAGGGAGCCCCTGCTGGGGTCCATCCGAAAGGAGGCGGGAAAGGAAGGCCAGCAGGGCCAGGGCAGCAGGAATGTCGAGCGCAAGGGGCCGAACGTGAGAGGACGTCTGTCACCCAGAAGCATCAGTGGCCAGGCCCTGTGGGGGGAGGAGACCGCAGAGCACAGGCTGAGACCTGGGAGCCCCAGGGGACTTGCTTGTAACTGAGCAAGGGTAGCTGGGAGCCATGGGAGACTTCTGACAGGTGGTGACAAGCCCCATCCATGGACTGTGCGCACCCAGGGCTGCGTGGTCCTCGCCCCGTCCCCATGCCATGCCCCATCTCTGACCTAGGGCACAGTGAGCCCAGGCCAGAACTCTGTCTTCTATTTTTCTCAAACCGTCTCTAGGTTGACCCCCGTCCCTTGGGGACACAGTCCTTCTAGCTGGTATATTATATTCTGGCACGGGCAGTTGGAAAGTTCTCCTTCCTATCTAACCTAAATCTCTGCTGCTACCATTCCATACTTTGATCCTCAGCCAAGGTGGTGTCAGTTTGAGGATTTCGGGGACCCCGTGGCTCCCACAGCTCCCACGCCGCCATGCCCTCCTTCCTGTGTCCCAGCCCCTCCACCCACTGACTGAGTCCTGCCTCCGTGGTCTGCGCTAGCGGGGCCTCTGCCTGGAGCACCGCAGTGGCCGGTGTCCAGTCTTGTGTTCTGTGTGGTCAGCCCTGCCAGGGCCTCGGGTCCCATCTGCACCCCATGGCACACTGGTACCATGTCCCAGGCCACAGCCCCAGGCACGGCAGGTAGGGGCCTCAGAAACCAAGAATCTGGACGTGGGCTGCAGTCCCACCGGGCCCCTCGCAGGGCCTGGGCCTCCGCGGTCACAGCTGCAAACTGGGAACAGAAAAGTCCTCAGAGGCTGTGGGAGAACCCAGGGCACCGGCACCCAGAGCCCAGCATGCGCAGGGGCCGCCGGGAGCAGCGGGCTCTCTGTGCGGTTGGTGACCCGGCCCCTCCCCGAGCTGAGCCAGGGGAGCCCCTCCAGCCTGCGGCGGAGGGGACCGTGTCCGCACAGCACCCAGCCCGGAGCCAGGGCTGCTGGGAACCTGGCAGAGACCCGCAGCTGAGCGGCTGGGCCCTGGAGGCGCCTTGTACTGAGCACCCTAGTGACTGAGCCCTGTGCCAAATGCCCCCTTTATGCAAATTATCCTATTAAATTGCCACCTCCCCGCCCCCTTTATGCAAATTATCCTATTAAACTGACGCCCTCCTCGCCCCCCCCACAGAAGCCGTCCTTGACCTCATTCAACAGAAGAGGAAACTGAGGCTCCGAGGGGTGACTCAGCCAGCCCCGGGCCCCAGCAGGAAGCGCAGAGCTGGTGCGAGCAGGCAAGCTGACGGTCACCTGGCGCCAGGGGTCCCACACTCTGGGCCTTTCTCTGGCCCAGGAGGACCTTGGCCCCATCTGGGCTTGTACCAGCTCAGAATCGGCTGCCAAACGTTCAGGGATTCTGTGACATCGTGTTGGTGGCTTCCACCGAGCAGGAATATCGAGGCCATGGAAACTGGCCAACACCACGCCTCGGGGCTGTTGCTCGGCTGGTCATTACCTTACAGGCCACTGTGGCCCTGCCCACCGCTGCCCAGGATGACCCCAGGCTGGGCAAGGCAGTGGGGAGGGACCGCGGACCGCCAGGTCATCCTCAGGCCTCCCCATCAACCCCACTGAAGTCCCCTCCACAGGGGGTTCCTAAAAGCAAATGCCAGGTGCTCCTGCTCAGGTTAGAGGGGGATGGCAGCAGAGCTGGGCCCCCGTGGACCAACATGAGGTGCAAGGGTCTGAGCTGCCACCCCAGCACCATGAGGCCGCGTGACCCTGTTTTCCATAAGAGGGGACAGAGGCTCCAGGGCGGGGACCTCCTGGGGACCTGCCCTTTCTACAAGGCTGGCTCTTCACTCTGAGCTCCCTGCCAAGCGGGGCTGGCTCCCTGGACACTGCCCCGTCTCCCCCAGGACGCCCTCCTGGACACCTCTCGGCTCTCCACAGTTTCAGAGGCCCCTCGGCCTCCCGCAGCCCCCAGGTCCCCTGTCACTGTCCTTGTGAGTCGCTGTGGCTCCCGCTAGATGGGGCACCAGCTCCGGCCTGAACAGTGGGTCCTGAGCCACCCCACCCCAAAGAGTCCCAGCAAGTCTTTATGGAACCAGAGAATGAGGACTCAAAGCCCGAGGTCACTTCCCCTGGTCACGGCCCGGCAGCCCGAGGGGCGGCCCTAGTAATTATCACTGGTGCCAGACCCTGGCAGGGGCCCAGGGTCCTGGGAAGGACCAGATAGTGACGGTCCAGGCTTGGCAGCCATGCTCGGCTGCACAGTGTCCCAGCTGATGGGTGTCCCAGCTGCTCGGCTCTGCCGTTCCAGAGTGCGATGGAGTCGGGGTGACAAAGCCTTCTTCGGGACAGCGGCCGCGTGGCTGTGGGGCCCCCCTGATGCTGTCCTCTGAGCCGGTGCCCTACGGGCGCTACCCCGGGGGCTTCAATCAATCTGCCTCCTTCAGCCTCCCGGGCCAGTGAGGCAGCTGCTGCTGTCCCCGCCCTGCAGACCAAGAAACTGGGGCTGCCCGGGAGGACAGCTCCTGGGCTGTCCCCAGGCAGGAGATGCCAGGGCCGGGCTGGGAGCTGGCCTTCGAGGCCAGGGTGGCTGCTGCCCAGCCGAGCTGCATAACCCCCGGGGCTGAGGGTCCTGCAGGGGCCCCAGGGCAGAAGCCGGCGAGTGAGGGGACCTGCCAAACTGGGACGGCGGCGCTCCACGGTGGCTGGAAACGCCACGCCCACCCTGCAGGTGAGGGCGCCCAGGTCCCCGGCACCCCGGGGCCAGCGCCCGCTGAGCTGCTCCGTGGGGCCGGCAGCGCCCCCTCCTGGCCGGCCGCAGTCCTACCAGCTGGAGAAACAGGACCGGGACAGGATGGCTGGGCTGAGGTCACCTGTGCCCGAGGGGCACAGCAGGGCAGGGGCCTCCCCCACGCCAACCTCACCTGCTGCGGCCGCCTTTGCCTGCTGGCTGCTGGGTTGTGGCAGGTCTAGGGAGTCCTGGGAGGGACACTCAGGTGGCTCGAGCAGCCGGCGGTCTGCAGGGCACGAGGGACAAGCCCGCTGGGTCCTGTGCAGAGGAGGGAGGCCTCGTGGCCACGCAGTTCCCAAACCTTTGGTGGAGACAGGACGGCTCTTCCGCCCTCTGTCCTTCTCGCCTCCCTCCGGCCCGGCACCGGGCAGCCCGCGCTCGGGTGGACGTCTCTGGGAAGGTAGGCCAGCTGCAGGGCGTCTCACTGGGCAGCTGCTCCCCGGGCCCTGGGACCGTCCCGGGCCTCTGCCCCAAGGTGTGGCAGCAGGAAGCAGGACCCACTTCCACTGAATCTGAGCCGCTCAGTGCTGACCGCGGCCCGTCCCCGCCGCCCAGCCCACAGGCAACCTGCAATTTCACCTCCCTGAGAGGTGACGCTTCTAAATTTAGCGCCGTGGGCCCCGGGGCTGGGTGGCTCCTGTGCCCGAGTCCTCTCTTAGGCTCTTTTTCCTCCTCTCGAATGCCAGCCAGGCCTGGTTTGCTCAGAGGAGTTTCCAAAATAGCCCCTTTGGTGGAGCAATGAAAGGAAATGGCAGAGCAGCCCGGACGGGGGTGCGACTGCGTACGGGAGGGACGGCGGCCCTCACTGGCCGCCCTGGACCTGGCTGTCTGCACCAGAGCAGGCAGGGAGCCTGCCGTCCAACCCCCACCTGGCCCGGGCAGGACCAGGCCACGCGCATGGCCAGCCTGGGTCCCCAGAGGAAGAGCCGAGAGAACCTAGACGGTTCCTCCCCCGCGGGGCCAGCGCCTGTGCCCACCAGAGCCCTCTCCCCCCGGCACCCCCAGGCCCTTGCACTCTGCCACACTGGCCCTAGAATGACCTCCCTGTGGGCCCAGAGTGAAAGTGGCCTCGCCCCTCACCCTGTCCCCGTCCTGCTTCCGTCTGGGGGTGCCTGTGTCCCTCGCAGGGATCTCAGCTGTGCAGCTGGGACTCCGCCTGTCCTGTGCAGGGCTTGGGGCAGGACCCCCTCAGCGTGCACCTACGGACTACCTGCTGGATGCAGCCTGGGTGTACAGCTGTGGACGGGTCCCGGGGAAGACGGCTGGCGGGTGGCAGTGAGCACCCGGGTGAGCTTGTGCCCTAGTGGGGACATGCAGAGGCCCAAGGGGGCAAAGACAAGTGCTTCGGTCAGCTTCCTTACCGCGGTGACTAAATGACCCCACCAAGCCCACTGCAGGGAGGAAGGGTTCAATTAGGGGCTCAGGATTAGAGGTCTCAGTCCACAGAAGGCCGGCCCATGCCTGGGGGCCGAGGTGAGGCAGGACGTCATGGGGGGGGAGTGAGGCCGATCAGAAGCGGAGACGCCACTCGTCAGGTGCCCCCAACTCCCTCCTCCTCCAGCCACACCCCTCCCTCCAGTGACCAGGCAGCTAATGCCATCAGGGACTAACCACTGATGGGGTTGAGACTCTCACAGTCCGGTGACTTATCCTCCAAATCTTGCACTGGGTCACTGTGAGCTTCAGGGGGACAACTCACATCTAAACCATGACAACAAGATGCCTCGCTCAGCCCGGGTAAGAACGGGAATAGTGGACGCCGGGGAAGGGACATCTCCGTCTGCCAAATGAGGAGCGTGTCTTGGTACAGAGGGAGGAGGGTGGCAGAGTGTGTGGGTGAGGAACAGGGTGTGCGAAGGCTCGGGTGGAGAGGGGCCATGGGCAGGCACCGCCAGCGCCCCGTCTGTCTGCGGGAGCACGGCTCAGCAGGGGGCCTGGGGAACAGCACCTGGACCCGGGCAGGACAGGCCTCCCACACCCTCTGGCTTTGGTGACAGCGCCCTTTGAGCCCTTCTGCCTGCTCAGCAAACCCTGCACCCCCCTGGCCCAGGTAGGTCTTGATGAGCCATGACCGGTACCGACTGCTGTGGGCCCTGCTCACTGACCTTGCCGCAGGCCAGGGGCACTGCCCTGGGGCCACTGCCTCTGGCCAAGTGGTGTCTGTGCTGCCGGCAGGCGAAGTCATTAAGGACGCTGGGACGCCCATGTCCCCGCTGGTTTGAGGGGGTGCTTGCCCTCGGCTCCTGACCTGCCAGCCCACTCTGCTAGCAGCGTCTACCCACAAGGCCGTCATCGGGTGTCACCTCCCACCCACCCTGGCCAGGACCCACCGTGGGCAAGTCCTGCAGGGATGTGGGGCCAGCCACCTCCCGGCATGAGGGGAACCAGAGGGGAGCCTGCCCCCCATAGCCAGGTTCATGCCCCCAGGGAGGAGTGATGGCAATCGGGGACTCTTCCGGCTCCGTGTGGCCTTGGACAAGTGCCCTCCCCCTGGGCCTCTGCTTCCTGCCTGAAAATGGTGGGTCAGCCTGGAGCTCAGGGGTCCCCCGGGCAGGACACTCAATCCCAGGGAGGGGTGGTCCTCAGACACCATGGGGACGCTGCAGGGGAGCCCAGCTACTGCGTCCGTCGTCCCCTCCCTCCCCTCCTCCCTCCCTGGCGCTGGGGTCTGCCCCAGCACAACCCCCAGGGCAGAGCGGGCTGCGGCAGGCAGAAGGGGCCCTGAGTTTGATGAGGTGGTTTGTTTTGGGGGTGTTTTCAGGGTGACCTTCACTTAGACTGTCTGCGTGACACCCCGTGGTCCCTCGGTAGTAGAGGACCTCAGGAAAAGCCAAGCAGGGAACCGGTCCTGGTGGAGCCCTGTCCTGGCCCACTCCTGGCCCCCTGCTGGACTGCCCTCCGGAGCCACCTGACAGTATGGCTGCAGCCAGGAGGGGACCCAGGGGGCTCTGCAGGCAGCCGCAGAGCTTGTGGGCGGGCGGCCCTGGCTTCAGGCTAAGGAATGAGCGGCTCCCTGGGGAGCCCCGGCTCCCAGGTCCACTGTGCCAGCACTGCAGGTGATGGCACCTCCTGACTGTCAGCAAGGGAGGAGGTGGGGCCACTTCACAGCCCCGCCCCTTCCTGTCCAGGAGGCCCTGGGAGGAGTACACTCCCTGCCCGACCCCATGCCTGACCTTCCACCCTCAAGGCCTGTGGGCTCATCAAGGGGCAGTCATGTGAGTGGACAGCAGGTCCTCACCCTGGGTGTCCGAGTCCCTACACCCACTTCACAGACAAGAACACTGGGACCACCACAAACGGTGAAGGGCAAGGTCAAGGTTAAATAACCATAGCCCAGCCCTAAAGTGGAATTTTTGTCACTCTCAGGAAGACAACCTCAAGGACTCCTTGGAACTGTAGGAACTGTTCAAACTAAGATGTGGAGCTGAGTGGCAAGATGTGCGCCCGCGTGGTGGCACACCTGTGACCCCAGTGACTCCGGAGGCTGAGGCAGGAGGATCGTGAGCTCAAGGCCAGTCTCGGCAACTTAGTGAGGCCCTACGTAACTCAGTGAGACTCTCAAAATAAAAATTAAAAAGGGCTGGGGCTGGGGCTCCGTGGCTAAGCACCGTGAGTTCAATCCCCAGGATCAAAAACAGCAAGATACGAACCGTACATGAAGTGACCTCCGTTTTATTTTTGAGACAGACAATGCCTTGCGAATGTCCCACAGTGGACACATGCCCTCGGAATTAGAAAAGAATTGTTAATGAAGAAAGCAGCGAGGTTGATTAAGTCGTCTGCAGTGGCACAGTGAGTCCCCGGGTGGACTTGGGTGACCTCTAACTACAGGACGTTTCCTCTTTAAAAAAATAAGCCTCCGAATACCATCTCCATCCAGCTAAGGCCACCAGGGCCCTGTGAGGTAAAATGACACCTGGCTTCCTGTGACACACCAGAGGCGTCTTATTGTGAGGCCCCACCACTGACCATCACGGGGGCTGGCCAGAGGTCACCTGGGAGGCCAGCAACACTCCGGGCAGAGTGTGTGGGGCAGCTGGGGGCTGAGGGAGGGCCTGGCAGGGACCTGGGAGAAGGGGCCTCTGGGGACTCCCGAGCCCTGCGCTGGTCTATGGTCGCCGGAGGGACTGAGGTCAAGTGGGAGCCGGGGGCAGGGGATCTTCCCAACACTGTCCTCAGGGGAGCGAGGGGCGGGTGGCTTGAGACTGCCCCTGGTTGATGGCCATGAAGGACTCAGGGACAGAGCGAGTGACAAGCCCCCCTAGGCCTGCTGAGCGCAGCTGGGCCTGGCCTCCGGGCGCTCGGCACGTCCCCCTCCTTCTCTGTCCTGGCCTGACGGAGCCCTGTGCTCCCTCCCCACCACTCGGGGGAAACCCGAGGCTCGGGGACAGCAGGTGACATGCACTACAAGTGGTGGCACCGCACCTTCAAGAACCCGCCTTCTGGCTTGCACACGCAGCGTGGCCCAGGTGGCACCAAGGCCGGCGGTCCTTGCTGTGAGCGTCCTATGTATCCGCAGCGCCCCCCACTGCCATGAACAGTGCGGCCTCTAGACCCTGCCACGCGTCCCCTGGCGGAGCCCACAGCAAGGACGCCCTCCTGAGGGCAGTTCCCAGGCGTGGGCAGCACCCTTGACCAGCCGGGTGGTGGCCAGAGTGGCAGCCGCATGTTCTGTGTCTGGTTGGTCACAACGGGGTCCACACAGGTCCCCTCACAGGAATGGGTTGTGGCCTCTGGCAGGTCCAGCAGCCCCCCACCTCCAGAAAGGGCTCATCAGCCCGCGTGTCCCCAGCTGCACCCCCCATACACACCCCAGTGCACAAGGACCCACAAAAATGTCTGAATTGGTTTTGAAATTGGAAGACAGACATGGACCTCAGGACACAGAAACCCTTCAGTCCGCGACTGTGACCTCTTCGCCTGTGAGCCAGCAGCCCCAGAGACCCCACCTGACCCCTCGTGGAGGAGGGTCCGCTAGCAGGGTGGCCCGCAGTCCCCCGGGGCTCCCCTGCAGCACCCTCGAGTCCACCCTCCTCCCTCCCCAGCAGCTCTTCCCGCTGCCCCGTCCAGCCCTTCCGCCCCTGGTCTCAGCTGCCATCTGGTCTCAGACCACACCTGACCGTCATGATCACACTTGACCTGCAGGCGCTGGCTCAGTCCGCTGGCTTTGGCCGTGACCTGGGCTGAGCACCCCCTACCCAGCTCCCCAGCCCACAAGGACTGGCCACCCGCTCGCTGGCTGACCTGCCGGAGCCCATGTCATGGCAATGTCCCTGAGCTCCAGGCCCTGCTCCCACGCAGCCTCTGGCCCCGTCCCTCCCTCCCTGCCCCTGGCCCGCACTGCCCCCCATTCCTAGGGGATGAGCGCACTGACCCTGGCCTGTCCAGGGTCCCCTTGCCCCTTGCTGGCTCCCAGGACCTGGGTACAAGCCCTATGGGGATCTCCCCTGGCCCCGCCCAGGCCCGCTAACCTTTTCACTTGTTTTTATTGGGGGTGTGTGACAGACACTTCAAATACCCGCCAAGTCTGTCCCTGTTCCCTCCCGCTAGTTACCAGGGACCCACTTCCCCTCCGGTGGACCCAGGGCCCCGGCCAGGCCTTGGTCTGCCCAGCCTCCTCTGCTTCCCAGGAAGCCCCAGCCCGACCTCTTTGTCCCTCCAGCCCCCCCAGGCCAGCCCCGGCGCCTGCTCAGCCCCTGCCCCCCAGAAAGCCAGAGTGATGCTTGAAAATGTCCCCAGCCTTTAACACCCCCCAGCAAAGGGCGCCTTGGCACTCCTGAATGATGGCCTGCTGCCCTCCACCCTCGCCTCCCATGGCTCGGTGGACACCATGTCCCCTTGTTGGCAGCACCACCTGTGACCGTGACACAGCAGTGTCACTGTCTTTTAAACCAGACTACTGCAGGGCACCTGTGGGAGGTGGGCGGAGCAGTACATTTACCACGTAGGTCTCTGGGGGCACCCTGGGCAGCAGATGGGCCTCAGGCAGCTGGCGTCCCAGTGGGCACCTCTTAGATGCTGCAGGACAGGGAGGCCTGTCAGGGCTCCGTCAACTCACACAGAACAACATGAAGCTGGACTGTCACCGGGAGGTGACACACGGCAGCCTTCAGGGAGCTGGAACAGGGCCCTCTGCTTGATCAACAATTCCTAAGGGATGTTTTTGACACCAAGAATGTGCCATTTTGCATCTGTGACAACAAGGACGTGGAACCTCATGGCCTCCTCCTGCACAAAGAAGCAAACAAGTCACCACCCGGGGTCTGTCGAGGGGGAGCATCGGGAGGGACGACCTGGGTGTGTTCAAGGCGTTAACTGGAAAACCTAAAGTGTTAACTGTTTCGTACCCCCCAGTAATAGCGTGGGATGCCCTGGTTGGATGGTTTTCATTTCCTATTATAAAGAAGTTGGCAGAAAAGGCCCAAGCAGTCTTCTCCAGAGGCCTCCCGCTGCGGGACTAAGAAGGAACCAGATGGACAGCCAGCAGCAAGGGCGCCACGATGCCCCTTTCTTGCTCCTCAAAAATAAATCACAGAGCTGGGCGCAGCGACGCACACCTGCCACCCCACTGGCTTGGGAGGCTGAGGCAGGAGGATCGCAAGTTCAAAGCCAGCCTCAGCAAACCTAAGCAACGCTGTGAGACCCCGTCTCTTAATAAAATATAAAATAGGGCCGGGGATGGGCTCGGAGGTCGTGTGCCCCTGAGTTCAATCTTTGGTGAAGGAGGAGGAGGAGAAAAAGGAAGGAAAAGAAATCCCAGTAAGGGCAAACCTTGTCCCCACACCTGCAGCCGGGGGCAGGTGCTGAGCCGCCCGGTGCACACCTCCGGGAGGGGGCGGGGTTGGCATCAGGCTCTGGGAAGGGAGGGGTCGGGGCTGGAGCAGGCCACGCCTTCTGGGCGGGGCCCAACGCCCTGGCCCCGCCCTGGCCCCGCCCCGCCCTGCGGCCCCTCGGCTCCGGAGCCTCGGGCGGTGGTGAGCGCAGGCCCGGGGACTCCCGCCCGGCACGTGGGCTGCGAGGAGCAGGGCCTGTTGGTGGCGGAGGCTGCTAACAGCCCAGGAAGTGGTCAGGGGCTCAACAGAGAAGAGCCATCTGGCCCTGCGAGGTCAACAATTTACAGGAGGACTGGCCAGCCGGCCGCCGCTGCTCTGCTGGGCGTCTCCTCCCCGGCGCCTGCGGGGGCACTGTTCCAGCCCTGGCCCCAGCCCACGCGCCTCCCATTCTCAGGACTGAGCGACCAGGCCAGATGGTCAGCCCACACCCTAAGGAGAGCGGATTTCCTCCCCGAGGCCGACTTTCTAGAACCTCGAGTCCTGAAGCCCCGTCTTCAGCCCTGGACCCGGCTTCCCTACGGGAGACCCCTACTGGTCTCCCCTGGTATTGCAGCCCCGCTCTACCCGCCGCGCAGCCAGGGCCCGGGCTCCACGCTCGGGGTGAAGTCGGCGGACTCCCAAGCACCAGGGAGATGCTGTGGCTTTAACAGCCTGAAATAAACAGCTTGGGCTGGAACCGTAAGCCTGGAGTTTCCAAAAGTGTTGCAAAACATTCGAGGCAGATGCTAGGATTTGTGTACTACAAGCTGTTTATCAATTAATTCCTTCTTTGCCAAACATTCTTCCTCGGGTCTGCTGGGAGATGATTTTGCTGGGAATGCATCTCAATTTTGTAATGAAAATCATCAGGAAAAGAGCTTGCTTTATGGGGCTCCTGTTACCAAAAAATGTGGGTGGAACTGGTTGTTCCCACAAAGACAAAGATGGTACTGAATTTTGAAATCATGTAAAAAAGAAAAGTGAGCTCCAGGAAGCAATGACTTCCAGGAAGTAGTGACCTCCAGACAGATCAGGAACCACAAGATGAACACCCACAGACTCTTGCAGAGGTGGCAAGTCTAAGCCTTGGGGTCAAAAAACCCTAGTTCAATCCAGCCTTTGTTGCTTTTAAGCTATGTGATCTTGGACAAGTCACTCGTCCTCTTTGAACCTCAGAGTCCTCATCTATGAGATGGAAGCCACTGAGATGACCTTACGTGATCTCACTTTACATTTGGGAAGACGTGCTGCTTTGTCCTCATTAGAAGAGAAGTTCATCAATGTTTATAGCAGCTCAATTCACAATAGCTCAACTATGGAACCAATCTAGATGCCCTTCAACAGATGAGTAGATAAAGAAAATGTGGTACACATCCACAATGGAATATTACTCAGCCTTAAAGAAGAATGAAATGATGCATTTGGAGGTAGATGGATGGAGCTGGAGAACATCATGCTAAGTGAAATAGGCCAGCCCCCAAACCAAAGGCTGAATGTTTTCTCTGATAAGCGGGTGCTGATCTGTAGTGAGAGGGGCAGGGATGGGGAAGAATGGAGGAACCTGGATTGTGCAGAGGGGAGGGAGGGGAGGGGTGGGGCTGCGGGGTGGGAAGGAGAGTAGAATGACAGACATTGTGGCCCTATGTACATGTATGGTCACACTACTGGGGTGACTGTGCACCGTGTGCAGCCAGAGGAAGGAGAAGTTGTGCTCCGTCTGTGCACAATGTGTCCACAGGCGTCCTGCTGTCGTGTACCTAATTAGAACAAATTAAAAAAACAGAAGGGAGACAGGAACAGAAGAAGGGGATGGGGGAGGGAGGGGGGAGGGAGGCACTGGGGAGTGAAACTCATCAAATCACACTGTTGTATCATGGGCACGTGTGAAGACAACAAATCCCGCTGTTATGTGTAATTAAGATGCACCAATAAAGAGGAAAAGGAGGAGTTCAAAGGATAATTTGTATCTTTCCACAGCCTTGTGCTGCTGACCCTGGAGGTCCGGGTCCAGTGGCCACTGTAACAAAGTCCTGCAGGCTGTGCAGCTTAGACAGCAGAAACTTACTGTCCCCAGTTCTGGAGGTTAGGACCCAGAGTCAGGTGTCGGCAGGGCTGAGCTCGCCCCAAGGACTCTGGGGAAGAGCTGCCTCTGCCCTGCGCGGCTGCCCGCCCCTGGGTCCCTGCCCGCCTGGGTCTGCTCCTGCTCCTGCCTTGGCACCCCGTCTTCTCATAAGGACACCTCGTACTGGATCAGGACCCACTAATGACCCGTCCTCACTCCATCACGTCTCCTAAGGCCCTGTTTCTGGGACCGGGGACTCCAACTGTCTTTGAGGGACACAACTCAGCCCAGAACAGACAAAAAGCGCTTTGTTTCCCCAGCAGCTCAGCGACAAGCAGGCGATGAGCTGTGGGGGCGGCTCCGAGCGCTGGAGGGCGGAGACCCAGACCTGTGTCTAGAAAGCACCCACGTGCTCGTGCTCGAGGTGGCGAGGGACAGCAGAGGAGGGGACACCCTGGAAGAGGGCGGGGCCGCAGGTGAAGCCTCTGGGCAGTGGAACTATCACTTCCAAGAACGTCCCGGGGTTCCTACGGTGTCCCCCCAGGACGTGGCTCTTCTCACTGCTGTTGGGCTGGGACAGGACCAGAGCCCGCTGTCCCCTCACCAAGGAGAGTGCCCAAGCCAGGTGAAGAGGACGCTGCTCCCTGGAGAAGGACTCTGGAGCCAGAGGACGGGAGACAGAATGTGCCCTGTCCTCATCTGCCCGTGGCAGTGCCCACTGCGGGGTCTGCTCCGGCTCCTCCTGGGCCCCCGGCGCGGTCCCCGCCCAGTTCTCCGGACACCTATCACTTGGTGAGTGTCCTCCCCAGGACCTTCCAGGAGGCCCTCAGCTTAAACTAGCCAGACCCTCTTCCCTGGCGCCCACGACCTCCCCGCAGGCCACCCCAGCGGCCGGTGTCAGTGACGCTTGGGAAACTGGAAGCTCTGGAGCAGCGTCCAGCACAGTGGGGAGGGACAATGACGGCCATTTTAGGAAAATTAAGTTTTAAAATTCAACAAGTGAGCCCCAAGCTGCCGGAGGACACCTTCAAGACCCGGGAGGATCCGCGGTTGGCATATCCCGGGACCAGCCAGACTCCCGAGGGCGCGGCTCGGCCCCTGGCACCTGCCCCTGGCACACACACGGGGGCACAGGGTGCAGCTGGACCGTCCCCCTGGACAGCGCAGGCCCACAGCCTGGCCTCCCTGGACACATGCTGTTCCGACCCCGTGTCCCCTTGGCCGGCTGCTTTTCCTGCTCCACGAGGGGGGTCTGCTCGGCCCAGGGGCAGTTCCTGTAAAAGCCACCTTCTGTGACCCCACGGGGCGAGTCTGTGGGAACCGCTCCCCGAGGCCGGGCTGGCTGGGAGCAGATGACTGTCCCCTGCCAAGGTCCATCATGAGGTCTGAGGCCTCTGACGGGAGCTGCCAGTGCCCAGGGCTCCAAGAGCCCTGCCCGGGGGTTGCAGAGAGCTGGCCGCTGCCCTAACTGGCCGGACTCGGCCATTCACCGTGGGAGCCTCGTTCTCGCAGTGACCTGGGGGAAAGGCACAGACCTCCCGGCCCCGAAGCCGGGCTCTGTCTCAGTCCCCTGGGCTGCTGTAAGGACACCCACAGACCAAGCTGCTCGAAAACTGACATCTGTCACTCAAGTCCTGGAGGCCAGAAGCCCAGGTCACAGTCCTCGTAGTCAGGCCCCACGAGGGCTGCCCTTGGGCTGCAGCCTGAGGCCCTTTTGCTGCATCAAGTGGCAGAGAGAGGGCAAGTGACCGTCTGGGGTCTCCTTCACGAGGGCACTGATCCCGTGTACGAGGACTCCCAGGTCCCCAGGTCCCAGCGCCCAGCACCGTCACCCTGGGGCTCAGGATTTCAACATGCAGGCCGGGGGTGACACAGACTCTCCGTCCCTAAGAGGCTCCCAGAGGAGGAAGACGTAGAATCCGTCTGAATCTGCGAAGTTCCAAGAGGACGAGAGGAGGCCGGGCTGCCTGCTGCCCTTCCCAGGGCGCCCCCACCTCCCGCAGCAGGACAAGGCCACCTGTGCCACTCCAGAGCCCCTGGGGCCGTGGGCAGCACTTCCAGGACCCCTGACGGGAGTCCTCACAGGAGCCCCGTAGAAGGCCAGCTCCTCCTGGTACAAGTGGCCAAAGGATGAGAGGGACCTGGGGGAGGCGGATGCCCGGCCCCCTGCTGCGCAGAGACAGCGGCCACACAGGGAGGAATGCAGGGGAAGTAGCCCCAGTCGATGGCTAATAAGGAAGTGGGGACCTTGGTCCTGTCACCACGTGGAGCTGAATTATGCCAACAAAGATGAGCTTGGGCCGTGGGCCGTGGCACTCGCCGGTAATCCCAGGGGCTCGGGAGGCTGAGGCAGGAGGATCGTGAGTTCAAAACCAGCCTCAGCCGAGGCAAGGCCCTGAGCAACTCAGTGAGACCCTGTCTCTAAATAAATACAAAATAGGGCTGGGGACATGGCTCAGGGGTCAAATGCCCAGGTTCAATCCCCAGTAAAAAAAAAAAAAAAAAAAAGAATGGTCTTGGGCGCCGATCTGTCCACGACCCACAGCCTGATCAGCAACTGGTGACGTCCTGGGTGGAGAGACCAGGGCCACCTGACTTCTGAGCTGCGCAGTGGGAGCTGTTAAGCCACAGGTTTTGGGGGCTTGATCTGCTGCAACGGAAAACCAGCCCGGCCTCTGCAGAGGCAGCCTCGCGGGGAAGCCTCCTGTGCCACCCACCCTCCCCCGGGTCAAGCGGCCAGACAGGGGCTCCAGAATCAGAGCAGGTCCCACAGCCTGGCTGTCCCAACTGCTGGCTCTGTGACATTGACAGAAGCAGCCTCCTTTCCCTCTCTGAACCTCGTTTCTGCCTCTGTAAAATGGGACTGGAGATCAGGTGCTCGCTGGTCATCAGGGCAGGGCACCCGGAGGCCGCTGGAGAAACGCGAATGCCCGCCGGGCACTGTGGCGCACACGTGTCCCAGCTGCTTGGGAGGCTGAGGTCGGGGGTCACTTGAGCTCACAGGTTCAGGACCAGCCCTGGGCGTCATGGTGACCATCCCCCAAAAGAAACACGAGGTCTTGGGGGTGGCCAGAGCTGACCCCACGTGCTGTGTGAGCCACAGGCCAGTGGGAGTCAGGACCCTGACGAGGCACACGGGTGGTGCATGCATGGTGTTCTCAGTGGGCACAGCGGGGCGAAGGCCAGGCCTCAGCGCCTGACCGTCCCCCTGTGGACAGGTATGGGCCGGGCTCTCGCCTCCTCAAGGCCCCGTTTACACTGGTTCCCCTGAGGAGGGAGGGTTCTGTTCTGTTCTTGTCTTTTGGGGGGACTAGGGATTGAACCCAGGGGTGCTGTACCACTAAGCCACATCCCAGCCCTTTATTTTTCAAATTTTGAGATAGGATCTTGCCAAGTTGCTGAGGCTGGCCTCCAATTTGTGATCCTCCTGCCTCAGCCTCCTGAGTACCCGGGGTTAAAGGCATGTGCCACCGCACTAGGCCAGGAGGGATGACTTTTAAGTCTTCTGCCACTGATGAAGGTGACGCCGAGGCCCTGCCCCATGAGGAGGAAGCCAACCCTGGACCCAGGCACTTCCACTCCTGGAGGCACCTGCCCCTGCCCCGTCCCTCCCCCAAGTCCCGCAGGCTGCAAACCCCAAGCCCCTGCCGACGGCTGTTCCTCTGGTCCTCCCACACGGGAGAAGTCACCAGCCCTTCCATCCATTGCTGTGCGCAGCCTCAACAAGAGTCCTGCTGCTGGGCACGCACGTCCAACCCACGGGGAGCGGCCGCTTCACATGCCTCAGCTCAGCCGCACTCAAAAGGACGGAGAGTGACCAGGGCAGGAGGCGGCGGCCAGTGGCACCTGACTCACTGTGGGCGCCACCTGGGGCAGACGCTTGAAGGCCTTCCAGCAAACGGACAAACGGACCAGGCTGTCCAGGCGGCGGGATCCACCTGGCCGTGGGGAGGACTGGCGCTGGGTGGCTGCCCTGCAGCTGGACCCCGAGAACGGACGCTGCGTGGACACAGCCAGACCCAGGCCCAGGCGGCCCACGCCCCGTCCCACCAAAGTCCAGGGCAGGCAGACCCGACGGCAGGCGCATTAGCGGCTCCCAGGGGCCGGGCGGGGGAGGACGGTGGCCGCCACGGGCCTGGGGTGTTGGGTGGTAATGAGAATGTTCTGGAATTACTGGTGACCGCCGTACTGCCTTGTGACTGTGCTAAGAGTCGCTAAATTGTCTACTTAAAAGGGCACACTTCACGGCACAGGAGTCGTCTTCATGTTTTTATGATCTGTTTTAGGCGCCGGCTTATGAGCTCAGGGGGCGTGTAGCCCTGGGTGCTGACCAAGGACCCGCTGCCCGAGCAGGCCGCCCAGCACCCAGGCCTCTCCCGCCCCGACTCCATGTCTCCGCCAGCGCCCTGGCCCTCACCTGTGCCGCCGCGGCCTGGCCACGCTGTTCCCGCCCTGGACTGGTCTCCTGTCCTTCCTTGGCAGGTCACACTTGCCCCCAAGCAAGTCCCAGCCGCCTCCCCTGGGCAGCCTTCCTTGACCCCTCAGGGCAGGGAACAGCTGTCCCTTCCAGATGTCCCACGGGAGGCAACCGTGGCGGCTGAGTCACACCCACGCAGCCGAGGCTCTTAGACCAGCGTGTCCCAAGCGTCATTCGTTGAGCAACTGGAACTGGGCGCCGGGCCCGGGGCGCTGGACCGCTGGCCCCATCCCCAGCTCTTCTGGTTTCTGTGCTGAGGCGGGTCTCACTACGCCCCTCAGCCTCCCGGTGGCTGGGATCACAGGTCACCGCCCCCGCCCAGTGCCACCCTCTCAGCCACCCCAGTCCCTTTCCTGGACGTGTGACCACCTCCACCACCTCCCGGTTCCCCGTCCCTCCTTGAATTGCCCTTTGGCACTGAACACACTGGACATTCCAGGTGTCGCTGTTTCCCTGTGTGGGATCGGTCACCCTGCCGGGGACGCGGGCTCTAGAAGGCAGGGTCTTGTCTGTGTGGCTCCCTGTGAAGCCCCCAGCCCCCTGAGGAGCGTCCCTGCTCCCGGCCGAGGGAGAGTGAAGGGGGCCCCGCGTGGACGCCTTCCCAGGGCCACTCTGTCGCACGCCGTCTTGGCACCGCGTCCACCCGGCTGAGGCAGGTGAGTGGATGGGGAGCCAGTTGACCCAGGGACGGTTTTGTCCGGGGTGAAGCTCCCAGCCCGTGGGCCACCCCAGGTCCTCCCCGTGGTGTCCCCAAGTCCCGACTCGGTCCTCCCCGCAGATTCTCCCCAGGACCAGGACAGCCCCGGCTTCTGCAGAGGAGCCGCCTCCCGGCCCCCTGCAGACCACAGGGTGGGGCGCCAGGGAAGGAGCAGGGACCCCCAGGAGCCGTGGGGAGCCCAAGGGCTTGGGGACAAGCTCCCTCCTTCCGCCCAGCACCTGGTGCACTGCCCGGGGAGAGCAGGCCAGCCACCCCGCTGTCCCCATGCCTCGGCTGGGCGCCCTGACGCCAGTCACGGAGCAGATCTGGAACGAGCTGGGGTTGCTCAGACCCCGCTGACGCCATCTCACAGGGAGAGTCCCCACGTCCCTGCTGGGCTCTGTGGAGGGCTGGGCCCGTGGCGTCTGCATCCATCTACAGGGGCTTGGCTCCCGTGGGGCTTGGTGTCCCTCCTGCTCAGCTGCATGGCTGTGTGTGCGTGTGTGCATGTGTGTGTGCATGCATGTGCGTATGTGTGCATGTGTGAGTGTGAGTGTGCACGTGTGCATGTTTTTGTATGTGCGTGTGTGCGTGTTTGTGTGCACATGTGTGTGCCTGTTCCTGTGTGTGTACATGCACGTATGTGAGTATGTGTGTGCACATGTGTCTGTATGCACATATCTGTGTATGCACGTGCATATATGCACGTGTGTGTATGTGTGTGCACGTGTGTGCGCACACACATGTGCGTATTGTGTACGTGTGTGCACACATGTCTGTGTGTGCGTGTGCATGCATGTGTGTGTGTGTGTGGTGTGCACAGCACACGCCCAGCAGTAAGCCACCAGCCGAGGCACAGCCAGGACCTCTGCGCATCTTTAAGCAGGAACCACGGGACTGTGCTGGCTGGTGCCGAGGCTGAGGCCGAGGCTGTCCCACTCTCCCGCTCTCGGAGTCTCCTGCACCCAGGGCGCAGATTTCTGCCTCCACCTCCCGCCCTCCAGTTTTTTGGGGAGATATAGGCGCGTCTGAGGAGGGAGTCAAGGCCACTCCTACTCCTCCACCAGCTCAGGAGAACCTCCCTTCCCTTTTCCACTCCTTAGAGCCGAAGGGCCTTCATCAAATTCCAGCTCTGCCGCAGGCCGGCTGCTTGACCCTGAAAACCACGTCACCACTCGGAACCGCTGTTTCCTCTTTCGTCATAAGGTGCCCACCCCTTTGCACCAGGAGGAGGGGTAAGTGAAGGGAGGTGTGGCCAGAGCTCGGGGGCTTCGGCACCGAGTGAGGGCCCCACACACGCTGCACCGTGATCCCAGGGTGGATGTGGGATCTCTAAGCCCTTCCACCCAACAGCGGGTTTCACGTTTCGCTCCCGAGCACTCTTAATGACCACAGAACACCTGCCACTCCGTTCCCCTGTCGATAGACACAGAAGTCGGCCCGGGTCGCGCACTCTGCCGCGGGGACATTCCTGGACTCGACTCTTGGGCACGTCTCTGGGATGGACTCCCAGAGGTTGAACCCCTGGGTCAGAAGGCGCAAGGACTCCAAGGACCCACCCACCACACATGGCCAAGGACATCCAGGGCCCGTCTGGGAGACCTGCCTACCACGTCCCCTCTGCCCCAGGCCACCCCCTTTTAGGCACCACCAGTGAGACAGGCAAAGGCCACTCTCACCCTTTAATTAATCCACATTTTAAACCATTTCGTCTGCTGTTTTCCTAGCGCTGGTTCACAGCTCAGTGCGCTGAGGGTCACCGCGTGCGGGTCTTGGGCGAGGCACCCTCCCCCTGAATTAGCCTGCTGTCGTGCCAGGGACGGAACCCAGGGCGCCGAACCCGGAGCCACGTCCCAGCCCTTTTTATTTTCTTATTTTGAGACAGAGTCTTGCTAAGTTGCCCAGGGCCTCACTAGTTATGAGGCTGGTGATCCTTCTGCCTCAGCCTCCCAAGTCGCTGGGATTACAGGCGTGAGCTGCTGTCCCTGACCCTTTTTTTTGGTGATGCTGGGAATGGAACCCAGGCCCCGCCCACACGGAGCACAGGGTGTACCACTGAGCTGCATCCCAGTCGCGCTCCATAAAACATCTTCATCAGACTTCTGGGGATACACCCAAAAGATGTGAAGGCTGGGGACCCGGGGCTCCAGTAGACATTGGTTCACCCACGTTCACAATGGTCCAAAGGTGAAAGTAGGTGGCAGATGGGTGGGTGACAGGGTGTGGTACTGTGTACACGAGTGTGTGTGTACTCAGACGTATGCATACATATGTGTGCCGTGGAATATTAGTCAGCCTTAAAAAGGAAGGGAATTTTGCTCCATGCTATGGCACAGATGAAGCTTGAAGACGTCTACTCTTTCTTTCTTCCTTTCTCTTTCTCTTTCCCTCTCTTACATGGGCCTCGCTATGTCACCCAGGCTGGCCTCGAACTCGTGGGTTGTGGTGCGAGATCCTCCTGCCTCAGCCTCCAACTAACTGAGAGGCTGTCAGGCACCGGGCAAGCCAGCAGCCGGCCACGAGAGGCCAGTCCTGGGGATTCCTATCGCGGGAGGTCCCTAGAGCAGTCGATTCCTAGCTCCCCTCCCCGTCCCCCGAAAACAAAACAAAAAATAAATGGGAACGGCGGTCACCCTGGGCCAGGGGGGTTGGTGTTTGATGGACAGTTTCACTTGGGGAAAATGAACGGTTCTGGAGGTGGCTGGTGTGATGCTTTCACACAAATGTGAACGCACTTGACCCCACAGAACTATCCCTAAAAATGGTCAAAATGGTAGATTTTATGTCATGTATATATTTCAGGGCAATAAAAGTCTCTTAAGCTCCATAAAATCCTGTGAGGTACTTATTATTATCACCCTCCCCCTTTTTGAAACGGTTGTGAAATTAAGGCTCAGAGAGGCTGGGCTTGCTAGGAAGTGTCACACAGCCTCTGAGAGCTGCGGCAGGTCTAACTCTCTCAGTCCGTCACACTCAAGAATCCCGGCCGGCCGGAGCCCGAGGGCACATTCCAGCAACGGGGCAGCAGGTGGAGCGGCCAGAGCCTGGAACTGCGGCCCCAAGCCCAGAGTTCAGCTCCGAATTGACTCCCGCCTTCCTGTGGCTCTAAATTTGGCCAAACGGGTTCTTCCAGCCCCGGGATGACGCGGGCACACTGTTGTGGAGAGCAGAACTTTTTCCTGGTCTGAAAGAAAGAAAATAACGCAGCAGTGGCGTTCGGAGAAGCGGCCCTCGGCCAGCACCGCCTAAGAGTGAAGGGGGCTCGGGGGCGGGGGCGGGGGACAGCGATGGAGACCGTGCCTCTCGACCCCGGGTCTGGCCACCTGCTCCCAAGGGGACGGACAGAACCTCGGAAATGCTCAAGCTCAAACCTCCAGCCAAACTGAGATCCCCCTAAAATTCCAAGAACAAACTGAGCCTCTCCCCGTGCGCTCCAGGACAGGGTCCTTGGGGACTCGCCCACTGAGTCCCGGGACATCCCCGCCCTCTGGCATTCTGCTGGGTCTGGCTGCTGACGACCAAGGATCCTTGCACACTGGACCCGGGAGGACCTTCCCTTTTGGCCACAGGCAGGATTTTGGTGCTTGACCCAAAGAGATGGCCTGTCCCTTCACTTTCCTCCCTCAGGAATGTTCAACTGGAGACACCGAGGACATTCCAGTCAGTGCAGACAGGAGCAGAAAGGTCAAGAGCTGGTGGCCATTGGGGATATGTGCCCTCAGCCACGGGGTGAGGGGAAGGTGCCGCAGGGCTCTGGATCCCAGGGAGAAGGTCAAGGGGCTGGATCAAGCTTCTCCTGAAGCCCACACTCCCCACAGAAGTTTCAGTTATGTGAACAGACAAGTCTTTCTTCGTATTAATTTCATCGGTCTTTCTGGATATAAAAAATTTAATAACCAAAAGAAATATCCATATAACCTTCCAGTTTGTCTCTTTCTAACCTGAAATTGTCGGAACAGATTTCTGAGTCATGGAACTCACAGACCTCACTAAAGCAGCCAAGCCCCTTTGGAAAACAAGGTCCAAAGCAGTGTCCCCATGTGTCCCCAGTGACTAGCTCCCCCCTGGTCGAAGTGCTTGGCGGGCAGGCAGAGTTAGGACAGAGCTGCAGGGACCCACTGTCCACAGGACAAGCCCTCCCCAGCCCCAGGGCCTCTGGCTGTGGTATCTCGAGGGCTCAGGCGAGGCCAGGCCAGGGAGACCGGAGGCCAGGCCTGGGGCAGAGACGTGTCCTCCCTGGGGCTTGTGCGGTGCTGTGTGGCCACCAGTGAGTTGAGTGACCACAAGGACGGAGGGCATCACAGGACAGCAGGGAGACAGGGCCTGGCGCTGCAGGGGCAGAGGCCACGTCCACCCTCCGTCTGCTCCTCCCAGCTGAGCACTGGGCTGCCTCCCGCCTCTCCAGGGCCACAGAGGTGACAGGGTCCCAGGCCCCCGGGAAGCAGTGGCTTTGGTCCCTGGCTAGGGCCAGACCCTGGAGGAGAAGCCCTCGGGGGAGGGGCAGACTGCAGGACCCCGTCCGTCCCCCCGGCAGCCGCGGGGCAGCAGGGCAGGGGCCTGAGCCTGGTGTGATGAGGGCTGGGAGGAGCCCGGGGCTGTCCACCCTCTGCCGCCACCTGTGGCCAGCTAGCCGGGGCCAGAGCAGCCACATATGTGTGACTCGGCCTCTCGGCCAAGGTGCACCGTGTCCTTCCTGGTGACCCGAGGCCAGGACTGCCGCCTGTGTCCCCATCCCTCTCGGCGCCCAACGGAGCAGGTCACAGGTCCTCTGTGACCTTCAGGCCGGCAGCCAGGGCCACCAACGAGATCACGTCCACAGGCCTCCAGCCACGGCCTGCTCAGAGGGGACACCCCCAGCCAAGGGCCATCGTGGGAGGGTGATCAGGATATGGGTGCAAAGACCTGGGCCTCAAGGGAGGCGGGGAGGCCACGGCCACCACTGAAGTCATCAATCACAGTCCCACCGAGGGTTCACCTCGAGGCCACCACTGACGTCCCACAGGCCACGATCCTGGCTGCCGGGCCCCTCCTCTCTTGGGCCGAGTGAGGCTGAACCGCTACCCCAGGGGCTGGGGGGCTGGGGGACTGGGGGACTGGGGTCTGGGGGGCTGGGGGGCTGGGGGGCTGGGGGGCTGGGGACTGGGGGGCTGGGGGGCTGGCATTGTGTGGCGTTGGACTCTGGCCGTGTGGAGGGCATGCACGTCCATCAGTGACGTCCACCATGGTTGGAGGACAGGCGCCCTGCTGGTCACATCTTCCTTCCAGCAGTACCACGAGTCGAGGTGGGACGCAGCCTGGTCCGACTGCCCCGTCCATGCAGCTGCTGCGACTGGCTCAGCCAGGGAGTTGCCTCCAGGCCAGAGAAGATCAGCCCCAACCCTCACCTCGCCCTGTGCTCTCCTGGACCCAGCCCTACCTGAAGCCATCGAATCTCAGACTGTGCGCTTTGGCAAACCTGTAAGTTCTCTTTTTTGCGTAAACCAGTGTGAATTGGGTTTTCCTAACACAGGAGGCCATGTCCATCTGTCTTCCACTCAGGCCTCAGAACGGGGGGCAAGGGCAGGTTAGATGGCCAAGATCATCCTGGGCTGAGCCTTAATCTCTTTCTTGATCCAGCCATGACCGGAGGCCTGGGCTGCAGAGAGAGGACGCCCACTTCTTCAAATGCAGCAAGAAACGTCTCAGGAGGTTCCCGCGGGGTCCACCTTCCTGTCATTGGTGACTCGGCCTCTGCTTTGGAGAAGGAGTCAGGAGGGGCAGCGATCCTCGGTGGCCTCTGTGCCCCCCAAACTTCCCCCAAAGCCAGGTTTTCCTTGGCTCCTGGGGCTGAGGACGGGCTCCATTGAACTGTGTTTTGAAACATTGGCACGAACCGCGGACACCTCGGGAGGGAGCCCTGGTCACCAGGGGCCGGTTAAAGTCCAGCCACCACAACCCTGGTCCCCCAGGATAATGGGTGGCACCTCCCCACCCCGAGGAGGCGGCTCGTCCTCAACTCTTCTTGGTCGGCTCCTGCGTCCGGCCTCCTCTCCCCGCACAGCCCGACCAAGAGCCGGGGTGCAGACGCGGGCCGTGGGGCCAACCGTCGGCTGCGGCCACCTGGGTCTGCTCTTCAGGTTTCCCGGAGCCCGTCCTCCTCCTCCTGCTCTGGAACCGTGGGCGCGGCGGCCGGGTCAGGGGAACAGAGGCTGAGCTGGTGGACAGAGCCCAGGCTGCCCCTGTCCTCTCTGTGGAGTGGGTGTGACGATGGCCACTGTCGGCAGGCTGTTTGGAGCGGCCTGGGCAGGGGCGGGGGGAACGTGGCCTTCTCTCCGGGCTGGCTCGGGCGGGGCAGGTGCACGCCAGCCGCTGGGGTCCCCGGGGGCTCCTGCGTCCTTCAGCCATGAGGACGTGGCTCCCTCAGCCACCTCAGTGTAGGATCCGTGCAGTCCCTGGAGAAGTGTCCACTCTTCCACGCGGAGGCGACAAATCTCCTTCCCAATGCACAGGGGCCGGCACTGCCCAGGTGCAGTCTGAGGATGCTCTGTGGTCACCTGCCTCACCCTGAGGCCGTCGGGGCAGGAGGACACTCCAGAGGGCACAGGCGCCTGCCCACCTCCAGCCGGGTCCCACTCGTGGCCTGTCCCACGGCAGCGGAACGGGTCCTCAGGGGGCACCCACACGTGCCACCCGCCCTGCCCCCCCCAGCTCTGCAGGGACAGGGCACACCCTGAAGGCAGGAGTGGACGAGCTGCACACGCACTGGGTACGCGTGTTCACACGCCCCCTCCCCGCACACGCGTGCAGGCGCACACACGCACACTGTTCACACACATGTGCCGCACGCGCTCTTCCTCCCGGCCCCCACCCCCGCTCGGTCCACCTCTCCCGAGCCCAGGCTGCTGACCACTGCTGCCACACACTCGCCACCCCACTCCTAGGGTGCCCAAGCGTGAGGTCACTTCTGCAGCAGGTTGTAGCTTGGGAAGTGACCGTCCTCTCCTCCCGCTGTCCTGGGGCTCAGCCGAGCCTGCTCCACCCCGAGGCGCCCATCTGCCCGGAGAGGAGGACGGGGGAGCGGGGGCCTGGACACGTCCAGCTGCTGCCGAGAGACAGCGCTTAGCCCCACCCCTCGGACCCTCTGGGACCCCCTCAGCAGCCTCGGGTGGGCACACTGGGGCCCCTGGCCAGGATGGGACAGACCCTGCTGAGGCCGGTGACACCTTGTTAGGCAGAGTGACCTGCAGCCGGGCTGGAGGTGGACAGCGGGCAGGGGTCAGGTGCTGGGGCTCGGAGCGGAGGAGAAGCCATGCAGGCAGGGCTCCTGCCCAGGGGACACAGTGACCAGCTGCCAGCTTCACCCGGCTGCCAGGAAGGCCATCAGCGGCCGCGGGCATCCCTGGTGGCTGGAGACCCCGACACTCCTTCCCCGGGACACCCACCTGGTGCCATCGAGGACGGCTGGGAGGAGGACTGGGACTGGGCGCCCCCTGCAGGCCCCAAGTGCCCGGGAGAAGGAACTCGGGTCCCCCTGGCCAGTCCCTTCCCGGCCACGCTGACTGCGGCTTGAGAGAAACAGCGGCTCAGATTCAGGCCCCCTGCTCTGTGGTCAGTGAGGGGACCACAGCCCCGTGTCCCCCGGCCACAGCCCAGGCTCTCCTGCAGGCAGCACCGCCCTGGGCTGCAGGCGCCGTGCCGGGCACATAGTAGGTGCTCAGTTTAGTCTCAGGGAAGAGTGACCGCTGTCCTGCCTGGCAGCAGAGGACCGGCCGGTCTCAGGGGCTGGGGGGGAGGAACCGGTGAGAAGGGCTTCGAGGTCAGACTGACCGGCTTCACCCCGGCTCTGCCCTGTGGGGCAGCTTCTGGCCGGTGTCCTGATCCCACCTCGGGAGAGGGCAGGTGGACACTTCCAGCGACTAGGACGTGTTAAGAGGTGGACGGTCCCCTCCAGTGTGGTTAGAGAGGTGGTGGCTTCGACGCCCCGCCCCGCCCCTTGGCCTGCTCCCTTGGCAGGGCGAGTGGAGGGACCACGTGGCCAGGGCTGGAAGGACCTCACCAAGGCGAAGCCCCCACTGGGCCTCACTGGGCCCAGCTGCGTCCTCCGGAGGCCCCAGAGGACCAGGGCCAGGGTCTTCCTGTGTCCTGGAGGCCAGCTGAGGCCCGGGTGAGGGGCTGGAGCCCTGAGGAGCTCGGCACCAGGGACAGGTGTGGCACACGCTGGCACCCACTGTCCCCGCCTGGGACTCCCTCACGGGATCCCTGTCCCTTCGCCATGGATTGTGTCCCCGTGGGCCACTGCTGCCCACAACCAGCCAGTAGCCTCTGGCAGCTCAGAAACTGACCCCGTGGGAGAGCAGTGGCCAGCTGGCCTGCGTCCTCCCCACTGTGGCGACTCAGAGCCGGGGACAGACTGCCCACCTGGAGGCCGGCGGCACCCGGGGCTCTGAGCCGCGAGGCCCACACTCCCGCCACAGTGCGCTGGGCCCTGCGCGGCTCCGCCCCCCGCCCACCCGGGCACCCGCCTCTGACCTCCGGCTCCTTCCAGGCGGAAGGGCTGCGGGCTGCGGGCATCCTGTGTCCCCTCACGCCCGCACAGGGATGAGACGCTTGATGCCCGCAGGCGTGCCCCGCCCTCTGCGGGCTGCTGGAGTGACCACCAGCTGGGGCCGGGGGCCTGCCTCGCTGCCCTGGGGTGGGTTCCGGGAGAGGCCTCGCCCACTGTGCGTCAGCCCAGCCGGGGGCAGTGGGGTAGGGCTCCCCCTCCTCTGCAGTCACCATCCACCCTGGGGCACCCCAGGACAACGGAGGTTAACATGGGCGGTGGGCGGAGGTTCCGGAGATTGACCCCAGGGGTGCTTTACCACAGGCCTCATCCCAGCCCTTTTTATTTTGAGACAGGTTCTCCCCAAGTTGCTGAGGCTGGCCTCGAACTTGTAATCCTCCTGCCTCAGCCTCCCGAGTCTCTGGGATCACAGACGGGCACCACTGGGCCCGGTGCCATGGAAACGTGCTGCATGCTGTCAGCTCCTGGAACCCCCCCGGAACCCCCCACAAGCCCTCAGAGGGGGGCTTCCTTGCAATCTGTCTTCTGGGGGCTTCACTAAGACCCAGCGGTCAGTGGGGGACAGGATTTGCATTCGGGCAGTATGACTGTCCGCCTGGCTCCTGCCCACTGCAGCCACCCCCTGCAAGGGCTGGCCGCCTGGCCTTGTCCTTTGGGAGTCCCCTACTCTCCTTAGAGGCCTCCAACCTGCCCACCAGCTCTGCCTGCTGACAGGACAACTGTCCCCTGGCCCCGAAGGCCCAGTCACTGGAGGTACAACCCCCCTTCCCGGTCCTGAGCTCGGGCTCGGGGTCACTGCACACGCTCCAGCGGCCCAGGGGAGCTCCGCCCGCAGCGGCCCCTTCCTGCTCCTCCATGTCAGAAAGAGCCCTCGTCCCTCGGGGCCTGCTCCAGGCCTGCCCAGCAGATAGCGTCCAGCACTTAATGGCTCTGCTCCATGGCCTGCACGAGTCCCCTTAATGGGCCATTCTCAGTTTGTCGCCCAAGCGAAGCCTCCCAGAGTGTCCCCAGATGGCAGAGGCGCACCGTGGGCCTCGGTCCCCCTCAGGCAGGAGGGCCATGCTGGCCTGGCAGGGACGCAGCTTCGTGTCCGCCACACGAGGACCCTTTGCACAGCCTCTGGGGAGACGGGACGGACCCGAGGGCCTCGGAACTGGCCGGCTCTGGACGGAAAGTCTTAACCTCAGGTTTGCCCCTGACTCACTGCGTGACCCTGGGCAAGTCGGTCCACCTCTGGCCCTCAGAGGGAACCACAGCGTCCACCTCACAGGGGGACGCAGGGGACGTGTCAGGAGGAGGAAGATGGGAGCTGGGGGCTGGGCGTGTGGTGCCCACGTGGCGAGGGAGGGTCAGCAGCTGTGGCTCCCTAGCAGGAGGCGTACGCAGCAGTGACCCTGCGGGGAAACAGGCCCTTTGAAGTGCTGGCTAAGCAGAGGTCATCCTGGCTTAGAGTGGGCCCTGAATCCAACGCCCGTTCCCTGTAGGAGGAGGGACACGTGGAGGAAGGTCGGGTGGAGACGGAGAGGGTCTGCAGGGATGTGGCTCCAAGCCAAGGTCAGCCAGCAAGGACTCCTGGCCACCCAGAGACCAAGAGGAGGCAGAGGAAGCAGGTGTCCTCAGAGTCCTCGGGGAGCCCGGCTGCCCACGCCCCTCGGCTCTGCCTCCAGGGCTGGGAGAGAGTGGCCTTCTGCTGTCCTTAGCCCCCGGGCTGTGGCCACTGGTCAGTGTCCTGGTGACTGCACCAGGCGCTCCCACGAGCTTCCTGTGGGTCACTTAGCTCTCACCAGTGCCGTCCGTACCCCATCCTGTCTCACAGGGGAGCCTCAGAGCCTAGGGACATTAGGGACCCGTCCCTGGGTCTAGATCTGAATTCGCTGCACCTGGTCAATGGCCGGGGCCCCCCACACCCTGCAGGAGGCGCCAGCCAGGGGTGCAGCACGTCCAGGTCCCTCTACTGAGGGACCCACAGGCCAGGTCTGCCGGAGCCCCAGGCCTCTGCTGTGACCCTGCCCTGGGCTGGCCTCTGGGCGCCAAGTGCCCTGGGGCTCGGGACAGGGGACGGCCAGCTCTGTGCCCACAGGGAGCCTGCGCAGTTGACCCCAGGTCTGGCACTCAGGGCTCCTCAGGGCTCGTCTGTGGCAGGAAGGCAGCACCCAAGGCCGGGGACAGCACCCAAGGCCCCCGACACCTTCAACAACCCCTCAGGTCGCAGGGACCCCCCACGCTGGGTCCTCATGACTGCGGGGGGTGGGGACAGGAAGGCCAAAGACAGGCACAGCCACCACAGCGCAGCTCCAGCCGGTCAGGAGGCGTGGCCACCAGGAAGCAGGAAGGTCCAGCTGGGTTCCTTCACCCTTTGTCCCAGGATGCAAAAATGTCAGCAATGTGCTAGGACCACAGCCGCAGGGACACTCCTCGCCCCCACGGCCACTTCCTGCCTGGGCTGCGGGTCAGGGCAAGAGTGGGGGGGTCCTGGCTCCTGCGGGTCACCCTCCGCCTTGGGCCTGGGGTGACCACGTCAGTCCACCTCAGGGTGAAGAGGCCACAGGCCCCGGCGCTGCCTGGATTCCCCCGAGGGTCCACCTCGGGGCACCAGGTCCCCCTGGGGCCTCCCCAGATTCGACTTCACAGCATGAGGCTGGACACGGGCTCTCCCTGGAGGGTAGCTGCCACTGTCAATCCTGAGTGTCCCTCACCAGAATGCCAACAGTGCCCCCCTTACCGCGGACTCGCAGGGTCCCACACCACGAGGACGTCACCACAACCCGGGAGACGCGTGCCACAGAGCCCTCGCCTCGCTTCCAGAGGGACAGAACCGAGGCCACAGAACCGGCCACTCCTTTGCAGGCCACTGCCCGCAGGTCCCTGGGGCCTGGACCCACCCCAGGCAGGACACCTCCTGGCACCAGCGGGGCCCCTGCTCCACCTGCCTCTGGGTCGGAGACCTCCCCGTCGTCACCGTGTCATCAGTTCCCTGCTCTGGGGATGAGGACGTGGTTCCCTAGCAGGAGGGAGGGAGGGGGAGGATGTCAGGACTCCTCATCTCGGGGTCTCAGTCCCCGTGTCTTTGCCCCCAGAGGCCACCGGTGCTGAACCAGTGTCACAGACAGCGGGGGTGCTTGGGCGGAGACCCAGGGGGCTGTGGGGAAGAGGGTCACACTGCGTGGACAGACCCCTCCAGGCAGACCCCTCTCCCCAGGTCCCCTGAGGCACAGCCCCAGCCCCCGTGACACACCTGGGGTCTCAGGAGGACCGTGGGGAGCCAGCGGAGGGCCTGCCCGCCCCTGGCCCACTCCGCAGGCCCGTCTGCATGCCGGGCAGGCCTGGCCGCACCCGTGTCTGTCGCTCTGTGGACACAGAGTCCAGAGCCAAGGTCACCGTGGGCTCCCACACCAGAGGCCGCGGTGAGGGCTGGGCGCATGGAGCCGCAGGTGACTCCAGGCAGCGCCACCTGTGATCACAGAAGATGAGGACCCACCCCATGTCCCCCGTGGGGACCCGGCTGAGCTGCGTTGGCAGAGCCACACAGACTCAGTGCTGGCAGAGTGAGGCCGGCGCGCGGGGACCTCGGGACCTCGGTGAAGACAGCTCATGTCACCTGGCAGGGCTGGGGTGCAGGGCCACCACCGTCCCTTCAACACGGGGAAGGTGGGCACTGAACGGTTGGTCCCTTGTCTGTGGCTCATGACCAACAGCAGTGGACCTGGGTTTGGCTCGGGTGGCCAGCTCGGGTCACTCTCAGAGTGTCGCCCAGTCCTCTGGCCACCGCTCCCCCCGCCAGGAGCCCTCTGGAGCCTGGAAAGAGGGACGCAGACAGACACCCCTGAGCGCCCACCTCACGGGCCCCGGGACAGGTGTCACCAGGCGACGCACCCAGGGCCAGGACAGATGGGCAGTGAGGCCCCCTGGCAGCCACCGTCCATTTTTCTGTCCTTTCCTGGAGTCAAGACTCGGGAAGCTGAGTGGCCCACGGGGCCCCCGCATCCCGACTAGCCGGGGTGCGGAGGGGAGGGAGGCCGCCTTCCCTGCTTTGAGTTGACCCCAGGACTCAAGGCGGGCGGCCAACGGGCTGCTATTGGGGAAGGCTGATCTCAAACAGGACTAACCGGCGACAGAAACGGAGCCGTCCCAAGTGAAGGGGCTTCATCCAGAGAATTGCCTTCCCACAGGCACAGAGTGACCGCCACTCAGCCCCAGAGTGACCGCCACTCAGCCCCACACCCCCAGGCCACAGGGGCCTGTGCTGCTCACACCTCAACCAGGTCAGGCCCTTTCCACCGAGGGGGGGGGTCACAGAAGTCCAGGCCCCAAGTGGACACTTGCTGGGGCACACGCCCTCCTGCCGCCCAGCCCAGCAAGCGCCTTCCAAGCACAGCAAGCCGCTCCGGCCCCCATCTGGCCTGGGTGGAACGGACCCTCAGCCCAGGAGGAGCCCTGCCCACCTCACGCCGATCGGCATATTCCAGGGATAGTCCAGGGACGGCCAGAGCCCAGCAAGGAGCCAGAAGGCACAGGAACAGCAGAGCACGTGGCGCACACCTGTCATCCCAGCTACTGGGAGGCTGAGGCAGGAGGATCGAGAGTTCACAGCCAGCCTCAGCAACTTAACAAGGCCCTAAGCAGCTCAGTGAGACTCTGACTCTGATAAAACATAACAGAGGGCAAAGAAGGGTTAGGAATAAACATTTGATGAGACGTCTGGAGAAGAGCTTTTCTCATTTTAGACTAATTGAAGCTCAGAGAGGTAAAGTAACTTGCTGAGAGTCACACAGCAAGGTGGCCAGGGATGCAGGGTTTGAATTCAGGTCTGTAGCACTGAGGAGCTGGTGGTGCTTAGCCCCTCGGCTCTACTGAGAGGCTGAAGGCAAACCATGTCTGCTGCTTCCGGCCTGTGTGGCAGGGGACAAGTTATTAACCTCTCTGGTCCTCGGTTTCCTCATGTTTGAAGGCTTGTGAGAGCACCTCCAGGTCCAGGAGGAGAGTGCGGGGTGCCCCGCCACACCACCCCCACTTGGTGGGACGCAGGCTGCTTCTGTGGCGCGGCTGTCAGGCTCCGTCCCCTCCAGACGCTGCTGTGGCACAGACATAGGGACATCACGGTGACAGCCCTCTGGGCACAGTAGAGTCCCAGTCCCACAGCCCGCCTGACACCCGGGGTTACCTGGACGCGGTGAGGACGCGGCCGTGCTGTCTGGGGACTTGTTTGCGGGCACGGACGGAATCCAGAGCCCCAAGCCTGCCACACGCACTCCACGCGCTCCACCCCGGCTGCACCCAGCCCCCGCTGTGTCCCCAGCCTCCCCGCCATGTCCCCAGCCTCCCTGCCATGTCCCCAGCCTCCCTGCCAGGCCGGCCCTCCCTGCCGGGCCAGGAGCCCGGGGAGCTGGGCAGTGGCTGTGGCCACGTTGTCCTTCTCCGGCGGCCACAGCGCTGGCCCCAGATGTGAGCCAGGAGGGGCGGCTGCAGGGCCCCGGAGGCCCCGGGCCTGGGCCTGGCTCAGGAGGCCAGTTTCCCGGGTGCTGACGGGCTCGAGCGCGTCCTTCCCCTGCTGGGCCTGGCAGTGTCCGTGTGGCACTCGGGCACAGACAGAGGGCACTGCAGGAGGGGCCAGGCGCCCTCACCCGGGGCCTCCCGAGGGGCCGGGCAGCCTTGCAACAGCAAAGCCAGGACTGACTGAGCGCTTCCTGTGACCCAACAGGCAGGTGATGAAGACCTAATCTCCGCCTTCGGAGACTCACCTCCTAACGGGGCGTTTCGGGAAAGAATGACGGCATGTTGGGGGATGGTGAGTGGTGGGAGAACAACCCAGGAGGGTGGGCGGGGGGGCACAGGCTGCCGTCTCAGACGGGGGATCCGGAGGGCTTCGCGACAAAGTGGCGGGTTGGTTGGTCGGTTAGCTTTTTGGTGTGCGGGGGACAGAGCCCAGGGGTGGGACATCGCGGTGAGCTACTTCAACCACTGAGCTACATCCCCTGCCCTTTCTAAAAATTTTATTTTGAGCAGGGCACAGTGGTGCTTGCCTGTAATCACAGCAGTTTGGGGGGCTGAGGCAGGAGGATCGAAAGTTCAAGGCCAGCCTCAGCAACTGAGTGAGGCCCTGAGCAACTCAGCGAGACCCTGTTTCTAAATAAAATATTATAAAAGGGCTGGGATGTGGCTCAGAGGTCAGGTGCCCCTGGGTTCGATACCTGATACCAAAAAAAAAGGAATCATTTTGAGTCGGGGTCTCACTAGTTGCTGAGGCTGGCTGCAGCGTGGGTCCTGCCGCCTCTGCCTCCTGAGTCGCTGGGTCCCAGGGTCTCACTGTGTCACCCAGCCTGGTCTCCAACTTGTGAGCTCAAGAAATCCTCCAGCGTCGGTCTCCCAAGTAGCTGGGCTGCAGCCCCCCCATCTGTATTTATGTATTTTCATCTGTGACTGCGGATGGAGCGCAGGGCCTCAGGCGCGCTGGGCTCCCGGCAAGGGTTTGGGGTGAAGGAAGTCTGAGACCTGGTCCAAAAGCAGAGAAGCGGCCATTGAAATGGATCCTCCCTAGAACCTTCTAGCACTTCTGCTGTGCAAGCATCGAAAGACGATTCACATCTTCACAGGTTGACATGGGAAAGCAGCCGCCACACCTCGCCAAGCCAAGGCAAGAAGGTGCCCAGCGGTGGGCAGGACGGTGGCACTGTTTTTGGCCTGGTGGGGACAGAGCCCCGGGCCTCCCATGCTCTGCCCCTGACCCACATCCCCAGCCTCGACCCACTTTTGAAGATTAAAATTTCAGAAAAGAAAGAAAAACATGAAGGAGTAAATGGACAGAAGAGTGGACGCCTGACCCTCGGGGCTCCCCCAGGACAGGAGCCGGGCCGCCGAGGCCTGCGCCCAGGACAGCGCTGCCCGCCCTGCCCGCCGTGCCCAGGAACAGGGGTGCAGGGCGTTAGCTCTCTGTAAACCTGGAGGCCGGCTCCTTCTCGTGCCACCGTCCCCTCCCGGGGCCTCCTCCGTGACCCACAGTGCAGCGAGGCGGAGCCGGGTGAGGGAGATTTTCCTCTTGTGCTTCTGGCTTGGGGATCTGGAAAGGGCCCACCTGGCTCCCGGGGTTTCTAAAAATAGAAGCTCAACTTCCCGCAGGTTTGGCCTAGCTGTCCTCCCCGGGTTCCAAGACGCCGTTTCTGTTAGCGCCTCACCCCCACGCGGGGAAGCCCAGGCTGGCACAGGACCAGGAAGGCCTAGGGCGCTGCCGGCACCCAGGGGCCCAGGTCTCGGAGCCAGAGGCTGCGGCTAGACAGGACCCTCTGCCCCACCCAACCCTGCACCCACCCACACGGGGCCCCAGAGGCCTTTAGCCACTGGTTTGCTTTAAGTCAAAGGAGGAGTTGGAGGGATTTGTGATCAGGCCCCACGTGGGGTCAGGAATCCTCTGGGTGAAGGCGGAGGGCGGTCCCTGACGTGCGAGGTGTCGGTGGTGTGCTGCAAAGGTCTAACAGCAGGCTCTCGGGGCAGCTGTGCTATGTGCACACACACACACACACACGCAGGCGCGTCACACACGCTTACTGGGTTGATCACGATGGTTTCAACATACAGGATGTGCAGCACACAATTGCAAATAAAAATAGAATTTATAGTCAGGCGCAGTGGCGCCCGCCTGTAACCCTAGATATTCAGGAGGCTGAGGCAGGAGGATCACGAGTTCAAGGCCAACCTCAGCAACTTAGCAAGACCCTAAGCAACTCAGCGAGACTCTGCCTTAACATAAAAAAATTAAAAGGGTTCAGTCCCCAGGACCAAAAGATACATATAACTTTTTTGATGACATTTATATAATTTGATTTTAATAATGACTGTGTTTAGCAACCAGTTCACCACATTCCTGAAAATCAGACAGTTGGCTTTCACAAGCCACACGAGCTGGGGTCAGTGCGCACAGCGCAGGGCCCACCTGGCTCCCAGGGTTTCTAAAAACAGAAGCTCAACTTCCCGCAGGTTTGGCCTAGCTGTCCCTCCCGGGTTCCAAGACACCATTTCTGTTAGCGCCTCACCCCCCACGCGGGGAAGCCATGTCACTGAGTTGGGGAGGAAGCCATCGTCCCTCTGCACATCTCCCCGAGCCCAGGGCAGCCCTGACATAAAGTGCAGGAAGCTCCGGGAGTTTCCAGAGGTGCCCTGCAGACGCTGGTGAGCTCGGGTGGGCGGGGAGGCACCTCGAGGGGCCTGGGTCTGCCCGAAGCCTGAGTGGGACAAGAGACGGTTCATGAGCTCAGGGGCACGTCCCTTTGGAGCTCCCTGGAAGAACTGGGGGACCCCGGGGCTCACGCTGGGGGCTCTGCAGCCAGCTGGGAGCTGTGTCCAGTTGCCCAGTGCGAAACCATGCTGCAGGGACAGGGCTGCCGCCGAGTCACTGGGCTTTCCAGGCTGCAGGGCTGTTCCCCTGACAGCAGCCAGGGCGGCACTCCAGCAGTGGCCACTTCTCCAGGCCCAGCTGCACCCAGGGTCCCGGTGTCCCCCAGCCGCTCTGGGGAATTCCCGGGGGATTTCCTGGCTCCGGCTTCTGGCTTGTTCTCAGCCTCGCCTGGTGTGGAACCCACGTGGCCTTCAACCAGAGCCCGGAATCTGAGGCTCCCTGAACCCCTGCCTTTGCCTCACAGATGAGGAAGCCGAGGCTCAGAGAAGGGCGGCGACTTGTTCAAGGTCACAAAGAAAACTCAGGGCAGGCCTGGGGAGCGCCACCCGCTGCCTCAGTTTCCCCAGACCCAGGGAGTGTCCGGGACAACTTGTCCTCCACAGCGGGGAGCCCGTCTCAACTTGTCCCTGGGAAGGGGGACTCTGCACCAGCCCCGGCGAGGACGGCCGCCTGGGTCTGCCCAGAGCTGCTGCGGGGTGGGATTTTCCAAAGGAAGAAAAAGGAGGCCACATGTGGGTGTCGGGACCTTTCCTTCTGGCCTGATGCCCGGCACCCCACGGGCTTCCCACCGGCTGCCGCTCGCTCGGCTGTGCACTTCCTGGCCCTTGGGTGTCCCCTGCACCCTGCTTCTGACTGTATCTGCGTCTTACTCCTGGCCGCTCAGCCCCAGCTGCAGAGCTGTGGACGCCAACAGCCGGCAAGAGTATTAGTGAGCCGTCCCCGGGGAGGCGCGGGGAAAGTGCCGGGTATTTCACAATTGTGTTCCGTCCAAAGTCGCTGCGCAGGCCCACAGTGATTCGAAACAGATTTTTGCAAAGGCAAAATAAAGTTGGAACGGAACCCAGTGGAGGCATGTCCCTCTCTCCACCCCAGCTCGCTCTGCCCTGCCGTTAACCCTCTTCCCTCACAGCCCAGGACACTGCACAGGACGCTCAGCTGACCCTCTGTCCCGGGGCAGTGTCCTACACCTGGCTTGAGCCATCTTCCAGACGCTGAAGGCCGCTGGCCGGGCTTCAGCCTGCGGCTCCCCGGCCCCACCTCCGGCAGGTAATGCGTATTCCATTCTTCCTCCCGCCTCCCCCCCCCCCATGATTGCAGAACCAGAGAACACAGAGGCTGTTCTGGGGGCGGAGGCCGGTTCAGCCAAAGCCAAATCGGAATGACCTCGGTCTGTTTCTCATCTCTGAGGGGCTGTGTGACCTTGGGCAAGTTGCTTCACTTTTCTGGGCCTGTTTACTCCGTGAACAGTGAGGAGGACAATAACACCTGCGGGAACAGCAGCTGTGGGGATGCCCAGCACAGTGCCTTGCACGTAGCAGATGCCCAAGGAACAAAGCCACGGTCAGGGCCTCCTAAAGATCACCTGGTCCAACCACTCCATTCAGAGACGGGTAAAGGGAGGCCCAGAGAAGGAAAAGAACTCCCCTAGACCACACAGCAAGACACTACAGTCCCTCTCAGCCTCCACCCAGGCTCCCTTCCCCTCCTGGGAGCTCCAGGTGGTGTGAGGACGCGCCACCCTCCTCCCCGCAGAAGCCTGGTCCTCGCACCAACCCACTGCGGGCACCTCACACTCACCATGGAGCAGGTCTGAGTCCCCCGGTCCTCCTTGCAGCAGCCTTGCTGTCTCTGTTGCTGCAAGGTCTCAGCGTCAGATCCCAGCGGCAGAATTCCACGGACGGGGCTGGGGCTCAGGAAAGTCCATCCAGCCTGGCCACGTCCTCCAGGGGACTGCCCCCGAGGCTGCACTAACCCCCAGCTTCCCTGGTTTGGAGGGTGGACGCTCTGCCGGGCTCCGATAGCGCGGCCGGGGCTCTTATCGGAGCTGTCAGGGGCAGCGGCCGCGGGGCTGGGGTTCCAGGAAGCCGCCTGCTGCTCTGGCGGTGTCGATTGCTGTCAGGGTCACGCCAGGCTCTGCCGGGGAGAATTCCACGCTGGCCCCCAGCAGGCGGGGCCCCCAGCCCTGTACGGCCCGCCCCCCACTCCCATCCTGGCACGGGGCTGGGAAGAGGCAGCTCGATCCGCGTCGGTCCACGCAGTGTTTGTGGTCTGCCCTGAATCCTGCACCATTAATCACGGAGCATCTGAGTCCTGCTCGCCTCGGAGGGGGCGGAGGGGACGCCTGGAAGTTTCTGTTTACCCCACTCTGCACCAGGCTGGCTGCTGCTAATCACAAACAGACAGACAGCCGCCCCCCAGGGCTGCGTGGCCACCGCCCTCCTCCCAGGCTCCCTCCCCCGCCCCTCCCTCCAGCCCCTTCCCCACCCACTTTCCTTCCGTCTGTGCCCCTCTCCCCCCTCTTCCTCTGGCCCTGGGCCCCCCAAGCCCCGTCTTCCCGTCCCTCCTGCACACCGCAGACAGGAGCCAGGCTCCTGGGACGACTTTTCTTTTTAACACGTGAATCGTGGCGGGGTCTGGGGGTCAGCCTCGGCCTCTGCCTGCAAACCCAGGCATCTCCCAGCCCCGGGGTGCGGTCCCCCTGGGACGCGGGCCTCCCTCTGTCAACCGCGCACATCTCAGCTCTCTGATTCTGTCAGGGGGACCAGGAACAAAGCCCCATTTACGCCTCTGGAGGAGACTCCAGGCTGCCTGGGTGGACACGTCCAGAGCCTCTAACACCCTCTCTCCGTCCCCTGGCTCTCCTCCTCCCTGCAGGGAAGAAACCGGGAAGGAACAGACACTGGCTCCAGAGCTCAGCAGACGGGACCCTGGGGGCCACTCGGCACCACCTTCCAAAACCAGAAGCCAGCGCCGCCCAGCAGTGGGAACATCACTCAGGCACGTGTGTGGGAGACGGCCGGGTGCCCACCCAGAGCTGCTCACCGAAGGAAACCAGGGGAGTCCCTTCACCGTCCTGCAAATAATGACTGGTCAGGCAAATGTGACAGTGACATTGCAGTGCACCAGGCGGCGGTTTAGAAAGAGCTGGATCTCGTCCCCAAGCCACGTCACCAAGTGAAAGGGGTCAGGATGACGATGCATCCCGCGTGGTCCTCTTCACAGAGGCAGAGCCTCGCCCTCCTGCCCGCTGGCCTGGGACTCCTGGGCTCAGTGGTCCTCCCGCCTCAGCCTCCTGCGTAGCTGGGCCCACAGGCTCGTGCCACCACACTCACCGAGACAATCCTGATTGTGCAACACCTTCCCTTGCACCCTGGGAAGTGAAATGCGAGGGAGACACATACAGCCAGGAAGATTGTTAGGAAAGATTTTAACCCAACTGAGTTGTCCCCTCTGGGAAGAGGGTTGGGGTGACACGCTTACCCAGGAGAGCTTCATTTCTAAAAATGACAATGAATTACTTATTACTTGTCCCAACCAGCTTCCTTTGGATGGGACTCACGCGTCTTATGCAGAGAAAATTCCACCCCATTTGCCCCCTTGGACAAACTCAAGGTGTTCTAATACGGGGTCAGATCAGCAGGGACCAGCAGCTCTTAGCAGTGAACCCAGAAACTCGGCCAGCGCTGGCCTGAACCCCTCCGGGCGGATGCTCAGACCCTGAGCCAGCAGTGACTTATCCTAGACTGAAATCCCCTGAGGGCGGGAGAGTGGTCAGTCTTCTGTGCCACCGAAGGCCCTGGAGGGGCTGGAAACCTGCCTCGCGGTTTCAGGAAGCGTCACCTACGCAGGCTTGTAAAATACGGGAACTTTGGAAGATGAGTACCAACAAGCCCAGACACTCCGAGGGCTGCTGGGACAGCCAGCTTCCGCACGGTGGCCTCCCCGAGTGGCCTCCCGCTCCTGACAGGTGCTGGCACAGTGCTGTTCCTGGAGTCCCCGGGGCACTCCCTTCTGTTCTGCACTCACCCAAGGCCTGCCCCCTTTAGAGCCCACGCCCCACAGCCCCTTCGGTCCCCAGCCCATGAGCCCGGCCCTCCAGGGCAGAGGGGAGCCCCAGGTGGACCCTAGCAGGGCCAGAGTCAGGGCTCCGACCTATGAGCAGGCAGCTGGACCCCAGGTGTTTCCCACAGCAGGGTTCACACAGGGGTGTGACCTTAGGGGACATTCAGACTCAGCACTAAACTACACTGAACCTCCTAGTGGGAAAGTCGCTTTCTCCTCTGGCCGAGGCCCCTCAGTCCCCCTAGGCCTGGGAGAAAGGCTAGGCGTGGGCGCGGCTGCCTTCAACTCTCCTCCAACCTGGCCAGCCTGCGCCCCGGCCACCCACCCCGGCAGCACCCAGCTCCAGTTGTGCTCGGCCGCGATCATGGCTTGCCAGGAACACTTCCCAATTTTTAATTCTTTAAAGTCTAAAAGTGAGCCAGGCCGGGCGCAGTGGCCCATACCTGTAATCCCAGCAGTTTGGGAGGCCGAGGCAGGAGGATTGCAAGTTCGAGGTCAGCCTCAGCAACTTAGAAAGGCCCTAGGCAACTTAGGGAGACCCTGTCTCAAAATAAACAATGAAAAAGGCTGGGGATGTGGCTCAGTGGTTAAGGGTCCCTGGCTTCAATCCTTGGTACCAAAAAAAAAAGTAAGGTGTCGTAGCATGTATCTGTGATCCCAGTGATTCAGGAGGCTGAGGCCGGAGGATGTCAAGTTCAAGGTCAGCCTCAGCCACTTAGCAAGACCCTCTCTCAATATAAAAACTAAAAAGGGGAGGGGACGTAGCTCAGTGTCAAAGTGCCGGCCTGGCATGACCGGGGCCCTGGGTCCTGTTCCTGCAAAAAAAGGGAAAAGAAAAGGAAAAGTCAGCAGCGCTGAACCTCAGGAGCCTTCTCTGCATTGTCCTTTTGACTTTCCAACAGCTCGGAAATCTGTCAGAATTCGAAGTCGGGAGGAAAGTGGGGCGTTTTATTATTTATTCACTTATTTATTGGTGTCATGGGGCTTCACCACTGAGCCACATCTGCAGCCCTTTTAGTTGAATTAAACATCTGTTTACTTATTTTGGTGTCAGGGCTTGGACCCGGGGAGCTTACCCTCCGAGCCACACTCCTTGCCACTCCTGCCCCCTGTTTTTTTTTTTTTGAGACAAGGTCTTGCTGAGTGGCTGAGGCTGGCCTGGAACTTGTGGTCCTCCTGCCTCGGCCTCCTGAGCTGCTGGATCACGGGCGTGCACCACCACACCCAGCCAAGTGAACCACGTTAGATAAGAATATTGGGGCTGGGATTGTGGCTCAGCCGTAGGGCGCTCGCCTAGCACGGGCGGGACCCGGGTTCGATCCTCAGCACCACATAGAAATAAAGGCATTGTGCTGTGTCCATCTACACCCCCCAAAAAAATATTAAAATAATAATAATAAAAATATCAAGTACACTCGAGCTCAGGTGGCAAATGATGATGGCCAAAGCTGTCAAGGAGGTGCCGTGTTGTCATCATCTGGGGACACCAGGCTAAGAGGTGACTGGGCAGCCAGGAGACGTGGGAAAGTCCTGAATGAGCCCTCAAGTCCCCAAGCATCCGCACTCCTCACCAACTCTTCCAGAAGTCCCACCGTCCGTGAGGGTCCCCCAAGAAGGGGCAGCTCAGGAGCTAGAACTCCCACGGCACTGTCCCCTGGCCCTCGGGCACCCTCAGCGGTCAGCAGGGCAGGGCTTCAACCTGATGCCCCACAGGAGGAAATGTCTCAGGGGAGGCAGAGGGCAGAGGCCCACTCTGCCAAGTGCTAAGCGCTGGGCAGGGCGGTAGAGGCCTGGGACTTGGCCTTCGAGAATAAAAGGGGACGCCCATCAGAGTGTCACCAAGTCTTCAGGGCGATTGACAGAAACATCACCTGGTCTTCCAGGTGGTGCATCTGATGGTGACCAATCTGATCTGGTCCTCACGGGCAGCCGTAGGGCCCTGGCGAGCCCCGGCCTCTCCCCTCTCCCACTTCACCACTGGCCCGAATGAGCCAGCTCCACCCTCGAAGGCCGGGGCTCTCTCCTGGGTCCCGACTTGTAACTTCCCTGTTTTCACTAAACCTTGAAACTCCTGGGACCCAGCGAGGCACAGCGGCGCCCCCCAATCCCAGCGATCCTGGAGGCCGAGGCAGGAGGACTAGGAGTTTGAGCAAGTGAGGCTGTTTCAAAGTGAAAAGTAAAGAGTTCTGGGGAAGCCACTCAGCAGTAAATAATAAATAATCCCCCTGAGCGACCTCCAAGCCCCCACCCCGGCTGTGGGGCCCCCTCCTGGGCATCCTGCTGGGCACCCAGGCCCAGAGTCTGACCTTGGCTTCTTTGTTCCTGAGCTGAAGACCTTGGGCACATGACCTGGGCCAACACTAGCACCTCTGCCTTGTCCTGAACCTTAGACCCAATAACCCCTCCCAAGCCCAAGGGCAGACCATGGGCCAGCCGATGGGGGGTCCCCTGGGAGGAAAAGGAATAGGAAGGAAGGAGCCTTATTTAGTGCCCAGTTTTGGAAATCTGGGGACACCAGGCTAAGAGGTGACTAGGCAGCTGGGAGACGCGGGAAAGTCCTGAATGAGCCCTCAAGGCGACGCGGTGGCAAGAGCGCCTGCTAGAGGAGGAATCAGCCAGGCGGGATGGCCCACACCGTGATCCCGGCTGCGGGGGAGGCCAAGGCAGGAAGATCGCAAGTTCTAGGGGTTGTGGAAAGTCCGTCACAAGGGGGACGGTGTCCCAAAGCCATCCTGGCTGCCATTTTCCTGAAGCCAGAGGCATCAAATTCTCCCCCTTTATCAACCCATCAGCTCCCAGAGCCGACAAGAATGTGAGCGCTGGATTCTTCCTAGAGATAACTTCGGCCCCAGAATCTCCCCCACCCTCATGCTGGCCATCTGGAGCCTCATTCCAGGCCCCGCTGATCCCTGTGACAAACTATGACACTCGGAAGTCGGCTCTGCTGAGCCGGGAGGCCTCTGGAATGACCAGGTCCTGGCCACAGCCCTTGTCGGGAGGCCTGGATCTGCCCTGGAATCTGGGGTCTTATCAGCCCGAGGGGATCAGCAGGGCCCCACCCAGACCTGAAAGAAGATCCCAGTGGCCGTGCCCCCCCCCCACCCTCCAGAGCCGCATGTTTTCAGAAACCAATTCCAGTTAAGTAAACAGTGTCTGCCCGTGAGTGCCCACAGGGTCTCTGGAGGACCCGACATGGCCCACTTGGGGACTGTCATTTCCTTACAAACACAACATTGAAAGCGGTCTTCGCATTCCCCAGATGACTGGGCCAGCTGAGGAATTCGGCCACTCTCCTGGTCGTGGGCCGCACTCGGTTTTCGGGCTCTAAGACAACACTGCCCAATCCTCCCTGGACCATCTGATCGGCTCTGCCCCACGGGCCCGCCAAGCTGTTGGGTAGGCAGTGCCCAGATGAACCTGGCCGCGGGGAGCACCGGGTGCCCTCTTCCAAGCGGTTCTCGGCAGCTTCTATGTCCCTGGAAACAATGGACTTGGGCCCACATTTATTTGGGTTGGCTGCCTTCTCGCTGCTTGGAATCTGCTTGGGGTGGGGGCAGACCTGCAGTGTTCGGGTTTATAACTGACACTGAGGCACAAATGTCTCGTCACAGGGCCCCGATGAGGCCAGCGTGCGGGGACGTGTCTCAGGCAGGCGTTGCTCTTTTGAAGATGGACCAAGAGATTCCCGGCGTTTTGTTTTATTTTGTTTTCTTTTTTCTCTTTCTTTTTTGGTACGGGGGATTGAACCCAGGGGCACTTAACCACCGAGCCACATACCCAGACATTTTTTTAAAATATTTTATTCAGAGACAGCGTCTCACTGAGTTGCTTAGGGCCTCCCTAAGTTGCTGAGGCTGGCTTGGAACTTGCGATCCTCCTGCCCCAGCCTCCCAAGCAGCTGGAACCACAAGCGTGTGCCACGGTGCCCACCTGAGCTGCGTTTCAGTCCAGCCGCCTCCGTACCCACCCCCACCCCGTGCAGAATCCTCTGGGGCAGGGCTGTGGCCACCCCGAGATGCGCTGGCTCCTTCCCAGCCGTCCCCAGCGCAGCCTGCTCTGCGCACAGGTGCCGGCGCTCCAAGGGGCTCCGTGACCACCCTCCCTCCTCACAGGGCCCTTGGCATGAGGAGCCGCTGAAGGGAGGCCCGGAGCCGGAAGTGGAGGGTCTTCCCAGGTGGCGCAGTCCTCCTTGACAGACCTGGTCCCAACTCCAGGAATCTAGCTCGAGGGGCCACAGTGACGACCCTCGGGGGCTGTGGCCAGACCTGCAGAACCAGCGGAGTGCTCCACCGCGGAGGCTCTTCACGCAGCTGAGCTGAGAGGAACCAGACAAACCCGCCACCGAGACCAGACGAAATCCCGAAAGAACCTCTGCACCCAGCCCCTACCCTCCAGTCCACCCCAGGTCCCCAGGGGAGGAGGCTCTGGGTCCCACGGGACCCCCATCCCTGCGCATCCTGGACCTGCAGTCTTGGCCCTCCCTCCCCTCAGAGCCAGGGCTGACCCCTGCCTACCGGGACCGGGCACTTCCGTGGGGCTGTGGCCAGCAGGTGGGGTGCAGGTGATGGGTGGCCCGATGGCTTTGGACCCGGCCTTCACCTGGCAGGTGCCGTCCTTTACTTTCTTGGAAACTCCAGCCCCCGCCCCCCGTGGTGAAGGACCCTGGGGTCAGCGGCTCTAAGAGGGAAGCCCAGTGGTGGGAGCCTGTGCCCGTCTGATGAGGCACCACTGCTAGGCGCGGACAAGCCGCCTTCAAACTCCAGCCTGACTGAAGGTGACCACGTGGGCCATCTGTGGGGTCGGATGGCCACCCCCAGAATCGTGAGAGACGACCAAACTGCCGTTGCTTTAACCAGTGTGTTTTGGGGTCCGTTTGTTACACACCAGCAAAAGCCGGAATAACTGTTAGCAGTTAAGACAACGGCCAGGCAGAGAACCCCGCCAGGCCCACCTCCTAGCAGGATGGCTCCTGAGGGTCTACGAGGCGTATCAGTGTATCCCAAGCCACTTAGGAGGACACAGACAGTCCAGCATTGATTTTGCCTTCATTCGCTCATTCAATACTTGACCAGTGCTCTCCGGGTGAAAGAGAAGCTAACCTGAGCCCTGGGACACAGGTCGCTCAGGCCTGGTACTGACCTCTAGAAGCTTCCAGAACAAGAGAGGAGGTAAGAGAAAATCCTCTGTGTGGGTTGGGGGTGCAGCTCGGTGGCAGAGCGTTGGCCTAGCATGTGTGAGGCTGGGTTCCACCCCCAGAACTGCAAAATAAACATTTAAAAAAATCCCTGATGTAATTGTTCAAGAAATATTTGTGGCCGGGCACAGAGGCAATGCCTGCCAACCCAGCAACAAGGGAGACTGAGGCAGGAGAATGGCAAGTTCAAGGTCAGCCTGAGCGATTTAGCGAGACTCTGTCTCAAAATAAAAAATGGAATAGGGCTGGGGGCACAGTTGGGTTCCAGTGCCTCTGGGTTCAATCTCCAGTCCCCACCCCGCCCAAAAACATCTCTGAGCTGAGGCTGCTCTGGAGGGGAAGGTGCTGGTGAGGGCCCAGAGCGTTTCCTTGAGGACGCACTCTTTATGCGCAGGCCCGTGCGGGTTCCCGCAGAGCCATGGGGTTCATCGAGAACTGACTCCACGTTGTGCATAAGCACAGACGGATTCTGCATGTTTTTTTCATAGACCCTGAATTTTCCTGGAACGCGGCGGCCTGGGGTTTGCATGTCCCGGAAGGTAAATGGAGAAGCCTGACTTCACTTGGCTTGGGAACTGACAGCCCCATCTCCTGTTCTGGAGGAACCGCACCGGGTCAGCCCCACGCAATGCCCGCACCTCGTCCACCCAGTAACCACTGCCCCCTGCACTGTGGCTCCACCTCATTAGGACGTCCAGCACTAAAATACCCCTGAACCCATCAGAAGCAGCTCTCCATTTAGTCTCCTCCATTTTGTGGTTTGAGAATTACACGGACCTGCTTTATTACGTCGGCAGGAAGGTGATGGCATCTGTGGATTTCAGGGTAGAAAAGGAGGCGCTTGATGGGGTCAGAACTCCAGCCACCTTCGGGTCGCCCCTTGGCTGTGTGAGTGGGGTCAGGCCAGTATGGGAGCCAACACTGGGTGTGAGGTTGGAGCCCAAGGGCCAGCAGGCGGTGGGAGACGAGGCGGAGGAGAATCAGAGCCGCACACTGCAGATGGGGGTGTGGGTGGTCAGCCACCGGGGGACAACCTGTTGTCTTCCCAAGCTTAAACTCAGAGGGCCGCTGGAACTGCTATTCCTCCCCAAGAGAAATGAAAACATGCTCCTGCACAAACTTGAACACAGTTCTTCATGGCAGCACATTCATGATCACCAGGGAAGAGGAAAGTGTCCATCAACTGGCGAAGGATAAACAAAACGTGGCACATTTCATATTCACTGCGAAATATGATTCAGCCATACAAAGGAATGAAGCACTGCCAGGTGTGGTGGGGCATTGATGATTCCAGCTACTGGGGAGGCTGAGGCAGGAGGATGGCTAGTTGGAGGCCAGCCTGGGCAACTTAAAGAGACTCTGTCTCAAAATTTGAAAAGGGCTGAAGGTGTAGCTCCATGGTAGCCCTTGAGCATGTGCAAGAGCCTGGGTTTGATCCCCAGAACTGAAAACAACAAATGATTACAGAACCGGCACCGCGGGGCTGAAACCAGGGCCTCGGCAACGCTGAGCCCACACTGTACCGCTGAGCTCCGTCCAGCCCCTAGACACTTTATTTACTTATTTTGGGGATTGAGCCCAGGGTGCTTTACCACTAGTTCTTTTTATTTTTTATTTGAGGCAGGGTCTCACTGAGTTGTGAGGCTGCCTGCCACTTGGCACCCTCCTACCTCGGCCTTCCGAATCACTGGGATCACATCCTGCACCACCACACCCGGTTCCCTATATATTTTAAAAGTGAGTTTACTCTCACTCCAGTCAGAATGGCAATTATCAAGAATCCAAGCAATTTTTTTAAAAAGTTGGTGAGGATGTGGGGGAAAGGTACACTCATACATTGCTGGTGGGACAGCAAATTGGTGCAGCCACTTTGAAATCAGTTATGGAGGTTCCCCAGAAAACATGGAATGAAACCACCATTTGACCCAGCTGTCCCACTCCTTGGTTTATACCCAAAAGACTGAAAATTGGCACACTACAGTGACACAGCCACATCAATGTTTATAGTGGCTCGCTTCACAACAGCTCAACTATGGAACCCAACTTGGTATCCCTCGATAGACGAATGGATAAAAAGACAATGTGGTACCTACACACAATGGAATATTACTCAGCCTTAAAGAAGAATGAAATGATGCATTTGGAGGTAGATGGATGGAGCTGGAGAACATCATGCTAAGTGAAATAGGCCAGCCCCCAAACCAAAGGCTGAATGTTTTCTCTGATAAGCGGATGCTGATCTGTAGTGAGAGGGGCAGGGATGGGGAAGAATGGAGGAACCTGGATTGTGCAGAGGGGAGGGAGGGGAGGGGTGGGGCTGCGGGGTGGGAAGGAGAGTAGAATGACAGACATTGTGGCCCTATGTACCTGTATGGTCACACTACTGGGGTGACTGTGCACCGTGTGCAGCCAGAGGAAGGAGAAGTTGTGCTCCGTCTGTGCACAATGTGTCCACAGGCGTCCTGCTGTCGTGTACCTAATTAGAACAAATTTAAAAAACAGAAGGGAGACAGGAACAGAAGAAGGGGATGGGGGAGGGGGAGAGGGAGGCACTGGGGAGTGAAACTCATCAAATCACACTGTCGTAGCATGGGCACGTGTGAATATATTATAAACAAAATTTTAAAAGTGAGTTTATGATGTTTAAATTATAACTTATAAAACGATCAAACCAAGATGCGGCCAGAGAGAGAGGCCGAGCCTTGCCCTCCAGGGCCTGTGGCTGTGCGGCGCAACCTTGGGCTCATCTCGAGCCACTGACGGTTTTTGGCATCACAGGAGTGACACAAGTTTGCGTTTTAGGAAGGTCACTGTGGAGAAGGGACAGGAGACGGGCAGGACAGGTGGCCCTGGGGGGCTGAAGGGGGAACAAGCCGGCTCAGAGCTGACACCCTCGACGGGGCAGCGCCATTCCCAGGAGGCTGCTTCCCAGCAGTGGTGGTGGCTGACTGCCCTCAGGCGCGGCAAGCAGGGGCCAGGAGAGCCAAGGCCGTGGCCGTGGCCGCTGACCGGCTTCACCGCAGGCAACAAGTCACTGTTTCTCTTCTGGAACTGGAAACGCGCTCCTCCGACGTCTCCGTCCCCCTCCCGGACCTTCCCGGGGACTCTGTGCTCCTGGTTTGGAGGTGGAATCTGCTGCAGCAAAGGCCCCGGCCAGGCCCTTCCGGCCCGTGTGGGTGGGACGACGCTGGGCACCGTCCAGGCGCCAAGAACCGACTCGGTGAGCGGGGTGTCGACGCAGGCAGTGACAGCGGCCTAATGACAGGTGAGTCACCTGGTGCCCTCGGCCACTTAAACTCCCGGCTTTGCGCTCAGCAATAAATCCTAAAGCGTACTGAATTTTTTTCATTCTGTTGAACTCCAGCGGCTGAGGTAGAACCCTTTCTCTAATGTGATGCATCTTTTAAAAAATGTGCTTGGATTGTGACCCTGTGGCTTTAACAGCCTTGGAAGAAGTCTTCAAATATTTTCAAGAAGAAAGAGGTGGGCAGGGCAGGGTGAGAGGGACGAGGGCAAGGGCCCCCCTGGAGATAAGCAGGACTTCGAAAGGGGGGAAGGTGGCCTGGGACCGAGGCCAGCAGGGCCCAGCTCCTCCACCTGAGCTCACCCCAGCTGGAACTCTCCAGGGAGCCTGAGGGACAAGAGTGACACCATAGGGCAGAGAGTGACAGCCGCAGGACAGCAGAGTTGACTGCAAAGTTGGTTCCTCCGTTCCTCCCGGCTTTTCTAGAAAGTGGGGTGCTTCTCAACTTGTTGAGGGTAAGAACAACCGCAGGTCTCCTTAGAAAGGCAGGAGTTATGCGGGTCAGGGTGGCTCTAATCCCGGGGCCTTGGGAGGCTGAGGCAGGAGACTGCAAGTTTGAGGACAGCCTCTGCAATTTACCGAGGCCCTAAGCTACTTAGTGAGACCCTGTCTCAAAATAAAAAATACAAAAGGGCTGGGGAGGGGCTGGGGCTGGGGGCTCAGGGGCAGAGCGCTTGCCTGCATGTGTGAGGCACTGGGTTCGATTCTCAGCACCACAGATAAGTAAATAAATAAAGGCCCATCAACAACCAAAAAAAAAAGGGCAGATCAGGGACCCCACCCCAGACCCTGTGACAGATGTGCGGGTGAGACTGGTAATCGGGTGACCATGGGCAAGGTCCTCAACTCTCATTTTAAATAGGGACAAGAACAGCTCCCAGCCACTGGGACTTGGCTGACACTGCGCACTGCCACCTGCCCACTCCCTGCCTGCTGTTCCTGGAAGAACAAACCTGCACCAGGCCTCTCCCACCTGTCCCCAGGGGCCGCTGGCCGGGTCTGCCCGGCATCCAGCCCTGCCCACTAGCCTGGTGGTGACCCGGCCACGCTGCCTGGGTCTCCTGGTCCTTGTTTGCCAGGTAAAGGGGTGCTGCGCTGCCTGGGGTCGCAAGGTCTCTGCCCGTGTGGGCACCACAGCACCTTGTGGGGACAGCCTGAGGGAAAGCCTGCGGCTCCCTGGGCAGGACAGTGTGAGACTGGATCAAGCTCAGGAAAGACCAAGCTGGGGGCCGTAGGCCCGAGGTGAGCTGGCTGTGCCCGTGGACGTGGCCGGCTGCCCCAGGTGACCTCTCCACGCGAATCTGCGTCAACTGGAAAATGATCATTAAGAAGCACGGCAGGGTGACCACAGCCAGGGACGCAGCCGTCATGCCCACGGGTGATCGTGCGCTCCGCCTCCGCGCGGCTGGCCACCTGCGTCAGCACGACACGGGGCCATCTGTCGAGCCACGTCCCCGGCGTGGGCAGCTCTCAGCTCCGTGGATCTCGTGGGACCGACCCTGAGGTGTGTGCACGGCCCTGGATGGAAGCATCCCGGGGCGGCACCGGTGCTGACTGGTCCCCTGGCCCTGGCTGGGCACTGTGTCCGGAGCTGCCGTGGACGGGAGGGGAAAGCGGGAGAGCCGGCCTGTGCCTCCGGGGGCTCACGGGCTGCGAGGTGAGTCCTGCCGCTGACCCGCCCGCCGGGCAGCCAGGGAGAGGGCGATGGCGGGGAGCCCAAGACCCAACCTGCAGGGCAGCAGGAGCCAGGTTAAACCCGAAGGCCCCGGGCTGCCTCCTGGGCTGCGACAAGGAGGGTGGCCCCAGGAGAGCAGAGGCTCCGACCAGAGGAGGGGCCCAGCGGCCTGGGGTGCCGGGGAGCCCGGGTCTGATGTGGAGAATGACCACAGGGGGCAAGCGCACAAGTGCCTAGACCAAGAAGAGGCCACTGGAAAGCCTCGCGGGAAGCCGGGCTCAGCGGCCAGGCCTGAAACCCCAGGGACTGAGGAGGCTGAGGCAGGAGGATCAGGTTCCAGCCCAGCCTCAGCAACTCAGAGAGACCCTGACTCAGAAAAATGAAAGGCCGGGGGTAGCCAAGTGATAGAGCACCCTCTGTTCAACCCCCAACACTGCAAAAAAATATATCGACTAATAAAAGTCATGATCTTGGCCCTGGTCTCTAGAGGTGAGAGGTCATCTCGGGCTTTGGTCATGCGTTCTCGGGGACCAGCAGACACAGTGTACAGAATCACTGCTCTTTCCTCTTTTGGGGAATCAGGCTCCTCCTTGGTCCGTCTGTCCGCAGCGCTGAGCTCTGTGTGGTGTGGGCGAGGGATGTGGGGTGACAGTGAAATGCTGGATTTCTACAGAGCCCTGCCACCCGCCCTGCACCCCAGGTGTTCCTGGCCCCCGGAGGGGCTGAGCCTCGTTCCTGCCCCACTGGTCTGTGTGCCCAGGGCGAGAAGAGGCTCCCCTGGAGCAGGTTTCTGAAGGGAAACTGAAATAACCATCCGTCTTTCTAAAGGGGAAATTACGACGGGGCTTGATTTCATGGGGCCCTCTTTGTTTTTTGGGGGGGGTCATTGGGGATTGAACTCAGGGGCACTCGACCACTGAGCCACGTCCCCAGCCCTATGTTGCATTTAGAGACAGAATCTCACTGAGTTGCTCAGCGCCTCCCTTTTGCTGAGGCTGCCTCAGCCTCCAGAGCCGCTGGTATCACAGGCCTGTGCCACCTGGCTCTTGGGGCCCTCTTAACATGTCCCTAGGAGCCGCTCAGAAGCTGTTTGGAAACACTTAACACACACAGGACTTCAAAGCCCAATGTCACCTCTTCCTGGCTGTGTGGCCTTGAGCTAGTCACTCTACCTGGCTGGCTCTCGGTTTCCTCATCCATAAATGGAGTGTCATAACAGCTCTGTCTCTAGGGCGTGACGCTGGGTGACATCATGCCCATAAAGGTTTATACAGTCAACTCCCTACCAGTGGCAGCCCGTGTTAGGAACCAAAGTGGGAAGGACCAGACCCTGGAGAGCACTGAGTGTCACTGAGGGAGGGGCAGGTGGCCCCCAGCTGGCTGGGGGTGGGGTGGGGAGAGGCAGAAAGGGCATCTGCGACTCTGGCCCGAGCACTAGGTGGGGGCTTCAGCACGTGCGTTTGCTTTGGTCTTGGCACTGGGGATTGACTCAGGATTTACCAATAGCCACATCCCAGCCCTTTTTAATTTTTTTTTTCTTTTGGATTCAGGGTCTCATAAAGTTGCTTAGGGCCTCGCTAATTTGCTGAGCCTGGGCTCAAACTTACGATCCTCCTGCCTCAGCCTCCCAAATTTCTGGGACGGTTGGATGTGCCACGCCCCCAGCTGGATGTGGTAGTTCTGGTGGGGGGTGTGCAGGTGTGACCTGAGGGGTGGTGGGTGCCGCTGTGTGACCACCTGCCGTCAGACAGCTTGAATCAGGCAACTCTGGGGACGTAGGGCGTCCGAGGGTTGGAAATAAAGTCCTCACCTGGGATGACCAGAGATAGCTACTAACAGAAATAGCTCACCAGGACACAAGGAAGGGGACCAACCATGGCCTCTAGGAAGCAGAGTTCAGAGGGAACGTCAGCGTGGGGAGGGCCCAGGGGATCTTGTTCTGTGGCCACTTCTTGTCCTTGAACTACTTCCTAGTAAAGGAAGCGTCACCTTTTAATATCATCCCAGAAGCTCAGGAGGCTGAGGCAGGAGGATCGCAAGTTCAAAGCCAGCCTCAGCAACTTACCAAGGCCCTAATCAACTCAGCGAGATCCTGCCTTAGAATAAAATATAAAAAGGGCTGGGGGTGCAGCTCAGTGGTTAAGTGCCCCTGGTACCAAGATAATAATAAAACAAATTTTTAAAAGCTGGGGATATAGCTCAGTGGTCAAGTATGTGTGTCACACAGGAGGCCTGGACTTGATCCCTGGTACTAAAAATACAAAAATAGAACAGAGTGGGGTTTGTATTTCTATGTTTTGGGGGTTTTATTTATTTTTTAAATATTTATTTTTTAGTTGTAGATGGACACAATACCTTTATTTTACTTATTTATTTTTATGTGGTGCTGAGGATCGAACCCAGGGCCTCATATGTGCAAGCAAGCGCTCTGCAACTGAGCTACGGCCCCAGTCCCCGTTTGGGGGTTTTAAAATTTTTCTTTTTCTTTTTTTTTTTTTTTTTTAGTACCAGGGATTGAACCCAGAGGTATTTTACCACGGAGCCTCATCCCCAGCCCTTTTTTCCCCCACTTTTTATCTTAAAAAGGGTCTCACTAAGTTGCTGAGGCTGGCCTCAAACTTGTAATCCTCCTGCCTCAGCCTCCTGAGTTGCCGGGGTTATAGGCATGCACCACAGCACCCAGCCTCAGGCTCCCCAGTTAAAGATGGAGCTGGGAGACCACCATGGGAGTGACCCACAAAGAAGTTTCCAGTAGGTCCGCACATCAGTGAAAGGAGCCTCCGCCTGTAGGGATTTCAGAAGGAGATGCGGTCAGTAGGCCTTCTCCTCCATCCCCAGCTCCAGCCCCTGTTTTAGAGGCAAATCAGAGTGGCAGGCGCTGGGGAGGCGCAGGCAGGACGGAGCAGGCTGCCCCCGGCGGACGCCCCTCGGGCTCTTGGCTCCTTGGTCTCCTCCGCGGTTCCCAAGAGGCCAAGTCACGCTCACCTCCGGCTGGCTTTGCCTTGCTCCGAGCCTCCGTCACCACTGGTGTAATCCTACCTCAATTTGGCATTCCTTGACATTTTTAAAAAATACGTTCACTTCTTAAGTGTCTCCGAGGGACAGCAGATTTCTAAAAGAATGTGTTCTCCCTCCTGCGTGTTGGACTCGGGGAGGTGAAGTCACGGGTCTCCGACAGCCACTTGGTTGTTTGTTGGCTTATTTTCATTTTGGAAATTCTTCTCCACAGTTAACCACCTGCCTCCTCCCTGAAAAGTCTCCTGAGGGACTCTGATCTGACTCGGGGGCCGCAGGGCGGGTCCCCTGGAGGGTGTTGTCTTTCTAGAAGGCTCCTAGAAGCCAACAAGTCTTGCAACCTGACTCTTATGGACTTCTTACCTGTAGGATTGTCTCGGGGCGAGGGAGGAACACAGGTACACCTTCCGCTCCCAAACAAAACACATTTCATAAAGGAAGAAACAGTTTCAAACTGGGCAGGGTGGCGCACACCTGGGGTCCCAGCGGCTCAGGAGGCTGAGGCAGGAGGGTGATGAGTTCAAAGCCAACCTCAGCAACTTAGTGAGGCCCTGAGCAACTCAGCGAGACCCTGTCTCTAAATAAGATATTTATAATAGGGCTGGGATGTGGCTCGGTGGTTAAGCACGCCTGGTTCAATCCCAGTACAGAAAAAAGACATCCAGAGGGAGGCCCTGCACGTCAGTAAGGTCGGCGGCCCCCGCCACTCCTGTGTGCAAGGCCAGACAAGTTAGTCAACCCTCTGGGCCTGCGATCCCAAGTCTGTGACTGAGGGTGACAGTGTCCCTGGGCTTTCGTGAAGACGGAGCAGAATGTGCAGGGACAGCAGGGACCCCGGCTCCTGGGGCTGAGGCAGGTGAAGCCAGGTAAGTACAGCCGCCTCGTGGGGAGGAGCGGGCTGCTGGGTCCTTAGGACAGAGCCTGCACGTGCCCAGCTGCTGCGTCCCTCCGTCAAGGCCACCTCTGCTC